>NC_140585.1:1051671057-1054231057 GCF_964204655.1 Triturus cristatus
AGCTACCCACAACACATACCAACAGAATAACTGGAGATCTCATCTGGCTGTCAGCCACCACTGATATAGGCCCCATAAAGGTTAAAAGAATTAAGACTTCCCTCTTTTTAGATTCCCTTGTAGTGCCAACCTTATCAGTCTCACCATCTCCCTGACAATGAGCCCAGGCCCAGCTTGCTAGTAACTCTTCCTGGAATCAAAGAGCTTTTTGATGTGCAAAGAGGGGGCTCTGCTCCTCTCCCTTCAGTGTGTGTCACCCCGAGCTGCGGGATGCCATCATTTTTGGCAGGGAGGAGGGCTAATGGACACACGCGCACACATAAACACACACTAACTCACCTCCGTGCACTCACAAACGTGCACAGACACATACCCATTCACAATACTCACTCACAACAAATTCATACATTTATACATAAACGCACGCATCAAACATTCAAAAACATACAACCTACCTGCTTTGCAGTTCCTGGAGAGAAAAACCTCATAGGTCCCAAGAGGTTTGGGACTGCTGCTTTCCTCTTATTGGCTGACCTTAGGTCTGAGGCAATCAGTTACACTCCCCCTTGTCACGAGGAGGAGGGAAGAGATGTTTAAGGCATGGGCAAAGTGGGCACTGGCCCAAGCCCATAGTCTTTCATGGGGACCTCTAATAGAGCCAGCTCTGTTCTCAGAGAGTCTTGCCCTGATGACCCAGAATAATTCTGAAAGTAATGTTTATGAATACCTGTTGCTTTCATTTATTTGTAATGTGGGTGATGTGAGAGCATATTACAGACATTTTGCAGAGAAATTTTGTGTTTATGTGACATTCAACATCCATAGAAATGTTTCTTTTAGATCAAAACAGGGCCTGACATGAGAAATGAGAGGGTGTACAGAGATCATTTCCAGTAATGTTATTAAGTTGCTGCTGTGTTACAATATCTTAGTGCGCGTCTCCAGGCCTAAGCAGGCATCATTGACAGTAAGACAGGTCTAGGTCATGGCGCACATGCATGATCTGTGTTTGGCCTTGATCAAAGATCAGCACCAGTGATACAGATATTGACGTAGTTGGGGCACTCGGGCAGGAGTGCACATCTGTTGCCATGCAGAGGACTTTATTTTCTACAACCAAAAAACTGGAAAATTTCAATTTGCATTGTTTTGTTGCTTGTGCAGAAATGAATACCAAAGCAGATTTTGCTCTTTTCGATATTGCGTACAGAATATTTAAACAGTAGAGAAAATGTGTTTTTTCCATTTCTCAATTACTTATGGCTTAAACCATTGCTCACATCGCATCAATTGAAAACATTCAATATGTTGTTCTGGTGCATAGCTCTTGTTGAGAGCCAACATAATCCACCTGGGTTAGCATATTTTTTATGAGAGGATGAATAATTTAGCTCTGCATACTCCGCGTTACTCTTTGAACATGGATCTCAATCAAAACTCTGCCAATCGTGGCATGGCAGAGTTTTCTCTTGCGCACGGCTCCCCAAAATTAAGTTGGTGAGTGCACACAAGAATTTGCATTCCCTAGCACGATTTTTGTGCTCTAGGACATCTCTTTTTGAGATTTGTCAATGCGTGCCGCAAACGTTAGCTTTGAAAATCGAGAAGAAAATCTATTCAAGCGGTAGAAAGAAGCAGCATCCTCTGACATGCTGCGCCGCACGGTGCTGTTTGTGCTGATTTTACAGCGCTGAACATGCTCCAGGCACTAAAAATCAGAGTGAGCAGTGCGACATGCTGTATTCCACCCGCTCGCGGAACTCCGCTGAATATCGCAGAGTTTGTATGGAATTCCGCAGAGGGAGACTCAGCGAGTTCAGTCCACCCCTTCTTTTTTACACCTGTGCAAATTTGTTTAATATGGACGCCATCTACAGAATGATGAAAGGAGCCCAGCCAATCAAAAATCTTGTTTTGTGGGATTAAGTAATACTGTTTGTGTACGTTCTAATTTGGCGCAACATGAAACAGAATGGGACAGTTGATTTGGTTGTCTGTATCTGCAAATGAGATTGGTTGGATCTGAACTAATGGCCTTATTACCCACATGCTGTTGTGGTTTAACGCCAGTTAATTGCCAATTACCCTTATTCTGGATCTGCACATAATTGCACAGGAAACAGTTTACCGCAGTTAACACCCTCACTAGAGGGCGATCAAATTTACGTGATTTCCTGCACTGAAAACTAATGAGAAAAGTGTCACAGTAAATGTTTCGGCTGCTCATATCCTAGGGCAGACTTTCTGAGAGGAAAATGTGAACTAGATCTGGATATCTCTACCCTGCTTCAAATGAAGTGAAAATCTGTATGTGTGTGCATTCAGCGCAGAGCATTTTAAGGCCTGCTCATGCCTGCCTCATTAACCATTCCAATGTATATACCTCGAGTTACAGTGCTAGGAATTAGACATACTGATAATAACCTGGAGTTTAGAGTGTAGGGAAGTTTGCAGACAGTCCATGCTTGGAGAAAAGCAAAAATGTTCTCATTCCTTTTTACTATTTGATGAGTCCCCTGGTGCTCTAGAGCGAGTTGTGTGGCATAAACCTTTGTGTATTAAGGCCTGGATTCACACAAACAATTCGGAATTATTCTCCTTTTAGCTTTCATCCTAAACTTGGAGTATATTTCAGGTTTTTTTCTTAATGTGAAAAGATTCCCAGGAGTGCCCATTGAATGCTGCTACATTTGTATTGTAATCCTAGAAACCATTTTTGAATTCCTATTTGAGACAATGCAAACCAATGTGTCTCGTTAGTGTAATTGCATTTTGCGACTTATTCATTTTTTTCTCCGCAGGGAAAATATTTTTACCACTCGTCCTCCAAATGAGCTCACATTTTGGGAGTGTTCACTTGCGATTCGAATCCGGGAAACAACTTTACTCCTGCTGACGGGAGAAGTAAATCTCCAACAATTTCTAGGGTGGGAATGGTTGGTGGACGACTTCGTGAGTACCCAAACTAGTGTAATTATTGGTGTTTCCAAACGTTCCAGTGCCTAGCTGCTCTGGAATACTCACTCACCTCCCAAAGATGTTTGTGCATCACAGATTTGAGTTTACATGCACATTTTTGTGAATTGTATGTATGTGAACATGCCTTGTTAGTGGAAACTAGCCAGTGTGCATACGGATGGTTGCTATGGATGCTGCGACTGACACATGGTCTAAGTCTTATGCTTTACATGTCTAATGTTTTACATTTGAGACTGCTTGATGGGGATCCAATGAGTGTATTTAAGACAGGAATAATATTTGTCGGACTGCTTTTTTGTACAATTGGCTGCAAAGTTTAGAACACTTTGGGTCATATTTACGAAAGTGTTGTGTCACCCTTGTGCCACACAAGGTGGGGGGACAAGGGGGAATCAACACTACAGTAAGATTTATCAAGCTATGCAAGGCCACCTTGAGTGGCCTGATACATCCAGGGTAACGTAACACAGTGCAAATCACTGCATTGCATTACTCTACACCAGAGAGGCATTCCATGGCTGGCACATTCCCAGATTTACCAACACTGGTAGACCTGGGAATGCATCAAAATGCAATGCTTCCTCAAGTGAGGCGTAACAAGGAGAAATAACTTTATTTCTCCTCTTTTTTTCCCTCTTTTTATGCTCTGCTGCCCACATAGAATGAAGAAAATGCCTCAGAGGATTGTTTTTGGTAAGAAAGGTGCCCATTCCTGCGCATAACTATCCTGCCTACAATGCAGGCACCCTTGCACCACAGCACAAGGGTGCCTGCATTGATGCTTGGCATAAGAAAAGGGCACCAGGAAAGGACAGGAATGGCCCATCTTAGGTGAAATACAGCACATTCCTGCATTTTCACTTTCAGGCAGTGCAGCACAGCAAGGTGGATTGCTGCACTGCGTTGAATGAAATTTTAATAAATCCTCCCCTGAATATTTTGTGCAAATGTGTGGTAAATCCAGGCAGATGCCATTGCATTGATTGATGCACATTACCACTGCAACTAAAAGCAAAGTCCATGCATGTCATCTTGTTTGGTTTTCATAAAGGAGACTTTCAGCTAGTCCTGCATTGTCAGCTAGATAATGCTAAGTATTTTGGCACGTGTATACACATATGGAAGATGGATGAAAACAAACGTGGAAGCTTGATAACCGCTGTTAAAATCAAGATTGGCTAAAAGTCAACCTATTGACTCGGGGCAAGCTGATAGTGACATTAAACTAGTTAACAAGGATCAACAAAAGGAAAATTATATCAATAAGGCCTTTTTCTTGTAGTGTTCAATGGGCCTCAAAGGCTTCTGCATTATCTAATGAGACATCCATGTTCCTTTCCATTTTTGTTATGAGGAAGAAGAAGAGAACTTCTCAAAGTGTATTGTCGATTTTGAGAGACAGAATTTGTTTTCATCGACAGAATTGCTAAAGTAGTTATGTTGGCAAATCACAGGCTAAATGCCTATTTTTTCTACTAATAAGCATCGACATTGCAGACCTACAATATCATTCTACCTAAGAAGCAGTGATAGGCATTTCTACCATTTTACCTATAAACCTAGAATCTGCACATCCACAATTCCAAATTACACAACTTCCTCTTAGCAGTGCCCTGTACTGTATCAGTACTCCAGTCACACGCTTCACACAAAGCATTCTCTGCACTGTTGAGCTGCTGTTTTCAAACACTCTGCCATGCATGTATCTTCATGCGCTCCCAGCGTAGCCAACATCTTCATGGGGAAGTTTGAGCAGAAACATATTTTATACGAGATAGCGCCATATTTTCAAAAAATGCAAAAATATGGCAAATATTTATAGACATCTTCCTAGTATGGGAGGGGGAAGAACAGACTCTCCTGGATTTTATATCCTGGCTAAATCTGAGTGATGCACACCTCACGTTCACAGCTATTTATAGTAATCAACAAGTGGAATTTATAGATATTGTCATCTCAGGAAGCAATGGCCCTTTGGAAGTCTGCTTTCACCGAAAGCCGACAGCCAAAAATACAATTCTGAAACATGACAGTTTTCATCCTAACTGCCAAAAAGTCTCCATACCATTTGGAGAGTTCTTACGAGTGAGACGTAATTGCTCGAACATTTCAGAATTTGACTTCCATGCAGGACAAATGAAACAAAGATTGTTAGATAGAGGGTACCCCAAATGTCTGGTTAGGACGGACCTTAAAAGAGCGAGATTCTACAATCGGGATGCTTTGCTCTCAGGGACAAAACTAAAGCAAACAGACAAACTAGTATGTGTAATCAATCATTCTACACTGAATTTTAAAGTCAAAAAGATACTAGAGAAAAATTTGGATATTCTCAATGCTACTAATGATGAGGACGTTTTGGAGAAAACAATTTTGGCATATCACAGAAATGACAATCTAAAGGACAAGTTAGTCCACACCAGGGATTATCCATCAAAATTCTGAGAGACAGATCAGTGACTGGTCTACCTGCAATCAAAGACAATCACAAATACGGGACCTGTGTAGCCTGCGATTCAGCAATAGTCACAAACTGATGGGAGTATCAAGGGCGATCGGGAAAGCCTCAAGGCATTACAAACTGCAGGAGCAGTAATATAATATATCTTATTTGATGCCCCTGCAAGAAAGGCTATGTGAGGGAAACTGGCAGAGAATTCAGGGTATGCTACTCTGAACACAAGTCAGCCATTAAACAGCAAAAATTCACATCTCCTGTAGGCCAGCATTGTCATGAGAATTCACACACAGCAAATGAATTGCGCTGGCTGATCCTGGAAAAAGTAAAAGTTAAACCAGGATGCAATGAGACAGAAACACGCAAGGGAAGAGAAACGTATTGGATTTTTACCCTCAACACTGTAAAAGAGGGACTCAATGAGGAAATAGTTTGGTAGATCACATGAATAGATCAGGCCTTTAGCCAATCTCAAGGCACGATATGGATAATTCTTTTATCCATCCAGTTTCAGTTTCGAACCTATTTTCAAACAATCCTAACCTCCCCTTAAAACACATGAGAATCCGATAATCCATCTGAAAATGTAATAGTTGTGAACAAACTCAAGCGTAAGTACATAGGCAGTGTTCTTTCTTATGAGCAGCCAGATCACCAGGACCTTTCCTCATATTTCTTTGCAGAAAACATTAATCAGTATTAATCTTTTTATTTTAGATAATATACTAATAATATTGGTCACTATAGTAACTAACATAGTGAGCGCCAGTGGCAAGATAGCACAACCTGTAGGGAAAAATCAGGTTCAGGCATTTATTCTTGGTCACTTAAAGAGTTATGTGAGGGCCATCAGAGAAACACCCATATGGGGAACCATATGACACCTTGGGTATAAGGTGACTGAAACCACAGGAGATTCACATCGCAGCTCATGGTAGGAATCTCAATATCTACAGCTTGAACTCCATTAATAATGCAGTGTTCACTTAATCAATACCCAAATATTCTCCTCGTATCCTCTGAGCAATGCTTGGAATTTTGACTGGTCCAAGATAAACAGAGTGAGGTAACAATGCCACAAGAACTTTCAAGTTATTTGTTTATTTAGACACACATTTATTTTATAAAGTTTAGTGTCTACAATACTGTTTGTAAATTCAATGACTAACATCGAGAATAGCCTCTTAAAGATGGCACGACCTTTAGGAATGAATTAAGCCCAGTCTGCCAGTTCTGGTCATATGTAGGGGTGGGCGGAATTTGCGTAATCGCGTTATGCAAATCTCCGCGAAACGGTAAAAAATCTCAGCGAACACGCATAAATTCCGCGAACACGCGGAATTGCTTGTTCGCGATACTTTTTTCCTGTTCGCGATCGCTGTTTGCGTGCTCGGGGTGAAATATCTTGTGAACACGCATATTGAGAACGCGAACAAGCCAAAAATTTCGCGAAGTCGCGGATGCAGATTTTTGGTCAATTTCGCGTTTTCCGCGGAATGCGAAATTACCCAAATTCCGCAAATTCCGCGAGCGGAACGGATTTTACCGCCCAGGCCTAGTCATATGCACGTTTTACGCTACGCCATTTAAACGGCTTTTGTGTCTGCGACTCAATCCCTTCACGCGTATTGGGACGGAAAACAACTGCAATATTGACGGCCAGTAAGATACCAGAAAGAAGGTAAGTGAAGCCCATAGAATAGGGAACTCTAACCTAGTGGGGTATTTTAAAAAAGAGTATTAAGGGGTCACATCCAAGTATTTTGTCATAGCTGTAGTCTGTAAACTTAAGGGTTAAATTTGGTGAAAACCGGGGAGGCATGTGTCCCAATGATAGAAATGCCCGATTTGAAAGGCTCTCTTCTTTAAAAAGGGTAGCGCGAGGATACAATGGGAGAGGAAAAGTACATCAGGGAATGAACTTTTATGCTCATGTAACAGGATAAATACACCAAGAGTAATACCTGTCCCAGTGAGATTTGGGGGTCAAATTTAGTGAATAGTTGGGAGGCGAGCATGTTTTTCCACAAGGATAAAAATACTTGATTTGGAATGCTCTTATAAAAAGGGTGCAGCGAAAGGAAAAAACAGGTGAGAAAAAGCGCATTAGGGAACTTCCTTCGATATTGAAGCCATAGGATTAGCGCATGAAGAAATACGCTCCATATTACATCTGCCTTAAGTGGAGCATATGTAGTGTTATACACTTAAGGATAGCTCAGAAAGAGCTCCTTGAACTTATGTTTCTTAGGTGACCATTTCCCAATAACGATAGAAACACTCTCATATAAAGGTTACTATAATGCCGACATTAATGTGTGAAAGCGCACAAGGAACCAGTTTTCATGCATATGTAGTAAGATCGGGGCAGCTATAAATAACGCCCGAGTAACAACTGCCCCAATATGACATTATTTAGTGTTGTATGTCCAGGCAAAGCCCGGTAATAGCAATTCAATTCAATTCAAAGAGCTTTATTCGAGAATTTCTCATAAAAGCAGTACACACAATAATTGTTAATATCATACATCATGAAAAAAATACAAACAATCAATTTAAAAAAGATAAAAATAGTTACAATAAATTAGCACTATCCCAGTGTCACATTCATCAAAACGGATAACTCCTAGGCAATGGTGCGCTGTCTAATGGACCATGCCCAACCCAAGAATTTTGCGGTTGCAACAGTCAATTGGAGGCAGGAACTAGTGGAAATGATTCTCATAGCTACAGAACCATTGGAAATACTTAAATTCCTGCAAGCCGGTGCTAGCCAAATACGCCGAGGGGCTGCATAGGCCTTGCAGGAAAACAAAAAATGCCCAATGGACTCTTTTGTTATTCCACAGGCGGGACAGGTAATATCAGTAGACCCCCTCCACCTCCCGGTTAAAGACCTTAAGGGGAGGGCGCCTATCCTCAGTTGGAAAAAAAGTTTCCTATCCCTTGGATTAGTTATAATGTCCCAAAATAATTCAAGCATAGGGAGGGACTTAACCTCCAGAAAACGACCAGACATAGAGCCTGCATCAGATTTTCTCCACACCTGTTCGGACACATAGGCCCAATAGAGTTCCTTAAGTACTTGCTTACTAGGGAAGACAGCCTTGTGTGGGGTATCCCATAACATCTTTAGCCCAAGCGTACATAACAATGCTCCAAGTTTGGTCAACCATTGGATCTTGTGAAAAACATCAGCCTTAATCACTGCTGCAAAGCCCTCAGCATAGTGCTTAAGTTCTGGTGTAGTCCAGAGCCGCCTCCAATACAGGATTGGGCGTAGTCTTGCCAAATCCCCTACTGCCTTCCTTCCCAAATCATATCTCATTGGGATCAGGGGTGTACTTTTAGGAAGACCAACTAATGACCTAAGAAACTTGTTCTCAGACATCTGCATCGAATTGAGGTTACCAAATCCCCACAATTCCGCTCCATACAGTGCAGATCCCAAAGATTTTGCTTCATACACCTTCAAAACTGGTGCAATGGGTTTCGACTGTGATTTCCTGTGCTCAAGCCCAAGGGTTCCAGACACTTGCCTATGCTTTAAGGCAGCCAATTCAATATGCTGAGCCCATCTTAAATCATCAGTTATATGAACGCCCAGGTAAGTAAAGGCTCTGACTACATCCAGGGGGCGTTGACTCAAAACCAGTCTGGGTCTGGCACTGCGGTGCGGATTAAAAAACATGAGTTTGGTCTTTGCCACATTTACTTCCAGACCATAACTCCTGCAGAAATAATCAAAAATACAGAGAGCACTTTGCAGGCCACTAGGGGTCTTAGACAGGATCAACGTATCGTCGGCGAACATCAAGATCGGAATCTTGATGCCCGCCAACGAAGGTGCGTCCACATTCGAAGCCAGCATTCTGGCTACTACCCCGTTAATAAATGAGGAAAAGAGCAACGGGGCCATCGCGCAACCCTGTCGCACGCCCCGTTCTACTGGAAAATCATCAGTAGTCTCGCCCTGCGTACCCCACTGTATCCTAGCGAAATTAGCCGCATGTAGCCGCATGACCATAGTCAACAAGTCGTCAGGCAGTCCCAGGCTTCTTATTTCGAACCACAACTTGGACCTAGGCACCAGGTCAAAGGCAGCCCGCAAGTCTACAAAAGCAGCGTACAAGCTGCCTCCACCCAGCGCCACAGTCCGCCATTGAACCATAGTGAATCGGAACACCTGATCTATCGTGCTAGTAGCCCTCCGGAACCCTGCTTGGTAGGGTGATAATGCATTGTGCTCATCCACCCATTCCATAAGTCTATTTACCACCATCCTCCCCACAACCTTTTGTATAGTCGCTATCAAGCTGATAGGCCGATAGTTCCCAGGCGATCCCCTATCGCCCTTCTTAAATATGGGAATGATGATTGCACCCCTCCAACTCAACGGAACCGGTGCTCCTTGGGCAACTGCATTAGCGAGGAGAAGGATGTATCTGCCCCATCTTTCCTTATCATAGATAAAGAGATCTGTCGGTACCCCATCCATCCCAGGGGCTCTACCCGACGATACAACACTTAGGGCCAACAAAACCTCATTGGGGCTAAAAAATGGCTCATTCGGATAGACTTCCTTAAACCCTTCCATCTCCCTGCCAGGATTAGGATCAGCATATTGAGGTTTAAAATATTTGATCCAATCCTCCTCCGGGACATTATTGTCAGGGCAATCGGGCACGCCACCTCTCCCCCATCTAACAATACTTCAGAAAAGCCCGGAGTCCTTGGAGCCGCAGGCTTCCAGCAACTCTCTCCAGTGCCTCTCGTCCCACTCCTTTTTTGCTGTAACTATGCAGTCTTTATAATTGCTTCTGGCGCCACGAGTTGCCACCAGGTCCCTAGACTTAATGGCACTGCCCAGGGCCAACCTTGCCGTCCTGCACTGTGCATTATACCACTTCGCAGTCTTGTTAGGGGCCCTACAATTGTTAGTCCTACCTGCCTTCTGGAAATGTGACTTGATAGATAAAAAGAGTTTATCATGGATTGTTGTCGCTTCCTGCGACCCCTGGGTAACAGCGACGGCCTGCTCCAAGGCCTCAATAGCTCTGTCCACCTCCCTATTTATACTAGCTATAGAATCTTGGTTGGCCAATACACTGGGCCATTTTAGCCGACGTGAGTTATTGGAAGAGACTGGTAGAGGGAGACGTTCCCACGCTGTTCGAACATTCCCATTAGACAAAGTCCACCATCCATGGCAAATACACAAAGGGTCATGATCACTTTCTAACCTATGGATAACCTCCATATCATTAACCAGGTTCCATATTTCCAAGTTACACATGACATAGTCAATCCTACTCCTGCTCCGATTGTTATCAAAGGTGCAAGCTCCCATCTTATCACTCTTGGTTCTCCCATTCAACGCACGAAGGCCTCTCCCCAGGCAAATGGCATTTAGGCAAATGATGTCATCAGACCATCGCTTTATCGGTTCTAAATCAAGTTGAGGGACACCCCAATGCCTGTCTTCATCTATCCCTAGACAGTCATCACCTATGTCTAGCGGTTCAAATGTGCGATTAAAATCACCAGCAATTATAATATTGTTAGCCAGGGAATGGGTCTCTAGGAGAGCCACCAAGGAAGCTAAAGCTTCTGACTTTCCACCCTTATTACCCCTAATATACACATTGTATAGGTCAAGGCACCCTAACAGTCCCAAATCTAGGTTTATGAGTTGGATATCCCTACTCCCTGTCTCAATAACTCTTATATTTAAGCACAGGTTTTGCCGGACCCAAATCGTCAAACCTCCCATAGGTCGGCCCTTTTTACCCTTGGTAGCTGGCACAAAATAGTTCAAAAAGCCCTGCAGGAACATGGGTTCACACACCCATGTCTCTTGGAATATACAAATATCAAAACCATTGACAAAGTCAACCCACTCTTGGGACTCATGTTTGTGACGCAAACCCGCTATATTCCATGACATTAAACTTCCAGTCCCAACCCCACCTTTGTTGGGATCTTTCCTGCCTGGAACAAACGGGAGCAGTGGCACATTAGGGGTTGTAGTTGGACCATTTCCGTCTACAACACAAGTCTCACCAACCATCAAAACCTCCTCCCTACGGATGTTGTCATATACAATGGTGGGATCTCGATCAGTAAGGGGAGCAGACCCAACTATTTGTTTTCTAAAAGAATCAATACATTGTGGCTTCGCACGGGTAACACCCCCAACCAGGCGAGCCCCCGTGCCCCAGAACTGCTGTAATTTTCAATCACACCCTTCCATATCTGTAAGCACAGCGAACCTATTTACAGTCTCCAGGGGTGTAAAAGGTCTTAAATGCTCCATTCCCCTATTAATATTTATATTAAATCTAGGAGGAACAATATTCCACCCAAAGGGATCAGCAACAGGTACTGAATGTTGTGCTTGTACAGGGCGCCCCGTGCTAAAAGGGGCCAAATATTTCGGGTAGATGGGTGCTTGGCCACTTGCGTAAGTTGTAGGAAAGACCAGTGATCTTGGATAGAAGTATGTCAAAGCACGAGGTATGATAGAATTCATTCCAATACCCGAAGGCCAATTTAGAATATAGTTGACCACTCGTGGGTCTCTAAAATTGACCACAACTACGTCTCCCTCAAGGTCTTTACTTCTGCCACCCAGCCATGAGAGTCGCCGGACATGCACTATTTCACCATTGATGTTATTTGTGATTGGTCTATATATACTAAGCCAGTGCATGATTTTGTTTTTTAATTGGGCAAACCCTTCCCTATTGTTATCTGTCAATATGGGGACCCCCATCATGACGACCACATAAGGCACAGCTTCAGGGGGGAGTTCAACTATTGGACCTTTGTTCGTTGGAACCCTTGTGTATCTAGTGCTCCCCCCCCCCTCCTGCAAATTTCCTGCAAATACATTATCTGTTCCTCTCATGGGTTCATTTGCAGGAATTACAGCTGGGTTATTTACCAACGTTGGGGGAGGTAGCCTTTGATGTTGAGGTTTTGCTAGATTAGGAGGTACTGTTGTGACTTTAGGGACTGAGCTATTTGGTTGTGCACCCGGGTTTAGAGGGGGCACAACCGTACTAGCAATATCCCTAGTTGCGACATCCTTGCTCCTAATAGCTGACTCGATAACCTCGAGACGTTTTTCCACCCTCTTTAGCCCCTCAATAATTGGAGAAACGAGGGACCTAATTAGTTGCTCCATGCTATCCGATAGAAGGGTGGGGAGTACTGTTTTTAATGCGGAATCAGCAGAAAAGGCAGTGGGTGTAATGGTACTAGCTTCCTTGTCTATATGGGTAGGTTTGAGGGAATTGGCTAATGCGGCGGCTGGCGCCTGGTCTTTTCTAGTGTCCGGCTTAGGATGCCTGCCAAAATCTTTATGACTGATCTTAGGATTTTGATATTCACCCCCTTTGCGTCTTCTTTTACCTGGAGGGGGGCCATGTACCTTGGGCGGGATTAATTTAATCTTCTTATGTCGAACAGGTTTACCCCTGCTGGTAGTTGAATTGGTTAAATGAACAGTTAGGGCACTAGGACTGGAAGGGGTGGGATGGCTACCAGACTGGTCGATTAAGGGGGTAGGAGCACATATGGAATCACGTAACAGAAGAGGGACGCTCTCGAGAGATATAAGGTCGTCAATACCGCTAGGGCTTCCTCCACTAGGAGGGGGAGTCTGAGGCATGGGATCCTTTGGAGCCCAATTTTTCAGGCATTCGACCGAGCGACGACGCTCCGCCCTACGCTCTTCTAGTATTGCCTCCCTATCTAAATCGGTGGAAACCCTTATGAAATAACTGTCAAGAGTGCCAGTTGAGTACCCCCCCGGCTTTTCTAAAATGACATTGGCCAAGCTCTGGGCCATAGCAGCAATGGTAACAACAAATATATACAACACAAGAGGGACGTAAGAGAATGGGCCCTGCCCGGCCTCGCTCGGCCTCTAAGAGGGCCTAAGAGGGCCCGCCCTTTGCCTGGGCTTAGCCCCGGTCTATGCCCCGCACGCGTCCCGCTCACGCGAGACAGGGAATGACTAATATAGAGAAAGGGAGGAGTCGGGAAGAAGAACCAGGTGCGGCAGGTCAACAGGCAGCAAAGCGCCCTGGTCCTCGCAGTCCCGAAACTTAAAAACAAGTAAAAATTGTCCTCAGCCTTCCTGATCAGCAAACGAGTTCTCCGTGTCAGCCCCAACAGCAAATACACAATCCAAGCCTGCGAGCGGCTCCCGCGAAGCGGGGGGCCGCGAGGCACTAAGTAGATGCAAGGGGAGGAGTCGGGAAGAGGAACCAGGTGCGGCAGGTCAACAGGCAACAAAGCGCCCTGGTCCTCGCAGTCCCGAGGTTTAAAAACAAGTAAAAATTGTCCTCAGCCTTCCTGATCAGCAAACGAGTTCTCCGTGTCAGCCCCAACAGCAAATACACAATCCAAGCCTGCGAGCGGCACCCCAATATACACAATTATAAGTTTCCACTGAAATGTCTCTTGGGGACACTGTAACAAAAATATGCTTGTGGGGTCAGGGAATCGTCAGTCCCTCCTAGTGGGTTAGAGACAGTTTCCACTCTTGGCACAGACTGTCTTTCAGAGGACAGACCTTGAATGCAAACAGTTCCCCAAATTCGGTAGGTTTAATGCTGGATTGCCGTGTAGGGAATGCATGCCCCATCCGGTAATAGCTTTCTAAACCAAACAACTGTCTGAAATGGATATATTGTAACACATGTCCTTTATATCCTTAAAACTTTAATCACAGAGAAGACAACAATTGAACATAAAAAGTCAACATATACTTTGCCTACATTCCCATTAGGCAAAGAGAGGTAAAGTAAACTAAACTTAATAAATCTTCATACATCAAGGCTGGACCAAAGCAAGGTTTAAAAAAGGTAATCATATCCTTTTTTCTACTTAGATATAAAAGTAAGATTAACCACTAGCATAAGTAAACAAGGTACAGAACAGTAAACACAAAATATGTCTCATTACGTATTTGTAGCTACGGAGACAGATGCCCAAAATACTATTGAAGAGACAACAGAATCTCCAAAGGTGTGGAAGGGGTTTCTTAATCCCGCACCAGATTAAAATCAGTGATTGTGATTACAATCATCGTATTCTGGGTCAGTAAAAAACATAACTTTGCATATATGTGATATTAAAATAAAATATAAATAGGACCCAGCATGAGGCCTATTTAACACAATAAAATCGAAGGGATATAAGGTGAAAACACATCTATCATCCTTTCCTAACATGTTGTAAAAACACTTTCCCATTGTTTCTTTCCTCTTTAAAACCAACATTTTCTTCAAAAAAAATGCTATCTTCTAAATATTTCTGACAAGCAGAATGCTTGGCTCAAAAGAATTCTTATCACGTTATGGTGTTTTGGTGAAGTGTGATATTCTCCTTTCTTTCCAATCTATTTTATTTGTCTTCTTTCATTGTGAGAGTAGTAGCTATCTCCATTGTAAAACATAGGGGCATATTATCAAGCCAGGCAATAAAATTATCGCTGCTTTAGCGGCAGAAAACTGCCGTTAAAACGGTGATAATGGGCTTGATAATATGCTCTATGGAATTCCAATTGAAGCTCAGGTTAGATGTCCTTCACATTTAACATGGGCTTCAATTGGAATTCCTTAGAGCATATTATCAATCCCATTATCGCTGTTTTAGCTGCAGTTTTCTGCCGCTAAAGCGGCGATAATTTTATCACCTGGCTTGATAATATGCCCCTAAGTACTTAAGGGCGTTCCCTTTTCTAAAGCCATATTTTTTTGCCTACAGATTCCCCATTACCCTCTGTTAGAAAGTAATTGACAAAGAGGGGTCCTGAAGAAGGTGGTTGTGAATTTATTAACCCACCAAAACGTGAGTCGACATTATGGATACCCAGCTGGCAACATAATCATGGATAACCAATGAGGGACTCTCACCCGTGATTTACATAAAAAAAAGTGTATGCCTTTATAGCTGGATGAAGGATGTGTGTGAAGTGTGTATGCATGAGTATGTCATGTCAGGTTGTGATGAGATGTGAGGAAGTTATGGTGTAGGGTGGGTCACAGTACCGGGTTTCTATGTAAACTATGTACATAATGCATACAGCCGCGGTCGGTAGTAGGAGTAACTGCAGGGCGGTGACGTGGGGAGGAGGAGGGGCAGGGTCGAGGGTAGTAAACAATGGAATACGGAGGTTAACATATAAATTAATAAAACGAATTTCGTTGCGTGCACTGCATCGCATTTGGGGATGCAGTGCACGCAACAAAATTCGTTTTATTAATTTATATGTTAACTTACCTGTAAACCTCCATAATCCATAGTTTACTACCCCCCACCCTGCCCCTCCTCTTCCCCACGTGACCGCCCTGCAGTTACTCCTACTACCGACCGCGGCTGAATGCATATCATGCTGAAATGTTGAATTGTTGAATTGCATACAGTAATACAGAAACAAAATAAAGAAACACATGAAAAAAGAAATGTTTTTTGTAAAAAATAGTTTTAACTTTTGATAAAATTAATATAATAAATAATAAATAAGAATGGATTTGAAATAAAAAAAAAAACAGTTGTAATTACTGTGACAATATAATATAGGGGAGCCCAGTGAGCAATCTTAAGCCACTAGTGAATGAGACATAGGTCGAGTGGGAGTGCTCTTGTAGCTCATGTTGTCTTCTCCTTCCCTCCTCCATGCTAACTGTGTGAATTTCAAGATAACAGGCTTTGTGGAACTCTTTTCATCCCTTCGCACTCAAAAATTATCCATACACCTTTGCATAAACGAATTACACTGTTTTTAATATTCGTATAACTCCTGTTACTTCATGGAAGTGGCATAGCCAGTACAGGTCCAGAAAATATTTGGTTCTATATGTAAGATCTATTTAGCTCCAGAATTGCCGATGACTCATATTCCTCAGGGGCTTGTTGCAAAACCTCTGTCTTCATTTTCTTTGGACACACCCAGTTTCACTGCATTCAGTCCTACCTGCCCCTCAGTGAGTCAAATGTTTACTGTTGATAACCAACACTCAACTCAAGATATTGGTGGATCTGGAAACAAGCAGAAAACAAGGCAATGTCTTGAATCTGTGGGTACAAACACACACCTTCAGGATTTATGGCCCAGATGCATGAACAAATTTGCTAGTCACAAACCCTGGGATTTAGCAAACCCATTACGTTATTTGGTAAGACGTTACCGAATCACTAAATTGGTTTAGGAAACCATACATGATTGGTATTTGGAAGGGTTGTGCTTAGGGCATCCCTTCCATGTATTGATTCCTTATGGCATGTATTAATGTTTTATGGCCAAAATTCAGTTGCAAAACATTCATATTTTACTGACTACTGAAAGGTAGTGGTAACCAATTTCCAAACTGGACTGGGTCCTCAGGTGACCCCTTCTACCTTGTAAATGGCGAAAAAAACAATTTTAAGAGTAGGCAGGTGCCTATGGGACTTCTGCCTACTCTTGAAAAAACAAATTCAATTATTATTATTATTTTTTTAATGCAGCTCACTTTCTTTAAAGGAGAACGAGCTGCATTTAAAGAAAAATCCTTTATTTGAAAGCAATAACAGACATGGTGGTCTGCTGACTATGAAGAGTAGTGGGTTGAAATTTGTGGCCTATATTATTAATATCACTAAGGTGGGTTTAATTAGGACTGACTGCAATTTGGTATTTTATTAAGCCATCTAGTACATAGGCGTTCACAAAGTGTAATGACTTTTTTAAAAGTTGGTTCACACATTTCGATCACTTTTACCAAGTACATTGTAGGTATATCTGGCCCTTAGTGACCTATCTAGTCACTGACATGCACTGCAGTGGAGGCTTACCTTATTCACAAGTCAGCATCATGTTCCATCAAGAAACGAAAATCCTTAATCAGTGTGTCTACAAACCAAGGAGAACTTCTGAGATGATAAATACTGGAAAAGGGTCTGTGGACTAACAGATTGCTGGGAGATCAATGCATCATATTAGTAATTATCCAGGATGTCAAGAAAAAATAGCCTCTCCAGTGTGCATGTGGCAAATTTGATCCAACCAATAAGAGTGCCACTGTGCTATCCTTTTCATGTTAGATCTATTTGTTCTGTCTGTATTTTCACCTCATCCTCTGCTTTCCATTCAGGGTTTACACACTGTATGAAGAGAGGTGAGAGTCCTACAAATTATTTTAGCAAATTTTATAGCATGAGTCACCTTTAATGCTTCAAGGTTTTGTCCCTACTATGTGAGGTCCATGCAGAATCCCTTCAACTTGCAAACAGACTCTATCATTCATAAAGGAGTTCTCATTTGTATTGTATATATAATGTAATATATGTGGCACATAAAATTGTATTGTAGTACTTAGATAATGCTTCATCCTCCGCTGTGGGCTCGGAATGCATTACTGTACAGTGGTTGCTTGAGTGTTGCATTCATTCTGAGAATCCTACTTGGGAAGCATCTTGGTCTTGTATGTGAGTGACCATTGTGGAACTCAAGTCTTATCCTCCGGCACAGCGTCAAGCAGTGCTATGCGGAGGTGGTGTAAGGATTAGACACACAAATTATTATTGTAATTAGATAGCAGTAATAAATTACTTGGAAGGTCCTGTGGTATGTTGAATTATGTGTTCAATTCGAATCCCATGCTTATTACAACAATTAGGTCAACCATTCTGTAAAGTTTTGAGTGTTGGAGGAGGATATGTGGAGAGAGGAGGAAAGTGTAATTATAGAGAGGAAAGAGTTACAGATCTGCCAGGAAGGACTGCTTTACATGGATAGATATTTCAGGCCGATTTGTGAGTGAAACTAAAACATACAGGCAACTACATAGGGCTAAGCTAGCTAGAAGGACTTTTTGCATGTGCACCAAAAAAGGGGTAATCAGAGAAGGCCAAGTAATCCATATGTCAAAAAGCAGAAGGTTGAGATGCAGGGAAATGAGTAAAATGATGCCAAATGAGCAACAATGGATGTTGCTGACCTGCGCAGTTGCCATGTACTTGTTTAACTGTGGAGACAACACATATGTTGAACAAATACACCCCATGAGCAAGAAAAGAAGTGGAAGATAAATCAAAGTTAGAAACCTGAGCAGAAACTACATAGTCTTCAATCTGACCTTCTCATGTTAGACCAAAGGAAGGTTTTGAGCAGAGGTTTGTGCCCAAAGTCCTCTACAGCTCTCAGAGGCTTCAAAGGTGAAGAAGCACCAATTGAGAAAGCTCTAGTTGGGTCACATTTCAGACATATGCAAGGAAGAGAGAAGAATCACTTGGTAGGTTCTGGCCGCTACAGAGCAAGCCCATGCTACTGTTCTGTGGTGTCATCCTGCACTTCTAAATTTTCCTCTCAGACAAGTTCTATTTTCATTATTAGTAGAGAATTCCTTTTCTGGGTAAAAAGGTCCATTGCATAAGCTAGGGCAGCAGTGCGGCATGGTCTAGATATGTTTCCCTTTGCCCAAATGGCAGCCCTGTTTGTTCCTCAAATATGATCCTTGTGAAAAACATCTTTAAGATATATATCTACATATGGTAACTTTCAATGTGCTTTTCTGCCTGGTCCCCTCCTGCTCCCCCTGCAATTACCCTGTTTTCATTTCTCGCAAGTAGTCTTGAGAAAAACAAATTAAAAAATTATTGCATTTCAGGTTAGCTCAACTGAGAGCAATAGCTACTACCCAGTATCTTAGAAGCATCTTGGAACTAATATGCAATTAAGTGGCATGTGTGTTTGGGCATTCAACATTATATGTTGAGCAGATGAGGGAACTTTAATGGCAAATGAAAATTTAAACTCAAACCATCCAAAAAACATTTCCAAGATGAAACTGTAATTAACATTCTCTTTAGAAGCTGAGTGGATGTCCAAAAAACAATCAAGCTATCAATCAGTCAATGAAACAATTAATCAGCCAATCAACCAGTCAGACTTAGAGAGCTCACAGCTGCCCAACCATGCGTCCTGGTGCTAAGAAGCAAAGAGTATGCATCAAACTTAACTATATTCATCAAATAGTCAGGCTTTGTGCTGAGATCTGAACAATTTCTGGACATATCAGAAATGAGGGGAGAACATGGTGGAAATGCAAGGAGGACTTGGAAATCAGACCCCCTGACCCTAATGCAACAGAATATTCTCCCTCAGTTCCTTCCACTAAGGCCCATAGCAATGCTTCAAATGGTGTGATTGCACAACCCCAACACTGTATCTCAAGAAGCTGGTGGGGCCATGAAAATGTACCACCTCCATCAATGAAAGTGGTTTGGGCTGAATGCTGATCGATGTGAGGACGTGCCATGCATAACAAACAATGACGTGTATGTATCTCATTTATGAAAGGGTGGCCAGATGACCTTGGATTAAAAGAGTAGGAAAAGTTAAATATACTTTTTCTTTTGTGAGATTTTGAACTCTACAATGAGTATTTATACAACCAAAGTGTTCTTTTTGAGAGAACCAAGGTGTTGAGTCACAGGAAGTAAATTATACAAATATGTGCTTTATGAAAAGGAATGTAAAGTGTGCAGATTCACGGTTTAAGAGGTATCATATTTTGCTCTGAGGAAGTGGTATAAATTCCACAAAACAGTGTTGGCTGTTGGTTGTTTACTATTCCAAAAAGATTCTTTGTGTGTCATGGTTTTAGAAAAAGAAAACTGTGAATTAACTTATTCATAATGTGATATTATATAACAGTAAAAGTGTTATACCAGGTAATAAAAAATGTTTAAAAAAAAATGCTAAAATGTTATAAAATGGTTCTTTGACACCCCTCAATAAGTAATCACCCTTAAGGTGTTACAGTGGAAATGAAAGTGAGTGGAGGGCAAATTTTGTCATGGACCCCGCAGATTCATAAAAAAAAATAACATTCTCACTGGCTGCTGCTGAAAAATGATGGACGGAAGGGAATAATCCAGTAAAGTTCCTCTGTGCCATACAATATTCCCTTACCTTATGTACCAAAAACAGGCTCCACAAAACCGAGAAATAAGACAGAGTTCACTTTTCCCCTCACTCCTCCATTGCTGATGTCACACATGCAATCAAACCACTTTTATCAAGAACAGAATTATGTAGCATTGCCACTTAAATTTAGCAAGCATCAAGTGATAATGAATAATGACCTTCACAACTTTTCACATTTCAGTTCCCATTGGCCTGCTCGACAGGGAAGCTATGTGCTGGATGCAAACATGCAAGTTATTCTTTATGGGTGCGATAGAAAAATGTGTTAAACTTCTCTGGTGGTGTCTAAATGGTCAATTCCACTAATCAGAGACATGAAGGTCGTCTTCAAGCCAATGACATTGTGATTACCAATGTGAGAAATGGGGGTACTGGTTGAAGGGGTGACACCCTACTCAAGCAGCAACTCCAATTGTTGTCAAGGTGAGGCACAAGCAAACCCTAAATTAACTTGTGCTCAACACTGTGGTAGCTTGGCACAGAGCAGACAAGCTTAACTTAGAGGCAATGTGTAAAGTATTTATGCAGCTTTTCAAACAGTAATAAAGTGAAAACACAACACAAGAAAAATCTCACAGCACGTTAGAAAAATGTAATTACATTTTAATAAACAATGCAAGACCAAAAACAACAAAAATCCAATCAGTAAAACTGGAAATATGCAATTTTATAGATTTCATTGAAAATAGCGCCAAAAGACACAAACACCAACTGTGGTAATCTGGTCACGCCGGACCAGGATAAAGTCACAAGTTCAGGCTGACTGTGATGATGCACAGGCCAGCCACTGGGACCCAGTGAGGCCCACTGAATAAGAGTACCTTAAATCGGGGTTGTGGAGAGTTGAGTGGTCACGCAGCTGCGGTGATGCATCCCTACAGAGGAGCTGTGATACAAGGTCTGGCATCACCGTCAAAGATTCAATCAATGAGGGCCTGCAGTATGAAGTCTGGCAATGAGGAGGCATCTCTCAGTCGAGGCGATGTGTTGGTTCCGAGGAGATGTAAGGCTGTTATTTGAGAATCTGCATTGTCGCCGAGGCTGTTATTGATGAGAAATTTTCAACAGCAGCAGTTCAGATGTGGGCTACAAGGGCAACGCAGAGTCCTTGAACTGAAAAAATCCTTGCAGCAGAGGTGATGTGTCTGTTCTATTCAAGATTGTGCAGCTCATCAGAGGAGATGCATCAGTTCTGCTTGATCCACAGATGGACTGGTTACAGGCCCACTTCCAAGGATCCAAGACGGATGTATGATGTTACATTTTACAACGCATGCACTTACAACGCAATTCTTACAACGCAACATCCACTACAACGCATTCCATTACATCGCATGACACTACAACGCATTTTTAAAAACTACCTTTACAACGCATTCCATTACATCGCATACTACCTTTACAACGCATACCATTACAACGCATAATGTTAAATTGCATTTAAGGTAAGTATTGGATAGTATAGGGGTAAAAATTACTATTCTAACTCCAGGGGGTGCAACAGTAGGGTAAGTGTTGGATAGTGTAGGGGTTAAAAATTACTATTATAACTCCAGGGGGTGCAACAGTAGGGTAAGTGTTGGATAGTATAGGGGTAAAAATTACTATTCTAACTCCAGGGGGTGCAACAGTAGGGTAAGTGTTGGATAGTATAGGGGTAAAAATTACTATTCTAACTCCAGGGGGTGCAACAGTAGGGTAAGTGTTGGATAGTATAGGGGTAAAAATTACTATTCTAACTCCAGGGGGTGCAACAGTAGGGTAAGTGTTGGATAGTATAGGGGTAAAAATTACTATTCTAACTCCACGGGGTGCAACAGTAGGGTAAGTGTTGGATAGTATAGGGGTAAAAATTACTATTCTAACTCCAGGGGGTGCAACAGTAGGGTAAGTGTTGGATGGTATAGGGGTAAAAATTACTATTCTAACTCGAGGGGGTGCAACAGTAGGGTAAGTGTTGGATAGTGTAGGGGTTAAAAATTACTATTCTAACTCCAATGGTATGCATTGTAATGGTATGCGTTGTAATGGTGTGCGTTGTAATGCCTGCGTTGTAGTGACATGCGATGTAGTGTCTGCGTTGTAATGGTATGCATTGTAATGGTATGCGTTGTAGTGTCATGCGTTGTAATGGATGTTGCGTTGTAATGCCTGCGTTGTAAGTGTAGTGCGATGTAATAGTTGCGTTGTAAAGGTTGTTTCCCATCCAGGACTGGTGTGGCACCACTTGGCAGGGTAGGACTCACAGATGGCATAGTCCAAGTGCTGGGCTCCTGGTTGTTAGAGTCCTCCTCTTCCCGAAGCTCTCATTAGGAGGCCAGCCAACTAGCCCTTGATGTTACTCTGGGGTCCTGGGTTCAACAGATGCATGTCCAGTCCTTCTCACCCAGGCAAAAGGGCAGCAGGACAACACATCAGGGCAGCAGTCCTTCAGAGCACCAGTTCAGCAGAGTGGTAGTCCTTTCAGCAGCACAACAGTCCTTCTTCCTGACAGAGCATCCACGGGTCCAGAAGTGTGCTGAAGAGTTGGTGTCTGAGGTCCAATAATTATACCTATGCCTTCCTTTGAAGTGAGAGAAGCTTCCAGAGGCCCCACTTTGATGCTCACAGGCTTCCTGTCTTCCCTGCCCTGGCTCCAGCTAACTACAGGGGCTATGCACCCCTCTGTGTGGAGGCAGGACACAGTCTATTCAAGTGTAAGTAGGGCTGAACCCAGCTTAGCCCTCTGATCCTGCCAGTGATGGCCTATCCAGTAACATATAAGCTCTCTATTGTTTTTGACTATCTAGCATGAGTACAAAAAGTCCAACTGCCAGCTACAGCTAGTCATATAACCCAGAGACAGGCTGCAGACACTTAATCACACTTAATTTACAGGCCCTGCCAACAGGTAGTACCAATTCACCAGGGGCTTACAAGAAAATTAAATGTTCGATTGAGTATAAGCCAATTCTACCATGTTTTAAGGCGAGAGCATAAGACCTTTATCACTTGTTAGCATTGGTAAAGTACACAGAGGACAAAGGCCAGCAAAAACAAAATCAGCAAAACAGGAGAGACAAAGGCAAAACGTTAAGGGGAAAACATTATCAATGATGCCAGGTCTAACACGTGTACCCCCCCAGCTAATAGTAGGGAGAACTACCCAACCCCCTGTGAGCTCTCATCACTAAGGTGGAAAAACCTAAAGAGACCATCAGCATTGGCGTGCTCTGTTTCAGAGTAGTGTTCCACCATAAAGTCCATTCACTGTAGGGAGATGAACCACCTCAACAGTTTGAGATTCTCACCCCTCATCCATATTTGGCATCTGAGGGGGCTATCTGAATCCGGTACTGAGCACCAAACAGGCATGATCTTAGCTTCTTCAGTGCCCAGACCACTGCAAAGGCTTCCCTTTCTATTGCACTTCACCTCTGCTCCAAGGGCAATAAATTCCTACTGATGAAGGCTACAGGTTGACCTAGGCCCTCTTCAATTTGCTGTAAGAGCACGGCCGCTATACCATGGTCTGAAGCCTGTGGCTGCACAATGAATTCTCTTGAGAAATCAGGGGCAGCGAGCATGAATGCTGTGCACATGGCCTTATTCAGGGTGTCAAAAGCGTTCTCATACGCCTCCGTCCAGATCACCTCTCTGGGCTGCCTCTTAGAAGTCAGCTTTGTCAAAGGAGTAACAATGTGAATGGCGTGAGGTAGGCCTTGCACTAATGAAAACGTTTTTAAGAGTTTTACACTACTGGGACATGTAAAACTAAAAGGTGGATGTCCAGCTTTCTAAATACACTCATATGTCTTAAAAAGGAAGGTTTGGGCCTGGCAACATGTTTATTTTGCCAGGTCGACATGGCAGTTAAAAATTGCATACAGAGGTTGCAATGACAGCCCTGAGACATGTTTAAAGGGCTAATTGAGGGGGTGGTACAATCGGTTTTGCAGGCCCAGTAGTAGCATTTAATATACAAGCCCTGGGCACAAATAGTGGCACTGTGTTAGGGACTTACAAGTAAATTAAAAATGCCAACTGGGTATAAGCCAATTCAACTATGATTTAAGGAGAGAGCACAAGCACTTTAGCAATGGCTTGCAGTGGTACAGTGTGCAGGCCAACAAAAATGAAATCAGCAAAACAGGAGGGTTGAAGGTAACAAGTTAGGGGTAAAACCACGCCTAGGATACCAGGTGTAACACTAAGGTGTCCACATTAATGTAATAATAATGGATTCTCCAGAATGAATAAAGTGTTTTTCTGGCTAAAAGGAAGGTGCAGTATAGCATGCTCTGGATCGAGGAGGATAGAAAATAAGTAGGATAAGCATAGAAGATTGTGGCCCTCAATCTGCCTCTATTGTAATAGAATGTGAGAGCTGCATTTTTCAAGTCTTTTTAAGCATAAGCTAGAGATGCTTCTTTACCATTTCCAGCTTGATGTTTGTGTGACCATAAAGGCACTGGTTGACTAATTCATCAAAGATACTGCCATCCTCACCAGTTAGGGAATATGTTATACCAAAGGAGTTTGGTTTTACTCCTCTCCCACTATTTCTGTGCTGTTTCTCAGCAATGTGTTGTTAAATGTTTATTGCCTCCCTTGACAGGCTTGGGTCTGTTGGCAGAATGCTGAGTAAAAAACGCGAAATCATACAGGTAGTGACAAAGTCCATCAAACCGAGAAAAACACATTTTAATTAGACTATTGGCCTTACCATGGAAGCGTCCTACCAGTGGTAGAATGCCTACAACTGAATGGGCCCTCTGATCCTTCATAGGAAACACATTGGTGATGTGTGGGATTCCCATTCTGGTAAATCACAGCCAAAGAGTGAGTCTGCCATTTGTAGACACGTAAAGCTTGAATTGCTTGCCGCTGTCTTCAAGTAGAACAGGCAGACCTCCTTACAGTTTCTACCTCCATATTCCAAAATCAGTCTTCTAAAGATGGCTTTGTGAGGGAGTAGGCAGCCTATGTTCAAGTCATCTCTTAGCCAGTCTTATTGTGTACATGGATGTGGAAAGCTACAATGCTTTTCTTTGAGACTCACTATACCTTGGGGTTCCATCGTCATAACATCCACCACAATGGATGGAGCCACAGAGGCTAACTTTGACCTGGTGGGAAGATGCCGCAATTCACCTCATCCAACCTTGTGGAACAGACCACAGAGTGTATCTTCTCACTGAGAGACAGTACACAGACACGCCTGTTTTCATTACTCCCTGGTGGCCCTGTGAACAGCCAGTAGCTAATCTGCAGGAGTCAGGGAAACATTCTTCTTAGACATCGTTTAACATCCACTCTGTAGGAGAAGGATTTATTCATAATCCCTCAGGGCATGGATTTACTGTCCATGCTATGAACTCACCTCCTGCCAAGCCTAACTTCTATCATAGAATATTTTGGAAAAAATATTTAATCCCAATGTATTACAATAATATTTCAGTTTTCTTTTGTGATGATTCACTAAACTACAGACACTAATTTTGAATAAGATATTATTGTAGCATACTACATAATACATCCTTGCTTATTAATTATGAATGTTATACCAATGACAATTGCATAAGAGACTTGACCAAAATGATCTCAAAGCAATATTTAAATCACAAATGCATATAATCACTTAACATACTATATGGAGTAATGTACCCTAATCATTTATTGTAAATCAGTGGGTGGTCTTTGAGTTTTATGAAGTGGGATCCTGAACATAAATTGATTAGGCTTCCATCCGATGTAAGTCTCTGGCCCATCCCCTTCTGCCCCACCCTTTACAAAGTTGTCACTCAAAGAAGCACAGAAACCAAAGTTTCTGTGCTGCTGCTGCATGTGAAGGAGACATCAGGGCACCAACATTTCTACTAAGATACCAAACGCTTCTACTCTCTTCCCAGCACTGGTGCACAATCAGGCTGCCGAGCTCCACGCACACACCATTGCACCATAATCTAATGGGGAAAGAGCACACTCCAAAAGCAAATCAAATACCAAAATAGTCCAAATATGTCAATTACATTTTTTCTTCCTTATTTTTCTTCCTTCTAAAAACAAACATAACAGACAATGCGTTTTGTTCCTTTAGCATTTAGGTCTGTGAATAAAAAAACTAAGTACAATTTACGACCAAGAAAAAAGACACAATAGCTTAACCAGAATAAACGTTACGCCTATTGCTTTAAAAATTCATCAAAAATCCTCAACAGAAGAAAGAAAATTCATTTGCATACAAATCAGTGACATCACAAATTGTAGACTTACAAATTATTGACAACCTCATCCCATGCCCACATACTTAAAATTATGATAAAGATCAGGCAGAGTGAAAGAGCAGCACGACACGATGAAGTATCAATATTGTCGTTCCACATCCATACCACTTTTGTATATGGATTCAAATGTTAATGAAGCTGCAGCACATTGTACAAGTCATTTAGACCAATAAATAGATATAATTAAGTAATTGTATTAAACACACTTTAGTAACTGTGATTTCCATATATCCAGAGCAACACCATTTCACCATTATATCTGAAAATGAACCGCACATCCTAGTCAGGGACTCTGAATAATACTCATATTCCAATATTTCTACAAGGATATCAATTCAATTCAATTCAAATAGACTTTATTCGGATTTCAAAAACCATCCATAAAAGCACAACACTAGATTAAAATACACAATTTGATACTACAATTTCGGGCCCCAATTTATAATAAATAACATATAAAATATAACTCACAAAAACAACAATTAAAGTACAATTAACTTTCTTACTAAACTATGCATAAAGCCACCATACATACAATATATAAGGGTATACAGAGATGTAACCACTGACTTTGTAGAAGCAATGCAAATGCGACGCATTAAATTTGTGCAAGTTAGGCTTTAAAGTGCATAATGCATATATAAACAAATGAAATGCATTAAATTTGTGCAAATTAAGCGTAAAGTACAAAATGCATATGTAAACAAAATTACTCAATTTTTAAAAGACCTGCGTGAACGTACAATTGCATTGAGGAAGCCAATAACTCTAAAAATTAGTTCATCTGATCCTAGCATTAAAAAGTGTCTAAAAGCATGGCTGTGGTCAGTCAAATCCTATTTCCTGCAATAAGGGATTAGGTAATGCTTTGTATATTTCCTGTAAAAACCACAGCCAAAAATAAAATGGAGCATACTCTGGGTACCACCAAGATCACAAGGGCAATATAATTTTTCCAAGTTTTTAGTATAGCCCAGTGGAAAGCAGATAAGATTTACAATGCTCCTGTCCCTGAATCTAAATAATAAAATCCTATTCCACCTGCCCAATTTTTTACATAGATAGGGCTGGGGTAACATCGGGGATTCAATATGTGGTTCCCGGATCATTAGGTAGTTTATTGTGGATTGTTTCAGTGAGTCCACTCTTTCCCTCTCATTATAAAAATATTGATAGAGTGCCCTTCTCACCAGGTTTTTATGGGAGCGGTCAATCTGGTCGGGATCTGTAAAGAGATGACCTAGTGTTAACACTCACAAGGCTCCTTTCTACCGCATTTATCCATGGGATTAAACTCGAATTCTCACTTTTCAAACAATCCATAATGATGTCACGGGAAAGGGAAGCTGCTGGGTTTAGCCAAATCCTTAGCCAAAATAGTGCAGGTCTGGCTCTTATAAAATCCTCAATATAATGTAATTTTAATTCATTGTGACATACGGAAGTCGATGCACTAATGACTCCCCCCCAGGATCTTCCGACAGAATCTATTCTCTTCTCTCTGTAGTTCTGAGCAGTTCGAGAACCCCCAGACTTCTGCTCCATACGTTCCAGTTGGGAGGCATTGGGTCCGATAGATTTGTAATAAACTAGCCTGACGGGGTCGATGAAGAGAGGTAACAGAATTAATGGATTTGGAGAGTTTATTCCTCCCCATTGCGACGTGGGGTTGCCATGAACCGCTATTAGAGAATAGCAGGCCCAAATAAGGGAAAGTGCAAGTGCTTTTTAAAATGTTTTGTCCTATCGCAATCTTAGAGATTTTATAATTTTTAGGGCCGCAGGTCATTATAAAAGATTTACTAAAGTTAGTGTACAACCCTAAATCAGACATATAATTAACAAATCCCGAAATTAAAATACGCAGAGCATTCGGGGTGCGGCCCATAAGGACCGCATCATCTGCGTAGAGTAACGCCGGGATGGGTTTCTTGTTAATGATGGGGACATCCTTTGTCAGATTGCATAGAGAATTGGTCAATTCATTAATATATAATATAAAAAGCAAGGGGGCCAAGACGCAGCCCTGTCTCATCCCTTTGCCAATTAAAATATCGTTTGAAACCTCGCCTTCGTTGTTTATTCGTACACGGGCTTTCAAATTGCGATGGAGGTTGGCCAAAAAGTGGACTAAGGCTTCATCCAAACCATAATTTAAAAGAATGGACCATAAGCGGGAACGGTTTACAAAATCAAATGCTGAGCTTAAATCCATAAAACCAAAATATAGGGGGGATTGTTTGGCTCTTGTATATTTGGCCATTAGGAGATTAAGGTTCAAGCATTGTTCCACCGTACCAAGTTTACTCCTAAAGCCCAACTGGCAACGATGGATAATAGAATTCTCGTCTGCCCAGGAGCTAATCCTATTAAATAAAATCCTTCCAAGGACCTTCAGGGTGTTATCGATCAAGGATATTGGTCGATAACACCCCGGGTCCATTCTATTTCCCTTTTTAAAAATAGGTACAATAGTACTGCTAGACCATGTCGAGGGGATGGATTTCTTACTTAAGTTGTTAAAGAGATTGCAGAGTAAGGGGGCCCAAAAACAAGTATTCGATTTTATCTGATCAATGGACAAGCCGTCCGGGCCAGGAGCCTTGTTGCCAGCACTATTGGCAATAGCTTCCTCCACCTCCTCTAGTGTTATGGCGATGGTACTATCAGGGAAAATATCCTCAATTGGGTCTCCAACTGCAGCGTAAAGCTTAGAAAAATGAGTGACCCATGAGTCACCTGTGATATTGCAGTTTATCGGGGTAATATTACTGCCCAGGGCTCTTAGGTTCTTTACTTCTCTCCAGAACCCTGTCGAGTCTTTTAGGGCAGCAGTTTTGGTCAGATTGTCCCAATGGCTTGTTAACAGCTCCTCAGATCTAGCTTTTAGTGTATGCTTATATTTAAGACGTAATGATCTGACAAGGGACACATCTCGGGGTTTGGTTTCCAGGGCCTTTCTAAGTTCTCTATTGGCCCTCGAACAATTGGTATCAAACCATCTATAATTATTTATATTATGTTCTTTTAGGGGTTTGGAAATTGCCCTTTTTATAACTGCACATAAGTCACAGAAGGACTTAATTATGTCAGGGCCACCAAATGTTAAGCAGTTAGAGATCAATAGAGGGTTATTTCTAATCACATTAGCTAGAATCTCTTTATTGTCGATCCCTCTCCATATAATCCTAAGCCTGTCTGTAGATAGAGTAATATTTGAGGCTCCAACCTCATGTGGACCTGTAGGTTTTTTAATGGATTTAAGATGGATAACTATTGGCAGATGATCACTATATGAACTACTGACAACCTCAGATTTAAATAACACTCCGCTAAGGAGAGAGGAGGTAAACATATAGTCAATAGTTGTAGAACTACCACGGCCAATATAAGTGGGAGCCGGTACCTTTTCCTCGGCAATTCCACTGTAGCCCATTACGTCATCTAGATCCCTACTATATAATAAGTCCAATAGTTCAGATCCTCGTCTGCAAGGCGGGGATATAGCATGAATATGAGCATTAAAATCTCCGCCTACACAAATACCATCAAATTGGCCATACTTTTCTCCATTCGCAACTTCATCAATAAATTTAAACAATTCTAAAAAAGTGGGATTAGGATGGTTAACGAAATCATTATTGTAAAAATTTATAAAACAAATCTTTAACCTTGCAACATATTTCACAGCTATCAGATGTTTACTAACTACATGTAGTGGTTCGATTTTCACGTCCTTGGAAATTTTTGCCCAGATAGATAGACCACCACTAGGTCGCCCCGTAGCAGGACATGGTACAATAAAGTTATGACAGAAAAAGCCCTCCAATAGTTGAGCACATGTACACCATGTTTCCTGCAGCATTACTACATCAAAATTATTTATCCATGTGACCCATTCTTTGATTTTCATCTTGCCTAAAAGCCCAGCAATATTCCAACTAATGACACTTAAAGTGTCAATCGGTGGGATAGTGGGGTAAAGAGGGAGGGCAATGGGAGGGTCGGGGGATACTACGTGTGGAGGTACTAATGTACCTGGGCATGGTGTAGGAATACATATAGAATTTGCCATTTCCAGAGGGACTGTGCTAGTGACCTCAACAGATATGTTAGGAAATGTTGGTGGTGGTCAATCTAGGCTTCCTAAATCGGATAGGGCGGAAAATCTATTAGATAAAGGGAAGGTAGTAGGAACCATTTGGGGTAGTCTATGGGGGGGCCTATAACAATAACCCAATGGGAGAAGGGTTATTGCAGTGGACAGACTGGCGTGTGTGTTATGTGTATCCATAAAAAATCTTACAGAGTTCGGATGTCTGAAATTAATCACTATACAGTCTCCACTAACATTTTTATATTGTGGGCCCACCCAGCTCACCCGGCGAGTTGATATAACCTCATTCGAAATGTCCCATCTTGCCCCTTTGTGTTTGGTCAGCCAATCAATACATTTATTGTGTAATTGTGCCCATGACTCACTTTGACCTTCTTTAAGGGCAGGGACGCCTGCTAAAACTAAAACATATGGGCAGGCTTCTGGGGGTAAGTGGAGTGGCGGCCCTAGATTATTAGTGGGTCTATTACTTACAGGTACGCCTCCTTTATTGCCATCCAAGGTATTGCCTGTCCTAACTAGTGAGGTAGCTAGTGGGGTAGTGGTGGCCTTAACATTTGAACTTACGGTTCTGGCCATTGCTGTTCCTACTACATCAGAGGGGTCGCGAATCGAGCCGGTAATCTGTACTAGTGGGGTATTGGCTAGACTGCTATAGGAAGAAACAGTTTTAGCAATGGTTGGGCCTTTGATGTTACTATGGCCAGGATCAGCAGTGACAGCCAAACCCCCCTCCCTCAGGCCATTACATAATAATTCTAGCTCATTCATGAGTTTCTCGCCCCGAAGGGCATCTATGCTAATGTTACCTTTCCTTTTAGTTTCCTCTTTTTTTACAAGGTTTTCGATTTTATCAAGTCTCTTAAAAATAGTATTAAATTGTTTAGCTATTTGAACTTCAACTTGTTTAAAAATAGTGTCTACGATAGTTTCAATCAGATTGCCATTTGGTTTAGGTTGGATATTTCGATCGGGAAACTCAGTCTGCGTACTGATAGAGTTATCAGTACCCTCAGGTTGCAACATGGAGTCCCCACAGGTGCCTTTGTCCAAAGCTGAAAACTGTGGTCTACAAGTATAAGCAGGGAGTCTCTCAATGCCATCGTCCAATGATAATAGTGGAGACGAGGAATCCTCAGTGACAATTGGTGTGACTATTTCGCAGTCTTTATCTTTATTCCACATGCTCTGTGGAGTAGGTTGGTTTCTACAGCGACTTGGTTGCTTCCTTTTATTTATGGTGCTTTTCACGGGGCCTCTCTTGCGTTTTTCCCTTGATGTTTTATTAGTACAAGGCATTTTATCTGTTTCGGGTTCCACTAAACAGTCAGTGACAGGAATAGTCGCCAAACTAGTAACTCTAATCATAGGGGTTATTGTCTCTGCTTGAACTGTGGGTTTAATGACCATTACTGTGGGGGAAAGTGGGAGACCCAAATTAGATGGAGCCTTTGGGGATTGGGAACATAGGGAAGTAATAGTAGGTAGTCCAATGGACAATCTTCTTTCGGTGTCAGCAATCTCGTTGGTTACCATGGTGAGGGCATTGATCAGTAATGTATCAAACAATGTGGGCGGCTCATTAGGGACAGCAGGGTCTGCAAATGCGGTCATAATCGTACGCTTCCCCATGTTAGATATATTTACCTGAACAGCCTACAGGCGAAAGAGGGGTGAAATAGTCAAATGACTCACCGCCTGAAGCTAATAATTAGTATAACGTGGCGATGGTATGTCTTGCTTCATTCTATGCCGAGACTATATGGGGGGATAAGGGTTTATGAGGGCGCTTGGTAACGGTATAACACATCTTGCTGCCTGTTTAACACCCTCACAAAGCGAAAACCAAGCTCCTGTCAGTAAAAACCCAGCCACCCTACCATGGAAATCCTGCTAAACTCATTTTTATATTGTTATAGATTCTGTACAAATACAGTAGTGATCCCAAGCACCATGTTCCTATGGTATTCCCAATATGAGCGTGAACGATAGCTGTGATGATTGGATGTCTGACAAAAAGCAAAAGGTAAACATTCAGGGGCATATTTACGAGCCCTTCGTCCTGCCGGAGCATCACTTTTTGTGCTGCTACGGTGGCACAAATCTCAAAATCATATCTGTAAGGCCACGCAAAGCACTATGCATGGCTTTCAATGCCCTCATAGATATGGAATAAGGCAAGGCAGTGCATATCGCTACATTGCCTTACTTTGTGCTCAGGAGGCGTCCATGGGTGATGTGGTGGATTTTCCAATTTAACACCCATGAATTTTGGCACATCCATAGACTTACAAGAGCAGGTTAAACTGGGGAAGCGCCAAAACCCTATTCTTCTGAAGTGAGGCGTAACGAGGAGAAATAGCTTTATTTCTCCTTGTTTTCCCTATTTCTATGTGTGCTGCATTGCGCACACACAGAAAAAGGAAAACACCTCTTAGGATTATTTCTGTGTAGGAAGGTGCTCCTTCCAGCACAAAAACAATCCTGCTGACAACACAGGCACCCTTACACCATGGTCCATTGGCGCTAGGCTTCTGAAATGGCACCAGTGCAGGGGGAAAGGACAAAAATGCATCCTATTGCATAAATATGGTGTATTTCAGCCCTTTCACGTTGGCATAGAGCAGCGCAGGAAGCTGACTAGCTGTGCTGCCCTACGCCAAATCGAAATAAAGGCGGGCCTAAATGAAAAGTGAGCACAATAGATAACAAGCATTGTGTTAGGATCTGAGAGAACCACGCAAATCAAACATAATACCTGGACTCCAGACACCAGACAAGAGTGACCACAATCACTGGCAAACATTGCTGTAGGAGCTGAGTGAACTACGCAGTACAAAAGTTAATCCCCAAGGGACCACACTGTGACCATGAAAGTGCAACTGTGTCTGCAAAATGCCTGCATAGGTTTTCTACTGGAAGGAAGGTGTTCTAATATAAAATTCTATGCCTAGATAAACTTTAAGACTTTTCCCACTATGGATGTTTGCTGTATGTTGCAGCACACAAGCAAACTTGGAAAAGTTAGGGAAAATAAAAATATTTCCACTTTTTATGCCTGCCTGAAACGGGTGTTATATTTGGAGCAAAATCTTTTCTCCTATTATCAGTATATAGGGATTTGCATTAAAAACATGGGTGGTTGCACAAGAACAACCTTTACCACTCTTGGAGCACACCCTAGAAACAAAGTACTTTTCTGACAGTAGAACCTCAGCCTACTGCACAATTGGAACCAAGCAACCCTATTTAGGACTTGATGTGCATGGCACTCACAGGCAGGAAACAGTAGAAATGCACCAGACATAGAGGAAGAAAACTCTCTGTGCTTTAGTGACATTATTTGTTTTGTTTCTCAAGAACAACCCATTGCAATAGGAATTAAGCTCTGGGAAACAAAAACTCTGTGTTAAAAAATAAATAAAAAATTGTACATTACAAACATACTTCACACCATTGTACATATTAATCATTGGGCATGTCTACCTATATACAGATATCCCAATCCAGTCTAAGGATTAGAAAAGCCCAACACAAGCATTTAACATACAAAATGTGACTCATAACATTCACATTGTGTTGCTCATATCACATAAGTTGCAGTTCTCAAATAGTAATGTGAGCTTTGCGTCTTTTTTGCATAATGTAACAGGATACAGCAGAACTAGAACATTGGTTTAGTTGTACCAGATATGCCCTAAAAAGCGCTCATATAGCTTTGCTTGCATATTTGTTAAAACTTCAGCATATATATTCTAAGCAGTAACACTTTTATCCTTCCAGTCTGTGTTGGTGTTGGTTCCTTCATCCAATGGATGTCTCTCTCTCGCTCTCTTTTGGTGAGCAGTAGCAGTATCGCAACCGAGCATCTCACAGTTTTTGGTATCTTTGCAACCTATCCTATCACTGCCAGAATCACATTTAGTAGTTCCCCTCAATAGTCAGCAATATACCAGCATACCCATGTGAGATGAAGAAAATCAGCCTGAGGTTTTGTTACATTGGGGATATGCATGTAGCCTAGCACTTTCAAATTTGTGTAACTAAGTGGGTGTGTGATATAACCCATGTAAAAATTCAAAATACAATAGCTTGTGTCTTAGCTCAATGTGTTTGTGTCTTAATGGGCACTACAATAGTCCTGGCCAGAAGAATAAAACAACTATAATGTAATGCAATACAGGTAATACTATTGGTAAATAAAACAAAAAACAAGTGACAACATCAAAGTTTAATATCATAAAAGAGTTGTTAAAGTACAAAGCATTTTTTTTGTTATTTTGTGTATTAAGAAAGGAAAGAAAACAGAAGAAGGAAGAAAGGAAGCATCCTTACATAAAGAGTCAATAGCAGGAATATATGGTAATCTACCAGTAATATGAATCTGTCTATTGCAAGTAATATAATAAGCAATAAAAACATTAAGGTGGCTCAAATACCATGTGTTCTGCAGATGTTCCACAAGCATGTGTAGACAAGAAGGGTGCCTCCACCAAAAGTCCCTCTTAATCATGTTTTGTACAGAGGATGAGTGTGCTCTATCAAGTCTGCGATTATGACAAAGATCCACCATCTTGCAAAAGTGATATGCGTAGTGCCTTTCTAATTTGAAGTAATTATTTGCAGCGCAAGAGCAATAGGAAAATTCAAGAACTTCCTAGTCATTTTATCACCATTCCAGGCACTACAGGAGCCTCCTAAAACATATAAACGTTGTCCAATGGTAATTGAAGAGAACATAAATCATCAATCTCGTCCCAAACCTATAACCAAAAAAGGTGAACTCACGGACAGTCAAAAAACACATATGTTGTACATCACTATTATCAGCATTACATACCACCACCTACTATCAGTCGAGATTTTCATTTAATACAGGGAGTATGACTTTAACAATAACCTATTAGAAAAGTATAACAATGTTTCAGTGGTGCTAGCTTAGCGAGAAGTGGAGTGAATTTTGGCCCAAATTTTATTCCAGAGTGAGATTTGAAAAGATTGATGGGAATCTGTTTCCCATTGTGATTTCACTTTGGTTTAATCTCTAGAGACATCTGAGGGAACTAAAGCCTTGTAAATTTGAGACGCTTTCCACTCAGCATGAAAATCATGAATAATGAGGGATGAGCCATGTAGTTGTGAGCACTGTAAAGATGTGATAGGTAAAGCTTGTGTAATGGAGTGAATCAATTGGTCAAATTTGAAGATGAGGGCATATTAAATGTGCATTGGAATGTTGTTTGGAATGACACATATTGATTAGCTAATATACATTGATCTACATTTTTGACACATTTATGTAATGAATCCTGCCAAAAATAATTTTATAGTTAATTTTGATGGTTTTATTATGCCATATAGGGGAGAATCTAAAATTGTATAATGGAAATTGGGTTTGAGGAAGAAATGTTTTAGCAAGGAATATGGAATGGGTTACAAAATGTGAGGAAAGAAAACAGGTTTTATGCGTAAAATATACCCAATCACAGAATGAAAAATGGGCAATAGAGTCAAGTTCAATGTATCTCGAAAACTGCGGGTACAACATCTAAGTCCGGAGAAAGTAAGGTGAGTACCGTTCCATAAGAATTTCCTTAAAATAGTATCAATAGATTTTAAGAAATGTATGAGGAATCTTAGTGAGGAGGATTATTAAACGAATGTTAGCAACTGGTAGCTTCATCATCTTCAGTGTTTAATCTGCCGCACCTGGAACGAAATAGAGGTGATCATCTTGAACTAAGGGATAGAAGCCTATGTTTTGTTTTGGCAACATAGCAATGGTGCCACTTATTGATAGACAGTATATAACACCTAGACACTTAACACAGGTAGAATGCTATGAGAAATCAGAATTTACAAACATATCTTTAAGACAGAAATTATTTAATGGCATGACTTCTGTTTTATCAATATTCAATTTGCTAAAATAATGATGGATTTAACCCAGATCTTTTGACTGGGGGAGAATGTTTGCATTGTCAGCATTCCGTCCATCATTTGTTTGCTGTAACACTTTTCGCCCTAAGTGGGATGGGTATGCCCAGACGTGGGTCCATTGCTCACTGTGCCACTGGATTCAAGCTAGCCTGGCTGAAGAAGGGTGACATACCCGGGATGCTTGTTTCCGTTCCAGGTAGGACCTGGCCTGGCAGTTCGGTCTGTACTGTTCCCATGGGGCACAGGGTCAAGACTGATTTGCATATGGATGGGTCCAAATTGGGGTGGCGTAGTGGGCAGAAGAACGATGGATTTAACCCAGATCTTTTGACTGGGGGAGAATGTTTGCATTGTTAGCATTCCGTCCATCATTTGTTTGCTGTAACACAGTAAAATAAATAATAGCAGGTAAAGAGAGTAACCCTGATTTGTATCCCTTTTTGTAATCCCTTTTTAAATCAAAATAAGCAGATTGGAGACCATTGACAAATACAGATGTTTCAGGTGTAGAATAAAGCAAGTTAATGTGGTTTCAAATATTGGGACAAAATCCATGCTAATGTAAGGCTTTCAACAAAAAATGCCAATGTTCTCGATCAAAAGTTTTTTCAGCATCTAGTGTAATTGCAGCAATTGGTAGTGAACTTTGAGAATCAGCATGTATAACTTTAAGGAAGTTCCTTGTCTATGATATATCTACATTTGACAAACCAGACTGTTCAATACCAATTAAATCGGGGATAAATGTATTAATTCTAGGTCTAAAGGTTACACAAAATATTTTCAGATAAATCTCAATCTTTTTTAGGGAGCAAACACAAAATAGCTTTGATAAAGGCCCAATGAGCACCAGATATTGAGGAAAAACAAGAGGATAGAAAAAAGAGTTTTGGTATTACATTTTTGGCAAACACGAATAGAACTCAACCGTAAATACATCTGGACTGGGTGTTTTGTCAGGGGGTAGCTATGTGAGGTCAACATAAATATCATGAATATTAATATCTACCCAATGTTGGTGAAATCAGGTATGGTGGCAGAAAAATCCATCTAGTTCCTTATTCGAAGATGACATTTCAGGAATATACAATTGCTGATAATAATTAATAAAAATGCCTAAGATCTCAGAATCCTTATAATGTTTGTGATATTTGCTCATCAGATATAATAGGTATTTCTGACCTTTCCTTCGATATTTTTAAATAATTGAATAACAGTTTTCCTGCTCTATTACGCCCAACATAATATTTACCAATAACTGTAAGTAATGTGCCATATGCACGAAGGGTGGAGTTTCTGGTGAAATTTAATTTAGCTTGGGTCAGACATGCAAATGTAATTGGTTTGGCATAGTAAAAATATTTCTGTTCAAGGTCTTTATTCAGTTGTAAAATGGAAGAAGTTTCACCTAAGGCTATCTTCTTCTTGGCCACTACACAATTAATAACCTCTAGCAGTTGTATTAGTGATAGTGGGCTGTCTTAAAATTAAGTAAGATCCACCTATGCTCCATTTCTTGGTGTTCCGCCATGACCAGTATCCCAATGTTGTTATTCTTGGCAGGGGAACAGAACCAATGACCAACCCAGTTTTTCTTTAAGGAATTTACATCTTTATCCATGAGATGAGAAACTTGAAGTAGGGCAATTTGACATTTCAATCTAGATAGGTGAGTATTAACATAACACTTAAAGATACTATTCAGAGTGAATGCATGACTTCAAAAAAATAATGAGGATATATAATAAATAAGAAAAAGAGAAGTGTGAAAAATTCCACAGTGAGAGTAGCAAAGTTGGGCGAAACGTAACGTAGGATGTTCACAACAGGTACATGGACCAACAAGTAAGACATAAGGAAAAAGGTGAGAAAAATAAGAAAAGAATGGGGAAAGACAAGAAGAGAAGAAAAAGACAAAATAGAGGATAACAAACTCATCCCACAAGGGGTAGGAATAAAAGAATGATAAAAGGTCAAAATTACCATAAGGGCATTAACATAGAGAAACAACAGCATTAGAAACGTAACGTAGGATGTTCACAGCAGGTACATGGACCAACAAGTAAGACATAAGGAAAAAGGTGAGAAAAATAAGAAAAGAATGGGGAAAGACAAGAAGAGAAGAAAAAGACAAAATAGAGGATAACAAACTCATCCCACAAGGGGTAGGAATAAAAGAATGATAAAAGGTCAAAATGACCATAAGGGCATTAACATAGAGAAACAACAGCATTAGAAACGGAGTGGTGAATGCTAAAGAAAGAGCCCCCAAGGTTCTATGAGTCCCCAATAAAAAATAATACAAATAATTGAGGATGAATATGCATTGAAGTTAACAAATGAGTGTTGCAGGAAATGTGTTGTAAACGCTTACCGACCATGGGAAGGGAAGAAGAACAACGTATAGAGGAAAAAAGGGAACCTGAAAGATGCAGCAAAATGACACATCAACATGAGGGGGATATATATATCTACTTCAGACAACAAAATCAAAAGGAACCTGTAAGGAAGAAAAGAAAAACACAGAATGAATGCAGAAGTAACATTACAAGTATGAAAAAACAATGACACCAGCATAGCAAGAGAACATTCACGTTTTCCCGATGCCCATAGCATCTCCCCTATGGCAATGAATACCTTCTCTCAGTTGGACAGGGGTCTCAAATACTGTATTCTTGCCCTTAAATGAAACTTTGATTAGGCAAGGGTGGAGGAGACCAATTCTAGCATTCATAGGGCTCAGAGCAGGACACATCTTAAGGAAGTCCTTGTGGTGGTTGGCCGTGACTTTTACAACATCCTGAATAAAGAAGACTCTTGACCCAACTGTAGCATTTGCTTCCATTGTTTCACTACTGAAAGTATCATGATGAGATCAGTATACAGCAAAAAGAAAACAATAATGCCTCGAGATTTTGTAGACTAGGCCGATGTAGGCACTCGAGGGCCAAGTCGATGCATTCTTTGTATGCTAAAAGGAGGAGTATCTTAGATACTAACCAATCTTGGGATAGCAGCTAGAAGAAAATCAATTATATCAGAGCCCTCCACCCCTTCAAGAATATAATATATGCATAGATTATTGCACCTGCTACAATTTTCCTGCTATTCAGTTTGCTTTTTGAGTAGACTGATTTCCTTTATCATGGAGTCGACATTGATGATAACACCTGCACCATCGCTGATACGTTGTTCAACTTCCGACACCCTGTACTCAAAACTGCAACATTTCCCTTCAGTTAATTGGAGGGTGAGATTGGTCTCAACAACAAAGGGTTTTAAGTTCTTAATTACCTCCATAAGGTCCTCCAGAGTAAGCAAAGGTGTTGATTTTGAAGGAGTGGATGGATCTTTTTTTCTGATGTTTTGTGCCTTGACTTGAACTATCTTTGGGAGAATGGGCCTCTGAAGCAGGAGATGTAAAGGGTTTAAGAATGGATGTTGCCTAGGTGTCCTGCATGGTTACCAAAAAAGGGTAAACCCAAATTACGTCACTGGGACCTGGGTATAGAACAGTACATTACAAAAAGTGGTCCCAATAAACAATTCATCAACACCAAAAATACAATAATCAAAGAAAGATATAAGAAGAAACACGTAGTATCATTAATAATCAGTGTTATTTAATCACACTGATTGTACATATGTTTATAACATTATTTAACAATACCCAAAAAGAAATGATATAGTGCTCCTAGGAAGGAAAAGGAGGAGGTAAGGGTATTTGTGATTGGAGTGAGGATAAGAGAGTAAGTAGAGAATATAAAGTGCAAATCACATAAATCGTCACTTAGAAAACACAAGGCTCATATCTTAAGCCACAACATTCAGAATAATACCAAAAAAGATAAATAGCCATGGATGTAAACGATGGCACAGTGAATAATCGCGGTTAATCAAGCTGGCAAATGGTACAAATGTCGATGTTTTGACCCCTAAAACACTGTCGTTTTTTTTATCCCTTACAACGGGGACTTCCTCAGGACAGGAGTGAAAGGAAAGTAGGTACCATGAACAGCCCTTCACTGAGGGCTGATAAGTAGGCTTGGGTGCGTGTGCTCCAAAATAACGAGAGCGAGGACAGTCACTTGTATGGATATCAAATTCATTCTTCCTTGCTGTTGTGTGTGGCAGCAGGGGAAGAATGGAGTTAGCATATATACACTCCAGGAACCACAGTGCAGTCACTAAGAAACTAGCCTCCCCGCGCAATTTTCTCGGGCACGGCACTCCACAGCCTCGCTACCTGAGAGTAGCAGGGGGACACCATTCACCAAAATTAACCAGCTACTGCAGATCTCATAGCTGGTGCTGGCCAGTGCAATTAGCGGTCTCTGCCCCCAATGCATGGCACCAGTGTAGCGAACACAAAAGCCCTGGAGTTTTCTCTCATAATCCCCTGGGGCAGAGCTTTCCTTGTGAAGTCCTGAGATTAGATACCCCACTGCCTGAGTATTAGTCAGCTAGGGGACAACAGACAACACTGAAGCCTACAGGCATCCCCCGGCCATGACCTTATCCTCACCATGTGCCAAGCCGGGGACACCACCTAAAGCCACAGATTCTTCTGCTGGCACCACATCTTTCTCCCAATGCCAAGCGCTTACATAGCAATGACCCAATAGAACTGAGTAGGGTTAATTATTGCAATTTTCAATCCCCCAGTGCGGAGCACTGATTTTAAGCAGCATTTTGTAGCATGACAAGCCATGCTGCTAAAGAAACCATTGTATATTGGGCAACCACAACACGGTGGCCATGCCTGCATTTATGTTTTAATTAAAAGTTCTCTTAGCCTGTCTGTGGGAGCACTTTAGGGGAAAATGCTATGTTGCATGAGTGTAGCACTCTAGATTGGGCTCTCCTTTGCAGACAGGTGAAGGCACCCCTACACCAGCATAATGACAGGCTCTCTACACTACTTTAATTCATTCACTGATTGGTAAGTGTGATGTCACAAGTCCTTTATACAAGCCAATCACTCAAATGTCTTTCTTCAATTCACAAAAAGTTAACCATGAAAGATTCAAACAAATAGAAGAAATACAGTATATATAAAAACACAGAATGATAAATAATAATACTCAAGTTAAAAAGAGGAAGATAACATCATTGACCCAAGGCCTCAGTTTAACAACAGTACTTTACTAGTAAAAACCTACAGAACATTCCAGAATGCAAGGTATCTTGTGGAGACACATAGTCACAGCCACAAGAACCTAATTAATTTGGGTCATTCCATCCTTTTGGGTTCACTAGAAATAGATTAAATACATTTAACCAGAATATAGTCAATAAATAACAGTGGTTTCTGTTAGTCACAAAAGTGAGGTAGGGTTCCATGTATGGCACAGTATTTAACAACACGTACCCCCAAACAGAAAGTTTTTAGAAGTTCTGGTTTTCCCTGTAAGGGAGCCACCACATTCATTAAGTATAGCTTGACTCAGGTCAGGTTAGCCTTAACCACTCCACTCGAGTTAGCAAATAGATCACACCTTCTTAGTATGTTAAAAAACTCCTTGATGTACTTTAACCATGGGATACGATTAGCATTATCAAGAGAGGGACAACCCAACAAAAGTTCCCTATTGAGTTTTGGTACTGCTCTAATTTAAACTGTCAAGTAATGCAGGAGGGGGTGGAGGGCCACTAAGTCAAACTTGCGCCCAACTCCTTGTGCACTATAAATAAAGCGACACATTGCAGAACACTTAACAGGTGGCTACAAATGTATTCTCCATGATCTGCAGTTGCTACCATTGAGTACTTTAGGGAGACAAATGGCCTGATATATAATATATAATATTATGCTCAAAGGTTTCCTGCCTGTCCTAGAAGTAAAACATGCTACTTCAGCAATTGCTCTTGTAAATGTGTCACTATTAGCTTGGATGAGGGGTTTCCAATTTGTACCAGAATCAAATAAAATCTCCAGATAAAAAAGGCAAGCACCTTTGTAAGTGTGGGGCCCTCCCACCTAAATATCCTTAGATTGCAAAGAATCATGGTACTGCCAGCATTACAAAGATTTATTAAAATTTGTGGCGAGGTCCATCTCCTCCATAAAAGCAACAAATGCATTCAGGCCTCTTTCAGTTCTGGCTAAGAGAGCTGCGTCCTCCACGTAAAGAAATACTGGTACGGTCATGTCGCAATGAAGGGTAATCTGCTCCTGTCACTATTATCACCTTTTTTAATCGATATACATACAATGTAAACAGAAATATGAAAAGAATACAACCTCGTTGAAGCCCCTCTATTAGGTGTAAAGGGTTATGTGCAGCTGCGGTCATTGGTGTATTGAATTACTGCTGATATGTTTCTATGGAGATCCCTCAAGAAGAAAACAATGTCAAGTTTTACCCCCATTGCCAAAAGAAGTTGCTATAATTTGAAGTGGTTTACTCTATTGAAGGCCAATGTAAGGTCCATGAAACCCATATGAATTGAGCCTGATGTAGCTACTGTATATTTATTAATAATCCTATACAGGTTCAAGCATTGTTCATTATCAAACCTACCTGGTCTAAATCCATATTGAAGATCAGACAGAATGTTATTTTCATCAGCCCAGGCTGTTTTTCTATTTACGAGGACCTGCCCCTCAACCTTCCCAATGCAGTTGATAAAAGATATCAGTCTTTAAAACTAGGAGGTATAGTCACAAGAACGTGTGATAACTACCGCAAGAGTAGCTTAACGCAACTCTCATCATCGCAGCCCATCGTGGGAAAATAACCCTGTGACAAAGTGGAATTCACAACAAGGCGGTACCTTGCGATAGCCTGCCTAAACAGCGGACAATGTCCACGATACAACCACCCCAATGGAGATAAAAACACAAACCACAACACAAAAAAACCTGCAATGGGCCAAAGCGCGATGAGGAAATCAGCGATGAGCAGCGCCAGGCCTGCAACACACACCTGGCAGGCGGGAAAAATCACCATAATAGTAGAAAAAACACCCAAACACAAACTGACCAACACCCAAGCGCCATGGAGGCAGCTAGAGCATGCGCAGAGGACGAGCGCAACACCACAAGCACCCTGGATGACCAGCCCAGGACCTCGGGGACAGGGAAGGGCAAGGACAAGAAGAAGAGAAAGTTGAAGTTCAGTCCACAGGCGAACAGGATCATAGTCACGGAGGTGATGGAACAGCATCAACAACTGTTTGTCACCTCCAACTTGTCATTGGGCACCAAAATCTGGAATATGGCGGGACATCGTGGACAAGGTGAAGGCCGTCGGAGAGCCTAAGAGGAGAATGTACGAGGTCAAGAGGCGATAGAATGACAGCAAGAGAAAGACTAAGGAGAAATTCGCAGCCAACCAGACGGCAGCAATGCAGACTGGAGGTGGGGGCCCAGCACCACAGCTCGTGCTGGATGACATGGAGGAGCTGGTTTCAACAGTCATCAGTGTGGATACTGTGGCCGGAGTTGGGGGACCGGACACTGCTCAACAGGACACAACACAACCGCAACGGGGTGAGTGACCACCAGGTATTGGGGGGACGGGTGGAGACGGCCACAATGGCACACATGCACAATCAAGCAGAGTACAGTGCACACCCTCAATGACTCTGGGTCATCGCCCAGATCTATAGACTGTCACAATGTATAATGCCATGCTGTCTGAATGTCAACATGTACCATGCGGCTACATACATGTGGACACATTGCAATACACCATCTCCCCTTCACATTGCAGGGCCACTGTCAACACCCTCTGCAGAGCAGTACCAGCCACTCTTCACTGATGACGAGGAGGACAATCCCAGCATCGACGCACAATCCCTCCAAGACATCATTGACATCATCCGCAACTCACCTCCAGAATAAGGGCTGACCAGCTGCACCGAGGAGACCCCACCCATCACCCAAAGCACCCAGCAGGAGGCACCCACGGCCCCAGCAGTCTCCCAAGAACCCCAGGAACAACACACATCCTTCCAACGCAGTGTGCTGGAGGCCCAGAGGGAGACGGCTGAGCAGGTGCGGGTAGGGTTTAACCTCATGGCCACCAAACTGGATGCCATCCATGGGTGTCTAGGCCCGCTCCATGGTCTCCAACGAGCCCTGACTGACATCGCTGCAGTCCTGACATGAAGAGAAGAACTCCTGTCCACTCAGAAGGGCACCAGTGATACCAGCCGTGAGCTGGCACACATGGGGAGGCTCATGGAGGACATAGTGCAGATGGAGGCGGAAAGGATGGCAGCCACGCTGTACATCAGCAAAATGGAGCTGGGATCTACCATGCCCTGCAGATCATCATCATGGCATTGCTGCCACAAGGCGTGGTGCAAATGAATGCTGCTGCCCCCACACCTTCCACATCTCCACCCCCTGGTGCGCCATTGCCTCACAGTACGGCAGACGTATCCACTCCGGCACCTGATGTGTCAGTGGCACACAGTGCCCCAGCCGGTACTGCAACACCCACAGGTGGGGCAGAGCACACATCCGGGGACAAGGATGTGGATGGGTTTGTGATCAGGATGCACTAGCATTCATTTTCGCCACCGGGCCTGTTTCTGCTTGGTGCCGCACGTGGCGTCATGACCGCCCACTGACCCCCGATACACTCCGATGCACTCACCTTGGACAGCGACATGGACTGACATATCCTGTTTGTTGACCAATGACACGGGACCAGACTGCGGACTGTACCCTTCCTCTTCCGCAGTACTTATCATCTCCGGACTCTTGCTGGCCCTCCATGGGCCCATATTGTATAGTGTGCTTCGGCATTGCCCTGTACTGCTCCAGCTGCAGTACTGCACTGGATGTGCAATAAACATCCAGTGACGCACTGCTGTGTCATGTCTTTCATCATTCATGTATGAATGTGTGGATGAATCTAGGGACAGTGATTTCTGTTGTGTCAATGATGTTTATCCTGTGGGATGCCAGTCAGAGGGTGCTGCATTGCATATTGTGGACCGGGTCCCGTGGACACTACAACAGGGACACACGCAGCAGTCACTACCATGTCCGGACATGGACTGAACGACGCCCAGAGCCCACGAGTCATATTTGTAGGCCCTGCGCTGGTCTGGCATATGGCAGGCCAGGCCACTCTGCTTATGCTCTGAGGAGGGGCCCTCATTGTTACCCATCGCTGGCGTACACGCTGGTGGTGTGCAGGTCACTGTCTAGTTGTCTGCATGTCACAGCCACTCCCTGAGGGCAGGTTTGCACGCACACCACACCCATCCAGCACAGGCGTCACAGGCCATGTGACTCCACCAACATAAGGGGCCACGACGTCACATTCCCCTCTGCCGGTGGGTGACGGACGCACCACGGTTTTCAATCATAAAGGGCCCATGAGTTGTTGCGCACAGGGTTAGTGGCACCCCAGGCCTTGCAGCCATCATGGGCCTACCACCATGTGGCGCTGACTGGCGTTGCACAGGGTTAGTGGCATACGGACCATTGCGGCTGGCACAGGCACCCAGCCATGGGACGGTGACTTTGGGTGCACTGAGTCAGTGGCACCTTAAGCTGCTGAGCGGGTGTGCGGCCTCTGATGATGCCCCCTCCTGGCGGTCCGGACAGCTCAGGTTTTGTGTGCCCTGCTGGACCGCAGTGTAGGCCAGAGCCAGTGGGCAGCACGGGCCTACCGCCACGTGGCTTCGCTTCTGGATCCCAGAGTTAGTGGCACCCATTGGGCTGAGCGGGTGTGCGGCCTGCGATGATGCCGGGTGCACTGGTATGTCCTATGCCATGGAGTGCTCAAGACCCAGCACAAACGTGAGACCTGGTGGCCTGCGGAGCGGGGTTGCATAGTGTTGAGGGTGCCATATCCGCGGGCCCCAGGCATGTGGCTTGCATCAGCACATGGTGGGACCTCCTGTCCACACACCTGTGGCGGAAGGTGAGCAGTGAGGCCTGGGTGCGCAGGGGCGGGCATGCTCTGATGGGCGGTGGGAGGGGCTGAGGAACCTCTGCCTGGGTGTGCATGGGCAGGCAGGCTATGTTGTCTTGTGCAATTATGTGTACTGTGCCAATCATGTATCTGGACTCTGTTTCAGATGAAGGCTCTGTCTCTGATGTGTAACCTGGTGTACTGCTATACATACCGGCAAGTGGTTGGAGACACACCGGTGGCAGCAGGTGAGCAGTGTGGCCTGGGTGCGCAGGGCTGGCACTTTCTCTCTCTCACCCCCTCTGTTCTTCTTACTTTCTCTCTCCCCCTCTCTTCTTCTCTCTCTCTCCCCCTCTCTTCTTATCTCTCTCTCTCCCCCTCTCTTCTTCTCTCTCTATCTCCCCTCTCTTCTTCTCTCTCTCTCCCCCTCTCTTCTTCCCTCTCTCTCTCTCCCTCTCTTCTTCTCTCTCTCTTCCCCTCTCTTTTTCTCTCTCTCTCTCCCCCTCTCTTCTTCTCTCTCACTCTCTCTCCCCCTGTCTTCTTCTCTCTCTCCCCCCTCTCTTCTTGTCTCTCTCTCTCACCCTCTCTTCTTCTCTCTCTCTCTCCCTCTCTTCCTCTCTCTCTCCTTCGCTCTCTCTCTGTCCTTTGATGTGCGCAGGACACACCTTCTCATCATGATTTTTGTCTTGCAGGCTCTGACCTACGGATTGTCCCGAGGGGAGCCGCCATGTGTCTTCATTTCATTTCTGTGTTCATGTTAATAAAGTTTAATTTGTTGCTTCGAAATTGAATGTGCGAGGCTCATTTTTGTGACGACACATGCATGTCACCAGTTGTGATTGTGCGACATCAAGCGGATTATTTTTGACGTGTTTAGGTTTCAGCTGATGTGGCATGTCTTTTGTCGGGGGTGCCGGGGAGGGGGGGTCCTGGGGGTGGTGGCGGCAGGTGTTGTTGCCCTTTTGGCCCTCCAGGCTGAGTGTTCAGTTGCCCGAGTGCATCTGTTGCCCTTCCGATGTGGCTGTGGGCGTGCTCCCTTTTGTGTTGCAGGCTGTGGTCCGACTTTGCACCAGGTCAGAGCAGGTGTTATTTTCCTGCTGCTAACGCGCCTTATCACCTGTTTTGTGTTCTTATCGCAGTTCTGGCTGGTCGTTGTGAATGTTGTGGAGTGGTGTTGTCGCGGCTTTTGGCACAGAAACGCCTACTCTGCATCTCATTAGCGATAGTTGCGGGGGTCATCGGTGGCGATGTTTTTTGCAGCTGCAATCGCGGGTAAACTGGTGCTGTGGGCTGTTAACACCAGCTTGTGAATAGGGCGATCGATTTATCGCAACTTTGGCTGTGATAAAGTGCTGTTACCTCAGCGATAGCTCCCTGTGAATATTCCCCTAGGTGTTGTCATTGTCTCCTTTTTTATAGATCCGGACAATAGTTGAGATGGTCCAAGAATGTGTGGATCCCTTGCATTTAGTGTCTGTGTGAGTAAGGAAGCCCATATCTAGGCTTTCCTGTTTTTAGTTTCTATTTGTGGTAAATTCTGATCGGGTTTTTCCAGTGCTTTCCAGTGATTTCAATACCTTTAAAAAAACGTGGTTATCAGTAGTTACACATTTTTGAGCCATTAAAAACAACAGAAGCAGTGTTTTTCTATTGTCTATGGAATGTTTCTGCACTGTTAGTGCATGATATATAGACAGTGTACATACAGTGTACATGAGATCCAACTAAATTTTTACAAATCAAACTTATTGTAGTACACCATGCAATACTTCTTTAGTGCGTCTTTTGTCATGCGTGCTTGCTCTTTCTTTCTCATGTAAACTTTTATATTTGAAAAGACCCTCTCAACATTGACCATCAAACAAAGGCCGCTGCAGGCTGTGACCGGTTTATGGCTGAGCTCAGACCTGGGCAAATGGGTAGGGCAGGGGTTCACCCACATCAGAGGCAAGGAGTGGCCCCTTGTGCGCACAATAAGGCTGCCCTACTCTAGCGACGGCTGTTATGCATGTTTTACCGAGTTTATTCGCTCCTGAATTCTCAATTCACCTCTTGATTGCAGTAAAGCTGGATGACTTGCGCCTGCCTTCCTCACGGCCCTCTGTAGAAGCATTTTCTCTTGCCAGTGTGAAAGACATCACCCACTTGATTTAGCTCATTTACTGCATCTTTGTCCTTTTGTATATACACACACAAGACATACCTTGAAAAAAGATCTATAGTGAGTCTGGTACCTGGTTTCAACAGGTACAATTCAAACATCAGTATATGTAGATTAAAAACACATTAAATCATGAAGAGAACTATATTTTTTTTGTTTATGTTATCTGTGCATTTAGGTGGTCATATGCCAGATTCGATTGTGTATTTTTAATGTGATCTTCATGATTTAATGTGTTTTTAGTCTATTTATATTGATGTATGAATTGTACCGGTATAGATATTAGTAATTTGTGATCAATACCAGAAGAGCCGCTAAAGACAAGGGGACCCCTGAAGTTAAATGCAGGTAGAGACTAAGGGGAAAATAACAGCCAAAATGCACAAAATAAGGGCTCTACCTATAATAATTTACAATATGCTAAACGTCATATACTTTAATTGACCACTCTGGCTAGAACATCGTAAATATTGACATCATTCAAACAAATGTAGTCATTACTTAATTTATAATTTTTTTGATTTTGCTATACAAATACATTAACACATTCATAAATACGTATCCTGACCAAACAGATTTTTTTAGGAAAAATCAGATCCTATTGCACAACTTTCACACAACAGCATACAATCACCTTCATACCCAAACATTCTCACGCGAAACCACAAATACATACATCACATATATACCAAGACAGCAAAATATGCACCAAGTCCCTCCTCAATAAGCACCAGTGTGCAATAAGAATTTTATCTCAACTGGCAAATACAATAATTCACAAATTGGTTTAACAGTTAATTTGATGTCATTAAAGAAAACATTTTTAGGCTGAATATAATCAGACAGAAATATTCTCAAATCAATAGAGAACTTTTAAATATGATAAATCAAATTTCAGAACAAATAAAAGAGGGAACTAATTCAGAGCGCCGACACGCGTTTTGGTGGAGCTCCTTTCCTCTGGGGCATCACCTTCCGCAGGGCGCCTATAAAGTATATTCAACAAAAAAACGCAATGAGACCTTTTATGTCTGAATAAGAAGATGCAAATACAGATAACGCTCTCCTAGATGCAGCGGCAGCTATTGGTTCTTGAAAACAGATATGGCTGAAGATATGTCAAAGAGGCTCTAAAGATTGTAGCTCATCTGGTTATGAAGGGGCAGGCTGTACTGCAAAAATAATTTGTGATGTAAATCACTTGGAAAACAGCTCCCTTATATCGCGCTGTGCAAGACTACACTTGCAGTGTCCAGGTCGAGGGAATTTGCATGTCTACTACTCATAAAAAAGGCTTCGAACCGCAGTGTCTCGTTCCATCCTGTTGGTTTTTAGTAAGTGACTACAGATGATTCCCTGGATATACGGAAGTATTTGACCGGCGGCTGCGGTGCAGTAGAGCGTCCCACTGGTAACGAAGGAAATACCAAAAGAGATAAGTCACTGTTTCAATTGTAATACAATTGGGGCATATTATCAAGACAGGCGATAAAATTATCACCGCTTTAGCGGCAGAAAACTGCCGTTAAAACGGCGATAATGGGCTTGATAATATGCTCTATGGAATTCCAATTGAAGCCCATGTTGGATGTCCTTCACATCTAACATGGGCTTCAATTGGAATTCCATAGAGCATATTATCAAGCCCATTGTCGCCGTTTTAGTGGCAGTTTTCTGCCGCTAAAGCGGCGATAATTTCATTTCCTGTCTTGATAATATGACCCATTGTTTTTTAAGAACTTTTCTATCGTTTTAATAGAATTTTCATACCACTACTACAGTAATATGACACATCATCAGATATAAATGGGTTCAGTATTTTAGTTTGTGTATTGTTGATGTGTGAATAGGAGAGTGTCTGGCTTGTAAGGAAATCAAGTGTCACGTGGGGGACACCACTTTGACCTTTTCCATACGAATAAAGGGGCCTGCCTGCCTGAGAAGTCAAAGAAACCTGCCACAGGAATAAGGGAACTGTACAGGAAAATAAGGAGAACTGCCCTGGAAGTTAAAGAGGAATTTACACAGAAAAAAGGAACATACCTCTGAAGTGAAGGAGCAGATTTACACAGGACAAATGGACCTACCTTGGAAATAAAAGACTGATGTAAATAGAAATAATGGGACCTACCTGGGAAGTGAAGGAACTCTCTTGGTTTGCTAAATAGGAATTAATGAAGAGAAAAAAGGTGCATAGGAACCCCTGCCTCATTTACGCATGAGGATTTTCAATATTTCCTGGAATACTAACAGATATTTTTTGTGAATTATATAAAAATCCAATACCTCTTCATTCATTCATTATTATCTTTATTCAGATATGCATCATCCATAAAAGTACCAACATTAATCATAATCACAAACATAGTCCTAAAAAAAATACCTCTTCAGATTAAGCTGTTTGTTGAGGAGGTGGTTCTTGGAGACCGTGAACTCAAGAACACCCAAATTATCAGAGGCATGAAAGACCCAGTCTGCCTTGCTAACATACAACTGCCAGGCCTTCCTTTACGGCGGATTTCTCAGGAACACCCTTAATCTTAGAGACACAGGTAAGAAACAGTAGGCATCTTACTGATTATGTCGTGGGTGAATCAAGGAGCCTGTGGGACAAAGGCAAAGTCAATCATGAACCTGGCTGTTCATGGAGAACACTCACCGGGACTCCAGCTGTACCGAATTGTCAAGAAGTCTTCCTGTTCCTCTCTATAGGGAAGTCCTTGTGTGTTTAAACCAACATCATTTTCATTGTGAGCATCAAGAAAATGTAATGGCCAGAGCAGCCGACTTTAAAAGTAGGAACCGGGTTAGAGTCTTGGCGTGAGCTAAGCATCCTGTGATTCTAGGCAAATCACTTAATCTCCCTGTGCCTACAAAAATGAATGTGTCCTTCTGTAATGTAACTGGTACTCATGGAAAGCACTCTAGTACCTTCGGGTCGAGTTTGCGCTATATAAAACTTCAACGAAAAAAAACATATGGAACAGAAACACACAACACCAATTATTATAAACAGCTCGAGGGCCGAAAAAGTAATAACAGACTACTCAAAAAGTTGTAAAGTGTTCAACAAAACTGCGTCCTCACTTAAAGAATTGTATTGTAGAATTTTAAACCCTTCAAAGTTTAGTATTGGTCTAACAAAAATTCAATGTATCTGACTCATCTAGTTGATCCCAGGAATGATTTAACTCACTGCGGTTCAAGCTCATATGAATGCGGTAGGCGCATTAGCCCATTGAGCTGCTTTCAAAACCCATGCCACCTTCTGCTAGCCTGCGGTGAGACCGAAAATCTTTTAGAACATCCAGTATTTACTACAGCAGTGTTCCATTTTATATTGCGCTATGTAACATGCACTCTTAAGGAAAGTGATGATACTTCTTTCATCAACCTCCAAACAATGGGCGAAAGAGTTAGCCCCATTGGCCTGAAGGCAGATTTCAGCACCTGATCTGTTAACCCACTGAGTTATCTTGCTTCTTTATATGGATGATGCAGTCATGCTCAAGAGGTGCGGGAATACCTAGATACTGGCCTTTAAACCTTGAAAGGCAGGTACAACAGGGTAGGGCTGCTGTTACTTCTGATTGGCTAGCCCGGGACCCATCCCTCTGAGGAGTCGCAGTACCTGTCCTTCCATTTGAGTCACGGGGTGGAGATATAGTTGCATAGTGGGCGGGGACCAAGAGGTGGCACCAAATCCAGAGACACCACACGTATCATTTTACTGGTCTGGAGAGGAAGTGCTGCTGCTTTACGGAGCTTGATGCCACAAATGTCAGCATGCTTATACACCGTATTCCTAGAATCCCTGCTGCAGGCAGGGCTGACTTGTGATTATTTTTGTTGGCAAGGATACAAGAGGGTGCAGATGCAGAAACCCGCTGGTCCACTCCAGCTTCTCCCAGGGCCAGTGAGTTTGAGGGAGGGTGGGGGGCACTTAGGTCTTCAACTGCTCCAGATTCTAAGATTGTACATGCGCAAAATAAGTGATGCTCCGTTTAAAAAGGGTCTGCTGATTTTCAGCCGGGAGGGTACTATCGGGCACAATTGGTTTTTACTGATTACCGGACAGCCTACCCTTATCTCAGGGTCATTTATCATCAGTTCTTGGGAATCCTGTATGGACTGGGGCTTTACTCTTGGAAAGCTCTAAAATACCTGCTTTAATTTCCACTAGGGAAAACACTGAATTAGAAATCCTAAGACCCGGCAGCTGTTCTTCAAGGTCCACATCGGAAACCATGTAGTTATATATCCCAGCAAAGAGTGAGACCCAACGGTCCGGAATAATATAATGGCAAAGGGACCCATTATCACAAAAGCAAAGCAAGGCCAATTGATGAGGCTCCAAAACAAAGAACAATTCTTCAGGCACCAAGCATTAAGAAAGTATTTCCAGGTGTCATTTTTTATTCCATTGTTCCACCTTTTAATCTCAGCTTTTTAACCAGTTCAACAGACAGCCACCAACTCCCTGTTAAAACCCTTAGGCACCACATGTGAACATCCTGTTCTTTTGTCGCCCAGGGTGCTCCTTATAACAGGATTTGTCTAACCCAGAGAAAGACAGATTGAATTATAAGCACTACAGCTACTTGAACTAATTTATCTGAGTGAAAAGGAATGCGGATACAAAGACAAAGTCAATTACAGAAGGGTAGCCCCTTTCTTAGAACATTGGAGGAATTAAGGGATACACAGAGGAAACAAGTTTATCAAAAGAATAAACTAAATTATTGAACTGGTTTATAATAGAATTGAGCAGGTCCAAGTGTGTTCCATGTGGAGCCCTGACCAGATCATGCAGTCTGATGTATGAATCCATGTCTGCGGCCGTGAGCACGCAGCGGACGCGCCACGGGCGCGCCAAAGGCGTGCCTAAGTCAAACCGTCTGCGTCCATCCGCGCCAGGCCGCTGCACGGGGCATGCCACTCTGCCCAAAAATATTACTACTCAGCTGCTAGTCTCAAAAACATGGCACCCATAAAAATGCAATTGCTAGAAAATCATTTGGTACTAAAATTGCAAAACCTGGAGCTTCTAAATCCTATCCCTAGACCTTACACCGATACTATTAATATAGGTGAACAGCTCACTAGCCGGTAGCTCTGCCTACAATTGTTAAGAATGCAGGTATGAACAAATGGCTAGTTAAAGACCTCAATGTGATGTACTTAAACACACGCTCTATTGTCAAACATCAACTAGAAATTTGTAATATATTGATTACTGATTCACCAGAAATGCTCCTACTGACTGAAACGTGGCTCATGGAGGAATCCTCCCCTGAGATTTTAGCAGCCCTTCCTGACAATTATTTGATTTTTCATACTGACAGACGCCCAGGGAAAAGAGGGGGTGGAGTGGCTGCTGTTATTAAAAAAGAACTGTCTGCTACTACCATGCCTCACTTTGAAATGCCATCAGTTGATTCCCTAGTAGTTAAATTGGACCTATACAACAGTACTCTACTATGTGTGGTATTGTATAGACCCCCCAAATCGATGCCTGATTTCTCCAAAGCTCTAGCAAATCATATTGCGTCTTTGACCACAGATTACAATAAAGTTTTGGTCGCAGGTGATCTGTACTACTGGGCTAATGAAGTAGATGAGGGAACCCTATCTAAGGAACTTACGTAGTCCCTCACCAGCCTCAATCTCACCCAACATATTCATTCCCCCGCGCACATTAGAGGCCATACTCTTGATCAAGTGTGGTCTACTAATGTTACTCTTAACAACTTGGGAATTCAACCATGCGTATGGTCTGATCATTATATCATTAGTTTCAACTTGAATAACTTGTCATTACTGAAACAATTATCCCACTCAAGAAGCACCTTTAGAAATTGGAAGCGAGTCGACCTGAAAGCACTCCTGGATACTCTCTCCTGTGACCAGGTTACCCCCGAAGGAGATTTAGACAACAGGGAAAGAGAGATCACCGATTAGCAAAGGATGGTATTTAACATCCATGCCCCTTTCAGACCAAAAACTCTCGCCTTAGTCAACATGAAGCATCTAAATGGTTCACTAAGGAGTTGGAAACTTTAAAAATTAATGTACGCCAGGCCGAACGGAAATGGTGGAAATTGTATTCAACAGAGGCTAAAACGATATAAATAGCAAAATAACATGAGTACAAAATAGCTATTGTGGAGGCCAAAAGAGCTTTCTTCACTAATAAAGTACTCAACTGTGACAACAGCTCTAAGAAAATGTTCAGGATTGTGAAAGAACTTAACAATCGAAGCCACATGGCTCCATTCGTTAAGGCCACTCAGGAACTATGCAACGACCTGAACTCTTTCTTCATGGAAAATATTAAAAAAAATTAAAACTCCATTGTCTGTAACAATAATAATATTGAAGACAGCATGGTTCCTTCCAATCCTTCCTCTTCCGATACCTTTCCTATACTAGACAGGAAACGTTTTATGGAATTGGTAGTGAAGGTTGAATCTGGCTCCCCTAAGGAGGAATGCCCCATTAACATAAAGAAAGCAATCTATCGGACCTTCCCCGATACCATTCTTGAGCTCCCTAATCTCTCCCTGTCCCATGGAATAGTACCGTCAGCTTTTAAGGAAGCAGTAGTCATTCCACTTTAAAAAAAACAGGGTGTAGATCCTAAAAAGCTGGAAAATTATAGACCCATATCATTGCTCCAGTTTCCAGCAAAGTTACTGGAAACTCATGTTGCAACCTGTCTTAGTTCCTTTTTAGAAGCATCCAAGTTTCTGGACACTCACTAGGCAGACTTTTGCCCTGCGCATTCCACCAAATCTGTGATCCTATCCGTCTTGCACGATCTTAAAGGACAGGCTGACATTGATCACACTCAGGTTCTGATCCTCCTTGACCTGTCTGCGACATTTGAGACCGTGAACCACAGAATTTTGTTGGACCGTATTGCCGCAGCGGGTCTTGGGGGCTCTGCACTGGACTGGTTTGGGTCCTTTTTAGAGGACCGCAAACAATCGGGTGGCTCTCGCCCTGCAAATCCAATACTGTTGAAATGAGATGTGGCGTCCCTCAGGGTTCTTCCCTTTCGCCGATCCTTTTTAACATTTACATACGTCCCCTAATCTCGAGTCTTCGGCAGATGGGGGTAAAGATCTTCAATTATGCACACGACATGCAGCTGATTTTCACTCTGGAGAACTTCACCGAATGCAAAGATTTTGTTAGGAGCTCTATGATGTATGTAAAAATCTGGATGGATAAGAACCGACTAAAACTTAACTCTGAAAAAACTGAGATAATTATTCCGAGCAATAAACTTACTCACTGGACACTCTCCCACTGGCCCCCTGAGTTAGGTGCAGGCTCAATTTCTAAACCAGTGATCAAGAGTCTGGGCCTTCACGTTGACTCTGACCTCTCTATGAATGCCCAAATTGGCGCAGTTACTTCTGCCTGTTTTGTCCAACTCCGTAAACTGCGCAAGATCAGACGTTTCTTTAGTAAAGAGTCCAGTGCTCAAATTGTGATTGCCCTTATCCTATCAAAAATAGAAAATGGAAATGCCCTCTATCTTGGCATTCCATTATATCTGAGATACCGTCTTCAGTTGATTCAGAATCAAGCAGCCAGAATCATCCATCTTAAGGATAGAAGATGTCACATCACCCCGCTACTAAAAGATCACCACTGACTCCCAGTGGAGCAGCGTGTGATGTTTAAAATTGGCTGTATCCTCTTTAAAGCCATTCAAGAAATTGGTCCAAGTTTCATTCTTTCGTGTAATCTGAGATAGAAGTATCTGAATCTTTTGACGGTGCCTAGAATCAGACGGAAACTTATTGGAGTGACCCGGTTTTCCTATCTGGGCCCGAAGCTTTGGAATTCATTGCCTACTTCTATTAGGCTTGAGGCTGACTACATGCGGTTCAGGAAATCTCTAAAAACTTGGCTGTTTTCCCTGGCCTACAATTAGCTGATCCTCTATCTGTCTTTTCTGTTCTTTTTTTGCTTAGACTCATCAGTGCCAAGAGACCTGTAGGTGAACGTGCACTTTACCTTCCTTTGACTGGGGAACATTCAATAGAAAAACAATCAGCAGCGGTCCATGGAGGGAGTTCCGTGGGGCCAAAAGGCGGGGCAGGGGAGGGGCAGGGTGGGGGGTAAACAATTAAATAAATAAAACGAATTTCGTAGCGCGCCCTGCATCACAAAATGCGGTGCAGCGCGCGCTACAAAATTCGTTTTATTTATTTAATTGTTTACTTACCTCCAATTATCCATATTCCGGTGTTTAGTACCCCCCACCCTGCCCCTCCCCGCCCCGCCTTTCCACCCCACGGAACTCCCTCCACGGACCGCTGCTGAAAACAATGTAAGGGGTGGCCTTGGGAGGTAAGTTGATATTAACTTGAGCTGCTTGCAAAAGGGCCCTTGTGACAAAAAGCAAGTTTGCCCTCATCGTGGCCACCAGGGGAAGGATATCTGAGAGGCTTATGAATAGAATTAGAGCACAAGGGGTTGGTTCCCATGACTGGGGTGGCCTCAGGGGGTCCCTGCAGGTGCGCACCCTCTTCTTGCACTGCTGGCATAGTAGATCTCCCCCCTCTACACACACAGGAGTCTGCGCTCAAACTCAATTAACTGTGGGATCTTCCTGTAAGCAGGATCTCTGCTCCAATCCCCTAACTCCACTAAGCTTGTTACTTCACAGGCATTATTAATATTCGAGGTAGAGATGTTCAAATTGATCTTGATTGATAGTTTGGAGAGGACTTGTTCAATATGTCCAAGATGCTTGCCACATATCTCGAATGACCCTGCAAGAGCGAATTTCATTTGCAAACAAAAACTCTTTTATTAAAAATATGTAAAAGCCTATGTTTAGATAGCACACATACTGAATTCAAATTTGGTAGTAACTATAATACTTTTTTATTATTATTATTAATTAATCTTTATTCGGATATAAAAATATCCATAAAAGAGCATGACAAAGAATAAAAAACATTGCATGTTTAGATCAATATACACATAATTAAAAACAATAAATACTTTGCGGCTTCTACAATTATGCAAAACAGCATCACTAAATCGTCATGGGCGTATGAATTCGGTAGGGCCACTAAGGAAGTAGAACTCTGGATATAGCAGCATATTATGGTAAAGTGCAGGGATTTGGCGAGTTGAGGCGGGATATTTTATCATAGCCCGGCCCAATGTAAACAACGTAAGACTCCCTATTATTATTAGTCTGACTATTAAACAATGTTAAACGGATCCATGGATGGTGCAGTATTAAAAAGGAAGCAGAAAGTGTACATTTAGACCGCTACCGGGACATATTAAGAAGTAAGAAACGTTCATCATAAAATTAGCTAATAAAAACGAGAAACCTAGGCTATATTGAAGCAACATACACATCTGTACCCCATAAAATCGTGGGTGGCTACTCCTCACTTCTAGTGTTCCTTAGTTTTACAGCTAGCCTTAAAAAATTCACGGTGCTGAACAGCGTAAATGGGTCTGAGGAAAGTTTCAGGAACAAATGTGCCACCTTAGCCTGGCTAAATTTAGTTCTTCTTAAAATAGTTTTTAAAAACATTGACCTTGGGTACGCATAAAAGGGACAAAGTAAAACAAAATGGAGAGTATCTTGTGGAGACCTCTGATCGCAGCCGCAAGGACCCTTTGTGTCAATGTCTGCTGTGAACCCTGCAGGTACTGATAAAATGTGATGCAAAAGATTCAATCTAAATCTGGTCATTAAGAATCTGTCATGTTTGTTGTATATATTAGATAGATAAAATTCCATTTACTGCATTGATTTTGTTAGCAGGTGGGCTCTCACTGAGACTTTCATCAGTTCTCTGTCCTCCCTTTCGCATGCTAAACGCCGAAGGAATTCAGTCTTTATAGTGCCCTTGTCTCTGGTAGTAAGTGTGGTGGGCTCATCAAAATAGTTGGCATAGCCCAACCATTTCAGGGTATCCCTTACATATTTGAGCCAGGGTATCCGATGACCTTTATCCCAGGCGATGCAGTCCTCAAGTATTTGTCTGCTTAGAGTTGCCTCCGGGTTAGTCCATATTTTTATCCAGCATGAAATAGGTTTAAGACTTGACCTTTCGCTGATATAGGTGAGGCCTAGCTCCTCATGAACAGTGTGGGAAGGCGTACTTTCGGGTACTTGCAGGATCCTTCTGAGGAACTTATTTTCCTCAGTTTGAATCAGTGACGTATCTCTGAAGCCCCATACCTCACTCCCATACAGGGTCTTAGCGCAACATACCGAGCTGTACAAGTGCAAAATTTCATTTGGTGACCAGCGACCTAATCTTTTTGCAAAGTTCATGATTGAACCCACCAAACTGATTTGTTGGCTGCATTTGTCAAAGATCAGAGTTTTAAAATTAAGCTGCTTGTCAAATAAAATCCCTAGATAATTAAAAACCTTTACTCTTTCTAGTTTGTGAGCCCCAATTGTAAAGATAAAGTTCTTTGTTGGTCTTTTCCCTGTTTCCATAACGTATGATTTGGTGAGATTGGGTGATAAATCTATAATACTTAATGAAATAAGCCTGAAGTTGAAGTAAATAGTAGCTAATCTCTGTTAGCCTAACTGTTGATGCCATTCAAACTGAAAATAGTGCATTAACATTAAAAGGGCTGTTTTTCACGTTGAATCGTTATTTTCTACAAGTTTTTTTTTCTTTTGCTGCAAATGGCAGAACTTTCCAGAAGCCTTCTGTTAGTTAGTGAGTAGGCATTTGCTTCTATTAGATAGTGAGCTTCTTACTGGGAGCAGAGGAGGCAACAGGAAGGATGATTTATGAGAAGAACAGACTGGACCCCAGAATGTGAACTTCATAAAAAACCTACTATCTGCTGCACAATCAGTGTGGATTGGGACAGAAAATAAGCCCTGGCACCAAAGAAAAGTGTCCCCAATTAGCAAATTAGATCGCTATAAAGTGTGGCACATATTTGCAGATTGGAGCAGTTTTCAAAACGTACAGACTTGCTTGTTTTCAGGGGTGGCTCCCCCACTAGGGGGAGGAGCATCGCCCCACTGCGTACTCACAGTGCGAGAAGCAGGGCTGGGCAGGGGGGGAGGTGTTTGCCCACTCCTGAGCACCCATGACTGGTTTGGTCGGGCCTCTGGGGACGCCCAAACCAGTTATGCGCTCTCTGCCCTTTCTCCGTGCAGGCTGCATGGAGAAAATGGCCTCCCCGTAAGCCCCTGGCTGGGAGGCTTCCCCACCAATCACAAAGCTGCCATGGCAACGTTGTGATTGGCTTAGGGGAGGGGAGGGAGGCTGCCTGATTCCTGTTCATGGAAGGAGATCAGGAGCAGGCACCATGCAGGACTGGCGCCGAAAAAACATAGGACCCGGCCGGTGGACAGGTAAGTTTTTTATTTTTATTTGTAAATTAAACTTCCCCTTCTGCCCCATGGGACCCTCCCTGTGTGACCCCCCGCCTCCCTACCCGCGATTAATGTCGGCCGCGACTGCATGTTTCACAATGTATCCAAGACTGAACTGATTTGAGCTTGTGGCAGACAATGTTTGTTTTAATATCAACAGTAAATGCCAGTACAGCAGACCACAAAACAGGCCCACAAACTGCTTAAAAATAGACCAAACATTTACTTGTAAGACCAGTCCGTGGGGAACTGCTTGATTTCCCTACTCTGCGCACATTTTAGTAATGTAAAGATGTATTTTCCTTCAGCCTCAAACACAACAAAAGCTTCAGCTATTTAATGCTGTTTACAGGCATTTAAAACGGGAAGGGCTTTTGTCTGCATCAGAAAACAACAAAATTCTGCACGTAAATGCAATTCAATCAGGGTGGGAAGAATGATTCCTCTTTTGTCATGAAAATGCTTCTTTCAGTATTCACTCAAGCTAATGCTTACATCATTGACACCTTTCTCAAAGTTGTAGTTATTTTAAGAAAGCATTGTCAAAAAAAAATCCCAGACACATTCCACTATTTCTCGCATTTCGTGTCCTATCCACTAACGTGACTTCCGATCATATGCTTGCATAAGAAATCTGAATGAATTATATTGCTTAGCAGGGTGTTGCTTTCATTGAGGGAGGTGACATCGGAGACACTAGTGTATAAATGCAAGGTAAATACGCAAGTGAAGACACATTTTCTAATAAAAATAAGAAGAATTGAGTTAATGAGGAACATCCTTTTACTACCACAAGAGTGTATGTGTAAACTTGCGTAAATTGTTCGCATAATCTATTACATCTGGGCGCTATGAAATAAAGTTTTAAAATAATTACCCGTATTGTATTGCAAGTCTAAATTATTAATTATTAATTGTTGGTGAATAATATTTAGGACTAGGATCCATTTTGTATAAATGTGTCAAAATAGTAAGATAATAATATTACAAAGTGTGGTGTGGAGCTTAATTTGGTCACTGTGTTTGCCAAATAATTTCTCATTCCTTGCCACTGATACTGTTTTTCCTTCTTGTACAGTTTTGTAAACTCTGCCGAATAACTTGGTACTCCACTTCAGCATTACTCTAATGAACCTAAAACAATAAATATTACCTAAAATATGATTTTGAAACAGACAAGAAGTGTATGAAGGTAAGAACAGATGTTGCAGTGTTTATAGTGACTGAACTTAGTTTTTGGAAAGTGCATGTTAATTTAAATCTATTTTAAGTGGAGAATGTATTCAATTATTTTTTGTGAGTACATAGAGAGCCTCATGTACAAAGGATTCTTATATTCACAAACCCCCTGATTCGGTAAATCAAAGTGTCTGCCAACACTAAAACTTTTTTTGGACTTTACTATGCCCATTTAACAATTCAGAAAACGTTTTCTGAATTGTTAAATTGGTTTATGAAACCTAAATGAATCATATTTTGAAGGGAAGTGTGAAGGCTGTCCCTTCCAGATACTGATTCCTTATGGTATGTATTAATGTTTTGTGACTGAAATCCGGTCACAAAATATTAATATTTTACCACAACTCAAAGGAGGTGGTAATCCATTTGCAAATGGAAAGGGGTCCCCAAGAGACCCCCCCCCTTGTTGTGAATGTGGGCAAAACAAATTTTGGGAACAGGCAGACAACTGCCTCCTCCTCAAATATTTGCAATAGTTTTCATTTTTTTTGTTTTAAATGCACCATGTTTTCCTGTTAGGAAAACCGATTGCATTTTTTTTAAAAAGGTTGCTTTTTTTAAAAACAATCACAGACATGGTAGTTATATTAGTACATTGGTTGGTTTACAAAGCACAATTACATTCTGTAAAAGTCGGTGCACAAGTTGCGAGCACTTTTACCGAATCTATTTTAGTACATGAGGCCCTATAGAGCCCGCCGTGACATATAATGATCTTTTAAAATGTGACAGACCTCTTTTTTTTAAACGTACAGTAAATGAACAAGGCATCAATAACTTCACAGAGTTTGAGTCTACAAGCTTCTTCCTCACGAATGCGCATGCGCGGGCGCCCGTGCATGCGCATTCGTGAGGAAGAAGCTATCCAGGAAGCTGCAAGATGGAGCCCCGGGACGAGGCAGCTCAGGTAAGTAATTTTTCTTTATCTAATGTTTCTAATAATTGTAAAATGAGGGCGGGAGGGAGGCGGGTGGTGGGCAACTCTGCTCCGCCGCGGGGTGTGCGTAGTCTGCCCCTGCTACGCCTACTTTGCGCAGCGCGAAGTGAGCAGTACTACGTACACTCCGTGGGCGGAGCGGAGCACTGCGCCCGCCCTTACTTTTAGGTTGGCCTCAACAAAGAGATCTTATGATCACTTTAGATCCTAATCACCCTGAACAGGTACTTGGGTACTCTGATTTGATCCTTCATGTCGAAATCGATCCTGCATCTAAGTGGGAAAAAGATTTCCCAATGTATTTTCTTCTGCTAAGTTGGGTCTTCTTAAAACTTTTGTTCACAAAATTATTTTAAAACATTTTGCTGTACCCAAGGTTCACAAAGTTAGGAATGTTCCTTTACATTTAAGAGAAGCTGTCAAGAAGGTACTTGAAAGATCGTGTAATCTTGATGTCATTGAGGAGATCGAATCCTCAGAGTGGTTATCCCCCGTTGTTGTCACACACAAACTGAATAGCCAAGTCAGATTGTGCGTTACCTTAAGAGATCTCAACAACAATGTATGGGTTGACAGACATCCTCCACCTAATATTGGTGAGATGTTAACTAAACTCAAAGGTGCATCGATATTTTCGACTCTTTATCTATCTAACGCATACCAAAGAGATTGCCCTTCATGATGATAGCAAACATCTTACTTCATTCATTACATTTGAAGGGGCTTTTAGGTACAAGAGAATGCCCTTTGGGTTAATATCTGCATCCTCTGTTTTTCAAAGATTGATGGCAAAAGACACACAATTGATGGACGGAATGCAGAACAATTCAAAACATTCACCCCCAGTCAAGAGATCTGGGTTAAATCCATCATTCTTTTGCTCACCATGCCACCCCAGTTTAGACCTAGCCATATGCAAATCAGTCTTGACCCTGTGCCTCATGGGAACAGTCCAGCCCGAACTGCCAAGCCATGTCCTCCCTGTACCGGAATCAAGCATCCTTGGACCGGTTTCGGGGTTTCACCCCTCTTCAGGCAGGATAGCTTGATTCCAGTGGCACAGTGAGCCCAGGACCCACGTCTGGGCATACCTGGTGCACTTAGGGCAAGAAAGCAAAAGACACACAATTGATGGACGGAATGCAGAACAAATCAAAACATTCACCCCCAGTCAAGAGATCTGGGTTAAATCCATCTTTCTTTTGCTCACCATGCCACCCCAGTTTAGACATAGCCATATGCAAATCAGTCTTGACCCTGTGCCTCATGGGAAAAGTCCAGCCCGACCTGCCAAGCCAGGTCCTCCCTGTACCGGAATCAAGCATCCTAGGACCGGTTTCAGGGTTTCACCCCTCTTCAGCCAGGATAGCTTGATTCCAGTGGCACAGTGAGCCCAGGACCCACGTCTGGGCATATCTGGTGCACTTAGGGAAAGAAAGCAAAAGACACACAATTGATGGACGGAATGCAGAACAAATCAAAACATTCACCCCCAGTCAAGAGATCTTGGTTAAATCCATCATTCTTTTGCTCACCATGCCACCCCAGTTTAGACCTAGCCATATGCAAATCGGTCTTGACCCTGTGCCTCATGGGAACAGTCCATGCCCGAGATGCCAAGCCAGGTCCTCCCTGGACCTGAATCAAGCATCCTAGGACCGGTTTCGGGGTTTCACCCCTCTTCAGCCAGGATAGCTTGATTCCAGTGGCACAGTGAGCCCAGGACCCACGTCTGGGCATACCTGGTGCACTTAGGGCAAGAAAGCAAAAGACACACAATTGATGGACGGAATGCAGAACAAATCAAAACATTCACCCCCAGTCAAGAGATCTGGGTTAAATCCATCATTCTTTTGCTCACCATGCCACCCCAGTTTAGACCTAGCCATATGCAAATCGGTCTTGACCCTGTGCCTCATGGGAACTGTCCAGCCCGAGATGCCAAGCCAGGTCCTCCCTGGACCTGAATCAAGCATCCTAGGACCGGTTTCGGGGTTTCACCCCTCTTCAGCCAGGATAGCTTGATTCCAGTGGTACAGTGAGCCCATGACCCACGTCTGGGCATACCTGGCACACTTAGGGCAAGAAAGCAAAAGACACAAAATTGATGGACAGAATGCAGAACAAATCAAAACATTCACCCCCAGTCAAGAGATTGATGCACAAGTTATTTAAAAACATTGAAAATGTATTATATTTCCAAGATGACATTCTGGTTTTGCTTCTGATTCAAAGGAACATACGGATACTCTAAAGTTTTGTGCATATTGCAAGACAATGGTCTAACTTTAACCAAGGACAAGTGTAAGTTTGGTCTATCATCTTTTGATTTCCTAGGTCATTCCATTGACAAACAGGGCATCTCTCCCAAACAAAATCTTATTAGGGCCATCAAACAAGCACCAGCACCTCAAAATAAAGACCAACTTAGATATGTTTTAGGTCTTGCTGAGTCCTATACTAAATGTATACCACTGTTTGCTGACAAAACTGTACATATGAGAACTTTAATGAAGAAAAATAAGTCATTTTTGTGAGATGACAATTGTAACTACGAATTCAAGCAATTGAAAAATAGTATTGCATCTGCACCTGCTTTAGCCACTTTTAATACTGCCTATGACTCTGTGATTGTCTCTGATGCCAGCAATGTTGGTTTAGGGGCAGTTTTAATGCAAAATCAGAATGGTCATCTAGTCACTATTGGCTTTGCATCCAGACCATTAAAGGATGCTGAATGCAAATATTCCACTCTAGAAAAAGAAACTTTAGCATGTTGGTGGGGCATTGAATATTTCCGAAAGTATGTTTATGGCACTGTTTTCAAAGTTAGGTCTGACCACCGTCCTTTAGTAGATTTATTTACAATGAAAGGGTGTGGAAGAGCCATGTCTAGAATTGCCAGATGGCAATACAAATTACACGATTTTCATTTCAAAGTTGAGTACATTCCTGGGGTAAAAAACATTCTTGCAGATTGTCTCTCAAGATTACCAGTGGCAGATGATAACATTGTTGAAGAGGATGATGATTTAGAAAATGTGATTTCTATATGTGAAGTATCCAAAGGTTGTATTCAAGGGAATGAGTGGAGATTAGCATGCGATAAGGATTTTGTTCTTAAATAAGTCATTAGTTGTATCAATTCTTAATGGCCAAGGAAGGTGGACATGTCAGAAGGTCTTCTTCCTTTCTTTCGGGTGACACATGAGTTATCTTTGAAGAATGATGTGTTAATGAGAGGTTTACAACCTGTTGTTCCTGTTGAGTTATAACAGACCATTTTAGAATTGGCACATGAATGACATCCTGGCATGACGACTATGAAAAGGAGGATTAGAAGTGAGTTTTGGTGGCCAGCCATGGATAAGTCCATTGAGCGTAGGGCCAGGGATTGCATAGAATGTTGCATTAGTGACAAATCTCAAAAGACGGTCTCTTATAAACGTCTTCCCATCTCCAGACTGTCCTGTATGTGGAAGTCTGTTTCGCTGGACATTGCTGGTCTGATCTGGCTAGGTCACAATCCTGTCTATGCCATAGTACTTATTGATCAACTATCTCAGTGGCCTGAAATCAAGTTAGTTCCCAACATTACGTCAAAAATTGTGATTCAGTTTTTAAATGATGTTTTTGAAAGAGAGGGATTTCCTGAATCCCTTGTTACTGATAATGGGGTGCAGTTAACATCCATTGAGATGAAAGGTTTTCTTGATGGTCATGGCATTGTTCACAAACGTTCATCTGTATACTATCCCCAGAGCAATGGAATTGTGGAGAGGTGGATCAAAGTGTTCAAAGAGGGGTTACATCTTGCCATTTCTTATGGAAAAAATTGTAATCAAGCCATCAAAGAGATTCTTTGGAGTTATAGGAATACACCCAGAAGTGTGGGTGATCTTTCTCCATTTGAGAAAATGAGGGGGAGGAAGTGTGTGTGTAACTTGAGTCAGGCATGGATGAGAGATTTGTTATGTAATAAAAACAATATATCTGTGTCTATTCATGACTGTCAACATAGTGATACTTCTTCTCTTGTGAAAGTTGATGATTGGGTTCGGTGAAGAAAGATAGGATCATTAGGTCTGGTGAGTATCGGTTTCCCCATCCCTTGAAAGTGGTCAGAGTGGGTCGTCAGGTTGTGGAATTGTCTGACGGGAATGTTTGGAGTTTGTCCAAAGTGGTGAAAGTTCCTCAGTGGTTATGGCCTACTGAAAAGTCTGTTGATTTGCCTGTTAAGGAATCTCCTAAGCGTTCATGCAATGGAACAAATTGGAGGAAAGCTTTTTCCCAGCAGGTGGACAATCTAAATAGGCATCGTGTGCAAATACAACGTCATCATCCAGTCTGGTGTAAAGACTATCTGTTGGACAAGTGAAGTTTATTTGCATTATATTATTACTGTCATGTAATCCATTTATGTATTGCTTTGCTTTTTTGTTGCTTCTTTTGTGTATTCTCTTTCTATTTCTGTTTATGCTGTTTTTGTTTATCTGTTATCGAAGGGGGATGTGTGGTGTGTAGCTGACATCGCCTGGAATTTGGAACACAGGTTGTGTTTCGGATTCCAGGGCAGACGGTTTGGCCCAGGCTTATGAGAAGGTACTAAGCTGTTTCTCTCCTAAAGAATAAAGCTTCTCACCTTCATTACTGCATGCTGTGATGCTTCAACAATACAAAAATTCATACAGCAAGTTTCCTATTCTTGTCACAGGATGGCCTTTGAACTGTATAGTATATTTGATAAAGTATGCCTGCCCTACATTATAAGGACATTGCAAGTCACAGAGCATGTTCCTTTAGAAGGATGGAACCCTGAGGTAACTTGCAATATCCTTGTAATGTATGGCAGAGGACATTTTATTCCGTTTAAAACATGGTTATACCTTTACCTTTCCCATTTACTGCTTAAGTTCTTGGCATCTTGTCCTTCCATTTGAAAGAGGTATTATGTTGGCGGGCATGAAGAATAAAAGTAGAATCGGTAGGGCACAATTAAACACATAAAAACAGTTGGAAGTTTGTTGGACAGAAATAAAATCATTTTAATGTGTCAGATTAAAAATGATGCAGCTCAGAGTGTGTAGAAGCACACATAGATTCTTTTTTCCTGTAATGACCTATAGTGTTGAAAAAAATGAACATGTTACCTTAAATATCTCCTTTTGGGTTACCTTTTTTGCTTAAAATGTGACTTCCCTTTCATCTTGGCTGCAGGTTTTGATAGGAGGAATTATGTCATCACAGCTCAACTTTAATAACTTACTATAATTAAACAGCCATGCCATTATGTTATGAGATGTCAAAAGCAGACTATAGTAAGGAAATCAGAGATAGGCTTATGTATGAAGATTGCAGGATCCCGCGTATTATGATATAAATTCTGTACCACAATGTAATCCTCAACTACTGTAAAATGTTTGAAAATGTTATAAATGTAATTCCAATGCACATGTTACAACAACAAAAAACTTTTTATTGTTTCTTCAAATTGATTTTACATTCCACTGATGTCCGGCACCTCAATACCTGCAGCAGCCCACATGTGCATTTGATACAAAATCAAACCTTTCCCTTATGAACAAACTGGTAACAACATTAAGTTTTATGGTAGGTCATGCATGTCTTCTTCTGATATTAATCTAAGGTCAGCATTCATTTTCTCCTCCACTGTGTTAAGCATGTCAGTATAAGATACACAGAATGGCAACAGGCCCTTATCAGATACAATATTTAATCCTTTAATATATAATTTTATTTACCCTGGGTGGCAGCAGCATTTTGAAATGACAATGGCATTGCAAAATTGTATGAAACTAACCTTTTCACATTTATTTGGCAATCCAGTGTTTTTACATATGAAGTATATGACAAGCGAAGACTATTGCATTAAATGCACCAATCCCTTTAGCTAAAGTACAACAAGTGTCTGGGGTTGACCTGGCTTTAAAGAAGTGGCTGAATAGTGGAACAATGTGCTGTTGACCCTACTGGGTAGATATCCATTGGAATTGCAAATGTTTGAACTAGCTGAAAAAACCCACCAAGCCTAATTTATCCAGACAAAAGTCTTATTTTTGTTAAAAATGTCCATGTTCCTCAAAGCTGGGGAACCGGGTTCGAGTTTCGGCAGGGACACTCAACATCCTGTGATTCTGGGCAAATCACTTAATCTCCCCGTGCCTACCCAAATGAATGTGTCCATCTGTAATGTAACTGGAGCTCATGTAACTCGCTTAAACATCAGAAGGAGTGAGGGGTAGGCCCTAGGCTTCCCAAACTACAATCTCAAACTTACATATGAGAGGGGAAACTCCGTTCCAGAAAGACTGTATCGATGAAGTGCGTGAATGTTTTATGTATTCAAAGCTAGTCAGCGGATGGCACAGAGGTAAATTAGTGTCCATGCCGCATTTCTTGGATACGCAGATATTTGTGTCTATACTTATATTCACTTAAAATCCATAGGTTTCACACCTGTTATAGTTAGCTGGACATTTCACTCGTAAAAAACCAATGAAATTCCCCCGTTATAGTTAGTGCAGGCAACTATAACTCACGCGACCGCAATCCTCTGCTGATGACGTCAGATATTACATCACTGATGACATATGTGTCTTTCTGAAAAAAAAATATTTGTAATATATGTATAGCTAAAGATTAATGGAAGAAGACATGGGTAAATAGGTGTCTAAATACAGTAATGTAATATCTGACGTCATCAGCAGAGGATTGCGGTCGCGTGAGTTATAGTTGCCTGCACTAACTATAACGGGGGAATTTCATTGGTTTTTTACGAGTGAAATGTCCAGCTAACTATAACATGTGTGAAACCTATGGTTTTTTAAGTGAATTTGCAAGTTTTTTTAAATGCTAATTCGTAACTATAACGTGTGTGAAACCTATGGTTTTTTCAGTGAATATATAAACACATAAATATAATCTGCATATCTATATAAATATAAATTCATGCAAACATATACATATATGCATACATATGCATGGTATGTACATGAAAGTTTGAAAAACTCTAATACAAGCAAAGCTAAAAAGCCACCTAATTACAAACAGAATTGCTTTAACTTAAACGAGGGCAAGACCTATTGCATTTTCAATGCTTGTTTACTTTGATTCCATCAAGAAGGCATTCAGATGTGTCCCACATTTTCCATAAATTCTGAATGGTAGCACTCTAGTTGCTCATTAGATCACTGTAGTAAAGCTACTGCTCACCAGGGAAGTCTGCTGCTGGTATTGAAAGTGCATGTTTCAGTCTGCATGTCAGAATTTTTTAATGAAATAGAAGAGGATTTGATAAGTCACTCAAAATGTGCCCTCATTTTTCTTTTTTCCTCACTAATCATAATTTCTATAGCAAAATGAACCTCCTCATTGTGTTCCATTTAAATTAAACTACTCACTCTCTACTACTCACTCGCTACTACTTTCTACTACTCACTCTCTACTACTCACTTTCTACTACTCTCTACTACTCTACTACTCTCTACTACTCACTCTCTACTACTCACTCTCTACTACTCTCTACTACTCTCTACCACTCACTCTCTACTACTCTACTACTCACTCTCTACTACTCTCTACTACTCTCTCTCTACTACTCTCTCTCTCTACTACTCCCTCTCTACTACTCTCTCTACTACTCACTCTCTACTACTCTCTACTACTCACTACTACTCACTCTCAACTACTCACTCTACTACTCTCTCTACTACTCACTCTACTACTCACTCTACTACTCTCTACCACTCACTCTCTACTACTCTCTCTCTCTACTACTCACTCTCTACTACTCACTCTACTACTCTCTACTACTCTCTACTACTCTCTCTGCTACTCACTTTCTACTACTCTCTACTACTCACTCTCTACTGCTCACTCGCTACTACTCACTCTCTACTACTCTACTACTACTCTCTCTACTACTCACTCTCTACTACTCACCCTCTACTACTCTCCACTACTCTCTCTCTACTACACACTCTCTACTACTTGCTCTCTACTACTCACTCTACTACTCACTCTACTACTCACTCTCTACTACTCCCTACTACTCCCTACTACTCACTCTACTACTCACTCTCTACTACTCTCTACTACTCACTCTCTACTTCTCCACTACTCTCTACTAATCACTCTCTACTACTCACTCTGTACTACTCTGTACTACTCTCTCTACTACTCTCTACTACTCACTCTCTCTACTACTCTCTCTCTACTACTCACTCTCTACTACTCACTCTCTACTACTCTCTCTACTACTCTCTACTACTCTCTACTACTCACTCTCTACTACTCTCTACTACTCACTCTCTACTACTCTCTACTACTCACTCTACTACTCATTCTCTACTACTCATTCTCTACTACTCTCTCTCTGCTACTCAGTCTCCACTACTCACTCTCTACTACTCTCTACTACTCACTCTCTAATACTCACTCTCTACTACTCCCTCTACTACTCACTCTCTACTACTCTCTACTCCTCCCTCTACTACTCACTCTCTACTACTCTCTACTTCTCACTCGCTACTACTCTCTACTACTCGCTCTCTACTACTCACTACTACTCTCTCCTACTCACTCTCTGCTACTCTCTCTACTACTCTCTACTACTCTCTCTACTACTCTCTCTCTACTCTCTACTCTCTATTACTCATCCTCTACTCTCTACCTCTCTACCTTTCTCTACCTCTCTCTCTACTACTCTCTACCTCTCTATCTCTACCTCTCTACCTCTACCTCTCTACCTCTACCTCTCTACCTCTACCTCTCTACCTCTACGTCTCTACCTCTACATCTCTACCTCTCTACCTCTCTCTACCTCTCTCTACACGCACACATATGCACATATATGCATTTATATATATGTATGTGTATATATATGTATATACATACAAATATAAACATATATATAATCTGCATATCTATATAAATACAAATATAAATGCATGCATACATATACAGATATGCATGTTATTTACATGAAATTTTGAAAAACACTAATAAAAGCAAAGCTAAAAAGCCACCTAATTACAAACAGAATTGCTTTAACTTAAACGAGGGCGAGACCTACTGCATTTTCAATGCTTGTTTACTTTGGTTCCATCAAGAAGGCATTCAGATGTGACACATTTGCCATAAATTCTGAATGGTAGCACTCTAGTTCCTCATTAGATCACTGTAGTAAAGCTACTGCTCACCAGGGAAGTCTGCTGCTGGTATTGAAAGTGCATGTTTCAGTCTGCATGTCAGAATTCTTTAATGAAATAGAAGAGGATTTGAGAAGTCACTCAAAATGTGCCCTAATTTTTCTTTCTGCAGCACTAATCATACATTCTATGGCAAAATGAACCCTCTCATTTTGTTCCTTTTTAAATTAAATGTTTTAAATGTTACCACTTTATTCCAATCAAGATGGCTTCAGGTGTGCCATACCTTTGTCATAAGTAAGACTGTTAGCGCTCTAGTTGTTCTTTGGAACACTCTGGGAAGCTGCAGTTGAACACAAAGGAATCAACTGACAGTCTCTGCCCTTGTTGGATGTACATGTTTTACTGAGAATGTCAGACTTCATTCTCACATGACTGAGAAAGATAATGTGAATTTACAGAAAATATGCTCTCAGTTTAGCTTATAGATCACCTTCCAAACCTCTGTGGGAAAAGCATGTGAAAATAGTTTTCTCTCAAACATGATTCATGATATCCCAGCAGAAGGCTTTTTCACATGGTAAAATCACCTTAGAACATACTACCATTCCTAAAATGAATATGGTACCATCAACAAATGATTTATAATGTAACTAAAGTCTTAAAACCTTCTATTAACTGCAATGCTTTTTAATGAGGTGCTATCATGTATATTGGTCCCAAGATGGCTGCCAACACTTCTTGGATGAAGTGCTGACAGCCAATCAGATCTCACAATGAGATGTGTGGTTAGGCTCCGCCCAGATATGTATATGATTTTACTTTTGATTTTCTCAGGAACTACTGAACGGATTTACACCATATATGCAAAAGGCACATGCCTGACCTGAGGACTACCTCTTTGCCAAATTTCAAGTAATTCTGTTCAGCCGTTCTGGCTGTAGCTGTGTCTAAAGGTCCTATGGAAAAATGCATGGGGAAAACTCGTTTTGGGACCCCCCTTTTTTCTCGGCCCCCGCTTCACGAATCATGCCGAGACTTTCAGGGTAGGAGCGCCCCATTAGTTTTGAAAATTTCGCGAGGATTCGTCAACCGGCGCCAAAGTTATTCAAAATAGAATTTTGAGCTTTCCTATGGAAACTAGGTTGTAACTATAACTATCTACTGGCGACCGCCAGTAGATAATATATGTATATATGTGTGTGTGTATATATATATATATATATATATATATTCAAACAGAAGAGTTGCCACACAGGTGGGATTTGAAGTCCTTAGAAATTTACATATCCATGTGGACGCCAGCGTCCCCGTTGTGAAATAGCTCGTGGGACAAACAAAGTTCAAAGCGCTTCCCTGAAATGCAAACGGCCCCTCCAGTTCCGCAATGCTGAGGAAATTCCATAGCTGCAGACCCACTCGGGTCTCGTGGTGGTGCAGACCGTGACCTGGGCTTGGCCACATATATTCAAACAGAAGAGTTGCCACTCCGGTGGTTGCACTCGCTGGAGGTCTGGCCACAGGCAGGGTTGCTCCTTCAATGTAACTCCCCACATACACGCCACCTACGCGTTTCGGGATACCTCCCTTCCTCTGGGCGGCATGCACACAAGATGAGGAACACCAGCAGTTTAAAGAGGAAATCCCACTTTTATTTTCAAAATAACCCTGATAACATTCAGGTGAGTAATGAAGCAAAGCATGGTGGGATTTGAAGTCCTTAGAAATTTACATATCCATGTGGACGCCAGCGTCCCCGTTGTGAAATAGCTCGTGGGACAAACAAAGTTCAAAGCGCTTCCCTGAAATACAAACGGCCCCTCCAGTTCCGCAATGCTGAGGAAATTCCATAGCTGCAGACCCACTCGGGTCTCGTGGTGGTGCAGACCGTGACCTGGGCTTGGCCACATATATTCAAACAGAAGAGTTGCCACTCCGGTGGTTGCACTCGCTGGAGGTCTGGCCACAGGCAGGGTTGCTCCTTCAACATAACACCCCACATACGCGCCGCCTACACGTTTCGGGATACCTCCCTTCCTCTGGGCGGCATGCACACAAGATGAGGAACACCAGCAGTTTAAAGAGGAAATCCCACTTTTATTTTCAAAATAACCCTGATAACATTCAGGTGAGTAATGAAGCAAAACATGGTGGGATTTGAAGTCCTTAGAAATTTACATATCCATGTGGACGCCAGCGTCCCCGTTGTGAAATAGCTTGTGGGACAAACAAAGTTCAAAGCGCTTCCCTGAAATACAAACGGCCCCTCCAGTTCCGCAATGCTGAGGAAATTCCATAGCTGCAGACCCACTCGGGTCTCGTGGTGGTGCAGACCGTGACCTGGGCTTGGCCACATATATTCAAACAGAAGAGTTGCCACACCGGTGGTTGCACTCGCTGGAGGTCTGGCCACAGGCAGGGTTGCTCCTTCAACGTAACTTCCCACATACACGCCGCCTACGCATTTCAGGATACCTCCCTTCCTCTGGGCGGCATGCACACAAGATGAGGCACACCAGCAGTTTAAAGAGGAAATCCCACTTTTATTTTCAAAATAACCCTGATAACATTCAGGTGAGTAATGAAGCAAAGCATGGTGGGATTTGAAGTCCTTAGAAATTTACATATCCATGTGGATGCCAGCGTCCCCGTTGTGAAATAGCTCCTGGGACAAACAAAGTTCAAAGCGCTTCCCTGAAATACAAACGGCCCCTCCAGTTCTGCAATGCTGAGGAAATTCCATAGCTGCAGACCCACTCGGGTCTCGTGGTGGTGCAGACCGTGACCTGGGCTTGGCCACATATATTCAAACAGAAGAGTTGCCACTCCGGTGGTTGTACTTGCTGGAGGTCTGGCCACAGGCAGGGTTGCTCCTTCAACGTAACTCCCCACATATGCGCCACCTACGCGTTTCGGGATACCTCCCTTCATCTGGGCGGCATGCACACAAGATGAGGAACACCAGCAGTTTAAAGAGGAAATCCCACTTTTATTTTGAAAATAACCCTGATAACATTCAGGTGAGTAATGAAGCAAAGCATGGTGGGATTTGAAGTCCTTAGAAATTTACATATCCATGTGGACGCCAGCGTCCCCGTTGTGAAATAGCTCGTGGGACAAACAAAGTTCAAAGCGCTTCCCTGAAATACAAACGGCCCCTCCAGTTCCGCAATGCTGAGGAAATTCCATAGCTGCAGACCCACTCGGGTCTCGTGGTGGTGCAGACTGTGACCTGGGCTTGGCCACATATATTCAAACAGAAGAGTTGCCAGTCCGGTGGTTGCACTCGCTGGAGGTCTGGCCACAGGCAGGGTTGCTCCTTCAACGTAACTCCCCACATACGCGCCGCCTACGCGTTTCGGGATACCTCCCTTCCTCTGGGCGGCATGCACACAAGATGAGGAACACCAGCAGTTTAAATAGGAAATCCCACTTTTATTTTCAAAATCACCCTGATAACATTCAGGTGAGTAATGACGCAAAGCATGGTGGGATTTGAAGTCCTTAGAAATTTACATATCCATGTGGACGCCAGCGTCCCCGTTGTGAAATAGCTTGTGGGACAAACAAAGTTCAAAGCGCTTCCCTGAAATACAAACGGCCCCTCCAGTTCCGCAATGCTGAGGAAATTCCATAGCTGCAGACCCACTCGGGTCTCGTGGTGGTGCAGACCGTGACCTGGGCTTGGCCACATACATTCAAATAGAAGAGTTGACACTCCAGTGGTTGCACTCGCTGGAGGTCTGGCCACAGGCAGGGTTGCTCCTTCAACGTAACTCCCCACATACGCGCCGCCTACGCGTTTAGGGATACCTCCCTTCCTCTGGGCGGCATGCACACAAGATGAGGAACACCAGCAGTTTAAAGAGGAAATCCCACTTTTATTTTCAAAATAACCCTGATAACATTCAGGTGAGTAATGAAGCAAAGCATGGTGGGATTTGAAGTCCTTAGAAATTTACATATCCATGTGGACGCCAGCGTCCCCGTTGTGAAATAGCTCGTGGGACAAACAAAGTTGAAAGCGCTTCCCTGAAATACAAACGGCCCCTCCAGTTCCGCAATGCTGAGGAAATTCCATAGCTGCAGACCCACTCGGGTCTCGTGGTGGTGCAGACCGTGACCTGGGCTTGGCCACATATATTCAAACAGAAGAGTTGCCACTCCGGTGGTTGCACTCGCTGGAGGTCTGGCCACAGGCAGGGTTGCTCCTTCAACGTAACTCCCCACATATGCGCCGCCTACGCGTTTCGGGATACCTCCCTTCCTCTGGGCGGCATGCACACAAGATGAGGAACACCAGCAGTTTAAAGAGGAAATCCCACTTTTATTTTCAAAATAACCCTGATAACATTCAGGTGAGTAATGAAGCAAAGCATGGTGGGATTTGAAGTCCTTAGAATGTTACATATCCATGTGGACGCCAGTTTCCCCGTTGTGAAATAGCTCGTGGGATAAACAAAGTTCAAAGCGCTTCCCTGAAATACAAACGGCCCCTCCAGTTCCGCAATGCTGAGGAAATTCCATAGCTGCAGACCCACTCGGGTCTCGTGGTGGTGCAGACCGTCGCCTGGGCTTGGCCACATATATTCAAACAGAAGAGTTGCCACTCCGGTGGTTGCACTCGCTGGAGGTCTGGCCACAGGCAGGGTTGCTCCTTCAACGTAACTCCCCACATACGCGCCACCTACGTGTTTCGGGATACCTCCCTTCCTCTGGGCGGCATGCACACAAGATGAGGAACACCAGCAGTTTAAAGAGGCAATCCCACTTTTATTTTCAAAATAACCCTGATAACATTCAGGTGAGTAACGAAGCAAAGCATGGTGGGATTTGAAGTCCTTAGAAATTTACATATCCATGTGGACGCCAGCGTCCCCGTTGTGAAATAGCTCGTGGGATAAACAAAGTTCAAAGCGCTTCCCTGAAATACAAACGGCCCCTCCAGTTCCGCAATGCTGAGGAAATTCCAGAGCTGCAGACCCACTCGGGTCTCGTGGTGGTGCAGACCGTGACCTGGGCTTGGCCACATATATTCAAACAGAAGAGTTACCAGTCCGGTGGTTGCACTCGCTGGAGGTCTGGCCACAGGCAGGGTTGCTCCTTCAACGTAACTCCCCACATACGCGCCGCCTACGCTTTTCGGGATACCTCCCTTCCTCTGGGCGGCATGCACACAAGATGAGGAACACCAGCAGTTTAAAGAGGAAAGCCCACTTCTATTTTCAAAATAACCCTGATAACATTCAGGTGAGTAATGAAGCAAAGCATGGTGGGATTTGAAGTCCTTAGAAATTTACATATCCATGTGGACGCCAGCGTCCCCGTTGTGAAATAGCTTGTGGGACAAACAAAGTTCAAAGCGCTTCCCTGAAATACAAACGGCCCCTCCAGTTCCGCAATGCTGAGGAAATTCCATAGCTGCAGACCCACTCGGGTCTCGTGGTGGTGCAGACCGTGACCTGGGCTTGGCCACATATATTCAAACAGAAGAGTTGCCACTCCGGTGGTTGCACTCGCTAGAGGTCTGGCCACAGGCAGGGTTGCTCCTTCAACGTAACTCCCCACATACGCGCCGCCTACGCGTTTCGGGATACCTCCCTTCCTCTGGGCGGCATGCACACAAGATGAGGCACACCAGCAGTTTAAAGAGGAAATCCCACTTTTATTTTCAAAATAACCCTGATAACATTCAGGTGAGTAATGAAGTAAAGCATGGTGGGATTTGAAGTCCTTAGAAATTTACATATCCATGTGGACGCCAGCGTCCCCATTGTGAAATAGCTCGTGGGACAAACAAAGTTCAAAGCGCTTCCCTGAAATACAAATGGCCACTCCAGTTCCGCAATGCTGAGGAAATTCCATAGCTGCAGACCCACCCGGGTCTCATGGTGGTGCAGACCGTGACCTGGGCTTGGCCACATATATTCAAGCAGAAGAGTTGCCACTCCGGTGGTTGCACTCGCTGGAGGTCTGGCCACAGGCAGGGTTGTTCCTTCAATGTAACTCCCCACATACGCGCCACCTACGCGTTTCGGGATACCTCCCTTCCTCTGGGCGGCATGCACACAAGATGAGGAACACCAGCAGTTTAAAGAGGAAATCCAACTTTTATTTTCAAAATAACCCTGATAACATTCAGGTGAGTAATGAAGCAAAGCATGGTGGGATTTGAAGTCCTTAGAAATTTACATATCCATGTGGACGCCAGCGTCCCCGTTGTGAAATAGCTCGTGGGACAAACAAAGTTCAAAGCGCTTCCCTGAAATACAAACGGCCCCTCCAGTTCCGCAATGCTGAAGAAATTCCATAGCTGCAGACCCACTCGGGTCTCGTGGTGGTGCAGACCGTGATCTGGGCTTGGCCACATATATTCAAACAGAAGAGTTGCCACTCCGGTGGTTGCACTCGCTGGAGGTCTGGCCACAGGCAGGGTTGCTCCTTCAACATAACTCCCCACATATGCGCCGCCTACGCGTTTCGGGATACCTCCCTTCCTCTGGGCGGCATGCACACAAGATGAGGAACACCAGCAGTTTAAAGAGGAAATCCCACTTTTTTTTCAAAATAACCCTGATAACATTCAGGTGAGTAATGAAGCAAAACATGGTGGGATTTGAAGTCCTTAGAAATTTACATATCCATGTGGACGCCAGCGTCCCCTTTGTGAAATAGCTTGTGGGACAAACAAAGTTTAAAGCGCTTCCCTGAAATACAAACGGCCCCTCCAGTTCCGCAATGCTGAGGAAATTCCATAGCTGCAGACCCACTCGGGTCTCGTGGTGGTGCAGACCGTGACCTGGGCTTGGCCACATATATTCAAACAGAAGAGTTGCCACTCCGGTGGTTGCACTCGCTGGAGGTCTGGCCACAGGCAGGGTTGCTCCTTCAACGTAACTTACCACATACGCGCCGCCTACGCGTTTCGGGATACTTCCCTTCCTCTGGGCGGCATGCACACAAGATGAGGCACACCAGCAGTTTAAAGAGGAAATCCCACTTTTATTTTCAAAATAACCCTGATAACATTCAGGTGAGTTATGAAGCAAAGCATGGTGGGATTTGAAGTCCTTAGAAATTTACATATCCATGTGGACGCCTGCGTCCCCGTTGTGAAATAGCTCGTGGGACAAACAAAGTTCAAAGCGCTTCCCTGAAATACAAACGGCCCCTCCAGTTCCGCAATGTTGAGGAAATTCCATAGCTGCAGACCCACTCGGGTCTCGTGGTGGTGCAGACCGTGACCTGGGCTTGGCCACATATATTCAAACAGAAGAGTTGCCACTCCGGTGGTTGCACTCGCTGGAGATCTGGCCACAGGCAGGGTTGCTCCTTCAACGTAACTCCCCACATACGCGCCACCTACGCGTTTCGGGATACCTCCCTTCCTCTGGGCGGCATGCACACAAGATGAGGAACACCAGCAGTTTAAAGAGGAAATCCCACTTTTATTTTCAAAATAACCCTGATAACATTCAGGTGAGTAATGAAGCAAAGCATGGTGGGATTTGAAGTCCTTAGAAATGTACATATCCATGTGGACTCCAGCGTCCCCGTTGTGAAATAGCTCGTGGGACAAACAAAGTTCAAAGCGCTTCCCTGAAATACAAACGGCCCCTCCAGTTCCGCAATGCTGAGGAAATTCCAGAGCTGCAGACCCACTCGGGTCTCGTGGTGGTGCAGACCGTGACCTGGGCTTGGCCATATATATTCAAACAGAAGAATTGCCACTCCGGTGGTTGCACTCACTGGAGGTCTGGCCACAGGCAGGGTTGCTCCTTCAACGTAACTCCCCACATTCGCGCCGCCTACGCGTTTCGGGATACCTCCCTTCCTCTGGGCGGCATGCACACAAGATGAGGAACACCAGCAGTTTAAAGAGGAAATCCCACTTTTATTTTCAAAATAACCCTGATAACATTCAGGTGAGTAATGAAGCAAAGCATGGTGGGATTTGAAGTCCTTAGAAATGTACATATCCATGTGGACGCCAGCGTCCCCGTTGTGAAATAGCTCGTGGGACAAACAAAGTTCAAAGCGCTTCCCTGAAATACAAACGGCCCCTCCAGTTCCGCAATGCTGAGGAAATTCCAGAGCTGCAGACCCACTCGGGTCTCGTGGTGGTGCAGACCGTGACCTGGGCTTGGCCATATATATGTTACACACAAACATAAACTCTCGGGTCTGAGCAACTTTAGAACTAGAGCATGAAAGGAGAGATACTATAGTCAAGCTGTGTCTAAAATGACAGTGAACAAATCAGAAAGGAAAGGAATCCCTTTAAGGATGAATGTCCTCACTCACCCAAAGGTGACATGCTTCATCATTTAGGCTTTCTCCTCTCAGTGGGAAAACCTAGTCCCACTGAGGGCTACAACCACCGCACTGAGAAGTGGGAGCTCAGGGATGTTTTTGTTTAAGATTTTAGGATACTCAAATCCCAAAGATGAGCACTAATGTGAGAAGAGGGCGCAGCGCAAAGAAATTCAAAAGTGTGTGAAGTGTGAGCTAAAACTGGCTAGCGCTATTGAAAACATGATTTTTATTGACTCATTAGCCCTGCCAGAGATAAAAAACAGTGCAAAGCAGTTACTATTGAAAACTGCTAGATGACAAGGGTCAACATGTTTCAGCCAATGACCATCTCAAAAGTATGTGTGGCTTTCATCAGGACCAAAAAACAAAGCTGCTGCTAGAAAGTGTTACACACGTGCAAATAAAGTTTGAAAAAAAGACCAAACCAGTTAATGCTTTAGCGGATACAATCTCGCTGGAACTTGTCCAATCTGTGGGACAAGTGAGCCCACCTCAACCTGGTTACAACTCAGGGAAGGGAGCCCCGCTCTCTCCGTCGGTACTCCGTCGATGTACAGAGATTGCAACCGGAGGAGATGGCCATATATATTCAAACAGAAGAGTTGCCACTCCGGTGGTTGCACTCACTGGAGGTCTGGCCACAGGCAGGGTTGCTCCTTCAACGTAACTCCCCACATACGCGCCGCCTACGCGTTTCGGGATACCTCCCTTCCTCTGGGCGGCATGCACACAAGATGAGGAACACCAGCAGTTTAAAGAGGAAATCCCACTTTTATTTTCAAAATAACCCTGATAACATTCAGGTGAGTAATGAAGCAAAGCATGGTGGGATTTGAAGTCCTTAGAAATTTACATATCCATGTGGACGCCAGCGTCCCCGTTGTGAAATAGCTCGTGGGACAAACAAAGTTCAAAGCGCTTCCCTGAAATACAAACGGCCCCTCCAGTTCCGCAATGCTGAGGAAATTCCATAGCTGCAGACCCACTCGGGTCTCGTGGTGGTGCAGACCATGACCTGGGCTTGGCCACATATATTCAAACAGAAGAGTTGCCACTCCGGTTGTTGCACTCGCTGGAGGTCTGGCCACAGGCAGGGTTGCTCCTTCAACGTAACTCCCCACATATGCGCCGCCTACGCGTTTCGGGATACCTCCCTTCCTCTGGGCGGCATGCACACAAGATGAAGAACACCAGCAGTTTAAAGAGGAAATCCCACTTTTATTTTCAAAATAACCCTGATAACATTCAGGTGAGTAATGAAGCAAAGCATGGTGGGATTTGAAGTCCTTAGAATGTTACATATCCATGTGGACGCCAGCGTCCCCGTTGTGAAATAGCTCGTGGGATAAACAAAGTTCAAAGCGCTTCCCTGAAATACAAACGGCCCCTCCAGTTCCGCAATGCTGAGGAAATTCCATAGCTGCAGACCCACTCGGGTCTCGTGGTGGTGCAGACCGTGACCTGGGCTTGGCCACATATATTCAAACAGAAGAGTTGCCACTCCGGTGGTTGCACTCGCTGGAGGTCTGGCCACAGGCAGGGTTGCTCCTTCAACGTAACTCCCCACATACGCGCCACCTACGTGTTTCGGGATACCTCCCTTCCTCTGGGCGGCATGCACACAAGATGAGGAACACCAGCAGTTTAAAGAGGAAATCCCACTTTTATTTTCAAAATAATCCTGATAACATTCAGGTGAGTAATGAAGCAAAGCATGGTGGGATTTGAAGTCCTTAGAAATTTACATATCCATGTGGACGCCAGCGTCCCCGTTGTGAAATAGCTCGTGGGATAAACAAAGTTCAAAGCGCTTCCCTGAAATACAAACGGCCCCTCCAGTTCCGCAAAGCTGAGGAAATTCCATAGCTGCAGACCCACTCGGGTCTCGTGGTGGTGCAGACCGTGACCTGGGCTTGGCCACATATATTCAAACAGAAGAGTTGCCACTCCGGTGGTTGCACTCGCTGGAGGTCTGGCCACAGGCAGGGTTGCTCCTTCAACGTAACTCCCCACATACGCGCCACCTACGTGTTTCGGGATACCTCCCTTCCTCTGGGCGGCATGCACACAAGATGAGGAACACCAGCAGTTTAAAGAGGCAATCCCACTTTTATTTTGAAAATAACCCTGATAACATTCAGGTGAGTAATGAAGCAAAGCATGGTGGGATTTGAAGTCCATAGAAATTGACATATCCATGTGGACGCCAGCGTCCCCGTTGTGAAATAGCTCGTGGCACAAACAAAGTTCAAAGCGCTTCCCTGAAATACAAACGGCCCCTCCAGTTCCGCAATGCTGAGGAAATTCCATAGCTGCAGACCCACTCGGGTCTCGTGGTGGTGCAGACCGTGACCTGGGCTTGGCCACATATATTCAAACAGAAGAGTTGCCAGTCCGGTGGTTGCACTCGCTGGAGGTCTGGCCACAGGCAGGGTTGCTCCTTCAACGTAACTCCCCACATACGCGCCGCCTACGCGTTTCGGGATACCTCCCTTCCTCTGGGCGGCATGCACACAAGATGAGGAACACCAGCAGTTTAAATAGGAAATCCCACTTTTATTTTCAAAATCACCCTGATAACATTCAGGTGAGTAATGAAGCAAAGCATGGTGGGATTTGAAGTCCTTAGAAATTTACATATCCATGTGGACGCCAGCGTCCCCGTTGTGAAATAGCTTGTGGGACAAACAAAGTTCAAAGCGCTTCCCTGAAATACAAACGGCCCCTCCAGTTCCGCAATGCTGAGGAAATTCCATAGCTGCAGACCCACTCGGGTCTCGTGGTGGTGCAGACCGTGACCTGGGCTTGGCCACATACATTCAAATAGAAGAGTTGACACTCCGGTGGTTGCACTCGCTGGAGGTCTGGCCACAGGCAGGGTTGCTCCTTCAACGTAACTCCCCACATACGCGCCGCCTACGCGTTTAGGGATACCTCCCTTCCTCTGGGCGGCATGCACACAAGATGAGGAACACCAGCAGTTTAAAGAGGAAATCCCACTTTTATTTTCAAAATAACCCTGATAACATTCAGGTGAGTAATGAAGCAAAGCATGGTGGGATTTGAAGTCCTTAGAAATTTACATATCCATGTGGACGCCAGCGTCCCCGTTGTGAAATAGCTCGTGGGACAAACAAAGTTCAAAGCGCTTCCCTGAAATACAAACGGCCCCTCCAGTTCCGCAATGCTGAGGAAATTCCATAGCTGCAGACCCACTCGGGTCTCGTGGTGGTGCAGACCGTGACTTGGGCTTGGCCACATATATTCAAACAGAAGAGTTGCCACTCCGGTGGTTGCACTCGCTGGAGGTCTGGCCACAGGCAGGGTTGCTCCTTCAACGTAACTCCCCACATATGCGCCGCCTACGCGTTTCGGGATACCTCCCTTCCTCTGGGCGGCATGCACACAAGATGAGGAACACCAGCAGTTTAAAGAGGAAATTCCACTTTTATTTTCAAAATAACCCTGATAACATTCAGGTGAGTAATGAAGCAAAGCATGGTGGGATTTGAAGTCCTTAGAATGTTCCATATCCATGTGGACGCCAGCGTCCCCGTTGTGAAATAGCTCGTGGGATAAACAAAGTTCAAAGCGCTTCCCTGAAATACAAACGGCCCCTCCAGTTCCGCAATGCTGAGGAAATTCCATAGCTGCAGACCCACTCGGGTCTCGTGGTGGTGCAGACCGTGACCTGGGCTTGGCCACATATATTCAAACAGAAGAGTTGCCACTCCGGTGGTTGCACTCGCTGGAGGTCTGGCCACAGGCAGGGTTGTTCCTTCAATGTAACTCCCCACATACGCGCCACCTACGCGTTTCGGGATACCTCCCTTCCTCTGGGCGGCATGCACACAAGATGAGGAACACCAGCAGTTTAAAGAGGAAATCCCACTTTTATTTTCAAAATAACCCTGATAACATTCAGGTGAGTAATGAAGCAAAGCATGGTGGGATTTGAAGTCCTTAGAAATGTACATATCCATGTGGACGCCAGCGTCCCCGTTGTGAAATAGCCCGTGGGACAAACAAAGTTCAAAGCGCTTCCCTGAAATACAAACGGCCCCTCCAGTTCCGCAATGCTGAGGAAATTCCATAGCTGCAGACCCACTCGGGTCTCGTGGTGGTGCAGACCATGACCTGGGCTTGGCCACATATATTCAAACAGAAGAGTTGCCACTCCGGTTGTTGCACTCGCTGGAGGTCTGGCCACAGGCAGGGTTGCTCCTTCAACGTAACTCCCCACATATGCGCCGCCTACACGTTTCGGGATACCTCCCTTCCTCTGGGCGGCATGCACACAAGATGAAGAACACCAGCAGTTTAAAGAGGAAATCCCACTTTTATTTTCAAAATAACCCTGATAACATTCAGGTGAGTAATGAAGCAAAGCATGGTGGGATTTGAAGTCCTTAGAATGTTACATATCCATGTGGACGCCAGCGTCCCCGTTGTGAAATAGCTTGTGGGATAAACAAAGTTCAAAGCGCTTCCCTGAAATACAAACGGCCCCTCCAGTTCCGCAATGCTGAGGAAATTCCATAGCTGCAGACCCACTCGGGTCTCGTGGTGGTGCAGACCGTGACCTGGGCTTGGCCACATATATTCAAACAGAAGAGTTGCCACTCCGGTGGTTGCACTCGCTGGAGGTCTGGCCACAGGCAGGGTTGCTCCTTCAACGTAACTCCCCACATACGCGCCACCTACGTGTTTCGGGATACCTCCCTTCCTCTGGGCGGCATGCACACAAGATGAGGAACACCAGCAGTTTAAAGAGGAAATCCCACTTTTATTTTCAAAATAATCCTGATAACATTCAGGTGAGTAATGAAGCAAAGCATGGTGGGATTTGAAGTCCTTAGAAATTTACATATCCATGTGGACGCCAGCGTCCCCGTTGTGAAATAGCTCGTGGGATAAACAAAGTTCAAAGCGCTTCCCTGAAATACAAACGGCCCCTCCAGTTCCGCAAAGCTGAGGAAATTCCATAGCTGCAGACCCACTCGGGTCTCGTGGTGGTGCAGACCGTGACCTGGGCTTGGCCACATATATTCAAACAGAAGAGTTGCCACTCCGGTGGTTGCACTCGCTGGAGGTCTGGCCACAGGCAGGGTTGCTCCCTCAACGTAACTCCCCACATACGCGCCACCTACGTGTTTCGGGATACCTCCCTTCCTCTGGGCGGCATGCACACAAGATGAGGAACACCAGCAGTTTAAAGAGGCAATCCCACTTTTATTTTCAAAATAACCCTGATAACATTCAGGTGAGTAACGAAGCAAAGCATGGTGGGATTTGAAGTCCTTAGAAATTTACATATCCATGTGGACGCCAGCGTCCCCGTTGTGAAATAGCTCGTGGGATAAACAAAGTTCAAAGCGCTTTCCTGAAATACAAATGGCCCCTCCAGTTCCGCAATGCTGAGGAAATTCCAGAGCTGCAGACCCACTCGGGTCTCGTGGTGGTGCAGACCGTGACCTGGGCTTGGCCACATATATTCAAACAGAAGAGTTACCAGTCCGGTGGTTGCACTCGCTGGAGGTCTGGCCACAGGCAGGGTTGCTCCTTCAACGTAACTTCCCACATACGCGCCGCCTACGCTTTTCGGGATACCTTCCTTCCTCTGGGCGGCATGCACACAAGATGAGGAACACCAGCAGTTTAAAGAGGAAATCCCACTTTTATTTTCAAAATAACCCTGATAACATTCAGGTGAGTAATGAAGCAAAGCATGGTGGGATTTGAAGTCCTTAGAAATTTACATATCCATGTGGACGCCAGCGTCCCCGTTGTGAAATAGCTTGTGGGACAAACAAAGTTCAAAGCGCTTCCCTGAAATACAAACGGCCCCTCCAGTTCCGCAATGCTGAGGAAATTCCATAGCTGCAGACCCACTCGGGTCTCGTGGTGGTGCAGACCGTGACCTGGGCTTGGCCACATATATTCAAACAGAAGAGTTGCCACTCCGGTGGTTGCACTCGCTAGAGGTCTGGCCACAGGCAGGGTTGCTCCTTCAAGGTAACTCCCCACATACGCGCCGCCTACGCGTTTCGGGATACCTCCCTTCCTCTGGGCGGCATGCACACAAGATGAGGCACACCAGCAGTTTAAAGAGGAAATCCCACTTTTATTTTCAAAATAACCCTGATAACATTCAGGTGAGTAATGAAGCAAAGCATGGTGGGATTTGAAGTCCTTAGAAATTTACATATCCATGTGGACGCCAGCGTCCTCATTGTGAAATAGCTCGTGGGACAAACAAAGTTCAAAGCGCTTCCCTGAAATACAAACGGCCACTCCAGTTCCGCAATGCTGAGGAAATTCCATAGCTGCAGACCCACTCGGGTCTCATGGTGGTGCAGACCGTGACCTGGGTTTGGCCACATATATTCAAACAGAAGAGTTGCCACTCCGGTGGTTGCACTCGCTGGAGGTCTGGCCACAGGCAGGGTTGTTCCTTCAATGTAACTCCCCACATACGCGCCACCTACGCGTTTCGGGATACCTCCCTTCCTCTGGGCGGCATGCACACAAGATGAGGAACACCAGCAGTTTAAAGAGGAAATCCAACTTTTATTTTCAAAATAACCCTGATAACATTCAGGTGAGTAATGAAGCAAAGCATGGTGGGATTTGAAGTCCTTAGAAATTTACATATCCATGTGGACGCCAGCGTCCCCGTTGTGAAATAGCTCGTGGGACAAACAAAGTTCAAAGCGTTTCCCTGAAATACAAACGGCCCCTCCAGTTCCGCAATGCTGAGGAAATTCCATAGCTGCAGACCCACTCGGGTCTCGTGGTGGTGCAGACCGTGACCTGGGCTTGGCCACATATATTCAAACAGAAGAGTTGCCTCTCCGGTGGTTGCACTCGCTGGAGGTCTGGCCACAGGCAGGGTTGCTCCTTCAACATAACTCCCCAAATACGCGCCGCCTACGCGTTTCGGGATACCTCCCTTCCTCTGGGCGGCATGCACACAAGATGAGGAACACCAGCAGTTTAAAGAGATAACATTCAGGTGAGTAATGAAGCAAAACATGGTGGGATTTGAAGTCCTTAGAAATTTACATATCCATGTGGACGCCAGCGTCCCCGTTGTGAAATAGCTTGTGGGACAAACAAAGTTCAAAGCGCTTCCCTGAAATACAAACGGCCCCTCCAGTTCCGCAATGCTGAGGAAATTCCATAGCTGCAGACCCACTCGGGTCTCGTGGTGGTGCAGACCGTGACCTGGGCTTGGCCACATATATTCAAACAGAAGAGTTGCCACTACGGTGGTTGCACTCGCTGGAGGTCTGGCCACAGGCAGGGTTGCTCCTTCAACGTAACTTACCACATACGCGCCGCCTACGCGTTTCGGGATACCTCCCTTCCTCTGGGCGGCATGCACACAAGATGAGGCACACCAGCAGTTTAAAGAGGAAATCCCACTTTTATTTTCAAAATAACCCTGATAACATTCAGGTGAGTAATGAAGCAAAGCATGGTGGGATTTGAAGTCCTTAGAAATTTACATATCCATGTGGACGCCTGCGTCCCCGTTGTGAAATAGTTCGTGGGACAAACAAAGTTCAAAGCGCTTCCCTGAAATACAAACGGCCCCTCCAGTTCCGCAATGTTGAGGAAATTCCATAGCTGCAGACCCACTCGGGTCTCGTGGTGGTGCAGACCGTGACCTGGGCTTGGCCACATATATTCAAACAGAAGAGTTGCCACTCCGGTGGTTGCACTCGCTGGAGATCTGGCCACAGGCAGGGTTGCTCCTTCAACGTAACTCCCCACATACGCGCCACCTACGCGTTTCGGGATACCTCCCTTCCTCTGGGCGGCATGCACACAAGATGAGGAACACCAGCAGTTTAAAGAGGAAATCCCACTTTTATTTTCAAAATAACCCTGATAACATTCAGGTGAGTAATGAAGCAAAGCATGGTGGGATTTGAAGTCCTTAGAAATGTACATATCCATGTGGACGCCAGCGTCCCCGTTGTGAAATAGCTCGTGGGACAAACAAAGTTCAAAGCGCTTCCCTGAAATACAAACGGCCCCTCCAGTTCCGCAATGCTGAGGAAATTCCAGAGCTGCAGACCCACTCGGGTCTCGTGGTGGTGCAGACCGTGACCTGGGCTTGGCCACATATATTCAAACAGAAGAGTTGCCACTCCGGTGGTTGCACTCGCTGGAGGTCTGGCCACAGGCAGGGTTGCTCCTTCAACATAACTCCCCACATACGCGCCGCCTACGCGTTTTGGGATACCTCCCTTCCTCTGGGCGGCATGCACACAAGATGAGGAACACCAGCAGTTTAAAGAGGAAATCCCACTTTTATTTTCAAAATAACCCTGATAACATTCAGGTGAGTAATGAAGCAAAGCATGGTGGGATTTGAAGTCCTTAGAAATTTACATATCCATGTGGACGCCAGCGTCCCCGTTGTGAAATAGCTCGTTGGACAAACAAAGTTCAAAGCGCTTCCCTGAAATACAAACGGCCCCTCCAGTTCCGCAATGCTGAGGAAATTCCATAGCTGCAGACCCACTCGGGTCTCGTGGTGGTGCAGACCGTGACCTGGGCTTGGCCACATATATACAAACAGAAGAGTTGCCACTCCGGTGGTTGCACTCACTGGAGGTCTGGCCACAGGCAGGGTTGCTCCTTCAACATAACTCCCCACATACGCGCCGCCTACGCGTTTCCGGATACCTCCCTTCCTCTGGGCGGCATGCACACAAGATGAGGAACACCAGCAGTTTAAAGAGGAAATCCCACTTTTATTTTCAAAATAACCCTGATAACATTCAGGTGAGTAATGAAGCAAAGCATGGTGGGATTTGAAGTCCTTAGAAATTTACATATCCATGTGGACGCCAGCGTCCCCGTTGTGAAATAGCTCGTGGGACAAACAAAGTTCAAAGCGCTTCCCTGAAATACAAACGGCCCCTCCAGTTCCGCAATGCTGAGGAAATTCCATAGCTGCAGACCCACTCGGGTCTCGTGGTGGTGCAGACCAAGACCTGGGCTTGGCCACATATATTCAAACAGAAGAGTTGCCACTCCGGTGGTTGCACTCGCTGGAGGTCTGGCCACAGGCAGGGTTGCTCCTTCAACGTAACTCCCCACATATGCGCCGCCTACGCGTTTCGGGATACCTCCCTTCCTCTGGGCGGCATGCACACAAGATGAAGAACACCAGCAGTTTAAAGAGGAAATCCCACTTTTATTTTCAAAATAACCCTGATTACATTCAGGTGAGCAATGAAGCAAAGCATGGTGGGATTTGAAGTCCTTAGAATGTTACATATCCATGTGGACGCCAGCGTCCCCGTTGTGAAATAGCTCGTGGGATAAACAAAGTTCAAAGCGCTTCCCTGAAATACAAACGGCCCCTCCAGTTCCGCAATGCTGAGGAAATTTCATAGCTGCAGACCCACTCGGGTCTCGTGGTGGTGCAGACCGTGACCTGGGCTTGGCCACATATATTCAAACAGAAGAGTTGCCACTCCGGTGGTTGCACTCGCTGGAGGTCTGGCCACAGGCAGGGTTGCTCCTTCAACGTAACTCCCCACATACGCGCCACCTACATGTTTCGGGATACCTCCCTTCCTCTGGGCGGCATGCACACAAGATGAGGAACACCAGCAGTTTAAAGAGGAAATCCCACTTTTATTTTCAAAATAACCCTGATAACATTCAGGTGAGTAATGAAGCAAAGCATGGTGGGATTTGAAGTCCTTAGAAATTTACATATCCATGTGGACGCCAGCGTCCCCGTTGTGAAATAGCTCGTGGGATAAACAAAGTTCAAAGCGCTTCCCTGAAATACAAACGGCCCCTCCAGTTCCGCAAAGCTGAGGAAATTCCATAGCTGCAGACCCACTCGGGTCTCGTGGTGGTGCAGACCATGACCTGGGCTTGGCCACATATATTCAAACAGAAGAGTTGCCACTCCGGTGGTTGCACTCGCTGGAGGTCTGGCCACAGGCAGGGTTGCTCCTTCAACGTAACTCCCCACATACGCGCCACCTACGTGTTTCGGGATACCTCCCTTCCTCTGGGCGGCATGCACACAAGATGAGGAACACCAGCAGTTTAAAGAGGAAATTCCACTTTTATTTTCAAAATAACCCTGATAACATTCAGGTGAGTAATGAAGCAAAGCATGGTGGGATTTGAAGTCCTTAGAAATTTACATATCCATGTGGACGCCAGCGTCCCCGTTGTGAAATAGCTCGTGGGACAAACAAAGTTCAAAGCGCTTCCCTGAAATACAAACGGCCCCCCCAGTTCCGCAATGCTGAGGAAATTCCATAGCTGCAGACCCACTCGGGTCTCGTGGTGGTGCAGACCGTGACCTGGGCTTGGCCACATATATTCAAACAGAAGAGTTGCCACTCCGGTGGTTGCACTCGCTGGAGGTCTGGCCACAGGTAGGGTTGCTCCTTCAACGTAACTTGAAGTAACGTAAGTTAAAGTTAGGACCGTGTTTCCATAGGAAATCCGCAACATTCTATTTTGAATAACTTTGGCGCCGATTGACGAATCGTCGCAAAATTTTCAAAATAGGTGGGGCGCTCCGTTCCGCTCCTACCCTGAAAGTCTCGGGGGGATTCGTCAAGCGGGGGCTGAGAAAAAGGGGGGGTCCCAAAACGTTTTTTCCCCATGCATTTTTCCATAGGACCTTTAGTCCAAGCTACAGCCCGAACGGCAGAACAGAATTACTTGAAATTTGGCAGAGAGGTATTCCTCAGGTCAGGGATGTGCCTTTTGCAGGTCTTGTGTAAATCTGGTCAGTATTTCCTGAGAAAATAGCATTTAAATCAATATATATATCTATAGGCGCGCTCCGAGCGTGTACGGTAAGCTTACCGTACGCGCACGCTGCCGTGCGCGAGCTTAATTCTGATTGGTGGTTACATGACTGTAAACATTCGAATCGGTCGAAATCAGGAAGTGTCGGCCGCCATTTTGTGTGTCTCACACTGATAAACAAAGGTGGAGAACGTGAAAAGGGGCAACGAAGAGTGTTGCAGACCCCCTAGCGTTTGTCAGGGGGTCCAAGAAGGTCCCAAAAGTATGAAAAATACTTTTTAATTTTTTTTTTTTTAAACGCGGGGTGCGCGTATGGTAAGCTTACCGTATGCGCACGGCAGAAAAAAAACAATAAAAAAATAGAAGTAAAAATCAAATTTAAGTGTTTAGATATTAGGAGGCTCTAAAAAGAGCCGTTGTGTTTATGAAGTTTAGGAAGTACGGACGCGTCCGCAAATTGCGTAAGCATGCACACGGAGTATAAATATTACGTACGCTCACCGTACATAAAGCGAAGCGTGCGATTACGGTAAGCTTACCTTACGCGCACGGTAAAAAAAAATTAAAAAATTTCAAAAAAGATAAAGGTTTGTTGAAGATATTAACTATGTTATACAACTATATCTAACCATTTATTTAAAAAAGGTGAATCTTTCTATATTGAAGAATGCATTAAAACCATGAATATATACATAGGTAGTATAGTGTTTAAAGGAAAAAAGAAAAAGAAAAAAAATGATGTAAAAAACAAAGCAAATTCAATGAAAAAAACATAGGTTTCACACACATTATAGTTAGGAATTAGAATTCAAAAAACCATGCAAAAACACAGAAAAAACCATAGGTTTCACACACGTTATATTTAGGAATTAGCTTTTAAAAAACCTTGCAAATTCACTGAAAAAACCATAGGTTTCACACACGTTATAGTTAGGAATTAGCATTTAAAAAACCTTGCAAATTCACTGAAAAAAACATAGGTTTCACACACGTTATAGTTAGCTGGACATTTCTCTCGTAAAAAAACATTGAAATTCCCCCGTTATAGTTAGTTCAGCTAACTATAACTCACGCCCCCGCAATCCACTGCTGATGACGTCACATATTACATCACTCATGACATGGTCAGTGACATCACTCATGACATCACTGATGACATCTCAAATAACATCACTCATGACATCACTGATGTCATCATCCATTGAGTATGTGTTTCTGAACAATTTTAATATATTTAGGTGCCAATTCCGATCCGGTAAAAACCGGGTACGAACCGTAGGACGGAGCCCTATCTCCGTCCGACTCGTACCCGGTGCTAAATCCATCCGAAAATGCAAGTACGATTCGCACGGAAACACCATTTCCGTACGAATCGAACAAAACACCGACCGAACAGAAACTAAACACAATTCCGATCCTGAAAGGCGCCGACCTGACGTCGGTACGCATCCAGCCTACGTTTCACGAACCAGGAAGTACGAATCGAACCGACGTCATCCCGCACGGAAAATATTTACCGGCTGCCAAAAACTGCCGGGAAATCAGGACGACACACGCAAGGAGCAGCTGGACGCGACGAACAGACATGGACCCGAACCTACGTGCCATCCCTGCCCTCCTAGCAGTCCACCTGGCGTACAGGAACCGACGCAGACGCCGCAGAAGGTCAGCACAACAACCAGGGGCAAAGGGGGGGGCAGGGGCAGGACACACAACACCAACACATGGTACCAAATCACACATGGCCTGGACATACCTGACCATCAGGGCCTGGTCACTTCCAGGGGGTGGGGGCGAGGCCAGCAACGCAAGCGTCCGCCACAACGGAAGTGGATGGTCACGCGAACCGGTACGTACCCTACCCAGGCCGCAAGAGCGTGGGTACGGAACGTACCACGCGTCCCCCTACGTCACTCCAACAATGGCGGTACGGCCCGTACCCACGTCAGAAAGGCCTTGGTACGGCTCGTACCAGCATTGCTGGGGTCATGTAGGGGTACGCGTGGTACGACCCATAGCCACGCCCCCAAGGCCTGTGTACGGTGCGGACCCCACGGCACCGCAACAATGGGGGGACGCACCGTACCCACCCACCAAAGGCATGGGTACGGCCCGTACCCAGGCACGCAGAGCGTGGGTAGGGGTATGTACGGACCGTACCCCCACCCGTGGAAGTACGGCCCGTACCCCCACCCGTGTATGTACGCACCGAACCCCCACCCGTGTATGTACGCACCGAACCACCACCCGTGTATGTACGCCCCGAACCCCCACCCCAGCAGTGTATGTACGCCCCGAACCCCCACCCGTGTATGTACGCCCCGAACCCCCACCCCAGCAGTGTATGTACGCCCCGAACCCCCACCCGTGTATGTACGCACCGAACCCCCACCCCAGCAGTGTATGTACGCCCCGAACCCCCACCCGTGTATGTACGCACCGAACCCCCACCCGTGTATGTACGCCCCGAACCCCCACCCATGTATGTACACCCCGAACCCCCACCCCAGCAGTGTATGTACGCCCCGAACCCCCACCCGTGTATGTACGCACCGAACCCCCACCCGTGTATGTACGCCCCGAACCCCCACCCGTGTATGTACGCCCCGAACCCCCACCCCAGCAGTGTATGTACGCCCCGAACCCCCACCCGTGTATGTACGCACCGAACCCCCACCCGTGTATGTACGCCCCGAACCCCCACCCCAGCAGTGTATGTACGCCCCGAACCCCCACCCGTGTATGTACGCACCAAACCCCCACCCGTGTATGTACGCCCCGAACCCCCACCCGTGTATGTACGCCCCGAACCCCCACCCCAGCAGTGTATGTACGCCCCGAACCCCCACCCGTGTATGTACGCCCCGAACCCCCACCCCAGCAGTGTATGTACGCCCCGAACCCCCACCCGTGTATGTACGCACCGAATCCCCACCCGTGTATGTACGCCCCGAACCCCCACCCGTGTATGTACGCCCCGAACCCCCACCCCAGCAGTGTATGTACGCCCCGAACCCCCACCCGTGTATGTACGCACCGAACCCCCACCCGTGTATGTACGCCCCGAACCCCCACCCCAGCAGTGTATGTACGCCCCGAACCCCCACCCGTGTATGTACGCACCGAACCCCCACCCGTGTATGTACGCCCCGAACCCCCACCCCAGCAGTGTATGTATGCCCCGAACCCCCACCCGTGTATGTACGCCCCGAACCCCCACCCGTGTATGTACGCCCCGAACCCCCACCCATGTATGTACGCCCCGAACCCCCACCCCAGCAGTGTATGTACGCCCCAAGCCCCCACCCGTGTATGTACGCACCGAACCCCCACCCGTGTATGTACGCCCCAAACCCCCACCCCAGCAGTGTATGTACGCCCCGAACCCCCACCCGTGTATGTACGCACCGAACCCCCACCCCAGCAGTGTATGTACGCCCCGAACCCCCACCCGTGTATGTACGCACCGAACCCCCACCCGTGTATGTACGCCCCGAACCCCCACCCCAGCAGTGCATGTACGCCCCGAACCCCCACCCGTGTATGTACGCACCGAACCCCCACCCCAGCAGTATATGTACGCCCCGAACCCCCACCCGTGTATGTACGCACCGAACCACCACCCGTGTATGTACGCACCGAACCCCCACCCGTGTATGTACGCACCGAACCTGCAATAAGAATGGTGTGTGCCAAACACCCCCAGCAGTGCCCAGACATAGGAGGGGTGGGTGCAGAGTCCTCCCAGCAGTGCCCAGAGACAGGAGGGGTGTGTGTAGAGTCCTCCCAGCAGTGGCCAGACGCAGGAGGGGTGTGTGCAGAGTCCTCCCAGCAGTGCCCAGACACAGGAGGGGTGGGTGCAGAGTCCTCCCAGCAGTGCCCAGACATAGGACAATATACCCCATCAACAAGTTCAGTGACCAACAAGGGTGATACCCCAGATGCAGGCAGAGCCATCGCTGAGCCAGCATGGCTATATTGAAAGGCAACCCTCACACATCCAGGAAATGTAGACACAGCACAGCACAGCATTTGGGAGACACCCTGCAGGGAAAATGGCCTGCTCCACAGAGGATGGAACACACCTTGGGACAATGTCACCATACAGTGAGAGCAAACATGACCAAATACCATTGGCAGAGACCTTTGTGATGGCACGCAGATGGCAGGGTACACCTCATGAGCAGCACACTCCAACATTTCACAAACCCCTAACACATTATCACCACCCCAACTCAGGGAGCACCAGCACCAACAGCAAGTCCAGGAAAGCATCAGTGTGCAAAACCAAAAGAAAATGCTTTATTCAGCAGGAAAATATCTCTGAGAAAATGTCCACTATGTACAAGGGCCATGGGCCAGGCCAGCAGCAAAGTCCGGGGGGGGGGGTACACATCGGGACGTGTGTCCCCTAGCTTGCCTGCACAGTTCACAAGTCCATTTCATCCACAGAAGAGGGGGCATCAGGGGGGAGGGTGGAAACAGGCACCGCAGGGACAGGAGGGGAAAGGGTAGGTGTTGTGGGTGCAGGGAGGGATGATTCTGCCACAGGGGGGGTGCCAGCGCCAAAGGTGGAGGACAGAATGGCGCTGCACACGTCGGCAAGTTCCCCCAGCGACTCCCCCGCACCCAATCGAACCACAGGCCCCAAGGAGGGGGGGGGGCAGAGGGATGGGTCGCAGCGCCACTGGGGGAGGGTGTGGACAGGGTGGGGGACTCAACTCCCCTGGCCGGGTCCCGCCTCCACCGCTTGCGGGGTGGTGTCATCCTGGGGCTGGGGGGCAAACTTGCAGTGGATGATGCTGTCACCGACTGTTGGCCAGGAGAGCTAAGGGGAGTGGATTTGGAGGGAGTGGGTTGTGTGGACTGCGGACTCCCACTGTGGCTGCGTGTTCTACGTTTCCCCCCCGACCCAGTGGGTGTGCCTTCCTCACCCTGTGTGTGCGTGACAGGAGGTGTGCGCTTCGACTTCCCTGGTGGTGTGGTGCCTGTGTCTGTTGGGGTGCGTGCACGCTGACGTCTGGATGTGCGTGGGACAGGCACGGGAGTGGGAATTGTGGATGGTGCAGGGGTAGGGGGGGTAGGCAGCGCTGCAGGAGATCCAGTGCTGCAGTCAGTGTGGAGTCTATGGACCTCAGCAACTGCCGTTGGTCAGACTGCGCAGCCGACATGCCCTCCATGTATGCCTCCATCTGGGTCAGCACCTGGGTGTGGGCATGGAGGACATTTAGCATTGCAGTCTGACCAACCTGCAACTGCCTCAGGATGTCCACAGACTCCGCACTCACCACAGCAGTGGTGACAGGGGCAGGGGGTGCTGTGCCTGGCAGGAAGGAGACATGTGGGGACCGAGCACGGAGGGAAGGGCCACGAGCAGGTGGGAGGCCGGTGATGGAAACTGAGGTGGCGGGGGGATGTGGAGGGCTGCCATCAGCTGGGGGGGCAGACTCCGCCACCTCTTGGAGCTCAGCCTCGGACCCGTCTGCGTCATAGTCTGTGTTGGCAGTCGACAGGTCCTCTGCCTCACTCCCTTCGGCCTCCGTGCCACTCCATGTGCCAGACAGGACAGCACTGCTGGCACTGGTGCTCAATCCCTCCTCCCGGTCCGTGCTAGTGTCTCCTTCCGTGTCCCCCGGCGATGCTGTGGGCAAGGTGAAGAGACAGGAGATAATCAGACACCTGTACACATATGTCACATGAGTCAAATATACATAGGTCACATTGCATAGCCTGAAAAGCAACAGGAGTAACACCTACAAAACAATGTACACATGTAGGCCATGGAACACACAGTTTGTCGACCCACCATGCCACTGAGACACAATGGAGAGCATGACACAACAGCAAATCACTGCACCTAAAATTTTACAGAGGAGCCAGCCTCTGGGGACAAATGTGCACAGCACCTGCACCACACTGCGTCGTCAAAAAGGGATGAGCATGAATCATATCCATTTACTCTTGCCACATGCTGCAAAGGCAATACATGAAACCAGGCCAAACATGACTGGGTCACTGCACCTTGAGCGTATGTCCAGTCAAACATCACACACAGGCTAAACCCAGCAAGGAGGATGAAGCTTCTGACATGTAGGCCTTGTACGCACAAACCACCCACACCTGAGACAATCTCATTGAGACGGAGAAAGTATGTACACCTCTTACTCTGGGATGAAAACACATGGCCTCCACTAATTCATGACTGTACACACACAGCCCCTGGTGCGCATGTCCACACATCATTGACAGGCAAACATCATCAGATTGTCTCAACAACACACACAGGTAATGCCCACTGTGAGTATGCACAAGCAAAATGGGTCCCCCTGTACAGTGGATACATGTAGCAACCTGTAGGTCCTAACAGTTGAGCCCAGGGTACAATGCCACCCTACCCAACCCATGGCGAAGACACAGTGAATGGCCATATTGTTGGATGACGCACATGATACCTAGGAAGAGGTGCCCCAGGGCACAGTAGTGCCCACACTCCTCCATGGTCCAGGATGGACATGACTGCAAATTAAGCAACCGTCCCTGCACTTAGCAGGCCTCCCACTCAGGCACATCATGTCAGAGGGCACACAATTGGACATGCATGCTGGAAGGCTGTACATTTTGGAGACACACCCCTATGTCGTGATTCACAATCAGTGCCAAGTGACATGGACACCACAATGACTGAAATTGGCCATGGCACACGCAAGGTCCCCATACCTGTGGCACATCACCCCCACACATGATGCTGCTAGCATTGGGCACCTGCATGAACTGCCTGCCTAAATAACCTTGTGCAAGAGTGGCTACAGACAGACCAGGGAACACATGGCAAGGAGGGGAAGGGAGGGAGTGAGAACAGCACTGTGCTACTTTGTGGAGAAGTTGATGCACTGCACAATCAAACCCTGGCAGTGTATCCATGCAACTGCACACTTACATTGGCTGGGGACACACAACTGACACACATGTACCTACCCCCTTCCTGCTGCTGCTTCTCCTGTAGGCGCCTGTCCATATCGGGGAAGACCACCGCCAGCACATGCTTCTGGATGTGGGTCAGACGACGGCGCCCACGGTTCTTACGGCTCACAGGTGAGTCCCCCAGCAGGACCCGTGCAATCCTCCTCGTCCAGCACCGGATGTCCTGCCAGCGTTTCCTCACCTGAGACAGGCTCCGCCTCCGACCCTCTGTACCCCTCACGGCACTGACGGCTTCCCTCCAGATCTCCCCCTTGGCAATGGCGCCTACCTGTGAGGATGCAAAAGTGAGAATACATTAATCCACATGAGCAAAGACACAGAGACACACATATAGAACAATCCTCTTTATGAACAGGCCATGGTATGCATGCAACTAATTGCACCTTTGTCATAGGGACATTATCCACTGTGGAAGGCCAAATGCACTACGTGCCATTGAAAGTACACGGGTGGCATGAGGGGTACCACACACTCACTGACCAGGGATCACACTGTGCCTCACAGGCTACACCAGGATTATGTACAGCACCTCACAGCAGTCACCTGCCCCAGCACACTGATGCTACCTCAGCAGAGTACACAGACACACACAGGTACAGGACAATCACATGGCATTGCCAACTGCGGGTACACACCTCACTCTGCCCATGTGCCAGTAGACGGGGGTGTCACAGGTGTGGGGCTGGCTCAGCACGGCATGCACACAGCACTGCTCCCTGCTCACATCGGATGGCCAGGCTATATCCATCCCTCATGCTGCTTGTGTGCAACACTCCCCATATGCACTCACCCACATGACAGGGGACTTACACACACACCAATGTGCAGGGGACGAACACGGCCTTTGGACACTCACAGCACAGGTACACTGAACAAACACACATCCATGGGTACTGACACCTGTCACACTGGGGGGAACACAGGATCACATCAGGACTGTGGAAACAACATCCCCAGGAGGAGTATGCAGGCAGAATGTGGCATGCACCTTGCATTCATTGTCACAGTAGGCACTATGCAAGTGAGGAGTGCACACAGGAAACACAGCATGCTCTGCATGGGTGACATGAGGCCTTCCACACCCTGGGACCCACTCCAAACAACAGTGCATGTCTGTCACACATGGACACAATGCCAGAAGTCACTGGCACACAAAAGGGGCACAGTCTAAGCTAGTGGAGTCTGCACTCACCTGAACCCCTGGTCGACCATACAGGCTCTGGAACTGTGGGAGGATCACATCTATCAGGGCAAGGTTCTCCTCCTGGGTGAATGGCTGTGACCTCTCCACAGTCCTGGACATGGTGCCAGAGGAATCACTATCAGCAGCAGTGGTCATGGATGAATGGATGTGCAGGCAAGTGCTCTCTCATGGGACCTGGCTGCCTTATATATGCCTGGCTGGCCTGTTCATGTATAGGAGTACAGATTGATTGGTCAGTCACATTTGCATCCTACGTTTCATCCAATCCCTTCAAACCTACCCCAGTGTGTGGCTTTGCATGGTTTCAGTTTTGATGATGATGTCAAGTCAACATCCACATTGCAACAATGTAGATTCTTTCAAACTGACTTCTGCTGGGCACCTGGTGCTCAAATTCAAAAATCTAACTCAGTCTCCATGGCAACCATCATGCATTTAGGCCCTTATACTTGTCCCTCATGTGTCCCCTATGTGTTTTCATACATATACACACAGGTACGGTGCGTTCCACGCCCTAGGGCACCCCACAAGCAGTGATACGGACCGTACACACGCTTGTACGGTCCGGATCACAATATGGGCGCTGGCGTATGCGTACGCCACAGTAGTACGAACTGTACACGCGCTTGTACGGTCCGGATCACAATATGGGCGCTGGCGTATGCGTACGCCACAGTAGTACGGACTGTACACGCGCTTGTACGGTCCGGATCACAATATGGGCGCTGGCGTATGCGTACGCCACAGTAGTACGGACTGTACAAGCGCTTGTACGGCCCGGATCACAATATGGGCGCTGGCGTATTACTGTGGCGTACGCATACGCCAGCGCCCATATTGTGATCCGGACCGTACAAGCGCGTGTACAGTCCGTACTACTGTGGCGTACGCATACGCCCGCACCCATATTGTGATCCGGACCGTACAAGCGCGTGTACAGTCCGTACTACTGTGGCGTACGCATACGCCAGCGCCCATATTGTGATCCGGACCGTACAAGCGCGTGTACAGTCCGTACTACTGTGGCGTACGCATATGCCAGCGCACATATTGTGATCCGGACCGTACAAGCGCGTGTACAGTTCGTACTACTGTGGCGTACGCATACGCCAGCGCCCATATTGTGATCCGGACCGTACAAGCGCGTGTACAGTCCGTACTACTGTGGCGTACGCATACGCCAGCGGCCATATTGGCCCAGGGACCCTATACACGCACTCAGAGCGTATGTACGGTGCGTTTCACACCTGTCAGTGGTGACAGGCGGCACACAGACAGGAATGGAGCGGTCAGATTTTGCCAAGGGTGGACACCAATGCATTGTCTGTGCAATACCACATGTGTGTGACACAGGTGTGTCAGGATGTGATGTGGCACTTTACCCCTGAGGTGTGGGCAAAGCACATGTACGATGAGCTGTATACACATGTCGTGTGTGATGGTGCGCATTGTACCACACATCCCCTGCACTCCTTTGACATGTGTGCATGTCGTACACACTAGTGGAGCCATGAGTCACTTGCATGTCCCAGTCACGGACACCCGCACCTGTCCCCTGATGCCAGGTACACGGAATATTACACATGACATGTGTATGGCTGCGTTGCACGCTGCAACCATGTCATGTGTGTGGCATGTGTTTCCATGATTTTGCTGTAGGTGTGTGGTCCAATGCATCAGCAGTTGCTGCTGCCAACATGTGTCTGTGTGTAGATGGCCATGGCACACTGTTCCGCACACCAGCCCACATATGTGATTTGCCATGAGGTGTGTATGTATGCAACTACACGGAGTATCAACACAAGTACATATCCACATGCTCTCTATGTATGTTCTGTCTCGACATGTACTCCTCCAAGGCAATGTGTGTGGCCTGTCCTATTCCTATGACATGTGACCAGTGCATATCGCATCCACCAACCTGTCTGTACCATACGCATACTACTTCTGCACATGTGTGGATGTCTGTGAATCCTGTGATGCGTGTGCATGTTCACTTACACTGGCCCACAGCTAGTCTCATGCCATGTCATCGTGAGCTTGCCCCACTCCGTTAGTGGCTGTCCCTTGGTAGGAGTGTCACCTGACTGGCGTACGTGTCCAGGAAATGTGGCACAGACCTGACTCAGAATGTGGCATATGTGTATTGGCTGTGTAACATGTGCTCAGTGCATTGACAATGTCGTTGTACAGTGCTCACTCTTCGGTGTTCCTTCCATTTCACTGCAGGGCTCCGCCTCTCCCTCGACGTATGCCAGACATGGCTGCCCTGCATGAACGGGACTGTATACGCCGCTACAGATTCAGCCAACAGTTGATTGATGAGTTGACTGGCCGGCTGGAAGCACAACTCCTCCCGCGCCACAGGTATCCCAGTGCACTGACACCCAAGTTGAAGGTGATGGCAGCCCTACATTTCCTTGCCACGGGTACGTTCCAACATACCATTGCTGATGTCGGGGGCATGTCCCAGACGATGTTCAGCCGTGTTCTGCATGATTTCTTAGAGGCCATGTTGGTTCACCTGGATGAGTACATTAAATTCCCAATTCGTGAGCAGTTGACAGATGTCAAGCGTGAGTTCTATGCCCTGGGAGGGATGCCCCATGTCATTGGGTCCATAGATGGGACACATGTTGCGTTGGTACCACCACAGGCACAGGAGGTGGTGTATAGGAATCGCAAACATTATCACTCCATTAATGCCCTTGTGGTGTGTCTGTCCAACATGGTGATTTCACATGTCTGTGTTCGCTTTCCAGGATCAGCACACGATGCCTTCATCATGAGGCGTAGCAGGCTGCCTGAAATGATGCTGCAGCTGCGGAACGAGCGAGCATGTATTGTTGGTGGGTAGACTCTGGCAGTTCAGTGTTTGGCGTCATCTTCCAATCTCACTGCCTGTGCTGACACACTTCTGTCCATGATGTTTCCTTGTAGGGGACGCTGGCTATCCCAACATGCCATGGCTGATGACGCCTGTCCGCAACCCCAGCACGGCTGCCGAGCACCGCTACAACAACGCCCATGGGCGGACCAGGAGAGTCATTGAGAGGACGTTTGGACTTCTGAAGAGCCGATTCCGGTGCCGCCACAAGACCGGCGGAGCACTCCCATATGCCCCGGTGAAGGTGTGCAAGATCATCATCGTCTGCTGCATGCTGCACAACATGGCAGTGGAGGAAGCTGTTCCACTCATACTGGATCAAGATGACCAGGACCATCCACCCGTGGAGGATGAAGGCCTTGGTGATGGGGCAAGTGATGTGGAGGAGGAGGAGGCTGTGGAGGACATGCGGAGTCGGCTCATACGCAACTTCTTTGCTTAGTGGTGAGTTCCAGTGTCTGAGTGTGCACGCATTGGGCCGTGTGTGGCATGTGTTGCAATGTGTGTGTCCATCTGCATGTCTGCCAAGTGAGTCAGTGGTGTGTATTGAAGTGTCACTCGAGTGATGGCGCAATGGAAGGATGTTGTCCGAGGGTCATCATTGTCACCTGTCATGTTGACAACATGATACGTGTTGAGTACATGCTTGCGGATGTGCTCCTTTGGGCTGACTCCTTGTGTGTCTCTCTTCCACAGGTCCATGGGCATGCTGTCTGCTGGTGGCATTGTTGTGCTCCTGCTACTCCTCATGAACACAGCAACATGTGCTGATTCTGCGTCACATGCACGGGCAAGTTTGGAAATCTCCTTAGGGTAAGGGATGCCTCACGGCGTTTTGGGTGTGTGAATTGTTTGTAGTCTGTGTGCACTTCTCCGGTTCATGTGTGGTCAATTTGCATACATGTGGATCCTACATGGGGAACATGACATGGGGCAGGCTTCACCTGGAGCCATGGTCAGACTTGGTGACTGTCATGTGTCAGGGGATTGGGGATTGTGATGAGGCCATCAATGTGTGTAACACTGACCTCGGAAACATACAGGTTGCACCGGGTTGACATGGTGTGTGATTGCCCCATCAGGGCCTCAATGGTGTATAGCAGCCTCTCCGTGGCAGCAGGGGGTGTTTAGCTGTTATCCGTCACTTGTGTGCCAGTTCAATGGAATACCAGCATCTGTGTTGCAATGGGGGGTGCCAGTGTTGCTCCCACATGTTCATCCACATGACCTGTGTATGTGTTGACAGAGTATCATTGTCATTCCAACACACATGACTAATAAATTTGTCCCTCTGTCTCCAAGGTGCCTCTTCACTGTCAATGGTGGCCTGTTGCCACTGTGCGTGCGGCATGTCTGGCATAGTTTTCAGAGGTGGTGCATATGTGTCTATGTGTAGAGTGACAAGATGCTAGCGGTTTGTCAGGGAGTGGGAACTGTATTATGCACAAGATGCACAGTTCCATCCACCTCAAGGCAAGAGAGACCATCCCCCAGGGCAACTACAACATCCGTGTCGAATCCTACCCTGCAGTCTACGGACATGTGCCTTACGACTCCCATGATACTTGTCCATATCCGCAGTGCATCTGCACAGCTCTGCTACTGCATCGGGCAACCAGGCCACATCAACGTCCAAACGGGATGGGGGGAATGATTCACAGCCAGCTGCAGGATGACCTTCTCGATCCACGCCCACACTCATGATGCAGCCCACAACCCCAACACAACCATGTGGCACTGTGATCCAAAACTCCATTCTGGCATCTCCATGCATCCAACCTTGGCCTAGCCACCATTCTCAACATCCGCCTGACGCAAGCATGCAGGAAATGGTAGGGACACATGTCTAGACATACCTGGGAGCGGCAAGCCAGGTCACTCCACATGATCCCTGACCTCTGCGCATGACTGTTGCTCCCCTGAATGTGTCTGTAGCCACAGTTGTGCGGGAACCACTCAGCTGGTTGGGCCCAGCACAGGTGAGTATGGTACTCCATGTCTGTATCAGATGATACATTGGGACCCATGTGTGTCCTGGGCAAGACTGCGACCCCACGGTTTGGATGGTTGGAGTTAATTCTGAGATCAGGCATGCTTTGACTTTACGACACACACATGTATTGTAATAATGCAGAATCACGGCATCATCTTGTAAGTGTGATTAATTTATTCGTGGTGGGGTACGGGTTTGTGGGGATGACAAGAGGTGCACAGCGGGAGTGTAGAATCCAAAGTTCACTGGGGGAGTTGGTATCCTTGCCGTAGCAAAATGTCAGAGTCCATGACACAGTCTTCGTCAACATAGGTCAGACAGTGACCAGCAAGTCCATGTGGCAGAGAATGTCATGTGCTGCTATTGGGCCAGAGGGCCAGGTGCCAGGCCAGGTGACCTGGGAGATGGTGATGTTCTGCTGACTCTCACAGTCTTTTTCGTGGACGACCCACCTTCCTGCGGGGACCCTCGGAAGCAGGCCGTGACGATGTCTGTGACGCTCCGTCGGATGAATCCTCCTCCTCCTGATCCCTCCCTGTGTCTGGTAATGGCCTTCGCCTGGTGCCACAGGGAGGGTTGCCCATGTTCTCGGCAATCCGACGGAGTACACCGGTCATTTGGGTTTGCACCGCCACGAGCTCAGCCTGTCTATCCTCCATCCTTCCTTGGTGTTGCAGTTGACAGGCATGTTGCTGGGCCTGCAGGGTCTTCATCTCCTGGAGGGTCCCCTTGATGTCATTGAGGGTGGACGCAATCTGGTCCATGCCCCTGGTGTCACGCCGGTATGTATCCAGGATGTTGCTGACCTGGGACACTACCGGGTCCTGAGCTGCCTGGTCAGGTTCGCGCCTCCGCCGTCCTCCACTCCCGCCACCCCTGCCCACGTGCACCTGGCCTGCCGTTGTGGGCGCATCGGGTCTCCGGGACCCCTGAGGGATGGCATCTGCGTTGCCGCCTGCCTCCTCCTGGGTGCCCGGAGGACCGTGTCCCTCCTGGGCAGACTGGCTGGGTGGTCGTGTGCGGGCAGGGCTCCTGGACGTCTCCTGGGATGTGGCAGGAATGGGGGTGGTGGTTGGCACAGTTGTACCTGACGCAGGTGCTGCAGGTGGTTGGACACCAGAGGGGCCAGGTTGGTCTGGGTCATCCACGGAGTGGTGAGAGTCATCGCTGGCGGTGGGGTCCTCATCCCGCGGAGCCTGGTCCTGTGAGACTTCCCCCCCAGTGTTGGGGGGTGTTCGTTGACGTTGACCTGTGTGTGAGAGAGACAATGTTAACAGTGTTACATGTGGCATCCATGTTTCATGCATTTCTGATTTGGCACTCTTCCTCTGGGTAGTTGGATCTGTCTTGCATTCCTCTCACAGTGCACTTGTGCATGGGTATGTCCCTTGGCCACAGCTGTCAGGGCTTTACGCATGTGTGACACAATCTTAGTTGATGCATCTATTTGGGTACACAGTCAGCAGTGTGGTGTGCGGGCATAGCGAGCCATGCAGAGGCGCCTTACGTGTTGCACTGTACGTGGCCAAATGGTGTTTTGCCAAGGCAATTTGATGTTGCAGGTAGGTGACTGAAGCATTTGTGGCAGGGTTCTTACCGACACAGTGGGTGGGTATACTGGGTGTGTGGTTAGGTCTGTGCCTGCAGCACGGATGGACTCGTGCACAGATTGACACATGGACCGGTCTTCATCTACGGTAGGGGGGGTTTGAGGCACTGCCAGACCTTGTCTGCATGCACACAGTCCACCGGCTGACGAGTGGACATGGCCACACCACCCAAGGGTGATTTAGTCTCCCTGTGTCTCCCTTCCTCCCTCCCTCTGTCACCCTCCTCCCTCTGTCGGTCTCCCTCTGTCACCCTACTCCCTCCCTCTGTCTGTCTCCCTGTGTCCCCCTCTGTCTCCTTCCCTCTCATTCCCCCTCTCCCTCCCTCTATTTGTCACCCTCTGTCACCTCAGGCCAGCTTCCTGGGCACACACAGTTAGCCGGTCTTTGAATGGCCATTGGCTTGTTCATGTGAGTTAGTTCCTGTTCTCCGGGCACCCATTGGGCAGTGTGTCTGAGTGTAGGCTGCTGCTGTGGCGGTGTGTGCTGAGACTCTATCAGAGCGATGCATCTTCATTGTCTGCTGTTATGTGCAAATTGTGCCTTCAGACCCATGTCATCCTGCATGGCAGCCACCATTTGCAGGCAAGACAGTACTGTGTGGGTACACACAGTTTGTATGGCTGTGCCCTGGGCCATATGGGCTGAGGGCATTGTTGTGTGCTTGTGAGTTGCTCAATGTTAGTTTTGATGCCCCCACTCCCAGCATCGACCACATCCTGTGTTGTGTTGGTGTTTTGTGTGGCCTGTGACTTGGCATGGCCCTGATTGATGCATGGGGCATGGAGGCGCTAGTGGCATGTGTGTGTTTGTGGAGTGTTGTTGTGTCCGGTGGTGGCTTGGGGGGGGTGGCATGCATGATTGATTGTGTATGGCATCCCCCCCATGTGAGGTGAGTTGTTTGTGTACTCACCAGGGTCTGGGAGTCCTGGCAGTCCGTGTAGTCCCTCCACCGCCAGCGTGGACATCACCTTCTCCTCCCAGGGATGGTATTGTACCGGTCTGGGGGGCGCCCCTCCTCCAGTGACGTTCCCCTGGTTGTGATTGTCAGTCATCTTCCTCTTGACCGTCCTCCGCAGATCGTACCACCTGGATTGGCACTCGTGCCTGGTCCTTCTGGTGGTCCCAACAGCATTCACAGAATCGACAATCCTCTGCCACATGGCCGTTTTTTCGGATATGCTGGTCTGTCTGACCAATGTCCCAAAGAGCTGTGGCTCGACTCTGAGGATTTCGTCGACAAGGATCTCCAGCTCCTCCTTTGTGAACTTTGGATTCTTGGTGGTGGACATGGCGTGGGGTGTGGGTGTGGATGGTTGTGGGGGTGTGGGTGTGGATGGCTGTGGGTGTGTGGGTGTGGTAGTGGAGGTGTGTGTGTGAATGTGATGAGGGGGTGTTTTGTAGGTGGTTGTGTGAAGGTATGCAAGTGTGAGGTTCAAGTATGGTGGTGTGGGCCGTCTGTGGGCTCTGGCAGCAGTGGGTCTGTTGCAAAGGCTCATGGTTTGTGTGTGTGGTCCATTTTTATTGGTCCATTTGTGGGTGTGGCTGTGTTTGAAATTTGTGTGGGTGTGTTATGAGGAGTGATTGAGTTTTGGGCCTCTGTTTGGCAGTTTGGCAGTTGCAGGTCAGTGTATGTGATGTTTGTGGGGTTGTTGGGCATGTTTGGTGGTGTGGGGAAACTCTAATTGACTCTCCTTGTGTAAATATGGTTTGTCCTGGTTCAGTACGTGTGTTTTTGGCGTCAGTACGGTCCGTACATGCACTGGTGGGGGTACTGTTCGTACATTCCCTGGTGGGGTGTGGGTACGGCCGTACATACACGGGTGGTGGTTTGGTGCGTACATACACGGCTGGTGTGGGGGTTCGGTGCGTACATACACGGCTGGGGGGGTTCGGGGCGTACATACACGGGTGGGGGTTCGGGGGCGTACATACACGGGTGGGGGTTCGGGGCGTACATGCACTGCTGGGGTGGGGATTCGGTGCGTACATACACGGGTGGGGGTTCGGGGCGTACATACACGGGTGGGGGTTTGGTGCGTACATACACGGCTGGGGGGGGGTGTTCGGTGCGTACATACACTGCTGGGGTGGGGGTTCGGTGCGTACATACACGGGTGGTGGTTTGGTGTGTACATACAGTGCTGGGGTGGGGGTTTGGTGCGTACATACACGGGTGGGGGTTCGGGGCGTACACGCACTGCTGGGGTGGGGATTCGGTGCGTACATACACGGGTGGGGGTTCGGGGCGTACATACACGGGTGGGGGTTTGGTGCATACATACACGGCTGGGGGGGGTGTTCGGTGCGTACATACACTGCTGGGGTGGGGGTTCGGTGCGTACATACACAGGTGGTGGTTTGGTGCGTACATACAGTGCTGGGGTGGGGGTTTGGTGCGTACATACACGGGTGGTGGTTTGGTGCATACATACAGTGCTGGGGTGGGGGTTCGGTGCGTACATACACGGGTGGGGGTTCGGTCCGTTCATACACGGGTGGGGGTTCGGTGCGTACATACACGGGTGGGGGTTCGGGGGCGTACATACACGGGTGGGGGTTCGGGGCGTACATGCACTGCTGGGGTGGGGATTCGGTGCGTACATACACGGGTGGGGGTTCGGGGCGTACATACACGGGTGGGGGTTCGGGGCGTACATACACGGGTGGGGGTTCGGTGCGTACATACACTGCTGGGGTGGGGGTTCGGTGCGTACATACACGGGTGGTGGTTTGGTGCGTACATACAGTGCTGGGGGGGGTTCGGTCCGTTCATACACGGGTGGGGGTTCGGTGCGTACATACACGGGTGGGGGTTCGGGGGCGTACATACACGGGTGGGGGTTCGGTGCGTACATACACGGCTGGGGGGTGGTTCGGTGCGTACATACACGGCTGGGGGGGGTTCGGTCCGTTCATACACGGGTGGGGGTTCGGTGCGTACATACACGGGTGGGGGTTCGGGGGCGTACATACACGGGTGGGGGTTCGGGGCGTACATGCACTGCTGGGGTGGGGATTCGGTGCGTACATACATGGGTGGGGGTTCGGGGCGTACATACACTGCTGGGGTGGGGGTTCGGTGCGTACATACGCGGGTGGGGGTTTGGTGCGTACATACACGGGTGGGGGTTCGGGGCGTACATACGCGGGCGGGGGGGGGTTCGGTCCGTTCATACACGGGTGGGGGTTCGTGCGTACATACACGGGTGGGGGTTCGGGGGCGTACATACACGGGTGGGGGTTCGGTGCGTACATACACGGCTGGGGGGGGTTCGGTGCGTACATACACGGCGGGGGGGGGTTCGGTCCGTTCATACACGGGTGGGGGTTCGGTGCGTACATACACGGGTGGGGGTTCGGGGGCGTACATACACGGGTGGGGGTTCGGTGCGTACATACACGGCTGGGGGGGGTTCGGTGCGTACATACACGGCTGGGGGGGGTTCGGTCCGTTCATACACGGGTGGGGGTTCGGTGCGTACATACACGGGTGGGGGTTCGGGGGCGTACATACACGGGTGGGGGTTCGGGCGTACATGCACTGGTGGGGTGGGGATTCGGTGCGTACATACACGGGTGGGGGTTCGGGGCGTACATACACTGCTGGGGTGGGGGTTCGGTGCGTACATACACGGGTGGAGGTTTGGTGCATACATACACGGGTGGGGGTTTGGGGCGTACATACGCGGGCGGGGGGGGTTCGGTCCGTTCATACACGGGTGGGGGTTCGGTGCGTACATACACGGGTGGGGGTTCGGGGGCGTACATACATGGGTGGGGGTTCGGTGCGTACATACACGGCTGGGGGGGGTTCGGTCCGTTCATACACGGGTGGGGGTTCGGTGCGTACATACACGGGTGGGGGTTCGGGGGCGTACATACACGGGTGGCGGTTCGGTGCGTACATACACGGCTGGGGGGGGGTTCGGTGCGTACATACACGGCTGGGGGGGGGTTCGGTCCGTTCATACACGGGTGGGGGTTCGGTGCGTACATACACGGGTGGGGGTTCGGGGGCGTACATACACAGGTGGGGGTTCGGGGCGTACATGCACTGGTGGGGTGGGGATTCGGTGCGTACATACACGGGTGGGGGTTCGGGGCGTACATACACTGCTGGGGTGGGGGTTCGGTGCGTACATACACGGGTGGGGGTTTGGTGCGTACATACACGGGTGGGGGTTTGGGGCGTACATACGCGGGCGGGGGGGTGGTGGGGTGTTCGGCGCGTATGCGGGCACATGTCTCCATGGTTGCTATGGGAGTTCGGTTTGGACGGTGTTTTTTGCGTACGGTTGTGAAATGGGGAGGACAGGAGGGATCGTACTTGCGCTGTCGGACTTTATTTTTCCGCACGGTGGGTTTTTCGACCGGGGACGTGTCGGTGACTTTTCCCGACCCGAGGACGTGTGGGGAAATCTTCCCAATGCGATTCGTATGGACTTTTTTCCGTTCGAATCGTACTTGGCAGTTTGTACGCTACTTTGACGATTCGGACGGAAAAAAATCCGGATACGAGTCGGACGGGGAATTTTTTTACCGGATCGGAATTGGCACCCTAATATATATAGGGAAAGGCCTGTTGAAGAATGAGTGGGTGTACAAGTGTGTAAATGTATGATTTTCTTTGGTGCGTAACTGACTCTATAAGTGAGTCATTAAATGTATCTTACTGCAGACTAGTGACTAAACTGTGTGAATGTCTGTATGTTTCTGTCTGTTGGTGTATAAGTGGCTGCATGGTTTTGTGAATAGCTATATGAGTGTCTATATGGGTTATCAATTGGTTGTCTGAGTATCTGTATGGGTGCCTGAGTGTTAGTGTGGGTAGGCTGTGTGTGACTCTGTGCATAGATGTGTGAGTGGGTGATTCTATGGGTGCATGGTTTTAAGAGTGCATCTGTGATGGACTGTATGGTTGAGCGAGTGTATGTATGGGTGTGTTAGGGATTGAATGTATATCTCAGTGGTACATTTGTGACTAACTACACATGTGAAAGGCAGTATATATGTGTGTAAGAGTATATCAGTGGCTAGATGTGAGAATGTGTGATTGTGACAGTGACTGTATGGATGAGTGTGTGCTTTTGTCAATGATTCTCACAGAGCATACAAATGTGATACTATTTTTATGAGCAAGGGAACTTGAGTGTGTATAACTGCATAGGTGAGTAAATGGCAGTGTGATTATTTGTATGAATGACTAGGTGTGAGAGTACCTCTATGGATGATTGGTAGTGTGTGAGTGTCTATATAGGTGTGTGTATAAATTCATATGATACTTTTTTATGAAGTGACTGTAACTATGAGTGACTTTACAGGTGAGTGTATGGAGGTGTATGAAGACCTAAAAGTTAATATGTGGGTATGCAGTTATTGGTATTGCATTATTTATGGATATGAGAATGGAACTCTGTAATTTTGAGTTGGTATATCAAAGGTTTTATAAGGGTGTGAGAAGATGTGGTAATTTATCACATTGATACAGTGATGTCATCAGTGATGTCATTTGAGATGTCATCAGTGATGTCATGAGTGATGTCACTGACCATGTCATGAGTGATGTAATATGTGACGTCATCAGCAGTGGATTGCGGGTGCGCGAGTTATAGTTAGCTGAACTAACTATAACGGGGGAATTTCAATGGTTTTTTACGAGAGAAATGTCCAGCTAACTATAACGTGTGTGAAACCTATGGTTTTTTCAGTGAATATATATATATATATATATATATATATATATATATATATATATATATTGCACACAAGGACGCTCCTGCTGGGATCTATGGCCCGAGGCAAGTGGCGCGGGATGGCCGCGGAGCAAGCCGTCAATCAATTTGATTAAATTTCTAAGCGGCACAACCTGAGAGTATATATATTTTATATAATATATAGGTTATAGGGTCGTCGCCCACAGGTTCCACTCGTGGCTTTCTTCATCATTGGGCCCTCACCCAGACACTTAGGGGTCTATTAGTATGTCAGGTGGATCGCCACTGCCCGCATGGCGGTGGCGATCCACCCGAAATAATCCCCCGCCCATTTCCCCCCGCCATATTATGATGGCGGGGGTACTGCGGCGGACAGGAAGGCCGTCCGCCACTTTTCCACCTGGTCGACTCGGTTGCATATGGTGGCGGTGTCTGCTAGACACCGCCATCCATATTACCATGGCAGCGGGAAGCAGCCTTTCCTTGGCGGAGGCATGCGGACTTCTCAGTTGGGGGCCCGTTGCTGGCCCCCAGGATGTTCGGGGGTGCACATGGGGGGTACCTATGGTATCCGCCTGCATTTGCATGCACAAGGTGGCAGGCACCGCACAGTGCCTGCCACGTTGTGCATGCAAATGCGCAACGTGCATATATTGCATTGTGGAGGGTGCTGCTTCCAGCACCGCCTGCCACAATGCAATGTATGCGGGATGCCACCGCCACCGGTGGCATCCTAATTGCCGGTGCGGGACCGCCACACCACTGGCAGCCGGTCCCAGCACTGCTAGGGTGGCGGGCAGACTTTCCGCCCGCCACCCTTATAGGCCCCTTATTGTGAATGGGTGGACCCGACGTGTTTGTAAGCGGAGCTCTTAGAAGTGAATGTGCAGGGAGTATGTGTGAGTTGAAAATGCCTCTAAATCCTGTAATTTTGATTTTTGTTAGGTAGGGTCTAGGGCAAGAATAAAAAACTGTGGGATGTGATTAGGATGCAATATTCCAGGACATCTAAAAGGTCGACATGTTTGAGTCATTTCTCTGCCCACATAAGGTCAATCTGCTTTCCTCAGGACCTTATATAACCCTGCATAAGATAGTTACGTATCAACTTTTTGTGCAATCAAATATTTAGAAAACATGCATGCAAAATACTTACCATACCTAAAGGACCTTTTCCTGGTATGGCATTTGATGGCTTGTTTATTAAACAGACATCGTAGTGTACTGTCCCTGTAGTCAATCATTTACCAAGTGGGCACGTCTGCTTGCACCACTTGTGCTTCCTGTGTCTCTGAATGTTCTCTTGATGAATGTTTGACTACAGGAAGAGCCCTCCCCTGCAGTACCCTATGATGTTTATTTACCATTACAAGTGGTGCAATTCAGAGTTCCTTATTACAGATTTGGTGGCCTGTTACCTAGGCAGTACGTATTGTTCCTTCATGTTGCAACATTGTGGCCAGTCTGATTGTTTGGCAATGGAAGAGTTTAGAGATGGTATCTGCTAGGTAAGGGAAGGTATAGCATTTTACAACTATGATATTAGTTTAAATACAATAATTTAAATATTAAATGTGTTTGTACTTTTCCTCTATGAGACAGAACATGTTATTCTGTATACTTATTCTGCCAGGGGGCATACATACAACAGGTCTGATTTACTAAGCATTTTTGTGGTCGCCAATGCTCCAATTCGGTGTTTGCAACCATAAAAATACTTTTTCAGATGTACTAATGCCATTTTTGGAATCAGAATGGTTGTCCTGACTTCTCAATATGATTGCTAATGAATAGCCATTGGGTACTTGGATGGGCGTTTTATAGATGTCCCATCCGAAAACCAAGTATGTATTCTATGTTTCAATATGTTGTGACCAAAATCCATTTGCAAAAGATTGGAAAGTTACTTTAAAGGAGGCAGTAAAATCAGTCACAAAAAGAAAGGGGTCCTTTTAAGGCTCCATTTCCTTTGTGAATTAAAAGTAAAAGTTTGTTCGGGAGTGACCCCAAGTGTTTTCAAACAAACAAATATAAAAATTATTCTTTTTAAAGGCAGCAGTCGTCTCAAGTTGTCTTTAACAAACAAAAAATGTAAATGCTGCATGTGTCTACATTTAATAATGGTATATATATATTTGTTTTCACTGAAAAAACAAAGGTTAAAAGGACCTTAAATGTCAGTTAAAACACAAAAATGTTCAACTAACTAAATCACTGAAATGTACCAATTATAGTTATCTCAAGTAACTATAACTTATACCTTGAAGTAAGTGTAAGTTGCTCCCCAGCCATGCACAGTGTTGTCATCAATTATATAATTTCTTATGTTGCAGTGATGTTATCAATGATGTCATAGAATATGTCATGAGTGATGTAATATGTGAAGTAATTATCAATGCACAGCAAGAGCACGAGTCATAGTTACTTTAGAGTAAAAGTGTCTGCACTCCAGCTGAAGAGTATAAAGCTCCAGCTCGGAGTGCTTTAAAAATTATGGTAAACTCTCCTGTTTTCATGAATTCAGTTTTTTAATGTTACTGGGGTTCTGCCTTGCAGTCCTCTACCACATTAAAACATTTTTGGTCATTCCCCTACGCCATCTAGGGACACCACCAGGATCAAAAAATATAATTAAAAAGACCTTGCAGATCATCATGGGGCACTTCTTGTGTGGAGCAGTAAATACAAAAAATAAATAATGTATTATTCCTTTTTTTGGGGGGCTTTCCAGTGTCACCTGGGACACCCACACTTTATCTTCACATTAGGGCATTGGGAAGAGCCTCAGGGCTCCCGCAACCCCTGCCAGCTCTCAGCCAGAGCCCATCCTGGGTGTATGTGAGAGTCGACCATTATTTTACTATGGGTGAACCGGTACCACCCTGGGCAACCACAACTTTGCTAAATGGTGGGGGCTGCAGGGGGATGGCGTCCCTGGGGCCTTTTAGAGGCTCAGGGAGGAGGGCTGCATGTCCCACTCCCAATACTTTTGTGGGATATGGTCCCTTGGGTCTACTGAATCACTTAGGGAGGGGCCTCCTCCTCGTAAAATATACATTGACCCTAGGAGATGGGGTCCTGAGGCCTTCCAGATGCTCAGGAAGGGGTGATGAATGCCTCCCTTTCTTTAAAATGACTTTGGCCATGGAGTATGGGGCCACTGGGCTTTCCAGTGGCTCAAGGAGGAGGGTTACAAGCGTTTATTTAATTTTTAATGAAGATCCGCTGATATTCCATGGATCTGGGGTACCGTAAAAATAAATGTGTTTTTGTTCCAGGGGTGTCCCTACCCTGCCCCAAAATATGTATTTTTTTAACCTTTTTTCCAGATAGGTAACTGAGTCCTACCATAGCTGCCACTGCATCTTCGTTGATATTTTTGCAGTCAATCAGATCTTATGTTTAGATCGGTCAGGTACATGTATCTTCTTCCGTGTGAAAATGTTAACCTTAATTTCTCAAAAACTACTGAATGGACTTACACTATATTACAAAAGTAAAGCATGCTTTCTGGGGAAAGATCTAGCATTCTGCCAACTTTGTTGTAATTCTATTCAGCTGTTTTCGCTGTTGCTGTGGAAAATGTTTCTATAGAAAATTGCATGGAAATAACATGAATTGGGACCCTCCTTTTTCTTTGCCTCTGCTTGATGGATCACCCCAAACCATTCCAGGAAAGAGATGAGGGGGGGTGAGACTTTTTGGGGGAAAGTTTCATGAAGATTTGCCAAATTGTGTAAAAATTATAAGAAAACCAAAAAGTACCTTGCCTGCGGAAACTTGCTCCTAACTATAACGACCAAGTGGTGACGGCCACTGGGTAATATACCACCCTGAAACTCATGTCTTTCACTGTAAAAAAAACTTCAGTTAAGGTTACCTATCTAGTAATCAGACTCTGTTATATTAATATAAAAACAATTATGCATGTACTGAAGAAATTGTGGATGGGTGAGATTAATGTTATTATCCAAAACCTCAAAACATCAAAAATGTAACAAATGTGTTAGCTACACAGCTTTAACTCTGCCCTGATTCACTGTGTTTGACTTAACACAAGTATCACTCATTGCATCATGTTTCATCACTGACGACATCACAAATGACATTAACAATCATACTACATTTAATATCATCAATCACATTATGTCTGGCATCAATGATGACAGCATACAAAACTACATATATCTGCAGTTTCCATTACCCCAATAGAAGCACTCTTGTACCTGGCAGTTTATATCATCAGAGGTGTTCCATCTCTATTCCACAACACTTATAGCTCTCAGAGGGGCATATCAACAAGGGCTTTATCTCTGCTTTTTTGGCTTTAAAAGCCAAAAAAGCAGAGATAAAACTAGCGCCCTATCAACAACAGGGTGCTAACACACAAATTTGCATGTTAGCACCCTTTTACTCTACGCTTCCCCTTGCATCTCTAATGAGATGCAAAGGGGGCGTTCCAGAGTAAAATAATAGGAGAAATGTCGCTAAGCAACATTTCTCCTATTATCAAGAATGTCGCTAACCCTGTTAGAGACAAAAAAAGCAGCGCTAACCGCGGTTAACGCTGCTTTTTTACGTCTGCTAATTTTCAGACTTAGCCATGATATCCTATGGAAGGAGGATATCATGGCTAAGTTTGCCTGTCCCTATCAACAAGGTAACGTGTGATTATCGCTGGGTTTCCAGCGATAATCTCACGTTAGCCTGTTAGCGTGTAGATTTTTATCGCTATTGAGATAAGCGTTGCTAATAGCACGCTATCTCAGCGATAAAAATTCACGCTAGCCGGCGATAATTATCCTCACGCTAAGAGCGCTGAGCGATAATTATCGCCGGTTGTTGTTGATATGCCCCAGAAAGCGGGGTGAAAAACATGCCATGAACAGTATCCTTAAGACTGCTAACATATTCTAAAGGGGAAGTAACAATTTATTAACAGTTTGTGTCTAGAATGAGTGTAGACATGAATCGGGTGAGAAAACTCTATATGGAGCCTTATATGGAGCCTTCGTGTGCAGTGGAGGTTACTCAAAGCAAATGGACATTAATGGTATTTGAAGAGCGAACCCGAGTACCACAAGTGTGCCAAAGCGACTGTGGCAGCCTGATAAGTGCAAACATTGGTATCTGGTACACATTTGAGAATGGAATGTGTGCAGAACATGACAATATAAAGCATGTGGATGCAGAGTACAATCATACGTACCTTGAACGCGTCATCAGAGAAAATCCGTTTTGGTTGGGCACACAAGAGAATTGAAATCCCAAAGAAGTGGGCAAGGGACAACAAACTACTAAAATTGACTTTTTTATGAGTGATGTGTGGGAAGTATGACTGTGTAGAAATGACATGAGTAGCCACACTGTATGCAGGAGTGAGTGGAACTACGAGAAAATGTTAGTACATATTTTTACCAAACATCCATGTGAAGAAGTGTTGAAAACATGCATCGATAGTAACAATATATATTGCACATTTGGCATGCTTAAAACAAAAACAGCTACCAAGAGGATTATGTATACTCAGTACGGGAATCTTTGTATTCATAGAATCACACATAAATAAAGAGATAATAAAAAAACACTCCGACAATCCTTTATATTTCAAATTTTATTTTGAGCTTGACACTTTTTAGAAGTGGTTTTCTTAAAAGCAGCTGAATCTCGATTAGACCACACTGAAATACATCTTTGGTCTAGCATTCTTTGAGGTTGCTGCAAAAGAAGAAAGTAACTGCAACCATAATGTAAGGGTGTGCTTCTTCTGGTGTTTAGAAATAGTAGATGCACTTAGAGAAAGGCTGCCTGTAATTATAAGCCCTGTTCTCCACTGAGTTGGTGCTCACTGTTGTAAGTTGAGTGTATTTTTAGCCTTTCAAACGATAATAATAGAACAATGAAAGGGTAGTCCAAGTATGCTTTTTATGCGTTGTATCTGAGCTATTCAATATGACACTGCTCTTTAGATCCCCACCAGAAGAAATATTCTTTTATTTCTAACTGGGAATAGTTTGACCCCTGTTTTGTCCACAGCTGTGAAAAATGATCTTTATTGAAAGTGATCAGTAGTGTAACAGTCTTGTTCTGGTAGAAGTCTATTAATACATATGCTTAATTAGCGGTGGACAGATTATTGTTTACACTTGTGAACAGAGCAAGACTGACCACTGGGGTATTGTAGGATTTCCCGGTGGGATGCAAGATAGAAGGCTGCTTTGAGGGCTGGATGAGCTGCTGCGTTTCTCACCTGAAAGTATTCATGATTATGCTTGAGTTGTGTTGTAATGTGCACCGTTTGGACCCATTTTTTCCAAAACGTTTTTATTTTTTGGTGGTGGATAGTGAATGCAGACTTTTTTTCTCTGCAAGTTTACCTCTTGCATCTTTGTAAATTTAATGCTCAAAACAAAATTGTCACAAAAGTCACAATTTTCATAAAGATGTAGGATAGTGTAAACCTTTATTTCCATACATCTTCACAAAAGCTGTGAGGAAAAGAACATTGCATCTTTTCAAATTCTAATCAAATATAAACATTGAGTAAATAAGGGACTGATTTACAAAGGTAACTTACACTTTTGAGTACTTTACACTTTTCAGTAAGCTTACACCTTTTTGTCTATTCACAAAATCTGAGTGTAATGTAACTCGAAATTGACATGTCTCCATCAAACTGAAAGATCTGAGAGCTATTCAGAAACTGAAGGGTCTATTCACAAAGATTATTTATACTGTTGATAAATTTACATGTATAATTTACTCTTACACATTTGAGTAACTTCACTAGTATTGGCTATCCACAAAATCCAACTGTAAAGTGAAGAGACTCTAGACGATACAGAAGTCAGCTGTCCGACTCGTTCTCGACTTCCCCAGACGTACCCACATCACCCCTCTCCTCAGCAACCTCCACTGGCTCCACATCCGCAAAAGACGCCAATTCAAGATGCTGACACATGCCTACAAGGCCCTCCAAGACCAAGGACCAGAATACATCAACCATCGCCTGAACTTTCATAAACCCTGCAGACACCTGCGCTCCACCTCCCTCGCTCTAGCACAAACTCCCAGCATCCTCTGGAGCCACAGTGGAGGACGATCCTTCTCCTACCTCGCCGCCAAGTCCTGGGACGACCTTCCCCGCCACCTCCGAACATCATCCTTGCTCACGTAATTCAGAAAGGGACTCAAAACCTTTTCAACTTATCCCAGCAAGAACCTAGTGCCTGGATACCCTTGTGGGTGATTAGCCGTGTGTTAAAAAGTACATTTTCATAATGAAGACATGGAAGAGAAGTAGTTCCTTCATGGTATTTATTTTCAGAGAAGAGGTTCAATACAGCTCATCCACCCAACTGCCTCTGGCTCCACTCCTCCACAATTCCACATGAAGTCAGAGCAGCTGTCACCCTTCTAGAACCCACAGATGTCATAGAAATACATGAGCAAACACAGTGAGTAACATTATAACACATCTCCCTCCGTCAACTAACACAACAAAAAACTAAAAAAAACATAAGTAAAACAAAAGTTAAATAACATATCCCTTTAAAGTACCAAAGGGTTACATGAATGTAAAAGTTAAAACATATTAGGTAAAAGACCCGTGGGTCCCTCAAATAAAAAGATCTACCTAAACATAAGAGTAATGACATAGCAATCAAGTAACATAGTCCTTCAAATATGAAGGTTCACGAATAACTCTCTTAGGCCTGTTAGGACCATCCACAAAGCCTTTTCTACCAGTATTGTCACATGGAACAACTCCATGAGTAGAATTACCACACACCGCAACCCTGCTGAGGTTCCAAACCTTATGATCAGAGGTCCTGATTGCATTGCCAAGAATCTTGACCACTTTAAAAGGTTTCGAAAATTTAGAACCAGAATCACCAAAGCCAGGTTTCTTGATTCTTACAAAATCACCAACCTTCACTTTAGTGGGCTTAACCGCATGTCTCACATCAAAATTCTCTTTGCTTTTTAGACAAATGTGATCCTCCTTGCTCTTCCAAGAGCTTAAATCAGGAGTCACACCTTTGTCTACCAGAAATTTGTTCACCCATGGAGGTTCTAAAAATGTATCAGGTTGCCTACCACGGAATAAAAGGAAAGGAGACTTACCAGTAGTAGAATGTGGTGCAAAACGAAATACACAAACTCTCTTAGAAACTTCCTCTCTCCAGTTAAGACAATTTTGCTTAGCTAATGAAATTGTATCCTTTATTACCCTGTTAAATCTCTCAACAGTCCCATTGGATTCAGGATGATAAAGAGCAGCTTTCTTGTGGACAATACCACAATTAGTAAGAAAATCCTCCATCTCTTTGGACACCAGTTGCACTCCATTATCAGTCAAAAGAGATTCAGGTATACCCTCTCTAGAAATTATGCCTTTCAAAAAGTCAATTACAGTTTTGGTGTTAATATTCTTTACAAAAGAAATCTCTGGCCACCTTGAAAACAAATCCATCACCACAATGACAAAGGTATCAGAACCATCCCCATGTACAGGACCCAAAATATCCAGAGCAATGTCCTTCCACGGACCACTCGGACGTGATCTCTTCACCATCGGTTGAGTTCTGATCTTTAAAGATTTCTCACTGAGTGAGCACTGAACACATTCCCTAACCAACCTCTCAATTTGAGTATCCATCCCAGGCCACCAATAGGTAGACCGTATCCTTTCCTTAGTTTTAGAAATACCCAGGTGTGCCTCATGAGCTAGATCTAATAACTCCTTCCTTAATGACACAGGGGGAACAAGTCTATGACCTCTCCATAATATCCCTTGGCAATCAGACAACTGATCTCTCACTGACCAAAAGTCTTTCACCAATGGCCCCCCTTGTTCCTTGTACTGCCACCCAACACGAATAAGATCAAATATATCCTGAAATGTTTGATCCTCACGACAAGCAGCAGACCACTGACTCTGAGAAATGACTTTATAGTCAATTCCACACACAAAATCATGAGGTCGACCAAAATTTGGATCATCTTGACCATCAGAGGGGTTAAAAGGAACTAGCCTCGAGAGTGTGTCAGCAACAAAATTTTCTGAGCCAGGAACATACTTCACAGTAAAGTCAAAACCCTGTAAGCCAACAATCCACTTGGATATCCTTGGTGAAATAGAGTCAATCCCTTTACTAGTCAACACCTCACATAGGGGTTTATGGTCTGTCCTTACCACAAACGAATTGCCCCAAAGAAACTTCTTAAACTTCTTAATGGCCCAATACACAGCAAGCGCCTCTCTCTCAATCACCGAGTACCTAGATTCCGCTCCTTTCAAACTTCTAGAAACAAACATTATGGTATTGTCAGGATTGGTACCCCCTTGATACAAAACAGCACCCAACCCTTTGAGACTCGCGTCCGTAGAAATAATAGAACACTTAGATGGATCAAAATTCCTAAGTTTAGGAGCAGCTTGTAATTTGCCCTTCAATTCAACAAATTCATTATCACACGACTGATCCCACAAGAATTTGACGCCTTTCTTAAGCAAATTCCTCATATTATAAGTGACTTCTGCAAAATTCTTAATGAACTTATTATAATACTCCGCCATACCTAGAAAACGCATGAGCTCTTCCTTTGACGACGGTGGAGTTAGGTCTCTGATGGTATTAACTAGTTCAGCTTTAGGAGTAACACCATCCGCAGTAATCGTGTGACCCAAATAATCAATCCTGTCCAGACCAAATTTACACTTCTCACACTTGATGGTAAGATTGTGATCAGAGAGACCATTCAGCACAGAACGAACTCTCGAACCATGTTCTGATTCATCACACCCATACACTAAAATATCGTCCTGATAAACACAGACCCCAGGTATGCCAACTAGAATCTTTTCCATAACCCTCTGAAAAACAGAAGCAGCAGATACTAGTCCAAACGGGAGTCTCACGAATCTAAATGTTCCAAAAGGTGTCACAAACGCAGTCAGATCCCTGGAAGATTGATCGAGCATGATCTGATGGTAAGCGGACGTTAAATCAATTGTGCTGAAGACTTTGGCCCCATGCACCATACTTAGAAGTTCAGAAATGTTAGGTAACGGGTATTTATCCACAAGTACACACTTATTGAGTTGTCTGAGGTCCACACATAATCTTAGAGAGCCATCAGATTTCCTCGCGGCCACAACCGGAGCCAACCAAGAAGTGCCTTCCACTTCCTCAATGATACCCTGTGACTTCAGCTTTTCTAATTCCTTCAACATCTCATCCTTGACACTAAATGGCACATTGCGTACCTTGCTAGATACCGGAATGGAACCCGGGACTAATTTTATCTTGTGGCTATACCCTTTCAAACACCCAAGCTGATTACCAAAAACACGCGGGAACTCTTCCATAAGTTGAGACTGCAAAGAAGAAGTATGACCTACAGATTCCACTACCTTTCTCTCTTTAAGGATTATAGAAGGAGTGCTATTTGGATCTAACATAACCTCCAAATCTTTCTGATGCCACCAACTGATGATGCTATCACCCTTTCTAGAAACGTACACCTTCCCAGAAGTGTAACGACCTTCATACTCTATCAACCCAATGAAATACCCCCTTAAATCAATGGGTTCTCCACCATATGCAGTAGGGTATATATCTGCCTTTAGTAAGTTCACATTCTGACGTAAATAATCATCAAAAAATTTTGAAGAAACAATTGTGATCTTTGCGCCAGAATCAAATAAGACTTTTGTTCTTTTACCTTCCACCAGAATATAATCCAAGGGTCCCTCACCCCCTATCTGAACAACAATTTGGCCACATTCAAAATCATGTTGATCACAAGAACTTTCATAGTTTACTTCATGGACACTTTGCTTGGAAGATTTGATCTTACAAGCTACAACAAAATGTCCTCTTTTCTTGCAATAACTACAAACAGCGTTTAATGCAGGGCAAGATTTATCATTCGCCCAGTGGCCAGTATTGTTACAGCGGTAACATTTATTCCCTTTATCAAACTGTATGCGAGGTTTCTGTAATTGTTTACCTTTGGTTTGAAACTTTGTCTTAGTATCTTTCAATTTAGTATCAGGAACAGAACTCATCTCCGTACTAACAACTGAAACATCTTTGTTAAGATCTTTTTTGATTTCCTTTAAACATTCTACCGAATGTTCAATTCTCTTAGCCACAACAAGAACTTCATCAAGGGTCGGCTCATCTTTCAACCATAACTCATCACGCACTTTTTCAGACACACAGCCCAACATAAACTGATCCCTAATTCTTTCCTCAATAAGCGTATCAAACTTACAGGTTGAAGCTAACCTTCTCAAATCTGTGACATAATTTTCAATGCTTTCCCCTTCCTTCTGCATTCGTTTCCCAAAATGGTAGCGTTCCAGTATAGTACTGACTTTGGGTAAATAGTGAGAGTCCAACTTATACATGCAGATTTCAAACTCATTGAGGCCAGCAGCTGCACTAGTAGGGACACATGGAAGGTGGTCGAAAACATCTTGGCCCTCAGACCCAAGACAGTGCATAAGCAAGGCTGTTTTCCTTTCAATGCTAAGGGAGGTACCACAAACCCGAGCATAACGCTCGAAAACTTTTTTCCACTTTGACCATTTTATTGGAGGATCACCAGGTGTCTGCAAAAAAAACGGAGCAGCTGTGACGTTTTGCATGACTACCCTTGAGCTGACCTTGCAAGGACGAGAAAAAAAAAAACAATGCAAAATAAAGTGGAAAGAGAAGACAAAACAATGATATGTACGTAAACGGGTTGTGCGTTGTAAAAAAAACTACTTGTAAATATTGTGTATGTCTAACACAAATACTGTAAAACCCATATTTGCTTACACATCAACGTCGTAAAAACTGTGCCCATCTGCGTAGAATTAGCACAAGTCTGTTAAAATAAACTTCAATAAAGACCAGAGGACAAAACCAGCAACGAAGTTGAGAGTACTATACTGTGCACATCAGCGTTGAACAAGAAAAAGAACGTGTCTTAAAAGATACATGAAGCTGTGCACATCAGCGTGCAGAACGTAGAAAGGATGAACAGGTGTCCTCAAGACTTAAAATTGTACAAACTGTGCGCATCAGTGTGAATATTGCATGTGGAAAACAAGGAAGAAACTGTGAGCACAAAGCTGTGCACATCAGCGTAGTAACCAGCAATAAATAACTTGGAATATATCCTTGAGAGTCACTCTGCCGAGGAGTTGTGGATCGACAACCACAAAGAAGCTGTGAGCACAAAGCTGTGCACATCAGCGTGGAATATCAGTAAGAAATGAACCGTAATGTATTCTCGCCAGTCGTCTTGCTGAAGAGTTGTAGAACACTTCCTGTGTTGCTTCGTTGCTCAGCAACCAAACTCCGCCGAAGAGTTGCGGATCGCTCGCGTCTGAGCTTCGTTGCTCAGCAACCAAAATAAGCTTCCTGAAGATCCATTACGTTGCGTTGGTTACGTCGCGTTGGGAGGCGTGTGAACTTCCCGACGTAACAGAAGAGCGTGTCACAGAAAATGGCGAAAGCAGAGACGCTCAAACAATGCTCCCTTGACAACGAGCATAGAGGTGCCACAGCGCGAGTCTCGCAGCGCGAGCAAAGCCTCGGGGACAGATTCAAAAGTAAGCCACCAACTGTACATTGTCCCATGTGCATAAAACGTAGAAAAATACGGAAAATGCAACGTTATAGAGGCTATTGGAGGGCTTTGACGCTATGCTTAGCGAGGGGATGAGAAGAGAGAAAAAAAAAAACGCACGAAGAAAAATTCACAAGTTCGATGAAAGCGCAATTAACAGGCTGGATTCATTAACGTTTGGACTAAAACAAAAACGTTTCTTCAATCATCCACCCAGTTAATTAGGGAGCACTTAGCAGTTATTTACAGGACATTTAAGACAGAAAGGAGCCATAAATGTTAAGGAACAGTCTTACTTCTCACTGAAGAATGCGCAGAAAGTTCTTTTCGCCTAGATTGATGCACGTAGATGAGATGAGGTTAACTTTTCCTTGTAGAAAATGGTAGATGTTAAGTCCTTTCTTTGTAGAATTAGAAGAAGAAAAAAAAAAAAAAATTGTCCTTTCTTGGAGTTGAGCTGTTTCAGATCCCATCCTCGTCGCCAGTGTTAAAAAGTACATTTTCATAATGAAGACATGGAAGAGAAGTAGTTCCTTCATGGTATTTATTTTCAGAGAAGAGGTTCAATACAGCTCATCCACCCAACTGCCTCTGGCTCCCCTCCTCCACAATTCCACATGAAGTCAGAGCAGCTGTCACCCTTCTAGAACCCACAGATGTCATAGAAATACATGAGCAAACACAGTGAGTAACATTATAACACCGTGCTCTACAAATCCGAGTTGATTGATTGATTGAATCAAAATTGTGAGAGTAAGTAACACGCATAAAGAATATCTTATCAAGAACACACAGCTCTTGCATAAACTCAGCACCTTGTCTTAGTCCTCCAGATTTTGAAACATCATATAAACTCAAATTGTTCATGATGCTATGTTTCTTCTTTGTTGACATTCATGAAACTCCCAGACTACTAGGGATAGCTTCTATGACATCAGTACTAAAACAGCATTGGGAGTTAAGCCAACCGCTCATTCCAGCAAGAGCTCAGTTGTAACTGAGTATCAACCGGGAAGCTGGTTCTTATGGAAGTATCTATTTCATTAACCACCTCCCTCCAACAATTTGAACTTGTGTAACTAAAGTAACATTTAGAACTCAAAGTCCAACGTCTTGTATAATTGGGGGTCATCTTATTCTGTATGGGACATGCATCGGTACACTGACTTGTGTGGGCTTGGGTGGGCACACTCTGCTGGTCTGTCATCAGAACCCTGTCAGACTGGTGACCCACACCTGCGTACCAGGCTGTCACAACCACTGTGGGATGTAGAGTTTCCCGTTGGCTCCCCAGGAACTCTCTAGCAGGACCCCTGGCTACACCTTCACACACTGCCTCTGGCTCAGAGCACTACCAGTCCCTCTGGCAAATGAAGCTCCATAGAGTGGCCTGACCTATCGAGGGATGCCTCCCCCAACGGACATGACAGGACACCTACACTGGTCCTCCTCATTCTATGCTTGCTGAAGCCCTAACTGCCCTGCCACATTCCTTCTGGGATGTGATGACCTAGGTTTACTGTCAATCCTGTTGCTATCCTCCATCCTTCCTGCCACCCTTCCCATGGAACTTCTCTCGTGAGAGCTCTTCCTCAGCCTTCCCCCCCCAGAGACCATGATGGGCAGACAAAGTGCGACAATGCCCGCACCACCACATCCAGTGTCGGGTCAACAAACCACAGCACCAGAGATCCCCAATCCAGACAAATCACAGGACAGCGTGCCACCTCCAGACGACGTGGTAATAGAGAGCTCCTGCCTATCCATAGAGTCTACAGTAGGCAACCTGATGAATTGAGATTCCTTAGGGATGACCATCGGAAGCTATCAGACCGGGGGCGGAAGGCGAAAAGGAGATGGCAGTGCTGAAACCTCATATGACTGATGCACAATGGTCACTGTCGGACCTCCAGTCCTGAGTAAATATTCTGGGAGAGCAGACAGAAGATGGCGAGGGTTGCTCCCTGAGAAGCAATGTTCGTGTTGTGGACCTTCCAGAAGGCCTGGAGAGGCGTGACACACTGACATTCTTGGACAACTGCTTCCATTCCTTTGTGTCTGCCGCAGACCTTACCTAATTTTTCTCTGTTGGAGAGGGCAACACTCCTGAATGCACACCCCTAAGCCATGCTGGATTAATTGCTTCATTACACGGTCTGAGATGCCAGCTTGTGCGACACCCGTACAGCAGGCTGCCTTACCCTGGACAATCAAACAGGCATGTTCTTCCACGACTACACTCCCGCAGTACAGTGACTGCAGTCCTCTTTCCTGAGCACCAAAAAGAGGCTACGCAAGGTAAATGCAATATTCTCCACTATTTCCGACCCATCTTGAGGTTCTTTCAGAGGTCAAGACCTTTTTCTACACTGACCCTACAGATGTGTGGGACTGACTAGACCAACATCAGGCTGGAACACCATCAGCCCGTGAGGGGGCACCTCCCAGACCATGGGGTGGGACAACAAAAGCGATGCAGAGAAAGGAGGGGGACCACCCTGCCCCCAAGGCCCACATGCCCTCACCCCCAGAGCAGCTCATTGAGCACTGACTGCACGCAGTCTAGGCAGTGGCATCATTAAGAGACAGTGCTGGCTTCTCAGATGACGAACGGGACCCGCACATTTTCACAACTGATGATGAGTTGATCAACACAGAAGGTCCCACCTCGGCTCCCATACTATGTCATTGACAGCAGACAACATAGTGTGAATTTGTCACAATCTCCCAGGCTCCTCTCCACCTCTTTTTCCCCCCTACTTTCTATCCCCTGGCCTCCCCCTGAAGTCAGGCATCAGTCACTACCTTCCTCGCTAACTTGGGTGGCCGATCACCACTCTCACTTTGCCCTTTTCTCCCCTGCCAAGCTGCAGCCCCATCTTTGAATATGGCACTGAGTTTCCATCTGTTTGGACATGCTGCTATTATAGCACCTCCCAATTGTTGTTTTGTTGTACCTTACCTCACCCACTACCCTATTCACAGTGGTTAGACCAGGGCAGCAATGTTCCCCCCCTTAGCTACACACCGAGCGCTGATGGGGCTAGTTCCTGCGCCCGGCATCACCAAGTGAGAACCACCTGGGGAAACCAGACCTTCCCAATAACATGGCTCCACAGGCAGACACCCTGCTCCTGACGTCAGTGGGATGCATACGGCAAAGAAACGTTACGCTGTCTATTTTTATGACAAGCGTCAAAATGCCCAGATCATTTTCCTTCAAGAGACACACAACACATTGCCAGAACTACAAAGGCTGCGTAGGGACTGGAGAGGCCACATCATAGCCGCCACTTAATCTGCATATGCACTCGGTGCCCTTATCAGGGTCTGCCTCACTTCCAGTTTCAAATGATCGACACCATGTATGCCCCTAACACAGAGAAGGACACTTTCTGGGCCACACTATCATAAACACTGGCACACAACAGGAACTACGTGGATCTTGGCGGGCGACTTTAACTGCCCACTTGATATCTCCTTAGACCGCTCCCATCCCCCGCTGCCCCATGCACCTCCTCACACGCAAGCAGTGCACCTGCTGGAATGGGCTAGCCGTTGGGCATTGATTGACGGGGGGCAGTTGATCCAGTCCTGGTGAGCTGTTATATTCCTTTTATTCGGCGGTAAAAGACCTCTACGTGTGTTTTGATCGACTCTTCCTGTGGACCACTCTCTTAGATGCCGTACTATTGAGCTGCATACTTTCTGATCATGATGATCACACAGTTGACTTGCCCCGGAGTGCCACACTGACCCCTGTGCCCACTTTGCACCTGCACAGGAAGATACTCGAGGACACTTTCTTCCAGGCATCACACACTCAACAATCAATATTTCTCCACTTATGGCAGTTTGGCCTCCTCACGTGCAGTTGACTTGACATCTTCAAGTTGGCCACATGTGAGCATTGCATCCAACAGATATCTGGGGTCTGCAAAATGCTTCATCAGGAATAACCAATGCTGAATGCCTGATTTCTGACCTGGACAGGGCTGTAGTCCTTGATGCCTCCAAATGAGCTGCACTAGTGGCCGCCAAGACCCAATACGCAGTATCAGACTACAGGAGTTAGCCCATAAACCCTAAAGAGACTAGGGCCATCATCTGTAACATACAAAAATGTCTCATAGGGTCAGTTTCAGGCAGCACAAGTAATTGCTGAGAGTGGAAGGAAAGAAGGAGAAAACCAGGGAGACACCATTTTTTGGGTAACATAAATTGTACTTTAGTAAATACATATATTTGTCATATTTAGTTTTATATATTCAAACATATGGAAGGGTGACAATAGGTTACACTGAATGACATGTAACCTGTGGAATACTGTGCACAAGTGCTCGTGAAAAATTGTGACGGTGCAAGTGACACATGAGGAAGTATGTACAGCAACAGGAATGGGAGCAAGAAAGAACAAGTGAGAGTGAAATTTACAAAGTTGGGATACCCAAACAATAAATGATAATACATACAAAAGCAGTCAAGTAGGGTATCCTCGAGGAAATAGAGCCGAAGCTTTCGCTGCAAAAGTCAACGGCGGTTCGGCCTGTAGAAGTATTTAGACCATCATCAGGACCAGGTTTCTGTCATTTATATGGCAGTGGCGACGTATCGCAACTGACAAAAATTCCAGGTATGGACAAGGTCCAGGAACAATCAAGTTGGACCTAAGAAGAATCTGCTGCAAGGGACAGTTCGGGAGTCCCAGGGATCCTGCAAGGTTCAAGAACGATCGCTCTGAGTAGCGATAAGCCAAAAGCTGCTGGGCAGGTTTCTTGGGAAAGTCAGCTGGAGGAACGATGAGGCGCATCATGAAGCCGGCATTGGTCCTTGCCCATACCTGGAATTTTTGTCAGTTGCGATACGTTGCCACTGCCAAGGGCAACCTCCACACAACCTTCAGAGGCCTCAAATCCTAGGACCAATTTGGAATTGCTCACGCAAGCCCCAATGGGTAAAATAACTATATCTAAAATGATCATGCTTCCCAGTCTTTTTATTATTTTGCCAACCTCCCTGTTGTGCCCCCCGCAGCTCTTTTCACTATCTAGAAGCTGAACTTTGAGTTCTTATCTGTAGCAACAAATGTAATAATTTAGCTCTCCAGAAACTGCAGCTGCCCATGGAGAAGAACGGTCTAGGCGCACCCTCTTTTGAGGTTTACCATCTGACAGCCCAGCTTCAAAGAATCTATTGGTGGCTGGCACAGCGTAACCTGTCAGAAGTCATGCAGACACGGGCTACCTCCCACTTACGGGCCTCCAGAGCATTTTTCTACCTAGGGCGGCCCCCCTTGCCGCCACCAGCAACATTTGATGACTGTAGCAAACAAATGCATTCAGCAGACGCTAGCTCTTACATGCCATCTAGTCCCTTATGCCCGACCTTCCCTAGAGGGTCTCCTGCATTTTCCCAACTCTCGCTCATCAAGAGCCCTTACACCCTGGCACAATTGCTATCTCTGCTCTCTCACCAGTGTAGGTGACCTATTTCCAGTGGCCAACTTCTTACCATTGATGGCCTGATCGATGACTTTGCCCTCCCTGGAGCAAATTCCTGCAGTATCACCATATGCGGCATACCTTCCGCACTCAAAGGTCTCCAGTAGACACTGAATCTGAAGGACATGTGGGAACACACAGGAGCTCCACTTTCATCCCTCAGAGACAAATGGGATGCAGATATAGGTCGGGCACTCCACGACTCTGAATGAGAGCACTCAAATACTCACGTAGATTCTCCCGCAATGGCAAATTTCAGAGTAAACAATTTACTATGCTCCATTGAGCATACCGGATGCCTCACCAGCTTAATTGCTTCTTCTCCACGGCCCACCTAGGCACGTGCATGCTGCCTGGGGTACTCGGCAGGCCTCCGGCACATGCAATGGTCCTGTCCCATCCTTTTCCCTTACTGGCAGCTAATTCACAGGATACTCCATGAGGTGACAGAGCTCCCGCCCATAGCTACCTGGGAAGCCTGCGCTATGGGCATATTTAAGCACGGGAAACGTGTAGTGGTCTAGCACTGGTCATCGCTAAGCATGGTATCACCCTTAACTGGTAATCTCCCCAGTCTCCTGGGTTTGGCGTCATGGCATGGGGCTGTGCAACTGTGAGGGAGGGCCAAGAGTGAGGCCTTATGCTTCAAGAAGTTACTTATGCTTCAAGAAGTTATGAGGCATCCGTAGGCGCTCAATCTCCCCTGTGTTGGATACCCTCCTTGAACATTTCCTCAGTCTCACCTGAGACATCACCCTACCTGCATGAATCATGAGACATATCCCTCCATAACTCTAAACATCTTTTCCCTGATTGGGCCTCTACGACACTGCCTCCTCTTGTGGGTCCTCTCCCTTCCGCTAATTCCGCAACTTCAAACATAGTCTAGCCGTATTAGAATCATGCACCCGTATATTGTTAACACCCGGCTTTTAGCAGAGCCCTGGTCTTCAACTCCATTCTGGATTCCTCACGCCATTACAACCTCATTTTGAAACAAGGTCTGTCACATGGATGCTCTTGAAGCTTTTATATAATTCTTGACCAGTCAAACGGTTCATTGTTATTTGTTGAAAAATTCTATAAAAATCTTTGTTAATACAAAGAATGAAAAAGTTGAACTCTGGGAGTGGTAATCCACATGAGCAACCATAACTACACAATTCTCAAAGTTTATTTACCCAATGCACAACAGGAAGCATTGCTTAAATAAGCCGTTAGAACACACCCAGAGAGACCTGATGGTGGGAGGGGACATTAATATAATGATTGAGAAGTCGAGAGACAGAGCCCCCCAGAACTATGAGGGGATTGGCTCGATAGCTGATCCCTTTAAGACCTTGGTGTGGGAGATAGGGCAAATCGACAGGTGAAGGGTTACACATGTCCAGGGCCGACTACACGTTCTACTCTGTGGCCCACAAATCATATGCCTGGCAGGACCACTTCCTGATTGCTGTCCTTCCACTGATCTCGCTGTGATTGAGGTACTATTGTTTTTCTTCTCTGTTGCTTCTTCCCTTCAGACCCCATGTCTGTTTTGCTTATTTCCCCTCTAATCCCCAATCCCAGTAGTCCGAGCTGCTTCTTCCCCACCCTCGTTGTCCATGTTGCTTCTTCCCCTTCCCACCCCATTGTCCCATTGCTTCTTCCCGATCCCACCTCCGTTGTCCATATTGCTTCTTCCTCTTCCACCCCCACCCTCGCCGTTGTCCATGTTAATCACCCAGAATAAGAAAAAAAGAGAGCTATGACACAGACAGTCCTGGCAGCATTGTCGCCCTTTTTTAGGTCTCGCTGAACCAGCGCATGCGCTGTCTGCGAGACATTTAGTTAGTGGCTTTTCAAAGTGCTACCACAATCTTTTCCTGGCCTCAAGCTTGCGTTCACGAGCGCGTGCACGCGCGCAGCCGCCATGTGACTTTCATGGCTCATTAAGCCTTGCTCTCCCAAGCGCCTCGCTCTGCTCCTCCCCGGCACAGAGCGCGTCCCTGCCATCACTTTCGCTTTCTCTCGCCACATTTCTATTACCCGTCCTTATGCTTGTGTCTAATTTCCTTGACTTTATTTTTAATCGCAAACCGGCACTGTAATTCACCATAAATTATGCTTGTTTGGTGGCACACAAATAGAGCCTTCATCCTTAAGTAAAAGGCATTGATGTGAAAAGAGTACGCGGGCATGATTTATTTATTATGCCGTGACGCTTGTGCCTGCTTTGCTTGCCAGAGTTTCACAGCCTGTAGTTTTTAAGTATTTTTGGCACATGTTTGTTAAGTTGTTTTCCTATCCTCTTGTAAATTTGACCCTAAGGTGCTGTATTTTCATTTCAGTCATTTAGCCAAAATTTGTGGAAATAATTCATTGTGCATTGTTTAAAAATGTCCTTGAAAATTGATAGTAAAGATTGGTAGCATGCATGTATGGTAAAGAACAGTGTCTCCCGAATCCAGTTTGAAGGCGGGCTCGAATATTTTTCTGCAAAGTGCGTTATTAATAGTGTGACCTCCAAGCAGTTTACTTTGCAGAAGAATCGTCATTGTACATTGTACATTGTCATTGTTTTTTTTTCTTTCAAACTTGGTTTTAACTTAGCATATCTACTCGCAGCTTTGTGATTAATATCTGTGAGGGGCAGCAGTGTAGGCTTTATTGCACAATGCTACAAATATGTTCCAGTCTTATTCTACCAGCAGCCCTGCCCGTCCTCACTCACTCTTAAAACAAATAATTGTACTCTCAGATGCAGTTTGTGTGCCACGTGACCTGCATCCTTTCATAGCAGAGGGTGGCAGGCCTTTAGACAAAGCTGAGGATTTTAAAACAGGCTTGTGCTCTTGAAAGGCGTATAGGATCTGGGCAGTTAGTCACATTAGGAGGAATGGTGAATAGGAACATTTTGTATCATTGCGGGAGCCAACCAGTCACACATCAGGCCGTCAAACATGTGTTAGAGACATTTTCTGAACAAAACTGGTGTCTTGAACCACAGTACGGTCTAGAACATAGGCCAGCTTCCTATGGGTTTAGTTTTAACTGTTGTTCAAAAACCAACTAGTGGTTTTTCCATACAAAACAAACCTGAACAACAGATTCTTAAATCACGTTTTCGTTGATCCTTTTGTGCTAAATTTATTTAGGGCTGCTGGGTGAATGCTTTTGGGAAGATAGCTCAGTGATTTGGGTTGTTTCTGCTGGGAACTGTGAGTGAATTGCAGGTTCTCATACTGTAAAGTTCACACAGTCTTCCGTCTTTCTGAGATTGATAAGACGATTCCCATTTTCCATTGGGTGATAGTAACTGTACATACAAAAGTTCCTCACAAAGCACTATAGGAAAAATATATTATTATTGCTTGAATTGACCACTGGTTCCTCAGCCATGCCAGTTGCTGGTGTTAGCTAAATACTGGGCTGAAAAAACATTGGTTTCCACTCACGGTGCTCTTTGGGCAGCATGTGGAATGTCTGCAATTGTGGTAGCATCTGTACAGAGTTGAAGTGTGCGTTTTAAATTAGAATAATATCTGTCAAAGGGAAGAAAAAGATGTAGCAATGTCATAAGTTCTTACTTAGGTAAATTGGCTAAATATGACCGTAAAATTTTATTACAAATGTAAGCTGGGCTTAAAGCCCTATGACGTGCACACTAATGTATTTTTAATGAGTGCACTGTGATTGCATAGCTGCAAAGTAGCCCCATTTCATGTAAGCTTTTAGTCCTGACTTACCTATTGGCATTGATTCTGCCGAGGGCTTGCATGCACGCGTCTGCATGGACAAACATGGCTGCTCTTGCCATTTGTCCATAGCAAACAGCATGCGTGTGTCCGTAGTCCGTAGGTACTGTGGACAGCCCAACGCCTTTTTGCATTTTGGTGTCCTAGCAACGAAAATTCTTTTTCCTGTACGGCGTGGAAGGTGTCCTAGCAACGAAAATGGTTGTTATTTATTTATTCTTAACCCGCATGTTTCTTAAAAATGCCGCTTACACTGAGTTTGTATTTATTTTGTTGAAACGCGCGCCCTGTAACTTGGTGCACATTTTTGTGTGTTTTTGATGTTAAAAAGGCAGCTTTCAGTGCACAGCTTGTCAGGGTTTGCTGACTTTGAAAGTACGCAGTTTGCCGGGGTTTGAAAAGTTTGGAAGTACTCACTCTCTAATACTCTCTACTACACTCTACTCTCTACTCACTCTCTACTACTCTACTCTCTACTCTCTACTACTCACTCTCTACTACTCTCTACTACTCACTCTCTACTACTCTCTACTACTCACTCTCTACTTCTTACTCTCTACTACTCTCTACCACTCACTCTACTACTCTCTACTACTCACTCTCTACTACTCTCTACTACACACTCTCTACTACTCACTCTCTACTACTCTCTACTATTCACTCTCTACTACTCACTCTCTACTACTCTACTACTCTCTACTATTCTACTACTCTCTACTCTACTCACTCTCTAATACTCTACTACTCACTCTCTACTACTCTCTACTACTCACTCTCTACTATTCACTTTCTACTACTCAGTCTCTACTACTCACTCTACTACTCTCTAATACTCTCTACTCACTCTCTACTACTCTACTTTGTACTACTAACTCTCTACTACTCTCTACTACTCACTTTCTACTACTCACTCTCTACTACTCTCTACTACTCACTCTCTACTACTCTCTACTACTCACTCTACTACTCTCTACTACTCACTCTCTACTACTCACTCTACTACTCTCTACTACTCACTCTCTACTATTCACTCTCTATTACTCTCTACTACTTACTCTCTACTACTCACTCTCTACTACTCACTCTCTGCTATTCTCTACTCACTACTCACACTCTACTACTCACTCTCTACTACTCTCTACTACTCTACTCACTCTCTACTACTCACTCTCTGCTACTCTCTACTACTCTCTACTCATTACTCACACTCTACTACTCACTCTACTACTCTCTACTACTCACTCTCTACTACTCACTCTCTACTACTCTCTACTACTCTATACTACTCACTCTCTACTACTCACTCTTTTCTACTCTCTACTACTTTACTACTCTCTACTACTCTACTACTCTCTACTCTACTCACTCTCCACTACTCTCTACTACTCACTCTCTACTACTCACTCTCTACTACTCTACTACTCTCTACTACTCTACTACTCTCTACTCTACTCACTCTCTACTACTCACTCTCTACTACTCTCTACTACTCACTCTCTACTATTCACTCTCTACTACTCAGTCTCTACTACTCACTCTACTACTCTCTACTACTCTCTACTACTCTCTACTCACTCTCTACTACTCTACTCTCTTCTACTAACTCTCTACTACTCTCTACTACTCACTCTCTACTACTCACTCTCTACTACTCTCTACTACTCACTCTCTACTACTCACTCTACTACTCTCTACTACTCACTCTCTACTACTCTCTCTCTATTACTCTCTACTACTCACTCTCTACTACTCTACTACTCTACTAATCTCTACTACTCTACTACTCTCTACTCTACTCACTCTCTACTACCCTACTACTTACTCTATACTACTCTCTACTACTCACTCTCTACTATTCACTCTCTACTACTCACTCTCTACTACTCTCTACTACTCACTCTCTACTACTCTCTACTACTCACTCTCTACTACTCACTCTCTATTACTCTCTACTACTCACTCTCTACTACTCACTCTCTGCTACCCTCTACTACTCCCTACTCACTATTCACACTCTACTATTCACTCTCTACTATTCTCTACTACTCACATACATATCTGTTGTAGAAATAACCATGAAAAAGGCAGGCCCCCTGGTCACAGATTGAATCACAGCTGAATTGTTTGCGGCTCCTTGAGCCAACCCACAGAGGCTAACACATGCACTGTTGGCCTAAATAGGAAACATAGTATTATCAGGACTAGCAGACCCCGCGCTCTAAAGGACTATACAGCTGTTGTAGAACTGTTACTTTAGCAAACGTTAAAGATTACCACATTTTGCATCCAAAATTGCAACTATTAGGTCCGCACCCTGTACTTTCTCTTTTTTTCACACCCTTAGCCTGACCAATAACGTTCTTTGTATTTCAATGCTACTTTTGGGCCTTCCTTTTACTGAGATTTTCTCATTTTAACGTGTTTTTTTAACAATGATTAATTTTAAGTGTATGGAAATATGTAATGCACGATTGTAAAGGTTTTAATTAACTACACAATAAACTAAATCTGAATCTACTACTCACTCTCTACTATTCACTCTCTCCTGCTCTCTACTACTCAGTCTCTACTACTCACTCTACTACTCTCTACTACTCTCTACTGCTCTCTACTCACTCTCTACTACTCTACTCTCTACTACTAACTCTCTACTACTCTCTACTACTCACTCTCTACTACTCTACTACTCACTCTCTAATACTCTCTACTACTCACTATCTACTACTCTCTACTACTCACTCTCTACTACTCACTCTCTATTACTCTCTGCTACTCATTCTCTACTACTCACTCTCTGCTACCCTCTATTACTCTCTCCTCAGTACTCACACTCTACTATTCACTCTCTACTACTCAGTCTCTGCTGCTCACTCTACTACTCTCTACTGCTCTCTACTCACTCTCTACTACTCTCTACTACTCACTCTCTACTACTCACTCTCTACTACTCACTCTACTACTCTCTATTACACACTCTCTACTACTCACTCTACCACTCTCTACTACTCACGCTCTATTACTCTCTACTACTCACTCTCTACTACTCCGCATTATTAGCTTAGACGCAGAGGAAACAAGCATTGGCATAGCCAATAGGTCTCGCTTTTGGGACCTTATAAGTATTTAGTTATGCAGCACAATATCCTTGGTGCAACGACATTAATTGTTGCATGGTTAAACACTTATAAGGCCCCAAAGGCGAGACCTATTGGCTTTGCCAATGCTTGCTTGTCCTGTTGCCCTTTCCCTTCCATCTCCTCTCTTGTTGTCTATGTTGCCCGTTCATACCCACCCTCAATTCCGTTTTGAATGTTGCCATGATGCAGAGCAGCCGCTCTGCTCTACAACATAGCTAAAAGACATTGTGAAAGCCAATGGCTCTTGTGCAGGTGCCACAACTTGCTGCTCCTTGCACCACTGAAAGCCTTCACTTCATTACCTATGCTTAAATAGACCACACCACCCTGTGCTTGCTCAATAATGCAACTTGGTGCCAAAACAATACTGTCTTAGCTTGCATACCCTGCATTTCTCTTTAGGATACCCCTGAACTTTCATGAGTCCTGATCCATAGCTTTCTATTTCTTTCTCCGGTACTTAAAGACATCAATAGGACTCCCTACCTTCTGACATAAGAGCTTTTAAAGGGATCCTAAAAGCCAGTGCCCACAGTTATAGAGTGGGGGACAAAAGGGGCAATGACCCTCCAGCTTGCTTTCTTGTTTCCAGTGAGCCCCCCGTAAGGGTACGAGGACAGGAAAACAAAAGTGCATGTCCTCTTGATTATACTACAAACAATTCATTTGCAAAAGCAGGCACAATTCACTTTCTGGCTGTTGCAACTTTGTAAATAAATTGCTTGTATTCAAATGTAAATCCTTTACAATTAATTTTGATAGTGGTCGCTCTGTTGCCTGCAACTATCTCCCATAGTCCGTATCGCATTCAACAAGGGACACCTACATTTTTGTTAGGTCTCGCCTAGTGTTGCAGTGCGCCTGCGCTGCTCGCTCTGCGAGGCTTCTTGTAGTTGGGATTTTCTGGAAGTTCAGTTTAAGTCCTGCCCATCATTTTCATTGGGTCGCATCAGCGTTTATGCTATTTATGCTAAACGTTGGCTTCCCATTAAAAAGGAGGCTTTTTGGTTACTACCCTGTCTCCTTCTCGAACGGCCCATCTGGATCTGGCGGCGTTAGACGGTCTCCTTATATTAGTTGGTAGGCACTTTCTTTTTGTCATTCTCCACGAAGTGCAATGCTGCAGCACTATGCGCACTAAATGTAATGTTTTTTTTATTACTTTAACGAGCGCGGCACCGGCTAGGGACACCGTGCTCACTTTTTTATTTATATTTTCGCGGCATCCACTTCAAGGAAACCGTGCTCTGTTTGTTTAGTTTTTTTACTTTAGAACTGAGCGCGGCGCTGCTTCAAGGACACCGTGCTTGGTTTATTTATATATTTTTTAACTTTAACACTGAGAGCAGCGCCCACTTCAAGGACACCATGCTCAGTGTGAAAGTAAAAAAAAAAAAAAAAGGGAGGGGTGGATTTCCAGCGGCGCCGTGCTCAGTTTAAAACTTTTTGCAATGCAATAGACCTATTGCATTGCAAATGCTTGTATTCTTATACTGCTGTGAGGCTGGGGCTTTAAGACGTAGCATCGCTCTCTCGACCGATCCCCCTGGCTTGCTTCTTCGAGTTCTGGTGGGGTAGGCAAACTTCATGAATGGGGTCACACGACCAAACATCATGTGACGTCTGTGGAGCGGCGGACAGTGAGAGCGGTGGACAGCGAGAGTGGCGTCTAGGCCTTTAGCGCCTTGGGCCGGCGGAGGTGCTCAGTGGCGGTGGTGAGTGGTCGCTTGGCTTTGTTCTAGAGGACACTTCACCCACTTCCTCTAGGCGACTGTACCCTCCAGTAACAACATTTTCTAGGGAGAGGGGACACACCCCTTCATAGGGTAGTAAGAGGTTACCCCACCCCATAGGAGGAATGCCATTACTAACCATATAGCCTCGTAATATCTCGCCAAAAAACAGAATACCGTTCCATTCCACCACTAAGCCAAATTAGGTGAAACTTTAGTATTTCTGTGAACCCAAGCTTCAAAGAACATGAATTATCTGACGTACTCCCAGGGAGACTGCTGAAATCAACATTGCCAACCGGCGCCAAGTATTCTGAGTGTCTGTGCGTGCCTTGCACCTATGAATGGCAAGTGCATGCCTCTTATGTGACACTTTATTACAGACAGGAACGTGGTGCTGTGTTGGTAACTCCAGTCATATTTTCCCATTAGATTCGGGGACATTAATTTTCATGTTCATAATGAAACTAAAAGTAGAAGACTGTAATGCAAAACAAAATATGATTAATTAAACTGCTCACATATGACAAGTAACATGTCTGATAACACACTGGGCGGATAGAAATTTGGTGCTCTGGTGAATAAAACGAGGCAGCAGGGGGCCCATTTTGGGTTCACATGTCAACTGGGTGATTATATAAAAGAAAAAACTGGCCTCTGAACACAAACACCTCTCCTGACTGGCCGGATTCATTCACAACTTCTTCTGAACACAAACACCTCTCCTGACTGGCCGGATTCATTCACAACTTAGCTCTGCCATGCCGGTGCCAAGTTGTTGATATGGGCGATAGGGTTGTTGTTGCGTGTCAGCAGGGGGTGAGACGAAAATGGGATGTAGAAGGCAAGGGGCTAATGGAGTGTAAAACTATACGCTGAGCAAGTAAAACAAGCTATTGCAATGCAATAGGTCTCGCATTTACGTGAGTGTAAGAAATTGGCATTGTAAATGACAATGCCTTTTATTAATGTTTTAAAAACCAAAACATGAATAAATGGCCTTGTCATTTACAATGCCAATAGCTCAAACTAGTGTAAATGCGAGACCTATTGCATTGCAAATGCTTGTTCCTTCTGTGAGTCGGTTTCCACTGGATGAGACACAGCACTCTTCCTGGGCTGGTGTCATGATACAGCACCTTAAAAGAAGCACATGCTGCACTCTGCTTTTTTCATTATAGCTGAATGGGTTTTTGCAGCCTTCACTCCTCCAGTACTTGGTAGGAGCTGAACTGTCACTCTGTGCTCCATCCCAGGTACTGGCGCATGGTGTACCAGAGCTGCCTCTCTGTAGCTGTGCCTGAATCACACTCAGAAGCCACAGGCAATACCCCCTGAGTCCAGGCTAGGGTCACACGTGTGCAGGGCTAGTACTGATTCTTTCTGTATGAGAACTGGCCTAGTCATCACAGTGTAGTCACTTACATACAGAAGAAGCAGCCCCCAGATGCTGCAAATAGTGGTATTGGCTTGAACAGTGTGACACAATCCATGCCAAGTCTCTCTGTGTTTCTGCCTAGTCAGTTACCACTTCAGAGGCGGCACAGTGTGGAGCCTGAGTTTACCAAATAGCAGAAGAAGAAGGAGACTGCACAGCTTCTTAGCTTGCTGGAGTCGGATCCAAGCAAGGAAGCAGCAGAGGTAAAAAGCACAAGATAGATCTGTGCCTGGTGGCGTGACACTGACGCTGTGGTTTGCGTGCATAGACTGAGCCTGCACGCATCACATGGGAGGTAGTAGTGAAGGAGATAGGGTGACCAGATTCCCTAAACTCCATTCCAGGACAGGCTATTAACACAGGACAACATACCCACAGCCCTACAACATAGGATTTAGGGTCCGACTTGTATCTTGGCGCTATGTACACTCTGTCACAGCTGCTATGGAGTATACATAATGCCAAGATAATAGTCCCACCTGCCAAATTTAAAAGTGGACTGACCTTAGGTTTATTCATGCAAAAACAACAGTTGATCCATCAGTCTTGACCCTGTGCCTCATGAGAACAGTCCAGCCCGAACTGCCAATGGCAGGGTGAGCAAAAAAACGATAGATTTAGGCCCAGATCTCTGTACTGGGGTGAATGTATGACATTGTTCTGCATTCTGTCCATCAACTGTTGTTTTTGCATTTGTCACCCCGAGTGGGACGGGTATACTCAGACGTGAGTCCCGTGCTCTCCATGTAACTGGAATCAAGCTATCCTGGCTGAAGAGGGGTGAAACCCCGAAACCGGTCCTAGGATGATTGGTTCCAGTCCATGGAGGACCTGGCTTGGCAGTTCGGGCTGGACTGTTTCCATGAGGCACAGGGTCAAGACTGATTTGCATATGGCTGGGTTCAAACTGGAATGGCATGGTGAGCAAAAAAGCGATGGATTTAGGCCCAGATCTCTGTACTGGGTTAAATGTATGACATTTTTCTGCATTCTGTCCATCAACTGTTGTTTTTGCATTTGTCACCCAGAGTGGGACGGGTATGCTCAGACGTGAGTCCCGTGCTCTCCAAGCCACTGGAATCAAGCTATCCTGGCTGAAGAGGGGTGAAACCCCGAAACCGGTACTAGGATGCTTGGTTCCAGTCCAGGGAGGACCTGGCTTGGCAGTTAGGGCTGGACTGTTCCCATGAGGAACAGGGTAAAGACGGATTTACATATGGCTGGGTTCAAAATGGAATGGCATGTTGAGCAAAAAAACTATGGATTTAGGCCCAGATCTCTGTACTGGGGTGAATGTATGACATTGTTCAGCATTCTGTCCATCAACTGTTGTTTTTGCTTAGGTTTAATCATGGCAGAGACTTCTGTGTCTCGGCATGATTAAACCCATTCTTGACTCTGCGGAGTAAGGGCTGTTAGAGGCAAAACTCTAATTCCACCCACATAACTTAAATGGGTGGAATTAGAGGCCAGTTTTCATTGCGTGGTGGTAAGGGGCTGTGAAAACTGCTAAATGCTCCTCTTGCTATGGTGAAAGGTGCATTTTCGTTTTGATTTTCAAAAAGAAAATCCTGCTTAAAATATAGAAAACTGGGGGGGGGCGTGGTTTCGGCACCAAAGGAAATGGCCGCTGCTCCGGAGAGCTCCATAGGAACGTAGCCGCGACGGGAGTCCTTCAAGTGCTCCTAGCGGTTATCAGTGCCTCAAAACAGCATAAATCAACTGCGGAAAGCCTGCTGCTTCTACTGACGCCGTCATGCTTAATTGGGGTGAGCGAAACAGAGCTTATTTCGCCTTTGCATTTTCGGCAGATCGTGCTTGAGGTGCGGCCGCCACTTTGTGCTCTCTGCCACCCCCAGTGAACGCTGTATATTCTTCACTCTCTTTCACGATGAAATAGAATTTGAAAAGCGCTTTTAAGCTGTAATTTTTGGCTACATTGATGTTTTCAAGTAATGGAAGCTTCTCTTCTGACTGACTTTTCTATATTTTCAATCTCAAGTTCAACTAACCGCCATTTTTGATGTGGGTATCTCCTCACTAGCTTGCACCTTATTTAACTTCCTACGCTACAAGGTAAAAATAGATTTCTTAGGACTACAAATTCCTGCAAGTCGATTTCTACAAACAACTTGAGGGGAAAAGTCATTTCTACAGTGAACCCCTCCCTGCTCAAGTATTTTTAACCTTATATTGCAGGAACGACAGATAAGGTAATATCGCATCCAGTTTTACCAAGTCGCTCTCCCTTTGTGGTATTCTTTTTCGTGGATTGTTGTTTTGGAACGGTGACTCATGCAAAATTTTTATTACAGCATTCGCAATTCATGTTTGTCAAAGTTTTCAGCTTACCTGTTGAATTTTTATTTCATTTTCATATATAAACCTAATTTTCTCAATGGCAATGCCACGCTGTAATCGAAATTCATCTCAGCAAATTAATGCTGCCAACGTGTCTTTGGAAGATGTTAACCCTTTTAGTGTATTGCAAGAGAATTTGGAAGATACACCCAATGACTCTAATACTGCAAGGTGCTCCTCTCCTCATATTTTACGTCCAAGCTCAAAAATTTCATCTAAATTACCTTCTTCTTCTGCTTCTACATCTGGGAAACGAGCGAAAACGAATCCCCCCACTCCTACAAATACAACCTCTTTCATCTCTATGGAGCTTTTATTAGTGGAAATTCGTTCACTCAAACCCTACATGGCAGAAACAAATGCCCGACTTCAAAGTCTCGAAGACAACTGGTCGCATACTGAACAAAAGGTTGAGCATCTTGAGAAGACAATCGCTTCAGTTCAAGTTTTCACTGACCAAGTTCCTAGTATGCACAGAGAACTTCAAAATCTCAAGCAACAAGTTGAAAATTTAGAAAATCGAAACTGGCGTAATAATTTACGCATATACGGTCTTGCAGAAGGTCTTTAAGGATCAAACTACATATCCTTTTTCCAGACATTTTTACCTACGCTGCTTGGTCTCCCAAGCTCTCCAGCTTTGAATATTCAACGAGCGCATCTCCTGGGTCCATTTTCTCGTTCATCTAGTGCTTCTTCTTCCTCTGTAACAAAACCCAGGGGTGTTATTCTGTATTTTTTAGAATATACAGATCTACTCAAAGTTCTTCAGGCTGCCAAGCAGAAAGGGAAAATTACTTGGAATGGCTTTAACCTTTTCTTTGCACAGGACTACGCCAAAATTACTTCAGATCGCCGCAAGAAGTTTCTGGAGATAAGACCTGCTCTTCGTTCTTTGAATGTTCGTTATGGTCTGTTTCACCCATGCCTGTTTAAAGTTACTTATAACAATAAGACGACGAATTATGAAGACCCGGCTGTGCTTCAACAATTCTTGGACTCGTGTACAAATGAATTGATGGATATCCCTCGAGTATAACTATCGAGCATAAAATACTTTTTATATATTGGAATGATATTCCGTCCTGATGTCGTTTCTGTATTATTCCCCTTTTGTATTTTGTATTCTGTACTTGGCCTTTTGTAGTATATATTTTGTGCTTTATATTTTATTGTATTCTGTTTTTAGTTGTTAATATTATCTCTTTTTGTATTCTTTTAGACGCGGTTTTGTGACCCCTGACTTACGTGTTCTTCATGTTCACTTGGAGGTCCTTCTCCCCATGCACATTCCTATGGAATCTTCAGTTCGGTGTGCTGATTTCCTCATGTAGTTCCACCATCCCCAGTCTCATTGTTTTCCTGTGGTATGTCTTTTTGTCGTCTTTTTTCTTTGTCAATTGTTAATATTTAATCACTTCTTTGATCGTTGTTTTCTTCTCTCTCAGACTTTCTTTCTTTTTTTCCTCTTCCTTCTTTCTCCCCTTTTTCTTTTACGGTATTTTCATCTCTACATTAAACTATATTCCTTTTGTCATCTCTCCTTTTATACATATCCTTTTCTTCTCCTTCATCCTGAGTCTATTTCACAATCTTTTCTTCCCTGTTTTCTGTCTCTTAGGTAATAAGAATCTGAATTCTTATATTGTTTGCATATTGACTGCTCATATTCTCTTTGCTAGATATTAATTAACTGCTTTCATTACACTAGTGCTTGTTCTTTTTAATGGTTTGCCTTTAGAGTTGTAACCTGGAATGTTAAAGGAGTTAATAATCCTATCAAAAGACAACGCTTGTTAACCCATTTATCTAGATTGAATACTGATATTGCTCTAATTCAAGAAACTCACCTATCAGATGCTGAAGCAGCTAAGCTGAAAAGAAGTTGGGTGGGTCATGTTTTTTCTTCCCCGGCTCTAGGAAAGAAGAATGGTTCATCGATTTTATGTCATAAGAAACATCAGTTTTCAATTGTATATCAGGAAAATGATCCTGATGGCCGTTGGGTAATTGTTAAATTACTTATTGATCAAATACCCTTAGTATTATTTAATGTTTATGCACCTGTTAATGTGGATAATACGTTTTGGACTCAGATTTCCGACAAAATTCTTCTGTTCGATGATGTTTATGTTATCTTTGGAGGTGACTGCAATCAGGTTATAGACCCTATACTAGATAGACGCTCATCTGCAAAATTTTCCAATACCAAGATGCACTCACAATTCACCTTTGCCATACGTCGTAAAGCTTTAATTGACAGTTGGAGACTTTGTAATCCAGATTTACAAGAGTACACTTTCTTTTATCCTCCTCACAATTCACAATCTAGGATAGATTATCTCTTTTTCAGTAAACCGTTATTTCAACATGTTTCTCATGCTGAAATTGGTTCTATCCTCATATCAGACCATGCTCCAGTTTTTGTAGATTTTGATTTGCTGCCCTTTTCCCCTAATGTTGGTAGATGGCGTTTTAATAACACATTATTATCAGACCCTAATTTCACAAGCCAATTCACTTCTTTTGTTTCTGAATTCTTTTCTTTTAATTCCACTTCAGATTCATCTCCTGTAATGATTTGGGATTCTTTTAAAGCTGCAGCCAGAGGATTTATCATAAACTTTGTTTCATGAAAGAAAAAGTTTTCTGAAGCCAACAATATTCAGTTATTAGCCACGATTAAACAACTTGAATATTGTTATTATCGCTCTAATTCTGAAGCATCGTTAAAAAATCTTATTGAAGAAAAAATCTCTTTTAATAAATCTACTACAGAAGCTGCATCCTCTTATCTCTTAAAAAGTAGTGCCCGTTATTATGGAGGCCAGAATAAGATGGGCAAACTACTTGCAAATTATTTAAAAATCCGTCGTGAACGGACTAAAATAGAATCCATACGTAATAATGTAGGAGATTTGCTGTTTAAAGATAATGATATTTTAAATGAATTTGTTTCATTTTACATAAATCTGTATACACCAGAACACCAACCAACTTCAGATGCATTGTCCTCTTTCTTCCAATCAATAAATTCTAGGGGTGGGCGGAATTTGCGTAATCGCGTTACGCAAATCTCCGCGAAACGGTAAAAAATCTCCGCGAACACGCAGAAATTCCGCGAACACGCGGAATTGCTTGTTCGCGATACTTTTTTCCTGTTCGCGATCGCTGTTTGCGTGCTCGGGGTGAAATATCTCGCGAACACGCATATTGAGAACGCGAAGAAGCAAAAAATTTCGCGAAGTCGCGGAACGCAGATTTTTGGGCAATTTCGCGTTCTCCGCGGAACGCGAAATTACCCAAATTCCGCAAATTCCGCGAACGGAACGGAATTTGCCGCCCAGGCCTAATAAATTCCCCTCCCTCACATGATACTGATTTTTCCTTATGAGAAGCGGACATCACTTTAGCTGAGATTAAACACGCTATATCCGTACTGAAAGGAGGTAAAGCACCTTGTCCAGATGGATTTACTATTGAATTTTCTACTCACTTCTCGTCCTTATTACTTCCCCATCTTTTATTACTTTATAGATCTTTTGTTAACGATGGTTTCTCTCCAGGATCTTTTCAAGAAGCTATGATTTGTTTAATTCCCAAGGAGAACAAAGATCCCGCTTTTTGTAAAAATTATCGCCCAATCTCCCTAGTTAATTTAGATTATAAGATTTTCGCTAAGATTCTTGCTCTTTGTATTGATCCCATTCTGCCGAACCTTATTGACCCAGAACAATCAGGTTTTGTCAAAGGTCGTTTGTCTTCAGATAATTCCAGAGTCTTTTTTTACATTTTGAGTAAGGCCTCTTCTCTCGATTACCCCATTGCTGCAATAGCATTGGATGCGGAAACTGCATTTGATAGGATCGGTTGGGATTTTATGTTTCACGCACTTCAATGGATTGGTTTCCCTACTAATTTGATTCCTCTTATTTCTTTACTATATTCTGGCTCTAAGGCCTCTATTTTTGTTAATGGGAAAACCTCTGACTACTTTCCGCTTTTCAGAGGTGTTCGTCAAGGATGCCCTTTATCTCCTCTTCTATTCATAATCGCATTAGAACCTTTCCGAACGAAAATTAGGTTAGATGATAGAATTACTGGTTTTAATCTGACCACTACTCATGTTAATATGTCTGTATATGCTGATGACATCCTTTTATACTGCTCAAATCCTGCTACTTCTCTTCCAGCCTTTCTTTCCCAAGATGATACTTTTTCTCAACTTTCCGGATATCGCCTTAATTCAGATAAATGTGAGGTTCTTCCATTAAATGTTCTCTGTCTGAAACAGGATTTTGTCTCCACTGGCTTCTCCTGGAAAACCTCTAAAATAAAATATTTTGGTCTATGGTTCTCTCCTACTATCCCAGAAACCTTGAAAGAAAATTGTGATAATCTTGCAAAAAATTATCTATATCTATTGACCGTTGGCATCCACTTTTCCTCTCCTGGTGGGGACGCATGGATTCTATTAAGATGATGCTTTCTCCGTTAATTCTCTATCTCTTGTCTATGATCCCAGTACATATTCCTGGTTTTTACTTTAAAAAAATTAATTCTCTGTTAAATAAATTCCTCTGGAAAAATTAGACTCCTCGAATAGCTCTCAACGCCCTTAAAGCTGACAAGTACTCTGGTGGTCTCAAATTCCCTGAATTTAAATCCTATCATTATGCCTTTTCTCTCAGACAATCCTCCCGTTAGCTTTCTCCGGATCAATGTGTTCATCCTCCTATTTGGTTGAATATTGAAAAAAACTTTCTGACTCCTTTTCACTTTAATGAATCTCTTACTTTTACTAATACTATTTCTTCTTTTCGTTCTCAAGTTATTTCTCATACACGTAAAATATGAATGCCATTTCTTCCGTCCTCGTATCCCTCTTCTTCCTCGTTAGATCAGCAACCTATCTGGCATAATCTCCTATTACGTATCAAGGGTCGTACTATCTATTGGAAATCTTGGAGACTGAAAGGTTTACTTTGGATTTCACAATTGGTATCGAATAATACTCCGCTATCCTTCTCAGAGCTTCAATTACAATTTTCTTTACCCCTTCATGTAAATCTCAATATGATTCTCTCCTTCCACCTCTTTTACAATATCTTCTTTCCCTACCGCCTAGTCCCAATATCCCTTCCAAATGCTCCAATCTTTTTCCGTTATTATCTTCTAATTCATCAGCTTCCTCTTTATATAGAACGTCGGTTTTCTCTTCTGATAGGATCAAGGTGAAGGCTGAATTGGCTTGGGAAAAGGATCTTGGGGAGTGTTGGACTATCCCATTTTGGGATAAATTATGGTTAAAAATTCATAAGACATCTAGGGCAGCGAATACTTCTCAGACTCTCTATTTTGTTTAGAAACGCCTCCTTCTAACCCCTTCGAAGTTAGCTTCTTTTTCTACAGACTATTCTTCGGCCTGTTGGACATGCGAAAGGGCTTCAGCTAATTTACTTTGACTGTCCCTCCCTCTCCCGTTTTTGGTTCCTAGTTTAGTCCCAAATTAATAACATTTTCAATACCCAAATTCCATTTTCCCTATCTAACGTCTTTTTAGGCTCCTTATCACCTTCCTGGTCACACCAACTCCCAATCCCTCTTTAATTGACTTATTATTAGCTATAGCCCTTCATTTAATAGCTTCCAATTGGAAACAAGCTGACAAAGTCACTTTCAATGCTTGATGGAATGCTGTTTGTTTTAATCATAGACTGGACACAAGTAATATTTCTCCCATATCTTTATCTATTAAAAGAGATCTTTTATGGCTTCCTTTATCCTCTTACCTAACTGATATAGCTTCTAATTCCGCCACTATTGTTGATACTCCAGATGAAGTCAGAAAACCTCCATAAATCTTCTGTTGTCTTTTTAACTTAGTGCTAAGTGTATATTTCGATATTACTCCTTTTTATTTTCAGTATTGTATCTTATGAATTTATAATTACAGTATATTTACTAGATTTCTTGTTTATGCAATAGAGTCTCAGGCTCTGACGGTTCTTTTACTTATACAGGATTTTCCTCCTCCCTATCCCCTCTCTCCCTTTCTTTTTTATCACTAATAGGTTTTTTGTCTGTTTTAAATTTATAGTATTCATTATGCTGTGATTTATCCTATATAATGTTACTTCCTTGTAAGCTAAGATTTATTCTTCAATAAACTTTAAACTTAAAAAAAATAATTAAAAAAAAATATATAGAAAACTGTTTGGTTCAGGGCTCCCTCATGTTGTACCAAACCGAAAGCACCATTGACAGGAACTGCTGTGAGGGCGGTTTCTGCCAATGCTTTAAAAGTGATCGCCTGCTTGCTGGCACCTCCACCAGGGCAACAGACTAATTGACTCGGACTCCCTGACAGAGAAAGGGACCGCCCTGCAATATGTAAATGAGACCCTTAATCTTGTTAGTTGAGGAATACAAAGTCTTCCAGCATGCCATAACTAAGAATCTCTATCTTTCTTTCTGTGAAATAACGACTTCATAGTCTTTTCAAACTAGAAGTTCTTAAACAGAGTATGTACTGCTGTGTTCCGCACACCATTGATGCGAAGTAGCTACACGTACGGTGTGGCACCTTCAATGAGTGCTTACGTTTAAGTCAACAGCGCTATACATCGGGTAAGCCAAAACATTAAAGGTAAATATCATAAATGTAGGTTGCTGGATACTTAACAGCTAAATGTGTCAGATACACGTTACAACCTGAGAACAACTCGCACACAGCTCGCTACATGTCCAGTAAGGAGCCTTTAAGCTCCAGCAAACGCCTTGCCCTTACAGGCTCGAGGTTCACCATCTCACCTTGCAGAGGCATCTACTGTGACAGGGCTGGGGATGGGAGAGGCATCAACAGACCTTCATCAACTGCAAAAAGTATCTATCAATCAGAAGACTGCATAATGTTTTGCTAAAATGTCTTCCTCTATTTTCCCTACGATTCACAATATGTGCTTGTTCTGAAATTTGCTTATAAAACCTATACACATTGCAATTGTTCCAAGTTGCCAAATGCTAGAAAAATGAAACAGCTCCTAATTTCTTATCTTCTATTAGCATACTATAAGCGCTTATAAATTTACCTTGACTGCATGCTACAGCAAGCATATGTGGAGTTCCTTTTTCACCAAAGACAGCTTGGCCGCTGCACTTTCCATTTTAAAAACTTGCACTCTTTGAATTTCACTATGCCCTGATCTGTTGAAGCCACAATACTAAGGGATGAGTGCCCTGAAACACCCATCCTTTCATGTAACTCACCAGAGGTGCATGGTCCAGACACCACTGATGACAGCAAGCATCCCCTCTCAGCTTCGCATTGCCCTCACCAAAGGTTGCTGATAATGTCCCTTACCTTCAGAAGTGGCCTTTAGCAAACCCCTCTCCATCCCACTCCAACAACAGCGGGAACACGCTTGATCAACGTTAACTTTGGGCTCATAGCACCTGTCATTTATAGTGCAGAGGAATGACAGAAGTACCATAACCATATAAAAGCGGGACAGGGCTCCCGCAGCACGGGAGCCCATAACCTTTCTCTTGTGGCAGCATTTGTTCACCACGACAGCTGGGGACTCCAACCCCCACATGCCATCGCAGCGGGAGCCGCTTTCGTCTTTTGGAAGTGCAAAGATGCGCTTAAAAGCATGATAGGGCTCGTGCAGCGCGGGACATGCACTGGCATGCCTGGGCCAAGCCGTGGCGAACCCCCGGCCCAAGGGCGGGCCCGTCTGCGCCCGCAGACTGGAGGAGGCTCGGCTGGGCCCTCCCTCTTGGTTGTCTTGGTCCACAACATTACCCTACACCGGGTGAGTGCTCTTTGAGGAGAGATACATTATAACTCTTTTTTGTGATTCTTGACATTACTATCTACATTCGCTCGGGAGGCCTGCTTCCATGACTGTCCCCTGTTTCTTTTAAGACGTCAGTTTTTTTGGGAGACTATAAACTGCAAAGATCATTGGATGACTTGTATCGGGGGGCTTGTATATTATTCATATTCAACTGTACCTTCTTGATCATTGCTCACAGAGAACTTGGGAGAACGGAACCAGTTTTTTTATTGGCGCTTAAAGATACTATTGAAACACTGGAAATGCCGTGTGAGGCTATTTGCACTCATTTATATTGTAAACTCCTTCATGACTTTCTTACCTGGTTTTATTATATAAGTGTTTTACTATTTTTATAGCTTTTAGCTTAAGGATAACAGTGAGAATTGCCCGAAATTTAGCAGTTGGGCAGTAGTACGTTCATTGGAAATGGGTAAAAGAAAGCTAATGGAGCTCCTCAGGGGAACCACGGCCTAAAACATCTACTGCAATTACTAATTACTTAACAAATGTGGTGAGTTTGATTGAGAATGAAACGATAAAGAGTGCTCAGCAGCTTTTAAGCTGCTTTCTTTGGCAATAAAGTCTAAACACATCCAGACAATTAAATCTGCAAGGGTCTCGTACAAAAGGGTCCTTCAAAAGGCAAAAAAACATTTTGACGAGGATAGATGGGAGGAGTTAACGAAAGCCTCCTATGAGAAGAACTGGACACAATTTTGGCACCTAATAAAATGGGGTAGTGGGATGGATGTCCCCACCCCCACAATAATGTTCCCCCTGATAAATGGGTTTCCCATTACCAAGCCCAGTTTACTTGCCCTCGAAGCTCCGCGCTTGGCCATAGTGATCTAGTAACTTCGGAGGTCTTAACTTTTGGCCTGGCGGAAATTGAGGCTGCCATAGATTTGGCACCAGTAGGTAGGGCACCTGGCCCGGATTGCATTCCTTCGGACCTTTTTAAATCTGACAGAAATAATTGGGCTAGGTACATTCTTATCTTGCTAAATGCTTTAGCTCGAGGTGCACCTTTGCCTGTCTCCTGGTGGCTAGGTGCAGAAATTGTTCCGATTTTTAAAAAAGGAGATCGTTCTTGCCCTTGCAATTACAGACCCATTAGTCTAATTGATTCACTTCAAAAAATAGTGGCTAGGACTATATTAGCTAGGGTTCACGAATGGATAGATGAGTCTCGGGTGTTATCTGTTTATCAAGCTGGCTTTAGGTCACACGTAAGCACTATTGACCAGGTATTCAGATTTACAATGATTTATTGGCGTACGGTCATTTTATCGGGGGGGGACTTTGAATGCAGCTTTTGTCGATTTAAAATCTGCTTTTGACTTAGTCCCCCGCAATAAATTGTGGGATTCCCTTAGGGAAGTCGGTATGCCGTTGCCTCTCTTACTTTTTATAGTCAAACTCCATACCTCAAACTTTGCACAAGTTCGATGGGGCCAACAGGGTGAGTTAACTGATAAATTCCCTGTAAATAGGGGCGTTAGGCAGGGAAGCGTTTTAGCTCCAACCTTGTTTTCCCTTTACATAAATAGGGTAATCTCCTATTATATAAACTATTCAAACGACGCCCCTTCATTAGATGGCTCCAGGGTCCCACTTCTCATGTTTGCAGACGACACGCTTATTTTATCAAAAACTCAATCTGGTCTGCAGCGGGCCCTGGATCGATTTATGGTGTTTTGTAATGACCACGACCTGGTAATCAATGTTGAAAAGACTACATGGTGTACATGGTGATGCACAAACCTAAAATAGTTAAGAGTAAAATGTCATTGAATGGCATTCTTTTAGAACAGACTGACACATTTACATATTTGGGCATCACAATGAGTAGAAAGCTGACCTGTGAGGAACTTCGATTTCCGATCGCGATCGAATCGACCCGCCATTTTGTGCTCCGCCGCCACTTTGTGTTGCCATCACTCAGGCAGCACGGCGAACAAAGTCTATTCTGCTTTTTCTGCAGCTTTGTGTTAAAAACAGCCTTTCTGCCTCTATTTGCAAAGCTGGTGTTAGGACTGGCCGAGTACACTAATCCCTGTCTGGTTTTTCTAATCCCCGTCTCAACTATCTGTTGATTCACACTATTCTTTTCTGACTTTATCTTATCGTCTGGCCTTCACTGTCCTCTGCTAGCATTCTCTCGTTTCACAACTGTCCTCCAACACACACAAACGTATCTCGCCACCTGCAAGTTAGTTACGAATCCGTTAATAAATTAGTTTGAGGGAAGGGTGACAAACATAGTTGGAGGAGAGGTTTCTTCGAGTCATCTGACACTTTGTTTTCCAATCTCTCCTATTGGTTCTGTCATGTTTTCCAACTTTCCTTATTGGCTCTTTCTTGTATGCTCTGGGTGTATGTTTGGTTAATGTATATGTTTCTATATAGTATAAAAGATTGTGCGCCACAGAGTGAAGTGGCAGTCTCCTGAGAACCTACCTTGTGTACTTCTGGGCTTAACTGTACTAGCTGCAGCTAATAAATCTGATCTTCTAACGCCGACACAGTGTCCCGTGTCTCTGTGTAGCTGAGCAGGTGAATCCAGGAGATTGAGGCGTACCCTGGACCGCCAGACCCAAAAGGTTCTGGTTCTTCAACTGGCGCCCAACGTGGGGTGGCTTCAGAGGTACCGGTTCTGCCCGAAGGTCGTGAGGAACCCCGCAAGAAAATTCCGGAGGGTTCGCAAGCCACGATAAGTGACCCCTGTATGTCAAAAGTGGTCCGAAGGTCTTTTACAGCGCGGTTACTCCTTCCTGACGGCTACTGACGACCGTTGCCCTGACTGCCGCCCTGCTTTGGCCCTTTCTTTGATGATGTATGGTAAGGCGAGACGATAAACGGGCCTCTGTTGGTGTAAGAAGACGTCCTTAGTTAAGTATCTTCGTGGGTCGCGCCCACAATTTTTGTTCTTTGTTTTCTTAGTATTTGTGGTCCTTAGATTCGACTATTGCAATAGCCGAAGCCGAGGGTAAGTGCATTTGTGCTGCGTAAACTGAGTTTTACCCCCTTGAAGTTTGTGAACAGTCCGGTGAAATCACGAGTTGCCTGGTCTGACTAAGTTTGGAGAATTTTGTTGCTTAGGTTGTAATAGGGATTCCCGACTTGAGGACTCTTGTCCGATTCCTTCGGTTGGAACTCCCACATATGAGCTCTATTCAAAACATGGTATTGGCCCCATTGCCTTTAACGAGACATGGACCCGATACACGAAGAAAGATGGTGTTTTAAAATGGCCAGAAAATGGTAGTTTTGATCCTGATGTGTTAGACAATTTAGAAGCAGTTCTATTCAAAGGAAAAGCCCGGCCGGCAATGTTTGACTCTTTCCGCCTTTGGCGTAAGGAAGCCAAACAGAAAGAAATTAAGCAAGCAAAACAAGATAGAAAAGAACAGTGTATGACAATTATACAGGCTGCCCAACAATTCAAAGATGATGAAATTGATAATGCGACTGAAATTTCAGAGAGACAGCATCGCATGGTGATAGATAAATGCTATCCGGTGTTGCCTGTTTCCCCTTCCGATAATAAGAAAGATATAGAAGAAGATCCCCTAATGTCCCACTTATTGAGGTTGCCTCCGCCCTATGCACAAAGTGCCAATGCACCCCAATTTTTACAGCCTGTTCAGCCGCCAGCGGTACCTCCGCCTGTTCCGGCTCTTCCGCATTTGCCTCCTCCGGTATTAACGCCTTTGCCAGTTTTACCATTAACTTTAACTTCTTTGCCTTCATCTCCTGATCTTAGATCTCCTTTGCCTTCTGCTCCTCCTGCAATTATCGGTTCTCCTCCTGTCAGTTCTCCTAATACTTTGTCTCCAATTCTTATGTCCAATTCTCCGTCTGTACGTAAGCGTCTCACAGACACTGTCACTGGTATTCTATCTCCTTTCTTTGAAGCTTTAATCGTGTCTCCGGCTTTTGCTCGAAGAGAGTCTCGTAGTCAGTTCCCAGATTTTGAAGAACGCGAAAGGTTGGACTCCATTGCACGTAAATGGATCAAAAGGGGTCCTCAATACAGTGTGCCCGATATTATGTCTACTTTTTCGCAATGGAATGCGCCTACGCAAAGATATGTTTTTAATGCAATGTGCGATACTCTCATTAAAGAATGGGAAGATGTGAATTCGAGTCCGATCCCACAAGATCTGTTAGAGATTCAGACTGATTTTGATAAAGGACTTATTGTGGGGTCTAAGGTTGAGAAAGCTGTAAGGACACTTATTTCTTATAGATCCTCATTGTCCTCTCAAGCTTTCCTTGATTCCGATCCGTCGGATAAACTGACACTGAAAAATTATCCCATGAGAGAGGTCCCTCCAGTATGGAAGGAAGAAGTTCCAGCAGCAGGCAACGTACCACTTATTCCTGCTCATTTTCAACGTATATGGGTACATGTCCATTGGAAGAGATCTGAAGTTGTGGCTCTTAAGCAGACTACCGGATCCTCGTAAGAACCCTGCAGGTTATTATAAAGAATTATCACAGACAGTTGATGCTTGCATCATGAATCTAGCTGATATCGATATGTTAATGGGAAATGTAGTTCCACAGACAATATGGGCTAAGATTCGTAAAGAGGATCACGTGCAGGAATTAGGTGCTACTTGGGGTGTTATAACTGCCACAGATAGAGATCAAGTGGGTGGTGCAAAGCCTGATGCTTTGATTTCGGAACTCACTGGTAGGATTATTACATTAATGAAAACGATGATGCCTGCATTGAGAGTTAACTGGGATAAATAAGCAGCATGCAAACAAAAGAAAGATGAAAGTGTCTCTGATTTCTTCACTCGTTTCGAGGAAACATTTATTGATCACAGTGGTCAAGATATGGCTACAGAGGGTGGACAGCGATTATTTGTGGAAAAATTCGTATTTAATTTGCTTCCCGGGCTGTCACACAAATTGAAAGATTCAGAAAGTTCATGGTTCGTTTCTTCTTCTGCCCAGATATTGGCTACTGCACAATATTATGAAAACAGGGATAAAGAAGAAAAAGAAAAGCAAGAGAAAAAGACGAAAGAACTAAAAACGAAGGTTCTCTTGCAACAAGCTTATCCTCCTCGTTATGCTCAGCCTCAGTTACAGCAGCCTCCGCAGTTTCGGAGGTTGTATCAAAAACCTGAGCCATACATTCCGCGACCTTTGTTAGGACCTAATCAATGTGCCTATTGCAGATAGGAAGGTCATTTTAAGAATAGTTGTCCGGTTTTATTACAGCGCAATGGAGCATTATCGGCTCCACGAGGTCGTGCTGGCCTCCAGTCAGCAAACAGAGGTAGAAGTCGAGGTGTGTTGACTCAAGAACAGTGTGCCTTTCCTTCTCCCAATTCCATGAACTACTTTGATCAGCAAAATGTTAGGTCTACACAGTATTACAATGAAGACCATTATATTGAAAACGGAAATGAAAGTCTTCATGCTAACTAGGACAGCCATGGACAAAGTAAGGGAGTTGTGTCGGTTCCAGTAGATCAAAATGGACCTTATGTTAACGTCACTACAATGGGTGTTTCAGAGCCATTTCTTCTAGATACTGGGGCGATGAGAAGTTCAATCATTCATTCTAAACTCCCTGGGGCCCCTTTGTCTGGCTTAACGAATGTTTCGAATGTTTCTGTAGGATTTTCTGGCGCCCCTGTTCGCAATCCAGTTTCCTGTCCTTTGCCTATTTCAATTGGCCCTTATGATTTGGAAGCTCCGCTTCTTTTGACAATTGGTTGCGGTGAGAATCTGTTGGGTTTGGACCTATTGAAAAGAATGCATGCTACAATATATTGTTCTCCTTCTGGTGTATATCTTACCCTAGGACAAAACTGATCTCTCCAATGTATTTGTCCAAAGATCAGTTTCCACCTGAATTGCTTTCCCTTCCGACAACTCTTTGGGCCATGGGTCCGAACGATGTGGGTTGTCTTGAGATTCCACCTTATGTTGTCACCCTCAAGCCCAATGTTGAATTGCCGCGCATCCCGCAGTATAGAATTTCCACTGAAGGTGAGAAAGCGCTTTTGGAAATCATTCATGATTTGATTCAGAAGGGTGTGGTTGAGGAAACAAGAGGTAACACATGCAATAGTCCTATTCTTCCTGTTCTTAAACGCACTGATCTTTCTCAGCCACCTGTATATCGTTTCGTAATTGATCTGCGGGAGGTAAACAAAATTCTTGTACCACAATTTCCTGTTGTTCCAGATATCACTGCTTTGTTGACAATGATACCTTCCACAGCGACTTGGTTCTCTGTTATTGACCTAAAGAATGCCTTCTTTAGTATTCCCATTGCAGAAGAGAGTAGGGGCATTTTTGGCTTCTCTCTTGGAGGCCGAAGCTTCCGGTTCAAGCGCGCACCTCAGGGCTATTGTGAAAGTCCCTCCATTTACAGCCAAGCTTTAAAATGTCACCTTGATACTTTTCATTTGCCGTCTGGTGCAGCTCTTATCCAGTACATGGATGACTTGTTAGTCGCTGCTGATTCAGAAGATATTTGTAAAAATGTCACCGTTGTATTGTTACGACATTTGTTTAATCTGAATCATAAGGTTTCACCTTCCAAATTACAATATGTCTGTCGAGAGGTTACCTACTTGGGTCATCTCTTATCAAAGGAGGGATAACGATTAACCCCAGAACGAATTCAGGCGATTATGCCAATGTCTGTGCCATCCACACAAAGGGAGGTACGTGCCTTTCTGGGTATTACTTCTTATTGTAGGCAGTGGATCCCTAACTTCTCTCTGATGGCCAAGCCTTTGTTGGCACTCACTTTGAAAGATACGCCTCAGCCCCTTCGTTGGACTGATGAGTGCCAAAAGAGTTTTACCGATTTACATACTGCTCTGTGTTCTGCTCCTGTATTAGGTACTCCCGATTACAGTATGCCTTTTATGCTCTATGTTCACGAGAGAGAAGGTTGTGCGTTGTCAGTTTTAACACAGCAATTCGGAGACAAACAGCGGCCATGTTCATATTTTTCGGCTACGTTAGATCCTGTAGCTAAAGCATTGCCCAGTTGTCTCAAAGCGACAGTAGCAGCAGCAATTTCTATTCGGCAGTCTGCTGGAATAGTGTGGGATAACACTCTGATTGTCATGGTACCACATGCAGTGGATACTTTGTTAAACAGAACGAAAACGCAGCATCTTACGAGTGTTCGTCTAACTGGATACGAACTGACACTTTTGGCTAGTCACGTACACATCAAACGATGTAATACCCTAAATCCGGCTACTCTGTTGCCCCTTTCAGATGAGAAAAGTGTTGAGGAGCAACATGATTGTTTCTTCCGTACTGAGGAAGAGACAAAAGGAAGAATTGATTTGAAAGACACACCGCCAGAGAATCCGGATGGAACTCTATGGGTAGACGGTTCTTGTTTTAAAATGCCAAATGGAGATACAGTTTCAGCCTATGCTGTAACTACTTTACATACAATTGTGGAAACAGCACGTATTAGACACAATTCGGCTCAAGCAGCAGAATTGTTAGCATTTACGAAAGCATGTGTACTGTCAAAAGGGAAGAGAGTGAACGTGTACACCGACAGCCTTTATGCCTTTGGTGTAGCATTTAATTTTGGGCGTCTTTGGAAGGAAAGGGGATTCCTCACTTCACATGGCTCCAAAATACAACATGGTCAGTTAGTGACTGATCTCCTTGAATCACTTGCCTTACCCACCCAAATAGCGATTGTGAAGTGTAGTGCACACAAAAAGATTACAGATGATGTTGGCCGAGGAAATGCATTTGCAGATGAGGTAGCGAAAAAGACAGCGAGAGATGCAACAAGTCGAATGTATGTGGCGGGTCCTGCAAAATGGGTTAGAGAGAGCGGAATGTATGAGGATACAGTGGAAAGTGTAAGAGCGATTCAGAAAGAGGCTTCAGAGAAAGAGTTGAGCAAGTGGAGAGAAAGTATGGGAATGTTAGATGAGATGGGTTGTTGAGTGGAATTATCTGAACACCAACGTTGGCTGTTACCAGATGCCTATGTACTCCCAGTGGTTACTATGGCGCATGGTCCAGCCCACTTAAGTGCAAAAGGTATATGCAAACTTTTGGCTCCAGTGTGGCAAAATGAGTAAATCCCAAAATGCGCAGACAATGTAGTGAAACATTGTATTATTTGTTTAATGTACAATCCGGGAAAGGGAACCCCAACTCCAGCGGGTCACTTTGCCCCTCCGACATATCCATTTGAGGTGTTGCAAATCGATTATATTCATATGGAGCGATGCAACAACCTTAAAAACGTTTTGGTGGTAGTATGCGCCTTTTCAAGATGGATAGAAGCATACCCTTTAAAAGACAACACAGCCTTATCCACAGCTAAAGTTCTACTAAAAGAATTTTTCCCCAGGTTTGGTTTGCCGCGCATTGTCTGGAGTGACAATGGGAGTGAATTTGTTGGCCAAGTCATGCAAAAAGTTTGTGCGGGTCTTGGTATCAAGCAAAAGTTCCATGCGGCAAATCATCCACAGTCAGCGGGTTTAGTAGAATGCTACAATGGAACCTTAAAATTAAAACTAGCAAAGGTTCAAGCTAGTACAGGACTCAATTGGCCCGATGCTTTACCATTGGCTCTGCTGTCCACCAGAACTGCAGTACACTCTCGTTTGGGACTTAGCCCTTATGAAGTGGTTTTTGGACGCCCGGCTAATGTATGGGGAGTCCCTCACCCCAAGAAATACTCAGACTTACCATATCCAATGTTGATTGATTACCTGCATGATCTTACGACTAAATTGCGTGTTCTCCATCAACAGGTTCAGAGTGCTCTGCCGGAGGCCTCCACAGACCCAGGTCATTCCATCCGACCAGGTGACTGGGTCTGTACCAAGAATTTCCAAAGGACGAGAAATTTGGAACCCAGGTGGAGAGAGCCCCGAATGGTTTTGCTAACCACGAGAACAGCAGTTAAAGTCGAAGGAAAGAAAAATTGGATTCACGGTGTGCATTGTAAGAAAGTGCCTTTGCCTTTACCCTATGATCAATGGGTGCGCAGGGGCATTGGTGTCTCTGAGAGTGAGAAGGTTCCACGATTCGTGCCCTTTAGTGGTGCACACCTAAATGGGACATTGTCTGAGAAAGAGGACGACGACATTCTGCAGGAAGCAATACCATCACATCGTCGCTTAGATACGACCAATCCACGAACATTGTTCCAAGATCAGACCACACCTGGAAAAGAACACTACAATCTAAGACCTAGAACAAAGAACTCTTAAGATTTCTCTCTTGTGTAGTATTCTGTCCCGGTTGCAGGGCCACGGTAGGAGTCTTAATTGTGACCTGAGTAGTGGCAACAGGCCTGCAGGACTTGAAGTGTCATAGGACGGCAGATAATCATAATTGAGTGATCGAGGAAGATCGCAGTGAGCATCCATTAGAAAGATGGAAACTACACAAATCAAAAGAGAGAGAAAGGATAAAATGAAGAAAGAATCCTGTAAATTAATGTACAGTTGTTTCAATATAACCTTATGTATTGTTATATTATTGTGTATTGCTTTGGCGTTTATAGGTTGGATTATTTATGCTCTGCAGCAAAATGTTGTCTCTCCTTCTTCCTCTTCGTCTTCTTCTACTGTCTCTCCACATCTCTTTCATACCCTTCCGCAACATGAACTCATTAGAAGAACTACATATTATAACAATTCCTTTGTCCAGCTGTTACATCAGCACCAGTTAGTGGTCAATACGACTGACTGTTGGGTGTGTGGACTTATGCCACATACCACAGAGAAAGGAATGCCATATTTAGTTCTCCCGTTTTCTTATGAGGGTTCTGCTTGGGCTTATTTTGTCATCTTCTCCAATGCCTATCAAAGCAAATTCAGACGATCCGTCAGTTCATGTGTTAGTGATCCGGATTTTAGTCATAGTTCGTTGATAAAGGGAATGGTAGCTATGGCTAAAATCATGGAAAACAGTAAGATCTCCATTGAAGAAAGAAAAGCGTACACTAACTGGAACGTCACCCAATATATATCTAGCCTTAGTGATAAAGTTAAGAAAGGAAAATCTTCACCGATTTGGACTATTCCTCATCAGGGAAATTTCTGTCTGCAAATTAACGATCGCTCTTCTGACACCATACAAAGAAATAACTGTTCCCATACGTACATTTATTCCTCTCAAAACTCGCCTCCTCTAGTGCCGTCTCAAGGCACATATTTCATCTGTTATAATAGGGCTTACACATGGTTATCAACGGGTTTCTCCGGTACTTTCTATATAGCTTTCCTTCTTCCCCCTACATACACCGCTTCCGCAAATTATCATCGAAACAGATACGGCAGAGGGATTATTGATGCAAAGGATACAGCAGGACAAGAGGGAGGAGATTTCCTCAAAGGATTTCTTCCCTTCTGGGGTCCAATGGCTAACAGCAGAAATATAAGGCAACTGGTTTGTGTCGTAGAAACCACCATAGACATCACTGTAGGAGCCTTAAGTAATATCACGGCAGAACTACAGGCGGACCGTCTTAGGACCTTACAAAATCGAGTTGCCTTAGATTTTGTACTTGCAGATCGTGGTGGAGTGTACAAATTGATCGAGTCAAGTTGCTGTATTTTCATACCTAATGACGCTCCGACAGAATACCAAGCTATCTCCAAGTTACACATAATCTCTGAGTCGATTCACCAGGACGAAGGAGATTGGTCTTTTACGGAGTGGTTTTGGGGATTACTGTCCAAATGGGGTTGGAAAGCGTTGACATTTCTTGGAATAATTCTGACCATTATTTTCTCCTGTTGCCTTTGTATGCACTGTGGTCCCGCCATCTGTGACCTTTGTGCTACTATGTGCATCCCTAAACCCAAACCACAAGTAACAGAAAACATAAGAATGATGTTACAGCAACAGCTCGATGACCTCATGGCTATCGACATTGACTCAGATTAACATGAGTCTATCTTGCCTGAGTTCTGGCAAAAGGAGGGTCTGAGGAACTACGATTTCCGATCGCGATCGAATCGACCCGCCATTTTGTGCTACGCCGCCATTTTGTGTTGCCATCACTCAGGCAGCACGGCGAACAAAGTCTATTCTGCTTTTTCTGCAGCTTCGTGTTAAAAACAGCCTTTCTGCCTCTATTTGCAAAGCTGGTGTTAGGACTGGCCGAGTACACTAATCCCTGTCTGGTTTTTCTAATCCCCGTCTCAACTATCTGTTGATTCACACTATTCTTTTCTGACTTTATCTAATCGTCTGGCCTTCACTGTCCTCTGCTAGCATTCTCTCGTTTCACAACTGTCCTCCAACACACACAAACGTATCTCACCACCTGCAAGTTAGTTACGAATCCGTTAATAAATTAGTTTGAGGGAAGGGTGACAAACATAGTTGGAGGAGAGGTTTCTTTGAGTCATCTGACACTTTGTTTTCCAATCTCTCCTATTGGTTCTGTCATGTTTTCCAACTTTCCTTATTGGCTCTTTCTTGTATACTCTGGGTGTATGTTTGGTTAATGTATATGTTTCTATATAGTATAAAAGATTGTGCGCCACTGAGTGAAGTGGCAGTCTCCTGAGAACCTACCTTGTGTACTTCTGGGATAACTGTACTAGCTGCAGCTAGTAAATCTGATCTTCTAACGCCGACAGAGTGTCCCGTGTCTCTGTGTAGCTGAGCAGGTGAATCCAGGAGATTAAGGCGTTCCCTGCGCGCCAGACCCAAAAGGTTCTGGTTCTTCACCTGGAAGCCACAAATTGATTTATTTGCTCTTAAACATAACCAGCTAGCTGGAGCTATTTTGAAAGAATTTGGAGCTTCCTACACAAAATCAGTGGGACCTGCAATTGCTTTATACAAAGGGAAAGTCAGAGCATCAACCATATATGGGGCGGAGATCTGGGGTTTTGATAATCTATCGCCCCTAGTTAAAGCCCAAAATAAGTTCCTGCGTTCATTGACCTCCCTCCCACAGTCCACCCCTATCCAGACCTTATTGTTAGATCTGGGGTGTGGGGCGTTTGACGCTGACGCTGGGTTCAGACCTCTCTCTTATTGGAGAAGACTGTGGACCACCCCTGAACTTCTATCTTATGCCAACGCAATTTGGTATATTAAGGATCTTGACACGCAAAGGAGAATAGCCTGGCTTCAACATATTGAAAAAGGCCTGACTGACATGGGGCTGGGCCATTTGTGGGTGGATCCTAGGGGCAATCAATTCCCCAGTAAGCTAGAGTATAAAACCATATATTGGGAATCCAGGTCACGGAAACTATGGTCTGAGACAAATAGTAGCTCACTAACTGGCCTCTTCTTGGACCATAAGTTCCTAAGTAGCTTCGTTCGAACCCTACTGGAATTTTACCTCTAGAGTAGGGGACCGTAAACTATATCATCAGTTTAGAGTGGGGTCTCTCCCGCTCAATTCCTTTAGCTACAAGTGGAAGGGTGGAGTCGATAGATACTGTCCCATCTGCAAAACACAGGAAGAGTCTACCGCCCACGTTTTGTTTGTGTGCCTAGCTTTTGCTCTCCCATGGCAAATATGGCACAAGCCGATTTGTTCCAACCTAGGCACTAGATCACACAAAATAGCTATGCGTCTTTTGAGAACTAACACCTGAGAGGACATAGTCGTTGCTCTGGCTAAATTCCTCCGTTGGTCCTGGGCTATACGTAGGGTCCAGGTGAATAGGAACAATCCTTCAGCTCCTTAAGCTTTAGAAATCTAAGTCTACCTATGCCCCGCTATTTTTAGTCTTTTTTTTTTTACTTCTTATTTAAATTGAAAGATCACTATGTTTTGTAATATTGGTTTTAGCATGACCTCAAGGGCTGGTCCCGTTTTGAGGCTTTTTGTCTTTGTCTTATATGTACCTTTTATTCCTTTTATTGTAGTGTATCTTTCATGATGTAACAATCAAATAAAGATTTGTTGAATTGAATTGAATTGAAATAAGTAATGTGGAGAAAAAGTTTGCAGCCACTAAATAGATTGTAAGCAGAGTTTCCCATAAAGGAACAACACATGTGGGGGAGGAAACCTGTCCAGAGGCTCCTGGAAAGGGGAAACCCGGGGAGAAATGTCCTCAACGTTCGGAACAACCCTGTGTAATTAATAAATCTTTAGAGCTAGATGAACTATCTACCTCACAAGACATAAGCCCACCCCGCTAAGAAAAGTAAACAACCTGGGGTCCCGAGCACGGTATTTGCAAGAAACCATAAGACAGGACATAGTACTCGGGGGTGAGCAACCTCCAAAAAGAAAAACATTATACCGTTATCCTAGAGGGTCTCCTAAATAAGTTGTACGCCAAACTGGAGAATGTCAAGCAGAGAGTCATAGCCGAGCTCGCTGAAATAAAGGGTAGATTAATGGTACTAGAAAGTGCCCACATGAATACAGGGAGTGATCAGGCAGAGGAAACTGATAGGGGGGACACAATAGCCGACACACAACCCTTGGACATTCCACGTACCAAGGAAATATCATATCTCAGAACAAATTGCCCCCTGCACCTTTATCGCAAAGCATAGAGCCAACACAAAATAGGGAGGCCATGTGTGCGTACTAAAGTCCAAAACCACCAAGAGTATGGAACTACACCCCAGAGACATTACACCTTCCTCCTGAGGTAACACCATATATTATCACTTTAAAAGGAACCCCTAAACTATCCCCTCAAGCTAAGGAATCCTGGACAGAATTAAGAAATAAAGTGGTGCACCGGTGGGACCCACAGAAAAAAAGGGCACTGAAGATTGCATAGTTAATAATTTCCCACACCCAGAGGCGGTAAGCTTTACACTTAAGAAGATTCCATCTAGACAACAGTACATGACCAACTGGGAAGAACGGGTAGCTGCTGTCCCAATAGGTTTTTTCTATAAGCCACCTTCCCTACTTGCCAAGCCACTCTCCTACAGAAGGGCAAACCCAGTACATATATTTAGCATGGGACCCAAAGTACCCTGTTTTAACAGTTACGCTCCACTTTCTAGCTTAGCCGATCAGGATTGACAAAGTGATCAAGGTGAGACAAAAGTAAATCTCAGGGTAATAAGTCCCCAGGAGTGTACTGTTGATGAACATCTAATAAAAGCCACCAAAATACCTACCCAAATAGAGATTAGATCGTGTAATATAGCCGGGAATAAAAATAAACTTAAAGATAAAGAATGGTTAGATGGGATAAAATCACTTCAATTACTATGTCACCAGGAGACTTGGCTTACTCAAGAGCCATATATTGATGGTTTTGTTACTGTTTGAACCCTAGAAATAGCATCGGTCTCTGGGCGAGCAAAGGGAGGTTTGGCAATTTTTATTTCTACTACAGCACCAATTGAACTCATAAAGATGTATAAAGGCTCCCCTTATTTTCAACTGGTACTCTTAGTAATGGGAAAAAATCAACCCTTTATTGTGGTGGACTTTTACAACAATATTTTTAATAATACTCGTTACGAGTTGGAGAGAGTACTGGCTAACTTTGTAAAGGGGTAGACCCCTCATATATATGTATCTGGGTTGGGGATTTTAATATCAATAAATGTAGCTTCTCAGGAATGAAAGTTGTGGATTCACAGATATAACGGGGATTGAATTGAATTGAATTGAATAGACTCTTATATAGCGCATGGCTACACGAAAGCATCCCAGCGCTTAACAAGGATAGCCCAAGGACAGAAAAAGTACCATTAACTAGAGGACAGTTCTATGTCCTCGGAAAGAGCCAGGTTTTCAACTTCTGCCGGAACACAAGCAGACAGGGCTCCTGGCGAAGAGTCAGAGGAAGAGAGTTCCAAAGTTTGGAGGCATTTAGTGAGAAAAGACGCCCACCAGAGCGAGATCTGTTGATTCGAGGTATCGCAGCCAAGTTAAGGTCGTTGGACCGAAGAATTAGTTGGGATTTATAGGGAATGACCAAATTTTCCAGGATGGGAGGGCCTTTCCCATGGAGGAGTTTGTGTGTCATGCACAAAGATTTGAAGAAGACCCGTTCTTTCACCGGAAGCCAGTGAAGGGATTTAAGAGCGGGTTTAGCTGATGTGCGATGGTTAATGCCCATTAAAAGTCTTGCCGCCGCATTCTGAACGACTTGAAGTCGCTTAGTCGTAGAGGCTGGCACTCCTAAGTACATGGCATTCCCATAATCTATCCTGGAGAGGATCAAAGATTATATTAAAATTTTTCTGGCCCTTTCCGGCAGTTGTGGAAGATTTTTTCGTATAGTTTTTAAAATCCCAAAGCAGGTAGCAGCGACCTTCCTGGCCTGAGTTCTGAAAGTGAGTTCCGCATCGAGCCAGAGCCCAAGGCTTTTAATTTCTGGCTTAGGAGTAGGGCCCGGTCCCATACACACGGGCCAGAAGGTTGCGTTATCAAAGCTAGCCTGCCGTCCCAATAACAAAAGCTCTGTTTTCCCACCATTCAGTTTGAGGTGGGACTGATCCATCCAGCGTGCCACAGCCTCTAGGCAGTTACGTAGCTGCAGCAGAGACTGTCTAAACTGATTCAAGGAGAGCACCAGCTGGGTGTCGTCGGCGTAACTCACCAGCTGGACCCCAAAAGGGGCCACTATCCCCGCCAGAGGGGCCATATACACATTAAACAACGTGGGGCTGAGGGACGACCCCTGCGGAACCCCACATTGTAATGGCAGCGGACCAGAGCAAAAGTCATCCTCAAAGACCTTAAAAAATCTATCCTCCAGGAAGGATTCCAACCACTTGAGAGCCTTGCCCGTGACTCCCACATCACTAAGACGGGTAACCAGAATATGATGGTTGACCGTGTCGAAGGCGGCGCTGAGGTCCAGGAGGATAATGGCTGCGCTGCCACCGTCATCCAGAATCCTCCTGGCATCCTCCACCACCCTCAACAAGGCTGTTTCTGTTCCCTGTCCTTTCCTAAATCCAGTTTGTGATGGATGAAGCAAATTATAAGTTTCCAAAAAGGAGGCTAATTGTGAATTGACAAATTTCTCAGTAAGTTTACTGATGCCCGGTAGTAGGGAGATAGGGCGATAGTTGGAAAAATCCCCTGGGTCCAAACTAGGTTTCTTAAGCAAGGCCCTGACCATTGCTATCTTCCATTCTCTCGGCACGATGGCTGAGATCAACGAGGCATTCACCATGTTCACAATTAATTTGCTGACAGTTGGAAGGACAGCATTTAAAATGCTCATCGGAGCAGGATCACACGGGGAGCCGCTCTTTATGGCATTCAGCAAGGTAGGCAAGAGATCCTCCCTAAGAGGAGAGAAAGAAGAGAGCCTAGGATGATACGATTGATGCTGACTAACAAGTGACGCTTTATAGTCGATTGAGGAAAGTGGGGGAAGTGTGTCGATGATCTTTTTAATCTTAGTGCAAAAGAAAATCGCCAATTCCTCACACCGGCTGCCTGCTTCATCTGAATCAGGTTGCGGATCGGGGACTTTAGTCAGTAATTTCACTATTCTAAATATCTCCCTGGGGGCATTGGCAGAGGACTCAATTTTACTGGCAAAGAAAGCAGATTTAGTGTTAATCAGAGCGGTCTTGTATTTCTTTAAAGCCGCTCTGTATCTGCTTTTTTTCTCACCACTAAAGTCTCTCCTCCATTGCCTCTCTTCCCTTTTGCACTCTTGTTTAAGAGCTCTCAACTCCTGATTAAACCAGGGATGCTTGGTGAGGCCCTTCTTAGTTGTAATCAGTTTTTTTGGCACCAAACTGTCCAAGGAGCGTTCTATCCACAGGTTGAACTCCTGATTGGCTCTCTCCACATCCAAATGGATTGAGGGTTCGGTATGCTTCAGGATGTTTACCCATTTAGAAAGGTCAAGCTTGGACCAATGCCTGGCTAGCCCTTTACAAGGATTTGAGGACGAACTAGGCTGAACCACCTTCCAACTAAAAGGGACCACCATATGGTCTGAACAGGGGACCGGGACAGGTACTTCAATGATGAGGTCAGGAATGTTACAAAAGACAGGGTCCAGCAAATTACCCTTTGAGTGAGTAGGATATGATACTTTTTGGCTTAGGTCATAACTACCTAGATCCTTTATAACTTCTGAGGCGGCTAAATCCGAAAGTTTATTAAAATGAAGGTTAAAATCCCCCAGCACCAGAAAATTAGAGACAGTAGTGGCTACATCCATCACTGTTTCAGCCAGGTTTTCTTGAAAGAGCCCCAAAGGGCCCGGAGGGCGATAAATCAGGAAGCCTGAAAAAGAAGTAGCTGGGGATATTGTGATAACAAAGTGAGCACTCTCACTGTCCGAGATTGAAAGCTCGAGTAGGCGGCATGTGATGTAATCCTTGTACATAATGGCAACCCCTCCCCCGGTTTTAGCAACTCTGTCCTTATGCTGGATCAGATATCCAGGGGGCAATGACCGCACAATATCCGGATCTGAAGTGGGGCTCAGCCAAGTTTCCGTAAGAAACAGGATATCCAGAGATTTGTCGAGAAGTAAGTGAGAAATCTCAAGAGCATGTTTGGGCAATGAGCGGCAGTTTACTAGTGCCATTTTTAAATCCTGTTCACATCGGCTTCTCGACTTATCACTCTCTGTAGTCCCAAAAGCACAGGTCGTACACATAAATTGCCTACGAGCTAAATTTAGCGAGTGATAACAATTGATGGGTATATTGCCCTTTAATGATAGTAAGGACTGGCGTGAATACAGAAGAGGCAACATACCTACTGGGGCAGACGGTCCAGGCCCTAGGCCCGACCGTGCGCGAACGGGCGCAAACGGGCTTACCTCTGGCGCATAAACGGCGCTCCCGCTGCGCTCGACCGCTGCGCGAGCGCGCGTATCCATGAGTCGTTTAAGTAGGCTGCCGACCTGCCCACCGGAGCGCTAGAGCGCTAACAACAATGGCGCTCCAAAACAGAGCAATATCGGGACAGGGACCCGCTCTAAAAGCGGTGAAATCACCGATTTAAAGTGCGAGAAATGCGTGACTGATTAATTTACAACATTTCCCACACAATAGCTATGGGGATAAATTAAATGAACTCCTGTGCAAACAGTCTTGAAGTTCTATTATCAAAGGGTAAAGGGGGAGAAACAATAAATTCAACCTTCCAAAGTAGAGGAAACCCAACATGTATTGATCACATTATAGTGTCCACTATTGGCCTTAAATACTGTGGTCCACCAACTAGTGATTTTACCAGATTTAGTGCTCATGCCTCATTGACCTTGCCAATAATTGTTAAAACAAATGAGCCGGAGGACACATTTTTGTTGCATAACATAGCGGCGGCCTGGAAGAACACTATTAGCATAAAATGGACAGGTAGTAACGAAGATATTATGTTGCAAAAGGTTGTTATAGAAAAAAAGGAAAGTTTTTACATTTGCACTGATATTGACTCTCCCCCCGGCATGATTATGACCGCCTGTGAGAGAATCACCATGGCAATATCTATTAATTTAAGCAAAGAAATCACTACTAAAAAGAGACATGCAAATGGCTGGTTCAATCATGATTGTACGCGGGCAAAACAAGAGTTAAACAAGGCCCTACTCACATCACCTAGAGATAGGATAGAAATTAAGCAACTTAGACTATCATATAAGCAGGCCCTAAGAAGCAGGTAGAGTGAGGTACAAGAGGAGGCCTAGTTGAAACTAAATCAAGCTGCAGACACCAGGGACTCTACTCTTTTCAGTAAAGTGATAAATTCACCAATGTGGAAAGATGAAGAGACCCCATTATTGAAACAGTCATTGCCCAGAATGGTTTGTTTACTCATTTTGGTGGAATTTTAAATGCATCTACCAATAATACAGAGCAGTCGCCCTCTATAGCTGCGATACCTCTCGAACAAATGAGGCTAGAGGAGGTAACTATTGGAAATAATAAGATGAAACAGGGTAAGGCCCCGAGACCCGATGGAGTTCCAGCCAATGCATATAAAAAACACATTTATTTATGGGCACCTAACTGAACCCAGGTCTGTAATGCAGCTGCTAAACGTTGTGTCCCGAAGACATGGACAGAAAGTGTAATCATCCCTATTTTTAAACAGGGAAGTCGGAGAGATGTGAGATTCTGCCACCCCATATCCCTCCTAGACTCATCTATTAAGATAATTGGGCGAATAGTCCTTGGTAGATTGGAGAATTGGGCTAATGTTATGAACATCTTGACTGAGACCCAATATGGCTTTAGGGGGGAGATGAGGATAGTGGAGCAGAGTATAAACTTGCATCTAATGATCAACAAATATACGATGGCTAAGGAAGAACATATTCACCTATGCTTTGCAGACCTAAGTTCGGCCTTTGACTATGTAAACCATGCTAAATTATGAGAGAAAATGATTGATATGGGTGCTCCCGATGATATTGTCTCTTTTTTATCACAATTATATGTGAGATTAACATCTAGAGTAAGGTATGGGAGGCAAGGAGAGTGCACCCATAATTTCAAGGTGTTCAAGTGAATAAGACAGGGCTGTGTTATCGCACCCCTTCTCTTCTCATTATACATTAATAAGATTGATAATACTCTTCAGAATCTAAATACTGATGCCCCAAAAATTGGCTCATGACTGACCCCGCTGCTCTTGTATGCAGACAATGTGGTTCTAATGTCTAGAACTGCTAACAGATTACAAGAACTGATTGAAGCCTTCGTCTCATAAATGGAGCAGAGAGACCTAAAATTAAACCTTACCAAAACATTTGTGATGGTCTGCGGTCAAGGTAGGGCCTAGAAAAAGCACCACTAAGTAAGGGACTATAAGTTAACAGAAGTCCAGAATTTTTCCTACCTTGGTATCTTATTCTCTTTTACTAGTAATTGGGCTCCTCACCTAGACCATTCTAGACTCAATTCATTAGAACCATGGAGGCGATCTTCATAGTTTGCAACAAAATAGGAAGTAAACCTATCCACGATATGCCTAAAATAAATGTCAGTAAATACCTATCATTAGTAACCTTTGGCTCTAAATTATGGAAGAAATGCCAAACTTAATACATTGCAATCCTGTGACAATTATTTCTTCTGTCGCATGCTAGCCGTACAAAGATCTACCTCCACATATCTCTTGCATAAAGAGCTGGATGCACCATATGTGGCCGACCTAATTCAAGTAAGAGCTTTGTGCTCGTGGCATAACATCTGGTGCAAGGAGGGACCAAAGTTTCCAAGGGATATAATAAGGGGTTGCTTAACTTTGGAACACACTAACAAAATCCCATGGCTAGCATAAATGGACAAGTTGTAAAAGAACATTGATAAAGATCTATTGGTAACAAATTCCACAGACATCCTGCAATTTGGTAAAAGAGAAATTCAAAAACTGTAAATGGAGAAACTAAGCCAAGAGAGGGCTAGGAGGGATGAGAAAAAAAAAGTGTATTGAGATATATAAGTAAGTAAGTAAACTTTATTGCTTAGTTAAATAAAAACCTTTGCAATCCACTACATTGTACAGTGACATAAACCCAGGTAGATAAGCAACACATTTTGTTTAAAAGATTTGATTAAATACGTTAAAACGTTGCGATATTACCATGAGACAGTACAGGTTCTAAAATGGCATTCTGTACAACCAATAAAGTGCATTGAGTAACATAAAAGTACGGCCTATCAGGTTAGGAGTCCATTCTCCATTCGCTCTTGCTCAAACAATTTCAAATTTCTATAAAATTAATTTTGCAAGGTCTTGGTGTGGGCTGATTTAAAGTACGTTTGACCTCACCACTCAGGGGCAGCATACCAACTAGGTCCATGATCATGATTTCAATTTTTTGACCCTTTCATTATTCTTTTGCCGGCCTGCTCCATGAACCTTACTAAGGCATAATTTAACTCCGGGTTTTGTGAATTAAGACTTGCTAAAACTGCAGCTCTGCAGGATCTGATTTCCATTTTGTTCCAAGTTTTCCTTAGGAGGGACCTTCTTTCCTGCATCAGGCTTGTACATAAGCAGAGAATGTGGATTATATCTTCTTTGTGTTTCCCACAAAGGCGGCATAGCTGCTGTGTTTGGTCTCTTTTCCACTTCGGCAGATGACAAAGCAGGTTGGACACTCCCAGTCTTAATCTTAGAAAACAAAGTTTGGTATGTGCAGTGAATGGTAAAGATAGGTACCCCTGGGGAGACAGATTGGAGTACGTGTTGAGAGTTAGCCAGCCGTGTGACCTTTTTGCGAGACTTGATTTGTCTATAGAGAGTTTTTTCATACTTATTTTTGCCAATCTTTTAAATTCGCCTTGGCTGATTTGCAAATCCCATGCTTCAATTAAGTTCAAAGTTGCCAGGCCTTTGGCCCAGTATGCATGCCCCGAATGCCATTGGTTTGTGGATCTAATAGACCAAAGATATTGTGCCAGACTCCCGGCTTTTGATGACCTTAGTTTATGACAGATTATTAAAAAACTCATTAGTCTCGCCAGAGATTGATTGCTGATGCCCATTTCAAGCCTGATCTGTGCTGATGAGGTGTTTTTTGGAAGCTTAAACACTGTTCTAAAGATTTTTGCAATAATTGTGTTCAAGTTGCCACTGTCCCGCCCCTTTAGAACCTCGCTTCCATATGATAGGGTGGGAATAACTTTTGCCTGGGCTGTCTGCAAAATAGGGGTAAAAGTTGGTCCGAACAGTTTTTTATAGATGGAGCTGAGAGCAAAAGAAAGTGCTACTCCCTTCTTTTTTTGCTCTTCTAGCTGAGTTTTGTAGCCGCCGTTGTTGTTAAAAAAGACACCTAAATATTTTTGACAAGGTGCTTCTTCAATTCTCTCCATGTTTGAAGACCAAGCCGTCTTCCGGGGCCTACCAGGACGCACCGCCAAGATTTTTGTTTTTTTGTTATTTATCTGAAGCTCGTTCCGTATAGAATACTCAGCAGTTGCATCCATTAGTCTTTGCAGTCCTATTTTTGTGTTGCTTAAAAGGACCAGGTCGTCTGCATATAAAAGGCTTGACAACCGAAAACTGGCAAGTTTAGGAGCATGGGAGTTTATTTTATTTAGTGCCTCAAGAAGGTCTGATAGAAAAAGATTAAAAAGGGTGGGGGCCAAAACACATCCTTGTTTTAGGCCTCTAGATGTTGTTATTCGACGTGATAGTCTTGATCCATCCCCAATCTTTATCCTGACCCAGGTGTCATGGTGCAGCAACTGTATGGCTCTTAATAGGTCGTGTGGTATGCCCAGACTGTAAAGTTTCTGCCAAAGCTTTGTCCTGTTAACATTGTCGAATGCGGCTTTATAATCAATAAATCCCATGTAGAGAGATCCTTTGCTTGATTCTGCCTGATCTATCAGACAGGACAGTGACATGAGGTTGACTGATGTTCCTGTATCTTTCATAAAGCCAGTTTGGTTTGGCGGAATTACTTGGTTTTCCTCCGCCCAAGCCCGTAGTGAGTTCAACAATATCCCAGCGAAATACTTTGCTTCATTATCAATGAGTGCGACCAGTCTGTAGTTCTCAGGGGCTTGCTTATTTCCTCCTTTGAAGACTGGCACCAGGATCGATCCATTCCAAAGGGGCGGAATAATGTTCTTTTGTAAAATGAAAGAGAACAAGGGGGCTAGCTTTGATGCCCAAAAAACTGGATCCTCTTTGTACAAAGCCGGGGGAATGCCTCCTGGGCCGGGGGCTCCGTCTTGCCTGCCTTTTTTAATCAGTTTTACTATGTCCTCCTATGTATTGAGATATATGGCTTACATCGAGTCGCTGGTCTACCTAATTATTTGGTTAAAGTTACAAACACTCAGGACAGATTTTATATAACAAAACAGCGTTTTTCCAAAACGTGAAAAATGGCAGAAAATCGTCCGCAAATGTCCAAGTGATGGTGTTAGAGTCGGGGATCTCTGGTTGGCGCAAGGTTGCCCTTGTGTCAAGCAGGAACCCTCTCCTCCACGTCAGGGCGCAGGATAACCCCTCGCGAATGACCCTTGCTCACCCTCTAGGTGCGTGGCGTGAGCAGCCAAGGCGATTCCTCAGGCGTTGTTGGTTAAGCACTTACAATCGTACACACAGTAAATACATCAATCCCCCCAGAAACGGACACCAGACTTGGATATATATAAAAATACGATTCTTTATGTCAAAATAAGGTATATATATCTCAACAGACTTATCACAAGACCAATAACGTTTTCGCTAGGCCACCAGGTTATACAGCAGGCAAATGTTCTTGTTTGTAGCTTCAAATGGATAGTTCGTAGTCTCTTTACTTGTAGTTCCAGTACTCACAGAGATCGGTTCCTGCGAACGGGGAAATAAGGCGTTGCGGGCCCCGAGCCCGATACTGGAACTTCCTTAGTGATGTGGAGAGTCGGCACAGGTCGGTGCGACTCTCGGCTTGGGAAGTGTTCTTGGGTCCTCAATCAGCAGGTGTGGGCACGTAGGCAGGCGCGGCCAGCGACCCTTTAGCACGGCGGTGCAGGAGGGTCTCCACAGCGGAGGCGGCGCGGCCTGAGATGTCCGGGGATAGCGAAGCGGGGTCGCAGGGCACGGTCAGTGCAGCTGGATGACCCGGCGTAGATCACAGTCGTCGGACGGCTTCCGGCGGGAGGGGTGATAGCGCGGTCAGCGCGCTCCAGTAGCAGGCGGTGACAGGGATGCAGGCGGCCTGGCCCGGGGTCAGAGAGCGGCTCGGGACGGAGCGGGGCTCTCACGGGTTTGAGGCAGGCGAGCTTCTGAGTGTCACGGCCCTAGGAGGGGCGATGAGGGGCGCAGTCTCTTTTCCAGCGGGATGCACACACGGCTCGAATTGGAGGACGAGCAAGAAGCACAAAGAACCCACTGTTCCTGGGGTTCAGTTCAGGGGGCAAGCTCAGATCAAGCCCTTGGAGAATGTTCAAGCACAAAGTAGCAAAGTCTTTTCAGTAAGTCTCTTCCTCTCCTTTCTCAGCAAGGCAAGCAGCAGGCCAGCTCCTCCAGCGTCTTCTTCTCCTTCTAGTCGGGCAGAGGTTCTTTGTGGTAAAACAGGATTCTGATTTCTTAGGAGCCAGGCTCCTACTTTTATACACTGATTCTTTTGTTCTTTAGCGCCAGGGGGCCTAGGCCTGGCTCAGTCCAGTTCTGGAGCACTTTGCTATGGTGACTCTGCTCTTTCCTTTCAGCAGCAGGGCAGAGACATCAGCCGCCCCGCAGGGGGTGGCGCCGGCTTTGTGGTGGCAGAGCACAGGTCTATTCAAGAGTCAAGGTGTACTCCTCCCACCCATCCAGGTGTAATCTCTCTACCCACCACCTGGCAGCCAACCTGTCTCTGGGGATTCCCCAACCCTGCTCCTTACTGTTGCCAGGCAGAACACATACACACAGCAGAGGCGGACTGAGATGGTCAGGTCAGTAAATACTAACTTTCTAAAAGTAGCATTTACAAACCCAGGATATTAAAATAAACTTGACTACAAGAAGTATTTTATTATTCTGAGTTCAGGCATACCAAACTTGACACTCTACCATGCTCTCTGAGTCCACTGGGGTCACAGCGTTGGCGTGATCCCAGCAGCCCATTCTGGCCTATGGAGAGCAGGTAGCCCTCAATAGTGAAGAACGGAAAGGGCTGTAATTCACTACTAAGACATGCCACACACACCAGGGCATGTCTTACCTTATGCCTACAATGCACCCTGCCCTTGGGCCTACCAAAGGGGTGGCTAATATGTAGGTAAGGGAAGGTTTAGGGACTGGCAAGTGGGGGCACTTGCGCAGTCAGCGCGACGGTCCCGGACCGCGCACAGGGTCTGCGGTGGCAGACCCTAGACACACTTTACAAGGCCGCTTCCGTGGGTGGCGCAACCAGCGCTGCAAGCCCACCAGCGGCATTGGCATTCACAAGCCCTGGCACCCCTGGTGCACTTTACTGGGGACTGACAGTGAATCCAATAAACCAATCATGGACATCAATTACAGGTACACTTTACCTAGGGAGCACTTGCACTGCGGCACGGATTAGCCGTGGCGCAGTGCCCTGAGCGGACAACACCAGCAAAACAGTCGAGGCACACCATCAAAAAGTGGAAGGGAAACTCACGCCAAGGTGCCAGGTCTAACACGTGTCCCCTCCAGCTGAAATGTGGGGAGAACTACCCTTGCCCAGGGGGTTCCTCGTCACTAAGGCGGAAATACCTGGACAGACCGTCAGCGTTGGCGTGATCTGTACCAGGACGGTGTTCCACCGTAAAGTCCATACCCTGTAGGGAGATGGACCACCTCAACAGCTTCGGGTTTTCACCCCTCATTTGCATCAACCATCTGAGGGGCCTGTGGTCCGTCTGAACCCGGAAGTGAGACCCAAACAAGTAGGGTCTTAGCTTCTTCAGCGCCCAGACCACAGCAAATGCTTCTCGCTCAATTGCACTCCACCTACTTTCCCGTGGAAGTAACCTCCTACTGATGAAGGCTACGGGTTGGTCCCAGCCCTCCTCAGTCATCTGTGAGAGAACGGCCCCCACACCATGCTCTGAAGCGTCTGTCTGGACTAGGAATTCCTTGGAGAAGTCAGGGGCCAAGAGCACGGGCGCCGTGCACATGGCAGTCTTCAGGGTGTCGAAAGCTTTCTGACAGGTGCCAGTCCAAATCACGTTCCTGGGCTGCTTCTTCGAAGTCAGCTCTGTCAAGGGGGCAACGATCGTTCCATAGCCCTTGACAAACCTCCTGTAGTACCCAGTGAGCCCCAGGAAGGCCCTCACTGCGGTCTGCGTCTTGGGGGGTTCCCAAGCCAGGATGGTCTCAATTTTGGGTTGCAAGGGTGCCACCTTGCCACTCCCCACTTGGTGTCCCAAGTACACCACGGAACCCTGCCCGATCTGGCACTTGCTTGCTTTGATCGTGAGGCCTGCTCGGCGCAGCGCCATCAACACTTCCCAGAGGTGGCGCAGGTGTTCAGGCCAGGTGGCACTGAACACTGCGATGTCATCCAGGTAGGCGGCACTGAACGCATCCAGCCCAACCAGTACCTGGTTGACCAACCTCTGAAAGGTGGCAGGGGCATTCTTCATCCCAAATGGCATGACTCGGAACTGGAAGTGCCCATCTGGTGTAGAGAATGCGGACCTCTCTTTGGCCCCATCGGTCAAGGCGATCTGCCAGTACCCAGACGTTAAATCAAACGTACTGAGGAACCGGGCAGCCCCCAGCCGATCAATGAGCTCATCAGCTCTGGGGATGGGGTGCGCGTCAGTCTTCGTGACTGAATTGAGTCCTCTGTAGTCCACACAGAACCGGAGTTCAGGTGTGGCTCCCGGCGCAGCAGCCTTTGGGACCAAGACCACGGGGCTGGACCAAGGACTGCTGGAGGACTCAACCACCCCTAGCGCAAGCATTTTGGAGACCTCCTCCCTAATGCAAGCTCTGACCCTGTCAGTTACCCTGTAAGCCTTGTGCTTTACAGGTAAGCTGTCTCCTGTGTCCACATCATGGACGCACCAATCTGTGACACCAGGAACCAGGGAGAATCGGTCGGAAAACTGTCCCAGCAAGTGGCGGCAGTCTTCCTGTTGTTCGGGCGTCAGGGTGGGTGAGAGGTTAACTCCATCCACTGACCCATCTTTCTCAGAGGCCACTAAGAGGTCAGGAAGAGGCTCGGTCTCCTCTTCCATTCCATCATCAGTGGCCAGCAGCATGCCCACTTCGGTCCTCTCTAAGTGGGGCTTAAGGCGGTTAACATGTAGGACCCTCAAAGGGTTCCTGGGAGTCTGCATGTCCACCAAGTAGGTGATAGGACTTTTGCGCTCCACAACCTCAAATGGACCGGTCCACTTGTCCTGAAGTGCACACGGCTCCACTGGGGCCAAGACCCACACCTTTTGTCCAGGTTGAAGCTCTACCAGAGTGGCATTCCGGTCGTACCACCGCTTCATCTCCTCCTGGCTGGCTTCCAGATTTGCCTCAGCAAGTTGCCTGAAACGCCGAGTCTGGTTTCGGAAGGCCAGCATGTAACTATATACATTCTGGGGAGGTTTCCTGGGAGATTGCTCCCAGCCTTCCTTTACCAAACTCAGAGGTCCTCTTACCGGGTGACCATACAGAAGCTCAAAGGGGCTGAACCCTAGAGACTTCTGTGGCACCTCTCGGTAAGCGAAGAGCAGGCATGGCAAGAGGACGTCCCACTTACGCCTCATTGGACCGTCCAGGCCCATGATCATGCCTTTGAGGGTTCGGTTGAATCTCTCAACCAACCCATTTCCTTGGGGATGGTAAGGAGTGGTGAACTTGTACGTTACCCCACACTCCTTCCACAGGGATTTCATATATGTGGATATGAAATTGGTCCCCCTGTCGCTCACCACCTCTAGAGGGAATCCCACTCGGGAGAAGATTCCCATCAGTGCCCGTCCCACCACGGGGGCCGTCACTGTCCTCAGAGGGATGGCTTCAGGGTACCGGGTGGCATGGTCCACCAAGACCAGGATGAACCTGTTGCCCAGGGCTGTCTTGGGGTCCAGAGGCCCCACAATATCAATACCCACTCGTTGGAATGGCGTACCGACCACAGGGAAAGGTTGCAGAGGAGCCTTGTGCTTCCCTCCGCTCTTACCACTTGCCTGGCAAGTCTGACAGGTTCTGCAGTAGGAATCGGAATCCTTATGCATTTGGGGCCAGTAAAAGTGGGTGACAAGCCTGTCATAGGTCTTGTCCATCCCCAAATGTCCTGCTAACGGCACATCATGAGCCAGCCCCAGTAGGAAGGTTCTGAACTTCTGGGGTACCACCAGCACACGGGCTGACCCAGGTTCAGCAGCCTTAGGCTCGGAATACAGGAGGTCACTCTCCCAGTACACGTAGTGTGTTTTGGCCTGAACACCATTGGCCTGGTCTGCAGCCTGCTGCCGCATACCCACGAGAGAAGGGCATTCTTTCTGCTCCCTGCAGAATTCCTCCCTGGAGGGACCTCCTTCTTGCTGCCAATGGGTCAGCTCAGGCAGATCTCCCAGTTCGGCAATCTGTTCCCCGGTAGGCTCCAGAGCATCCCCCTCAGGGTCTACTTCCTCCTGGGCCGTGGGAACTTCGGGGGCCGGTTTCCCGCGCCTCCTGCGCCTTCTCCCTAAGGCCGGTTCCTGGACCTCTCCCTCAGGCTCCAGGACCCTCTCAACACCCCTACGGGCTGCCATGGACCGGGTGGTCACGCACGCCCAGTCGGGTAGACCCACCATCCTCAGATGCGTGGTCTTCTCCACCTTCTCCCAAGGGGAACTCTCCAGGTCGTTCCCTAGCAGACAATCTACAGGCATGTCAGTCCTCACAGCGACTTGTAGAGTACCAGAGACCTCCCCCCACTCAAAGGGAACTTGAGCCATTGGACAACGACTCTCTACGTTGTCAGCATTGACAACCCTACAGTAGGCATTGGGTACAATCTGCTCTTGAGACACCAGGTGTTGCCTCACCGAGGTCACGCTGGCTCCTGTATCTCTAAGAGCCTCAACCTTCTTTCCATTGATGGTCACCACCTGCCCATATTTCTTAGTGTTAGAGGGCAGGTAGGTTACAGGGACCATCTCACTGTCTCCTAGCGAGACTAGGGTCATCTGCCCGGGACCCCCACCCTCCTGGACTGCTACTTCATCCCCAAAGTTAACACTAGCTACTTGCCGGGGTGGAGCACCAGTGGGTGCGGTCTTACCAAACAGGCGACACTTAGGATCAGAGGCAATGTGACCCGGATCGCCACACTTATAACAATTGAAGGGCCCCTTTGGAACAGGTCTACCTGTCGGGGCCCCGTTCTGCTGCGGGGTTGGGGGAGGCTGAGAACCCTTCTGCTGGTTCCCTTGGGAATTACTTTGGGGGCCTTTTTGGAACCCCTTCTGTTTACCCTTGTCCCCCCCACTCTTCTGCTGGGGACCCTGCCCACCTTTGGCGGAGTCTCCCACTTGACCCTTGTGGACCCTGGTGCTGAGCCAGCGGTCCGCCTCCTCAGCAAGCTTCCTCGGGTTGGACAGCTTGCTATCTATCAGGTGCTGGCGTAGCTCAGGAAAACATTGACTGGACAAGTGCTCCCATGCAATTAAATCAAGCAGCCCTTGATAATCATTCACTTTGCTACCCTTCACCCAACCATCCAGCGCTCTGCAGAAAAAGGTCACATATTCCACATACGTACTCTCAGGGATCTTCTTGGTCTCCCTGAACCTCTGTCTATATAGCTCAGGAGTTAACCCATACCTGGTCATTAAAGCTTCCTTCATATGGGGGTATGAGGTTTGGAGATCTAAGGGTAAATCTAACAGTGTGTCACGCCCTTCAGCAAGGAACCTTCCCCACAACCCCGCTCCCCAGTCTTTCTCAGGGACCCGGTGTGAGGACATGGCCACCTCGTAGGCCCTAAACCACTGCCCTATGTCATCCTTTCTGAAATACTCCTTTACTACATCTTTGGGGATGTACACCTTGGACTCTACCTGCGCTGGTGGAGTGCTGCCACCAGAAGGAGCGGTGTCCAAACTTTTCGCCTTCAGCTCCAACTCCTTCAATCTGATATCATGATCCATTTGGCGTTGTTGTGCCTCCAGGGCCAACTTCTGCTTTTCCATTTCCATTTGTCCTGCCAACTTTGCCATCTCCATTGCATGCGCCCTGTCTGCTGCCCTGTCTGCCAGCTCCTCTGGCGACCGGACTCTGCTGGGCTCCTCAAGGTTGTCGGGTGGAACGATGTCCCCCGCATTCCGTAGGTCTCGTGACTCCTTCCAGGCTCTCAACGCCTTGGTGTACTGGGGCTTCCTCTTGCATCCAGCATGGGGGACTCTGAATTGTACACTGTAGCCTTTCAATTGCTCCATCGTGTAGCCTTCCAGTCTCTCCCAATCCACCTCATCGATTCCAGAAATCACAGAGAGTGCTCTCCCAGCGGAGTGTGAGCCAGGCATGGTTGCAGTAATGGCAGATGTCTCAACAAAGTTCAACAATTACAAACCTGTGGCTGCGTTATTTGGTCTGCTCTCACTATCTGGTGATTAATAATTCACTGTATGCAAATTACAAGTGCAAATCCGAAATCCCAACCGCTGCCAACAATGTTAGAGTCGGGGATCTCTGGTTGGCGCAAGGTTGCCCTTGTGTCAAGCAGGAACCCTCTCCTCCACGTCAGGGCGCAGGATAACCCCTCGCGAATGACCCTTGCTCACCCTCTAGGTGCGTGGCGTGAGCAGCCAAGGCGATTCCTCAGGCGTTGTTGGTTAAGCACTTACAATCGTACACACAGTAAATACATCAATCCCCCCAGAAACGGACACCAGACTTGGATATATATAAAAATACGATTCTTTATGTCAAAATAAGGTATATATATCTCAACAGACTTATCACAAGACCAATAACGTTTTCGCTAGGCCACCAGGTTATACAGCAGGCAAATGTTCTTGTTTGTAGCTTCAAATGGATAGTTCGTAGTCTCTTTACTTGTAGTTCCAGTACTCACAGAGATCGGTTCCTGCGAACGGGGAAATAAGGCGTTGCGGGCCCCGAGCCCGATACTGGAACTTCCTTAGTGATGTGGAGAGTCGGCACAGGTCGGTGCGACTCTCGGCTTGGGAAGTGTTCTTGGGTCCTCAATCAGCAGATGTGGGCACGTAGGCAGGCGCGGCCAGCGACCCTTTAGCACGGCGGTGCAGGAGGGTCTCCACAGCGGAGGCGGCGCGGCCTGAGATGTCCGGGGATAGCGAAGCGGGGTCGCAGGGCACGGTCAGTGCAGCTGGATGACCCGGCGTAGATCACAGTCGTCGGACGGCTTCCGGCGGGAGGGGTGATAGCGCGGTCAGCGCGCTCCAGTAGCAGGCGGTGACAGGGATGCAGGCGGCCTGGCCCGGGGTCAGAGAGCGGCTCGGGACGGAGCGGGGCTCTCACGGGTTTGAGGCAGGCGAGCTTCTGAGTGTCACGGCCCTAGGAGGGGCGATGAGGGGCGCAGTCTCTTTTCCAGCGGGATGCACACACGGCTCGAATTGGAGGACGAGCAAGAAGCACAAAGAACCCACTGTTCCTGGGGTTCAGTTCAGGGGGCAAGCTCAGATCAAGCCCTTGGAGAATGTTCAAGCACAAAGTAGCAAAGTCTTTTCAGTAAGTCTCTTCCTCTCCTTTCTCAGCAAGGCAAGCAGCAGGCCAGCTCCTCCAGCGTCTTCTTCTCCTTCTAGTCGGGCAGAGGTTCTTTGTGGTAAAACAGGATTCTGATTTCTTAGGAGCCAGGCTCCTACTTTTATACACTGATTCTTTTGTTCTTTAGCGCCAGGGGGCCTAGGCCTGGCTCAGTCCAGTTCTGGAGCACTTTGCTATGGTGACTCTGCTCTTTCCTTTCAGCAGCAGGGCAGAGACATCAGCCGCCCCGCAGGGGGTGGCGCCGGCTTTGTGGTGGCAGAGCACAGGTCTATTCAAGAGTCAAGGTGTACTCCTCCCACCCATCCAGGTGTAATCTCTCTACCCACCACCTGGCAGCCAACCTGTCTCTGGGGATTCCCCAACCCTGCTCCTTACTGTTGCCAGGCAGAACACATACACACAGCAGAGGCGGACTGAGATGGTCAGGTCAGTAAATACTAACTTTCTAAAAGTAGCATTTACAAACCCAGGATATTAAAATAAACTTGACTACAAGAAGTATTTTATTATTCTGAGTTCAGGCATACCAAACTTGACACTCTACCATGCTCTCTGAGTCCACTGGGGTCACAGCGTTGGCGTGATCCCAGCAGCCCATTCTGGCCTATGGAGAGCAGGTAGCCCTCAATAGTGAAGAACGGAAAGGGCTGTAATTCACTACTAAGACCTGCCACACACACCAGGGCATGTCTTACCTTATGCCTACAATGCACCCTGCCCTTGGGCCTACCAGAGGGGTGGCTAATATGTAGGTAAGGGAAGGTTTAGGGACTGGCAAGTGGGGGCACTTGCGCAGTCAGCGCGACGGTCCCGGACCGCGCACAGGGTCTGCGGTGGCAGACCCTAGACACACTTTACAAGGCCGCTTCCGTGGGTGGCGCAACCAGCGCTGCAAGCCCACCAGCGGCATTGGCATTCACAAGCCCTGGCACCCCTGGTGCACTTTACTGGGGACTGACAGTGAATCCAATAAACCAATCATGGACATCAATTACAGGTACACTTTACCTAGGGAGCACTTGCACTGCGGCACGGATTAGCCGTGGCGCAGTGCCCTGAGCGGACAACACCAGCAAAACAGTCGAGGCACACCATCAAAAAGTGGAAGGGAAACTCACGCCAAGGTGCCAGGTCTAACAGATGGGAACGCAAATCAGTCCACAATGCACTTTATGCGGTTTTGTAAGTTTTATCAAGATATTAGATAACAAATTTCTACGCCAAATTTTTTTTGCACAGAAATTATTTTTTATAAGGATGCCATGAAATGTATTTGTACCCTTGAAAATGTACTAGCCTGTTGTGCTGTTGCTGGTTTTTCTGTAGGGCCATAAAAAGAAGGAAATCCCTTGTACATCCAGATTATCTAGTTTATGAAGTTGATTGAAGGATGGCCCTTGATTGAAAAGTAAAATGACTAAATGGGATAACAAGGTGATTTATACAAATGTAGTTTTAACAGTTACACTATGTATTATACAAAATTAATTGAAAGTAAGTTTTAAATGTATTTACATTTATGGATTGAAAAAAAAGATTCAAATAGAGTTTTATGATGATGATGACAGAAGCACCATATGAAGTGCTGTATAAGAAAGAGGTGTGAAATTGAGAACTGCTTAGCCCTGCTATTGGTCTCAGAAAATGTGCTGCTGTTGGCTTAAAACAATTCAGAAACTGTCAAAGTTAAGTATAAATAAAAATAAAAATTTACTGCACGTTCATTCCACACACAAGCATGCTGGATGGTCTTTGAGGACAACACTTGTGCAGACAGTCTTTAATCTGTGCAGTGAGAAAATATCTAAATGCACAGATTTTCAAATAGGGCCTGCAATAAACCATGAATATAAATGAGTTCATACAACGCAACTTTATTATGATGCACATTCAAAATGAGGCTTTTTGGGGGCCTTGTTTCATACATGACAAATCAAATTCTCTCTGTATTTCTTCAAAAACGGTTTTCACTAACTTCTTGTCAGGACTGCACACGTCATCCCTCACCTGCATTAAACTTATTTTTAGTTATACATACATCCCTTTCAAGTCCACCAATCCAGGTATGGGTTAAAATATATGAATAGGTAGATTCCTAACCTTCCAAATCCCTGCCCATAAGCCCACCCTGCACTCGGGGCAGCACATAGAAGTTCTTGGTTGTCTGCAGGGATAAGCTGAAGTTTCCACATTTGGAGAGTTAGTGACAGACATAAGTAAGAGCCTACATGTGTCCCCTATGACTCTGCCTGACATGCCTACTGCTCTAACTGGATCCATCATGCATCCCGAAAGAGTCTCCTGGGAGACTGGTGCGCATGTGTAAAAACACTGGGGATTTTGTAGCCCCCCTCTGCAGGGGGCTACAAAACTCTATTAAAAAGGAACACACAGAAAGGCAAGCATTGCAAAGTTGTAGCAGATGGTCTACAGGAGCCATTATTGGCCTGATGCACTCCATTATCTCCAATGAAGCTCCCAACATTCAAATTGTGTCCTATAACACTCTCACAGCAATGCATTTCTGTAACACATTCACAAACATAACATCTAGTTTATTGAAAAAATGCTTAATATTTTATTTATCTATAGTTCACGTAAATAATTCATATGGCACACATTTCGGTTTTATCTACAGTCCCTAAAACTCTGATAATATGAAAAAGACATATTATTGTATTTCTGGTTTTCCTTTCTGGCAAATTTCAACAGCACATTACGTTTGCTAGGAACCGAGAAAGGAGTGTCCGTAGTCCTTGCAGGCAGAAGTCGAGTTCTAGGCAGGAAACTAAAGTGCGTTCGCCCGAGGCCTGTGTTTGCCAGCAAACTCCGAGCAGTCACCGGCCGTAAATTCTCCGGGGTTTATTAGTGTTTAAAAGTGTCAACAGCTCCTGCACAACAGAAGTTAAATAATCTATGCAAACCACAGACGGGCAAAACAAATGGGAATGCAATTAAGCGACCGGAGAGCGGGACTGTGAACTCGTGATTACACTGCGAGACTGAAGCTGGCTGGTGTTGTAGAGGGAGGAATATATTTGATGAGACGGTTTCGTAAGATATCCATTTCCTCATGAGGGGTCAGGGAATGATTTTGAAAACTGTCCAAGCTCCGCTGCGTTTGACAACTCCGGCCTGAAGTCGGTGGTTCAAACCTTTGAAGCGCTCCGCAGGCCTTCGTGGCTTTTTTTCAGTCTAATGTGGAGAAGAACAGATGTGGGCAAAAGTGAACCTGACCACAAGCGCGAAACCAACATTCCTTTCTGCATCGCAGGAAAAGAGACTTAAAAACACGCCACACTGGCAATCCAAGCATGCTCTGAGTTGGTGGCCCCAGTCATATCTGCAGTGAAGAAGGGACAGCAACCTATACTTAAAGTAACATATGGGACTGCATTCAGGGACGCCACACATGCCCTGTGGCAAAGGGGGACCACACCCTTCAGCCCCCCTCGCCCCCCCCCCACCCCTCATTCAGACTAAAGCTTATGAACATCAGTCAGATCTGGGCTTCTGGGGGAATCCTCGCCACATTCTGTACAGGGGCACCACGGGGCAGATTTATGTTGCACTTGCGCCACTTTTGCGCCGCCGTTGCGTCACTTTTGTGACGCAGCAGCGGCGCAAATCCTGCGCCATGGTGCGGGGTATTTACAACATGACGCATCTGGGAGATGCGTCACGTTGTAAAGCCCTGCGCCACATGTAGGCGTTCCAGGGCAGGTGGGGGCGTTCCGGCGCAGGAACGCCTCCTAAAAGTGGCTGAGTAAAATCTACAAGATTTCACTCAGTCACTTTTAGGCCCATGCTGCATCAAAACCCTGCGCCTGCTTGAAGCAGGCGTAAGGATTGACGCAGCATTGTAAAGATAGGGCCCCCCAGAGCATTGCTGGAGCTGCGTCGTGCTTGCAACGCAACTCCAGCAATGCGCCACTTTTACGGCACAGATGCGTCACGCATCTGTGCCGTTTTTGCCCCATGGTGCGCCGCATTATAAATGCGGCGCATCCATGGTGGCGGAGCTGGGGCGCAAAATAACTGGCGCATCCCTGCTGATATGCAGGGATGCGTCAGTCATTATAAATATGCCCCCATCAGTTTACATTACACCACTGACTGCACTGCCAGTGCAGTGCTGAAGGGGGCGCCCCTCTGCACTCTTGTTAGAGAATGGGACTTTACCCGGCACAAGAGAGAGAAAGGCAGGAAAGTGGCAAAGAAAGAGGAAGGGAAACACTGAAAACAGCGAACGAGAGAACGCAGGGGTGGAAATGCACCTGCTAAAGTGAGATAAAAGGTTACAGAGAGTAAGGTGGCAGATGGAATAGGCAGGAACTTACGACTGTTTACTTATGTATTCGTGCGGAGATTGGCACGAAACAAGAAGGTTTATGTACCCTCTTATCCCCAAGGCTCACTGACTAAAGTTGCTGGTGGATGGGTGAATTATTTTTTGCTATTTTTATTTTTCGTGTACATTTAATTTATGTGTTCACTTTTCTTTTCAGGCTGTTTTAACCCTCCACCTTTTACCTCCTCCTTGCTAATATCCAAATAGTCTGCCGGACTTTTTGCACTGTCATGTGACGGAAACACAGCTAGTTCATTCTTCTCACACCAGCCTTATACTCTCTGCCACACCACCTCTGTCCCTTAATGGTGAGACTGGCACAGGTGAAACCGTTTTTAGCCCCCCTCCCCCACTTCCCAGGAAAACTGCTTCTGGTATATTGGCTCAAAGAACGTTTACATCAATCCTTTGAACCCTCTGGATTTAACTGGATATATTGAAATCTTGAAAGTTGCACTACTGTTATTGAAACCCTGTTGGGAAGCTAGCAGAGTGCCTGGATCCGACACAGGATCAAACACTGCCTAGGTTAATGGTGACTTGAGGGGTTGTTTTTATTGTTTGTGTACATATTGTTTCTGTGCTCGATTTTCTTTTAGGTTGTTTTTCTTCTCAGCCTCTCTTCCCCTACATGTACGTAGTCTGGACTGAAAAATCTGATCATACGTGATTGGGCTTTGCAAGGTCATGTTACCAGGCTTCAATAGGTACTTAATTGCTCCTCCCAGGGTATTCTGGCCAGGTTTCCAAGTAAAGAAAGGAAAGGTGAAGGGCAACTGCCAATGGCGACTTCCACGTTTGACCCTAATAGGGCATGGACAGGACCAAGGGCCAGAATGCCTGTCCATTCCTAATCACCGCTGATTATCGCTCCTAGAAAGACTTGCTCAACTCCCTCTCCAATCTGGGTGATTACATAGTCTTAGATCTCCTGGTGTTTTTTGGAAGCAGTGTCTTGGACTCCACCCACATGCCCCATGACTCAATAGACTCTTTGTCATTATGTGTTATTCCAAACTTTTTTTTAAATATTTTATTTTTGAAAATTTAGAACAAAACATTCAGCTGTATTCGAAAGAGCGACATAGAGTATACAGAATATCACAGGTGATACATAAATGGCGTGGAGGAGGAGAAGGCAGCAAATGTCAGGCAGAGCTGGCGAGAACAGCATTATATAGCCAGTGCAACACAGCATCCAGGGACATACCCACAGAAGACATCCCATGGCGTACACATCTCGGGGGGGGGGGGGGGGGTCCGTCCTCCGACACACCACACAATAAGATCGCACCATGCCAGTCAGATTGGAGAACCGTAATCACAACGCACACATTGCCACCCCATCGCAGCAGCAGCCCCGGGCAGCCAATCCCCCAAGAACCTGTGGACACCAGCCCAAGATCACCCAGCCGACAGCACGTCGTCCGCGGCCGTCGCCCCGGCAAGGAGATAGCATCGCAGCGAGGCCCAAATGTCCGTGGGCCGGGACGTTGGTGGCATAAGCTCAGAGTACGTACAAATCTGGTCTTGACAGTATACAAGGTCCCGCTTCCAGTCCTTAAATTTAGGGGCCCTGCCTCAACCATAACGACACGCCACCTGTCTCTTAGCAAGCAAAAAGGCAAGAGCAATGAATTTTCGATGCGTCGCCTGTATAGGCTCTACATAGCCCAATAGGGCCAGGATGGGGGCAGGCACCAACACTGTGTTGATCATCTTTGAGAGCGCTTCAAACACCTGGCACCAATAGCGGTGCACTGCTTCACACGACCACGCTAGGTGGAGAAAGTCCGCACCAGGAGCCCGGCATCTATCGGATCTATCATCCTCGCGGAGCCGATAGCCGTGTAGTCTCGCCGGCGTGTAGTACAGTCTGTGAATGTATTTATAATGGATAATTCTGAGGCGGCTACTGGAGGAAACCCGGTCCGTCTGCATTAAGCAGAATTGCCACTGTTTATCCGTCAACGGGGCCTGCAACTCTCGGTCCCATTTTTCCCTGGCCGCCAACGTCGGCGCCGAGGAATGCACCGATCGGTATATTTTGAAAACGAGCTTGGCCGGAACCTCCTCGCTTAGTATGCGGTGCAGCGGGGCCAGATACGGGGGTTCCTGTGGGAAGCTGGGCGTGAGTGCCCTCAACCCCTGACGGAGGCGGAGGTATTGAAAAACATCTAAGGGAGTAGGCTGTATGCCGCCATACAAGTGTTCCATGGACCTGAACGTGCCATTGTGGTATAAGTCCCCCCACGTCTCCACATGTATGGTGTGAAGTAATTTCCGGAAACCCGTCTCCTGCAACAGGGGCATACTTGGGTGATAAGCAAGAGGCAAGAGCGGTGCGTACACTAGGTCAAGCCCCAGAGTTGCAGCCAACTGATTCCACGCAGTCACCGTGCTAATCAACGTCGTGGGCGTCTTGTCTCTACCCTGCACTGGGATATACAACGCACCCTCTATAGGAATGGGGTGCGCCAGCCAGTGTTCGGCCACAAGCTGCGGCATATATCTCGGCTGCCGCATCCAGAAGTAAGCGTAATGCGCCTGGGCTGCCTGATAATAGAGCTCAAAGTTGGGAATGCCAAAACCACCTTGATCGTAGGGCTTAATAAGGATCTCCCATTTGAGCCGGGGCGACTTTCCGCCCCAAACTAATCTGATGAGTTCAGAGCGGAGTTGTCTAAAAAAAAAGGCACCGGGATAAAAGGGAATATTCAGAAAGAGGTACAATAGCTGCGGTAATATTACCATCTTAATCAAAGAGGACCTACTAGCCATGGAGAGGGGCAGAGCGATCCAACGAGTAATGCAATCTGTAATGCGGGACATCGCCGTCACATAGTTAGCCCTCAGAAGCTCTTCCCTGTTTTTTTCTATACGGATGCCCAGATATTTGAAGTCCCCCTCACACCAGTCAAGGGGGAAGTCAAACCCAAATCGCCCAGTAGAGGCCGTCAGGGGGAACAGACAAGACTTGTTCCAGTTGATCTGGATACCAGAGATCACGCCAAACCGAATAAATTCCCGAAGAATCGGGTTAAGATTTTCCTTTGGCTCACACACATAGAGGGTGATATCATCAGCGTACATAGATATTAATATCTGCCTCTGGAAACATCGCAACGCCTTGTCCCGATGGTGTTGCCGCAATTTGGCCGCCAGAGGCTCCATGGCCAAAGCAAACAGCAGGGGTGAAAGGGGGCACCCCTGTCTGGTGCCTCTGGTAATAGGGAACGCGGAGGAGAGCTGGCCGTTCACTAGTACTTTGGCCGTAGGAGCGGTGTATAATAACTTGATCCATGAGATAAATATGCTCGGGAATCCCATGTGCCCCAGCACTTAGAACAAGTAGTCCCACTCCAGGGAGTCAAAAGCCTTCGTGGCATCGAGGAACACGGCGGCCATGGGCAGGTCATCATGCACGGAATTGAGGATCGAGAAGAAGGTGCGCAGATTGTGGGACGTTGCCCTACCTGGCACAAACCCGGCCTGATCGGGCAGTATTAGGTTAGGGAGTAGCAGATTAATGCGAGTGGCTATGAGCTTGACCAGGATTTTCATATCGCAATTTAGCAGGGAGAGAGGCCGGTAGGAGTCACAGTCATTTGCCTCCTTCCCCGGTTTAAGGAGCGAAGTGATGAGGGCCATGCGCATCGAAGGAGGCAAATGGCCCACCTCTAATGCGTCTTCATACACCTCTCTCAGGACTGGTGCCATAAAGTCAATGTACGTTTTGTAGAATTCGATTGGTATCCCATCCAGTCGGGCGGTCTTGCCTGACCGCATGTGCATGATGGCCTCCCGCACCTCGTCCAGTTCAAAGGGGGAGCTCAGAAACTCTCTTTGCGCATCACTAAGCCACCCCAGAGACACATCCTCCAAGTAGTCGTGCAATTGTAGCTCCCCTGTCCGAGTCAACGCGTACAGCATGCTATAGTGTGCCACAAACGCGTTGAGAATTTGGGCAGTGTCTCTGTACAATGTGCCGTCAGCCCCAACAATCTCAATGATGGTATTAGACGGTCGCACTAACCTCATTGTCGCTGCCAGGGCTTTCCCCGGCCTCTCGCCCTCTCCATAACTCTGGGCGACCCAATATTTGCCTCTAAAGTTTGTTTCCTTAGCGGCTTCAGCCGTATACTCTGTAACCTTGTCACGAATATTTGCCAACGTGGCAGCATCAGGATTTGCAGCCAGCGACGTCTCAGGCATCTGAAGGTCAGTTTCTAAGGTGCGTAGGCGCGCCATGATACTCTTCAGCACACCCGACCCCTTGGCAATACACAGACCACGCAGGGTCACCTTGAAAGCATCCCATATAGTCTCAACATCCTTCACGGAGTCCTTATTGCGTTTAAAGAAATCCAAGCAGTCCTCCCGCAGCTCCTCCTGAAAAGGGGCATCAAGGAGCATCATGGGCTGCAGGCGCCAGGCGGCCAGTGGGGGGCCCAGGTCTGCAGCCCGCAAGGTAACGCGTACTGGCGAGTGATCTGAGAAGGTTTACGGGAGGTGGCGCGCCCCAACCAATGCCACATGAAAATTTGGGGCCAAGAAGACATAGTCGAGCCTGGCCCAGGAGCGCACCTGCGCCGTGAAGTGAGTACCCTCACGGTCCTCCACGTGGAGGTGTCTCCACGTGTCAATTAGTCTATGCTCTTCTACGATCTCTAAGAGCGCCCTCCGGGACCGGGTATAATGATGAGGGGCCGGGTGGGACCTGTCTACCGTCGGATTGAGCGTGACATTGAAATCTCCCCCCCCATATGAGGTGCTGCGTGCCCACACCCACTATATCTGCGCCATGGTCCACAAACACGGATGGGTCGTCCACATTGGGACCATAGCAGCAGGCCAGGGTAACCATTCTGTGTCCCAGTCTACCCCACATCAGGCAGCACCTGCCTTGGGTATCACTTTGTGTACCGGTCATGACGAAGGGTGTACCTTTTTTGACCAGTATGGCAACACCTCGAGAGTATGAGGAGTAGGAAGAAAAGGCTGCGTATTTCGCCCATCTACAAGCAAAGGTAGGAGCAGACTGCGCCCTGAAGTGGGTCTCTTGAAGAAACGCAATGTGTATTGTATGGCGATCCAAATAAGACAGGATGTGTCTCCGTTTCCTAGGGTCACCCAGGCCCCGAATGTTCCATGTAAGTATGTTCAAATCAGTGTCCCCCATAGACAGGTCGATATAACACAGGAATATAGTGCACAGGGATGGGGCCCCCACCTATACATCCCCCACCCAGCGTGCAATCCATCCGCTCCACTCGTCCCTCGCGGGGACAGCAGCGCTCCACAGCCAACATCAGAAGTCCAGCCCAGACAACATCCACCTCCAACAGTTGCGTCTACTCCACAGCCCCCCGGGGGGGCACGTCTCGAACACACAGCAGAATCACTTGTCAACTCTGAGGACGGTAACGCCCCGAACACAGCTGCTCCCAGCAACAAAACACCAATAATAAACACCCCTGACCTAAACTAACACCCACCTCCGCTGTCTGCACCAATATGTACCCCCCGCCAAGCTCAATTGCAGATCGATCGGGAGGCGTGCGACAGCCAATCCCATAGAGCCCTAAATTGGGATCCCTCCCCTTCACCCAGGAACCAGCCCTGCAGTGCAGCCTCCCCAGCCCGATGATCAGAGTCTCCAGGGAAATCATCGCACTCCACATGAGCACCAACCTGTCACCTCTTGGGAAGGGGAAGAAGGAACCCAGCAAGACCTCGAAACCCACTACCCCACCCCCCACCCACTGAAGCAGCCCCAACTCGCCAGAAAAAACAACCCACCCCCCACCCGGCATTGCCATCAAAGAGCTCAACAGGAGCAACCAAGTCAGATTAGTGAATGGGGTACACCCTACGAGGGTCATCCAGGGGGCACACATATCCACCTTCCACAGCCCGCTCCCCATCTCAAACACAGGAAGAGGGGGAAGGGTGGTGCCTGGAATACATTACCGATCCCCGACCAGCACCCGACCCGGGCAGTCTTGATCAGTCTTGACGCCGCCCTTCAAAAGGGCGCACGTGATGGGCCACCAGGTAAGGCAGAGGAGCCGCACGCTATTGCAAGGGGAAGGCCCCAGTGACCCACAGGTTAGCAGTTAATGTTCATTCCCCTGAGCAGCCTCATCTTCTTCGAGCCCTGCGTCCTGCACCCTCCGCAGGGATTTTAGGAAGTCCTCCACTTGTTGCGGGTTCGTAAAGAAATGTTGCTTCGCTTGATGGGTGACTCGCAGCTTCGCCGGATAAAGCAGCGCATAATCAATTTGGAGGCCACGGAGCTTTTTCTTGACATCAACGAACTTGCGCCGTTGTTCCTGAACAACAGGCGTGAAGTCTGGGTAAATGGTGAAACTGACACCCTCGCATGAAAGGTTTTGGTTCGTACGCGCGGCCCGCAGCGCAGCATCTCGATCTCGGTAGTTTAGGAGCCTCGCGATGATGGGCCTAGGTGGGGCACCAGGACGTGGACGCGGCCCAAGTGAGCGGTGCGCTCGTTCCACGATGAACTGTTTAGAGAAAGCCTCCGAGCCAACAGAGGCCAGGAGTATCCTCTCCACATACTCTTCCATGCGCCCTGTATTGGTGGACTCCGGCACACCCACCACGCGAATGTTGTTACGCCGGCTACGGGCCTCCAACTCCTCGTTCTTAGCAGCGATGATCCTCAGAACATTGTCCATTCGCGTAAGCTGCGTGGAATGGGAAGCAGTAGTGATCAGAGATCCGCCGCTCAACCTCAGTGATACGTTCCTCGTGGGCATCTATTTTCTGTGCAAACGCATCCATGCGCGAAGAAAGGCGGTCCACCTTATCCACCACGGTGGCAAAGCCCTGCCTCATCTCCTGCATCATCTGCTGAAGGTCCGACGGCGGAGAGGCCCTATCCGCAGCAGCCGCCGGAGGGCCCTGCGCGCCCCCTCCCTCCTGCGCACTCCGCAGCCCCGTCTTCGCAACTGGGGCAGCAAATGGCAGTTTCGACTGTTTATTGTCGTGTTTGCCCATCGTGGGCTCGCTGAGGGGAGCCGCCGCCCACTGCAAGGGAACGAAAGCCGCCCCCGCCACCAGCAGGACGAAAGCAGACGACCCAGGAGCAGCACACTCACCGCCGGCGCTCACACAGACGATGGCCCAGACAGGCACCTCGGGAGGACTCCAGGAAGGACTCCAGGAAGGGGGCTCAACGTCAATCCTCGCCGCCACCGGGGCCGCGCCAGCCAGCCCACCGCGTCGGACAATCGCAGGATGTACTCCCGTGCCAAAGTCACCCCACTCAAGGATCCACAGCAAGCCACTCTGCAGGGGGGGGTCCTCCGGCCAGCGACCTCAATCCCCGAAAGGGGGAGGGGGGATGCAGGGGAGGGGAGGCCCGGAGGCATCAGCAGTGGGCCGGTCTTGCTCGTCGTAGCCGCTGTCCACGCCGGCGCAACTCGTCCCCGGACTCCAGGACTCCAAGCCTCAACACCCCAAGGCTACGGGGGTGCAGTGCCACCCACGACACTCCTCTGTGCACCCACAAGCGAGAACAACAGGGGGGCCACACCTTACTGGGGCTCCAAATCACAGGAATCCAGAGACTCGGGCATCCTCAGCACACCCTCAGGCACCTTCCAGCAGGCGTAGGAATATCGCCGGGGGGGGGGGGCAGGCAGCTCTCTATCCACACCTCGAGCGGCACAAGCAGTCCAAAGGAGGGGGGGCGGTGCTTCACCTCCGGCGTATCTCAGATAGCCCCCACCGGCCGCTGGCACAGCCCGACAGAGTACCTCCGATCACCCCTCTCAGAATATGTCCCAGAATTAGCAGCGGGCGGGGGGGGGTAACCCAAGCACGGGCCGAGTCCCGCGCCCCCTCGCAGCCTTCACCACCCGCCGGCCAGCAGACACCGCGATCCGGGCACCGGAGGGCACCGCCGCCGTATCAGACACTCCGGGGCCCACCTGCCTCGTGGTCCGCACCGGGGTCTCGTAGCCACAGCGCCCGGCCGCACACTTCGCTATGCGGCCGCCCGGGGCACGGTCAGGCTTGCGGTGTCTCGTACTCCGTCCCCTGTGAGCGCTCAGCCCCCAGACTTCAGGCGGAGCCGCCGGGGAGGAACAGCAACAGCTACGCCGGGTCGTGGTCCAGAAGGCAGTCCGGGAAGAGGATAAATTCAGGATAGCATGTCCAGGCTGCAGGAGCCACACATAAGTGCGGCCATACTGCGTGTGCGCCCTCTAGCGCCCCTATGTTATTCCAAACTTGCATCTCAAAAAACTCTCAGCCCATCCTTACAATGTATCTCGTCTCAAGAAAACCTCAAACACTGATTGAGAAATATTTTCTTCCCCCTCCTCACTCTAACACTCTTCCCCTCCTCACTCTAACACTTCCCTCATCCCTCACCCCACTCCTCATTTCTACTCTTCTAATCTCTCTGCTTACCGGTATAACTAAGACCCTTATTGCTTCCGCCACTTTTCGCTCATAACCCAGGTCATATCACCACCTCCTACTCCCTACTGTTAACCACCCTACGCCCCCCTTTTTCACATTCCCTTTTCTCTTAGATCTAATTCACCTTCTTCAGGAAGTAACCCTCTCTTCCGCAATAATGTGTCCACTTTCTTCTTCCCCTCCTCCTGTGATAATCATGTGCCCTACTTCCACCACCCTGCCTCATTTCCACTGTCTTTCTCATGCAATCATACATTTTTTCCCAACCTCTAGATACCACAGTTGACCGCTCTGCCTCCGCTTTGTCGTGAATCTACCCTACCTTTCATCTTCTAACCCCATTCCTCTCCTGTCCAGCCCTCCCTCTTCTCTACTCCCCAGCAGCAGTGTAGCCCTCTTCATTGTCTACTTCTGTCTCTCTTCCTGGCGCCTACCAGTGTTTCCTGCCTCCAGCCTACCAATCACCTTCTAACATTTGACACCTTTGTCCAAACCTTTCCCCTACCATTCATACCTCCTTCCCACCTCTCTTGTCCTTAGGCCTTCCATTCTGCATCCATCCAACATCTCACCACCATACTTTTACTTTCCTCCACAGCCCTACCCTAGCTCACCTTGTCACATTTCCGCTTTGAACACCTATCCATGAATCTCCTATCCGGGCATGACTTTTCTTCAACATCTAACAGACTACCTCTCCTCTCATATCATTCCTTCCACTCCCTCGACTAAGACACATTCAAACTGCACAATGCATAGCATCAGCCTAACATTCATTCTCCTCTTTTGAGCTCTTAATCTTTTAATCCACTTCTACCTCATAACATAGATTTCCCTCACAGACATTCAATTTAAAAAGAAGGGACAAATGTGGTATAGTATCTCACAATCCTCTCATTTACATGCTTGCAAGTATCCAGCGCTCAACACCACATGCCCACTGTGCCTTTCAACCCACCTCATACCTAAACTAGACTTGTTCACCATCCTTGTTGATTCGACTTCACTATCCCTGAAAGTCAATGACAAAAAAGGAAATATTTAGCGCTTCATGAGCTTTCAGTAGTTTCTGTTGTTTGTGCTTCCAATGACAGTGGCAATATTTGTTACAGAGATTTCCTAACTGATCTTGTGTTGCACAGTTCCCACATAATTGAACTGACAGATGCCAATAATGCTCAGGGAACATGTCAACATATACATTGCTTCAGAAGAGGAAAGAAAAAAAAGTTCCCCTCTTCGTTACCAGCTGACAGAAGAAGGGACAGATAGCTCAATGAAGGGAGGCAGTCCCACCTCCACAAAGACACATTTCAGATTTTACAGTTATTGAATGAGTACACAAGTATTGTCTCCTGGATGCCAAATCCCACACATGTGTGCATGTATTAAATAAACACTACAGGCAATGCTCTAATAAATTCCAAAATGTAAAGAAGGTAAATGGTGTCAATAAACACCAAAAGTGAGATAGCCCAGTCACACAATGAGGGATTTAGGGTCACTTCCCAACTTTACATTTGGACCATTAATTATTGATAATTTAGTGTCCTAATTTAGAGTTTGAATGTTAAAATTTCAATCTATCAGTATGGCAGGTTTTCTTCCCCTCCAAGACAAGGACTAAAATCTTCTATATTTTTATCTCTAGTCCAGTAGCCAACAGGAGGCTACAGTGATGGTGGAAAATCCAGAAATACTCATCTTTGCTTGAGGAATTTGCATCAAAATGTGGCCCTGAGAATGACTCTCTAAAGTGAGAGTTTGAAGGCTGTACTCACATATGGAAACACTCTGACTAGTTTGGGTGCTTCTGAACATTTTAAAATAAGCCTAGATGTGGCTGTGGTGAATCTGCCACCCTTTTATGTGGGGTTATGTCTTACCTTGGTGGTGCAGTTGCAAAAGCCAGAGGAGATTAAGCCAGTTGGCTATCCACAGCTTGCTAAACTCAGAATCAACATTCATCCAAGCACTATGTGTTAAATCGGACATTTTTGGCAGACTTACAATTACCACACTCATCTACATCTGGTACTCAGTGTGAGCTGTTGATATGTTAATTAAGGGCAGGACAAAGCAATGAATCTGAAGCGCACACAGAAAGTGATGACAGTCATGTAGTCTATATAATACTGATTGTTCCACATTTTCAGTGTTGGATAAAGGTTGTTTCCTCTGAGCCAGACAAGGACTTCCTGAGTGGATGTATGATGTTACAACGCATGCTTTTACAACGCATGCTGTTACAACGAAATTTTTACAACGCAAATGCAGTGACAACGCAAGTCTTTACAACGCAAGTCTTCACATCAACTTGCACTAGATGGCGTGCTAACATTAAAAAAGTGTAATTTGGGATGGAGGAGCCTAGCGCTTGACCAAGATGGCCGCGTGAGCTTTGAGCTCCCGGGACCCACGCGCCCTCCGTCGATTATCCTGTCTTAAATCCTGTTTTATATGCACGGCATCTTGTAGATGACTCGTTGCGGAGGCGATTGATGCTGCCCGAGTTCGGATCGCCCACCGGGAACCGGAGTTGTACACGGCGGAAGATTGGGGCCTATCTCCGAGGGATGCCAGGGGCTGGCGTTGGCAGGATGCCCGGCCTCTAGTTGAACAACAGCGGCCTGGCGAGGTGTGAACTGGCGGACGGAGAACGCCGTACTTTCACTTTCACTTTCTCGCCCTTTGTTTGCCTTGGCCTGGGAGTGCCTTCGGATGCTTTACTATCCTCTGGACGCCCTGCGCCCTACTCTGACTGGTTATTGCAGATCTGGCTTCTCCTGTTCCCTCTGACTGAGAGAGGGTCGTCTTTTTGCACCGGATTGCTTGGTGCCAGACATGTCGGGTAAAGCAGAGGTGGATAGGCTGAAACCCAAGGCTACCAGGCGGGGAGCCTATATTCAATCCAATAATATGGATCGCTATGCCCAGCAGAAGGGATCGCCTGGTGGATCGGGCCAGTCGCTGGACGTACAGAAGACTGCCTCATCCCCGACCTCGGAGCCCTCGTTGCAGGATGTCATGGGCGCGCTCGAGGGGATGCAGGCCTCGATTGGGAGACAGTTCGATGCCCTGGCGCACAAAGTGGATACCATCTTGGTGGATGTTAACCTGATCCGCGTGGATTTGGGCAAAACTAATGAGCGGGTTAAAACCCTTGATCTCAAGACCACAGGCCTCGCTGATGATGTCTCGGAACTTCAGATCGAAGTTCGTAAGCTGCGGGCCGAGAGTGACCTCTCCGCCCGTAGGCTTGAGGACTTTGAGGGCCGGGCCAGGCGCAACAACGTGCGCATTATTGGGGTCCCGGAATCCTCGGACGAGATCTCCGCAGACCTGCTCGTGGACTACTTGATGCTTAACCATCTGAAGCCTAAGGGCCTTGGGAAGTTTTTTGCAGTCGAGCGGGCTCACAGAGTACCTGGCGGGAGGCCCAGGGCGGGAGCCCCTCCGAGACCGATTGTCGCCAAGCTCTTTCACTTCCGAGATCGGGACGCTATCCTGCAAGCATCGCGGGTGACGGGCCCGGTCCCTTTTCAGAACGCGTCAGTGAGTTTCTATCCTGACTTCACCCAGCTGGTGCAAAAGCAAAGGCAGAGTTTCCTGGGGGTGAAGAGACGTCTTCGGGAGAAGGACCTGAAGTATGCCATGCTTTTCCCTGCCAGATTACGTGTGGTGTATGAGGACCGAACTTTCTTCTTTGAGTCGCCTGCTATGGCCGGAGAATGGCTGGACGCTTTGCCCCGACGACGGACTGGCGAGGATGCTGCCACAGACGGGGAGAGTGGCCGGGATGGGCAGGGTTGATGCCTTTGGAGCCGGACTGATTTGCTTTGGTTCCAGACAATGATTTGAGCTGATTGCAGTAAATACGGAGGGTTGCGGGAGGAAGATGGGAGCTCTTTCCTCCCTTAGGGTACTTTTTGTAGTTTTGGGTTCTGGTAGGGCGACAGGCACACTGCAAGTTGGGGGGGCTTTGTAAGCTGCAGCAGGGGTGCAGGGTGGGGGGGAGAGTTGGGATTTTGGGGTTGTTGTTGGGGGGTTTGTTTTTGCAAGGCGTAGTAATGATTGTCAGGGTTGTTCAATGGTGGCTCTTCGGGTGTGGGGTGGGCCTCTTTGTGTGTGGGGATGGGGGGTAGGGGCTTAAATGTTATTAGCTGGAATGTTAATGGCTTGGGAGATCGTATTAAGCGGGGGATAGTCTTGCAGTTCTTGAAACGGTCTTTGCCGGATGTGGCCCTACTGCAGGAGACACACCTTATAGGTAATACTTGCTATGCTCTTAATAGAAAAGGTTACAAATTCATAGCTCACTCGGGATTCTCCTCCGGCTCCAGGGGTGTGGGCATCCTTGTTAGAGCTTCACTACCTTTCGAGGTGGACTCCACCATTGTTGATGATAGGGGGAGGTTTGTGGCGGTGGCGGGGAGGTGGGAGGGAAGAACGTTGGTTTTGGTTTCGGTCTATGTCCCTCCTGCCCTGCAGGCCTCCACGTTTGCAGATCTGGGTAGGGCCTTGTTGGACCTCCCGGAGGGTATGCTAGTGGTGGGGGGAGACTTTAATGCTGTCGGCTCTGGGTTGCTGGATAGGTACCCGCCCAGGGACACCGGGGGGGCTCAGAAGTGGCTTCCAGACTTTATAGATACACTCGGCTTGGTAGACTGCTGGAGGCTCCGGCACCCCACACAAAGCCAATATACCTTCCACTCCGGGGCGCATGGTAGTCTCTCTCGGATTGATTACCTGCTCACTCTGGCTGCGCACGCCTCATTAGTATCTGAGGCTAGGCATATGGCGCGGGGCATATCTGATCATTCGCCAGTGTGGGTCCGGCTGGATGTCGGCCGCGAGGGAGGGGGCAGGGTTGCTCCTATTAACCCCTGGTACTTTCGTGATCCCAAGATGCGCAGTGCGCTGTTGAAGACAGTTGATCACTATTTTAAGGACAATCAGGGTTCCGTTGACTCGGCCGTGTCGTTGTGGGAAGCATTTAAGACCGTGCTGAGAGGAGAGGCCCTCTCCTTGGTAGTGGCAGCCAAGCGACGGAGAGATGGCGAGGTTATACAGGTTGAGGAGGAGATCGCGGCTTTAGAGGTGGCCCTGGAGGGGGAGGTTACAGCGGCCTCACTGCATGATCTGAGCTTGAAGCAAGCGGAATATAAGGACCTGGTGACGAATGCCGCCAAGACCCTCAGTAGGGAACAGCAGGGTCGCTTGTACGATGTTGGCGACAAGGCCGGCAAACTCCTAGCTTGGCTGGACAAAAAAGAACGTGTTAATAGAGTGGTGCCGGAGCTGACGAGAGAGGGGGGAGAGGTGGTTGTTGATCCCGAGGGTATAGTACAGTGTTTTTCGGATTATTTCCGTATGGTTTATGCCTCAGTTTCGGATAGGCCGACTGAGGATTCGCTTGACCTCCTGCGTGACATCGCTCTGTCCTGCCTTTCTGACGTAGATAGAGATGACCTCGATGGAGATATAACGGTTGATGAGGTGGCGGGTGCCATCCGCGCGCTGAACTCGGTCAAGGCCTCAGACCCTAATGGTTTTCCGATTGACTTGTATAAGCTGTTCCCGGATAGGGTTGCCCCTCACCTGTGCGCCATGCTCGTGGAGGCGCGGGGGGGTGGGTCCCTTCCGTTGGACCAGCGACTGGCGACGATTGTTGTGATACACAAGGATGGTAAACCCCGAGACAAGTGTGCCTCCTATCGGCCAATATCACTCCTTAATGCTGAGCCGAAAATTCTGGCTAAAATTCTGGCGGGCCGCTTGGTCAGGGTGCTTGGAGACGTGATCCACCCGGATCAATCCGGTTTTATCCCGCACCGTAACACTGCGTTAAACCTTCGGCGTCTCCATGGAGTGATTGCCAGGGCGAGCACGCTGCGAGAACCAGCTATTGTGGCGTCTCTTGATGCCACGATGGCTTTTGATACGGTGGAATGGGCATATCTGTGGGCTGTGCTTGCCAAGTTCGGCTTTGGACCTGGTTTTGTGAGCTGGGTGAGGTTGCTTTATGAGGGTCCCCTTGCGAGTGTTGTGGTAAACGGGCGGGCGTCGACTCCGTTCCAGCTTGGGAGGGGCACCCGGCAGGGTTGCCCCCTGTCGCCTTTGTTGTTCGCCCTCGCCCTCGAGCCGCTGGCGGCGTGGATACGCTGGCACCCGGATATACGTGGACTTAGATGGTCGCCCGAGCACGAGGACCGTATTTCGCTCTATGCCGATGACATCCTGTTATATCTCGCCTCGCCCAAGAACTCGCTTTTAGTGGTTTGTGACGTTCTGACATCTTTTGGTAGGAACTCGGGTCTCGTCATCAATTGGAGTAAATCATATTTGTATGTTCTGAGCGGCGATGTTCCACCTGTCCCGCGAACTTGCTCGATCCAGATCGCCCAGCAGGGCTTCGTGTACCTGGGGATTTTTATCTCCACTGATTCCACTTTGCGGTATGAGAAGAACCTGCTCCCCCCCTGGCGCGTTTGCGGCGGGATGTTGCGGGCTGGCGGAGGCTGCCGCTCTCCCTCGTCGGGCGCGCCGCCTTGTTCAAAATGATGTCTCTCCCCCGGTTCCTCTACGCCTTGCAGAATACTCTTGATTGGGTACCGGCCAGTTACTTTCGGGAGGTCGAAAGCCTCCAACGATCGTTGTTGTGGGATGGGCGGCCGCGCATAGCGATTGCTAAGTTGACGCTTCCGTGGTACGACGGGGGTATTGCGCTTCCGGACATTCGACGCTATTATTGGGCCACCCAGTTGAGCGCGATTAATCATGGTTTCTATGGTCCGGCTCTAAGCCCCGGCTACGCCATGGACCGATGGTTGCTGCGCGGCGGAAATTATCACAGAGCGTTGTACTCGCGGTCGCTGGACTCGTCCCTCACGGGGCCCACTGGGGTGGCGGTGCGCGTCTGGAAGTTGGCGACTGACTCGCTGGGCTGGAAGGATAGGCTCACCCTTGCTACCCCGTTGTTTGAATCTGAAAAATTGGGGAGGCTTTGGCATACGAAAGGTTTTGATAAATGGGACTTGATCGGTATCTCCAGGGTTGGAGATTTGCTGATTAAGGGGAGGGTGAAGTCCTTTGAAGAGCTGCAGAAGGAGTATGAGTTGGGGAAATCCGAGTTCTTCCGCTATGTTCAGGTGCGTCATGCCCTGCGGTCAGTCCTCGTAGAAGGTGAGAAGGTGCCTGAGTCCTCTCCATTGGAGGACCGGATCCTCGATGGCCATATGCCAGAGAGCACGATCTCTCTCATCTATAAGAGATTGATTAATGTTCGGGCGGACCTTCTATTGGGGCTGCGGGACCAGTGGACCAGGGACGGACTTGAGCTGGATGACGAGGACTGGCAGTCTGCGGTTTCCTCTCCTAAGGAGGTCGCGATCCCATCGCGTCTGAGGCTGGTGCAGCTCAAAATACTCCACAGAGTCTATGTTACGGGGCCAAGGCTGGTTCATATGGGATTTTCTGAGGAGGGCTTATGTAGGAGGGGCTGTGGTATGGTGGGTACCTTTCTGCATATCATCTGGGAATGTGGTGTCATCATGGAATTTTGGAGGAGAGTCCATGCGGTAATGGGGGAGGTGACGGGCATTGCTATGCAGCCGGAGGCGCGGTGTTGTCTCCTGAATGTTTGGGGGCCTACTGATCACGATGAGGCACAGACCCTGTGGGTGACTCTGGGTAACATGGTGGCTAAGCGAGACATCGCGCGCCTGTGGGGCTCTGCGGGACCCCCCACATTGACTGCGTGGAAGGAAAATATGGACTGGAGTATGCTCAGGGAAAAGACAGTATATTGCGCTAGAGGGCGCCCTCGGAAGTGGCATGCCATTTGGGGGCGGTGGAACCAATATAGGGGGGGCATATGTCTTGCCCCTGATCTGGATCCCCCCGAGGAACAGCTCTCTCTTTAACATTCTTTCCAGCCTTGTATATATATCTGATTGTTAGTTGACTTCTTGGGTCTCTGCTTTTCCCCCTTTTTCCTCTTATCACAGCACTGTGACTGTTAGACGAGGGGGGTCCGGTCCCCCCTGAGGGGCAATCACCAGTGGTATTCAGTGTTTTGCACCTTGCTTGGGTTTTGTGTGTGTTTGTGTTTATTCAAAATAGAACCTTTTCTGCTTCTCCTTTTATGCACTGTGGACGCTCCTCTGTTCTGCTCTCTTAAAGCTGCCGAACCTCCGGGTTGTCGGCTGAATAGCTGTGTCCAAGTTTTTGAAGAATAAAGTTTTTTTTTTTTAAAAAAGTGTAATTTACTATTCTAACTCCAGTCCACGTAACAGTAGGGAAGGTGTTTGGATAGTAAACTACACTATTTTTAATGTTAGCACGCCATCTAGTGCAAGTCAATGTAAAGACTTGCGTTGTAATGGCATGCGTTGTCAATGCATTTGCGTTGTAACAGTTTCGTTGTAATGGTAGTGCGTTGTAAAAGTTGCGTTGTAAAGGTTGTTCCCCTCCTGAGTTAATGTCTCAGGACCACCACGCCCAACTGCTGCCAAATAGAGAAACAATGGCATGCCACCCAGAACCCCGCTGACAGAGCAGCTCACAAAACAGCCCTCAGTAACTACCACTGGCACATAAAAGAAGACAAGAAAGCAGCCATCACTACCACATCAACTCCGCTGCCAACCACACAAAGGAACTCTTCAAAATAGTCCAAGAATTCTCCAACCCAACAGCCATTGAGAACACCATCCACCTCTCCCAAGAATTCTGCGACACCCTCTCAGACTACTTCTACAGCAAGATCACCAATATCTACAACAATTTCAACAGCCAACCCTCCACCATCAATCCCAAATATCTCAACCAACCAGCAAACACCAGCCGAACCATCACCACTAGGTCACCCTTCACCACCCAGACCACCTCAGCCATCATGTCTTTCAAACACTCTGTGGCGCCTATGTACCCCTGCCCCCACCCACTCTACAGCCTCGCAACAAACCCAATCAGCACGCAACTCACCAGCATCCTCAACGCCTCCATCTCCACAGTAACCTTTCTGGACAGATGGAAACATGCAAACATCAGACCCGCCCTGAAGAAAGCCTCAGCTCACCCAAACAATCTAAAAAACTATTGTTCAATCTCCCTGCTCCCCTACCCGGTCAAAGTTCTCGAGAAAGCCATCAACCAGCAGTTCACCAAATTCATGGAACAAAACCATCTACTGGACACCTCTTAATCAGGATTCCATGCCAACCACAGCACTGAGACTGCACAGATTGCTGCCACAGATGACATCAGAACACACCTCGACCATGGAGAAATGGAGTCCCTGATCCTTCTCATTCTCTTAGCGGCGTTCGACACAGTCTCCCACAAAACCCTCATCAACAGACTCTACAACATAGGCATACAGCAAGATGCCCTCAAGTGGATCACCTCTTTCCTTACAGGATGCACAAATATCATCCGACTGCCTCCCTTTACCTCCACACCCAAAGACATCATATGCAGCGTACCACAGGGATCATCACTCAGCCCAACCCTTTTCAACATCTATATGACCCCCTTGCAGACGTTGTCAGATTCCATGGACTCAACATAATCTCTTACTCAGACAACACTGAACTGTTCCCCTCACTCACCAAGGACCCTGCCAATGCCAAAACCAACTTCTGCAAAGCCAATACCAACGTATCCAAATGGATGAAAGACAACTGCTTGCAACTCAACTTTGACAAAACTGAAGTACTGATCTTCAGGAAGAACATCTCCTCATGGGAGCACAGCTGGTGGCCTATAGAACCCGGACCCACAACGACCGTCCACGCACGCAACCTCAGCATCATCCTCAACAGTGAACTGACCATGAAACAACAAGTTAACGCAGTTGCCTCCTCCTGCTTCCTCACACTTTGCATTCTCTGCAGAATCTTCAGACGGATCCCAACCAACTCCAGAAAGAGCATTACTCAGGACCTCTTCACCAGCTGCCTCGACTATGGCAATGCCTTCTACACCGGCATCCCCATCCAGCTCTTCAGAACACTCCAGACCATACAGAATGCTGCTGCCAGACTCAGCTTGGACCTCCCTAAACAAACCCACACCCCCGTCTCTTCAGAGACCTCCACTGGCTCCCCTTCGAGGAAAGATGCCAGTTCAAGATCCTGACGCACACCGACAAAGCCCTCCATGACCTAGGACCTGCCTACCTCAACCATGACTAAACGTCCACCAACCAGCTAGACACCTATGCTCCTTTTCATTCACCCTGGCACATACACTGCACCAACAGAGGCTGGCGCTCCTTCTACACCATAGCCAAGACCTGGAATGAGTCCCTGTTGGACTTGGCCCTTTTTGGCTAAAGTTCCCTAAACTTTTTGCCTTCCCCCTAGACCTTTTTTCTGACATGGTGTTGCCAACTTAGATGCTTTGGGCACTTTGCCACTGCTGATCAGTGTCAAAGTGCAAGTGCTCCCTGTGTAAAGTATAATGGTAATTGATTGTCCATGATTGGTATGTTTGCCTTACTAGCAAAGTCCCTAGTAAAGTGCACTATGTGTGCCAGAGCTGGTAATGCAAATGCTACTAGTGAGCCTGCAGCACTAATTGTGCCACCCACACAAATAGCCCTAACGAGTAAACTCAGGCCTGTTAAACTGCCATGTTGTCCTGACAAGTGCACCCACTTGCCAGGCCTTACCCTTCCTTTTTATGAACAGCAGACACCCCTTTGGTAGGTCCAAGGTACTTCCCTGGGCAGGGTGAAGTGTATGTGAAAGGTAGGACATGTACTGACGTTTGTACCGTGTCGTGACATTGAAATAGTCTCCATTTCTTTTTTCACTGTTGAAAGGCAATTTTGCCCAAAGAACAGAACGGGGAAGGTTGTGTATTATGTTTCCAGCCTATCTTCCAAAAGGCTTAAGATGGAGAGGTGAAATTTAGTGTGCCTGAATTCACAATTTAATAACACATCATTTTGTGAAGGTGGTTTTTGCAGTTTGTGTTTAGAAACCACTCTTTTAGAAGTGGCTGGGTTTTTGTGCTCTAACATTTCTGTGTGTCTCTGCCTGGTTGTGGATTGACTGTCTGGATTTGAATGTGATAGGCTCTGGGGAATGTCTTGACCCAGGGGAGGAGGAGAGACAGCAACAGGCTGACCTGCATCTGGAGTGTAGGGGGAGGAGCAGCCCCTGGAGGTGAAGAGGCCTGGCTCCATCTCCTGCTGAGTGATTGAGGATCCAGACCCCCACTATCAAAGGAAGAAGGTGTCACTGGCAGGAAGACACCAAGAACTGGTTTGGACAGGTGTCAGTGCCCCCCTGAACACAAAGGTGCCTATCACGATCCGGCAAAAACCGGGTACGAACCGTCGGACGGAGCATAATCTCCGCCCGACGCGTACCCGGTCGACAATTTTTACAAACAAGGAATTACGATTCGCACGGGCACACCATGACCGTACGATTCGTAAAAAAGCCCGACCGAACAAAAAACACCTACCAATGCGATCCGGGAAAGCGCCGACCTGACGTCGGGACGCTCGCAGCCAGCCATTCACGACCCAGGAATCACGATTCGCACCGACGTCACCCCGCACGGTGAATATTTTGCGGCAGCCAAAAACTGCCGGGAAATCAGGACGACGCGAACAAGGACCACCAGTACGCGACGGACAGACGACGACGCGAACAAGGAGGACCAGTACGCGACGGACAGACATGGACCCGAACCTACGAGTCATCCCTGCCCTCATAGAAGTACACCTCCTCTACAGGTTACGACGCAGACGCCGCAGAAGGTCAGAATAACTAAGGGAGGGGGGAAAGTGGGGTGGGGTGGGGGTGGCACGACCAGGGCAGGCCACAAAACAACCACATAAGTCACACACCACACATGGCCTGGACATACCTGACTCCCATGCCCTGGTCACCACGAGGGGGTGGGGGCGTGTCCTGATAAGCCAGCGACCGCCACAACGGAAGTCCGTCACCACGCGAACCGGCAACACAACCAGACAGGTACGTCCCGTACCCACGCCTGAAGAGCGTGGGTACCAGTCGGACCACGCCCACAAACGTCACCCCAACAATGGCGGGACGGATCGCACCCACGTGGCAAAGGCCTGGGTACGGGCCGCACAAACATCACATAGCATGGGGACGGATATGTACGGACCCTACCCCCACCCCGTATGCAAGGAGCATACCCCCCAGCCCAACAGTGCAAGTACGACCCGTACCCCCACCCGCGTATGCATGGAGCGTACCCCCACCCCAACAGTGTAAGTTCGACCCGTACCCTCACCCGCGTATGCATGCAGCGTACCCCCCATGCCAACAGTGTAAGTACGACTCGAACCCCCACCCACGAATGCAAGGAGCGTACCCCCCAGCCCAACAGTGTAAGTACGACCCGTACCCCCACCCGCGTATGCATGGAGCGTACACCCCATGCCAACAGTGTAAGTACGACTCGAACCCCCACCCACGAATGCAAGGAGCGTACCCCCCACCCCAACAGTGAAAGTACGACCCGTACCCCCACCCGCGTATGCATGGAGCGTACCCCCCATGCCAACAGTGTAAGTACGACTCGAACCCCCACCCACGAATGCAAGGAGCGTACCCCCCAGCCCAACAGTGTAAGTACGACCCGTACCCCCACCCGCGAATGCAAGGAGCGTACCCCCCAGCCCAACAGTGCAAGTACGACCCGTACCCCCACCCGCGTATGCAAGGAGCGTACCCCCCATGCCAACAGTGTAAGAACGACCCGTACCCCCACCCGCGGACGTACGGAGCGTACCCCCACCCCAACAGTGTAAGTTCGACCCGTACCCTCACCCGCGTATGCATGGAGCGTACCCCCCAGCCCAACAGTGTAAGTACGACCCGTACCCCCACCCGCAAATGCAAGGAGCGTACCCCCCAGCCCAACTGTGTAAGTACGACCCGTACCCCCACCCGCGAATGCAAGGAGCGTACCCCCACCCCAACAGTGTCAGTAGACTCGTACCCTCACCTCGAATGCATTGAGCGTACCCCCACCGTGTATGTGCAAAGCGCACATATCCAGAAATCTGAGGTGTGTGTGCAGAGTCCTCCCAGCAGTGCCCTAAGACAGGAGGGGTGGGTGCCTATCACTCCCAGCAGTGCCCTGAGACAGGAGGGGTGGGTGTGGAGTCCTCCCAGCAGTGCCCTGAGACAGGAGGGGTGGGTGTGGAGTCCTCCCAGCAGTGCCCTGAGACAGGAGGGGTGGGTGTGGAGTCCTCCCAGCAGTGCCCTGAGACAGGAGGGGTGGGTGCAGAGTCCACACAGCAGTGCCCTGAGACAGGAGGGGTGGGTGCCCATCACTCCCAGCAGTGCCCTGAGACAGGAGGGGTGGGTGCAGAGTCCACACAGCAGTGCCCTGAGACAGGAGGGATGGGTGCCCATCACTCCCAGCAGTGCCCTGAGACAGGAGGGGTGGGTGTGGAGTCCTCCCAGCAGTGCCCTGAGACAGGAGGGGTGGGTGTGGAGTCCTCCCAGCAGTGCCCTGACACAGGAGGGGTGGGTGCAGAGTCCACACAGCAGTGCCCTGAGACAGGAGGGGTGGGTGCCCATCACTCCCAGCAGTGCCCTGAGACAGGAGGGGTGGGTGCAGAGTCCACACAGCAGTGCCCTGAGACAGGAGGGGTGGGTGCCCATCACTCCCAGCAGTGCCCTGAGACAGGAGGGGTGGGTGTGGAGTCCTCCCAGCAGTGCCCTGAGACAGGAGGGGTGGGTGTGGAGTCCTCCCAGCAGTGCCCTGAGACAGGAGGGGTGGGTGTGGAGTCCTCCCAGCAGTGCCCTGAGACAGGAGGGGTGGGTGCAGAGTCCACACAGCAGTGCCCTGAGGCAGGAGGGGTGGGTGCCCATCACTCCCAGCAGTGCCCTGAGACAGGAGGGGTGGGTGTGGAGTCCTCCCAGCAGTGCCCTGAGACAGGAGGGGTGGGTGTGGAGTCCTCCCAGCAGTGCCCTGACACAGGAGGGGTGGGTGTGGAGTCCTCCCAGCAGTGCCCTGAGACAGGAGGGGTGGGTGCAGAGTCCTCCCAGCAGTGCCCTGAGACAGGAGGGGTGGGTGCAGAGTCCACAAAGCAGTGCCCTGAGACAGGAGGGGTGTAACACATGTGTGTGAGGCCAGAATCATCCACATGCATACTGGCTACAAGGGAACATGTCCACATGAACTCATGTCAACAGACTCCACACACAAGTACAGTGATCACCAAGGATGCCACGATTGTTGCAGGTGGAGACATGGCCCTGCATGCATGGCCAAAGTAGAAGGGCTCCGTCACACACACAGCTCATGTAGACACAGCTCTGCGATAAACATTGGGAACACCCTGCAGGGAAGAAAGCTGGGTACACAGAGGAAGGAATACACCCTGGGACAAGTGCACCATGCAGTAACTGCTTACATGAACAAAGAAAGTTAGCCAACACCTTGTGATGGCACACAGATCACAGGGTCCCACCAATGAGCAGTACACTACTACATATCCCACACACCCAAACCCTTACACACCACCCAAAACCATGTAGCAGCCCCACCAACACCAATACCAGCATAGCAGTAGTGTGATAATGAAAACAAAATTAAGCTTTATTCAGCATGAGCACAATGTCCGTGGATCGCAGGCAGTTCAATCTTCACAAAGCCCATAGGGCAGTCAATGATTCTCAGCTGGATGGGGGACACAGTGGGATGCATGTCCCCTACCTTGCCTGCACAGTCAAATGGCATCGTCTTCCACACTGGTGAGGGCATCAGGGGGGGGGGAAGCAACAGGCACCGCAGGGACATCAGGGCAAAGGGGCGGCGTTGTGGGTGCAGGGATGGAGGACTCCACCACAGGGGGTGGGTCAGTGCCAAAGGCGGAGGCCAGGATGGCACTACACACCTTTGCAAGGTCCTCCAGGGAGTCCCCTGCACCTGAAGGGACCTCAGGCCCCAAGGAGGGGGGGGGTCAGAGGGATGGGTCGCAGCGCCACCGGGGGAGGGTGGAGACAGGGGGGGAGACTCAACCACCCTGACCGGGGACCTCCTTGACCGCTTGCGTGGTGGTGTAACTGTGGGGCTCAGGGACAGAACGGCCATGAAGGAGTCCTTGGGGGAGATGTGGCCAGGAGAGCTGAGGGGAGGGGATTTGGAGGGAGTGGACTGGGTGGAATGCGGACTCCCACTATGGCTGCGTGTCACACGTTTGCCCCCCGACCCAGTGGGTGTGCCTACCTCACCCTGTGTGTGCGTGTCAGGAGGTGTGCGGTGGACCTTCCCTGCTGGTGTGGTGCCCGTGTCCGTTGATGTGGGTGCATGCCGACGTCTGGGTGTACGTGTGACAGGCATGGGAGTGGGAAGTGTGGATGGGGCAGGGGTAGGTGGGGGGAGGTCGCGCTGCAGGAGAGCCACTGCTGCAGTCAGTGTGGAGTCGATGGACCTCAGCAAGTTGCGTTGGTCAGCCTGCGATGAATGAATGCCCTCCAAGAAAGCCTCGATGTTGGTGAGGGTTTTGCCGTGGGCATGGAGGACATTAAGGATCGCAGCCTGACCAACCTGCAGTTGCCGCTGGATGTCCACAGACTCTGCATTGGCGGCAGCAGTGGAGACAGGGGCAGGGGGTGCGGTGCCTGGCAGGAAGGAGACATGCTGTGACCGGGCACGCTGGGAAGGGACACGAGCAAGTGGGAGGCGGCTGGTGGAACTGAGGGGGCGGTGCGAGGTGCTGTTCCGCTGTCAGCTGCTGGTGCAGCCTCCGCCCACTCGGAGACATCGTCCCCGGACCTGTCAGCTTCGTAGTCTGATGTGCCAGTCGACAGGTCCTCGGCCACACTCTCCTCCGCCTCTGTCCCACTCGATGTGCCAGACCCGATGTCCCGGCTGGCACTGGTGCTCGGTCCCTCCGCCTGGTCTGTGTCCATGTCTCCCTCTGTGTCCCCCGACGATGCTGTGGGCAGGGTGGAGAGACAGAAATTAATCACACAGCTGTACACATCAGTCACATGATTTCATTCGACATAGGTAACATTGCATAGCCTGAAAAGGAAGATCCATAACATCTTCTAAACAAGGTACCGATGTAGGGCATGAAACACACAGTTGGTTGAGCCACCATGCCACTGAAATACCATGGAGAGCATGAGACAATAGCTAAAGACAGGAAACGGAGTCTGACATAGCACCCAGGCCCTGGGGACAATCCAGCACTGCATCTGCACCACACAGCATTGGCGAAAATACCCATGACCAGGGACCATATCCATGAACTTGAGACACATGCTGCATAGGTAATGCTGAAAACATGCCCAACATGACTCGGTCACTGCACCTTGCGTGTGTGTCCAGTAAAATCACACACTGGCCAGACCCAGCAAGTAGAAATCCGGATTTGACACATAGGCATTGCCCGCCCCAACAAACCCCCACACGAGGCAAATTGTTGAGACACAGGTGGCACCAACATCTCAGAGTCTGGGTGATAAACACAGGGGCAGGCAAAAAGCAAGATTGGACGCCAAACAGCCAAGGTGCGCCTGTACAAATAATGAGGTACCAGTGCCCATCCTCAGATGAGTATAACAAGACACACAGGCACTGGCAACTGTGAGTATGAAGAAGGACAATCAGGTCAGGCTGCACAGTGGACACCTGTGCATAATAGCACGTCTATATACATGGTGACAGGGGACAATGGCACAGAGCACAACCTACGCTGTAGACAGTGAGAGTGTCCACGTTGATGATGACCCAAACAACACTGAGGATAAGGTGCCCCAGGGGACAGTAGTGGCCACGCAACTACATGCTACTGAATGGTAATGACTGCTACACACGTCACCATCCCTGCACTATGCGTATCGCACACTCATGCACATCATGTCACAGGCCAATACATAGGACATGCGCGCTGTGAGGCATGACACATGAGAGACCAACTCCCATGTCTGGAGTCAGCATCAGTGCCAACTGACATGGAACCCACATGCAGTGAACTTGACAGTGCACAGGCAAGGTCCCACAACCTGTTACACACCACCCCCACACATGATGCTACTGTCATTGTTCTCGTGGACAAATCGCCAGCCTACATTACCTTGTGAAGGAGTGACTACACACAGACCAGGGAACACATTGCAAGGAGGGGAAGGGTGGCAGGGGCGCAGCGCTATACTGGGGCAAACTGGATCTGCACAGCACCCTTAAACCCTGCCAGTGAATTCATGCCACTGTGCCCTTACAAATGCTGGTGACACACAACAAACGCACATGTACCTACCCCCTTCCGGCTGCTGCATCGCCTGTAAGCGCCTCTCCAGGTCTGGAAAGACCACCGGCAGCACACGCCTGTGGAGGTGGCTCAGACGGCGGCGCCCGCGGTTCTTGTGGCTCTCAGGTGAGTCCCCCAGCAGGAGCCGTGCAATCCTCCGCGTCCAGCACCGGATATCCTGCCAGCGTTTCCTCACCTGGGACAGGCTCCGCCTCCGACCATCCACACGCCTCACGGCACTGACGGCGGTCAGCCAGATCTGCTCCTTGGCAGTGGCGCCTACCTGTGAGGAAGAACAAGTGACACCACATCAATACACCAGCCACATGTCACAGAGAGACATATGAGAACAAATTAGCTGGTTACAACGAGGCATGTCATGCAGCCAACGCATTGCACCTTTGTCATAGGGACATCATCCTCTGGTGAGGGAAAAGGCAGTACGTGCCATAGTGGGTACACAGGTGGAATGATGGCAATGTCACAATCAATGATCAAGGCTCACACTGTGCATCACAACCACCCCTCCTGTCTCAGGGCACTGCTGGGAGGACTCCACACCCACCCCTCCTGTCTCAGGGCACTGCTGGGAGGACTCCACACCCACCCCTCCTGTCTCAGGGCACTGCTGGGAGTGATAGGCACCCACCCCTCCTGTCTCAGGGCACTGCTGGGAGGACTCCACACCCACCCCTCCTGTCTCAGGGCACTGCTGGGAGTGATAGGCACCCACCCCTCCTGTCTCAGGGCACTGCTGGGAGGACTCCACACCCACCCCTCCTGTCTCAGGGCACTGCTGTGAGGACTCCACACCCACCCCTCCTGTCTCAGGGCACTGCTGTGAGGACTCCACACCCACCCCTCCTGTCCCAGGGCACTGCTGGGAGGACTCCACACCCACCCCTCCTGTCTCAGGGCACTGCTGGGAGACATCAGGCACCCCCCCCCTGGTACCCCCCCGACAGTACATGTCATGTGTGTCACACCAGGACACAATGCCTGAAGTCACAGTCACAACATAGGGACAGTCTGTGGCAGTGGCCTATGCACTCACCTGATACCCTGGGCGCCCATACAGCATGGGGTACTGTGGGAGGATCACATCCAGCAGAGCCATGTTCTCCTCCAGGGTGAATGGCTGTGTCCTCTCCACAGCCCTTGACATGGTTCCAGGGAATCAGTAGCAGCAGCTTGGTCGACAAATGCAAAGATGTGCAGGCAAGTACTCCCTCATGGGACCTGGCTGCCTTATATGTGCCCTTCTGCCCAGTCTCATGCACAGGAGTACAGAGTGATTGGTCACTCACATTTGCATCCTATGTTTCCACCAATCCCTTCAAACCTAGCAGTCTGTGGGTTCTCTATCGGTTTCATTCTCCTGCATGATGTCAGCCCCACAAACACATTGCAACAAAGTAGAAGAATTCCAACTGACTTCTGCTGTGCACCTTCCAGAACAAAATAGAAATTTGAACCTGGTCTCCATGACAACCAGCATGCATGTAGGCCTTAATACTTGTCCCCTATGTAATTTGGAGAATCACACACAGGTACGGTGCGTTTCCGGGCTCTAGGGCACCCCAAATGCATGGCAACGGCCCGTACATGCATGCCTACGTTCACTATCACTATGGGTCTGCACGCGTATGCGTACCCGTAGTGGTACGGACCGTACACTCACATCTACGCTCTCTATCACTATGGGTCTGCACGCGTATGCGTACTCGTAGTGATAGTGAGCGTAGATGTGAGTGTACGGTCCGTACCACTACGGGTACGCATACGCGTGCAGACCCATAGTGATAGTGAGCGTAGATGTGAGTGTACGGTCCGTACCACTACGGGTACGCATACGCGTGCAGACCCATAGTGATAGTGAGCGTAGATGTGAGTGTACGGTCCGTACCACTATGGGTACGCATACGCGTGCAGACCCATAGTGATAGGGCCGTACACACGCATCTACGCTCACTATCACTATGGGTCTGCACGCGTATGCGTACCCGTAGTGGTACGGACCGTACACTCACATCTACGCTCACTATCACTATGGGTCTGCACGCGTATGCGTACCCGTAGTGGTACGGACCGTACACTCACATCTACGCTCACTATCACTATGGGTCTGCACGCGTATGCGTACCCGTAGTGGTACGGACGTACACTCACATCTACGTCACTATCACTATGGGTCTGCACGCGTATGCGTACCCGTAGTGGTACGGACCGTCCACTCACATCTACGCTCACTATCACTATGGGTCTGTACGCGTATGCGTACCCGAAGTGGTACGGACCGTACACTCGCATCTACGCTCGCCATCACGATGGGTACACATACGGCAGCACTCCCACAGTGATTTGGGAACATGCACAGGCCCTCTCAGCAGCAGTACGGCGGATTTTACACATCACTGTGGTGATAGGCGACACACATGTAGGAATAGGGCGGACATACTTGTCCATGGATGGACATACTTGTCCAGGAATGGACATCAAGGCATCGTCTGTGCATTACCACATGTGTGGGGCACAGGTGTCACAGGCTGTGATGTGGAACATGCCTCCTGAGTGGAGAAGGCACCAGATGTATGATGAGATGTGTACATGTGTACTGTGTGAGGGTGCAATGTGTGCCAGGCATGCCCTTGACTCCTTTGACATGTGTGCATGTGGGACTGCGCACTTGGGGTGAGCGTCACTGGCATGGCACGGACACCAACACACGGAAGTGTCCCATGATGCCCGGTACAGGGGTCATGACACATGACTTGTCACTACCCACAGTGCACAATGTGACTATGCCATATATGTGTCCGGGATTTACATCAGGTTGAGGTTGTAGCACCCTCAAAAGCTGCAGCCGTTGCAGCAACCAACATGTGGCTGTGTGTAGATTGTCATTGCACACTGTTCCCAACACCATGCCACATGTGTTATCGGATGTGAGGTGCACATGTATGCAAGGGACACGGAGTAGCGTGACAAGGCCATGTCAGCAAACTCACAAGGAATGTGTGGTGAGTCATGACATGTGCACCTTCATGGCAAGGTGTGTGGGCTGGACTAGTGTAATGTCATGTGACCTGTGGCTCATGTGTTCCGCTGCCAGTCTCTGCAATCGGCATCACACTTCTGCTGATGTGTGGGTGTATGTCACTCCTGTCTTGCGTCGGGCAGTGCACTTGCACTGGGACACAGCTATTTCCATGGCGTGGCATGTGGAGGTTCTCAATCACCGTGTGTAGCTGGGTCTTGGAAGGAGTGTCACCTTGCATCCATACGTGTCCTGGGCATGTAGCACATGCCTGACTCCCTATGTGGCATGTGTGTATTGCCAGATTTACATGTGCTCAGTAGACATGAGCTGTTCTCGTCGTGCACTCACTCTTCCCTGTCACTTCCAAATTACTGCAGAGCGCCACCTGTTGCCCGAAGAATTCCAGACTTGGCCACCATGCAGGAGAATGACAGGATACGGCTCGACCGCTTCACCCAACCGTTGATTCTGGAGCTGACGGCGAGACTGGCACCACACATGCAACCGCAGCACAGGTATCCTACGGCACTGACGCCCCAGCTGAAGGTAATGGCTGCCCTACATTTCCTAGCCACGGGTACCTTCCAAAATACCATAGCTCATGTTGGTGGCATGTCCCAGAGCATGTTCAGCGGTGTGCTGCATGATTTCTTGGAGGCCATGTTGATTCACCTGGATGACTTCATCAAGTTCCCAACCCCTGAACAGATGACTGAGGTCAAGCGTGGTTTCTATGCCCTGGGAGGGATGCCCCATGTCATTGGGTCCATAGATGGGACACATGTAGGTTTGGTACCACCACAGGCACGGGAGGTGGCGTACCGCAATCGGAAGCACTACCACTCCATCAATGCCCTTGTGGTGTGTCTGTCCAACATGGTGATTTCACATGTCTGTGCTTGTTTCCCAGGATCAGCACACGATGCCTACATCATGAGGCGTAGCGGGATGCCTGATATGATGATGCAGCTGCGCAACGAACGGGCATGTGTTGTTGGTGGGTACAGTCTGTCTGTCCTGTATTCTGTTTGGCCGAGCAGCACTACCGCTTCGCCAGTTCTAACGATATCCATGTGCTTTCCATTTAGGGGACGCTGGCTATCCCAACATGCCTTGGCTGCTGACACCTCTCCGCAACCCCATCACGCCGGCCCAGCTCCGCTACAACACCGCCCATGGCCGGACAAGGCGAGTGATAGAGAGGACGTTTGGCATGCTGAAGAGCCGATTCCGGTGCCTCCACAAGACCGGCGGCGCACTCCCATATGCCCCGGCAAAGGTTTGCAAGATCTTCATGGTCTGCTGCATGCTGCACAACATGGCAGTTGAAAGAGCTGTGCCACTCATCCTGAATCAACATGACGAGGACCATCCACCCGTGGAGGACGAAGGGCTTGGCAATGGGGCTAGTGATGTGGAGGATGTGGAGCCGCAAGAGGACATCCGGACTCGGCTCATACGCGACTTCTTTGCTTAGTGGTGAGTACCAGGGTCTGAGTGTGCACGCATTGGTCCCCGTGTGGCATGCGTTGTGATGTGTGTCTCCACCTGCATGTATGGCACGTGTGTCAGAGGTGTGTGTGGGTGTGTCACTGGAGTGATGGTGGCAGTGATGGTATTATTTCCCCAGTCATAATTGTGACCTAGCATGTTGTCATCCATACATGTGTCGAGTACATGCACATGCAAGTGGCTGTGCTTTTTGTGGCTGACTTCTTGTGTGTCTCTCTTCCCCAGGTACCTGCGCATGCCGTTTGCTGGTTGCATTGTTGTGGCACTGCTATTCCTCATGGACATGACATCGTGGGCTGACTCAGCGTTACAGGCACGGACACGTTTGGAAGTCTCCATGGGGTAAGGGATGCATCTGGGGTGTATTGGGTGTGGCAGTTGTACACGATGTGTGCACACTGCCCCGGTCGGGGTTTGGTTCCTCTGCAGACATGTGGCATCCCCATGGGACACGACATGCAGCTGGGTACACCTGAATAGATGCCCTGCCTGGTTGTCAGTCATCAGTGATGGAATAGTGGATTGTGATGAAGGCATCAATGTGTGTGACACTGCCCTCGGACACATACGGTTAACATTGTCTTGACATGGCGTGGGACTTCCACATCAGCGGATGTATGGTGTATGGCAGTCTCTCCGTGAGCAGCTGTGGGTATTTAGCTGTTAGCCGACACTTGTGTGCCAGTTCCATGGCTATCACGCATTTGTGCTGCAGAAGGGGGGTGCCAGTGTTGGAGCCACATGTTACTCCACATGATGCGTTCATGTGTACTTCAAGTTGCCTCTGCAATCCCATGAACATGACTATTAAAGGTGTCCCTATGCCTCCAAGGTGCCTCTTCTCAGTCAATGCTGGTGTGTTGGCACGGTGCATCCTGCATGTCTGGCATGGTATTCCCTGATTGTGGCTATGTGTCAACAATGTGTCGAGTGGCAAGATGCAAGCTGTGTGTGTGTGCTGAGACTGTGTATTGGGCATGATGTCCATGACTGTGTGGGTATTGTGACATGTGCCATCCCCATGCATCCAACGTTGTCCATGACCCCATTCTCTGCATCCACCGGACTCAAGCTTGCAGGACATGGTTCTGCCACCTGTCTACACATACCTGGGTGCCCCCCAGGACACGGGCCAGGATCCCTGACCTCTGCGCATGACTGTTGCTGTACTCAATGTGTCTGTCAGCACGGTTGTTCGGCCACCCCCTCAGCTGGTTCTGACCATCACGGGTGTGTATGGTGCTCCATGTCTGTCTTGCCTAAAAAACTGTGACCCATGTGTCCTGTGCCAGACTCAGGCCCCAGGGTGTGGATGGTTGAAGTGAACAGATGACTCAGGCATGTTTAGACTGTACAAGACACATGTTAGGTAATAATGCTACCAGCAGGCATCTACTCTTAATAGTGTGATTTATTATTGGGGGGGGGGGGGAACAAAGTGAGGGGCTTTCCGGGATTAGGGAATCCAAAGTTCAGTAGGGGAGTTGGTGTCCTTGCCATTGGAAATCCTCAGAGTCCATGCCACAGTCCTTGTCAACATTGGTCAGCCAGTGACCAGCAGGGCCATGTGGCAGAGAATGTCTCTTGATGCTGTGATGCTGTTGCTCCAGTGGGCCAGGTGCCAGGCCAGGTGTCCTGGGAGATGGTGATGTAGCAGCCACCCTCACGGTCGTTTGCGTGGACGACCCGGCTTCCTGCGGGGTACCTCAGCAGCAGGCCGTGACGACGTCTGGGATGCTCCGTCGGATGTTTCCTCCTCCTCCTCATGATCCCTCCCTGTGGGTGGTGATGTTCTCTGCCTTCTGGCACAGGGAGGGTCGGCCATGGTGTCGGCCATCCGACGGAGTTCAGCGTGAATCCCCTGGGACGCCGTCACTTGCTCAGCCTGTCTGTCCTCCATCCTCCGTTGGTGTAGCTGTAGACAGGCTATTAGGTCCGCATGTTGCTGGGCCTGCTGGACCTTGATCCCCTCGAGGACAGACACAACCTGGGCCATGCCCGTGGTGTCCTGCCGGTATGAGTCCAGGATGTTACGGACATGGGAAAATACCGGATCCCCAGCCAACTGGTCAGGCTCGCGCCTCCGCCGTCCTCCACTCCCACCACCCCTGCCCACTTGCGTCTGGCCTGCCCTTGTGGGCACATCGGGTCTCCGGGACCCCTGAGGGGTGGCATTGGCGTTGTCGCCTGCCTCCTCCTGGGTGCCCGGGACACCGTGTCCCTCCTGGCGAGCCTGGCTGCATTGTGGTGTTGGGGCAGGGATCCTGGGTGTCTCCTGGGATGTGGCAGGAGTGGGGGTGGTGGTTGGCACGGTTGTACCTGACGCAGGTGCTGCAGGTGGTTGGACACCAGAGGGGCCAGGTCGGTCGGGGTCGTCCGCAGAGTGGTGAGAGTGGTCGCTGCCGGTGGGATCGGTCTCCTGCAGATCCGGGTCCTGTGAGTGTTCCCCCCCAGTGTTGGGGGGTGCGGCACGACGTTGACCTGTGTGTGAGAGAGAATATGTTAATTTGGATCCATGCAACATCCATGTTTCATCCGTTACGAAGTTGGCACATTTCCTCTTGGAATTAGGATCTGTCTTGCATTCCACTCACAGTGCACTTGTGCATGTGTGTGTCCCTTGGGCACCAATTTGGCCCCTTTGACTATGTGTGGCACAGTCTTACTTGCTGCGTCAAGTGTGACTGCAGTCAGCAGTGGAGTGTGCATGTGTGCCGAGCTATGCATTTGCGCCTTCCTTGTAGCACTGTACATGTGCACATGGAGTGGATCCACACACTTATATGATGCAGGTGGCTGTCCTTGTGCTCGTGTACAGGTTGTGACATGGCCCTGCGTTTTGCCATGATGAAGAGGGGGGGTTCTGGCACTGGCCACCCTTGTCTACATGCACGCAGTCCACCTGCTGACGAGCAGACATTCCCACACACCAAAGGACTGATTTGCTCTCCCTGTGTCTCCCTCCTTCTCTGTCCCCCTCTCCCTCCCTCTCTGTCCCCATCTCCCTCCCTCTGTGTGTCAGCCTCCTCCCTGTGTCCATCTTCCTGTGTCTCCCTCCCTCTCTGTCCCCCTCTCCCTCCCTCTCTGTCCCCCTCTCCCTCCCTCTGTGTGTCAGCCTCCTCCCTCTGTCCATCTTCCTGTGTCTCCCTCCCTCTCTGTCCCCCCTCTCCCTCCCTCTCTGTCCCCCTCTCCCTCCCTCTGTGTCCCCCTCTCCCTCCCTCCGTGTGTCACCCTCTGTCACCTTGGCCCAGCTTCCTGGGCACACACTGTTAGCAGATCTTTGAGTGGCCCTTGGCCTGTTGATGTGAGTTTGTTTCTGATCTCCAGGCACCCATTTTGTCTGCTGTGTGTCTGTGCGCTGCTGCTGTGGTGGTGTGTGCTGCCACTCTCTCACACTGTTGGCTGTTCATTAGCTGCTGTCATGTGCAAAACAGTGCCTTCACCCCCATGTGTTGATGCAAGGCGTCCGCCATTTGCTGGCAAGTCATTCCTGTGTTGGGACACAGTGTTTGTCTGGCTGTGACCTAGGCCATATGGGCAGAGGGCATTGTTGTCTGCTTTGGAGTCGCACTATGTGATTCTTGGTGCCCAGCCTCCCGCCATCCGGGTTACCGTGTCATGTGTTGTTGTCTTCTGTGGCCTGTGACTTGACATTGTCCAGCTGGGTGCATGGGGCATGGTGGCAGCAGTGGCATGTGCCTGCTCATGGAGTGTGGTTGAGTAATGCGATGGCTTGTGGTGGTTGCGTGCCTGTTATTAATTTTGGTTGTGGTTGCAGTTCCCCCCATGTGAGGTGCGTTGTTTGTGTACTCACCCGGGTCTCGGAGTCCTTCTACTCCTTCAACTGCCTCCACCGGCAGTATGGCCATCACCCTCTCCTCCCAGGGATGGTACTGTACGGCTCTGCGGGAGGGCCCTCCTCCGGTGGCGTTGGCCTGGTCGTGTTCCTCCTGTCTCTTGGCTCTGACCCTCCTCCGCAGATCGTACCACCTGTTCTGGCAATCCTGCTTGGTCCTCCTGGTGTCCGCAACAGCATTCACAGCATCGACGATGGTCTGCCACATGGCTGTTTTGGCTGCCTGGCTGGTGCTTCTGACCAATGTTCCAAAGATCTGTGGCTCGACTCTGAGGATTTGATCAACAAGGACCTCCAACTCTCGGTGACTGAACTTTGGATTCTTGGTAGTGGGCATGGTGAGGGGTGTGGGTGGGGATGGTGTGGGTGTGGGGGGGGTGTGGAAGTTGGGGGGGGGTGTGGATGGTTGTGTGTGTGTGTGAATGTGATGAGAGGGTGTTTGTGAGGGTGGTCGTGTGAAGGTGTGCAAGTGTAAGATGTGGTGTCGCTTGTAGTCTGGTTCTGTGGTGTCTGGCAGCAGTGGGTCTGTTGCAAAGGCTCATGGTTTGTGTGTGTGGGCCCTTTTCATTGGTCCATGGGTGGGTGTGGCAGTGTTTGAATTTTGGGTGGGTGTGTTATAAGGAGTGGTGGTGTATTGGGCCTCTGTTTGTTTTTGACAGTTGCAGGTCAGTGATTGTGTTATTTTAGTGGTTGTTGGCCATGTTTAGTGGCTGTGTGCCTTTCGAATGGTGTATTGTTGTGTTGTTTTGTTTTGTCCTTGTTGTGTACGTGCGTTTTGAGCGTGTGTACGGTGTGTACATGGGCCATTTGGTTGTACGATTATGTCCTTGTGTGTGGCTTTGTACGACTCGTACATGCAGTTGTGATGTTGGGGCATGGGGTGCGCTCCGTACTTAGGAGGTTGTGTTGGGGGTGCGCCAGGAACGTACTGGGGTGGGGGTACAACTGGAACGTACTGGGGTGTACATAGACGGTGGTACGACACGTACTGGGGTGGGGGTACGACTGGAACGTACTGGGGTGTACATAGACGGTGGTACGACACGTACTGGGGTGGGGGTACGACTGGAACGTACTGGGGTGTAGGTACACGGGGGTACGACACGTACTGGGGTGGGGGTACGACTGGAACGTACTGGGGTGTAGGTACACGGGGGTCTGACACGTACTGGGGTGGGGGTACGACTGGAACGTACTGGGGTGTACATAGACGGTGGTACGACACGTACTGGGGTGGGGGTACGACTGGAACGTACTGGGGTGTAGGTACACGGGGGTACGACACGTACTGGGGTAGGGGTACGACTGGAACGTACTGGGGTGTAGGTACACGGGGGTATGACACGTACTGGGGTGGGGGTACGACTGGAACGTACTGGGGTGTACATAGACGGTGGTACGACACGTACTGGGGTGGGGGTACGACTGAAAAGTACTGGGGTGTACATAGACGGTGGTACGACACGTACTGGGGTAGGGGTACGACTGGAACGTACTGGGGTGTACATAGACGGTGGTACGACACGTACTGGGGTGGGGGTACGACTGGAACGTACTGGGGTGTACATAGACGGTGGTACGACACGTACTGGGGTGGGGGTACGACTGGAACGTACTGGGGTGTACATAGACGGTGGTACGACACGTACTGGGGTGGGGGTACGACTGGAACGTACTGGGGTGTAGGTACACGGGGGTACGACACGTACTGGTGTGGGGGTACGACTGGAACGTACTGGGGTGTAGGTACACGGGGGTATGACACGTACTGGGGTGGGGGTACGACTGGAACGTACTGGGGTGTACATAGACGGTGGTACGACACGTACTGGGGTGGGGGTACGACTGGAACGTACTGGGGTGTAGGTACACGGGGGTACGACACGTACTGGGGTGGGGGTACGACTGGAACGTACTGGGGTGTAGGTACACGGGGGTATGACACGTACTGGGGTGGGGGTACGACTGGAACGTACTGGGGTGTACATAGACGGTGGTACGACACGTACTGGGGTGGGGGTACGACTGGAACGTACTGGGGTGTAGGTACACGGGGGTACGACATGTACTGGGGTAGGGGTACGACTGGAACGTACTGGGGTGTAGGTACACGGGGGTATGACACGTACTCGGGTGGGGGTACGACTGGAACGTACTGGGGTGTACATAGACGGTGGTACGACACGTACTGGGGTGGGGGTACGACTGAAACGTACTGGGGTGTACATAGACGGTGGTACGACACGTACTGGGGTAGGGGTACGACTGGAACGTACTGGGGTGTACATAGACGGTGGTACGACACGTACTGGGGTGGGGGTACGACTGGAACGTACTGGGGTGTACATAGACGGTGGTACGACACGTACTGGGGTGGGGGTACGACTGGAACGTACTGGGGTGTACATAGACGGTGGTACGACACGTACTGGGGTGGGGGTACGACTGGAACGTACTGGGGTGTAGGTACACGGGGGTACAACACGTACTGGGGTGGGGGTACGACTGGAACGTACTGGGGTGTAGGTACACGGGGGTATGACACGTACTGGGGTGGGGGTACGACTGGAACGTACTGGGGTGTACATAGACGGTGGTACGACACGTACTGGGGTGGGGGTACGACTGGAACGTACTGGGGTGTAGGTACACGGGGGTACGACACGTACTGGGGTAGGGGTACGACTGGAACGTACTGGGGTGTAGGTACACGGGGGTATGACACGTACTGGGGTGGGGGTACGACTGGAACGTACTGGGGTGTACATAGACGGTGGTACGACACGTACTGGGGTGGGGGTACGACTGAAACGTACTGGGGTGTACATAGACGGTGGTACGACACGTACTGGGGTAGGGGTACGACTGGAACGTACTGGGGTGTACATAGACGGTGGTACGACACGTACTGGGGTGGGGGTACGACTGGAACGTACTGGGGTGTACATAGACGGTGGTACGACACGTACTGGGGTGGGGGTACGACTGGAACGTACTGGGGTGTACATAGACGGTGGTACGACACGTACTGGGGTGGGGGTACGACTGGAACGTACTGGGGTGTAGGTACACGGGGGTACGACACGTACTGGGGTGGGGGTACGACTGGAACGTACTGGGGTGTAGGTACACGGGGGTATGACACGTACTGGGGTGGGGGTACGACTGGAACGTACTGGGGTGTACATAGACGGTGGTACGACACGTACTGGGGTGGGGGTACGACTGGAACGTACTGGGGTGTAGGTACACGGGGGTACGACACGTACTGGGGTGGGGGTACGACTGGAACGTACTGGGGTGTAGGTACACGGGGGTATGACACGTACTGGGGTGGGGGTACGACTGGAACGTACTGGGGTGTACATAGACGGTGGTACGACACGTACTGGGGTGGGGGTACGACTGGAACGTACTGGGGTGTAGGTACACGGGGGTACGACACGTACTGGGGTGGGGGTACGACTGGAACGTACTGGGGTGTAGGTACACGGGGGTATGACACGTACTGGGGTGGGGGTACGACTGGAACGTACTGGGGTGTACATAGACGGTGGTACGACACGTACTGGGGTGGGGGTACGACTGGAACGTACTGGGGTGTAGGTACACGGGGGTACGACATGTACTGGGGTAGGGGTACGACTGGAACGTACTGGGGTGTAGGTACACGGGGGTATGACACGTACTCGGGTGGGGGTACGACTGGAACGTACTGGGGTGTACATAGACGGTGGTACGACACGTACTGGGGTGGGGGTACGACTGAAACGTACTGGGGTGTACATAGACGGTGGTACGACACGTACTGGGGTAGGGGTACGACTGGAACGTACTGGGGTGTACATAGACGGTGGTACGACACGTACTGGGGTGGGGGTACGACTGGAACGTACTGGGGTGTACATAGACGGTGGTACGACACGTACTGGGGTGGGGGTACGACTGGAACGTACTGGGGTGTACATAGACGGTGGTACGACACGTACTGGGGTGGGGGTACGACTGGAACGTACTGGGGTGTAGGTACACGGGGGTACAACACGTACTGGGGTGGGGGTACGACTGGAACGTACTGGGGTGTAGGTACACGGGGGTATGACACGTACTGGGGTGGGGGTACGACTGGAACGTACTGGGGTGTACATAGACGGTGGTACGACACGTACTGGGGTGGGGGTACGACTGGAACGTACTGGGGTGTAGGTACACGGGGGTACGACACGTACTGGGGTAGGGGTACGACTGGAACGTACTGGGGTGTAGGTACACGGGGGTATGACACGTACTGGGGTGGGGGTACGACTGGAACGTACTGGGGTGTACATAGACGGTGGTACGACACGTACTGGGGTGGGGGTACGACTGAAACGTACTGGGGTGTACATAGACGGTGGTACGACACGTACTGGGGTAGGGGTACGACTGGAACGTACTGGGGTGTACATAGACGGTGGTACGACACGTACTGGGGTGGGGGTACGACTGGAACGTACTGGGGTGTACATAGACGGTGGTACGACACGTACTGGGGTGGGGGTACGACTGGAACGTACTGGGGTGTACATAGACGGTGGTACGACACGTACTGGGGTGGGGGTACGACTGGAACGTACTGGGGTGTAGGTACACGGGGGTACGACACGTACTGGGGTGGGGGTACGACTGGAACGTACTGGGGTGTAGGTACACGGGGGTATGACACGTACTGGGGTGGGGGTACGACTGGAACGTACTGGGGTGTACATAGACGGTGGTACGACACGTACTGGGGTGGGGGTACGACTGGAACGTACTGGGGTGTAGGTACACGGGGGTACGACACGTACTGGGGTGGGGGTACGACTGGAACGTACTGGGGTGTAGGTACACGGGGGTATGACACGTACTGGGGTGGGGGTACGACTGGAACGTACTGGGGTGTACATAGACGGTGGTACGACACGTACTGGGGTGGGGGTACGACTGGAACGTACTGGGGTGTAGGTACACGGGGGTACGACACGTACTGGGGTAGGGGTACGACTGGAACGTACTGGGGTGTAGGTACACGGGGGTATGACACGTACTGGGGTGGGGGTACGACTGGAACGTACTGGGGTGTACATAGACGGTGGTACGACACGTACTGGGGTGGGGGTACGACTGAAACGTACTGGGGTGTACATAGACGGTGGTACGACACGTACTGGGGTAGGGGTACGACTGGAACGTACTGGGGTGTACATAGACGGTGGTACGACACGTACTGGGGTGGGGGTACGACTGGAACGTACTGGGGTGTACATAGACGGTGGTACGACACGTACTGGGGTGGGGGTACGACTGGAACGTACTGGGGTGTACATAGACGGTGGTACGACACGTACTGGGGTGGGGGTACGACTGGAACGTACTGGGGTGTAGGTACACGGGGGTACGACACGTACTGGGGTGGGGGTACGACTGGAACGTACTGGGGTGTAGGTACACGGGGGTATGACACGTACTGGGGTGGGGGTACGACTGGAACGTACTGGGGTGTACATAGACGGTGGTACGACACGTACTGGGGTGGGGGTACGACTGGAACGTACTGGGGTGTAGGTACACGGGGGTACGACACGTACTGGGGTAGGGGTACGACTGGAACGTACTGGGGTGTAGGTACACGGGGGTATGACACGTACTGGGGTGGGGGTACGACTGGAACGTACTGGGGTGTACATAGACGGTGGTACGACACGTACTGGGGTGGGGGTACGACTGAAACGTACTGGGGTGTACATAGACGGTGGTACGACACGTACTGGGGTAGGGGTACGACTGGAACGTACTGGGGTGTACATAGACGGTGGTACGACACGTACTGGGGTGGGGGTACGACTGGAACGTACTGGGGTGTACATAGACGGTGGTACGACACGTACTGGGGTGGGGGTACGACTGGAACGTACTGGGGTGTACATAGACGGTGGTACGACACGTACTGGGGTGGGGGTACGACTGGAACGTACTGGGGTGTACATAGACGGTGGTACGACACGTACTGGGGTGGGGGTAGGACTCGAACGTACTGGGTACACGGTGGTGCGACACGTACAGGGGTGGGGGTGGGACTCGAACGTACTGGGGTGTACATAGACGGTGGTACAACACGTACTGGGGTGGGGGGGTGTACATTGACGGTGGTACGACACGTCCTGGGGTGGGGGTTCGACTGGAATGTACTGGGGTGTACCTAGACGGGTGGGGGTATACATATACGGGGGGTACGTGTCGGACGTACGGGGGCTGGGGGGAGTGTTGGGCGCGTATGCGGGCACATGTCTCCATGGTTGCTGTAAGAGTTCGGTGCGGACGGTGTTTTTTCCATACGGTTGTGACCTCGGACGCACGGGATGGATCGTGATTCCTAGGTCGGACTTGGTTTTTCACGTTTGTAAGGTAAATCATCCGAGGACGTGTCGGACACATTTTCCGACCCGGGGACGTGTGGGGAATGATTCCCAGTGCGGTTCGTATGGACTTTTTACCATGCGAATCGTGATTGCCAGTTCGTACGGCACTTGTACGATTCGTACGGTAAAAAGACCCGATACGGGTCGCACGGGGGAATTTTTTGCAGGATCGTGATCGGCACCAAAGACTTCAACGACATTTAGGGGTATAACTATGAGAGCTGAAACTCCTGAACGTTGGAATTGAACTGTTCAAGACTGTAAAGGTTTGAAAACTACTTCGTGGTCAAGAGGAACATCTGCCAAGGAAGAAACAGCTGAAGAGACAGAAGGAAAGGACTGACCCTTGCGGTGTGTTCTGGGGCTGGCCTGCAGTTTGCTGATTTAACCAAGTATAGACTAAATGGACTTTGCTGTGTGCTGTGTCCCCCTGCTTGAAAGGACTTTGCTGTGTGCTGTGGGTAAACAGTCAAAATATCGAGAAAAAAAATATCGACTGGACAGAATATCGAGTTTTTGATATAGAATGGACAGAATATCGAATTACACAAATATAGTGGTGAAGAATATCGAAAATCAGGTAAGAAATATCGATTTACATAATATCGAAGTAAGTAATATCGACAGTCATAATATAGTTGTTAAAAATATCGAATTGTTTTATAGTGTTTTAAGTGTTAGTATATGTGTTAAAAGTATGTATTAATTTTGGAATGTATGTTTAAATATATAAGTAATGAATTTTATGTTATTTTAATTTTTTTGTAATTTAATTCCGTAGCGGGTTGTGGGTGTATAGGGGATTAGGGTGGGAAGTAATTTAATTATAGTACAATAAATAATAATTTTTAGGAATTATTAATTATTTGTAATTTAATTTTGCGTTTTACTTCTGTAGCGGATTGTGGGTTTATAGGGGAATAGGGTGGGAAGTAATTTAATTGTGATTAAGTAATTATTAATTGGTAATAACTAATTTATTGTAATTACTTATTCATTGGTAATTAATTTGTAATAATTGGTAATTATTTTTTATTAATTGGTAATTAATTTGTATTAGTTGGTTAATTGATAATTATGTTAATTGTACTAACCTATTATTCGGAGCGGGTTGTGGGTTTATAGGGTAATAGGGTGGGAAGTAATTTAATTATAATTAAGTAATTATTGAAAATAATTTTGTGTATTGATAATTAATTTACTGTTAATTATTAATTGGAATTTTTAAATATTTATCAATTTTTGGTATTGAAAATTAATTGGTTGTTGATTAATTATTAATTGGTAATTAATGTGTATTAATTGGTAATTAATTTCTATTAATTGTTTAATTGATAATTATGTTAATTGTATTAATTTATTATTTGTAGTGGGTTGTGGGTTTATAGGAGAATATGGTGGAAAGTAATTTAATTGTAAATAATTAATTTTTGAAATTATTTTTGTATATTGATAATTAATTTATTATTAATTAATTATTAATTTGTATTTGTATTTATTAATTTTTTTGTATTGAAATTTAATTGGTTGTTGAATAATTATTAATAGGTAATTAATTTTAAAAAACATATTTATTGGTATTTATACATAATTAATTATTAAAGGTTGTGTGATTGGTAAATAATTTTAATACATCTTTTTATTACTATTAATAATTAATTTATTTTTAATAAAATATTAAATTATTATTTTTCCTACTATTGCACTCACTGGAGTGGGAATAGTAATTGTTACCCCTACGCTATCCAACGCTTTCCCTACTATTGCACTCACTGGAGTGGGAATAGTAATTTGCACCACTATGCTATCCAATGCTTTCCCTACTGTTGCATTCACTGGAGTGGGAATAGTAAATTTTACCCTCCCGCTATCCAATGCTTTCCCTACTGTTGCACTCTCTGGAGTGGGAATGGTAATTTTTACCCCTACGATATCAAACGCTTTCCCTACTGTGGCACTCTTTGTGGTGGGAATAGTAATTTTTACCCCTACGCCATCTGATGTATTCCCTACTGTTGCACTCACTGGAGTGGGAATAGTAAATTTTGCCCTCCCGCTATCCAACGCTTTTCCTACTGTTGCACTCCCTGGAGTGGGAATAGTAATTTTTACCCCTACGCTATCCAACGCTTTCCCTACTGTTGCACTCTTTGTAGTGGGAATAGTAATTTTTACACCTTCGCTATCCAACGCTTTCTCTACTGTTGCACTCTCTGGAGTCGGAATAGTAATTTTTACCCCTACGCTATCCAACGCTTTCCCTACTGTTGCACTCACTGGAATGGGAATAGTAAATGTTACCCTCCCGCTATCCAATGCTTTCCCTACTGTTGCACTCTCTGTAGTGGGAATAGTAATTTTTACCCCTACGATATCAAACGCTTTCCCTACTGTGGCACTCTTTGGGGTGGGAATAGTAATTTTTACCCCTACGCCATCTGATGTATTCCCTACTGTTGCACTCACTGGAGTGGGAATAGTAAATTTTGCCCTCCCGCTATCCAACGCTTTCCTTACTGTTGCACTCTCTGGAGTGGGAATAGTAATTTTTACCCCTACGCTATCCAACGCTTTCCTTACTGTTGCACTCTTTGTAGTGGGAATAGTAATTTTTACCCCTTCGCTATCCAACGCTTTCTCTACTGTTGCACTCTCTGGAGTGGGAATAGTAATTTTTACCCCTACTCTATCCAACGCTTTCCCTACTGTTGCACTCTTTGGAGTGGGAATAGTAATTTTTACCCCTACGCTATCCAACGATTTCCCTACTGTTGCACTCTTTGTAGTGGGAATAGTAATTTTTACCCCTTCGCTATCCAACGCTTTCCCTACTGTTGCACTCTCTGGAGTGGAAATAGTATTTTTTACCCCTACTCTATCCAACGCTTTCCCTACTGTTGCACTCTTTGGAGTGGGAATAGTAATTTTTACCCCTACGCTATCCAACGCTTTCCCTACTGTTGCACTCACTGGAGTGGGAATAGTAAATTTTACCCTCCCGCTATCCAACGCTTTCCCTACTGTTGCACTCTCTGGAGTGGGAATAGTAATTTTTACCCATACGCTATCCAACGCTTTCCCTACTGTTGCGCTCTGTGGAGTGGGAATAGTAATTTTTACCCCTACGCTATCCAATGTTTTCCCTACTGTTGCACTCTCTGGAGTGGGAATAGTAATTGTTACCCTCCCGCTATCCAGCGCTTTCCCTACTGTTGCACTCTCTGGAGTGGGAATAGTAATTTTTACCATCCCGCTATCCAATGCTTTCCCTACTGTTGGACTTACTGGAGTGGTAATAGTAAATTTGACCCGCCCGCTATCCAACGCTTTCCCTACTGTTGCACTCTCTGGAGTGGGAATAGTCATTTTTACCCATACGCTATCCAACGCTTTCCCTACTGTTGCACTCTGTGGAGTGGGAATAGTAATTTTTACCCCTACGCTATCCAATGTTTTCCCTACTGTTGCACTCTCTGGAGTGGGAATAGTAATTTTTACCCTCCCGCTATCCAGCGCTTTCCCTACTGTTGCACTCACTGGAGTGGGAATAGTAATTTTTACCCCTACGCTATCCAACGCTTTCCCTACTGTTGCACTCTTTGGAGTGGGAATAGTAATTTTTACCCCTACGCAATCCAATGTTTTCCCTACTGTTGCACTCTCTGGAGTGGGAATAGTAATTTTTACCCTTCCGCTATCCAGCGCTTTCCCTACTGTTGCACTCTCTGGAGTGGGAATAGTAATTTTTACCATCCCGCTATCCAATGCTTTCCCTACTGTTGGACTTACTGGAGTGGTAATAGTAAATTTGACCCGCCCGCTATCCTACGCTAAAAATATAGAATATTTTTTATTAATATTACAACATTTTTAAACATTTTTTTTAACTTACATTAATTATTTATTAATTGTAAAGTTATTTAAGTATGTGTAAGTATGTTTTAGTTAATTATATTTATTATTTCATTAATTTTACATTACTTTTAAGACATTTAAAAAATTCGATATTTTGACCAACTATATTTTTTACAACGATATTTTGGAATCGATATTTTTGTACTTACCTGTTTGTAGATAGGGATTCGATATTTTGGCATTCTATATTTTTTCCTCGATATTTTTGTAGGTCGTTATTCTTCTCCTCGATATTCTGTCAGTGATCCGTGCTGTGTCCTGAAGTAACTTATTCCCAAGGGCCTGAGGAGAGCTGGCTTCCTGTTGTGGAGACTCAGGAACACAAAAGTTTCCATGTGTGTCTCAGCAACATTGTGTGTGTGTGCTTTGTGCAGCCTGAGACCCTCGTAAGAATCTCCCTGTGATCGTGGGCACCTGGAGTCCAAGTGAGTCTCAGCGACGCTGTGTGCGTGTGCTTTGTGTGGCCTGAGACCTTCGTGAGGATTGTCCTGTGATAGTGTACACCCAGAGTCCAAGTAAGTCTCAGCGACTCTTTGTGCTTTGTGCAGCCTGAGACCTTTGTGAGGATTGTCCTGTGATCGTGTGCACCCGGAATCCAAGTGAGTCTCAGCGACACTGTGTGCAAGTGCTTTGTGCAGCCTGAGACCTTCGTGAGGATTGCCCTGTGTTCATGTGCACCCAGAGTCCAAGTGAGTCTCAGCGACGCTGTGGGCGTGTGCTTTGTGCAACCTGAGACCTTCGTGAGGATTGCCCCGTGACCGTGTGCACCTGAAGCTCAAGTGAGTCTCAGTGACACAGGTGGCAATTACGATCCGGTAAAAAAATTCCCCGTGCGACTCGTATCCGGTCTTTTTACCGTACGAATCGTACAAGTGCCGTACGAACTGGCAATCACGATTCGCATGGGAAAAAGTCCATACGAACCGCATCGGGAATCTTTCCCCACACGTCCTCGGGTCGGAAAATGTGTCTGACACGTCCTCGGACGATTTACCGTACAAATGTGAAAGGTGAAGTCCGACCGAGGAATCACGATCCATCCCGTGCGTCCGAATTCACAACCGTATGGAAAAAACACCGTTCGCACCGAACTCCCATAGCAACCATGGAGACATGTGCCTGCATACGTGCCCAACACTCCCCCCGCCCCCGTACGTCTGACACGTACCCCCCGTGTATGTACACCCCCACCCGTGTATGTACACCCCTGTACGTTCGAGTCCAACCCCCACCCCTGTACGTGTCGTATCCCCGTGTACCTACCCCCCTGTACGTTCGAGTCCTACCCCCACCCCTGTACGTGTCGTACCACCGTGTACCCACACCCCTGTACGTTCGAGTCCTACCCCCACCCCTGTACGTGTCGTACCCCGTCTATGTACACCCCAGTACGTTCCAGTCGTACCCCCACCCCTGTACGTGTCGTACCCCCGTGTACCCACACCCCTGTACGTTCGAGTCCTACCCCCACCCCTGTACGTGTCGTACCCCCATCTATGTACACCCCAGTACGTTCCAGTCGTACCCCCACCCCTGTACGTGTCGTACCCCCGTGTACCTACACCCCTGTACGTTCGAGTCCAACCCCCACCCCTGTACGTGTCGTACCCCCGTCTATGTACACCCCAGTACGTTCCAGTCATACCCCCACCCCTGTACGTGTTGTCCCACCGTCTATGTACACCCCTGTACGTTCCAGTCGTACCCCCACCCCTGTACGTGTCGTACCACCGTCTATGTACACCCCAGTACGTTCCAGTCGTACCCCCACCCCTGTACGTGTCGTACCACCGTCTATGTACACCCCTGTACGTTCGAGTCCTACCCCCACCCCTGTACGTGTCGTACCCCCGTGTACCCACACCCCTGTACGTTCGAGTCCTACCCCCACCCCTGTACGTGTCGTACCCCCGTCTATGTACACCCCAGTACGTTCGAGTCCTACCCCCACCCCTGTACGTGTCGTACCACCGTGTACCCACACCCCTGTACGTGTCGTACCCCCGTGTACCCACACCCCTGTACGTTCGAGTCCTACCCCCACCCCTGTACGTGTCGTACCCCCGTCTATGTACACCCCAGTACGTTCCAGTCGTACCCCCACCCCTGTACGTGTCGTACCCCCGTGTACCTACACCCCTGTACGTTCGAGTCCAACCCCCACCCCTGTACGTGTCGTACCCCCGTCTATGTACACCCCAGTACGTTCCAGTCGTACCCCCACCCCTGTACGTGTCGTACCCCCGTGTACCTACACCCCTGTACGTTCGAGTCCAACCCCCACCCCTGTACGTGTTGTACCACCGTCTATGTACACCCCAGTACGTTCCAGTCGTACCCCCACCCCTGTACGTGTCGTACCCCCGTGTACCTACACCCCTGTACATTTGAGTCCTACCCCCACCCCTGTACGTGTCGTACCACCGTCTATGTACACCCCTGTACGTCAGAGTCGCACCCCCACCACAACCTCCTAAGTACGGAGCGCACCCCATGCCCCAACATCACAACCGCATGTACGAGTCGTACCAAGCCACACACAAGGACAGCACCGTACAACCAAATGGCCCATGTACACACCGTACACACGCTAAAAACGCACGTACACAACCAGGACAAAACAAAACAACACAAGAATACACCATTCGAATGGCACTAAGCCACTAAACATGTCCAACAACCACTAAAATACCACATTCACTGACCTGCAACTGCCAAAAACAAACAGAGGCCCAATACACCACCACTCCTTATAACACACCCACCCAAACTTCAAACACAGCCACACCCACCAATGGACCAATAAAAGGGGCCCACACACACAAACCATGAGCCTTTGCAACAGACTCACTGCTGCCAGACACCACAGACAACCTACAGCACCATACTACAAGCTTCACCACACCTTACACTTGCACACCTTCACACAACCACCTTCACAAACACCCCCTCATCACATTCACACACACACACACCTGCACAACCACACCCACACACCCACAACCATCCACACACCCCCCCCCACCATCCACACCCACACCCCTCACCATGCCCACTACCAAGAATCCAAAGTTCAGTAACCGAGAGTTGGAGGTCCTTGTCGATGAAATCCTCAGAGTCGAGCCACAGCTCTTTGGAACATTGGTCAGACAGACCAGCATTGCAGCAAAAACAGCCATGTGGCAGACCATCATCGATGCTGTGAATGCTGTTGGGGACACCAGAAGGACCAGGCATGAATGCCAATCCAGGTGGTACGATCTGCGGAGGAGGGTCCGAGCCAAGATGCAGGAGGAACACAACCAGGCCAACACCACTGGAGGAGGGCCCTCCCGCAGACCCGTACACTACCAGCCCTGGGAGGAGAGGGTGATGGCCATACTGCCGGTGGAGGCAGTGGACGGATTAGAAGGACTCCGAGACCCGGGTGAGTACACAAACAAAGCACCTCACATGGGGGGAACGTCATCCACAACCAAAATCACTAACAGGCACGCAACCACCCCAAGCCATCGCATGACTCAACCACACTCCATGAACACGCACATGCCACTGCCGCCACCATGCCCCATGCACCCAGCTGGACAATGTCAAGTCACAGGCCACAGAAGACACCAACACCTGACACGGTAACCCGGATGGCGGGAGGGTGGGCTACAAAATCCACATAGTGCAACTCAGAAGCAGACAACAATGCCCTCTGCCCATATGGCCTAGGTCACAGCCAGACAAACACTGTGTCCCCACACAGGAAAGACTCGCCAGCAAATGGCGGACGCCTTGCATCAACACATGGGGGTGACGGCACGTTCTTGCACATGACAGCAGCTAATGAACAGCCAACATTGTGAAAGAGTGGCAGCACACACCACCACAGCAGCAGCGCACAGACACACACTACACCCAATGGGTGCCTGGAGATCAGAAACAAACTCACATCAACAAGCCAAGGGCCATTCAAAGATCTGCTAACAGTGTGTGCCCAGGAAGCTGGCCTGAGGTGACAGAGGGTGACACACAGAGGGAGGGAGAGGGGGACACAGAGGGAGGGAGAGGGGGACAGAGAGGGAGGGAGAGGGGGACAGAGAGGGAGGGAGGCACATGGACACGGACAGAGGGAGGAGGCTGACACACGGAGGGAGGGAGAGGGGGACAGAGAGGGAGGGAGAGGGGGACAGAGAGGGAGGAAGACACAGGGACACGGACAGAGGGAGGAGGCTGACACACGGAGGGAGGGAGAGGGGGACAGAGAGGGAGGGAGAGGGGGACAGAGAGGGAGGGAGAGGGGGACAGAGAGGGAGGGAGACACAGGGACACGGACAGAGGGAGGAGGCTGACACACGGAGGGAGGGAGAGGGGGACAGAGAGGGAGCGAGACACAGGGAGAGCAAATCAGCCGTGTGGCGTGTGCGAATGGCTGCTCGTCAGCAGGTAGACTGCGTGCATGTAGACAAGGGTGGCCAGTGCCAGAACCCCCCCTCTTCTCCATGGCAAAACACAGGGCCATGTCACAACCTGTGCACGAGCACAACGACAGCTACCTGCATTATATAAGTGTGTGGATCCACTCCATGTGCACATGTACAGTGCTACATGGAAGGCGCCAATGCATGGCTCGCCACACCTGCCCACTCCACTGCTGACTGCAGTCACACTTGACGCAGCAAGTAAGACTGTGCCACACATAGTTAAAGGGGCCAAAGTGGTGCCCAAGGGACACACCCATGCACAAGTGCACTGTGAGTGGAATGCAAGACAGATCCTAATTCCAAGAGGAAAAGTGCCAACGTTAAAACTGATGAAACATGGATGTTGCATGGACCAAAATTAACATTGTCTCTCTCACACACAGGTCAACGTCGTGGTTCACCCCCCAAAACACTGGGGGGGGAAGACTCACAGGACCCGGATCTGCAGGAGCCCGATCCCACCGGCAGCGACCACTCTCACCACTCTGTGGACGACCCCGACCGACCTGGTCCCTCTGGTGTCCAACCACCTGCAGCACCTGCATCAGGTACAACTGTGCCAACCACCACCCCCACTCCTGCCACATCCCAGGAGACACCCAGGATCCCTGCCTCACCACCACAATGCAGCCAGGCTGGCCAGGAGGGACATGGTGTCCCGGGCACCCAGGAGGAGGCAGGCGACAACGCCAATGCCACCCCTCAGGGGTCCCGGAGACCCGATGTACCCACAAGGGCAGGCCAGGTGCAAGTGGGCAGGGGTGGTGGGAGTGGAGGATGGCGGAGGCGCGAGCCTGACCAGTTGGCTGGGGAACCGGTATTTTCCCATGTCCGTAACATCCTGGACACATACTGGCAGGACACCACGGGCCTGGCCCAGGTTGTGTCCGTCCTCGAGGGGATCAAGACCCAGCAGGCCCAGCAACATGCGGAGCTACATGCCTGTCTACTGCAACACCAACGGAGGATGGAGGACGGACAGGCTGAGCTCGTGACGGCGTACACGGGAATTCACGATACACTCCGTCGGATGGCCGACAACATGGCCGACCCTCCCTGTGCCAGAAGGCGGAGAACATCACCACCCACAGGGAGGGAGCAGGAGGGGGAGGAGGAAACATCCGATGGAGCATCCCAGACGTCATCACGGCCTGCTTCTGAGGGTCCCCGCAGGAGGGCGGGTCGTCCACGGAAAAGACCGTGAGGGTCGGCGCAACATCACCATCTCCCAGGACACCTGGCCTGGCACCTGGCCCACTGGAGCAACAGCATCACAGCATCAAGAGACATTCTCTGCCACATGGCCCTGCTGGTCACTGTCTGACCAATGTTGACAAAGACTGTGGCATGGACTCTGATGATTTCCAATGGCAAGGACACCAACTCCCCTACTGAACTTTGGATTCCAAACTCCCGGAAAGCCCCTCACTTTATCCCCCCCCCCAAATAATAAATCACACTATGAAGAGAAGATGCCTGCTGGTTGCATTATTACCTTACATGTGTGTTGTAAAGTCTAAACATGCCTGAGTTCTCTTTTGACTTCAACCATCCACACCCTGGGGCCTGAGTCTGGCACAGGACACACGGGTCACAGTGTATTAGGCAAGACAGACATGGAGCACCATACACACCCGTGATGGGCCCAACCAGCTGAGGGGGTGGCCGCACAACCGTGCTGACAGACACATTGAGTACAGCAACAGTCATGCGCAGAGGTCAGGGATCATGTGGAGTGTCCTGGGGGGCACGCAGGTATGTCTAGACAGGTGGCAGAACCATGTCCTGCAAGCTTGATTCCGGTGGATGCAGAGAATGGGGGCCTGGGCAACGTTGGATGCATGGGGATGGCACATGTCACAATACCCACACAGTCATGGACATCATGCCCACTACACAGTCTCAGCCCACACACACAGCTTGCATCTTGCTACTCGACACATTGACACATAGCCACAATCAGGGAAAACCATTCCAGACATGCTGGATGCACCGTGGCAACACACCAGCATTGACTGAGAAGAGGCACCTTGGAGGCATAGGGACACCTTTATTAGTCATGTTTTCGGGATTGCAGAGGCAACTTGAAGTACACATGAACACATCTTGTGGAGTAACATGTGGGTCCAACACTGGCACCCCCCTTCTGCAGCACAAATGCGTGTTAGCCATGGAACTGGCACACAATTGTCGGCTAACAGCTAAACACCCACAGCTGCTCATGGAGAGCTTGCCATACACCATTGATCCGCTGATGTGGAAGTCCCACACCATGTCAAGCCAATGCTAACCGTATGTGTCCGAGGGCAGTGTCACACACATTGATGCCATCATCACAATCCACTATCCCATCACTGATGACTGTCAACCAGTCAGACCATCTATTCAGGTGTACACAGCTGCATGTCGTGTCCCATGGTGATGCAACATGTCTGCAGAGGAACCAAACATCGACAGGGGCAGTGTGCATACATCGTGAACAACTGCCACACCCAATACACCCCTGATGCATCCCTTACCCTATGGAGACTTCCAAACGTGTCCGTGCCTGTAACGCTGAGTCAGCCCACGATTACGTGTCCATGAGGAATAGCAGTGCCACAACAATGCAACCAGCAGACGGCATGCGCAAGTACCTGGGGAAGAGAGACACACAAGAAGTCAGCCACAAAAAGCACAGCCACTTGCATGTGCATTTACTCGACACATGTATGGATGACAACATGCTAGGTCACAATTATGACTGGGGAAATACAACCATCACTGGCACCATCACTCCAGTGACACACCCACACACACCTCTGACTCACGTGCCATACATGCAGGTGGAGACACACATCACAACACATGCCACACGGGGACCAATGCGTGCACACTCAGACACTGGTACTCACCACTAAGCAAAGAAGTCGCGTATGAGCCGAGTCCGGATGTCCTCCTGCGGCTCCACATCATCCACATCACTAGCCCCATTGCCAAGCCCTTCGTCCTCCACGGGTGAATGGTCCTCGTCATGTTGATCCAGGATGAGTGGCACAGCTTTCTCAACTGCCATGTTGTGCAGCATACAGCAGACCATGAAGATTTTGCAGACCTTCGCAGGGGCATATGGGAGGGCGCCGCCGGTCTTGTGGAGGCACCGAAAGCGGCTCTTCAGCAGGCCAAACGTCCTCTCTATCACTCGCCTTGTCCGGCCATGGGCGGTGTTGTAGCGGAGCTGGGCCGGCGTTATGGGGTTGCGGAGAGGTGTGAGCAGCCAAGGCATGTTGGGATAGCCAGCGTCCCCTACATGGGAAGCATATTGACATCGTTAGAACTGGTGAAGCGGTCGTGCAGGTAGGCTATGCAAAATAAAGGACAGACAGACTGTACCCACCAACAACACATGCTCTTTCGTTGCGCAGCTGCATCATCATTTCAGGCATCCTGCTACACCTCATGATGTAGGCATCGTGTGCTGATCCTGGAAAACGAGCACAGACATGTGAAATCAACATGTTGGACTGACACACCACAAGGGCATTGATGGAGTGGTAGTGCTTCCGATTGTGGTACGCTACCTCCCGTGCGTGTGGTGGTACCAAAGCTACATGTGTCCCATCTATGGACCCAATGACATGGGGCATCCCTCCCAGGGCATAGAATCCACGCTTGACTGCAGTCAACTGTTCAGGGGTTGGGAACTTGATGAAGTCATCCAGGTGAATCAACATGGCCTCTAAGAAATCATGCAGCACACGGCAGAACATGCTCTGGGACATGCCACCAACATGAGCTATGGTATATTGAAAGGTACCCGTGGCAAGAAAATGTAGGGCAGCCATTACCTTCATCTGGGGTGTCAGTGCCGTAGGATACCTGTGCTGCGGTTGCAGGTGTGGTGCCAGTCTCGCCGTCAACTCCAGAATCAAGGGTTGGGGGAAGCGGTAGCAACGGATGCTGTCATTCTCCCGCATGGCAGCCAAGTCCGGAATTGGTCGGGCAAGAGGCGGCGCTCTGCAGTAATTAGGAAGTGACAAGGAAGAGTGAGTGCACAATGACAACAAGTCATATGTACTGAGCACATGTAAATCTGTCAATACACATATGCTACATAGGGAGTCAGGTATGTGCTACATGCCCAGGACACGTATGGCTGCCAGGTGACACTCCTACCAAGACCCAGCTACACACGGAGATTCTGAACCTCCACATGCCATGGCATGGGAATAGCTGTGTCCCAGTGCAAGTGAACAGCCAGACGCAAGACAGGAGTGACATACGCCCACACATCTGCAGAAGTAGGATGCCGATTGCAGAGACTGGTAGCGGAACACTAGAGACACAGGTCACATGACATTACACTAGGACAGCCCACACACCTTGCCATGCCGGTGCACATGTCATGACTCACCACACAATTATTGTGAGGATACAGACATGTCCATGTCACGCTACTCCGTGTCCCATGCATACATGTGCACCTCACATCCGATACCACATGTGGCATGGTGTGCGGAACAGTGTGCGATGTCCATCTACACACAGACACATGTTGGTTGCTGCAACAGCTGCAGCTTTTGAGGGTGCACCAACATCAACCTGATGGGAAGCCCCCACACATACATGACATAGTCACATTGTGCACCGTGGGTAGTGTCAAGGCAGGTGTGGTAACCCCTGTACCGGGCATCAGGGGACACTTCCGTGTGTTGGTGTCCATGCCATGCCAGTGACGCTCACCCCAAGTGTGCAGTACGACATGCACACATGTCAAAGGAGTCAAGGGCATGCCTGGCACACATTGTACCATCACACAGTACACCTGTACACATCTCATCATACATGTGGTGCCTTCTCCACTCAGGAGTAATGTTCCACATCACAGCATGTCACACCTGTGCCCCACACATGTAGTAATGCACAGACGATGCCTTGATGTCCATTCCTGGACAAGTATGTCCATCCATGGACAAGTATGTCCATCAATGGACAAGTATGTCCGCCCTATTCCTACCTGTGTGCCGCCTATCACCACTGTGATGTGTGAAAACTGCCGTACTGCTGCTAAGAGGGCCTGTGTACGTTCCCAAATCACTATGGGAGTGCTGCCGTATGTGTACCCATCGTGATGGCGAGCGTACAGGCATTTGTACGGTCCGTACCACTACGAGTACGCATACGCAAGAACACCCATAGTGGACGGGCCGTACACACGCATGTACGCTCACTATCACTATGGGTCTCCTCGCGTATGCGTACTCGTAGTGGTACGGGCTGTACACACGCATGTACGCTCACTATCACTATGGGTCTCCTCGCGTATGCGTACTCGTAGTGGTACGGGCCGTACACACGCATGTACGCTCACTATCACTATGGGTGTCCTCGCGTATGCGTACTCGTAGTGGTACGGGCCGTACACACGCATGTACGCTCACTATCACTATGGGTCTCCTCGCGTATGCGTACTCGTTGTGGTACGGGCCGTACACACGCATGTACGCTCACTATCACTATGGGTCTCCTCGCGTATGCGTACACGTAGTGATAGTGAGCGTACATGCGTGTGTACGGCCCGTACCACTACGGGTACGCATACGCGAGGAGACCCATAGTGATAGTGAGCGTACATGCGTGTGTACGGCCCGTACCACTACGAGTACGCATACGCGAGGAGACCCATAGTGATAGTGAGTGTACATGCGTGTGTACGGCCCGTACCACTACGAGTACGCATACGCGAGGAGACCCATAGTGATTGTGAACGTAGGCACGCGTGTACGGGCCGTTGCAATGCATTTGGGGTGCCCTAGGGCCCCGAAACGCACCGTACCTGTGTGTGACGCTCCAAATTACATAGGGGACACATGAGGGACAAGTATTAAGGCATACATGCATGCTGGTTGTCATGGAGACCAAGTTCAAATTTCGAATTAGTTCTGGAAGGTGCACAGCAGAAGTCAGTTGGAATTCTTCTACTTTGTTGCAATGTGATTGTGGGGCTGACGTCATGCAGGAAAATGAAACCGATAGAGAACCCACAGACTGCTAGGTTTGAAGGGATTGGAGGAAACATAGGATGCAAATGTGAGTGCCCAATCACTCTGTACTCCTGTGCATGAGATGGGCCAGCAAGGCAGATATAAGGCAGCCAGGTCCCATGAGGGAGCACTTGCCTGCACATCTCTGTATTCCACGACCCAGCTGCTGCTACTGATTCCCTGGAACCATGTCAAGGGCTGTGGAGAGGTCACAGCCATTCACCCTGGAGGAGAACATGGCTTTGGTGGATGTGATCCTCCCACGGTACCCCATGCTGTATGGGCGACCAGGTTATCAGGTGAGTGCAGTGTCCACTGCCACAGACTGTGTCCTTTTTTTGTGACTGTGACTTCTGCCATTGTGTCCAGGTGTGACACACATGCTATGTACTGTAGGGGGGGTCCCAAGGGGGGGGAATGCCTGATGTCTCCCAGCAGTGCCCTGAGACAGGAGGGGTGGGGGCCTATCACGCCCAGCAGTGCCCTGAGACAGGAGGGGTGGGGGCCTATCACTCCCAGCAGTGCCCAGAGACAGGAGGTGTGGGGGCCTATCACTCCCAGCAGTGCCCTGAGACAGGAGGGGTGGGGGCCTATCACTCCCAGCAGTGCCCTGAGACAGGAGGGGTGGGGGCCTATCACTCCAAGCAGTGCCCTGAGACAGGAGGTGTGGGGGCCTATCACTCCCAGCAGTGCCCTGAGACAGGAGGGGTGGGGGCCTATCACTCCAAGCAGTGCCCTGAGACAGGAGGGGTGGGGGCCTATCACTCCAAGCAGTGCCCTGAGACAGGAGGGGTGGGTGTGATGCACAGTGTGAGCCTGGATCATTGATTGTGTTGTTGCCCTCATTCCACCTGTGTACTTTCAATGGCACGTACTGCTTTTGCCCTTCCCCAGAGGATCATGTCCCTATGACAAAGGTGCAATGCGTTGGATGCATACTAGGCCTTGTTATAAACAGCGAATGTGTTCTAATCTGTGTCCCTGTGACATGTGCCAGGTGTATTGATGTAGTGTCACTTGTCCATCCTCACAGGTAGACGCCTCTGCCAAGGAGCAGATATGGCTGGACGCCGTCAGCGCCGTGAGGAGGGCGGAAGGTCGGAAGCGGCGCCTGACCCAGGTGAGGAAACGCTGGCAGGATATCCGGTGCTGGACGCGGAGGATCGCACGGGTCCTGCTGGGGGACTCACCTGAGAGCCACAAGAACCGCGGGCGCCGCCGTCTCTCCCACATCCAGAAACGTGTGCTGGCGGTGGTCTTTCCTGACTTGGACAGGCGTCTACAGGAGATGCAGCAGCCGGAAGGGGGTAGGTACATGTGTGTGTTTGTTGTGTTTCACCAGCATTTGTAAGTGCAATGTTCCATGGATATACTTCCAGGGTTTATGGTGCTGTGCAGATCCTATTCCCCACAGTATTGCAGTGCTCTCCTGCCTGCCTTCCCCTCCTTGCAATGTGTTCCCTGGTCTCTGTGTAGTCACTCCATCACAAAGTTATGTAGCCTGACACATTCTCCAAGTGTCCAATGCCTGCAGCATCATGTGTGGGGGTGGTGTGTAACAGGTTTAGTGACCTTGCCTGTGCCCTGTCCAGTTCTGGACTTGTGGGTTCCATGTCAGTTGGCACTAATGCTGATTCCAGACATGGGAGTTAATCTCTCGAGTGCAAGGCCTTCCAGCAGGCATGTCCCATGTGGTGGCCTGTGACATGATGTGCATGATTGTGCGTTACGCATAGTGCAGGGATGTTAGCGTGTGTTGCAGTCATTTCCATTCAGGTGCATGGAGTTGTGTGGCCACTACTGTCCCCAGGGGCATCTTTTCCTAGGTATCATGTGTGTAAGCCGAGAATGTCGACAATCTCTGTGTCTACAGCATAGGTTGTGCTCTGTGCCATTGTCCCCTGGCACCATGTATATTGACTTGAGATGTATTGCAAGTGTCCACTGTACAGCCTGACCTGATTTTCCTATTACATACTCACGGTGGCCATTGCCTTTGTGTCTTGTTGCAATCATCTGATGATGCCCATTTGTACATGATAATTTGGACAGCCGCACCTTTGGTAGTTTGTGTGCAATATTGAAGTTTTGCATCCCATGTGTATTTCACCCTGACTAAGAGATGTAAGTGCTTCCTGTGTCTCCACAGATTTGTCTCATGTAGGGTGTGGGTGGTGCGGGCATGGCCTACATGTCAAGACCTGTCATCTCCTTGCTAGGACTGGCCAGTGTGTGATGTTTGTCTGGACATACACTCAAGGTGCATTGTGCCAGTCAGGGTGGGCATGTTCTCAGTATTACCTATGCTGCATGTGCCTCTAGTTCCTGCCTATGGTCCCTGCTCATCCCTATTGCCTGCCACGCTGTGTGGTGCAGATGCAGTGCTGGATTGTCCCCAGGGCCTTGCTCCTCAGTCAAAATTCCATGTCATCTCATTTGCTATTGTGTCATGCTCTCCATAGTTTTTCCATGGCATGGTAGGTCACACAACTGTGTCTTGCAGGGCCTACATATGTACCTTGTTTTGTAGTTGTAACTCTTCCTTTGTTTCAGGGTATGCACTGTGACCTAAGTAGATTTGACTCATGTGACATATGTATACAGGTGTATGATTAATTTCTGTCTCTTCACCCTGCCCACAGCATCGTCGGGGGACACGGAGGGAGACATGGACACAGACGGCGCGGAGGGACCGAGCACCAGTGCCAGCGGTGACATCGGGGCTGGCACTTCGAGTGGGACTGAGGCGGTGGAGAGTGAACCCGGGGACCTGTCGACTGGCACAACAGAGTATGAAGCTGACGGGTCCGAGGAGGATCACTCCGAGTGGGCGGTGGCTGCACCACCATCTGACAGCAGCCCTACATCTGGCACCGCCCCCTCCATTGGCATCAGCCGCCTCCCACGTGCTCTTGTCCCTTCCCAGCGCGCCCGGTCCCCACATGTCTCCTTCCTGCCAGGCACCGCACCCCCTGCCCCTGTCTCCACTGCTGCCGCCAATGCTGAGTCTGTGGACATCCAGCGGCAGTTGCAGATTGGTCAGACTGCGATCCTTAATGTCCTCCATGGCCACAGCCAGGTCCTCAACAACATGGAGGCATACTTGGAGGGCATTCATTCTTCGCAGGCTGACCAACGCAACTTGCTGAGGTCCATAGACTCCACATTGACTGCAGCAGTGGGTCTCCTGCAGCGCTACGTCCCACCCCCTACCCCTGCTCCTTCCACAATTCCCACTCCCATGCCTGTCCCACATACACCCAGACGTAAGCATGCACCCACCACAACAGACACAGGCACCACACCAGCAGGGAAGGTCCGCCGCACACCTCCTGACACGCACACACAGGGTGCAGTAGGCACACCCACTGGGTCGGGGGGCAAACGTGTGACACGCAGCCAGAGTGGGAGTCCGCATTCCACCCAATCCACTCCCTCCAAATCCCCTCCCCTCAGCTCTCCTGGCCACATCTCCCCCAAGGACTCCTTCATGGCCGCTCTGTCCCTGAGCCCCACATTGACACCACCCCGCAAGCGGTCAAGGAGGTCCCCGGTCAGGGTGCTTGAGTCCCCCCCCTGTCCACATCCTCCCCCAGTGGCGCTGCGACCCATCCCTCTGACCCCCCCCCCTCCTTGGGGCCTGTGGTTCCTTCGGGTGCAGGGGAGTCCCTGGAGGACCTTGCGAAGGTGTGCAGTGACATCCTGGCCTCCGCCTTTGGCCCTGCCCCACCCCCTGTGGTGGAGTCCTCCATCCCTGCACCCACGATGCCTACCCTTCACCCTCCTGTCCCTGCGGTGCCTGTTTCCTCACCCCCACATGATGCCCTCACCCCTGTGGAAGACAACGGATTGTAACTGTGCAGGCAAGCTAGGGGACACGCATCCCACTGTGTCCCCCATCCAGCTGGGACTCCTGGACTGCCCTATGGCCTTTGTTAATATTGGACTTACGTCATACTAGTTTTTTGCTCATGCTGAATAAAGCTATTTATTTTTTTCCCTTGGAACACTCCTGCATTGCTGGCATTGCTGTTGGTGGGGCTGCTACATGGTTGTGGGTGTTGGTCATGTGTTGGGTGTGTGGGAAATGTAGTAGTGTGCTGCTCATAGGGGGGACCCTGGGATCTGTGTGCCTCACACGGTGTTAGCTACCTTTCTCCATTCATGTATGCAGTTGCTGCATGTTGCAACTGTCCCAAGGTGTATTCCTTCCTCTGTGTACCCTGACTTCTTCCCTGCAGGGTGTCCCCTGACTTTAGCACAGAGCTGTGTGTCCATTAGCTGGGTGTGTGAGCTAGTCCTTCACCTTTGCACATGCATGCTGAGCGATGTCTCCACCTGCATCATTCGTGGCATCCTTGGTAGTCATTGTACTTGTGTATGTGGCATATTGACATGACTTCATGTGTACATGTTTTCTTTTCTGCGCTATGCATGCGTATACTCCCAGCCTCGCACACATGTGGTACATGTACTGCAGGGTCTTTGTGCACCTGACTGACATTTGTGGGCATGGTATATGTGACTACTCCACCCTTTGCGTTCCATGGGCACTGCTGGGAGTGATAGGCCCCCACCCCTCCTGTCTCAGGGCACTGCTGGGAGGTCTCTGCACACACCCCTCCTGTCTCAGGGCACTGCTGGGAGGTCTCTGCACACACCCCTCCTGTCTCTGGGCACTGCTGGGAGGTCTCTGCACCCACACCTCCTGTCTCTGGGCACTGCTGAGAGGACTCTGCACACACCCCTCCTGTCTCAGGGCACTGCTGGGAGGTCTCTGCACCCACACCTCCTGTCTCTGGGCACTGCTGGGAGGACTCTGCACACACCCCTCCTGTCTCAGGGCACTGCTGGGAGTGATAGGCCCCCACCCCTCCTGTCTCAGGGCACTGCTGGGAGTGATAGGCCCCCACCCCTCCTGTCTCAGGGCACTGCTGGGAGGTCTCTGCACCCACACCTCCTGTCTCTGGGCACTGCTGGGAGGACTCTGCACACACCCCTCCTGTCTCAGGGCACTGCTGGGAGTGATAGGCCCCCACCCCTCCTGTCTCAGGGCACTGCTGGGAGTGATAGGCCCCCACCCCTCCTGTCTCTGGGCACTGCTGGGAGGACTCTGCACACACCCCTCCTGTCTCAGGGCACTGCTGGGGGTGATAGGCCCCCACCCCTCCTGTCTCTGGGCACTGCTGGGAGGACTCTGCACACACCCCTCCTGTCTCAGGGCACTGCTGGGAGTGATAGGCCCCCACCCCTCCTGTCTCAGGGCACTGCTGGGAGTGATAGGCCCCCACCCCTCCTGTCTCTGGGCACTGCTGGGAGGACTCTGCACACACCCCTCCTGTCTCAGGGCACTGCTGGGAGTGATAGGCCCCCACCCCTCCTGTCTCAGGGCACTGCTGGGAGTGATAGGCCCCCACCCCTCCTGTCTCAGGGCACTGCTGGGAGGTCTCTGCACCCACACCTCCTGTCTCAGGGCACTGCTGGGAGGTCTCTGCACCCACCCCTCCTGTCTCTGGGCACTGCTGGGAGGTCTCTGCACACACCCCTCCTGTCTCAGGGCACTGCTGGGAGGTCTCTGCACCCACACCTCCTGTCTCTGGGCACTGCTGGGAGGACTCTGCACACACCCCTCCTGTCTCAGGGCACTGCTGGGAGGTCTCTGCACCCACCCCTCCTGTCTCAGGGCACTGCTGGGCGTGATAGGCCCCCACCCCTCCTGTCTCTGGGCACTGCTAGGAGGACTCTGCACACACCCCTCCTGTCTCAGGGCACTGCTGGGAGTGATAGGCCCCCACCCCTCCTGTCTCAGGGCACCGCTGGGAGGTCTCTGCACCCACACCTCCTGTCTCTGGGCACTGCTGGGAGGACTCTGCACACACCCCTCCTGTCTCAGGGCACTGCTGGGAGTGATAGGCACCCACCCCTCCTGTCTCAGGGCACTGCTGGGAGTGATAGGCCCCCACCCCTCCTGTCTCTGGGCACTGCTGGGAGGACTCTGCACACACCCCTCCTGTCTCAGGGCACTGCTGGGAGTGATAGGCCCCCACCCCTCCTGTCTCAGGGCACTGCTGGGAGGTCTCTGCACCCACACCTCCTGTCTCTGGGCACTGCTGGGAGGACTCTGCACACACCCCTCCTGTCTCAGGGCACTGCTGGGAGTGATAGGCCCCCACCCCTCCTGTCTCAGGGCACTGCTGGGAGGACTCTGCACCCACCTCTCCAATTTCACAATATGTACGCTCATGACATGCACGGATGTGGGTACGCTCCATGTATTCGAGGTGGGGGTACGTGTCGTACTTACACTGTTGGGGTGGGGGTGCGCTCCATGCATACGGGGTGGGGGTAGGGGTCGTACTTACACTGTTGGGGTGGGGGTACGCTCCATATGTACGCGGGTGAGGGTAAGGGTCGTACGTACACGGTTGGTGTGGGGGTATGGGTCGTACTTACACTGTTGGGTTGGGGGGTACGCTCCATGCATACGCGGGTGAGGGTACGGGTCGTACTTACACTGTTGGGGTGGGGGTACGCTCCATACGTACGCGTGTGAGGGTACGGGTCGTACTTACACTGTTGGGGTGGGGGGTACGCTCCATGCATACGCGGGTGAGGGTACGGGTCGTACTTACACTGTTGGGGTGGGGGGTACGCTCCATGCATACGCGGGTGAGGGTACGGGTCGTACTTACACTGTTGGGGTGGGGGGTACGCTCCATACGTACACGGGTGGGGGTACGGGTCGTACTTACACTGTTGGGGTTGGGGGTTCGCTCCATGCATACGGGGGTGGTTGTAGGGTCCGTACATATCCGTCCCCACGCTATGTGATGCTTGTGCGGGCCGTACCCAGGCCTTTGCCACGTGGGTACAGCCGTCCCGCCATTGTTGGGGTGACGTAGGTGTGGGCGTGGTACGACTCGTACCCACGCTCTTAAGGCGTGGGTACGGGACGTACCTGTATAGTTGTGTTGCCGGTTCGCGTTGTCAGGCACTTCCGTTGTGGCGGACGCTGGCTTTTGCTGGACACGCCCCCACCCCCTCGTAGTGACCAGGGCATGGGGGTCAGGTATGTCCAGGGCATGTGTGCTGTGTGACTTTGGTGGTGGTTTTGTGGCCTGCCCCTGGTCCTGCCCCCCCCCCTTTCCCCCCCTCCCTTAGTTGTTCTGACCTTCTGCGGCGTCTGCGTCGGAACCTGTTGAGGAGGTCGACTGCTATGAGGGCCGGGATGACACGTAGGTTTGGGTCCATGTCTGTCCGTCGCGTACGGGTCCTCCTTGTTCGCGTCGTCCTGTGTGTCCGTCGCGTACTGGTCCTCCTTGTTCGCGTCGTCCTGTGTGTCCGTCGCGTACTGGTCCTCCTTGTTCGCGTCGTCCTGTGTGTCCGTCGCGTACTGGTCCTCCTTGTTCGCGTCGTCCTGTCTGTCCGTCGCGTACTGGTGGTCCTTGTTCGCGTCGTCCTGATTTCCCGGCAGTTTTTGGCTGCCGGAAAATATTCACCGTGCGGGATGACGTCGGTGCGAATTGTAATTCCTGGTTCGTGAATGGCAGGCTGCGAGCGTCCCGACGTCAGGTCGGCGCTTTCCCGGATCGCATTTGTAGGATTATTTTGTTCGGTGGGGGTTTTTTACGAATCGTACGGAAATGGTGTTCCCGTGCGATTCGTAATTCCATGTTTGTATTTTTTTACGACCGGGTACGCGTCGGACGGAGAATATGCTCCGTCCGACGGTTCGTACCCGGTTTTTACCGGATCGTAATTGGCACCACAGTGTGCGTATGCTTCGTGCAACCTGAGACCTTCGTGAGGATTGCCCTGTGATCGTGTACAACCGATGCTCAAGTGAGTCTCAGCGACGCTGTGTGTGTGTGCTTCGTGCAGCCTGAGACCTTCATGAGATTGCCCTTGTGATCGTGTACACCCGATGCTCAAGTGAGTCTCAGCGACGCTGTGTGCGTGTGCTTCGTGCAGCCTGAGACCTTCATGAGGATTGCCCTGTAAACGTGGGCACCCGTAGCTTAAGTGAGTCTCAGCGATGCTGTGTGCGTGTGCCCTGTTGCAGCCTGAGACCTTCGTCAGTGCCATCGGCCTGGACCGGCATCACCAGAGGAGCTGTACCGCCGTCCCGAGCCGGCCTTTTAAATAAATACCTGGTGTGGTTGTCCTTTCATTTGGTCATTCAAGAGATTATAGGCTGGTAAAACAAGCTGCTTTACATTCCTTCAATACTTAGCATGAAGGCTGCTCTCCATAGCTATCACTAGGATAGCTTTCAATAAAGGTTGTCTTTAACCTATCACCGTAAGGGGTTGTTTGGACTGATACAGGGTGCCCACTATAACTAGTGGACAGCATATATCAGGCCAACTTCTCACACTGACCGCGAGTCAGTTAGAGTGGCATAGAGACCGTCCAGAGCACCGTGATCGGTGCCAGAGAACATGATTGTTGCATTATTTTTGCATTATTTTTGCATTACGAATAAGCCTGGGCGGTGAACTATGCTCTGCTCGCGGAGTTTGCGAAGTTTTGGTAATTTTGCGATTCGCATAGAGCGCGAAGTGGCCGAATACTACGCAATCTACAGCGTAGCGTAGTTGTTTTGCTTCCTCGCGTGCTCAATATGCGTTCTCGCGTGTGCGGTAACGTCTTACCGTGATTCTGCGTTCGCCGACTCGATATTCTATCTGTTCGCGTGCGCCACGAGATTTGTAATATGGCCGCCCGATCCCGCGAGAGTGTGCGAACGCGAACACGTCATTCAGACGCCTGAGCTGACTTCCGGCGGCTGTCTTGGTAAGATCGCGATCCCGAACATGCAACAACTACAATCTGGCAAAGAATATCTCTCGAGCATCATAAAACCTTCTCGAAAATGGTCATTTTGCTCAGAAAAACTCCTCAGATTGTGATTTTGCTGTAGTTTTTTGTCCAAGGAGTCCTTTTTTATTTTTACTCTTTTTTCAGGGGGAAGGAAGTGCCCCTGATTCTCCAACTTCCTGTTCCTGTCCAGCATGCTCCTCCCAGTGCTTTGTCCATGTGCTGTTCACTTTCATTTGGATTTGGAGCTGGAAGGATCACTTTTTGTGTCTGTCTGCTGCATTATATCATTGGATTGGATTTATTTGAGGACTTTTGGATTTGAGATTTAATTTTACAAGTAAGTTGGAGAATTAGTGTACATGTTTGTTTGATTGGAGCTTGTTTGTACCTACATTTTTCTGGGATTTTCATTGTTGTGGGTGGCCTGTACTTTCAATAGGGACCTAGTTGTTTTTCTTTGAAATTTCAGCCAGTAGGCCCAGAGGTACCCATGGGTCCATGTTTCTGTGGTGTTTGTTGAATTTAAACAGCATGTAGGGCATGGATGGCATAGGATTGAATTGCTAAATGTAGTTGTGGTGTATTTCACTGTTTGGGTGTGTGTGTTAAATACGTTTGTTGGATGTGTGTGTGTGCTTGATGTGTAACTTTCCAATCCTTTCGTAGCCCTGTTGATTTTCATTTTTGTATTAAAGCTGTGTTGTTTAGCAGGCCTCCTTTGTCTGGTCATATTTAGGCCTGCTTCAGTTCTTGTGGCAATTTTGTGGTGGTAGTTTAGTAGTGGGCTTCTTTTTCCATATAGGCCTGCATGTCTTTTCTTTGTTCCCCTTGGCTTATGCTTGTTGTTGTGGCCTGGCCATGTATGTGGTGGCCATTGTGTGAAGACAGGCAGTGTGCTTTTGGCATAGGCTTACATTGTCTTTCTTCCATTTCTTGTTGTTGTGGGTGGCTAGCGGCCATTTTGTGGAGCCATCCAGGCAGTGTGCTTGCTTTTGCCATTCAGTTTCAAGCTTGTGGCCTAGTCTGCCAGTAGGCCCAGAGGTAGTCATCATCAAATCATGGGTGCATAAAAACTGTTTGTGTTGTCTGTTGAATTTTAGCACCATGGATGGCATTGGATTGAATTGCAAAATGTGGTTTTTGAAGTGGAATTTCAGTTTTTCGGTGTGTGTTAATGAAATAGGGCTTTTCAGCCAGTAGGTAACGCTAGGAGTTCAGCTCGCGTACTTTTGGCAACTCTGCACAGCGCGACAATGCGGACTTACAGTTTTTGTCTTCTTCGCGCGCTCAATATGCATGTTCGCGGACGCGATAATGACTTTTTGTACAGTTTGCGATGCCGAACATGCAGAATTTGCAATCTGGCAAGCAATATCTCGCGAGCAACATAAAACCGTCTCGAAAATGATGATTTTGTGCATTTTGCTAAAAAATCTCCTCAGGTGGTAATTTGGCTGTAGTTTGGAGCGTGGAGTCACTTTTTGTTTTTAAAATTTAAAAGAGGAAGTAAGTTCAACAGAGACTCCAACTTCCTATTCCTGTCCTTTGTATTCACTTTCTTGTTATTATTGTGGTGGGTGGCCTGACCATGTGGGTGGCGGCCATTTCGTGAAGCCAGGCATTGTGCTTTTGCCATAGGCCTGCATTGTCTGTCTTGTATTCCTGACCTTTTCTTGTTTTTGCGAGTGGCCTGGCCATGTGGTGGCGGCCATTTTGTTGGAGCAGCCACTGTGCTTTTTCCATAGGCCTCCAAGCTTGTGGCCTAGTCTGCCAGTAGGCCCAGGGGTACTACTCATCAATCATCATGGGTGCATGAAAGTTAAACAACTGTTTATGTGTTGTCTGTTGAATTTTAACAACATATATGGCGTGGATGGCTTTGGATTGAATTGCAAAAGGTGGTTTTTGGGGTGGAATTTCAGTTTTTTGATGTGTGTTAAATAAATAGGGCTTTCAGCCAGTAGGTAACAATTGAATTGAATTGCAAAATGTGGGTTTTAGTTTTTTTCTGGGGTATATTTCACTTTTTGGGTGTGGTAAATAAATGCCTTTTTATCTATATGTGTTCGTTGTTGTTGCTCCCTGATGCTGCATCCATCCCATGTGATGCACAAATTTTTATTTAGGGCAAACAGGCTCCACTACATTTATGTTTTTGTTCTTTGCTATTATCATTCTTCCTGAGTGTACACAGTACAGTACACCAGGAGCCCTGGCCTTGTTGTCAAAGTCTAATAAATGGCTACACTGTTGTTGTTCACTGACTTAATTTAATAATTGTGACCACCCACCACTCATCGCCCGTTGTGGTGCCAGACCGACGTCCTGCTGCTGTACACGACATGGCGTGTGAGTGACCTGACCAGCCATCTCTGCAACTTGTGCAACTGAGTGCTGCTGACATCGGAAGAAGATGCCCCCAAAGAAAGCAGATAGCAGGTGCTCCAGTACCAAGAAAGTTGCCATTGAGAAGAAGGAACAGAAGAAGAAGGAAGTGTCACTTAAGTCTGGTGTGCCGCCCAAAACCTTTTTTGCGACACCAAAAATGACGCTACCAGCAGCGGTGTCCGGGGACCAAGCTGGGGGCAGCACCTACGCATCAGTGAGCCCAACCCACCAACCAAGGCCCAAGCAGATGAGTGTGGAAGAGGTAGCCAGCCTAATGGTGGAAAGCAGTGACGCTGAGCCTGAACTAAACTTATCGTTATCTCAAAGTACTACACAATCAACACAGGAGGAAACACAGCAGATAAGTGGTCAACAACAGCAGCCGCAACCACCGCCTGCAATAGTAGTTGTTGTTCCTCCCGAAGTAGGGGCAGTTCAGGAAATTGAGCCTCATGCAGAGGAAGAAGAGGAAGCCACTCCTTCAGAAGTTCCATTGTCTTCCAAATCCCCAGCAAGGAAAAGGAGGGTTAGTCCATCAAGTTCTTCGTCAAGTTCCCCTTCTGATGATCTAGATGCCACTTGGAAGCCACAAACTGAGTCTGAGAGGGAGACACGTCCCAAGATCAGGCATGGGAAAAGGAAGGTTCCAGAAAGCATTACACTTATGGAGGTGGATGTAGAAGAGCAGGATGCTGATGATGATGAGCCAGTCTCACGAACATCACTCCTGGCCCAGAGGAGATGGAGAACAACATTATTACCCTATCCAAAATGGCTGCGAGGGATGTAGCACGCATACCTCCAACACAGGTAACACCAACACGACCTCCAGCTTCCATATTTACATTAGCAAAGGGCCGGCAGCGTCCTACATCCAGCACAAGCACCACCTCAGCAGAAGTAGGTAGTGGTACTGCACAGAGTCAAATTCAACGCACGCCCTCCAGTTCATCCGGCGTTGGAAGTGGCACCTCCAGCAGGAGACAAAAATTAAGCTCCCCAGTGTGGGACTTCTTTACGGTTAGCGAAAAAGAGGAGAGCATTGGTTTATTCTCCATTTGTCATACCTCTGTCAGTCGTGGTAAGCTTGGTCCAAACTATGGTACCCGAAGCCAAATGACCCATCTGAAAAAACACCACGCAATCCACTCGGAGGAGCACCTTCGTCACATAAAAACTGGAACCATTGCTGTTGATGGGGATAAACGAGTAGAAGAAGGTCTGCTCACGGTGGAACAGGAAGAAGAAGGAGAGCGAGACTTCTCTGTGGTAGTGGTACACAAAGTAGCCCTGTCCCCAGCACTGCAGTGGTAACGCCCACATCCTCAGCAACATCTCAGTGGCACAAGAGTAAGAGTCAGCCTGAGACACCAAAGAGTACTGCATTTAAAAAAAGTGAGACGTTGAGCATAACAGGAAGGAATACCACGCAGCCTACCATTCTTAGCATGTTTACTAGGCCAGAGGGGTCGTACGAATGCAACCACCCAATAGCACGTTTGGACAATGCGAAGCTGGCTAAAATATTAGCACTGGACCTTCTCCCTTTTTCTTTTGTTGAAGGGGTGGGTTTTCTGGAATTTCTGACAACCATCTGCCCAAAATGGAAGGTTCCCAGCCGCTACTATTTCGCCAGAGTTGCTGTTTCAGCACTACATCACGACGTGCTGGAATTGCTTGGAAAAGCCTTAAAACAGAGTGCTGTTCAGAGAATCCACCTGACAACAGACATGTGGACCAGTTGCCAAGCCACTGATTACATGTGCATCACTGCACACTGGGTCTCTTTTTCGGGTGTTAGAGATAAGATATCTGCAGGTGTTGACACTGCTGAGATTTTTAATGACACTCGCAATAGTTCAACTGTAGCCATGTTTACTATGGAGAAATCTTATATTGCTGCAAACATTTTGGATGAGTTTAACAGCAAGGTCTTTGAGTGGCTGCGACCAAAAGGGCTTAACATTGGTTTTTTTGCCACGGACAATGACAGTAATGTAGTTAGGGTCATGAAAGATGGTGGCTAATTCAGGGTCCCGTGTTTGGCACACTGCATTAGCATTGTTGTTCAAAACTTTGTGAAAAATGAAAGCAAAGTCAGCAACTTACTGACCACCTGCAGAAGAATATGCACACATTTCAACCATTCTTTTAAAGCCCCGTAGCAGCTGAGGGTCATTCAACGTGAGCATAAAATGGCAGTCAAAGCACTCATCCAGGAGGTGCCAACACGTTGGAACTCAACTTATTACATGCTTGAGCATCTGTTTGAGCAGTACAAACCACTCAATGCTTATGTCCTGAAAAGGTCAGGAGATCCTACTGTGAAAGGCATGACCGTTGAGATGGCCCAATGGGACCTCGTTAAATGCCTGACAGAGATGCTACTTCCTTTTGAGGTCTTCACACGTGAAGTCAGCAGGGAGAACTGTACTATGGGCCAAGCTATCCCATTGTTGTACATGCTAGAGCAAGAGCTGAAGGAGGTGTCTGAAATGTTCGCAGGTGTGGATGACAAAGTAGATGCATATTATTTGGCGGACACCTTAGCCGTTCGCTTATCTGAAAATACAAGGATTCAAAATGACATTGTGTCTCATTGACATTACATTACTACCTCAATTTTGGATCCATGTTACAAATTATTTCTGAACAGTAATGAAGTCATTCCTTTTTCAGAAGTGGATGTTGCCAAGTACAAAACTTTGATAGCTGAGGAAGCCACTGACTTCGAAAATGAACGGCTCTTAATTAGAGGCCCGCCACCCCAGGCCAGAACAAGTACTACAGGGCACCCAGAGTCAAGTTCTTCTTCAGAGCCTGAGAGCAGTGCGTTTGCCTCCCAGCAGTCACCAACACTATCAGCAATAACATCAACAACAGCACCAACAGGTTCATCAGCCACATTAAAAAAAACGGCAAGTGATTGGTTTCTACGGAAAGGGTTTTGTACGTCCATTGCTGATGCAAAGGCAAAAGAGGCCAAGCAAATCGGAGCACCCCTGAACATTGAGCGGATGGTCCAGGCCTATCTGGATGACACAACAGAGGTCTTCATGGAGCAAAGCCCATTGGTGTATTGGTATGGGAAAAGAAGCCAATGGCCAGAGATCAGCAGGCTGGCGATAAAGTATCTGGGTTGCCCTGTTGCAAGTGTCTCTTCTGAGCATCTTTTCAGTGCTGCTGGTGCCATTGTAACTGTGAAAAGGACCAGTCTCTCGCCCAAAAGCGTGGAGAGGTTAACCATGATCAAAATGAATCAGCACTTTATACCACCGGAGTACAAAATACGTGAATCACAGCAGGAAGAGGAGAGCGACTTCGATGATATAAGTAGTGTGTTACATAATCTACTTCTCTTCGAACGACCAGAGTTTGAGGACGAGCTCCTCTTCCCTGACAACTAGGCTTTCAAATTGTTCTTCCTTCCTTTATTTGTGTGTGTATCTGTTTTTCTGGTTCAAATCTAATCACAACAAATCCATCAACACCGTCTCCTCTTTTTATTTCCCTATTGGAGTTGCACGTCTGTGCATAACTGTCCACTCTTTTCAACAGATATGTGGTATAGGTCATAGGTGTGTTGGCGCATCAAAGAAAATACACATTTGTTCTCTGTTATTCACTTCTATGACGGTGCTGTAAGGTGTAGAGAAACCACAAACTCTACAGGGAAAGCAAACACTTGACATAAATGATTTTCAAATCCCCAGCACACGTAAATATTAGAATTTCTAATGTTTGTGAGTAAAATACAGTACATGAACAAATCAATGAGTCATATGTGAAGTCTTCTTCTTTTTCTCTTTATTTCAAGAAGCTTTCGAGCAGAACATCACAGTCACAGCCAACACGTGTTTCGTCGTATAGGGAAAGTAGTCCCACGACTTCCTCAAGGCTGTGCAAACAAAACAATAATAAATACCAACTGGTATCAAGAACTTTAAACAGAGAGGGGTTTCTCATCATTGATATGCAGCCATTATAATCCGAAAAGAGAAAGGATAATACAAGATTCAGGCATTGCAGATTGTAAATTGCAGATCTTTATAGACATGTGATAGGAACCGAGCCAAAGCGTTATGGCGGAATCTCGTAAGACTAAGACGCAAAGGATGGAGAGAGAAGGAAATCTAAACGTGAAAATCACACGTGACATATTCTCGCATATTATAAGAGAAAAAGCTAAAACGGTTCCTTGAAACCGTAGTGACAGAGTGAGCCTCAAACCAGCTTGCCCACCGGTGGTGTTCTACACAAACATCAGGGCCCTATGGCCAAATATATTTACCTATTTTCTTGTTCCGATAGAATTCTGTTATATAAAAAGAGAGAAAACACCAAAGCAAACCATCTTACCTAAAATATCAATAAGTGTCCCATGCCCTCGTCTTCACGTTTTTAGAACCAAATTCAAAGTAGGTTTGTTTGTCTTGCTCACGAATGAGATGGTCGGTTTAAAAGCTGAGTAGACCGAGCTCTAATATGGCTTGCTTTGGTGTTTTCTCTCTTTTTATATAACAGAATTCTATCGGAACAAGAAAATAGGTAAATATATTTGGCCAAAGGGCCCTGATGTTTGTGTAGAACACCACCGGTTGGCATGCTGGTTTGAGGCTCACTCTGTCACTACGGTTTCAAGGAACGGTTTTAGCTTTTTCTCTTATAATATGCGAGAATATGTCATGTGTGATTTTCATGTTTAGATTTCCTTCTCTCTCCATCCTTTGGGTCTTAGTCTTACGAGATTCCGCCATAACGCTTTGGCTCGGTTCTTATCACATGTCTATAAAGATCTGTAATTTACATTCTGCAATGCCTGAATCTTGTATTATCCTTTCTCTTTTCGGATTATAATGGCTGCATATCAATGATGAGAAACCCCTCTCTGTTTAAAGTTCTTGATATCAGTTGGTATTTATTATTGTTTTGTTTGCACAGCCTTGAGGAAGTCGTGGGACTACTTTCCCTATACGACGAAACACGTGTTGGCTGTGACTGTGATGTTCCACTCGAAAGCTTCTTGAAATAAAGATAAAAAGAAGAAGACTTCACATATGACTCATTGATTTGTTGATGTACTGTATTTTACTCACAAACATTAGAAATTCTAATATTTACGTGTGCTGGGGATTTGAAAATCATAACTGTCCACTCCACTCCTCAGAGTCCTGCTCCATCTTCCTTACTCTCCCTAAATACATTTCAAGCAAGCCAGACATTGGATGGAGATGGAGAATAGTACAATAAATGTTGCCTCTAACAGTCCCTCCATAAGAAGTGAAACGTGACTACAGCTATCTTCCATTTTGCTTCCGAGCCGAAACTCATCACTATCAGAAGGCTAGGCATCTGATCTGACAGTCAAAGAGAAGAGCAAGACAGGTAATGATTAATGAATGATGGCATGCATTGCATTGGATGCTTGCTGACTCCGAGTGAATGTGCATGAAGTCGAACTATACTAGTTTATCTACAAAGTAAAAGTGACTCAAGTGACAGTCAATTTTTCCTTGTTGTTTAATAACCACATTGTACTCCTACTACTACAGGTGCAGGCCAATATCCGTTTCAATGTTTTAATATGGAATATAAACTTAATCGGATTCACTACAGACTGAGTTGGTGTTGCAGAGCACGTACCACATGGTCATGATGATGACCATACTATCTTGGCACGCAGTCAGTCAGTTGGATCGGAGATAATTGATGGAATAACTGCGTTTCATGGACTGGCATAAAAGGTAAACACAACAATTCAACAAGAACCACAGCAGACCTAGGCTACATTTCCGTGTAGTGGTATGACTGACAGTGGCACATTGATTTAGTCACTTGATTTGGAAAATGCTAGGTTGCTGTATATGCCTTTTGTCTGGCTCTGTCAAAATTTACGGTAAATGGAGGTTGGGTCACGGGCCGGCCCGGTGCCGTGGTGGGCCTGTTCTGTGCTGGCTCCTGTCATGTTGTTGTTGTAGCTTATTGCTGTAGAGTAGACACGATATATCCAAGCCGCCTCAGTCTGAAAGTGTTCTCTCAAGAGTCTTGTCTTCTCTTCTTGCACTCCACCGTAATAGAGTTTATTTTTTTTAATTCAGTTATTTTTCAATACCCCTTTTGTTTTTCCATCTACACTTACAGGCCGGCCTTTACCCTGTGCTATAGTGGGAGAAACAACTCACACTTACCTTACCAATCCGCATCAGGCAGGCAGTGGTACCCAAGATTGATGTGCGGAGTGTCCATGGAAGGGAGGACCAAGATGAATGACGAGAATGATGCAACTCCACAATTGGACCAGGATAATACAGTAACTTTAGTATCATTCATAATTCGTCTTTTAATTTATTTGATTCCTTTTTCTCTTCAATCATTATGAGTGTGTGTTGAGGTTTGTTTGGTAGTTGATCCCTACAACTATTTTTTCATTTTCTTTTCTAGCTTTAAAACTAAAAGTAAGCCCATTACAGCATCTAATTTGGGTTTCTCTGAGGGCAGACAGGCAAGGCAAATTTCATATTAATAATTTCTGCCGTGTACTGTCTAATTGTGTAGTAGTAGTTAGTAAGTACTACTCATTAACCATCAAGTTCTCTTCATCATCATGCATGCATTTCCTTTTTCTCCCTCTATAGATTTCTTGGATAATGGATCATGGTCGTCTTCCAAGATTGTGTTTTACTTTTGTTGTGTCCATGCATACTGTCTGTTTTTCTTTGTCAAACCTTTCCCCAAACCCCCCTTCCCATCCATTCATCAATCCCTAACCCTCTTCTCCCGGGCTGTGTGATTTATATTGAGGTGTGATGTGACTACATTAAATGTACACCAACAATTGATCACACGCTTGCTGGGGCAGATGTGGTGAAAGCAACACTAATTCAATTTCAAGGCAGGGCAAGGATCTTCTTCTGCTTGCCCACCCATGCTGTACTTTACTTTGTTCTACCACTACTCCCACAGTCTCTCTCAGGCAAGTGACTGTCTCTTTTTTCTTTTCAAATGCTAGTGCCAATGTCTACTACTACCACCATAACCATGGCATCTTCTCCATTCTCTTGGGAAACCATGCAGCCATCGCTGTGCCGAATTTAATCATCATCAATCACAGGTAAGATAAGTTTGGTGGGAGGTATAATGGACTAGGAGGAGAGACTGACAGTACTAGTAGGACCAATAAAATAACTCAGTGAGGGGTACCGCATCTCTCTGTTTGTGTGTTACAAAATCGGCAGATCTTTTAAATCAAACACTGGCTGCTGGCCTGCAGCAGCAAGGAAACCATGTGACGTAAATTCATAAAACAGTAACCCACCCACAAAACATTAACATTGTATGTTTAAGTAAATATAATTTATTACCCTAACAAAAATAAACTATCCCACTCTGACCTGACCCACCCCTCTCCCTAACCCCAACCAATGTCCAAAAGTCCCAAATGTCCATAAACCCCAACGCCCAAAACCCACCCACCAACAAAAGGAATTAAAAAAGGGGCAATTCAATGAGGTCCTAAATTCGGCAGGCTTTCAGATGTTTATCGACCGGGATCTTCACCCACTCCTCTAGGTGCTCCTCCAAGCGTGCCACCCGGAGGAGCATCTGGTGGCAAAATGCCCTGCAGTTACATCCAGGGTGGGGGGCAGCAGTGCCTGATGTTATTGAAGCACGGCAGCGGGCGGCTGCCTGACCACGGTGTCATAAAACTAAGAGGTGGAGCCTGGCTGGGGCCCGGGGCATTGGAGGAGGCTGCAGCTGCCTCCTCCCCCTCCTTCGCCTGAGCCACCAGCCACCAGTATTCTTCACAAATGGCCTCCAGTTTATGGCACTGGGCCCTGGCTACCAACTCCTTCCGCTTGGGTTTTGGTTGGGAAGGAGGATCTATATCAAGGAAGAAAAATAATATTGTAACCAATACTCTTAGCAAAACAGTAACACAAAATTCATTCAACACATAGTGGCACAGTATCACTAGCAAGCACAGTACATAACATTTGTGGCAAGTATCTATCCTCCTACTTCCTCCGACTCTAACATTTGTGGGAGTTTCAAGCATTATACTAGCACTATGGACTCCAGTACACACCAGTCATTTTGTTCTTATCTCTAGTTTAGCGAAATTACATAACCTTGTTGTAGCCGGCATGCCAGCTCAGTCAGCTAAGCTTGCACCCAAGAGAAACAGATACGAGTCACATGATGCAGACTCACGTTAGTTTTATTTACTACTACTGTCTGCAGGTGGGGAAGCTCATATTTTTATATTACGGATGGCACTGGCCATACCCTCTCTGTTGCATGAGGGCAATTGCTCAATTTCACTTTCACCCTGCCCTGGGTACTACAAAAAGGCAGATTATTTATCTGATCCAATGATCATTGCTTATATTATAGATGGGAACACGACATAAGATCAGTAGCGGTCGGTGGTGGGAGTGCTGCCGGGCGGTGATGTGGGGAGGGGGAGGGGCAGGGTGGGGGGATATTAAACTATGGATTATGGACAATTACAGGTAAGTAAACAATACATATAAATAAATAAAACAAATTTTGTTGCACGCACTGCATCACATTTGGCGGTGCAGTGCGCACAATGAAATTCGTTTTATTTATTTTTATGTTTACTTACCTGTATTCGGCAGTAATACATAGTTTACTACCCCCCACCCTGCCCCTCCCCACGTCACCGCCCGCCAGCACTCCCACCACTGACCGCTACTGCATTGGGTACTTTGTTTTCATTGATTGTGTAACCAACAGATAGGCCACCCTTTGCAGGCTGGCTGACACAATCGAAAATACATTAACATAGGTAGGGAGTGGTCCTCGGAGTCGGAGGAAGGCGCTTGATAATATAAATATATATATGATGTGCTTGCAAACTACTGTGAGTCAACTGTATTCTGAAAATACTACTTATATTCCCCTCTGCTTTGTTACTCTGGTGCAGTTTCTTTTACATTCTCTTCAAAGTCAGACTCTCCAGTGACAGTCTGCACCTATGCTGTCTATGATGATAGTACATCCAGGCATCCATCCATTAAAAGTAAATCTATCATTTTTTTTTATATATATCTTAACAAACCTTAGTTGGTTTCACCAACAACCACCCATTCGTCTGCTCCTTCCTTGCTTGCCTTGGCTTTGAGTTTGACCCAAACACCGCTGATGATTCTTGCTATCTAGTATCCACTCATACTGTGTCGCCCACCCAGGCAGGCATCTTCTTTCACCTTCCACCCATCCTTCAACAACCCATGCATCTGATCTGATTCCTATCTGCCACCTATGCATGCTTCCAACATATCCTTCTCTGCCAGTCATATTACATCTCTCCCGTCCTTCCTCCTTCCACCCTTCTTTCCCTCTTTGTTCAACACATCCATCAAGGTCATCTGATCTGAGTTTTAGTCTTCTCCATAAAATCTTCACAGCTGAGTTGGCGTCAGATAGAAGAGGCCATTGGTTACTCAACTCACGCTGCTAATGCTATTGCTAATGCATTGCTAATGCTAAGTAAAGGGTGTCTTCTTCAGCCGTTGTATAATGTTCACTACAACTTAATAAGTCTCACAGTACAGTGAGTGAAGTGAACACCCTTCCAGCTAGTAGTAATGTCAATAAGTAATGAATATAACTTACCACCGCCCGCCACTGCTGCTGGCTCCCTCCCCTGTAGTTCCTGCAGGTGCCGCCTGTTCTCCTGCCCCCTCCGGAATTGCTGCATCGCCATCACCGCTGGCACCGCCGGCACTGGTGGTTGGTAGTATGCCTAGAAAAAACATTACACATTTTTAGATGCCTGTACACCTCCCCCTATTTTATTAGTTTTCACTAGGAAGATTGAAAAAAAAGTTAATACAACATACATCATCACTAGTCCAAATCGGGTACTAGAGTAGAGTCAGTAGACAGACACTAGTAGTGTTCTTATGGTCCCTAGGGTCATCTAGTCCTACTCTACTCTTTGGAAAGTTAGCCTGAGCCATGTAATCATTTTAGATTCATCATGTCTACTCTTTTGCGCATATTACCTCACAGCCTGTTGTGCAGTAGACGCCTTGAGGCCACATGAGTGTTGTGTACAAGTGAAGAGGTCGAAAAACAAGCCACTTTGTTATGGAGTTCGGTTAGTCCGTATTGCTTAGCCATCACATGTACATGTTACACATTTTGCCATGACTGCGAAATGCTTGCATAATTGCATTATACTATCTAACGTGCACCATTTTTCTCATAATAGGCGGAAGATTCCCTTCTACAAACCAGTGATTTGCAGAGCTTATGATGCATGTAACCAGTATTTCTACGTTCTACGGTGAGGGTTCTTCCAGAATTCACACAGATCTTTTGTCTTCTATCATGCACTTGTAAATGTTTACTGTTTTAATCTAATGCTTTTTGCTGTTGGAGCTGGCTGTAGTAATAATTTCATAGAACGACGTACAGAGCTTGTTACTTATTTGAAAATAAACCTTTTGAACCTACACATAGACTCTGTGGTATTTGGTGCGGTGGGGTGGACTTACAAAAGTGAGTGAGCAAAAGGGTGTTATGTTCTGGGTTGTGTCATCATCATTGGGTATCTTCGTGTGGGGGGTCAGGACCTAATGAGGCACTATTGCTAGTTGGTCAGGGGATTGTGGGTTCTTCTGACTGAGGTGTGAGTAAGGTCCAACCTCCCATCACCAACATCATATTTTCTTGTGCATAGTTCTGTATGTGGCTGTGCAGAATCCCTACAAAAGTATTAGTAAGTACTATCCTATCCAAAATATAGTCAAATATCTGGTTGGGCATTTTGTTGGTGGTTATTGTCAAAGCCTCAAGATTAAGAAGACTAGGGGCCTCATGTAGGTAGCCAAATACCGGTCGGTAACGGCCGATTTTCGGTAAATATGCCGTTACCGACCGGTATTCAGACAAGTGAGATGTAGGAGTCCAAAAACGACTATTCGGTAAATATGAGGCGGTAAATACCGAATCATATTTACCGAATTCTAAAATACCGAATCAGATTTACCGAATACATACTTAACGAATCGGTAAATATGAAGTGGTAAATATGAAGTGGTAAAAATTAAAATGACATGTAGGAGCACTCGGTAATTAAGAAATCCAAGAAAATCGGTAAATAAGAGTCGGTAATTAACACGGATTGAAAGCAGGTGGTAACCATCAACAGTGCATATTAGCAATCCCAAAATGCAACAGCGTGGACAACATGGCCGCTATGTATGTCATTGCAAGGCGCCTACGTCTACAGGCAGCAGGACTGAGGGTTTGGCGACGGGAGGAACGCATCTACAGACAGAAAGTTGTCTGCTGCAATAATGTTCTTTTTCCACCCCCGCATGGGCGGCTGGATGTTTCCATCTGGCCTTCGATTCCAACCTTGAAAGCAGAGTTCAACAAGTTGTGCAGAATAAGAGCGCTATTGTCCCAAAAAGAGGTGCCTTTGACTTCCTCTCGTGAAACATTTGTCCTTCACGTTGCTAATACGCGCACTGAGGTACAGGCGCTTCTGAATACTGACCTCCCCCTGCATTTCGGCTCTTTGATCCATACTATTTCCAATGCCTCGTCCACGGCCGGCCTGGCTCATTTTTTTAAACTTGTGGGCTCGGGTCTCGTGACCTCTTTCCAAACTATTTTTGGTGTGATTCCGGCATTTCTTCATTCACTTTTCTCGAGCATCTTTGGAGGTGTCCCGCTGCTTCTGGCGCTAGTGGCAGGTGTGCTGCTTTTCCTTTTCATACTCCGGAATGGCTGCTCCTTCTGTGCCACACGAGCACCTGTCCCGTCTGCATCTTCTTCGTGATAGGATGCTTGACTTTTATGGTACTTTGCCATTGGCGACTTTGAGCCTGGCTTATGGATTATCCTTCAGGTATTCCTACTTCACCTGCGTACAACCTGTATTTCACTGCCTGGATTGTCCCTTTGAATGGCCTCTGGATTTGTGCTTGACCAACATGGTGTCTCCGGTGCCGGATTTCGATCGACTGATGAGGCCCTTAGTGTCTCACGAGTTGGCCTGTTCTGGTGTCCGGATTATGGCCTGTGGTGCGGCGCATGGTATCCTGGGTAATTGGGACATCTCAGCGGCCGCCTACGACTTCTTGGCTATGAGCTATTTGGAGGAACATTCCGGGTGCCCTCTGATTGTGCTAGAGGCTCCGATGGTTGGAGAACACGTATGTTCCTTTTCTTTACTTAATTGGATGGCTGAGACTTTTAGTGGCCCTGCAAACGAATTTTTGTTGGAAGCAGTGGCCACATATGCTGCCTATACATTCATGGATTAACTGGACTGTCGTCCATTGCGCCTGTGCTACTGGACAGCACCCTGGCGCAACATTTATTTCTTTTATTTCTCTTTTTTCTCTTCCTGATGGTCGTTTTGAGTTTTTTTATATACTTGCATTTCTTTTTATGAATTCTATGCTGCTATTTTTTGTAGTTTCGGACTTTGGCGCAGCATTGGTTACGCCTTGTTCTGCTCTGACGGAACTGAACTCTGCGTTCTCTCTTTTCTTGCCTATTGAATAGTGCTTCGATCAAGGGGGCGTGTAGTGAGTTCTCCCTGAATATGTACATACATTGTTAAGTTGGCATAACCACGTTAAATGTTAGAAAGCCATCTTTTTGTCTTTGCACACGACACTGCGTTTACATGTTATTTCTTAAATAAACTGCTGACTCGCGACTTGCTTCACACGAGAGCAATCTGTTGTAACCATCCCAAGCTCTGCGCAGCGACCTTGGTCTGTACATGGTGTGACAAACAGTCTGGAATATTACACAATGCATGTTTTCCACTCTAGGTTGATCGACCCACTGTTTAGCCATAACACACGCGCAGCTGCAAATACCTGAAAGTTGGTGCTTTTAATATCACAGACATCATGTTTATGATTCAGACCGAAGACGAGCCTTCCTGCGAGAGGACTCCTGATGCTCCTGTGATGTGCTTTCACTACGCTGATCTTTGGGGTATGGGGTCCCCTATTCAAGCCTAAGAGACCTTCTATTAGCATAATAATAATATTAGCTTCTTAGTAAAGGGAAGGTGGTAGTATCCTCGGTATTTTCCGATTCGGTAAATACCACCTCGGTATTTTCCGATTCGGTAAATACCACCTCGGTATTTTCCGATTCGGTAAATACCACCTCGGTATTTACCGAATCGGTGAATTCCGATTCGTGATTACCGAATGTTACCGAATCGGTAACTGTTACCGAATTTTTACCTACATATAACTTACCGATTCTAATTTACCGATTCGGTACGGCTCGGTATTTAAGAAACGGTAAAATTTATTTACCTACATGAGGCCCTAGAAGAGGACAACCCAAAGGACAGGACACAGTGGCTAGAGCTATTGGTCAATCTGAGTTTTATTCCAAAACAAACCTTCAATAAAGAGTGGCCAACTGGGCAAAGCTACAGACAGACTAATAGTAGTAGTAGTACAGAGAGTCAAGTAGAGGCAGTTAGAAGGAACTTAGAGGCAGGGATAACCATAATTTGGAAACAGATAGTCAAGGTCAAAGAAGCTTTTGTAAAAAATAGAATTAGGAAGTTTAACCATAATTATTAGTTCGGAAAAAAAGGTGCAGTAAAAGTTAGGGAAATATAATTGTTAATATTAACCACTGGAGGACTTACTGGGGCCAGCAGCAGGGGCCTCAGTAGAGGAACGGTCCTCTGGTTGTTGTCCCGCCGACTCGGACCCCGTCTTCTTGCCCCTGGGTGGTGCTGATGGTCGTGTTAGATATAATAAAGAAAGAGACAAACATTAAGGAGTGCTGTGAAACAAATAAATCATTTTTAAAAAAGTCAAAAAACATTTTATGAAACAACAATTGCAATAAAATTGACCTATCTAATCAGATGGATCAACTACTGGGCTGCTTGCTGGATTCACGGATCGCCTACTTATTTATGAACACTCCAGTGTTCCATAATCATTCTGATTCCAGAATACTAATGAAGCCTAATTACCACCTGACCTAGACCACCTATTCCAGAGAGGCCAATTGTTCACTAATTCTGCATTTCCATTTTTTTTAGCCATCAAAAATGCATAGATGAGATGGAGGACACGTGCAGAAATTTGAGCATACACCAAATTGTGGGTTGGTTGCATCTGATCTTGTTCTGCTACTGACTGACACTGCTAAGCCTACCACTCACTAATCAAACTACAAAAGGTTCTACGGAGGACTGGGGTAAGCAGCACTCAGTGACAGAGGAGGCGTCACACAGACCGTAAAAAAATTATGAACTAATACTAACTAAACCTATTATCCATCCACCACTATTTCACAGGAGGACAATGGAAGTGTAGTGGAGGCGGAACTACAGGTCCACACATTGCTATGTTAGCATAAGTGTCTTAGAAATTAAAACACCATCTTGCCACTTTTGCTGCTTTTGCACACGACACTGTAGATAGATGTTATTCTATGAAAGCTGCGTGCTTGCTTTTTCTTCACATGAGAACGGTCTGTTGTTCACATCCCTAGACGTGCACCGCGACCTTGGTCTGAACATTGTGTGCAGCAACAGTCAGGGCCAACAAACACTGTATGCTTTTGAATTCATGTTGATCGGCCAACGTTCTAGCCATAACACGCACACAGCTGCAAATATCTGAAACTCGAGCGCCTTTAATATTGCAGTTTGCATGCATGAGATAGACACTTTGGAGAAGACCTTTTCCAGACACAGAGCAAAGCTGATCCTGTAATGTGATTCACCTAAGCTGATATTTACGGTATGGGGTTCCCCATTTAAACCTAGAGACCTTCTATTAGTTTTATAATACTAGCTTACTAGCGAAGGGAGGGTGGTTGTATTCCACTATCATTTGTAACATGATTTCTCTCTTCATTTTCTATGGTATTGTAACAATGCTAATGGTTTTATTCTTAATCATTTGCCTGCTTAATCACTCAAAAATACAAGCTGCAGGAGAACATGGCGGCAGTCGGCTGACTCGCTGCGGAGCTCCGTGACCAAGCTCCCGTTGTTCGTCACCTATCCCCTGCAACTTAAAGGAATGGGTAACTTAGTGACCTGAGACTTTCCCCGTACCTTGAAAGGATCCCTTTAGTCCAGGTTCTTGGTTTTTAAAGAAAGAACGAACAAAACCGAAGGGAAAGGGAAAGCTGCGATTTTTTTTTTTTTTTTCTCAGACATACGCGGCTGTTTGCTTGTTTGTTCGTCCTCAATGACGGGAGCTCTGGGCGGCGAATCGGGCGGCTTCAGCAGCGGAGGCGGAGGCGGCTGGAAAGTTGTACGCCCTATTGGCCCTGAATCAAGCCTGAAGGACGAAGACGAGGGAACACATCACGGAGTATCGGCCGGTTTCTGGCTTTGGTCTGTTGCCGCCCTGGAGCTGCGACGCGGGAGAAAGGCACGCTGTCGAGCGCTTACTGTATGTAATGCGCTAGTCAACTCCCAAGCAGTTAATTTTGGGCTTGATCTACGGGGGGCAGTGGAAGGTCAAGAGGCAGATCAGTGTCCTATGGGCACAAGGCAAACTTAAATCTGCTTAGAGGAGTCTTCGGAGAAGTCTGAGGAGGAGGGTTTGCAGCCGCATTTAAGGCCCCCCAAACCTAAAAGCAAAGGCAGAGGGGGTCGTAGAAAAGGCAGAGGTTCGGAGAAGGAGTCCACTTGTCATACTCCACCCGAGGTAACCCAGGTCAGGCCGGTGGGAGGCCTTCTTAAAGGTAAGAAAGCTTCTTCTTATTTGTCTACAGAAGTGAAAGCAAAGGGCATAAGCGCAAACGGAGCCAGACGTAAGGTGAGAATTAAAAGGGATTTGAGCACAGAGTTGGGTAATAAAATAACACCGTCCCTGCGTTCTTACTTCAAAGCAATACCCCAGGTACTTTGTTTACAAGACGCTCAAGATATGTCTGCCTCTCTGTCAGTTACGGACTCAGGGGAGGTGAGAATGCCTGTTCCCATCGTTCCCATCATTCCGGATGTCATAGATCCGCATTTCTCAGCTCTGGACTGTACTTCTGCCCCCTCTTTTGCTCCCTGTCCTGCCCCCTGTTCTGCCCCTTGTCCCCCCATAGGAGGCGACTCAGTGGCACTGCCCGCTTCTGTGAACCTCTCACCTACGGGGGAGTTAGTTATATCTAGGGGCGATCCCTTGCCTGGAGGCTTGTCTGCACCGTTAACACATGAATGCCAGGGGGGCGGAGCAGAACTGGATTCTGTTGACACAATTGGAGCAGGGTTGGGTGTTCCCCCACATTTTGCACAACAACAAGCCTCCGCTTCTTATCATGAGATTGAGGGTTCAGTTTCCGCTGCCTCCCTACTAGCAATGTTTTCTTCCCTCTCTCAAGATATCAAAAAGGGCTTTGAAGAATCCTCCGCTAACCAGATGGACATTCGCAACTATTGTGAGTCCCTAGACAAAACGATCGATGGTTTAACTTCCAGGACTGGAGAGTTAGAAGATACAGTCACTGCGTTGTCCACGCACCTCGATAAGGCTGAGGAGGAGATTGTCAAGCTGCGGAAGGTCGACCAGACCCTATTAGACAGGATGGAAGTTTTAGAGAATAATGCCAGAAGATCTAATATCCGTATACTCAATGTACCAGAGGGCTCTGAAGGCTCGGATGTTAAAACTTATGTGGTGCAGCTATTGAAGGAGTCGCTGGCTCTAGATCAGTCAGCAGAAGAACTGGCCGTTGACATTCAAAGGGTCCATAGGGACCCATTTAGGCGTAACCAGCAAAGAGCTAAGCCTCGCAAAATCCTCGTCAACTTCCACACCTATGCCCTTAAAGAGCGGATTCTTAATTTAGCCTTGAAGCAAAAATCTCTTCCTGGAAAGGGATTCACTTTCCTTATTAGGTCAGATTTATCCAGGGCCACGTTAGAAAAACAGTGGGAGTTTGGAAGGCGGCTTGAGGCTTTCAGAAAGTTGGGAGCCACCGCCCAGTTGGTTTTCCCTGCTGTCTTGAGGGTGATGTTTAACAACAAAATGTCTAACATAAGTACAGTGCAAGCAGCTGATGAGCTCCTCTTAGAACTAGGCAATAAGACAACGGGTTAAGTTAGAATTGAGGAAGGATTTGATTTTTGAAGGCTAGGTTCACTCACTTGAATGTTGTTATTCGAGAAGGGGAGTGGAATGATAAGGAAGGAAGGAAGGAAGGAAGGAAGGAAAGGAAAGAAAAAAAAAACAACAAAAAAAACACAACAAAAAATAAAAAAAAAGGAGAAAAAGAAAAAATAAATAACAATCAACAAATAACAAACAAAAAAAAGAGGGTGGAGAAGAAATTTCTTTGTGTATTTTCCCAACTACTTTCCTAACCACCTTCCGCTTGTATAAACGGTTACTCCAAACTTTTTCTTTTGATTGTAACTCAGTTCAGGGGTGGGTGTGAAACATGGGAGCTTGAGTTGGGGGTGCCATCTGCTGGATTCGATCCGGTTAGATACACCACGGGTTCTCCAGGGGGGGGTGGAGGGGGTGTGGGGTTGGGGGTTGGGAGGGTCACGGGGTAAAACGATTAAAAATTTCCTCTTGTGCCATCTTAGCGTTCTATTATTTCTTGCTTTGAATATGAAAATTTTAGATATGCTGTTGTCTGCCATAAAGTTAGCTCAGATAAATGTGGGCACCTAAGCGAGGTTTTGTATTCTTAGGGTCAGCTATCTAACATCATGGCTTTGGCTAATTTAAAGATATTATCGTGGAATGTGAATGGTCTGCGTACTAAACCCAGGGCTAGGAAAATATTGCAATATCTTAGAGACTCAGAGGCACAGGTCATTTTATTACAGGAGACGCACTTGACTCAGGATGAAATGGACGCAGTAGTCAAAAGTAATAAGTGGATCGACTTTGCAATTTCTACTTCGCAGTCCTTGCCTTGTAGAGGAGTATCGATCATTTTTAAAAAGTATCTCAGAGCTAGGGTATTGGATTTCAAAGTCGATCCTGCAGGCAGGTGGGTAATCGCAGCACTCTCCATCTTGGGTACCCAGATAACTCTGGTGGGGTATTACGGTCCCAATCAGGACGACCCGTCTTCATTAGAGATAATTCTATCTCACCTCTTGACCTTTCCAGAACCTGTAGTTTTTGCTGGTGATTTTAATATTGTCCTGAACCCCTCCCTGGATAAATCTTGCAATAGTCGATCGCTAATTTCATCTAAATCAAGGTCTGTTTTGTTAAATGCTATGAAGCAGTTTGGATATGCAGATATTTGGAGGTTAAGGGCAGGGGAAAAACAGGGTGTCTCCTACAGAAATCACAAATATAACCATCAATCTAGAATTGATTTCATACTAATTAGCCATTCTTTAGTAGATCTTGTTAAAGATATTAAATACCTTCCAATCCACCTGTCAGACCATTCGGCTATAGCTTTGGATCTTACATCACTATTGAGGGCGCCGGCGAGGAGTTGGTCTTTTGATCGCTCCTTACTCTCCCACTCAGAAGACGTTCTCTTTTTTAAGTCTGAGGTGAGCCTCTTTTTAAGGGTAAATATTGATTCGGCAGACATTGGAATTGTATGGGACTCTCTGAAAGCATTTCTGAGAGGGCTTATTACAAATAAAGCGGCTTTCAGGAGGAAGGAATATAGGGAGGCCGTTATGTCAGCCGAAGCAAATATTGTTAAGATTCAGACCCAATTAGATCAAGAGGATAATTATAATACAGCAGCGGTCCGCTCTTCTCTGTCTGAGAGTTTACTCTCTTCAAAGGGCCATCTAGCTTCGATTTTAAATCAGCGGGTTCAAGAAAGGTGGGAGGCCAGCAAGCTTGCACACTTTCAATATGGAGAAGGAGCGGGGAAACTATTGGCCTGGAAAACCAAAACTGACCAAGTACGGAATAACATCGAGGTGATTAGAGTCAATGGTTCCCCGCTCTCCCGGCATGATGACATTAGATCTGCCTTTAGAGATTTTTTTCAAAATATTTATTGTGAAGACAAGAATATTAGTTTAAATACCATCAATGACTGGCTTAGCAAGATCACCCTTCCAGCACTTTCTGCTGAGCAGAGCGAAATATTAGAAGGTGAAATCTCGGAGGAGGAAGTCATCAAGGCCTTACATGATGCCAAAAAGGGGAAGGGGTCTGGTACAGATGGCCTCCCGGCTGAATTATATAAGGTGCTTGAGCGGGAACTTGTCTCTTTCCTGGTTCTACTATTTAATAACATCCTATTGGCTGGCGGGTCTCCCCCTAAGTCCTGGGACAGTGCGTCTATCACTGTAATTTTAAAACTGGGGAAATCACCAACGGCATGTAGCTCATATAGGCCTATTTCCATTCTGAATGCAGATTATAAACTATTTGCTTCAATTTTGGCAAATAGACTAGCTCTTGTTGCACCCAAAATACTACATCCCGATCAGAAAGGGTTTGTCAAGGGGCGCCAGTTACATGAACTGACATATGACCTAATTGGGGCAATAGATCTTGCAGTTCTGGAGCCGTCCCCCTTGGCGGTCCTTACCCTGGACGCTGCCAAGGCCTTCGACAGAGTGAATTGGTCGTATCTGTCGGAGGCCCTGGCGAAGTTTGGAGTGGGACCAGTGTTTCGTCGGACAATTACCCTTTTATATCGGAACCCAAGTGCTTGTGTATTGGTGAACGGAGGTTTGTCCGATCCCTTTAACATCTCGAGAGGTACAAGGCAGGGTTGCCCTCTCTCTCCGCTCCTATTTGACCTGTATGTTGAACCGTTTGCACAAACTCTGAGGGATAATGTTAACATCAAGGAGTTTGCGTGTAGGGGCTGGGAGAGAAAAGTGGCCCTCTACGCGGATGACATCATTATCTATACCTCCGATGCCCATATGGCTCTTCCAGAAATATTCAAGCTAGCCTCTGCTTTCGGAGAAGTATCAGGGTATGAGATCAATACCACAAAAACTGAGATGATGACTTGGAGTATGGATCAGAGCCCGAGCATTGCCGGTATTCAGCCAGGAAAGAAGTTAAGATACCTGGGCCTTGACATTGTTGAGGATTTAGACCAGATTGTCAAGACCAACTTTTTAAAGATAGTCAAGGACTGTCGTAAGTTACTTCAGTCCTGGTCTTGTCTCCCTCTGTCGTTACTGGGGCGGTCTAATCTGGTCAAGATGTTGGTTCTGCCAAAGCTTTCCTTTCTATTTAGTACTATTCCCCTGTACTTTGATCCAATCCCTATTAAAACATTCCAGGCCGAGATCAATACATTTATTTGGAATAAACATCTTCCAAGAATCTCGTGGAAAAAGATAAGGAGGCGTAGGGAAAAGGGGGGCTTTGCTGCTCCGGACATCCAGTTGTATGCATGGGCGTTCCAGCTTTCTCATGCCAGAATGCTGTTAAAAAAGCCATTAGAGTCCGGTGTAGGAATATTATACGCGACCCTGCTAGATGGAGAGGGGGTTAGTCAGTCTGGATTCCTTTTGAAATTTGGAGATCCGAAATACTTCAAAAAGATTAAGCTGAAGATCCTACTGGGGATGGCAAGGACTTGAGCCCAGGTTCTAAAAGTCACCAAAATAGGGTATTATAGCAGTAGGACTCCCTTATGGGATCTCCCCGATCCCCCGACCTGGTTGTGTGATCTGCTTGCACTACCCATTAGGGAGGCAGGGTTGGAGTGTTGGGGAGACCTATTTGTTGAGGGTGAATTGCTTTCTTGGGACTGCCTGAGGGAGAAGATTGGTTCTGGCCTATCTAGGCTAAAATATCTGCAAATGGCCAGTTGGTATAGATCTTATATAACACAGCCCTCTCAGAGAAGCAAGCCCCCATTAGGCGGCTATAGTACTTTCATAAATTTGTTGATCGACAAACCCCCGGCCAGGAAAGAGATCTCTTTATGGTACAATTTGATTTTGGAGGAGTTAGACGGGGAATTCCAGCTACCTGAGGAGCTTTGGGGGTCAGATATAAGCAATACCAATCTGCAAGAGGTATGGGGGAAATCATGTAGAATGTTGTGGGATGTCGTGAAGCCGGCATGGTTGCGCAGGAACCACCTCTATACTATCCACAGAGCGTATTACTCTCCCGTTCGCCTGTCCAAATTTACTCAAGGGAACACGGTGAAGTGTGCTAGATGTGGTCTCTTGGCTGCCTCGGACATCCACATGTTTTACGAGTGTCCATCTTTGTTGCAGTTCTGGGAAGCTTTTTGTAAGATTCTGTCAACGTCTGTCGATTTCAACATAGTATTGGATTCTCAGTTAGTGATCTTTGGAATCCTAGAGGGGGTTTCCAATATGGCGAAAAAGCTAGTCTTCTATGCAATATTGCTTGCTAGAAGGGAGATATGCAAGAAGTGGAAGGACTGTTCACCTCCCGCAGTTATAGAATGGTTTGCTTCTGCCCTGCAAGTCTCCAAGCTGGACTTGGTCAGAATAGGGAATCCTGAGAAAAGGTCTTTTTGGCACCTCCTGAGATGGGATCATTGAGAGTCTGGGTTTTTTTTTTTTTTCCCCAGGTCCAATGATTAAGCCATCTATACTCTGTCTGGGTATGAGCAATGCCTGGACACTCTTGTTCAGTATTTTGGTGGATCTTCAAAATCCTCTGTAAGGTTATGCTATGCCGATCGTGGGTATGTCAAGCTATACTGCTACGGGACGAGGCTCTCGCTCACCGCTTGGTCCCCTCCAGTCGCCGACTGAGCTAGCATTTTGTTTGCTAACCTATCGATCACGCATATAGAACCTTGGTGGCGCATGAGGACAAAAAGAAAAAAAAAAAAAATCATTTGCCTGCTTATGTTAGCCAAAGTACTGCATCTTAGGACACGTAGTTTATAAAATAAACATTTTAAACTTTACTGTGTCTCTGATTACTCTTGTTGTGGACTGATATGAGAATAATAACGAACAGGTATTTCTGATTCCCACCATTCTTGAGCGTACTCTGAGTCGCTTGTTCTGGGTTGTCTAATCATTGGTAGCTTCGAGATGATACGGAGAACGAATGAGCCACTGATGCTAGTCAGATAGGGGTTCTGGGTACTGAGGTGAGTTTTTGGTACACCGCAATTCACTGAGGACCTGGTTTCCTGCGCATAGTTCTGTGCATGAGCAGAATCCCTGCAACATGGCGCACCTAACGTTTGGTCTTATGATTTGAGATGCCTTAGTAGTGCTTATATTAGTCCACGACACCCTCACTCTTGTTTCCGGGTAGCGGGAGTGACGGTTTTGACCGACCTAATAGTTACTCTATAGGTTCAATCAAGCTTGACAATTAAAAAGGTTTTTCTATTTTTGAACCCTTGTGATACTGTTATAATAGATTGTTTTTCTTCTCTGCGTCCTTATGGCTGCGGTCCCTATTGAGGCGCATAGCCGCGCACCTCTCCGGCGTCATTTGACGCAGTTCGGGGTGCCTGACGATGGGATGGCTGTTATCTTTGTGGTGAGTGCCGATGCATCATATCCCTACGAGTTGTTCTACTCTTGGGTTACTATGCCGGCGGTGAATGCGGATGATAGTACGTTTCACTCCTATACTCCAACGCAGGTCCCAGCGAATTATATGCCATATAAGACACAGGAGATTCCTATTTCGGCTTGGCAGCATCGTATTTGGTTTAATGGCACCCTCCCCACACGGTTACACCGGTTCGTTTGGGCCCTTTGTCCATTCCAGGGGCCACTTGGCCGGTACTGGCCGGATTTACACCTCATCCTCGTTATTTAAATGCTATGGTGAATGAGTTACGTGTACTCCATACAGCCCTGATTACAGTACATCGGGCTTTAGTGCAATACGTTTCACGCAATGTGCAGGTCGGGGCACCTGTTGTTGCGGGGCAGCCAGCTGGGCCTGGCCGGGATTGTTATTAGACCTGTCATGGTTAATTCGGTGATGGGCAACCGCCCCAGAATAAGGACGATTTGCCTTAAGGCTTGCTGAGAAATTTGACCAGCTGGAAACAGTATTTCCGCACTCTACTCCTGTGGAGAAACACAGGATACTCACCATTAGTTTGCAGAAAGACTTAGTCCCAGAGGTGGCCGATTGTGAGAACTGGGGTAAGGTTTTTGCAGCGGTCTACTCGAAGTGCTTCGTCATCCCATCTATGGCCATACTTCCTTCCGTGATCAAACGTGTTCAAGATCAACACGGTCCGGAGGCGGCAGTCGAGTTGGGAATGAGGCTTGTCGGTGTGTTTGACGTGGTTGCCACTCTGAAGTGACCTGGTTCCATAAGTTGATGTGACACAGCAGACGTAGCCAGTATATATCTTTAGGTTATTTATTAAGATAGTAAAGTCCATAGAATAGCCCCACCAGGAGCAGCCTGCTAGCTGCTCAGCACATCCTCTCAACTGTCTCTCTCACACACCAACATTCTAGTCAGGTCATCATTCCACATGGAACACTCACACTGGCTGAGCAGCTAGTTACAATATACAGGAGAACAGTAAACCTTATATGAAGATACTACAATATCTCCCTTCTTTCCAATTGACAATAAATAAAGAACACTAAAAGTAGATAGTAACTAAACACAAAATATAAACAAAAGATAAATAGTCCAAAACCCAAGGGTAAGATGAATTAAACATACCACAAAAGACGCTGGGAAACAACACCTTGAAGTAGATACAGTGCTGCACTCAGGAACCACTTGCAGCTCCACTCCTCACTCCACCTGGCACACAAAGGTTTGGGCGACCGGTGTTGTGGTCACTGGTGGGGCTCACGGTGCCAGGAGAATCTGCCAGATGAGGAGTACTTTTCTTTACGCCAAAATTTCTTCAAGTCACACCAGTTTAGTTACACACCAGTCTTTTAGGTTACACGCACGGTTTCTTTAGTCCAACTCGTCGCCAAATGAAGTGACCTGGTTCCATAGGTTGATGTGACACAGCAGACGTAGCCAGTATATATCTTTAGGTTATTTATTAAGATAGTAAAGTCCATAGAATAGCCCCACCAGGAGCAGCCTGCTAGCTGCTCAGCCCATCCTCTCAACTGTCTCTCTCACACACCAACATTCTAGTCAGGTCATCATTCCACATGGAACACTCACACTGGCTGAGCAGCTAGTTACAATATACAGGAGAACAGTAAACCTTATATGAAGATACTACACACTCTCATCCTTGGTAATCTCAAGGGGAATGCGGTTCACTTTCAAGTGGCGAATGGTCTAGCCCTCGTAGACGATGTCGATAAACCCCGAGAGTTGCCTAAGATTATTGCAGAGGCGTATAGAACAATAGGCCGCAGTAGTTTAGGGATTAAGCCTACTATTCAAATCGCAGATGTGCAACAGCAAACTAAGGTGGGTTCGTCTTTCAAAGACGATCGTCCAGCTTTTCCTAAACAGAATTGGAGAACTAAGAAACAAGGTAAGCAGCAACAGAAACAGGGGTCTCGTCCCACATCACTGGTACAGGCGACTAGTGAACGCACATATGATTTGCGGGATCGCACTAGAATTAGGTCACCTGATAGATTTCAGGTTACTGAACAACGTTCTCCTCGTTCTTCACAGGAAACACCCGCCTCACAGTCCGGTGGCGGAGAACGTGGAAAAGGTCGGGGTGCCCAACAAGGACATGAGCAGCCCCATCAGCCTGACGGTAAAGGTAAGCAGTACGAGTTTGCACGTCAACGTCCCCCGTTTCAGAAGAAGAATGTTGCTGCACTAACAGCGAGGTATGCCACAGATAGTGAGAACGCAGCTTCGGAACCTGACATGGGCACTAACGCTGCTCGACAGCGCAGTGGAGGTTACAGTAGTGCGGCGAGCACTGCATCCATATCTGGAGGTGACAGCAACTGACACGTCCATTACTGTTGAAACTGCGGATACTAGAGTGGCTCCCCCTGACAGACTATATGACATAGTCCTTTTAATAGAAGCTGACATACAACATACCATACAAGGGATTTTTGGGAAAATCTGACTTCTACATATGATATTCTATTGGCAGAGGCGACTGGCCCCCAGCTTTCGTTTTGGCCACTCCTAGAGGGGAGGAGATAATCCTCCCATCCTTCGCGCACACAGTGCCAAAGGATCAGGCTCAGAACTTTGTGGAGGAATGGGCTCAGGTGCTTGCTCCGGCTTTGTACCGTACTCAGGTTGGATGGGATAAATTATCGCCAAGCCACGAGATTCTTTTACGGTCCATGCCCCAACCGCAACCCCAATATCCAATGCGCCGCGAAGCTAGATCTCACGTCGCAGAAATCCTTGAACAATTGGAATATCAAGGTGTTTTTGAAACATGTGTGTCACCCATGAATAATCCTTTATTCACTGTAACTAAACCTGATGGGTCGTACCGCCTAGTTTTGGATTACCGGCATTTGAACTCTCATTGTCGGACCTGTGCTGTACAGAATACCCACAGTTCTGCCCTCGTTGATAGTCTTGTGAGAAAAAGGTTTAAGATCAAACTTGACATATCCAATGGCTTTTTCAGTCATAATCTGTCCTCTATTAGTAGTCAATAGACAGCCTTTGCTTCTGGCGGCAAACAAAAACAGTTTAAAAGATTAGAGGTGAGCTATAAAAACAGCCCTGGCGTCTTTGTCATACACGTAGTCTCTCTGTTAGAGAGCATTGACCCTGATGCGTACTCATATGTTGATGATATTTATCTCACAGACGACTAATTATGGCCGCATCTGTGTCGCGTTGACCACATCATAGTAATGTTTGCAGACTTCGGTTACAAATTCAACTTTGCAAAGTCACACATTGCAGCATATACAGTATTGGTTTTGGGCTACGAGCTCAACAATGAAGGTCGAGGATTAGCCCCTCACTTCCTGGAGAAGTGCGCATGTTTGCGTGCTCCGACAACACTGAAAAAACTACAATCTTTGCTGGGTTTTCCAAATTTCGGGCATACTTACATTCCCGATTATGCCCAGCGTATCAAGCCGCTATATGCCTTGGTACAACCTAATTTTTCCAAATCGAGCTGGCTGCCAGAACATTCAGCTATATTGCAATCTTTGCAGGCTGACCTTCTTGCTTCGAAATACTTACTGACGCGTGATAACCACACTAACCTGGTAATAAGAATTGTGCCTGGCGCAGTGGGTTTCACGTGTTTAATGTTCAATGAGGGCGACACAGTCCCCATTGCTTACAAATCACACCTGAACACTTCGGCTGAAAAGCACTTTTTCACTGTCGAAAAAGTTTTGACTGCGGTGCAGATGCCAATTCTCAAAGAGATAGCACTGTCGCAAGGGAAACGCATGTTGGTTGTCACACCGTATCCTGCTTTAGAGGCAGTAACGAAAGCGAGTGTACCTAATTATAAAGCTTTGCATCCACGTTGGATGCCATGGGCCACTTCCTTGACATCACCGGATGTCACATACATCTTTGATGCCTCATTGCAGACTCAGGAGTACTTGCAGTATGAATTTGTTCATCCAGCTCCTCTGTCTTTGCGCCCGCTTGAAGATTACCATTGTATTATTTACACAGACAGTTCGGCACAACCGGTGACGGGATCATGGCATGCTTACTCGGCCGCCTGCGCAATTGTAGCTGGTATTTTCGTGAATGGTGAATTCAAGTCTGATGTCGTGCATATGCAGTCATTGGGTGATTGTACCGCACAGTTGGCAGAGCTAAGTGCTCTTGTGCTTGCACTGGAGTTTGCTGATCCACGAGTTACAACTCTTATAGTATGTGACTCGTTTTACTGTCTTTTAATGACAATTTATTCTTTTGGTCTCAAAATGAGTATCGTGATTCCAAGGGTAGCACAATTAAGCAAAAAATGCTTTGGGTTAGAGTTGCAGAACTTAAACAGAATCTGCCTCTCGTGAATGTAATTCATACTCTTGGGCACCAGCGAATTGGTGTCCACACTGTCGGAAACTGCTTAGCTGATGAAGCAGCGAAAACAGCAGTGGCGACATATCTAGTAGCAGCAGTTACAAGATCCAAAAGTAAGATTGATGATGACATCTTGGCAGCTATTGCTGCAACAGAGAAGGGAAGTAATTACCCTAGAGGTTTCCCTTCTAGGTACTCTTATCGTTTAAGTCCTGATAAAGTTCCCTATGTGAGGTTTAACGACGTTGGTGACAGATTGATTACCAACGCGGATTGCAGACTTTCCTTGATAACAGCAGCTCACGAAGGTATGGCCTCTGCCCATGCCGGCGTTTCAGCGACTGTTACTCTCCTACAACAACGTTACTGGTGGCGCGGATTGTATAAACAGACTCGTGCTTATGTTCTCAATTGTGACATTTGCCAGCAGATTAAACCTTCGACTGCTGCGCGCCCAGCACAAACGCAGTTGTATATATCTAATAAAAGACTTGGGTGTGTTTATTTAGATCACTGCGGTCCTTTCTACTCTGATACTGCGTATAAGTACATCTTAGTTGCAGTGGATTCGTGCACACGTTTTCTTTGGGTATGGCCACAAAGGAGTGCTGATGCTCGAACTGTCATCAGGGATTTGCGTGTCTTTGTGGGAATTTTCGCATGTGGAACCCTTCATTCTGACCAAGGTCCTGCGTTCGCCTCTAAGGCGTACAAAGAAGCCATGAGATCTTTGGGGGTCCAAGTCAAATTTTCGTCTTCATACCGGCCTGAGGGCAATGGTGTTGTGAAATGAATGAACCGTGACTTAAAGCAATCCCTGACAGCTAGGATTTTAGGCACTGGCAGGAACTGGTTAGCCCATCTGTATAACGTACAACGTGCACTTAATAATCTCCCTAGAAGGTCTCTGGGTGGGTGGACCCCATAGGAAATGCTCTTTGGCATAAAGATGTTTGTCCCGGACCTTGATGGTCTAGACATGGCGGCATCAGCCGCACCCTTTGACGTAGATGATCACTGTGCTGTATTACAGAATCTACAAGAGACCAGAGACAGTCTTGCAAAGGAACATTTGCCCTCCACAACTGGTGCTGCGCTTCAGATTCCGGTAGTCGGCTGGGTACCTCGAGTTGGTGACCTGGTCCGTGAGAAGGTGGAGAACAAGAAGGAGTTCGGCCCCTCTTATCGTGCACCAGTACCAGTGCTTGGCGTGCAGGGTACAAGAACAGTCATTTTACCTCCACTTCTTGGTAGCAAGGATAACAGGTACATCTCCATTGACAATGTCAAACTACAGCGAGTGGCCGATTCTTCTTAGTATGACACCAGCGGTCTCTTGTCCAGAGATGCTGAGAAATTCTGTTTTGGCGCCGGCGTCTACAACCAGGCCTGACATTGCCATTGAGATTCATACAGTTACTAATCCTTTGTTGCCTCCACCGGCTGGTGGTCGATCTGAAGATACTGAGTATGCCTATCCAACAGATGTGTTGTTGCCTGGTTTACAATCAACTGCAGTTGACCAGTCACGTTTTTCATTTGACACTACCTCTATGACTTCCAATCCCCCATCAAAAGTTTTATTTTTGTTACTTGGTTTAAGAGACATTTTTTAATCCCCCCTGGACTTACATTTGGCTGATGCTCATAAGTATTTTTTTGTTTATGTCCATTGAATTTCTGGTGGTATTTTTTCGTCTTGTTAATGGACACTATCTCACCGAGAGATCTGCAATTAGACTAATTGATGGAACTTTGGCCGCCCACTCCTCATTGCACATCATGAAAAGGGACCAAACTTTTGTGAATATTACTGCCTGGCCTGTGTTGGATGGGATTGTGTGGGATGCTGTTAAATTTCAAATTCATGGTCCCACAGAGGTGATTAATGTCCCCAATGTACTTCGTGTTTCTATGGGAGATGCTGTGAAACAAAACATCCGCTCTGATGATTGGGACGTTCAGGCCACAGAGGTACTCTTTTCTGATTTGAAATATTATGCTGCTTTTGATGCTGAAGATTTGTATTTAGACACAGCTAATTACAGGGAGTCGTTTTGCTATCAACACTATGGCAATCATTTCCTACATTAGGCAAATACTTTTAGAAATGTTGTTAATTATACGCAATGGGAACATTGTCCAGCACCGATTGAAGGCAGCTCCAGAAGCCTTAGTGAACAAATGTACATATTTTACTGATTTCAGTGTTTCTGAACCTGAAGCCTTTTATTTTAAAGTGGCGGCGGAGTCAGCTTCCAAAGTGAGACTGACACACACTAAATTATTGTATTCCAAGTCCTTTATGGATGAATTGGCTGTTGAGGGATATGAGCTGGGGAAAGATACTATTGATTTTAAATCTGTTTGAGGTTCTAAAATATGGCAGGAAAAGAGGCTCTGCATCGTGCTTGCCTTATCCCGAACCACATATTATTTTTTAATTCTACCATTTTCCAAACCACCTGCTTTGGATTGGCTACTTCTAAAAAGATGAATTCCCCCTCTATTCCTGATCTGGGTGCTTATCCAAAATGGGAAAATCACACGGATCTGTCGCTTGATGCGTTGCAGTCATATATTACTAATACATCCTTCAACATTTCCGATTTAAATCATGAAGTATGGTTGATATGGCAGAAGAGCTCAGATTCCTGTCAACGTCGTTTTCAGGGTGTATACCCTGGATACACACAGGTTAGAGTGGACCCTCGCTTTGAATCTTCCCATTCGGTTACTACCTATTCTGTAGGGAAGTTATGTCACAACTGGCTGCAACATTCCACCTTGGCATCTGTTAAACGTCATTTATCAAAATTACATAACAAAATAGATTTGAATGATTTTGTTAAGGGTCCTGTAGGTGGCAGGTCCAAAAGGTGGGTGTATGCTATTTATAACGAAGTTTGGAAATTATCGCAAGTTGAAGCTGTTTCCAGATTGAGAGCTATTGATCAAGCAAATTTGGAAAAATTGCTAGCTGTCATCGATAATAGCATTAACACCCTTTCTTCCAGAATTTATACATTAGATAATATTGTTTCATCTGTTGTGGATATTGTACAGGATGATATGTCTATTTTATATCATGGTCAAAATCAATTGCGTTCTATAATGCAGTTTGCATGGACTTTGCAAACTTTGAAGGCAGGGAAAGTTCCCTGGGACTACATGAATACATCATCTTTATTCCTGCCGTTTAATCTGACTACAAAACAACAGTTCATGTCCATGAAAGATGCCACATGCTCATTACTGCATATTGAAAAGTTGGAACCTTTGCCTTTCTTTGTGGCCGAATTGAACTCCGCTGTATGGCTTATCCACGGGTTAATCACCTTGCCGTTTCCTTTGTTTAAGTTCAGTTTGTGTATGAAACATTATGCTCTAGGCAGATATGAACCATTGGGTACTGCTTTCCTGCATGAAGTTTGGTCACTCCCATTTACATACAGATGCATGAGAGAAGGTAAAGAGGTTTATTTGAATGGTGAGGAATGCACTTCCACACCTGATCACTCATTAGCCTGTAGACACATCCAATTACACGGTGCATGGAACGTTCAGGCACCGAATTTAGCTTGTGTTCTAAAGGGGATTGCTGTGCCCGCTATTACGCCCACTTTTACATTGTTAGCTAACGGTAATTATTTGCTTTTGGATAATGAGGCTTGCTGCGGGATGCTAGTGGGAATTCCCTACATTGTGACACAACGAGTAGTCTGCTGTAAAAATGTCCTTTTCCTGCCCCCGCATGGGAGACTGGATGTATCCATCTGGCCTTCCATCCCAACCTTGAAAGCAGAGTTCAACAAGATTTGCAGAATAAGAGCCCTATTGTCTCAAAAAGAAGTCGCTCTGACTTCCTCCTGTGAAAAATTCGTCCTTCACGTATCAAACACCCGCACCGAGGTGCATGCGCTTTTAAATACTGATCTCCCCCTTCATTTTGGTGCTCTGATTCACACTGTATTCAATGCCTCATCAACAACTGGCTTGGCGCATTTTTTCAAAGTTGTGGGCTCCGGCCTCGTGACCTCCTTCCAAACAATCTTTGGTGTGATATCGGCATTTTTTCATTCTATTTTTTCCAGCGTCTTCGGCGGGCTCCCGTTGATTCTCGCCCTCACGGCTGGTGTGCTCCTGTTTGTCTGCTTGCTGCGCAATGGCTGCACAATATGTGTCACACGACAGCCTATCCCGGCTGCTCCATCTTCGTAACCGGATGCTTGATTACTATGGAACGTTACCACTGGCCACTTTAAGCGTAGCCTATGGATTGTCCTTCCGGTTTTCCTACTTTACTTGCGTGCAACTTGTTTTTCATTGCCTAGATTGTCCTTTCGAATGGGCTCTGGATTTGTGCCTGTCAAACTTGGTTTCTCCTGCCCCGGATTATGATCGACTGATGAGTCCCTTAGTGGCTCATGAGTTGGACTGTTCTGGTATCGGGATTATGGCCTGTGGAGCGGCACATGGAGTCCTAGGGAATTGGGATATCTATACGGCAGCGTTTGACTTACTGGCGGGAAGTTATCTTGAAGAACACACAAGTTTTCCTCCGATTGTGCTAGAGGCTCCAGTTACCGAGGAACATGTATGTTCATTTACATTGTTAGACTGGATGGCGGAATCTTTTGCAGAGCATTATAATGACTTCCTCTTGGAGGCTATCGCTACTTATTGTGCTTACACGTTGATGGATTAACTTGGAAGTTGTCCTTCTTCCATTAGTCAAACTACAACTTTTTGAGTTTGTTCCATTTTTTTTTTTTTTGACTCCGCATCCAGGCTCTGCCGAGCCTTTGCGAAATGTTACATATTTTTTGGGTCTTTCTTTTTCGAATTTCAAGCATGTTTTTTCGAACTTTCGCTACCCATTATATGGATGGACAATTTATGCACTTGGTTTTGTCTCTATCGAACTTGAAATCTGCGTTCCTAAATTGTATCCCTATTTGGTCGTGGTCCGATCAAGGGAGGGTGTAGTGGAGGCGGAACTACAGGTCCACACATTGCTATGTTAGCATAAGCGTCTTAGAAATTAAAACGCCATCTTGCCACTTTTGCTGCTTTTGCATACAACACTGTAGATAGATGTTATTCTATGAAAAATGCTTGCTTGCATTTTCTTCACATGAGAAACGTCTGTTGTTCACATCCCTAGACGTGCACCGCGAGCTTGGTCTGAACAGTGTGTGCAGCAACAGTCAAGTCCAACAAACAATGTATGCTGTTGAATTCATGTTGATCGGCCCACGCTCTAGCCATAACACGCACACAGCTGCAAATATCTGAAACTCGAGCGCCTTTGATATTGCAGTTTGCATGCATGAGATAGACACTTTGGAGAAGACCATTTCCAGACACAGAGCAAAGCTGATCCTGTGATGTGATTCACCTAAGTTGATATTTACGGTATGGGGTGCCCCATTCAAACCTAGAGACCTTCTATTAGTTTTATAATACTAGCTTACTAGCGAAGGGAGGGTGGTTGTATTCCACTATCATTTGTAACATGATTTCTCCCTTCATTTTCTATGGTATTGTAACAATGCTGATAGTTTTATTCTTAATCATTTGCCTGCTTATGTTAGCCAAAGTACTGCATCTTAGGACACGTAGTTTATAAAATAAACATTTTAAACTTTACTGTGTCTCTGATTATTCTTGTTGTGGAATGATATGAGAATAATAATGAACAGGTATTTCTGATTCCCACCATTCCTGAGAGTACTCTAAGTCGCTTGTTCTGGGTTGTCTAATCATTGGTAGTTTCGAGATGATACGGAGAACAAATGAGACACTGATGCTAGTCGGATAGGGGTTCTGGGTACTGAGGTGAGTTTTTGGTACACTGAGGTCCTGGCTTCCTACGCATAGTTCTGTGTATGAGAAGAATCCCTGCAACAGAAGGACTAGAGTCAATCTAGCAATAGCATTACCTAACTTCAGTTCACTAAAGTAAACTCTTAAATTAATCAGCCCAAGCTAGCGCAAAGTTGCAAACAAGTAAGAGTAGCGCCGAGCACCCGTGTCCTGCAATCACAGAAGATTTTGAAACGTAATTTACCAGCAATGTTAGCAGTAGTAATCTTGTTATTCGTCAAAATTTTATACACAATAATACTTATACTACTATATATTAGCTACTCACCAAGCCCCACAATCTCGACACCTAGCTGGTCAAACAGGTCCTGCTCCCGGTCCAGGATGTCAGACCACCGGTGGGCCAGCTGGTTGTGGGTGCGCTGGACCCCTGAGCACCGAAACACTGCCCGGCGCACCTTCGCCCACCGACAGTGACGCTCCTGGGTAGGGTACCCGGAGCCGGGCCTGCTGCCAAGGTCAAAGGGAGGTGGTGCTGGATAAAAAAAACAAGGGCGGTCACCTCCACCTCACCAAAAAGCTGCCACGCCTGCACCCCTGCAGGGCGCATTCTGCCGCAAAGCAGGCGGCTCTTGGGCGCAGGCGCCTTGCCCTTTGAGCCGTTAGTGCCCTTGGCCATGGTTCTGGGGTGGGTGGGAGGCGGAAAAAAAAAGTTAGAAGGGAAAAAAGAAAGTTAGGGGGAAGAAGTAGTAGCTTAAAGAAAGAAGTAATATAAAGTAATATAAAGTTTAAAAAAACACAGTAAAAGTAGAAATAAAATGCAAAATATAAACTTAGGGACAGAGAGAGATAGATGATAAAAAAAAGTCAGAAAAACTGTGTAAAAAATTAAGGATTGCAAAGATTAAGGGAGGATAGAAAAGTAGGCCCAGAACCATAGCATAGAGTGAAAAACAAGATCGCCGCGGCCATTCGCGACCGCGTGGGTAAGTTTGCGTGATATTCTCATGATCAAGCAATAATCGTCGTGAACAAGTAAAACGCGCTCCTGAACATGACATGCGCATCGCAAACACGCTAATCACGACCCGGAACAGAAAATATGGCATCGCGAGCGGGCGGGACAATTGAAAAACAAGATGGCCGCGCCCATAGGCGACCGCATGGGTAAGTTCGCGAGATATTATCCCCCGAGCACGCAAACAGCACCCCGAACACGCACAATGGGCTCCTGAACAAGAAAAATGCATCGTGAACGGGCGCCCCAAGCAACTACGCACGCTCGCGTAGCTACGCGTAGCTACGCGTAGCTCGCATAGTGCAAAGACATCTTCGCGTAGCTTCGCGTAGCGCGACTACGCGAACTACGCCCAGGGTTAATTACGAACTGCTTGATTGTTGCATTACGAGTTGCATTATTTGGGCGTTACGAAGTGCCTGATTCTTGCATTACGAACTGCATAGCATTGAATTAGGACTGCATTGGATCAGAGAGAATTGCTCATTAATACTGCAAGAACCTACAACGGCTTGATGGCCTAATAACCGGCAAGGTGAAATATTACAAATACGCATATGTTGGATTTTTATCATGTGGTCTCATCGTATATCTTTTTATATAAATGTATAATTTTTTTATGAAACTTATGTGGAGTCCATTTGTGGTGTTACCATTGGGTTACTGAGAGCGGGGTTGCAAATACTTTATACATTTGCCTTGGAGATAAGCCCGGCTGTTCGTGCCAAGCTACCGAGGGGGTGAGCAGGGGCTATCTGAGAAGGTGTCCATCCTTTCCCTGTCTTAGAAGCAAGGGTCCCTATTTGGCCTAAGGTACCTACCTCAGCTAACTAGAGACCCCCAGTTCCCCCTAGGGGTGACAGAGTGCACTTTACAAATGCTGATTGATTGATTGACTGAATGAATGATTGATTGATTGATTCTTGAGGGTGGAGAAAGGTAGAATTTGAGGAACGTGGTGATGCATCAAAAGGCGGAATATGCATGAGAAGGAATGAAGGATGTTCTGGAGTGATGTTGGTGGGGGATGATGAATTACGTGGTGCAGGTGGTACTGGTTGTTCACTGTCTACAGATGTGAATGCAAGCAGGGTTGGATTGGGGCCACAATTCGGCCCGGGCAGCCAAATAAAAGTGGCCCACATTAGCACTTTGCAACCTTTCGCAATACACAGCTTTAGAAAGGATAATGGAGCTAAATAACAACAAACATTTGTGGTAATAAAAGTATTTTAAAGCTTATAAGGCCAGTACTTAAATAGGAAATTAACATTCCAATGATAAAAATATACTTTAGAAGCACAGAATTATCAAAAAACGAAGAACTCACTTTCAATTGTGTTTTTTATCCATACGTTTGCTGTGGATGTTTAAGATTAATGTTCACTGCGGAACATGATATGGCACAGATCGAAACTGTCTTTTACACTCACTTTTTTATGATATCCATTTTATTTTTTGCAGTACTTAAGAAAGGCCCTCCAATGTTCAGAAACTGGTGAAAGGTGCATCTGTGTTTTTTGTTTTGCTTGCAACAAGCACCACACATAGGTTCTGAGAAAGGGAATGATGCTAGTGTGTAAATGCAAAAAACAAACAAACAAAAAATAGTGTCACTTTCCTTACATGCAGTTTTATATAGCATGAACTAGGTCCAGAGGCATTAGAGCGCTTGACATGAGCAGCAGATAACATTACAGATAGTCAGGTATTTTTCTTTAGGTTCATGTAGATTAAGTGATTTGCCCAGAATCACTGGATGTCAAACTGATGCTGGGACTTGAACCTGGTTTCCCAGTTTCTTATGTTATGTTATTTATAATTAATATAGCGCACAACTCACCCAGAGGCATCTTGGCGCTGCTGCAGGAGCAGGGATCAAGAGAAAGAGGAAGACCAGAACAGGTGGGATTTGAGGAGTTTACTAAATTTGCAGTAGTTTAGACATGTGCGAGCATACAGTGGAAGGTTGATCCAGTAGTGGGGGGCAAGATAGGAAAAGGCTTTTCCTCCACTGCGGATCAGGCAAATGTGAGGAGCACACAGTAGGGCTTTATCCAGAGATCTTAGGCAACGGCCAGGAGTAAAAGTTGTGATTCTTTGTTGCAGATATAGCGTCCCTTTCCCTTTTAGGGTAATATAGGTAAGGCAGCAGATCTTAAAACACGATCTTTTCTTCACCAGTAGCCAGTGCAATTCCCTCAGCAATAGAGCTGTGCCGTGCCTGATGGATGGTTAAGAACAAGTCTGGCTGCAGTGTTTTGAACTGTCTGGCGTTTGGCAATGAGGGTCTCATTTACATCTGCTAGGACAGCGTTGCCGTAGTCCAACCTGCTCATTACTAAGACGTGAAATAGAGTCTTGCGAGCAGAAATTGGAAGGCAGGGGAAGATTCTGAGAAGAAGGCACATATTATGATAGCATACTCCAGAGGTGGCCAGGATGTGCTCTCTCATTGTTAGTGCTTGGTCTATTTTCATGCCAAGATTTTTTACTACTTGTTTGGGTATCGGGATGGAACCCAGTTGGTGCCGTCACCAATTGTCCGACCATATAGAGGCAGCTTTCCCAAACAGCATGATCTCCGTCTTGTCTGCATTTAATTGGAGATAGTTCCTGTTCATCGAATCAGAGATGGCTAGCATGGCCAGGGTAAAATGGCCCTTTGCAGCTGTCAAGTCTTGGTCAAATGTAAACATCTACTGGGTGTCATCCGCATATGAGATTATTTTAAAGCCGAAATGCTCAGCAATCCTGGCAAGGGGGCCATGTAGATGTTAAACAAAGTTGTGCTCAGACAGGATCCCCGTGGAACACCCCTGTCCAGGACTGACTTACACAAAGAGTAAGGGCCCAGGCTGACGATTTGATATCTTTCTTCTCAAAAATGGTGGAGCCATTTTTGTGCAAGGCCTTGTATGGCGATCTCTTGCAGCCTTTTCCTCGAGTGAGAGACTGTATCGAAGGCTGCTGAGAGATCTAACAACATAAGCATTACTGGGTTGCCTACGTCCAGCCCACAACTCAGGGAATTAGTTACGGCCAGAAGCGCCGTTTCCGTGCTGTGGCCTGGTCAAAAGCCTAATTGGGAGGACTCTAGGATTTGATTGGATTTGAGGTAGGTAACTAGTTGTTTGTTAATTAGACTCTCAAGCAGTTTGCCCTGAAGAGGTAGCAAAGATATAGGCCAATACTTGGCCGGGGATTTTTGGACCAGGGTGTTTGGATAGGGCTTACACATGCCGTCTTCCACTCAAGCGGAATGGAGCATGTTTTCACCGAGCAATTAAAGATCTCTAGGGTCATCTGGGCAAGATGGTGGGCCAACAGAGATATTATTTGGGGGGCAGATGTCCAGAGGGGAGCCTGACTTAGCAGCAAATTTCCTCCAAGGTGAAGGGCACAAAACTATCTCAGGTGTAGGGTGACTCCTTTAACTATTCACCATCGGGACCAGTGGTTCCCACATCCTGCAAAGATGGTAGGTAAAATTTTCCTTAAATGTGATAGATCTTCTGTTGAAAAAAGTTGGCCAGTGAGTCACAGAGCTTCTGGGATTCAGAGGTGGCTGAACATATGCTCGGGGGGGATGGTAAAGTTGTGAACTATATTGAAAAGAACTTTAGAGGAGTTGCCTACCTGTTCGATTTGATGAATAATAGCATTACGCCTTGCAAGTTTGATATTAATGTGATAGCAGGATTGGGCGTGTTTATACAGATCCCTGCCTTGAGGCTTTTTACTTGTACGCCAGCACCTCTCTGGGTTCTCACACCTTGATATTTCTATTTTTCGCTCAGAGGAGAACCAGGGGGCCTAAGGTCATTGTTTGGAGGGACCATGGTTTTTATAGGGGATTGTGACGTCTAGAGCTTTACTTAGGGCGGTGTTGAAAGACTTCAGTAAGTTGGTGACGTCAGGCTGTTTTGAGGCGGGCTGGGGAGAAAAGCGTCTCTGAAAACTTCAGGAGTAAGTCTATGTCATGGTCTGTGAGCAAGAGGTTTGGGTCTACTGTTACTCTTTGTGATGGATGGATGAAATTCAACTAAGGCCACAACCTGTCCCTGTTGACTGCGGTAATTGTTATCTGGTAGACAAAGGAGAAGAGAAGAGACTGATTTATCTGTGCCACTTGCATGGAGTGGAGGAGGACAAAAATAGACTGAGAAGCTCACCTGCTGGCCCACCCCTCCACCCGATGCTCCTGTCTTCTTCCCTGCTGCCTTCACCTGAAAAGTAAGTGGTAATGGCGTCCCAACAGCAGCTCCTTGAGACCTCTGTCACACCTGGAGGTAGCCAGAGGGCAGGCACACCTCATGCTGTGACAGTCGGATCGGAGCAGCCCATTGTCATTCTGCCTCTGACAATAGCCTGCTGGCCTGACTTCATGTGTATGGGGTCATGTTTATTAAGGCTGTAACAACAGTCTTTCATGCTGTGCACCATGGGTGGAGGCCTTAGTAGACCAGAATGCCAGCCCACCAACTGGCCTCAGCCAGAAGCGCATCAGCTGATGCCTGATTGCCCGCCTTGCCAATCCGAGGCTGATACAAGAAGGGTTGAAGAAGAATCTAGTGTCACAAGAGAGAGTAGGAATCACAGACCATCTTATCTCAATGATTGTGTGAGATCATAAACTTTCAGCTTATCTCAATAATGAGGTCATAAAATAAGGGTAGCTAATTCTATTTAGGGTTTGTTAGAAGCTGTTTATTTTAATTGTCATTACACTGATTATATTGTGTGAAGGGAAGAGGGTTGTGTTATGATGTATGATGTCACTCTAGTTCTATCATTACAATTTTAAGGCAAGAATAGTGAGCGTTGAGAATTCCAGGACTGTCAGTTGCGTCCTGACGGCGCAGGAAGGATCAAAACCAGTTATGTGCCCAGAGGAACCCGAATAAAGCCAAACGCATGTGGGCTGCTTGTGTTCCGAGTGTACTTTGGGGCATATTTACAAGAGAATGGTGGAGCGCTGCTTTAAGCCAAAATTGCTGACGCTACACTCCGCCATTCTGATAACACAATGATATGCCATGATATGGCGCACCCCTGCATCCATAATGCTGGCGCTAAATTCAGCTGCCTAGCGCCAACACAGGCACCCTTGCACCATGTGCAAGGTTGCCTGCATTGAGGCAAGGATTGTTTATGTGCAGTAAGTTGTCCCTTCCTGCACATAAACAATCACTAATGGTGATTTGTAACTCCAATGTGTGCTGCATTGTGCAGCACACATAGAAGTTGCAAATCGTATTTTTTTTATTATTGTTTATGTGCAGCAAGGTACACCTTCCAGCACATAAACAATAATTCATGGTGATTTGCTGTTTCTATTTGTGCTGCTCAATGCAGCACACATAGAAACTGCAAAACGAGGAGAAATTAATTTCTCATTGTTTCTCCATGCTAAGACAAGGTTTTTTTGTCTTAATTTTCACGCCGCCCCATATTTATGTGACCCTTGTAAATAGGGGGCAGTGTCAAACAGCATTGGGTGATGCAACAGAACGCCTAGCACAACACCCATTTCCGGCCGGTTTCACGCTAAGTGCTGCCTGAAAGGGGGCCCTATTCACAAAGCGGCATTAAGCGGCTTAACTCCGTCTTGGAAATAAGGCGAAGGATTTATTGCCACAGGAACGTCATAAAAAGTGATTTCCCTGTGGCGATAAACTCTTGTAAATATGCCCATTAGTTCCTGAAAGTAGTAATGTAGCGACCAAAAAAGAATGAAATGGCAAGCCAATCGATTTCTCAAATTCAGGTCTTAAATATGATACATTTTTGTTCATTGCATGACTGTTCACATAGCATTCACATTTTAACATGTTAAATTAGAGTACCATGAAATTGCCAACAGACTGTGCACAACTGCTCCCGGCCACTGAGGTTTGTAGACTGATAGATGACATCCTGAGACTCATTCAGAAATATATCCTTCCTACCATGAAGAACACGCTGTAGAATAAAACCAGATAAAGCAAGTTAAAAACGCAGCCCACCAAAACACCTCTCGTGCACCTCATCAGATGTTTCAGCTGCAAGTGTGTTAATTAATGAGCGTGGGGCTGTAGTGTGCAGTCAAGTGTGGAAGTGCTGTAAAATTCATAAAAAGCGCTACAAAGAAATTCCTTTTTCGGCAAATCACAGGCTTGTTTCGCCGCGAGACATTGTTAACACATATTAATGAGGTCTATTTTTGGTGCACCCAACCTGGGAAAGAACTCTGGGGGGCCTGAGTACTGCCGTGGAAACCCTTCTTACAAAATAGGTCGCTGTGCTACACACAGATCAGGTGAACTTGGCACGGCCCGTTGTCACTGATCCCAACAGCCCCTGAGAGGAAGCATGCCCGTGCGACTCTTCCGTTGTGTAACCCTAGCTCTTGTGTAAGATTACGGCACATTCTTCTCCGGGAACTCTCTCTCGGAAACTCAAACTTTTTAATTAAACACAACGTTGAAGTATGTCCACCGCTGACAACAATCTCGGTGCTGTTCCCGCTGCACATTAGCATGCGGACCAGCTTCATTCCGGATGTGATCGGACACTGCTGTAATTAGCTTCATTGTACTTTATGTAAAATTGTTTGTTTTGGGCAGTGAGAGAATGTGCTGGGAACAGGGGCAGTGAAGTGTTCGCTAATGACTGGGAGAACTGGGTCACAAACACAGCTCTTGTTTGTGCGACTGTTCCGTGGTTCGCTCACAGCCAGGCCCCTCACCCCCAATTAGGCCGGAAGTTCAAAAAACCGAGGAGACCCCCGGCCTGGGAATTTCAGAGAAAAACACAGTGCAGCTATTTTTGCTGTAGTTCTTGTGAGCAGTCTGGTAACTAGACACATGCTATACCGCAGTGGTTGTGCCTTTGTGGAAAAAGCAGAGACATTAATGTACTTTCAGTAGTGCATGGTTAGACTGGCAAATCTATAGGTTATATTTACAAAGTTAATTTGAAATATTTGTAAATTACTTTAACATCAGACTATTCCACAGACTTATTTCCAAAGGTAAAGAGGCACAACACATGAGCCCTAACATATGGTCACCTTTTTTATTAGGCTTTTCCAGAGTATCCATTCGGTCATAGATTTGATTCCATAACAGATAGCTCAGAGGGTTAATGTCTCTACTGCGAAGATGCATGTGCAGCCTGCAAGATCCAAGTCCCAAACCTTTTGATATCTCACTTGCTTCCTCGAGGCAGCTGCGTGAAATCTGAAGAGGCCCTGCAGGGATGGCTCAGCCCTTATTATTGTCTGTCTAATGAAATGCCTAATATGTATAAACAGTGATTGTTAGTATGCTTATAATTGTCCACACACATCTATGTATATGTAATTCAGCATATAATGTGCATTGGACAAACTGGAGAGAGAACACAGGTTATTGTATACATATGCCCCCTTCCAATAACACAGACTAGGGCATAACATGCCTTTACGCGCCTGGTGGTACTTTGGGAGCAACCCTGAGATGGCCCCCATTCAGCCCAAAACCTTTAAATATCTATTGGCGACCCATGATGTTACCTCATCTAACTGGCAGAAGGAGAAATGGAGGGCATGTAGGAAAAAGAGGCACACCCTCCTATCGCCTCAGCGTCAGGCATTGTTTTCTAACCATTTGATAGAAGAGTCAATCAGTGTTTAAATCCAGTGCGTGGTATTCACTATCTAATTGAGTTGTTGTAAACCCATGTGATACAAAACTCAACCATTAATGAAATGAGGGGGGGACAGTTCACATTTCCATGCTAGCTCATGTACTCCACTACTTAAGAACTAACTCTAGCTCATTCCCAAAGCAAGGCAATGTCATTATGTACAAGTCTAACCCACCACAACCCTGAGCAAAATAGTCTGCAATATTTAGTGGCCTCTCTACCAGAGAGAAAATTAGCACACCTAGATTGTGCATCTAACGCTTGTCTCATCACCTGTATGTATAGATCATATCCACAACATAGTACACAAGTGTTTACTAGGAGTGTGCATAACTTGCGTATTTTGCTTTTGCATAATTATGTGACATTCTGCAAAAAATATGCAAAAAGTACACAAAATGCAAAACTAGCATTTATCCCTCTATTTTAGCATGAACTACTTCCTTGCATCCAACATGGACGGATCTTATTGTAAAAATAGCATAACCCTCACAATTGCCACAAGCACCAGCCACTCGAGTTCTGGCCACTCACATTTTTCCCGTGCTCCTAGACTAAAAGTTTGCTGGGAACATGGCATCATTGCAAGGCATAATTTTAGGAGTTTGCATAACAATCATTACACACATTTCACAAAATTATGCGCAATTGCATACATTTCACCTAGGTCTAGTGAAAAAAGGAACCATTGCAATTTAGGGTTCAATGTTCTATTTTTCTTTTCTTGGGGGACCAAACATATTCAATGCAGAATTGATGCCTTCATTTTCAGCACAAGTTACATTTCTATCTCACGTTCCAAAAGCTTACACAGACATAAATATGCAACAAGAGTAATCAAGTACAAGGAGCAATTACTTAAAGGATATGTTTGACAAGGGTCATGTCCTTTAGCAGAGTTTAAATGAAGAAACATCAATCCAGCCATCAGCCCCCCACTTTCCTAATCATACACCACCTCTTGATTGACAGGTGGATGATCATCATGCTACCACTGTGCCGTAAACATGTTTGCCAGGACACACACTACTCTATGTGAAGTAACGAAACAGTAAATATACAATGTGAACATTAGCACCCTGTGTCGGTAGCAGTCCCACATTGACACCAGATATTCCCTTCAGTTGCCAACTCATAGGGACGATTGATACAGTGCTTGTTTTTCCCTTTTCATCAAAATAAATTACATTCATTTTCTTTCCAGATACTTGGAGTTTTTCAGCTCTATTGAAAGAATAAGATATTATCTCTCTTCTGTGTGCTTGCTGGTTGATGGTACTCCATTGTCTCCTCTCTGCACAGAGTGTTTGATTATTTACTTCGTGGGCTAGTAGTCTGTGGTCTCCACTCTGTAAAATGCATCTCTGTGAGACAGGTTTCTATGGCCCTCATTACAAGTTTAGGGGTAATTCCTGAATATGAGTTTGACAGGAACCAGAATTAAGAGCTGTGTGATAACTTCACACCCTCACTGTTTTCTTTGCTAGATTCATGCAGGTCAAATCTGCTCAATTTCATCAGGAAAAAAGGCCTGGGAAAAAAGAAAAACATGCAAATCCGATCTGTTCAATACCAAATCTGCATGTTTGCCTCATTTTGTAATTTTGTAGTAGAAAACTCGGAATACAATGTATTTACCAAACCCTGTAAATACCTCCCCTTAGGTAATTGCATTTGATGGCTGTGATAAATAATTCAGCCTATTTTGCTCAGCTTGTAATTAGCACCTAGGTACTGAGTTTTATGTTGTCTGTTGTGCATGTTGGTGTAAGTGTTAAATCTCTATGGTGTCCGCTCTCACCTCTGTAGTCTTGTTTCATGCTTATTGAGTCTCTGTGTTGATTTTACACCTTTATAGTCTTTAGCCATTCTGATACCTCTTTATGTTTACTGCCTAAGTTTGAGTCTCAGGTCTGGCCTGAGTATGTGTTAAGTGCCCATATGACATTTTTTCTGTCACCCTATACTCTTTAACTACTCTAATACGATATCTTGGTCTTTAAAATTTAGAAGAATACTGGTTCTGTGTCATCAATGGGATAATGATCATTTTTATACTCTACATTAGTATGTATGTTTCTATGATGTTCCATAGTCAACTTCCTAAGTGACTTGCTAAATGTACTGATGATCCCTCTACTTTGCAGCTGAGTCTGGATTTCAGATACCTGAAACCAGCCAGGACAAAACTAAAAAAAACGAAATCTTTGAAATGAGGTATTTGAAATCAGAGGCATGGGTGAGGAAGAGGAGACTCCAACCCCGAAGCCACTTACAGGCTGCTGCTCCCATGGCACAGCGAATCTTAGGGGCTGATTATAATGTCAGGTGACCATATCGGTCTGGAATCGCCCACCATAGGTCAGCAGTTCCTACCTCGCAATTTGGATGCAAGGCAGTCAGAAACATCCATTTCATTAAGATAGCATGTGCGGCGGGCGGAAAAGGCCTGGAGCACAAGCTGCCAAAGTGAAATGGATGCTTGTAAACATCCCTGCACTGTGTGGCAGGCCCCACACGGTCAGGGACGTTTAGGGGGCACTGTAGGTGCCCCTCAGGCCCCATAAATGAAAGCCAGGGGGCAAGGGGGCCTGGTATGGGCCCCCCAAAATAATTTTGCAACATCCTTTCTATGTTGGAAAGGCAAACATGGAAAGGCTGTCGGAAAACAACATCATAATCCTGACGGAAGAGCTGCCGTCGTTAGGGGATTATGGTCTCTTTCCAATGCCCCAACATGCTCCTTGAACCCGTTAGAAGCGTGACGGATGGTCCCTCTGCCCGATGCCTTTGACTGCCGCAATGCAGTGGGTGAACTGCAGGGGCAGATGTCGGTGGTTCTGACACTGATGTGCCTTCAGTGTCGGACCCACCTACATTGTAATTAACCCCTTAGTGTGCTTGTGGTCTATTGGGGCACTTGCCACAGTGTGTGCCGGAGTCGGTTCACTGCATGGTGCTTAATTTGTAAAAGACTGAGTGCAGAGGTCCAAAGTTTTGCTCTAAGTCCCTCAGCCATAGCTTTTGAAGGCTAGGGTGCCACATACCAAGTCAGCTTAGTCTTGATTCCACTTCATGCTTCTTTAATCCACCAGCCTAAACTCACTGTCTTTTTATCTCATTTTTGCACATTCATTTCCTCCGTGTATCGCTGTTTATCCTTCGTTCTTGTTTTCTTTTATTCTTTCATTCTTTTGTGTTTTTCTCTCTGTTGCTCTGGATTAAAGTCTGGTGTGGAAAGATAAGTACTGGTCCCCAAAAATGAGTGTTGGCGGGCCCCACCTGCAACTTGTAGCTCAATTAAGCATTGATGCACAGAGACAAAACTGGGATAATTTACGAGAGTCAAACATGGATCCTAAATAAGAATATCTGCCCAAACTAGAATCCAGATAGTTCCCACTCTATGCTAGCATTATTAACCACCCTTCATTCCTCCCGAACTCCTACTCCTGCTAATTGTACGTCAGAATATCGTGGACAGAAATATTATGATACAAAAATACTGTAGCCTAAATATCGAGAAACAAATATACTTTAAAGTTAATTATATTGGTAATCATATATATATATATATATATTCACTGAAAAAACCATAGGTTTCACACACGTTATAGTTAGGAATTAGCATTTAAAAAACCTTAGAAATTCAGTGAAAAAACCATAGGTTTCACACATGTTATAGTTAGCTGGACATTTTACTCGTAAAAAACCAATGAAATTGCCCCGTTATAGTTAGTTCAGCTAACTATAACTCGCGCGCCCGCAATGCACTGCTGATGACGTCACATATTACATCACTCATGACATGGTCAGTGACATCACTCATGACATCACTGATGACATCTCAAATGACATCACTGATGACATCACTGATGACATCATCCTTGTGATAGAGTGGCAGACCTCCTCTCACCTTAATATAAGCTTTGATACACACATTCAAAAATAGAGACTAAAAATTTAAAAACAATGGACATACCAATACCAGTTACAACAACCTCTTCAGTAATTCTAAGATCCACATACACATCCACTCATTCACCAACAGTCCTATACAGTCACTCATACATGTACTCACTCATCATATGTACTCATACATCTATACATCCTGTTACACAATGCCACTCATCCATAGAGTTACTCACACACATAGTCACTCATGCTAATAAAGAATCAAACATACATTTACTTGCATATACAGTTATACACACACCACCACACTTACTTCTACGGAAACTTACACATACTTAGTCTTTTAAACAATCACTTATAGAAACACATACTTATTCATACAGGAACTCTTTCAATCTCTCACTTTCACATATACTCACATATATACACCAATAGTCACATATACTAGTTTAAAACGTATGTAGTTACTCCTGAAGACACTATTGAGACAGTCATTCACTCACTAACACACCCATACACACACTCATCCACCCATACAGTCCTGCACACATGCTGTGTTCAACACATACAAACAGTGAGTCACTCATTCATGCACCGATGCACTACGTAATACCCCCCACCGAACCATGCAGACACTCAGACTGATACTCAAAAAAACAACTAATAACCTAAATAGGCACCCATGTAGCTACTCACCAACCCATGCAGCCACTTATACACAAAGTGAGAGACTGATACAGATATTTACATATTTAAACATTATTCACTAAGCCATGTATTCACTATGATACACTTAATCAGTCAGTTACACAATCAATTTTTCAAAAACAAATCATCCATTTAGACACTTATATACCCATTTATTCTTCCATCGACCATGAGATATACATATATAAAACATATTTAATTTTCAGAATAACACACATTCACTAGATGATGTCATCAGTGATGTCATCAGTGATGTCATTTGAGATGTCATCAGTGATGTCATGAGTGATGTCACTGACCATGTCATGAGTGATGTAATATGTGACGTCATCAGCAGTGCATTGCGGGCGCGCGAGTTATAGTTAGCTGAACTAACTATAACGGGGCAATTTCATTGGTTTTTTACGAGTAAAATGTCCAGCTAACTATAACATGTGTGAAACCTATGGTTTTTTCACTGAATTTCTAAGGTTTTTTAAATGCTAATTCCTAACTATAACGTGTGTGAAACCTATGGTTTTTTCAGTGAATTTCTAAGGTTTTTTAAATGCTAATTCCTAACTATAACGTGTGTGAAACCCATGGTTTTTTCAGTGAATTTGCAAGGTTTTTTAAATGCTAATTCCTAACTATAACGTGTGTGAAACCCATGGTTTTTTCAGTGAATTTGCAAGGTTTTTTAAATGCTATTTTTTTTTTATATTCTTCATTTTTTTCAAACATATTTTTATTTTAATTTTCTTATCTTTTATAAAGACTATGCTTTAATTTTTAAAATCCTTAAATATTTTTTTTATATATATTTTTTTAAAATAAACATGTAAAATTTATTTCCAGATTTTTTTTTTTTTTTTTTTATAGTACGCGTACCGTAAGCTCACGGTAAGCGTACGGTTTACGCAACGTCCGTAATCTATCTACGCTGCTTGCGTATAGTTACGCACTTTGCGTAGCCGCGCGTACTGCGCGCGGGACGCGTGCGCGCTTACGCAACACGCGCACGTTACGCGGAAGTGCCGGGAAATGACTGTTATGCGCATGTGCGCAAGCGCGTGTCTTTTTTACGCGCACGCGTACTTTTTGCCGTAAGCGCACCGTAAGCGTACCGTAAGCGTACGGTAGGTCATGTGATCTTGAAACACAACTTTTGATTGGTTGAAACTACTTTCAGTTCTAGAACTCTCCTACACCACACCCATTCCCCTCATTTCTGCTTGTGATCCCTTGGGAGAAGGAGCTGGTTTGTCTTTGGGATACGATGGCAGAACAGCAGAGCTCTTCTGAGAGTGAGGCTAGCACCAGCAGCACTGTCTTGAGGCAGAGAGCGAGGAAAGTAAAACCTTCTTATGTTTGGGATTATTTTACTTTTCCAGAAGGCCAGCAAAAGGTGAATGCACCCTTAGTTACTTGCAAGCTGTGTCAGCGTGTACTTTCTAGAGGTAATCCTAACAGGAAGTATTCCTTTGGGAATCACACCATGAAGAGACACCTCCAGGATGTACACAGAAGGACACATGGTCATCTTTTTGGAGGTAACTCTTCAGAAAGACGAGCCAGTACATCCACAGCAGCTCAGCCTGGACCATCACCTGCAGGGCTTACTCCTTCTTCTGCAGGTCAGGTGAGCCCTTCATCTGTGGGGGGAGAATCTCCTTTTGCTGGCCCTCTGGAAATGAACCTTCGATTTCGGAAGGTTGATATTCATTGCACATTTTGTAAAGGTCTAATTTGTCATAGGGAGACCAGTGTTTCCCTAGTGAACAACAAAATAGATCAGCACATTTGTAGCTTTGAATGATTTTCCCATGCTTCCTTTCCTCTGTCCCTGCATGAACACAACGGTTCTTTTAAGAGCCAACCTTATCTTCCATCTTTTTTTTACTTGTTTTTAAAAATTTTTTTTTTTTTTTTTTACCGTACGCGTACGGTAAGCGTACCTTTTTTTTATTTTTTAAAAAAAAACACTAAAAATCATTTATCACAGCCTCTGCTTCTTCCCCCAAAAATTCGCTCCCCCTTTCCATCTAATGCAACTGTGAAATCACCAGAGCAAGACGCAATAAATCTCTGCCTATAATTCTTCTATGCACACAGAGTCATGTTTTCACATTAGTGCCAAAACGAAATTTCTTTGCCAATTTGAAAGCACACTTACTGCTCTTTTTTTTTTGGGCCAAGTGAAAATCTCTTTTTACACTTTGAAATCACTTTTACAGACTGACACATTCTGAAACCACTATTTTTGATTTATTTAATTGCACGTGTCCAAGCTGTTTTTTTTTCAGACCACCACCGTGTGTATTCTCTGTGACTGCCTACACTCCAGCAGGGGCAACCAGCCTTAGTGATGCTGAATGTATTTGCATTACAGACTTAAACCTGAAAACCCCACTCGCTTCTAATTACTGTGCATGACTATACATGGCAAGCACATGGGTGTGTGCTAAACCTCTGCTTCTTCCCCCAAAAATTCGCTCCTCTTTTCCATCTACTGCAACTGTGAAATCACCAGAGCAAGACGCAATACATTTCTGCCTATAATTCTTCTATGCACACAGAGTCATGTTTTCACATTAGTGCCAAAACGAAATTTCTTTGCCAATTTGAAAGCACACTTACTGCTCTTTTTTTTTCGGGCCAAGTGAAAATCTCTTTTTACACTTTGAAATCACTTTTACAGACTGACACATTCTGAAACCTTTTTTTTAAATTTATTTAAATGCACATGTCCAAGCTGTTTTTTTTTCAGACCACCACCGTGTGTATTCTCTGTGACTGCCTACACTCCAGCAGGGGCAACCAGCCTTAGTGATGCTGAATGTATTTGCATTACAGACTTAAACCTGAAAACCCCACTCGCTTCTAATTACTGTGCATGACTATACATGGCAAGCACATGGGTGTGTGCTAAACCTCTGCTTCTTCCCCCAAAAATTCGCTCCTCTTTTCCATCTACTGCAACTGTGAAATCACCAGAGCAAGACGCAATACATTTCTGCCTATAATTCTTCTATGCACACACAGTCATGTTTTCACATTAGTGCCAAAACGAAATTTCTTTGCCAATTTGAAAGCACACTTACTGCTCTTTTTTTTTCGGGCCAAGTGAAAATCTCTTTTTACACTTTGAAATCACTTTTACAGACTGACACATTCTGAAACCTTTTTTTTTAAATTTATTTAAATGCACATGTCCAAGCTGTTTTTTTTTCAGACCACCACCGTGTGTATTCTCTGTGACTGCCTACACTCCAGCAGGGGCAACCAGCCTTAGTGATGCTGAATGTTTTTGCATTACAGACTTAAACCTGAAAACCCCACTCGCTTCTAATTACTGTGCATGACTATACATGGCAAGCACATGGGTGTGTGCTAAACCTCTGCTTCTTCCCCCAAAAATTCGCTCCTCTTTTCCATCTACTGCAACTGTGAAATCACCAGAGCAAGACGCAATACATTTCTGCCTATAATTCTTCTATGCACACAGAGTCATGTTTTCACATTAGTGCCAAAACGAAATTTCTTTGCCAATTTGAAAGCACACTTACTGCTCTTTTTTTTTCGGGCCAAGTGAAAATCTCTTTTTACACTTTGAAATCACTTTTACAGACTGACACATTCTGAAACCTTTTTTTTAAATTTATTTAAATGCACATGTCCAAGCTGTTTTTTTTTCAGACCACCACCGTGTGTATTCTCTGTGACTGCCTACACTCCAGCAGGGGCAACCAGCCTTAGTGATGCTGAATGTATTTGCATTACAGACTTAAACCTGAAAACCCCACTCGCTTCTAATTACTGTGCATGACTATACATGGCAAGCACATGGGTGTGTGCTAAACCTCTGCTTCTTCCCCCAAAAATTCGCTCCTCTTTTCCATCTACTGCAACTGTGAAATCACCAGAGCAAGACGCAATACATTTCTGCCTATAATTCTTCTATGCACACAGAGTCATGTTTTCACATTAGTGCCAAAACGAAATTTCTTTGCCAATTTGAAAGCACACTTACTGCTCTTTTTTTTTCGGGGGCAAGTGTATATCTCTTTTTTCAATTTGAAATCACTTTTACAGACTGACACATTCTGAAACCTTTTTTTTTAAATTTATTTAAATGCACATGTCCAAGCAGTTTTTTTTTCAGACCACCACCGTGTGCATTCTCTGTGACTGCCTACACTCCAGCAGGGGCAACCAGCCTTAGTGATGCTGAATGTATTTGCATTACAGACTTAAACCTGAAAACCCCACTCGCTTCTAATTACTGTGCATGACTATACATGGCAAGCACATGGGTGTGTGCTAAACCTCTGCTTCTTCCCCCAAAAATTCGCTCCTCTTTTCCATCTACTGCAACTGTGAAATCACCAGAGCAAGACGCAATACATTTCTGCCTATAATTCTTCTATGCACACAGAGTCATGTTTTCACATTAGTGCCAAAACGAAATTTCTTTGCCAATTTGAAAGCACACTTACTGCTCTTTTTTTTTCGGGCCAAGTGAAAATCTCTTTTTACACTTTGAAATCACTTTTACAGACTGACACATTCTGAAACCTTTTTTTTAAATTTATTTAAATGCACATGTCCAAGCTGTTTTTTTTTCAGACCACCACCGTGTGTATTCTCTGTGACTGCCTACACTCCAGCAGGGGCAACCAGCCTTAGTGATGCTGAATGTATTTGCATTACAGACTTAAACCTGAAAACCCCACTCGCTTCTAATTACTGTGCATGACTATACATGGCAAGCACATGGGTGTGTGCTAAACCTCTGCTTCTTCCCCCAAAAATTCGCTCCTCTTTTCCATCTACTGCAACTGTGAAATCACCAGAGCAAGACGCAATACATTTCTGCCTATAATTCTTCTATGCACACAGAGTCATGTTTTCACATTAGTCCCAAAACGAAATTTCTTTGCCAATTTGAAAGCACACTTACTGCTCTTTTTTTTTCGGGGGCAAGTGAAAATCTCTTTTTACACTTTGAAATCACTTTTACAGACTGACACATTCTGAAACCTTTTTTTTAAATTTATTTAAATGCACATGTCCAAGCTGTTTTTTTTTCAGACCACCACCGTGTGTATTCTCTGTGACTGCCTACACTCCAGCAGGGGCAACCAGCCTTAGTGATGCTGAATGTATTTGCATTACAGACTTAAACCTGAAAACCCCACTCGCTTCTAATTACTGTGCATGACTATACATGGCAAGCACATGGGTGTGTGCTAAGCCTCTGCTTCTTCCCCCAAAAATTCGCTCCTCTTTTCCATCTACTGCAACTGTGAAATCACCAGAGCAAGACGCAATACATTTCTGCCTATAATTCTTCTATGCACACAGAGTCATGTTTTCACATTAGTGCCAAAACGAAATTTCTTTGCCAATTTGAAAGCACACTTACTGCTCTTTTTTTTTCGGGCCAAGTGAAAATCTCTTTTACAGACTGACACATTATGAATCCACCATGTGTAACTACAACAAAAACAATTCCCATTTCTATTATTCATTTCTTAAGTTACCACATACATCCCCTCTCAAACTGTAAACTCACCTTTAAAATTAGTTAGTTGTGAAAGAAATGTGTCACTCAAACAGCAGATTATCAGAGCCAGGATCTCTGTTCTGTACACCTCTCTCCTCTCAGCAGAACCAGATAATGGCAAACTTTCCCTCTATTTTTCCACACATATACATGTAAGTTTCAAATCTCAGTGCTTCCCCCTTTTTTTCAAATGTAATGACACATTTCTATTGGTTGAAAACCAACCCTTTTCCAAAAGTACCCTGCCCCCAACTTGACTTCTGCCTAGTACCCTTCCCCCAACTTGACTTCTGCCTGCTACCATAGCAACAGCTCATGGAACACTGCTGTGTGCAGTTAGGTCAGAAGTTCGACACACAATGTTTCAATTCCACAGAGCAAGAGTGCTTGACTTTTCAAACCTAACTGCAAATCCATAGTACTGTTCTTTGGTTACACATTTTTTTGTACCAATACAAAACATGCTTCTATTAATTTTCACATACAGCCTAGTTTTTTTTCTAGAATGGTATGAAACAGCCAATCAGTTCTTTTTGTTTTGTAAAAAATATGTATGCCTCCATTTCCAAACTGTCTTTCTTTTCATATTGCCATTCTACTGAAAGACACCTCCTGAGTGCATCCAGTTCTCCTTTGAAGATGTTCACAGTGTGGATTGTAGGGCACAGCTATGTCTTCTGGAGTGAAAAGTTTGCAGAGAAAACAGATATGGTGAGAGACCTTGCTTTGCCAAATGTAGACATTAAATGGATTGGTCAGAGAGGGTTAAAGTGGCACCAATTGATGCCATTGGTGAAATCCTTCATGCAAATCCAACACCCTGACCTCATAATAGTGCACTGTGGTGGCAATGACCTAGGCACTTTGACTGGGGTAGGTCTGGAAATGCTTATGAAGGACACCTTTGCACAACTGTTTTCACTTTTCCCTAAAACTGCCTTTGTGTTTTCCAACATATGCCAAAGGCAAAAATGGAACTGGTCCAATCATTTCTGTCCACAGATTGACAAAGCAAGAAAGCACGTCAACAAATCTGTTTCTGCTTTCCTCCGTGACTATGGTATGGGTGCCATTTACCACAACAACTTGCGTTACGACATGCAAGACATTTATAGAGGAGATGGTGTGCACTTCAATGATGAAGGGAACAGAGTCTTCCTCTTGAACCTTAGACTCTGCATCGGTACTTACTTGTAGGTACCACTAAAAAAATGACTCCATAAACACAACAGCTCTTTTTAGAGCTCCCTAATTTCTAAACTCTTAAATCTGATTTTCATTTATTTATTTTTATTTTTTTTACCGTACGCTTACCGTGAGCTTACCGTACGCGTACCCCGTGATTTTTTTTAAAATCAATAAATGTTTTCTTTGTACTTTTCTGTCCTTCTTTGACCCCCTTACAATTGTTAGTGGGTCTGTAACTCTCCTCATTGCCCCCTTTCCTTGTTTTCACTCTTTTTTTTCAGAGTGAAATACACAAAATGGCGGCCGCCGCTTCCTGGTTTCGGCCGATTCGAATGTTTACTAAGATCTAAGAGCCAATCAGAATCGCGCTCGCGCACGCCACCGTACGCTTACCGTAAGCGTACGGTAAGCGTACCGTAAGCTGGCTCAGATATATATATTGATTTAAAGGCTATTTTCTCAAAATCAACTGAACTGATTTACACCAAACCTACAAAAGGCACTTCCTTGACCTACGGACTACCTCTCTGCCAAATTTCTAGTAATTCTGTTCAGCCGTTCGGGCTGTAGCTCGTTCTAAAGGTCCTATGGAAAAATGCATGGGAAAAACGCGTTTTGGGACCCCCCTTTTATCTCAGCCCCCGCTTGACGAATCCCCCCGAGACTTTCAGGGTAGGAGCGGAGCGTAGCGCCCCACCTATTTTGAGAAATTCGCGAGGATTCGTCGACCGGCGCCAAAGTTATTCAAAATAGAATGTTGAGGTTTTCCTATGGAAACGTGGTCCTAACTATAACTACCTACTGGCGACCGCCAGTAGGTAATATATATATATATATATATATATATATATATATACATATATACATATATATATATATTCACTGAAAAAACAAAGGTTACAGGGACATAATAGTTAGGCTCACATTTCACTCACACAAAACCAGTGAAGTTCAGCTGTTATAGTTACCTGAGCTAATTATAACTCATACCCCCGCAATGCATGGTCAGTGACATCACTGATGATATCACTGATAACATCATCCAGTGATTGTGAGTGTTTTCTAAAACTTACTGAGTGTTAAATATATATAGTAAGATAAATAGCTGAAGGAGTGTCTTTATAGGTGAGTCAGTGGGAGTGTGTGTTGTATAAAGAAGAGTGAGTGGGTATGTGAGAGACTGTATACATGAGTGAGTTTGTGTATGAGTAAGTGAGTGGCTGTGTGAGTATCTGTATGGGTGAGCAAGTATGTGGCTGTAAAAGGGGATGAATGAGTGGATGTATTGGTGAGTGTGAGGGTGTGTCAGTGGCTGTAAATGGCAAACGTGAGACTTCATGAGTGGGTGAATGGTGACTGTGGAGGTACCTAAGTGTCTGTATTGGTGAGTAACAGGGTAAATGAGTGGTTGACCAGGTGAATGGATAGATATTTGAAAGTAGGTAGGAATGCACTGCTTGCATGTAACAGCACCATTACCCCATAGCATCTTGGTAGTTGTAGTTCAGTTTTTCACACAGCATTCATATTATTTTTCAGCTAATGCCGTCTTTCGAAATCATATCTCCAGAAGAGATATGTAACTGGGTGTATTGGTGGTTAACAGGGTATGTGAGTGGATATATGGGGAAGTGAATGGGTGTGTGAGTGCTGTTTCGGTAAGTGGCTGTGAGTGAGGTTGTATGGGAGACTATCTGCTTGTCTTAGTGACTGTATATGTGAGTTAATACATGTGTTAGTATATTTATGAGTAAGTGTGTGTGAGAGAGAGTAACTGTATGGCTGAGTGAGTAGCTATATGAGTGACTGTATAGATCAGTGAGTATGTGTGTGAGTAGGTGTATAGGTGACTGACTCAGTGTGTCAGTGGTTGTATAGGTGTATGTGTGGGTATATAAGTGTCTGAATGTCTCTATGTCTTGATGTGTGAAAGTGCCTTTATTGCTCAGTGGTTAGGTGCATGAGTGGCTATTTTTGTGAGTTACTGGTTGCGTTAGTAGGAGTCAGGGTGAGTTAAGTGTGAGGGCCTTGACTGATCAGTGAGTATGTGTTTGAGTTCTTCTATGGACCTGTGAATGGGTATGTCAATGGCTGTGTGATAGTGGGTGTATGAGATGCTGTATAGCAGTGTAAGTGAGTATGTGAGTGGTTCACTGGATAATGTTATCAGTGATGTCATTTGGGATGTCATCAGAGATGTCATCAGTGATATCATTTGAGGTGTCATCAGTGATGTCATTAGTGATGTCTCTGAGCATTTCATGAGTGATTTAATATGTGAGGTCATAAATAGTGTATTGCAGGGGGCATAAGTTATAGTTAGCTCAAGTAACTATAACTGCTGAATTCCACTGATTTTGTATGAGTGAAATCTGAGCCTAACTACAACGTGCCTGTAACCTTTGTTCTTTTTCTGGGAATTTCTAATGTTTTAGTTCTATTTACTAACTATAATGTCCATGTAACCTTTGTTTTTTCAGTGAATTTATATTCTAAATTCTATTTCCTAACTAGTGGAGAAAGGGGGCAGGGCCTCCCACAAGCTCTCAGCAATCCAGCTGTGTGGGACTTACTAGAGGTAACAGGAGGAGCTGTTGGCCCCCAAGGACACTCAGCATCCAAGGGGACTTCATCCCCCAGCCAGTAGTGCACCAGGAGTCACGTTTTAGGAGAGTGGAGAAAGAGGACTGAGCCTCGGATGAGCTCTCAGCAAGCGTACTGTGTGGGACTTACTGGAGGTAATAGGAGAGGTTCTTGGCCCCCAAGGACCCTCTGCATCAAGGGGGACTTCATCCCCCAACCAGTAGTGTGCCAGGAGGTGCATTTGCAGAGTGGTGGAGAAAGAAGGTTTGTGCCTGAGGTGAGCTCTCAGCAATCCAGCTGTGGGGACGTAATGGTTGTAATAGGAGGGGTTGTTGGCCTCCAAGGACCCTCAGTAGGCAAGGGAACTTCATCCCCCAACCTGTTGTGCACCAGGTGGCCCCTTTACAGAGTGGTTGAGTAAGAGGGCAGGGCCTTTGATGACTTCCCCCAGGGCTGTCATTTTTTAAATTTATTTTTATTAGGGAAGGGGGGCCACCCACCTATGGCACTCAGTAACCTCTGTTGGGGCCCATGGGGGGATCCTCAAAGCCCCCAAGGTTTCTGCCAGTTTTCCACCTTTTGCCGGAGCCAGCATTGCTCTGACAGACATGGGGCTGCTAAGGCAGCTCCCTGCCTGTCGTAGCAAATGTTTTAATCTTTTTTCCTGCACTCATATTTGCGTTCAGGGAAACAGATGAAAGTTCTACTTTCTACAAGACAAAGCTTGCAGAATGTAGAGTTATGTTTGCTTTTGCTTGGTGGGAGCTATCAGCAAAAGCAAACAGCTACCTCCCTAGGGTGGGCACCTCCATAGGTAGTGGGAGTTGACCCTGGGAGGTGGCAGTCCCCTGGACCATCCAAGGCTCCACGGCCCCTCTCAAATGTTTCCTTAAGCCCCAGGGAGGTGGTGGTCTCCATGGCTATGGGTCCGTGATAGACCTCCTTCATTCTTTTCTTTGATTCCCAGGGAGGTGGCAGTCCCTGGTGCTGCAGGGGGGCTGTGCGAGTCACCCACATTCATTTTATGTTCTTTGCCCCTGGGAGGTTGCGGTCTCTGGGGTGTGGGTATACCTCAGTGGGCCTTCCCGCATAAATATTACACAGTCTCCCGGGGAGGTGGCAGTCCCTGGGGCTGCGGGGGGGGCATGCTGGCCCCTCTCATTAATTTTAAATTGTTGTCCCAAGGAGGTTGCAGATCTCAGGGCTTGGGCAGGTCTGCATACATATTAAACAGTGCCCAGGGAGGTGGCGATCCCCGGGGTTTCTTTTATAAGCCCTAGGAGGAGTCCCTGAGTTCCCCTCCTCCTTAATATAATTATTCATGCCACAAGACCTTGCCCACCTGGGGTCTAAACATTGGAGAAGTGTGGGAGCCCGCACTTCTTTTTTACATATTTATGGTCAGGTGCCACAGATCCAGCACAGCTCCCACCTAATTAAAAAAAAAATTGGTTTTTATGCCATGGCAGGGTCCCTCTGTGAGCCCACCACCACATCTTGGGTGTGAGTGTATTCCTACCCTGCACCCCCTTTTTTAAAACCATTTGTGTGGGACTTAGCTTTGGCTGCCATCACTTCCTAGCTTGAAGTGTTGGCAGCCAATCAGATTTAGGCACAGGGACTGTTGGATCCTCGAAGGATCCGCCTCTCTATATATATAAATTTGAATTTCTTTTAATAACTCTGCAACTACTGAACCGAGTTACACCAAATAAGAAAAAGGCACTTCTCCAAGCCAACAGTTAGTTTTCTGCCAAATTTGGTGTAATTCCATTCAGTGTTTTGGGCTGTAGCTGTGTTGAAAGTTCCTGTGGGAATTAACATGGGGAAAATGCGTTTTGAGCGCCCCTGTTATCTTCGCCGTTCTTGATGGATAACCACACAACTTTCAAGACAGCAGCTGAAGTGAGCGTTCTATTAGTTTTGAAAATTTCACGAGGATTCATCAAATGACGCAAAGTTATTGCCAAAACAAAAAAAATCTTGCTATGGAAACTAGGTCCTAACTATAACTACCTACTGGCGACCACCAGCGGGTAATGTTATAGTATAAGTGCGAAATCACCTGTAAGAGTATATACTTACAGTCACAATATTTTGACACTCAATATTTTGACCATGATACTTTTGTATCATACTGTATTGTCCTCTATATTCCAGCAGTATACCATCCTGTCAGGTATGTCTGCTTCTGACAAAACGGCTCAGGATGCAGGGGCACATGAGACAGTCCCACATATTTTCAATTCCAGGACTTTGTAGCAGCCTAAAACATATGTGTTTTTGTTCAATAATGCACAGTTTAATGACTGCAATACCAAAGTATACACATTGACTTTGAGATAAGATTGCACCACAGGCACATTTTCTGCACTGTGTTACCTTCACGTGCAACTTGAAAAGCATGAAACAAAATGTAAAACCTTTTTCCCACAGGTTTGATGGACACATGGAAGAATGAAATCATTGCATCTGCTAGGAATTAGAGAGGCAAAATCATAACATATTGAAAATGCAAACGTGGATTAGAATGAAAGGGTCATGTGTCCTTGAATCCCAAGCGATGTCAGGTGGGAAGATGGTCATCACTGATATCATGGCTGCCGGCTGATATTCAGAGCTGATGCGGCAGCCCAAATCACTTTTGTTTTTCTCAGAGTAGTCTAGGGTGGATCATTTCACACATCAAATCATTTGGCACAATGCACTCTCCTCTTCAAAGAGGCCCAGGACGTGGGTAGCAGAGGAGATATCGATCAGAGCTGCAATTAAGTAATACACTTTACAGGAGAGGTTTCCTATTGAAATCCACAACAGAACAGACTGGCTCTTTATGACAAGCCATTATACTCCTGCAGGGTACACGCCGGCATCAGCAAAGAGATAAGGGTCATTTGAAATAGCCAACAAGTCACGCGTCAAAGCCACTTGTATGGCATATAATTGTAAATAAATAAGTTGAAAACTTGTATTATCTGTGATTGCCCTATCTTAATAATAAGCAGTTGTTCACATGCCGGCCTGCTGTAGAGGGGCATGGAGGAGCTTGTACTGGCAAAGAGATAAGTGACTAACTTAGTTGTCAAGTATCAATCATTCAAAGGTAGGCGGTAAAGGGACATCCACCAAAATTTGTCCAATGCCCAATCAACTAATCTCTCAGTTGCCCACCTCATTTAGAAACAGATTGGGGACAGGCAACTAGTGCATCCATCTGCTGACGTGTCATGTGAATGACAGCTTTTCTGAAGTCAGGAAAAGAGCTAGCAATGTCCCTCAAATGCTGGGAGAAAACTCCCAGCATCTTAAGAACATTGAATTTGAGTTTTTTCAAAAAGAGTCCACCTCTATAGCAGTAGTGGCTACTACCGGACAAGGTGGTCGTGGGGCGGGGGGGTTAATTAACAAAAAAACACTTTACCTCAGAACGGCCGGCAGGCCAGCTGCTGCCTCCTCTGCCTCCTCTTCCTTTCTGCAGCCTGACGGCAGCAGGAATCAACGGGCACACAGGCTCCCCTGAGCCAATCACAATGCTGCAATGACGCTTTGTGATTGGTCTGAGCGCCGTGGATCGGCGCTCAGACTTGAACAGGGAGCTGTGCTTGCTCCTGACCAGGCTGTGTAATGCAGCCTGGTAGGAACATCCAAAGTGCGCATGACCTATTTGATCTGCCCAAGAGGGCCGGCAAAACATTTCATGCGCACATTGGGAGTGCACATCACTCCTCCCCTGCTCTGGCCAGCCTCGCCCCACACAGGCCGCTGACTCCATGCAATAGGTAAAATAAAATGACAGTAACAATACGTTATTGTCATTTCATTTTTCCTTTTTGCACAGTGGGGCAATGCTCCTCCGTATTAGTGGAGGAGCTGCCACTGCTCTTTAGGGGTTTACCATGGAGAAATGTATTCCACCTAGCATCGTGATCTGGGTGATCTGGTTGGCATTGAGTGTTCCCGGCAAAATGCTCCTGCTTTATTACGGCAGCACTTACACCAGCCAGCCAGCGAGAGCCGAGAAAATGGTGACCAAGATGCATTTGGGTTGTTGTAGGGGGATGCGCCTACTGCTCCAGCTGATTATCAGCCCCTACCTTATTCTCAATGAGTCCCTCTGCATTTAAGGAAAACGATTCTGTAAACATTTGTAATAATCAGAACATTAGAATTGTTGTTATGTTAATAGATTTGTAAAGCGCATGGCTGCCCCAGCAAAGGGGTGTCCCAGCGCTAGGACCAGAGACACATAGCAGGGTGGAAATGAGGGGGAAGGGGTGAGACCGGAAAGAGCCAGGTTTTTATGGCCTTTCTAAATGCTCCTGATGGTCACTGGGAGAGTGTTCCAAAGGGCTGACGCCATCACCCTGAAAGAGCGCCCTCCAGCTCTTGCTTTTTTAACTCAAGGAACACACTCCAGGTGCTGATCCGCGGAGCACTGCATAAGGCTCGGTATATATGGTAAAAGAAGATCGGGCAGGATAGTTGGCGCTCGATGGCTGAGAATCTTTAGGGTCAGGCACAAGGTCTTAAAGTGGATTCTCTTGTCCACAGGCAGCCATTGTAATTTAGAAATGGGTTTAGACACTGAACAGAATTTAGGGAGAGAAAAGAGAGTGCATACAGCCGCATTTGTAACCCTCTGCAAATGATGTATCCCAGATTTATTATCATCCAGATACAGAGAATTGCAATAATCCAATCCGGACAGAATCGTGGATTGGATGATGATCTGGCGTTTTTGTGGGTCAAAGAACCCTAGCAGAGGCTTAAGTCTGTGCAGAAGCCCAAAACAGACCCCAACTACAGATTTTTTTCTGTGCTTCAAAGGACAAGGCGCTTTCAACCCAGACACCCAGATTTTTCACAGGCTATTTAGGCATGGGAATGGGCCCAAGTGCCTCGGGCCACCACTGATCACCCCATAGCTGAATATCTTTTCCTAGCAGCAGCATTTCAGATTTACTGGCATTGAGCTGCAGGCAATTTGTTGATATCCAATCCGCTACTGCCAGCATATTCTCATGAAATTTGATCAAATTCTGGTAAGAGTTGTAGAGAAGGAGATTACCATCTGAGTATCATTAGCAAAAGATACTGACAACCCTCTGTTTTTCGCCACCACTGCAAAGGGTTGTATATAGATATTAAGAAGCGTCAGGCTAAGTGTCGATCCATGATGTGCTCCATGACGGACGGCATATTCCTGAGAGCAGTAAGGGGATGCGATCACCTCAAAGGATCTACCATCCAAAAATGATGTGATCCAGGCTAGTATCGTGCCTCCGATACCTATCTCCTGTAGGCGCCGCAGCAGAATCTCATGAGACACCGTGTTGAACGCAGCGCTAAGGTCGAGCAGGATCAGGGCTGAGGTGTTACCCTCATCTAAAGAGCTCCGTAGGTGTTCCGTAACCGCCAACAGGGCGGATTCGGTGCTGTGATGTAATCTAAAACCATTCTGTGAAGAGTATCTCATTGGACTCTATGAATTTTGTTAGGATGAAATTAACATAGGATTCAGTGGCCTTAGCCAGGAAAGGGAGCAAAGAAAAGGGGAGGTAATGTTTGGGTTTAGAATGCACCCAAAGAATTTTTTTAAGCAGTGGCACAACCTTGGCATGCTTCCATGGGGCAGGTACTGTGGCCGTAGCCAAAGACAGGTTAATCAGCGCACAACACACCGGCAAAAGGTGTTCTTGGGAAATTCAAATTAGTTGAAGATCTCGTTGGTGCATTCAGTGTGTTGCTGGGGTGTGGAAAGTTATAGTCTTTTGCTTCTGTGAAGACTGTGAAATAAAATGCAAACATCTGGTGGCTTTCATGAAATCTGTGACTTATTCTAAATTGTGGAGGAAAAATATGCAAATTGATTTTTGCTAATTCGCTTTTCAGCAAGCATATTTCTATGAAACATACATTTTGCTTGATCATTGTCCTGCAAAATCCACAGAATTTCACCTTGAGGCCTATTTAGCAAAACGGACGGAGTATCAAATTTTCATAAAATTGGAACATTATGAGATTCGTACACCCATTTTAAATATTATGGCCCATATTTATTTATATTTCAATCAATCTGTCAAGCTACATGAAAGGAGAGGGCAGGAACGCGCCATATTATACAATATAGGGTGCATTCCTGCTTTCTGCCTGCGCTGGTGCACAAAGTGTTGTCCACCACCAACACAGGCACTCACGCATTACAGACAGTATTGTTTTTATGCAAGAAAGGACACTTTCCTGCACAAAAACAATCCTCAGAGGCATTTTCCTTGTTCTACCTCTGCTGCGCAATACAGCACACTTAGAAAGAGGACACAACAGAGAAAATAGGTGGTTTCTCCTCGTTGCGCCTCTTGTTGGAGGCCTACAATTCTGGTGCATTCCCATGTCTAACAATGTTGGTAAATGTGGGAATCTGTTGGACTGCATGGTGGGATGCGTGGGAGCACCCACTCTCCAACCATGGCATGCCTCCCTGCCATAGAGTAACACAAGGCAGAGATTTACGCTGGCTTGCATTACACTTCTACAAAACAAAGTCACACCATCACCAAAAAACATTCTCTGAACTGCCTACTAATAAATGCTCGATCACTCTCAAAATACAAGCATCACCTCTATGACCTTTTCACTGACACACAGCCTGACTTACTCTTTATAATTGAATCATGGTTAGGAGATGACATTGCTCCAGTATTGCATGAAGCCGTTCCTCAAACAATCACATCATATAGGCAAAAGAGGGGGTGGCCTAGCTGTTATATTCAAGCGAACATTAAGTTTCACTAAACTTGACAATGTCTCTATACAAGGTTGAGAGGCCCTTTTCACTACTAGCAACCCTACACCATCTTCCTCCTGTAACTCCCTACTCCTTTACAGACTGCCAGCTAGCAATGCAACATTCCTAGACACAGTTTCAAACCTTATAACACTACACTCCAACCTATGCATTTATGGTGACCTAAACATTTGGTTTGATAAACACAATATACCCACCCAAAAACAATCATCACTGGTCTAGACACATTGAACCTACATCAGACAGTCCTCAAACCCACACAATTCGCTGGACACATTCTAGATGCCATTTTTGCAAATCCAGAACTAGTTACCTTTCAAACTATTATTCCAGTCACATGGTCGGACAATCATTTACTTGCTTTCCAACATAAAGCAATACACCTAAAATCACCTTACATGCATCTACCTATTGACTGCAGAACAAACTCAATTTTGAACACTTAGAAACACAACATCCAGTACAGATATAGGCACAATACATTTTGTTCAAAAACTATATGAGTGGCTACAGGAAGCTTTTGACATCCTAATACCACTAAGACCAACAAAACAGAAAAAAAGAAAATAAGCCCTTTTGAGAAAAACAGAACTAAAAGAGATAAAGCAGCAAATTAGAAAGATGCAATGCACCTGGCTCAAAACAAACACCAGTTAAGACAAACTTCACCTACAGAAACTTAACAGGTTATACGTCAGAAATAAGAAAAAAGAAGAAAAAATACTGTACAGACAGAATTCAAAATGTGCTCTCTAAGACATTCAGGGGTGCCCGGGGATTCCCAGATCGGAGCACGTGATGAGTAGTATGGAATTCTCAGACTCTTCTTTATGTAGAGCCAGGTTTTTAAAGCTGACCTTAAGATCTTCAACCTCACTTTAAAAAAAAACTTTGGGTCAACATATTTAAAAAGAAAATGGTGCTGAGCTTGGCAGACAGCCCCTAAAATAGCTTCGAACAAAAAGCCCATTGATGACTTATCAGCCTTATTTGCCAACATGCGGAGGTTTTTGAAATGGAAGGTATAACAGTAAGTAAGTAGGTCCGGTAAAGACAATCCTCCAGCCTCTAACCTCCTTCTCAGGTTTTTCCAAGCTATTCTTGGACCCTTAAATCCCAAATAAAACTACCTATTTTTCCCTGTAGCTTGGCTATATCCACCTTCCGAAAAGTTAAAGGGATGGAGTTATAAAGAAAGGTAATTTTGGGGAGAATAATCATTTTTCCGAGGTTTACCTGGCCATAGATGTTTAGTGGTAGGTTTGCCCATCATGACAGTAGACTTATAATCTCTTTACTAACTTTCTTCCAATTCACTATAGGTATATCCTCTAATTTCTGAGAGATCAATACCCCAAGATATCGCATTTGATTTTTGGGCCCCTGACTCTTCAACCTCTGATTCCACTCCATTATCTCTGTTTTTCCATTATTAACCTTATAGCCCGAGATTATACCAAAGCTCTCCACCTTCCTCGTTAGGTTAGGGATTGCTTCTTGAGGGTTGGTGGTATAAAGGATCAAGTCATCTGCATATAGAGCTAATTTTGCTTCAAACCTACAGAATCTAAAGGGAGAGATTGTGGGGTCCGCCCTAATCAAGTTAGCGAAAGTCTCTGTATATAGATTAAATAAAAGCGGGGACAGAGGGCACCCTTGCCTTGTACCTCTCATAATGCTGAGCCAGTTTGATAATTCCCCATTAACCAACACCTTGGACCTGGGGTTCAGATACAGATTTTGAACTGCCCTTGCCATATTTCTTGGGAAACCAAAGCTATTTGAGGTCTCACACAAATATGCCCAGTTCACTTGATCAAAGGCTTTGGCAGAATCTATTGCCACTATGGTTAATGGGATATTTCGGGCCTCCGCCATATCTATAATACCCATCATCTGAAGTGTTAGCTCATGGAGCTGCCTCCCTGTTATGAAATCTCTTTGGTCAGGGTGGATAACCTCTTTCATAACCTTGGCAACTCGTGATGCCACAATTTCACGAAAAAATCATATAATCTATATTTAGAATAGCTATAGGTCTATCTTCTGCGGATCTTTATTTTGTTTTAAAATTAACGTGACCATGGCCTCTGCCCAGGAACTAGATGGAATTTCCCCATCCATATACATTTTATTAAATAGAGTTTTTAGAACTGGCGCCACTCTATCTATAATACATATGTATACCTCAACTGGCAGACCATCTGGTCTGGCTGCCTTTCCCCTTACCATTTTCTGCACTGCACCCTATCTTTTTCTTCTGTAATCTCTACTTCTAGGACTTTCTTCTGCTCCGTTGTTAATTGAGGGAATGTCATCATTTTTAACCAGTTCTCTATACTCTCTCGACCTGGTGCTATATCTTCACTATACAGATCGCTCATAAAGCTTCGGGCTTCTCCACAAATATCTGACAACTTAGTCAGCCCTTAATAGCAGGGGGCATATATTACTGGGAAGGTCTTAAAAAGGACTCTAGCTTAGTGAGCTGGGAAGTACTTAGTCACCTTACTAGGGGAAGACTGACCAGGTTTAAGTATTATCATTTATGTTCCTGGTGGGCTAATCAAGATTGGACTCAGGAGGAGGAGGATTCAAAGTGGGACCAGGTGATGAGAACGGATAAGTGGAATAAAGAAATATCCTTCTGGTACTGGGCCTTTCTGGAAGCAGAGGACAACATAGAAATTGAAATCAAAAACTTATGGGGTAGAGAGCTCAGTGATGAAGATATAAAGAAACTGTGGTTTGATTCTTTTGGTATGCTACGAACAGTGGTAAAACCTGCATCGCTTAAGCGGAATCATTTGTTTACCACCTACAGAGTCTACTGGTCTCCACTGAGGCTGTTAAAGATTACAAGCAACATTTACAACTGCCCAAGGTGTATGCATATTGCAGCAGACGATATGCACCTGTTTATGGAGTGTCCAAAAATTAAACCTTATTGGACCGGGGTATGTCATTTTTTGGGAGAAATACTCGGTAAACCGATCAAGGTAAGTCCTTGCTTAATATTCTTTGGACTTACTCAAGAAGGCTACCGGTTAAATGCCCCTAGTTCTAAGTTTATATTCTATGTGATAGTGTTGGCTTTGGAAATCTGAAACTCCTCCATCTTTCACTGAGTGTTTAAAGTATATCATCTATACAAGTGAATCAGATATGGCCTGTGACCCAAGAAGTAGAGATAAGATCTGGACCTCACTGGTGGACTAGAGAGAGAAGGCAAGTGGGTCCAATGATTAAGCCAAACATGCTGTTGGTCCTGGCCTCTCCAGTATTCTTCCGATGGCCCCCCATGTGAACAGGAGATGGAAGTGGAAACAGCACTGTTCTTGTGGGGTATCTCTTTTCTTTCTCTCTCTTTTGAGGGTCTCTACATTTTGGCATAGAGAGATAAGAGGAGTCCAAATAAGAGAGTTGGCAAAATGAGGATAAAAAAAGAAAATAATTCAAAATGTGCAAATAAAGAATTCTATAAAAATTCTCACCAAATTTCATAAACCAAATTGCCTAGAAGGAGCTCACCCCATTACTCAAGAATTTACAACCAAACTAACAAATCATTACATCACCAAAGCAGACACATTGGACTCCTATTCAAAACAAAGAAAAACCACCAGCACCAACCCTTTTCCCCCAAAAAACTCCAAGAGTAGCCTGACCCAGCCTCTGCACTCCTTCCAACAAATATCATACAATGAATTTATGGACCTGGGCAAGAAGGCTGCCAGTAGCCCTTCCGACCCATGTCCACTGCAAACCTTCAAGAAAATTCTTCTAACTACCTCTGCTGTCACATCAGTAAGAAGAATCATCAACAATTCCTTAACTGCGGGAATATTTCCAGAAGTTCTAAAAAAGTCAGACATACGCCCATTACTGAAGAAAACAAACATGGACCCGCTTAACCTCAGCAACTACAGACCAATTACAAATTGACCTTTCCTGGGCAAACTGTTAGAGCAGTATTGACCCAGATGTCACAATTCATTAAAGATAATTCCATACTTTCAGACTTCCAAACAGGATTCCATCTAGGAAGAGGCACAGAACCTAGTTGACCGGAACAGGGTGCTACACAACTTCTCTTGGACCTCTCAGCTGCCTTTGACATGGATGACCATGGCACTCTAATACAAAGACTATACAAAGCCGGTATAGACGCCTCGTGACCACGCCCCCTCCTTCGAGCGGCGTGGTCCGTGTTCAGCGCTCCTCTCCCTGTGCCCCTGGTGTTGTTTTACTGTATGGTAATTGTAATTGTGGAATTGTAATTGTATTTGTCAGATTTGTTGTATTCCGCCGTATTGCCCGTTTTTTCCCGCCTGTTGTCGCCCTCCGTCTTCCCTCCCCGCTCCCCGCTTCCCGCCACCACCGCTGACCCCGCCCCTTTCTTCCTTCTGTTCCCTCCCCGCTCCCGCCTCCCAGCTGCTCCGCCCACCCGCGCACTTCGCCATATATGGCGACCGTGCGAACGCGCAGCGGTCACGCGCAGCGGGCGCGCCGATTGTGCGCCGAAGGCGCACCAAAGGCAAGCCCGTCTACGCCCGGACCGTGCCCAGTGCCAGGACCACTGGCCCACGAGGACCCCGGCCAACCCGCCTGACGTACACCGCCGCCACCCTCATCGCACTCAACACCGGCCGATTCCCAGGTTGCCACCAAGCCACCCCGAGACGCACCTACGGACCCTTCAGTTGTCACGCCTGCAAGTTCACCTGTATCCGGACCTGCCCCACACCAGCACCCGCCATGCCGAACACCAGCAGCAACCACCTCAAGTGCATCCTGCTCAACACCCGCTCCGTCCACAGACACGCCACCGAACTCTGGAACCTCCTAGACGCCACAGCCCCTGACGTTGCCTTCATCACGGAGACCTGGATGAACGCCTCCTCAGCGCCCGACATCGCCTTCGCCATCCCAGAAGGCTACAAGATCACCCGGAGGGACCGCAACGCCAACCAGGTGGGAGGAGGCATCGCCATCATCCACAAGAACACCATCCGCATCACGACCAGCACCGACAACACCCCACCCTCCGCAGAAAAACCTGCATTTCCAGATCCACACCGACCCGAAGACCACCCTCAGAGGCACCCTGATCTACCGACCCCCGGGACCACGCACTCAATTCAGCGAGGACATCGCCGACTTCGTCAGCCCGCACGCCCTCCCCTCCGCTGACTACATCCTCCTGGGGGACTTCAACTTCACCTGGAGAACAACAACGACTGCAACACCAGCACCCTGCTCGACAACCTCGCCAACCTTGGACTCAAGCAGCTGGTGTCCACCCCCACCCACCTCGCCGGACACACACTCGACGCCATCTTCTCATCCAGCAAAGACATCGCCTTCAGCCACGCCACAGAACTCCACTGGACGGACCACAGATGCATCCACTTCACCTTCAGAAGAACGACGATCCACCACCACCAGCAACAGGTTGCTCGAAGAAGCTGGAACAAGATCACAGCCGACCAGCTCGCCGCTTCCCTGAGCCAGCACCCTCCGGCCAGCTCAGCGAACCCCAGCCAGGCCGCCGACAACCTCTCGAAGTGGATCAGCAAATGCGCAGACGAACTCGCCCCTCTGAGGATCCCGCCCAGCAGACCCGGCAGTAAGAGAGCCCCTTGGTTCACCGACGAACTCAAGAGCTCCAAGAAGAACTGCCGAGCCCTCGATAAAGCCTGGAGAAAGGAACCCACGCCGGACAACAGGACCACCCTCAAGTTCGCCACCCGGAAACACCACCAACTGATCCGCATCGCCAAGAAAACGGCCTTCAAGAACCGACTGGACAACAACGCTCACAACTGCAAGGAACTCTTCAACATCGTAAAAGAGCTCTCCAACCCCAACGCCGGAAACAACGACATCACCCCATCGCAAGACCTCTGCAACTCCCTCGCCTCCTACTTCCACAACAAGATCGCAGACATACACAACAGCTTCAGCACTCAACCGACGCACGCCACGACCGCAGCAACGCCTCCCGCCACCACCCTCCGCGCCTGGACCCCGGTCAACACCGAAGACACCGTCCACATGATGAACTCCGTCCACTCCGGATCTCCGACCGACCCCTGCCCTCACCACGTCTTCAACAAAGCCGACGCTGTCATCGCACCCCACCTGCGAGACATCATCAACACATCCTTCGACACCGCCACCTTCCCCGAGAGCTGGAAGCACGCCGAACTCAGCGCTCTACTTAAGAAACCTACAGCAGACCCCACCGAACTCAAGAACTACCACCCCATCTCTCTACTCCCGTTTCCAGCCAAAGTCATCGAGAAGACCGTCAACAAACAGCTGGCCACCTTCCTTGAGACGAATGGATCCCTCGACCCATCGCAGTCTGGATTCCGTGCCAGCCACAGCACCGAGACCGCCCTCATCGCCGCCACTGACGACATCCGAGCCCTGATGGACAACGGAGAAACAGCGGCCCTCATCCTCCTAGACCTCTCCGCGGCTTTCGACACGGTCTGCCACCGCACCCTAGTGCAGCGCCTCAGCAACGTCGGAATCCAGGAGAAGGCACTGGATTGGATCGTCTCCTTCCTCAACGGAAGAACACAAAGAGTCCGCCTACCACCGTACAAGTCAGAGGCCACCGAAGTCATCTGCGGCGTCCCTCAAGGATCCTCACTGAGCCCGACTCTCTTCAACGTCTACATGAGTCCCCTCGCGGCCATCGCACGCCAACACAACCTCAACATAATCTCCTACGCCGACGACACCCAGCTGATCCTCTCCCTGATCAACGACCCCGCCGCCGCCAGAGCCAACCTGCACGAAGGGATGAGAGAGGTAGCCGAGTGGATGACGACGAGCCGCCTGAAACTGAACTCAGATAAGACGGAGGTCCTCATCCTGGGCTCCTCGCCCTCCGCCTGGGATGACTCCTGGTGGCCCCCCGCCCTGGGCACCGCACCCAAACCGACAGACCACGCTCGCAACCTGGGTTTCATCCTGGACTCCTCCCTCTCCATGACCAGGCAAGTCAACGCCGTCTCCTCGTCGTGCTTCAACATCCTGCGCATGCTTCGGAAGATCTTCTGGTGGATCCCCACAGAGACCAGGAAGACCGTCACCCAGGCCCTCGTCACCAGCCGACTGGACTACGGCAACGCACTCTACGCCGGAACCACCGCCAAGATCCAGAAGAGACTCCAGCGCATCCAGAACGCCTCAGCCAGACTCATCCTCGACATCCCACGACACAGCCACATCTCCGGACACCTAAGAGACCTGCACTGGCTCCCGGTCAACAAGAGAATCACCTTCCGCCTCCTTACCCACGCACACAAAGCTCTCCACGATCAAGGCCCGAGCTACCTCAACAACCGCATCAACTTCTACGCTCCCAAACGCCACCTCCGATCTGCCAGCCACGCCCTCGCCGCCGTCCCACGCATCCGCAGAGCCACTACAGGAGGAAGGTCCTTCTCCTACCTGGCCGCCAAGACCTGGAACTCCCTCCCGGCCGACCTGCGCCTGACCCAAGACCACCTCTCCTTCAGGAAGAAAGGAAGAAGCTCAAGACCTGGCTGTTCGAGCAGTAGCGACACCCCCCCCCCCCCCCCAAGCGCCTTGAGACCCTACGGGTAGGTAGTGCGCTCTATAAATGTCCTGATTGATTGATTGATTGAACTGCTCTATCAATTTCTACCTTCAACACAGAACAAATGTCCTACATTTCCCACCTTTCTCATCCAATAAATACTTCAGAAAAGCAGGAGTCCCTCAAGGCTCTATCATTACACCCATGCTTTTCAACATCTACATGAAGTCATTACCAACGCTGATCAATGAATTTCACCTTACATGCTATAACTATGCAGATGAAACACACAAATTCCTTAAACTGGAAAGCCCTAAAGATATTGGAAACTCACAAATCTTCAGTTGCCTTACAATCGTTGATCATTGGATGACATGGAGCCATCTCAAATTGAATGACTCCAAAATGGAAATAGTCACATGTGGCGATTGGAAAAATGGTATGACCCACTCGCCACCTGGCTTGACAATCCAATCTGCGGCGCACAGCACGTCGCTCACACCGGGCTAGAAGTACTTAGGTTGCCCCTGAGCTTTGCGACAAGGCATAGATGAAGTCAGCTGCCTGACTACAGCAGGCAATACCTTTCAGTGGACGACCGACTGAGGGGTTTCAACCACTGTTTTTGTATATTTACCTTTAGCTGTATGTTATTGGTTATCTACACCTGTAGTAACCATCCCTAGGTCCTGAAGAAGGCTGCCACACCTCCTATGAGGGTATTAGGCTGAAACATGTTAACCTATAATCACCCATGCGCTCTTTGACAGATCTAATTCCACTCTGTCTCTGTTAGTTTTAATCCTGGTCGGAGGGTGCCTGAATAAAGTTATTGCGCATACCGCCTAACTAGTTTTATCTCACATCCACTTTCTTTCTTCTCACCACACCAGTCTCTTAAAAGGTATTTAGTATACCTATTCTAAAACAATCAAAACATCCCTGAGCTCCTCCCGCTCAGTGAGAGGGTTGTAGCCCACACTGTGACTAGGTCCCAGTGTGAGGAGGTTGCCCTATAATGAAGCATGCCACCCTCGGGTGGGTGAGGGAAACCGTCCTACAAAAGTGACACTCCTTTAGCATAAGCCATTTTTCCCCCGTTCTTTCCTGTACAACAGACCCAGGGTTTCTATTGTTTTATGAATCGATTGTTTGGGGACATAACCCATGCCAGTCTTTAAATCCCTTTGGCCCTTCTTTTGTGTTTTGTTGTTCTGAGAATACCGCCTAAATTCTATAAGAAAGTAAGAAACCTCTGAATTACCATGGACTCCAAGCTATCAGTGAGTGCCCAAGTAGGAAAATAGCAAGATCTAGCTTCATTGCTATAAAAGCTCAGCAACGCATCTTCCCCCACCTGGTATTTCCAGGCAAGGCCCAGGCTACTGTCTCTCTTGTTCTGTCTAAACGCGAGTAAGCCAATAGCCTCTACCATGGATCATCCTTAACAACTGTGAAAAGACTACAACGGATTCGGAACTCTGCCGCCATACTGCTCTTACATATAAAGCCACAAGCCCACATCTCGTCTGCCTTGAATGCCCTACATTGGTTACCGGTTGCCATAAGATTCACATTCAAGCTGGTTTGCATAACCCACAAAGCGGTAGATGGCAGGATTAAAATCACCATATACATTTAACAAATGAACACCCACTCTAGATTAGCATCTCGCCTCAAAATTCCACAATACAAAAAAACTTAGTTGGCACATCCTTCTCTGTTCAAACAGCCAAACTATGGAACTCTTAACCCCAAACATAAGATCCACAGATAACTACCTTATCTTCAGAAGACGACCCAAGAGTTGTCTCTTCCCTACATAACCACCATATTCAAACATAAATATACAGCATATCCCTGTGAATATAAACATGTATTTGGACTATATATATATGTACCTGCATATGTGTATTCCTTTAGATAAATGTGCTTTTCAATATATAGATATTTGTTAGTTCTGCTTAACAAATGTACATACTACTTATGGTTATATTATTCTATGTTTAACAAGTATATAGGTCACTGCATAAAGAAGTAAATCTTTATCATAACTATTTATCTACAATTGCTTCAATATTGCAGTACAAGAATATATATTAGTAAATTATAAAAACAAATAAATTAGCTTAAGCAACACTTAAAAGTCGGAGTTTATTAAATACAACTTAAATCTCCATTTATCACCTTCCTTATACATATATACCTTCCGTGTACTCATGTATCTTTATAGTCATTGCCTCTAATTCAGCATCTCCAAAGCACAATCCTTAATCTCATCCTATACCTCCCTCAATATATCCTCTACCTCCACTCTCTGATTCATCTCAAACCTCATTCTACTACTCTGTCCAATGTACTACCCTATTTCTCACCTTACACCTCTCTCAGTATATCCTCTACCTACACTCTCTGACTCATCCCAAACCCCATTCTACTACTATGATCCTCAAAATAACCTGTTCTAGACTCTTCCCTCCTCTACCCCTCCTTGTATCATCTCAAACATCTTCCACTATTAGGATCTCCCAAACAAGCCTTTATAAACCCTTCCCTCTGACTCTTCACCTCCCCTCCACTCATGCCAAACCTCCTCCTACTGCTATGATCACTTTCTAGACTTTTCCTCTTCTACCCTCCACTACACTTTTTCAATCCAAATAACAAACTCACATGTCCATCGCTCAAATTAATTTCATATCTCCCTATACTAATTCACCACTAATTGTTTTTGAGTTCCAGATTAGCATGCTACTCTCTGAAAAGCGTTTCAACACCTCGTCAGAGGTAGTAAGTGCTAAATATAGTAACTATAACTCGTGCCCTAAGGTAATTATAACTTATGCCCTTGCCATGCACTGCTAACTATCCCACATATTACTTCACTCACAACATCTTCTATGCCATCATTGATAGTATCTAAGCGTGGGCGTAGTGCTCCGCTCCGCCCGCGGAGTGTGCGTAGTGCTGCCTCCTTCGCGGTCCGCAAAGTAGGCGTAGCAGGCAGGCTATGCACACGCCACGGCGGAGCAGAGTTGCCCGCCACCCGCCTCCCTCCCACCCTCTTTTAAAATCCTTTACAATGTTTAAAAGCATGTTAAAGGTAATTAAAATGACTTACCTGAGCTGCGGCATCCCGGGGCTCCCTGCGCCCGTGCATGCGTAATTGTGAGGAAGAAGTCGGCGATAGAGCAGAAAGAGGGAGCCCCGGGATGCCGCAGCTCAGGTAAGTCATTTTAATTACTTTTACATGCTTTTAAACATTGTAAAGGATTTTAAAAGAAGGCGGGAGGGAGTCGGGCGGCGCGTAGTGGGGCTACGCGGAGTGTGCATAGATTTGCACCCCCTCTGTGATGCTCTGCGTAGCCCCACTACGCCCTGGGTTAATAATATCACTGCAACTTTTGCAGTGAAATTATTGATGCGAAAATCATGCATAGCAGAGGTGCAAGCTATAGCTACCTTAGGGCATGAGTTATAGATACTTGAGATAGTTATAACTACCGAATTTCTATGGTTTTGTATGTGTAAAATCTGAACCTAACTATAATGTTCTTGTAAACTATGTTTTTTCAGTACATTTCTAAGGTTTTTTAAATTTTATTTCCTAACTGTAACATTCCTGTAACCTTTGTTTTTTTAAGTGAATATATATATATATATGGGAATGGGCCTTTATACCACGTGTGCAATTTCCCTGCAAGCAGGACCATGCTTGCCTTAACCATGCATATGCCTTGTATATGCGTGGTTAAGGCAGTGCATGGTTTAGATGCTGGGATGGACAGGCATAGGAAGAGGAAAGATCATGAGAGGATGTGATCTGGTAAGTGGGGCTGGGTTTTGGGGGGGTTACAAGTTGAGGTAGTTTTAGGTCTCAGAGGTAGTCAGGGTAGTTTTTAGGGCTCAAGGGGGTCATGGTAGTTTTCGTGATCAGGGGACTCGGGGTACTTTTTAGGACTCAGGCAGGTCGGTTGTGTGTATGGCTCAGGGGGCAATAGTGTCTCGTGCTCAGGGGGGTCGAGTAGTGTTTAGGGCTTGGGAGGTCAATGTAGCTTTTAGGGCTTAGGGAGGTTGGGGTAGTTTTTAGGGTTCAGAGTGTCAGATAGTGTTTAGGCTCAGTGGGGGTAGTGGTTAGGGCTCTAGGAGTTGAAGTAGTGTTAAGGGCTCAGGGGGGTTGTGGTAGTGTTTAGAGGTCAGGGATGTCTGGGTAGTGTTTAGAGCTCAGGGAGATGTGGTAGTTTTTAGGGCAGGGGGTCGGGGTAGTCTTTAGGGCTCGGTGGGTCAGGGTAGTTTTAGGGTTTAGGGCACAGGGGCTGGGGTGTGATCTTTACCACACATCCCTTCTCTAGTCATGCCTTTACCATAAAAATTACCTGGTGAAGGAATGCGTGGTAAAGGAATGTGTGGTAAAGAAATGCATTGTTAGGGCAGTGCTGTAGAAGCATGCATTGTTTAGCCATGCATGCCTCTGTCATACAACTATATATATGTATACTTGATGCCATTGACATCATATGCATGTTTCTAAGGTATTGCACCGCGGTAGTAGGCCATGTTCAGTTGCATTGGCTTACTTCACAAGACCCAGGCATTGTGGTATTTAATCTATTCGTGTATTTTGTGGTTCACTTATGTTACTCTGACATGTTCAGAAATGGCCCCACCCTAACCCATGATCTGATGTACTATGTGCTAGAAGTCCTTTCTCTGTGTTATCTCACCTCTATGTAATGCACTTCCTAGTAACCACTTGTTGTGTGATCAAGACATTGTTACTGTTGGAACGTGTTGCAATTGAGTAATTACACTCTGCACGAGCAAACCTTTATTCCGAGTATGCGCCTTATTGGACTTTCATTTTAGATTTACATGTCTGGCTGTGGTTCTGACGACTTTGCGCACCACCTGACAACAGGTTCGATCCTGGAAGGAACTTTCTCTTGTTTGGGGATATATATATCACTGAAAAAAACATAGGTTTCAGGCACGTTATAGTTAGAAATTAGTTTTAAAAAACCTTAGAAATTCACTGAAAAAACCATAGGTTTCAGGGACGTTATAGTTAGTTTCACTCGTACAAAACCATAGAAATTCTCCCGTTATAGTTAGTTCAGCTAACTATAACTCGTGCCCCCGTAATGCACATATTACATCATTCATGACATGGTCAGTGACATCAATGATGACATCACTGATGACATCTCAAATGACATCACTGATGACATCACTGATGACATCATCCACTGACTGTGTGTTTCTCTAAAGTTTAAATACCTTTTATATATATGCCAAGGTGTATTAAAGAATGAGTGGGTTTATAAGTGTCTGGATGGAGGATTTAGTATGTGCGTGAATGACTGTATAAGTGAGTGATTAAATGTGTCTAACTGAATGCATGAGTTAGTGACTAAACTGTCTGAATGTGTGTATCAATATGTCTGTTTTTGTGTAAGCTGCTGCATGTGTTGGTCAGTAGCTCCATGAGTGTCTATATGGGTTATTGATTGGTTGCCTGAGTATTTGTATGGGAGACTGAGTGTGTGTGGGTGGCAGGTGTGTGACTCTGTGCATAGATGTGTGAGTGGTTGATTCACTGGGTATATGGGTTCAAGAGTGCATGTGGAAACAGCTGTATGGGACGGTGAGTGTGTGTATGGGTGTGTTGGTGAGAGATGGATGTCTCAGTGGTACATGTCCAAGTAACTACATATGTAAAAGTCAGTGTATGTGAGACTTGGAGTATATAAATGACTATACGTGAGAGCCAGTGACTGTGAGAGTGGCTGTATGGATGAGTGTGTACTTGTATCAGTGATTGTATAAGAGAGTAAGTATGTGTTGGAATAAGTGAGGTGGTGTGTGTATAACTGTATAGGTGAGGAAATGGGAGTGTGATTGATTCTTTGCATGACTGACTAGGTGTGTGAGTAACTCCATGGATGAGTGGCAGTGTGTGAGTGTCTTTATAGGTGTGTGAGTGCATATTATAGTGTTGTATTGATGAGTGAATGTATGTATGAGTGACTATATGGGTGAATGAGTGGATGTGTGTGTAGACTCAGGAATCAGTGAGTACGTATGTAGTAACTGGTATTAGTGTGTCAATGGTTTCAAAAATGGTAGTCTGTATTTTACAGTGGGTGTATCAAAGATTATATTAGAGTGTGAGGAGGTGCATCCGATTTTGACGTGGATGATGTCATTAGTGATGTCATCAGTGATGTCATTTGAGATGTCAGCTGTGATGTCATCAGTGATGTCACTGACCATGTCATGAATGATTTAATATGTCACGTCATCAGCAGTGCATTGCAGGGGCGCGAGTTATAGTTAGCTGAACTAACTATAACAGGGGAATTTACATGGTTTTGTACGAGTGAAATGTCCAACTAACTATAACGTCCCTGAAACCTATGGTTTTTTCAGTGAATTTCAGTGGTTTTTTAAATGCTAATTTCTAACTATGCCTACAAAGTTAGGACATGTGAAGAAAGAGGAAGAAAAGAGCAGCAAGAAGCAAGACAAATGCAGAAAGAGGCAACAGAATTCCAGAAAGACGAAGAAAAGTGCAGGTAGAAGCAAGAGATGTGCAGAAAGAACCAACTGAGAAGCAGAAAGTCCCCCTGTGCCCCCAACTTTTTAGTGACGGGTACTGGTGGTAACTGACTCTGACTAACCAGGACCGGAGCCAGTGTTATGCTAAAAGACACTTAGAATACAGTGAAAACACCTACATATACTAGGGAACACTATGCATTGGGGTACCCCTGTAATGAGCATGACCTCCTCTGTATTTGCCATGAGTTTGTGCCTGGGTCATTGCATGAGTACATGGGTAGTGACTGGATGATTAGAGTGCTGCAAGGACAGTGCATGGTGATTTTATAACTGCTTGGGTTTTGGCGGAGTGATTGGATAGGTACATGATGCTGGATGGGTGATTGGAGGGGTGCATGGGTAGTGACAGAGGGATTTCTGGAGTGCATGGGTACAACCTGGAAAATTGGAGGAGTGAATCAGTACTGTGTAGGTGGTCTGCATGTGTAGTGCAAAGGGGATTGTAGCAGTGCATGTGTTGGTGCCTGGGTCACTCCATGAGTACATGGGTTCTGACTGGAAGATTAGAGTACTGCAAGGAGAGTGCATGGTGAATTTATAAGTGCCTGGGTTTAGGTGGAGTGATTGTATAAGTACATGGTGCTCGCTGGGTGATTGGAGGAGTGCATGGGTAGTGACAGGACAATGGCTGGACTGCATGGGTACTGCTCAGGGTATTGTAGCAGTGCATGAGTTAGTGCATGGGTGATTGCATGAGTGCATGGGTAGTGACTGGATGATTAATGTGCTGCAAAGAGAGTGCATGGTGAATCTATAAGTGCTTGGGTTTTGGTGGAGTGATTGCATAAGTATACACATGTTCCATCAGGCCCCGCCCCCTCCCTTCACCACTGTGCAAACGCGCCCACTGGCTGGTTTTAATTTGGGGGATTAATTCCCCTTGAATCCTGATGGTCCCTGGGGGCCAACTAGCCCACTATGTACCTCCAGTAAGTGCCACAGAGCTTGCAGAGAGATGGTCTGAGGCCACGCCCCTTTTTACACCTCTCTGCAACACAACTCTGTGGCGCTTACTGGACGTACCTGGTGGGCTAGTTAGCCCCCAGGGACCCTCAGGATTCAAGGGGACTTAATTCCCCAACTAAAAACGCACCACAGGGCGTGTTTGAACACTTGTCATATCAGGCCCTGCCCCCTCCGTGCACCACTGTGCAAATGCACCCCCTAGCACGTTGTAAATTGGGGGATTAATTCCCCTTGAGTCCTGAGGGTCTCTGGGGGCCAACTAGCCCACCAGGTACCTCCAGTAAGTGCCATAGAGCTGTGTTGCAGAGAGGTGTAAGAAGAGGGTGTGGCCTCTGACCACCTATCTGCAACACCAGGGGGTGCATTTGCTGATTATTGCTGTTAGGGGGCGTGGCCTCCACCACGATGCCGGCCTTTTTTATGTATTTATTTTTTAATCAAAGGGGCTGTGTGGCCCCCCTCCTTTTAAATTATTTGGGGCCCTGGGGACCCCATCCCCAGGGCCTGCTTTTTTTAAAAAACAATTTTTTAAAAACGGGAAGGGGGCCGTGAGGCGCCCCTCCCACGGCCAATTTCGGCCCCGGGAACCCCACCCCCCAGTGCATGGCCACTTTAAAAAAAAAATCTCTTTAAAGGAGGGGGCTGCATAGCTCCCCTTCTTTGGCCTCAAGTGCCCTGGGAACCCCATCCCCCGGGGTGCCGCCTCATTAAATTTATAAAATATTGATAGAGGGGGGCTGTGTGGCCCCCCTCCTAGGCCACTCATGGCCCCGGGGACTCCATCCTCCGGGGCCTGGCCTCTTTGTTGGGGACTGTGGGGGGAGCTCCAATTCCCCCACGGTCCCGCCGGCTTCCCGCCTCCTGCGGGAGCCGGCACCGCTTTTCCACATGGGGAGCTGCTAACATACAACTCCCCTTGTGGAAAAACAATGTGGTTTGGATTTTGTAAGCGAGAGCAGGAAACCTGCTCTGGCATACAAAATCCAAACCACCATTTGCTATGACAGGGTGGGAGCCGCTCGGCTCCCACCCTGCCATAGCAAGCAAAAGTGTCCAGGGGTGGGCACCCCGGGACACTGCAGGAGCCAGCCCTGGGGGGTGGCGGTCCCCAGGGCAATGAAGGGCTACAGGAGGGGGGTTGCGCTGTCCCCTCCCACCTAGTACACAGCCACTGGGAGGTGGTGGTCCCCGGGGCTTGGGGGTCCGTAACGGACCCCCACATTTGCAACTTAGTGCCCCGGGGAGGTGGCGGTCCCCGAAACACAGGTTTATTTATTTATTAAAAAAGCCCCGGGGTGGCAGTCCCCGGAGCAGCAAGGGGCCATGTGCCCCCCACAAATAATTGAAAAAAGCCCCAGGGGTGGCGGTCCTTGGAGGTCCTTGGAGGCCCCCACACATTTAAAAATTGCCCCCGGGACCTGGCTTCAATACAACGAAGCGCGGAAGCCCAGGCTTCGTTTTATTTTATCTTCTCTGCCAGATTCGCGCACCCAGCGCGAATTCGGATGATTTTTATAAAAAAAATCTTTTTTGGGCCCTGGGGGTCCCTGTGGGACCCCCTGAGCAGGCCTAGGGGGTCAGGGTGATGACATCTCAAATGACATCACTGATAGACATTTTAAGGACAACATTATTTAATATTAGAGTGCACCTACCAAACATAATCTAACTGACTATTAGACAAATGAAGCCTGGGTAATTGTACAACTGCAAGAGTGTAACACTTTATAACACCATAAGTACTGCCTGTGTGATTACAGAACAAATAAGGCACTGGCTAGGACCACCGAGGTTTCAGGGATTGCCGAGGCCCACCCTGCATATTTAAATAAAGACCCGGAGTGTTGCGATCCCCGGACTTCAGTTGGCTTCGAACCCCCCCCGAACAATTAGTAAACAATACCCGGAAAGGTGGCACTCCCCTAGGCTGCAAAACATCTCTGTGCCCTTCGTGCCTAATTTACATGTGGCATTAAGATCCCCAGTCTTACAGAGACCCCGCAATATAATAATTGGATTGGCCACGGAACATAACCTACCCACCAGGGGCCTCATTTAAAAGAACGGGTCAGACCCCGCTTTTTTTTGTTTTTGTTCTTTTCTCTCCATTTTTACCATCCGCATCCCCTCTATTACAGCAATACGAGGTTTTCCTCCTCTCGCTTCAAGTAGTCGAACAAGTATTTGCTATAACAGGGTGGAAGCTATGCACCACCCTCTAATAGCAAACACAAATATCCAGTGTATAAACGCATACTAACACTACTTACACATGTGTAGTACAGCGACCAGAATGTAGTGAAGAAGCAGAGGATGCGCAAAATCTAAAAATATAAATCCTACCAGAAGTTGGATGACATAGTTCAATGAGCCGACGACCCTGGCATGAGTAGAAACAGCTGCACGAACAAAACGGGTCTTCAGCACAACGCAAGCATTTTTGAAATATTGCTGAGTGGTGCCTTCTTTTTGCCTTCTCCCACTCGTCGCCAAATTTATGTAGTGAAGAGGCAGACAGCAGTGAATCCAATAAGTAGATTTATTACAAGAAAACAAGACACCTGAAACAACCACCAACAGGAGCAGACAGCAATCAATCAATCAATCAATCATAGCATTTATAAAGTGCACTAAATACCCGTGAGGGTCTCAAGGCACTAGGGGGGGACGCTGTTACTGTTCGAAGAGCCAGGTCAGAAGGTCTTCGGTCTACCGTAGGCGGATGGGGATGGTGTTCCATGTCTTGACGGCGAGGTGGGAGAATGATCTGCTGCCGGCGGTCACTCTTTGGATGCAGGCGACGGTGGCGAGGGCGCGGTCTGCGGATCGGAGCTGGCGGGTGGGGGTGTAGAGGCTGAGTCAGCTGTTGAGATACGCTGGTCCGGTGTCGTGGAGTGCCTTGTGTGCGTGGGTGAGGAGCTTGAAGGTTATCCTCTTGTTGATGGGGAGCCAGTACAGGTCTCTCAGGTGGGGTGTGATGTGGCTGCGGTGAGGGATGTCGAGGATCAGGCGTGCGGAGGATTTCTGGATGCGTTGGAGCCGTTTCAGTAGTTTGGCTGGGGCGCCTGCGTAGAGTGCATTGCTGTAGTCCAGTCTGCTGCTGACGAGGGCTTGGGTGACCGTCCTTCTGGTTTCGGTGGGGATCCACTTGAAGATCCTGTGAAGCATGCGGAGGGTGTTGAAGCAGGAGGAGGAGACTGCATTGATCTGCTTCGTCATGGAGAGGGTGGAGTCGAGGATAACCCCTAGGTTGCGTGCATGGTCGGTGGGTGTAGGGGGTGCTCCTAGTGTGGTCGGCCACCAGGAGTCGTCCCAGGCTCAGGGGGTGGGTCCGAGGATGAGGACATCCATCTTGTCCGAGTTCAGCTTCAGTCGACTGTTTCTCATCCAGTCGGCGACAGCCTTAATTCCTTCGTGGAGGTTGGTTTTGGTGATGTGGGGGTCTTTGGTGAGGGAGAGGATCAGCTGGGTGTCGTTGGCGTATGAGATGATATTGAGGTTGTGCCGTCGTGCGACGTGGGCGAGCGGTGCCATGTAGACGTTGAACAACGTTGGGTTGAGGGATGAGCCTTGGGGTACGCCGCAGATGATCTCGGTGGCTTTGGAGCGGAAGGGGGGGAGGCGGACGCTATGAGTTCTGCCGGAGAGAAAAGAAGTGGTCCAGTCCAAGGCCTTCTCTTGGATTCCGACATCGTGGAGGCGTGTTCTTAGTGTGCAGTGGCAGACCGTGTCGAAGGCAGCTGACAGGTCCAGGAGGATGAGGGCTGTGGTTTCTCCATTGTCAAGCAGGGTCCAGCAAACCAACCGTCTAATCCAGCACTGTGTACAAACTCCGCAAGATTCCCTTCATGACAGCCCTACATTCTAACATTACATACTGAGGGCCATACTATCAAGGAACGGCATTAAAATTATCGCTGCTTTAGCGGCAGGAAACTGCCACTAAAACAGTGATAATGGGCTTGATAATATGCCGTAGAGAATTCCAATAGAAGCCCATGTTCTGGTGTTAACCCCCTACCCTCCTATTTCCCACTTTTGTCCCCCTTTTCCCCCTTTTTTCACCTTACTCGCTTCAATGGAATCACAAAATGGCAGCCAACACTTCCTAGTTGCAACCGCTCGCAGCCAATCAACAACAAGCTCGTGCTTGTAATGCCTCAGCCAATCAGATGGCAGAATTCGCAAATATCGATATCTGTAAATTTCAATATTTCTCAAAAACTATTGAACGAGTTTACACCAAATACACCAAATAAACAAAAGCATGCTTTCTAGACCAAGACCCTTCCCCCTGCCAAATTTGGTGTAATTCCGTTCACCCGTTCGACATGTAGCCTTGTCTAAAGTTTCCTATGGAAATTAACATGGAGAAAACATGGTTTGGGACCCCCCTCTTTTCTCGGCCCCACCTTGACGAATCACGAATTTCATGAAGATTCATCAAATGACGCCAACGTTATTGCGAATAGAATGTTGCCATTTTCCTATGGTAACTAGGTCCTAACTATAACTACCTACTGGCGACCGCCAGTAGGTAATATATATATACATGCCTTGTATCCGCAAAGAAGAGACGGAACCGGCACGCCGTTGGTTTTCACTTTGGCTTTTAATTTTTTTTTTATGAGTGTAATCATCCACATGTTTCGGCTGCCAGTCGCAGCCTCGTTCACGATGATATATATATATATATATATATATATATATTACCTACTGGCGGTCGCCAGTAGGTAGTTATAGTTAGGACCACGTTTCCATAGGAAAACCTCAACATTCTATTTTGAATAACTTTGGCGCCGGTCGACGAATCCTCGCGAATTTCTCAAAATAGGTGGGGCGCTACGCTCCGCTCCTACCCTGAAAGTCTCGGGGGGATCCGTCAAGCGGGGGCTGAGATAAAAGGGGGGTCCCAAAACGCGTTTTTCCCATGCATTTTTCCATAGGACCTTTAGAACGAGCTACAGCCCGAACGGCTGAACAGAATTACTCAAAATTTGGCAGAGAGGTAGTCCCTAGGTCAAGGAAGTGCCTTTTGTAGGTTTGGTGTAAATCTGTTCAGTAGATTCTGAGAAAATAGCCTTTAAATCAATATATATATCTGAGCCCGCTTACGGTACGCTTACGGTACGCTTACCGTAAGCGTACGGTGGCGTGCGCGAGCGCGATTCTGATTGGCTCTTAGATCTTAGTAAACATTCGAATCGTCCGAAACCAGGAAGCGGCGGCCGCCATTTTGTCTCTCGCACTGAGTGTTGTTTATCAAACATGATGGCCAAAAACATGTTACGGGGCTGTTTTGACAACTCCCTCCCACATAGTCATGTTGAGGGAGTCCACAAACATCCCCCAAGAGCAAAAACGGTTTTATTTTTTTTTCGGCAATTTCGCGGGGTACGCTTACCGTACGCTTACCGTAAGCGTACGGTAAAAAAATAAAAATAAAAAAAACACTATCCACACTTACCCCACCCCCTGTGCTTTTGGTGGCCGAAGGCCACCAAATGTACAGGGCTTAGTAATAGGTAAAAAAAACTAAATTTTGGCAACATGAAATTATAAAATTGAAATAAAAAAAACACTATCCACATTGACCCCACCCCCTGTGCTTTTGGTGGCCGAAGGCCACCAAATGTACAGGGCTTATTAAAGTTGATAAAAACCGTGCACGGAACGAACTGCATTAAGTGGGCGCGCACGCCTCGAATGGCGTAAAGTAACTTAGCATTTAAAAAACCGTACAAATTCACTGAAAAAACCATAGGTTTCACACACGTTATAGTTAGGAATTAGCATTTAAAAAACCTTGCAAATTCACTGAAAAAACCATAGGTTTCACACATGTTATAGTTAGCGGAAATTTTACTGATAAAAAACCAGTGAAATTCCCCCGTTATAGTTAGTGCAGGCAACTATAACTCACGCGACCGCAATCTTCTGCTGATGACATATGTGTCTTTATGAAAAAAAAATATTTGTAATATATGTATAGCTAAAAATGTATGGAAGAAGACATGGGCATATAAGTGTCTAAATACAGTATTAGCATCAGCAGAGGATTGCGGTCGCGTGAGTTATAGTTGCCTGCACTAACTATAACGGGGGAATTTCACTGGTTTTTTATCAGTAAAATTTCCGCTAACTATAACATGTGTGAAACCTATGGTTTTTTCAGTGAATTTGCAAGGTTTTTTAAATGCTAATTCCTAACTATAACGTGTGTGAAACCTATGGTTTTTTCAGTGAATATATATATATCCACATCTCAAAGTTTCCCATTCAGGATAGCCACACTCAGGTAGGTTAAATCTTCCGTTTTTATTTCACAGGAGCTACAGCATTGTGGAGTGAAAGCTCGCCAAAGTTCATCGCCTGACGCGTTTCATGCTGTGAGGCATTTCATCAGAGGCAAACATTTATCAGCGTGCAAACAATGGCAGTCCAATTATCTCATCACCCACCTGCCCCAGTGGGCTTCGGCTCGCGCTGAGCCTGATGGTATTTGTAGTGCCTTGTGTTGCTACAGTGAGCTGCTCCGCGCTGACAAACGTAAAAAACATAAAAAAACCCCAGTGGGTCAGGAAAGCGTCCTCTTCCTGCAATGTTGCACTTTACCACGCCTGTGACAACGACCTCCTGTCCATAGAATTGGCAGCCGTTTGACTCCAACTCGGTCCGCTCACAACGCGGCGGGGCTTCTCCTACGACCGGGACCAGCCGTCTTAAATCCACATCTCAAAGTTTCCCATTCAGGATAGCCACACTCAGGTAGGTTAAATCTTCCGTTTTTATTTCACAGGAGCTACAGCATTGTGGAGTGAAAGCTCGCCAAAGTTCATCGCCTGACGCGTTTCATGCTGTGAGGCATTTCATCAGAGGCAAACATTTATCAGCGTGCAAACAATGGCAGTCCAATTATCTCATCACCCATATATATATATATATTCACAGAAAAAACCATAGGTTTCAGGCACGTTATAGTTAGGAATTAGCATTTAAAAAACCTCAGAAATTCACTGAAAAAACCATAGGTTTCAGGGGTGTTATAGTTAGCTGGACTTTTCACTTGTACAAAACCATTGAAATTCCCCCGTTATAGTTAGTTCAGCTAACTATAACTCGAGCGCCCGCAATGCACTGCTGATGACGTCACATATTACATCACTCATGACATGGTCAGTGACATCACTCATGACATCACTGATGACATCTCAAATGACATCACTGATGACATCATCCAGTGAATGTGTGTTTTTCTGAAAATTAAATATGTTTTATATATGTATATCTCAAGGTCGATGGAAGAATAAATGGGTATATAAGTGTCTAAATGGATGATTTGTTTTTGAAAAATTGATTGTGTAACTGACTGATTAAGTGTATCATAGTGAATACATGGCTTAGTGAGTAATGTTTAAATATGTAAATATCTGTATCAGTCTCTCACTTTGTGTATAAGTGGCTGCATGGGTTGGTGAGTAGCTACATGGGTGTCTATATAGGTTATTAGTTGGTTTTTTGAGTATCAGTCTGAGTGTCTGCATGGTTCGGTGGGGGGTATTCCGTAGTGCATAGGTGCATGAATGAGTGACTCACTCTTTGTATGTGTTGAAGACAGCATGTGTGCAGGACTGTATGGGTGGATGAGTGTGTGTATGGGTGTGTTAGTGAGTGAATGACTGTCTCAATAGTGTCTTTATGAGTAACTACATATGTTTTAAACTAGTATATGTGACTATTGGTGTAGATAAGTGAGTATATGTGAGAGTGAGAGATTGAAAGAGTTCCTGTATGAATAAGTATGTGTTTCTATAAGTGATTGTTTAAAAGACTAAGTATGTGTAAGTGTCCGTAGAAGTAAGTGTGGTGGAGTGTGTATAACTGTATATGCAAATAAATGTATGTTTGATTCTTTATTAGCATGAGTGACTATGTGTGTGAGTAACTCTATGGATGAGTGGCATTGTGTAACAGGATGTATAGGTGTATGAGTACATATAATGAGTGAGTACATGTATGAGTGACTGTATAGGACTGTTGGTGAATGAGTGGATGTGTATGTGGATCTTGGAATTACTGAAGAGGTTGTTGTAACTGGTATTGGTATGTCCATTGTTTTGAAAAGTTTAGTCTCTATTTTGGAATGTGTGTCTCAAAGGTTATATTAGGGTATGAGGAGGTCTGCCACTCTATCACAAGGATGATGTCATCAGTGATGTCATCAGTGATGTCATTTGAGATGTCATCAGTGATGTCATGAGTGATGTCACGGACCATGTCATGAGTGATGTAATATGTGACGTCATCAGCAGTGCATTGCGGGCGCGCGAGTTATAGTTAGCTGAACTAACTATAACGGGGGAATTTCTTTTTCTTTTTTTTTAAATCTTTTTATTAAACATTTTTGCATTTATGTACAAGGCACATTGCACTATTTCAAAAGAATAGCGTGACAGCAGTGAAGTATTCCATCTACAATAAATGCGAACAGGGCAAGAAAGTTTTATCGTAAGAACAAGCATACATAGCACAGATAGAGAAGGTAAACAAACGAAACCATAAATCGAAAAAATTCATTCATTAATTACCATAAACAAGAATCCCGTACTCTTACGAAGCACCATCTGTGCAACTTCTAGTCAGCAAAGAAGATATATGAACACGTATTACCAGACCCATTCAATTCGTTAAACTAAATTAGGGATTCCCTTCCTTCCATCGAGTGATAGGATCCCAAATTACCCTGCCCAATTTCCTCCCGTTTTTGCCTTTCCTAGCGTATATCTCTTTCTCCAGATGATACATCGAGAGCAGTTTAGCGAGCCATTGATGAAATGTAGGCGGGTGAGGATCTAGCCATGCAGAGGCTAGGCACAATCTAAGGACTGCTACCGCTACAAACAAGAATTCCCCCCCTGACTGCATCCCTCCTTCCTCCTCATTAATGCCTAATAGAATGATTGCGGGAGTTAATGAGAAATAATTTATTCCTAGTACAGTCTTTACGAAATTCCCAATATCCTTCTTCAACAAACATAAATGGGGACATGTAGCAAATACATGTTCTAAGTCTGCCTCATTACTTCCACATCTATAACAATTTGTTCCTACAGTTCCTCCCCACTGAGCTAATTTAGCTGGGGTGTAGTATAGATGAGACAGCGTTTTATAATGCTGTGCCTGCAATGATGCAAAACACAGGAGTCTATGCCCCTTTTCAAGGGATAACTCAAAGCAATCCTGGCTAACACTCAGACTATCCTTCCACTTATCACTCCATTTCGCTAAATCATCCTGCTTCCCTTTCAATAATTCAGAGTAAAATCGTTTAATCGTACACTCTTTCCCTATTCGTATCAATTCCATTACCGAGTCTCTTCCAAACCCCAGAGGTCCACCCACTTTACTCATCAAGAAACTCCTAATTTGTAAAAACTTAAAGAAGTGACTGTTGTGCAAGTTATACCTATTCTGGATTTTTAAAAATTGGCAGACACTTGAGTCCCCCAGAACGTCCCCAATGCTCTTGACTCCCTTACCAACCCATTCTGTAAACACCGAGTCCGCGAAAATCTCTTCTGGAATATTAGGGTTATCTGTGAATCTAGTGTAGCGGTTATACCTCCCAAGGCCTGCCCTTTTCCTAAATGCTTTCCAGACTGCATATGCTGCCATAAGAGTCTTAAATTTTGTTCGCTTGTAGTAGCTGGCCTCCGTGAATTTTAGAAACACATTTTCTGCCTCCATACCCAAGACCAGTCCAAATATTGCAACCGTGCCTAGATCGCTCCCTCCTTCAGCCTCCGCACCCCCTACCAACCCTAACATATTTTGAAACATTGCAGCCCAATAATACAGTCTTAGATTGGGCACTGCCCACCCTCCCCTTTCCTTTGGCAATGTCATGAATCTTAGTGCCCTTCGTGTCTTCCCTTTTCCCCAAATAAATCTATTAAGCATGTGTTCTATCTTTTTGACCCACCTAGCATCAAACAGCAATGGAATTGCCCTAAATAAGTATAAAAATTTAGGGAGAATAACCATTTTAATTATATTTGTCCTCCCCACTAAGCTCAAATGCAAGTTCTCCAATCTGTCCAGGTCTTTTTCTACTTTTTTCATTAATGGAGCAATATTCCTTTCCACTAAAGAATCCAAATCAGCCGATATAGAGACTCCTAAATATATTCCTGAGCGAATAACTCGGTTATCCGTACAAATGGCAAATCTGTTTTTAATTATTTGAGTCTTTCCCGTGTTTAACCTATACCCCGAGATATATCCAAATTTTGTGGCCTCAATTTCAATTTGATTAATGGACTCCATTGGTGTTGGTGTGACCACTGCGACATCGTCGGCATAGGCTAAAACTTTACACTGCCCAGTTATGGTAGGGAGAGCACTAACCAAACCACATGCCTCGATTCGCCGTATAAATGGATCCATGTAGATGGAAAACAGCAATGGTGAACAAGGGCACCCCTGCCTAGTTCCGCGACCTATTTGAAATTGCCTCGTACACCCTGCGTTGACCCGAACCGAGGCAACAGGATTCAAATACAGTGCCTTAATTGATTTAATAAATCCCTGCTTTACACCAGATCTTTCCAATGCCCCCCATAAATAGCCCCAGGAGACCCGATCGAACGCTTTTTCCGCATCCAGTAGCATAACAGCCATCGGGTCTCCTGTAACTTCCGTCGCATCAAATAAAGTGATCACTTTACGAATATGATGAGTTGTCCCCCTTCCTGGAATGAACCCATGTTGCATTCTGCTCACAGTGTTAGCAATCACTCCTGCTAGTCTTGTTGCCAAAGCCTTGGAAAATACTTTGGCATCGGAGTTCATTAAAGTGATTGGTCTATAAGACCCAGGCTCCACCGGAGGTTTCCCTTTTTTAAGTATTAACACAATCCCTGCACCCCCCCACGATGCAGGGATTGAGAATCCTGCTTGCGCCTGCTGCATTATGATTGTTATAACCTCCTTCAGTGCCCCCCAGAAAACCTGATAAAATTCAACCGGGATTTGATCCGGTCCTGCTGCTTTACCCGCCGGCAAATTCCAGACTGCCTCTTTTATTTCTTCTAATTGCAAGGTTCCCTCCAAACCCTCCGAGTCCTCCTCCTCCAATACTACCCCAGGTATCCCTTCAAAATACTCATTCAAAGCCCGTTTATCAATATCCCCCAGATCATCGGTGTATAGCTTCTCATAAAAGCTCCTGAATACATCTCTAATTTCCTCCGGGTCCGTATGTAACCCACCCGCTGTATCCCTTATTTCCCTTATTATTCCCGCAGACTCTTGCTGTCTTGCCCGAACAGCAAGGTGTCTGCCCACGGCTTCACTGCACTCATAACACTTCTCCTTTTTTGACGTGAACAATTTTGCCGCTTTAATAGCCACATCCCTTTCAGCCTCCCCTTTGGCCTTGAGTAGCTCATTCCATGCATTGTCAATTTGGATACCATACAAAAGACAACTTTCTAATTCTGCCTCCGCCTCGATCAGTTTTTCCCTTGCCTCCTCACCCCTTGAACGTTCTTGCTTTTGCTTATAGGAGCTGAAACTCATTGTCTCGCCCCGGATTCCTGCCTTAAAGGCATCCCAAACTACCCCCTCTGCCGCACTACCTCTATTAATCAGGAAGAAATCTTTAATCCAGTTAGTCATGTGTCCTACATAACCCTCATCTTTTAACAACCCCCTTTCAAACGTCCAATTAGTACGCTGTCTCACATTAGTTTTGCTTAATATTGTAAGTATTAGTGGGTTATGATCGCTAAATATCCTTGGTAATTTACCTATCTGTACATTCGAAACATCAGAGCTAGGGACCAAAAAATAATCTAACCTGACACACACTTGATGTGGGGCTGAATAATATGTGTACCCCTTGTCAGTCATCCGTTTAATCCCCCAGACATCTATTAGGGCATTATTTACAATTAAGTTTTCCAATGCCCGGCTCACTCTTTTCTTCCTTCCTTTATATTTACCAAAAGAACCTTGTCCTAGCCCATCTGACCCGTTAATATTAAAATCCCCTGCTATAATAACTCTCGGGGCCCAGGTAGCCAATTCTACATCTAAGAATTGAAAAATTTCCGGATCATCTTCCGTGGACCCATATACAGATATAAGCGTGGTCCATACCCCATCCAAGAGACACTCTACCATAGCCTACCACTGATCCTGCGCTTTCTTCCTTATCGCAATATTCCTATTCCTAGCAAGGATAGCTACCCCTCTCTTCTTCACCCCCTGTTTGGAGCTCACTAATAAGTAAAATCCCAGCTGATTCAGCTGGTACACCTGCGTGTCCATTATATGTGTCTCCTGCATGAAAACTAGATCAACATTCATTTGCCTTAAGGCAATGGAGATTCTCATTCTTTTTTGTGCATCATTTAGCCCACACACGTTCCACGTTACACACCTAATACCCATGAGGACCCAGAGATATCATTACTCGCATCCTTCTCCTTCCTTGAATTGTCTTTTTTTATTTTCTGACCCTCTCCCTCTAGATTGGCCTCCCTCTGCTTGCATGTACTCGCCGTTTTCCAGTTGCTTGAACCTGCTAACAGCTTTCTTACTCTCTCCTTATATCCTCCTTGCCTGTTTTGCCTCTTTTGCCTCTTTAGTCCTACCTGTTCTATGCGCACCGTGCCTTGTACCCCCCCAAGTGCCCCAACCCACTCTCCCCTCCCCCCCCCCTTACTGGCAAATAGGTCGATCCCGACCTATGTGTGACAGCTGGTCTCCTTGGAAGCACCCCCAACCTGCCCACGCATCTTAAGCCTTCAAATCATTCTACACTGATGTGGTAACCCCACTTTTGTAGTCAAATCTATTTTCCCTCTTTTCATTTCATTTCATTTCTTTTTTCTTTTTTTTAACTTCTATTTTCCTTTTCCCATTGCTATGTTACTATGGATGATACTATGTCAGGCGTTCTGTGTTCCTGACAGCTGCCACTCAATCACTTTGCCTGTTTTGTTCCCTTTCTCCCCTTCGGCCCTTCTCTTCCTTCAAAAAAGTTAAATATTCCTGTGCCACAATTTCTGAGAAGAACTGGGATTGGGATAAGGAGGTGCAGCGCGCACATAGATTCCCGCTAGTTCAGAGGAAGAACATGTCAGGAGCTAAATCTAGAGCCATTTTAGTCTATGTGGGGAGCTACTTACTGAGGGAAGAGATAATCATGAAAGCCAAACCAATGAAGAAACTAACATATAAAGATATCTCCTTCTTTGCCCGCCCAGATTTTTGCCATAAAACAGTAGAGAGAAGATGGCAGATGAGGCAATTTATTACACCGTTTCAGAACATTGGGTGTGAAGCGTATTTAATGTTCCCATCACGTCTCAAAGTTATCGTCAATGGACAGACCAGCGTGTTCTATAACGGGGGAATTTCAATGGTTTTGTACAAGTGAAAAGTCCAGCTAACTATAACACCCCTGAAACCTATGGTTTTTTCAGTGAATTTCTGAGGTTTTTTAAATGGTAATTCCTAACTATAACGTGCCTGAAACCTATGGTTTTTTCTGTGAATTTCAAAGGTTTTTTAAATGCTAATTTCTAACTATGCCTACAGAGATAGGACATGTGAAGAAAGAAGAAAAAATGCACAGAAAGAAAAAAAAGAAGTGCAAAAAGAAGCAACAGAAGTCCTCAAAGACGAAGAAAAGTGCAGGAAGAAGGATAACGTGCAGAAAGAACAAAAAGAAGAGCAGAAAGAAGCCTTGTTGCAAAATCATCCTGTACCCTCAACTTTTTCAGACGGATACTGGTGGTAACTGAGTCTGACTAACCAGTCCTAGAGCCAGTGCTATGTTAAAAGACACTTAGAATACAGTGAAAACACCTACATACACTAGGGAACATTATGCGTTGGGGTCCCCCTGTGATTAGCATGACCTCCTCTGTAAGCCCCTAGTATATAATAGGGCAGGGGGATTAAAACTTCCTCTTAAAACAGGCCACAGGGCGTTTTTGCACACGTTAACTCAGGCCCCGTCCCCTCCCTTCACCACTGTGTAAACACGCCCTGTGTCCGTTTTTAGTTGGGAGATTAAGTTCATTTGAATCCTGAGGGTCCCTAGGGTCCAACTAGCCCACTAGGTACCTCCAGTAAGTGCCACAGAGCTGCGTTGCAGAGAGGTGTAAAAAGTGGGACGGCCTGGACCACCTCTCTGCAATGCAGCTCAGTGGCGCTTACTGGAAGCACTTGGTGGGCTAGTTAGCCCCCAGGGGCCCTCAGTATTGAAGGGAAATTATATCCCCAATTTAAAACGTGCCATAGTGCGTGTTTGCACACGTCACCTCAGGCCCCGTCCCCTCCCTTCACCACTGTGTAAACGCGCCCTGTGGCTGTTCTAAGTTGAGAGATTAAGTCCCCTTGAATCCTAAGGGTCCCTAGGGTCAAACTAGACCACTAGGTACCTTCAGTAAGCGCCACAGAGCTGCGTTGCAGAGAGGTGTAAAAAGGGGCTTGGCCTCAGAACACCTGTCTGCAGCGCAGCTCCCTGGCGCATACTGGAGATGCCTGTTGGGCTAGTTGGCCCTCAGGGACCCTCAGTATTGAAGAGGAATTAATTCCCCAACTTACAACTCGCCAGGGGGCACATTTGCAGAGTGCTGCAAGGAGGGGGCGTGGCCTCCGGCACGATGCCAGTCTTTTATTTATTTTAATTTTTTAAGTAGGGGGGCTGTGTGGTTCCCCTTCTTATTCTAATGTATTGGCCCTGATGACCCCATCCCCCAGGGCCTGTCTCCTAATTATATTTTTTTGACCCCAATCCCCAGGGCCGGCCACTGTTTTTTATTATTTTAAAAAAATATATATTTATAGACACACCTAGGACATGCTGGACAAACCGTACCTACCTATCACCATGACGATTTGCATGATATTCATTAAAAGGCGACTATGCATACAATGAATCCACGTGGAATGTATTTACACCACTAGTGAAGCTCTGACATGTCTGATGCCCTACCGTGCCTAATCCCGGTAGACACCCTTGTCTTTATTTATGCAAACATGGGTAGCTATTGACGGGCACATTTAATACACATGCACACCAAGCCATTCAAAGGGGATTCAACAAAAATTCGACCAAAACTATGCAAGAAACCCCCCTCACGGTTAATAAAACACACATCCACTGCCGGATGTGTAATACTTTATATTTTACTCTCTGGAAAGGGGACGAACATCACTTGACAGTCACAGCGCGCTCCTGGCAGAGCCCAATGCTGTGTTACACCCACCATTGCCTGCTGAGTGCCACACACCTCTGTGTTGTATTCCACTAGCTAGTGCATATGCTCTGACACTCTCTAGCCCAGGGGTACTCACAAACTTTCTCTCAGGGGCCAAATTTACAGTGTGGTTTGTGGCCGAGGGCCGCACTGCTGGGGGCAGGGTCAGTGGCGGAGGGGGCGGTGCTAGCGCAAAAAAACTGTGTCCATGAGGTTGAACACAGGCCCCTGCAGTGGACGCCTTCGTCCACTGAGCCACCAAACCTGGCATACGCACATCTCTCTCTCTCTCTCTCTCTCTCTCTCTCTCTCTGTCTGTCTCTCCCTCTCCCTGCCTGTCTCCCTCTCTCCCTCCGTCTCCCTCTCTCCCTCTCCCTCCCTCCCTCTCCCTCCTTCCGTCTCCCTCTCCCTCCCTGCCTCCCTCCGTCTCCCTCTCCCTCCCCGTCTCCCTCCCTCTCCCTCCCTCTGTCTCCCTCCCTCTGTCTCCCTCCGTCCCTCCCTCTCCCTCCCTCCGTCTCCCTCCCTCTCCCTCCAACTCTCTTCCTCCCTCCATCTCCTTCTCCCTCCCACCGTCTCCCTCCCTCCCTCTTCCTCCCTCCCTCCGTCTCCCTCCCTCTGTCTCCCCGTCTCCCTCCCTCTCCCTCCCTCTCCCACCCTCCGTCTCCCCATCTGCCTCCCTCTCCCTCCCTCCCTCCGTCTCCCTCCCCCTCCCTCCGTCTCCCTCTCTTCCTCCCTCCGTCTCCCTATCCCTGTCTCCCTGTCCCTCCCTCCGTCCCCCTCTCTCCCTCCATCCCTCTCCATCTCTCCCTCCCTATGTCTCCCTCTGTTTTCCTCCCTTTCTCCCACCCTCCCTGTCTCCCCGCCTCCCTCCATCCGTCTCCCTGTCTCCCTCAATCCGTCTCCCCCTCCCTCCATCTTACTTCCTCAGTCTCCCTCCCTCCCTCCGTCTTCCTCCCTCCGTCTCCCCCTCCGTCTCCCTCCCTCCCTCCGTCTCCCTCCCTCCCTCCGTCTCCCTCCCTCCGTCTCCCTCCCTCCCTCTCCCCCTCCCTCTGTCTCCCTCCCTCCTTCCCCCTCTCCCTCTCCCTCTCTCCATCTGTCTCCCTCTCTCCATCTGCCTCTCTCCGTGCCTGTTCCTGTCTCTGCCTCTACCTGCCTCTGCCTGCCTCCTGCCTTTATCTGTCAGACTGTCCCTGTGTATCTATATCTCTCTCTGTCTCTGGGCCTCGGGCTGTGTCTACACGTCCCCGACACCAGCCCATAAACAGCCCCCCCACTCCCTCCTCTCCCTGTGTAATGTAAAAGCCAGCTCTCAGACCCTGCTGCCCTCCGTCACCACACCTGGCTCTCACTCCCTGCTGCCCCCGTCACCCTCTGCCATGTCACCCGGCTCTCACTCCTCGCTGGCTCACTCCCTGCTGCCCCCCCCTCACCTCACTGGGCACTCTCACCCTGCTGTCCTCTGTCACCTCACCCTGCATGTGTGGCAGCCCGGGCTGGGACAGCTTCCCGGGCTCACCGGAGAACTTCACGGGTCTTTAAAAGACCATTTACTTGCTAATGAGGCTTAGCGCCCCTGCAACCATCAAAGCCTCGTTAACAAGCAAAAGGTCTTTTAAAGACCTGTGAAGTGCTCGGGTGCGGGGAAGCTCTCTCATCCCGGGCAGCCAAACACGACGGGGGCCTGTCTCCACTCTATCCTGGAATCTCCTGGCCCCCATAGAGCAGTCTCTCTCGGAGTCCGGCGGTGTTTGCTGACACACTGTGGAAAAAAATAAAAAAACAAGGTACGATGTCTGCATGGTCCGCGGGCCGCCGAGGAAGGCTTGCAGGGCCGCTGGTGGCCCGCGGGCCGTACTCTGGGTACCCCTGCTCTAGCCCATGTGCACTGTAACACCACCCCGTGAATATGTCATGCCACACTTGTCTTCGGGTTATATTGCCCCATCTAACGTGCCTTCCTCGATGCCTATGTTATAACGCACAGTGCTATGCCATACATATTACAATCTGGGATCCATATCTTTGTCACAGTGCATATACAACGTTACACTCCCCAGCACATATTTTATATTACAACTTTAGAGACTAGTTAGGTTACACAACACTGCCCTGTGCATATTACACTCCAAGGCGCATATCGCATAGCACGCGCTAGTGCCTGTGCTATCTCACGCTCTCCAATGAATCTGTCATTGCGCACAATGTATTGCATATTATATTTCACGCCCGGTTCATCTTGTATCACACTTTTTGGTGCATAGTTTATACCATCCACTATATCTAGTTTTCATTTTCAATCGTGCTCTCATGACTATGTTCTATATAACACTGTGTTCACCTACCCTTTTCACGGGCATTATATTTTGCGATAGGGGGTGGAGGGTCAGGGGGTGTTTCTGCCAAGTGAGCCCGGAGTCAGAGTCACAAACGTCCTCTTCTTCCTGAATAAAAGTGGAATTATGCTGCATACTTGTTCATATTTTAAGTAGTTGGCACAGACACACAATTTAAAAACAATAAAGTTCCTAATACACGCCTTCTCTGAACAGTTAGCTTGCTGCCCCATCCCCCTCCTCCCTATCCTCTGTTGTGTGAATCCATGGACTAGCCTCCTCCCTCCTGCCATGCATGGTCTGATGTGCTGCCACTGCCCTCAATTTAGTATGATGTACCAGTCCACTCTTCCTGCCCTCCATTGCCCAATTCTATGCCCCATCATTGACCTCCTGCTTAAACTCTGTGCTTAGCTTGCTGCCCCTATTCTCCTTCCCCCTGCCCTCTGATGTCTTTGTGCATGCCCCTGCTCCATCTTTTTTGCCCACCATGTTCCATGGACCTGCCACTCCTATCTACTCTGAGTGTTCTGTTGAGCTGCCACTCCCCTCCCACCTGCCTAGCATTGTCAGATGACTGTAACCTGTCCCTGCCACCTCCACCCTGCCTGTCCACATGCCATGCCCCTATCCTCTTCCTCCTGTCCTACATGGTCCATTGTACTGCCACACCCTTCTGTCCTCCCTGGTCTGTTGTGCTGCAACTGCTCCTCCTGCCTGCCCCATGCGGTCTGTTGTGAGGCCCCTTCCCCTGAACTTTCTTGTCTGTGCACAGGTCCTGACCCTCCCTTCTATCCTCCATCGTCCTTTGTGCATGCCCCTGCACCCTCCTTCTTGCCCATCATAGCCATTGTGCTGCCACTAACCCTCCCACTTGCCATGCATGGTCTTCTGTGCTGCCATGGCCCCTCCCACCTTCCCTGTGTGGTCAGTTAGCTGCCCCTGAACCCCTCCCACCTTCCCTCCATGGTCTGTGTGTATGCCATCACAGTCTCACTGTTGCTCTTCATGGTGTGTCTTGCTTCTAGTGCCCATCCTGCCTAACCTCCATGGCTGTCTTTCTGCTCCTGCCCTGCCCCCTTGCCCCCAGCCCTCTGTTCACATGTGCAGACCCCTACTCCCTCCCTCCTGGCTTGTCTGTTCCATTGTAATGCCCCTGATCCGTCCCTCCTGCCCTTTATGGTCTGTTATGCTGCAGCTTTCTCTCCTGTCTGTCCATTATGGTCAGCTAGCTACCATTGCCTCTTGCCCCTCTGTTCTCTGTTGTCCATGTGCATGGTCCTGTCCCCTCCCTCTTGCTTTCTATGGATTGTTGTGCTGCACTCCCGTCCCGCATGCCCTGTGTGGTGCATTGTGCTGCTGCAAACCCTGATGCCTGCCCTGCAGGGTCAGTTTGGTGCACCTCTCCATGTCCCTCCTGTCCTCTGTTATCCAAGTCCATGTCCCTACCCCATTTCCTTCCATGATCCAATGTACCATACTTGCGAACATTTTGAACTTGGTAAGAGGGAGATTTTGAAAAAAAACTGGAGTATTGATTGTCCTCTTTGAGTTACATTGAAAAAGAGGAGAATGTAGACAGGAGACAGATCAAATAAAGCCCATTTGAGCTTAAAAACATTGGATGTTTCCTGGCTGAATCGGGTCTGTTGGCATGTATGGTTGTACTACCATTGCCTCTTCCTTCTGCCCACAATGGTCTATTACATTGCCACAGCCTCTCTTGCAAGTCCTGTATTGTTGGTTTGTTGCCCCTGCCCCCCTTTCCACTGCCCTCCATAGTCTGTTGTGCTGCCACGGCCCTTCCTGCCTGCTCAGTGTGGTTAAATTGTTGCCTTTGCACACTCCTACCTGCCTTCAATTTTCAGAGTCCGTGCCCCTGGCCTCTGCCTCTCAACAGTATCCTAATGAACAACTAGATTGCTAACATTCTATATTTATTACAAAAGTGTGGAACGCCTGACGTCATCTTGATGTAATCAAAACTGTAATACCTAGAGCATTTCCTTTAGAAATTACATATATGAGAGGGTCTTATTGGCATCAAAATTATGGTTAGTGCTCTAAAAGACTAAAGCGCTCCACAGCTGATCTCAATCTTCGCTCCCGGAGGCGCTTCAGTGAAGGAAGCTCCCTCCGCGTCGCGGGACGCGCGCGGGCGGCGCCGGGCTAAGCCCGGGCAAAGGGCGGCCCGTCTGTGGCCGTCCGAGGACGGAAGAGGCCGGGCTGGGCCATTCCCCTAACGACCAGAGACACAGTAAGACGTGACTGTTCTGTATGCTACTCGCCTTCGGTTCTGTGAATCATCCCAAGCTGCTCTAATTGTGTTAATTTGTGTATGCGATAAATGGCAGGGAAAGGGAAGCAAATTGGGGGTTCCGCTTCCGTTTCTGGCACTTTGGACCTATTCATCACCAGAGCCGTCTCTGTACTTGAGCATGAGATAGCCATTACCGAGAGGCGCCTCTCTACAGAACCAATGTACGCTAGACGTTCATCTATTGGCCCATTGGCTCTGGCGAAATCTCCAAACATGTCGGGGGGGCACGCCTGTGGTGATTTGTCTTCGGTTGGTGGTATTGAAGTGAGCCCCATTACTTCTCCAGCTAAGGAGGTTAGTGGTGCTATTACTAGCGCTCCTAGCATAGTAGATGTGGTCCCATTAAATCTTAAAGCTGCCTGCCCTCTAACTAGGGCTGGTAGTAAATTATCTAGACCTGCCATCCCAAAGAGGAAAAGTGGGGGGGCTGCCGAAGGTGCTAGACAGGCGAAAATGGCTAAAACAGTAAAAAAACTCAGCTAAGCCAGACGCTGTACCTTCTGACGATTGCCTGACTACGGGCGACGCTAGTAATATTGCTCCTGCTCTGCCTGCGAGCAGCGATATCTTTTCCCAGATTGAACAGATGGTCCGATCCTTAATTCTCCCTCTTGTAGAAAGGGTTAAGTTAGTCACTGACAAAATTGATCGCTTGGAACAAACGATTCTTGACAATTTTTGTTCATTAAAAAACGTGGTCAAATTGTCTACAAAAGATATCGTAAAACCCATTTGCCCTCACCTTGAAAAGCCCAAGACCTCTGGATCGGCACCTAATGATACACCCTCTGCCAAGACAAACACAGGTTCAGGTCCTGGCTCTTCTAGATCCATAGCGAACACTCGGCAGTCTTTGGGGTGGGTGGGAGGGACAAGTAATGCACCCAGGGGGAATCATAACAAGGAAGTAATGGGAGAGAGGGAAATGGTTAATTTAGATATCCCCGCAAATCCCCCTAGATCTCCCCTGGCCCACATCCATCTTCCACCCGAATCCCTCCCCTATGTAGTGGTACTAACTGGTGTCCCTGAACTATTAGGTGACAAGTCTGAATCCTTCCAGGAATTAAAAAACAAAGTGAGCCATTGGTTAAATAAGAACAGACCAATTCCTGCTAATATGAATGGGAGGATCTTATTTGTCAGAAGAGTCAACTGGGTGGGATCTAGATCCAAGGATGTACCGGGCGATTCTATCATTGTGAACTTTATGGATATGTGTATTCCGAGGTTCATTTGTGACCATGCATTCCTTGGGCCCAGGTCAGGGATCGAGGTGCATGACCTGCACTACTTTTACAATCTGTCCTCTAACTATGAGGGTACTACTAGACAGGACTGGGCGCAGAGTGGTTTGCATCCTGGCCCTACCCATTTTTCCTATATTAACGGTGCTCGCTGTATTGGTCCAAGCAACCTTGATGCCCAGTATTGACCAGCAAAGAATGAGCGGAATCCACTATCCTTTAATAATGTCACGGTGTCCGTGAGCAAGCTCCCTGACAGCCCCGATATCGCTCCCCTGGTATCTCCAGGGACGCCCACTTTGCACAGGGATGCATCACCGGGCTTGTACAGGGCCAGCGTGAGGCCATGTGAGGAAAGTTCGATCACTGCCCACCGTGATTCTAGCGTGGGCTATGGACCAGGTACTCTGATATCTTGGAATATGGCTGGACTAAAGGCTAAGTTGGATTCCCCAGAATGGGTGGAATTCATTAATAATTATGATGTTTGCCTTTTTCAGGAAACTTGGTCTAGAGACCCTCAATTCCTACCGGGATATTTAAATTTCCACGTCCCAGCTATTAAGGGTCCCAAAGGCTGCCCTATGGGTGGTTTAACCATCTGGGCCCGACAGGATTTATTCTCCAGGGCTAGTGTGATACCCACGGGGTCTCCTGACATACAATTAGTCAGGTTATCCGTTGGTCCCACGGGCGAAATAGACATCTACAATTTATACCTTAGAGGGACACAGGGGAAAAGGTCACGGGTATTGGATATTCTGGTTAGTCTCATAGAAGCAAACTCGAGTGACAGGGATCTGATCATAGCGGGCGACTTTAACGTTACGTTTGAACCCCTTCTTGATCCGGACTCTGATTGGGGCCTTGATCCCGAGGAGGACCGGCTTTGTGGCGTATCGTGCCTCTCGCTCGCCCCAATCAAAAGATGGTCTGAGGTGATAGTGCAGGTAAATGCACTTTGCTATGAGAAAGGATTAAGGGCCTTGAATGGTAGGACCACAGGGGATAAGTTGGGTGCCTGCACTTTCGATAATGGCCGCTCGAAAAGCAGGATTGACTATGTACTTTGCTGTATGAGGTTATGGCAGTACATTTATGACATGGTGGTCGAACCAAGAGCCGAGAGCGACCATAACCCTATTTGTGTAACCCACCGCTGGTGGGGGGATACACATAAGACAGGAGAGGCACCGACACTGCTGCCCCCTGATAGTGTCCCCACTAATGACATGCGAAGACTCAAGTGGTGCCAGGTCAGGACCAATGCCAAGGTTATTGCTGGCATTGACGTTGAGCTTGCCCAAACCACGCTGAGATTAGAGGGTGCATTGCCCACTAAAGAAGGTAGAGACCAGGGGCCCGATTCACAGAACAAACTTAAGACAAAATCCTAAACTTAGTACCATTTTGATATTCACAGAATGCACTTACTACTTCTGGTATTCACAGAATGAACTTACTACTTTTGCGATTCACAGAATAAACTTACTACTTTTGCTATTCACAGAATGGATTTACGACTACTAACTTTACGTCCGCACTCGGGCCGGAAATTCCGGCCCGGAGGCGGAGCTTCCGGCCCGGAGGCGGGACTTCCGGGCCGGAGGCGGAGCTTCCGGCCCGGAGGTGGGGATTCCGGCCGGTGGCGGAGATTTAGCCATGGCCGAAATCTCCACCTCCGGGCCGGAAGCTCCGCCTCCGGCCCGGAAGCCCCGCCTCTGTGCCGGAAGCTCCGCCTCCGGGCCGGAAGCTCCGCCTCCAGGCCGGAATTTCCGGCCCGAGTGCGGACGTAAAGTTAGTAGTCGTAAATCCATTCTGTAAATAGCAAAAGTAGTACGTTTATTCTGTGAATCGCAAAAGTAGTAAGTTCATTCTGTGAATACCAGAAGTAGTAAGTGCATTCTGTGAATACCAAAATGGTACTAAGTTTAGGATTTTGTCTTAAGTTTGTTCTGTGAATCGGTCCCCAAGTCTCTAGATTACACGAGTCCTTTATTCAGGGACTACGCGGGTACTTCCTTAAGCCAATGAGCAAGGGTAATAAGCCACCACCTAAGCGCTTGCGCTGGTACGATGGGGAGTGTAGACGTGCCAGAAGTAATCTGGCGCAAGCCCTTTCTAGTGGGAACAAGACATGTATTCAAAAGGCCAGACACTCTTATAAGAAATGTCTTGCCCGGGCAAAAAAGAACTGGGACGATCAATACTGGTTAGATCTGAAGGAAGCATGCTATGCCAGGGACTCTAGATTGTTCTGGAATGTGATTAAATGGAACAGAGGTGGCCTTCCGGACAGACCATCAAATTATGTTACGCAAGAGGAGTGGTTAAGGTATTTTAAACCCCAATACACTTGTAACTCTTCATTTAACCACCTGGGGGTGATACCCCAAGTTTTCTACCCGCAAGGTCCTTTTAGCCCCAAGGATGTCCTAGCTGTACTAGGTTCTGTAGCCGCAGAGCGGGCCCCAGGTCTAGATGGGGTCCCATCTGACCTCTTTCTCCACAATAAAATCTGTTGGAGCAAGTACATCGCACTGGTGGCTAATGCTGTGGCTGAAGGCGCCCCAGTGCCTAAATCATGGGGGGGCGCCGTTATAGTCCCCATTTTTAAAAAGGGAGATAAGACACTCCCAGGGAATTACAGACCTATTAGCTTAATAGACACAATCCAGAAGATCATCGGGAGGTTGGTCTTGAATGCGATAATGGACTGGATCGAAGACAATAGGATTTTGTCTTCTTTCCAGGCTGGCTTCCGTAAATTTACCAGCACTGTGGACCAGGTCTTTCGCTTTGTCCAATTATACTGGAAGGTAGTAACCTTGGGCAAGGGCAGTCTCTATGTCGCTTTTGTCGACCTTAGAGCTGCCTTTGACCTTGTGCCCCGTCCGCGGTTGTGGTATGTTCTTGAAAAGTTGGGCCTTCCCCTGGAACTTCTGACCCTGGTTATGTGGCTCCATGAGTCTAATTTTGCTAAAATTCAATGGGGAGGACCCGGGGAAGTCACCTCTGAGTTTCCAGTAGAGCGCGTGTGCGCCAAGGTTGCACCATGGCCCCCACGCTCTTTTCCCTGTATATTAACGAAGTAGTAGATCGAATGCTAGGTGTCAACACTGATGCCCCAAAGCTGGCTGGGGTTCTTACCCCAATATTAATGTTTGCGGACGATACTTATCGTATCGAAAACTCCGAGTGGTCTGCAAAGGGCTTTGACAGTGTTCGACGATTTTTGCCACGACTATGGTCTAGAAATAAACGTGGCCAAGACCAAACTTATGGTTTTTAATCCTCACTCTAACTACAAAGCGGGAAAGTTTCTTATGAATGGGCAGTCGCTTGAAGAGGTCAACAGCTTCGTCTATTTGGGAATTCATGTGACTAATGACATCAAGTGGAGGAGGCATATAGATATGTCTACAATGAAATTTAGACAGATATCGGGAGCCCTGACCAGTGAGCACAGAAAATCGTTTATCAAACCTATTAAACCTGTGCTCCAAGTTTATGAGGCCAAGGCTTTAAGTGCTGTGCTGCATGGGGCTGAGCTATGGGGTTTCGACGCGTTAACTTCTTTGACAGTTGTCGAAAATACATTTTTCCGTAGTATAACTGGCCTTCCCCAGAGCACGCCCTTGGTACCACTGCGGTATGATCTATGTAGGAAGGCTATTAAGGACTTAGCCAGACTTCGTCCGGTTTTATACTGGCGGAGGCTTTGGACCACCCCGGAGCTTTCTTCTTATGCCACGGGTCTTATGGACGTAATTAAATCTGACACGTTCCACAAGATCGGGTGGCTGAGGAACCTCTGTGTGTCTTTGATAGATTTAGGATTAGAGGGGCTGTGGAGTGATCCGGTGGCTGCTTTGTTCCCCCCTAAGAATTTTCTGAAATCGCTTTATTGGGAAAAGGCTGACCACCGAGCCTGGAGTGACACCAATTCTTCCAAGCTGACCAGCCGGTATTTGGAGGCCAAGGTTACACCTGCTCTTGAACCTTATTGGGATTTGATTACTCACCCGAGAGATAGGAAACTCTACTTTCAACTCAGAGCAGGTTCTCTTCCACTTAGGTCTTTCACTAGAGGGTGGTCTGGTACAAGCACAGATATATGTCCCGCTTGTAGTTCCTACGTTGAAACAACCGCCCACTTTTTGTTTGTCTGTCCTGCATATGCTATTCCCAGACGAGTGTGGTTATCCCCATGTGTAAATCTTTGGCCACAAGGAGTTGTGCTGTTGCTTTAAGAATCAAATGTACAAGCACTTCTCTGATTGTTTCAATTGCTACAGCTAAATATCTGGGGTGGGCTTTGACTTTGAGGCATAAGGCTCTCGTGAAAATTTCGGGAGCACCTTCGTGAGGGTTCATGCTGATGGGATGTTGGTTAACTCTACCCTTGTCCTAACGGATATATTACTTCTTTTTTGTATAGTATTTTTATTCATTTTTACACATTGTAATTCATCCTTAGTCTACTGAAATGTTTTTTTTAACTAGGCTATTTTAAGTATTTATTGAATAACTGTATGTATTGGACAGGGGATTTTTATTGTTGTCTATTGTTGTATATGTTTGTGTCTTATATGAATTTTTTAAATTCGAATAAAGACTACGATGAATGACTAAAATAAGGACATATTTTCGGAGTTTTCAAATAGCGACAAAGCACTTTTAAATTATTTGTTACCTTTATGTTTTTTTATCCAGTTGACCACTTGATTAAATTTTGCACTTAGGGGAGAGGATGTGGTGTTACTTCCAGAACTGAAGACTTTGCAACTGGGGAACCAGGTTGGAGTTTCTGCTTCAGCTCGACATTCTGTGATTCTGGTCAAATCACTTAGTCTCCCCATGTCTACAACCAAAATGAATTTGTTCTTGTGTGATGTAACCAATGCTCATGTAAAGCACTCCAATACCTGACAAGTCTGCACTATATAACACTGCAAAAACACAAAATAATAAGTGTTTTGCACACTTCTGTCATTGGGCTATATTTGGGCTACATCTGGGTGATTTTGGGCTACATTTGGGCTCTTTTGTCTCCGGTGGCCATCTTGGGAGATTTATTTGTTATGAAGTTTCCTAATTTCCTCATGTACTGCAGTCTCCTCAGTAGGAAATGCTTTCAGTTTTTTACTTTGATTCCATCATGAAGGTATTCAGATATGTCACACATTTGCCATAAATTCTGAATGTTAGCACTCTAGTTGCTCATTAGATCACTGTAGTAAAACTACTGTTCACCATGGAAGTCTGCTCCTGGTATTAAAAGTGCATGTTTCAGTCTGCATGTCAGAATTTTTTAATGAAATAGAAGAGGATTTGAGAAGTCACTCAAAATGTGCCCTCATTTTCTTTCTTCAGCATTAATCATAATTTCTATGGCAAAATGAACCCCCTCATTGTGTTCCTTTTTAAATTAAATGTTTTAAGTGTTACCAGTTTATTCCAATCAAGATGGCTTCAGGTGTGCCATACTTTTGTCATAACGAAGACAGTAAGCGCTCTAGTTGTTTTTAAGAACACTCTGGGACATTCTGTCATTGGGCTATACTTGGGCTACATCTGGGTGATATTTGGGCTACATTTGGGCTCTTTTGTCTCTGGTGGCCATCTTGGGAGACTTATTTGTTATGAAGTTTCCTAATTTCCTCATTTACTGCAGTCTCCTCAGTAGGAAATACTTTCAGTTTTTTACTTTGATTCCATCAAGGCCTTAAAGGCATTCAGATGTGTCACACATTTGCCATAAATTCAGAAAGTTAGCACTCTTTTTGCTCATTAGATCACTGTAGTAAAGCTACTGCTCACCAGGAAAAACTGCTGCTGGTATTGAAAGTGCATGTTTCAGTCTGCATGTCAGAATTTTTTAATGAAATAGAAGAGGATTTAAGAAGTCACTCAAAATGTGCCCTAATTTTTCTTTCTGCAGCACTAATCATACTTTTTATGGAAAAATGAACCCCCTCATTTTGTTCCTTTTTAAATTAAATGTTTTAAGAGTTACCACTTTAATCCAAGCAAGATGGCTTCAGGTGTGCCATACGTTTATCATAAGTAGGACTGTTAGCGCTCTAGTTGTTCTTTGGAACACTCTGGGAAGCTGCAGTAGAACACAAAGGAATCAACTGACAGTCTCTGCCCTTGTTGGATGTACATGTTTTACTGAGAATGTCAGACTTCATTCTCACATGACTGAGAAAGATAATGTGAATTTACAGAAAATAATCTCTCAGTTTAGCTTATAGATCACCTTCCAAACCTCTGTGGGAAAAGCATGAGAAAATATTTTTCTCTCAATCATGATATCCCAGCAGAAGGCTTTTTCACATGGTGAAATCACCTTAGAACATACCACAATTCCTAAATGAGTATGGTACCATCAACAAATGATTTATAATGTAACTAAAGTCTTAAAACCTTCTATTAACTGCAATGCTTTTTAATGAGGTGCTATCATGTATATTGGTCCCAAGATGGCTGCCAACACTTCTTGGATGAAGTGCTGACAGCCAATCAGATCTCAGGATGAGATGTGTGGTTAGGCTCCGCCCACATATATATATGATTTTACTTTTGATTTTCTCAGGAACTACTGAACAGATTGACACCAGACCTGCAAAAGGCACATCCCTGACCTGAGGACTACCTCTCTGCCAAATTTCAAGTAATTCTGTTCAGCCGTTCGGGCTGCACCTTGGACTAAAGGTCCCTATGGAAAATTGCATGGGGAAAACGCGTTTTGGGACCCCCCTTTTTTCTTAGCCCCCGCTTGACGAATCCCCCCAAGACTTTCAGGGTAGGAGTGGAGCGGAGCGCCCCACCTATTTTGAAAGTTTTGCGAGGATTCGTCAACCGGCGCCAAAGTTATTCCAAATAGAATGTTGCGGATTTCCTATGGAAACACAGTCCTAACTATAACTATCTACTGGCGACCGCCAGTAGATAATATATATATATATATATATATATGTGTGTGTGTGTTTTTTTTTTTTTCACTGATAAAACCAAAGGTTACAGGGACATTCTAGTTAGGGTCAGTTTTCACTTCAGCAGTTATAGTTAGCTGAGCTATCTACAACTTGCGCTCCCCAAAATGCACTGCTTACGAGTCTACGACATCACATATTACATCACTCATGACATGGTCAGCGACATCACTGATAACGTCACTGATGACATCTCAAAGGACACCTTGGATGGCATCACTGATGACATCATCCAGTGACTTTGAGTGTTTTTAAAATTTTATGAGTGTTAAATATACATACCAAGGTATATTGGTGAATAGGTTGGTGTATGAGTACCTGTATGGATCATTCAGTGGGTGCATGACTGACTGTATAGGTGAGTGATTATGTGTCTCAGTGAATGTATGGATGAGTGACTGGTTGGGTGAATGTTTGTATTAATCAGGTAGTTGATGTATAAGTTGCTGTATGAGTGTGTGAGTGTTTATGTGAGTGGCTGTATGAGTGATTGATTGGTTATCTGAGTACCTGTATGGATGTCTGAATGTCTGTGCGGGGGTCTGAGGGGGTGTGACTATCTGTATGAAAGAGTGAGTGGGTGAGTCAGTGGCTGTATGGTTTTGTGAATATGTGTGTGTGATGGGCTGTATGGGTGAGTGAGTATACACTACTAGTTGGGGGATAAAGTCCCCTTGGCTCTCTAGGGTCCTTGGGGGCCAAATAGCCTCCTGTTACCTCCAGTAAGACTCACATAGCTGGATTGCTGAGCAATGGTCAGAGGCCACGCCCCTTTCCCCACCACTCTGCAAATGCACCTGCTAGTGCACTGCTGCTTGGGGAAGAAGTCCACTTTAGTCGTGAGGCCCTCAGGAGGACAGTGGACCTCATCCCCCACCAGCAGTGCCCATGAAGACGTGTTTGCAAAGTGGTGGAGAAAAGAGGTGGTCCTCTGACCCCCTCTCATCAATCCCACTGTGTGGGGCTGAGTGGTGGTAATAGGAGGGCTTGTTGGCCCCTTAGGACTGTCAGCAGCCAAGGGCACTTCATCCCCAACCAGCAGCGCATCAAGAGGTGTATATGCAGAGTAGTGGAGAAAGGTGGGGGCCCCATGTGAGTTGCCGGCTTTAAAAACAAAACAATTATGTTCCAGGAAGGGGGGACTGTGTAGCCCCCTTTCCCTGGACCAATTTGGGCCCGGGGACCCCATTCCTCGGGGCCTGATGCTTTTTTATTTTTTGAATATAATTAAAAGGAGAGGGGTCGGCAAGGCCCCGCTCCAGAGCTAAATTTGGCCCCTGGACCCGAACCCCTGGGTCCCAGCCTTTCATTATTTTCTTTCAAGGCAAATTTTTCCACAGGACCCCATCCCTGGGGCCAGGCCTTTTTTTTTTTACAAAAGGGGAGGGGTCCTATCCCCATGGCGATGCCTTTTCTTTTGAAAATTGTTGTTAAAGGGAGGGGTACCCAGGGCCGAGCAGCCCCTCTCTCAGGCCATTTTTAGCCACGGAAACACCATAACACGGGACCAGGCCTCCTCATTGGGGACAGTGGGGGAGCCTGAATGACCCCGCAGTCCTCGCCGGCTCCCCGCCTCCTGTGGGAGCCTGCATTGCTTTTTACACACAGGGAGCTGCTGACATGAAGTTCCCTGTGTGCCGAAAGTGAGAGAAAAATGCTCTTGATTTCTGAAACCAGAGTCCTAATTTTCCATGGCATGGCTGGAGCACTTCTCCCACCATGCCATTGCAAACTGCAATGTCCTGGAGTGGGTTCCCCTGGACATTGCTGGAGCCGGCCCTAGGGGCTGGTTGTCCCCATGGCCATCTAGGGCTCCTGGAGGGGGGTCACAATGCCCCCCTCTTTCCTTGATTAGGAGCTTGCCCAGATAAACAACAACTGCCAAATTTCTCTGGGTTTGAATGAGTGAAATGTCAGCATAACTATGACATCCCTGTAAACTTTGTATTTTTTCACTGAATTTCTAAGATTTTTTAAATTCTATTTTCTAACTATAATGCTTCTGTAACCTTTGGTTTAGTCAATTAATTTCTAAAGTTTTGTAAATGCTAAATACTCACTATAAAGTCACTGTTACCTTTGTTTTTTTCAGTGAATTTCTCAGGTTTTTCAAATTCTATTTCCCAACTGTAATGTCCATGTAACCTATGATTTTTTAATTACATTTCTAAGGTTTTTAAATTGTCCTTTCTATCTAAAATGGTTCAATATTTTTATAAGTTTGTATTTTCTTCAGTAGATTAATAAGCATTGTTTTTTTGTTTACATTTTTTATATATTCATGACAACGTCACGATCCACAAGAACATGTCACAAAATGGAAAACAAAAAAAAGCAGACCACCAACACATCCAAAAATAGTATGCCAAAAAATGTATTCTGAACATTACCCTACACACATTACTGTATACATTTATCTTTCATAGCATGTTTAAACTCATATTTTTGTACTAAGTTTCTTTAAAAACAATCTTTCTGACCTATTTTCCGTTTTCATGGTTATTTAGGATGAGCGACGTTGCAGTTAACCGCAACGGTCACACCTTTTCCAGAAAGAGAAACCACATATATGCACACATATTACAGTATTTTACACACCAGGGGTTAATTACTGTATACTTCAAACTCATGCTTTTCTAGTGTATTTCTAGAACAACTATCTCTAAAACCAATTTTCCGTTTTCGGGGTGAGGCAATGACGATGTTGGTTGTCGTGAACCCCACGGTTACGTCGCGAAAGAGGAAAGCAAAAGGAGGAATTCAATAGCCACCATCACATAAAAAAATGATAGCTACATAATTAATCCTAACCATCACAGTAGATAACTGACCATATAAATAACTCTATAAAAACATTTATAAAAATCTTAATATCTCTATACCAATGCGTATTAATGATTATTATTTTTTATATTTCTACCAATATTCGCAACAACGTTGATAGTAACCCGGGGCTTAAAACTCTCGGAGTTTGCAGATTTTTGGCAACTCCGCGTTCCATGTAGAACGCGGAGTTGTCGGAAAACTCCACCCTCTGCAACGGAGCAGAGGTTTTTTTGTGTTCACAGGCCCAAAATGCATTTTTGCATGTGCGGGAGTGACTTACCGGGTGCCTGCGATTGCCGGTGAGATTTTCTATCTGTGCGCGAGCAGCATGAGATTTGGTAACCGGCTGCACGGTCCCGCAAGAGTGTGCGATCACAAACACGTCATTTGGTGCGCCATTGGACTTCCAGGGGAAGTTTAGTCAAGAACTCGATCCCGAACAAGCAGAATGTGCAAGCTGGCAAGTGTTCTCTCCTGAGCAGCATCAAAACCTTCTCAAAATGACGATTTGGATAAAGAAAACTCCTCAGATTGACATTTGGCTGTACTTTTTTGTGCAAGGAGTCCTTTTTATTTATTTTATTTTTTTTCTAGAGGAAGGAAGTACCCCAGAGTCTCCAACTTCCTGTTCCTGTTCAGCGGCCTCCTCCCAGTTCTTTGTCCATCCCCTGTTCACTTTTCATTTGGATTTGGAGCTGGAAGGATTACTCTTTGTGTCTGCTGCATCATTGGATATGAGGACTGTTGAATTTGAGATTTCACAAGTAAGTTGGAAAATGTATGTTGTTTGTTTGATTGGGGCATTGCACCTACATTTTTTGTACTTTTCATCATTTAAATATATATATATATGTTGTGGGTGGCCTGTAGTTTCAGTAGGGGCCTAGTTGTTTCTTTGCAAGTAATTTTTGTTCTTTTATAAAGGAAACATGTTGCACAGTTCACTACATTTTTTCCAACTTTTGAAATTAATTTGCAATATTTATTTTAATTCACTAGCCCAGTAGTCTGCCAATAGGCCTTTCAGCCCAGAGCTACTCATGGGTGCATGAAGCAACTGTTTTTGTGGTGTCTGTTGAATTTAAACATCATTTAGGGTATGGATGGCATTGGATTGAATTGCAAGATGTGTTTTTTGGGTATTTTTGTGGTGTTGTGTAACTTGCAAACCTTTTTTAAACTTGTGGATTTTTGTTTTGGCATTGTTGCATTAAAGCTGTGTAGTTTAGCATGCTTCCTTTATCAGTATGTTTGAAATAGTTGGCCAGCATTTGCCTTTGCTGAGCCTCTCCGTGTGGCCAGGGGCCTTGTTGAAAAGTCTGTGTCCATATAGGCCTGCTTGAGTTCATTGTTTTCCAGGGCTCCTGCTTGTTGTGATTGACCATGTGGCTGGTGGCCAGTTTATGGTAGTAGTTAGTGTGCTTTTGCCATAGGCCTGCATGTCTTTGTATTTTTGTTGTTGTTCGACTTCTTTCCTAGCCTTCCTGAGTGTACAGTACACCATGAAAGCCCTTCTTGTCAAAGTCTCACACATGGCTACACTGTATTGTTATGTTTTTTTAATAACTGGTGAAATACATTTTATAATATCAAAATGCTGGCTGACTCCAATCTGCAAGAACCTTAAATTTCTCCATTTTTCCCAAGCCTGTAGAACATTAACCTATGATACCCACCCCCCTATTGTATTTGCAGTATCTCGTTATCTTATAGGTATGTGGCGTAGGTGACAATCATTTTTAACCTGATATTTGTGTTATGGAATTATTTTGATCTTAAATTCTTTCATGGTTGATAACTCTTAGCTTAATCTTCTTCTAATGTTCTATGTCTATTTAATGTATTATTTATATGTGCTGTTTTTGTATTTGCACTTTTATGGTCTTTTGACCGCAATAAAGTTATCAACTGCTGCTGCTGTTATGTTTTTTTAATAACTGGTGAAATACATTTTATAATATTAATAACACAGACAAGTGTGACCACACACTTAGTTATATATTATATTTGTGTGTTTGTACGAGTAATAATTAAACTACAACACTGAATGCTACGTTTTACTGATGTTCTTCTTGCTTCTTTGCTTTTAGGTGCACAAAAGAGGAGGAGACAACATCACCCATTGTACTGCCAGACAGAAGTTCTGCTGCACATGACGTCACATGATGTGTGACCACAGACATCTCTTCAACTTGTGCCACTGTGTGCTGCTGAAATCTTGAAGATGGCGCCAAAGAAAGGTACCAGGTCTAGTACCAAGAAAGTTGCCAGTGAGAAGAAGGCACTGCCACTTACCAAGAGCGGAGTGTCACCCAAGACCTTTTTTGAGAAACCAAAAATTGTACCTGAAGCAGCGGCTTCTGGGGAGCGAGCTGGGAGCAGCCCCCCCACATCAGTGGACTCACCCCACCAACCTAGGCCCAAGCCCATGTCTGTCGCAGAGCCAGCCAGTCTAATCATGAGTCCAATGGCGACGAGCAGTGATGTTGAAATTGACTTATCGCAGAGTAGTACCCAATTAATGCAGGAAAGTAAGATAAGTGTGCAACAACAGCCGCAACCACGGCCCCCAATAGTAGTTGTTCCTCCCGAATAATGGTCAGTTCAGGAGATCGAGCTTCATGCAGAGGAAGAAGAAGATCCATTGTCTTCCAGATCCCCAGCAAGGAAATGGAGGGTTAGTCGATCTACTTCTTCTGAAAGCCCCCTTCTGATAATCTAGACGTCACTTGGAAGTCACCTCAGTCTGAGAGTGAAACACGCCATGAGACAAGGCTATGGAAAAGGAAGGTTCCAGAAAGCCTTAGAGTTATGGAGGAAGATGTAGAAGAGGAAGATGATGATGAGCCAGTCATCATGGACATTAGTCCTGCCTCAGTGGAGTCTGACATTGCCACATCCAAAATTGCTGTGATGGATATGGCACAGATACCACCAACACAGATGATGCCACCAAAAACACCTCCAGCTTCCATATTTTGCCAGCAGCGACCTACATCTACCTCAACCACCTCAGTAAAATAGGTACTGCAGGGAGTCAAACATCATGCCCACCTACCAGTTCATTTGACAATGCAAGTGGCACCAGCAGTGCCAGAAAATTTACCTCCCCAGTTTGGGACTTTTTTTCGGTTAGCAAGAAGGAGGTGAACATTGCTATATCCTCCAATTGTGGACAAGGTGTTAGTCGGGGTAAGCTTGGTACAAACTATGGTACTGGAGGCCAAACAACAGATATGAGACAACACCACTTGATCCAGTAGGAGGCACACCTTAGCAGCTAAAAAACTGCACCCATTGTTGTTGGACGGGATGAAGAAGTAGAAGATCCGATCATGGTGGAAGGTGAACACGAGGGAGACATTTTCTCTGGTACACAAAGCAGTCCTGTCCCCAGCAGTGGTACTGCCCACATCCTCATCAGCTACATCGCAATGGCACAAGAGTCAGGCTGAGACACCAACGGGCAAAGGCAAAAGAGTACCGCAACGAAAAAACGTGCATTGAGCCTAACATTTGGCGTCAAGTAGTCACCTGCATCAGTGGCACCAGAAAAGAAAAAAATCCATGCTACCATTATCAGCATGTTTAGGTCAGAGGGGCAGTACAAGCGCAATCACCCAACGTCACCTTTGTACAACGCAAAGCTGGCTAAATATGTTAACACTGGACCTCCTCCCTTTTTCTTTTGTGGAAGGGGTGGGTTTTCTTGAATTTGTGGCAGCCATCTGCCCAAAATGGAAGGTTACCAGCCGGTCCTATTTCTCCACAGTTGCTATTCCAGCATTACATCACAATGTGCTGAATTGCTTGGACAAGCTTTGCAGCAGAGTGCTGTTCACACTATCCACCTGACAACAGACATTTAGACCAGTTGCCAAGCCACTGATAACATGTTCATCACTGTACAGTGGATCTCTTTTGTGGGGGTTAGAGAACAGGTATCTGCAGCAGATGTTGTTGATACTACTGAGATTTTTAATGCTGCTCGGAAACATGCAACTGTAGCCCTGTTCGCCATAGAGAAATCTCTTACTGCTGCAAACATTTTGGAAGACTTTGACAGCAAGGTCTTTGAATGGCTGCGACCAAGAGAGCTTAACATTGGCTTTGTTGCCACGGACAATGGCAGTAATATAGTTAAGGCCATGGCGGCTATTTCAGGGTCCTGTGTTTGTTGCACTGCATTACCATCATTGTTCAAGACTTTCTGAAAAAAGAAGACTGAGTCAGGAACTTACTGACCACCTGCAAAAGAATCTGCGCACATTTTAGCCATTCTTTTAAAGCCCGGAAGCAGCTGAGGATCATTCAATTTGATAATGGAATGCCAGTTAAAGCAGTCATCCAGAAGGTGTCAACACAATGGAACTCAACTTATTACATGCTTGAACATCTGTTTGAGCAGAACAGACCAATCAATGAATATGTCATGCAAAGAGGGGATGCTACTGTGAAAGGAATGATCATTGAGATGGACCAATGGGGCCTAGTTAAATGCCATACAGAGATGCTTCTTCCTTACGAGGTCTTCACACATGAAGTCAGCAAGGAGGACTGTACTATGGGCCAAGCTATCCCATTGTTGCACATGCTACAGGAACAGCTGAAGGGGGTGTCTGCAATGTACGCAGGTGTGGATGAAAAAAAAGAAGCATATGAGTTGGTGGAGAGTTTAACCCTTCTCTTATCTGAAATACAAGGGTGCAAAGAGCCATTGTGTCATCCAACCATTACATTTGTGCCACATTTCTGGATCCACGGTACAAACCATCACTGCACAGTTTCATTCCTTTTTCAGATGGGGATGTTGCCAACTACAAAACTTGGTTAGCTGTGGAAGCCAGTCACTTAGAGAAAGAACGGCTGGGAATTAGAGGCCCACTACTCCAGGGCACAACAAGTAATGCATGGCAGCCGGCTTCAAGTTCGACTTCAGAGCCTGAGGGCAGTATGGTTGGCTCACAGCAGCCAAAACCACCAACAACATCAAGAACAACATCGACAACAAGAACAGGAGCATCAGCCCCAAACTCAGCACAGGAATGCTGAGGAAAAGGCAAAAGAGGCTGAGCAAAGTGGAGCTCCCAAGAGCATTGAGCGGATGGTCCAGGCCTATCTGGAAGACTCAACAGAGGTCTACTTCGATCAAATCCCATTGCTGTATTGGTATGGGAAAAGGCGCCAATGGCCAGTGCTCAGTAGACTGGCAATAAACTATCTGGCTTGCCCTGTCACAGGTGTCTCTTCTGAGCATGTTTTCAGTGCTGCTGGTGCTGTTCTAACAGTGAGAAGGACCAGTCTCTGGCCCCAAAATGTGGAGAGGTTGACCATGATCAAAATGAATCAGCACTTTATACCACCGGATTACACCATACCTGAAGTAGCTTAGCAGGAAGATGATGACGGTGACTCAGGTCATGGAATTTGTGTGATAGATGACCTACTTCTGGGTGAACCACCAGAGTTTGAGGACGAGATCTACTTCCCTGACAACTAGGCTTTCGAGTTACTTTCTTTCTTGATTTGATGCCCCAAAATAAGCCCTCCAAAAAGATATAGCTAAGGAATATTATTTAATTTTATAATTTTTGTGTGTCACTGTCTTTCTGCTTCGAATCACAACAAATCCATCACCACCGTATTACTCTTCTATTGCTGGATTGGAGTTGCAACTGTGTGCAGTCAGTGAAGAAGTCCACTCCTCCGAGTCCTGCTCCTGACTCACCCTAAATCCATTTCCCTCAAGCCTGGCATTGGATGGAAAATAGTGCAACAAATTTGAAATGTGTGCCTGCCTCATCGAGTCCCTCCAAAGAACCTGACTATATCTATCCTCCTTTCCGAGCCTAGGGGGACTTCCCCGGAAGAACAGGTAAATGATGGCATGAATTGCACGCTGACACTGACTGATTGGTGTTTGTGTTGTTATGCATGATGTCTAATCTACTAGTATTTAATCTACACACAAAAAAGTGACTCAAGTCAATGTTTCCCTTCTTGTAGTTCAATAACAAAATTGTACTACTGCAGGCCGATCCATTGCATTTTTGATTCTGGACTCACTCGGAACACTACAGATTTGGACACCATGATGACCATACCATACTCGCAGTCAGTCAGTAGGATCGGAGATGATTGATGGAATAAATAACTCAGGTGTTTCATGAAGTGGCCTAAAAGGTAAACAACAACACCAGACCTACATGTCTGTATAGTGGTGGAGGCGAGTGTGGTGGTATGACTGACAGTGGTGCATTGATTTTGTTACTTAATTTGGAAAATGATATGTTGCTGTTTGTGTATGTGTGTGTGTGCTCAGTGCTGTCTGGCTCAAAATCTAAGCTAAGTGGAGGTTGGGTGGACGGGCCTGCTCCTGTTGTTGGAGGTAACTGCTGTAAACAGAGTAGACATGATTATGCATGCCGTCTCTGAATGTTTTCTTGTTTCATTCTTCCTTAATTTATGCAGTTTAACTTTATTTTCCTCCTTGATTATTCAATATCCTTTTCGTTTTTCCATCTACACTTACAGGCCAGCTTTTACCCTGTGCTATCCTGGGAAAACCAACTCACATTAACATTACCAAACCGCACCTGCCAGGCAGGCTCCCAATATTGAAGGGCGGACCGTCCAAGGAAGGACCAAGAGGAATGCCCAGATGCAACTCTCAATTTAACCATAATTATTTGATTAATTATTTTCTCTTCAATCTTTATGACTGTGTGTGTTGTTGTTTAATATTTTTGCTTATATTTGACTCCTACAGATATTTTTTCATTTTCTTTGCTAGCTTTAAAAGAAAGCCCAGCACAACAGAACATAAAATGTATGTAACTTGGGTCTCTCTGGGGGCAGACAGGAAAGGCAATTGCATAATAATAATAGTTAAAAATATACTGATGCCCTGTACTACTAGTCTAGTACTACTCATCAATTCAAGTCATCATCATCATCATCATACATGCATTTCCTTTTTCTCCCTTAACAGATTTATGATGGTCGGCTGCCAAGATTATGTGTTTTCCATGTATAGTGTTTGTCTTTGTCAAACTTTTCCTTCAACCCCCCCCCCTTCCCAACCATTCATCAAACCCTATCCCTCTTCCCCATGGCTATGTAATTTATATTGAGGTGTGACTAAATGAATCTACAGCAAAATTGATCACACACTTGCTGGGGCGGATATAGTGAAAGCAACACTAACTCAAGGTAGGGCAAAGATCTTCTTCTGCTCTAAGTATATATACTTCACTTTAGCCCACACTGGCAATATTAGATTGGCCACCCATGCACAGTACTCAATATTCAATTTGTTTTCTCCAGAGGAACATCAATAATCCATCATAATAAAATAATTGGTTGCCAGCATCTCGTCATCATCAATCATCATCCTAGTTCCAGCACTAAACATTACGAAGGTGCTTGTCCACTTCATCATCATAGCTAGAGTCAACTTCAGTTTGTAACTTGTACTAGGCTAGCCCTCAAGGCATTCTGGTTTATTTTACTTAAGCATTGCTTATCATCATCATGGTTTCTTGTTTGGCAGTCTTCTTGTGTACTGTACTTCTACTACTCGTTGCCGAGTCTCCCTCAGTTGACTGACTGTCTCATTTTCTTTTTTGCAAATGCTACTGTCAGTGTCTACTACTACTACTACCATCACCATGGCACATTGGGAAACCAAACCATCACCATGCAGCCATCGCTTCGCCTAAGTATAAATAAACATCAATCACAGGTAAGAGAAGAAGTTTGAGGAGGCATAATTAATAATATAGAAATTAATTCATTAATTCACACACCCACACCCTTTCGAGTCCATAGGAGTTTTAGTTGCAGACTGCATAGATTAGGACTAGGAGGAGAGACTGACAGTACTAGTAGGACAAGTCACAAGTGAGGGTACCGCACCTATCTGTTGATCTGTTACACTATCAGCAGATTATTTCAGTCAAAAACTGGCAGCAAGGGAAAGCCGTGTGAAGTAAAAGAGTAACACCCCCCAAAAACATTTACATCATATGTAAACTATAAATAATGTATTCCCCTAACAAATAAACGAATGAAAAAAACACAACACCTGACCCGCCCCTCTCCCAACCCCAACCAAAGTCCATAAGAATACAATGTGAATTATCCATAAACCCCAGATTTTCTCCAACACCCAATTCCTACCCACCAAAAAAAAGATTAAAAAAGGGGCAAGACGACGGAGTTCTAGCGGCGGGCTCGCCGGATCTTGGTACTCTCCAGGGCATTTATCCGCTCCTCCAGGCACGCCATTCGGAGGGGCATGCAGCGCTTAAATGCCTTACAGTTGCATGCACAAGGGTGGGCAGCAGTGTTCAAAGAAGTGCAGCGGGCAGCTTTCAGACAATGGCGCCACACCACTGGAGGCACTGGGGTTCCTGGCTGGGGCCCGGGGCATTGGCGGAGGCTGCAGCTGCTGCCCCCTCCTCTTCCTCCGTCAGAACCACCAGCTGCAGATATTCGGTACGGATGGCCTCCAGCATCCATTGCCAGGCCATGGCTGCTAACTCCTTCCTCTTTGGCGGTTTTGGTTTGGGAAGGAGTAACTATATCGAGAAAGAAAAAAGAGAATTGTAACCAATATTCTTAGTAAAACAGTAACACAAAATTAATGATATACATAGTTATATAACCGGGTCTGGTGGCTCAGTGGGCTAATGCGTCCACTGCAGGGGCCTGTGTTCGATCTCATGGTCACAGGTTCAAATCCCGGCGGATCCGCTCAGCCTTTTATCCACCAGAGGTCGATAAAATGAGTACCATTGAGTTGGGTAACAACAAACATCTGTTATTCAGCGCCAAGATACCCCTAGTGGTGAACGTGCGCTTTACAAATACACATGTTATGTTATGTTATAATTATAGTGGCACAGTAGCACTAACAAGCACAGTATATAACATTGTGGTATCCTCCCACTTCCTCTGCCGCTAACATTTGTGGGAGTTTCAGGCATTACTACTAGGCGCCATTGCTGCCCTTATTCTGCCTCTTTCTGCTCATTTCTGACCTTTTGCCTCTTTCTGCTTCCTTCTGACCTTTATTCTGCCTCTTTTTGCTTGTTTCTCACCATTATCTTGCCTCTTTCTTCTCATTTCTCACCTGTATTTTGCTCTCTCTGCTAGCTGGTGACCTTTATTTTGCTCTTTCTGCTCATTTCTGACCTTTAGTGTGCCTCTTTCTGCTAATTTTTCACCTTTATTTTGCCTCTTTCTGCTGACCTTAATTTGGCCTCTTTTTGCTTGTTATTGACCGTTATTCTGCCTCTTTCTGCTGGTTTCTGACCTTTATTCTTCCTCTTTCTGCTCATTTATCACCTTTATTTTGCCTTTTTCTGCTCTTTTCCACAGGACCACGGGGGCAACCTCAAGGCCCCGCAGTCCCAGATGGCTCAACGCTTCCATGGAAAGGCAGCTCCCTCCGTGCAGGAGAAATCATTTCATCTCTTTCACTGCCCGCATGTCTGTGGGCAGGGAAAGAGATGAAACCTCTGCACACTTTGATAGCTTCTGCCCCCTGGAACAGAGATCTTTTCTTTTGCTTGACTGGATCTAAGCAAATGATAGTAGCTGTGTCCTGGAGTACCCCAGCACATAGCAGAAGCTGGCCCTTGGGGTGGCAATCTCAAGGGCCATGTATGGCTTCAGGAGGGGAGCTGCACAGCCTCCCTTCTTATGTCTGCACAGCCTGGGAGGTGGGGTCCCTGGGGCTGAGAATGGCCTGGGAGTGTGGCCATGTGCCCCCCTCCTTTTTTTAAAGCCACAGTGAGGTGGTTGTCCCCTGGGTGAAGGTGGATCCAAATGGCACACCAAGTCAATTTATTTATAGCCCTGGGAAGGTTGTGGCCCCAAGGGCTTGGGGGGTCCACGAGGTCCCCCCATTTCTTTACATTTTGCCCCGAGGAGGTGGTTGGTCCTGAGGCTCGGGGGTCCTCTGGAACACCCCAGTCAACTTATTTATAGCCCCAGTGAGGTTGTGGTCCTTGGGACATTATAAAGTCCAAGGAGGGGGCCCGTGCTCCTCTACTTTAAAAAAAAAAAAGCCTGCATGCCTCTGGGAACTGGCTCATCTGGGGGCTATGATGTAAAAAAGCATTAGAGACCGCACTTGGTTTTTCTTTACTATTGCCACAGCTCACATATATCATGCACATGTGCATCCAACACATATGCAGTTGAAATGCACACACAGGTATCAATATATTTGTAAAACATACTCACCACAGCCACAAGATACCCAGCTCCATGCTGCCGGCCCCATGTCCCACTTGTGATATGGCAGCGTCATGGGCTGCTTAAGGGGGGCAGACACGTTCTATGCCGGTCAGACCCCCAAACTCATAATAAGGCCTTTACTGTTTGCTCTTGCTTGGTGAGAGCTTTAAAATTGCTCCTGCCAAGCGAGAGAAAACACAGGTTTCCTTGTCTGGACTGATGAGCTCCAAAGGACATAACTGGAGCGCGTGGTTAACCTCTCTTTTGTTTGCAATGAGTAGGCCCGAGAATTGGGCCCTTGCGTCAAAAATTGCCCTTTTTATTGCCAGGCCATGGGGTGAAATCAGCTTGGGAGGGGGCCATGTACCCCCTCCCCTTCATTCTTTCAGCCAGGAACTGGGGGTGGCAGTCCCAAGGACTGAAATTGGCCCAGGAGAGTGGTGCCATATGTCCCCTCCCAATATTATAAAAGGCTGGATCCAGAGGAATGGCATCCTTGGCCATAGGGAGGGCTGCATGTGCCCCCCCTCCCCAAAATTCATATTCCTCCGGGACCTGGATGGGGGGGGGCAATTAAAAAACAGATGTCATCAGTGATGTCACTGACGATGTCATGAGTGATGTAATAGGTGAGTCATAAGCAGGGCATTGTAAATTATAGTTAGCTCAGCTAATTTTAACTGCTGAATTTCACTGTTTTTTTACGAGTGAAACCAGAGGCTAACTATAATGTCTCTGTAACCTTTGGTTTTTACAGTGAATTTCTTCATTTTTTTACTCCATTTCCTAACTACAACGTCCCTGTAACCTTTGTTTTTTTAGTGACTTTTGAAGTTATTAAATGCTAATTCCTAACTATAATGTCCCTGTAACCTTTGTTTTATTCAGTGAATTTCTATGGTGTTTTAACTAGTAGTCGCATTTGCTGAGTGGTAGAGATAGGGGCCTGGGCCTCCGACCAGCTCTCAGGAATCCCGCTGTGTAGGACTTACAGGAGGTACCAGGAGGGCTTCTTGGCGCCCAAGGTCCCCTAGGAGTAAAGTGGACTTTAGGTTTCAGGGACGTTATAGTTCGGAATTAGCATTTAAAGAAACCTTAGAAATTCACAGAAAAAAACAACAGGTTACAGGAATGTTATAGTTAGGCTGACATTTCACTTGTACAAAACTTGTGAAATTCAGCCGTTATAGTTAGCTGAGCTAACTATAACTTGCTCCCCCGCAGTGCACTGCTGATGACGTCACATATTACATCACTCATGACATGGTCAGGGAAATCACTGCTGACATCACTGATGACATCTCAAATGACATCACTGATGACATCATCCAGTGACTGTGAGTTTTTTTAATGATGAGTTTTATCTTTATCTGTTTGTTTATATAGCCCTAGTCAAACTCATTCTTAAATGTTTTATATGTTTGCTTTTATGGCTTTTAGTGGCCTAATAAAGTATCTTTGACCTGATCTGACCTGACTGTTAGAGTTTCAAGGCGTATTGAAGAATGAGTGGGTGTATGAGTGTCTGTATGGATGATTCAGTGGGTGCATGACTGACTAATAAGTGAGTGATTATACGTGTCTCAGTGAATGTATGGGTGAGTGACCAATCTGTGTGAATGTCTGTATCAGTCTGTCACTTGGTGGGTAAGTTGCTGCATGGGTTGGTGAGTAGCTACATGAGTGTCTATATGGGTTATTGATTGCTTGTCTGAGTACCTGTATGGGTGCCTGAGTGTCTGTGTGGGTGGGTGAGGGTGTGCGTGACTCCCTCCATGGATGTGTGAGTGGGTGATTCACTGGGTGTATAGGTTCATGAGTGCATCTGTGAGGGGCTGTATTGGTGAGTGAGTATGCATATGGCTTTGTCAGTGATTGAATGGATGTCTCATTGGTATAAGGGTGAGTAACTGCATATATGAAAAGCAGTATATGTTAGTGTTGGAGTATATAAGTAATTTCATGTGTTAGTGAGTAATTGCAAGAGTGGCTGTATGGTTGTGTCAGTGATTGTATAAGAGAGTAAGTATGTGTTAGTATCTGTACCAATAAGTGAGGTGGTGTGTGTATAACTGTATAGGTGAATAAGTGTCAGTGTGAATAACTCTTTGGCTGAGTAACTAGGTGTGTGAGTTGCTCTATGGATGAGTAACAGTTTATGAGTGTCTGTATGGGTGTATTAGTGGATATATCAGTGGCTGTATTGACGAGTTACTGGGGGTATGAGTGGCTGTATGGCTGAGTGAGTGGATGTGTGTATCGACTTATGAATCTGTGAGTGGGTATATACTAACTGGTATTGGTGTGTCTATGGTTTTGAGAATGGTAGTCTGAAATTTGGAGTGGGTGTATGAAAGGTTATATCGGGGTGTGAATAGGTGCATCAGAGATTATGAGGATTCTGTCATCAGTGATGTCATCAGCGATGTCATTTTAGATGTCATCAGTGATGTCACTTACCATGTCATGAGTGATGTAATATGTGACGTCATCAGCAGTTACAGTTAGCTCAACTAACTATACCAGCTGAATTTCACAGGTTCTGTACAAGTGAAATGTCAGCCTAACTATTCCATGAAAATATATATTTATATATATATATATATATACACTCCTCATGCTTCCATATTAAAAATGGACACACTCTAAGGTGCGTTTCCTTTGAAAGGCTGACAAAACAGCAGAGATCCTCTTTCCACCTTTAGATTAAGTAAAACTCTTGAACGTTCAATTAAATTCCTGCCCTTTGGGGGGTTGTCAGTTCTTTCATCCCTGGGTCTCATTTCACTGCTTGGAAAATCTAATTCTCATTGATTTAAGGAACTGCGCTCCTCTGGCCCTCTCTGCTGCCTTCACTGCTTCAGTGTATTCCTCAAATTGAAATGTTTGGTTTCTTGGAATTAAATTACCGGTTGACCAAGCATGTACAAAGTTGCCTGAAATTAATTTGTCTGTCTAATCCTGAAAGATTTAATGCCAAGATCACCTTCCTTGTTTTTTTCTGCCAGTTACTAATTTCCTTTTTGTCTTGGATATTACACTAACTTAGACTGATATCCACTCTTGGACGAACCAAGCATCTTTGGTTGAGGTCTTACTTGTAAAGAATTGTCATCAGTGGTGTAATTTCCACAGCTTTTTTTATGGATTAAGATACATAGTTCAGATGGCCACCTAGTTCAGTGTGCCTTTGTTCATGGCTGAGTCACAGTGAGTTGTCTAGATTGAGGGTGCCCTACCACGGAGTTTGGTTTTCTATCCTTACACTAAACTGATATAGACACATCCACAGCTTCTGAAAATCTATAGCTCCCAGTCTTGCTTTTTGGTGCTTCTATCCTACAGCCTTTACAACATGGGCATTACATTGTAATGCCTTTACCATGCATCCATTACCACCCAAGGCCTTTATGATGCATTGCCTTTAGAACACAAACCTTTAGCATGACTATGTCTTTACAACACATGCCTTTATATTGCAAGGTAAGTATATATATAAAATAAATGTGTATGTGTGTGTGTATATTTTTTACTAGAGGTTAGGGATAGATAGCGGTATTGGCTGCTAGGGGTCCTTTTAGGATTTATGACTATTGGGTGATAAATGGGTTTTTAGGGGTGTGTAGGGGCATTGTGTGTTAAGGGCATTTTTAGGGTTTAGGAGCTGGTGAGGGTACTGAATGGTAACAGTATTTTTAGAGTTTAGGGCTGGGTAGGTGTATTGGGTGATAAGGGTGTTTTTAGGGTGGGTGAGGGTATTGAGTGGTAAGGAGGATTTTAGTGTTTAGACATGGAAAGGGGTATTGGGCAGTAAGGGTGTTTTTATGGTTTAGGGGCAGATATAGGTATTCTGTGGCAAGGGTGTTCTTAGAAGCTTAGGGGCAAGTAGGAGTATTGGATGGTAATTAAAAAGTGGGGGGTTTGGGGTTTCCCCAATTTAAAAATTATAAGATATATATCATATATCCTACAGTAAGTGCGTATGGATGGTGGTGCAGCCTAAACTGCAGGGGTGCCCATCGAACGCCCGCTCCCAGGCGTGCTTAAATCCAAGGTACTTCTGCAAACAATAAACCACAGAACGGCACTCCAAGTAGTGCTGCGTTGTTTATTCTGCACCGCAGATCAAAGCATGTATAGTGTTAGACACGTTTCAGCTTCAAAAGCCTTTGTCACTATACCTGCACACAAAAGCACTTCCTATTTGCATTGATACTTCAACACTGAAGATGGACAATGATTCTATAGATCTGTGGTGGACATATTGGGGTATTTCAGTTTGTAGAGCTTGTGCATATTTTACTAATACATCTTTCCTTCTTGGTAACTGTAATTATTAATAACTAGTGCTCCAGTGGGCCAATGACTGACAGTCTCAAACATTTACTTAAAAAAGCAAAGCTTACTCAGATGTTATAGTTAGGTTCAGATTATACACCCACTCATACAGCCACTCACTCACCCATACAGTCACTCACACAGCCAGTCTGTGACCCCACAGCTACTCACACACCTATTTATTCACTCATACAGCCTCTCAATAGTTACTCACACATCCACACAACTACTTACATACCCATTTACTCATCCAAACAAGCACTCACATATCTACTCACTCACCCATACAATGACTCATACAGGTACTCACTCTCCAATGCAACAACTCACACACCCACTTAGTTACCAAAACACCTACACAAACAGCCACTAACTCACCCATACATCTACTTACACACACAGTCACTCACCCATACAGCCACTCACAAAGTCACTCTGTCACCCATACAACTACTCACACACCCACTCAACCAGCCATACAGCCACTCACACACCCACTCACTCACCCATACAGCCACTCAGACACCCACTCACTTACCAATGCAGCCACTCACAGCCACTCATTTACCCATATAGCTCCCCACACACCCACTTATTCACCCATACAACCACTCACACACCCACTCACACACCCATAAAACCACTAAGACACCCGCTCACACACAGATATACACAATCACACAGCCACGCACATGATATATGTTAGAAATAGTATCACACATTAGTAGTACACAAAGCACATAATTGAACGTTTGCAGTACCTTATTATAGGTGTTTAACACTCATAAATATTTAAAAAACAATCAATGGATGGTGTAATCAGTGATGGCATCAGTGATGTCATTTGAGATGCCATCAGTGATGTCAATCAGTGATGTCACTGACCATGTTATGAGTGATGTAATATGTGCGGTCATAAGCAGTACATTGCAATATTGTAAGTTATAGTTAGCACAGGTGACTATAACTTTTGAATTTGTATGGTTTTATGTGTAAATAATCTGAGCCTAACTATAACGTCCCTGTAACCTTTGTTTTTTCAGTGAGCTTCTAGTTTTTCTAATGATATATTCTAACTAGACCATCCCTGTCACCTTTGTTTTATGTTGTGAACTTTGAAGGTTTTTAAAATTGTATGGACTAACTGTAACCTGTAACCGTTGAGAGTTGCTACATGAGTGGCTGTATATATATGTGAGTATGTGTATGAGTGGCTTATTATTGTGAGAGTATCTGAGTGTATCTGTGAGTATGTATGGGAGAATCTGAGTGGGTTTGTGAGTTTGTGTGTGTGTTTGAGTGGGTCTGTGAGTGCCTACATGGGTGTATAAATAGGTGTGTGAATGTCTGAGTGGATCTGTGAGTGGGTGTGAGAGTGTGTGAGTAGGTCTGTGAAAGGATGTGTGAATGCTTCTGTGAGTATGTGAGTGGCTGTATGTGTGCCTGTGTGGAACTCTGAGATGGTATGTGAGTGTCTGTGTAAGTCTGTGAGAGGCTCTGTGAGTATGTGAGTGGGTCTATGAGTAGGTGTGTGAGAGTTGCTATATCACTGGGAGTGTGTGTCTGAGTGGATCTTTGAATGAGTGTCTGACCTTCTGAGTAGGACTGCGAATGGGAGTCTGAATTTATATGTGGGTATGTGAGTGGCTGTGTGGGTCTCTGAGTGTCTGTGTGAGGGTCTTTGTAGCTCTGTGAGTGGCTGTGTGTATTCCTGTGTATGCATGTGAGGGGCTGTGTGGATCTCTGAGTGGATGTGCTAGTGGTCTTTGAGTGGGTATGTGAGTTCCTGTGTGGGTCTGTCACTGGTTATGTGAGTATCTGAGTGAGTTTGTCACTGGGTGTATGAGTGTCTAATGGGTCTGTGAGTGGGTGTGAGAGTGACTGACTGGGCCTGTGAGTATGTGTGTGTGTCTGTGTCTGTTTGGGTCTGTGAGTAGGTTTCTGAGTACCTGTATGAGTGGTTGATTGAGTCCCTGCATGAGTCTGTGAATGGGTCTGTGAGTTTCTGAGTGTGTCTGTGAGAGTTCCTATGTCATGTGGAGTGTGAGTATCTGAGTAGATCTGTGAATGAGTATGTGACTTCCTGAGTTGCTCTGTGAGTGGGATTCTAAATGTATATGTGGGTATGTGAGTGGGTGAGTGGGTACCTGTGTGGGTCTGTAAGTGGGTGTGTGAGAGTCCTTGTAGCTCTGTGAGTGGCTGTGTATATGCCTGTGTGAGCATGTGAGTGGCTTCATAGATCTCTGAATAGGTATCTGAGTGCTCTGTGAGTGGGTCTGTGATTGAATGAGTGGATGTGTGAGTTCCTGTGTGGGCCTGTCACTGGGTATGTGAGTGTCTGAGTGGGTCTGTTACTGGGTATATGAGTGTCTGAGTGGGGCTGTGAGTTGTCTGTGAGCAGGTGTGAGAGTGACTGAGTGGACCTGGGAGTGGGGGTAGGGGTATCTGTGTCAGTCTATTAGTAGGTTTCTGAGTGCCTGTATGAGTAGGTGATTGAGTCCATGTATGAGTCTTTGACTGAGTCTGTGAGTTTGTGAGTGGGTCAACGAGTGGGTGGATGAGTTCCTATGTGGGTCTGTCACTAGGAGTGTGTGTCTGAGTGGGTCTGTAAGTGGGTATATGAGTGGCTGTATGGGTATCTAAATGAGTGTGTGAGTGTCTATGTGGGTCTGTGAGTGGGTGTGTGAGTGACTGTAACAGTATTTGAGCATGTGTGTTGGTCTGTGAGTAGATTTGGGACTGAGTGGGTCTGTGAGTGGATGTATGAGTATCTGAGTGGGTCTGTAGGTGGGTGTGGTAATATCTGAATAGAACTGTGAGTGGGTATGAGAATGTCTGAGTGGTTTATAAGTGGGTATATGAGTGGCTGTATAAGTCTGTGAGTGGGTATATGATTGGCTGTGCGCATGTCTCACCCAACTTTGCACAAGCTCTACACATGATAAAGGAGCAATCCTTGATTTAGTAATCTGTAAAGTTGATTCCATCCAGCTAGATACGATCCATGCATGTGATTGGTCTGATCATCATATCATCACCTTCTTCATCAATGAAACAGTGAAACTTAATTCGGCTCAACCCACAAGACCTAAAGTATGGAAGAGGGATCTGAAAAACATTGTTCCTAACATGATCACAACCTCCGGCTCCAACTTACTTCTTCCCCCTAAAGGGATATCCGATGTTCATGATCTCACCAACCACTACTTCAATTCCATGAACATGATATTAAACGAGGTAGCCCCCCTTCAACTAAAGAGAGTTTCCACAAAGGACTCTGAACCTTGGTACGATGGAAGACTCAACGAAGACAGACTATCCTTAAGAATAACTGAACGCAGATGGAGATCGGCTCCATCCGCAAATCACCTCAAGATGAAAGAAGAGAAACGCCTACTACAGAAAGATCAAGCGCACTAAAGCATACTTCTTCAGTCATTATTTAGACCAGGTCAAAAATCATCCCCAAAAACTTTTCGAGCTAATCAAATCTCAATCTAAGGATGCACCACACCGCCCCCAAGATAAGTTAGGCTCACGATCCAATTGTGAAGAATTTGCTTCCTTCTTCACTCTGAAGACTGATAACATAAAGAAGGACCTACTCAATGATCTAATCACACATTCTGTCACACACACGGACCCCTCATCATCCCTTCTAGGAGCCCCACAGCGAAATCCACCAAAGTTCGACCCAAAAAAATAATGCATCTCGGTCATCCTTCAATACCTACAATGAAGAAACTATACTCAAAATGCTTATTGCTCTGAATCCTGCCAATCACTTCACTGATCCTCTCCCAGCAAACTTCATAAAAGACTTAACCCCACTGCTGCTGCCTCTCTGGACCAAGATCATAAATAGCTCTTTACACCAAGGATGCATCCCTGACATCCTCAAAGCCGGGCAGGTATCCCCTATCCTAAAGAAACCTACGGCTGACCCCGCAGACTTAAACAATTACAGCCCTATATCCAACATCCCTACCGTGGCCAAATTCTTAGAAAAATGTGTACACCTCCAGCTTGTAAGACATATAGACCATTTCAACCTACTCAACAAATACCAATCAGGTTGCCATGCAGATCCCAGCACTGAATCAGCCATGACCCATATAATTGACGATGCACTACAAATCCTAGACCAGAACAGAGCCTGCTTACTCATCTTGCTTGACCTTTCCTCAGCCTTTGATACCGTCAAACACGATAACCTGCTAGACCTTCTGCAACACAGAATGGGATTATCGGGATCAGTTCTAAACTGGTTTACTTTGTTCCTCCAAAACAGATCATAACGATTCAAGGTCAACCACTCCCTGTCCAAACCCGTCCCAGTCACTTTAGGAGTCCCACAAGGATCTTCACTATCTCCGACACTGTTCAATCCATTCATGGAACCAATCACTGAAATTCTTTACTCGTCTAATGTACAATATCACATGTACACAGACGACACACAACTGTACCTAAAGATCCATTCTCTAGAAGACATCAAATTGCTCAACACAACTCTCAGAAAAACTCAGACCTGGCTGGCGTAAAACCATCTAAAACTGAATGCCCTCTAAAATGAATTCCTCCTAATCGCTCCTCCCGCTCAAGTACCCGTAATGCAAGACTGGATCAAACACCTAACAGCACTCAACTGCCAACCTCTTATCGCTGACTCAGCGAAATCACTGGGAGTAACACTTGACAGAAATCTCAATATGCAGAAACACATCAGCAATGCAACAAAAGGAGCAAACTTTCAAATAAATACTCTGAGAAAACTGAAACCTTTCCTACCTGAAAAGGACTTCAATTTGGCAGTACAAGCTGTAGTCATCCCAAGAGTGGAATATGGGAGTGTCTCTCTATGCGGCCTTCCCAGATCTTCAATGGCCCCTCTAAGAGCCTCAATCAATGCCGCAGCTAGACTTATTACTGGCTCCAAAAGAAGCTCCCATATATCCCCGGACCTAAGATCCCTTAATTGGCTACCATTGAAGCCAGAATTCATCTAAAAATAGCATGTATGATGCATAAAGTCATTCATCACAACGCACCCAGCTATCTGGCACAGAAACTGGCGCCCTCATGTGGGAACAGATCTTCCAGAAGTGCCAAAAACCTCTTACTGAAACCGCAAAGATTCAACAAGAAGAAAACATACAATGTCAATGTCAATGTCAATGTCAAAGATTTTTGTATAGCGCACAAATCACCAAAGGTCGCAGGTACAACCGAACCTTTTCAGGGATGGCGCCCAGAATTTGGAATGCTTTGCCCCCAGAAACTAGACTTAATCCCTCTACTGCATCTTTAAAAAAAGAAGTGAAATCTCTTCTCATGGCTAAGTTCACTTGAGCATGGGCTACTGTTATTATTCGACTCAACATTTAATCTACATGGAGCTATATATTATTTACTTTCCCTCTATGTATCCCAGATATTGTGTCTATATTATGCTTGATTACATGGAACATTTTGTTATGCACCATATACCCGTGTATCTACGATATGGTGATCACACTATCATTGACTGACATGGAACTTTATGTTATTTACCATGTACCTATGTATTGAAGATATTTACCTTGTAAAGCGCTCTGATACCCGCAAGGGTCTTGTTCACGATATATAAAACTTTCAAATAAATAAAATAAATAAGTCTGTAAGTGTCTGCTTGGGTCTGTGAGTAGTTGTAACAGTGTTTGAGCATGTGTGTTGGTATGTGAGTAGATATGTGACTGAGTGGGTCTGTGAGTGGGTGTATGAGTATCTGAGTGGGTCTGTGAGTGGGTGTGGGAGTATCTGATTAGGAGTATGACTGGGTATGAGAGTGTCTGAGTAGGTCTGTGAGTGCAAGTGTCTGTGGATCTGTGAGTAGATTTGTAAGTACCTGTTTTGGTCTATGCATGGGTGTGTGATTGTTTATGTGAGTCTGTACATATGTGAGTTGGTCTATAAATGGGAATGCAAGTTCCTGTGTGGGCCTGTCACTGGTAGTTTGAGTATCTGAGTGGGTCTGTCAGTAAGTGTGTGAGTGTCTGAATTGGTCTGAGTTGGTGTATGAGTGGATGAATGGGTATGTATGTGGGTGTGTGGGTGTATCTATGTGGGACTTTGAATGGGTATGTGAGAGTGTGAGTAGATGTATATATCTGTGAGTGGGTGCCTCATTATCTGAGTGGGTCTATGACTGGATATTTGAGTATCTGAATGGGTCTGAGTATGGGTATGAGAGAATCTGAATAGAACAGTGAGTCTGTGTGAGAGTGTCTGAGTGGGTCTATGAGTAGGTATTTGTATATAAATGGGTCTGTGAGTGCCTGTGTGAGGCTCTGAGTGGGTGTGTGAGAATCTGTGTCAGTCTGTGAGTGGGTATATAAGTGGCTATATAAGTCTGTAAATAGTTGTGTGGGCCACTGTATAATTGTGTAAGGGAGTGTATGAGTGGATGTGTTGGTCTGAAAGTGGGTGTCTGTATGTGTAAAGGAGTTTGGGAGTGGATGTGTGGGGCTGTGAGTGGGTGTCTTAGTGGGTCTGTGAGTAGGTGTGTGACTGTCTGAGTGGTCTGTGAGTGGGTTTGTAAGTGTCTGTATGGGTCTGTGTGTAGGTGTGTGAGGCATTGTATAGTTCTGTAAGTTAGTGTGTGAATGCCTATGTGGGTGTATGATTGGCTGTAACAGTATTTGAGTAAGTGTGTCTGTTAGTGGGTGTGCGACTGTCTGAGTGGGTCTGTGAGTGGGTGTGAGGGTGCCTGAGTAGGTCTGTGAGTAGGTGTGTGAGTGTCTGAGTAGTCTGTGTGTAGGTTTGTGAGTGTCTGTATGGGCCTATGAGTAGGTATGTGAGTGCTATGTGTTTGAGTGAGTCTGTGAATGGGAGAGTGAGTGTCTGAGTGGGTCTGTGAGTGGGGGTGAGAGTGTATGAGTAGGTGTGTGAGTAGGTGTGTGAGTGTCTGAGTAGTCTGTGTGTAGGTTTGTGAGTGTCTGTATGGGTCTGTGAGTAGGTATGTGAGTACTATAAGCATATGTAAGTGGGTATATGAGTGTCTGAGTACATCTGTGAGTGGGTATAAAACTGTGTGAGTCTGTGAGTGGCTGGGTGAGTGCCTGGGTAGATCTTTGAGTTGGGTTGTGATTGTCTGTATGAGTCTGTGAATGGGTCTCTGAATGTATGAGTAGGTCTGTGAGTATGTGAGTGAGTTCCTGTGTGGCAGCCGTGGTCGGTAATAGGAGTAACTGCAGGTGCGATGCAGTGCATGCAACGAAATTCGTTTTATTAATTTTTATGTTAACTTACCTGTAAACCTCCATAATCCATAGTTTACTACCCCCCAACCTGCCCCTCCCCCTCTCCACATCACCGCCCTGCAGTCACTCCTACTACCGACCGCGGCTGCTGTGTGGGTCTGTCACTGGCAGTGTGAATGTCAGAGTGGATATGTGAGTGAGTGTCTATGTGGATCTGTGAGTGGCTGTGTATGTGCCAGAGTGAGTATATGAGGGGCTGTATGAGTGGCTGTGTTGATCTCTGAGTAGATGTGCGAGTGGTCTGTGAGTTGGTCTGTGATTGTGTGTGTGGGTATGTGAGTAGGTATATGAGTTCTTGTATGAGTTAGTCACTGGGTATGTGGGTGTCTAAATGGGTCTATCACTAGGTTTGTGAGTGTCTGAGTGGGTGTATGAGTGGGTGTGAAAGTGACTGAGTGGGTCTGTGGGTAGGTATATACATGTCTATGTGGGTCTGTGAGTGGGTTTGGGACTACCTGTGTGAGTCTCTGAGTGGGTGTATAAATCTGTGTGTGAATCTGTGAATGGGTCTGTGAGTTTATGAGTGGGTCTGTGAGTGGGCATTGGAGTTGGCATGTGGGTCTGTCACTTGGAATGTGATTATCTGAGTGGGTCTGTAAGTGTGTGTGTGAGTGGGTGTGTGAGTGTCTGTGTAGGTCTGTGAGCAAGTATATGAATGGCTGTATAGATCTGTGAGTGGGTGTCTAAGGTGGCTTTATGGGTATCTAAGTGAGTGTATGAGTATCTGTGTTGGTCTGTGAGTAGGTGTGTTAGTAGATTTATGGGTGTATGCATGAGAATGTGGTTCTGTGAGTAGATGTGTGACTGTCTGAGTGGGTCTGTGAATGGGTGTATGAGTGCCTGAATAAATCTGTAAGTGGGTGTGAGTGTTTGAGTGGGTCTAAGAGTAGGTGTGAAAGTGTCTGAGGGGGTCTGTTATTTGGTGTAAGAGTGTCTGAGTGGGTCAGTAAGTGGGTGTGTGAGTATCTTTGTGGGTTTATAAGTGCCTGTGCAGGGCTGTGCATGGGTATATGAGTGTCTGTGTGAATCTATGAGTGGGTCTGTGAGTGTGGGAGTGGGTCTATGAGTTCCTGGCTGTGTGAGTGTCTGAGTGGGTCTGGCAGTAGGTGTGTGAGTGTCTGAGTTAGTCTATGAGTTGGTGTATGGGTGGCTGTATAGACATTCAAGTAGGTGTGTGAGTATCTACGTGGGCAAGAAAGCAAATGTGTGAGTGGCTATATTGGTATGTGAATATGTGTATGGGTCTGTGAGAGGTTATATGACTGAGTGGGTCTGTGAGTGGGTGTCTGACTGAATGGGCCTGTGAGTGGGTGTATTATTGTCTGGGTGGATCTGTGAATGAGTGTGAGAGTGTTTGAGTGGGTCTGTGAGTGGGTGTGAGAATATCTGAGTAAGTCTATGAGTAGTTGTCTGAGTATCTGAATAGATCTGCAAGTGGGTGTGAGAATATCCGAGGGGATTTCTGTTTGAGTCTGACAGTGGGTGTGAGAATGTCTGAGTGGGTCTGTGAGTGGGTCTGTGAGTGCCTGTAAGTGGGTATGTGAGAGCCTTTGTCGTATATGAGTGACTGTGTGAGTGCCTGTCTAGATTTCTGAGTGTGTTTATAAGTCTATGAGTAGGTCTGTGAGTGTGTGAGTGCTTCTATGAGTCTATGTGACTTCCTATGTGGGCCTATCAGTGGGAGTGTCTGAGTTGGACTATAAGTAGGTAGAGTGGGTCTGTGATTAGGTGTCTGGGTATCTGTGTGGGTCTGTGAGTGGGTGGATGAGTATCTGTGTAGGACTTTGAGTAGGTGTGTGAGTGTCTATGTGGATCTGCGAGTGCCTGTATGAGTATATGAGTGACTGTGTCAGTGCCTGTGTAGATCTCCGAGTGGGTGTGTGAGTGGTCTTTGAGTGAGTCTGTGAGTGTGTGAGTGGTTATGCATGGATTGTATGAGTTCCTGTATGGGTCTGTCACTGGGTGTGTGAGTGTCTTATTAGGTCTGTGAGTGGGTGTGTGAGTATCTGAGTAAAACAAATAACCTGGCTATTTGTAAAATGCAAACTAATCACCAGTAAGGGTCTGAAGGTGCTGGGTGCCATCGGGGAGATTAAGTGAGCTATTGCCCAGAGTCAAATGATGATCTCTGACAACCACACAGGAAGATTACTTTACTACGAATCAGAATACGATTCCCACCCAAACTTCACACACAGCGCATCCACTCTTCCCTTAACCACAGTCCAGACAGCTAATATGTCACCTCCGACACCAGACCCCAGACTTGACGAAATACTGCTATCTCCACAACAAGTCAAAGAGGACCTGCAAACTCTTCATGACCTGATTCACAACAACCGAAATTCATGCGCTCCGAACCAGAATCCAGAAATTACCACCACATCAACCATTCAAAACTCACCCAACAGCTGCTCACAACCTCCCCAAAACTTGTGCCACCAAGGTGGGGAACAGTGCCCTACCCTAATGCCTCATCCCGTCTGATCAGAATGAAAAACTCTCTTTCAGCCAAAGACTTAACCTCCCTACTCCGTTCCTATGAGCTACCGGCCCTCCCCCTTAATACTGCACACTCAGACAACTTGCCTCAACTTGCCCTTATCCAATTCCTTCCCTCCAATACTCATAGACCTACAAGACACATTTCTAGAGGTATAGTGGAAAACAACCTTATGCAATTCCCCATATTACACGAACCCACAACACCCATGAAAACTCGGCTAAAATGCATACTTCTAAGCCGTAGGTCTGCCTCAAGACATGCAACCGATATAGCTGTCCTCATAATTTCGAACAAACCTGACCTACTAATTTTGACTGAATCATGGCTAAATGAATCATCTACACCCATCCTCAACATACTAGTACCCCCAAAACATTACATAACAAGACTTGACAGAACTGATAGGCCAGGTGGGGGTATTGCTTGTACACATCGGAGCAATCTCGCAGTGAACCGCTCCCACTCCCCGATACTATCCTCCTGTGAATACCTGTGTTTAGATATCACTAGTAATAATAAACCAATATGCTCTCTAAACGCATTCTACCATCCACCAGGTGATAACCTCACCTTCATCAAACAACTTATTGACATTCTAGCTACAAAGGACGGACAACAAATTACTCAAATATTCCTTGGTGACTTAAATCTCCACTGGGAGGACCTTGACGACCCAGGAGTCAACAGCCTAAAAGACTTCCTCTCAGACTTTAACCTCACCCAAATCTGTGACAGCCCTCCACATGATAAAGGCTCAACCTTCAATCTAGTAATTTTAAAAGCCGACTCCACTCAGCTTGATTCGATCCTCCCTTGTGACTGGTCTGACCACCACATCATTACATTCCACATCAACGAACCAGTTAAATTACTTTCTACCCAGCCCACGGGAACTAAAATTTGGAAGAGATATCTAAATAATGTTTACAACCTACTCACAACCTACAGGCCTAACATCCCCCTGAAGGCCTATTCAATGTACAAGATCTGACCAACCATTACTTCCACTCAATGACCACGGCGCTAGACAATCTAGCTCCCTGACAACTGAAAAGAGTAGCCACAAAAGACTCAAAACCCTGGTATGATGGTGGGCTAAGCAAAGACAGACATTCCCTAAGACTAATCGAACGAAGATGGAGAGCGGCACCATCCTCTGACCACCTCAAGCTGCTAAGGTGCACGAGAAACTCCTACTACAGAAAGATCAGACAATCAAAAGCAGACTTCTTTACTAAGCAATTAGACCAAGCCAAGAACCATCCCAAAAAGCTTTTCAAACTAATCAAATTGCAATCTAAGGAGGTACCCCACTGCCCCCAAGCTAACCCAGACACACTAACCAATTGTGAGGAATTTACCTCCTTCTTTACAAAAAAGGCAGAAAACATAAAGACGGACCTGCGCACCAACCTAATTACCCGTACCGACCCCCACATGGACACTTCATTGCCCTTGCCTGGTGCTCCACTCATAGGTCCCGTAAAGTTCGACCTCAAAAACAATGTATCCTGTTCCTCCTTCTACACCTACAGTGAAGGATCTATTTTAAAAACGCTCATGGCCCTAAATCTCTCCAGTCTCTTCACAGATCCTCTTCCCGCAAACCACATAAAAAACTTCATTCCACTGTTACTGCCTCTCTGGACCAAGATTATAAACACCTCTCTCCTTCAAGGAATCATCCCAGAAGTCCTGAAAGCAGGGCAGGTAATCCTATCATAAAGAAGCCATAGGCGGACCCATCGGACTTGAATAACTATCGCCCAATATCCAACATCCCCACCTTGGCCAAACTCTTAGAAAAATGTGTCCACATGCAGCTTGGCAAACACATAGACCAATTCAACCTGCTTAACCAATACCAATCTGGCTTCCGTGCTGGGCACAGTACTGAAACAGCCATAACCCACATAATAGATGACGCATTAAAAATCCTTGACCAAAATTATCAATAATAATCCCTAGCGGTGAGGGCTTCCAACTGGTGTGCATAGGACAGGATTATTGCTATATCAATTCAATGTTATTAATCCAATCAATCACGCTCAACCTTCTGTAGCCCACCACTGCTGGACCACCTCCAATGAAAAATACCACAATGAAGGGAGTACCGTATTCAGTAATCAGTATTTGCAAATGCAAATTTGTTCCCAACCGATTCAATCAAAAAGACAGATTTCCTTGAATCCGCAGATCCACAATTTATTGCACGTCACTTTAGGATAGTGTTTCCACAATGATTATGACAGTTCATCAATACTGATTGACAAGCTTGTAGCAGTTCATCAACAGAAGTACCTAATAAATTCAGCCAACGCTTTTCGTCCAACGCAGGACGTCATCAGGGCTATAGTTCAGTGTTCTTTCTGTGTAACTTCTACCTATCACGCAAAAAGTTCTGATTTATATTTTGATTTTTCTTCTAAAATAATGGTTTCCAAAATGTCATGAGCACCATATTTCATTAGGTCATCCGTGCCTGCTAAATTCCCAATCAGCAGTTCTTACATATATCCGCATCCAAATTCAACAACGATTTCCCTGTAAACAGCTATTACAGTGGTCTTGTAAAAACATCTTACTTATTTGAAGTCCAATCCCTTCAATTAAAGCCCCATTTAGCTAAGACAACCTCATTCCCCGCATCCTGCCCGATAAATCCTGCTGTCCAACGGGACCTATTGGGCCGGCTGCGAGGAATGAGGAAATCGTTGGACGAAACGCATTGGCTAAATTTATTAGGAACTTCAGTTGATGAACTGCTACAAGCTTGTCAATCAATATTGATGAACTGTCATAACCGTTGTGGAAACACTATCCTAAAGTGACGTGCAATGAAATGTGGATCTGTGGATTCAAGCAAATCTGTCTTTTTGATTGAATCAGTAGGGAACAAATTTGCATTTGCAAATACTGATTACTGAATGCGGCGTTCCCTTCATTGTGGTATTGACCAAAATGATGCCTGTTTATTATTCTTGCTGGACCTATCCTTGGCCTTTGACACTGTCAAACACGACACTTTGATAGATCTCCTTAAACACAGAATGGGCCTATCGGGACATGTGCTAAATTGGTTCACCTCTTTCTTCCAAAATAGATCACAAAGATTCAAAGTCAATTAATCATTATCCAAGATCGTCCCTGTCACTTTAGGAGTACCACAGGGATCATCCCTTTCACCTACACTTTTCAACCTTCTTATGGAACCACTCACCGAACCTCTCAGCTCATCGAATGTACATTATCACATGTACATGGATGATAATCAACTCTACATAAAGATCCACGCACTTGAGGACATCAAATCTCTCAATTCAACGCTTTAAAAAAATGCAGACATGGCTGGCCGAAAACCATCTGAAACTAAACACCCTCAAAACTGAATTTATCTTAATCACTCCCCCCAACCAATCGACCACCATCCTAGATTGGATGAACCACCTAACTGCACTCAAATGTCAACCTCTCATTATCAACTCAGCAAAATCACTCTGAGTGACCCTGGACAGAAACCTAAACATGCGGAAACATATCAGCGCCTCTACAAAAGGATCGCATTTTCAGATGAACCTTGAGAAAAATGAAACCCTTCCTGCCCGCAAATGACTTTAAGCATGCAGTTCAAGGTCTAGTAATCCCCAGAGTGGAATATGGGAGTGTCACTCACTGTGGCCTTCCCATATCGACGACGGCCCCTTTAAGAGCATCAATCAACGAAGCTGCTGGACTCATCACTGGCTCCAAAAGAAACAGCCACATCTCCCCCAACCTTCGAGCCCTCAACTGGCTACAGTTCGAGGCTAGAATTCATCTGAAAATCACCTGTATGACGCACAAGGCACTACATCACAAAACTCTGAGTTATCTAGCTCAGAAATTAGTGTTATCATGTGGTAATAGGTCCACCAGGAGCTCCAGCAATCTTCCACTGAAACCACGACGATTTGTCAAGAAGAAAACATATAACCGGTCCTTCTCAGGAATGTTTCCCAGGATTTGGAATTCTTTGCCCCCAGAAACGAGACAGAATCCTTCCACTGCATTCTTCAAAAAGAAGTGAAAGCTATTCTCATGGCTAAATTTACTTGAACTATGTATATGTACCGGTAATATATCTGCTAGTTTGTTTTAGTAATATTTAGTATTAGTCTCACCTACATTTTTTCTATGCTTGTATTTATTTACTTACATCGATCCTGTAAAGCGCTCTGATACCTGTAAGGGTCTTGTTCGCGCTATACAAAACATTCAAATAAATTAATAAATAGATGCTGAGTTGATTTGTCTCTGATGTTGTGGCTCAAACCGTGAGCCCCGTGCTCTGGAGTCAGCTGCCCTGGCTGCTGTGCCACACCTCTCTTACCTGTGGGTCTGTGAGTGGGTATCTGAGTGTTTGTGTGGGTCTCTGAATAGATGCATGAGTTTGTATGTCTGTGAGTGAGTGTTTGAGTGCCTATATGGGTCTATGTGTGGGTATGTGAGTACCTACATGGGTATGTGGGGGAATTTCTGAGTGAATCTGTGTGTGGGTCTTTGAGTGAATGTGTGATTGTCTGTGTGTGTCTGTGAGTGAGCGCCTGTGTGAGTATGTGAGTGGAGATGTGAGTGCCTATGGGGTGTGCAGACAGAATATCGAGTAAAAATATTGAGTTGAACAAATATCGAGTAATAAATATCGTGGTTCAGAAATATCGACAGCAAGAATATTGTGGTCAAGAATATCGACTTAAGGTAAGTAATATCATTTTTAAAAATATCGAAGTGTTTAATATCGTTTGCAAGAATACAGTTGTTAAAAATATCATTTTTTAAATTAATATTATGTATTTTAGTATACATTTTATACCTATATGATGTATGGTTTTTGTATAAGAATTGTTTGTATTTTTAATACATTTGTTAAATTTTTAGTAGTTATTAATTTTTTTTTTTAATTTTGCGTTTTTAGTTCCGTAGCGGGTTGTGGATTTATAGGGGAACAGGGTGGGAAGTAATTAAATTATATTACATTAATTGATTATTTGTATTTATTAATATTTGTTTAACTGATATTTTACTATTTTAAATGTGTAAAGTAATTTAATATTAATGAATTAATAATTGGTTGTTAATTAATTTTAATTAATTAATTGGTAATTAATTATGATAATTGTGTAATTAATTTCAGGTGTGTGTTGTGTTGTTTATAGGTATAAAGGTTGGGAAGTAATTTCTTTTAAATGTATGGATTGAAACTGGTTGTTAATTAATTTTAATTAATTAATTGGTAATTAATTATGGTAATTCTGTAATACATTTTAGGTGTGTCTTGTGGTGTTTATAGGTGTAAAGGGTGGGAAGTAATTTATTTTTAATTGATGAATTAATAATTGGTTGTTAATTAATTTTAAACAATTAACAGGTAATTAATTATGGCATTTTTGCAATTAATTTGAGGTGTGTTTTTGGGGTTCAAAGTTGTAAAGTGTTTTAAGTAGTTTATTTATTTTGTATTATTTATTTTTTGCTAATTAATGTTAATTAAGTTAATTGAAATGTTATTTTGGTAATTGTGTAATTAGTTTTAGGCGTGTGTTGTGGTTTTTATAGGAGTAAAGGGTGGGAACTAATTTGTGTTTAATAATTAATGTATAGTTGTTAATTAATGTTAATTATTTGATATTTTTTGGGGAAACCAACTAGTGGAATGACAAAACCTTGCATGCATCCTTAATTCCCTGTAAAGGAAGGATTCTAAAAACCTTTCTGAGCAAATCTCATCTGTATCAACATACATTTCTCTGTTATCTTTTTCTGCTTCATCTCCAGTTTGTCACCACAAAACTTCACATAGCTCAGAAATTCCTCAAGTGATTTTCTCTTCCAGCAGATCATGCTTTGAATTATATGCAAACTGATCCTTTTTTTCATCACTATGACAAATTGAGCACAAAAATCCCCATATCCTTTTCTTCATGGTATTCTCGTCCATTATGCGGTTGAAACACCTGTAACAGTCTTTCGTGAAACTCATGACCTGAATCCTCTGGTTCTTGCATTGTTAGATTAATCTTTTGGAAACATTCGACCCTTCAGGAAAGTAACCACAGCTTCATATTTTTCCATAACCTCAGGAGATGGTGCTTTAGTTCTAGTATTCCTCACTGATTCTTCTTGTGACCTTTGTACAGCAGTATTACATTCAGTCCACAAATCAGTTAGCCCTGCACTTTCAAAGAATGTATCCAGATCAGCCCACACCACTTTCAAAGGTTGGATAAACCTTTCTACTTGTGAGTACCACTGCACAGGTTTGTCTCTCAATTTTGGAAGCTTGTAAATGCTGTAAGATCGCCTCTGCTCCATGGCACATGTGCATACATACCTTCTGCTATTTACCTTAAAGGATATGCTGTAGTCTCTCTCTCATTTTCCTCATCTTTCTTCCCTGTCGCTTCAGTTTCCCTCTTTTTCTTTTCATGTTTCTTTGTCCATTTAATTTCCAATTTTTTTAGTCTCACCCCCATTTACGAATGCATTTTACCTACTCCATAATATGCACCGCATTCCTGTTCCATGCATATTTTTAATTGCTACATCATGCAATTGAACCCAATAACGTTTCTGCCCATGTAAATATTTAGAAAGATCAATCTCATATTTCTTGGCTAATTCTGTCAATTTATCTTGTATAACAGCTGCTCGTCTAGTTATCTCTTTACACAGGTAAATTAACTGCTTCTTCGGACATTTTTCTAAATGTTCTAATTCTAAATATCCTTTATATATCCTCTTATTAATTCCTTCAATACCACCTTCACTTGTTTGGCAATGTTCAAAGGTCTTTTCTTTTCAGAATCCAACTTAGTTTGCAACTCTGCACTTTCTGTCTCTCTAATTCCTGCTGCTTCTCCCAACCAAATTGGAATACCTCCCTCCTCAGAAGAGTTTATTTCTCCAGCGGTCATAGGTGCAGTAAAAAACAGAGTCCCTCCATCTAAAAGTTACTGCACTCTCTATGGTGGTCTTCACACAACAATTTGTGAATTTACTGAAGTTGAAATAAACTCTATTGCAGGCAGACTTCCCACAGCTCCTTGAACTTCTAGCATCAAATGTGCATTTTTTAGGGCATTTGGAACTAGCCTAGATAGAGTCTGTACATTTACTGGTGGTACTGGTGTTTTGTTATACACAGTAGAAGCTATAACTTGTGGTTGAGCCTCAACTGGTGGAACAATTTGAAGTATCTGCATAGGTCTCTGTACTATACTTGGTTCTGCAGTGGCAGAAGCCACTGTACTACTCGTAATAGCACTACTTTGCTCAGTAGGTGTTGCATAAGGTGAAGGTCTTGCAGCCAACATTTCTTCTAGGATAAAATCCTCTGAATTGCTTTCTGTCTCCTCATCCATCTCTTTCTTCTGTTTGCCCTTCTCTATTGATTTATTCTTATTTCACTTTCCTGATATCTCTGACATAACATCTGGATAAAATCTAGTTCCCCCAATCACAGCTTTTCTCCATATACGCTGTTCTTCATCCCTTTGAGCATCTGCATAGTTACGCACTGCTCTCTTAGTCCTTCTCTGATATTTCTCCTTCTCTTTTTCTTGGGCAACCTACTCCCATATATTTAAAGCTTCATATTAAGCAGGTCTAGGAGGTTGCATCATTTCATGCAATTTATCCTTTTAAATTATCAAGAATTCTAGTTTCAAAAGTTTCATATTTTGGGAAACTCAATGGGCCCTCATTCTCAGTGATTTTGCACCATTCATGAAGCCAATAACATGTGTGTTACCCATATTCTGTTGTCATTATGTTTGTAGGCATACCGTCAGGAGGTGTCTCTTCACCTTTCTGTACTGGAATATTTTATGTATTTATTTATTTAGAAGCTTATAAAGCGCGCAGCTACCCCCAACCGGGGTGTCCCGGCGCTACGGATGGTAGGCTATTGTAAGTGTCTCTGAGCAGATAAGGGTTGGAAAACAGCAAGGTTTTTAAATTGCATCAAAATAGGCATTCAGATTCAGTCATATGAAGAGACAATGGCAGGCTGTTCCATGATTGAGCAGTGATAACTGCGAAGGCTCAGCCCCCGCATTCTGGAGCGATGAAATCGGGGAGTACGTAAGAGGCGCAGATGATTCGATCTAAGTGATCGATTGGACTGGGCATGCTGAAGTTTAGCTCTGAGATAAGCAGGCCCTTGATCCTTCATTGCTTTAAATGCCAGGACCAGGGATTTGAACTGCATGCGGCTAGTCATGGGCAGCCAGTGTAACTTTTTCAAGTGAGGAGAAAATGACTGACGATAAGGGATGTTATATATCATCCTTGCCACCGCATTTTGTACAGTCTGCAGACGTTTGACCAAATAGGCTGGTGATCCAACATACAGGCTGGTCACATAGTCCAGGTGTGATGTTATAAGGGTGTGAACAATGGTCCTAAGTGCGTCCACGGGCAGAAAAGGGAGAATTTGATGGCTCATGCGTAGCTTACCAAATAGTAACATCCCCCTTCACAAAATTCTTAATTTCTTTAAAACATTTCATGATCCCAATAAATTGAAAAGCAAAGACAACTTTAATTCAATATTTCGATTTGGTTCTGGTTACATCAAATTATTTTAAACCAATCCTGTCACAGCTATCATTTCCCAAGATTCCATATATTAGATATTCACTCGACCACTGGCCAATCTCATCGAGATACCTTGACATCACCAACCAATCCCAGTGAGAAAGCACACCAACCGAACATTCCCAGTGCGGACCCTATGACGTTTGACTTCACTCATTGCGACAGTTCACCCTCCGTTACAATTTTCTTTGTACTTGCAAAAACTTCAACAAAAATGTTCAATCAACACAACAAACTTATCACAATTTATGTTTGCTCTACTAAAGGAATAACAGGGTTACAACTATTCAAGAAATCCACAAACACAAAAGAAATCTCAACCAGCTGAAAATCACTCTAATCAATGTCGCATCAACCCTTTGTGCAATTAGGTTCTGCTAACATCAATCAATGTTAAACAATCACAACAATATCTCTACCTGATTGGTAAAAGTGATGGTACTACACACTCTGGGCATGATTACCATGTTGACCGACCTCCGGTCGGCGTTTCCGACACGAAATTACAATGCGACCGCACGAAGTGCCGTCACCTACTGCCATTTCTCTATGGGAGCTTGTACTGAAGGCATAAACCGGGTGTAGCACAAGCTCCCATAGAGAAATGGGACCCTGTGTAAATCCCTGTTCGGTGTGGCAGGCACCATGAGGTGTCTGCCATACTGGGCAGGGATTTACAGTGGGCATCATAGGTGCCCCCCAAGCCCCCAACCAGAGGGCCAGGGGGAAGGGGACCCTGCTAGGGGCTCCCTAAGGCACTTTCCGACAGGAAATCCAGTCTGAAAGGCTGACATGGATTTGCTCTTGGAAAATGCCATCATAATCCCGAAGAACGAAACGGCTTCCTCACAAGATTATGTGGCTCTTCTGACTGGCCGAAGGGCTCCTCAAGCCTGTCGGAAGTCAGCGGGATTGACCGCACGGTTTTAATTCCGACCGTCGTGATTGTAATATGGTGGTCAGAAGTCAAACAAGTAGTGTTGGTCGGAAAGCCTCCAACCAGCAGTCGGAGGCTTTCCGACCAACATCCTAATTGGGCCATCTATATCTTAAACCTGCAAGCAAAAATACCATGTGACGATTGCTCCTCTAAGTGTCTTCTAGACTTGTCTCAACCTTTCTGTGGATCCTAGACTACGACTAATCTGAAACTCTTCAACCTCTTTACATAGAGACAAATAACAGCTTCAACCTTCAAACCATTCACTTCAAATCACAATTCATTGCCACAATAAAGAACAAAATACAATTACAGTACACAAAGCGTCACCTTATTAATGCTCAAATCTCCAAACAGCCACGCCTTCAAATACCGCCTTGTCAGATCTTCAAGTTCTGGACTTTGGATTTCAGGATTCAGGCAATGTATTCTAACTTGGGAACTTGTTTTATAGCTCCATTCAAGGTGTGAACCGTACTGTGCTACCAGACAATTGATAGCACGGAAAGAGTTAACATTTTAATTTTGAGTACCTTAAACTTACAAGAGTGGGCTCCAACTCCACACTTGGGTGCCGATCACGATCCGGCAAAAAATTTCCCCGTGCGACTCGTATCGGGTCTTTTTACCGTACGAATCGTACAAATGCCGTACGAACTGGCAATCACGATTCGCATGGTAAAAAGTCCATACGACCCGCACCGGGAATCATTCCCCACACGTCCTCGGGTCGGAAAATGTGTCCGACACGTCCTCGGACGATTTACCTTACAAACGTAAAAATCCAAGTCCGACCGAGGAATCACGATCCATCCCGTGCGTCCGAGCCTACAACCGTATGGAAAAAACACCGTCCGCACCGAACACCAATAGCAACCATGGAGACATGTGCCCGCATACGCGCCCAACACTCCCCCCAGCCCCCGTACGTCCGACACGTACCCCCCGTATATGTATACCCCCACCCGTCTATGTACACCCCAGTACGTTCCAGTCGTACCCCCACCCCAGTACGTGTCGTACCACCGTCAATGTACCCCCCCCCACCCCAGTACGTGTCGTACCACCGTCAATGTAAACCCCCCCACCCCTGTACGTGTCGTACCACCGTCCATGTACACCCCAGTACGTTCCAGTCGTACCCCCACCCCAGTACGTGTCGTACCACCGTCAATGTACACCCCCCCACCCCTGTACGTGTCGTACCACCGTCCATGTACACCCCAGTACGTTCCAGTCGTACCCCCACCCCAGTACGTTCCTGGCGCACCCCCAACACAACCTCCTAAGTACGGAGCGCACCCCATGCCCCAACATCACAACCGCATGTACGAGTCGTGCAAAGCCACACACAAGGACCAAATCGTACAACCAAATGGCCCATGTACACACCGTACACACGCTCAAAACGCACGTACACAACAAGGACAAAACAAAACAACTCAACAATACACCATTCGAAAGGCACACAGCCACTAAACATGGCCAACAACCACTAAAATAACACAATCACTGACCTGCAACTGTCAAAAACAAACAGAGGCCCAATACACCACCACTCCTTATAACACACCCACCCAAAATTCAAACACTGCCACACCCACCCATGGACCAATAAAAAGGGCCCACACACACAAACCATGAGCCTTTGCAACAGACCCACTGCTGCCAGACACCACAGAACCAGACTACAAGCGACACCACATCTTACACTTGCACACCTTCACACGACCACCCTCACAAACACCCTCTCATCACATTCACACACACACACAACCATCCACACCCCCCCCAACATCCACACACCCCCCACACCCACACCATCCCCACCCACACCCCTCACCATGCCCACTACCAAGAATCCAAAGTTCAGTCACCGAGAGTTGGAGGTCCTTGTTGATCAAATCCTCAGAGTCGAGCCACAGATCTTTGGAACATTGGTCAGAAGCACCAGCCAGGCAGCCAAAACAGCCATGTGGCAGACCATCGTCGATGCTGTGAATGCTGTTGCGGACACCAGGAGGACCAAGCAGGATTGCCAGAACAGGTGGTACGATCTGCGGAGGAGGGTCAGAGCCAAGAGACAGGAGGAACACGACCAGGCCAACGCCACCGGAGGAGGGCCCTCCCGCAGACCCGTACAGTACCATCCCTGGGAGGAGAGGGTGATGGCCATACTGCCGGTGGAGGCAGTTGAAGGAGTAGAAGGACTCCGAGACCCGGGTGAGTACACAAACAACGCACGTCACATGGGGGGAACTGCAACCACAAACAAAATTACTAACAGGCACGCAACCACCACAAGCCATCGCATTACTCAACCACACTCCATGAGCAGGCACATGCCACTGCTGCCACCATGCCCCATGCACACAGCTGGACAATGTCAAGTCACAGGCCACAGAAGACAACAACACATGACACGGTAACCCGGATGGCGGGAGGCTGGGCACCAAGAATCACATAGTGCGACTCCAAAGCAGACAACAATGCCCTCTGCCCATATGGCCTAGGTCACAGCCAGACAAACACTGTGTCCCAACACAGGAATGACTTGCCAGCAAATGGCGGATGCCTTGCATCAACACATGGGGGTGAAGGCACTGTTTTGCACATGCCAGCAGCTAATGAACAGCCAACAGTGTGAAAGAGTGGCAGCACACACCACCACAGCAGCAGCGCACAGACACACAGCAGACAAAATGGGTGCCTGGAGATCAGAAACAAACTCACATCAACAGGCCAAGGGCCACTCAAAGATCTGCTAACAGTGTGTGCCCAGGAAGCTGGGCCAAGGTGACAGAGGGTGACACACGGAGGGAGGGAGAGGGGGACACAGAGGGAGGGAGAGGGGGACTGAGAGGGAGGGAGACACAGGAAGATGGACAGAGGGAGGAGGCTGACACACAGAGGGAGGGAGAGGGGGACTGAGAGGGAGGGAGACACAGGAAGATGGACAGAGGGAGGAGGCTGACACACAGAGGGAGGGAGAGGGGGACACAGAGGGAGGGAGACACAGGAAGATGGACAGAGGGAGGAGGCTGACACACAGAGGGAGGGAGAGGGGGACACAGAGGGAGGGAGAGGGGGACACAGAGGGAGGGAGAGGGGGACACAGAGGGAGGGAGAGGGGGACACAGAGGGAGGGAGAGGGGGACAGAGAGGGAGGGAGAGGGGGACAGAGAGGGAGGGAGAGGGGGACACAGAGGGAGGGAGAGGGGGACAGAGAGGGAGGGAGAGGGGGACAGAGAGGGAGGGAGAGGGGGACTGAGAGGGAGGGAGACGGACAGAGGGAGGAGGCTGACACACGGAGGGAGGGAGAGGGGGACAGAGAGGGAGGGAGAGGGGATCAGAGAAGGAGGGAGACACAGGGAGAACAAATCAGTCCTTTGGTGTGTGGGAATGTCTGCTCGTCAGCAGGTGGACTGCGTGCATGTAGACAAGGGTGCCCAGTGCCAGAACCCCCCCTCTTCATCATGGCAAAACGCAGGGCCATGTTACAACCTGTACACGAGCACAAGGACAGCCACCTGCATCATATAAGTGTGTGGATCCACTCCATGTGCACATGTACAGTGCTACAAGGAAGGCGCAAACGCATAGCTCGGCACACATGCACACTCCACTGCTGACTGCAGTCACACTTGACGCAGCAAGTAAGACTGTGCCACACATAGTTAAAGGGGACAAATTGGTGCCCAAGGGACACACACATGCACAAGTGCACTGTGAGTGGAATGCAAGACAGATCCTAATTCCAAGAGGAAATGTGCCAACTTTGTAACGGATGCAACATGGATGTTGCATGGATCAAAAGTAACATTGTCTCTCTCACACACAGGTCGACGTCGTGCTGCACCCCCCAACACTGGGGGGGAACACTCACAGGACCCGGATCTGCAGGAGACCGATCCCACCGGCAGCGACCACTCTCAGCACTCTGCGGACGACCCCGACCGACCTGGCCCCTCTGGTGTCCAACCACCTGCAGCACCTGCGTCAGGTACAACCGTGCCAACCACCACCCCCACTCCTGCCACATCCCAGGAGACACCCAGGATCCCTGCCCCAACACCACAATGCAGCCAGGCTCGCCAGGAGGGACACGGTGTCCCGGGCACCCAGGAGGAGGCAGGCGACAACGCCAATGCCACCCCTCAGGGGTCCCGGAGACCCCATGTGCCCACAAGTGCAGGCCAGACGCAAGTGGGCAGGGGTGGTGGGAGTGGAGAGCGGCGGAGGCGCGAGCCTGACCAGTTGGCTGGGGATCCGGTATTTTCACATGTCCGTAACATCCTGGACTCATACCGGCAGGACACCACGGGCATGGCCCAGGTTGTGTCCGTCCTTGAGGGGATCAAGGTCCAGCAGGCCCAGCAACATGCGGAGCTAATAGCCTGTCTACAGCTACACCAACGGAGGATGGAGGACAGACAGGCTGAGCAAGTGACGGCGTCCCAGGGGATTCACGCTGAACTCCGTCGGATGGCCGACACCATGGCCGACCCTCCCTGTGCCAGAAGGCGGAGAACATCACCACCCACAGGGAGGGATCATGAGGAGGAGGAGGAAACATCCGACGGAGCATCCCAGACGTCGTCACGGCCTGCTGCTGAGGTTCCCCGCAGGAAGCCGGGTCGTCCACGGAAAGGACCGTGAGGGTGGCTGCTACATCACCATCTCCCAGGACACCTGGCCTGGCAGCTGGCCCACTGGAGCAACAGCATCACAGCATCAAGAGACATTCTCTGCCACATGGCCCTGCTGGTCACTGGCTGACCAATGTTGACAAAGACTGTGGCATGGACTCTGAGGATTTCCAATGGCAAGGACACCAACTCCCCTACTGAACTTTGGATTCCCTAATCCCGGAAAGGCCCTCACTTGGCCCCCCCCCCCAATAATAAATCACACTATTAAGAGTAGATGCCTGCTGGTAGCATTATTACCTAACATGTGTCTTGTACAGTCTAAACATGCCTGAGTCATCTGTTCACTTCAACCATCCACACCCTGGGGCCTGAGTCTGGCACAGGACACATGGGTCACAGTTTTCTAGGCAAGACAGACATGGAGCACCATACACACCCGTGATGGTCAGAACCAGCTGAGGGGGTGGCCGAACAACCGTGCTGACAGACACATTGAGTACAGCAACAGTCATGCGCAGAGGTCAGGGATCCTGGCCCGTGTCCTGGGGGGCACCCAGGTACGTGTAGACAGGTGGCAGAACCATGTCCTGCAAGCTTGAGTCCGGTGGATGCAGAGAATGGGGTCATGGATAACGTTGGATGCATGGGGATGGCACATGTCACAATACCCACAAAGTCATGGACATCATGCCCATTACACAGTCTCAGCACACACACACAGCTTGCATCTTGCCACTCGAAACATTGACACATAGCCACAATCAGGGAATACCATGCCAGACATGCAGGATGCACCGTGCCAACACACCAGCATTGACTGAGAAGAGGCACCTTGGAGGCATAGGGACACCTTTAATAGTCATGTGTTTGGGATTGCAGAGGCAACTTGAAGTACACATGAACACATCATGTGGAGTAACATGTGGCTCCAACACTGGCACCCCCCTTCTGCAGCACAAATGCGTGATAGCCATGGAACTGGCACACAAGTGTCGGATAATAGCTAAATACCCACAGCTGCTCACGGAGAGCCTGCCATACACCATACATCCGCTGATGTGGAAGTCCCACGCCATGTCAAGACAATGTTAACCGGATGTGTCCGAGGGCAGTGTCACACACATTGATGCCTTCATCACAATCCACCATCCCATCACTGATGACTGACAACCAGGCAGCCCATCTATTCAGGTGTACCCAGCTGCATGTCGTGTCCCATGGGGATGCCACATGTCTGCAGAGGACCCAAACCCCGACCGGGGCAGTGTGCACACATCGTGAACAACTGCCACACCCAATACACCCCAGATGCATCCCTTACCCCATGGAGACTTCCAAACGTGTCCGTGCCTGTAACGCTGAGTCAGCCCACGATGCCATGTCCATGAGGAATAGCAGTGCCACAACAATGCAACCAGCAAACGGCATGCGCAGGTACCTGGGGAAGAGAGACACACAAGAAGTCAGCCACAAGAAGCACAGCCACTTGCATGTGCATGTACTCGACACATGTATGTATGACAACATGCTATGTCACAATTATGCCTGGGGAAATACTACCATCACTGCCACCATCACTCCAGTGACACACCCACACACACCTCTGACCCACGTGCCATACATGCAGGTGGAGACACACATCACAACGCATGCCACACGGGGACCAATGCGTGCACACTCAGACCCTGGTACTCACCACTAAGCAAAGAAGTCGCGTATGAGCCGAGTCCGGATGTCCTCTTGCGGCTCCACATCCTCCACATCACTAGCCCCATTGCCAAGCCCTTCGTCCTCCACGGGTGGATGGTCCTCGTCATCTTGATCCAGGATGAGGGGCACAGCTCTTTCAACTGCCATGTTGTGCAGCATGCAGCAGACCATGAAGATCTTGCAGACCTTCGCCGGGGCATATGGGAGTGCGCCGCCGGTCTTGTGGAGGCACCGGAATCTGCTCTTCAGCATGCCAAACGTCCTCTCTATCACTCGCCTTGTCCGGCCATGGGCGGTGTTGTAGCGGAGCTGGGCCGGCGTGATGGGGTTGCGGAGAGGTGTCAGCAGCCAAGGCATGTTGGGATAGCCAGCGTCCCCTAAATGGAAAGCACATGGATATCGTTAGAACAGGCGAAGCGGTAGTGCTGCTCGGCCAAACAGAATACAGGACAGACAGACTGTACCCACCAACAACACATGCACGTTCGTTGCGCAGCTGCATCATCATATCAGGCATCCCGCTACGCCTCATGATGTAGGCATCGTGTGCTGATCCTGGAAAACGAGCACAGACATGTGAAATCACCATGTTGGACAGACACACCACAAGGGCATTGATGGAGTGGTAGTGCTTCCGATTGCGGTACGCCACCTCCCGTGCGTGTGGTGGTACCAAACCTACATGTGTCCCATCTATGGACCCAATGACATGGGGCATCCCTCCCAGGGCATAGAATCCACGCTTGACCTCAGTCATCTGTTCAGGGGTTGGGAACTTGATGAAGTCATCCAGGTGAATCAACATGGCCTCCAAGAAATCATGCAGCACACCGCTGAACATGCTCTGGGACATGCCACCAACATGAGCTATGGTATTTTGGAAGGTACCCGTGGCAAGGAAATGTAGGGCAGCCATTACCTTCAGCTGGGGTGTCAGTGCCGTAGGATACCTGTGCTGCGGTTGCAGGTGTGGTGCCAGTCTCGCCGTCAGCTCCAGAATCAACGGTTGGGTGAAGCGGTAGAGCCGGATCCTGTCATTCTCCTGCATGGTGGCCAAGTCTGGAATTCTTCGGGCAACAGGAGGCGCTCTGCAGTAATTTGGAAGTGACAAGGAAGAGTGAGTGCACTACGAGAACAACTCATGTCTACTGAGCACATGTAAATCAGCCAATACACACATGCCACATAGGGAGTCAGGCATGTGCTACATGCCCAGGACACGTATGGATGCAAGGTGACACTCCTTCCAAGACCCAGCCACACACGGTGATTGAGAACCTCCCCATGCCACGCCATGGGAATAGCTGTGTCCCAGTGCAAGTGAACATCCCGACGCAAGACAGAAGTGACATACACCCACACATCAGCAGAAGTGTGATGCTGATTGCAGAGACTGGCAGCGGAACACTTGAGCCACAGGTCACATGACATTACACTAGGCCTGCCCACACACCTTGCCATGAAGGTGCACATGTCATGACTCACCACACATTCCTTGTGAGGATGCTGACATGGCCTTGTCACGCTACTCCGTGTCCCATGCATACATGTGCACCTCACATCTGACACCACATGTGGCATGGTGTGCGGAACAGTGTGCAATGATAATCTACACACAGACACATGTTGGTTGCTGCAACGGCTGCAGCTTTTGAGGGTGCTACAACATCAACCTGATGTAAATCCCGGACACATAAATGACATAGTCACATTGTGCACTGTGGGTAGTGACAAGTCAGGTTTCATGACCCCTGTACCGGCCATCATGGGACACTTCCGTGTGTTGGTGTCCGTGCCATGCCAGTGACGCTCACCCCAAGTGCGCAGTACGACATGCACACATGTCAAAGGAGTCAAGGGCATGCCTGGCACACATTGCACCCTCACACAGTACACCTGTACACATCTCATCATACATCTGGTGCCTTCTCCACTCAGGAGGCATGTTCCACATCACAGCCTGTCACACCTGTGCCCCACACATGTAGTAATGCACAGACGATGCCTAGATGTCCATTCCTGGACAAGTATGTCCATCCATGGACAAGTATGTCCGCCCTATTCCTACCTGTGTGTCGACTATCACCACAGTGATGTGTACAAACCGGCGTACTGCTGCTAAGAGGGCCTGTGTATGTTCCCCAATCACTGTGGGAGTGCTGCCGTATGTGTACCCATCGTGATGGCGAGTGTACAGGCATTTGTACGGTCCGTACCACAACGAGTACGCATACGCGTGCAGACCCATAGTGAGAGGGCCGTACACTCGCATGTACGCTCACTATCACTACGGGTACACAGACCTCCGATTTCTGGATATGTGCGCTTGGCACATACACGGTGGGGTTACGCACACTGCATTAGAGGTGAGGGTACGAGTCTACTGACACTGGTGTGGTGGGGGTACGCTCCGTACGTCCGCGGGTGGGGGTACGGGTCGTACTTACACTGTTGGGCTGGGGGTACGCTCCGTGCGTCCGCGGGTGGGGGTACGGGTCGTACTTACACTGTTGGGCTGGGGGTACGCTCCGTACGTCCGCGGGTGGGGGTACGGGTCGTACTTACACTGTTGGGCTGGGGGTACGCTCCGTGCGTCCGCGGGTGGGGGTACGGGTCGTACTTACACTGTTGGGCTGGGGGTACGCTCCGTGCGTCCGCGGGTGGGGGTACGGGTCGTACTTACACTGTTGGGCTGGGGGTACGCTCCGTACGTCCGCGGGTGGGGGTACGGGTCGTACTTACACTGTTGGGCTGGGGGTACGCTCCGTGCGTCCGCGGGTGGGGGTACGGGTCGTACTTACACTGTTGGGCTGGGGGTACGCTCCGTACGTCCGCGGGTGGGGGTACGGGTCGTACTTACACTGTTGGGCTGGGGGTACGCTCCGTGCGTCCGCGGGTGGGGGTACGGGTCGTACTTACACTGTTGGGCTGGGGGTACGCTCCGTACGTCCGCGGGTGGGGGTACGGGTCGTACTTACACTGTTGGGCTGGGGGTACGCTCCTTGCATTAGTGGGTGGGGGTTCGAGTCGTACTTACACTGTTGGCATGGGGGGTATGCTCCGTACGTCCGCGGGTGGGGGTACGGGTCGTTCTTACACTGTTGGCATGGGGGGTATGCTCCTTGCATACGCGGGTGGGGGTACGGGTCGTACTTGCACTGTTGGGGTGGGGGGTACGCTCCTTGCATACGGGGTGGGGGTAGGGTCCGTACATATCCGTCCCCACGCTATGTGATGTTTGTGCGGCCCGTACCCAGGCCTTTGCCACGTGGGTGCGATCCGTCCCGCCATTGTTGGGGTGACGTGTGTGGGCGTGGTCCGACTCGTACCCACGCTCTTCAGGCGTGGGTACGGGACGTACCTGTCTGGTTGTGTTGCCGGTTCGCGTGGTGACGGACTTCCGTTGTGGCGGTCGCTGGCTATTCAGGACACGCCCCCACCCCCTCGTGGTGACCAGGGCATGGGAGTCAGGTATGTCCAGGCCATGTGTAGTGTGTCACTCATGTGGTTGTTTTGTGGCCTGCCCTGGTCGTGCCACCCCCACCCCACCCCACTTTCCCCCCTCCCTTAGTTATTCTGACCTTCTGCGGCGTCTGCGTCGTAACCTGTAGAGGAGGTGTACTGCTATGAGGGCAGGGATGACTCGTAGGTTCGGGTCCATGTCTGTCCGTCGCGTACTGGTACTCCTTGCTCGCGTCGTCCTGTCGCGTACGGGTCCTCCTTGATCGCGTCGTCCTGTCGCGTACGGGTCCTCCTTGGTGGCGTCGTCCTGTGTGTCCGTCACGTACTGGTCCTCCTTGTTCGCGTCGCCGTCTGTCCGTCGCGTACTGGTGGTCCTTGTTCGCGTCGTCCTGATTTCCCGGCAGTTTTTGGGTGCCGCAAAATATTGACCGTGCGGGGTGACGTCGGTGCGAATCGTGATTCCTGGGTCGTGAATGGCTGGCTGCGTGCGTCCCGACGTCAGGTCGGCGCTTTCCCGGATCGCATTGGTAGGTGTTTTTTGTTCGGTCGGTCTTTTTTACGATTCGTACGGTAATGGTGTACCCGTGCGAATCGTAATTCCATGTTTGTATATTTTGACGACCGGGTACGCGTCGGACGGAGAATATGCTCCGTCCGACGGTTCGTACCCGGTTTTTGCCGGATCGTGATCGGCACCTATATCTTCTTCTTCTAGGCAACAGATCATTGCCACTGTTTTTGAATGGAAGCTAAATGAAATGAGGTCAATCAACATCATAATTAACAGTTTAAGATCAGTCAATGATGAAGAGAGTTAAATTGGTTTCAAAAGTGTTATTCTCTTAAAGAGATTAGAAAATTCTTTTTGGTCTTTTTATTTAATTAGTAAGTCAGATAGATCAGTTTACAGAAATTATCAAAGAAAAATCTGGCTAGAGTTATCAATAGTAAAATTGTCAAGCATGATCCATAAAGGAATTAGTCCCTATTCTAACTAATGGAATCAAAATCTAATGGAACTCATAAAGAGTCCAGGAAAAGAGTGAGATAGAAAGGCGCATCAAGTTCTGAATCTAATTAAGTAGTTAACTCACTATAAAGAGTAGCTCATGAAACTCAGCCGAGTCTCAATCTCGAAAAAGCATCAGCATACAGTTACAAATGCAGCAGCAAACTGTGCAAAAATAAGTCTCAACAGGGAAATAGGGAAACCAGATGCAGCAGTAGCTACACTCGTCAGGTTATAAAGGTGTATGGTAGTGTCACCTCCAAAGTGGCAGGCAACTGTAGTAGCCATCAGCAGCAGCTTACAGCAAATTGCAGATCCTATAAAGGAAAAGCTCTGGATGCATGGGAAAGTAAGACTCATTTAACTAGAAACATGCACTAATATAAAAGAGAAGAAAACATGCGAACAGCAATGTTGAGGGTCAAGTCACTCCAGTCCAATGAAAAGTAATCTTTCGTTGGTGATTAGCTTCATTCTTGCTTTCTCACGGAAAAACACATGGGGCCTTATTTATGAGGCCTTGCGACAGTTTTGCGCTTCCGTTGCGTCACTTTTTGTGATGCACCGATGGCGTAAAACATGCCTTCTGTTACACCCTATTTACAAAGTGATGCATTTAAGCAGATGCTTCACTTTGTGAACCACAGCGCTACATTATACCTGCGTCAAGTTTAAGGTATGCAGGGTGGGCGTTCTCACATAGGTAAGCCTCGTAGAAGTGACGCAGTGAAATCTATGAGATTTCACTGCACCACTTCAAGGGTGCAAATGCGTCAATATCTTACGCCTGCTTCACAGCAGGCGTGAGACTTGTGCAGGCCCTTTCACATGGGGCTTGCCCCATGTGAAAGGACACAATGCTGGAATTGCGTCACTTTTGTGACACACTCCAGCAATGCGTCACTTTTGCGCCTACAGATACGTCAGAAATACTGACGTATCTGTAACTCCTTGCGACATGATGCGTCATACAGTAAATATGATGCACCCATCATGTCGCAAGGAGGCCGCACTGAGAAGTGACGCATCGCTGCTTTCACGCAGCGATGCGTCACTTCTCATAAATGAGGCCCATGGAGTCCACAGTCTACTATCAAATATGACTTAATTAAACATTTGTATAGATGGAAACGTCTAACTTTGGTTCCCAGGGAAGTTTATTGCTGCATCTATTCTATCATTTATTCAATGTTTCACTGAGTAACAATGAATTTCACTAAAGACAGAAACATTTACTTTCAGATTTGTAGTTAATGGCTTTCCTATTTCTTATAAGTAAGCATCTTTGTTAAAATGTGTGATTCTCTATTCAGTGTTGTGTGAACACAAGATAGATTGGTAGTTTAAGCATGGTACATCTAGAATATGAAGCTTAGGAAAAGTATACATGTTATACATTTTGAACATTCTGCACCTATGACAAAATCTAAGTAAGTCACATTATGGTCAAGCTATCAAATACATATGTGCATGGTTCAGAAATTACGAAGCCTCTATTTGTTAAAGGAAAACCTAACAACAGCTTACTAGCGAAAATGGGGGTGCCTGGTACATTTTGCACATTTTGACTATGTACCATTTTAAAGTGCATTTTCATTTTAATACCCGTTAATAGATTTTTGTATACACATTTTCTAGCACTATCAGTTCCTTTAAGAGTTTTAAGGCACATCTCACTTGTTAATAAACCTCTTCCCTTCTTCACCTTTCACAGGCTTGAAATGAATACCTCTGTTTGTCTCAAGTGCCTGGAGGCAGTTCAGTTTATAGTGAAGTGTAAACTAATATAACGTAATCTAATGCTGTAATGGTTGGGATGTTCCCTAGTTGTATATTTGTCTCATACTCTCCATTGTAATATTTTATTGCATATGTGCTGATTTTGAATGTTTCAATGTTGTAATGTTTGCCTTACCTGTGCGTCTTGGGCACTGGCAGAAAGCACAGGCGTAGGAACCCCCTACACACTAATCAGCCCTTTTGATCCTGTTTCCAATTTAATCATAATATACAGAAAAGAAGTTGGATTTTAGGCATCAACCCAAACCTGCTTGTTTCGCTATTCTGCTGTTATTGATCTCTACAAAGAGCTGTGGATGCATTCTAGGTAAATCATGCTCACTTTAGAAAAGAATAACGCTGGTAAAATGTGAACACTCCCCAGACAATTTGCCTACTCACAGCTTTTGATTCAATTCTTCAGAGGTACAAGGGGCTCTATGGTGAATAGAATAGAGTGCTTTGGAAAATGTAATTCCTGATGCAGAGCCGTGATATTTCTCTCAACGACCTGCTCTGAGATCAAATATTGACCATTAAGGATAGGTAATGGTCTATATTTCTATTTATTTAATTGTAGTTAGGTAGAGCGGAGACACTCTTGGAGCCTTCTTCAAAGCTCTTTACAGAAAGGGAAAGGTAGCTTACAAGAGTTCAAGGTGGTAGTATCTGTCCTCATGGATGCTTCTAATGGAGTGGTAGAGAGGAAGAGGGGCACTGCTGCCAGAAAGAGGCTTGAGTGCGCGAACACGAAGGGTACATTAGATGGCATTATTATGAATTATTTGTGCTGGTGCATGTGGTTCTTTTTCACCTTAGTAACCTGAGTCAGAGTCATCGGTAGTGCAGCAAGTACACTGGCGGACGGGATCAATTATATTAATAGGCAGTTGCACCCCTGTTGTGGATGTCATTTATTGCCTAATGGGAGGTTTGATGGTATATAGCACACACCCTTAACTCATGTATTTTAAGGTGCTCTTATGTATGGTAATGAACAAAAAGGAGGCATGGTGAAATACATTATTTGCTTAGGATCACACAATTTGAACAAACAGGGAAGCCAAGATTGATCCCAGATGTTCCAGTTTCACACTGTTGAAATGCACTAACTAGATAGGTATCTCTCCCCGATATCAAAATGTTAATGTTTTGTCCTTAATTCTTGGTGGATCAGATCAGAGCATTGTACAAAAGACACACAGTACATTACATTTTGTTGGCACAGGACGATTTGCCAGGATGATGTGAAACTCCTTTCCGATGTGCCCCGGTTGATAGCTGGTGCCACTAGGCCACATGACCTCCCGTGTTTTCAAACATGAACTTAGAAGCATACACCACCCCCATCCTACGACTATGTCATTAGGGAACTTAAAGGGAAACCTGTTGTAATGGACACCTTTATTTGGACCTAGGTTTTTATTATACCAGAAGCAACATTATAGTCTATAAGATCAAGCAGAAGAGCAATATTTGTATGGTGCACATCCCGAAATCATGTATTTGAAGGTGCTCTCCTATGTGGTAATGGAAGAAAAGGAGACTCACTAAAATACATGACTTTCCTAAGGTCACACACTTTGGTCAAGAGCAAAGACCGAGAAATATCCCAGCAAAGACTGGAATTGAAGTAAAGGAATCCCACCAACATCCAGAAGTGGGAAGGAAGATTTAGTCCCCAATAAGCACATTGTTGGTGTTTCACAGTATTGTAATTAACTGGTACTACTGTAACGCAAATCAGAGGAATTCAATCTTTCAAACTTGGAATGCTAAAAGGCTAAGATGCTTTGTCAACATATGAACTGTTAACCTACAGATGGTTACACAAAGATGTATGACACAAGCAATTAGTTTGCTTAGCCATCTTCGTGGCGTAGTCACGTGCCACCAAAATGTAGCCTCAGAGTGCTTGGGAGTTCTTAAGAGCAATACTGAAAATATAAATGGGAATCCATAAAAAGTTTTACAAACAAAGCAAATATACTGCACATTCCGACTAAAACATAATCACACTCTTGCTGGTTGCAGCTTTTACTTATAGGAAAGAGTATTTCTTATAGTTATTATGAAAAGCATTTAGGATTGTCTTTTGGATGCTTTCCGGATTCCAATGTGGTGTACGATAATTGGTGAGTGTTCAATAACATGTGACATTTAAGGCACTTTGTGGCCTATTCACAAGGTAAAGGTACATATGAATAAATCTACATGCGTGGCACTGAATCAGCCCTAATCTCCATCTGGGATTAATTTAAAAACACAGTAGACCAGAATGGAGTTGCAGCACTACTTCTATTGAACCTTTCAGCTGCCTTTGATGTGCTCGACCATCGCGTATTAATCCTAAAACCCAAGTAAGCTGGCATACAGGGTACCGCTCTCACTTGGATCTCATCCTACCTACACAGATAAAAAAAAGTGATCCATACTCCTCCTTTCATCAAATCTTACAGCAGAAAAGCAAGAATCCCTCAAGTCTCTCAACTCACCTCTCCTTTTCACCCTTCTTTTTGAACATCTATATGAAATCCTTATTAGAACTAATAAATGGTTTTGAGTACACCTGCAATAGCTACACAGATGATACACCAATACTTCCTAAATGGGCCTTCCATCCGTTACCAGTTGCCAGAAGATTCTCTTTGCAGCTACCCTATATCACCCACAAGGCAAGAAAAATGGCAACAGATTACTTTTAATAATGAAGAACATTCCAAAATACTTCCAACACAAATGATGCTGTACTCTAGACTGCACCCCATCTCAAAATCCCAGCATACAAGAAAAAACCATGGTTGGTACACCTTTCTCTGTGCAAGTGACTAAATTATGGGATTTGTTACCAATTTAACACCACAAATAAGGTCTACAGAGAACCACCTTAGCTTGAGAAGAATAGTCAAAAGCAGGCTGTGTCCCACATGATCACAACAGTCACACCAGAACAATCTACAGAAATTGTATGAACAAGACATTAAAATAAATTTTTTACCTAGGAGAGAGCAAACTGTGCATAATTTGATGGCATGCAATTATGCAAAATTATGTCAAAGTTACAAGAAAATATATATAATATATATCATATGCATGTTTGTGAGTGTTTGTGTTCATACATATATCTTTAGAAAAATAATAATAAATAATACTTAAGTATAGAACAACGCATTAATGTTTATGAATTACATAGACAAGCGTGTGTGAGTATGTAAATATGACTGTGTGTATGTACATGTTTCCATGTAGATGAGTTTGTGCATTGTGTAATGATATAAGAATCATATAGACATGCAAAATTATTCCATTATGTATATGTCAGTAAATGTAGGTCTATGTATGGCATATATGTGTATGTCATAGTTTGTACAGTAATTAATGCTTGCCAATATAAAAATAGTGCACAAAAGCGTGACCATGCATGGAATATTTTAAGGGGCAGGACATTCCCTGCTTTCACAAATTGTCTGCATGAAGAGTAATGCAGTAATACATACAGCACTTGCTGTCATTTTCCTTAAGGGCACAGTGGTTCCATGGATGATGGAACGAAACGCATGATGGCATAATCACACAGAATGTGCTTAGCCTCGATCCATTAAGTGTTTTGTCTACCAAAGGTACAATATGGTGTGTGTCTCTCTTATTTATTCTATTGTCACACAGAATCTCAAATGGAGTCACTCTAAAACAATACGTATGTTACACACTGAAATTTATTTGCATGCCTTAGCGCACATGCATAAGTGGTCCTGAAGAAACCCATATCGACCCTAAGGGGCGGAATTGACATATGCCTGAAACATGTCAACCTTTTTATGGGATAAATTCACCTGTTTATATCTCTTCTGGAGAAAAAGAATCACTCCCAAAAAAAAAACAGCAACGCTGTAATCATGCATTGAAGCACACACGTGATATGCTAAGTGGCTCGGGTGGGACCTCAGTGATAACAAATTCCACCAACTAGATTGGTGGGCGAGGGGTCTTTTAAGAAAGCTCAAAGGTGTTGTTTTTCACAATCTATGTAATTGACATCCTTTGGAAATTTGGTGGCAGTGCTTGCTCCACTTTATTTTTTAATGTTATGTTGGGAAGGTGGGTGAGCCATCTTTCTTTTCACTCTCCCCTTTGTTACTCAGCATACTTATATGTAGACAACATATATGCACATAAGAGTATGTATATTGGAATATGCTTATTTGCATAAGAATATATTCACATATATGTCAGGGTATGTAAACATGATTATAGGTGGGAGCTGTACTTATGTATGGTTGTATGCCTCCTATCTAGATATAACAATATATTTAGGTACTAAAAATGAAATTGTATGCATATCTAAACATGTTAAAAATATGTGTGTGTGGGTATGTATTTGTGTTTATGGGCATATGTTTCAAATAACTAAAAATGCAGCAATTTACATAGCAGTGTATGCATATTTATGCTTTACACACATGTATCTTGGCTCCAACTTGCTGGATCGAAGCAAAGCTTTCCAAAAAGGAGCTACGGTGGCTTAACTTTTTGGGGAAAAGTTACGTGAAGATTCATCTAAAAGCCCCAAAGGTATTAGAGAAAACAAAAAATGCTATTCCTACGGATACTCTTACCTTACTATAACTTCACAGTGGTGACCGCTGTAAAGCCTTGTAAAACACTCCATGGCCTGCACTGCAGTATTTTTTATTTCAATGTTCTCTATTTATAATTTACTAAAGCAAGGTGTTACTGCACACTATGGTTTATTCTTCTGCTATGAGACTCCTGACCTTGTACAGTTTTTGCCTCTACATGGTCTGAGGGTTTTAAACAGTTTCCCGTCAGAGTTATACATCCAGGAATTGGGCAGGAACCTTGGGAGATGAGAAGACAATGGTCTGCACACAATAAAGTTATTCTGCCCTCTCTGCAAAAGTCCCTTCCCATCTCCCCTATCTCCAGAGAATCATGGCACTCACCACCGCTGAATGCAAGGTACCCGTGGAGAAGAAATGGGAGTGGTCAGCATATCATAAGGTTCCCTTGATATCTCCCACTTCCTTGAGCCTTTCCAGTCATTATGGAGAGTGCATAAGACGTGTTGAATGCATGTCCCCTCCTCCTTCTCTTTTATAATTGAAAAACCAACCTGGTGTGTTAGGTGCTCAGTTCTATCCTCTAATGGTGGTTAACGGCCATCTGATTTTGTGGCCCCACCCCTTTAAAATTGTTCCTTTGTTGTGTTTGTGACACTCCCTGTATCATGATTAAGCCTGGGCAAAGCACTACACTACGCTTGCGTAGTTTGCGAAGATTGTGCTACTTCGCACTACGCGAATTGCACGTAGCACAGTGCAAACATGCGTAGCGTAGCGTTGTGTAGTGTAGCGGTCATTTTTTGCTTGCTCGCGGTCCTCAACATCAAGTTGGCGACTGCGAGCAAGCAAAATGACATCCCTGCAAGACTTTTTCCTTGTTCGCGATCAGCAACATCAAGTTGCCGATCGCGAGCATGGAAAATAAACATCCCGGCGAAATTCTCAACGGGGGGAGGTCAGGTTTCTCATTGCGAGTGGTTGCGTATGCTAGCGACTGCTCGCGATGAGAAACTACCAGTCCGCGTTGAGAAATCTGCCGCTCGAGAAAACTACAGCTCGCACTGTGCAAGATGCCGTTTTCAATGATTGCACAGTGCCGGATGCTTGTCCGCACTGTGCAATCATTGAAAACGGCACCTTGCACAGTGTGAACAGGGTACTACGCAGTTTGCGAAGTGCTACGCGTAGCTCGCGTAGTGCGAAGTGCACTTTGCGTAGCTTCGCGTAGTGCTACTTCGCGAACTACGCCCAGGGTTATGGGCATGTGGCAATTTAGTGTTACTTTGGATGGTAAATGAACCTTTTTCTCTGGAGCCCTCTTTATCCTTAAGTACATATGAGGGAGAAGTATTCAAGGGTGTGTCGCCTTTCCCTCCATTATATGCCCGTCACCGCTGCAATTCCAACTTAGACAAGGTGCACATCAGCACAGAACCCCTTGGCGATGCGATAAAAGATGGAACTGGTTATTCTTGTTCAGTTCCTGATCATTCATGTTAAACAACTTTCCTGAAAGAAAAGGGTATTTCCTTATTGCTCACCTCTCCCTCTATATCTATACGGGAACCCAGGCGATAAACACCATGTCACACACCGGTTCTATACAACACATTGAAATGGAATAAGTGCAGGATGGGATACTATATCAAACCAAGTTATTTATAGTTAAATGCCCCTGCAGATTTCTTGAAACAGTGGTTAGTGACCACAACTTTAATGGTATCACGGATTTGCAGCAATTAGGCCACTTAGTCTAATATTACATTATACAACACACCTACATTTTGAACCTTGACCACTGATGACAAGTAGTGCAAAAATATAAACAAATCAAAACAGGGTGGAGCAGGAGGCACAGATCCTACAGACAAGGCCGTTGTATTACTGCACTCTAAGAAATAAAGGCAGGCAAGATCTAAATATTATGACAGAGAACATCCCCAGCTCCTCATCCTGTCTATAGATAATACCCCTTCCGGAGGGCTTCATGATATCAGGGATGAAAGACGTGTAAAGTGTCTACTCATAGAATAAACGCAAATGAAAGACTCATTCAAACTAATACCTTCTTTGAACACACTCAACAATTACAGAACACTGTGGCAACTACTCAAGGGCATGCTTATGAAATTGATGGCGCAGAGCTGGCGTGCGTCACAGTGAAAGAACAGGAATGTGCCTTATTTATCCAATAAGTGCATTCCTGTCCTTTTCCCTTATGCTAGTGCCATTTTGGCAGCCTAGCACCAATGCAGGCACACTTGCACCACGGTAAAGTTTTGATTTATTTATATCTGTAAGTGCTTCCTGTTGAGGTTTAATTTTTGGGACAGGAGCATTATGCCAGAATGAATACTGCCCTGCATATTTACCCAAGAAGGGTGCAATACCTCTACTCAACTGGAGTACTTTCTACTGGCTAATCAGTAAGTGCTACCTCGTTGGGTAAATGTATAGTGCTTTTCCTACACTACAGCTGCATATAGGACCAGAAGAGTTGTCTCTCGTGACTATGTGTGTCTGTAATGTTGCCATCGCGCCGACGGGCGCTGGGGTCCCTCGAGTGAGCTGTCCATCATAGTGGGGGAAAGGGCGGGAAGACGTTGCACACCGCTGGTGTGTGGGCCGGGGCCAAACAGGCGGGGCTTCCATGCAGTTCACATGCCTCTTGTTTATAAAGGGTCAGAGACCGATCAGAGCAGCAGATGAGGAGAAAGAAGCTCCTGGTCACAAGAACTAAACGGGGATTGCGCTCGAGAAAGTCATGGATGCACAGAGCTCCATCAAGGATCACAGCTAATTCTTGACAGTAGATATGGGGAGAAAAGCACACCTGCCCAGCCTCGACTGTGCTCACAAATGTTTTGTGCTGATTAATGCGTTACTTGAATTTGAGCTTCAACTCGGGCACCTGCTTTATTTATATCTGTAAGTGCTTCCCATCCTCTTGAGGTTTAATTTTTGTGACAGTAGCATCGTGGCAGAATGAATCCTGCCCTGTATATTTCCGTTCTGCCGCGGATTGCGGAAATGTCGAAATTTTTGTGATCCGCACGGAACGCGAAAATACCGAAATTTCGCAATTTCCACGAGCGGAATGGAATTTGCCGCCCACCCTTAGCTTAGGCCCTCTTGCAAGGGGTCATGACTGGGGTGGCACCAATTGGCAAGGTAGAATCACAGATGGCAGAGTCCATGTGCAGATGCAAGGTTGCTGGAACCCTTTTATGTCTCTAAGACATCAAATCAGTAGGCCAGCCAACTATCCCTTGAAGTCACTCTGGGTTCTGGATTCTGGGTTCTAGAGATGCAGGTCCAGTCCTCACCCAGGTAAAAGGGTCAGCAAAGCTGAGTCCAGCAGAGTGCAGTCCCGCATCGTGGCAGCCCTTCAGCAGCACGGCAGTCCTACTTTCTGGCAGAGTATCCACAGGTCTTGAAGTGTACTGAAGCGTTGGTGTTTGGGATCCCTCTTTTATACACAGTTGTGCCTTTGAAGAGGGGTGTAACTTCTAGAGGCATGCCTTCAAAGTGCACAGATGCCCTGCATTCCCTGACTCCAGACTAACTACAGGGAGTATGAAGCCCTTTGTGTGGAGACAAGATACCACCTATCCAGGTGTAAGTGGGGCTGTGCCCATCTCCACCCTCCCACCATGCCAGTGTTGGTCCATCCAGTCACACCTAAGCTCCCATTGTGTGTAGCTGTCTAGGGGGCATACACATAGCCCAACTGCCAACTACATTCAGTCCTGTGACCAGACACAGGCTGCTGGCACCAAATGGCTCTGGCAAGAAAATGCCAACTTTCTAAAAGTGCAATTTACACAACTGCAATTTAAACTCTGACTCCACCATAGAATTTTAAATTGTGATTCCATTAACATCAAACATGATCTGGACATCTCTTCCCATTTGGAAATTGCACTTATAAAATGTAATAAGGCATCTCCAATGTTATCCTATGGGAGAGATAGGCCTTGCAGTAGTGAATAACTAATTTGAGAGTTTTTTACTTCCAGGACATGTAAAAGTTAAATGTATATGTCCTGGATTTTAAATATATTGTACCCTGTCCTCTGGACTGTCAAGGGCCTATCCTAAGGGTGACATATGTATTGAAAAGGAAGGTTTGGGCCTGGAAAAAGGTTGATTTTGTTAAAATGGCAGTTTAATACAACACACATAGGCTCTGCAAAGGCAGGCCTTAGACATGTTTAAAGGGCTACTTATGTGCGCGGCACAAACCAGTTCTGCAGGCCCACTAGTAAAATTTTACTTACAGGCCCTGGGCACATGTAGTGGCACTTTACTAGGGACTTGCAGGTTAATTAAATATGTCAAAAGCGTATAAAACAATATTACCATTTTATTTTATAACCAAGTTTATTGATTTTAACAACGTTAAAGACACACAATGTCTGTGACCGAGCCCACATGCCTACACAGTAGGCATCTTCTCAGCATACACTCATGAAGGTCCCCCACCCAAGCCATGGCATTCCCACCACCTGCCCCAGATCTTCTCATGTTTTCGGGGGCAGCCCTTTGCTTTGTAGAGCATCTGGGCTGGGCACACCAGTCTACTCCTCTCCTCCATTCCACCATCGAAGGGGGTTTTGAGGAGTTCCAGATGCGTGCAATGTCTCATTTGGTCAACGGTGTTGCCACCCCAATAAAGGTCTGTTCCAACCTTTGTCCCCCCACTTCCTCCAAAAAGCCCAACAGGGTGACCCTGGGGGTAAGATCAATCTGGTGGTCCAGAACCATAGAAGAAGTCCACCTCTGCCAGGAAGCAGCGGACACACTAGGCCTGGGAAACCCTGCTGGCTTGGTGATGTCACCCTGGGGCCAGATTGGTCAGGTAGTTTAGCTGAATCATGCAGAGGCACAAGGAGATAGCTATTTCTCTAGGGGCCAATCTGGCTTCATGCCAGTCATCATCATTGAGGTCGCTGATCCATGCCCTCCATCATGCACGCAACCTAGGATAGTGGTCCGGAGCATTGAGGATGAGTGAGTGGTTGATAGTAGAGATAGCTCCTTTCCAAGCCTTTCCATTAAGATCTTGGCATCAAGGGGATTGAATTCAGGGAGGTGTGTGCCTGACAAAAAGGTCTACTAGCAGGGTGTGGTGCAGTTGCAAATACTGATGAAATTGTATGTGGGAGAGTTGGTAGTGCTCCTGCATTTCCTGAAAGGACATTATGCCCCCTTTCTCCAGACACCTCTAAGATGTGTGATTCCTAATCTGTCCCATTGCACAAAACCTTGTGGGCCAGTGACATTAGGTAGCCACTTTGCTTGCCACAAAGGGGTCATCCCAGTGAGCCAGCGCTGCCACCCAATGAATCAAAGTGCTGTCCTCCAGCACAGCAGAGACAACCGCGTACATTCGGGGAGCGTTTGGGGATTGAGGTCCCATTGAGTAGACCCAGGAGCCCATCAAGGTCCAACAGGGTCAATTCCATCCGATAGACCGGTTCATCCACACCCTCGCTAAACCACACGTTGATCATCGTGAGTTGCGCAGCTAGGTTATCCATAGAGATCTCCCATTCCCTCATCATAAGGAGAGTGTTGTCCATTGACAACAGCCACACAATGGCATCCCCCTACCCAGAGAAAGGCAGCAACTATTGAGGCTAGGACCTGAAACCACTTCCTGGGGATGGGATGAGGAAAATTTGAGAAATATTCATGCAGCGTGCCAGGATCATCATCTTAAACAGGGTTATTCACCCCAGGAGATTTATACTCAAATGGCCCCATTGCTGCAGGTCTCAGTTCAACTTGAGTGCAGAGAGATTCAGATTAAGGCTCCACACCAGTTCCGGGAGAGGGCAGACATAGACGCCCAGGAGCTTGAAGGATAAGCTGGGTACTAGGACTGCGGCACACCAAGCATGAGCATGCACATCTTTCTCGATCATCACCAACAGGGAATTCGATTCATTGACTAGGGGTCTGGAAGGCACTCCACAGAGGCATTGAATTTCTAGGCATCATGGGCCTGAGGACTGTGGATTCTCCAGAACCAGCAGGATATCATCGGCGTCTAATGCTGTTTGCTCCTCCAAACCCCCACCCCTCCCAGGGCCACCCCCGCACCTAGGCATCACCAATGTTACCATTCTTTAAGCAGAAAGCACAAGCACTTTAGCACTGGTTAGCAGTGCTAAAGTATGCAGATTACTAAGGCCAGTAAAAACGAAGTCAGCAAAAACAGGAAGTCTGAAGGCAAGGTGTTAGGAAGAACCACCCAAGGATGCCAGGTATAACAATCACATTGGGTAACATGGTTCATCCTCATACAAAATCTCCAGAAACAGGTGGTTCCAGAGCAATACATACAAAGCACAGACTCTTAAAAAACAGAAACAGGCTGCCTTAGAAACTATACGGATTGGGCATTGCCAGTTGCTGCTGAACATGATTATGACTACCAGGAGAAGTCCAAAGGCAGCCTAGATACAGTGAAGGGCATTCTGTCAGTGATGTAGATACTGACCTAGGCATGGTGATCATATCACATTTGTGACATATGTTGAGCCTAACAAGATCCCCTAGAGAAATTCGATCATTTGAAGCAACCGATGAAACTATGTATGAATTTCTTCTATATTTTCTAATAGGTTTCTTTCTGTAGCAACACCTTGTTGATGTCTGTCGATTACCCCCGATGCACTGATCGGGGAGTGTGTAGAGGATGATTTCAGTCACCTGTTCTGTATTTTTTAATAGAAACTGTAATGAACCCTTAATCCAAAAGAGAAGCAGTGGGCCATTAGATTGTATGAGAATAAAATGACCGTTACAAAGAGAACTGTATGCACCAGAGGCACAGCAATCAAGATGTTTTGTTAGCATGCATGTCAAAAAAAGATTTGGTTTCCCTACAGGCATCTGTCAAGGAAAAAGCGCCAGTGCTCACAATAAGACCTAACATTCAAGACTGTAAATTGAAGTGCTTCATAAGCACTGGCAAGAATCCACTAATTAAGCGACCTTCCTAAGAAAATGAAGGAAAAATATGTTTCTGACATGATACATTAACTTAAAAACACTCTCTCATCCACGATATTCTGCAAAAGAAATACCACATATAAATAAAAGGGCACAGAGTTGGATACATGTCTGTGATGAATTAAGAAGAACGTAGGAACAGCCTAGCAGAGAGTAATCATGAAATATTCTAAGTCCTTTTTTTCTTTCACTGACACACATGCAAAGAGGGCAGTAGCTTTACCATTGTTTCTACAGTATTTTTTTTTCCGTCATTCATTGTTAACAGCTCATGTGTTTCTAAAAACAGCTAGAACAGGACTTTGGCGCCCAAAAACGTAATTTTATTTTGAAATAAATTAATGCCTCTTGGTTTGTATTACTTAAGATTCGATTTCTATTGTCTTTTTAATGCTGTCAGGTTGCATAGGCAGCACTCTGGAGAGTCATTACAACATAACTATGTTGGGATAAGACATTACGGGGGGCATATTATCAACGGCCAGCGATAATTATTGCTGGCCGTTCATAGCGATAGAAAAATTATCGCCAGCTATCGCTGAATATTATCGCCATGATAACGCTATATTTACAACACATAGTGCGATGGCGATAATATTTCAGCGATAGCGCTGTTTTCAATGGAACATCGCTGGTTTTCCAGCGATGTTCCATTGAAAACAGCGATAACATTGCTGATAGGACCCTGTGGTCCTATCAGCATAATCCATATCCCATTAAAAGTATGCCTTAGTCAGGAATTTAACAGGTGTTAAATTCCTGAGATAAGGCTGAGGTAGCGTGATTTTTTTTATCGCTGCACCTCCTTGTTAATATCGCGAAGCTGCCTTCACGATATTAACATGTGTTGTTTTCACAGCCACGCCTCATTTGCAGGCGAGGCTGTGAAAAAACGGGCTCTACATCAAGGAAACACGCGCTAGCGTGTCCTTGATGATATTGCGATATAATTATCGCCGCTTTTTGCCCAAAAACGGACGCTAAAGCAGCGATAATTATATCGCCGGCCATTGCTAATATGCCCCTTGACGAGCTGCGTGATATCCTATCTTGGACGTTCAGTTGTTTTGCGGTCTTCACAGAGTGTCAAAGGGACAGTACCGTAAAGACCTGAAACCCTGGTCACTTTACACGCCATCGATCCCAATGCCCCCTCTATTTTGAACTCCATTTGAGCATAGTAGCTTAGGTTTCCATGTCCTATATGGCTCTCCAAAAGTAAAGTGCACACGGGGCTCTATTCCAAGTAATCTAGAGCAGGGTACCAAAGGGATACCGCTTGGTCCAGCTGCATCTTTCAGGGTACCAAAGGGATACCGCTTGGTCCAGCTGCATCTTTCGTGGTGTGTTCAGGCCAAGGGACATCAGACCAGGACTTCCGTGCACAGCTGCTGATGCTGTGGGCCGCTGCGGTGCCTGGTCCCTTCCCGCCCTCAACATTCAACAGGGGGGGAGCAGAAGAAGCGCCCCCCTAATGAAGTAAAAACTGCAGCCCCCTTAGTCCTTTCACCTTGTTCCCAAAGACAAAGAAAAAAATTCACGCACCCTCTACCACCTGTTCCAAGCAAGTGGTATAAGTTTGTAGATTTTGGTCAGTTATTTCCCCCGAAAAAGAAAGACATGCAGAAGTGGGCCTGGTATCCTAGACACCTAAATAAGTAATTAGTCCTGCTTTGACAATTTATTAAAGGCGTTGCATCATGTGTGGCGCAAGGGTAAACTTGCGTGACGTATCATTCCTGGCGCATCCTTGCTGATTTGCAGGGATGCGCCAGGAAACATAAATCTGCCCCTATGTACATTCAATTTGTGCGAGGGAAATAAACACTTACTGAGAACCAAAAACCCAACCTTATCTCGTGGCCAGCTTCTGTAAATTTATAAAAAGTACGTTTATGGCACTGCACTTTGGATAGCGTCCCAGGGAGCCGAAATGGTTAGGAACGGTGCAGACAACACTTGCATGCCCTGCAGGGGCACATCCGAAACCATAATACCTGTTGTTCGCATCTGTCCCGCTCTCCTCAAGGACAAAAAAACACTACTGCTTAAATCCTAATTGGCAGATTCGGACATGCAGACAAACCACCACTGAAGCACTGGACCCGATAAACACATCACATGTATGATTCTTTAGATTCCCGGCCATGGTGGAAAAAAAATGTCATTTCTGAAGGTTGAACGTTAGGAATACGTACCCGTCTGACCGCGACATTCACGTTACACAGCCTTCGAATGTATGTATGAAGAGTCTAATAGGCACTGAATATCAAGACATTTCTTTTGCTTTATTCAATTTGTTTAATAATACAGTAATTCTCTATGTGTCTCGTGAAAACAAACGTGGCAATCGAGGAACTATTTGTCTGCTTTCATGCTGAACAAAAACCTTTTAATCTTCTACGGAATTCCCAAATGGTAAACATAAACAGACCCTAATTTTCGAGAAATATATGAAATAGTAACAAACGATTCTTTCGTTTTGTTTTACTGTGTGTCTACTTTTTGTGTACCTTGTACAAACAATGGGGCTCATTTATGAGCCCCTGCGTCACTTTTGCGCCACCGTTGCGTCACTTTTTGTGACGCACCAGTGGCGTAAAACATGCGCCATGATGCGCCATATTTACAAAGTGACGCATCTACCTAGATGCGTCACTTTGTAAACCCCTGCGCTACATTATACCTGCGTCAGGTATAATGTATGCAGGGTGGGCGTTCCCACGTAAGTAAGATTTCACTGCGCCTCGTGGAGAGGTGTGGCTCACTGGTTAGAGGCGGCAGATCCGCAAGCAGAGAATCGGCCAGGGACCAGGGTTCAGTTCCCGACGTGGCAGGGTCGTGGACCAGGGTCAAAACGGACTCGATAATTCTCGCCTCGGTACCTACTCTAACCAGGAACACACTCGGCAACTCTGGGCATTAGCTTGCCTCATCTCCACAACGGCCCCCCACATTCGCCGGGGATGCCTGGTTTCACCTTGGAGATACCCTGGAGGTACCATCTCACAGGGATAGCCAGGACGGGTTCCCCAGCGGTCTACAGCGTCACGACGCCTCAGGGCAGCAGTGCGCTTTACAAAACGCATACATTTACATTTTTACATTTACTTCTAGGGTGCAAATGCGTCAATATCTTACGCCTGCCTCACAGCAGGCGTAAGACTGATGCAGGCCCTTTCACATGGGGCTTTCCCCATGTGAAAGAACACATTGCTGGAATTGCGTCACTTTTGTGACACACTCCAGCAATGCGTCACTTTTGCGCCTACAGATACGTCAGAAATACTGACGTATCTGTGACTCCTTGCGACATGATGCGTCATACTGTAAATATGACGCATCATTGGAGTCGCAGGGAAGGCGCAGTGAAAAGTGACGCATCACTGTTTTCACGCAGTGATGCGTCACTTTTCATAAATGAGGCCCAATGTTTTTAATTATTCGTGCACGATTTGAATAAACTTCTAAACTTCATTTTTTAAAGCTCTAATTTGTGCATGCAGTCTTTCCAAAAAGACACACCTACATTTTTATCTTGCTTCTTAACATCTGGTGCCCCTCCCTATACACAATCTACTGCAGTGGGAATAATTTGCTTGTGTTACTTCCCAGCTTCAAATGTATAAATTGTCGGTTTATGTGATGACATATTTTCTGGCGTACTTAATCTCAAGCTTGACAGCCTCAGAGGGATTTGTTTTGAAAGTCATTTGAGTTGAACTTGTCCTGTATTGCTTTCAGCAGCGAAGACAAGCGTTGCTTACCTCAGCTGACTCCATGATGGAATGCTTCGCTCCGTGCCAATTCATAGGTTATTTAATAAAGTATGTCTGGAACCATAGGTTCGTGCAGATTGTTTTGGCTAGGAATTATTCCAAATGAATTCATTGCAGAACTATTTGTTTTTGTGGAATATATGGAACATAACCCGAAATGACTTTGTGTAATCCCCCTTGTGGGGAACATAGAATTTCTGGAGAATGAATAATTTCTGATGGTTTTAACTTGAATGTTGCCTGCATTGACATCTAGGGTCATCATTACATGTCAGGAATGTGTATAGTGAGGTACTTGCCACAAGAGGTAAATACCATTACCCTGGTGTGAGGTATCTACTGCATGTTGTAGATACCTCGGGTCATATTATCAAGAGCAAAATCGCCGCTTTTCAAGCGCTATGCACCGGAAAAGCGCCGATTTTTACAACTCACAATTTACAAGGACTCGCGATCACGCTTTAACGCGAGTTTCCTTGAGTCAGGTGTTTTTTTAACCCTACTTTGCATGTCAGCGATATACATCGCTAATGACATGCAAAGTAGGCGTTCCCAACCTAATCCGCATGGGTTCCGTCAAAAACACAACATCGCCCTATTATCGAGGCGGGTCAGGCGATCACAAAAGCTGCGCTAACCACGTTTTGCGCCGGATTTTAAACCCTGAAGAAAACCTGACTTAGCCATCCTGCCAATGGAAGGTGGATTGTCAGGCTGAGTCCACCAGGGCGTATCAACAAGGATTTCGCCATTGGTGAGTTTATATCGCTGGATTTCCAGCGATATTCAAGCATTTTTCCGCTATTGCTGGATTTGAAATCACCAATGCGCAAAGCATTGTTAATACAGCGCTATCATGGCAATAAAATCCAGCGATAGCAAAAAACGCGCTAAGCGCGTTTAGCGATAATTATCGCTACGTGTTGATAATATGCCCCCTCCTGTTTTGAGGTTTTTACTTCAAAAGGAGAGATAGCATGCAGAATCAATATTTAAAACATTGAATTCTGTGGGTCTCATTTACAATATTTTGACGCATGTCAGCGCAGCAAGCCTTCCTGCTGCACTGCCGTGCGTCAAAAGAAAAGGGCCGGCACCCTTGGCCCATTGGTGCAAGGGTGTCTGTGTTGTTGGGATGATTGTTTTTGTGCAAAAAGGGACTCCTTCCTGCACAAAAAAATTCACAAGAGGGATTGTCCTCTTTCTATATATACAGAAACACGTGTGCAGCACACATAGAAAAAGCAAAAATGAGGAGAAATATAGGTATTTCTCCTTGTTGCACCTCCCTTATGCCTCCCCTGGGAGGCGTAGGAATCTGACGCATTCCCAGGTTTACAAAACGTTGTAAATCTGGAAATGCTTCATTTTCCATGGATGTTGCATGCAAACACCCACAGCAACACCCATGGAACACCCTTTTCACACAGAGCAATGCGTGAAAGGGGGCCATATTTACAAGACCATCAAAAGCAACACAGGGTGGCTTTACGTGGCCTTGTAAATATGGGCAGGCCCCCTGCGCCACCTGTGCATCAAAAAAGTGACCACCGCAGGCGCAATGGGCTTGTAAATAAGCCCTTGTGTGTTTTGCCTTTTTTACAGGCCTATTTCCCAATAAATTTTGGCAGGTTTGACCTGACAAAAATCTATCAGGATAAAACTGCATGAGTCTGAGACGCACAAGCGTGCGATTTAAGATGGCGGCTCGCCGCTGAATCTCCACCACACCCGTCCTAACGACAAGGTTTTTATGCTGATTTTGACAGGAGATTTTATTTCCTGTAGTCGCTGACCCTTACCTGCTTGTGGTGGGGTGCTTTTTGCAGGTTATTGGTGGCACTGGCTGATTTTGGACTTCCCTGGCTCCTAGCTGTTCTTCACTGAGGCTTCCTTCAGCTTTGTCTTCGGAGTTCCTGTCAGGAGGCAGAATTTGTTTCTGGAAAGGGTGCGGCTTCAGCCTTGAAATCCTCCAATTGCTGGTTTTAGCTGCTGCATCTGGATATTTCCTTCACTAGTACACTGATTTGGCATATTCATCTATATTTCTGCTTTTTATTTACCATTCTACATATATTTATAACATTTTGTTGTATAAGGTAAGCAAAGCTTCAACTTCATCACCACATAAGTGTAAACAGACAGTATATCCTCCACCTGTTAAGTCAAAAATGGTAGTGCATCAAAAGCCTCCATTCTTACTATTTGGGAGGAATTGCAGGCTGTTATCTCAAATACAGAGTATTGCCATGGAAATTAAAAATATACGAAAAGATATGTCTGGTCTTTAAATTAAGGTTGCAGATGATGAGATTAAAATAAATGACGTTATAACAAAACAGAGAAGCTAATGCCCCTTGTCACAAAAATTCCTTCCAACAGTTCTAGATAGCTTTAGTTAGAAAATAGTAATCGCAAAATATAACTTGCACATGTTTAATTTGCCTGAAGATATAGATGGGAATGACTGTAGGTGCTACCTTGAGAACCTATTGCCTAGTTTATTAAACTTGAAGTTTTCAGAAAAAATTGAAATTTATAAACCAAATCTATGCTGTCTGGTTTTAGGTTTAAACCTATAATAACTGATAAAACCCCACCAAAAAGGAAATAGCCCTCACCAGTGTAAACATATAAAAACTGAAAAAACACCTCCATAACCACAAACTAAATGCCTTTCAAAGAAAGTGAAGGAGTCATTTTTTTTCTTCCCGAAGGGGCCAATACAATGTAACTTTGTTATACAAACTAGCAGCAAGAAAGACTGGGCTAACATTATTCTGCTTGAGTTTGTTGATTATGAATGTCACTAAAATATTGTTTCTTCTTCCTTTTTTCAGTTTTGTGCAGGGTTTAGAAGGATGTTTTAGGTCTTGTTTAATTATTTTATAAACTGTAGAGAAACAACATTATTTTTGATATTTTAGTTGCATTTGATTCTTTCACTGATATGTAAAATGGCTGGTTTGATAAGAATCTTTCCAAATTTGTGCCATCACATTTACTCACAGAGAATGGGTAAAACCCCTTGATGCATCAACCTCCATGTTCTAGTGAGTCAGTATTGAAAGTCGGTGAATTGCCAACACCTCAAGCTTTAAACATTCAATGTAAGGTATAGTGACACCTGGGCAAGAGTGAAATTAGGCGATGGATGCAGTACAACTTCGAGCATTGACACTCAGCAAGGTTTAAAATAAGGATGCGTGTTAGCACCAAGCCTATTTAATTTGTTTCTTTCAGATATCAGCAAAAACATGGAAGCAGCTGATTGTCATCCGCCGAACATGGCCAACAAGCCGATTACTGTGTTACAATACGCGGACGACATTGTAGTGCTAACTCAAACTCCAATAGGTCTACAAAAAGCGAAAAATTACATAGTATCCTACTTGGACCAGGAAAACTTGGAATTAAACAAAGCAAAAACAAAAGTTGTTTGCCTAGTGGATCCCAAAAAAATGACGTTCAAATGGTCGGTGAAAGGGTCAACGGTGGAAGAGCAAGGGTCATATAAATACCTTGGTATAACAATAGGGCAGGGCATGCCACACAAGGAGCATAAATTGGCTATAAAAGCCAAAGCGCAATCATTAATCTTTGCATATAGACTACTAAAAACAAAATTGGACTGCCCGAATTATAACCACCTTTTAAAAGTGATGGCTGCACAAATCTTGCCCACCTTGTCATACGGGTTAGTCACCTGGTGTGGCAAGGAGGCTGACCTATTAAATGACCTCCAGACGAAGATTTATAAGGCCGTTTTCAATCTGCCAAAGTCTGCTTCTTCTTCGCAAGTTCGGCTTGAATTCGGCCTCCAAAATCAGATATTTCGGAGCATGAGCAGCTTTGTAAAGCTATGCCAAAAATGTTGTTCTGCAGATCCAGACACAATGGATAGCTTATGCTGGGAAGAAATTAAGTACCAGGTGGACCACGAAACATCGAGTTCATGGGGAAGTTATTTGAAAACTTGTTTGGCCGACCTGGAAAAACAAACAGCATGGGAAAACAGGGCAGACAAAGCAAGTATCAGTAAAGCGGTCAACGATGCAGCAAAAAGGAAATCTTTTTTGGAAGATAAAAATAAAATTTCTAAACGTCGGCATGGGTGGACCGTTACCACTTCTTACAAATCATTAAAAACGCAAGCACATTTAATCTCACACTTTAGCCGGCATTTAAAAAAGAGCTACACAGACTTTCGGATGGGCCAGCACGATTCAAAAGATCTACAACCGTCCTGGAAATATACCAAACAAACAGCACAGTGTTGACTGTGTGGCTATAATAAGGAATCCCTAACCCACCTATTATGCGTATGCCCAACAGTTATGTTCCTGAGGAGACGGTACTTAAAACCCATCTTTAACAAACTGAATATCCGCACGTGCAGGCAAGCTGTGATACGCTGGTTGGATGGTTCCTCCATAATTCTGGCCTGCCGGGGAGTAAAATACCTGGTAGAGGTAAGAAAACTTTTACGGCAAGCCGAGCAGGAGGAAAACAGAGAAGAATGACCGAGCAGGATTGGGCCCTACGGTGCCAATTGCGTAACATATGAACTGAATGTAAAACAGATTAAGAGTTTATTTAGTAAGCAGGATCACAGAAGCTGGACTAGTCATAAATTTTAATTATTGTATTTATAACATTTTATGTGTTGGTTAAACACATGCACTTAAGCTATATAACCAATGGGATATTATTAATGTTGCCTGGTTTTAATTGTGATTGTAAAGACATTTTATTTTATTATTTTTTGGAATAATTGTAAAGATTTTAATTAATCATACAATACATTTTTTGACTTTGACTTTGTATAGTGACAAGTATATGTGAAAAGAGTGCTATCACAAAGCATCTGGGATAGTGGTGAAAACATGACACCAGACTTTTGAAAAACATGGAATGCAGAGTCACTTGGAATGCTGCTGCAAAAGGTTCTTTACGAGTTCAACAAAGATTGGAGTGATATTGTTTGTATTTGCAGTGATTAAGCTATGTATATGAAAAAGTTGTGTGATGGCCTGTCAGACTCGATACCTGAGCGGAAGTGCTTCCCTGTAAGAGATCCTTGCCACATGTTAGATGGTATGCTGAAAACATCTTTACAATCTTCATAGTTAATGAAGAATGCTATTGACTTTTAAGTCCATTCTGGTGCACTGTTTTCTTATGTGCGGGAACTAAAACTCAAATATTTCTCATTTTGTGCTTTGTGTGGCATCAAAGAAAGAGTTATCCCAAATGTGTCACTTAGCTGATGGTCCAAGGGTCTGTGAATACTATATTATCCATGTGGCAACCGTTTACAGTATTTTTGCTGAGTGATGATGCCAAAGGCAAGAAATGTGAGGATCTTGGTCACATATTGATAGTGATGTGAAAAAAAGTACACTCTACTGCATTCTTAGATTATTACAAGAAAACATAACTGCTGTAGTGGACATAATAAAAAACCAAGAGTCTGCCAACGCCCTTGCCTGCCAAGTGTTCAGAATAATTGGTGTAGATGTGAAACATCTCCTTGAGAGTAGGCTGGACAACACCTTTAGGGACTTTGGCACTACAACATGTTCCATGTTAGAGAGCTTGCCACTTGGTAAGCAAAGCAATGTTGAAGAGCAATTCAGGAACTTTTATTTTACAATGTATGAGAAATGTCCTGCAATAATGCATAGAAATGTCCCTTTCACAACCATGGCATTTGAAGTCAATGAAACCTCACTGTGGTCCTCTGTACAAGTTCTAGATTTCTTCCATAAATGGGAATTTTCTCCATAGTTTCAAAAGTGCTGCTTCATTTTTGACCACTTCAATACCTCTGAGCGTATAAGCGTCCAGTTCAATGCAAATGTTGCAGAACCTGCCCAAAGAATCGCAATCTTCAAGGGCACCAGTATTGACATGGAGAGCTATGTCAGTGGCCAGAGTTAGAAAATTGTGTACTGGCTGTTTTGACTTTGCCCAACTCAAGTGCCAATGTTGAGAGGGCCTTTTCACAGAAAAGATTTTACATGGGAAGGAAAATACAAGCGCACATGACCAAAGACTCACTGAAGAAGTATTGTATGGTGTACTACAATAAAGTTTGATTTGCAAAAATGTATTTGTACCTCATATACACTGTACGTACACTGTCTATAGACCATGCACTATCAGTGCAGAAAGCAAGCAATAACAAAAGCGAAACGTTCCATAAACACCGGAAACACAGTGTTTCTGTTGTTTTTTTAATGGCGCAAAAATGTGTAACAACTGATAACCACTGTTTTTTTTAAGGTATTAAAATCACTTGAAAACACTGGAAAAAACCCCACCAGAATTTACCAAAAACAGAAACTGAAAACAGGAAAGCGTAAGCAAATCGTATTGTATCTCATCATAAACCTGGCCAAACTCAACCTTGTCAAGTAATTTTTAAGGTACTTCGCCTTCACCATCTCATCCTTATTCGGAAAGCAGCTCGAGAAATTCCCTCTCTCCTGGTTAATTGCACTAAAATCTTCATTCATCAAGATGAAGCACATAACTCATAATTTCAATCCCTGTGCAAAGAAGGTTCTGTGCAGGGATTGGAATTTTGCCCTGTACTTCAAAAGGTGTGTCACTCAGACATAATGGGTTCCAACTCCCACAACTTCTCATGGTTTCTAAAGCATCCCCACACTTGCAATAAGAAAATGCTACTGGGGTTCGGACTTCACATTCATCATTCATTTTTTATCCTTTCATAACTTTTGCTCTGTAAATTTCAGGTCTCTTTGGATTAAACTCTACCAAAGACGCTCATGTACTAAAATATCAGGGGTAGCGGAAATTTCATGCCTTTTTGCCATCTTTACCCAATAGATTTGTATTTGCGGTTGAGGGGCATGGAGTAAGAACTATGGAAATATATGGATCTCTTAGAACCGCAGATACTTTCTGTTCTTCTTACTGCGTAATGGCCCTGCAATCAGAAGTAGCAAGTGCAGTGCCAGCCATATGAAAGGGCAAACCAGGAATGGCAACTACTACTACTGGTGACCCTTCATTGATGTCCATGCAGGCTACCACACAGCGGTGCAGTATTTTCCAGCTGCTAACATTCACTAGACATGGGATTTAGAACAAAACAAAATATCACATTCATTTTAATTTTCTGATACATTGTGTTGTATTTCCAACTTTTAATTATGTTTGCAGTCGATAAGTGTCCTTTTATAACATTATTTTTGTTTTGCAAAGCACTTGTCTCCATATTAAAGAGAATACCAGATCAGCCATTATATACAAGATGTAAGGTACACAGGCACCCTATAGTATTAGATTACTAAACACAAGGAGATTAAGCCATTCTGAGACCAGGCCCAATCTCTGCAGCTCATGCATCTATTAAAGAAAGTTTGCCAGGTTAAAGCAGCTCCATTAAGATTGCCACAATGAAGTGTGTACTATCTAATGCAACCTCACCGCCCCTAAATTGAAAAACTTATAGGAGGTGGCAAAAAGGGTCCCACAGATCCTAGACACCCTTGCTTGTACAACCATGGACTCTGCTGTCTGGGGGCTGCAGCGCCGCTGCCAACACATTGTTTTGTCTACGAGTATTGGAACAGTCTATGTGTTGCCTTCTTCAAATGTGCAGGGAACACATGCAAGACTGTGTTTCCTTAAGAGACTCCTTCAGAGAGACTTTGGTGAGACTGACACACTGAGCATGTACCTGCACTGTATTGTTGCCTTTAATGAGGTCAGGCAATATCTAAGACACAGCTTGGTGTATGCATTTTAGGCATTTCATCTGTGTCTGTTACTTGTCTCTAGTTGCAAAACCACACATTTTACTGTCACAGATTTTCTTCTACACCAGCTCAGAAAGTAATTGAAGGAGGCTACAATTCTTGGTTTGGTTGGGACTCAACTTAGTTTCAACAAAGTTCTTCTATGCTTTATGCAATAACTGCCTGATGGAAAGCTGATTCCAAACATCGAGTTAGAAAATGAGCAGGCATTTTAAGACTTAGCTAAAGTCTGAAAAGTATTGTTCTATGGAATGGATTATTTACCAGGAGTAGTCATGACCGTGACTTCACCAAAAAGTCTGGGGTAGCGGAAGTGATATCACACACCATTTGACCTTTACATTAACTCATACACACATGCTTATACACACATACACATTCACACACACACAACATACATGCAAAAACATTTGTTACTTACGCCAGCTGCCAGAGAGGGTCATTTTCCATTTAATTGTACTCCTTTTTTTTTATTACACTAATAGTGAATATTGTTATTCACTATTAGTGTAATAAATAACTTGACAAAAAACAAGGAAAGTGGAGCTCCAACCGATGTCCATAAGGACGATTTTTCCCTGTGTTCCTGGCACAGAATTTGCAATCTCTGAGGCGTCCATGGGAGTAGTATCATGTTTTCCTCTTAGGAGCATATGTTTCCCAGATTTCCGATTTAGGTTTACCCGTCTCTTGCTTTCTTTTCTGCTCATGCTTGCTTTAACATTTCTTCAGTCAGTTTTATATTGCAGGGCAACACGATCTCATAGCGAATGTATGCTTTTTCCATCTCTCTTGTCATTTGCAGCATTAGACTGAATTTAGATATGTCATAAGAAGTGTAACCATAGTAGTCCTACTTCTTCAAGCAGATCTTCACTTTTCTATTACAGGAGAGGTTGGTGCTAGTCCAAAATTACCTGCTAGTTTCTTGCTAATTGTTCTTGTCTTTGTTGATTTCTTTGAAGTCCCTGTAAAAGAACCCTACAAGTTGCAGAAAAAAATGCACTGCTGGGCACCGCATTAAATGCCATCTGGAATTTGAAAGATAGTATTTTGCAAAGATTTCTAGTTAATACACAGCTTTTATTTGAACTGGAATGTAGAGCCTCTCTTCCTCTTTGTTAAAGTAAAAGGTTTTATTAACTCAATTAGAACATTTTACTAAATCCTCATGCTTCAATTATTATATATTATCGTCTTGATCGTTATGTATTACCATCTCAATCAATATGTGTTGCAATCTGTCCAACTGCTTTCACAACAGTAAGAAATAGACTTAGAAAGACATTGGATTCTGAGAATCATTCACGTTTGCTGCTGGACTTACTGAGCAAGCAGCCAAGCTATAAATGGCCTTCCAGACCGGAGAGGGATACTTCGAAATGGCATGTTTTCAACTGCAGAACTACTTTAGTAACGACCAATCACACAAAAACTCTACATGTTCATTTGTGGTGGTAAAATCATTCGAACTGTTCAAACAAAACAGTTTCATAAGATGCAACTCTCGCCACCTAAGTACTCCACTTAACTGTGTTAATAACTCATAAACAATCTATGAAGAATTGATCGACCATATAATATAATTGAGCCCTAGCGAGACTTTAGTTTAAAATAAATAAAACATGTCCATACTTTTCTGTGTCTAAGTAGACTTAGACAGGTATCCCTCCATGTAAGTAGGTTTCTTTACTGCTAAACCAACCAACACAGCATCAAAACATACAGATGGCAATATGATGCTCTCTATCTGCACACCACAAACTAAAATAACCAGCTGGGCAAAAGTTAAACATCATCTTCATCGTGAACCGAGAAACCAAAATGTAAATAACTATGGCTAGCCAACAGAAAAAATTAGGCAGCCCACACCACACTTTCATGCAAACAATAGACAACCAAAGGCACACCGATGGGAAAGTGTTGCACTCCAACACTGCAAAAATATCCATAATCTGTGAGATGAAGGAAAATTATCGGCCTTGAGAAAAACAGCAAGAAGTGTTGAGGTCCTTTGACTCACTGGCTTCTAAATAGAAAAACGTCTTGGAGCTGTAGTGTCAAATAGCGATGAGATTGCTTTGGCTTTCATGGAGCACTACCAACAGCTCTATACAATGGAATATCCAGCTGGGCAAGATGCTATACAGAATTATTGTGATGGCGTAAATCTACCGAAACTATCTGTTTTCCTAGTGGAGCAGCTAAAACTAGACATATCAAGTGCTGAAATTCTGGCAGCCTTAAAATCACCTCCTGGAGCTAAAGCTCCCCATAGAGTTGAAAGGTGAGGGCACCACACCACCCTTGACTAAGCTATTCATTCATATAAAAAATGGTGGTGTGGTGCCCTCATCTTTCAAATCGGCGATCATTGTCAGCTTCGTGAAATAGGGCAAGTATACAAAGGATGTCAATTCCTATAGACCCATTAGTCTCCTCAACTCTGATTATAAGATCTGAATGAAGACTTGGGTGCAGCGTTTTACACCCGTTGCACAGGAAATAATCCATAAGGATCAGTCTGGGTTTATAGCAGGAAGATCCATGTCATCAAAGACTGAATTTTTAATAGAAGCTCTTGATTACTGCAATACTACCCCAGCTTGTATCATGATGGTCGACGTCGAAAAGGCGTTCGACCTGGTAAATTGGAATACCCTTTTTTTTGGCCTTGGCTGGTTGGGAATACCTCCCTAGGTTATTTTAATGCTTAGGAACATTTATCAGGGGGCTCAGGCTCAGGTGGTTATTAATGCAAATCGCGTGGGCACAGTAAAAATAAATTGGTGATCAAGACAAGGGTGTCCGCTTTCCCTTTACTATTCACGTTTTTCATTGAACCATTAGCCATCCGAATTTGAGAAAATGCAGCAATTAATGCACCAATCCTGGGCATGTCCAACCTAAAGCTATTTGCGGACGATATTATTCTATATCTCAGACCCGATAGCTAGAATTTGGAATTGGCCATAATGGAATTCAGTAAATTTGAATTAACTGGGGGATATAAAATAAACCAAAACAAAACCAAAATCCTCGTTCTGAATTCTGACACAAATTTTCTTCCAGTCAATCTTAAGTACCAAGCCACTAAGCCTGACCCAATACGCTATTTGGAGATCTACGTTTCCGATCAACACCAACAGCTATACAAGCTGAATTATGTAGCTATGCAGGGTAAAATTAATAAACTGCTGGATAAATGGCTGCTACTACCTTTAAGCTTGATAGGCCGAGTATACCTTATCAAAATGACCATACTTCCGTTACTTGTTTTTCTCTCAATAAATATACCTATCAAAATCAACATTAATTACTTTAAGGAGCTGAACACTATGTTTAGACAGTTTGTCTGGGGGAAGAAACATCAAAGGTTAAGCTTTCTTCATTACAATTAGCCATCGACCAGGGTAGATTGGCCTTACCTCATGTTCGTTCATACTATGAAGCAGCCGTTTTAGATTTAACAGCTCGTCTATTGGTTTCAAATGGTTTAAAGATAATTTATTGGATAAAATGGTGGGGGAAGCTGGTCCTCAGATTACGATATTTTTAAAAACCTCTAAACTTCCCCAAAGGACGTGATATAAGACGTTGAAGGATTACTCTACTAGACTTCAATCCTTTTTTAAACATGCTGGTTCTTCCTGGTTCCACTATTTAAAATTAGGAGAATGCAAAAATGTGGACCTCCTAATCCAATCTAGCCACCTTAGACTGTGGGTTAGAAGAGATAAGGCATTTCTTAATTCAGAATAGGGTAATCACCTGGCAAGAGGTGCTGATGCGAAGTAGGGACCAGAGGAAGCCAGTGTTCTTCGAATATTTACAGATTTTATATTTTCTAAATAGACAAAATCTCTCTTTTAGTACGCCGACTAAATTGGTGACAGCCCTTTTTAGAGTAAAGCTAAGAAGGGTGGGGAACTGGTATCGTCTACTGTGCAACAATGGTCAACCCCTATCGGTTGAGAAACATCTAGAAAGGGTAACCTGGGAAATGCAATGTACCCTCTCTAACTCATATGCCAGTTAGTGAGCAAGCCTTTGAGAGCAGCTAATTTCAAAAGAATGGCCTTTTTATCCCGGTGGCTTGCATACTGTACACCCAAAGCACTTAATAAAAAATACCCAGAAGTTGAAAACAGATGCTTCCCATGCCAGGCAGAAGGTGAAGGGGCCTGGCTACATATCTTTTTAACATGTCCTAGACTAGGGCCTTTCTGGGGTGAGATTTTCTCGGCCTTTAATCGGGCAATTTGGAAGAGGGTACAGTTAGAGGCCGAGGTTGCCCTTTTCGAAATTAGTAAAGACAGGGCAAATCTGCCAAAAGCAAAGGAGACTTTTCTTTCTATCTCATCCTCGGTTGCCCGCTTTTTAATTCTTCAGAACTGGAGGTCGACAGAAGCACCCACTTGCGAGAAGTGGCTAAACAAAATGAAAAGGACTAGGGCTTTTGAGGAAGCCTATGCGAGGCGGGTGAGTGCTTCCCAAAAGTTGAATGAAATCTGGAAGTATTTAAGGAGTCTGGAAAATCAGATAGATTAGTAGTCTTATCCTGACAAGGAATTTAGGTCATTCTGAATTTGTAAGGTTGGTGAAATAGGGGATATATGTTTAGGGGTTCGGAGGTTTACTCTCGGGTTGTTTGAGCACTTTAATACTCTGGCACTTTAGCACTTTCATACTTTAGCACTTTAAGTTCTTCTGTAAGAACGAATGGCATATATTTCTAAAGCTGCTCCACTTTTGTTATTAATGTGAATGGATTTGTTCTCGACCTTTGATAAAAAAATGATTCCTGCACATACTCTACGCTTTTAACGTATTGATTTTATCCATATTAGTTATATGCTGATCTATTGATGTTTCCCTGTTTTGCACTTCGTTTGTGATTGTCATGTTCTCGATGCTCTGCTCAATAAAAAAATAGAAAAAACAAATTTAATAAAAAACTGTCTTGTGAACAAAGTGTTGGAGCTGGGATCTGGTTTAAATTAAAGTATTTTGGTTTACCGTCATTCGGATCGCTCCAGGTCTATGTAGAAGTTTAAACATCACTGTAACGAAAAGAAAAACATTTAGCATAGACAATCATTAATTTTCTTTAAGAATGCTGCATCTTCATATATGAACTCTTCACTACTGCATTGAAGAATAATTTCTAATCATTCGTTAAGAGTGATCTTTGTGTAAGTGAAAAAGTCCTGTGAAAATATACGAAAACATTTATGCAACTATTATTTATTGTGAAACTACATCTTCATGGAAAGGTAAAAAATTTAACTTTTTATGCACCTTTAGCATTTCTAGTCAAATCAACTTTTCAAGGATTGTTGTTTTAGCCATTTGAGGCCTAGTATGAGTAAATTTGGTTGCATACTACAATGTTTGCAATTTTAAATGCATTATTTTTCATAAATGCTAACACATTAATTCAAACAGTATTAATTTTCCAAATGTATTAAAATGCTATCCCAAAAATATCAAGGCCTAAATATCAAAAACCAAAATATCGAGAATGTAAATGCATATGAGTAAGTATAGATTTACTATTCTTAACCCCACATCTATGCACCTTGAGGATATATGTATATATGGCCATGGTGTGTGTGTGAGGTTAAGTATAGTAAACCTATACTCCCCTATATAAACGTACCTTCATGATATTTTGCTTCTCGTTATTTAAGTCTTGATATTTTATCCCCACTATCTTTTATACTTAGTATGCTGGTGGAATGCCAACTACGTGGGAAAGTCACAAATGCATACCTCAGAAGGGTTAGAATTCTCCAAACTAGCCAAAATGCGATATGTAGACACAGTGCTCTGTATTAATCCAAAGATCATCTTCAAATGTCAATAAATACTACAACCAGCAGACACAATACAGACTTCTGGGCCTCACCACCTTTCGCAAACATCAGTTCTCAAGTACCATAAGAAACAACAATATGCTTTGATCCTGACTTCAGCACATGAGAAAACCCCATAATCATGCAAAAATGTGCTCTCATGGCAGACCCCAGCACTATAATGTCAAATAATTGCAATAATCTGCTAAAGATGATGATAATTTAATGCAGCATAACATAATCAACTCACTTCTATCTACATGCTCTAATAGGAACAGAAGAACAGTCAAATTGCTACCATAGACAATTGGCGGGAAAGCAGCTGACTGCTGAAGGGCCACAGTGTGCGGCTTCAGTTGCTGTTTCAGAACTCTCCACCATCCCTGCGAGTGCCTTGAGAAGCCCTATACATGCAGAATACGAGTCAACTACGGGGTGATCATTTTCAAGCCTTGAGTCCCAAAGACTATGCGGAATAGTTATAGAAAGTTTTGAAGAATGGCCACTGGGGAACACATCTACATTCTACACCTCGGATTAGGGCCCATGCCTGAGGTGTAACAGTATTTGTTAACGGTAGCTCTGAAGGATCCGATTGGACCTCAGGGGACTCCAGCTTCTTCAGATTCTTTAAGGAAAGGTAATCCACTTTTGATTTTTTGCATAGCTCAAGATCCTCTTCAATGATTTTACACCCCCCTGCTGCAATGTGTCGGCGACGGCTGGGATTGCTCCCCCTTTGAGGTCTCCAGCCCTAGACAGAAACTGAGTTCCTGCAGGGGTGATCATTGTACTGGTTGCAGGTTCGAATTGTATCTCAAAGACCGGACTGCTAGTCTGAGGCGTAACCTTTTTTTAAGGATAGACCTAAAGGAACTGATGGTACCTCAGGGGTTGCCGGCTTCTTCTGATTTTTTAAGGAAAGGCAATTCACTTTTGGTTTTTCGCATAGCTTGAGATCCCCTTCAATGGTTTACACAACCACTGTGGTTGTGTGTTGTGGACTGGGAGTGTTATGCTAGTCTTTGATGTCCTGGGACAGAAAGGTCCTGGTCCTAGTCCTTCCCATGAAGCCTGTTTCCCACTGTGAAGCATTTCCCTTGTGAAGTTGATGCTGCTGCAGAGAAATCCCAGGGACATTGAAAAGTGGACATTTTTGCCGTGGTCCTGAATTGTAGTTTCTTGGAGCCTACTGGCAACTTAACCCTTTGAACTGCTTGCTAAGGAGCATGTAGATTACATTTGGAGACTGAGTGGGATCAGAAACATATTTAGTTAACATATTTTCTAAAAGTTGGGACTCATGCATTGCTCCAGAGAATGTACAAGGTAGTAAACCTACCTGAAAAAATTGAGACATCAGCTGTATAATTTTAGTGTATTTTCACATTATGGGATGTTTACTGTAGAACACAACAGCGGGTCCGCTTAACAGACATATATGTATGTCCTTGAGGAGCTCTTCATGGCTGCAGGTTCTAGCCTTGCCCCGTTTGAGATTTTCAGCCTCAAAAACATTTGATTGAGTTAAACCTCAAACTTTTACCAGATCGTGAGCCATCTCAGGCATAATGGTTGTCAATTCTAAGACTATAGACCCCCGCAGTCTAAAAAATGCTCTGGCTCCAGTCTCTCATCGGGAAAGGTCTAATAACCATGTAACGCAATTAGGTATCAATTAAGTATCAAAAACAAGCCACGTTGCCCTACACCAGATGCATATATCCAAGCAGGCGCCTCTGAATAATCACCACACACCGGAGTAATCAAGCTGAGTTTCACAAACAGGCACTTCTGACCTCTGAAGTTGCCAGCGAGGACTTGTGGATGCTTTAGGAAATTATTGAACAAGCGGATATGTTCCAATCAAAATGTTACGCAGAAATATTAAGGCCTTCCAAAAAGGCAGTGCAGTTTATAGCACCACAATACTTGTTTGCAAGCAAATGAATTATTTTGCTTTTGATTAACACCTTCGCCGCGGCGGGAATTCCGCCGCGGCGCTGGGGGTGCGGGGGGGCAGCGCGGTGGCCCGGTGCTCATGACGGAGCCGCTCCGTCATGAGCCACAGTTGAGCTGTGCTCATGACGGAACGGTTCCGTCATGACTCCGCCCAGTTGCGTTGTCCCCCCGCACAGGCGGGGAAACAGCGCCGCGTGGGCGGAGCGGCCGCCAACGGTCGTGTCATGACGGAACCGTTCCGTCATGAGCACACGGCAACCGTGGCTCATGACGGAGCGGTTCCGTCATGAGCAGGGAAGGGGTTAAAGTGATATGCAGACTTTTGCCCGAGCAATATATTCTGTGCTTGATAATAGATCTGACCACATTACATAGACCACTAGGGCTGGCATTGTGAGCCACAAATCCTTGTGAATCATGCCCTGGCTACCCTAAATAACCCTAAATAACATTAAGGACATTACTGTACAAAGTTAACCATACAATGAGCCTCACTGTCTTTAACAGGAAATAGTACAAACAGTGGAACTAGCCTACTGTTAAATCAGCAGTTTATTGGAGGCAGCTATGAAGAGTTTCACACACACGTTAACAGGATGTATGACGTTACAACGCACACTTTTACAACGCATGCACTTACAACGCTTTTTTTACAACGCATAATCCATTACAACGCACTACACTTACAACGCATGACACTACAACGCATTTTTAAAAACTACCTTTACAACGCATACCATTACAACGCATAATATTACATTGCATTTAAGGTAAGTATTAGATAGTATAGGGGTAAAAATTACTTTTCTAACTCCAGGGGGTGCAACAGTAGGGTAAATGTTGGATAGTATAGGGGTAAAAATTACTATTCTAACTCCAGGGGGTGCAACAGTAGGGTAAGTGTTGGATAGTATAGGGGTAAAAATTACTAATCTAACTCCAGGGGGTGCAACAGTAGGGTAAGTGTTGGATAGTATAGGGGTAAAAATTACTATTCTAACTCCAGGGGGTGCAACAGTAGGGTAAGTGTTGGATAGTATAGGGGTAAAAATTACTATTCTAACTCCAGGGGGTGCAACAGTAGGGTAAGTGTTGGATAGTATAGGGGTAAAAATTACTATTCTAACTCCAGGGGGTGCAACAGTAGGGTAAGTGTTGGATAGTATAGGGGTAAAAATTGCTATTCTAACTCCAGGGGGTGCAACAGTAGGGTAAGTGTTGGATAGTATAGGGGTAAAAATTACTATTCTAACTCCAGGGGGTGCAACAGTAGGGTAAGTGTTGGATAGTATAGGGGTAAAAATTGCTATTCTAACTCCAGGGGGTGCAACAGTATGGTAAGTGTTGGATAGTATAGGGGTAAAAATTACTATTCTAACTCCAGGGGGTGCAACAGTAGGGTAAGTGTTGGATAGTATAGGGGTAAAAATTACTATTCTAACTCCAGGGGGTGCAACAGTAGGGTAAGTGTTGGATAGTATAGGGGTAAAAATTACTATTCTAACTCCAGGGGGTGCAACAGTAGGGTAAGTGTTGGATAGTATAGGGGTAAAAATTACTATTCTAACTCCAGGGGGTGCAACAGTAGGGTAAGTGTTGGATAGTGTAGGGTAATATTAAGCGTTGTAATGGTAGGCGTTGTAACGGAATGCGTTGTAAAGGTAGTTTTTAAAAATGCGTTGTAGTGTCATGCGTTGTAAGTGTAGTGCGCTGTAATGGATTATGCGTTGTAAAAAATGCGTTGTAAGTGTAGTGCGTTGTAACAGTTGCGTTGTAAAGGTTGTTCCCCACGTTAACATGTTCCATAGATCAGAGGATGGCCATAATTATTCAAAAATTGCAATTTCCTATTACAATTAACCAGTTTTAGAACAAAAATTCTCAATTATTTTTTCTATGCTCTTTTTTATGCCAGTGACTCTGCCTAGAAAGTTGAAGTTGCAACTACCCAGTTACAAGTTTAAAACTTGAAAATACTTGTAGGTCATAGGCAGAAGTGGCAACAACAACAAAAAAGTCAATCTGCCTCCTGGAACTATGCACCCAGGTTCTGGAATGAAATCACCATATTTATCAACACTGCCCCAACTGGTCCAATTTAGAAAAGAGCTGAAGACACATCTCTTTAAAGAACATTACAACAAACAGTCCACTTCGCCTCGCAGAACACAGCAACCGCTGCAATTGCTCATTCACAGTACTTTTGCCTGTGACCCTGAACAGCAATCTGCTCCCTTTCGGCAAGGTTCATACTATACATGTACCACATACATAGATACACGCAAAGCTGTCTCTAATATAAGTAATCGACTCTCACAGCATGTTCGTTCCTTCGTTTGCACCACTCTTCCAATCTGGCCTGCAGGACGATCACTAGCTAGAAGAGCCTGAGTAAGAGAGAGTGTGTTTGCTCTCAAAAGGATACCAAATATGAGACATTTATAGAGAACTTTAAAAGATAGACATGCTCCTATGCTATCTGATTGTTTGTCTAGAATGTGCATTGGACACAATTATCCACTTGAGATACTTTAGGGAGTACTACAGTGGCATCAATGCGATTTCATGTAAATGAGGCAACAATAAGCCATAGGCTTTCACAAAGTAAATTCTGGGATATGTAACCTCGGTTTATGTTAGGCCTGGGCACAATTTAATTTATCCTGGCAAAATGTGCAACATTTAGGGAATTTCGTGTTAAAATGTATTTTGAATGTTTGGGAAAAACAGAATGCGCTTGGTTGTTGCTCATGGTGCTTCTGTTTTTTTATATTGTGCAAAATGCATTGCAAGGACTCACTTCACGTTTGCTCCGACTTGGGTGTTGGCTGTTAAGATGCACTAAACAGAAATGCAATCTATCTGGGGTAAATGTTCTGCAAAGGTAAAATATTTCTGTTGAAAATGAAGCAGTGGAAGTAACTTCAAACTTCTAAAATGACACAAACCCTTGAGAAAACTAGAATCATTTGTGAACTTTTTTTCAATTTCATGACAATGTGAAACTAGCTCATTAAGAAGTAATGAGACGAGCTAAAAAGTGTTGAAATGAGAAATACCCCCCTGATGAGGAAGCAATTGAGGTCCGAAGAGCATTGGGGATTGAAATAATGCTCATCAAATCCACTACAAATGAATTTTTGAGCAAATGGATAAAACTTGTGCAATTTTTAACGCAATGTATACTGGATAACAAGATGTTATACTTTTGAGGAGGAACTTTGAACAAACCAGAATAAAATTTAAAGCAGAACCCTTTTGAGACCAGCAGTGGTGCAGGGGGAGACACTGTCCAAGGAAAGGAACATTTCATGTTAATACATCTATGATCAGAAGGTCATACCCCACTAGCACACTGACCACTATGCATAATGGATGCATAGTGGGATAGGAGGAGTGCACTGATTCTCACATAAGATGAGGCAAAGATTGCCCACTTTGAGAGGGAGGTTAAAGACAGAGATGTGCCTGGCTGGACTGGGTTACAGCTATGTTATGTCATATTGCACTTATAATGTGTACTATCATAGTGGGTCTCTAGTGTCTAGAATAACATGTGCTGCATAAAAATCATCTAAGAATTATGGAAAAGCTGTAGCCATAGTATAGTCAGAGATGCCTGAGGGCAAATTTGCAAGGGTAGAGAGTTTTGTAATTTTGGAGCGCAACGGTAGAAACTTCAGATGCCGGTTCTCCTACTCCGAACCTTTAAACACGTACCTTCCAGATAAGTGAATTGTTCTCTTTGGACAATATTTCAGTATACCCTTTTTTGATGAATGAGGGTGCAATGCCACATAGGGACTAATTAAAATGTCGGGCAGGTTGCAGATCAGGAAACGCCTGACCTCAGGTCGGCAGTTCCAACTGCATTATTTGGATGTGACTGTCCATAGGGCGGTCGGAAACATAAATTTTTCAATGGAAGCTTGTGCGGCAGGCAAAAAAGGCCTGCAGTACAAGCGTCCAATGAAAAATCAATGTTTTCGAACATTCCTGTGGCAGGCACCTCATGGGAAGGGGGCCTACTAGGGATCCCCAATGTCGCTTTCCAACAGCATTTCCATGTCGGAAAGGCCAACATGGAATGGCTGTCAGAAACTGACATAAGAATCCCGGCAGCAGAGCCGCCTTCATTAAGGGATTATGAAGTGGTTGTGACACACCAATGGTGGAAAGCGTTAGACGGTCCCTCCGCCTGCTGTCCCAGACCGCACGCATTGCAATGCATAGGTCGGACCGCAGCAGCAGATGGCAAACCGTCGGCTGCAGTCCAACAGCCATTGAAATCGGGCACTTAGTGTATTTTGTACCAAGCATAGAACCTTGAAGTGAAATTTTTCCTTGATGGTAAGCTAATGAAGTTTATGCAAAACAGGTCTGATGTGATCAGACCTCGGACACCCAGAGGCTAAAAGGCGCAGAGTTTTGTCCAACTTGGAGTTAGCTAATTAAAGTGAACGGTAGCTTTAAGTAAACAGCATTGGCAACGCCTAGTCAGGAGCCTATCAAGGCCTTTGTGGCCATAGGTCAACTTTAGTTAGTTAGGGAGAATATTTTCTTAAGAATTCCTACTTATGAATTGCTGGCTCAGACAGTGGAGAGAACCTAATTAGATAGAGTGAGCTTGGAATCTAATTTCAGAACTAACCTTTTAACTAAGGTGGCTGGTTTAGGAGGCAGTTCTATATGCCAGTTCTTGAACGCCAAAGGTCAACTTATTACTTCGTGTCCAGTTCCAAATAAAATGCATGATCTATTTGAACTTGGCATTGAAGAATGAGGCAGGTCATCATCCAGGTGAAGCAGGATCTCCGTGTCGTCAGCATACATATCGGCTCTGATTGCCTTCTCTGCTAAGGCATTGGCAAGCAGTCTGAAGTATGTGTTAAAAGGTTGTTTTGACAAGGAAGAGCCTTCATTTCCATATATGATTGTTATTATAGGTTCGCAACTGTAGGTGTTGGAAATTGATCAATATACACAACTATTCAGTACCTGCAGATGTAGGCTATGTTAAAGATCCCCAGTGGCCAGCAATGAGCAGAAGATCTCGTTGGACATTACATGACTTCCATATTGGCATTGTGTTTCTTTGCTAATATCCCAGCCATGGATGATATCATGATCTAATTTGCTAATGCTCATATATTGCAGTGGGTCTATATTTACTGCCGGCACAGCGCATCTGATGCTTCCAGCTGGTGGCATCCTAAGAGGTTGCCTAGTATTGGCTTGGCCCAGAAGAATGCTGCACTCTGGTGTAGACATCGTAGTCTATGGCGTGCCAGTGAGTTAGAGCAGCAAAATATATTCCTGATCATGCTGAGATTTGCATGAAATGGTAAATGTAATTTTACATTCGGAATTCGGCTCAAATTGTGCTGAGGTTGAAAATGTTTCATGGCACAAATCCCTCCAGGCATTACCTATAATAATTTGTCTGGGATAAACAGGTTGACAGGGTTACAAATGTGGTTTTACCAGCCAGTAAAGCCAATGCAACACATTATCCCTCATCCTCATGTCTGAAACTCATTGCTGCCCCATAATGTCATGATTGGTAGGTGAAGCAAATGTGGGCCACTGGCATCCTCACCCTTGCATGTGCACTAATGATCAAGATGGTGTCCTTCCTCAGACAGCATTGCCCATGTGGATGCCCATACGCATGCTCTCCATCCGCTGATAACCATGGTATATTGACTTTTCTTGTGCAGCCGCTAAAGGTTACCTACAGTAGAGGTCCTGCTCCGCAAAGATGGGTGTCACCATCATAACATGCTACCAGCAGGCTCCAGCTCCAGTGGCAGCTCCTCCGCTAAGGCGGAGGAGCGAGGCCCCACTGCCCAAACAGAAAAAATAAAACGACAATAGGGTATCGTTTTTGTCATTATATTTTTCCTATTGCCTGTGTGCAGTGTGGGTCAGGGCGGGGCTGGCCAGAGCCAGGAGGAGTGCTGTGCACTCCCTAAGTGTGCATGAACCAAACAGTTCATGCCCTCTTCGCATGTTCCTACCAGGCTGCATTACACAGCCTGGTAAGGAACATGCACAGGCTTCCTGTTCGAGTGGAGCGCTGATCCACGGCGCTCAGACCAATCACAATGCTGCATTGCAGCGTTGTGATTGGCTCAGGGGAGCCTGTTTGCCCGGGTGCTTCCTGATGCTGCTGGCCGGGACTGATGGGAAGGAGGATGGAGGAGAGGCGGCAGCTGGCCGTTAAAGGTAAGTCTGTTGTTTTTGTAATAACATTCCTCCCCCACCCCCTCCCTGCCACACCACCCCCATCCGGTAGCAGCCGCTACTGTCCGGCACACCATCTGGGAGGTTGCCTGCCAGCGCGGCTCCCCTTATAACAGGATGTTTTTAACAGGATAATCCACCCGATGCAGTATGGCAACCATGAGTCAGAGTACTTTGATTTTTTTCTATGGCTGATTTTGCCAAAAACTCAGATTGAGGGGCCTCACATTGGATACTGGTTTGAGTTACTCAATTAGCTACTTGATAGTTAACCGCGAAATGCACAAAAATATCTGCAAAGCGTATGGTTTTCCATTCTATCATGTTTCAGTAACGTGCACTGTATATGCAATACCAGGGCTGCCCAGCATTCCAAATAAAGTGTCTGCATCTAAAATCAAGCAAAGGCCATCGCACATATTTGACCTGTGTCCAGTCCACATTTCTAGCGCATTCCCGGGGGAAGGAAACCTGCTTTCCATCTGACCTTGTGCTGCATCATGTCTAGTTGTATCAGATCACAAGGCACAACCCTGCATAATACAACCTGACACGGGCCAGCCCGAGGACTAGTTTGCATAACAAGTGAACAAAAGAGTCACGCTAGCTTTTTAAGAACAAAAAGTATTTCCTGTGCATCTTCGCCGAAGATATGTGATATCTGAGAAGGGTGCATTTCAATAGCACCTAATTAAAACTTGATAAAGTCTAAGATAACATATAAGGCAGGGGAGCCTAAATGTTTGGGAGTGCAATAGCTGTTTAATTGGTCCGAAACATAATTGGTGTTATTATAAAATTCTATAGAAATTTTGTAACTCGAAATATTACTTTTAATCATATAAAAATGATTTCCCAACATGTTCCAGTGAGGTCCATGAGCCATAATTTCATTCAAATGAGGATTACATGTCTTAGAAAAAAAAGTTCCAAAAGGGGAAACAAAAGTTAAACTGGAAAAAAGTAGAAACAAAACAGTTGTGGATAACGTAGGAGAAACACAAACATGCCAATGTTTACCATCTCTGCCTTTTGCCACTTAGATAATGCTGATTGACCCGCATTTTGTAGAGGTACATTGTGCACCTTTTGGTAGGGTGTGCAAACTGCAATGGTGAGAATTGACACTCATTTACGAGTCTGACACTACGGAAAAAGCACCTTCGCCCACAATGCCCTGATGCGGCACAGCCGAGCTCGTTGTAGGCCTCTGGTTTCCTACTGTTGTCTTAAGATAATGGACTGGCAGGCCAGCATCTATGATGCCCCTGCTAGACTTATTATTCAATGACACCTGCAAGCGGTGGGGAAAATCTAGCACTAGAACTCGATGACTGGTCTTAAAGAAGCTTTGAGATTAATTCTCAGTACTTTAGACTTTTACAATGCTTTATCTCCATTATACTGTACTACTGACGCATGTACAAGTCTATTGCTTTGTGTATTTTGTACATCTGGCCCGCTTTCCTCTACAAATCTTAAGTGCACGAGATTGTGTTTGAAAAAGCATGAACTAGTCATTACACTTGTTAGAACTACAAACTGTGCTTTAATTGTTGTGTACATTCATTGATCCTGTCTTGAGAATGCTTGAAATCTGCTAGTGCTAAAAGTGGTTTTGATTGAAAATTGTTTAAATATGTGTACCAGACCTTTCTAGTGGGTCAAGTGTTGTATATATTCACAGACAATTCAGAACTAGCATTTGCAAAGCTACTAGGTTATTGGTCTAAAATGCCGATCCATGGCTTTGTCAATTTGTTTTAAAACTGCATGCGTGAACATGTGTCAAAACGCATGCACATGGCTAGCTGGCAATCTTGGAATCAGTTTAAATGAAAACCTATTCCAAGATGACTGCTGATGCGCACGTAAAGTGCACATGCGTCATGATGTAGGCAGCTTTTTCAGGTCTTGGCTCAGACTCATCATTTGCTCTCTGTTGGGAGACTTTTTGTCAGCTTTCAGTGGGCTTAGAATTTACCCATTGTTTACTTTTGGTTGGAAACATTTTCACTATCATTTGCTTGCTTCTTTGATGGTTTGTGTGGGCCTTACTTCCCCATCATGAGTTTGCCCATCCCGTGGAACATGGACTCTGTTTGAAAAACTTTATTCGACAGTTAAGTCATGAAAGTATCATACATTGACCATCTACATACACATGGATTAAAACATAAATTAAAACAAAACATAATTTCATAGGCACACAATTTTCAAACTTACACCTGCTCTAATCACCAGTTTGAATAAACAACATTGATATCTAATAAACCATTTAATTAGAAAAACATTCCAATTTAATTTGATTTAAACAGATAAATCAGAAAATAGAAAATGAGTAAATACATGACTTCAGACAAGCGTCAATTCATTAGGCGCTTTAATATTTAACTGTCTGGACCGTATTATCCAGGCCCACTTTATATACTTTGCCATTGCTATTGCAATTAATGGGCTCGGATCTGAACACAAGATTCTTAGTGCCTCTTCGTGCCTTCGGGTACCTAAAAGCCGACAGACAGGTAATACCCATTTTTTGCGCGGGAGCTCATAAAGAGGACAGAAAAAAACAAAATGGCTCAAAGATTCTGTCGTGTCCCTGCATTTTGGGCATTTATCCAGGGACCCTTTAGTCCATTTAAATGTAAATGAACAGATAGGGAGAGTACCTATCCTAAACTGGAAATAAAGTTTGCGATCAATTGGTGCTTCTATCAAATCCCCAAAAAATTCCTGTCTGGGGTAAGCCTTGATCTCTAAATATCTAGCTGTTAGCTGGGATGTACACCCCTTTGAAACAGATTCCATGGCAATAAATTCCCAGTACTTGGCTTTAACAATTTCTTTTGGGGGAAAGACAGCATTTTGAGGATCATCCCAAAGGTTGCTCCATCCCAATCTATAAAGTAATAGCTTGATAGACCTCAACCAGTCTATTCTATGAAAGAGGTCTTTCTCCATTATTTCTTTTAGGCCCGAAGCATAATGCTTTAGCTCCTCAGTTGACCAGATCCTACGCCAATACAGCAGTGGTCGCAAATTAGCGGTGTCTTGTAGGGTTTTCAAGCCAAGGTCCCAGAAAAGAGGTAACAAGAGAGTACTTTGTGGTACGCCAACAACTTTCCGTATAAACTCGCTCTCCATAACATTCAACCGTTTTGGATTATTTCCATACCCCCATAGCTCAGAACCATATAGAGATGAGCTACGTATCTTCATCGAATAAACTTCGAGGAGTGGGGCTATTGGCTGAGCCTGCGAGTTTTTAAATCTTTTTAGAAGGAAACCTGTCTGTTGTTGGAACTTCATAATAGAAAAATCTATTTGACTTTTCCAACGCATATTCTTCTGTAATGTTACTCCCAAATAAGTGAAAGCATCCACCTGTTCCAGGGGAGAGCCATTCATAACAATTACACTACTAAATGGTTTGTAAGATCTACGCGGGTTGGGGCCATTCAGAACCATAAACTTGGTCTTGGAAACATTTATTTCCAAGCCACGTAGCAAGCAGAATTCTTCAAAGCGTCGGAGGGTTAGCTGTAAGCCACTCGGAGTTTTAGAAATCAGCAGCGTGTCATCCGTGAACATGAGAACAGGAATGCGGGTTCCAGACATTGCCGGAGCATCTGATGGGACCCGGGAGAGGAACTCGGCCACCCCGTTCACGAAGAGTGAGAACAAGGTCGGTGCCAAGACACAGCCTTGCCGCACTCCTCGCTCCACGGGGAAAGACTCCGTTACTTCGCCCTGCCGTCCCCACCGGACCCGAGCAAAATTGCTCTCATGTAAGCGGACGACCAATGCCAATAACTCCGGCGCCATCCCCAAATCCTCCAACACTTGCCACAGCTTGTCACGTGGAACCAAATCGAAGGCCGCCCGCAGGTCGACAAACACAGCGTACAAAACCCCTTTTTCTAAAACCACTGTCCTCCAATAGAGGACGATAAACCTGAAGACCTGGTCTATGGTGCTGGTTTTAGGGCGAAACCCGGCCTGTAATGGGCTTAGGACATTACTAGATTCCATCCAGGTCTGGATTTTGCCCAAAACCAGCCTGCCCAAGATCTTTTGTAAAGCATCTATCAAACTAATGGGCCTATAATTACAAGCCAACGATTTATCCCCTTTTTTGTATATTGGGACGATTTCGGCACCTTTCCAAGAGTGCGGGATTGCCATTCCCTGAGCTATAGCATTAGCTAGGTGTGTAATATATAATGACCACCTCGTTCTGTTATACAAGAATACATCGGCCGGGATACAATCCATGCCGGGTGCGCGACCCTGGGTAACCATGTCAAGCGCGATATCAACCTCCCCGACACTAAACACGGGGGTATCATAAAACGGCCTCTCCTGATGAGGCTTACTAACTTCCTCAATACCTTTTGAATACTGAGACTTAAAAAAGTCTACCCAAGAACTCTGGGGGACATGATTGTGAGGACTGTCGATAATTTCGCCCTTTTTCCATTTAAAAATATTCCAGAATTTTTTCTGGTTTTTATCAGCACATGCTGCTTTTAGGTCTTGCCACTCACGTTTGTTCCAATCCTTTTTTGCTTTCCATAGGACTTTTTTATGAGTATTGCGAGCTAATTTGATCTTACTTGCATCCTTTGATATTAGAGCAAGTCCCAGATCAGTACGGGCTTGTTTACAGGAGGCATTGTACCAACCCTCCTGTTTGCTTCTCGGGGCTTTCTGTACTACAGGAGGTCTGCAAAAACATGATTTTAGTTTAACAACTAGTTTTTCATGAATTTTCTCAAATGTAACTAAGGTTTGCCCTAAATTATCTACTGCCGTAATTGACATCAGCGCCTCTTCAACATGGGACTCAATGCTACCTAACAGGTCTGGGTGTTCTACTACGTTACGCCATTTAAGGTGACGTTCATTGTTTGATAGAACTACAGCTAAACCAATCTTTTCAGGAGTTTGATCTTTTCTATCTCTCATTCCCAAATCAAAGATAGAAACTAGGGGATTGTGGTCGCTTTCTATCCGTGTCTCGACCACCATGTCCACTAATGTATGCCACATCCTCAAGTGGACTAAGAGGTAATCTATATTACTTGCCCTGGTACCATTGACATACGTTTTATTACACATCCTATCTGATTTGGTTCTGCCATTGGCCGCCCTCAACTGATTGCCCAGGCAGAACCCTTTCAGGTACAGGGCCGCCTCTGTCCACTTACCGACTACCTTTGTCTCAAGCTGTGGGACACCCCATTTTGAATCCTCTTCCTCTGTCAAAAGCATGTCTTGAGACCCTAATGGCTCAAAAGTCGTGTTAAAATCTCCCGCAATAAGTGGGAGCACATCAATAGGGCTAGATTCTACAATAGTATTTAATGCGGATATCACCTCGGATTCTTTCCCGCCTGGTAAGCCCCTTGCATATACATTGTATATGTCAATTTTAAGGTTTTGCGAACTGGTCAGCCTAATTCCCAATATATCAGCGTTCTGTGTTTGGGTGGTTTGAACTTTACATTCCAGGTTCTGTTTAACCCAGATGGTCAGGCCTCCTGATGCCCGCCCCCTGGGTTTTTTCTCTGCTGGAACAAAAAAATTCAAATATCCCAACATGAACACCGGCTCAAGTGACCATGTCTCTTGGAAAAGACAGATGTCATGCTTGCTGATAAAATCTACCCATAGGGGAGATGATAGTTTGGAGCCTATACCCGCCACGTTCCAAGATAAAAACAATACATGACCTGCACGGACAGATCCCCCTTCCATACTCCCTATAGTAGATATAGGGGAAGGGGCTATATCTTGCCCAAGGCAAGGGATGATATCGATGCCTAAAATTTCATTTTGACATTCAGCGTGGATGCCTTGTTCTCTAGCCCCGATCATATTTGTTTGGTCAAAGGATATATTAACATCTCTGCCATCGATTATATTAGGCGGCTCTCTTTCACACATACCCTCATCTGCCATTAGAGCCACATATGTTTTTTCACAGTTGCCCGATGTCGCTTAGGATACATGTGGCATTGCATCATTAAAGTGTGTTCTACCATCAGCCAGTCAGTCGCAGTCCGTTAACCCAGAGAGTACATCGAATCTATTAATGGATCTTATGTCCTCAAGAAAAGTTCCATTTGTCAAGGGGCCCCTACGTGTAATCCCACCTGGAGGCAGAGACTTAGGTACATAGAAATAAGACAGTGGCATTGTACATATCAGAGCCGAAGGGTCATTTTGGGGCCAAGAACAGATATATTCCACACACCGCCTATCCCTAAAATTAATAACAACACAATCCCCCTTAGATGACTTAGGGCTTCTGCCCACCCAATTTACTCGCCTAGCATATAAAATCTCAGCACGCATATGGGCCGGCAGTGGTCGTTTGGCATTGAGCCAGTGTGTACATTTATTCTTTAAATCCCAATAGGATTCCCTTGCTCCATTCGCCAGATTAGGAACCCCAGTTAAGATCACCACATAGGGGGCAGCTTCAGGGGGTAAATGTAGATCAATTAGGCCTGGAGAGGCCTGTACTACAGGCTGAGTAGATGGAGGCTGCCTATCAGTTCTTGCTCTACTTTCCCTAGGACTATTTGGTATCGGGTGTGGGGAGAGATGTTCAACTACTACCCGGGTGTCCACTGCTGAAGTAGGATTAAACTCCTGGGGGATAGAACAATTATCTGGCGCAGAAATTATCAAATTACTGGAAGTGGATTTGGTCTCAATACGATGACCTATTACGCCAGAACGCTCTTTTAACGAACTCTGGCCTTGTTTACCACCCCGAGAATGACCCGAGGCAAGTGAAAGTTCCATACATACAAGTCTACTTTCAATAGAACCTAACCTTTCATAGATGGGGTCACATAATTTCTTAACAATACTTTCCAATTTATCCCAAAAAGATACTGTATCTGTTACTTCCACATCTGACAGCCCCAATGATGGTAGTGGGTATGCCCTTGTTTCGATTGTTAGAGGCTTGGGGCATGGAGGTGTAACCTTCTTTGAAACAGAGACAAGGGAATGACCAGCCTTAGTGTTAGCATTCTTCCCAGCGGCTTTCTTTTGATTACCCCTACAGTTTTTTTTCAGAGTAGTGGCTGGTTGTTGCTGGCCGGAAGCCGCATTTAAGTTACTAGTTGAGCGAGTCTTAATATTTGACAAAGGTTTGGAAGTAGGGACCCCACTACCAATATTTGTAGTGTCAGCATTATCATCCAATATTTCAATCAGAGACGAGGGGCATGTCGTTGACTCAATAATTCGTTCTTCCATCACAGGAGACACTGGACTCAAGGAATCCAACCTTACAGGCTGGCCACACATAGGTGATCTTGAATTAGCCATATTCCCCAAAGAGGACCTCTTGTCACAGAGAATGTCTAATGATAGTCTTTTTTCAGTTAGTTCTATATCCTTAGCAAGGGCTGATTGCACTCTTACCAAGAAGTTATCCAATGTTCCCATTAATGCGCCCCCAGTCGATTGCAAAATAGGACCGTCCCTTTTGGGTATTTTATCCATTTTTGGCATCTAGTTGCAACGTCTTTAAGCAAAAACCCACTGAGTTACAGACGTACAGTTATTAGCTTGCACTTACCCAGCATCAAAAGCTGCAAGCAATAGGTGTTAGAGAAGGGTCCCGTTCCGTTCTCTGGCGTTCTCGGACGGGCTCAGACGGGCCCGCCCTTGGCCCGGGCTTCGCCCGGCGGGCGCCCGCGCACGTCCCGCGAAGCGGGGACCGTGCTGAGTGTTATAGCGTCAGGGCGGGAGGGCGGGAGTACGGGAAGAGGACACAGCTGTGTTCAATCGCGGGGCTGCTGGTCCTCGCAGTCCCGCATTACATTTGCTTCCTCAGATGACAGTCACCAATAGGGATTCAAGCAGCTCCTCGACTATGCTGAGTGTTATAGCGTCAGGGCGGGAGGGCGGGAGGGCGGGAGTACGGGAAGAGGACACAGCTGTGTTCAATCGCGGGGCTGCTGGTCCTCGCAGTCCCGCATTACATTTGCTTCCTCAGATGACAGTCACCAATAGGGATTCAATCAGCTCCTCCGTTCTTCAGCGCTCATTAGATCCTTCGGTTAAAAAGTTTAGGAATAAAACAAGTCTCAAACTCCAACCACGAACGGAACATGGACTCATTACTGTAACCATGTCGGAAACCATCCATCATAATCCCAAAGGTAGAAAGGCCCGCCCCTTTCAAATTATGAGCCGGTTCTGACTGGTCGACAGGCTCCTTGAGCTCGTTGGAAACTAGCCAGTATGACCGCCCAGTTTAGTTTCCAACTAAGTAAACCAAGGGGGTAATTACGATGTGGCCCTGAAGGCTGCAACCATCGGTCGGAGCCTTTACGGGCACATCGTAATTGGCCCAATAATGTTTAGGACCATATGCCATGGTTTAGGATTTAGAAAAATTGCTTATAAGGTCTAGATCAGCCATAAAATCAGAAAAGGCATGAACCAAACAGCGTAAGGCATTTGAAGTGTAGGCAAGAAGGTCCACGTCATCAGCATATAAAAGTACGGGTATGGAGACAGAATTGATATGGGGAACATTTTGGGTTGCAGTGAACAAAAAATTACTTAGGTTATTAATATAAATTATATATAATAATGGAGCTAAAACTCTGGATTGCCTCATGCCACAGTGTGAATTAAGAGGATCAGAGAGCTCTCTGTTAGAACCAAATCTGATGGTCAGATTTTGATGAAAATATGCCAGAAAGTGAACAATTGTAGAGTCAATCCCCAACTCCAACATAAGAGTCCATAACCTGTCCCAATTAACTTTGTTGAAAACTTTTAACAAATCCCCAGCACACGTCAAAACAATACATTTTTGATCAGAAATCAAAGTGAAGAAGTAAGCATAAATTATCTTGGACATATGTAATTTTTCTTGTTCTTTGTTTCCTGTGTATCTCCAGGCTGAAAGATCTCTTTAGACAGTAGCAGCCATGTACAAACACAACAATGTACCCCCTTACAACATCAGGAGAACATAAGTCAAAAAGGCATAACGCCTGAGAGGTCAGCATGCACAGGAAGAGAATATGAGAAATAAAAGGAGATTATCTCAAATGGGACTAAAAAGCCCTGAGTGCCTTTTTGACATTGGTGTGTTTGTACATGGCTGCTACTGTCTAAAGAGATCTTTCAGCCTGGAGATACACAGGAAATAAAGAACAAGAAAACTTACATATGTCTAAGATAATTTCTGTTTACTTCTTCACTTTGATTTCTGATCCAAAGGTTATTGTTTTGACATGTACTGGGGATTTGTTAAAAGTTTTGAAAGTATTTGTTGGCCTTGGTCACAAAGATTTTTGAGGAGGTTGGTGGTTCTCCCCACTCTGCGAGCACCGTCACCCAGATATTACTACCCTGAATAATTAACTAGTGGTATTCTCCTTAGTGGTGCCCTAACACCTACAACGAATATACCACTGTAGCTAGTCATTAACTTTGTTGAAAGCTGAAAATAAGTCCGTAAAAGTAAGGTACAATGGACTCCCTCTAGCTATAGTATATTTTCAGATTAACAAGTGGAGATAAGCACTGTTCTATCGCACCTCACCCTTCTTTCAATCCATATGAACACAGTGATAATGTATTCCTATCTTGGCACCGCTCTCGTAATCTATTAAAAAATAAACCTTCTCATTATTTTTATGGTGGAACCGATTAGAGAGATGGGCCTATAACATTTAGGATCACTCCGACTACCTTTTTTTAAAAACGGGACAATAATAAAGCTTGACCAAGTTGAAGTAAAATCGGATAAGTCCAAATTAACAAATACATTGGTAAGAAGGACAGCTCAAAATTTAGCCTTGCATTAAAAGATGTCAATGGACACCCCATCTGGCCCTGGGGCATTTGAGGAAGACTTTTGGTTGAGAGCAATGATCACTTCATCTAGAAAAATTGAGTTTGCCATGACTATAACCTTTACTACTACAATATATAATACAAACATTTTCAACCCACTGATCTCCAGTAATATGGCTGCTCATTACGGAAGAGGGTGTCTCTTTTGAGTCGTATGATCAATAGGCACTCTACAGAATTCCCTACAATGTTTAAGAGAGGCTGCAGTGATCAGGGGGTCCCAATTGTCCTTTTCAATAACATATTTTCTTTTTAACAAAGCTTCTTTATATAGCGCTCGGGCTGATGAAACTTCAGAGGGATTACTGGGAATGCCTGACAGAACTTTCTGTAAGTTACTGTTGGCAAGAGAACAGGAACTATCAAACCAACGAGCTGCTGGAGGATTAAATCTGCAGACGTGTTTATGTAATAAATTAGATATTGGCTTATATTTTACAGTAGTGAATATGTTTTTTCATGTGGTTGTGAGTGGAGGAGAGGGTATCACTCTCATAGGATCTGGAGTACAAGATTAGTGCATTCTGACGTTAAATCTCCAATGTAGAAAACTAAATGGGATGTTTAATTCATATCAAACTTGAAAATAGACTAAGAGGGTATTTTGCTTCAAAATCTCACGCAAATGATCAATGTGCATATTAGAAGATCAGCCAGCAAAACTATACCTAAGTGACTTTGACTACTACTAACTCTGAAAAATGCTCCTGCAAGGACCTCAACTGCTGCTGGGTAACTGCAGCTTCTGTGTGCATATTGTTTTATGAGTAATGCATATTTCTAACTTTCACTGTTGTATTGAAGATTTGCCTAGTATGCATCCCACTGATTATTTAAATGGGCGGCTATAATGACTACTGCTTTTATTACTGATACTGATTACTGATAAGGTCAAGACAGAATTTTAGATTTGCACTGCATGCACTTTACTGGCACTTCAATAGACGGCTTCACTTCTTCCCTTTATCACCGACATTATTGGAAAAAAATTGAATATTTGCTAGAATGCACCTCGAAGAGTCATCTGCACTATATAAGGTTTAACCATATTTTACTTATAACTGTTACTGAAGATATTGTAACTATATGCAAGGTGCTACTTGCCATTAAATCCAAATTTGCATACTGCACACCTTATTGGGTATAATGGGCAGCTATACTCTTTCAACATTTTATCGTTGACATGGGTGGTTTAACATCTCAGAATCTGCCCTGTTCACACTTTGCAGAATTTCATGCACTTTACCTGTTGAGAAAAGTTTGATTGCATTTATTACAACTGTTTATGGATTACATTGTAACTTGAAGCAATATGTTACATCCTTTTAAATTCATGTGTTTATTTGGCTCATTTTATTGTCTGTTTTAACCTCTGCAAGGGTTTTAAGCAAACGAGCAAAAATTAATAAACTTTAACTTGAACTCAAAATTGCATGCAACAGAAATGGATAATAAAATTATAAAGTTACACTAGTGATAATTCCCTTTACTCAAATGATGCCACTTACATTATTGGCTGCAAACAGACAGTTTAAACAAATGTGATGGTTTTCAATATACTTGCCCGGTAGTAATAGTGAAGAGGTATATATTCTTGTGGGGGCCCATTCACAAACTCAATGTTGTACTACATTTGGTAGTACTACAATAGTACTACTAAAGTGCTACAAAATGCTATTCACAAACCTTTGAGTGTAAATCTCCACCTCCACTGATCTTTTCTATGGGGAGACCTTCACACATGTAAGTCTACTACTAGGTAGTAAATGTGGGAGGGACCGGGGCAGTGGTTGGAGGGCATATATGCTACTAAATGAGAGGGGTTCAGGGAAGAGTTAGGAGGGCATTAGGGAGGGATGTGCACTCAGTCAGAAAAGAGTAAGCCTCAAAGAACACCTCTTTAGTTAATACAGGGAAAAATTGGCCCAAAACAGTAGTAAATTACTTCCGCTCAAAGCTGGAGTAAGTCCAGCACCGCACAAGGGCAGACAGTGGTACAGAAACACCCTCACATACAAATTTAGAGGTAGGGATTTAAAATAAATCCCCATAGAAAATTGTGTTAATTTGAAATTATACTATTTAAAATAGTTACTAATATAAATAAGTTTAATTTAATGTGGAAAAACCTAAATATATAATCTATTTATTATATATTTATAAATTAGGCTAATAAAAAAATTTGAATTTAAAAATGAATGAAACTTTTTTACTAAAATATAAGAAATTTACTTTTAATGAATCCTACACTATACATCACTTTTAATCATTATTGATGCATGATTAAATTATTGTTTTATTTTAAAAGGGAATATATTTTATAATTTATTTTCAGCAAAATAACTTTCATTTATTTTAATGTACTTAAATTAACAAAAGATTTACTTCAAAAATATACCTGTCCAGTCATAGTACTGGACAGGTATATTGACAGGTTTTTTCACTGTTCAATTTGAGCGCAAGAAAACAATGTCAGAATAACTGCGGGCAAATTGCATATTGAACTTCCCTTTTCTTTTCTGTTGTCATGAGCTAAGCTTCTTCCAACCGAATTAGAATTACTTGGTACCCCCGGGTTCGCTCCCTCAGCTCTCGTAGGTCTTATCTGTACATGGGCAGTTTGGGCATGGAGGTACACAAAAGCATGCAGCAATTGCCCTGTGCATAAGAAGATACACAACAGATTGATCAATGTATGGGTAGGGTAGCTGGAGTAGTCACATTACAACAGACATGGCAATACATATCAACATGTAAGTAATGCATGCAACATTTTGGCTAAGCAATCAATCTACATTACAATGCAACATATATCCATGTGGAGAGTATTTCTAGGTTGTTGGGAACTTTCCAGAAACTTACCTGAAGGTCACAAAAGATTTGCTCATCTCGGCAGCCGTTTTACTTCAGCGCCTATAAAAGACCCCAGCCAGTGCGACACCTTGCGTGAGTTCAGCAAGGACAACCAGGAGATCCTGAACAACTTACCTGTGGCATCGGTTTGTTAGCTTTTGGTCATCCGTAGCTCTCCCATCTTCCAATTCTGCCCAGCAGTCCCAAACCAGAAATAAGGACACTTTATTGCTAGTGCATACATCTTAGCATGGCAACAAAGAAGAGACTGTGAATAACAGATTTGTAATGTCATTAATATCACAAAAGAGAGAGAGTGAACCAAGCACTACTGGACACAAAAGAATGATTTAATGTAAGAATGGTATAGCATTTACAAGCAGTATGTATGAGTGAGAGTCAACTCAGTACATCTCTGAAAGCTAAAACTCAACTTAGAAAGTCAACAGTATCCAATTTAACCCTTCAGCATCCAAGCGACTACTGCCTGGCAATGGAACCAAAGCTCATGGAATTGCTTCGATTTCTGCTCAGATCATTGAACAATACAACTAGCACTCTCCTAAGAAAGTAAGTATACAGTGTCAGGCACAATTTATTCAACAACCCTCATAAAACAGGCTAACAAAGATCAGTTGTGCATTCTGGACCTGCTTAACTGGAGCAGTTTCTTTTCATTAGGTAGTTCCTCACAAAACAAGTTTCAAGGAGAGAAGTAAATTCCCAGCGACCAGACACCCAGAGAGCAGACATCCTAGAGACCAGACATATGTAGGCAATTTTAAAAAGCACAGTCCGGACAGAGTCTCTTCCCCTTCATCCTGGCTATCTACCCCCCTTTCCTCTCAGTGCTTTCTCTATGTGGGTTGTTTAAAAGCACACTCGGGTCAGTACAGTTGGTCATTGGCAGATCATATATCTCGTCATCTTTTCTGTTCTTTCTTATCTTTTTTTCTTGTCTTTTCTTTTCCTTTCTTGTAGTGTGTACTGGTATCATAGACAGAGGAAAAAACAACAAGAATAGAAAACCTCTCAAAACAGAAAAATAAATCAAAATACAAAAAGAGAAATAAAAATAAAAAAATTAACAGTATACTGTAGAAAAAAAAAGAAAACAGCTAACAACCTACTGATAGATGAGAAAAACGGACTGAGGTGCAAGGGGTGAGGAGCGCAGCAAACCCAAATCCTTGAAATTTGCGAGGCAATGATGACCAGTAACAAGTCCCTTAACATAGTGTCCAGTGCTGATCAAATTCCCAAAGACCTGATAGCTTTACTTCCATCTTGGTTATAAAGTGAATGGTACTTCCTCTTGCCTTAAGACATGTAGTTAGCACCTGTGACCAGTAAAGGTTCCTATCCAAAAATGGTTGTTGCTGTTCTTCGTTCACTCTTCTCTCCTACTTCCCAATCTTCATCTTCTGCATATTTTATTATGTAGATAAATCGTATGATGAGATAGTAAGGGGCACTGTGTGTGGAAAATAAACTTTGTTCGTAGACAATAGAATATTGATAGACAAGTCCTTGTATACCACAGGAAGCAGTCTCTGGGATGATTATGTATTATTTTTGGAATGAGTCAAGCCATAACCACAAGCTGGGGCTGTAACATAAGCCTGTATGGATCCATAGAAGGAGACCGACCATGACAAAGGTCTAGATTGGTCCTGTCTTGACATAAGCTGTAGAACTAAGAAACTTCCAACCACAAGCTAGCGTGGAGTCATAAACGTGTGGGGAACTATTCACAAACGTAATATTGTAGTACATTTAGTAATACTGCAATACAGCTACTAAAGTGCTGCAAATGCTATTCACTAACGTGAGTGTAAATCTCCATTTCCACCTCTCCTATTTTTCCTAAGGGGAGATCCTCACACATGTAAGTTTACTACTTAGTACTAAATGTGGGAGGGATCGAGACAGTAAGTGGAAAAAGGGGCATGTGTAATACTAAATGAGAGGGGTTTAGGGAGGAGTAAGGAGACTAAGGAGGAGTTTAGGGAGGGATGTGCACCCGGCCAGAAAAGAGTAAGCCCATTGCTATTCCCAAAGAATACCTTTAAAGTTAATACATGCAAAAAGGGGCACAAAAAAATTGTAAATTACTCCACCTCAAAGCTGAAGTAAGTCTAGCACCACTCATGGCCAACCACTGGCATGGCAACACCTTCCCATGGAAAATAACGTTGGTAGGGACTTAAAAATGAAACCCCCTTCGGAGATTATAGTAATTTAAATTAAAATATTTAAAATAGTTACACACAAATAAATATAATTTACTGTTAAAAAATCTAGCTATGTTTTGTATTTATTATTTAATTATAAAATATGTTAACATTTTTTAATTTAAAATTTAATGTAACATTATTTTTTATAAAAAATATAATTAAATCACTTTTAATTAGTCACATACATCACTTTAAATAATTATTAAGGCATAATTAAAATATTGTTTTATTTTAGGTGCGAATATATTTTTTAATTTAAACTTCATCTAAATAGTTTTATTTACTATATTTAAATTAACTAAAGATTTACTTCACAAGTAGGCCAGTAGTAATAGTGTATATTCTTCTACATTTAATACATACAATTAATATACATTAAAATGTAACCAAGAAACATTTTTATGAAGTTTTTCTGAGGTAACTAAACTTTTTTAGCCTTCGCTATACTTACATATGGAAGCTCTTAATTTGGGGTGACAATCTCCATATAGTAAAGTATGGGGAAAGGTTAAATGTTTATTAAACTTGGAAAAAGTTAGTAAAATTACTCATACATTAAATATTAGTGGAAATTAATTTTAGATATTTATTTTAAATGTATAATAAAAGTAAAAAATGCTACTACTCTATTAACCTAACTTTGAATTACATCTTTCATTATTGTAAATATATCAAATTAAATGAAGATTATTTCTGAATAGAGTAAATAAAAAAAATTCCCCCTAAAATAAAATATACATTTTATTGCCTATTAATAATGGGTAAAAGTAATGCACAGAATTAAATACAAGTAATGTAATTGCATTTTAATAAAAACTACTATTACCTTAATATTTAAATTAAAAAGGGTTATTAAGTTTAAAAAAAAAAAAATAATAAATATGTATGATTTGTTTAGGTTTTTCCTAACTTCTCGCAGCCCTTGTATGGAAGAGAAACCTGTTCTGCTCTTTGTCTGCAAAACATGGAGAGAATGAGATGATAAAGGTGGGTACATACATGTGCATCTTTTTTTTCAACAAGCAATGAACAGGTGGTCATTACATACCTTTCTCCGCTCACTTCAGATGTTTTTATATTAAGAAGGAAGGAAATAGTGATTTCAGGAATAGAATAACCTTCTAAGATCCTTAGAAAATCCAACAAGGTGTGTCAACCAAAATGATCATTACATATATTGGCATTTGAAATCGAACAAGAGTGCTGCCTTCAGGAAAATTAAATCGGATTTTTGACACAAACACATAGAAATACTTTGTCCTCCTTTGTCTCCTGTATCAGATTCCAGGAAATTCATTTTACTCTGACTCCATCTGTCGCAGGCTCTTCTCACTTCAATTGGTTGCACGTTTAATTTCTACAGATCTGATCTCTTCTCACAATTTCATTAACTCTTACCAAAGCTATTACAATCATTTTACCCCTCACTTTAAAAGATGCACCTGACACCCTCATTCCACCCTCACCCCTATCAGACATAGGCTTCCTTAAATAACATCTCATCAATTGCATTGAGATGGACAGCACGGCCTAACCATGGAAACAGCTGAATGCAATCTGTATGAAGGAAACACTGGGTTTAAGGTCAAACTGTCCCCTATTTTTACCTTGTCGTGATTTCAATCATTCGCCCTTCCTATTTTTTCTACGAAATGGCTTGTTTCACATCCATCCTCATCCATCAATGTTTTCAATTATTCACTGTCTGTATCGAGAACCTCCATTGAGTGTGCGCCTGACTCTTGCTTATTTCAACTGCACACACAACGCATATGTCTCAGACCCACTGCCCGCGTGAGATCACCTCTCTTACTTGCCTTTTTCATCCAATGCAAGCATGTCCTTCTGTGTACTCACTGCGAATGAAGGGTTGTGATTGAGCCATATACTTCCAACACCCTCTCTCCAAGCCATTGGAAATTTCCATGTAAGCCAGCTTTTGGCAGGTATCCAGAAGGCACTACTTTTCTCTTTCCACTTTTAAAATGTCGTCAAGTGCAATTTATGGTTTTTCCAATGCACCTTTTGGGTACAGATAGGACCTCTCTAGAGTCTCATCCCATGCATGCATAGTTAATATATCCAACTTAATTCAGGTTCAACACTCTTTTGGGTTTTCCCCTTTTCTACATTGTGATGTGGCCTTCATGCACTCAGTGGATAACACTGAAATTTCGTACAAGACATCACTATTATACCAAAATGCTGAAAAAGACAGATGCTACTATTATCCAATTTATGATACTCAATATGCTTAATTTAGAAGAACGGGGATTCAAATGAATGAGCTCCAGAGCAGTTTAGCTCACTGAGACATCTTCCTGAAAGCATTCACACCATTTGTAGAAAAGAACAAAGTGACTCCTTATAATCATGATATAGTTTGCAGAATTGTAACTTCAATACACACACGTTCAACAGTTGTGTTTCTGGCAATGCCTAACTGCCCCTCGGCATGCCGTGCCTCATATTCCCAGTAGAGCACTTCAGGAGCACATTTCTCCAGTGTTTACAATAGAATATCATTACACCTTTCAAATGGTAAAATCTGCAACACATTTTTTTTTTATTTGCTTTTATTTGCATACCTTGATGCCTATTCCGTTCCCACAAATTGCCAAAAAGCAAGGTGCTGCTGACAGAGTGAGGCTCTGCAGTACAGTCCTTCACTTTCAGCTGAAGGGTAGGAGAAGGAGGTCAGGGACTCAGCCACTCCCTGACAACTTTGCCTCCTTAAGGAGATCCCAAACTGCATGCAGACACTCCTTTGACAACCACTTTTTCATGCCACTGCATGTGTTCCATCTTAGTCAAACTGACAACACCAGTAGCCCTCTAACTGTTATTCTAATTATAATGCAATAGAAGGAGCCATCAATCTATGTCTCTAAATCCTGGTCCTGGGATTCAGCTGGTGACAACGTCCTTAGTACGTGTTTGCAGGGCATTAGGTGGCTCCTCTACCCAGCTGGGCATACCTTCTGCCATTGTCGCCTCCAAGGTCCAGGTCCTTTCAACTGTCCCGCCCTAATGCAAGGGTTTTTAAGTGGGGATGGCAAATTCTAGATGCACAGAATTCCAGGACAATCCAACATGGTGCTGTTAAGTTTTCCCTAGAAAGAGCTTCTGTAAGGGTCTCAGCTCCACCCTGCCCTCACTGCCAGATTCACCCCCACCAAAACGTCACAAGGGAGCCACTCCTCTATTGGCTCCAGAGGTCTGGACTTCATCCTTTGGTTGGTGGGCAAAGGCTGACCCAATCCATGTGCAGGGTGAGAAGCAAATTGTCAGATGCAGATTTCCTCCATATTGCTTCCTTTCTCAAGAAATTACTGTTGATTGTTCCTTTTGTTTGGGGAAGCCTTTATTCTCTTGTTCCCTTTGCTGGCGAGTAGAGTAATTAACTTAACCCAGTGACACAAGCCCGGAATCTGATTATGACCTGAGCCAGAAAACATGACAGTTCCTGAGATCCCATAAGATGTGGATTTAGTGGATTGGGAACGGCAAAATCAAACTTAGCATGTATGTTTTACCCCAGATTGACAGCTTGCCCGACTCTGTAGGTGGAACTTAACTTTAGGGAGCCTTCACCTAATTGTATAATACAGAGAAAGCACTGCAGATTTTCTAGAAAATATTACTGACCTATCTACGAATCCCAACTAATATTTAAATGCCTAAACCAGGTCAGCACCAATCCTGGCAGAGTCCCTTCTGTGCAAGCCTATTTGCACACAATCACCATGCTGCATACAATGGTATTCTCAGATGCATTGCTCACACACGTGTGCACACTCATGTGCAGAAGTGTTCACATGTTCATGTGCAACCATCCCCGTCTCTCTTACCGTAGTTGCACAGCAGAAGGCAGACACATGTAGTTGCCACACCCAGTCCAATTATCAGTAAATTACTGTGAGTGAGACTCAAGTAGTCAGACTCACCCACAGTGAAGGGAAAAAAAACCTGGGTAGTCAAAGTGTATGATGTTGTAATGCAACGGACGGTATATCCACCACATATGGAACCCTAAATAAAGCCCAATGTTACAGAAGGGATGCTTGAGATTATTAACATTGAAAGCAATTGAGGTTAAAGAACAAGAATGCAGGAACTCTCTGGCACAGGATTGAAAGCATTAAAATCAACGAGTGGCGTTCCGCATGCATGTAGACATCTCTTCTTTGGAATTATCACAGGAATATTGACAGGGGATAATCCACATTTGTAAAAAAATTGGAAAACTGAAAATCTTTTGGTGGGAGGCATACTATGTTCCCCACTGAGGCCTGACTCCTTCTGGTGTGAATCGAGCCAAGTAGCTTCAGCTGATGTCACCAGCCATCTCCCAACAAGGCAGAGTCATCACCCCACTTACTAGCAGCCAAACTATCCACAGCAACAAGGCCCTTGGTAGTACTGTCATCTGAACAACCGAAGACCCTAGAAAGCAGTTACGCATGTTATTTTAACTCTCCACCATGAGAGCAACTACAATTCTGTTAACTTGATTTCCTTTTCTGCTTTGACACAATCTCAGCCAGCAAACAGGTAAAAGGATTAAAAGTTTAAATGAGCAATATGATACACATCATCCTATGTGGCCGGTATCCCTGGAGTGAGGTAGGGAAGATTCAGAGCCGCCTGCTTGAGATGAAGGAGAGGTGGGGAAGGGAAAACAAACAACGGTAACCAACCATCGCTGAGAAGACCATGGGACATATTTACAAGCAGGCAATAAAAAATTATTGCCGCTTTTGCGGCCGTTTTCGGCCGAAAAACGGCGATAATTTTATCGCCTAATTAGCAAGGCCACGCTAACGCGTGAAACCTTGCTTTAGCGTCAGGATTCCTAACACCCAGCTTTGCATCTCTAATGAGATGCAAAGTGGGCGTTCCTGACCTAACATGACAGCAAAGCGACATTTCTCCTATCATCAAGCCCCACGCTATGAAGCATAGCGTCAGGAAAAGTAGCGATAACCCCTGTTATCGCTACTTTCCTTACGCCTGCTTCAGGACTGACTTAGCCATGATATTCTATGGAAGGTGGATATCATGGCTATGTTTGTGAGTCCCTATCAGCAAGCTAACGCCACATTGCGTGAGATTATCGCTGGGTTACCAGCGATAATCTCACGTTAGGCAGTTAGCGTGAGGATTTCTATCGCTGAGGAGATAAGCGTTGCTAATAGCACGCTATCTCAGCAATAAAAATCCACGTTACCCGGCGATAATTATCCTCACGCTAAGAGCGCTGAGCGATAATTATCGCCGGGTGTTGCTGATATGCCCCCATATGAGTTAATAATACTCATTCTAATGAAATGTAAGCATATGTTCAACATACAACAGTGTTTCCTTTTTATTCTATTATTGATAAATGAGCTATTGCTGCAGTGTAGCCTGCATGTCATGGGCCATGTAGTAAACAACTAAAATTTACCCTATAACCACAATGAGTTGGTAAGAAACTACAGAGGTACATGGGATGCAGTGGGTCCCTCACATTCCTGGACTCCAGTGCCACTACACCAGCTGCATGGATACTATTTATTCAGTAATAGAACAACCCAATCTTCCCCAGCAACCTTGGTATATATTCAAATCTCAGTACAATGCCTTCTGATGGAGTAATTCAAGAGCAAGGATTTGTTTTTTGTTGCTTTTTTGTGAGTGGTACTCCCGGTATCCAATTGCTGCTAGCATTTGACGAACCAAATAAACTTTAGTTATATCTTGATGAAGTGTACTCAGTTATGTATACATTAGATGTCCAATTTATTCAACCTTAGTTAATTTGAAGAGCAAGCTATAGGAGTTATATGAAAGACATTCATCTGCTGACCCAGTAGACACCACAGATCCACTTGAAATAGAAAAAGGAGTGACTATAGTTAGCCAAGGTTGGACTGGCCAAATTGGGCATCTGGCATTTCCCCGGGAGGCCGGAAGGATGGGGGCTGATTTTGTTACCAGGTGTAGCAGTGCTGCAATATCGGCCCCCAGTAACAAAATCAGCAGGCCTGGCCAGCATAATCACTCACTTCTCACTCTGCAGAGTTCCTTGTATATCCAGCAGTTTTCAGGCAACAATGAAAGTGTCAAGATTGATATATTTGGTGATTAATCTTCCTGCTGGAGAGCAATTGGAGTTTTGTCCATTGGCAGTTTTGACTAATCTAAAGTAGCGCACAGGGTTAATATGCCTGCAACAAAGAATGTGTACTATGCAGATCACAGGACTGTATTTTATGTGCATATCTCAGTGTATTACTGCTTTTGTCACATAGATTATTTTCTTACTTGCAGTTCATAATTTACAATCGTAATCTAGCACAATGATCTATAAACAGTCATCAAGGAGTTGCATGCAAACCGCATGGTACAGGTTCAAAAGTTAATGTTTTTTCCCCAGTCTTTAATTATCCTAATATTGCTAAAAAAGGGTTTGGGTAGAAATACATTCTGATTTGTAAAGCCAACCTCAACCACTGTGGTACATTCTGAATCCTGAGTTTGTGCTTCTACAGACCATTCTTTAAAAATGCCTACCATTATGCATGACATATGAATCATATACCTTGTATTCCATTTTGTCTTATGTAGCCTTTTTTATACACTGATGTATACATGTATGAATCATTCTCTCAGTATGTATGTGTGATGTAAAGTGCTCCGACACCCTAGAGGCACTATAAAGGAAAGAGAGGGGCTATGGAGGGATGAGGGGCACTGTTGGTGGGTGATAGTGACAGAATCATTGAAGGGCCCCAATAAAGATTACTATGTAAGGCCATCATTTGCTATGTTTTAAAAGCTAATAAAATCTAATATACAATAACAAATGTGTTGTAGAATGCATACTTTTTGCCATTTTTCCCTTAATCGTCTTGGGGGAAAACAGACAGCGTTAACAAGTGTAAACATGAAATAAATAATGAAGCAATTCTATCAAAAAATATGCTGCATAATTTGCCTTTTCTTGCCACATAATTTACTGAGCCCTGCCCCAGCATTTGGCCCTCCCCTGCCACATAATTGCAGTGGTCATGGGTATAACTGAGTCATATTCTCAAATGCATATATCAACGTTTTATTCTAGTGTAAAATACGTCCAGATTTGCATTATGCTGCCTATTTACATAAGCAATACATAATTCATCAACTGTCGTAATTACCAGGAAAATGTATTTTTTCCCTTCTCCTGTGTGTTAGCTGTGTTGATTGACACACGGTTCTGTCCTGCACAGGCCGTACCAACAAGAGGTTACTCCGGGCACTCTGCTCTGGTTGTAATGACCGGTTTTGCTTTGTTAATCTGAAATTGGTTTTAAAATCAAACAGCTCATTATTGTATTTGTCCATGAATATGTTAGCAGTGTTCATTTATAATTTATCGATGCCAGTCACTGTTGGCTATGACTCAAAAGTCTGCAGCAAGCAGCGATGTGACTCATCCAGGGCGCATATGAATGCTTTTTAAAACATTATGTACCGTTCGAAACGGTACAGGTGTAGATTTTTTTTTGTTGATATTTTTTGATCACGAATGTCTTTTCAAAATATATACACATTGAAGTGAAAAAGAACACTCTAAAATAGCAACCTGTTTATTGTTTCTACCCGAATTCTGCTGCTTCTTAGTGCTGTAAATGACATACTTTGTTATTATCCAATTTATAGATTTCAAACCACACAATTACACACCTGGTTAAGGATGGAATATTGGGCCTAGATGCAATGTTAATAACACCAGGTAAATTCATGTAAGGTTTTGGAAATTTTGCATTCTGTGATATCACACAGCTTTATTTTATGTTTTTGTTTTTTTGTTCTATCGGAGTGAGCACCTCACAAAAAAGTCCAATGAGATACTGATAAGAGAATGGTTCCCACAGAAAATATTTCACTAAGTGATAGCTGCTGCAGAAGTAGGTTTTGGTAAAGCGCATTTGGTAAGGACAGTGATGTGAGACAACAGCAAACCACATTCTGTTACCAAAGTGTCATCTGGTGAAATGTTAATGAAACAATCAGGTAAAAATGTATGCAGTTTTGCAGCAGTAAACCTTCATGGGATGCAAGATGGTGGCCTCAAGAAGACCACTTGTTTTTATTTCAGCAAAAAGTGATCAACTCATAGAGCCATCTTTCTGGCCTTCTATTCTCTGCACAATAGACATAGTTTGATTGTAGGAGCATAGCTATCAATAGTGCAGCAGGTGCAGTGGCCTAGGGGTCAAGGATTGTTAGGGATCCACTGCTGACCAACTATGGATGTTTTTAACACTATGGTCGGTGTATGGAGCCAATTCACTTACTTGTTTGTATTAGGGGCCAATGAGTTTGAATTTTTTGAATTTGAAACTTTATTTATAGAGCGCAACTATCACTTCGCGAGGAGTATCTTGGCGCTAACGTCATGAGGTGAGGAAAAAAGGAGAAATTAACCTGATCAAAGCATTAAATCAGAGCAAGACAGCAATCATCTGTAATGCCGTAAATCCAAGTTTTTAGGGATTTCCTGAATAGGAGTTCAGTGTTACATGATTTAATCTGGGCAGGGAGCTTATTCCAGGCTCTGGCACCCAGAAAGGCCAGAGTTTTGGCACCTTTCAGTTTATATCTAAAGTTGGGCAGTTTAAGGAGATTTGCTGAAGAGGACCTAAGCAGTCTAGTAGTTGCGTATGGGACAAAGCGTGCAGACAAGAATTTAGGGCTGATATTCATTTTTGCTCTAAAAGTGATCAGGAGAATCTTAAAAAGAATTCTTTTATGAACCGAAAGCCAATGAAGGCTGTTCAAAGCTGCAGAGGCTGAAGATCTTCTGGGGAGTTTGAACACCAAACGTGCTGCCGCATATTGTACCACCTGAAGCTTCTTTAGAACTGTCCTATTGACTCCAGCCAGGAGGCCATTGCAATAATCAATGCAAGAGAGTATTAAAGCCACCGCTACAGATTTTCTCACAGACAAAGGGAGATACTTGAAAAAACAAATTAAGGTTTTAATTAAACTGAAACACATGCCTGCGACCGCTTTAGTGTGTGGTAGGAAGGAGAGGGAATTGTCAAATTGTACTCCCAGATTCCTAGCAACCTTCACAACCTCCGGCGGTGGAATAGCTCCCTCAGGTCACCATTTAGATGGCTGAAAAAGGACATCAGCCCCTATCGGGAGAATCTCCGTTTTGTCCGTGTTGCATTTCAACTGGTTATTCAGCATCCATTGAAGAACCGCAGTCAGACAATGCTTGAAGTTAATTTCAGCCTTCATGGAGTCATTCTCTATAGAGAGAATCATTTGAGTGTCATCTGCATATGACATAACCTCTATCCCAAATGAACTAATCAGAGTGATAAGAGGGGCCATATACACATTAAACAATAACAGACTTAAAGAGGACCCCTGGGGAACTCCTGCCGTAATGGAGCGTTCTGGGGACAAAAACGCACCTAAAGTGACCGCCTGTCTCCGAGAGGCAAGAAAAGATTTGATCCACTTCAGCACCATACCAGAAATGCCGCTGCACTCGAGACACCTTAGAAGGATGTCATGGGAAATCATATCGAATGCAGCCGACAGATCTAAAAGAATCAAAACCGCCTTCTTGCCCCTATCGGCAATCATTTTCAGGGAGTCAGAAACTTCAAGGAGGGCCGACTCCGTAGAATGTTTAGGCCGAAATCCGGATTGAGACGGGTGAAGTATTTGTTGATCTTCTAGAAATTTTGTTCGCTCCTTTAGGACAAAAGTTTCCGTTATTTTGCTCAAAAGTGGAAGAAGTGAGATTGGGCGAAGGTTTTAGAGAACGGCCGAATCAATATTTTGGTTTTTTTTCAGTGGTTTAACCAACGCCAACTTCCACTCCACTGGAACAGATCCCGTCCTGAGCGAAGAATTGACAATCTGATTAACTATGGGATTCACTACCTCCAGCATTTTATGCAAGCATGCTTCATCACTACTTGGTTGAAGGTTAAAGTAACTGGAGAAAAAAAAAATCCAGCCAGATGTCCAAGGAAACTAGCTTCCAATGAGTCAGTCTTACTCTATGGGCTATTCTACTTGTATATGCAAGTGTCAGGGTCAAAACTAGGCCTTGGTTTAAGGATGCTGGAGGCCCTTCTCGAATGTAGGATAACATTTTAGATAGAAGGAAACTGAGAGAAATCGCATGAGAAGATTTAGCACATTAAAAGTAAGCACTCGATTGGGTGTAGGTTGCAGATCAATTGCCAGAGGTATAAGAATATTTTAACAATGCCTGTTAATAGACTCTGCATCAGAAAAAGTTTATGTGATTGGGAGATAGCGGTGTGCAGGGATACTTTATATGTGTGTCTGTGGCCACATCTGAACTTTTCAGAATTCTCATATACAATCTACCAATCTCTCATGTTGCCAAGAGGTACATGCATGTTTCCATTGTATTGGAAATTTGGGCTCCGGGACTTGTGTGAGGCGGTACATGTTACCTTGAAATGCTCTCATGAACACCGCCCTTCAGTCCTCCTCTACTAAACATCGCGAAGCAGAACACATTCATTTATTCACTTATTCTGGTAAGTGCTCTTATGTTCTCTAACCAACAGGCAACTCTCCCATACTGTTCCTCAACCTATTACTCTAGAAAGACAAACTGCCAGGGCCCCTTTCTCCCGTTGTTACAATAAGCAACAAGGGGGGTATCGAACACCACCCACTACAAGGGAATATGGATAATTTATCTAGTAAGCAAGCAGAAACGTCTTTATCCACCAGAAGAGTAGGTGAAAATCTGTCCACCTTTCTCTTTCCTCTCCTTCTCTAACTTGTCTCTATCCATGTCCCAACCATCGTCAAAATAATCATTTAGGACAAACTCGTCCTCTTCATCTTCACTTTCTCTGTCCGTGCTCTCATCAAATGTTAAATTTATTTCTTTCGTGCCGCTATGGACACCCTCTTTTGTGCCGCGGTGGACACCTTCATCCTTTGTGGCGCTTGGCTCACCATCTCCTTTTTTCATCATTCTAATGCCCACTTCTACATTCTTTACCTTCTTTGTTCTCTTTTTACCTTTCCTATTTTCTCCTTCCTCTTCGTCCTCCATGCTCCAAAATTCCTCCCCTGAATTTTCCTCTGCTCTTCTCTTTCTTTTCAACACATCCCTTAAGACATCCTTCATTGAGCTCTTAATCTCCTCCTGTACCATCTTTCTTAGATTCGCTTCACCTGCTACATTCTTTTCCACTACCTCTGGATCCATCTTTTTATCCCTTTACTTTTCCTCTCCTTTCCTTTTAAAATCTACTTTCCTCCTTATTTATGCCTCCTGAGCAAAGAACCTCGGTCCTATCCCCAAAGATATTCAACTGCCGCCTGCAGCGCGAGCGCTAACTTGATCTTCCGTCAGCGCTCGCGAGCGCTAATCAAAAACACCTTCTGCGCTCTAGACTTCTCCTAAGATGGCCGCTCTGCGTCCCCACGCTCTATGAGTGATGACACAAACGCGGCCACTCGACTCCTCACCTTACCGGAGCCTCGCTCCTTCCTCCTCGCGTGCCGCGAATCCCGCGAGTGCCTGATTCAAATAAAACTACCGGTAAATCTTTAAAACTTACCTTTTTAAACATCGACTCGATACTTTTTTTTTTTTTTTTAAATACTCACAAATTATACATCTTTCTTCTACCCCCTGATTACCTAACCCATAAATTGGGTCAACAATTAAACTCAAACAAATCTCTTTTTCAACACGCTCACTCTATTAAGAATTAATATAACATAAAACACATTTCCTTCTCTTAAAACCTCCTTTCAATCCATTTCTCACTATCAAATTCACCAACTGTCACTCTGAAACAGCATACTTATCTGCAAGGAGCAGCGAAAAAAAGAGGAAGATGGCTGCTGTGTGTTAGAATATATGTTGTTGGATGTTCTAAGTTCTAGAGTTTATGAGTTTTGTGATGTATTACTGTGAAGTGCTGCAAGGAGTAGTGCAATAAAAGTATTTATGCATAATGCTAGCCTCCGGTCTTGCCATGAAATTCACGTTTAGGCGTAAGCACAAAAAGGAAATCTCAAACCATTGGGGGTAAAGTAAAGAAATCCAAACCAAACCTGGCTCCAAAACCTCTGGCACCCTCTTCAGTATCTTCCATCATGGATTCACCGGTTGCTTTGGAGACCTTTCAGGCTGTGATGTCTAGCCTGTTGGACTTAAAGCTGTGGCCAATCCTCGAGAGATTGACTTTGATGAGAAGAGTTTATTGGACCGTAATCATACTGAACTACCTTCTTTTACAGGAGGGCAAAGGGTCAACCCGGGCCTGAGTATTGCAAGGGATTCACTGTTAGTGACAGATTTGTCTAATAATATCATAGAACAGTTACCAAATCGTCCTGATCCGCAGACTTTAGGACAGGGTGGGCCTGTAACAACGAGCAAAGGCTCAAGTAAGAGTAGGGATATGTCTATACAGGCACAAGTCATGGAAGAAAGTCAAATCAAAGGCAGACGCTTGCAGGGGAGCAGTGAGGTTCAGACACAGTATTTTCCAGCCATTGATTTACCGCCCAAATCTACCCCTTATGTAGTGGCTTTGGGGACTGTTCCATCTCTCCCCATGGGAACCAGAGAAGATTATGTCCAATTAAAGAATAAAGTACTACACTGGCTCTCAAAAAACACTGCACTGGGTTCAAGGGTGATAAACAACATTACCATAGTGCGACGAGTTAGCTATATAGGCAGCTCCCGCAAAATTGGCACACAGGATTGTGTTATTGTAAATTTCAATAGTCCAGACCTTGCCAAACGGATCCTGTGGAGGGACTCACACTCTACTCCTCCTAGCTTCAGGTCATAAGTCAGGGCCCTACCACTAGGATTTTTTTACAAACCCAACACAACATGGCATACCCTTGGGAGTACCAACATGGAAGCCCCCCTATATGGCTGGTCACATAGATTTCCTCCTGTATAAACATAATTGCCTCCACCAACAGGTTACTTAAATCATTTGCCCTCAGGTTGCCAGTATATGGCCCCTCCCTCTTTGGAGTTATTCAATAGATTTTCTCCATTATCTAGTTTGGAGGAGTGTGATTGACTTATAAGCCCCACATTGTTAGCTGCTGAGTCAGAGCCAAGTCAACAGGTTCCCCCAACGCAAGATAAAAGGGGTCCTTGTGTATCTGATATCTATAGACTATCGTGGAATATTGCAGGTCTAGCCCAAAAGTTTCATGATCCTAACTGGTTGCACTTTGCGACTCAGTATAGTGTAATCTGCTTACAAGAAACATGGTTGGTGGATTGCAGTTTATTCTTGGAGGGCTTTAAGGTTTTTTTGTTCCAGCTTCACCTTCAATGGGTGGCAGATCCAAGGGTGCCCTTTGGAAATAGACTGCCAGATACAGGTTTTGCCATCATCGGGCCCAAGTTTTCAGACCCTGGTACTAAAACGGGGAACAAACAAATTAGGTTTGATAAATTTTTACAATTCTGTGGCATGCCCCCAGGTGTTTGTATTATTACACTGTTGGGCTCATTTATAAGGCAGTAATGTATTTCTAATTTACACAATCTTATGGTCCTGGGTGATTTTAATATCCAAGACCACTAGTATCATCGATCTAGGCTGCCCTCGGATGAGGGGGATCCATTTTGAACATTCTGCTCAGGGGGAAGTATTAAATAATCTATTAAATGAATTCGATTTTATGTCCCTTATGTCGTTATCTGATCCGCATAGTAAAGACCTTGTCCCGTCTTTCAAAGGGAGAGGTATGGGTTCTTTTATAGATTATATTTTAATTTCATCCTCTTTACAGTCTTTTTTTGCGGTTTCGCTATTTTGGAAAGTCACTACAGTGACCACAACCCGCTTTGTGTCCAAATGCGTGACCCAATTTTGTCTAACAAACGAAGTGCGGGGAATAAGGGTACACTAAGACCAACAGATGGTAGACGACAGCTGAAATGGTCCCAGACCTCCCCAGATGATTTTTATCTTGCAGTGAGAGTATCCTATGCTACTGAATTGGGGTTGTGTACCTCTCCTGTTATATCCCCGGGGGAGGTAATTCCCGCTTTTAACATTATCTCCACCAAAGTCGGTGATTTATTAAGCGCTCCGAAACGTAGAATTTATATTTTGTCCCCCTGATGGTTTGATTCGTCATGCTCCCAGGCGGAAAGACAGCTGAGGAAGCTCTGAACACTAACCCGAGAAATCAATCCATGGTAAAAAGTATAAATTAACATTGGTAAAACGCAAGGGTGTCTTGAAGGAGGAAGCTTGGAGGGAGTTAATTGAGTCTAGTACCCTCAGAAATAGCTCCAGGTTTTGGAGAATTGTCAATAGACCGTTTCCAGAGCATGAAGTAGGGGTTAACTAGGCTGGCATATCACCTAGGATGAATGGATGTCCACTTTAAAACTATGGGGCAGATTTATAAGCCCTGTGCGTCACTTTTGCGCCGCCGTTGCGTCACTTTTGTGACGCAGCGGCGGCGCAAAGCCAGCGCCATGCTGTGGCAGATTTACAACGTGACGCATCTAGGGAGATGCGTCACATTGTAAAGCTTGCACCACATGTGGGCGTACCTTCACAGGGGGGGTGTTCCGGCGTAGGAACGCCTCCGAAAAGTGGCTGAGTGAAATCTACAAGATTTCACTCAGTCACTTTTCCGGCCATGTTGCGTCAAATCCCTGCGCCTGCTTGAAGCAGGCGTAAGGATTGACGCAGCATTGTACCGATAGGGCACCCCCGAGCCTTGCTGGAGCTGCGTCGCGCTTGCGACGCAACTCCAGCAATGCGCCGCCCTTCCGCCATCAGATGCGTCACGCATCTGTTTATCCTTGCGCCACGATGCGCTGCATTGTAAATGCGGCGCATCTATTGTGGCACAAGGGTAACTTGCGTGACGCATCTTCCCTGGCGCATCCATACTGATTTGCAGGGATGCGCCAGGGAACATAAATCTGCCCCTATATTTGAAAGTCAAACGGAGCAATTAAGTCATACAGGCCGTGATATGGATGCTCCTACAGTGGTTTTTGAGCAGGGTGAGGTCGAGGCTGGTATTGCCGGGTTAACCTGCAACAAAGCTCTGGGTCCAGATGGCATCCCGCTGGATCTTTTTAGGTCTGACGCACTCTTCTGAGTGCCGGTCCTTGTGGCTGTTTTTCACGCAGCGGCCAGGAACGGCTGCCAGGAGTCATGGGTCACTTCAACTATTGTACCTGTTTTTAAGAAGGGTGATCAGAATAGCACATTTTGCTATAGACCAATCTCACTGCTGGATTTGGTGGTTAAGGTTGTGGGCTGCGTATTATTAGAATGATTGTCCACTTGGGCTGAGGACCATAACATAATTGCCGATGTTCAATATGGATTCCGCCCGGGTCGGTCAACTGTGGCCCAATGCCTTAACCTACCTATTTTATTTAGCAAATACACGTTGCACGTTCAGGTTCTATTTACCTAGCCTTCATGGACTTGTCTTCCACCTTTCATTGCGTGAACAGTGCTAAACTGTGGCAGTCCATGAAGGGTATGGGGATAGATAGTAATATTGTTAACTTTCTTGAGGACCTTCATAGGACAACCAAGGCCAATGTCAGATTCTCCCAGGACCTCCGTGTCTCCCTGGACTTTGACATTAAGAGTGGTGTCTGTCAAGTTAGTATCTTGGCCCCATTTTTGTTTAAACTCTACATCAATGACCTAGACAGTGCTTTAATATCTACGGGGGTTGATTATTCATATGTAGGGCGACGTGGTCTTCCTGTTTTATTGTATGCGGATGACGCAGTTATTTTTATCTAGGACTGCTAGGGGCCTCCAATCTCTATTAGACGCATTTCCTAAATTTATGTCAGATCGAGATTTATCTGTCAACAACTCAAAATCTTACATAATGCAGGTGGGGACTCGCCCTAAAAAAGGTTTCCAATTTAGAGTAGGCCCTGCAAAAGTTCCCCGTACTGATGTTTTTTCTTATCAGGGAGTTTTACTTGATGTTCAGATCAAATGGGGGCCCTCAAAACTTAAGAAAAGGGGGAATTTAGTACGGGCGAATGCTGTCATTTTTAACTTCGCTTCCAAACTTGGTACGAGACCAATTGTAGCTATGCTGAAAGTATATCAAGCAAAAAGTGTAGCCTTAGGCCAGTGGTTTCCAAACTTTTTAGACCCACAGCTCCCTTTACCTGTTGGCTGTTGGCCCCTGCTCCCTAGTATGTTACTTTTGTTTGGCGGGTAGTGCGGATGTAAGCACGGCCTCTGCGGTACTTCCATTTTTCTCCCTGAAAATAAGTGGGACGAGGCCAATGAAGATATTATAATCATATAGATGCAATCTTATTCTATCCACTGTAGAACCCCATGCAGTGTCAACGACTGATTGGATGAATACGGATATCTCAAAGAAGTAAATTATTACTGCATTGTCATGTAGAGCACTTTAAAGAGGTGTATCTTTAGCTTGTTCGTGAGCAAGGTTTGTGAGGCCCAAAAGAAAGAGGAATGTTGTTTCAGAATGGTGTCCAATCTGTGTACCACAGCACCCCAGTGGGCCATCAAAACTAGCCTGGGGCACTGCAGACGAAGGGTATCAGTAGGGGACATGAAGCGTACAAATGAGTGTCACTCCGTGTTTGCCTCCTACTCTTGTATGATACTTCTGGCTTTTTCGTAGCTCATGTGCATGTCTCCTTCATGAGAACTATGAATATTATCACATGTATGCACCTGCCAGTGCCCTCAGCTACATGACAAATCTATGTGCCTTTAGTTTCTTTCAAAGAAAGATTAGTAGCTGATAACTATATCTAAAACTGACCAACAGATGAAGAAGCAGAAAAGCATCTCAAGCAAACAAGTGACAGGGTCTAATCCACTCTAGGCATTTTGTTTCTCTGCAGGACTTGCCTGTTCCTGGTTCTGTGTCTTCTTGTGTGTGGACTTTAGGATTGGTACATGACTTGTGGCGTATCTCTGTGCTTGTTACATGACTGCTGTGGCATCTTTCTCTTCTTGTTGCGTGATTGCTGTAGCAACTCTCCATTCTTGTACCAGGATTGTATTGGCATGTGCATCACCTCTGTTGTTGTAACCTCTGCTGTGGCATATTGTTGGCCTCATGTACAGTGGGTTCCTGGATCACCATGCTGTGTTCTTGAAGTATAAACACATTTGTAGTCATTCTTCTCTATGTGATGTTGCTCTTTTGCCCACAGGGATCACAGTTTGTGTTTGATTGGGAGGAATTAGATATATTAGGAATTTATTTGTGTCTCTTATGGGCTGCGCCGCAGGGTGCCAGCGACCTTCTCCACACTCCCATCCACTGAACAGCAGCGATAGTGCGCTCCATGGGGTCTGATCTGCTGCCCACAAAGCAAAGCTAATTGAGCACTGAGCAGTAATTGTGAAAACCTCTGTTGTGGCACTCCCCTGCCAGTACCAGGGTTGTTTTGGGGAATCTGATTTTGTGGTAGGAGAAGTGTCAGCCCCCCACTTTCCATTCTTTGCCTGTACAATCCTCAATAATACTTTTTATGCTGATGATTAAAGTCTGAGCGCACCCTCTCGGCTTTGACTTTATGCCCATACGGGAGCGTGTCAAAGAGTGATCCCTGTATTGAATGTTTTCAACTAACACAACCGCAGCTCGTATCTTTTCTGCAGATTGACGCCCCTCAATAAATGCACCAGTCACAAATTGTAATGTTATTTGGATTGCTGCAGCCCCTGAATAAATGGCAGCATTTTACAGGGCTTTTCCACTGGCTATACCAGAGAGCATATTTACCCTTGCTGGAGATGAAAGCAAGAACACATCATTTATGGAAGTGTCACAAGTTCATGCCAGAGCCCTTCTGCACTCCCGTTCCCTCGGAGGTCAAAGTGCAGCTGGGCAGGTATTTTCACAGTTTTCTGCTTATATTACTCTTCGCTTTGCAAGGCAATCTTGCCTGTTCGGTCCGCAGAAGTTTAACGTGATTTCAAAAATAATTGAGCAGTCTCAAAACTTCCCTAAAGAAATGTCTAAACAAGTTCGGGCAGTGCCTTACTCTTAATGCACACTCGGTTCTAAAAATGCTGTGTGTTTGGTGCGCGGCGCCCCAGGCAAGTTTTGATGGTGCACAGGGATGCCACGACGCACAGATTGTGGAACACTGCCTTAGGCTGTTATGGAGGTGAAATTTGGGGGGACACCAACACGGACATACTCCAGGTGGCTGAGAATAGTTTGCTAAATCGCCTGTTGGGTGTTCTATGTGGTATGTCAAATTTGGTGGTCCACGAGGAACTTGGGGTGCCTTATTTAAGTGACACCCTGGCATTGCGCTCCCTGGTGTTTTAGCTTAATTGCTGGTTGAATAAAGAATGAACTCTTAGCCATTTGATTTTAAAAGAATACATGTCCCTTGACAATACGCCCCGAATACCTTGGCTCAGATACATTAAAAGTAGCCTTGAAGAGGTAGGGCATGTTGATTTGTTCTTTAACCCCAAAACTATTGTAAAAAAAGATGTGAGGATAATCAGGGAATCCTTCACTACTCTGAGGAAATTGGAAAGGGATGAGCGGGAACTGCGAAAACACAGCGTTAACAAATTTTTAATGCTGAAGACAACTCCATCGGCCGAGCCATAAATTCTGGGGGTTTTATCTACTTATGAGCGATTTTTATTGTCTAGGTTTCCCCTGGATCTTTTTCACCTCCTACTTGCTATTCCAAGAGGGTGCAGTAGAGGTCAATTCTTAGCACCCTGTGGCTGCGACTGAGAGTCTCCACAGGACCTGCTACATTTTATGGTTTTTTGTACATTTTATGAGCTACCCCGGAGGTATTTTTTAGTCCCTGTTTTGTAGATTATGAACTTTAATCAGGCTCATCAAGCTCTCCTGTTCCTCCAACTGTTGAAGGCTGTTCGCATTTTTTTTATTGTTGGCTACTTGAAATCTACCGTGAAGACAAACGCTTGTTTGGATAGATAGAGACTTTGAGTGTTGAGCCCCCACGGAGATATTTGTTTATGTGGGTAAGGTTATCTCTGTAGGGATTATGCTATTCCAACAGGGACACTACCTGACTCTTATCTGCACTTTATTGCTAGAGACTATTATGGGAGGTTGTACTAATCTGAGGGGGGACATTGTTAGATTTTGAATATGCACTTTATTGCTAAAGATTACCATGGGAGGTTGTGCTATGGTCTGTAATGTTTTGAACTAGGTTTTAATGTTACTTGGATGTATTGTAACTTTTATGTTTTTAACAAGGTGAAACCAAATAAAGTTTATTTGATTTGATTTGATTTGAAACTGCACACAAAATGCAGTGCTCATGACATCACCCTTGATGTGACAACAAAGAAAGATGTGCAGTTCCTACAAAGTGAAAGGTCTGGGGGAGAAGGGTTATCCGAAACCAGACTCTCACCAATGGAATGTGAGTGCAAAAGGGATGGGGGTCCCTTAAGGGTGGAACTAAAACCCTCACACACCCAGCAAGCTAGGTGTCATGCTTCATCATCTGGGTTTGCTCCTCGTCGGGTCGGCGGTGCAATACCCGACGGGCACCCATAAAGGGGCTCTTTACCGGAGATCTTTTGTTCCCTGCCGTTTGGTGCGTGCGTGTGAGGGCCCGTACGTGTAGATGTGTGTGAGTGAGTAAAAAAGGTTGGTTAGTCTGAAATACGACTTTATTGACTCAGTAAACCACCTTATTAAAAAGGTTGACCGTGACAAATAGGGGAACCAGTAGAGGGCGGGTAGTCAATTTACACCCACCCAAGCACACCACACTGTAGATAGTTCTTGCACATATCCCTATAATATCACCGGTCCTGACGAAGCGCCAAGGGATCCTCCTGACCCATTGGGCGCGAAACATGTTGACCAGAAGAGTAGAGCGCAGCTAGCCACTCCTCCCTTTGTGAGCATTTTAGCTTTAATGCCACTCAACCTTTTTAATAAGGTGGTTTACTGAGTCAATAAAGTCGTATTTCAGACTAACCAACCTTTTTTACTCACTCACACACATCTACACGTACGGGCCCTCACACGCACGCACCAAACGGCAGGGAACAAAAGATCTCCGGTAAAGAGCCCCTTTATGGGTGCCCGTCGGGTATTGCACCGCCGACCCGACGAGGAGCAAACCCAGATGATGAAGCATGACACCTAGCTTGCTGGGTGTGTGAGGGTTTTAGTTCCACCCTTAACGGACCCCCATCCCTTGTGCACTCACATTCCATTGGTGAGAGTCTGGTTTCGGATAACCCTTCTCCCCTAGACCTTTCACTTTGTAGGAACTGCACATCTTTCTTTGTTGTCATAGCTTAGGGCCTATGTGCAGGACCTCAATAAAAATAGCCCACCCCTTTCTCTCCTCCCTTGTGTTGACATCACCCTTGATGTGACAGATGCAATAACGGATGTTGTAAATAATCTTACATATAAAATGACATATTGTATTACCCTTAACCTTATAAAAGAGACGATGATGAATGTAGTAATAATTCTGGGTTTGAGTATTTGTTTTGCTTTTATATGTTACTTATTAGTATAAATATTGTGGGGTCTTACACATTGCATTTGGCTTGCGAATTATGGTTTGCATTTAAGATTTGTCAAATTTGATTTATAACCATAACTCTATTTGAACCGTAGTTTTGTAAGTGAATTTCTGAAGTTCAGTTTCACTTACACATACCTTAATGTGTTACAACCAAAGCTAGCCATAACTTCAACTTAACCTTGTTTTTCTCAGCAAATGTCTCTTTCTTTTCTCATATACTACATCTGTATCCTATGAAAGTATACCCTACACAACTTTCACTGTCTTCAGACATGAGTAGCAGGGCTTAACAGCATGACCTAGCCAGCAACTAGGCCTCGCACACTTCTAACCATAGAAGGCCAGCTTGCGTTGTGTATGAACATCAGCCATGCACAGTGGGAGTTGGCCACAGGGCCTGCATTCAACCTGCAATGGGCAGTCCACCCCTGCTGTGCCGAGCAGTACATGATTCTAAAGAGAATAGATGATAATCGATCTTGTATTTAGAATCACAAAATATCAGTCTGTTATATAAATGATGAAGAGAGTCGCTCAAATGCCAAACTTATTTATAAAATGCCTTATGATAGCTGGTGGAGCATAGGGACTGAATTTCTTCCCCTCTAACTTTTTGATGCTCGTTTCTGAATGGATGTTTACTTTACAGATTAGCTACTTTCTCTTTGTGAAAGTAGTCAACTTGATGGGCCTGATTTACAAATGCGAACATTCCCTTTTTCAATATTCACAATCTACAATTTAATAGTATCTTTACAGCTGCTAAGACTGCGCAGTCAGGTGGAGAACTCTGTGCATGAATAGATAGGTCTGGCCAATTCTGTGGAAGGCCAGGCAGCAAATTGCCGTCAGCCCGCCATGAAAATACTTTAGCGTGCTTAAAATGTATGGGGCCGATTCACAGAACTAATCTGAGATAAAATCCTAAACGTACTACTTGTGGTGTGGTATTCACAGAAGGCATTTAGCAGTAGTAAAGTTAGGAGCCCTAACTTTACTACTACTAAATGCCTTCTGTGAATACCAAAAGTAGTGAGTTTAGAATTTCATCCCAGTTTAGTAGTAGTAAAGTTAGGAGTCCTAACTTTACCACTACTACTAAATGCCTTCTGTGAATACCAATCGTAGCAAGTTTAGGATTTTATCTCGGATCAGTTCTGTGAATCGGCCCCTACGTTTTTATTGATCAATCTAAGTGGAGTCTGCCTTCTTAGCTCAACTGATCCAAAAAGCAAATAAAAGGGTGCTCCTGTTATTCCGTATGCACGCACATGCATGGTGACGGATGCCAGTGCCTACAGAATTACATGACTGCCGACAGGGTCCCTGTCATTACTCTTTTTGTTTTTGTGTTCTTTTATGGTGTTAATAGCAATAGAAAAATCACTATGATTTTTACTTATCCAGTTCAGGCTCGGAAAAGCATTGGCAAAGTTAATAGGTCGAACAAAGCAAACACAAGGAGATGATGGACGGAGCGCTGAAACTTTTCAGACACTCACCCCAGTCTTAGATTTGGGTTCATTCCGTCATCATTCTTTAGCTCACTTCACCACCTCAGTTCAGACCCAGCTATATGCAAATCAGTCTTGACCCTGTGCCTCATGGGAACAGTCCAGCCCGAACTGCCAAGCCAGGTCTTCCCTGAACCGGAAACAAGCATCCTGGGACCGGTTTCTGGGTAACACCCTTCATCGGCCAGGCCAGCTTGAATCCAGTGGCAAAGTGAGCAAGGGACCCACGTCTGGGCATACCCTGCCAACTTAGGGCGAACAAAGCAAACACAAGGAGATGATGGACGGAGCGCTGAAAGTTTTCAGACACTCACCCCCAGTCACAGATCTGGGTTCATTCCATCATCATTCTTTAGCTCACTTCACCACCTCAGTTCAGACCCAGCTATATGTGGCAAAGCCTTTGCCAAAGCTTGTTAGTTGTGCACCCTTCCAATATAGAACTGGTTCCTGTAGAAAGATGGATACCTTATCAATTCATCTGTTTTAGACCACAAGCTAAAATACGTTTTCTGTGAGATTTTGTTTTTCAAATTTTACAGACATTATGAAGACAATTTACTCCCTGGATCATTCTCTAACTGGTTCAGAAAATTGATACGTCAACCTTTCTCCCCAGGTGCCCACATTTAGTTAAGGCAAAAGCCTGGAACCGTAATTGGTTTTGGTACTTTAAGAATTTGTTTTCAATTTTTACTTCAGGATATCAATACATGCAATAATCTGGATGCTCTCAAAAGGAACATAAAATATGAATTTGCTTTATAAGGAAGCAGCAGGCCTGTTAATCCATATCCAAAATAATCTACACTGGCTCACAAAACTTGTGTGATTAACATTTGAGGAAAAATATTGAGCAATTAAATGAAAACCTGCACAGTAAACTACAGTAAGTATCCCCAACAATGAGCCAGGTGCATGTCTGATGATTTTGGCCTCTAGAGAAATCACGTTATGTTATCTTAATGTCTTTGCATGGGGCAGATCCGCCATTTGTATGGTACTGAGGTACCTTCGGAATCTGGATGCCTTGAAAGGTACTAGTAAGGCCAGTGTCCAAAGTCAAATTGGTCTCTTTATATGTAATTGGTTGAGTTTCCCGTTGTTTCAATACTGGATAATGGCTCTCAAGGTTGGAGAAGACTAACCAATTGTGACGGCCAATGTATTGCTCAGTGATGGAATAAATTGGAAATAGTGACCAGTTAGACTGGGTTGTGTATCTTTATGGAGCACTGCATTGAATGTTGTATGTGCTGAAGAAACTTGCCTTATCTGTGTGTTTTTCTGCCTGGGGAAATGCAGTCGACCATTTTGCAATGTCAAACGTATTTTCTGTTGTAAACAATATTAATATGCTAAGTGAAATTGATTAAAATTTGGTAGATTGTATTAAGTGGGTAGACCTTACAAGATAAAACCTTACAGCTTTAAGTAATTACTAATATAAAGAACAAGTATGTGAAAAATCCTAGGTCATTGTTTTCCTTCTGAAGTTACTGGTGGACTGCCTTTACCCGCAAACTTTAATACTTGCAGTACTTAATCATGCTGACACATCAAATTCCACATCAGTGTCCATGTTTGGACACCCCAGAGACAACGTTTTGCTATTAAGGCCTTTAAAATGTTATTTTGAGACACAAATCCTTGCTTCATCTGCCCAGTGCAGTTTCCCCGGCAAAGTTATGCGGATACCTCATTAGGGGCAAGATATACTAAAATTAGGAATAACGATTTCCTAATTGCGATTCTCTATGAATCACAATTATGAAATCAGTATTCCCAATGTATAAAACTTTTTTCAGTTTCAGTAGTGGTTTCTCGTGAGTCACAAATAGACCTATCTAATGCATATTAATGAGGTAGGTCGCAATTTGCGACCCAATAGGAATTGCAGTCTTCACAGGTATGGTGGCCTGCTAAGGTCATTGGACCACCATGCCCGCGATTGCTTTTTAATAAAGACATATTTTTTTTTAAATGCATCCAATTGGGACCACTACATGCTTTAAGAAATATTTGTTTTCCTTTCTCAAAGGCATGAAGATTTCCCTCACTCCACTCTTTCTCACTTGTGAATGGGTTGCCACCTCCTTCAAGGAGTCAGTAAAATATAATTGTTTTGCAACCCTAATTCGGCCACAAAACATTCATACATCCCATTCAGATTCAGTATTTGAGAGGGACGCCCTAAACATGACCATTCCAAATACCAAATCGATTACACAAATTAGCATTCGGCAACGTGTTACTGAATGGCAATTTGTGTTCTGTACATATGTAAAAGCATTTTTATGGTCATAGATGTCCCAATCGGCCATTACCAACTGCAAAAATGCTTCGTACATGTGTCCCAATATGTCTATTTCACAGAAAATGGTCTGGTTTCAGTTGGGAGTGATAGAACATGGGGGATACATGAGGCAAATGTGAGACATTATTTAAAAACACATTTGCAATGAAATCTATCTCGCCTTTGGGACCTTATACATTTCTAGCTATGGCGCACATTATCCTGAGTGCTAAAAAAATTCTGTTGTTTAATGAGTACGTTTTTTTGGGTGCAGTTTTATGTACCGCAAACTAGACTCGAAGTTATTGAAATGCTGAACATGTGCACCAGTTACATTACACAAGGAAACATGGGCATATTATAGAACTACATTGAGAAGTAATTATTTCAAGTGTTATTTTTGAATGACTGGTAGGGGAATCAACCATTACAATGCAGTCATTACAACACAATACCTTTACAATGCAGGTGTTACAACGCAACTTCATTTACATTGCATGCCATTACAACGCAGGCATTACAACGCATGTCAATACAACGCATGTCATTACAATGCATACCATTACAACGCTTGCCATTACAATGCATTATAAGGTAAGTAATGGATATGTTTTAGTTTTAGGGTGGGTGTGGGTTTGCGGGTACATGGGAATAGTATTTTTTACCCCTACACTATCCAATACACACTCTACTGTCGCACTCACTGGAGTGGGAATAGTAATTTTTACCCCTACACTATCCAACACTTACCCTATTGTTGCACTCACTGAAGTGGGAATAGTAATTTTACCCCTACACTATCCAAAACGTACCCCACTGTTACCCTAAAAGTATTTTGTGTTGTAATGGTATGTGTTGTAATGGTATGCATTGTAATGGAATGTGATGTAAATGTAGTTTCTAAAAAAGCATTGTGATGGCATGCGTTGTAAAATCATGCATTGCAATGGATGTTGCAATGTAAAAACGAGTTGTAAAAGCATACGTTGTAAATGTTTGCGTTGTAACGTGTCCTATTCACTTGTAGTCTGAACTTGCACATCTGGAAGTGCACAGTTGTAGTATGTTTAGGCTGGTTGGACTATTGTACTTGATGGGGGGGCATGCTGTTTTTGCATGTTCCTCCCATGCCAGCAATGCACACTGGGTGTCCACCGCCATCTAAGGACAGGAGTGGGGGTTGGGGAGGCTGTGAATGAAGTTTCTGAAAAGAAAACTAAAAACATTCTCATGCTCCTGCTGGAGATCAGACCTCAGGCAGGGGCAGAGGCAGTATCAACTAGTGACAAACTTTCCCAGCCCGACCAGGAGGGCAGAAGCCAGGAGTGGTGCGAGGGACATCTTTATGCCTTCAAGGGGTAGAGTGTCTTACATGGAGGATGTGTGGACAAGCCCTGTCTCAGTGCGATATCTCTCTCTGATGTTTGTGTCTGAGGGACTGTGGTATGAGTCTGATGTCTGTCTCTGGTGTATGTTTATATTTTATGTGTAAAAGTCCGATGTGTGGGTCGGATGTTTAACTCTGAGGTTTGTGTGCTTTCTGGATCTGATGAATGCGCCTGTTTCTGTCATCTGATTCTAATGTCTGTCTGACTCTAATGTGTATGCCTTATGTCTGATTGTGATGCCGGTGTCTGACTCTGTTGTTTGTGTGTTGTATCTGTGCCTCAGTCTATGGTCTGATGTGTGTGTGATTCCGATGTCTGTGGCAGATTTCTGTGTCTGGAGCAAATATCTGTGTTGGATTTTTAAGGTTGTGTCTGATGTGTTTGTCTGAGGTCTGTGAGGGGTGTCTGTGTGTTTTCTCTCTGTGATATAATTGTTTGCATTCTGTGTGTGGTGCCATTCTCTGATTTCTCTTTGTGCACAAGGTTGCATGACATGGATGTTGTTATGAACCTGTGAGAGATGTTGCGGAGTGGGGTGTTTGCGTTCTAGCCTGTACGGGCTGGGTGGTGATGTGTGTCTGTGTTTGATGGTGCAGTGTGGTCCCTTTGTGTGTTGCCTGCATAAGCTGGGTAGGGGTGAAGTGTGTTTGTGCTTGATGGTGCAATTTGGTGCCATGGTGTGTTGCCTGCAAAAACTGTGTGACATATGGTCTGTCGGTGCTTGGTGGTGCTGTTTGGTGTCTTTTTGTGCTAGACTGCATGAGGCTGAGTTTTAGCGTGATATATCTGTGCTTGGTGGTGCGGTGTGGTCTGTTTGTGTGTTGCCTGCATGGGCTGGCTGGTGGTATGGTGTTCTGTGCATGATGGTGCAGTTTGGTGCCTTTGTGGGCTAGCCTACTCGAGCAGGTTGTCAGTGTGAAATGTCTGTGCTTGATGCTGCAGTGTTGTAGGGTGAATATGCTGGGAGTCAGTGTTTGATGCAGTTATACTCCTACAAGGTGGTATTAATCAAGGTACAGTACTTCTACTAGAAGATAAACCGGTTTCCAAGTTACAACAAACTAATGTGGAAGAGCAAAAAAGTTTACGAAAGGACTTAATAAAATACTTTTTTTTAAATTAAGCTCCAGATTAAGCTTTAATTATATCCGCGACTGAGAGACCAATCGGGATGGAGGGATTGGTGATAGAGCAATTATCTGTTCACTAAGTGAGCGTCATGGAGCACAAAGTCATCATGGTATAACAATCTAAAAACATTTCTGTTTGTATGTTGATGTTTGATATTGCGCACTATGGTGATTATTGTAAGAAAGATTGTGACCACGTCATTGCATGCAGTTGTAAAGTGAGCCAGCTTCCTGAGAAGATGTAAGCTGCAACTCTGTCAGCGAGCACACCAGCTCCAGGCTATGAGCTACACACACCAAATACACACACAATGTACCTGCTGGCCAATGAGATGTACGGGATTAGCATTGGGTGCCCCGTATGTGTTCCAAACATCATTGTGTTACATTACACTGCACAATATTACACACAGCTATGCTGCTACCTGTTAGATAGGAATCACGCATAACACAGGATCCAGAGCCGAAGTACACAGCGATGGTTGGTGAAGGAGCTCGGTGAAGAGGCAGGCTCTTTGCTGTGATAATGCCACAATATCAAATACAAATATAGAAGGTGTGGAGAGCATGCTAGTGATAAACACAGTAAAAGGCAAGAGAGCAGACATACTGTGGGGGAACTTAAATATGGCAGGGACAGGAAGGGTGTGAACGGAGCTCTCCTCAGGGAAGACAAACATAAACAAGAGAGAAAGTAAGAAAACACGCACTCTAGCAAAGTGGTAAAAGAACAGCAGGATGTCGTGCTGAAAGAGGATGTCACGTCACAACCCTGGAGTGCTGAAGTCAGAATTTAAGGCACCAGCCAATTGGAGGAGCTGGCCAGGAGGACAACATACAAGTTTAAGGGACAGTGAGCTAATGACCATTGGAAAGCCATGTAGAATGATTTGAAAGTTGAGTTGGACAAACAGTGCAGAACAAAAGAAAGACGCGCAGCCACCATTGTAAAAGTTAAAGAGTTGAATGGTGTGCGTAAAAAAAAATATAATGTTTTAAAAGTTGTATTGGGCGAGCCATGCAAAACAAAAGAAAGGAGCGTGGCCGACATGTTAAATATGAAGTGTGGTGTGATGAGTTCTAAAAAAATATATAATGTTTTAATGAAGGCACTCTTACTGAGCAGCGCACGTAAGCAACTAAAATTAAATATAAAAATGACTTAAATAACAGGAACAAGGTGTTGGGTAAATGTTGTCGGGTAAGTGCATAGCTGTTATGCCTGCAACTCCAGCTACGATGAAGAGGTCATTAAGAAAAGAATGGTCAGAAACTGAAAATAAAAGGTACTGAGCAAAGTCACATGTAACAGGAGCAATCCTTATGGCAGTTACAACAGTAGAAAAGGAGGGACTAAGGAGGGGCTAATAAACAAACTAACCAGAAAAAAGCCTTCACAAAAGACAGTCAAAAGAGCCAATTGAACACATGGGCGGGGAAAAGGGCGGAGCTTAAAGCCCATATTCTGAAAACAGCATGTCTCGAGGAGACAGCGCAAGCGCTGCCTATGTGAGACCTAAAAAGGATGCCAATTAAAAATTAATTGGTACAATTTTAGAATGAATCCTTTTGAGGGCCTTTTTTCAATACCTCGCCTCAATCTAGGAAGGCCAAGTACACATATGTTGTTGTTAGATCATAAATAGAGCTTCCTTGAACCCAGGTGGCCATTTCCTTGCTTGGTACATATTCTCAAGTCTTCTTTCTCTGCTTCCCATGTGAAGATTGTTACCATGGTTTCATTCCATTCAGTTTTTATTACTTCCATAATAATTTCAAAAAGTTTCTGCCAAGTGGATGAGCGGATGCAGCTGTCATATTTTGCTAACAGACAATCTCATTTTTTCTTACTTAAAGATGAAAGTGTTTTGAACTCAGTAGCCAATGGAGCAGGACCAAGACTGATCTGGATATGGCCAGTTACAGTCATCACTTCTTTGCTTTCTTCATATTGACCAAGAGGGCACTTGATAGATCAGAGTTCATGAAAAGGGTACAGCTCTGATCTTATAACAATGAGGCACTATTCCAGGGGAGCTAATAGGCCACTGAATTACTCCAACCATAGGTCACTCACCTGTTTTTCTTCCATTGTGTGGGACCCTGATCTGCACAAGAGCATTCGTAAGAAAACAGTCAACATGATTTCCTGTTCTCCAATGTACTGCCTTAACGGTCTCATCACAATATACAATTAAGAAAAAGTACCTGCATTTTTTCAGTGATTGATTTGCATGTCAACTTTGCAATTCTTATCTGTGAGCCGGGTCTTTATATGGGGTGGAAGCTTAAAGGAGACAGTATTAAACACTGGGGGACTCTGCAGGGATCTTTTAGTATCTGAAGTGTCCATGTAAATGGGGGACTCTGCAGGGATCATTTAGCATCTGCAAGTGTCCATGTAAATGAACAAGTACCTGTTGGAAAGGTAGGACAAGAACCAGTGAAGGACATTGCCAGCAAATCCCATTTAAGACTCTAGGATATGGATGATGGTTGGATGGTCGACTGTGTCAAAAGCAGCCGAGAGGTCTAGCAATATCAGGTGCAAGGGTCATCTTCATCTATGCTCAGGAGTGTGTTGTCGATGATGTGCAGATAGCAGTCTCCATGCTGTACTGTAACCTGAAGCCAGATTGCAGATTAGTACTCATGCAAGAGATGGCTAGCACTGACGTGGTCTTGGAGTTGAGTGTAGACTGTTTTTTGCTGAGTGTTAGACTGGTAGCTGGTGAGGTCATCATGATCTGGTGTTGGTTTCTTTAGGCGTGGAAGGGTCTGGCCTGTCTTGAGAGCTTCTGGGAAGGGGGCTTGAGTGAGGGAGGCTTTGGCAATGGTGAGTAGGGGTGAGAGAGAGCTCTCTCGGAGACAGCTTGGATGACGAGGGTAGGATATCATCTGCATTGGAAGTAGTCCTTATATCTGCTTTACAGTGATGTCATGTGGTTAGTTGGAAGCAAAAACTCTCTGAAAGTGAGCTGCTGCAATCTCTGCCACCTTTCTCGCACTCTCTCAACACCCTCAGCTCACCACAGCACAGCAGTAGTCACAGTTGCTGTGAATCTTATTAAAATCTCCAGCAACGTGGTAAACGGCCTCCCAGCTAACCGTATTGTTGACATCATGTTCTGATGTGCCGCAGCCTTTAAACCAGGATGAGGCTCTTGATATTAAGGAAATAAACAGCCCGCAGACTTCACATCATGGCTTGGATAAATAAGTCACCGCAATAGGCTAAACATTTCAAAGATGATATCGTAAACCTAAATACAAAAAAATAACACAGACTTGATACTCTATTTGGCAAGAGTGCAACTTTAAAGCTAGTATTTGCTTCCATTTACTACACCTTATACCTCTTTTTTCAGCAGTGACACCACACTTTGTTGTCTCCACAAGCTTGAGCTTAGCAACAATCAATGGAATAATCTACCAGCCTGCTGTAATGAGCAAGCTGCTTTCAGTGGATGGGTACAGTAGCTTCAATTGTGACGGTCAAGTCATAGGAGATGAGGAGAAATGGAAAAGGCACCAACAAAATTTGAAGAGTTTGACAGTGCCTCTGGAAGGTTCAGTGCAGGGTGCATGCACACTTTGTTGGCACTCCTTGAGAAAACAGACATGACATATACTGCCAGGACCAATGCTTCAATGCTTCGATGTTGCGGTATCTCTCAATTCTGAAGCAGCCAGCAAGCAGGTCTACCACACAGGAGGCCTAAATTATGACAGCTCAGAAGTTAAGTCTTCCTTCATCAAGAATCATAACATACAGTCAGAAAAAAAGTTCTCCTTCTCTCTCTCAAATTCAAGTGGGGTGCACTAGCATGAGTCTGTTGTTCATTGCAGTCAAAGGAATTGTGCTTCCCTTTCTGTACTGGACCACTCATGAAAGTCTTGCGTTTTCAGTCTTTTTCTGCAGCTTAACTGACGAGGCCACAAAATAATCTGTTTCGGTTCATAAATGTGGATCGCAATTACAAATTCAGTAGGTCTGGCATTTATCCCCCGACTTCCAACTCACACTAATTCATTTATGTAAACCCTTAATTTAGCTACTTTTCATTCTTTAGTCCTAATGAGAACCTCTACCAGTTCACCAGGATTGAAACACTCAGCATCAACAAAGACGAGCTCAATCTAGACAATTAGCTCTCTTACGAGCATTTATAAACTTTTTTTTTAAATTCTAATCAGGATCTTCCAAATGCTTCACTGCCCTCTTGCAGGATACCGTCAGTAGAAGACCTATATCCTTGCATATAGGCCTTAAATACCCACTGTATATTTATGTAGTGTCCTGAACAATGTTGTAGTATATAGTATGTACGAATCTGCAATAAACTTTTATCCACTACTGTGTTTCGGGTGTGGAAAAGATTGTTCCCAAGAAAGAAAGACACAACACTATTTGTCACTCCAAACAAATATTCGTACATTGTTCCATTCATGCGTATGTAATCAACAATAAAAAATACGTACATGGAAATCTCTTTGAGAAAGGTAAAAAGTGCCTTGTATTAATCTTTTCTATTCTAGATCTTAACCAAGAGTGAACAACTCTGGATAGATGCCATGATCTAGTCATGTTTTCTTCTAGTTTGAGTGATCTTATGTTTCAAAACTGCGGTATGTGAGGGTACCCTTTGATACATAATGATGTAACCTGGCCCACCCTCGCTCTTCATTATTAGGACAACCCCTTATTTGTGCGTATGCTGCATTAGGAATAATGAAATTCAAGATACTGATTTTTAAGGACCCTGTCAAAATCGTCAGAATGTATTTGAAAATGAAGGTGCCATTACATTGTCTAGAGCGGTATCCCCGGGGGAAAAACACACGACCCATTCCAAGAGTACACCCAGGAATACTCGGTGCAGGAACACAGGGCCCAGTTTTGCTGGGTGAGGATCTGCACCTGGTAAATGCAATAAAATAAAATGTAGACTTCGAATGGAGGAACAGCAAACAATCTCTACAGCCGCAAATATCCCCAGCACCAAATTACACTTAGTTTATTCTGATTGTTTATGTCGACTGATAATTAAGGGGCATATTATCAAGCCAGGCGATAAAATTATCGTCGCTTTAGCGGCAGACAACTGCCACTAAAACTGCGATAATGGGCTTGATAATATGCTCTATGGAATTCCAATTGAAGCTCAGGTTAGATGTCCTTCACATCTAACATGGGCTTCAATTGGACTTCCATAGAGCATATTATCAAGCCCATTATCGCCATTTTAGCGGCAGTTTTATGCCGCTAAAGCGGTGATAATTTTATCGCCTGGCTTGATAATATGCCCCTAAGTATCATTTTGGTAAAGAGTCATAGCAATTGAACTGACTTGGTGGAGAGACCTTGTGAGCCCAGGTATGATCGACTTTTTTTTACTATTCCAGCAAACTAAGGTGCATATTGAAAACGCCCCCATCGGCATCACAACAACACTATCAGTGACGTTGTGATGGCGATAGGGGCTTTGCCTTATTTACAAGGCAGAGTTAAGCTACCTAATGCGGCTCAACACTGCCATGTAAATAAGGCACCCTTTCACGCTACACTTAGCTTGAAAGGGGATGGCAATGGGTGTTGTGGTGGGTATCCTACCGGAACACCCATTGATTTTGACACTGCCCCCTATTTACAGGGGTGGCGTAAATAGGAGGCAGTGTCAAAATTAAGATCAGGAAAACCTGGTCTTAAATAGGCGACACAAGGAGAAATTCTTTATTTCTCCTCGTTTTTGCTGTTTTCATGTGTCTGCCTTGTGCAGCACACATAGAAACAGCAAATTGCTATTGATTGTTTATGTGCCGGAAGGTGTCCCTTCCTGCACATAAACAGTCAAAAAAAAAAATTTACATTTTGCAACTTCTATGTGTGCTGCATTAAGCCGCACACCTAAAAGTTGCAAAACGTAATTTACAGATTTTTTATTTGCAGGAAGGAAGACCTTCCTGCACATAAACAATTTTCCACTCAACACAGACACCTTTGCACTATGGTGCAAGGGTGCCTGCTTTGGCACTATGTGGCTAAGTTTAGAGCCAACGCAGGGGTAAACGCAGGGCTGCACCATATTGTTGCAAATATTGTTCAGCCTGCATTTCTGAAGTGGTGGAGTGTGGCGTTAAGTGAGGAAGTGTAATGCCCTCACTCCATCACTTCATTGTAAATAAGTCCCTAAGAGCCTTGGTTGCCCTCATTGGATCATTCTTCAAAAAGATGTTCTAGTTTTCTGTTTCTATCATTCAAAGACACATACAAGGATTCTCGTGTCTCGTGAACCTGAAGATGTCCCAGTCGTGCGCTCTGTCCTTACCATTTATTCACCAATAGCCCTGGCAAAAGTTCTTGCCCCGTGCTCTGGCAACCATGGAATGTAAGTGAATGCAGTGGGGTTACTCCTGAAGCCCGTCTGTCATGCATTTGTAAGTCACACACACATTTGCCTTATTCCCAGCTCTTGTATTTCTGAAAATTGCAAAGGCCTCATTTCAAAGATCACAGCCTGTCCTTTACAAGTCAGACCCCTGCAACCTAAGAATACCGAATCCCCTGTAGCTCATCTATTAATACCACTAATTAATTTGTGTTGATTCACATCCCCTCTTGTCCTTCTAAATATCACACCTAAGTCCTTATGATTTAATCCACCTCATAGAAACTGGTGCAATGCTTGGAATATTGTGCTTCAGAATAACCCTAATAACCACCAATACCCACTGAAAAAAAAAATAATTTTGGGTTTCGTAGCAGCATGATGTCCAGTGTAAGAGCTTCAGCATCTTGTTAGGGGTAGTAATGGCTATGTGAAACGATTTACTATCCATTTCTAGAGTCCATTGTTTCTAGGTGTGATAGCCAGTCATAACTTAAGGCAACAAGGGTGGTACTTTGCTGTACACGCAGAGCGGCACCCACAACAACAGCTGATCATAGTCGGGGAAGGGGAGTTAATGTGGTCAAAAAACTTTCTTTGATTGTGCTTTTTCATACCAGACATTTCTAAAAACGAACGTACACACTCAATTGACAAGTCTGGCTACACTTAATTAATGGCAAGAATACCCAATATTACCTATGGTTGGTTTACTTTCTCATCTGCTTTATCCGGCAATGCAGCTGATGTCGTCCTCCCTCTTTCCCTTATACCATGTCATTGGTCCAATACACATGAAATGACTAGGCATCTACTTACACACCACAACATCATGATCTACTTGCATCCATTTTGGCAAGCAGCCCAAAAAAAAGACCTGAAGAAAATATATTAGCTCAAGGAAATGATTATCTCAATGGTCTAAAACATCAAAAGACTTAAAGGAATTGGTTGAACTGAACTAAATGAATGTAATCCTCTGCTCCAAATGCCCATTATTTTATGAACAGAGTGTATTAAAGTTTTTACTACGACTGGTAACTGTGATATAGTGAGATAGTTTTTGCACTGTACCTCTTCAATTATGTTATTGGAGGGTGTTTGGCCAGCAGGTTTACTTCTCTGTCAGAGTCAGTGCAAAGATGTTTGTTTCTCTGGGGAAATATAATTGGCCATAGTCAAGGTTAGCAAATATGGTTTTCAATCGGAAGTGATAATATTGACAATAACGCAGAACTGGCAGGACCATGGGTCTAGGTGACCAGCAGTCACGGTCATAAAGCAAGACTACAAACCACCTGGCAGCATTAGCAACAATGATCACAAGGCATATTCTGCAATAATGCCCATTGGGCAACATTAGTGATAGTAATCACTGGGCAAGATGATCAGTAATGACACCCAAGAAGGGTTACTGTGATGGTCATAAAGCAGGATTAACAATAGATAGTTTTCCACAGCATGATCAGCCATTATGTCTGGCCTCACACTGTTTTGCTTGTAGATCTTCACAATTCTACCACTTCTTAGTCATGCATCCATGTGTAAATGCTCTCTAGCCATCTCCCATACATATGTACATGCCATTTGTCATTCACCACACCCTTTTTACCGACTCAGACATGACACACAACCCACCCCCAAATAATACATACACTGCCAATTCACAGACGCACTGCCACACTCGATCCCCAGCTTGTTGTGAAAATACTAAGCCTCGGCAAAGCACTACGCTACGCCCGCGTAGTTTGCGAAGTTTGCGCTACTTTGCGAATTGCACGTAGCACAGTGCAAAAATGCGTAGCGTAGCGTTGCGTAGTGCAGCGGTCATTTTTTGCTTGCTCGCGGTCCTCAACATCAAGTTGGCGGCCGCGAGCAAGCAAAATGACATCCCAGCGAGACTTTTTCCTTGTTCGCGATCAGCAACATCAAGTTGCCGATCGTGAGCGTGGAAAATAAACATCCCGTCAAGATTCTCAACGCGAGGAGGTCAGGTTTCTCATTGCGAGTGGTCGCGTATGCTCGCGACCGCTCGCGATGAGAAACTACCAGTCCGCGTTGAGAAAGCTGCCGCTCGAGTAAAATTCTACTCGAGCGGCAGAAAACTACAGCTCGCACTGTGCAAGATGCCGTTTTCAATGATTGCACAGTGCCGGATGCTTGTCCGCACTGTGCAATCATTGAAAATGGCATCTTGCACAGTGCGAACAGGGTACTACGCAGTTCGCGAAGTGCTACGCGTAGTGCAAAGTGCACTTTGCGTAGCTTCGCGTAGTGCTACTTCGCGAACTACGCCCAGGGTTAGAAAATACCTCATTTGAATTTCCCTTCAACAGGACACCAACAGGCACCCTTGTACTCTTTATCCCTCAGTGGGTGCTGCCATTTCCACACACTAGTCCGCAGACACAGCTTCATACCTCCATCTACAGAATGACATGCAAAACACTCAATTGCACCCTAAAGCCCCAAAATAAATCTCTACTCCACATTAGCCTAGCCACTCACACTTCTTACTCCTTAAATACATAGAAACAGAACCAAGCTACCATCCCCACCTATTGGTACATTTCCATCCTCCCAGCCTCACTAACACACTACATATTTTTACCAAATCCCTCACAAAAGAATCCATTATTATCTATCCCTTCGAGCAAAGGTGCAGCAACGATCTATATGCCAGCACCCCTCCGGCTACAAGAATGCTGTCACAATCAATATCTACAAGGTGAGCACTGCCCAACATTTCACAGGCACAATTCTACCACATCCTCCACAAGTCCAGCAATAGCCTCCCCCCAAGGCTATAACATACACAGCAGCCCTCTCTACCGACATCCTCTTACTATCTAACCCTCATAAACACCCCCAATGATTCACCATACATCACCATTCTCCACGTAGGCATAGAACAGCCAAGCCATATGCCCCACACCCCATTTTCGCTGAATCACAATTAGGAAATCGTCTGAAATTTGCTGAGTTTCAATAAGCAATTTATAGTGTGTTACAAATTGACCTACCTCATGAATATTAATGAGGTAAGCCGCAGTTTGTGACCCATTAGGAATGTTAGCCATTACAGGGATGTGGCCTTATGGGGTCAGCAGACCACCATGTCTAGGATTGCTTTTAAAAATAGTAATCTTTTTTTCTATGAAATGCAGCCCATTTCCCTTAAAGGAAAACGGGCTGCATTTCATAAGAAAAAAATGTCTTGTCCTTTTGATCACTGCCTGTTCTAACAAGTATTTATGATACATTCTCAAAGGGGAAGGGGTTTCATGAGGACCCCTTTCCATTTGCCAATGGGTTACCAGCAACTTTGAATTGGTGGCGAAATGTTCACATTCTGCAAATAGAATTTGGCTGCAAAACATTAATACATATCACTGCAAATCAGTATTTTGAAGGGTGACCAAAACACGCCCATTCCGAATCGCAAACCCAAATTGATTGTGATTCCATAACAACTTACCAAATACCTATTTGCCTTTTGTATATTTCAAAAAACATTTCTGCAGTCACAAACAGCCTGATTCTCTGAATTCTCTGTATCTCTGGCCCTTAGACCCCTATTGTGTCAAGGACTATGTGAGTTGTTTGCCCCAATTAGATTTTTGTTTATAACAAACTTTTTTTTTATATTGGTACTTGACCAGCAACTAAACCAGTAATAAAGCTTATTTTAAAAAAACCTTAATAAAACCGCACTGACAAAGCCAAACGGTTAGCAGTCAAATCCAGATCTTTTGGATTTGCCAATACTTTTTAATGAGGTTTAGTAGTTGAAAAGGGTTGAGTGAAATGTGTTTTTTCCCAATGCAAACAATGATTTTCATGTGTTTTGGAAACTCTCATAAGGGTGCATGCTGAGCTGAAAAGCCTTTTGAAATTTTTGTTAGCAGTTTATAGCTTCTCTACCAAGTCACAGAAATAATTTCTGGTGATTTCCCTGGGCACATGTATCATGGGCATTAATATTAAGCATTTTGACTCTCGCACCTCAAGGGCATGAGTGATTTGCATATTAATTAATATTCCCAACAGTTGCAGGTACTTAGAATCCACAAATATGCATCCCCGTAATTTGCTAATTTTTTCAGAAAGGAGGCGTTTGAGGGTGGTATGCTTCAAATTTATGGGCACTCCCTATTTACAGAGAACTGTGCATTCTTCTCGAGCCAGAATAATTACAAAGCACTTGATCCCACTTTGAATGAGTACATTTAGCTCCCTGAAGCACATATGGTGTGATGTGCCAATGTGGAACTATGGAGAGATTTCGCTGGGGCAACAGCTCTAACACTTTTGCGTTCAGCCCTAACATTGTGTCAAAATAAATATTCACGTATTTAATGGAAAAGTTAGTAAAGCCCAGTTTAGTTACTTCCTGATCATTTCAGTGTCAATTAAGAGGTGCGGGAGCTGGTTAACTGGAATGCTGTAGCACCAGCTCCACCTGGCTGAGCAGCACCAATAGCTGACAGGTTCCGCCGTCTCCTATCATTAAAGTGCATTCTTATCACTGCGTTTGTACCATTATTAGGATACTAGGTTTTTTTGCAGCAGATTGAGTATCTCACTCAAATGAGGATATCCGTGAACTGGATGTTTGTAGACATAATATACAGGATTGGGTGAATAGGACATGGCTCACATGTGTCTTATGTCCGACATGTCCTTTGAGTGCCATGGTGGGACAGACCACCGACTCAGCTCAATCTGCAAAAGACTACTTTAATTTTGCAATTTGCTACCCATCAAGAATATCTTATATACCAATCTATTAGTTCATTAGACCTCACCTCAATAAAGACAATACTCTATCAAGGGCACACCAACCACCCTTCTCAATTTGACTCCATGATCACCACAAGTGCCGACTGATGTGCCGACTGATCTCCCTCCATTCCGGGATGACAGGTTTTCTGAATCTCTCTTTCCTCCTCACTTCACAGCGATTGTTTCAAATGCGTTGTGGCCCTCAGATGATGCGTCCACAATGAGAAAAGGATAATAATCCTTCCTCAAGTCACGTTCCCAAATTAGCAAAATTCAATGGAACATTTCTAAAACTCTTTGGCAACAGAGGCTAAACTTCCACACCACTGATATCGGCTATAACTATAAAGGTAATAATACATATTTCCACCCGCTACAAACAACCATGGCATGCTAAACCAACCAAAAAATGAATGGAAGCCATCTGTCTTAACAAAACTTCATGCAAATTAAAGTCAGGAAGAGTGCCCAATGATATTGCTCAATAGGGGAGGGGTGAATTGTGAACACCCTTAGAATTAACCAGTGGAAGCGTGTGTGCGGCCTGTTCCAAGAAAGTGACTACAGCTGCATTCTCATCCATGGCCCGCATTGTGGTCGGCCCTCCATATCTTTGGATTCAGGTGAGACGTTTGAGTGACAAAGACCCTGTGAAGGTAAGCATTGTAATGTCACCATTATTCCAATAGCCCTCATATTTATGTCTCAGTCTATGAGTCATGTGGAGCAACTCTCAACTTTATTTGAGCTCCTAATCATGATTTCAGCATGGACATTGCAGAAATGAAAGACACTGGACTCAGGAAACAGTGAAATAATGAATAATGAGGAACCTAGAGTGCTCCATGGGAAACAAGGGATCCTAGTCTCAGAAGCACACAGACCTGGTGTTGTCTGACAGTTGTATGAGCATGTTGTGGCAGGTACAAACTCAAGTTCAAGATCAGGAGCTCCAAATGACTTTGATTTGTGTCTCACTCTGCCCTGCAGCGATCGAGCAATGTCGTTATCTTGCCAAGCCATGAAGAGAGAAATTGAGTTTGGGTAAATTTACCCATTGGTTTGCAATGAAGGCCTGCATTGCTGGAAAAAAGTGGCTACGTAAATGGTCTGGTGTGTTTGCTCCTCATTCGACTGTCAATGTGTTTAACCCTATAGGTGTTGAAACCTATTATGATCATGAACGCTCACTCTATGAGCTCCCAATAGTATTTGTGGTAATTATTTTGACATACTGAGCTCTGCGTGGTTTATGGCCTAGCTACCTGCAGAACCACATACGTGTGAAGGACCCAAACAATGACAGGATCCACGTGAATTAAAAGATTTTTATTGTTTTTAGTCTTGTTTGGAAAGCCTTCCAAGTTAAAGCTATCAATCGTATATAAAATAAAAAAATCACACAATTTTTAAGTTCAGTGAATGTAATTTGTATAGCTCATTGTGCTATTTATACCTGTATGAGGGCAAAGGGAGTTAAACACTCACTGGTACCACGCTAGTATAAATTAATTGGGTAATAGTAAAAATTGTAATGTACAGGGCATATAGAGTGCAAAGTTGGTGTCATAATGGAGATATAAAAACAAGTTATTAAAAAGTTATTATTCTTATATGATGACCATAACGATGATCACCGTCATCATCACCATTATTATCCTTATTATAACCTTATTGCTTGCTGCCAAGGCCTATAACAGATGTTTAAGGCCTTGAACTAAGTGATTGGCCAAGCCGCAGGCGACGTCCTATAACAAGGGAGAGGGAGGGCCTTTAATAACCAGGATATCCCACAACCCAAGGTCTATAACGCTATTGGAACATTCCACCTACTAGGGTAGAATGTTCTAAATCAAAAAGGGAGAAAAAGCAACCATTGGAATGTTGGAGCAGAAGGTTTTACCAGCCATGGGCCATTTCATTGTCTTCAATGGAACTCCCAGTATTACAGTGTTCTAATATTACTTATTTTTTTGTTAATTTATCGGTATAAACAAATAGGAAGGGGTGACATCCCATAGCCTGACACAAAGACACACTCCAAGGAACTCAATCATGCATCCTACATCTTATAATTCAAGCAAAACTGTGTGGTCTAACCCGCGTTGGGACCCCTCTTGTCTTTCATTATTGAATGATTGCATTTGCGCGGTTTTCTTCATTATACCTTCTAGAGTGTTTACATGGCCCCGGAGACAGATGATTACAGTAGATCACGCGCCAACATTGACACCGCAATGAGATGCACACATTTGGTAAATCACCCCAGCCCTTTAAATACAAGGTCAAAATGTTGCCACGGCCCACGTGTCTATTTTGATGCATATTCATTCATTTGCTTTCAGCAGGTAGAATGACGCGGGTCTGCACATTTCATAAGACCATGAATGGAGTTCATTCCGCAGGCGAGACACAGTGGAGTGAATTATTGTGGGATTTATGGGGACTGGCTTTGGCCCAACAGGAAGCAGACTCCGCGAGCTTGTCGTGCACAGTTAAATTGTTCGACAGACGGCGAAGCTCTGCACTTCCGTTTTTTCTGCACACACACACACCTACACACAGATAGATTCTCGGTCTGTGTCGCAGTCTCTTCCTCAATTAAATTCAGTAATGTTTTTTGGCACGGTGTACAGTACTGTCGCCACCAAAGTGTTTCCATACTTGTGAAAAGCAATGTCTGTCCTTGTTCTCTCCTGTGCTGTGCCCTCACTCTCGTACTAAGTTATACATCCTCTCGCCGACAAACCCACAAGAACATAGAAAACACACTATAACCACACCTATGTGCACACCCACCCACAGGCCTACACATTTAGAGACACGAAGACACACATTCCGCAGCCTTACACATTTACACATAGAGATATGTGCACACAAAACACGAGGGCACATGCACACACAAATGTGCAAGCACACACACGAACATGTGTTAACAAACATACAGTCACATAAAGCTACATGGCATCAAATTCAACTGTGCGCACAGACACAACGATATCTGTACACAAACCAATGCAACCGTGAGCACGCTCGCTCAATGAAAGGACCATTTTATGATTTTTCAAGAAGTTTATATTTAGAGGTCTTTTTATCTCGTTCCCTTCATACATTAGAAGAACATACATTATTTTGATCAAAACAGTCCTGACATTCATCCTTTAAAGTATTTATAAAAGTGTTCTTGTGGTGTAGGGGCCAGTCCCAGTGGTGCAACTGGTGCCACACACACAATGTTTGCCAGGTAATCCAACATTAGTAGACTGGCATGGTCCGCATAGTCTGGTTTTCTTTCTCTTCTTTCTCACTTTTTATATATTTATTTTTAGTATTGTATAGTGCATCTCATCTCATGGCAGTGTAATCAGAGTGCTTTACATTACAAGAGATAAAACACAACGAGGTGAGTATAAAACAATCAAAATCACAGGAGCGCTATGGGAGGAACATGTAGCATTTAAGTTTATCAAGAGATCAGACATAAAGGAGCAAGTGGGCCATAAGCTCTGTGCGTCCACTGACTTTCAGAAGATTTCAAAGAGATGTTTCTTCAAGCTGGACCTATATATTTTTTAAAGTGGAGACTGTGCCTATCTTGGTTGGCAGAGAGTTCTGGAGGTTGGGTGCATTGCTGGAAAAGTCTTTCTTCATGGTGGAAGTTTGTATGACTATACAGACGTTGAGGCGTTGCGGCTTTCCGTCTTAAATTACTTGGACCAGCAGCTGCTTGAGGTAGCTTGTTAGCCACACCTACAGGGGTGGCAGGGTGTTGAGTCTCATAGGTAACACAGACTGTTAAGAGTTGTCAGAAACGGTTTTATGTGATCAAATTTGATTTTTCCATCAATTAAGTGGGCAGCATAATGAAATACTGGATAAAAGGAAAGGGAGCTGCAGGTGTTCTGACCAATAAGGTTGAAGGGGGTTTAGAGTTTACTCTAATCCAGCTTTGGCAATCATTTATCAATAATGGAGCCTTTAATGTAAAGACTGGGGTGGAAACGGACGGAGTGGCAGACAATGGCAACAGTAAAAGCAGACTATCGTCACCACAGAAGTGGAGCATCATGAAGGAAAATGACGCATTGCGAGACCGAAGAGTGAAGAAAACCAAGGAGGAACCAGGAGATTTTGCCTGCCTGAACTCCATTGAAAGGGAGGAGACTGCCCTTATCAACCAGTATCGGTGAAGGGTTTAGCTTGAGTTGAGGAAGAAATGGCGCTCGGGCATGTACGCTACAATTGTAAGTAGAGACTGAGTATGTACGGTGCTGACAGGTCAGGGGAAACAAACCCAAATGAAACAACCCCTGCAAGTGTGTAGGTCAAGACCTGCACAATCAATTTGAAACAAGGTCCTGTGCACACGTATCAGGATAATGGTTTAAGTGTACCATCGAACAAATATCAAACATTCTTTGTCTTTGAAATTATGGAGATCGACATCAAGTGTATCATAAGCATGGATTTTGTATGTCAATCCAGATCAACACAGAGAGAAAACAAACCAGCCGACACGTGTTTCATCACAACGTGGTACAATTCTGACTCTTCAGGGCTGTATGTTAATCGCAAGGGTTCTGTGAACGCTAAGCCGGTGATACTTCCGACCCGGTTGCGACACGGGTTTTAATCAAAAGAAAAAGGTGGAAGGGTGAGAGGCATCCTTCCATGTGTCCCCCAGGTATGCGGGATACCAGTAGAAAGACGGGTAAGTCTTAGGATAGGAGGCGGTCTGTGTACCAGAATCTCGTGTACGAGATTGGCGGTTTCTGCTCCAGAGACTCCGATGACTTGTCTGGTACACTTAAACCAAATATCCTGATACGTGTGCACAGGACCTTGCCCTTATCAACCAGCTAGGGGAATCCGCAGGAGTAACTTACCCCATATCAAAGTGCCACAGTGAGGAACAAGGATGCCTTTTCAGAGGAGGATGGCCTAGATGTCTGGACTGAAAGACTAGTGGGCAACGCTGGTAGATGTGCAAGTGCCTGCCACAATCCTGTACTCTGGTAAGGTGGCTGGGAAGTTAAAAAGGTTATACATGCTTATTTTTGTTGAACTCTTACAGTTTTCTTTTGAACCCGATGGCCCCTATTGAGTAAAGCTTTAGTTCAGGTGTGCACCCGTACGTATTTCAGAGCGAGCTTTTGTGATTTGTAGTGTTTAAGTGATGGTAACCCAACAAACAGTGGGACAGTGGCTTCCGTTCAGAATCTGAAGATATTGATGGGCCAAGGAATGTGATGGAGTCACCTTAAACTAGGGGTCCATGAATAATTAGGAAAAAGGAAGGTTCAAGACAAGGCTCAAACCCACACTCTCAGACCCGGGCAAAAGGAAGGGAGTAGAAGGATTTTACCCAAAAACAAAGAACTCTTCTTCTTGCAAGAGAATACAAAAAGAGTTGGACAGCAGGATGCGGATCCCTAACCTTTGGTTTCAGTTGATATACAAATCTACATTATTTGTTTCATTTTGGCACTTACCTGGATATATTGTTTTCCCCTCTGAAGGAACCATTGGCACGCTCATCCTAAAGGAAGAGAAAGAAGAGGGAAGTTTACATCTTCAGAGTGGAGGATGGAACTAAGGTGGTCATTATGAAGCCGGTCGGTCCGCCATTCAACTGCTGCGGCTGTGATCCGATTCTGATCACCGAGGCTGGACAAGTTCCTTCCACCATACTATGATGCAACCTCTGCTACCTTGGCAGTCTCATCTACGGCAGTGCACATGTCCCTGAATATCTCACTGCAAGTGCATACAAAATCACAGAAAACATTTGAATTGTACACCCATGTATGACATATGTGGGGATATGCCTTGTGCTTCATGTACCCCATTGCTGGAGTGTGGCTGAATGTGCACAGTCCAGTCAATGGGGATACATACAGCAGAAGGACTTACCTGGATTCTCGCTCCCACAAGGTCATAGACATCGGGGTTTAGCTGCTCAGATGTAGGGGGGACCTGGAGAAAGGGATCCACTGTGGAGACTGCTGGGCAGAATCAGAATTGGGTGAGAATGTAACCCAAAACTGTTGCTTCAAACAACTCGAGGCATTCGGTCGGGTGCCACGGTTGGATCTTTAAAAACCCACATCATAATACGGATGGCGGTCGTAGACCCCTGCACTGCTCTATGACTGCTGTTTTTCTCTGATCGCCATCTTCGTGGTCAGAGAAAGTGTTGTTGGCAGTCTGTCAGTATTAGGTTGGACTACACAATACATGCGTCATATTCTGGCGGTTGGATCAAAAGATTCTGATGAGACCACAAAAGTCAGTCTGACTGGCATCGTAATGATCCCTAAATCTGCATAAATCTGAACTTTAATGGTGAAACCTTTCCACAATAGCCCCTTGACTGTTAAAATGTTTCTTTTTGCTTTCTTTTAAAATAACAAATCACCATTGCTAAAAGACTAGTTAAGAAGCTTCCTAGACTTTATTCCCGCCCACCCCTCCACAGAGCTGCAGTGTTGGTGAAATTTCATCGTATCTCACCATGCGGTTATTAGTGAAGTCCTTTTTTGGGTGGTACTGTGGTGTTTATTGTCATGAGGTTGCTAAGGCACCCTGATCTGGGGATGGATCTGCATCGTCTTGTCCTTGGTATGGCTGGGTTCTGACATAAGGTGGAATAGGGAATAGTGGAGAGCAATCCTGTCATGTCAGCCATGGTTACCTTTTGGGTGGTAGGGGGATAAGTTCAGGGATATTTGAAGACAGGCCTCTCAGTCCTGTTCCTCTCCTTCCCTATTTCATACCGTGACTACATCTCACATGTAAGTCTCATTGAAGGTCCCTTCACCAAGCACTACTTACATCCCTTATGGATTTAGCAATCTTAATCAACAGTCTGACATCAGAGAGACGATAATCATGCTAATAAGAGAGGTTAGTTTGACTAGGGTCCACGTAGAAACCTGTGGGCCATGGTATCAGAACCAAAACTCAAACTTTCATCACTCCAAAGTTGTAAAATGCTTAGATGTTGGTTCGGTAATTATAAAGCCTATGAGTCAGGCTCCTAGTGCAAACTCATATTGTGGATGAGAACTAGCCCACTAATAGGCAACATTTGTCCATTTTATCATGAAAATAAGAGGCACGACAGGTTGGTCCTAAGGCAGTCTGACCTCTTGGATACATGTGCAATTTTCATAAATATATTAACCTTACAATCTTTAAAAAAAATGTATTATCTCTATATTTTTGTTGTATTGTAAACATTACTTTTGCGACTGACAACTAATAATAATAATAATAATTATACTGAGTCTATAAAGCACATAGCTACATCAACTGACATGTCCCAGCGCTAGGGTATCAGTCCTATAATGCAAAGCGGAAATGTAAGAACCCTAATCTAAATTCATATGAAAAAACATGTTTTTAAATCCTTGCATAAAGCTATTTCAGATTTGTCTTGCCTTAGCCAAAGGAAAAGGGAGATCCACATCTTGGCTGCCAAGAGAAGCATCAGCTGATCTCAGATTTCTTTTAGGAAAGTAAGGTGATATCAGATGGTGAAGATATTCAGTACTTTTATAGTTGAGAATTGCAGAAAGATATTCACGCTTCGGACACCCGAGAGGGGGCCTATAAACATTCATTTCACATAAACAGAACTGGGTAATGGAAAAATTAGACACCGGGGTCAACTGGATCCAAATGACCAAAGTAAGTAGTAACCAGACGTCCAATGAAACAAACTGGCAACTTCTATTAATCAATGTCTACATCCACCCAGAGAGAAAAAAACAGAATGGAAAATACACAATTTTAACCAAATTAATAAATTCAACGCAGAGAAGTCACGAGAACTGTCAATTACTGATCTCAGGAGACTTTAACAGTAACCTTTTAATCAATCAGTGGGGAAGTAAAAGAAAAACCACCCAGGGAACAAGAGCATTCGTGAATAAACTTGAAACACTTGACCTGACAATTCTGAACGGAAAAGTTATGGGGGACAATCCAGCAGCAGCAACATATTTAAGTGGAAAAACTTTTTCAACGATAGACTTTATAATCACCGGTAATAACCTGCTCTCACAAATTAACAATCTCAGTATCATCCCAAGAGCCGAAAGCGATCATCTGCCTCTTGTTTTAAATATGACCAAAAAAGTCAATTATGCTCCAAAAATTAAATCTATTGTGCAACTGCCCGAAAAACATAATCTCCGAAAGCTAAAATGGCGGGGCGTGGTACCCCAAACCATTCAAGAGTCAGCTAAGGTATTTTTTGGCTAAGCAGGGCTGCATAGCAGAGAAGGATCGCGTTATATCTTGGGAGCATTTGGCTTATTTTCTAGTTCACAAATTCCCGGCATCCTTGAGATGTACCCCAAGTGCGGTGACCAGAAATGATCCATGGTTCAATCAAGTCCTTAGAAATCAAAAAAGAGCAATTGCAAGAGAGGTGAAATTGCTATTACAAGCAGAAAAAACGGGACTTAAAACAGATCAAACGAAGTTGCATGCACTTAGACGCATCTTCAGGAGGAACCTGTGGAAGGCAAAAACAGCGCACAGAGGACATATTTGGCTCAAACTATTATCCGCCAGCACAAAGCCAAATAGCAGCGAGTATTGGGGTATAATTAACAAGCTGTCAACTGGACCAAAACTGCTGCAAGAAGCAGGAATCGGAGCAGACATTTGGACCATCCACGTGCAATCACTGTACAACAAGGCAGGAACTGGACCCGTTGGAAGGTCCCTTGGGGAAGTCCAAGATGAAAAAGTAACACAAGACTCTACTATCCCAGCATATGTGGAAGATAGCTCATTACAACCAGCATCAATCCCTTGTGGGATAAACATCTTGACAACCGGGAATGAACTAAGAGGGCTTATACAGAAACTTAAACCCGAGGGAGCGGCTGGCCCCAATGGTATCCCCAACGCCTTTTTCAAGAATGACCCAGAGTTTTGGTCCCCATACTTTGCTCCACTCTTCAATGAGATTTACAATCAGTCTAATATCCCGGCTTCTTGGAGGGGAAACATCATTCACCCTATATTCAAAAAGGGAGACCATAGTAAACCCGGAAAATATAGACTAATTTCACTGATAGATGTGGAAGCAAAATTGTATGCCTCATGCCTGTTAACTCAGTTGAAATGTTGGATGGAGGAAAAAAACATAATCCCAAGTTTCAGACAGGATTCAGGCAAGGTATGGGTACCATAACTAACCTTGTAACCCTTGCTCTTTTAACAGAAAAAGCCCAAAAAAGGGATTCCCGACTGTTTGCCTGCTTTGTCGACATCAAATCTGTATTCGACAGAGTAAGCAGGAGCCAGCTATGGAAGAAACGTAATAATTGGGGCCTGCCAACCGCAATGCTCAATGCTATAATTGCCTTATACACGGATACTTGGGCAAGAGTTAAGCTAGGCAACGGGTTGAGCACAACTGCAAGAATCCAGACGCAAAGCGGTTTAAAGCAAGGCTGCGTTTTAGCCCCCAGTCTATTCAATCTGTTTTTATCTGATATTGCACCTTACATTGAAAAATCAGACTCACACCCCCCAAAAATGGTTAACGAGCCAATCGCCATACTACAATATGCGGACGATATTGTTCTGTTGAGCCAAACTCCTATCGGCCTTCAGAGATCAATAAACAACCTCGTGGCCTACCTGGATAAGGAACAACTAGAGTTAAATAAAGAGAAAACAAAAATAGTGCGCCTAGTGGATCGCAAGAAACTCAAGTTCAAGTGGACGGCTAAGGGGGCAACTGTTGAAGAAGTAAGTTCATATAAATATCTGGGTGTAATAATTGGGCAGGGTGCAACCCACAAAGAACACAAACTGGCTCTAACAGCAAAGGCACACTCATTAATCTATGCATATAAACTACTTTGTAACAAGATGGATTGCCCTAACTTCTCTCACTTACTTAAAGTAATGGCCGCCCAAATACAACCTAGTTTGTCCTATGGCTTGGCTCCGTGGTGCGGAAATGAAGCGCATATACTGAATATACTGCAGACAAAGATCTATAAAGCAGTCTTCGACTTGCCCAAATCTGCCTCGCCCGCGCAGGTCAGATTGGAATTTGGCCTCCAGCACCAGAAATTTCGAGGAATGAGCTGTTTTATTAAACTGTGCCACACGCTCCACTGTTCTGACCTGGAAACCTTAAATAGATTATGCTGGGAAGAAATTAAGCTCCAGGGGAATCTAGTAACTTCGAATTCCTGGGGAAGCTTTCTGAGAGAGTCCCTGGCTGAGATGGACTTACAAACAGCATGGGCCAACAGGTTGGACAGAGGAAGCTTTTGCAAAATAGTAGATAGCGCTGCCAAAAAGAAATCCTTGTGGGCAGACAAACAAGAGCTCTCCAAGCGGCGGCACGGGTGGACAGTTTTAAATTCCTATAGATTTTTGAGGCCACAACCATATTTGTCCGCCCATTTCAGCTCACAGTTAAAAACAAGCTTTTTAAAGTATCGAATGGGTGTGCACGAGGCAAAGGTCTTATACCCTCAGTGGAAAACGCCATTTAAAACAGAGTCCTGCAGACTATGTGGTACTAAAAAGGAAACTTTAATACATCTAATATGTGCCTGTACAGCCGTTTTAGACCAAAGGAGACAGTATTTAAAATCTATTTTCAACGAGCTGAACACTCGTTCCAGTAGACAAGCAATGATTCGCTGGCTAGAGGGTACATCGTCTATATTAGCATGCCGTGGAACTAAATACATGAATCTAGTCAGCAGACTTTTACGGCAAACGGAGGGAGATCCTAAATAACATGAGCCTAACGAGATCACCAGTAGCCTCCTTGGATTTTTAGTTTTTAATAGCTCCAAGTAAAAGTTACCAATGTAAGTGTTTTTTAAACCCAATTTTTACTGAGAAGAGATGTGGATTTTATTCTGAACAATAAGGCTTTAGCTCACTGTAATATTTATTTGTTCTGGGGGGGGGGTTGTAATGATTTTAAGTAATCAAACAATAAAAACGTATGATTGATAACAAAAAAAAAAATTGTTGAGAATTGTGTGGCAGTAGCACATGGCTTTGAAGGACACCCGATGCCTTAATGGAAGCAAGTGCAACATTGCTAGAGCTGGGGCCGATGGTTAGCATCTAGGCAGATTTAATAGCAGCCGAGCTGCCATGTTCTGCACCCGCTGAAGTCTTCCTAATTGTGCCTGTGACACCCCAAGATGCAGGACATTGCAGTAATCCAGCCTCAACATGATTAAAGACTGGACCACTGTCGTCCTGGCTTCTTCTGGCAGAAAAAAATGATTTTTTTCAAGGTCTTTAAGATCCCAACACATTGCCCTGCAAGACTCACAGTTTGATTATCAAAAGATAACTCTGAGTGAAACCAAATTCCTAAGTTTTTCACTTTTGGCTTAGGTATAGGTAACTTGCCCAGAAAGTCAGGCCAACTGGCCACTAACCAGTTTTCAGGTTCTTTGCTAAGGATGAGGACCTCGGTCTTCCCGCATTAGACTTCAGACAGCTTAGGATCATCCATTCGCAATAGGCAGTACATCTATACTGTCACATCTGTGTGCCTGATCCTGGCCATCCTAATCATGTTTCCAATCCCAGCTGCTCCCTGTATGTTCTTCCCAGGTCCAACTATGTCTGCTAGCCCTTTAGGCACTATGGGCCACAAGTATCAAGCTTTTTTGCAGTCGCAAATGGGCTGATACACAGAATTGGCCCATTTGCAAAAGCAAAAAAATATTTTGGTATTTATCAATCCAGAACTGTGATTTGATAGCGCGTTATCAAATCGCAATTTTGGTTTGCAAGCAAATACCGATTCATTATTTGACAGGGGCGTCCCTTCCAAATACTGAGTCGGAATGCTATGTATTATATTAATGTTTTGCAACTGAATTCTGGAAGCAAAACATTGATAATTTACCAACTACAGAATTGTAATGGTAATGCATGCACAAATGGGAAGGGGTCCCATTGGAACCCCTTTCCATTCATGAATGTAAAAAAGTAGTATGTGTAAGAGAAGGCAGTGGTCCAGAGGACCAATGCGTCTTCTTAAGCATACCAAAGGAAAAAAAAAGAAACTTCTTTTTAAATGCAGCCCATTTTTCTTTAAGGAAAAACTGCTTTATTTAAAACCAATCACAGACATGGTGATCTGCTGACCTCAATTCCTCAATTTCCAATGGTCGCAAATTGTGACCTACCTTATTAACATTCATGAGGTAGGTCAATTTGCGACCCACTAGGAAACACTTAATGAAACTTTATGAGTCATACATTAGGATTAGCGATTTCCTAATTGCGATCCCCCAAAAATCGAAATTAGGTAATCGCTATTCTGAATATTGATACATTTGTCCCTATGTCCCATCTACTCCATATCACATCTAACTTTCCTTATCTTAGCATGGCAGGATGCACCTCCTGAGTTCTAACTTCGTGCCCTGCAGTTCATAATAATTTTATATTAGATCATCCTTGCCTGAATTTTAACCCTCCTCCCCTTCCCCAGTAAACACTTTTATGGCGACCCCTTTGCATGAAATATCAGCATATGGCCCCTTTTTTTTTTTTTTAATTTTTTTTATTAGGATTTATCATTTAATGCAAGCAAGGTACAGCAATGTATAAAGTAAAAACAGAAATACAGTACACATGATATACTTAATAGTAAGAAAAAAAGAATAATAAATAAATACATTTGAAACAAAAAGAAAGATAAAAGGGCGTCTAGACACAAAAAAAAAAAAAAAACAGAAAAACTACTTAGATCATAGTATCATTAATCCAATTCTCTAAAGGGCTCCAAAGTTGTTCACCCAGCCTTCTCCTTTTCCTACCTTTAACCCTATATATGGCCTTTTCCAGATTATACTTAGCTAGTAAACATGCTCTCCGGATAGGGAAAGAGGGAGGGTCTGGACTCAGCCAGACTTGAGTAATGCATGCCCTCCAAGTGGACATACAAATGAAAAGAAAATTTGTCTGACCCACGGATAAATCAAATGATGGCACACCTATTAATACTAATTCTCCTGAGAAAGTAATTGTCTGACCCATCAGTATTTTTAGGAAAGTTTGGATTTCAGACAATACAGAAGACAAACAAGGGCATACAAAAAACATGTGAAGAGCATCTGCTGCATAGAGTCCACATCGGCTACATAATATACCTACGGTAGTTGACCATTTGCTAATTTTAGCGGGTGAATAGTATAAATCGAATAAAGCCATATAGTGCTGTGTACGTGCTCTCCCGGTTATTAGTATTGTGTTGGCCAAAACTATTGATTCTTGAATTTTAGTGTTAGTTATCCCCAATTTTTCATTCCATTTTTTTTTGACATAGCAAAATATCGTCAGGAAGTGAAGCCAAAAGTAAATTATAATATGTGCCGATCTTTTTTTTGATGAAAAGACTGTCTATAAGAGGAATCCTAGTCAGCCGTGATCGAACTTGCGGACGAAGAGTATTAAAAAAGCTATGTATCTGCACATATTTAAAATAATCATTACGGGTTAAGTTGTATTTGCTCTCTAACAATGAGAAGGGGATTAACTGACCGTCCTCCTAAAGATCGCCTATACAATTAATACCTAAGTTACGCCATCGTGTCATTACTGTATCCTGAAAAGTTGCTGGAAAGATATTAGATGATTTGAATGGGGTATACACCAAGATTTTGTCAATACCCATCTGCCTTTTAATTAGCCGCCAAGTACCGAAAGCAGCACTCAAAACCTTAAACTTTGTTTTTTTAAAATAACTAGGTTCTATAATTCTCAAAAAACTTCCATGACAATCTATACCCATTGCAAATTCATAGATAGATGGTGTATGGCTAGCTAGAATACGTAATCTAGGCCCAATTATCAAAGGTGAAATAAACTGTAACACTGCAGCCAGATAATAAAAAAGAAAATGTGGGATTCCCCAGCCTCCTCTTAATTTGGGAAGAATCATTTTTTTGTATGACCTACGGTGACCTCTATACCCCCAAAGAAATCTTGCCGACATTCTTTCCAGCTGTTGAAAAAACGTCAAGGGGAACGCTAATGGGATTGTTCTGAACATATATAAGAATTTGGGTAAAATCATCATTTTTAGAACGCTACATCTGCCAAATAAAGATAAATGGAAATGATCAGTGCGTTCTAAAGATGACTGCACTTTTTTAAGCATAGGTGTAAAATTAAGTTCTGGAATAGCGGCAACTGGGGATGTAATTTTTATACCCAAATAGGTAGCTGCTGAGACTATATTTAGCTGTTCTGGGGGATTCGAACCTACAAACAAAATTTGTGTTTTTTGTATATTTAATCTATAGCCAGAGAAATTACCAAATTGTGATGCAAGGTCTTGTATTATTGGTATTGCCCCCTTAATATCTGTTGTCAATACAACTATGTCATCTGCATAGGCGAGAGCTCTGTATATTGTAGTAGACACTTGAACTGGTTTTATGTCCTCTGTATTATTAAGTCTGTTTAAAAAGATATCAATATATAAGGCAAAGAGAAGAGGTGAAACGGGGCAACCCTGCCGAGTCCCGCGATTTATACTAAAGGGCAGAGATTTCTTCCCACTAATACTAATACAAGAGAAAGGGGCAACATAGAGTGCTTTTAGGGCTGTAACCATTTTAGAGCCAAAGCCTTTTCGGATGAGAAGATCCCAGAGATATGGCCACGCCACCCTGTCGAATGCCTTTTCAGCATATGGCCCCTGGAGTAATAGCTGTTAACCTTTCCTTTCATCGTGCTACCCCTTGCATGTTTCTTTTCACACCTGCCCCAGGGCTCGTCAGTTTCATGGTAATATTTCTCTGAAGTAATGGCCTTTTGAAGGCTACATCGACGGAAGCGACGGAAAAGAAAAGCTTTACTTTCACTCTAGAAAGAAGGAAGTATTATCGCTGGAGAGGTGATGCAACATAGCCTACAAAGCAGCCCAGCAAGTTGCCAGAAAGTGGTTTATGGACCGCCAACAAATATCATAAAGCGCGCAGTGTTGCCGAAACACTACAAAGAACGCAGGGGCATAGCACCGGCCCCTGCAGTACCTGCGGGTCAGGCCACATGTTGTACCTCTACGGTAATTTATGCACTTATGTATTTATGTGCTTGCGTAGGCCTTATTTAGATGTGTACTTCTTGTTACTTCACATGTTAGAGTGAGCACTTTGCTCGTGCTCAATATTCTTATGTGGAGTGCAGTGGCAGCCGGCCTTATTCGCGGATGGCAGGATGGGTGCAGTCGCGTGGGTGAGAGGGTGCGATGGGGAGGTAAAATAAATAAACAAATAAAAAAGCAACCCTTACCTTGCCGCGCCGGTACTTCGTCTCTGCTCCTGCTGATCTCGTCAGACCGAGGCACAGGAAGCATAGAAAAGGCTCACCATACCAATCACAACGCTGCATTGCAGTCCCGTGCCAGACCTGTACTGAGTGCCACAGCAGTTGTAGTATTATTCATATGTGTGGCCTGCGCGCAGAGACCTGGGGCCGGCAGAGCTACCCGGCCCCAGAACACAACAACTGGCAACAAGGATGGTAGTACTCCACCCTCGTTCTGATGCCCGCTGTGCCCAGCTCTGCAGCTTGCTCTTTTTTGCCCCCCGAGTGCGGGAAGAGGCCCTGCTGCATTCTATCGCAGCACCGCCCGCCAGCCACACTTGACTTCAGAGAGGAGACACGGATGGCAGCCTTCGCCTTCACACGGCACACTGCCCACACCGCCTGTTTGGTCTGTGCTAAAAGCATAATTTTCGGGAGCTTTTGGCCTGTGGCTGCCAGTTGTGCCCATGGCTCCTAAGGCAAGCCCACCCAGCGGCCTACCATAGATGCCGTAGAACAGCTGGGTCAAATGAGAGGCACACATGCCTTGTGAAGTGAGGCCTGCAATCCCACAACAATGCAGGACCACTCCTCCCGGCTGCAGAATCCTTCACCCTGTTGGCAACAGGTTTGCACACTAGTCCATCTACCAGCTCTCATCAGTGCTGGGGCATTCTTCCTGTGTGTGTATGTGCCCTACAACATAGCTGACAGACTGGCAGAAAAGCCGGTAAGGAACCTTACCACACCTTGACCACCCTATCTCAGGTGCAGGCAATGTCACAGCATGTCATCCAACCAACTGTTCGTCCACGCACAGAGAACTGCATTGATGACTTCCATACCTACCATTGAACCTTTTGTTGTCTCCGGAACCCCCTCCTCTCAGGCTGCCGAGTGGGCAACCTGGATAGATCATAATGAAATGTACTATGCTGCTGTGGGACTTGATGCAGACAGGCGCTGGTCTATGCTCCTTCTCCTGGGACACACGGCGATACACAAACTGTCCAAGACCATCAGCGAATTGGGTCCACCTTACACCTATGCAACGCTCAAAAGTGCCTTGAGTGCCCATTTTGACCATTGCCCATTTTGATTCCTTGGCAAATCAAGATTATGAGTGATTCCTGCTTCTCCAAGCCTGCTGAATCTGTAGATTAATTCTATGTCAGATTATGGGAGATAGTGAACATATGCACTCTTAAGTATGAGATCCAAGCTTAGTTTATTTGGGGCTGCTTATCGGTCAAACTTCGTGGACACATCCTTCAAGTGCATTTCATAACGATGGCAGTCATCCTCACTATGGGCTGATCATAGAAACTGTCAAAATCATCAGTAGCCCACATGGACGCCATCCTCTAGCAAACCATCAACACCAAAGCAGTCAACCATGTAGGAGCCACCACATCACCTCGCAACAAAATAAGCTACCACAAGCCTCCACAGGCCACCAAATCATGTAGATGGTACAGAGGACCTACTCCACACTCTGGAGACTGTTTGGCAAAAAAAATTAAATGCTCCACATGTGGTAAAATGAACCACTATGTCAAGGTCTATCACCCAGCAACCCCAAAGAAAGAACCCAAGAAGACACCGAATAGACACCAAAGTGGTGTTCACAGATGACATGGACATGGACAATGACGAGTCAGGGGAAAACGTTTATGTCATCCATGTGGTGGAACCAACCCAAGGCTGCACCCGCCGTGCACGCTGGTTCCAGGTAGCCATAAATGGACAACCACTAGTGGCCCTCATAGAAATAGAAGAGTCAATAAACATTCTGCTATTATCATTGAACCAAGGGATGGGTGCTCCTCCAGTGCTTTGCACCACCATCACCATGATCGGCCAAGAAGGTCAAGCTATCAAAACGAAGATATACATCACAAAGGGAGGGTCTGACATGCTCCTCATTTGTCACACTGCTGAGTGCCTGCAGCAAATTCAGTTCACTTTCGGAGTCCATATCAGCACTATAGACTCACAACTGGATCAGTTTAAACAAATCTTCCAAGGCATCGGATGCCTAAAAGATCGAGTAGTCCACCTGCACATAGACAAGTCAGATTAGCCCGTAGCTCTGAGCTACTGCAGGGTGGCTGTTCACCTCTAATCAAATGTGGAGGTGGAGCTGCAAAAGTTGGAGGCGGCCGGCATCATTGAAGGAATGGAAAGGCCAACAACATGGGTGTTAGCCATTGTGGTGGAACGCACACCACAAAAGCCAGAAGTGCAGATCTGTGTTGATATAAGGCTCCCGAACACAGAAACAAAGAGAGAGCGTGACATAATACCGACCATGGACAACATTGCAGGGGAACTCGCTGAGCCCGCGTGGTTCTCAAAAATGAACCTGCGGTCTGGCTACCACCAGATTCTCCTAGCACCTGAGTCCTGGCATTCAGCAACCTTTTCCATTCATCTCAGATTGAGGCAATACAAGTGCCCCAACTTTGGCATCTCCAGCACCAGTGAGGTATTTCAAAATATCATCAGGGAGATTGCTGGCTGGCCTCACTAGAGTGTTGAATGTCAGCGATTAACATTTTAGTCCATGCACCTACCCTGGAGGAACTGGCTACGTTTAGTATTTAACCGCCTCCAAAGCTCCAGGTTTATGTTACACAAGGAGAAGTGCAAATGTCTGAAAGATGAAATATGCTTTTATGGTTACTGCTTCTCAGCAAAGGGGATCACCCCTGACCCAGCCAAGGTCCATGATAGTCAACCCGCATCAGCAACATCCACTGTCACAGTCGTCATGAGCTTTTTGGGCATGCTCACGTTTTGTAGTTGTTTCAGGCAAAACCTCACCCATCTCGCTGGACTGAGGTCTGCTACATGACCTCACCAAGGCGTACACCCTCTGGCAATGGGGCCCGAACAGGAGAATCCATTCCAGGACACATAGCAGGCGCAGTCCTGAGGCACCACCCTTGTCTACTTTGACCATAGCAAACACAGTGAACTTGCACTGAATGATGGCCCCAAGACTCTAGGAGTTGTACTATCCCAGACACAAAAGTGTGGGGAGCGGGCCCCTGTCACCAATGCCAGCTGCGCCCTGACTGTCACAAAGCAGCAGTATTTGCACATAGAAAAAAAGCCATAGCAATTCATTGGGGCTTTAGACATTTCCACATCTACATGTACAGGCATCCGTTCACAGTGAGTACCGACCACAAGCCATTGCTCCCAATGTTTAAAGGGTCTGGGTCAAAACCCCTGTAGCAAATTAAGAAATGGATACCAGTGACAGGAATTCCAGTTCTCCATGGAAAATCTACCCGGAGCTCACAACCCCGAAGACTACCTCTCAAGACACGGATGCCTCGCCATGTCTTGAGAAGATCAGGAGGCTGAGGATGCAGAAGAATATGTCTGGGTGATCATGGAATGGTCATGGTCCATTCTCTGATTGACATCATAGAAGCCACCCAAGCAGACAACTATCGCCAACAAGCCAAAGCGGTGACCACAACAGGCAAGTGGGACACCATCAAGGCACCACTACCCCAAAAGAAAGTAGAAGGCCATAACACACTAATGTCCCTGCCCCACGCTACAAGCGAGACAAACTTACCTTCACAGTACAAGGTTGCCTAATCAGGAGACCCCAAATTGTTGTCTGACTCAAAGACTCCCAAGAGAACTCCACACACATGACAGACCACCTCGCAAACTACCTGCCATTCCAGAGGAATCAAACACTGCCAGATCACCCCACACTGGTCTCAAGCTAAGGGTGAGGTTTTAAGGTTTATGAGAACCAAAATAAAAGCTATTTGCATATCCCAGGTGGGGCAATGGTGTCTGGAAAGAGCAATCTACACTTTCTTCAAAGATTATCACATGACTCCACACACCACTACAGGAGTAGCACCCAGCATCCTCTGAGTCGAGAATATCACCCCACATCCCCTGACATGGGAACAAGCCCCTGTGCCAACTAGACTCGCTCACTTCCGTCGTTAAGAGCAAAACCACTGCTCATACCAATGCGGGCGGGCCAAGGCACCAGGACTCTCCGTTGGTCACTGGGTGCTCTAGGAATTAAGTTCTGATGCCCATTTGAAGGCCATCCATGGAAAGTCTCCAGTGTAAGTGGAACCATGTTGTCAGCATCTCAAGGCCTAGAGACAGTCACTCAAAATGTTTCCCACTTGAAACGGTTCTGGGGAAACCCCAGCTATCCACCCAAGCAGTGAACATACCTTGGAGATTCTGGACGATCTAGAAATGGCCAGCCCATCCCTGCCCCACCCAGAAAGCTTAACACCACCTCAGCATTCCTGGGCAACCCCTGCACCAACCACACTGCCCGCCACTGGCAGAAGCAGACAATGAAGGACCCAGCACTGGACCAGAGGGACATGACTCCATCCCAGCAGTTCCAGGACTATGTGATGGTTATGTGATGGTCAAGCATCCTAGGACCGAAGCCGGTCCTAGGATGCTTGATTCCGGTCCAGGGAAGACATGGCTTGGCAGTTCGTGCTGGATTGTTCCCATGAGGCACAGGGTCAAGACTGATTTGCATATGGCCATGTCTGAACTGAGGTGGCGTGGTGAGCAAAATAACGATGGATTAAACCCAGATCTGTGACTGGGGGTGAATGTTTTGCCAATGTGCAACATTCCGTCCATCATCTTCTGTGTTTTGATGTTTGCCCTATGTGGGAAGGGTATGCCCAGATGTGGGTCCCGTGCTCACTATGCCACTGGAGTCAAGCTATCCTGGCTGAAGAGGGGTGAAATCCCGAAACCGGTCCTAGGATGCTTGATTCCGGTCCAGGGAAGACATGGCTTGGCAGTTCGGGCTGGACTGTTCCCAGGAGGCACAGGGTCAAGACTGATTTGCATATGGCCATGTCTGGTCTGAGGTGGCGTGGTGAGCAAAATAACGATAGATTAAACCCACATCTGTGACTGGGGTGAATGTTTTGCCAATGTGAAACATTTCATCCATCATCTTCTGTGTTTTGCTGTTTGCCCTATGTGGGAAGGGTATGCCCAGACGTGGGTCCCGTGCTCACTACGCCACTGAAGTCAAGCTATCCTGGCTGACGAGGGGTGAAACCTCAAAACCGGTCCTAGGATGCTTGATTCCGGTCCAGGGAAGACATGGCTTGGCAGTTCGGGCTGGACTGTTCCCATGAGGCACAGGGTCAAGACTGATTTGCATATGGCCATGTCTGAACTGAGGTGGCGTGGTGAGCAAAATACCGATGGATTAAACCCAAATCTGTGACTGGGGGTGAATGTTTTGCCAATGTGCAACATTCCGTCCATCATCTTATTTGTTTTGCTGTTTGCCCTATGTGGGAAGGGTATGCCCAGACATGGGTCCCGTGCTCACTACGCCACTGGAGTCAAGCTATCCTGGCTGAAGAGGGGTGAAACCCCGAAACCGGTCCTAGGATGCTTGATTCCGGTCCAGGGAAGATATGGCTTGGCAGTTCGGGCTGGACTGTTCCCATGAGGCACAGGGTCAAGACTGATTTGCATATGGCCATGTCTGAACTGAGGTGGCGTGGTGAGCAAAATAACAATGGATGAAACCCAGATCTGTGACTGGGGGTGAATGTTTTGCCAATGTGCAACATTCCGTCCATCATCTTCTGTGTTTTGCCCTTTACAATTTGCACAAGGATGCAGTTTCTCAATTGTTTACTAATGGTTCAGCTAAAGCAGAAGGACGCAGCACCTCTGATCTTTAAACCAAGGAGAACCACTGTTGATTGACAAGGTTTTAAAATCCTATCAGAGATTATTGCCGGTATCTACACTTAGCAAAAAGAACACTCATTATGATGCTGGGCGGTCAGACTACCGGACGCTATTTTGGTGGTCGGGAGACTGCCCGACGAGCACGTGGTAGTCCAACTGCCGTATTTGGATTAGACCATGGACTGGCAGTCAAAAACTCGTCTGAACCATGGCGGGGGCTTGATGGGCCCATGGAATGAGGCTGCAACACGTGCCTTCGGCGTGCAGCACCTCCTGCACGTCTGTGAATCGTGTGACATGCACCACATTGTGCATGGCACAACAGTGCACAGAGGTAAGTGGGGGCACTACATTTGCCCCTAGGGATACTTTGTATTGGCCCACGATGGCTGTGGGCCCTGTTTGGGTCCCCCTATCCCTCTCTGACAACCTTTTCATGTTGAGGTTCCTGCCATGAAAAGGCTGTCAGAAAGGGATGCTCCTCTGAACGCCGCACTGCCGGGATCTATGATCCTGGTGAAGACAGTGGTCTTGTATCCGACAGATGTGGGTCCAACTACAAGTATCATTATACGGAGGTTGGATCGAAGGGCTGTCAGTGGTTGAACTACCACAATCATGATCAAGCCCTACATTATCAAGTTCTGACTGGCTCTAAGTCATCAAAAATGCAGACATTAGTTTATTGCAAGATCTAGTCTAGAGAAGATTTTAGCGCTAATGGTTTTTACACACTTTTTGCGCAACTTTTCTGGTATTCGAACAAAATGTCGAGTAAAAAGTATTGAGATGCAGAAATATTGAGTTTTTAATATCATGATCCACAAATATCATGATGCTGGAATATCATTGACAAGAATATCGATTTTCTAAAGTAAGGAATATCGATGGCAAAAATATCTATGTTAATATCATTCACAAAAATATTTATGTTGTTAATATAGATGTTAAAAAATCTATGTTGTCAATATCGTTTACAAAAATATTGTTGTTACTGATATTGTTTTTTTAAATATTTGTATGTATTTTAGTATGTAATTTAATTGGATATGTTATACATTTGTGTATAATTATTGTTAATTTTTTTAAATATAATTGGTAAATTTAGTGTTGTTTTTTCATTTAATTGAATTATTTACTTACATTTTTAGTGTTGTAGTGGTTTGTGGGTTTTGTAGGGGTATAGTGTGGAAAGCAATTTAATTCTAATTAATAAATAATTAATTTTTAATTATTAATAATTATTTAATTGATAATTAATTATGTAAATTGTGTCAATATTGAATTTTTTAAGTCAAGTTTAATTTGTGGGTTGGGGGTTTGTAGGAGTGTAGGGTGAAAAGTAAATTAATTTAAAATTAATAAATAATTAAGGGCCTGATTAGGATGTCAGGCTGACTGCCACTGACAGTCTGTCAGTGGCAGTCTGCCCGACATCCAAGTTCTTGGTCCGACTGGTGCATTATGATGCAGGCGGTCTGACTGCATATGTCGGAGGGAAAGACCACCGCAACGACAGGATTCAAGATCCCGTCAGGGCAGTGGTTGGAATCGTATCCCTACCATGGGATCAGTGCCTGCGCAGGCACTGTCACTGGGGATTATGAAGTCCCTTTCTGGCTTCATTTTCATGGCAGTCCGACCGCCATGAAAAGGCAGCTGGAAGTGGCTTTGAGGGCCCCAAACAGGGCCTCAGTACCCCCAGTAGCCACTAAAAAGTGGCTCAGGGGGCACCGTGTGCCAGGCACCACATAGTGTCTGGCCGAGGTACATGGATGTGCATAAAGTGCCTTTTTCCACTGCGGATTGTGCTCTGGCCCTTTTCCTGTGCCGCAGCACAAGCCGTAGTTGAAAAAAGTACTTTTACGAGCATCACCATGGCGAACCGCTGACTGATTGATTATTTAATTGATAAATAATCTTGCAAATTATGCCGTGAATTTATTTTTTAAGTTATGTTTTAGGTGCGGGTTGTGGTGTTTATAGGGGAAGAGGGTGGGAAGTTAATTAAGAAATAATTTATTGATAATTATTTATTACAATAATAATCATTTAATTGATAATTATTTTACTTGTGAATTTATCATTATTGTTAAGTTTTAGGTGTGTGGTGTTTAGGTTGAAGAGGAATGGGGGAATTTATTTAAGTAATCATAAATGCAAAAAAATGTATTCATTTAAAAAAAAATGCTTTTTATTATTTAATATGTTAATTGTTATGTTAATTGTGCTATACATTGTTTATTTCTATTACATTTTAACTGTTGGATGCTATCTTTGTGGGACTATAGTTTGTTTTTTAAATTACAATATTAATGTTTATGTTAATTGATAATAATCATTAACATTGTTAATATTTATTTATACATATACATAGTAATGTTGATTAGAATTAAGACATTTAATGTTTATATTCAGTATTTAACATTTTTGTGCATGTATTGTTGTTAAAATATGTTATTTGTTTGAAGTGGAGCACTTTCTCTGTACTTTGCCAGTGATTGTAGTGGAAATAGTACATTTTACCCCTTCTGAGTCTAAAATTTTCACTACTGTTGAACCCACTGGTGTGGGAATAGTAAATTTAAACCCGTCCTGAGTCCAATGCTTTCTCTACTGTTGCACACACTGGAGTGGGAAAAGTAAATGTTACCTCTCCCGAGTTCAGCACTGTCTCTACTGTTGCACACACTGGAGTGGGAATATGAAATTTTACCTCTCCTGAATCTAACACTTTCCCTACTGTTGCACCGACTGGAGTAGGAATAGTAAATGTTACCCTTCGGTGTACAGCGATTTCCTTACTGGTGCACCTGCTGGAGTGGGAATAGTAAATGTAACTCCTCCTGCGTGCAACGCTCTCCCTTTTGTTGCACATGCTGGAATGGGAATAGTACATGTTATCCCTCCTGAGTCATACGCTTTCTCTACTGTTGCACACAGTGGGATGGGAAGAGTACATTTTACCCCTCTGAGTTCAAATCTTACCCTACTTGCATCGACTGGTGTGGGAATAGTAAATTTAAACCCTCCTGAGTCCAAAGATTTCCCTACTGTTGGACTGACTGAAGTGGGAATAGTACATTGTACCCTTCCTAAGTCCAACACTTTCCCTACTGTTGCAGACTGGAGTAGGAATAGTAAATGTAACACATCCTGAGTCCAATGCTTTCCCTGCTGTTGCACCCACTGGTGTGGGAATAGTTAATGTAACCTTTCCTGAGTCCATCGCTTTCCTACTGTTCTACACACTGGAGTGGGAATAGTAAATTGTACCCCTCCTCACTCCAACACTTTGCCTACTGTTGTATCTAGTGTAGTGGGAATAGTAAATGTAATCTCTCCCGAGTCCAACACTTTCTCTACTGTTGTACACACCGGAGTGGGAATAGTAAATTCAACCCCTACTGAGCCCAACGCTTTCCCTACTATTGCACACACTGGAGTGGGAATAGTTAATGTTACTCTGCTGTGTACAACACATTCCCTACTGTTACAAATACCGGAGTGGGAATAATATATTTTATGGGGGTAGTTTAATAAATGTATGGAATTATGTTCATATTTTTAGTAAAACTTGTTTTTATATTGTTTACTGGTTTATGTATAATTAAATTAGAAATATTTTACATTTGTTTGCAGTGTATTTGTTACATTTATTAATTATTTGTATATGTGTGTGTATATATATATATATATTCACTGAAAAAACCATAGGTTTCACACATGTTATAGTTAGCGGAAATTTTACTGATAAAAAACCAGTGAAATTCCCCCGTTATAGTTAGTGTAGGCAACTATAACTCACGCGACCGTAATCCTCTGCTGATGCTAATACTGTATTTAGACACTTATTTGCCCATGTCTTCTTCCATTAAATTTTAGCTATACCTATATTACAAATATTTTTTTTTCATAAAGACACATATGTCATCAGCAGAGGATTACGGTCGCGTGAGTTATAGTTGCCTACACTAACTATAACGGGGGAATTTCACTGGTTTTTTATCAGTAAAATTTCCGCTAACTATAACATGTGTGAAACCTATGGTTTTTTCAGTGAATTTGCAAGGTTTTTTAAATGCTAATTCCTAACTATAACGTGTGTGAAACCTATGGTTTTTTCAGTGAATTTGTACGGTTTTTTAAATGCTAAGTTACTTTACGCCATTCGTGGCGTGCGCGCCCACTTAACGCAGTTCGTTCCGTGCGCGCACGGTGCGCTTCGCGCGCACCGCGCGCCCACTTTACGCAGTTAGTGCCGTGCACGCACGGTGGGCACGCGGTGCGCTACGCGCACCGCGTGCCCACGTTACGCTAGATGGGCCATGTACGCACGATGCGCTTCGCCCACCGTGCGCACATGGAGGACATATGATGCACTTCGTTTTGAAAGGTAATATTTTAATTTTTCGTAATTTTTATAAGTGGGGTGGAGAGAGTGTTGTTAATTTTTTCTTTTATTATTTTTGTTTAAAATATTGTGGTTTTTCACACCTTTAATAAGCCCTGTACATTTGGTGGTCTGCGGCCACCAAAAGCACAGGGGGTGGGGTGAGTGTGGATAGTGTTTTTTTTTTTACATTTTTTACCGTACGCTTACGGTAAGCGTAATCGGCGAAATTAGCGAAAAAATAAAAATTGCATTTTTGGCCTTGGGGGTCTTTCGGGACTCCCTCAACATGGCTATGTGTGTGGGAGCTGTCTAAACAGCCCCTTTACATGTTTATTGGTTTTATTTAACAACCTAGCTCTCAGTGCGAGAGAGAAAATGGCGGCCGCCGCTTCCTGGTTTCGGCTGTTTGGAATGTTTACTAAGATCTAAGAGCCAATCAGAATCGCGCTCGCGCACGCCACCGTACGCGTACGGTAAGCTTACGGTAAGCGTACCGTAAGCTGGCTCAGATATATATATTGATTTAAAGGCTATTTTCTCAGAATCTACTGAACAGATTTACACCAAACCTACAAAAGGCACTTCCTTGACCTGAGGACTACCTCTCTGCCAAATTTCTAGTAATTCTGTTCAGCCGTTCGGGCTGTAGCCCTGTCTAAAGGTCCTATGGAAAAATGCATGGGAAAAACGCGTTTTGGGACCCCCCTTTTATCTCAGCCCCCGCTTGACGAATCCCCCCGAGACTTTCAGGGTAGGAGTGGAGCGTAGCGCCCCACCTATTTTGAGAAATTCGCGAGGATTCGTCGACCGGCGCCAAAGTTATTCAAAATAGAATGTTGAGGATTTCCTATGGAAAAGGGGTCCTAACTATAACTACCTACTGGCGACCGCCAGTAGGTAATATATATATATATATATATATAAATTCACTGAAAAAACCATAGGTTTCAGGGGCGATATGGTTAGCTGGACTTTTCACTCGTACAAAACCATTGAAATTCCCCCGTTATAGTTAGTTCAGCTAAATATAACTCGTGCGCCTGCAATGCACTGCTGATGACGTCACATATTACATCACTCATGACATGGTCAGTTACATCACTGATGACATCTCAAATGACATCACTGATGACATCATCCAGTGAATGTGTGTTTTTCTGAAAATTAATTATGTTTTATATATATATCTCAAGGTCGATATAAGAATAAATGGGTATATAAGTGTCTAAATGGATGATTTGTTTTTGAAAAATTGATTGTATAACTGACTGATTAAGTGTATCTTAGTGAATACATGGCTTAGTGAGTAATGTTTAAATATGTAAATATCTGTATCAGTTTCTCACTTTGTGTATAAGTGGCTGCATGGGTTGGTGAGTAGCTATATGAGTGTCTATATAGGTTATTAGTTGTTTTTTTGAGTATCAATATGAGAGTCTGAGTGCCTAAATGGTTCGGTGGGGGGGTATTAGGTAGTTCATAGATGCATGAATGAGTGAGTCACTGTTTGTATGTGTTGAAGACAGCATGTGTGCAGGACTGTATGGGTGGATGAGTGTGTGTAAGGGTTTGTTAGTGAGTGAATGACTGTCTCAATAGTGTCTTTATGAGTAACTACATATGTTTTAAACTAGTATATGTGACTATTGGTGTATATAAGTGAGTATATGTGAGAGTGAGAGATTGGCAGAGTTCCTGTATGAATAAGTATGTGTTTCGATAAGTGATTGTTTAAAAGACTAAGTATGTGTAAGTTTCTGTAGTAGTAAGTGTGGTGGTGTTTGTATATCAATGGTTTTGTACGAGTGAAAAGTCCAGCTAACTATAACGCCCCTGAAACCTATGGTTTTTTCAGTGAATTTCTAAGGTTTTTTAAATGCTGATTCCTAACTATAACGTGCCAGAAACCTATGGTTTTTTCAGTGAATTTCAAAGGTTTTTTTAAATGCTAATTTCTAACTATGCCTACAGAGATAGGTCATGTGAAGAAAGAAGAAAAAATGCACAGAAAGAGAAAAAAGAAATGCAGAAAGAAGCAACAGAAGTCCTCAAAGACGAAGAAAAGTGTGGATACTGGTGGTAACTGAGTCTGACTAACCAGTCCTAGAGCCAGTGCTATGTTAAAAGACACCTAGAATACAGTGAAAACTAATACATACACTAGGGAACATTATGCGTTGGGGTTTCCCCTGTGATTAGCATGACCTCCTCTGTAATCCCCTAGTACATAATAGGGCAGGGGGATTAAAACTACCTCTTAAAACGTGCCACAGGGCATGTTTGCACACGTCACTTCAGGCCCCGTCCCCTCCCTTCCCCACTGTGCAAATACGCATTGTGGCTGTTTTAAGTTGGGAGATTAAGTCCCCTTGAATCCTGAGGGTCCCTAGGGTCCAACTAGCCCACTAGGTACCTCCAGTAAGCGCCACAGAGCTGCGTTGCAGAGAGATGTAAAAAGGGGCACGGCCTAGACCACCTCTCTGCAACGCAGGGCAGTGGCGCTTACTGGAAGCACTGGTGGGCTAGTTGGCCCCCAGGGTCCCTCAGGATTGAAGGTGAATTATTTCCCCAACTTAAAACGCGCCACAGGGCGTGTTTGCACACGTCACCTCAGGCCCCGTTCCCTCCCTTCACCACTGTGTAAACACACCCTGTGGCCATTTTTAGTTGGGAGATTAAGTTCATTTGAATCCTGAGGGTCCCTAGGGTCCAACTAGCCCACTAGGTACCACCTGTAAGTGCCACAGAGCTGTGTTGCAGAGAGGTGTAAAAAGTGGCATGGTCTGGACCACCTCTCTGCAACGCAGTGCAGTGGCGCTTACTGGAAGCACCGGGGGGGCTAGTTAGCCCCCAGGGGCCCTCAGGATTGAAGGGGAATTATTTCCCCAACTTAAAACGCGCCATAGGGCGTGTTTGCACACGTCACCTCAGGCCCCGTCCCCTCCCTTCCCCACAGTGTAAACACGCCCTGTAGCCGTTTTAAGTTGGGAGATTAAGTCCCCTTGAATCCTGAGGGTCCCTAGGGGCAAAATAGCCCACTAGGTACGTCCAGTAAGCGCCATTTCAGAGAGGTGTAAAAAGGGGCACGGCCTGCACCACCTCTCTGCAATGCAGCACAATGGTGCTTACTGGAAGCACCTGGTGGGCTAGTTGGCCCCCAGGGTCCCTCAGGATTGAAAGGGAATTATTTTGCCAACTTAAAACACGCCACAGGGCGTGTTTGCACACGTCACCTCAGGCCCCTTCCCCTCCCTTCACCACTGTGTAAACGCGCCCTGTGGCCGTTCTAAGTTGAGAGATTAAGTCCCCTTGAATCCTAAGGGTCCCTTGGGTCAAACTAGCCCACTAGGTACCTCCAGTAAGCGCCACAGAGCTGCGTTGCATAGAGGTGTAAAAAGAGGCGTGGCCTCAGAACACCTGTCTGTATCGCAGCTCCCTGGCGCATACTGGAGATACCTGTTGGGCTAGTTGGCCCTCAGGGACCCTCAGTATTGAAGGGGAATTAATTCCCCAACTTATATCTCGCCAGGGCGCTCGTTTGCAGAGTGCTGCAAGAAGGAGGCGTGGCCTCCGGCGCGATGTCGGTCTTTTATTTATTTATTTTTTTAAGAAGGGGGGCTCTGTGGCTACCCTTCTTTTTCTAATTTATTGGCCTTGGGGACCCCATCCCCCAGGGCCTGCCCCCTAATTGTTTTTTTAGAAAAAACTAATTTGGAAGGGGGCCACGTGGCCCCCCTCCCAAGGCCTTAATCGGCCCCAGGGACCCAACCCCAGGGGCATGGCCTTTTTAAAAAAAAAATCTTTAGGAGGGGGACTGCGTTGCCCCCCTCCTCAGGCCACTTATGGCCCCGGGAACCCCATCCCCCGGGTCCGGCCTTTGTATTTTTATAAATTTTTTAAATATATTTATAGAAACACCTAGGACATGCTGGACAAACCGTACGTACCTATCACCATGACGATTTGCGTGATATTCATTAAAAGGCGACTATGCATACAATGAATCCACGTGGAATGCGTTTACACCGCTAGTGAAGCTTTGACGTGTCTGATGCCATACCGTGCCTAATCCCGGCGCCCCCGCCAGTGGGTACTCTCCAAGTAGACACCCTTGTCATTTATTTATACAAACATAGGTAGCTATTGACAGGTATATTTAATACACACGCACACCAAGCCATTCAAAGGGGATTCGACAAAAATTCGACCAAAACTATGCAAGAAACCCCCCTCACGGTTAATAAAACACACATCCACCGCCGGATGTGTAATACTTTTTATTTTACTCTCTGGAAAGGAGACGAACCTCACTTGAGAGTCACAGCGCGCTCCTGGCTGAGCCCAATGCTGTGTTACACCCACCAGTGCCCGCCAAGTGCCACACACCTCTGTGTTGTATTCCACCAGCTAGTGCGTATGCTATGACACTCTCTAGCCCATGTGCACTGTAACACCACCCCGTGAATATGTCATGCCACACTTGCCTTCGCACGGGTTATATTGCCCCATCTAACGTGCCTTCCTCGATGCCTATGTTATAACGCACAGCGCTATGCCATAAATATTACAATGTGGGATCCATATCTTTGTCACAGTGCATATGCAACGTTACAGTCCCCAGCACATATTTGGACTAGTTAGGCTACACAACACTGCCCTGTGCATATTACCCTCCAAGGTGCATATTGCATAGCACGCGCTAGTGCCTGTGCTATCTGGCGCTCTCCAATGAATCTGTAATTGCGCACAATGTATTGCATATTATATTTCACGACCCGGTTCACCTTATATCACACTTTTTGGTGCATATTTTATACCATACACTATATCTAGTTTTCATTTTCAATCGTGCTCTCAGGACTATATTCCATATAACACTGCGATCACCTACCCTTTTCACGGGCATCACATTTTGCGATGGGGGTGGAGGGTCAGGGGGTGTTTCTGCCAAGTGAGCCCGGAGTCACAGTCACAAACGTCCTCTTCTTCCTGAATAAAAGTGAGCTTATGCTGCATACTTGTTCATATTTTAAGTCGTTGGCACAGACACATTTTAAAAACAATAAAGTTCCTAATGCCCGCCTTCTCTGAACAGTTAGCTTGCTGCCCCATCCACTTCCTCTCTATCCTCTGTTGTCTGAATCCATGGACTAGCCTCCTCCCTCCTGCCATGCATGGTCTGATGTGCTGCCACTGCCTTCCATTTAGCCTGGTGTACAAGTCCACTCCTCCTGCCCTCCATTGCCCAATTCTATGCCCCATCATTGACCTCCTACTTAGCCTCTGTGCTTAGCTTGCTGCCCCTATTCTCCTTCCCCCTGCCCTCCGATGTCTTTGTGCATGCCCCTGCTCCATCCTTTTTGGCCACCATGTTCCATGGACCTGCCACTCCTATCTACTCTGAGTGTTTTGTTGAGCTGCCACTCCCCTCCCACCTGCCTAGCATTGTCAGATGACTGTAACCTGTCCCTGCCACCTCCACCCTGCCTGTCCATATTCCATGGCCCTATCCCCTTCCTCCTGTCCTCCATGGTCCATTTTACTGCCACACCCTTCTGCCCTTCCTGGTCTGTTGTGCTGCAACTGCTCCTCCTGCCTGCCCCACGTGGTCTGTTGTGAGGCCCCTTCCCCTGAACTCTCTTGTCTGTGCCCAGGTTCTGACCCTCCTTTCTTTCCTCCATGGTCCTTTGTGCATGCCCCTGCACCCTCCTTCTTTCCCATCATAGCCATTGTGCTGCCACTAACCCTCCCGCTTGCCATGCATGGTCTTCTGTGCTGCCAAAGCCCCTCCCACCTTCCCTGTGTGGTCAGCTAGCTGCCCCTGACCCCCTCCCACCTTCCATCCATGATCTGTGTGTATACCATCATAGTCTCACTGTTGCTCTCCATGGTGTGTCTTGCTTCTAGTGCCCATCCTGCCTGACCTCCATGGTCATCTTGCTGCTCCTGCCCTGCCCCTTGCCCCCAGCCCTCTGTTTCCATGTGCAGACCCCTATTCCCTCCCTCCTGGCTTGTCTGTTCAATTGTAATGCCCCTGATCCGTCCCTCCTGCCCTTTATGGTCTATTATGCTGCAGCTTTCTCTCCTGTCTGTCCATTAGTGTCAGCTAGCTACCACTGCCTCTTTCCCCTCTGTTCTCTGTTGTCCATGTGCATGGTCCTGTCCCCTCCCTATTGCTTTCAATGGATTGTTTTGCTGAACTCCCGTCCCGCATGCCCTGTGTGGTGTATTGTGCTGCTGCAAACCCTGATGCCTGCCCTGTAGGGTCAGTTTGGTTCACCTCTCCATGTCCCTCCTGTCCTCTGTTATCCGAGTCCATGTCCCTACCCCAATCCCTCCTGCCTTCCATGATCCAATGTACCATACTTGCGAACATTTTGAACTTGGTAAAAGGGAGATTTTGAAAATAAACTGGGGTATTGATTTTCCCCTTTGAGTTACATTGAAAAAGAGGAGATTGTAGACAGGAGACAGATCAAATAAAGCCCATTTGAGCTCAAAAACATTGAACGTTTCCTGGCTGAATCGGGTCTGTTGGCATGTATGGTTGTACTACCACTGCCTCTTTCTTCTGCCCACAATGGTCTACTATATTGCCACAGCCTCTCTTGCCAGTCCTGAATTGTTGGCTTGTTGCCCCTGCCCCCATTTCCACTGCCCTCCATAGTCTGTTGTGCTGCCACTGCCCTTCCTGCCTGCCCAGTGTGGTCAAATTGTTGCCTCTGCACCCTCCGACCTGCTTTCAATTTTCAGAGTCCGTGCCCCTGGCGTCTGCCTCTCAACAGTATCCTAATGAACAACTAGATTGCTAACTTTCTATATTTATTACAAAAGTGTGGAACGCCTGACGTCATCTTGATGTAATCAAAACTGTAATACCTAGAGCATTTCCTTTAGAAATTACATATATGAGAGGGTCTTATTTGCATTAAAAATATGGTTAGAGCTCTAAAAAACTAAAATGAGGACATATTTTCTGAGTTTTCAAATAGCGACAAAGCACATTTAAATTATTTGTTATCTTTATGTTTTTTATCCAGTTGACCACTTGATTAAATGTTGCACTTAGGGGAGAGGATGTGGTGTTACTTCCAGAGCTGCAGACTTTGCAACTGGGAAACCAGGTTGCAGTTTCTGCTTCAGCTCGAAATTCTGTGATTCTGGTCAAATCACTTAATCTCCCCATGTCTACAACCAAAATAAATTTGTTCTTGTGTGATGTAACCAATGCTCATGTAAAGCACTCCAATACCTGACAAGTCTGCACTATATAAAACTGCAAAAACACAAAAAATAAAAAGTGTTTTGCACACTTCTGTCATTGGGCTACATGTGGGCTACATCTGGGTGATATTTGTGCTCATTTGGGCTCTTTTGTCTCTGGTGGCCATCTTGGGAGATTTATTTGTTATGAAGTTTCCTAATTTCCTTATTTACTGCAGTCTCCTCAGTAGGATATGCTTTCAGTTTTTTACTTTGATTCCATCAAGAAGGTATTCAGATATGTCACACATTTGCCATAAATTCTGAATGTTAGCACTCTAGTTGCTCATTAGATCACTGTAGTAAAGCTACTGCTCACCAGGGAAGTCTGCTGCTGGTATTCAAAGTGCATGTTTCAGTCTGCATGTCAGAATTTTTTTATGAAATAGAAGAGGATTTGAGAAGTCACTCAAAATGTGCCCTAATTTTTCTTTCTTCAGCACTAATCATAATTTCTATGGCAAAATGAACCCCCTCATTGTGTTCCTTTTTAAATTAAATGTTTTAAGTGTTACCAGTTTATTCCAATCAAGACAGTAAGCGCTCTAGTTGTTCTTAAGAACACTCTGGGACATTCTGTCAGTGGGCTATACTTGGGCTACATCTGGGTGATATTTGGGCTACATTTGGGCTCTTTTGTCTCTGGTGGCCATCTTGGGAGATTTATTTGTTATGAAATTTCCTAATTACCTCATTTACTGGAGTCTCCTCAGTGGGAATACTTTCAGTTTTTTATTTTGGGTCCATCAAGAGGCATTCAGATGTGTCACACATTTGCCATAAATTCTGAATGTTAGCACTCTAGTTGCTCATTAGATCACTGTAGGAAAACTACTGCTTGAGATGTCATGAGTGATGTCATGAGTGATGTCACTGACCATGTCATGAGTGATGTAATATGTGACGTCATCAGCAGTGCATTGCGGGCGCGCAAGTTATAGTTAGCTGAACTAACTAGAACGGGGGAATTTCAATGGTTTTGTACGAGTGAAAAGTCCAGCTAACTATAACGCCCCTGAAACCTATGGTTTTTTCAGTGAATTTCTAAGGTTTTTTAAAGGCTAATTCCTAACTATAACGTGCCTGAAACCTATGGTTTTTTCAGTGAATATATATATATATATATATATATATATATATATATATATATATATATATATACTCGCTATGTAACTGCCAGAGCAGTCCCCTTGCCTACGACGTTGATGCCGTCTGTGGCAGCAGCAGCCACTTCATTTACAATCTGTTTTCTTGCTCCACGAATAATTCCATGAAATCAGAGGACAGCACACCAGGAAATGGCACAATACTTTATTGTGCACTAACTTTCAAGGGCGACGCGTTTCGGCGTTTGCCTTCATCAAGTTACTTCCTGTACCCTAAACTCCCTTAGAAATAGGTTTCCATGGACATAGACAAAATACTTGAATGAAGCCTTTCATGACCGCTTTGCCGTACATTATTATAAACTCAAATTCATTCATTTGCAGTTATAAATGACGATTAAGAATTGCCCCAAAGGATAATAACTAATATATCAAGTTCAATACATTAATTTGGAAAAAGTGCGGGATTGCAATAATGTCGCAGGCATCACATGCGGACATACATTTGTCACAGTAAATACTGTTGCGGTGCCGTTCCTATAATAAATAGCTAAATACATGATTTCAAGCAGCGTATATAGTCCAAATTCAATCATTGTTCGCTAACAACTTCTACTGCTTGTTTATCATGTTTGGAACATAACAGAGTTTTCACATTATTCTAACTCATTTGTTGCCCCATCTTTTGTATTACTGTGATCTCATAAGATTTCTCTCATATTACTTTTCAACCTTTGAGGCAATAACACTTTTTATGTCTTTCACCATTCCGACCTTAATGGGGTGCAGGATGTATCCTTTTCTGATTGCAAGGTGTGTGAGGTGTGATGGGACTGTGATTAGTGTGTATTAATGTTTCAAGTGTTAAGTGTGTGGAGAGAGAGGGTATGGGGACATGGTGGATGTGTTTGGAGCCCCGAGGGGTTCCAAAATGTGGCTCCACAATTGTGGTTAATGCTCACTAAGAGTTCCTATGTAGGAAACTTGTTACATCCAACATTATCCTATATCCCTGTCCCAATTAAAATGTGAAAAATAAATGAAAGGAGGATAAGTTCATTTTATCTAAAATCCCAACATAATTCTGTCAGGAAGGTTACTTGTTTTTAATTTGCAACCTAATGATAGTATTTTGTTCATTATTGGTCTATGTGTGTTGCAAGCTCCTCCCCGCTGTTAAGCCCTTTAGGCACTTTACAGTCTAAATCCAAGATAAACCTGGATTCGAGGATTCTTAGGCGTTTTTCACGGTCCCCACCTCATATATGCTTTGGTATTCTGTCCACCCCAAAGAAGTGCAAACTGCTGTTGTTGCTGTTGCAGAACTCTGTAGAGTGACGTGCCACAGGGTAATTATGATCACGATTCGTGATGGCATGCAGATGTTGTAAAATTCTTAACTTGAGTGGGAGTGGGAGAAACTAAATACAGTTGCGGTGTAAGGAAACAGACAAAGTATGTGTGAATGGGACAATGGGAGGAAAACAGAGGCAATCTCGCTATTACGACTGGGAGCAAAGAAATTTCAGAGCCACATTCACAGAACGTAGATCAGAAACACTGTCTACTGGTTCGAGTTCAGATATCAGCACAGATTCTGAAGAGCGCAGCACGGGGGTCCCTTTAGGGTCACGTCCTCTCACCTTTCTTCACGAGTTCCAAATACTGAAGCGGAAGAAGGAAAAAAGTCAAGTAAGCAAGCCCCAAACGAGAGGACAAACAAGGGGAAAGGGGCCAAAAAGAGGAAGAGGACGAGAGACCATAAACGAAGAAGATTATTGAAAAAGAAACACAGGAATCTAAAGGGAGCAATCGCCTGAATTCAAGATCCAGCAACAAGCAAAACAGTGGTGAATCTGTCCACTAGAACTTTAAGTGAGGTGGAAATCTTTGTTTTACAATTAGGACTATCTTTTTGTCCAAGTAACAATCTTAACTATACTGATACTAGAATTGACTTATTCCTGTATATCCGTAAATTAAAACTTATGATTAATGAATATTAATGAAGTAGCTTGCAGTTTGCGACCCATTGGGCATATCTGTCATCACAAGGATGGTGACCTGCTACGGTCAGCAGAGCACCATGTATGTGATTGCCTTTGACTAAAGTTTTTTTTTTGTTGAAATGCAACCCATGTGATGTGTTTCAAGAATAAAAAATTTAACGTTTTGTTTTTTATTTTTTAAGAGCAGGCAGTGGCCCGTGGAATATTTTTCCAACAATCACAAAGGGGAAGGGGTCCCCTGCGGACCCCTTCCAATTTGCAAATCTATTACCACCAACTTTGAGCTAGTGATAAAATATCAAGGTTTTGTGACTGCATTCCGGTGACAAAATCTTGATACATAACTCTGGAAATCGGTATTTGGAAGGGACGCCCTAAACACACCCCTTCCAAATAGCGATTTCTACACCCAAACAGTTTGGATGTTTGTATGTTTGGAAATTTGAAAAAGCATTTTTTTAGTCGCAAATGGCCTGATGTGCATAATAAATGCTTCGTACATGTGGCCCTTTGATCTTTAGGTATTTTATTTATTCTGCTGCCTAATATTTTAAGATTTGGTTTTAGATATCCTAGTTGATTGTATGTCTATAAATCATGTTTTTATTGTGTGCTTTTATGGCTTCATTTTACTAAGCCGAATAAAGTTTATTCACTGACTGACTGAGTTCCGTACCTCAGGCTGTTAATCAGTAGTGCCCATGTAGGGAGTTCAGTGGGGCGGTGAGGCGGTGAGGGGGGTAGTAAACACCGGAATATGGATGAACAGAGGTAAGTAGACAATTAAATTAATGAAACTAATTTAGTTGCTTGCGCTGCATCGCAAAATTCGTTTTATTTATTTAATTGTTTACTTACCTCCGTTCATCTATGTTCCAGTGTTTACTACCCCCTTGCCCCTCCCCCGCCTTGCCTCACCGCCCCACGGAACTCCCGCCACGGGCCACTACTGCTATTAATAGAGGTCTCTCTAAAGTCAGCTGAAACCTGTGGTTTGAAATAGTACTTTGCTGAACTAAACCAATGTTTTTTTAATTACTTTTAATTCAATATGTTTGATTAAATCAAGTCAATTTAAATCGCTTATAAATAAATAATATTTTACCGAAATGTCAACAGGTGGAATACAACTCTTCTAGTTAATCACTGTAAAATGTTGCTACGAAATTCTTTAAATTCCAACGTTTTTTAAAAGTAGGAATTTAAATATTATAAGAGTAACACTGTTTGAAAGGAGTTCAGATGATATGCTGAAAAATGCTACTCTCACGTCTAATTTTAACCATTCTTTTCTTGGGACTGTGTTGTTTGGTGAACATAACCCACATCACACTGTGAATCAATGGTGCTTAAAAAGAGCAGTTTAACTGGGTTTATATCTCAAGAAAACATTACCAGAGGAAAAGTCACTCTCACATAAAGTGATGCTGTTTTCTGTAGCAGTAACATTATTGATGCTATTTTCAACCTTGCCTTTGTTGTGTTGCACTTCTGCTCCATGAACACGTACAGAGCAGCACAGCAAACATTAACAATATGGCTGCTGCTTTGGAAATAGCAGTTCAAATTTTCAAAAATGGCCGTCATAAGCCATCATGAAACACAGCTGCATTAGTTTAAATGTTTATTTTTTAACCATTAATTTCATTCTTTTATATGTACCAACGTGTCCTAAGGTGTATGACTGTCACCAACTGGTCAAATGCACATATTGTGTGCCTTGTGTGGTCAATGATCACCTAAACAGAGATTGTATTGCACTTAAATATAGCTTTGGAGGAATTAGCATCCTTGTAAACTTTAGAATGCTTTAATGGAAGCAAAAGTTCAAGTGAGAGTTGCACACGTACCTGAAATTTAGAATCTGGTGCATTTCCTTGGCTGCTACTGGCTAACCATAAGAGCCTATATATGCCTTAGAACTGTTTTTTATTTTTCTGTAAATACATAATTTAGAAGATGGGGTCAACCAAGGCTCAAGTTGGATGTGGTCTCTTTGGCTTCCCTTTAAAACCATGTTTTCTTTTTTGTGCTCTGACCCTAATAACTTCTGAGTCTTCAGAAATACTGCTTGCAGTAGAAAGAGAAGCATGCCAACTTTGATGGTTCCTGACTCTTCCGAGGAGAGACAAACCAGAGATAATTTAATCTCTCTCCATGGCCTTGAGCAGTGCAGTGCTCGGGCACTGGAAGGGTGCTAGCCTTACATTTGGTCGGCCTCTACAGTCTGGAGAAACCGGCAAAGCATCAGAACTCAGCACACTTAATAAAAGAGCTGGTGCTGAGCCAGATCGATGGACATGTGATCATGCACATTAGGGAAGCTAGATTAAGGTTGAGAAAAGTCAAGCAGTTTTTCCATGAGACAGTGAACTGGGACCCAGTCGCAGTAGTTCTTCTTTAGATAGGCTATGCCACTACCTAGACAACTCCCCTGTTAGTGCACCTTGGGAAGGCTTCCAATGAATTCAAGCAGTGGCCGAACAGTCTGGTGGAAAAGCAAGCCCTTGACTTGACATGTGCATATTGAAGTGTATTTCCTCAGGAGTGCCTTGTGTCCCACAAAAGAAGAGAAATCATAGAAAAAAGATGCAAGTTAAGGTTTTTTTTTTTTTGCTTCATGGAGTGCGGCATCCAAGGGAGTGCCGATGGATTCTGAAGCACTAAATGAAGAAGTCTTGACAAAGGATAAGAGGATGGTGCTGTGCTCAATCACTGCTCACAGGCCTTTGTGGGTGGGAAAGACAGCCATCATAGAGGTGCCTCTTGAAAACAAATTGAAGAGAGTGCTGGATGCCCTTAGTGGTTGAATACCTGGAGTGGGTCGGAATACGAAGAAGAGAGTAAGCAGGGCATAGACCCTAGAGACCTTGGTGCTGGTGATTGCAGCAAAGATGGAGAAGTTTAAGCAAAGTGCCACTGAGGGAATGGTGAAGCTGGACTTAAAGACTGAGGTACCAGAACTGTGAGGAGGAGCAATAGTATTAGGAGGTTCAGCTGATATTGCAGATGAGGTGGTTTATGAGTAGAAGGTGACAGTCGTTTGGAATCCGTTAGCTGGGCAGGATGCCAGCAATTAGTCAGAGGTCTCAAAGGTGTGCAGACTGCCTATGAAGAGCTGTGAATATTCAGCAAAATTTAGCAGAGCTGTGATGGTGGGGTTAAGTGTCACAAATGGATGGAGCAGATCCTACACACAGCTATACAGATGTCTGAGATGAAGGGTGTGTTCTAACTGATTTGTGTTCCCTGATCTGAGTGCTGTCACCCTGGGTCATAAAAAAGCCTTAGTAGAGGAGTGGAGACATGATTATGCATGTGCTTAAGTCATCAGTGGGCTTCTCAAATTCACTTGCTAGTAGAACAATAGGGGAAATGATATGTTTCTGCAGTGGCAGCGAAGGATTAAACGCCAGGAAGCTGTTTTCTCTGAAAGTGGAAGTTGAAGTGATTTGGTGTTTAGGCTAAATTAGTGGTTTTCCTTTGCTTGTGATCTATCTGCAACCCATGTCTTACTCCTGAGCTCCTTCTGGAGCAGAAATGTTCTGGGTTTCAGACTGCTAATGTTGAGAGATGATTATTGAGGTTTGGACTTAGGACCTTATTACGAGTACAGTTGTCCATTAGACCGCTATACTTGCGGTGGCAGTCCAACCATTGCAACACTGCGGGTTGGACCGCAGTATTACAAATTTGGTGGTTGGACCACCCCAGGACTGCTGCGTCCACCGGGGCCAGGATCCCGCGTCAGTTGTGAAGCAGTCAGGGAGTTGCAATATGCTGGCGGTGGTGGTGCTGCACTGCTGAGTATAGTACGAGTTACCTGTCCACCACCCCTTTAATGGCGGTGAACCCGCCACGAAAAGGGTAGAAAAGAGGCAGCAAAGGAGGCACTAATAGGGCCCCCTGCCACTCCTGAGCCTGGGGTTCCATGCAGGATTTGCACCCCCGGTTCCTTCATGGTGTGGCATGCATGCCATACCATGCAGGAACCTACAGTCGGTGCTCCCACGAAGGTGGTCTGCATGACCACTGCCATCAGACTGCTGCTGCAATGCCTGCCCACCATGGTTTACACTTGTAATCTGGTGGGTGGGCACACCATGGCCATGGCTGTCCTCCAGCGGATGGCGCATTGGCGGAACCGCTGAAGGACCACCAAAGTCGTAATAAGGCCCTTGATAATTTCCCGCTGCAATTTCTGGGTTTCTTATCAAACAACTAATTTATTAGGCAACCAGACATGTTCATACAAACACTTTAAACTTCAATAGATTATTTATTTTTGGTTTAAATAAAGTATACACACATTTTAATTTGTTGACTTCAAACTTATAACATGAAACAGAAAGGCCAAGAAATCTTCATATACAATGAAGAACTTGAATAGTGATGAACCCATTTGTATCTTTTATGATTGCACCGTGATTCCCTGTAGTCATGGTGCCAACCAGAACTTAACATTCACATAAAAGATGTCTCCTTAAGTGGGTCCTAATTAAGATGAAATATCCAAATAGAACATATAAAATGTTTTTGGCAATATGGATATTTCTTTATTGAAGATGAAGCGGTTTACAAGAGTTGGGAAGCAAGAAACCAAAACTACCCGAAAGAGAGCAGAGAAAGAAACTAGTATCTAGTTCAAAGGATTGTACCATTTAGTTTAACTACATTATTACAGAATCAATTAAATTTTTCCTGTGAAAGTATCCATTAATCATGTCCACACAAAAATGGCAAACTAATTGTATGTGCTGTTCTCAGAAACTTAAATTGGGCTAATTGGGTACATTTGCAACCTTTATAATATATTAATGATGTGAAGTATTTTGTGGGCAATAAATGGTTTAAAAATATTGATCTACCATCAGCTTATCAACCAGTGCAATTAGATTTTTCTTCCAGATATTACAAATTGTTTGCCTCTCCTTGTGGCTCTTTCCAGTATTACCTATTGGGTTTGTGTTGGCTGCCTCTACCTTCCAAGGGATAATGATTAAAATATTAGATGGACTGCAAGTGCCCCCGCCTTCCAGGACATTTTTCTCATTGCTGGAAAGAGCCCATACTAATATTTTGCGGAATGCTCTTGGAAATATCTCTTGTTTCAGTCACTGACAGATTCTTCATAGATAGTAGTCTGTTGCACTTTCTTGTCTTTATATTTACACATAATTTGATCTCTAATTAGTTGAGCTTAAAACATTTCCAGCTCACAGGAATATTTGTTTGTACAAAATACAAGTCAGCAAAGTTTTTTAAACAAATGCCTAAAACTTCATATCCCACAATGCCTCATAATGGGTAAATTGTGCTGTGTGTATATAAGTGCAATCAAAGTAGGACTCACCCGACCATGACCAAGACTTCACAATTGAAACGCATTGGTAAAATCAAAGTACTTTTGTGACAGAACTCCTGGAGTGTGGCATAATTCCTTTTGGTTTTAAAAATGACTACAGGTTGATTCTGCCAGTCATGCCAGCACCAGCTGAGAGCACAATGTTATTGGTATGCGTTTGATGGATAAAATATATAAATAAATAAATATATATAAATATTGTTAGACCCGGCCTCGTAGCATGGCTCTTCCTGTCCTCGCACTACCTAACCTGGTACCTGGGACCCCAAGCACACGGCCCAGCCGATCCTTCCCACCAGAACACACACACGCGACCCGGGCATCCCCGTCCATGGCCTCTCTCCTTTCGGCCACCCCGGGCACGCGTGCCCACTTCATGCACCAAGATGGCCGCTCGGCCCCAGCACAACCCGGGCCTAGAGGCGCCACTCCGGCTGGAAGACATCACGCTTCCAGGGGATGAGAGAGGGAGGAGCAGTTTCTATCGCACCTCTGAACTCCCCTGGGACGATGGGTTTCGATCGGCCCTCCGGCCTCCCTGAGAGCTGGCTCCACGCCTGCTGGGTGTCTGGGACTCCTCCCGACCCGGCCCTGAAAGGATCAAAAGACAATGGCAGGAAACCTCGACAAGCGACCCCCAGGTGACAAGACCCCTGCCTGCACAGACTCCGGACATCAAAGAGGGGTCGACCTATAACAAGGGGTGCTCTGGAACTGTCCGGCAGATTCGCCTTGGAACATCTGAGCCCTGCTGAGTGACTCGCGGCTCCCTGAAGATCGTAAGACCTCCGAACTTGTGCTTGAGCCCTGCTGAGTGACTCGCGGCTCCCTGAAGATCGTAAGACCTCCGAACTTGTGCTTGAGCCCTGCTGAGTGACTCGCGGCTCCCTGAAGATCGTAAGACCTCCGAACTTGTGCCTGAGCCTGCTGAGTGACTCGCGGCTCCCTGAAGATCGTAAGACCTCCGAACTTGTGCTTGAGCCTGCTGAGTGACTCGCAGCTCCCCCAGACTCTCTTTGGTCCCGCCGGACCCCCCGACGACAAGCGTATCCCCCAGCTCGAGGATTGTGAGCTGTGCGCCGGGTACGCTCCTGCATTTGATCCATATCCCCCCAAAGACTGTCCCGCTACCTCCTACCCCCGCCAAGACTCTGTGAGCCCACGCTCTGCTTGTAAATATCTGCCTTGCTGATCATAAAGATCCTACCACTTCGATTTGATAAAGCTTGAATCCTAAGAACCCTCGGTGTGGTGTCTCTTTGTCGTGTGGTGCCGAGTGTATGATCCTAGATATGAGATTCCTCCCCTGCGGAGTCTCCCGCCAGTGCCCGGCGTATGCGGCAGAAATGGAACTAATGGAGAAAACTGATAATAAGACCCAAGATCTGGAGGTAATTAATTTATCAAAGAAAGTCTTTACTGAAACAGAATTGCAACTCTTAAAACGGGGTCTGAATTTCTGCCCCACAAATACCATTGATCTAGCAGAAACAAGAATAGACCTTTACAAATTCATTCGAAAAATCAAACTAGCCAAACTTTTTACAGAAAACCCTAAAATGGCCCAATATGGTAAAAAGGGTGCAACCCCTGACATGGAATTAATGGCAAAAGATGCTGAACATTTTGTCACATTGATGGAATTGGAACACAGTCCTGAACGGGAAAAGCAAGAACTGCGGGTACACTGCACTCAGTTGGGGGCTGGGTGCAGTTAAAAAAAACCTCAATCCAAATTTTACCCGCAATTAACACAAGGAAACAAAATTGACATATTTCACGAATGCGTAATAAAAGATCTCTATAAACTTGATTACTCCAAGAAAAAAAGACAATCTTTCCTTTGAGGAGCGCAGATCATTGTCAAAATTGAAAAACAATGATACCATTGAAATAAAGATGGCTGACAAGGGAGGTAACATCATTATCCTGGAGAAAGAGGCATATATGCGGGAAGCATATTCGCAACTGAGAAATACAGAATACTATGAAAAATTAAAATCTAATCCTACAAAAAAATGGAAAGAGGAATTGGACGCAAGATTAGATCTCTGGAAGCAACAAAATCTGCTAGATGAGGAAGAAGTGAAATATCTAAAAATGCCACATCCCAAAATGGCGACAATATACTTCTTACCTAAGATCCACAAAAATCCCACAAAGCCACCAGGGAGACCCATAATATCTGCAAAAGGAGCACTATTAGAACCCATGGCTAATTTCTTAGATGTATTCTTATTACCTTACGTCAAAAACCTAGCGTCGTACCTTCAAGACACAGGTGATCTTTTGAGACACTTGCAGGAAACCCCATGGCAAAAAATATACAAATTGATCACAATGGATGTGGTATCGCTATACTCAAACATTCGCAACGACATTGGTATGAAAGCATGCGAACATTTTCTGCAAGAAAGAAACATACAGTACGCAGACCACAACAAAATGTTATTGCAAATGATCAATACATGCTTGGAACAAAATACATTCATGTTCGGGGAAGAGATCTACCGCCAAGTGAAAGGTACGGCAATGGGTTTTTCATTTTGTCCTAGCTATGCCTGCCTAACCATGGGATGGTGGGAAATGTCCTGGGCTTGGAAAAGCGAAAATGACCATTATGTCAACAAGACCATCACATGGCTAAGATATATCGACGACTTGCTGTTAATATGGGATGGGACCAAGAATGAATTCGCCGAATACTTTGAAATCTTGAACAATTCTGACTTCAACCTCAAGTTTACATATAACATCAGCAGTGAACGTATGGTTTTCCTTGACACTGAGATCTATATTGCAAATGAGGCAGTTCATACAACCCTGCATCGTAAGGATACGGCGACAAATGCCGTGCTACACGCAGAAAGCTTTCACCAAGCCAGCTTAATTAAAATCATTCCGTATGGAGAATTTCTCAGAATTAAAAGGATATGCTCCCAAGAAGAAGAATGGATACAACACCGTGGTAAAGCAATACAAAGATTTAAGAAAAGGAAATATAGCTCGAAAACTATCCAAGAGGCACTGCAACGCACAAGCATGGTGAGAAGAACTGATCTGATAAAAGAAAAACTAAATCCAGACAAGAAAGACAACAAAATAAAGCTTATAACAACATACAGCACTGAAAACCAACAACTAATGAGAATTTTGCGCAAGAACTGGCACGTATTACATATGGATCCCACCGTATCAGAAATAGTGGGAGATCACCCGAACATCACTTACAGAAGAGCAAAAAATCTGCGGGATCAATTAGTGCACAGCCACTTTCAGGACCAAAAGAAATCAGACACATGGCTCAAACCAAAGGGGTTTTTAAAATCTACCAGCTGTAAGGTCTGTTTAATTGCGCAAAACAAAAAAGAGGTGATGATGACAAACAAACGGATGTGGAAAATTCAACAATTAATTAATTGCAAAAGCCAATTTGCAATATATGTAATGGAATGTCCTTGCGCAATGAAATACATAGGCAGCACGAAATGCGAATTGAAAAAACACATTCTGGAACATGTGCGAGCCACTATCAATTCAGACAGAAGCAACGCTGTAGCCAAGCATATGGAGAAGGAACATGGTGAGGACTGGAAAAAGTTAACATTTTATGCGTTGGAAACAGTGGGAATGCACCCAAGAGGTGGGGATCGTGAAAAAATCTTAAGACAGAAGGAATCACGGCACATTCTGAATTTTCAAACACTTATGCCTGATGGTTTGAACCAGGATGAGGAACTTCATTATCATTTATGAACTGTGTGGAAGACATGTTCCATGATGAAACTAATGTTAATTGTTTAGCAGAGCTGTAAAACCTTGTCTCCTTTATGTATAGACATTATAACCTTATTTTAGAAAAATTATTTTTTGTAGAAACATTCCTGTAAGTATATTATGGTAAGATGATTGATAAGAGGTGGCAACGAGAATGATGATGAAACAACATATTTGACAAAACCTCCCTTAATGAATAGCAGGCCCACCAGAGGGCTTTAGCGTAACAATAGACACAGTAAATATTGATGGTTAAGAGATAGAAGTATGGGCCCACTTGAGAGCTTTATTACGCACAACAATCATGCTAAATTTGTATAAAGGGAAGGACAATGTCGTTATTACCAAAGAGTGTATTATAAGTCTCAGGAGGGACATTAGTAAGATAAGTTGGATGATTTGTGATACTTTTAAAAGAATATGGTCGAAGTTTTACACCATCTAGGAGATCTTAACAAATAAACTACACTTACCAGAATGCTTAGTGGTAGAATACAGGAAGTGACGCAATTAATCACATGGGTGGTTTTTATAAGAAAAAAATGTCAAGTGAACATTGTCAGTCTCGTGAGCAAGGTTTCAGGGGAAACCGAAACGCGTAGAGTTTGTGAACTGGCTTGCTGAAAATGAAATAAAAAGCATATTGGATCACTGCACAACTGCCTCTGGTCTCGTGTGTGCGCGAGGAAGCCCTGTGGGGACAAAGGAGGAATAGGTAACGACTTGGCTCTGTCGTACCTCGAACGCACCGCCTAAGAGCGCCCAGGAGCCGAAAAGTGGGCCGTTTTGGAAGTATTTATATATATATATATATATACATATAAATATATATATATTCACTGAAAAAACCATAGGTTTCACACATGTTATAGTTAGCGGAAATTTTACTGATAAAAAACCAATGAAATTCCCCCGTTATAGTTAGTGCAGGCAACTATAACTCACGCGACCGCAATCCTCTGCTGATGCTAATACTGTATTTAGACACTTATTTGCCCATGTCTTCTTCCATAAATTTTTAGCTATACATATATTACAAATATTTTTTTTTCATAAAGACACATATGTCATCAGCAGAAGATTGCGGTCGCGTGAGTTATAGTTGCCTGCACTAACTATAACGGGGGAATTTCATTGGTTTTTTATCAGTAAAATTTCCGCTAACTATAACATGTGTGAAACCTATGGTTTTTTCAGTGAATTTGCAAGGTTTTTTAAATGCTAATTCCTAACTATAACGTGTGTGAAACCTATGGTTTTTTCAGTGAATTTGTACGGTTTTTTAAATGCTAAGTTACTTTACGCCATTCGTGGCGTGCGCGCCCACTTAACGCAGTTCGTTCCGTGCGCGCACGGTGCGCTTCGCGCACCACGCGCCCACTTTACGCAGTTAGTGCCGTGCGCGCCTCGCACAATAAACACAAGGGCTCTTTTTAGAGCCACCTTATATCTAAACACTTAAATGCGATTTTTTTTTAATTTGTTTTATTAAGTTTTTTTTCGGGTGCGCGCTGGGTGCGCGCACTCGGCGATATTTTTTAACAAAATATTAATCTTTTTTTTTGCCCTACAAGGTCCTACTTTGACCCCCTTACAATGCCTACTGGGTCTATTTCTACCCACTCTGCCCCCTTTTCAAGTTCTCCCCCTTTGTTTATCACCCCCTCTTTATGCGATAGACAAAATGGCGGCCGCCGCTTCCTGATTTCCACCGATTCGAATGTTTACTAAGATCTAACAACCAATCAGAATTGCGCTCGCGCACGGCGAGGTGCGCGCACCCAGCGCGCACGGAGCACGCTTAGATATCTATATATATTGATTTAAAGGCTATTTTCTCATAATCTACTGAACAGATTTACACCAAACCTACAAAAGGCACTTCCTTGACCTGGGGACTACCTCTCTGCCAAATTTCTAGTAATTCTGTTCAGCTGTTCGGGCTGTAGCCCTGTCTAAAGGTCCTATGGAAAAATGCATGGGGAAAACGTGTTTTGGGACCCCCCTTTTTTCTCAGCCCCCGCTTGACGAATCCCCCCGAGACTTTCAGGGTAGGAGCGGAGCGTAGCGCCCCACCTATTTTGAAAAATCCACGAAGATTCGTCGACCGGCGCCAAAGTTATTCAAAATAGAATGTTGAGGTTTTCCTATGGAAACGTGGTCCTAACTAGAACTACCTACTGGCGACCGCCAGTAGGTAATATATATATATATATATAAATAAATAAATAAATATATATATATATATATATCCTAAAACAAAAGGTAGTACATATATAGTTTACAAATATATTCTGTTGTAGAAACAATAAACACAATATTTATAAAATTATACAAATACATATTAATATATAGAATACTAATATTATAACTCTAATTTAAGCAAAAAGTAGAAAAAAGTGTTAGACTTTGGTGGGGTTAGGTTTACTATGCCCACCTGAAGTAAGCAAAAATGGAGAGTTTTAGACTTTGAAGGGGTTAGATTTTGAATTTTCACTCTGACGTAAGCAACAGTAGGGAAAGTGTTGGACTTTAAAAACAGTTGCATTTACTATTCCCACTCCAAGCTGAGCACAAATAGGCAGGTTGGACTGTGGAGGAGTTAGATTTACTATTCCCACTCCAATCTAAGCAACCCTAGGGAAAGTCTTGGTATTTGTAGGGGTTTCATTTCACTAGTCAAACTCCAATCTAAGCAACAGTAGGGCAAGTGTTGGACTTTGGAGGGGTTAGATTTACTTTTCGCACACCAACATAAGCAATACAAAAAAAATGTTGGACTTTGGAAGGGTTAGATACAACATTCAAATGTGTACTCATTTTTGTTATATATTTAAATAACTAACAACATAAAATGTTAAAACTTATTTACATCAAATATATATATATCATACATAAATAAAAATTAAATGTAATAAAACAATAGTCTAAAACAAAATAAATACATTTAAAATAAATTCTCTTCCTCCTTACTACATGAAAACAATAATCAAAAAATCAAGAATTAAACCACACTTCTACATCATAAGTTTTCAATTAGACAATACTTTACATATTGAATTAGCAATTAAATATATACTTGATACGAGAATATAATTCAAAATAAAAACAAAAACATTTATAATTAAAATAATATCCTCACCTATTACCCTACACACCCAGTAACCCACTACTATATTTATAAATTATCACCTAAATATAAATAAAGTTAACTACACATTAAAACATTCAAACTATACTAAAAGATAACAAAGAATTACTTAAATTAATACAAATATTGAAATGAACATAATTGCTTATATGTATTAAATAAATGTAAAGCAGTATTTCTTACAAACTAAGTGGAAGTAAATTATTTTATATATAATAATGGATATTATACACATACATTTTTTTAATATTCTTACCTCCTATATTCTTTTCCTTGCTATTTTGACTTGACAAAATCTTTGATAAGATATTCTTGTAACCTGTTATTTGTGAAACAATATTGCTATCCTTCACCTCTTGTGGAAAAAGGAGTAGGAGATTGTTGATAAAAATACAACAACCAACTATATGCGTATAAATGGTAAATACTGGAAGCCAATTCACTAACTTCTAATAAATTATGCAGTAATATAATCTAAAAAAGGAAATACATGACATAGAAATATGAATACATATTTGGCTACATTTTGTGGAAGGCGCTTATGTGAAACTACAATAATAGTGCACAGCCTGCATGGTATCTTCTTCTTCAACCATACGTGCTACAAGATTGACATTAGATATGTTAAGGCTGAGATTAGGATTATGTGTAAAGAATCTACATAAATTATTGCTAAATTTAAGTTAATATAATACTAATGTTTCATCCAGGTGTATGCAGCACTGTGACACTGACTGAAAGCAAATTGTAAACTGATGTGCTTATCAATGATTAACACACTTATTTCCAATGTTCCATTACAACAGCATGTAGCTTGATTATTGTAGTGTGTAACACTGAGTCCAGTTTATCCTGCTAAGTGGCTGTAACAAATTTAGGACCTTAATTACTAGTTAAAGCAAAATAATGTCTCACCCACTACAATGTGCTTTATGCCTTTAGCCCCCATTCCCTCCTTTGAACAACAATCCATAACCCACAAGGCCCAGTTTACCTTCTACATTGCATCACCAACTTCCTTTTTGACAAGACATGTACTCATATAGCAGTATACCAGGTTTTTGTCGGGTTTGGAACTACAAGTAAATGAATCAAAATCCCATGAGCTTAATGCAGGGATTCCCCTTAGAAACCCCCCGAGTTTTTATATATCCAACCAGAGGATAGGAGGAGTTATTTGTCACAAAATCCCTATGGAAGGCAATGGTCCTTAATCACGCTGCCCTGCTGGAAAAAAGTATTGTTGCAATCTTTAATTTTGCAAAGAAGCTGTGGTCTAGGCCAATTCCAGAAATGTTGAGTATTTATTCTGCCAAGGCTAAGGCGGTTGAGACATATGGCACAGCAACTTGGGGAGTGACGGAAATCACTCAGCTGCAACGTGTGGAGGACTGTTTTCTTAAAAGAATTCTATCCCTGCCCTCAAGCTGTGTTAATTTAATTTGTCACAATGAGCTGAGTTTACCATATATTGAGAATAATATCCCATTGACACCATTGCTTTTCTGGCATTTGATATGGAAACAAGACTCTGGCAATTTAAATTAGGCTATGCTATTCACTGGCTGAATTATGTCATTTCTACTTATGCAACCTTGGGATTTACAGTTTTATTTGAATTCCCTTCTAATTGCGCTAGCTTTACCAGGATGAAGCAAAAGCTGTTTTTAGATAAAGCTGCTAGGGCCAGGTAGGCAACACATGCAAAAGTTTTGTAATTTTATATCATATGATGCCCCCTGTTAAACCTGGCACTCAGTCTTATAGGTCCTTTGTATTAAATTCTCAATATCGCTTCATCTTGATATGGTTTGTTTAAATATGTATCCCCTTATGCTGGGTTTTCCGGCTAATACCCATACAGTAAGTGCACTGCTCCCCTGACCCAGCGACGGAAAGTCTGACTAATTGTCAACTATTACTTTTTTGTACATTTATGTGCCTCAAAGGAAAACTCAAAGGAGCCCCTGCTCCGGAAATATGATTTTATACAATGTCATCCAGCTGTTTATTATATTCAACAGTTAGTTGACCATTATGTGTGCTTTGTGATAGCATCATTTTTGTGTGCGGCATTAAAACACAGGCGGTTGCTGAAGTATATGTGAGGCACAATTTGTTTTTAAACCTAGTTTTATCATTATGCATTAAGACATGTACTTTATGAAGAGTTAATGATTGTGAAGGCCCTATTTGACTTTATGAATTGAGGGATCAAATTTTATTTGAGTGGTTCTATTACGGTTGATGATGGACTTTGATTGTGAAGGGTTGTAGTGTGTTGATTCAGAGAAGCTTTGTTTCTGTACCATTTTACATGATATTTCAACAAGATCCGGTAGTATATTGTATGTTTACTTATTTATCTTATTTGTTAAAATATTTATGCAGTGAAAAATGCAAGGAAAGTCTGATGATGATGATGACAAGACATGTGCAATATGCACACCTCTCTCCTTAGACATGGAAACAAGAAAATACATTAAAGTGAGTTAAACCAAACTAATTTAACACAGATATACGTACGCATTTCAGAAATCTTAAAAGCACTACCATATGTTAGCAGTATATTAAAAATTACAATAATAATAATGGAGATGTCCAGTCAATTTCTTTACTCTGCTGCGTCTTCTTGCTCAATCGCTTTTAACATTCTATGAATTTTCTTTCTCTGAAGAAACATTTGAGTCTGTTTTATGTTTAACCAACACCACTAACCATAAATTCCAAATGCAATTATCTTCTACTTTCACACATTTGCAAAGTAACTTGGTTACCTTTAATGATGCTGGAAATTTTGATCCACCTGAAACCCGTATGGTTTTTTAATCTTCACAAAATCAAAAATCAAAACGTTTGTATGCTGTGTACCATAGTTTTGATCAAAACATATTTTTCCATTTTCTCTTTTCCTGCAAATTTCAGATAGACTAGATCCAACCCTTGTATTAGTAATCCATTCCAGACTGATAAAAATGGTTTCTTTCCTACCCTTTCCTACCATTGAACACGTCAAAAGGATCTCTACAGGTAACATAATGTGGCGTCAACCTACAAAACTACACCCTGGAAACCTTTTGACTCCTCCAATCTTTCCCAAATATTTTGGCAATCTGAATTTGAATTGAAATTGAATCTTAAGAGTTAAGGAGTCTATTTAAACTTTCCACCGTTCTTTAGCTTCTGGGTGGTAAAGGGCACATGTGTTATGTCTTATCTCTCTATTAAAGAGAAACTCTTCCTTCTCGGAACAGACTAGCTGGACACCTTTTCCTTTTCTAATAGGATCAGGAAGACACACTCAATGAAAAACTTAATTAAGAAATTCAATGACATTGCATGTCTAAATACTACTGTAAACAAGAATCCCCAGCCATCTAGAAACCATATCCACAAGAACAATAATATAATATATATAATACAATAATATAGGCCCTTGTTATGATGTCAGGCCTCTGACAGGCCATCAGTGGTGGTTCGCTCGACATCCAGGCCATCGGTCTGACTGCCGGATTACAATACCGGCAGTCTGAGCGCAGGGGTTGGGGGCAATGACCACCGCCTCTGATAGGCTCAAGGAGCCTGTTAGGGTGGCGGTCAGAATTCTATCCCTACAATGGAGTCAGCGCCTGCGCTTGCACTGCAGGAGGGATTAGGACATCCCTTTCTGACTGCCTTTTCATGACGGTCCCACTGACATGAAATGCAGACTGAAACTGACTTCAGAAGCCGCAAGCAGGGCTCTCGTGGGCCACTGTTGCTTGCCCACACATCCATGCACCATGTGCCAGGCACCAAACAAAGTGCTTTTTTATACTGCAGCTTGTGTTGCAGCCCATTTCCTGGCCATCAGCACAAGCTGCATTATCAAACAGCACTTTCCAACTGCTGTGCTGGTGGTCATATTGTAATTCGGCAGATGAGCCCACCGACTCATTGTCGGACTGTCATCTGCCTACTACAATGGCGGTCGACAGCCTGACCACCTGCCATCATAATCAGGCCCATACTATTGACTGATTCTAGTGGACACTGGACCTACTATATCTAAAGCCACATTTTCCCATAGCTTGTTGGTAAGCCTTATATGAACTTAGGCTGAGTTCTTGTTTTATAAATCTCATCATCCTATACACATTTCATGAATTGCCTCACCAGTCATTCTACCTGAATATCTAAATCAGGACATCAAATGTGTAACCTCAGCCTTTTTTCAGTCTTTAATATCCCAAGATAACCTTGTTGAGCTCGTTCAAGCAATGAGTTTTGAATTGCTTCAGGTGGTACCAATCCTGACCCTTTGTGAATCAAGTCTTGCTGTATAGACAGTTAATTCCTAACATCCCAATATTTCTTGCCCTCTGAACTCACACTAGATCAAGATCTTCATCCATTTTCAATGAGATTCATTAACTCACACAAGTTCATATCATCCACAATTAAACTTTTCCACTCCTATTCACTTACAACTTCATAAGGTACCTCACACACTTTATTCTCTTCTGCGTCCCATGCCTCCTCATTAGCCTATCATGCATCATACTCTTCACAGCTAACCAACCCTGATCAGCAATCTGCAATGCCATTGCTAAACTGTGGTAAATAAGAAATCATAAAATGTAATTCCTGTAACAAAAACACCCATTTTCAAATTCTGCCAGACATAAATCTGGTCTAGATAAAGAGAAATATGCCTGCGAGAGACTTTTCGGGCCCAATTAATGCTCAGCGACCCCCTCTCAATAACGTAATTCCTCAATTCTGGACCCATATGGCAATGTGACAGAGACATAATAGTTTGCTTCTTTTATCTATCACTCCATTTCAGTACAGCCCCAAACCTCTGAAACTTGCATCTAATATCAGAACTAGGTTCTCATTTGCATCAAAACGTTGTGAGGAAGTGCTTGTGCATAGAGACTTTTTCACCTCTTAAAATTCCTTTCTAAATTGAGATGACCACTGAAATACTTTACTCTTTTTTGACAATTTTCTTGTATTCCCAGTGCACCCTGCAAAGTGAGTAACAAATTAGTTGTCATAATGCCAAGGAATATGACCATATCGTCTTATTTTTATGGTGCTAGCATTCTTTTAAGGTGTCAACTAAGTAATCTTTAGATTTAATCCCATTACCGTTTATTGTGTGTCTCGGATAACCAATTAAGTCTACATTTCACCTCTGAAAGCAAAACCACTGTTTCTGAAATTTCTCAAGTAACGCAGTCCAGTGGAATGTACAATCCCACAGTGGACGTCCCAACATGACCGTATGTTAAGTGTTTGTATAATCACAATGTGCTGTCTGCATGTTCGGCATCATGGTCTGTTAACTGTTTTAAATGTCTATGCAAAACACTGAGATGGTGCAGTACGGCTGAGGTGGTGTAGATTGCATGATGACGTAATCAAAATGCAGCAAATAAAGTTGAATAACAGCTGTACAGCAAATGCATTCCACTGCACTCTATGTGGGCACACTTTGCTCCACTCAAAACAACGCTAAATGCAGCACCTAAAATGCTCACAGGAGTGAAGAAATTCAACCATATCTCACCTGCACTCAGAGAACTAAAATGGCTCCCAGTTGAACTGGGGGCCAGTTTCAGAACAGCTCTCCTTACCCACAAAGCCCTTCACACAGGCTGAATACCTGGCCTCCAAACTCAAAAAAGCCGGTCAGACCAGAAACCTCCGGAGCTCGAATACTCTACTACTCATACCACACAAAGCACGCAAACAAAACACTGCGGCCCGGGCCTTCGCGGGCAACGCGCCCAAAATTTGGAATGCTATTCTCCCCCACATCAGAACTATCCCACCTTTGCCAAATTCAAAGTATAGTTAAAAAATCTTTTCCTAGAATGTTCCCCAGCGAAGGTCAGTTGGAAATGTTTCTGGGTCGGTCGGAAACAGGGGTTCCGACACGGATTAGGTAAATCTGAATGCCATTCAGAGCCTTTCAGACATACTTCATAATGAGGCCCATTGTATTACTATCTATCATCTAACTACCCCCCTCTACCTTACAATAAACATAGCCATCTATATACTTAATGATGCAAATTAAATTTTTCTTACCTGACTGCAAATCTTCCTTGCTTCTGATCTTGACTGCAATGCTCCACTGACTTATCAAAACGGACATACAACCACGATCATCAAACCAGAAGGGAAAAAGGAAAAAAGGACAATATTTACCATTGATGTCAATAGAAAACCATAGGAAAATATTTATCAAATGTTACAAATATATGGTAAACATTAAAAAAATGTTTTATATTTTTGTAAACTATATTATCTTGTTTAATATTTAATTAAATGTTTCTGTCTTTTTATACTTTTTAAAAAGAATATTCTAAATATTACCCCTTGTGTGATGTTTCTCTTTAATCATAAAATTATTTATAAAGTATATTTGTATATTTATATGTAAAAATGTTTGATTTACTTAATCTTTTTTAAAACACATTTCAGATATATTCCTACTTAATTCAACCAAGATTAAATTTTACTGCCACATTTTTAAAGGTAATACATGTCTATTACTTCTTAACATTCAAGTACTAAATTTAATACCTGAGTATTAGTACACGTCCCAGCCCAATACCTTTATATCCCTTGCATCCGATCTCTAAAGGTTTCTATACAGTTGCTAAAATATCTTTTTAACTATTCATATTAATCTGAATTTTTGTACATTACAATATTTAAATATTAATGCACAGGTATTACAATTAATACCTATGTATTATCACACTTCCCCTCCCAATACCCCTATATCCCTTCCATCCCAAAATAGTAGTGTTTCAAATTTGTTTAATTTAATTTAATATTAATATTAATTTACAACAGTTGTAATACTTAAATAGTAATATTCAAGTTTTATAGTGAATACCTGAGTATTAATAGACCCCCTCACCCAATACCCCTATATCCCTTGCATTGCACCCTAAAACTTTGTATTACAGTTTTTAAAAAGATTTGTAACTATTAATATTAATCTGACTTACCATAAATTACATTATTGAAATATTAATAGTAGTACACTTACCCACCCAATACCCCTATATCCCTTACATCCCATCACCAAAAAATATTGTTACTTTGGAAAAAAAATGAAATAATTTTAACATTCATATTTACCAAATATCTATTACACATACTTACCTATATACCTACATATTAATGCATGCTAAAGACATTTGTGGTGATGGCATTTGTGGTAAAAAAGAATTGTGGTAGTGACACTCATAGTAACTACATGCATTGTAAATGTCTATAAGCCTAATTATGAGTTTGGCGGTCCAACCACCTGAATGCTTCTTCTGCAGCCACCAGTAGACCACAGCGCTGGCGGTCTTCAGACTGCTGTATTATGAGTTTACCACTGTGCTGGCCATATGGCTGCGGAGATCTTGCGGCGGTGGTGATTAGTTTTCCATATGTATTAATGCCTTTGTGAACATTTTGAATGCATATGTGTGCAATCCACACATATGCATTATACATGTGGAAAAATACCTCCTACCCATTGCCGGAGTCTGGCCCATATGTGGGTAGTCCAGGCAATGTGTATATGGCACAACAAGGACTCATCTGTATATCGCCCCAAACAGGAACATAATCTTTGGGGTGAAGATATTGCTGTGAAGGGGGGACCTGAAGAAATGGATCCACATCAAACTTTGATGGGAAGAACAGGAAAGGGGTGAGTATTCCCCAAATCCTTTGTTTCCGCCAAATTGAAGCTGGCTGTCTCACCATTATGATCGGCTCATTGGAAAGCTAAATCATAATACAGACGGCAGTTAAACTCCTCTGAACAACCCTATGGCTGCTGCTCTTCCCTGACCTTGACCCCAGTAGTCTGTGGTGTGCTGTTGGTGTTATCAGTTTAGCTGCGGTCTTTGCAATAGCAATCCACCCAACTTGTAATACGGTGGTTGGACCGCCGAGCTTGCAGTTGTTGGACCACAATGGGGGTACGCGGTTCATGGACCACCAAACTCGTAATAAGGCACTATATCTAAAATACTTGGTAAAGACATGCTTGGTAATGACACTCATGGTAAAGACATGCGCATTGTAATTACCTGCGTGGTGAAGACTAAAGCGTGGTTAAGACTTCATTGTAAAGGTACTTTGTGGTTTAGACTGTATTGTAAATGCTGTGTCCCACTACAAAGTCTGCAAAGTTTTATTTAAAAGGCCTCTATAACATTCATGGCAGTGGGAAACCATTCCAGCAACAACAAAAGGACAGCTGGCAGAAAGGCACTACTTACTCCTTTTCTCAAACTTTACTCCCCAGGACAAAGCATCAACCACAAAACCCTTTGCCTCTGTTCTGTCCCAATCCCACATGGGCTTCCCTCTAAACAAATTCTTTGTATCACCCCCTGCTTCTTCACCACACTTTCTTTCCTCGCCATCATCTCTTACCTGTCAGAATTCCAGGAGGTTGCATCCTCATAGTCCACAGGACATGATTGATGCCAGACTGGGGGCAGGAAACATCAGATTGGGTGAAGTCTGAGAAAGTTGGGTAACTTCACCCAGCTTCCCCCTGGGCAACTTTTTCAGCCAATTACCAATTTTGAGAGCATAGCAAATAATTTTTCCAACCTGATCCCCTAAATATTAAACCCAACTTTTTAAATGCTCCTCTCACCACTTCCTGATACATACATAAAAGTGTTGAAGAAAATAAGTGAACCATGTGCTTTGCTTCAATAAACTATGCAATCAACGAGATCACAGATCACAAACACCCAAACATTAAATAGAAAATTTATCCATATTTATCCAATCTTTTAAAAGGTTGTTTTATTTTTCTACACACTGTGAAATACTTTTTGACATTATCCTATTATTACATTTTATTACACATGTTGCCAAATTTTCCATATGATAAAAGAATGATTAATAAAATAAAAAGCGAATAGAATATTGAATGGCATGAAATACATTGCAGTCAATCAATCTTGAAAGGATCGCATTTTATTAGCATTATAATTGTGCTCTATACGTTCTTTAATTATTCACAAAATTAAATTGGTCAAAGGAATGAATACATTTACATATAAAGTTGTACTTGATTGAAATTACAGGGGCTTCATTATCATAATTTTTGTGTCATATTAAAGTACCGTCATATGCTTATCTTTACATGGTAATTGACAACTGGCTGTGATGGAACTGACTCCTAAATTTCCAAATGGTTTTAGGCGCATTTTAATAAATTTTTAAGAACCTAAACTTTTGGAGGGGGATATGGGGAATATTCAGACACAGATCGAAATTCGTATAGTGGAATTCTTCATTTTATACAACAGTACCCACTGGTAAAGACTCTGTGTTCGCCCTGTCAGTCAATAGTACAGAGCCATGAACAATGCCCTTTTATGCACTTTGTTCATTGTGCGTTTCTGTCTATAAGGGGTTTCCCACAGATGTATGACGGAACCCCACATGCATTTCTAATGCATGTTTTGACTCCGCAGTCACTACCCTGACTGCAACGTTACCACACGTTCCTTCACCACGCAAGTCGTTACAACGACTTGCCGTAGGGGGGCACTTGACTTTGGAATAGTACAAATTACTATTCCAACTCCAGTGAGTGAATCAGTAGGGAAGGTGTTGGACTTAAAATACAACACCAGTCCAAAAATGCGCCCCCTAAAGCAAGTCATTGTAATGACACCACGCCTTGAAAGGTGAAATGTGGAAAAGAACATTTTATTTGGGAACAAATTAGGCTCACAAAACACATATCCTACGACTAGGCTGTACACTTTAAGTACGTCTAAATAATGCACTAACAAATAACAACTAACCCGTCCCCCGCCCTCTAAACACTTTTCCACCCCTACGTATCCTCACCTTCCCTTAATCTTAACAATATAACTTCTAATCAACATTTGATTAACTTAAATCTCCTTATTCCTCTGAACTCTTCATCTTTCTCTAAATCTGTTTCAGTTTGTTGTCCTGGACCAGGCTTACTTTTTAACAGTCCTTTACTTCTCCCTTCTCTTCTAATGTTCCCTCCATCCCATTACCAGGACTTTATTTCTAGTTTTTTTAGTCAGTCAATTAACTTTATTCGATCTTAGACATTAAGATCATAAAAGTATAGTAGTTCATAAAATACATATTTGGTGTAGTGTTACATTCCCATCACATTTGAATAAAACACAAGGTAAAACACAGATAGGAACCAAATAACGTTAAATAAAACACTATGTTAAAACATACTGAATAAAATATGCAAGACATTACCAAAGCAAGTTGGGTTACAGACAACAGGTCAATCAAACTACTACCTGCTAGGACCAGCTAAGTGCAAATAATACCAGATAACGAAAACTTGGGGTAAAAGGGCACCCATTAAAAACATACTCAATTCGTACTGTAGATAATGTAAAGTGCAAAACAGTGCCACAATCAATTAAAGTGCAAGTTATGAGCTGATCGATCTCCTTTTTGATGCAACCAGGCATGGATAAGATGCAAGAGAGAAATTTACATAAGGGTCAGGGAGAGTTTGGGGGAAGGACAGAGCTGGGTGACATTCAAAAACATTGGGCAAATAAACTTTTTCCATACACAGGTGTAAAACTTACAGAAAAATATAAAATGGAGGTTAGATTGGGGGGAGATACCATGAAAGGGGCAAACTGGAAGTTCGTTGTTTGAATACGTCCCTGATGGAAAGCCTAGCATGCAAGGGATAAGATTTAATCTGAATCTCAGCAATACATATCGGTGAGGAGTATTTGTTATGGAATCCAGGTATGAGTTCACGTTCCCAAGAGCAGGTGAAAGGCCCAGATGTAATGCCACCATAGTTTTAATACAATTTAGTGCATGCCTTCAGTCAGTTGCGATAGCTATAGAAATGTTTCACCAAGGGGCATATTTACAAGGCGGCGATAGAAAATTATCGCCGCTTTTGCGGACGTTTTCATCTGAAAAGCGGCGATAATTTTATCGCCTAATTAGCAAGGTCACGCTAACGCGTGAAACCTTGCATTAGCGCACCTATTCTTAACGCCCAGCTTTGCATCTCTAATGAGATGCAAAGTGGGCGTTCCTGACCTGACATGACAGGAGAAATGTCGCTGAGCGACATTTCTCCTATCAGCCAGCCCCACGCTATGAAGCATAGCGGCAGGAAAAGTAGCGATAACCCCTGTTATCGCTACTTTCCTTACGCCTGCTTCAGGACTGACTTAGCCATGATATCCTATGGAAGGAGGATATCATGGCTAAGTTTGTGAGTCCCTATCAACAAGCTAACGCCACATTTCGTGACATTATCGCTGGGTTTCCAGCGATAATCACACGTTAGGCAGTTAGCGCTAGGATTTTTATCGCTTTTGAGATAAGGGTTGCTAATAGCACGCTATCTCAGCGATAAAAATCCACGCTAGCCGGCGATAATTATCTGGCGATAAGGGCGCTCAGCGATAATTATCGCCGGTTGTTGCTGATACGCCCCTAAGATTTTGAGAAAAATATAGGGGTATATTATCAAGCACAGCGTTAAAGTTATCGCCACTTTAGCGGCAGAAAACTGCCGCTAAAGTGGCAATAATGGGCTTGATAATATGCTGCGGAGAATTCCAATAGAAGCCCATGTTGACACTAGAACATGGGCTTCTATGGGAATTCTCCAAGGCATATTATCAAGCCCATTATCACCGCTTTAGCGGCAGTTTTCTGCCGCTAAAGCGGCGATAATTTTAACGTCATTTCTTGATAATATGCCCCATATTGAGAGATCTGTGCCAGTTGCACCTAGGTAACTTGCACTGTTCCAGTTTGCACACCTAAGGTTACCTGGGAGATGGGTGTGTATGTACTAGTTTGGTGAATTAAAGAAACAAGTTGAATGGCTCACAAGGTGGTAAGTTTGTTTTTGCATTTCCGAAAGTGTTTAAAAAAATGCATGTGAAGAATCCTGCAAAAAATTACATTTTGTGCGTGAAACCTGCAACCAAAACTGTTTTATTAAAGGATATTCCCGTGAAAATGTCCTCCTGAAAAATATACTGCTGGTAAAAATATATATGGAGAAAATGTCACCTAGTGGCAAAATGTGTGAACAAGAGCTTTACAAATGTATCGTCACAAAGTTGCAGAGTTGTGCAAACTATCGACTGACAACAGATTCAGAGGTGGCTCAAAACCGCTATTTTTAGCTAGCAGCAAGATACCCTCTGGCCTCTCCGAGGGGCATATTATCAAACCTGGCGATAAAATAATCGGCGCTTTACGGCGATAATAGGCTTGATAATATGCTCTATGGAATTCCAATTGAAGCCCATGTTAGATGTGAAGGACGTCTAACATGGGCTTCAATTGGAAAAGCGGCAATTATTTTATCGCCAGGCTTGATAATATGCCCCCGAGTTCTTAATCAGATATCAATTAATGCTTATATTCATTTTTTTTCTTTTATTCAACCTTGGGTTTGAAGGAAACAATTGCACACATGTATAAAGAAAATACCACATGCGATAGTACTGTATGCAAGAAACATCGTATGAGATTATACCGCATGAGGTAAAATCAAAAACTCATATTACAAGCTCTGAAAAAGTACCTGCCACATACACAAACGAAAAGTAAGCCCAGGTGAAATTTCCAGTATGCCACAATAGTCTTGTGTAATTTCATACATTTTGTGTTACACCTGCCACACGAAAATCTGACAATTCTGTCATCGCACCACCATTTTAGCCCTGGAGCAAGAGAGCACCAGGAATGACCAGAATGCAAGAGGTTGTTGTTCACAGCACTTATGTTTTTTATGCTTTTATTTTTTAGCATGATGTGTCCTTGCATTCACAACGAACGCCAGGACGCATTACACTGTAAAATACAACCCTAAATGAAAATTGTGCATAAAAGTTCCATAAATTCACGTAACTATGCCAACGGAAATTATACAAAATTCTAGCACCCCTACTGAGAAAATGGATCTCAGATCCATAGCAAAATCACCAAGCTCTACCATGAATACAGGGCCAACTTTAGGATGGTGCGACTGGTGCAGCCGCACCTGGCTATGTTTAAAAATAATTTGGTTTAACAGCAAGTGCGTCCAGCAGTTTTCAGGCAACGATAAAAATGTTAGGATAACTGGTGATTAGTGTTCCTACTGGTGAGGGATCATAGGGGCATATTATCAAGGAACGGCGTTACAATTATCGCCGCTTTAGCGGCAGAAAACTGCCGCTAAAGCAGCGATAATCGGCTTGATAATATGCCCTTGAGAATTCCAATAGAAGCCCATGTTCTGGTGTCAACATGGGCTTCTATTGGAATTCTCAAGGGCATATTATCAAGCCCATTATCGCCGCTTTAGCTGCAGTTTTCTGCCGCTGAAGCGGTGATAATTTTAACGCCGTGCTTGATAATATGCCCCTCAGTTTGTGTAGTGGCAGTTTTGACTCATCTTAAAGTAGTGTGGTGGATTAGTGTCCCTGCTGTAAAGAACATGTACCATGCAGAACACAGAGCTGAGTGTGCTTGAACTATGAGGAGGGCTATAAAATAATGAAATGTGTGTCTGAGAGAGCTATGGAGAGATGAGGTGCACTGTTGGAGAATGGTACTGAGTAAATTAGTGGAAAAGGAGGTCATGAGGGAGCGTCAAAAAAGACTGTCTCACTGGGTGCCAACAGCGCTAAAGACTGCCCCGGGTGAATATTTCACAAGTAGCCCTCCTTGTCTCTTTCCAATTCAGTATGATGAATGAGAAGGGGGAACCTGAGGGAGAGGAGAAGGCATATGAAAAGGGAAACAAGAGCCGACGTTGTGTGACTTGCCCTGCACCTTTTGCACCTAAAAAGAGAGAAGAAAGGAAATGAGAATGTAATGTGGGTATTCCTTCAAAGTTTCTATATTTACTATAAACACATCCCTCCCAGTTCAATGTACAATTATTGGGTACTATCCTTTTTCACTAATAAGGCACATAGAATGGCACCTATCCCAACTTCTATATATTGTTATCTATGAGTATCTTTAGTGCACAGTGAACAATTACAAGCATTTGTGAAATGACCTCTTCACAAGCAGGAATACAGTTAGACTGCTCTTACTCTGACCCCAGCAACCACATCAATATGGCCGCCTCTCAGGTTAAATTATCACTCACCAAGGCCTGAAGAAAGGAGTCTGTTTCTACCTCAGTGACCCGAGAGATCAGGATGCGCAAAGGAATTCTTCTCACCATTCATAGTCTACTTGTGTAAGACTGTCCTGTCATCTGACATATCAGCTTGAGTTTAGTGCATACGTTGCTCAATAGCAACCTGTTCCTGACAGGTATAGCTAACTCAGTGGCTGCCTGTAAATACAGCTTAGAGGGGAGCAGGCAGGGGATCACACACCCATGCACAATCACTTGCACTCAAGCATTCACATGCAGATGTGCACACACATCCATTCACAACACTCACTCTCAAATACACATACATTCATACATACACACATGCACCAAACAGTCAATTAAAACACAACACTTACCTTCTACAGCTCTAGGGGAGGGAAGCCTCAGAAGTGCCAGGAGAATTGGGACTGCTGCCTCTCAGGTTAGCCAATGAGGGAAAGCAGCAGTCCCTACCTCATCACAGAGAGGGATAGCATCAATGCGACTGCTGACCACACCTCACTCTGTGACAAGTTGTCCGTGTTAGACAATTGGCCGTGGGCACTTTAGGGCTTAAAACAGAAGCACCCTGGTAGGAAGCTTTCACTGACACGCCCCCTTGTCATAAGGGGGGGTCCTCGAGAGCCTTTGCCGAGCTGAGGAGGTCATGCCAACAGAAGCTGTGACATTATCAGCCCACCAAAGTTCAGCTCATGCAGCAAGGCGCCTGCACATTTAGTACACATCTAGCTCTTAGCTGCCTGACCTAAAAATAAAGTTTGTCAGGCTGACCTTTGCTCAGCCTGATAGACAGTCTTTATGTCCAAAAAGTGCCCCTCTGGATGGCTCCTCCACCCTTAAGGATAGGCCACTGCTGGTGCAATTGGATGGTGATTTTCAGTTACTGTATAGTACTATCAGTCCACATTCTGTCCCTGAGAGCACCAATGTGCTCCTCCACTGCTGCGCTGGTGGTAAATCATGACATTTGACTAAAACAGCATGAAATAAAACACTTGAAATATACTATGTAGGACTATGCAATACTACAAATAACAATGTCATAAATTAAGAATGAGGAAAATTAAAAATTGTGTTTAGAGGCAGCAATAAGTTAAATAGGAGAACTGGGAATGCTGAAGCTCAAAATTAATTTAATTTAGCACACAAGCCTACAAATAAGTCCATACCTTTCCTCAACAAACGCTTGCAAGCATCATAATGATGCCAGTCCACACTGCCCGGAACTTCAGGCTACATGAAATGCAACATTAGAACCAATTGAGGTCACCTATCATCCATAGTAGATTTTGTTCGATGCACTTGCACTGCTCCCATAAATCAATCTGAGGATACTAAATTAAATGTATCCTCCAATTTCAAATTCCTTCAGATTTACAGAATGTTTATACATCTTCAAATGTAAATTGTGTTTCCATTTTACATACACTTTATTAATCTGTTAATATTATTTAATTTTCTAAGCAGCTGCAGATCCCCTGAATATGCTTTGTGGACCCCACAGGGGTTCTCGGACCACAGGTTAAGAACCATTACCTTAGCACACTGTTTTTGAACCAACCCCTATACAGTGATAACTGTCAAAGCTAATTTCAATGCCATTAGGGTTTCCCTAATGTCATTTGGGCCATAAATCATATAACTATTCATTTCTTTAAAGACCACATTATGAATGTCTCACAACGGGAACATGCAGTAAAGCATCATTGTGTACATGGTGTGTGATGCAGACCTTGTGTTCTTATATGGCTGCACACTATTTCCATAATGATCCTGAAGAACCACTGAATCCCATAAAACATAGAGGTATTTCATTAACTCAGTAAATGAATACTACACGCGTATCACAACTCCATGCCAAAAAGTCAATAGAGTAATCCTGTGTGTTACAAAGGAATGTGTAAGTACACTTTAAGAAATCTTTGCAGTTGGGTATCAGGAGAATCGAAGGATACATGCACGGTACACTCTGCTACATGTAGTGGCTAATCCACACTTTCATGTGGTATGCATATTTCCTTAGGGGTGCCCTGGTACGTTATGAACTGATAATGAGGAGAGAGAATGAACGTGGGTTGGGGGTTATAGAAACAATAGTCATGTTTTCATTTGTGCATATCATGTAATATGATTTGTCTATCTACATAGATCCAGGTATATGGAGTTCCATTGTTTTGTTGTCTCAATTTACAATTATGGTTTGTAAAAGGACATGTGCTTTGGCACCAGATATTGTTTTATCTGTATGGGGAACATGCTTACAAATTCTGCAAATGGGTGGGCTTAGGAGTTAGGACTAGCTCTATCTTGTTGAGTGATCCTGCCTTACCTTTGCATTTACCCAAAGGTAGTTTTCCTTTTGTATTAAGCTACTACCCAGAGCAGGAACTGTACCACACAGTTTTTGTCTTAAATCTTTTTCTTGTCATTTTTTTGCATAAACCAACAAAAGAGCATACCCACATTACATCAAAAACATCCTTGTCAGGCCATCATGCATTGGATAGAGAGATCTTCTTGCAACAGTTCAGAAGTGTCCAGTGGGCGAATGTTTGACAGCAGGAGTGGCCATCCTTCACCATCTTCCAGCATTCTCAGGGTGAGGCAGCTCAGGCCCATCTTTGCGCTTAATCCGAAATTAACTGAGTACCCTACACCTCCAGGCCATAGAACTCTCTCCATTGATCCTATACTTTTTTCATATTTCGTAGGACAATCTCTGGCAGCATAGACTGCCTTTTTAGCCTTCTTACAAGCGTCCATATCTGCAATCCATTGTGCCTTAGAGGTGACCTTCTGTACCCCTCACACACTCGCCTAGTTCCTCTTCTCCACCACCAAGCCCAGTGAACAAAACAGTGGCTTCTTACGGAGCATATCTGTGTCCCCCGGTACTCCCAAAAGCTCAAACTGGGGGCTAAGCAGCATTTCTACATCTAATATGGCCTTCAGCTCCGTCAATATTGTCAACCAGTATTTTTGAATCTCCGAGCATTCGCAGATGGTATAGAAAAGAACCCAACAAGTGTTTTGAAGGAACGCCCCTTTCTTCTGCAGCCGAACCCGAGCAATGTAGACCCTGTGTAGGATTTTAAGCTGAACTGCTCCCTAAAGGCCACCTGCCGAGGGTGATTAGTGCTTTCCAGTCCACAGCCTCCATTTCTCCAAGGTCTCATTCCCAGCGCCGCCAGAGGCCTCCAAGACCATCAGGACAATTATTGAAGATTACCTTCTACATGGACGATATTGTTTTCCTCCCCAAGGGTCCACTCAAGAGGTGGGACTCCAGCAGGGACGTATCCAGTAAGGAAGCCCCTTCCATGGTCTCTGTATGGAGAGCATGTTGGAGCTGTGTGGATTCGTAGCGCTGTATGTATAAGAGGCCATATTCCTCTTGTAAACAGGGAAATGATTTGAGTGCCTGATCAACAATCACATCCCCCAGGAAAATTATGCCACTTGTTTCCCAATGACCAAAGCCTTTTAGCTTTCTTACTTAATGCAGAGTTTCTCCCAACTAAAGTGGTGTAGTCCTGGTGACCTCCCTCTTCCATTCCACCTGGGATTTAGCCTTGTCGCCTGCTGCCAAAGTTGCCCATGCCAGCATCAATAGGCCCAATCGACTCCTCCCATCAAACATATAGTGACTCCAAGAGGGCTCCGACATGGAGCTTCTGTGAAAGCACACCCCTAGATCCTCTCTAGGGGCAGATGTCCATTCACTTATCACCCTATCTGGGCAGCCCAATAGTACACCCTAACGTGCAGGAGGTCAATCTCTCCATTGTACACTGATCGACAGAGGATTGGCAATGCTATAGGAGGACTCCCCCCATCCCACATAAGTCGCCGGACCTCCTAGTCCAGGTGGCAAAAGAACATTTTGGGTATGGAGAATGGCATGCTCTGTAGGACATATAGTAGTTTCGGGAAGGTGATCATTTTGAGCATAGCGGTCCTGCCAAGGAGCATCCGGGGAACTTCTTCGATCTGGCCACATCTTCCTGTAAGTAAATCAACAGAGGGTCCAGGTTCTCCTTCCGTAAATGCTCTGAACCCTGCTTAATATAAATACTTAAGTACATAAAACCCTCATCGGTTACCCATAGGGAGGCAGGGATTACTATATCTCGATCCCATAGGCCTGCCTTATGTAGAACTGACTTGCCCCAGCTTACCCTGTCGCCAGAATAATCTTTGAATTCATCCACCCTTCCCAACATGGAATTCAGGGATTCCTTCGGCTCTGGGACAAATAGCAGGATGTCATCCGTATACATGGAGAACCTCTCTGCCATCCACAGGTCTGGAACACCTCCCACCTCCAGTGCCCGGAGCCAGCAAGCCAGAGGTTCGATACACTTAGCAAATAATAGATCAGACAATGGGCAGCCTTGCCTGGTGCCCCGAACCAGAGGGAATGATGCCAATGTCACTATTTATCCTTACTGCTGCTGTGGGTTCTATGTATAGTAGGGCCACCCAGCAACAAAGCGTAGGCTAAATCATAATCGCTTTAGCACCAACAAAAGTTAAGGCTCCAGTCAAATTCCTTTTCTGCATCTTTGGAGATGACCACCAAAGGGCGGGGCATATCTCGCACCACGTCTTGCCAGCTGTGAAGGTGTCTGATGTTCTGTCACATTGAGTGGCATGGTATGACACCATTTGGTCATGATGAATAAGTGTAGCCATCAATTCATTAAATCTGTGAGGCAGGATAATGGCCAAAAGCTTGGTCTCAACATTCAGCAGGGAGATGGGGTGTTAGGCGCCACACTCGGATCTCGGCTTCCCCTCTTTATAAATTACCATTGTCAGGGCATGCTGTGGATCTTGGGAAAGTATCCCCGTGTCTGGGAGTCCTCGAACATGGCCAGGATGTGGGGTTCCACCAAATCCCCCCAACTTCTTGAATAATGTTGTAGATAAGCCATTGGAGCCTGGGGTTTTCCCACTACTCCTAGCTCTCAGCGTCTCCAAAATCTCCCCAAGTGTGAATTTCCCCTCCTGTGTCTCTACCGCATCCCTGTCCAGTTGAGGGAGTCTCATCCATCTCATGAAACTCTTTATTTCCACTTCCTCTCTATGTGGCAGGGATGCATAGAGAGCTTGGTAATACTGCAAGAACTCCTGAACTATCCTCTCTGTCTGGGTAATCTTGTCCCTGTACCAGTAATTATTCCTCCTATCAATCTGGCTGCCTTGTCCCTATGGCTCAGCCATCACAACAGATGTCCAGCTTTGTCCACAACTCCCTAAATACTGTGTCACACTGAGAGCAAATGGTTGTGGGCAGCCTCCTCTCCTATATTGTGGTACACTGTTCTGGTGGCCTCCAGGAGCTGGCGCATCACCTCCTCTGAGTGCTGCACCATTTAATGCTCCAACAGCTGCACCTATTGTTCAAGCTCAAGTATTTTACCATCGCTGTCCCATTTGATATGGGCAATTACTGTCTCTGAGTGGTCTCACAAGACCCCTTTGTAGTTTTCCCACTCCACCCCAAGCGAGTCCACTCAGTCCCCATTTTCCTCAAAATACACTGTTGTTTCAGCTCAGTTCTGTGTCACTGTTGCTGGTCCTGTATTTCCCAGGCATTAAGGGGCTATGGAGACCTGTCTGGTAATCTTGCACCCCCCAGTGTGATCAGCAGTGGGGAATGATCAGAGATTCCCCTCGCCAAGTAATCTACCCCTTCAATAGGTGGCATCAGCCCCATTGGGATGAACAGGGAGTCCAGCCTTGAAAGTTTCCCATGAGTCCCAGAGTAGAAAAAGTAGGCCACATTGATGGGGTGTGCCTCAAAATATCCGAAAGTCACAGCTCTCGGGAAATCTTGCTTAGAGTGTGTGGGGAGCAGTATTGCCTTGTCCCTGTCGTAACCTGTCTGTATCCAGGGGCAGGGCATCATTCCAGTCACCCCAAACAGAGGAATGGTGTGGCCTACCTCTAAAATTATGGGCCCTACCTTGTCCAATGCAGCCTCCTGGAGCCGAGTCGGGACATAGACATTTATGAGCGCATAGCCTTGAGCAACCCTGGCCCCTTAAATCTCCAGCATCATCCTATCAGGGTCCACCCATTCCCTTGTGGCCTGTAAGTGGGACTATTCCGCATCAGGATTGCGACCCCACATGAACCCTTCGTAAATCCCATGTGGAACAGTGACAAATAATGGATTTGCTCCAGAAATGTGCTGTTATTTCCCAGGAATTGTGTTTCTTGTAAAAAGACCATATTAGGGGCCACACGTTTTATTTTCTGAGCTACCACCCCTCTCTTAATCTTGTCCCCTAGACCATTTACATTTACATTCACATTCCAGGACAGGATTTTAAGTCAGTCGGGGTTACCTTTACCCTCCATCAAGTGGTCGTTGCTCATACGTCCACTCCGCCTCACCTCTCCATCCGACAGTGGCCCCAATAGTCTTGTTGTGTGAATTCCTGCTCTGCAATCTAACAATCCTAAGCCTACTATGAATTCCCCCTCCTCACATTTCCTCTCTATAAGTGGTAATATGCTTATCCCCAATTTAGGAAAGGTCTACCGCCCCCCCCCCCCAAAAAAAACTCTGAAACTAACTTGAACTTTAAACAGCGACTAGGGTACCCAGTTACAGTCCCCAGCGACTCTCTAAGGAGGGTGAAGCGTATGTGTGACTGTGACTTACCTATGGTGGCTCCCTCCTATAGATCCCCCCTTCAGCTTACATAGATGAGAAGATGCACATCAGTTCCCCTACAAACAGTCAGGTACCTGGCAGCAACGGGTCTTCTGCAGAACCACCACCTCCCACTAATCCAGTTAGGCCACATCAAATGATACGATCAGCAATCATTGGATTTACTGCAAGGCCTGCCCTGAAGAGATCCAGCAGAGTCCAGTTCAGAGTCCTACTCAGAATGGGAGAGCCCTCAGATGGTCAATAATGCTGATTCTTGAGATTGATGAATAGTCGCCACCACGTTGACTACCCTGGCCCTCTCTGTTCTTGCCCACAGATATGAGAGGTAACCCGTCCTCAGGAGAGCCCTCTGTCATCATTGCCTTCTCCTCATCCGCCCAGCCGGTTGCCAGGCTCCTGCTCCTTCCACAGCCACCCCCTCCTACTGTAGGCACCTCTAGACTTCTCCAAGGGTGTCAAAGAAATGTACCAATTCATTCTTGACTACCCATAGCTTAGCAGGGTAGAGGAGTGTGTAGGGAAGTTATACTCAAAGTACGGCCCGGGGGCCGCATGCATCCCTCCTGACCTTCACATGTGGCCCCTTGATCAACAGCAGAACTGTGCTGCTGTTCCCTCGACTCAGCACTATAAATAATAAGCTGTTAAATATACAGGCAAGCCTTTATTTAAAGATTAATGGAAGTTAAAGAAAGGAACTAAATAGGTTGTCCTGCACCACTTAACTTTTGAAACACATTCATTTTCAAAGTCATCTTGCACCAAAAGTGCCCCAGATCGCCACCCTGCTAGCGTGGATGCAGCCCTCGGTCACATCACTGATCAAACTTTGTGGCCCTTGCAAAAATGTTTGTGAGAACCCATGGTGTAAAATATACCCAGCTGTTGTAGATTTGCTTTTACTTCCAGGAATGAGCTTCACTTTGCTGGTCCTGGAACGTAAAATCATGGAAGAGGTGGACTTTGTTGCTGTCTACTGTCCAGGGGCCATGAGACCTGGCTGTCTGGATGATGTGGCCCAGGTCCCTAAAGTTTAACAGATTAGCAACTATTCATCTCAGTGGTGACCCAAGGGCTGGTGGGTGCCCCAGGACATGATGCTCCTGTTCCACTGAAAACACGATCGGTGGGGCTCCATTAAACATATTGTCCGAGAGCCACTGTTACAGGTAACATTCTGCAGATTGTCCCTCAATTCGCTCAAGCATACCTGTCATCCAAATGTTATAATGGTGTGAGCGGCCTTCTGTGTATTCCTGCTCAGAGAATCACCACGCACTGTTTTGAGATCGATAGCGCACTCGCTTGGATGGCTTACACGCCTTGAGGTTCATTATCTAAGGGGTTACTTACCTTAGTTTAACCAACAAGATTGGCATAATTAAATTTCCCGTACAGCCGGGACGGAATTACAACCGGTGGAGAGATATACTGTTCTTTCCCCGTCAGCCCCTGAGCCCTGAAGAAGTCGTGGGTTTACACCCAGACGAAACACGTGTTGGCTGGGCAACGGATCCTTATTAAAAACGAGAAAGATACGTTCTACTTGAATCATCGACTGCTTTTTATGTATTTGTGTTCTCTCCATTACTGATTGTAATTTATACAGTATTACATGTGAGCGTGTGCATAGGCAACCTATGTTAATTTGTCACAGACTTCAGTCTATTGAGGGGGTTCAGGGTTTTTTCCCCCTGCCTTTTGCACCGTTGGATACCTGACTATCTGTACTCTAACGCACACATCAGTGGGCGCCATCGCATACCGCAATTTATAAACCCTTCTCTGTTACTCCATTAAACATATCGTCTGAGAGCCACTGTTACAGGTAAAATTCTGCAGATTGTCCCTCAATTCGCTCAAGCATACCTGTCATCCAAATGTTATAATGGCGTGAGCGTCCTTCTGCGTATTCTGCTCGGTCCTGGAGTCGCTCCACTGCCAAGGCCAAGTCTCTCAGTTGTGCTTTCATTTCACCAGGATCTGGAGTTTCTTGTCCCAGTGCGTCCTTCACCTCTGTGACCCTGGAGTCCAGTTTCCGGTGGTCCATCCAAAGCGGGCCCAGATCCGGATCTATTTAATCTATCTTGGCCTGCAGGGAAGACTTCAGATCTGCAATGGCTCCCATTATCTTCCCCATCTGGTTGGCCTGGGTTGCCAAGGTGTCTACCAGATAGCTGGGTGTGGGCTCCCAACTCTCCACCTCACCATGGTTAGGCTGGTATTGGCTTCCTTTCACCGTGGCTTTTTATCCGTCCTGGACTTTAGCATGTTGCATAAAGGCAAGGCCTGCTCTGTTTGTGGGCCCTCAAATTGGGCCTGGACCCCCTTGGTCTCACAACAGCCTGGAGCAAACAGCCCCAGCTAGCATGGCGCTCACCTCTTCACAACGGCAGCTCTTCCACCACCCTCCAGTATTCCTTCCAAAAGGTCTCAATCTTCCCCACTGGTCCTATTCTGGGAGAGGTGAGGGAGAGCGTTTTGCAGTCGAGTTCTCCATTGCACAGGGCGCACGCAATTGCCAAACTCCTGGCCCGATGCTGCCCACTCCACATCGCGCCACCCTTCACAGCCCTGTCCAGCACGTGGAGGGACACTCCACCACCTGGCCCATCCTTCGGGCCTTCTCCCCCTTGCTTCGTGGCCAGGCCCTCGAGTGGGTAAGCCCGCCTCTCATACTGGGTGGGAGGAGGCCTGCCACTCAGGCCCCAGGCACAGACAGGAAGACCTGCATAGACTGTTTCGCCCCTCTGGATGTGGCTCTGCTGCCAGGGCACACCCTCTCGTCTTGGCAGCCACAGAGAGCCTCTGCTACTGGCGCACTTCAGCCTCTCTCTGTCATCTTGGAGGAGAAGGCCTTGCCTCCCTTTGCGGCCCGCGGTTGATTCTCTTGCACCGTTCTTTGGCAATGCACCCATGGGACCCCAGGCAATGTTTCTGGGCCGGGAGATGGCTCCGTTAGGCTGCTCAGTGGCAGGATATAATGCTGGAGAAGAGATTGGTAGCAGGATCTCCGAGACAAATGTCCAACGCCATCTTGGTATTGGCCATGACCCTGATCGTATTAGATTGTTAAAAAAGTTGGTGGTAGACTTTACAAATAGTCAGGAATAGATTTAGGGCTTACACCAATCAGAGACTCCCTTGCCCTTTAAAAACCTATGCATAACCAACTGACAGACGCATCAATACAGTAAAAATAAAAGAAGAGACAGGCACTTCTGCTGTGTCACAGGGAATGCAATCTATGCTTTTTGTAATGGAATCAAACGTTGGGCATTTTCTCAACTTTTAGTCCTGACAGGCCTACAGAATTAGTGTACCAGTGGTCTGTAGTGCGTAGTCTGTTTGCCTGTGAAAAGAACATGCAATCGCTTGCCTGAAATCCCTAGAAGTAGGGCTAGGTTTATTCATTTGATGTATGGAATAGTGAATCATTGTGAAAATCAATTATTTTCAGTTAATCCACTTCTGCTTACAAAGGGCTAAAAAGATTAAATTGCATGTAGTAATTTCACAGCTGCAAACAGACCATAGCAATATGACTGATTCGTGCATGTGTCACTGTCAACGCCGCTATGAATCAGCCTAATCCATGACGATGACTTATTTGATGCAGGGTCAGTGGGTGCAAAAATACACATGATGCTTTGAGAAATCTGGATTTATTGCATTGCAGGGGCGTAGGGGTATAAAAAAGAGCACTGCCTTCAAGCCCTTGTTGGGAGCCCTCACGCCTTGACAGCTAAGGTGGTGGGACAATTAAAGCACTCTAGAGCAAGAGATACCAAGAGCAACTCTTCAGTCCAGATGCAACAGCAAGAATAGAAAGAGAAACCTTGACAGATGTTCCCCATAGGCTCTGCTATCTCCAGGGATGACTGTCAGCAGGAATATTCACTCCCAGGGAAAGCCACTTATCTATCAGATCCTGGTCTGAACACTGCCTGTCTGACTCCAGGATGTGGAGTTGCTTTTTGTATACAGAAAGAATTCCATGAAGTCACTAGAACAAGCAGCCAGCCTTTATTTGCTGCCCAGGTTCAGTTCCAGGGGAGCGCTAAATGTGCCAGGGTCATCTATGCGGATATGAGCTTCCCTAGAGCCACAGCCCATCCAGTGGGCTGTCCATCTGTCCTGCAGATGGCCACGCTTTGTTCTGTGAAGTCTGAGACCAGACATATAATGACGTGGAAGGAGTACAATAGATAGATTTCTAGCCCCTCTGTGGGTAGGGAAGGAACTTGGAATTCATGGTGGAGGCAGCAGTCCTAGTCCCACCATACTGACCAAAGTTCGCAGCATATTGAGAAAGTGGTTCATGGAAGGGATTCTGTTCATACATGCAACAGATCCTGCAGTCAACTAGTTATGGGCTACCAGGATCCATCTGTATGAGCCACCCATGTTACTTGTACTGGCCACGGCTCCATTGTCCTTTGGTATTTAAAATGCTCGAATACATACATAAGCAGGTGATCTCTCAGAAAACAGAGGCAGGTTCGGCAACCACTCCCCAACCTTCTACCACCCCCACCCTAGCATAAAGTGTAAAGCTACATCCAAGCCTTGCACTATGTTGCAGTCGTATGCTAATTTACATTGTTCTACAACGCTACATTAGATCACAATAGGCTATTTTGTATTCTATGTTATACCAGTTATGCGAAGTTGTGGGTTATTTGTGTAGCGCTTTCCTACTAAAATCCACTTAAAAACACGAAGTTTCAGTTTTTTCAGGCATTGTTGGGCCGTGGAATTTAGGGATTTCATAATTTCAGCACGGCATCGAGGAGCAATCATTTCATGTATGTTTTTTTTTTAATGTGTTCCACTTTGTGGAAGTGAAAATAGTCACTCCTGAAATAGTTTTAATTGCAATGTGAAAACGCTGAAAGGCTCTACCGATCATTCATTTGCACTAAGCAATTTCCTCTTAAGAAAAACGCTTCGCGAGGTGCAAAACCTGGGTGATTTACTGCTCCCTGCATTAAGAGCGAAGAGCCATAAATGAGCTAAATGGGACACACTAAGTGAATTAAATGGAAATCTTTGCTGCATCATGTTTTATGCCGTGCCATCCATTTTCGAAGAGGTTTGCTTTGTGGTCTGCACCTTGCTAGCAGGGATGAAAATCCAAATGTGCAGGATTTTTCAAGGCGGTGCATCAACCTCCTGGAGTTAAAGGTTACCATATAAAAAGGATTAAAATTAAGTGAACATATTACAATATTAATAACTGTTCAAAAGAGCAAACCGGTGGAGCTCTTGATTAGTTTTTGCGAGGGAACGTCAAGTGCCAGCAGTAATGGTGTATGCTGTATAAATAGAAGACAGGCTCAATATTTGGAAACAAATACACCCCTTGTGACAAACAGAAGGTCATGTTGACCGACATTATATTTCTCTCATATGCAGTGTTTGTACAGTTTAACTCACACCCCTCCCCCAGGAAGTCGTCCTTCAAAGCATTGAGCCAGGGCAATGTGATTTTTAAAGTTTTTAGAAGCAAATGCAGTGGTGTTTCTAGAATTACATTTTCGGGTGGGGGCACACACTGGACAACAAATAAACTGGTAAAACTGTGGAAGTACCAAATATAGGTATATATATCATTCACTGAAAAAACATAGGTTTCAGGGATGTTGTAGTTAGAAATTAGCATTTAAAAAAACCTTAGAAATTCCCTGAAAAAACCACAGGTTTCAGGGACGATATGGTTAGTTGGACATTTCACTCGTACAAAATCAGAGAAATTTGTCCGTTATAGTTAATTGAGCTGGGGGCGCTAGCGAGCCCGAGGCAAGATGGTCGCACTGACGTGAGGCTCTGCCGGCAGGGCTAACAATCCCATAATAATCTGCGGACCGGTCGACCATCGGACCCCACCAATGACAGCACACTGTGGAGGAACTGGAGAGGAATCACCCGGTGTGCAGCAGTGCCGTGCTACGACTTTGTTGTACCAGAATCGTGGCGTTGAAGCTTTCACCGTAACCTTGATGGCGCACAAGATGGCAGCGTGACAGAACTGAAATACAACTCGGCAAGGAGGGGATCGGTGCGCATAGCTCTGGAGTCGCTACTGCAGTCACAGACTCTCAGTGCCAGTACTGTCAGGCACGTGGAAAATCGATTGGCAAATGTAATAATAAAGCCGCGACACAGAGTTGCGGCACTGTGAAAGATAGCGTGGGGTGCCACTGCGGAGGGCTGTGGCGGCGTACCAGAGTCAGCTTACGCCTGGGAGCCTCTTCATCGAGCACTGACTGCAAGTGCCATCACTTTGGGGCTGTGCATACCCTGGAGCCACACATGGGGAGGTGGAGCGCCTGAGCAACCCGATCTCACTCAGGGAGGAGCGGTGAGTGCGTGTACCTCTGGCCTCTGTTTAACAAAGGGAACGAGGTGCCATTAGTGCGGGGTGCTGCATAGCTGCAAGAGTACGACCCACATGTTGCTGCAGCGCTGGTGTCATCGGAATCCGGTGCATTTGCAAAGCGGTGTAGGACTATGTGGTAATGCCTGCTGGGTGCATTGAAAGTAAGTCCCATGTACAGCTGCTTTGGATGCTTGCTGTGGCTGCACTATAGGCAGCAGGTGCACTTGCCAACGCCTTGGCTTGACAACATAGGAGCTATTTTGAATTCAGGTGTCTGGTTCATATTGTTTCACCCAACAGTGGTTACTGGAGTGCGCCAAAAGTAATGCAGACGGTGACCCATATCGTAGGTGAGGCAGGGTGAGAACTTGCGCCTGTCTGCGTGGCGGATGAGGACCTGAACCTTCCTGCAAGGAGAATATATGTGGGGCATTGCAGTACGAGAGCAAGTAAATGGCTGCATGGCACGGTACTTGGGTGATCTTCTCTACAACTGCCCCCTACATGCCACCACGGGCAAGACTGATAAACAACAGCCCAAGATATCGTTTGAATCTCGCAGCTCGAGCCGTCAAGCAGGCACACACTCGGACACGGAGTTGGAGAAGCCTCAATCACGTTCCACCACACTAGAGCCACACTACAGGCTATGCAACAGAGCCTACAGGCCATTGATGGTAAAATAGACAATTTGTCCCTCAGGATGGACGAAATGGCAGCCACGTTGGATAAGCAGGGTGAAAGATTTACAGCAGCAGAACAACACATCTTTTCTGTGGAGGATGAGTCACACTCTATGACGTGCAAGTGCCAGGAAATGGAGAAACTGCTAGAGGTCATCAGGGTCAAAAACGAGGAGCTGGAAGCGCGTTCTCGGCGGTGCAACTAACGAATACTGGCTGTTTCCCTAGAGCACAAATACTGGCCACATGGAGGATTTGATAGAGGGCATGCTGAAGGATCTGTTTGGAGCGGAGCATCTCTCGCAGGTACTGATTGTGGAACGTGCGCATCGATCGTTGGCACCCAGGCCATCTCCGGCTGCACCACTGCGCCCCATCGTAGCAAAGATCTTAAACTACAGAGATCAGGACATGGTCCTTAGACTAGCGAGAGAAAAGCAAAACACGTGCTACCAGGGCAACATGGTGTCCTTTTTCCCTGACTTCACTATAGCGGTGCAGATAGCCCGCAGGGAATACACGGATGTGAAGAAGATGTTGCAGGGATTCTGCTTTTGCACATAACTATGCGCAGGAGACCAGGACCTCAGAGAATTGTGGTGTACCAGAAAACTCCCCTCAGAACCGAGAACCCCTTATCCGACTAGCTTAGTATCCCATTCGTTAACCTAGATCTAGCTAGGTGGTCCCAATGTATAGACAAACCAGAACAAGCAACTTAGATATTTCTCAGGAGTGGTGGGAATCCGAAATACCTGTTCGTACTTATTTGTTAGTCCACAACATAATAATACAGACACGGTAAAGTTTAAAGAGTTTATTTTATAAACCTCGTGTCCTAAGATGCAGTACTTTGGCTAACACTAGCAGACTAACAGTACAGATCAGAATCATTAGCATTATTATAATACCATATAGAATGAAAGGAGCAATCATACTATTAATGACAGTGGTATACGGCCACACTCCTTTCACTATAATCTAATACATTATTATTATTATTAGACTATTAGAAGGTCTCTTAGGCTAACAGGGGGGACCCCATACCGTATAGATCAGCTTAGTAGAATCACATCAAAGGATCAGCTCTCACAGCATGCATCAGCTCTTCTGTTCGAATGCATGTAAAACCAAACTGTTCTGCAATATTAAAGACGCTTGTCCTTCAAATATTGGCAGCTGTATGCATGATATGTCTAACAAGTGTCTACGATCAATCTAAACACAACACTCTGTACCTTCTAGTGACCCAGACGCGTTCTTTGCATGATGTACAGACCAAGGGCACATTTCACGGTTAAGAATGTGAAACAACAGTTTGTTATCCTGTAAGGCAAAGTCGAGTCAGCATTTCTAAAATGAATAACACATAACAACAGTGTTGTGTGCAGCGCAGCAGAAACGACAAGCTTGCTTGTTAACTATGATCTCGGTTATGCTAACTTAGTGTTGTAAATAAGGCGTGGCTTAATCCATCTCACAAAGAAACTTTGTGCGTTGGAGATACCATACACCATGTTATACTGTTGCAGGGATTCTACTCATGCACAGAACTATGCGCAGGAAACCAGGACTTCAGTGAATTGTGGTGTACCAAAAACTCACGTCAGTTCCCAGAGCCCCTATCCGACTAGCATCAGTGCCTCATTCGTTCTCTGCATCATCTTGAAGCTACCAATGATTAGACAACCCAGAACAAGCGACTTAGTGTACTCTCAGCAATGGTGGGAATCAGAAACACTTTTTTGTTATTATTCTCATATCAGTCCACAACAAGAGTAATCAGAGACACAGTAAAGTTTAAAATGTTTATTTTTAACTACGTGCCCTAAGGTGCAGTACTTTGGCTAACATAAGCAGACAAATGATTAAAAACAAAACCATCAGCATTGTTACAATACCATAGAAAATTAAGGGAGAAATCAAATTACAAATGATAGTGGAAAACAACCACCCTCCCTTCGCTAGTAAGCTAGTTTTATGAAACTAATAGAAGGTCTCTAGGCTTGAATGGGGAACCCCATACCGTAAATATCAGCTTAGGTGAATCACATCACAGGATCAGCTCTGCTCTGTGTCTGGAAAATGTTTTCTCCAAGTGTCTGAATCATGCATGCAAATGCAATATTAAAGGCACCTGAGTTTCAGATATTTGCAGCTGTGTGCGTGTTATGGCTAGAGGGTGGGCCGATCAACCTGAATTCAAAAGCATACATTGTTATTTGACCTTGACGGCTTCTGCACACAGTGTTCAGACTAAGGTCGTGGTGCACGTCTAGGGATGTGAACAACAGACCGTTCTCATGTGAAGAAAAAGCAAGCAAGCAGTTTTTCTTGTAATAACAGCTGCCTGCAGTGTCGTGTGCAAAAGCAGCAAAGTGGCAAGATGGCGTTTTACATCTAAAGCGCTTATGCTAACATAGCAATGTGTGCACATAGAACCCTGTCTCCACTACACCCTCCCTTGATCGGACCACAAACAAAATAGGGAAGCAAAGTAGGAACGCAGAGTTCAAGTTCGATTGAGACAGAACCAAGTTCATGTATTGCCAATCCATATAATTGGTAGTGACAGTTCGAAAAACTTTTTGACAGAGCCTATTGTGGAGTAAAAAGAAAAAATTTAAAAAAACTAATTTGGACGTGCGGAAGATGGACAACTTCCAAGTTAATCCATCAAAGTGTAGACACAATAAGTAGCAACTGCCTCCAAGAGGAAGTCATTATAATGTTCAGTAAAAGAGGCCGCCATCCAGTCATGTAAAGTAAATGAGCATACATGTTCTTCAATTACTGGAGCCTCTAGCACAATCAGAGGGCAACTTGTGTGTTCTTCAAGATAACTCCTCGCCAAGAAGTCATATGCTGCCGCATATATATCCCAATTTCCTAGGACTCCATGTGCCGCTCCACAGGCCATAATCCCGATGCCAGAACAGTCCTACTCATGAGCCACCAAGGGACTCATTAGTCGATCATAATCTGGTGCTTGAGACACCGTGTTCGAGAGGCACAAATCCAGAGCCCATTCGAATGGACAATCTAGGCAATGGAAAACAGGCTGCACGCATGTAAAGTAAGAGAACCGGAAGGATCATCCATAGGCCACGCATAAAGTGGCCAGCGGTAATGTTCCATAGTATTCAAGCATCCGGTTGCACAGCTGAGACAGCCGCGGTGGGTTGTCGTGTGATACAGATCGTTCAGCCATTGTGGAGCAAACAAACCAACAGGAGCACACCAGCAGTCAGGGCAAGAATCAATGGTAGCCCGCCGAAGACGCTGGAAAAAATAGAATGAAAAAATGCCAGTATCACACCAAATATTGTTTGGAAGGAGGTCATGAGGCCGAAGCCCACAATTTTGAAAAAATGCACCAAGCCAGTTGTTGAAGAGGCATTGAAAATAGTATGAAGCAGAGCACCAAAATGAAGGGCGAGATCAGTATTTAAAAGCGCATGCACCTCGGTGCGGGTGTTTGCCACGTGAAGGACGAATGTTTCACGGGAGTAAGTCAGAGCGACTTCTTTTTGAGACAATAGGGCCCTTATTCTGCTCACCTTGTTGAACTCTGCTTTCAAGGTTGGGATGGAAGGCCAGATGGATACATCCAGTCTTCCATGATGGGGGGGGGGGGGTAGGAGGACATTTTTACAGCATACTACGCATTGTGAGACAGTTACAATGTACGGAATCCCCACTAGCATCCCGCAGCATGCCTCATTATTTAAAAGTAAATAGCTACCGTTAGCTAATAATGTAAAAGTGGGTGTAATTGCTGGCACAGGATTTCCCTTCAGAATGCAAGCTAAATACGGTGCCTGAACGTTGCAGGCACTATGCAATTGGATGTTCCTACATACTACTGAGTGATCAGGTGTGGAAGTGCATTCCTCTCCTTTTAAATAACCTTCTTTACCCTCTCGCATGCACCTGTACGTAAATGGGAGCGACCAAACTTCATGCAGGAAAGCAGTACCCAATGGTTCATATCTGCCTAGGGCATAATGTTTCATACATGAACTGAACTTAAACAATGGAAACGGCAAGGTGATTAAACTATGGATAAGCCACACAGCTAAGTTCAATTCGGCCACAGAGAAAGGTAAAGGTTCCAACTTTTCAATATGCAATAATGAGTATGTTGCATCTTTCATGGACATGAACTGTTGTTTTGCAGTCAGATTAAACGGCAGGAATAAAGATGATGTATTCATGTAGTCCCAGGGAACTTTCCCAGCCTTCAATGTTTGTAAAGTCCATGCAAACTGCATTATAGAACGTGATTGATTTTGACCATGGTATAAAACAGACATATCATCCAGTACTATATCCACAACAGATGAAACACTATTATCTAATGTGTAAATTCTGGAAGAAAGGGTGTTAATGCTATTATCGATTTTCCAAATTGGCTTGATCAATAGCCCTCAATCTGGATGCAGCTTCAACTTGAGATAATTTCCAAACTTCATTATAAACAGCATACACCCATCTTTTGGACCTACCACCCACAGAACCCTTAACAAATTCATTCAAATCAACTTTGTCATTCAATTTTAATAAATGAAGTTTAACAGATGCCAACGTGGAATGTTGCAGCCAGTTCTGACATAACTTCCCTACAGAATAGGTAGTTACAGAATGGGAAGATTCAAATTGGGGGTCCACTCTAACCTGTGTATAGCCAGGGTATAGACCCAGGAAACGATGTTGACAGGAATCTGAGCTCTTCTGCCATATTAACCACCCTTCAGGGTCTAGGTTGGAAATGTTGAAGGATGTATTAGTAATGAATGACTGCAGCGCATCAAGGGACAGATCTGTGTGACTATTCCATTTTGGATAAGCACCCAGATCAGGAATAGAGGGGGAATTCATCTTTTTAGAAGTAGCCAATCCAAAGCAGGTGGTTTGAAAAATTGTAGAATTCAAAAACAACATTTGGTTTGGGATAAGGCAAGCATGATGCAGAGCTTCTGTACCGTGTACCTGCCATGCTTTAGAACCCCGAACAGATTTAAGATCAATGGTATCTTTCCACAGCTCATAGCCCCCAATAGCCAATTCATCCATAAACGACTTGGAATACAATAATTTAGTGTGGGTCAGTCTAACTTTGGAAGCTGACTAAGCAGCCACTTCAAAATAAAAGGCTTCAGTTTCAGATACACTGAAATCAGTAAAATATGTAAATTTGTCCACTAGAGTTTTGGAACTGACTTCAATGGGCGCTGGGCAATGTTCCCATTGCGTATAATTAACAACATTTCTAAATGTATTGGCTTTATGTAGGAAATGATGGCCATAGTGTTGGTAGCAAAACAACTCCCATAATTTGCCGTGTCTAAATACAAATCTTCAGCATCAAAAGCAGCATAATATTTCAAATCCGAAAAAAGAGCCTCTACGGCGTGGACATCCCAATCATCGGAGCGTATATTTTATTTAACAACATCCCCCATCGAAACACGATGTACATTGGGGATATTAATCACCTCTGTGGGACCACAGGCCAGGCAGTAATATTCACAAAAGTCTGGTCCCTTTTCATGATGTGCGATGAGGAGTGGGGTGCCAACGTTCAATCAATTAATCTAATTGTAGATCTTTCAGTGAGATAGTGTACATTTATTAGACAAAAAAATACAACCACAAATCCAATGGACATAACCAAAAAAATAATTATGAGCACCAGCCAAATGTAAGTCCAAGGGGGAATTAAAAAATGTCTTTTAAACCAACCAGCAAAAATAGAAATTTTTGATGGGGCATTGGAAGTTATAGAGTTAGTGTCAAATGAAAAACGAGACTGGTCAACTGCACTTGAATGTAAACCAGGCAACGACACATCTGTGGGATAAGTATACTCAGTATCTTCAGTTGGAGCACCAGCCGGTGGAGTCAATAAAGGATTAGTAACTGTATGCATCTCAATGGCAATGTCAGGCCTGTAGGTAGTTGCCAGAGCCAAAACAGAATTTATCAGCATTGCTGGACAACAGACCGCAGGAGTCATACTAAGAAGAATCGGCCACTCGCTGTAGTTTGACATTGTCAATGGAGATGTACCTGTTATCCTTGCGACCAGGAAGTGGAGGTAAAATGACTGTTCTTGTACCCTGCACGCCAAGCACTGGTACTGGAGCACAATAAGAGGGGCTGAACTCCTTCTTCTTCTCCACCTTCGCACGGACCAGGTCACCAACTCGAGGTAGCCAGCCAACTACCGGAATATGAAGCGCAGCATCAGTTGTGGAGGGCAAGTGTTCCTTTGCAAGACTGTCTCTGGTCTCTTGTAGATTCTGTAATACAGCACAGTGATCATCTACGTCAAAGGGTGCGGCTGACGCCGCAATGTCTAGACCATCAAGGTCAAGGACAAACATCTTTATGCCAAAGAGCATTTTGTATGGGGTCCGCCCACCTAGAGACCTTCTAGGGAGATTATTAAGTGCACGTTCAATGCTAAACAGATGGGCCAACCAGTTCCTGCCAGTACCTAAAACCCTAGCTGTCAGGGATTGCTTTAAGTCACGGTTCATCCGCTCCACAACACTATTGCCCTCAGGCCGGTATGGAGATGAAAATTTTACTTGGACCCCCAAAGATCTCATGGCTTCTTTGTATGCCTTAGAGGCGAACGCAGGACCTTGGTCAGAATGAAGGGTACCACATGCAAAAATTCCCACAAAGACACGCAAATCCCTGATGACAGTTCGAGCATCATCACTCCGTTGTTGCCAGACCCAAAGAAAACGTGTGCACAAATCCACTGCAACTAAGATATACTTATACTCAGTATCAGAGGAGAAAGGACCGCAGTGATCTAAATAAACACACCCAAGTGGTTTATTAGATATGTACAACTGTGTTTGAGATGGGCGCACAGCAGTCGAAGGTTTTATCTGCTGGCAGATGTCACAATTAAGAACATACAAAAAAGGAACAAGGAAACCCTGAGGTCAGATGGGACCAGGGGTAGACAAGCATTTTCAAGGAACAGTGGTCCCATTCAAGACGAGTCAAAATAAATCTCACAATTACTACAATAAGGAATTGGAATTCAAGAGAATGAACAATGCATGTGATGAAAGAAAGTTTTTATTTTGATTTTTAGAAACCATAATAAATAACAAAATGAGTGAGCTAGCCGTGAGGAGGTTAGAAGGGAAATCAGACGATTTCCTTAACCCAGGCTGGTGACTTAAAAAGGTGACTTTAGAATAAACAGTGCAAATACATAAAGTCAAATCAACATCTCATACTCAGAAAACAAATGTACAGTAAGGTTTTGAGTTTAGAGACGTAGGTCGACGACGTTTTGATCCCCATACGGATAGTGGGATCTCTTCAGGACAAGGCGGTGGTAAGGATGCCTGGGAAGTTAGCCTGGGTAGGTGGGGGAAATAAAAGGAGGGAAGGAAAGGGAGGAGGGTGGGTAAAACAGGGGGGGACAAGGAAAGGTGGAAAGAAATAGGTTAACGGTAGGTGCTTGATAAAACGAAAAATAATAATATATGGAGGTAAATTGGGTAAGTACCGAGTGAAAAAACCAGGGTGGGTGAGGATGGGGGAGGGGGGTCTGTCGAGAAAATAAAAGAGGGGGTAAAAAGGGGAGTGGGGGAGGAGGGAGCAGGAAAAGCGACCAAGGGAAGCTGTGGTGGAGGCAATAGAGAGGGTGAAAGAAGGCCCGTGTGTGGCAGGTGCCAGAAGAGAAAAGCTGGCAAGGAGGGGGAAAAATAGAGACAAAATTGAGAGAGCCGAGGGGGCTGAGAGACAGGTGTGGTAGCTAAGGTAGAGCGGGGGCAAAGCGATGGCTGGAAGGCTCAAGTGTAATAGTGCAATTGGGCCCCGCCTGGCACAGAGTAGGACTTACTAGATAGCCACAATTAAGAACATAAGCACAAGTATGTTTATACAATCCGCGCCACCAGTAACGTTGTTGTAAGAGAGTAACAGTCGCCAAAATGCCGGCATGGGCAGAAGCCATACCTTCGTGAGCTGCTGTTAGCAAGGAAAGTCTGCAGTCCGCATAGGGAATCAATCTGTCACCAACTTCGTTAATTCTCACATAGGGAACTTTATCAGTACTTAAATGATAAGAGTATTTAGAAGGGAAACCTCTAGGGTAATTACTTTCCTTCTCTTTTGCAGCAATAGCTGCCAAGATGTCATCATCAATCTTACTTTTGGATCTTGTAACTGCTGCTACCAAATATGTTGCCACTGCTGTTTTCGCTGCTTTGTCAGCTAAGCTGTTTCCGACAACGTAGACACCTACTTGATGGTGCCCAAGAGTATGAATTACATTCACGAGCGGCAGATGTTGTTTAAGATCTGCGACTCGAACCCAAAGCATTTTATGTTTGATTATGCTACGTTTGGAATCACAATACTCATTTTGAGGCCAATAGAATAAATTGTCATTGAAAGACTGAACACAGTCAAAAGAGTCACTCACTATAAGAGTAGTAACACGAGGATCAGCAAACTCCAGTGCAAGCACCAGAGCACGTAGCTCTACCAACTGGGCGGTACAATCACCCAATGTCTGCGTGTGCACGACATCAGATTTGAATTCACCATTCACGAAAGTACCAGAGTCTGCAGTGAGGCATAAAAGATGTAAGTGACATCCGGCGATGTCAAAGAAGTGGCCAATTGTATCCAACGTGGATGCAAAGCTTTACAATCAGGTACACTGGCTTTCGTTACTGCCTCTAGGGCAGGATACAGTGTGACAACCAACATGCGTTTTCCTTACGACATCGCTCTCTCTTTCAGAATCGCCATCGGCACTGCAGTTAAAACTGTCTCGAAAGTGGAAAACCACATTTCAGCTGAAGTGTACAAGTGTGATTTGTAAGCAATGGGGACTGTGTCGCCCTCATTGAACGTTAAGTAGGTGAAACCCACCTCGCCAGGCACAATTCTTATTACCAGGTTAGTGTGGTTATCACGAGTCAATAAGTATTTTGAAGCAAGAAGATCAGCCTGCAAAAATTGCAGGATAGCTGAATGTTCTGGCAGCCAGCTCGATTTAGAAAAAGTAGGTTGTACCAAGGCATATAGTGGCTTGATACGCTGGGCATACTCGGCAATGTAAGTACGACCGAAATTCCAAAAACCCAGCAAAGATTGTAGTTTCATCAGTGGTGTTGGAGCACGCAAACATGCGCACTTCTCCAGGAAGTGAGGTGCTAATCTTCGATCTTCGTTGCTGAGTTCATAGCCCAAAAACAACACTGTATACTCTGCATTGTGTGACTTTGCAAAGTTACATTTGTAACTGAAGTCCGCAAACATGACAATGATGCGGTCAACGCGACACAGATGCGGCCATAATTCGCCATCTGTGAGATAGATATCATCAACATACGAGTACGCATCAGGGTCACTGCTCTCTAACAGAGAGACAACACGAGCGGCAAAGACGCCTGGACTTTTTTTGTAGCCCATGGCTAATCTTTTAAACTGTTTCTGCTTGCCGCCGGAAGTAAAGGCTGTCCATTGACTACTAATGGAGGACAGATTGTGGCTATAAAAGAGAAAAGACATTAGAGATGTCAAGTGTGGTCTTAAACTTTTTTCTCATAAGACTATCAACGAGGCCAGAACTGTGGGTATTCTGAACTGCACAGGTCCGACAATGAGAGTTCAAATGCCAGTAATCCAAAACTAGGCAGTACGACCCATCAGGTTTGGTTACAGTGAATAAAGGATTATTCATGGGTGACACACAAGTTTCAATAACACCTTGATATTTCAATTGTTCAAGGATTTCTGCGACGTGTGATCTAGCTTCGCGGCGCATGGCATATTGGGGTTGTGGCTGGGGCATAGACCGTAATGGAATCTCATGGCTTGGCGACAACGTATCCCACCCAACCTGAGTATGGTACAACGCAGGAGCAAGTACCTGAGCCCATTCTTTCGCAAAGTTCTGAGCGTGGTCCTTTGGCACAGTGTGCACAAAAGATGGGAGGATTACCTCTTCCCCTCTAGGAGCGGCCAAAACAAATGCTGGGGGCCAGTCTGCCTCTGCTAACAGAATGTCATATGTAGAGGTCAGATTTTCCCCAAAAATCCCTTTTATGGTACGTTGTATGTCACCTTCTATTAAAAGGACTATGTCATATAGTCTGTCAAAGGGAGTCACTCTAGTATCAGCAGTTTCTACAGTAATGAACGTGTCAGTTGCTGTCCCCTTCAGATATGGACGCAGTGCTTGCCGCACTACTGTAACCTCCGCTGCGCTGTCTAGCAGCGTTAGTGCCCAAGTCAGGTTGCGAAGCTGCGTTCTCACTATCTGTGGCATACCTCGCTGTTAGTGCAGCAACTTTCTTTTTTTGAAACGGGGGACGTTGTCGTGCAAATTTGTTCTGCTTGCCTTTACCGTCAGTCTGGCGGGGCTGCTCATGTGCTTGTTGGGCACCCTGACCTTTGCCACGTTCTCCTCCACCGGACTGTGAGACCGATGTTTCCTGTGAAGAATGAGGAGAACGTTGTTCAGGAACCTGAAATCTATCAGGAGACCTAATCCTAGTGCGATCGTGCAAATCATACGTGCGTTCAGTAGTTGCTTGGACCGGCGACGCGGGACTAGACCCATGTTTCTGTTGCTGCTTCCCCTGTTTTTTAGCTTTCCAGTTTTGTTTAGGAAAAGCTGGACGTTCGTCTTTAGAAGACGTCCCTGTCTTAGTTTGCGGTTGCGTAGTTGTTGTCTGAACAAAAGGCTTAACCCCCAAACTATTGCGGCCAATGGTCTTATAAGCCTCCGCAATAATCTTTGGTAACTGCCAGGGTTTATCGAGGTCGTCGACGAGGCGCAGTGCATTAGAAACTTGAAAGTTAACCGCATCTCCCTTGACATTAGCAAGGATGAGCGTGGCAACTACGTCGAACATGCCGACAAGCCTCATCCCTAACTCGACCGCCGCCTCCGGACCGTGTTGATCTTGAACACATTTGATCACGAAGGGCAGTACAGTCATAGACGGGATGCCGAAGCACTTCGAGTAGACTGCTGCAAACACTTTACCCCAGTTATCACAATCAGCTAGCTCTTGGACCAAGTCTTTCTGCAAACTAATGGTGAGGATCCTGTGTTTTTCCACAGGAGTAGAATTTTGAAAAACAGCTTCCAGCTGGTCAGATTTCTCAGCAAGCCAATAAGGCATATCTTCCTTATTTTGGGGGCGCTTGCCCATTACCGAATTAACCATGACGGGACTAATAGTAATCCCGGCCGGGCCGGCTGGTTGCGCCGCAACCCCAGGTGTCCCCACCTGGACATTGCGTGAAACGTATTGTACTAAAGCCCTATGTACCGTAATTAGGACGGTATGGAGGTGAAGTAACTCATCCACCGGGGCTTGCAAATAACGTGGATGTGGTGTAAACCCAGCCAAGACTGGCCAAGTGGCCCCTGGAATGGACAAGGGGCACAAACGAACCGGTGTAACCGTGTGGGGGAAGGCACCATTGAACCATATGCGATGCTGCCAAGCAGAAATTGGAATTTCCTGCGTCCTATATGGCATGTAATTAGCCGGGACTGCCGTAGGACTGTATGAGTGAAACGTATTATCATCCGCATTCACCTCCGGCAAAGTAACCCAAGAGTAAAATATCTCATAGGGATGCGATGCATCGACACTCACTACAAAGATAATAGACATCCCATCGTCAGGCACCCTGAACTGCGTCAAATGACGCCGGAGAGGTGCGCAACTATGCGCTGCAATTACAACTTCAGCCATAAGGACACAGGGAAGAAAAACAATCTATATAAACGGTAGCACAAAAAAGGTATATGATAAAATGAAACCTTTTTAATTGTCAAGCTTGAGAGAACCTATATATTAACTATGTAGGTAGGTTTAAACCTTCACTCCTGCTAACCGGAAACAAGAGTGAGGGTATTGTGGACTAATATAAGCACTACTAAGGCGTCTCAATCATAAGACCAAACGTTAGGTGCGCCATGTTGGAGGGATTCTGCTCATGCACAGAACTATGCGCAGGAAACCAGGATCTCAGTGAATTGTGGTGTACCAAAAACTCACCTCAGTACCCAGAACCTCTATCCGACTAGCATCAGTGTCTCATTCGTTCTCCGTATCATCTCGAAGCTATCAATGATTAGACAACCCAGAACAAGTGACTTAGTGTACTCTCAGCAATGGTGGGAATCAGAAACACCTTTTTGTTATTATTCTCATATCAGTCAACAACAAGAGTAATCAGAGACACAGTAAAGTTTAAAATGTTTATTTTTAACTACGTGCCCTAAGGTGCAGTACTTTGGCTAACATAAGCAGACAAATGATTAAAAACAAAACCATCAGCATTGTTACAATACCATAGAAAATTAAGGGAGAAATCATATTACAAATGATAGTGGAAAACAACCACCCTCCTTTCGCTAGTAAGCTAGTTTTATGAAACTAATAGAAGGTCTCTAGTCTTGAATGGGGAACCCCATACTGTAAATATCAGCTTAGGTGAATCACATCACAGGATCAGCTCTGCTCTGTGTCTGGAAAAGGTTTTCTCCAAGTGTCTGAATCATGCATGCAGATGCAATATTAAAGGCACCCGAGTTTCAGATATTTGCAGCTGTGTGCGTGCTATGGCTAGAGTGTGGGCCGATCAACCTGAATTCAAAAGCATACATTGTTATTTGACCTTGACGGCTTCTGCACACAGTGTTCAGACTAAGGTCGCGGTGCACGTCTAGGGATGTGAACAACAGACCGTTCTCAAGTGAAGAAAAAGCAAGCAAGCAGTTTTTCTTGTAATAACAGCTGCCTGCAGTGTCGTGTGCAAAAGCAGCAAAGGGGCAAGATGGCGTTTTACATCTAAAGTGCTTATGCTAACATAGCAATGTGTGCACATAGAACCCCGTCTCCACTACAATACCCAGCCAGACCAAAGATCACGGTAGACAGCAAAGTGAAGATTTTTCAACCATCTAGAGCAGCGCAGGACTTTCTGAAGCAAATTCACACGAAACGGAAAGCAGCGAGGAGTAATAAGTTCCCTACACACTCAGAGAGATCAGATACAGAGGACTAAATGTTGTCTGCTGTCCTCACAGCACCTCATAACGACTTCTGGAAGGTGGTAAGGTAACTTTTCGCAATATGGAGTCTCTGACCAGTGGGGAACTCCTGAAGGCGGTCCGAAGAGTGCAGGGGTATCACCTGCGCTGGCAAACTGATTGTTTCAAAGGACTGTAAGTAATTATGTTGTTACCAGTTGTTTGTAAATGGACTCTTAGACAATGTTGATGGGGTTTGGACAAAAGGTGCCTTGTTTTTTTTTTTTTAGACTCAGGGTGGTGTGAACGCCCAGTTAAGAACTTTTACACTGTTTGGATGTCATGTCCTGAGGGCGGGTATAATAAATAAAGGGGCAGATTTATGAGGCCCTTGCGCCTCATTTACGCCGCCGTTGCGTCACTTTTGTGACGCAGCGTCGGCGCAAATCCTGCGCCATGGTGCGGGGTATACATAACGTGACGCATCTGGGAGATGCGTCACGTTGTGAAGCTCTGCGCCACATATAGGCGTTCCGGCGCGTGGGGGGGTGTTCCGTCGCAGGAACGGCTCCTAAAAATGGCTGAGTGAAATCTACAAGATTTCACTCAGTCACTATTGAGCCCATGCTGCGTCAAAACCCTGCGCCTGCTTGAAGCAGGCGTAAGGATTGACGCAGCATTGTGCAGATAGGGCACCCCAGAGCCTTGCTGGAGCTGCGTCGCGCTTGCGACGCAACTCCAGCAATGCGCCACTTTTACGGCACAGATGCGTGACGCATCTGTGCCGTTTTTGCCCCATGGTGCGCCGCATTATAGATGCGGCGCATCCATGATGGCGGAGCTGGGGCGCAAAATAACTGGCGCATCCCTGCTGATATGCAGGGATGCGTCATTTATTATAAATCTGCCCCAAAGTTTCCTTCACTTCAGTATTGTGTCTTTTTCAAAGATGGTACTCCTGTTTTAGAGATAGGTTCTTGAAATAGTATGCTATGTATGCGGGGGATCTCCTATTATTTGCAGATGGAGGAGGTACTTTATGCAATTAGAGTCTATATACATGTGGGACCTCCTTAGGTCGCTCAAAAGAGTACGGGGGTTTCAGTTACTATGGCCAACTGATTGTTCCAAAGGGCAGTAAGTAATTTTGGTCTTACCATCTGTTTGGTAAATGGACTCATCGACAGTGTTGATGGGGCTTGAACAAATATTTGCCTTGTTTCTTTAGGCTCGGGGTGTCGCTGAAACTCAGTTGGGAATTTTTGCACTACTTAAATGGCAGGACCTGAGGGCGGGTATAGTAACACATCTCATTCATTTTAGTATTGTGTTATATTTAATGATGGTGGGCCTGTTTCAGGGATTAGTTCTTGTAATGGTGAGCTATGTGTGGGTGGGGTCTCCTACTATTTGCAGACAAAGTGGATCTGCGAGAAACGTAAGATGTGAGACGGCGGGTCCAAGGAGATATTGTCCGGCCACACCTGTTCTGCAGGTGGGTCATGGGTACCTGGCCGCCCCCCATGTGAGTATTTCCCAAGAGGTTTGCTATGTTTTTTGCAATGTTATTTGGGACATGTCTTTGACATGATTGGGATGCTGAAGTGGGTGGGGGGTGTAGGGTTTGCTATATTTTTTTAGAAGTGTGACGCAAATGTTACAACAGGATTTGATTTGATTTGATTTGATTTAAATTATTTCTAGAGCGCACGTATACCAGCGGTTTCTTGGCGCTAAGGATGATATGGGTCAGTGGCTCGCCGAGCACTGGGCAGTGCATACACGACAAATTCTTTTCACACAATATGGGGCTGCAAGAGGGTGACATTCGACTGTTGACATGGAATGTGAGGGGACTGAATAACCCTAAGAAGATCAGACAGGTGTTTGCATATCTTGACAGACATCGCGTGCAACTTGCACTATCGCAGGAGACACACCTGACACGGGTAGGGGAAGGCAGGATTGGTGGTCGCTGGGCAATGGTAAAAGTAGCCACCTCATACTCCAGCTATGTTATAGGGGCAATGATACTGGTAAAGAAAAGGGACACTATTTAAGCTACTTTCAACGGAATCGGATCATCTAGGGTGCTTCACATTGGTACAGGGGAATCTGGCGGGAACAGTGCTCATGATTATCAACACACATGGCCCAAATGTCGATGATCCCGACTTTTATCAACGCCTTAAAACTAAACTATTTCAGTTGCACTCCGATCTGGTGATATGGTGGAATGGGGCGGGCAACATGAACACATATTTGGATCCAGACACAGATAGAAGCACTACCACTCTACGGCAGGGTAATTGATTGACCAAAGTGATTAATGATATTATGCATACCTTTCATATGCGAGACATTTGGAGGGACAGACATCCGCATACTAGAGAGGAAACTTTCATCTCGATAGTACATATATCATGGACCAAGGTGGATTACTGGATACTCTCGAAGTCCATGGCATCTTGGGTAACTGGGGTAAGGCATAATCCACGAACGCTCTTCGATCACGCCCCAGTAATGTTGGATATCAATATTCCGACTAGGCACCATCAACCATTTCAGTGGTGTTTGCAGCTGTATTCTCTTCTAGATCCTGTATTTAAGGAAGGTGTACATCAAACTATCAAATTGTTCTTTGAGGAGATCGTAGGCACAGTAGAGGGCACGGGCATGCTTTGGGAAGCCTTTAAGGTGACCATCAGGGGGACCTGCATTGGGCTTCAGGCTGGGGTACTAAAGACATTACGGCCGCATATTCAACATATAGAGAAGGTGATAGCGCGGCATGAAAAGGAATATGACTGTATGTTGAACATACATAAGTTGGCAGAGATCAGGACCCTAGTGTCTGAATACAATGATACAGCAGAGCAGGAAACACAACATACGTCTAGGTGCTCGAAGGTTATGGCTTACAGTGAGGGTTGTCGTCCGAGTCGCACACTGGCAGCCAAAATCAAAGGGGTGAGGACTCGGGAATATGTCACCGAAATAGAGGGGCCGAATGGAACGATATATCATAACTCCCTAGATATAGTTGACTGCTTCCGAGACTATTACGCCTCCTTGTATGAATCCGGAGACAAAGCTGGCAGTGAGGAGATCAGAGATTTCTTTGTGGAATTGGCATTAGCCTGGCTTTCAAACGGTCAATGGGAGTACCTAATGCAACCCCTCACGTTAAAGAGGCCATACAGACGTTACCATACGGTAAAGCTGCGGGTATGGATGGACTGCCAGAGGAATTCTACAAGGATTTCATTGACCTGCTAGCTCCACACATGGTGAATATGTATAGCGAAGCCTACGACAAAGGTTTGCTCCCCCCACCCTTAGGGAAGCATTAATTGTTCCTTTGCTAAAGACAGGGAAACAGGTAGACAGTTGTGAGTCGTTTTGCGCTATCTTTGTTGAATATTGATACAAATATAATTGCTAAAGTTATTGCTACCAAATTATGTCCGCTGTTGCCCGCCTTGGTCCTCCCGGATGAGTCGGGCTTTGTACCGTCCTGGTCTACGTCTCATAATCTGTGCACTTTATTTGCGATTTTACACCAACTTGATCCAGAATGTAGAGCAGTAGTGGTGTTACTCAAGACCGCTAAGGATTTTGATTCAGTTAGATGGGGGTATATGTTTGACAGGTTAAGGAGAATAGGTCTGCCATTCTCATTCATACAATGGATAGAGATTCTCTATACAGCACAGATGGCGAGGGTGCGACTCAACAATTGTCACTCTAAACCTTTTAAAATACGCAAAGGAACCAGGCAGGGGTGTCCACTCTGCCCTATCCTTTTTGCCATCGTGATGGAGCCTCTGGCCTGTGTTGTGCGACAGAGATACGCAAGAGAAGCCCTACAGTTCAGTCAACGCCTCCTGATAAACACCATTTATGCGGATGACATGGTTTTGTATATCCGAAGAACTTGCATTCAATTATCTAGGAATACAATAAATAAGAATTAAGTGAGGTAAATCTTCTGTCTTTCCACTCACTTCTAGTACATTGCAGTTCGAAATGGAATACCCACTCGAAGTCAACTGATCCTGTCAAGTACCTGGGGGTGTAGGTGCACTCTGATCCCGAGATAGTGTTGAGAAAAAACTTTGGCAGAGCTCTGACTTCCACGGAAAAACAGGTGAATGGATGGATTGGCCTGCCTCTCTCCCTAGCAGATAGAATAGCAGTAATAAAAATGGTCATTCTTCCTCGGTTTCTGTACCTCTTCACTAATGTGCCTATCAAATTAACAAGGGTTTTCTTCTCACGGCTGCATTCAACACTAATACGCATGGTCTGGGCAAGCAAGAAATACAGGTGTAGCTGAGGTTCTCTTACAAGACCGTATTCACAGGGGGTGGTTCGCAGCACCTGATCTGTATTTGTACTATTTATGTGCACAGGCCCAATTTGCACACTACTGGTTCCCCCCCCCCTTTTTATTCCACACGTGGCGGTGGAGGCGGACTATATGGCCCCTGATCATTTAGTGGCATTAATTTCCAAGGCAAACTATACCTATCCGTTCAGAGACATGTGCACTGCAGACTTTACGGCACAGGCATGGCGTGCTATGGCGAAATGTGCAGGCAGACAAATTGTTCTTCCAATAGCACACCATCCTAAACTATCGGTGACCAAGGACAAAAGGGTGTTGGGAATACTGGCGGATATGGGTATAGCTACAATGGGTGATGTTTACCCCGAGGGTACCATCATCTTGATGGAGAAGATACGCGACCGACATCACTGTGCGCTAATGTCAGTTTTCATGTATTACAGGCTGCGGGAGGTGCTCAAGGCCTTTAATGACAGACACCCCACTGAACCAGTCACCCTGAGCCCCTTACAGACATTATTGGCAGGCCTATCACGGGGTAGGTTGGTCACCCGACTGTACAACACCATCCAATCTAACACCGCACCTATTCTCAGCAAGGCACAACAGCGATGGGAACAGGCACAAGGTAACGCTCTTAGTGAGGAGGAATGGGAGTTCAGCTGCTCCATGACCAGACGTCTGACGGTTAATTGTAATTTACGCATAATTCACTTTAAATATTTACAGCAGTAATATTTACATATTTACAATCCCCTCCAATTGCATAGGTATGGCCTGGGAGAGACAGCTAGATGCAAACTATGTGGGTCGCAGGAGGCTGACTTCATTCATCTCGCATGGGATTGTCTCAGGGTTAATGAATTCTGGGTGTTGGTTACACAAGCCTTAACAGTCATGGTGTTGGAGAAAGTGGAGTGCTCCCATGGAATTGCTTGCTGGGGCTGGTGAAGTGCTTAAAACCTCTTGACCAGTAGTAATGCTGACCACATTACTACTGGTCAAGAGAAAAGTGGCACAAAGATAGGACAGTAAAAAGGCACCGAACTTTAAAAACTGGATACAAGACTTGGGGGCATAGTATTAAGGACATGCGATAATTATCGCAAATCGCGCTTAGCGCGATTTTTCATTATTGCCGTCAATCGCTGGAGTTGTTAGCGGCATATTAGCAACGCTTTGCACAATGACGATGTACACTCCAGTGATAGATGGTGATAATCAGCATTTGCGTGAGAAAAGCAGCAATAATGTTAGTGCACTATTGAAAACCTTGATGATAGGGGAGTGTGGACTTTACATGTCAATCCACCTCCCATTGTGAATATAGCTTAGTCAAGTTGGAAGCAGGTGTTAAATTCCTGCGATAACTGTGGTTACCGCGGCTTTTTTATCGCTTATCCCGCATTGATAATAGGGTGATGTTGTGTTGGCGACGGATTCCATGAGGATTAAGTGAGGAACGCCTACTTTGCATGTCATTAGCGATAAATATCGTTGAAATGTAAAGTTGAAAGAAAAAGACAGCTAACTCAAGGAAACTGGCGCTAAAGCTTGTGAGCAAGTCCTTGTAAATAGTGAGCTATGTGCCGAAAAAGCTGCGATATGTCTCTTGATAATATGCCCCTTGGTGTTTTGCAGAGACCAACTGGTATACTATGCCGAAGAACAGCGCCTTCTAGGCCTAAAGATGTTTGGTCCTCACTAATGGCCTATTTACTGTCTAGCCCTCAGGATGTCACAGGTGACACAGGTTCACCCTAGAAGCCTTGTGGTGTAGTGTATGACGGTGTGGGTAAATGTAATGAATCTGGTTGTACGATGATATACTGTAAAATCAATGTATCCTGTTGTCACTCTGGGTTTCACTGTTGCGTGCAATACGCATAAGTTGTACGTTTTGGAAATGCAAAAATAAAATATATTTTTTTTCAATTAGTTGAGCTAACTATAACTCACACCCCCGCAATGCACTGCTGATGACGTCACATATTACATCATTCATGACATAGTCAGTGACATCACTGATGACATAACTGATGACATCACTGAAGACATCATCCAGTGACTGTGTGTTTCCGTGAAATTAAAATGTTTTATATATATATATATATCTATCTATATCTATCTATTATCTACTGGCGGTCGCCAGTAGATAGTTATAGTTAGGACCCTGTTTCCATAGGAAATCCGCAACATTCTATTTGGAATAACTTTGGCGCCGGTCGCGAAATTTTCAAAACTAATGGGGCGCTACGCTCCGCTCCTACCCTGAAAATCTCGGGGGGATTCGTCAAGCGGGGGCTGAGAAAAAAGGGGGTCCCAAAACGCGTTTTCCCCATGCATTTTTCCATAGGACCTTTAGACACAGCTACAGCCCGAACGGCTGAACAGAGTTACTTGAAATTTGGCAGAGAGGTAGTCTACAGGTCAAGGAAGTGCCTTTTGTAGGTTTGGTGTAAATCTGTTCAGTAGTCCCTGAGAAAATAGCATTTAAATCAATATATATATCTGTGGCAGCTTACCGTGCGCTTACCGTGCGCTTACGGTAAGCTTACCGTACGCGTACGGTGCCGTGCGCGAGCGCGATTCTGATTGGCTGTTAGATCTTAGTAAACATTCGAATCGGTCAAAACCAGGAAATGGCGGCCGCCATTTTCTCTTTCGCACTCTGAGGGGTGGAGGAAAAACAAAGTTGGATATCAGGAAAAGGGGCAGGCTAGACAGCTCCTAACCACCTAGCCTTGGTTAGGGTGTCCCAAAAGAACCCCCAAGGGCAAAAAATCTTTTTTTTTTTTTTTTTTTCAAAACGCCGATTGCGCGTACGGTAAAAAAATAATTAAAAAAAATATATATATCCTCAATTCCCCCCCCCCGTGTGCAAAAGGTGCCCGAAGGTCACCTTTTGTGCATGGCATATATTAACACTGAACATTTAATCGATAAACTTTCACAAAGAAGCGCATAATATGTCCTCCGTGTGCGGACGGTGCGCGAAGCGCATGGTGCGTACATGGCCCATCCAGCGTAACGTGGGCACGCGGTGCGCTACGCGCACCGCGTGCCCACCGTGCGTGCACGGCACTAACTGCGTAAAGTGGGCGCGCGGTGCGCGCACGGAACGAACTGCGTGAAGTGGGCGCGCACGCCACGAACGGCGTAAAGTAACTTAGCATTTAAAAAAACGTGCAAATTCACTGAAAAAACCATAGGTTTCACACACGTTATAGTTAGGAATTAGCATTTAAAAAACCTTGCAAATTCACTGAAAAAACCATAGGTTTCACACACGTTATAGTTAGCGGACATTTCATTCATAAAAAACCAATGAAATTCCCCCGTTATAGTTAGTGCAGGCAACTATAACTCACGCGACCGCAATCCTCTGCTGATGCTAATACTGTATTTAGACACTTATTTGCCCATGTCTTCTTCCATTAAATTTTAGCTATACATATATTGCAAATATTTTTTTTTCATAAAGACACATATGTCATCAGCAGAGGATTGCGGTCGCGTGAGTTATAGTTACCTGCACTAACTATAACGGGGGAATTTCATTGGTTTTTTATGAATGAAATGTCCGCTAACTATAACGTGTGTGAAACCTATGGTTTTTTCAGTGAATCTATATATATCTATATATATCTATATATATCTATATATATATATATATATATATATATATATATACAAACAACGATCAATCTTTCATAGTGCAAAGACTGCGCCGAGCCCCAATTCTTTTTCAAAAAGCGTGCTTTATTTCAAGCAAAGACAAACACTGTCCTGACGCGTTTCGGAACCGTAGTTCCTTTGTCACGGGTCTATATATATATATATATATATATATATATATATATATACCAAGGTGTATTGAAGAATGAGTGGGTATTTAAGTGTCTAAATGGATGATTTAGTAGGTGCGTGACTGACTGTCTAAGTGAGTGATTAAGCGTGTCTTACTGAATGCATGGGTTAGTGACTAATCTGTGTGAATGTCTGTATAAGTCTGTCAGTTGGTGTATAAGCGGCGGCATGGGTTGGTGAGTAGCTACATGAGTGTCTATATGAGTTCTTGATTGGTTGTCTGAGTATCTGTATGGGTGCCTGAGTGTCTGTGTGGAAAGGTGGGGGTGTGTGTGACTCTGCGCATAGATGTGTGAGTGGGTGATTCACTGGGTGTCTGGGTTCAAGAGTGCATCTGTGAAGGGCTGTATGGGTGGGTGAGTGTGTGTATGGGTGTGATGGTTTGTAAATGGATATCTCAGTGGTACATGTGTGAGTAACTACATATGTAAAAGGCAGCATATGTGAGTGTTGGAGTATATAAATGAATATATGTGAGACTGAGTGATTGTGAGAGTGGCTGTATGGATGAGTGTGTGCTTGTATCAGTGAATGTATAAGAGAGTAAGTATGTATTAGTATCCGTATGAATAAGTGAGATGGTGTGTGTATAACTGTATAGGTGAGTAATTGGGAGTATGATTGATACTTTGTCTATGAATAAGTGTTGGTGTGTGAGTGTCTGTATAGGTGTGTGAGTGCATATGATAGTGCTGTATTGATGAGTGACTGCATGTATGGGTGATTGTATGGGTGAATGAATGGATGTGTGTAGACCTAGGAATCAGTGAGTGGGTATGTAGTAACTGGTATTGTTGTGTTTATGATTTCGAAAATGGTAGTCTGTATTTTAGAGTGGGTGTTTCAAAGGTTATATTAGGGTATGAGGAGGTGCATCAGATTTATCACATGGATGAAGTCATTAGTGATGTCATCGGTGATGTCATTTGATATGTCATCAGTGATGTCACTGACCATGTCATGAATGATGTAATATGTGACGTCATCAACAGTGCATTGCAGGGGCATGATTTATAGTTAGCTCAACTAACTATAACTGCCAAATTTCTCTGGTTTTGTATGAGTGCAATGTCCAACTAACCCTAACGTCTCTGAAACTTGTGTTTTTTTCAGTGAATTTCGAAGGTTTTTAAAATGCTAATTTCTAACTATGACGTCCCTGAAACCTATGGCTTTTTCAGTAAATTTCAAAGGTTTTTTAAATGCTAATTTCTAACTATAACATTCCAGAAACCTATGGGTTTTTCAGTGAATTTCTAAGGTTTTTTAAATTCTAAATTCTAACTATGCCTATGAGGTAGGATATGTGCAGAACGAGTTAGAAAGGCACAGAAAGAAGCAAGAGAAATGCAGAAAGAGGCAACAGAAGGCCAGAAAGAGGAAGAAAGGTGTAGAAAGAAGCAAGACATATGCAGAAAGATCCAACAGAGGTGCACGAAGAGGCCTTGTTGCAAAGTCATCCTGTGCCCCCTACTTTTTGCTGACTGGTACTGGTGGTAACTGACTCTGACTAACCAGGACCGGAGCCAGTGCTATACTGAAAGACAATTGACAGCAGTGACAACACCTACATACACTAGGGTATACAGTGGGTTGGGATACCTCTGTGCTTGGTATGACCTTCCCTGTAAGGCCCTAGTACATAATAGGGCAGGTGATTAAAACTACCTCTAAGTCAGAGGTGCAGAAAGAAGCAAGTGAAGTGCAGAAAGAGGCAAGAGAGGTGCAGAAAGAGGCAACGGAGGTGCAGTGAGGCAGGAGGGGTGTAGAAAGAAGGAAGCAAATTACAGAAAGAGGCAAGAGAATTGCTGAAAGAAGCAACATAGGTGTAGAAAGAAGCAAGAGAAGTGCAAAAAGGGGCAAGTGATGTACAGAAAGAAGCAAATGCAGTGCAGAAAGAAGCAACAGAGGTGCTGAAAGAGGCGCGAAGAGTGCAGAAAGAGCAAGAGAAGTACGGAAATACCCAACAGAGGTACAGAAACAGTCAGGAAAGGTACAGAAAGAGGGAACAGGGTACAGAAAGAGGCAAGAGAGGTACAGAAAGAGAAAAGAGGGGTGCAGAAAGAGGCAAGAGGGCTGCAGAAAGAAGCAAGAGCAGTGCAGAATGAACCAACAGAGGTGAAAAAGAGGCAAGAGGAGTGCAGAAAGAGGTAGGAGAGGTGCACAAAGCGGCAAGATAGGTACAGAAAGAGTCAGGAGAGGTGCAGAAAGAAGAAGGAAAAGTGCAGAAAGAGGCAAGAGAATTGCTGAAAGAAGCAACAGAGGCGTAGAAAGAAGCAAGAGAAGTGCAGAAAGAGGCAAGCGAGGTGAAGAAAGAAGCAAAAGAGGTGCAAAAACAAGCAGGAAAGGTGCAGAAAGAGGGAACAGGGGTACAGAAAGAGGCAAGAGAGGTACAGAAAGAGAAAGGAGGGTTGCAAAAAGAGGCAAGAGGGGTGCTGAAAGAAGCAAGTGAGGTATAGAAAGAGGCAACAGAGGTGCAGATACAAGCTAAAGAAGTGCAGAAAGAGGCAAGAGAATTGCTTAAAGAAGCAACAGAGGTGTGGAAGGAAGTAAGAGAAGTGCAGAAAGAAGCAAGTGAGCTGCAGCAAGAGGCAGGAGAGGACAGAAATGGCAAGAGAACAGCAGAAAGAGACAAGTGGGATGCAAAAAAGGGAAGAATGGTCCAGAAAGAAGAAGAGAGGTGCAGAAAGAAGAAGAGAGGTGCAGAAAGATGCAAGAGAATTGATTATAAAAACAACAGAGATGTAGAAAGAACCAGGAGGAAGAGGTGCAGAAGGAGGCAAGAGGGGTGCAGAAAAAGGTAGGAGAGGTGTGCAAAGAGCCAATAGAGGTACAGAAAGAGGCAGGAGGGGTGCAGAAAGAATGAAGAGAAGTGCAGAAAGAGGCAAGCAAATTGCTGAAAGAAGCAACAGAGGTGTACAAAGAAGAAATAGATATATAGAAAGAGGCAAGTGAGGTGCAGAAACAAGCAAGAGCAGTGCTGAAGGAATCAACAGAGGTGCAAAAAGAGGCAAGAGGGGTTCAGAAAAAGGTAGGAGAGGTGCACAAAGAGGCAAGAGAGAAACAGAAAGAGGCAGAAAGGGTGCAGAAAGAAGGAAGAGAAGTACAGAAAGAAGCAAGAGATGCATAGAAAGAAGCAAGAGTGGCTTACACACCATTTGTACCAATTTAACACCCACATTTAGCAATAAGTAACAGGTGACCATTCTAGGTTTAAAAAGGACCTTCCACCACGGTGTAACACTTGTCGCTGCATTTTTGGTAACGTTTGAGCCGTTTGAGCTAGAAACAAGGCTTTTTCTGTTCAAATCTGCAGATTAGGCAGCACCTGGGGATTCTGTGGGTAATGTGGAAAATGTATAATTGTGCGAACGTTGGTGCATCTAAACAGTCGCATCATTCCAGTGGCCCTGCGCATACCTCTGACTAGGTCCAAAAGTGCTCCTCAGTGATTCTTTCTTTTTTTTTCTCATTGAGTTCATAGTTTAGCTTCCATGGAAACGAGGAAGACTGTGCCTGAGGTTACCACTCCACAACACAGACTACCATTCCAGATAGTTGCTCTCCATAACACATAATTCCACTCTACATAATTCCTATACACTAAATACCGCATACTTTCTATCCACATAATTTCACTGCACACAACATACATCCACTCCACTCCAAAAACATTAGTAAAAAAGTTTACATTTATAACGCCAATAGCTATAACTCTTGCAAATGCGAGACCTATTAAATTACAAATACTTCTTTAACATTTGCAGAGTGGTTGAGAAAGGGGGTTGGGCCTCCAACCAGTGCTCAGGAATTCTGATGCGTAGGACTTACAGGAGGTACCAGCAGGGCTTCTTGGCCCCTAAAGTCCCTCAGGAGTAAAGTGGACTTCATCCCCAACCAGTACTGTGCTAGGAGGCACTTTTACAGAGTGGTGAAGAAAGGAGGTGTGTGACCTCCGAAGACCTCTTAGCAATCCCACTGTGTTGGACTTAGTGGCAGTATTAGGAGGAGTAGTTGGCCCCCAAGGACAACCTTGGGGGAAAACTACCCTCCTATTACCTCTAGTAAGTCCCACACAGCGGCATTGCTAAGTTCTCATAGCAGGCAACGACCCATTTCCCCACCACACTGCAAATGCGCTCCCTGGCGCGCCCTTTTATGGGGAATAAAGTCACCTTCGCTGCTGGGGGTACTTAGAGGCCAACTAGCCTACCTGTTACTTCCAGTAAGCCACACACAGTGGGATTGCTGAGAGGTGGTATCAGGCCACGCCCCCTTTTTCCACCACTCTGCAAACACGCCTCCTGTTCTGGGTTGGGGTATTAAGTCCCCTTGAATCCTGAGAGTCGCTAGCCCACCAGGAACCTCCAGTAAGCCCCACACAGCTGGATTGCTGAGAGTGGTCAGAGGCCGCACTCCCTTTTTACACCACTCTGCAAGCACACCTCCTGGCGCACTGCTGCTCGGGGAATGAATCCACTTTAGTCCTGAGGTCCTCAGGACACAAGAGGACCTCATTTTGGCCCCAGGAACCCTATGCCCCGGGGCCGGGCCTCGTTTTAAAATAAGTAAATAAATTATATAAGAGGGGGGCCGCATGGCCCCCCTTTCCTGGGCCAGTATTGGCCCAGGAGACACCATCCACCGGGTCTTGGCCATTTTAAAAATATTTTAATATAAGGAGGGGGCCACCCTCCCCAGGCTGATTTCGGTCCCGGGTACCGAGTCTTGGCCATTTTTTAAATATTTTAAAATAAGGAGGGGGCCGCCCTCCCAGGCCACCTCTGACCCCAGGGACCCCATCCCCCGGGGCAGGCCCTCACGTTGGTGACCACGTGGGAGGGCCACAATGCCCAGGCAGTCCCAGCAGGATCCCCACCTCCCATGGGGGCCAGCATTGCTTTTGGGCAAAGAGAGCTGCTGACATGCAGCCCCCGTTGCCCAAAAGCAATTCTGCTTTGCTTTGTTAAAGCGAGAGCAGGCTTCCTGCTCTCACTTCAACCAAGTAAAGCAGTGCTTGCTACAGCTCCTGCCCCTGCCATAGCAAATGGCAATGTCCCGGGGGTGGGCACCCGGGACATTGCAGGAGCTGGCCCGGGGGTGGCAGTCCCCAGGGGCATGGAGGGCTCCGGTAGAGGCCCCCTCCCAGCATTTCTAAAGTCCTGGGGAGGTGGTGGTCCCCGGGTCGGGCGTCCGGAATGGACCCCGCACTTTATTTAAAATTGTCCCGGGGAGGTGTTGTCCCCGGGGTAGTGTGGGGAGGGGCAGGAGCCCCCCCACACTCATCTAGATTTATTTAAGACCACAAAAGGTGTCAGTCCCCGGGGTCTGGGGGGTCCCATGAGGCCCCCGCACATAATTAGGAATGCCCTGGGGAGGTGGCAGTCCCCAGGGCAGTGTGAGCCCTGAAGAGGTGGTGGTCCCTGGGCAGGACCCCCTACACTGCCCAAACACCACTGCACTGCCCTAAACCCTAAAACACTACTCCCAGCACGACCCCCTACACTACAAGAACACCACTGCACTACCCTAATCCCTAAATCCACCCCCATCATGACCCCCTACACTACATGAACACCACTGCACTGCCCTAAACCCTAAACCACTACCCCCAGCATGACCCCCTACACTACACAAACACTACTGCACTACCCTAAACCCTAAAACACTACCCCAGCAGGTCCCCCCACACTACACAAACACAACTGCACTACCCTAAACCCTAAAACACTACCCCCAGCACGACCACCAACACTACACAAACACCACTGCACTACCCTAAACCCTAAAACACTACCCCAGCACACACCCCTACACTACACAAACACCACTGCACTACCCTAAACCCTAACTCTACCCCCAGCACGACCCCCTACACTACACAGACACCACTGCACTGCCCAAAACCCTAAAACACTACCCCCAGCATGACCCCCTATACTGCCCAAACACCACTGCACTACCCCAAAACACTACTCCCTACACTACAAAAACACCACTGCACTACCCTAAACCCTAAAACACTACCTCAGCACACACCTCTACACTACACAACCACCACTGCACTACCCTAAACCCTAAAACACTACCCCCAGCATGATCCCCTACACTACACAAACACCACTGCACTACCCTAAACCCTAAAAACACTACCCCTAGCACACACCTCTACACTACACAAACACCACTGCACTACCCTAAATCCTAAAACACTACCCCCAGCATGATCCCCACACTACACAAACACCACTGCACTACCCTAAACCCTAAAGCACTATCCCCTACACTACAAAAACACCACTGCACTACCCTAAACCCTAAAACACTACCCCAGCATTACCCCCTACACTACACAAACACCACTGCACTACCCTGAGCCCTAAAACACTACCCCCAGCACGACCCCCTACACTACACAAACACCACTGCGCTACCCAAAACCCTAAAACACTACCCCTAGCACACACCTCTACACTACACAAACACCACTGCACTACCCTAAACCCTAAATCTATCCCTAGCACAACCCCCTACACTACACAAACACCACTGCACTAACCTAAACCCTAAAACACTACCCCCAGCACGATCCCCTACACTACCCAAACACCACTGCACTACCCTAAACCCTAAAACACTACCCCCAGCATGACCCCCTACACTACCCAAACACCACTGCACTACCCTAACCCCTAAAACACTACCCCCAACATGACCCCCTACACTACCCAAACACCACTGCACTACCCTAAACTCTAGAAAAGTAACCCCACCCCATGCCCAATCCCCCTTACCTCTCACTCCTCGTGGTTCCTCTCTCCTCGTGGTTCCCGCTTCATGTTACACATCGTTGTGAGGAAACAGAACTGCCTCCGTTTCCTTACAATGACGTGGATCATCTACATTTTTTTAAAATGCATGATAATTTACCATACATACCTGTACAACGAAATTCTTTGTAAAGGCATGCGTGGTAAATGACCATGCATTCTAAAAAAATGCGTAGTAATGACTTTGCGATGTACAATGCATGCGATGTAATGCATGCGTTCTAATGGCATCACGAAGTAAAAAAGTTGTTGTAACGGCTGTTTACCGATCGAAGCTGGCCCCTTTTCTTCAGTGAGTCATTTATTTGATAAATTAGGAGGAAGAAATGTGTTTTTTTTTACCGAAAAGTGAATTCCCGGCTGTTGTATTGTGAAAGTGTCCGCGTGGCCTGGATTCACTTCCGGTGAGAGATTGGATGAGTCTGTTTGGATCTAAAGGAGTTCTGTTGTTGGACAAGGCCGGTGCGACACGTCATCAGAAAACACAGCTAATGGAAAGTGTCCTCCCCGTAGTATGGAGTAGTGCCATGAGAGGTCAACAAGTGTGCGTCCCATCACAGTATGACCGTACCGCGTGACCCATGTGCCACCTCCAGGGTACGGGAGGCAGAAGCGGCATCCATCACAGGTCCTCTTGAAGACCGTTGTAGAACTAATTCTACATTTTGGAACTTGGGCATTTTAATCTTGTTGTTCCTGCCAGATACAAAGAGAAGATCCTGTGTTATTCAGTGCCCTTGTTACCTTTTTTGTGGGTTGTGGTGCTTGTCACTTCGCTGCCCCGCCGGTGCACACGACTGGGCTCCCCACCTTGTGTGCCATCTGCAGGGCCTCTGCCCTCGGATCTCTGGTTTCGGTTTCTGGAGTGGCAACATAAACAGTTGCTCCCAAAGGACTAGCCTGAACACTTAGATGAATATCCCCTGCACCAGCATTCCGTGTGTTAGAAAAACCCACTCCCACACCGGAAGGGTGGTGGTGGTGTTCTCCCAGACACGCTGTGGTAGCTTGGCTCGAGCGGTAAGGAAGGCACCGTGTTAAGCATACGCAATACCCACACAATAACCATGCGTGCATCCATTCCAAAAACGACACTACACCTTAAAAATTATGAAAATATCTCTGTGTTTATCTTCTTTTCTCTTAGTTACTGATTAAATAAATAATAATACATTCACAGTACACAAGCTTCTCCTTAGAAAGTGCAGGTCGAATAAATAATAACACTTTACAGGTGCAATAAATAGGATCAGGTCAAATAAATACTGTGAGGGAATAAATACTGTACAGGAATAAGTTAGCTCAGGACAATAAATACATTACAGGAATAACTTAGATAAATACAATAAATACAGTACCCTCAATAAATAATATCAACCTACAATGACATTTGTAAAATCAGATCACATTTAAAATACTATGGGCTGATTTGGCCCAGTCACAGCTTGTGGTTAGGTGGATGGCCTGAGGATGTCTCACCTAGCTTGGGTAAGGCTGAGGCTAAACCTGAGGTAGATCAAGGGTAATCTAGGAATCTGGCTCTCCCAAACTACACAACCCCTCACACAGGTCACTGTATCAGTCCCAGTCCACCCCTGGCACTTCCAGGCTGGTTCTAACACCTCTTTATCCTCTAGGATGGTCTCTTAGAGTTCCACAGGGCCTTAGGCGCCCTCTGTTCCACCTACTGCCCTTTTTATGAAGCTCCGACGCCGCTGGAGTCGTGTCGACGCCGTGAGGCGGTTCCGGTTCGATGTCGGCGGCCTCGGCTCGATGTCAGTTCTTGACGACGCCGGTAGGCGGTTCCGGTTCGATGTCGGCGGCCTCGGCTCGATGTCGACCTCCGGTTCGATGACGTCGGGCAGTCTTGGCTCGATGTCGACTTCGGGCGGCTCCGGTTCGATGACGTCGGCCGGCCTTGGCTCGATGTCGACTTCCGTCGGCTCCGGAGTGCGATCTCCACTCCCGACCTCCGGTGCTCCTATCCTCGGGTTCCGGCGACTCCGGAGTGCGACCTCCACTCCCGACCTCCGGCACGATTCTCTTCAGGTTCCGGCGACTCCGGAGTGCGATCTCCACTCCCGACCTCCGGCACGCTTCACCTCGGTCTCCGGCGACTCCGGAGGGCGGACTTCACTCCCCCGTCGACGCCGCACACTCGACCTCAGGTGACTTCCTCCTCGACCTCTGGTACTCTCTATGACCTCCGTCGGCGCCCTCTCTCGACCTCTGGCGGCTCCGGGTACGACGTCTGCTTTCCAGTCAGCGCCGCTTCTCCACCTCGGGCTCCAGGTCTCTAGGCTTCTCGACGTCGGACTCCAGGGAAACCAATAAACAGGTCAGATTCTTGCTTTTCTTTACTTCTAAGGCCTGTTCCTGCTGTCCAGGTCCTTAAGATGGTTTTTCTTGCTTTTTCCCACACAGGGCTCCAGGCTGGGCTCAGTCAGTAGGGACTAGTATCAAGGGTGGGTTTATGGACCCCACTCCAGGCACAAGTTTCCACCCCTGCTGCCTCACTCCTTCCTCCTTCAGGTTTCTGCTGCTCTCTCTTCACCAGTCAGGTGCCAACTGCTAGCTCCAACTGTCAACTCTGACTTTTAGCTTCTCAACATTCTAAACCGCCTCCAACTGTCACAGGGTTCCAGAATGTTGCAGAAGGTTCTAGTAGGTTCCAGTGGGTTCTGATGATGTCACAGGTGGCCTCCATTTTGTGCTCCAGGCCCTCAGACAGAAGTTCCAGGGGTAGATAAAATGGCTCCCTGAATCTGCATCAATACGAAAAAGTCTGGTGGTTCCCAAAAAGGAAAAAATACTAACAGGGTTTGAGGCAAAAGTGGGACAAAATAAATAATGATGAGGAGGGACCACCCAAAGGGCTGACAGGTCTAACACCGTGGAAATTCTATCCTAGCTCTCCCACGTCAACGAGGACATCATATTAGCACGGCTCCGCTTGCGACACTGTAGGACATCATCGGAGCTATAAGAAGACCTCGTCGGCGTGCTGAAGTCAGTTCCACCCATTTTTTCCGTGCCACCGAGGCAAACAGGTGGACCGACACATTTTCACATGTATACATAGTATACCAAATATATATATATATATATATATTACCTACTGGCGGTCGCCAGTAGGTAGTTATAGTTAGGACCACGTTTCCATAGGTAATCCGCAACATTCTATTTTGAATAACTTTGGCGCCGGTTGACGAATCCTCGCGAATTTCTCAAAATAGGTGGGGCGCTACGCTCCGCTCCTACCCTGAAAGTCTCGGGGGGATTCGTCAAGCGGGGGCTGAGATAAAAGGGGGGTCCCAAAACGCGTTTTTCCCATGCATTTTTCCATAGGACCTTTAGAACGAGCTACAGCCCGAACGGCTGAACAGAATTACTCGAAATTTGGCAGAGAGGTAGTCCCTAGGTCAAGGAAGTGCCTTTTGTAGGTTTGGTGTAAATCTGTTCAGTAGATTCTGAGAAAATAGCCTTTAAATCAATATATATATCTGAGCCCGCTTACGGTACGCTTACCGTACGCTTACGGTAAGCGTACGGTGGCGTGCGCGAGCGCGATTCTGATTGGCTCTTAGATCTTAGTAAACATTCGAATCGGCCGAAACCAGGAAGCGGCGGCCGCCATTTTGTGTATTTCACTCTGAAAAAAAAGAGTGAAAACAAGGAAAGGGGGCAATGAGGAGAGTTACAGACCCCCTAACAATTGTAAGGGGGTCAAAGAAGGACAGAAAAGTACAAAAAAAACATTTATTGATTTTAAAAAAAATCACGGGGTACGCGTACGGTAAGCTTACGGTAAGCGTACGGTAAAAAAAATAAAAATAAATAAATGAAAAGCAGATTTAAGAGTTTAGAAATTAGGGAGCTCTAAAAAGAGCTGTTGTGTTTATGGAGTCATTTTTTTAGTGGTACCTACAAGTAAGTACCGATGCAGAGTCTAAGGTTCAAGAGGAAGACTCTGTTCCCTTCATCATTGAAGTGCACACCATCTCCTCTATAAATGTCTTGCATGTCGTAACGCAAGTTGTTGTGGTAAATGGCACCCATACCATAGTCACGGAGGAAAGCAGAAACAGATTTGTTGACGTGCTTTCTTGCTTTGTCAATCTGTGGACAGAAATGATTGGACCAGTTCCATTTTTGCCTTTGGCATATGTTGGAAAACACAAAGGCAGTTTTAGGGAAAAGTGTAAACAGTTGTGCAAAGGTGTCCTTCATAAGCATTTCCAGACCTACCCCAGTCAAAGTGCCTAGGTCATTGCCACCACAGTGCACTATTATGAGGTCAGGGTGTTGGATTTGAATGAAGGATTTCACCAATGGCATCAATTGGTGCCACTTTAACCCTCTCTGACCAATCCATTTAATGTCTACATTTGGCAAAGCAAGGTCTCTCACCATATCTGTTTTCTCTGCAAACTTTTCACTCCAGAAGACATAGCTGTGCCCTACAATCCACACTGTGAACATCTTCAAAGGAGAACTGGATGCACTCAGGAGGTGTCTTTCAGTAGAATGGCAATATGAAAAGAAAGACAGTTTGGAAATGGAGGCATACATATTTTTTACAAAACAAAAAGAACTGATTGGCTGTTTCATACCATTCTAGAAAAAAAACTAGGCTGTATGTGAAAATTAATAGAAGCATGTTTTGTATTGGTACAAAAAAATGTGTAACCAAAGAACAGTACTATGGATTTGCTGTTAGGTTTGAAAAGTCAAGCACTCTTGCTCTGTGGAATTGAAACATTGTGTGTCGAACTTCTGACCTAACTGCACACAGCAGTGTTCCATGAGCTGTTGCTATGGTAGCAGGCAGAAGTCAAGTTGGGGGAAGGGTACTAGGCAGAAGTCAAGTTGGGGGCAGGGTACTTTTGGAAAAGGGTTGGTTTTCAACCAATAGAAATGTGTCATTACATTTGAAAAAAAGGGGGAAGCACTGAGATTTGAAACTTACATGTATATGTGTGGAAAAATAGAGGGAAAGTTTGCCATTATCTGGTTCTGCTGAGAGGAGAGAGGTGAACACAACAGAGATCCTGGCTCTGATAATCTGCTGTTTGAGTGTCACATTTCTTTCACAACTAACTAATTTTAAAGGTGAGTTTACAGTTTGAGAGGGGATGTATGTGGTAACTTAAGAAATGAATAATAGAAATGGGAATTGTTTTTGTTGTAGTTACACATGGTGGTTTCATAATGTGTCAGTCTGTAAAAGTGATTTTCACTTGGCCCGAAAAAAAAAGAGCAGTAAGTGTGCTTTCAAATTGACAAAGAAATTTCGTTTTGGCACTAATGTGAAAACATGACTCTGTGTGCATAGAAGAATTATAGGCAGAGATTTATTGCGTCTTGCTCTGGTGATTTCACAGTTGCAGTAGATGGAAAGGGGGAGCGAATTTTTGGGGGAAGAAGCAGAGGCTTAGCACACACCCATGTGCTTGCCATGTATAGTCATGCACAGTAATTAGAAGCGAGTGGGGTTTTCAGGTTTAAGTCTGTAATGCAAATACATTCAGCATCACAAAGCTGGTTGCCCCTGCTGGAGTGTAGGCAGTCACAGAGAATACACACGGTGGTGGTCTGAAAAAAAAACAGCTTGGACATGTGCATTTAAATAAAATTAAAAAAAAGGTTTCAGAATGTGTCAGTCTGTAAAAGTGATTTCAAATTGTAAAAAGAGATTTTCACTTGGCCCGAAAAAAAAAGAGCAGTAAGTGTGCTTTCAAATTGGCAAAGAAATTTCGTTTTGGCACTAATGTGAAAACATGACTCTGTGTGCATAGAAGAATTATAGGCAGAGATTTATTGCGTCTTGCTCTGGTGATTTCACAGTTGCAGTAGATGGAAAGGGGGAGCGAATTTTTGGGGGAAGAAGCAGAGGCTTAGCACACACCCATGTGCTTGCCATGTATAGTCATGCACAGTAATTAGAAGCGAGTGGGGTTTTCAGGTTTAAGTCTGTAATGCAAATACATTCAGCATCACTAAGGCTGGTTGCCCCTGCTGGAGTGTAGGCAGTCACAGAGAATACACACGGTGGTGGTCTGAAAAAAAAACAGCTTGGACATGTGCATTTAAATAAAATTAAAAAAAAGGTTTCAGAATGTGTCAGTCTGTAAAAGTGATTTCAAATTGTAAAAAGAGATTTTCACTTGGCCCGAAAAAAAAAGAGCAGTAAGTGTGCTTTCAAATTGGCAAAGAAATTTCGTTTTGGCACTAATGTGAAAACATGACTCTGTGTGCATGGAAGAATTATAGGCAGAGATTTATTGCGTCTTGCTCTGGTGATTTCACAGTTGCAGTAGATGGAAAGGGGGAGCGAATTTTTGGGGGAAGAAGCAGAGGCTTAGCACACACCCATGTGCTTGCCATGTATAGTCATGCACAGTAATTAGAAGCGAGTGGGGTTTTCAGGTTTAAGTCTGTAATGCAAATACATTCAGCATCACTAAGGCTGGTTGCCCCTGCTGGAGTGAAGGCAGTCACAGAGAATACACACGGTGGTGGTCTGAAAAAAAAACAGCTTGGACATGTGCATTTAAATAAATTTAAAAAAAAGGTTTCAGAATGTGTCAGTCTGTAAAAGTGATTTCAAATTGTAAAAAGAGATTTTCACTTGGCCCGAAAAAAAAAGAGCAGTAAGTGTGCTTTCAAATTGGCAAAGAAATTTCGTTTTGGCACTAATGTGAAAACATGACTCTGTGTGCATAGAAGAATTATAGGCAGAGATTTATTGCGTCTTGCTCTGGTGATTTCACAGTTGCAGTAGATGGAAAAGAGGAGCGAATTTTTGAGGGAAGAAGCAGAGGCTTAGCACACACCCATGTGCTTGCCATGTATAGTCATGCACAGTAATTAGAAGCGAGTGGGGTTTTCAGGTTTAAGTCTGTTATGCAAATACATTCAGCATCACTAAGGCTGGTTGCCCCTGCTGGAGTGTAGGCAGTCACAGAGAATACACACGGTGGTGGTCTGAAAAAAAAACAGCTTGGACATGTGCATTTAAATAAATTTAAAAAAAAGGTTTCAGAATGTGTCAGTCTGTAAAAGTGATTTCAAATTGTAAAAAGAGATTTTCACTTGGCCCGAAAAAAAAAGAGCAGTAAGTGTGCTTTCAAATTGGCAAAGAAATTTCGTTTTGGCACTAATGTGAAAACATGACTCTGTGTGCATAGAAGAATTATAGGCAGAGATTTATTGCGTCTTGCTCTGGTGATTTCACAGTTGCAGTAGATGGAAAGGGGGAGCGAATTTTTGGGGGAAGAAGCAGAGGCTTAGCACACACCCATGTGCTTGCCATGTATAGTCATGCACAGTAATTAGAAGCGAGTGGGGTTTTCAGGTTTAAGTCTGTAATGCAAATACATTCAGCATCACTAAGGCTGGTTGCCCCTGCTGGAGTGTAGGCAGTCACAGAGAATACACACGGTGGTGGTCTGAAAAAAAAACAGCTTGGACATGTGCATTTAAATAAATTTAAAAAAAAGGTTTCAGAATGTGTCAGTCTGTAAAAGTGATTTCAAATTGTAAAAAGAGATTTTCACTTGGCCCGAAAAAAAAAGAGCAGTAAGTGTGCTTTCAAATTGGCAAAGAAATTTCGTTTTGGCACTAATGTGAAAACATGACTCTGTGTGCATGGAAGAATTATAGGCAGAGATTTATTGCGTCTTGCTCTGGTGATTTCACAGTTGCAGTAGATGGAAAAGAGGAGCGAATTTTTGGGGGAAGAAGCAGAGGCTTAGCACACACCCATGTGCTTGCCATGTATAGTCATGCACAGTAATTAGAAGCGAGTGGGGTTTTCAGGTTTAAGTCTGTAATGCAAATACATTCAGCATCACTAAGGCTGGTTGCCCCTGCTGGAGTGTAGGCAGTCACAGAGAATACACACGGTGGTGGTCTGAAAAAAAAACAGCTTGGACATGTGCATTTAAATAAATTTAAAAAAAAGGTTTCAGAATGTGTCAGTCTGTAAAAGTGATTTCAAATTGTAAAAAGAGATTTTCATTTTAAAAACTATTTTTAAAAAAAACAAATGAATAAATATTTTTTTGAGTGAGTATGGTAAGTCAATAATAATAATTGTAGTCTCTCAAGGACCTTCTAATGTGATAAATGATTTTTAGTGTTTTTTTTAAAAAATAAAAAAAAAGGTACGCTTACCGTACGCGTACGGTAAAAAAAAATAAAAAAAAGTTTTTAAAAACATATGTAAAAAAAAGATGAAAGATAAGGTTGGCTCTTAAAAGAACCGTTGTGTTCATGCAGGGACAGAGGAAAGAAAGATTGGGAATATTAGACGGTACGACAAGTGTGCTGATCTATTTTACTGTTCACCAGGGAAACACTGGTCTCCCTATAAGTAATTAGATCGTGACAAGTGGCGCACCGTACTTCAACCCTCGCAAACCGAGGGTTAATTTCCAGAGGGCCAGCAAAAGGAGATTCTCCCCCCACAGATGAAGGGCTCACCTGACCTGCAGAAGAAGGAGTCTGCCCTGCAGGTGATGGTCCAGGCTGAGCTGCTGTGGATGTACTGGCTCGTCTTTCTGAAGAGTTACCTCCAAAAAGATGACCATGTGTCCTTCTGTGTACATCCTGGAGGTGTCTCTTCATGGTGTGATTCCCAAAGGAATACTTCCTGTTAGGATTACCTCTAGAAAGTACACGCTTACACAGCTTGCAAGTAACTAAGGGTGCATTCACCTTTTGCTGGCCTTCTGGAAAAGTAAAATAATCCCAAACATAAGAAGGCTTTACTTTCCTCGCTCTCTGCCTCAAGACAGTGCTGCTGGTGCTAGCCTCACTCTCAGAAGAGCTCTGCTGTTCTGCCATCGTATCCCAAAGACAAACCAGCTCCTTCTCCCAAGGGATCACAAGCAGAAATGAGGGGAATGGGTGTGGTGTAGGAGAGTTCTAGAACTGAAAGTAGTTTCAACCAATCAAAAGTTGTGTTTCATGATCACATGACCAACCGTACGCTTACGGTGCGCTTACGGTACGCTTACGGCAAAAAGTACGCGTGCGCGTAAAAAAGACACGCGCTTGCGCGCATGCGCATAACAGTCACTCCCCGGCACTTCCGCGTAACGTGCGCGTGTTGCGTAGGCGCGCACGCGTCCCACGCGCAGTACGCGCGGCTACGCAAAGTACGTAACTATACGCAAGCAGCGTAGATAGATTACGGACGTTGCGTAAACCGTACGCTTACCGTGAGCTTACGGTACGCGTACTATAAAAAAAAAAAAAAAAAAATCTGGAAATAAATTTTACATGTTTATTTTAAAAAATATATATAAAAAAAATATTTAAGGATTTTAAAAATTTAAGCATAGTCTTTATAAAAGATAAGAAAATTAAATTAAAAATATGTTTGAAAAAAATGAAGAATAAAAAAAAAAAATAGCATTTAAAAAACCTTGCAAATTCACTGAAAAAACCATGGGTTTCACACACGTTATAGTTAGGAATTAGCATTTAAAAAACCTTGCAAATTCACTGAAAAAACCATGGGTTTCACACACGTTATAGTTAGGAATTAGCATTTAAAAAACCTTAGAAATTCACTGAAAAAACCATAGGTTTCACACACGTTATAGTTAGGAATTAGCATTTAAAAAACCTTAGAAATTCAGTGAAAAAACCATAGGTTTCACACATGTTATAGTTAGCTGGACATTTTACTCGTAAAAAACCAATGAAATTGCCCCGTTATAGTTAGTTCAGCTAACTATAACTTGCGCGCCCGCAATGCACTGCTGATGACGTCACATATTACATCATTCATGACATGGTCAGTGACATCACTCATGACATCACTGATGACATCTCAAATGACATCACTGATGACATCACTGATGACATCATCCTTGTGATAGAGTGGCAGACCTCCTCTCACCTTAATATAAGCTTTGATACACACATTCAAAAATAGAGACTAAAAATTTCAAAACAATGGACATACCAATACCAGTTACAACAACCTCTTCAGTAATTCTAAGATCCACATACACATCCACTCATTCACCAACAGTCCTATACAGTCACTCATACATGTACTCACTCATCATATGTACTCATACATCTATACATCCTGTTACACAATGCCACTCATCCATAGAGTTACTCACACACATAGTCACTCATGCTAATAAAGAATAAAACATACATTTACTTGCATATACAGTAATACACACACCACCATACTTACTTCTACGGAAACTTACACATACTTAGTCTTTTAAACAATCACTTATAGAAACACATACTTATTCATACAGGAACTCTTTCAATCTCTCCCTCTCACATATACTCACATATATACACCAATAGTCACATATACTAGTTTAAAACATATGTAGTTACTCCTGAAGACACTATTGAGACAGTCATTCACTCACTAACACACCCATACACACACTCATCCACCCATACAGTCCTGCACACATGCTGTCTTCAACACATACAAACAGTGAGTCACTCATTCATGCATCTATGCACTACGTAATACCCCCCACCGTACCATACAGACACTCAGACTGATACTCAAAAAAACAACTAATAACCTATATAGACACCCATGTAGCTACTCACCAACCCATGCAGCCACTTATACACAAAGTGAGAGATACACTTAATCAGTCAGTTACACAATCAATTTTTCAAAAACAAATCATCCATTTAGACACTTATATACCCATTTATTCTTCCATCGACCTTGAGATATACATATATAAAACATATTTAATTTTCAGAAAAACACACATTCACTGGATGATGTCATCAGTGATGTCATCAGTGATGTCATTTGAGATGTCATCAGTGATGTCATGAGTGATGTCACTGACCATGTCATGAGTGATGTAATATGTGACGTCATCAGCAGTGCATTGCGGGCGCGCGAGTTATAGTTAGCTGAACTAACTATAACGGGGCAATTTCATTGGTTTTTTACGAGTAAAATGTCCAGCTAACTATAACATGTGTGAAACCTATGGTTTTTTCACTGAATTTCTAAGGTTTTTTAAATGCTAATTCCTAACTATAACGTGTGTGAAACCTATGGTTTTTTCAGTGAATTTCTAAGGTTTTTTAAATGCTAATTCCTAACTATAACGTGTGTGAAACCCATGGTTTTTTCAGTGAATATATATATATATATATATATATATATATATATATATATATATATGCCAATCGTAGATACCCGAAGTATGAAGGCGCCACACCCAGCGTAGTTTCAATCTTTATTACTGGAAGGCAGCAGCACACACAGCGAGACCCTCGCAGCTTAATCCTTCGTGCCATACGCGTTTCAGGAGCAATCTCCCTTGTTCACTGGCTTTCGTCGAGGAGGAAACAGCTGTGCTAGTTTGAATCGCACTCGCGATCTTTTGAAGTGAATCAGGCCCCAATGGGCGTGTCTTTGCAAGGTGTTCTGGTCATTGTGGTACAGGTAAGTTCTTGTATCCCAAGTGGATATTGCCGTTCACTTCCCTGAAGTATTTAAAATCCGATTAGGTCGCTGGTTAAAGTCTGGCTGGGCTGCTGCTCGTTCATGTCTCACCAGAGAAAACGCCGTTCCATTCGCGCTCTTTGAATTCACAGGCGCGTGGACCTGCTGGGGTACGCAGTGGGGCAACCTTCGTGGCCAGGGCAGACCACATATATGCCAATCGTAGATACCCGAAGTATGAAGGCGCCACACCCAGCGTAGTTTAAATCTTTATTACTGGAAGACAGCAGCACACACAGCGAGACCCTCGCAGCTTAATCCTTCGTGCCATACGCGTTTCAGGAGCAATCTCCCTTGTTCACTGGCTTTCGTCGAGGAGGAAACAGCTGTGCTAGTTTGAATCGCACTCGCGATCTTTTGAAGTGAATCAGGCCCCAATGGGCGTGTCTTTGCAAGGTGTTCTGGTCATTGTGGTACAGGTAAGTTCTTGTATCCCAAGTGGATATTGCCGTTCACTTCCCTGAAGTATTTAAAATCCGATTAGGTCGCTGGTTAAAGTCTGGCTGGGCTGCTGCTCGTTCATGTCTCACCAGAGAAAACGCCGTTCCATTCGCGCTCTTTGAATTCACAGGCGCGTGGACCTGCTGGGGTACGCAGTGGGGCAACCTTCGTGGCCAGGGCAGACCACATATATGCCAATCGTAGATACCCGAAGTATGAAGGCGCCACACCCAGCGTAGTTTCAATCTTTATTACTGGAAGACAGCAGCACACACAGCGAGACCCTCGCAGCTTAATCCTTCGTGCCATACGCGTTTCAGGAGCAATCTCCCTTGTTCACTGGCTTTCGTCGAGGAGGAAACAGCTGTGCTAGTTTGAATCGCACTCGCGATCTTTTGAAGTGAATCAGGCCCCAATGGGCGTGTCTTTGCAAGGTGTTCTGGTCATTGTGGTACAGGTAAGTTCTTGTATCCCAAGTGGATATTGCCGTTCACTTCCCTGAAGTATTTAAAATCCGATTAGGTCGCTGGTTAAAGTCTGGCTGGGCTGCTGCTCGTTCATGTCTCACCAGAGAAAACGCCGTTCCATTCGCGCTCTTTGAATTCACAGGCGCGTGGACCTGCTGGGGTACGCAGTGGGGCAACCTTCGTGGCCAGGGCAGACCACATATATGCCAATCGTAGATACCCGAAGTATGAAGGCGCCACACCCAGCGTAGTTTCAATCTTTATTACTGGAAGACAGCAGCACACACAGCGAGACCCTCGCAGCTTAATCCTTCGTGCCATACGCGTTTCAGGAGCAATCTCCCTTGTTCACTGGCTTTCGTCGAGGAGGAAACAGCTGTGCTAGTTTGAATCGCACTCGCGATCTTTTGAAGTGAATCAGGCCCCAATGGGCGTGTCTTTGCAAGGTGTTCTGGTCATTGTGGTACAGGTAAGTTCTTGTATCCCAAGTGGATATTGCCGTTCACTTCCCTGAAGTATTTAAAATCCGATTAGGTCGCTGGTTAAAGTCTGGCTGGGCTGCTGCTCGTTCATGTCTCACCAGAGAAAACGCCGTTCCATTCGCGCTCTTTGAATTCACAGGCGCGTGGACCTGCTGGGGTACGCAGTGGGGCAACCTTCGTGGCCAGGGCAGACCACATATATGCCAATCGTAGATACCCGAAGTATGAAGGCGCCACACCCAGCGTAGTTTCAATCTTTATTACTGGAAGACAGCAGCACACACAGCGAGACCCTCGCAGCTTAATCCTTCGTGCCATACGCGTTTCAGGAGCAATCTCCCTTGTTCACTGGCTTTCGTCGAGGAGGAAACAGCTGTTTCCTCCTCGACGAAAGCCAGTGAACAAGGGAGATTGCTCCTGAAACGCGTATGGCACGAAGGATTAAGCTGCGAGGGTCTCGCTGTGTGTGCTGCTGTCTTCCAGTAATAAAGATTGAAACTACGCTGGGTGTGGCGCCTTCATACTTCGGGTATCTACGATTGGCATATATATATATATATATATATATATATATATATATATATATATATATATATATATATATATATATATTATCTACTGGCGGTCGCCAGTAGATAGTTATAGTTAGGACCGTGTTTCCATAGGAAATCCGCAACATTCTATTTGGAATAACTTTGGCGCCGGTTGACGAATCCTCGCAAAATTTTCAAAATAGGTGGGGCGCTCCGCTCCGCTCCTACCCTGAAAGTCTCGGAGTGATTCGTCAAGCGGGGGCCGAGAAAAAAGGGGGGTCCCAAAACACGTTTTCCCCATGCAGTTTCCATAGGGACCTTTAGTCCAAGGTACAGCCCGAACGGCTGAACAGAATTACTTGAAATTTGGCAGAGAGGTAGTCCTCAGGTCAGGGAAGTGCCTTTTGCAGGTCTGGTGTCAATCTGTTCAGTAGTTCCTGAGAAAATCAAAAGTAAAATCATATATATATGTGGGCGGAGCCTAACCACACATCTCATCCTGAGATCTGATTGGCTGTCAGCACTTCATCCAAGAAGTGTTGGCAGCCATCTTGGGACCAATATACATGATAGCACCTCATTAAAAAGCATTGCAGTTAATAGAAGGTTTTAAGACTTTAGTTACATTGTAAATCATTTGTTGATGGTACCATACTCATTTTAGGAATTGTGGTATGTTCTAAGGTGATTTCACCATGTGAAAAAGCCTTCTGCTGGGATATCATGATTGAGAGAAAAATATTTTCTCATGCTTTTCCCACAGAGGTTTGGAAGGTGATCTATAAGCTAAACTGAGAGCATATTTGCTGTAAATTCACATTATCTTTCTCAGTCATGTGAGAATGAAGTCTGACATTCTCAGTAAAAGATGTACATCCAACAAGGGCAGAGACTGTCAGTTGATTCCTTTGTGTTCTACTGCAGCTTCCCAGAGTGTTCCAAAGAACAACTAGAGCGCTAACAGTCCTACTTATGATAAACGTATGGCACACCTGAAGCCATCTTGCTTGGATTAAAGTGGTAACTCTTAAAACATTTCATTTAAAAAGGAACAAAATGAGGGGGTTCATTTTTCCATAAAAAGTATGATTAGTGCTGCAGAAAGAAAAATTAGGGCACATTTTGAGTGACTTCTCAAATCCTCTTCTATTTCATTAAACAATTCTGACATGCAGACTGAAACATGCACTTTCAATACCAGCAGCAGTTTTCCCTGGTGAGCAGTAGCTTTACTACAGTGATCTAATGAGCAAAAAGAGTGCTAACATTCTGAATTTATGACAAATGTGTGACACATCTGAATGCCTTCTTGATGGAATCAAAGTAAAAAACTGAAAGTATTTCCTACTGAGGAGACTGCAGTAAATGAGGAAATTAGGAAACTTCATAACAAATAAGTCTCCCAAGATGGCCACCAGAGACAAAAGAGCCCAAATGTAGCCCAAATATCACCCAGATGTAGCCCAAGTATAGCCCAATGACAGAATGTCCCAGAGTGTTCTTAAAAACAACTAGAGCGCTTACTCTCTTCATTATGACAAAAGTATGGCACACCTGAAGCCATCTTGATTGGAATAAACTGGTAACACTTAAAACATTTAATTTAAAAAGGAACACAATGAGGGGGTTCGTTTTGCCATAGAAATTATGATTAATGCTGAAGAAAGAAAATGAGGGCACATTTTGAGTGACTTCTCAAATCCTCTTCTATTTCATTAAAAAATTCTGACATGCAGACTGAAACATGCACTTTTAATACCAGGAGCAGGCTTCCATGGTGAACAGTAGTTTTACTACAGTGATCTAATGAGCAACTAGAGTGCTAACATTCAGAATTTATGGCAAATGTGTGACATATCTGAATACCTTCATGATGGAATCAAAGTAAAAAACTGAAAGCATTTCCTACTGAGGAGACTGCAGTACATGAGGAAATTAGGAAACTTCATAACAAATAAATCTCCTAAAATGGCCACCGGAGACAAAAGAGCCCAAATGTAGCCCAAAATCACCCAGATGTAGCCCAAATATAGCCCAATGACAGAAGTGTGCAAAACACTTATTATTTTGTGTTTTTGCAGTGTTATATAGTGCAGACTTTTCAGGTATTGGAGTGCATTACATGAGCATTGGTTACATCACACAAGAACAAATTCATTTTGGTTGTAGACAGGGGGAGACTAAGTGATTTGACCAGAATCACAGAATGTCGCGCTGAAGCAGAAACTCCAACCTGGTCCCCAGTTGCAAAGTCTGCAGTTCTGGAAGTAACACCACATCCTCTTCCCTAAGTGTAACATTTAATCAAGTGGTCAACTGGATAAAAAAGCATAAAGATAACAAATAATTTAAAAGTGCTTTGTCGCTATTTGAAAACTCAGAAAATATGTCCTTATTTTAGACTTTTAGAGCACTAACCATAATTTTGATGCTAATAAGACCCTCTCATATATGTAATTTCTAAAGGAAATGCTCTAGGTATTACAGTTTTGATTACATCAAGATGACGTCAGGCGTTCCACACTTTTGTAATAAATATAGAATGTTAGCAATCTAGTTGTTCATTAGGAAACTGTTGAGAGGCAGAGGGCAGGGGCACGGACTCTGAAAATTGAAGGCAGGTAGGAGGGTGCAAAGGCAACAATGTAACCACACTGAGCAGGCAGGAAGGGCCGTGGCAGCACAACAGACTATGGAGGGCAGCGGAAAGGGGGGCAGGGGCAACAAACCAACAATACAGGACTTGCAAGAGAGGCTGTGGCAATGTAATAGACCATTGTGGGCATAAGAAAGAGGCAATGGTAGTACAACCATACATGCCAACAGACCCCATTCAGCCAGGAAACGTCCAATGTTTTTAAGCTCAAATGGGCTTTATTTGATCTGTCTCCTCTTTTTCAATGTAACTCAAAGGGGAAAATCAATACCCCAGCTTTTTTTCAAAATCTCCCTCTTACCAAGTTCAAAATGTTCGCAAGTATGGTACATTGGATCATGGAAGGAAATGGGGTAGGGACATGGACTTGGATAACAGAGGACAGGAGGGACATGGAGAGGTGCACCAAACTGACCCTGCAGGGCAGGCATCAGGGTTTGCACCAGCACAATACACCACACAGGGCATGCGGGACGGGAGTGCAGCACAATAACCCATAGAAAGCAAGAGGGAGGGGACAGGACCATGCACATGGACAACAGAGAACAGAGGGGCAAGAGGCAATGGTAGCTAGCTGACCATAATGGACAGACAGGAGAGAAAGCTGCAGCATAACAGACCATAAAGGGCAGGAGGGACAGATCAGGGGCATTACAATGGAACAGACAAGCCAGGAGGGAGGGAGTAGGGGTCTGCACATGTAAACAGAGGGCTGGGGGCAAGGGGGCAGGGCAGGAGCAGCAAGATAGCCATGGAGGTCAGGCAGGATGGGCACTAGAAGCAAGACACACCATGAAGAGCAACAGTGAGACTGTGATGGCATACACACAGACCATGGAGGGAAGGTGGGAGGGGGTCAGGGGCAGCTAACTGACCACACAGGGAAGGTGGGAGGGGCCATGGCAGCACAGAAGACCATGCATGGCAAGTGGGAGGGTTAGTGGCAGCACAATGGCTATGATGGGCAAGAAGGAGGGTGCAGGGGCATGCACAAAGGACGATGGAGGATAGAAGGGAGGGTCAGGACCTGTGCACAGACAAGAAAGTTCAGGGGAAGGGGCCTCACAACAGACCGCACGGGGCAGGCAGGAGGAGCAGTTGCAGCACAACAGACCAGGGAGGGCAGAAGGGTGTGGCAGTACAATGGACCATGTGGACAGGAGGAAGAGGATAGGGGCATGGCATGTGGACAGGCAGGGTGGAGGTGGCAGGGACAGGTTACAGTCATCTGACAATGCTAGGCAGGTGGGAGGGGAGTGGCAGATCAACAGAACACTCAGAGTAGATAGGAGTGGCAGGTCCATGGAACATGGTGGGCAAAAAGGATGGAGCAGGGGCATGCACAAAGACATCAGAGGGCAGGGGGAAGGAGAATAGGGGCAGCAAGCTAAGCACAGAGTTTAAGCAGGAGGTCAATGATGGGACATAGAATTGGGCAATGGAGGGCAGGAGGAGTGGACTGGTACATCATACTAAATTGAGGGCAGTGGCAGCACATCAGACCATGCATGGCAGGAGGGAGGAGGCTAGTCCATGGATTCACACAACAGAGGATAGGGAGGAGGGGGATGGGGCAGCAAGCTAACTGTTCAGAGAAGGCGGGTATTAGGAACTTTATTGTTTTTAAAACGTGTTTCTGTGCGAACTACTTAAAATATGAACAAGTATGCAGCATAATCTCACTTTTATTCAGGAAGAAGAGGACGTTTGTGACTGTGACTCCGGGCTCACTTGGCAGAAACACCCCCTGACCCTCCACCCCCTACCGCAAAATGTAATGCCCGTGAAAAGGGTAGGTGAACACAGTGTTATATAGAACATAGTCCTGAGAGCACGATTGAAAATGAAAACTAGATATAGTGTATGGTATAAACTATGCACCAAAAAGTGTGATATAAGATGAACCGGGCGTGAAATATAATATGCAATACATTGTGTGCAATGACAGATTCATTGGAGAGCGCGAGATAGCACAGGCACTAGCGCGTGCTATGCGATATGCGCCTTGGAGTGTAATATGCACAGGGCAGTGTTGTGTAACCTAACTAGTCTCTAAAGTTGTAATATAAAATATGTGCTGGGGAGTGTAACGTTGCATATGCACTGTGACAAAGATATGGATCCCAGATTGTAATATGTATGGCATAGCACTGTGCGTTATAACATAGGCATCGAGGAAGGCACGTTAGATGGGGCAATATAACCTGTGCGAAGACAAGTGTGTTACAACAAACAAATGATGGACGGAATGCTCACAATGCATACATTCTCCCTCAGTCAAGAAATCTGGGTTAAATCCATCGTTCTTTTGCCCACTACACAACCCCAGTTTAGACATGGCCATATGCAAATCAGTCTTGACCCTGTGCCTCATGGGAACAGTCCAGCCCGAACTGCCAAGCCATGTCTTCCCTGGACCGGAATCAAGCATCCTAGGACCGGTTTCTGGCTATCAGCCATCATCAGCCAGGATAGCTTGACTCCAGTGGCGTAGTGAGCACGGGTCCCACGTCTGGGAATACCCTTCCCACTTAGGGCGAAAAGCGTTCCAACAAACAAATGATGGACGGAATGCTGACAATGCATACATTCTCCCCCAGTCAAGAGATCTGGGTTAAATCCATCGTTCTTTTGCCCACTACACCACCCCAGTTTAGACATGGCCATATGCAAATCAGTCTTGACCCTGTGCCTCATGGGAACAGTCCAGCCCGAACTGCCAAGCCATGTCTTCCCTGGACCGGAATCAAGCATCCTAGGACCGGTTTCTGGCTATCAGCCGTCATCAGCCAGGATAGCTTGACTCCAGTGGCGTAGTGAGCACGGGTCCCACATCTGGGAATACCCATCCCACTTAGGGCGAAAAGCGTTACAACAAACAAATGATGGACGGAATGCTGACAATGCATACATTCTCCCCCAGTCAAGAGATCTGGGTTAAATCCATCGTTCTTTTGCCCACTACACCACCCCAGTTTAGACATGGCCATATGCAAATCAGTCTTGACCCTGTGCCTCATGGGAACAGTCCAGCCCGAACTGCCAAGCCATGTCTTCCCTGGACCGGAATCAAGCATCCTAGGACCGGTTTCTGGCTATCAGCCGTCATCAGCCAGGATAGCTTGACTCCAGTGGCGTAGTGAGCACGGGTCCCACGTCTGGGAATACCCATCCCACTTAGGGCGAAAAGCGTTACAACAAACAAATGATGGACGGAATGCTGACAATGCATACATTCTCCCCCAGTCAAGAGATCTGGGTTAAATCCATCGTTCTTTTGCCCACTACACCACCCCAGTTTAGACATGGCCATATGCAAATCAGTCTTGACCCTGTGCCTCATGGGAACAGTCCAGCCCGAACTGCCAAGCCATGTCTTCCCTGGACCGGAATCAAGCATCCTAGGACCGGTTTCTGGCTATCAGCCGTCATCAGCCAGGATAGCTTGACTCCAGTGGCGTAGTGAGCACGGGTCCCACGTCTGGGAATACCCATCCCACTTAGGGCGAAAAGCGTTACAACAAACAAATGATGGACGGAATGCTGACAATGCATACATTCTCCCCCAGTCAAGAGATCTGGGTTAAATCCATCGTTCTTTTGCCCACTACACCACCCCAGTTTAGACATGGCCATATGCAAATCAGTCTTGACCCTGTGCCTCATGGGAACAGTCCAGCCCGAACTGCCAAGCCATGTCTTCCCTGGACCGGAATCAAGCATCCTAGGACCGGTTTCTGGCTATCAGCCGTCATCAGCCAGGATAGCTTGACTCCAGTGGCGTAGTGAGCACGGGTCCCACGTCTGGGAATACCCATCCCAGGCACAGGGTCAGACTGATTTGCATATGGCCATGTCTGAACTGGGGTGGCAGAGTGGGCTAAAAAACTGTGTTGGATCAAACCCAGATCTGTTGACTGGGTGTGAGTGTTTGATTGGTTCTGATGCTCTGTCCATCACCACCCCCTTTTGTACCGCTTTGTTCGCCATAAGTTGGCAGGGTATGCTCAGACGTGAGTCCCTTGCTCACTTTGCCACTGGATTCAAGCAAGCCTGGCTGAAGACGGCTGAAATGCCAGAAACCGGTCCTAAGAAGCTTGTTTCCGGTCCAGGGAAGGCATGGCTTGGCAGTTCGGGCTGGACTGTTCCCATGAGGCACAGGGTCAAGACTGATTTGCATATGGCCATGTCTAAACTGGGGTGGTGTAGTGGGCAAAAGAACGATGGATTTAACCCAGATCTCTTGACTGGGGGAGAATGTCTGCATTGTCAGCATTCCGTCCATCATTTGTTTGTTGTAACGCTTTTCGCCCTAAGTGGGATGGGTATTCCCAGACGTGGGACCCGTGCTCACTACGCCACTGGAGTCAAGCTATCTTGGCTGATGACGGCTGATAGCCAGAAACCGGTCCTAGGATGCTTGATTCCGGTCCACGGAAGACATGGCTTGGCAGTTCGGGCTGGACTGTTCCCATGAGGCACAGGGTCAAGACTGATTTGCATATGGTCATGTCTAAACTGGGGTGGTGTAGTGGGCAAAAGAACGATGGATTTAACCCAGATCTCTTGACTGGGGGAGAATGTCTGCATTGTCAGCGTTCCGTCCATCATTTGTTTGTTGTAACGCTTTTCGCCCTAAGTGGGATGGGTATTCCCAGACGTGGGACCCGTGCTCACTACGCCACTGGAGTCAAGCTATCCTGGCTGAAGACGGCTGATAGCCAGAAACCGGTCCTAGGATGCTTGATTCCGGTCCAGGGAAGACATGGCTTGGCAGTTCGGGCTGGACTGTTCCCATGAGGCACAGGGTCAAGACTGATTTGCATATGGCCATGTCTAAACTGGGGTGGTGTAGTGGGCAAAAGAACGATGGATTTAACCCAGATCTCTTGACTGGGGGAGAATGTCTGCATTGTCAGCATTCCGTCCATCATTTGTTTGTTGTAACGCGAAGACAAGTGTGGCATGACATATTCACGGGGTGGTGTTACAGTGCACATGGGCTAGAGAGTGTCATAGCATATGCACTAGCTAGTGGAATACAACACAGAGGTGTGTGGCACTCAGCAGGCAATGGTGGGTGTAACACAGCATTGGGCTCTGCCAGGAGCGCGCTGTGACTCTCAAGTGATGTTCGTCCCCTTTCCAGAGAGTAAAATAAAAAGTATTACACATCCGGCAGTGGATGTGTGTTTTAATAATCGTGAGGGGGGTTTCTTGCATAGTTTTGGTCGAATTTTTGTCGAATCCCCTTTGAATGGCTTGGTGTGCATGTGTATTAAATGTGCCCATCAATAGCTACCCATGTTTGTATAAATAAACGACAAGGGTGTCTACCGGGATTAGGCACGGTAGGGCATCAGACATGTCAGAGCTTCACTAGTGGTGTAAATACATTCCACGTGGATTCATTGTATGCATAGTCGCCTTTTAATGAATATCACGCAAATCGTCATGGTGATAGGTACGTACGGTTTGTCCAGCATGTCCTAGGTGTGTCTACAAATATATATTTTTTTAAAATAATAAAAAACAGTGGCCGGCCCTGGGGATTGGGGTCAAAAAAATATAATTAGGAGACAGGCCCTGGGGGATGGGGTCATCAGGGCCAATAAATTAGAATAAGAAGGGGAACCACACAGCCCCCCGTCTTAAAAAATTAAAATAAATAAAAGACTGGCATCGTGCCGGAGGCGACGCCCCCTCCTTGCAGCACTCTGCAAACGCGCCCCCTGGCGAGTTGTAAGTTGGGGAATTAATTCCTCTTCAATACTGAGTGTCCCTGAGGGTCAACTAGCCCAACAGGCATCTCCAGTATGCGCCAGGGAGCTGCGCTGCAGACAGGTGTTCTGAGGCCAAGCCCCTTTTTACACCTCTCTGCAACGCAGCTCTGTGGCGCTTACTGGAGGTACCTAGTGGGCTAGTTGGACCCTAGAGACCCTCAGGATTCAAATGAACTTAATCTCCCAACTAAAAACGGACACAGGGCGTGTTTACACAGTGGTGAAGGGAGGGGACGGGGCCTGACTTAACGTGTGCAAAAACGCCCTGTGGCCTGTTTTAAGAGGTAGTTTTAATCCCCCTGCCCTATTATATACTAGGGGCTTACAGAGGAGGTCATGCTAATCACAGGGGGACCCCAACGCTTAATGTTCCCTAGTGTATGTAGGTGTTTTCACTGTATTCTAAGTGTCTTTTAACATAGCACTGGCTCTAGGACTGGTTAGTCAGACTCAGTTACCACCAGTATCCGTCTGAAAAAGTTGAGGGTACAGGATGATTTTGCAACAAGGCTTCTTTCTGCTCTTCTTTTTGTTTTTTCTGCACGTTATCCTTCTTCCTGCACTTTTCTTCGTCTTTGAGGACTTCTGTTGCTTCTTTCTGCACTTCTTTTTTTTCTTTCTGTGCATTTTTTCTTCTTTCTTCACATGTCCTATCTCTGTAGGCATAGTTAGAAATTAGCATTTAAAAACCTTTGAAATTCACAGGAAAAACCATAGGTTTCAGGCACGTTATAGTTAGGAATTAGCATTTAAAAAACCTCAGAAATTCACTGAAAAAACCATAGGTTTCAGGGGTGTTATAGTTAGCTGGACTTTTCACTTGTAAAAAACCATTGAAATTCCCCCGTTATAGTTAGTTCAGCTAACTATAACTCGCGCGCCCGCAATGCACTGCTGATGACGTCACATATTACATCACTCATGACATGGTCAGTGACATCACTCATGACATCACTGATGACATCTCAAATGACATCACTGATGACATCATCCTTGTGATAGAGTGGCAGACCTCCTCTCACCCTAATATAACCTTTGATACACACATTAAAAAATAGAGACTACAATTTTCAAAACAATGGACATACCAATACCAGTTGCAACAACCTCTTCAGTAATTCTAAGATCCACATACACATCCACTCATTCACCAACAGTCCTATACAGTCACTCATACATGTACTCACTCATCATATGTACTCATACACCTATACATCCTGTTACACAATGCCACTCATCCATAGAGTTACTTACACACATAGTCACTCATGCTAATAAAGAATCAAACATACATTTACTTGCATATACAGTTATACACACACCACCACACTTACTTCTACAGAAACTTACACATACCTAGTCTTTTAAACAATCACTTATAGAAACACATACTTATTCATACAGGAACTCTTTCAATTTCTCACTCTCACATATACTCACTTATATACACCAATAGTCACATATACTAGTTTAAAACATATGTAGTTACTCATAAAGACACTATTGAGACAGTCATACAGTCCTGCACACATGCTGTCTTCAACACATACAAACAGTGAGTCACTCATTCATGCAACTATGCACTACGTAATACCCCCCACCGAACCATGCAGACACTCAGACTGATACTCAAAAAACCAACTAATAACCTATATAGACACCCATGTAGCTACTCACCAACCCATACAGCCACTTATACACAAAGTGAGAGACTGATACAGATATTTACATATTTAAACATTACTCACTAAGCTATGTATTCACTATGATACACTTAATCAGTCAGTTACACAATCAATTTTTCAAAAACAAATCATCCATTTAGACACTTATATACCCATTTATTCTTCCATCGACCTTGAGATATACATATATAAAACATATTTAATTTTCAGAAAAACACACATTCACTGGATGATGTCATCAGTGATGTCATCAGTGATGTCATTTGAGATGTCATCAGTGATGTCATGAGTGATGTCACTGACCATGTCATGAGTGATGTAATATGTGACGTCATCAGCAGTGCATTGCGGGCGCGCGAGTTATAGCTAGCTGAACTAACTATAACGGGGGAATTTCAATGGTTTTGTACAAGTGAAAAGTCCAGCTAACTATAACACCCCTGAAACCTATGGTTTTTTCAGTGAATTTATATATATATATATATATATATATATATTCACTTTAAAAACCATAGGTTTCACACATGTTATAGTTAGCTGGACATTTCACTCGTAAAAAACCAATGAAATTCCCCCATTATAGTTAGTGCAGGCAACTATAACTCACGCGACCGCAATCCTCTGCTGATGACGTCAGATATTACATCACTGTATTTAGACACTTATTTACCCATGTCTTCTTCCATTAATCTTTAACTATACATATATTACAAATATTTATTTTTCATAAAGACACATATGTCATCAGTGATGTAATATCTGACGTCATCAGCAGAGGATTGCGGTAGCGTGAGTTATAGTTGCCTGCACTAACTATAACGGGGGAATTTCATTGGTTTTTTACGAGTGAAATGTCCAGCTAACTATAACATGTGTGAAACCTATGGTTTTTTAAGTGAATATATATATATATATATATACACAAATGCATAACCAATAAAGGCATAAAGAAATAGCAACAGATCAAGCATTTCTTACTATTAAAACATAAGCATGATTAAGACATATTAAAAACATTCATGCCAAACAGTAAAACCATCTTTTTGGTAGAAGCAGGTGGACAAGGGGGAGGCGGGTGGGACAGTGAGGAATCCACAGGCATATTCTGTATCCACCAGAAAAAGCGTTACCGAAGGTAAGTAACTTGTTCTTCTGATGGATACTTATGCCTGTGGATTCCTCACCTTTTGAATAGAATCCCCAAGCCATACCTCACCCGGAGGAGGGTGTCCACCTGACTAGACCAAAAAATATTGCAAAACAGATCGAGCAAAATGGTCATCCCTCCTAACCTCCGAATCCAGTAATAATCAAATCATTTTTTATCAAAATTATATTGAGTATAATAATTTAACATTACTTTTATTAATAAATTTAGACAAACACTTTTACGGAAAACTTTTATTTATAATTAATTTAAAGATATTTCATACTTTACAAATTACGGCGATGTAACGACCCCAGCGCCACTTTTCAAAATGGCTACCAGAATGCGCGCAGCCATCATGTAGGGTGCGTGAAGGGTGCGCGACTTCTGTATAATAGTAAAAAAAAAAGAATGAATATAGTTTTCCTAACTTTTTTTAAAATATAAATATGTATATATATATATAGAAAATAAAAAAAACATAGGATTGAGGTACATTAGACTTCCGAATTTTCATTTAAAAAACCTTTGAAATTCACTGAAAAAAACTTAGGTTTCAGGCACGTTATAGTTAGAAATTAGCATTTAAAAAAACATGGAAATTCACTGAAGAAACCATTGGTTTCAGGAACGTTATAGTTAGTTGGACATTTCACTCATACAAAACCATAGAAATTCCAGCATTATAGTTAGTTCAGCTAAGTATAGCTCGAGCCCCCGCAATGCACTGCTGATGACGTCACATATTTCATCATTCATGACATGGTCAGTGACATTACTGATGACATCACTGATGACATCTCAAATAATATCACTGATGACATCATCCACGTGAAAATCTGATGCACCTCCTTACACCTGAATGTAACCTTTGATACACCCATTCTAAAATACAGACTACCATTTTTGAAAAAATAGACACATCAATACCAGTTACTAAATACACACTGACTGGTTGCTAGGTCAACACACACATCCACTCATTCACCCATACAGGCACTCATACATGCAGTCAAATACAACACTATCATATGCACTCATACACCTATACAGACACTCACACACTGCCACTTATCCAGTTACTCACACACCTAGTCAGTCATGCAAAGAATCAATCATACTTCCATTTACTCACCTATACAATTATACAGACACCGCCTCACTTATTTATACAGATACTAACACATAATTACTCTCTTATAGAATCACTGATACGAATACACACTCATCCATGCAGCCACTCTCACAATTACTGACTCTCACATATAGTTATTGATATACACCATCACTCACATATATTGCCTTTTACATATGTAGTTACTTGCACATGTACCACTGAGACGTCCATTCACTCACCAACACACCCATACACACACTCACTCACCCATACAGCTGTTTCCACATGCACTCTGGAACCCATACACCCAGTGAATAAACCACTCACACATCTATGCACAGTCACACACCTCCCACCCACCCACACACACACTCAGGCACCCATAAAAATACTCAGGCAATCAATCAATAACCCATATAGACATTCATGCAGCTACTCACCAACCCATGCAGCAGCTTACACAACAACAGACAGACTGATACAGACTTTCACACAGTTTAGTCACTAGCCCATGCATTCAGTAAGACACATTTAATCACTCACTTATACAGTCAGTCACGTACCTACTAAATCCTCCATACAGACACTTACAAACCCACTCATTCTTCAATACAGCTTGGCATATATATAAAACAAATTTAAACTTTACAGGAACACACAGTCACTGGATGATGTCATCAGTGATGTCACCAGTGATGTCACTGACCATGTCATGAATGATATAATATGTGACATCATCAGCAGTGCATTGCGGGGGAGCGAGTTATAGTTAGCTGAACTAACTATAACGCCGGAATTTCTATGGTTTTATACGAGTGAAATGTCCAACTAACTATAACGTGCCTGAAACCTATGGTTTTTAGAGTGAATATATATATATATATATATATTATTTATTTTTTCCTCCAGTTCCAGCTTCCCAATAAACAGAAACCAACAAAAGGTACGACACTCCAGTAGATTTTTCTGCACTTTTAATTTATATTGCTGTAACGAGTTTCGGCATTGCTGCCTTGTTCACACATCAAGCGTTTTACCATTAGTGAGTTTAAAAACCCTCGGAGACCTGTGGTCACATGGGTGGAAATTTCCAATGCAACTGAAAATAGACTTCATTTGAAAAAATGTCTTTCAACTCTGCCGAATAATTACATATTTCGTCATATACCTCTGTTGAATTGACATTCATGATTAATATGTTTTAAATATTTCACATAATAAATTCCAAATCATATTTATGTTATTTTATAATTTTTCCATATAACACACATGATTTTACCTCGAAGCCTTCCGCTTCAATTCCTAATCATTCAGTTAGAGACCATGTATATTTACAAGTTAAAGTGCAAGTGTATGATGTACTATTTTTACATAACACTCACTATGCCAAAAAGATCCAGCATTAGGCTCTTATTAACGTTATACACTATTTCTGTAGATGCCTCTATTGTTCCAGTCTTATTAGTCCTTTCTCCAGCAATACCAGCCAAGTGGCAAATATTAATATAAACATTGTATGCATATGCAAATATTGCTTTCATCCTTTATATACATGATAAATTTCAAGAACAATTTGTCATTTTGCGCATCTAAATCAAGTGAATGTTATCATCACATTTCATTTGTTTCCATAGTGTTAATCAACCTTTCTCAATTCATTGTCTAAGGTCACAAGGGTAAGTTTAGATATTATTTGATCTAAAAACTGGGGAGCTAATCACATCATTGTCTAGAAACTGAAGTGCACAGAAAGATTCTCATCTGTATTAAGCCCAAAAGGGATCTTGGTGTTAAAAAAGGATGTATCAAGACTCAAATTGTCTTAACCTCTGTTCACGATTTCCACCCCTTCTGCTTTTGTCCACCTAGTCTATTACAAATTACACTAGGTCCTTGATATTGCCCCCATGCTCTTCATTCATATGCCTCGCTACTGGGTAGCTCTTATTTTTGTTTGTGACTGCTCTCAAATGTTGCAGTATTCGTTCATGTGCAAAATGAATTGTACTGCCCACATACATTTTGGGGCAAGTACATTATAGAATGTAAACAACAAATTCACTCCTACAGTTCAGGTGGGTCCTGATGTTTCAAGGGCTTTTCAACAGGGGCGTTGTAATCTGTTTCATATTTTTCCCTATTTTACACTCTTTAAGCATTTATAAAATTCGGTGCTTGCCCTCAACCACCCATCTGTATCTCTAACTTCTGGACTGCTGTTGACTAGGTCCTGCCTTAAGGACTTAGCCCTTCTGAAGGTGATTAGCAGTCTCCGCGAGACTAAATCTCTCAAGATAGGGTCCCTTTTGACCAGATGCCAATTCCCACTCATGCAGTCTCTCACTCTGCTGCGCTAGGCATTGTAGGTGATAATCATACGTGTCTCATTTCTATTCCAGTTTCCCTTCACATCCCTGTCTCTTTCACAAGGGTAAATTAGGTCTGTTCTCTTCATCGTGTTAACTTTAATAAGAGCCTGATTAAGTACATGTGGGCTGGAACCTCTCTGCAAGAATCAGAGGTTTCACTGCAATTTCTCTTAATTCTAAAGTGCTCTCCATATGGGATACTGTTCTTGAGTTTCTGTGGTAGGTGGCTCCTGCACGTATGGTATTCTCTGCTGTAGGCTTTCTATGCGCTTGTGTATGAAGTATATCCTCCTTTACGAAACTTCTGGATCTAAAAAGTTTACATGTGTATTGCTGATAAGGTTGGTAAAAGCTAAATTCAGAGAGTTGCCATTTAATCTCCTTATGAATTGTTCTGCAATGTCTATAGTACCATCCCACACTACAAAAAGGTCATCTATGAACCTAGTCCATAGAATAATGTTAGTCTTCCGTTCATGTTGGAATTGCACCAGGAGCACCTGCTCCTCTTACCAGCCCATATGCAAATTCGCATAGCAGGGGGTGAAGCAGGTGCCCATCGCAGTCCCTCGTAATTGTCTACATGTCTCTGTGCCATACATAAAAAAGTTGTTTTCAAGAAAGATTCGGCCCATTTCTACTAGCATAACTGAGTGTTGATGTAGTGTGATAGATCTCTTGTTGAGGTCGTACCTCATTGCCCTAATCCATCTTCGTGATGTATGCTTGTATATATAGATGACACATCCAATGTGATTAAAAGGAATGTGTCCTTCAATTTTCTGTTCTCTATTCTTTGAAGAAAGTCCCTTGTATCTTTGATATATGTCGGCAACTTCCTCACAAACTCTTGCAAGAAGAAATCTAAGAATCTAGATGTTGGGTCTACAGGGGGGAATCTTTCAGTTTTTATGTACCTTTGGAATAGTATTGGTGTCACCGGATTGCCAACATTAAGCAAGGGATATTCATCTTGGGATATCATGCCCAAACCTCGCCATCTAGCCAGATCTTTATGCAATTTATTTTTTGTTTCTACAAGATTGCTATTGGTACTTTCTAGTAGCATGTGTTATCCCTTAATTGGAGCATAGCTTCAGAAATATTCATTTCCAGTGGCCGCAATACTATATTCCCCCCTTATTCGACTTGCGTACTACTATGTCTTTTCGATTTTTTATATTTTGTACAAGCATTGTAACCCTGGGTGTGGGACTACGCTAAGCTCGCGTAGTTTGCGCAACTACACGCACGCTACGCGAATTGCACGTAGCACAGTGCAAAAACGCGTAGCGTAGCGGACATTTTTTGCTTACTCGCGGTCCTCAACGTCAAGTTGGCGACCACGAGCGAGCAAAATAACATCCCAGCAAGACTTTTTCCTCGTTCGCGATCAGCAATATCAAGTTGCCGATCGCAAGTGTGGAAAATAAACCTCCCGGCGAGATTCTCAACATGGGGGGGTCAGGTTTCTCATTGCGAGTGGTAGCGTATGCTCGCGAACGCTCACGATGAGAAACTACCAGTCCGCGTTGAGAAAGCTGCCGCTCGAGTACAAATCTACTCGAGGGGCAGAAAACGACTGCTTGCACTGTGCAAGATGCAGTTTGCAATGATTGCACAGTGCGGACATGCATCCGGCACTGTGCAATCAGTGCAAACAACATTTTGCACAGTGCACTACGCAGTTCGCGTAGCTACGCACAGCTCGCGTAGTGCAATAGGGCACTTCGCGTAGCTACGCATTGCGCTACTATGCAAACTACGCCCAGGGTTAAAGTATTGTACATTTTCTGTCCCCTCGCCTGTTGCCACGCAAAAATTCTTTACTCGATTCAACTGATAATACTTGCAGATATTTTGCAACTAAATCAACACATTTAGTGAGTCTTTTGATGTCATCGGAACAAAGGTAGATTTCGGTTTAGAAGGAGATCTTATGCTGTTATAAATGTCCAGGCCCAGCATGCCGGCAGTTTCTTTTACAGACTCTGGTTGCTTTATGTCTTCACACTCTGTCTCTAGTATATGCAGACATACCATCTGTCTTATCTGGTTCTTTCGCTGTTGCATTTACAGATTGAATGTGAAAGAATTTCTTTAATCTTAGATTTCTTGCAAATTTGCAGAAATCTATGTGAGTTTGAGCATAGTTAAAATTTGTCCTAGTTCAAAATAATAATCCTGCTGAAAGTGTATTTTCTTCATCCTCTGTGAGCGGTAAATTTGATAAGTTGATTGCTGTTGCTGGGTCGCACTCTATTTGCTTTGGTTTGTGTCCCTGGTTTTGGCATTTCCTAATCACTTTTTTCCCCTCCATTCGGGCTTTTGCTGTATATTTTGAGTCTTGTCTAAGCGTAAAAAATGCAGTTCAGCTATAACAGAAGGGGGGTCTTGGGGGTCCATTTTTCTCCCTTGGTTGCCCGCTCCATTCTCAGAGTCCATTTCAGCCTCTGAACTCACACTGGACTTGCTTCTGAACTGTATTCCGACATGGCATGCTGCTTCCGTGTTCTTTTATCTTTTCCTGTGTTGCCTGACAGCCTTTGGTGGCGTAAGTTCACCTTTCGGCCTCCTCTCCCCGCAGAGAGTAAAAAAAGGGAATACGCCTTCAGCGGCGAAGTGCTTATCTGTTGACAGGCGTCATCCGACACTCTGCTCCCGGCCGCACTCCACCTCGTGGTCGCCTTTCAATTACTCGTCAATCATGCTGGAGGGCTTCTCGGTATGTTGCCACATAACCTCCACGATGTCAGACTCTGAGAGGCTCCTGAACGAGGGCGTGTTGGTTTGGCCACTCTCCGACCTCGGCGGCTTAACTTTTCCTCCAGTTCCAACTTCCCAATAACAATCGGAAACCAACACAAGGTACAACACTGCAGTAGATGTTCCCGCACTTTTAATTTATATCACTGTACATATATATATACAACAGCTGCATATACACTTAATTGGAGCATTGAATTGAACTAAATTATTCTATGCAATAGCTGTTTCTTCAGAAAGCGACAAGAGTGCTAGACAATTGGTATGGTTACAACAATGGTCACCACTTTCATAAATATATGTATATATATGAAAAACCATATAAAGTATTATATTATACACATATATGTATTTAGATGTGCACTCTTATCTAAGCCTTAATAACAGAAGATAAGTAAATAATGATGTTGAGGAGAAATCGCAAACTATCATTCTCCATACTGTGATATACTATTACGAACTTATCTCTATTTCTTTAAAAAAGAAAGAGAAAAGAAAAATCTAATTTCTCCCATAAATCACGTTAGTACTTTACTATGATTATTATTTTGTTCCAATTCGAAAACATGGATCAACATGAAAAACACACACAAAGAAATCGTTATTTTGAAATGTATTGATGCACTTTATGTCTAGTCTGTCTTCACTGTTTATGAATAGTATTTGTACTGGCACTTTAAAATGACATTTTGGGCTCCAGGACTCTATGGTCCAGTAGAAGGCTGGGAGCCGAAACGCGTAGACCGTCCTTACCGTCTATGATACCTTGTAACAGCTTGTGAGGAATAAAGTATTCTTTTGAATTGTCGATCGTGGTGCTGTAATCCCTTACCAAGAATCTTCGGGAGACCGAGGATGAGGTGGAAGGAATTTTGATATAATTATGCAGTGGCTGTTCTGCATCTCACGTGCACCTGGGAAGCGAAGCGATAACGGCGACGAGTTACAGTCAACCAGAGCCGGAAGGAGTTTGCAGAAGTCGCCGATGCCTCTGATTGTCAAATGCGTGGTTCCGCGCTTGGAATCAACAAACGCGGCTGAACAGCGGGAAGATCGCGGGTGAGTAGAGGGGCGGGGAGAAGCGAGCGACTCGTGTGCTGGGACGCCGCGGAAGCGGCTTCCGGGTTACGATCGCCGCGAAACCCGGCACTCCAAAATCTTGTCGTATCTAGCTGTATCTAGCTAATTGGGTCAAGTTTACCTTTACACTTGAAACGGAACATATTTGTACCCTAACTGCTATCCACGCTTTAACATCATATGAAAATACAATTGTAAAAAGAACACATTTGGTGACAACCATATTCCCAGAATTGATCCAAATAAACTCTTTGGTCAAGTAACGGCGACAAGTAGCACAAAATTGAAAATAAACAATGTTCATACACGGACGAGAAAACAACAGCACCAATTTCAATTGAAAAAAGAAAAGAAAAAAAACGATCCAATATGGCCGAAAGGGACAAAAATAGAGCCCAGAGAGCGAGTGACCTCCTAAATGATAATTCAGAGCTTTCACACAATATCAGAACTTGTGAGATTACTGGAGATAAAAAGAAGAGAACTATCTCATGTGTCATCAGGGAATTACAACAAACTCGTATCCAGGAAGTGAACAAATGGTGGGAAAAAGCAACCTTAGAGAAGTATATTGAGTTCAAGAGAAATCCAAGAGGATTACGGATCCTAATAATGCCCACCTTGAATGATCTTGACGCTGATCTAATAAAACAGTGGCAAATAGACACCAATGAATGTTCTTTTAGACTGATGACCACACTAATCTCACATGCAGAAAGAAAATTGGAAAAACTAACTAGAATTATCAAAGAATTGGAGGAGGAGTTGAACCAATATCCTACAGATGATGAAAACAAAAAATTAATTGAATCAATGGAAAAGAAAATCAATAAACATGAGGCTGATGTTGAAAAACGCAAAGCTAGTAAATTCAACAGAGACAGATTGGACTATACAAACGGTCGCATATATACTTTCGCTAGAAAATATGATTTATATAGAAATCGCGCAGTGATGGATAAACACAGTGGATACGAGACGACTGGAACAATAGAGAGTTCAGATTTAAGCTCAGCAGATGAGGAACAAAATATATCAAGCTTGGATTTTTCCAGGGAAATGCGCTTAATGCAAATGATCACGCGACAAAGAGGAAGAGGTCGAGGATCAACATGGGGGAGAGGACAATCAAAACCCCAAAACGAAGATAAAGAAGAGGGGGCAAGACCCAAAAAAGGAAGAGGAAGGACAAAGCAAAATTAAAAAGAAATCTTCAAAAAAAATCTGATTATCAAAATATCCAATAAATCCTTGAGTGAAGCACAAACATCATTGCTAAATAAAGGACTAACGTTTTGCCCCAGTAAAGATATGAATGTATCTAATATACGCATCGACTTGTACAAGTTTTGTCGAAAAGTCAAGCTCAAAAAATATTTTGAAGAAAAATCGTTTACCAAATTGCCGACATCTGAAAGCCAAGAAACATCACCCTTGAACATAAAAGATATTCCAGTCCTAAGAACAGTAACATCCTTGCAAACTGGGTCGAAAACATGTGCAGAAATGAACCAATCCTCTCAAGAGACTGATTTACAATTTTGCCAAATGATGGGATATGAAACAAATAGAGGAGGGAATAGTGGTCTAAAAACTAGATCAACTTTCTGTCCCCAACTTCCTCCAGGAAATAAGATTGACCTATTGCATGAGATCATGGTGGAGGAGATTAATAAAATGTCAATCAATAATCCCACAAAAATCAAAAAGCAAAAAGCAAAAAAGAAATCATGGAATCTCACACTAGAGGAACATAATGCACTAAAAGAATTAAGAGAAGACCAGAGCATAATAATAAAGGCCTCAGACAAAGGCGGAAACATTGTTATCCAAACTCGTGAAAATTACATAGCAGAAGCCAATAGACAACTGAATATTGAAGACCATTATGAAAAACTAAAAACGAATCCAATAACAACCTGGACGGAGGAATATCATCAAAAACTACTGGCATGGAAAGAAAGAAATTTAATTGATTTGGAAGAATATCTGTACTTAAAAACCAATCATCCAATAACTGCAACCATTATTTTCTTCCGAAAGTACACAAATCCACCATAAATCCACCAGGAAGACCAATAGTTAGTTCCATTGGTTCGCTGTTAGAATCAACATCTCGATTCATTGATATTTTTTTGATGAACTATGTTACAGCACTTCCATCATATCTGAGGGACACGATGGACTTTTTGCAGCAAATTGAAAAAATTATCTGGAAAGACAATTACATCATGGCCTCGATAGATGTCTCATCATTGTATAGCTCCATCCTCCACACTGATGGAATAGCAGCAGTTAAACAATTTCTGGACACAAGATCGATTAGCCATTTTGAACATACAGACATGTTAATACAAATGCTTACATACTGTCTGACACACAATGTTTTCCTATTTAAAGGTGATCTCTTTCTCCAAAAGCAAGGGATCGCAATGGGGACATCTTTTGCTCCAACGTATGCTAACCTATTGATGGCTGTGTGGGAGACGGAGGTTTTGAAAGAAGAAAAATCAGGTAATGTCAGATTCTGGTCTAGATACATCAACGACCTTTTCATTATTTGGGAAGGCAATAATGATGACCTTCAGAACTTCTTACACTCTCTTAACATCAACAAGTACAATCTGACCTTCACCTTCACTATAAGTGCAATAAACATCATCTTTCTGGATGTTGACGTTTTTATACAAGGTAAAAAAATCTGCACCAGAATGCACAGAAAGCCAACTGCTAGCAATAGCAATAGCATTCTACATGCGAATAGTGGGCATCCACAAAACCTCAAATGGAGCATCCCCTATGGGGAAATGCTGTAGGCAAAAAGGAATTGCTCTGAGCTTCCTGATCTGGATTCACAAATAAAAGAAATGGGTGAACGTTTTTTGCTACGGGGATATCCTTTGGAGGTAATAACCACTGCAAAAAACAGAGTCAGCACCAAAATAAGATCTGACCTCTCACAAACCAACCAAGAGAGCAAAAGGACAAGTAAAAAACGATTGAAACAACGACCAGATTAATCATTGATTTCAATAATCAGAGCAATGACCTTCAGAAGATCATACGAAAACATTGGGGAATATTGATGTTAGATGAGACTGTTCACAAAGTACTGTCCCCCTTACCAAGAATAACATACAGAAAAACAGCCTCTCTGGGTGACATACTTACACAAAGTCACTTTGAGCTTAAACCAGAGATGATTCCAACTTGGCTGAATACTCCAGGATTCTGGAAATGCTCAAAGTGTAAAGCTTGTGATTATGGTAAAAACATGGTGCTGTAAAAACGAGGGGGGAAGATGGCGGCCGGTTAACGCGACCGGTTGGGAGCTCTCTACCTACAAGCCTATTTCCAGTTACTTCGGACTAAAAAAAAAAAGATGTGACAGCCTCGTTACGTTGATCTAAGAAGAGAAATGACATAAGAAATGCACTCTAGCACCAAGAGACAAAAAATCGGGTAAGACCACGCTTCCCTTACCTCACCCGCATCGGTCATGAGACTCGAGATTGATCCTTTCGCCGGACTCGTGGATGCAGGTTTGAGCCCGCTGCGGACGCCGCAGACGCCGCGTGTAAGCGGCAGCGTACTGCTCGGTGGCTGTGCGGAAGCACAGGGGGCAAGGACCAGCTTCTGGAGGGCCGCAGCTAGGCTCTCGTTCTGGGTCGGTCAGGGCAGAGCAGAGGAGTTCAACCTTGCACAGCAACTGAAACTGACTAGGGAGCAGAACTTGGAGCTCTCTGTGGGAGAGCTGTGCTCAGAGCCCTCAGAGCCCCAGAGCCCAAGCTTGAGAGGGAAGAATCTGGACATAAGGGAGGAGAAACATGAGGAAAAGGTAAGAGTGAGGGTTCATATGAGGAGGGCAAAGAAAATAGAGGGAGTTCCCCCCGCAAAAGTTATAAATATAACAGTCCCTCCCACAACTGCCAAGTCGACGGAGAATAGTAGCTCAAACGAAAACTGTACGTTAAACCTGCATTCCTTAAAGATACCAGCAGGTTGTAACCAGACCTCGGGGAATATAGGGGAGACCGGCAAAATCTGTAAAATCGGTAGTGGAAGTGGAATTAATAGTGGAACCAGCTATTGCCTTAGGAATAGGCAATTCCTGGCAGATTGCCCTCTGACTACCCCTAACTCAAGCGTTTCCCAGATTACCCCTGCCAGTACTAAGAAAACAAGGGGTAAAAGACCTGGCCTAACCGCAAAAACTTCATCAGCTTCAGCTCCCTACCTTAAGATCAAAAACAAACAAGACAGGCATAAACAACCTTTTCTGGAGACAGGCCTTAAGCCGAAGGTTACACCTTCCCTTAGATCTTTTTTCAAAATCCAAATTCAAGAGGAGAAACAAAGGAGTGAACAAAACTCAGAAATGACTTGGAACCCATTTCTGATAGCGCCACTTTAGATCGAGCTAACAACTCAACAAACATCACCACTGCAACAAAGATTGACTCTATAAACAGTGGAACCGAGGATAGGACCAAACCGGCCAGAACAGGGACAGAGACCATGATTGACTCTGCGTCAGAGTTTGACTCTGATTCTGCTTTGAGGGCGGCTGTTCCAAACGAGGCTATAGTTATAGCCACAAGTATGATTGATCAACAGAGACCAACTGCATCGAGCAGTCTTCTCGAAACCGTACTGCTAGAAATGAGAAATAACTTTGCTATCTCGGAGAAGAACCAAATGAAAATCCAAGAGACATGTGAGGCTTTTGACACCAAGCTAAAGGCTTTGGACGAGAGAGTTAAAGTAGTGGAAAGAACAGTGGGACTTTTTAGTAAAGAAGTAGAATTTTCGCAAAAAGAAATCAGTGTTTTAAAGTCTAATGAAGCTGCTCTTCGAGACAAGTTGGAATCTATTGAGAACCAGTCTAGAAGAAACAATATAAAAAATGTGAACGTACCGGAGGGCAGAGAGTTTGGAGACATAAAAAGATTTGTAATAACTCTGTTAAATGAGAACTTCCCCTGGTCAGACCCTACAGTCTTGGACGACGATATACAAAGAGCACATCGAGATCCATTCGGGAAAGATAAATTTCAGAAAAATCCTTATTAATTTCAAAACCTATTCCCTCAAGGAAAAAATACTGGGCGAAGCATTAAAAAAGGGAGTATACAATAAGGATGATTGGTCTTTTAGAATTAGATCTGATGTCGCCAAGGTTACGCAAGATAGGCAGTGGCAACTTGGACAATTTATGACTGAACTAAGAGCTCTTGGGGCGACAGTGCAGATGAGATTTCCAGCTTCCTTGAAGATTATGTGGAAAAACAAAATGCACAACATTAGAGACCCAAAGAGGTTGAGCAGTTATTGATTCAGATGAAGGAACAACAATAAGAGTTTAAGCTTTGAGCCTGGTAGGTAGAGAGCTCTAACGGGCAAATCGATTTGCCAATGGAAGGAACAAGGGAGGCTTCCCCAGGGAGGGTTTTTAGATGTATTGCAAATCAAACAAGAAAACAAGCGCACCAAAAGGGTGGGGAGCAAAATAGGGAAAAAATCAAAAAATGTCCTCAAAATAAAATTACGAAAGTCGAAAGGGATCTAAGGGTAAATGAATTACCCCCTAACTTTGAGAAACAGTTTACCCCATGGAGGACCCATTAATAATAAAGATTTTATCATGGAATGTTAATGGTCTCAGGATTAAAAACCGAAGGAGGTTGATCCTAGAATACCTGAAATCGTCTGATTGTGGTATTTTGATTCTTCAGGAGACTCATTTGTTGAAGGAAGAGTGGGAAAGTACTATAAAAAATCTCAGATGGGTAGATTCATATGTCTGTACTAATCAGAACTGCAATACCAAGGGAGTAATTATTTTATTTAAAAAAACTGCAAAAGTATCTGTAGTGGCAAGCACAGTTGACAACAAAGGGAGATGGGCCATTGCGAACATAAAAATACAAGGTAAACCATTTACCATAGTTGGTTATTACGGCCCTAATTGTGACGACCCTGAGCCCCTGCAAAACCTTTATACTCAGTTATTAACAACGTCCTCCCCTATAATTTGGGGAGGTGATTTCAATATAATACTAGATCCACAGCTTGATAGACAACCCCCTAGGAAAATGAACTTACCAAAAATGAGACAATGGATCTCACTGAGTATAAAAGATTTTGGATTGGTAGACATCTGGAGAAAAAAAAACTGGAAATAAGGGATATACCTTTCAAAATAAAAGACTGGGCCACTCTTCCCGAATTGACTTTTTTCTCTTGGACTCTAGTCTAGCACCAAATATTACCAGCGTAGAACACATTCCGGCGCACTTATCAGACCACTCAGCACTAGTCCTGGCCCTTCAGGTGGAAAAAAATAACGTCCCGGGGCGCTGGACAGTAGATCGCACGATTTTCCTAGATAACCAGTATATAGATCTACTCATGACGGAGACAGTAGAATTCTTTAGGATAAATAAAGAAGGGATGCCCTTACAAGTGGTCTGGGACACTTACAAAGCAGTAATGAGCCTGGAAAGCAAAAATGAATAAATCCAAGATCAGACTTAAGGAGGAAGAGATAAGTACCCTCAACAATAAACTGGAAGGAGAGTTATCAGATTTAAACAGAGCACAATTGATAACTGAAAGAACACAAAAAAAGGAAAACTTGGCTGACCATCTAGAGATGAGACTAAGAGAGAAATGGGAGACAAGCAAACTTTCACACCACGAATATGGAGAAGGCTGTGGGAAGTTATTAGCGTGGAAAACTAAGACAGAACAAACCAGGAATAAGATATCCAGGATATGTAAGGGCCATTCGAGTGTATTAACATCAGAAGATGCAGAAGTCAGAGAAGAATTTCAAAACTTCTTCAGTGGTCTATATAAAGAAGAATGTTTCCCGACTGAAGCCCAGCTCCAAAAATATCTGGAAATCATAGACCTTCCTTCTATCACTAACGAAGAGAGAATAGAGCTTAATAAAAAAATAGATGAAGAAGAAGTCGAAGTGGTTATTAAAAGTCTTAAGAGAGGAAAAGCACCCTGGCCCAGACGCCTTACCGAATGAACTATATCAGTCATTAAGCAAAGCCTTAACTCCACATTTAACAGAACTAATGAATGACATCTTTATCAACAAAATAGATCTCCCGACAGTGATTATTAGGCCCATATCCCTTTTAAATTGTGACTATAAGATCTTCACACGAATTCTAACAAGAAGACTGACTAAAGTAGTTAATCCTTTAATTAACAACAACCAGAAAGGCTTTATGAAGGGTCGACAGATACAAGAACTGACTCAAGAACTTATCACAGCTATAGACCTAGCAAATCAGGAAAAATTACCCTTAGCTATTATCACCTTGGACGCAGCAAAAGCGTTCGATAGGGTTAACTGGTTATATTTGAACGCAGTCCTGAGTAGATATGAGTTAGGAGACAACTTTCAAGACTCAATTAAATCAATCTATAGAAATCCATCAGCAAGAGTCCAAGTTAACAACAATCTATCAGATAAGTTACAGATTATGAGAGGTACTAGACAGGGATGCCCCCTGTCGCCACTTCTTTTTAATCTATACATTGAACCTCTAGCGATTAAATTAATGAATAATCCTAAAATATCGCCATTCCTCTATAATGGTTGGACGAAAAAAGTTGCCCTCTTCGCGGATGACCTGATGATCTTCACTGATAGCTTTTTAAAATCCTACCATGATATCGAGGTTTCAATAAATCAGTTTGGTGCAATCTCCGGATATATGGTTAATCAGGCCAAATCTGAAATTATGGAGTGGAATTGTTCCAGTAATCACCCCTTGATATAAAGGAAAATACGATACCTGGGTCTTGACATAATTAAGGATATAAATAAAATCGTGGAAGTTAACTTTAAAAGACTACTAAGTGAAACTAGAAAACTCCTAAAAACGTGGAGTGGGTTGCCCCTAACCTTTATGGGGAGGTCAAATATCATGATGATTTTACCTAAATTTACATATATCTTTAGTACGATCCCGCTAGAGTTCGACAAAACATCAATAAGGAAACTACAGGGGGAATTAAATTCTTTTATATGGGCTGGTAAAAGCCCCCGAATTGCTTGGAACAAGCTAAGAATGAAGAAATAGCAAGGGGGTATAGCGAGCCCAGATTTGTTACAGTACTGTAGGGCTTTCCAGTTCAAATACGCAAGAGTTTTATTAAAAGACTATGAACTTTATCCACCTCACCTCCAAGCTTTAGCAAGACCAGTGGGAAACTTTTTATATAAATTCGGTCACCCGAAATTCTACAAAAAAATTAAACTAAAGGTTCTCTTTTCAGCAGCTAAACTCTGGACCCAGATAAGAAAAACAATCAAAATCCCGTATTATAGCGATTGTGCCCCGATTTGGGAATCTCCGGGCACACCGGAATGTCTCCAAGATAGTCTTTCAACCCCCTTAATCCTAGCCGGGATTACTAGATGGGGGCAACTCATAAAGCAGGACCATATTATATCCTGGTCGCTTCTTGACAATAATATGGGAGGCTCCCTCTCTAAATTTAAATACTACCAACTATCTAGCTGGATAAAGGCGGAGACGGAAACATATGAAGGAGATAGAGATCTGGAACATAAAATGCTAATCATCGGAACTCAAAAGAAAGAAATTTCCCTATGGTATTGGGCCCTTATAGAGTCAGGAGAGTACTATCCCAAGATACCAGAGAAGATCTGGAGGAATGCACTGCCGACAATGGACATAGAGAATTCATGGCAAGTATCTATGGGGAAATGCTGGGGTGTTATAAAATCTGCTGCCCTAAGGAGGAACCACTTATTTACTCTTCATAGAGCGTACTGGACACCGAAAAGGCTCTCAAAATTTAATGACTCAGACCGGAAAAAATGCCCGAAATGTGGAGAGGAAGAGGTAGACGATTTGCACATGTTCCGGCAGTGCCCCCAGATCGATGACTTCTGGAGAGAAGTGAGTAAGACCTTGGAGAGGATATTTAACTACCCAGTTGATGTAAGTACCCCCTTGGTTATCTTTGGGGTTAGAGAAGACGAGGCAAACCTTGTTAAATTAACAAAAGAACAAGAGAATTTGCTTTTTATTTTAATACTACTTGCCAGAAGGGAAATATGTGATAACTGGGTAAGATCTAACCCTCCCTCACATATGGGATGGATTAATCACACACATAGGATCTCTCGATTAGATAGAGGTGGGAAGGCCAATAAAAGATATAATTATTGGGAAATTTGGGAACAACAAAATATTTTAAGCTAACCAAAACGCTACTTACTAGGGGTCCAATGATTAAGCAATGGCAATACAATAGAAGCTTTGGCTTCTTGAGTAGCTCGAAAGGCTAGCTCTTCCCACTTTCCCTACAAGGGTTAAAGAGATACAGAGACCTTGACAGAACAAGGGAAGCTCCCCTACTCACATTTCGTAAAGGGGGCAGCGAAGGAGAGGAACATAACTGTTAAGAGATCCCTGAGAAATCTCAAAACCCAGTATTGCAAAATGAGGACAAAAAAAAAAAATATGACTACATACCAACTGCAAAATGGCCACACCGAAAAAATTATGGATCACATAACTTGTGAATCAAAATTTGTTGTTTACATACTGGAATGCCTGTGTAAAAAGTTATACGTAGGAAGTACCATCAATAAACTTAAACTACGTATCTTACAACATCTACGTGCCATCAAAAATAAAGATTTTACGTACCCAATGGCAAAACCTTCTTTGAATTCCACTCTAGTGATTGCAAACAACTGAAATACTCAGGAATTAAGATCGTAAAATAAAAAGAAAGAGGAAGTAACAGAATCCTTGATTTACGAAGAACTGAGTCTAAAACAATCCTATCCATTGGTACAGAGAATCCGTGGGGACATAATCTTGATGCTGAACTGCACGTACACTTATGATATTGGAAGAAAAACATTATTTGTTAGAACTTTCAACAAAATCATCCTAAGTCAACACGGGATCTTTGAATTCATATGAATCTATATGTATCTAATATAACTGCTATCTTTAAATCTACTCCCTGAGATACACATCTATATGTACATTTTCCCTCTTGGGAAAGTATGGGAGAAAAGTAGACAGAAATGAAATGATGGATTTCCTCATTATGGAGCAAAATCACACATGTTATCTTCATCTTTTTTTAAGCATTTTTGATGATGCACTTTACAATCAATTACAACAGCTGCATATACACATAATTGGAGCATTGAATTGAACTAAATTATTCTACGCAATAGATGTTTCTTCAGAAAGCGACAAGAGTGCTAGACAATTGGTATGGTTACAACAATGGTCACCACTTTCATAAATATATGTATATATATGAAAAACCATATGAAGTATTATATTATACACATATATGTATTTAGATGTGCATTCTTATCTAAGCCTTAACAACAGAAGATAAGTAAATAATGATGTTGAGGAGAAATCCACAACTATCATTCTCCATACTGTGATATACTATTACGAACTTATCTCTATTTCTTTAAAAAAGAAAGAGAAAAGAAAAATCTCATTTCTCCCATAAATCACATTAGTACTTTACTATGATTATTATTTTGTTCCAATTCGAAAACATGGATCAACATGAAAAACACACACAAAGAAATCTTTATTTTGAAATTCATTGATGCACTTTATGTCTAGTCTGTCTTCACTGTTTATGAATAGTATTTGCACTGGCACTTTAAAATGACATTCCGGGGCTCCAGGACTCTCTGGTCCAGTAGAAGGCTGGGAGCCGAAACGCGTAGACCGTCCTTACCGTCTATGATACCTTGTAACAGCTTGTGAGGAATAAAGCATTCTTTTGAATTGTCGATCGTGGTGCTGTGATCCCTTACCGAGAATCTTCGGGAGACCGAGGAAGAGGTGGAAGGAATTTTGATATATATATATGTATATTTATATATATATATATACACACACACACACACACACACACACACACACATATTTATATATATGCTTCTTTTTAGCGAGTCAATTCAATAACATTGATGTTTATATTATGTACTTGGTGTTTCACGATGGGAGATAACATTTATTTGATTATTGTATCTCTTAGACTCGCACTCGCAATTGTGACTCTTTCTATGTTTATGAATAACTTCTTTGGGCAGTCAAGCCAATGGTGTATTTAAACGTGACAATTACGTCTTACCTGTGTTCAGTGACCAAGGCGGCAAGTCCGTCGAAACGCGTTTGGCTTTTGGTGTGAATAAACATTTTTCTTGACGGAATTCTCCCACGGAGTCAGCGCCTTTTCAATATTGTTTGAATTGGATCGTCGAATATATATATATGTATATATATATATATATATATATTCAGGCTTCAAAGGCGGAGCACTCACGGGGCATTTTCAAGATGATTTATTCAAAGCAAATGCATTTCGGCGTTATATGCCTTCCTCAGTGCTTATCAACTGGCACTCGCGTATTGTATGTTTAAATACATCTGTGAGTAATCTGATTGGAGAGGCACCCAGTCACCGCAAGTAAGGAAGGACTGTAGCAGTTCAAGATATTTATGTTTGTTTTCTGACTGCCATATCTGCGTGTATTGAATTCCTAGCAGCCAGATGGAAACATATCGTTTATGCTTTGGAAAGTCACAGTCTTTCATAGACGATTTTCAAAGTGTAATTACACTCACACGCTGCGTTGCTAAATCAGCCCTTCAAAGTTGCTTCGGTCGTGGTGCCTCCATATGTAAGTGCCGTGATGTTATATTGAAGTCCCTCACCTGCCAAAGTCCAAAGCATTACATCATCCTACAGGTATCAGTATAGATTACTTCAATCCTCCAATATATGATTGTCAGCGAAGCTTGAAGGATGTTATCACATTCTTTCTTTCGGTGGTGCTTGCAGTATTATAAATCCAAGCTCAAGTCTCACCCTTTCACTGCTGCACTCGGGCGGGTGCTTTCGTCCGCTATAACGTGAAGGGTGAAATCACGAAAAATATTCAGGCTTCAAAGGCGGAGCACTCACGGGACATTTTCAAGATGATTTATTTAAAGCAAATGCATATCGGCGTTATATGCCTTCCTCAGTGCTTATCAACTGGCACTCGCATATTGTATGTTTAAATACATCTGTGAGTAATCTGATTGGAGAGGCACCCAGTCACCGCAAGTAAGGAAGGACTGTAGCAGTTCAAGATCTTTATGTTTGTTTTCTGACTGCCATATCTGCGTGTATTGAATTCCTAGCAGACAGATGTCGATACGGTGTCTCACCAGATTCTTTTACACCGCCTGATGGAAGCAGGAGTGGGAGAGGTGGCACTTGAGTGGTTTCGCTCTTTTCTTAAAGATCGAGCCTTTAAGGTTTCCACACCCCCTTTTGTTTCTGCTTCACGCCCCATACTCCAGGGTGTTCCCCAAGGGTCGGCCCTGAGCCCTACCTTGTTTAACCTTTATGTTCAGCCATTAGCGGAGGTAGCCCATAGTTTCGGTCTCTCCTTAGTGTCATACGCCGATGACACGCAGCTGGCGGTGGCTCTCAATGGTGACCACAACATGGATGCCCCCACCTTTCAGTCAGCTCTAAAAGCTGTGGCTGGCTGGATGGCGAACAATCGACTCCAACTGAATGCCTCTAAGACCGAGGTTATTATTTTTGGTAGGGATAGTGAATTATGGGGAGATCAGTGGTGGCCTTCCGATCTTGGCCCCGTTCCCTCCCCTGTAACTGAGGTTAGAAACCTTGGGGTGTGGTTCGACCATAAGCTTTCTTTTACTTCCCACACAAAACGTGTGGCCGGTACCTGTTTTGGTACCCTGCAGTGTCTCCGACCAATTTTCAAGTTCTTTGATGCGGAGACCAGACAGATTATTGTCCAAGCCCTGGTTCTCACCAGACTAGATTATGCTAGCTCCCTGTTTCTGGGTCTTAATCAGGCCGAGTTATCTCGTCTTCAGAGAGTTCAGAATGCGGCAGCTAGGATGCTTGTTGGCCTTCCGAAGTTTGTCTCGGTCCGTCGGACTATTCAGGATCTTCATTGGTTGCCGGTGGGGCAGAGAATTAAGTTTAAAGCTCTCTGCTTAACTTTTAAGATTCTCAAAGCAGCCTCCCCTCCCATCCTTGCACAGATTATCCAGCACTATGTTACTGCCAGAGCTCTTCGCTCTGCTGGATCTAATTTGGCCATTGTGCCACGTTTCCAGAAAACTAGGATGGGCGGACGCTCTTTCTCAGTGCTGGCGGCTACTCTGTGGAATTCTCTGCCTGCCCCTTTGCGTTCCATCTCTGAGTTGCTTCCTTTTAGAAAGGCACTTAAAACTTTCCTCTTCACCACAATCTAGGCCCATCTTTTCCATTTTTTCTGTTGTGTTGTGTTTACTATTCTCCAAAGCGCCGGGACGCCACTTTGCTGCGGCATCCGTGCGCTATATAAAATTATATAACATAACATAACATAACATGTAAACATATCGTTTATGCTTTGTAAAGTCACAGTCTTTCATAGACGATTTTCAAAGTGTAATTACACTCACACGCTGCGTTGCTAAATCAGCCCTTCAAAGTTACTTCGGTCGTGGTGCCTCCATATGTAAGTGCCGTGATGTTATATTGAAGTCCCTCGCCTGCCAAAGTCCAAAGCATTACATCATCCTACAGGTATCAGTATAGATTACTTCAATCCTCCAATATATGATTGTCAACGAATCTGGAAGGATGTTATCACATTCTTTCTTTCGGCGGTGCTTGCAGTATTATAAACCCAAGCTCAAGTCTCACGCTTTAACTGCTGCACTCGGGCGGGTGCTTTCGTCCGCTATAACGTGAAGGGTGAAATCACGAAAAATAGGGAGAGTACTCACAGGATATTGTTTACAAGGGAAATTTTTATTGTGCTGGGACCCCCCGCACCGACATGTGTTTTGGCACTCTGCCTTTCTCGATGTCAGTGAAACCAAGTAACAAACACCATTTTAAAGTCATTTGTGTATGACGTGAATTATAAAAATTGACATAAAAGACAGCTAGATCTTGTTGCTACATAGTGTAAAGTATTTGGCGGCCATCTTAAAACATGATCCAGGTAATTCTATTTCATCCTTTTATAGGAAGTACTCCACTGTATAAACATATGAATTCAAATCTTGGTCTGTTTAAAAACAAGTGAATTTACAGATTTAAACTTATCTATGATAGATAGTAATACCCACTTTATAATAGAAGATTCCATTATTAAGCCAAGCACAACCTCTTTTCTTTTAGAGGGGTGCTAAAAGGTTATTACAATTGAGCCCTAAATGGGCAAACCTATTAGGCAAAGCTCATGAGAAAATAAACTGAACACAACCTTTTTTGTTTAAGGGAGTACTGTTAGCTTGTCACAGTTGAGCCCTGAATGGGCCAATCTATTAAACGTAACGAGCAAGAAATTAACAGACCCAGTTCTTATGGATAAAAAACAATATTAAAACACCCATATTGTCATCAAAAATGCCAATGAAAAGGAAACAGGAAGGGGATGAAGATTGTTAAGGGGCAGACGTGAAAAAGCCTATTAACCAGAAATTCATTCTCGACGAGCCCATAGTTTCTTATTATTGTTAAGGCCTCATGGAGCTGTAGTTTGCAAATCTATGATGTATTTTGATTCAAGAGCTCATAACAGCCTCATTCTATTCCCCACCTCTTTCATTCTTGGGGACCTGATCTATCCGAATTAATTTTAGTAGATCACAATTGCCGTTATGCATTCTCTTGAAATGACGAGCCACTGGATAGTGGCATGTTTTTTTGCAATTGTTCACATATATTCGAATATGTGCTTTTTTGCTGAGTGAATAGTACTACCCACATATCTACTGGGGCATGGGCATTCCAAAACGTACACAGTGAACTCAGAACTACAGTTGAGAAGTTGATTAATAGTTTTTGTTTTGCTCTTTTCCATGCCACTTTCTAAAGTGTTGTAATCTAAGACTTTGTGGCTGTGTTTGCACTACTTGCATTTTAAGCAAGGAAAGAAGTGCCTCAACTTTTCTATTTGGTGTGACGTTGACCTTAAATGACTGTGCACTAAGTGATCACCATTGGATTTACTGTGGCTATAGGTTATCAGTGGGTACGTAGGGATGACTTTTTTCAAAATATTGTCAGTTCGAAGAATGTGCCCATTTTTATTGAATATTTGTTCCACTTTGGAGGATTTAGCATTATAGCGGGTGCTCATTCTAGCCGGAGTGGCATTTTTTTATATTTTTTTGCAGAGTTTTATATAGCGTGAACTTGACCTGAATCCAATCAGGTATCAGAGCACTTTACATAGCACCAGTTACGTTACCTGAGAACACACGTTAATTTTTTTTGTTAGGCACGGGGGGATTAAGTGATTTGCCCAGAATCACAGCATGTTCTGCGTCATTACCGAGACTCGAACCCAGTTCCCCAGGTCCGAGGTCGAGCGCCCTAGCTGTTAGGCCAACTCCTCTGTCAACACTTCAAACAGGAAGTGTTAGCAGCCATCTTGGGAAAGAAAAGGGGGCAAGGTAGGAATACCATGACCCCCTAGATGTGGTGGTGGGGTCCCAGAGCGACCCCGCTGGTGTTTAAAAAAAAACATTTTTTTATTTTGCTGCTAAATCTTAGGTGCCTTCCCGACTTCATGGCAAAATTGAAAAAGAACACCAAGCACAGTCTCCTGTGCTTGTTGTGCTTGTTTTGGAATGAGCCCCTGGGAGGGCCAAGTCCCAGGGGCATTTTTAAAAAGTTGGGGGGCTCATGGGACCTCTCCTAAGGCTCTTTGAGCCCATGGGACCACCACCTTCCTGGGGCTTTATCTTTATAAATGGAAGGGGGACATGCAGACCCTCTCCTGGGCTTTGTTGAAGCCCTGAGACCACTTCCTCCCCTGGTTTTATTTTTATTGAAAGAGGGGGGCCTCGATGGACCCCCTTCTGGGGCTTTGTAGAAGTCCTGGGGACCACTACCTCCTCAGGGTTAACTATAAAAGGAATGGGAAGGCTGAACAGACCCCCCTAGGCCCTGGGGACTACAACTTCTCAGGGGCTAAGTCACTTTAAAAACTGAGAGGGAGGCCACACGGCCCACCCTCCTGATACATATACGGCCCTGGGGACCACCACTTCCCCTGGCCTGGCCCAAGCAGATCAAAGATGGGGGATCACACAACCCCTCATTAGCCCTGGGGACTGCCAACCCCCAGGACCGGCTCATGCTATGTCCTGGGGTGGCCATCCTTGGGACACAGCTGTTTGCTCTGACTTGGCGGGAGCTTTGACAGCTCCCGCCAAGTCAGAGCAAACACAATCTCCGCTCTCAGCCAGCGCGTGCTATCACACCAATCCCACTTGTTGGGAGTGGAGTTTTCCTTGATTACCCTGGCCGCTGTCAAGTGGGCAGGGAAACCCACAAAAGGATTGATATCACAGACAGAGAGCTGCATGTTTAGCTGCTCCCTATTTGCGAGAGCAATGACGGCTCCTGTAGGAGGTGGGGATCTTGTTGGGACCCCGCGGTGCCTTGAGACTTCCCTCGCGGTCTCGGGGGGAAAAGAGGAGAAACAGGCAAAATAAAGGTGAGAAACGAGCAAAAAGAGGCAGAATAGAAGTCAGGAATAAGCAGAAAGAGGCATAATAAAGGTCGGAAACAAGCAGAAAGAGGCAGACTAAAGGTCATTAATCTGCAGAAAGAGGGAAAATAACGGTCAGCAACGACCAGCAAAAGGCAAAATAAAGGTGAGAAACTAGCAGAAAGAGGCAGAATAAAGGTCAGGAAAGAGCAGAAAGAGGCAAAATAAAGGTGTGAAACGAGCAGAAAGAGGCAGAATAATGGTCAGAAATTAGTAGAAAGAGACATGATAAAGGTGAGAAATGAGCAGAAAGAGGAAGAATAAAGGTCTGAAAATGACCAGCAAGAGGTCAGAAATGAGCAGAAAGAGGCAAAAAAAAGGTCAGAAATGGGGAGCAAGAGGCTAGATAAAGGTCGAAAATTAGCAGAAAGAGGCATAAAATGTAAGAAACGAGCAGAAGGGAAATAAAAGGTCAGAAACAAGCAAAAAGAAGCAAAATAGAGATCAGAAACTAGCAGAAAGAGGCAAAATAAAAGACAGGAATGAGGGGAAAGAGGAAAAATAGAGATCAAAAACGAGCAAAAGGAAGCAAAATTGAGGTCAGAAACTAGCAGAAAGAGGCAAAATAAAGACCAGAAACAAGCAGAAAGAGACAAACTAGAGATCATAAACAAGTAGAAAGAGGCAAAATAAAGGTCGGAAATGAGCAGAAAGAGGAAAAATACAGATCATTAAATGAGCAGAAAGAGGCAAAACAGAGACCAGAAACGAGCAAAAATAGACAAAATAGAAACAAGAAACAAGCTTAAAGAGGCAAAATAGAGATTATAAGCAATCAGAAAGAGTCCAAAAATGGTCAGAGATTACCAGAAAGAGGCAAATAAAGGTCAGAACCTAGCAGAAAGAGGAAAATATAGATAAGAAATGAGCAGAAAGAGGTCAAATATTAGTCAGAAACGAGCAGAAAAGGCAAAATAGCGATCAGAAACTAGCAAAAAGAGGCAAAAGAAAGGTCAGAAAGAGGCAAAATAAAGACAAGAAATGAGCAGAAATAGGAAAAATACACATCAGAATCGAGCAGAAAGAGGCAAAATAGGATCAGAAACGAGCAGAAAGAGGCAAAATAAAGGACAGAAGACAGCAGAAAAAGGCAAAACAGAGATCGGATATGAGCAGAAAGAGTCAATATAAAGGCCAGAAACAAGCAGAAAGAGGCAAAATAGACACTAGAAAGGAGCAGAATGAGGCAAAAGAGAGATCAGAAATGAACAGAAAGAGGCAAAATAGAGATCAGAAAGGAACATAAAGAGTCAAAATAGATCTCAGAAATGAGCAGAAAGAGGTAAAATAAAGGCCAGAAACGAGAAGAAAGAAATGAGCTAAAAGATGCAAAATAAAGGTCAGAAATGGGCAGAAAGAGGCAAGATAAAGGACAGAAATTAGCAGAAATTAGCAGAAAGAAGCAAAATAACTGCCAGAAACAAGAATAAAAAGGCTTAATACTGGTCAGAAATGAGCAGAAAGAGGAAAAATAAAGGTCAGCAATGACCAGAAAGATGCAAAATAAGGGTCGGATGTCAGCAGAAAACAAGCAGAACCCACTGTACTCATGCACCCACTCAAAGAACAACTCATATACTCTCACAGACACTCACAGACCCATTTACTCATGTACCCACACACAGATGAACTCAGACACATATACCCATTCACAGACACAGATACTCATGCACCCACTTAGAGAGCCACACATACTCTCTCTCACCCACTCACAGGTCTACTCAGAGACTCATGCACCAACTCACAGACCCTCTCAGAGACTCCCACTCATATACCCAATTAGTCACTCAGATACCCACTTACAGCCCACTCATATTCTCTCACACCCACTTACAAACCTGCTCAGAAACACATACACCCACTGAGACACTCATGCACTAAGTAACATACTCAGTGTCTAAAGCTAGTTGTTACAGTTAGGAAATAACATTTAAAAAACTTACAAATCCACTTAAAAACAAAGATTACAGTGACGTTAAAGTTACCTGACAGAATTTATATAAAAACTTAGGAATTCACTGAAAAAAACAAAGGTTACAAGGACATTATAGTAAGGAGGAGATTCCATCCGTACAAAACCAGTAACATTCAGCAGTTACAGTTACCAGAGCTAACTATAACTTATGTCCCCACAATGCACTGCTTATGACCTTGCATATTACATCGCTCATGACGTGGTCAGTGACATCACTCATGACATATCGAATGACACCACTGATGACATCACTCATGACATAATCCAGAGAACAAATCGCACCCTCATACAGCATCTCATACACTGACTCACACACCTGTAACCCACTCACATAACCATTCATAGACCCTTGCAGGTACTCACGTATCCCTCACTTATCCATACAGCCACTCACACACCCATTCACTCACTCATACAGCCACTCACACAACCATACACTTATCCATACAGCTAATCAAATGCTCACTTATTCACCAATACAGCCAGTCACACACTCACTCACTCACCCATACAGTCTCTCAACACAGCCACTTAGTCACCCTTAAAAGCACTCATACCTTCACACACACATGCACACAACCACTGATATACCCATTAGGAGTGGGCGGAATTTGCGGAATTAACCTTCGCAAATTATCGCGAGAATGTTTAAAATTATCGCAAACAAGCAGAAATATCGCGAAGATGCGGAAGTTTTTTTCCGGCATGTTCGCGAGATTTTCTGCATGGTTGCGGGTCGCCAACTTACCCATGTGGTTGCTTGCGGGCGCGGCCATCTTGTTTTGAGTTGTTCTCGCGGTGCATGATCGCGAGAAGAAAGACGTGATCGCGCGACGCATGACGTCACTGCGGGCGCGAACTGTCGCGAGACAGCGCAAATGGCTAAAAACAATACAACATCTCATGGAGAACGCGACCGGATCAAGAAAACTTGTCGGCGAACGCAGGGATTCAGGTAAGGCGATCGCGCGCGCGAGAATGTATTATTTTACAGCGCGAGCAAGAAACAAATTATCGCCAAGCTGCGGAAACCGGAATTTTTGACATTTTCGCGCTCTCCGCGGAACGCAAAAATGTCAAATTATCGCAATTTCCGCGAACGGAACAAAATTTTTGCCCAGGCCTAATACCCATTCATACATCCATACAAGCACTCATACATCTGGTCACTCACCCACACAGCAACTTATACAGGCACTCACTCTCCAATATAGCCACTCACTCACCCATACAGTCATTCACACATCCACTCACTCACCGATACAGCCTCTCAACAGAGCTACTCATTCAACCAAATAGCCACTCACACAGCAACTCACCCACGCATACAGCCACTCGCTCACCCAGACAGTCACTTAAATACCCACTCACTCACCAATACAGCCAATCACACAGCTACTCACTCACCCATAAAGCTACTCACACACCCACATATTCACCCATACAGCTTATCACACACCCACTCATTACCCATACAGCCACTGACACACCCGTACAGCTACTCACACATGGATACACACAGCCACACCGCCACTCATATAATATGTTAGAAATAGTATCACTCATTAGTAGTACAGAAAATAAACTAATTGAACTTTTTGCTATAACTTAGTATATATGTTCAACATGAAAAAACTATTAGAAAACACTCACAATGACTGGATGATGTCATCAGTGATGTCCTAAGTAATGTAATTTGAGATGTCATGAGTGATGTCACTGACCATGTTAAGAATGATGTAATATGTGAGGTCACAAGAAATGCATTGCGGGAGAGTGAGTTATAGTTAGCTCACTTAACTATAACTGCTGAATTTCACTGGTTTTGTACGAGTGAAATCTTAGCCTAACTATAGTGTCCCTGTAACCTGTGTTTTTTTAGTGAATTTTTAAGTCTTTTTTATTATATTTCCTAATTATAACATCCCTGTAACATTTGTTTTTTTCCAGTGAAGTTCACAGTTTTTTTAATGTTAATCCCTAACTATAACACCCCTGTAGCTTTTGTTTTTTAGTGAATTTTGAATGTTTTTAATTTTATTTCCTTACTGTAACCATTGAGATTGTTTGTGTGATGTAGGTGGGTGAATATGTGTGTGAATGGCTGTATAGGTCGATGGGTGAGTGTATGAGTAACTGCATGGGTCTGTGACTGAATGTGTGAGTGTTTTTGTGGGTGTGAGTGGCTGTATGGGTCTGTGAGCAGGTAAGTGAGTGGCTGTATGTATCTGTGAGTGGGTGTATGAGTGGGTCTGTGAGTTGGTGCATACGTGTCTGAGTAGATGCATGAGTGGGCATGTAAGTGTCTGAGTGGATCTGTGAGTGGGTGTAAGAGTGTCTGAGTAGGTTCGCGAGTACCTCCATGAGTGTGTGAGTGAGCCTGTGAGTGAGTACAGAAGTGTCTGAACGAGTCTGTGAGTGGGCACGTAAGTCTCCGAGTGGGTTTGGCAGGGGGTGTGTGAGTTTCTGAGTGGATCTGTGAGTGGGTCTGTGAGTTAATGCATGAGTCTCTCAGTAGGTATGTGAGTGGGTATAAGAGAGTATGAGTGGTTCCTTAAGTGGGTGCATCAGTGTCTGAATGGGTCATTGAGTGGGCGCATGAGTGTCTGAATGGATCTGTGAGTGGCTGTGAGAGTGTCTGAGTGGGTCTGAGTGGGTGCATGAGTGCCTGAGTGGGTTTGTGCATGGATGTGAGAGTGTTTGAGTGGGCCTCTGAATGGGTGCATGAGTGTCTGAGTTGGTCTAATAATGTGTGTGAGAGTGTCTGAATAGGACTGTGAGTGAGTGTGTGAGTGGGTGGGTCTGTAAGTGGGTATATTAGTGCCTGAGTGGGTCTGTCAGTGGGTATGTGAGTGCCTGAGTGTTTAAATAGTTGTCTAAGTGTCTGTGTCAGAAGCTGTGACTGGGCCACAAAATAACTACACCTCTCCCTTTACCAAATAAGAGTTCACAGTTCTGGACAAAATATCTAATTGGGTGGAGTACTTTCTTCTTTTTAATTAGTAATGGGGCTACCTCGTTGCATACATTTCCAGTGTGTATTCTACACTATAGCTGCATAATGGACCACGAGGAAATGTCTCCAGTGACATTGTGTGCATTTCGGAAATGGGATAGTTCCTTGTGCATCTTTATCCAGAAATCTGTGAGAACATGAATCCTCCTATAGGGAGGACAATAAGACTACAAAGAGGTGAATCTCCACCAAACCAGGGCACTCCCTCTTAGCTATATCAAGTAAATGCTTCTTTGTTTGGTGGAGATGTCCTCATACTCCTCAGCATGAAGAACACATCCACAAAATCAGTGGAAAATGCACTGGGGGCATTTTGTTAAGCTGCCCATCATCCTGGCAAAAGGCAGGAAGAACTTTGCATACTACTAAGATGGACAGGGAGGCCTGGCCAATTAATAGAAGGGGAGGGGGGCTGCATTGCCTGATTTTGGCCCTTGGTTTTCCATCCCTGGAGCCTGGACATAATTCAGTGGGGGAGGAGGGCCGCGTGCCCCCTTTGCCCAGGCCAATTTCCACCACAGGGACCCATTCCCCCGGGGCCCAGACATAATTGAATAGGAAAGGGTGTGCACAGTCCCCTTCCCTAGGCTGATTCTGGGCATGGGGACCACATCCTACAGGGCTTGGCCACATAGCCCTGAGGGACCAGGCCCCTTCCAGGGCACCCAGTGTGCATTATGGGGACCACAGGGGAGTCTTAAAGCCCCATCAGTCCCAGCCATCTCCTCACCTCCTGCAGGAGCCAGTATTGCTCCCACATGCAGGAAGATGCTGGAAGTGCAGCTCCCTCCGTGAGAGAGCAATACTTTCATCTCTAACCCTGCCCGCATGTCTGCAGGCAGGGAAACAGAGACACACTCTGCTTCCTGCAAGCTGGAGTGATTTGACAGCTCCCATTTTCTGGGAGCAGAGCTATGTTTTCTCTTACTTTGTGGAAGCTGTCACAGCTACCACCAAGCAAGAGCAAAAAGCTATGTCGCAGGAGTGAGCACCCTGGGACATAGGTTGCTAGCCCTGGGGCCGTGGTGTTACCCAGGGCCATTATTGGCTCCTCGAGGGGGGCTGCATAGACCCCTTCCTTCTATTTGCATGGTCTGGCCCCATATAAGGACTGGGAGAGGGGCCGCGCAGCCTCGCCGCACTTTTAAATTAGCCATGTCCTGGGTCAGTGGTGGTCCCTGTGGCCTGGGATGGGAGCCACAGGGCCTCCTCACAATTACACATTTATTTTGTGTTCGGGGAGGTGGCAGTCCAAATGGAAATTAGGAAATAGAATGGGGGTCCACATGCCCCCCTCTTTCTTTCATTATGAAGACCCAGGCAGGTGTTGGTTCCCGTGGCCTCTACAGGCTTAAGGAGGGGGGCTATGCGACCCCCTCCTACTATAATATTAAACCATGGGAGGTGGTGTTACCTGGAGATAATATGCCCTTTAGTAGGGAGGCCCAATGCATCCCATCCAAAACAACTATTAAAAAGTATGACCTGGGACCTGGCCAATCCTGGGACTCAAAAAAGAAAACAGATGGGGGAACCCACACCTGTTTCTTTTTTTGATTTTTTGCCAGGAGTCGCAGACCCTGTCATGACTCCATCCCCCCAAAAATGCTTTTTTACCCCTTGCTGGATCCCAGAGGACCCCAGGACCAGGGCTGAGGGACCAGGCTATTCCTACCCTGCTATCTTTTCTTTTTTTGTAATTTTTGGTTGAAGTACTGGCAGCCAATCAGATTTTAGCACAGGGACTGTCAGATCCTCAGAGAATATGCGCCACTTGATATACAAAATGTGATTTTCTTTAAATAACTTTAAAAATACTGAACGGATTTATACCAAATAGCAAAAAAGCACGTTTTCTGGACCAAGAGCTACCTTTCAGCCAAATTTGGTGTAGTTCCGTCCAGCAGTTCGGACTGGAGTAGTGTTTAAAATCCCTCTATCACTTGTGCACTAAGGTAACTATAACTCGCGCCTCCACCATGCCCAGTTTTCTCATAAGTTGTTTTACTGCAGATGTTATAGTGATATTATCAATGATATCATAGAAGATGTTAGAGTAACTTGAAATTACTCCAACTATAACAGCTGAATTTCTATGTTTTTGTGTATGTACAGTCTGTCCCTAACTATAAAGTCACTGTAACCTTTGGTTTTTAAAGTAATTTCTAAGGTCTTTTTTTATTCTATTAACTAACTATAATGTCCCTGTAACCTTTGTTTTTCTCAGTGAATTTCTCCACACAAGCTTGCTGCTCCTGCCCCTCCTCCTCCTTGCCAGTCATTGTCCAAGTCCATGCCCCTGCTCCCTCATTACAGCCCTGTGTGGCCATTGTTCTACCACCTGCCCTGTATAGTACATTTAGCTTGCTGCCGCATCAACCTCCCTACCCTCTGTTGTCTGAGTCCATGCTCCAGCCCCTCCCTCCTTCCCTGCATGGTCCTATGTGCTGTCACTTCGATCCACTTAGCTTGATATCCCTGGCCACTCTTCCTGCCCCCCATTGCCCAATTCTATGCCCCATAATTTCCCTCCTGCTTAGTAGGAGTGGATGACAAACTCCCCTCTGCCGGCAGAGTTTGCAGAGCTTTGCCACTCTGTGCTCCGCTTGGAGCATGGAGTTTGGAAAATACTCCACTAACTGCTGCATGACTGAGTCTACCACACGCCTACCCCTAACCAATCCCATTGCTTAACACGTTCTATGTCTCTGGGAGGGTTCTCTGTAAGTACAAAGGCCTAATTGCATCACAGAGAATGCCGAAGTGTTGATTGACTATGGAGTTCACACATGCAGCTTTGTGCAATTGCTCCTCAGCGGCTCCTACAGCAGGCGAGTCAGCCTGCGGAGCTGCCACTGGCCAGTGATAATAAGCCCACTTCAAATAGTCTGCAAATCCATGACAAAACCATGAGATTGCAGTTCCCAAGTTATGGTGTCGGTAATCCTGGGTGTTCCGGAGTAGGAACCGTAGGATTTCATTTACACAATGGTGGTTTATTATGAATGAGCCTTGAGCCTGCCTGTCACACCTTCCTCTTTCTCAAACCCTTGTCTGAAATTCCAATGTTAACAGGGGAATGGCATGTTAAGCGAGCTTCCCTCCAGACTGAAATGATTTATCTGTGAAAGGCCGGCTGTGCTTCAAACTCAGACCTCACAGCCAATTCTATACACACATCAGTGAAGGATCACAGGTTTTGAAGTCTAAGTTTTTGCATACTAAAGCTGCACTGTATATGTACATCACTAAATACAAGGGCAGGGACGTTTGCCTTGTTAAGTGCGGGCAGCTGGAGCGATTAAATTGCAGCTTGTGAGATCAATGTTTATGACACTTGAAAAATTACATTGATTTGCTTTTAAAGCCTTTCAGCTCAATGGTCTGGACAGGTCTGTTCTATTGGTTTCTCCTTCGGTTTTAAAACACACCACATCGTCACTCTTTCTCGGCACAGTTCGATTCAATGTGTTACCACCTGCTTCTTCACGCACTCAAAGCCCAGCCACATTAATTCACAATCACACCTTCTATTTTAGGTGCCAACCTGACATTTCAGCAGCGCTGAAAGGGACATTAATCAATAAGGGCCCTGGATATTGGCAGGTTAAATCAAAAAAATTAGGGGCATATTATCAAGAACGGCGTTAAAATTATTGCTGCTTTAGTGGCAGGAAACCCATATTCACACCAGAACATGGATTTCTATTGGAATATTTGTGCAACATTTCTGCTATTTTTAGGTCTCGCATGGCGTTGCAGCACAAAGCGTTGCTCGCCTCAGCGAGAATTAATGTCAACAAGGAGTTTGAGAAGAGGACTTCAAGCCCCGCCCCTCATTTCCATTGGCTGGCATCACCATTTATGCTAAACGGTGGAATGCCATTGGAAATTAGGATTTTTGTTGACGCCCTTCCGCCTCCGATCCGGACTGGATCACCTGCTTTGCTTCTGTCGCAAAGCACTTTCTTATCTTTATGGGGCCATGTGTTTCTGATTAGAAACACATGGCCCCATAAAGACAAGAGATCAATGCTTGTTTTTTCTACAGCGCGAACATATTCCCTAAGAACGCCTGTTTGCGTTTGCACGGCTAGAATATTTTTACAAGGTACACAAGTAACCAACCATGTCTCATCTAGAATTCACAGAGTTCAAGTTGGTCAGGTGATGCATTTGAGGCATCGGCATTCAGCAGATCCATTAACAGTTATCTCGCCCAAGCCGGACTTGTCCTTTGGAGAACGCACCATGTGAAGTTTTCCTCAGCTTCGCCTCTGGCTCACAGCCAGGGCTGAGGGCACTCTCAGAGAGAGCCCTCCCCAGTAGCCAGTGCTGCTTATTGAGTGAATTAATTAAACGGTGCCAAGCCTTTTTGTCCAATGGCGTGGCAGAGGGGACCGAGACTGCCTACACTTGATAGTCTCAGGGCATCCATGGGGGCTGCGTTGTCAGAGATCTATCGTAAGTCTTCTCTGCATCCGTGTGTTTTATGGGCAGTTTCTTTAATTACACAGAGGAGTGCGTTTTTGAAAGAAAGCAGTCTGGGCCCTGAAGCTCCCACTGAGTGTGACAAATGGTTCTCTTTTTTGCCTTAAAACTTTCCCACAAATGTTTGCCTCCGTTTGCCGCAAATCACTTTCCCAGATGATAGCAAGCCATGAGAGTGAACGCTGAGTGAGTGTAGAAACATCTCTGGAGAGAATCAACAAGTTTACAAATCAGGGCAGCAGCCACGGGCGTGGACCATGGGCGGCCATCTTTAAAGTGGGGACTGCAGCAAACACGGTCTTTTACCGCACAGGAGGAGGGGGGAACCCGACATGGTTTACAACATTTACCACATGATATTTGCATCCTTTACAGCAGGGCGTGCGGCACCCGCCACATTTTACCACATTTACCATATAATATTTGCATTCTTTACAGCAGGGGGTGAAGCACCGCCACATTTACCACATTATATTTGCATCCTTTACAACAAGGGGTGTAGCACAGCCACATTTTGCCACATTTACCACATGATATTTACATCCTTTACAGCAGGGGGTGCAGCACCAAGATATTTTACCACATTTACCACGTCATATTTGGATTTTTTTACAGCAGGGTGTGCGGCACATGCCACATTTTATCACATTTACCACATGATATTTGCACCTTTTACCACAAGGTCGTTTCACATCCACTGGTGATGCAGGATCTTAAGCCAGTCATCCTCCCTCATCACATGGGGCCCACCAGGCCTTTCAACAGAGGGGCAGGAGCACCCCCCACCCTTCAGCCTGTGGGACTAGGGTTGCCCCGCCCTCATCACACTGGCCCTTATTTTTACAACACGGGCCTCTTATCTCAAGGCCCCCTATCTAACTCAAGGCCTCTTCCAGGTGCCACCTCTTCTTCTGAGAGCTCTGTCCTCTTTTGGGGGGCGTGAGTGACCTGTGGGGTTCAGGACCTCTGCTCCCCCAGCAGCCCCTACAAGGACAGCCGATCACCTCTCTCAAACCCCATCTCCTACCTCACTCTGTTCCTCACTGTCCAAATCTGTTCCTCAGTGTCAACCCCTCCGTTCCTCACTGTCCTTCTTCTTCCCTCCTCTGTCCCTCACTGTCCTTCTTCTTCCCTCCTCTGCCCCTCACTGTCCTTCTTCTCCCTCCTCTGTCCCTCACTGTCCTTCTCCTTCCTCTGTCCCTCACTGTCCTTGTTCTTCCTCCTCTGTCCCTCACTGTCCTTCTTCTACCTCACTCTGCTCCTCACTGTCCAATTCTGTTCTGCACTGTCCTCTTTCCCTCCTCTGTCCCTCACTGCCCTTCTCCTCTGTCCCTCACTGTCCTTTTTCTCCCTCCTCTACCCTTCACTATCCTTCTCCCTCCTCTGTCCCTCACTGTCCTTCTCCCTCCTCTACCCTTCACTGTCCTTCTTCTCCTCTGTTCCTCACTGTCCTTCTCTTTCCTCTGTCCCTCACTGTCTCTCTTCTCCCTAATCTGTCCTTCACTGTCCTTCTCCTCCCTCCTCTGTCCCTCACTGTCCTTCTTCTCCTCTGTCCCTCACTGTCCTTGTTCTCCCTCCTCTGTCCCTCACTGTCCTTCTTCTCCTCTGTCCCTCACTGTCCTTCTTTTACCTCCCCTGTCCCTCACTGTCCTTCTCCTCTGTCCCTCACTGTCCTTCACCCTCCTCTGTCCCTCACTGTCTGTGTTCCCCTCTGTCTCTCACTGACCTACTTCTCTCTCCTCTGTCCCTCACTGTCCTTGTTTTCCCTCCTCTGTCCCTCACTGTCCTTGTCCTCTGTCCCTCACTGTCCTTCTTCTCTCTCTCCTCTGTCCCTCACTGTCATTCTTCTCCCTCCTCTGTCTCTCACTGTCTTGTTCCCTGTCCCTCACTGTCCTTCTCTCTCTCCTCTGTCCCTCACTGACCTTCTTCTCCCTCCTCTATTCCTCACTGTCCTTGTTCTCTGTCCCAACATTGCCCTTCTTCTCTCTCCTCTGTCTCTCACTGTCCTTCTTCTCCCTCCTCTACCCCTCAATGTCCTTCTTCTCCCGCCTCTGTCCCTCATTGGTATTGCAGTCTCTCTCTTCCATGTCTCTTCCTTTCCGGGGCTCTCTGACTGAACTCCGCTCTCCCTGTTTGAAGGATCCAATCACAGGCCTCCCCTGCCCCCCCAGTCAACCAATCGCTTGCATCTGAATCCCACCCTGTCTCCTCCTGCTCCAAGCTCGGGTCACTGAGCCTGCACAGACACAAGAGGTAAAAGGCGGGAAGAGCCCCTCAGCTGCAGCACGCGCCCTGCACGTGTAGCATGCAACACAAAAGACCAGGCACGAGGAGTGTGACATACACATACCAGCTGCGAGGAGTGCAACATGCATGTAACACCACAGATCTGGCACAAGGAGTGCAACATGCACATGCATGTAACACCACAGACTAGGCGGGAGGAGTGTCCTTCTCCCTCCTCTGTCCCTCACTGTCCTTCTTCTCCATCCTCTACCCTTCACTGTCCTTCTCCCTCCTCTGTCCCTCACTGTCCTTCTTCTCCTCTGTTCCTCACTGTCCTTCTCTCTCCTCTGTCCCTCACTGTCTCTCTTCTCCCTCATCTGTCCCTCACTGTCCTTCTTCTCCCTCCTCTGTCCCTCACTGTCCTTCTTCTCCTCTGTCCCTCACTGTCCTTGTTCTCCCTCCTCTGTCCCTCACTGTCCTTCTTCTCCTCTGTCCCTCACTGGCCTTCTTTTACCCCCTCTGTCCCTCATGGTCCTTCACCTTCCTCTGTCCCTCACTGTCCTTCACCCTCCTCTGTCCCTTACTGACCTACTTCTCTCTCCTCTGTCCCTCACTGTCCTTGTTTTCCCTCCTCTCTCCCTCACTGTCCTTGTTCTCTGTCCCACACTGCCCTTCTTCTCTCTCATCTGTCCCTCACTGTCCTTCTTCGCCCTCCTCTACCCATCACTGTCCTTCTTCTCCCTCCTCTGTCCCTCATTGGTATTGCAGTCTCTCTCTTCCATGTCTTTTCCTCTCCGGGACTCTCTGACTGAGCTCTCCTCTTCCTGTTTGAAGGACCCAATCACAGGCCTCCCCTGCCCTCCCAGCCAACCAATCGCGTGCGTCTGAATCCCGCCCTGTCTTCTCCAGCTCCAGGATCCGGGCACTGCGCCTGCGCAGACACAAGAGGTAAAAGGCTGGAAGAGCGGCCGCCGGCACGGGCTCCACAGCCCCTCAGCTGCTGCACGCGCCCTGCACGTGTAGCATGCAACACAAAAGACCAACTGCGAGGAGTGCAACATGCATATAACACCACAGACCTGGTGCAAGGAGTGCGACATGCACATGCATGTAACACCACAGACCAGGCAGGAGGAGTGTCCGTCTCCCTCCTCTGTCCCTCACTATCCTTCTTCTCGATCCTCTACCCTTCACTGTCCTTCTCCCTCCTCTGTCCCTCACTGTCCTTCTTCTACTCTGTTCCTCACTGTCCTTCTCTCTCCTCTGTCCCTCACTGTCTCTCTTCTCCCTCATCTGTCCCTCACTGTCCTTCATCTCCTCTGTCCCTCACTGTCCTTCTTCTCCTCTGCCCCTCACTCTCCTTATTTTACCTCCTCTGTCCTTTGCTGTCCTTCTCCTCTGTCCCTCACTGTCCTTCACCCCCTCACCCTCCTCTGTCCCTCACTGACCTACTTTTCTCTCCTCTGTCCCTCACTGTCCTTGTTCTCTGTCCCTCACTGTCTTTCTTCTCACTCTCCTCGGTCCCTCATTGTCCTTCTTCTCCCTCCTCTGTCCCTCACTGTCCTTGTCTCTGTCCCTCACTGCCATTCTCCCCTCTCCTCTGTCCCACACTGTCATTCTTCTCCCTCCTCTGTCCCTCACTGTCTTGTTCTCTGTTCCTCAGTGTCCTTCTTCTCTCTCTCCTCTGTCCCTCACTGTCCTTCTTCTCCCTCCTTTATTCCTCACTGTCCTTGTTCTCTGTCCCACACTGCCAGTCTTCTCTCACCACTGTCCCTCACTGTCCTTCTTCACCCTCCTCTAGCCCTCACTGTCCTTCTTCTCCCTACTCTGTCCCTCATTGGTATTGTAGTCTCCCTCTTCCATGTATTTTCCCCTCCAGGACTTTCTGACTGAACTCTGCTCTCCCTGTTTGAAGGATCCATCACAGGTTTCCCCTGCCCTCCCAGCCAACCAATCACGTGTGTCTCAATCCCACCCTGTCTTCTACTCCAGGCTCGGGGCACTGCGCCTGCGCAGACACAAGAGGTAAAAGGTGAGAAGAGCGGCTGCTGGAACGGGCTTCACAGCCCCTCAACTGCTGCACGCGCCGTGCACATGTAGCATGCAACACAAAAGACCAGGCATGAGGAGTGCGACATGCACATGCAGGTAACACCACAGACCAGCTGCGAGGAGTGCAATATGCATGTAACACCACAGACCTGGCACAAGGAGGGCGACATGCACATGCATGTAACACCACAGACCAGGCGGGAGGAGTGCGACATGCATGTAACACCACAGACCTGGCGCAAGGAGTGCGACATGCACATGCATATAATACCACAGACCAGGCGCGAGGAGTGCAATATGCATGCAACACCACAGACCATCCGCGAGGAGTGCCACATACACATGTGAAGTGGTTTTAGGAGTACTTCAAAGCATGTTTGCTCAACCTTTAGAAGAACGTTATTTTTAGTACAACAGGTCCAATCTATGTTTAATGGGACAGTACCAGCACTTCGCAGCGTGCCTGCTGAATGTTCATCCACAAAATACCAACACTTTGTGCAAGACTGCCTTACTTTAGCGGAGAGTACTTGTACCTCTCAGTAGAGCTGTTACACTATTAGTGGCTGAGTAGCATAGCACTACCATTGCTCATGGGCCTTGCAAAGAAGCTTTGTGTGTGTGTGTGTGTGTGTGTGTGGGTGAGTTGGCTAACCTTGTGCCAGATGGTAGTTATCTCATGGCTCAAATGCCACGCTTTTTTGATGGGTAGTTGTGCCTTTTTCATGCCTTATCTGTGAATTAAACTTGAAGTTCTGGGTATAATTCGGGGCACATTTTCTCTAGGTAAATGTTGTCCTTCTGCTTTGTTACTTGTTCTCGGGAGAAAGAGGGCCTGGATAGTTGGGTATAATTCAGACAGGACACGGGGAGTATGTGGTGTTTATAACATCACTGAGAGATGTCTGTGTCACTCTCTCAATGGAAATATCAGAAATGACACTGCCATTAGACCAGGACACTGAATAGGGACAATCTTAGTTCAATAGCTCTCTTTTGTTATCTAGTTTTAGTGACATTTTTGAATAAGGGATTTGGTAGTCAATTGTTTTAATGTTTTTTCAGGGAGTACATCTTTAAATATAGTTGACACTATGCGGTGTCCCATGTTTTTACTGACACTTACATGACACATTAGATCACCTTCAACCAACCCCTCACACCCAATCCATGTAATGTTTTTTTACCCAGAAGTACATTTTAGAATCTAAAATGAGTAACCAGAAAAGTTACATGCAGTTCAATCTGATTTTTTTTGGTGTTTGCAAAACATTTCTGCAACTCCATAGCTCGGAAAATATTCCCAGTACAGATCACAGTGACCCTTCCTTTAACAGCAGCCGCAGACCTTTCTTTAGCTGCCCCTCATCCAAACAAAGGGGCGTGGCCTCTTTTAGCGTGAAAATGCTTTATGGGGTGCTTGAAAACAAGCATTTGCAATACAACAAGTCTTGCATTTTATAAACTTTGACCTATCAGTATTGTAAATGACAATGCCTTTTATTATTGTAGGTTACACATTATAAAGGGCATTGTCATTTACAATGCAAATAGCTCAAAATCTCGCATTTGCGAGACCTATTGCATTGCAAGTGCTTGTTATCTTTGGTGGCCAACTTGGAAGACTTTTTTGTAATGAAGCTCCCTAATTTCCTCATTTACTGTAGTATCTGTATCAGAAAATGCTTTCAGTTTTCCACTTAAATTCCATCAGGATGGAGTTCAAATGTACCACACTTCTATCATACATTCAGAATGTTAGCACTCAAGTTGCTCATTAGAACACTGTAGTAAAGCTTCAGATCACCAGGGAGTTAATTGGCAGTCTGCTGCTGGTGTTGAAAGGGCATGTTTCAGTCTGTATGTAATCCGTTGATCTTAAAACTATTGGCAAGTACTGAGATAACACCAATCAAAACAGGCAAGTATGATACTAAGATACTTGCCTATGCGGATGATATAGCGGTTGTAACATCTAACCCTACTGAGGCAATCAAAGAAATTGAAGACCTAACCCGGTCTTTTGGGGTCATGTCGGGATACTCTCTGAATTGTGAGAAAACTGTTGTTATTTGCACAAATAATATTTTATTTAATGACCCCAGAAAAGCAACAAATGCTGTTAATCTAGGAGTTTCTATATCCCCTAAGATTGAAAACATTAATCAACTTAATTATGACCCTATGCTTGAAATTATAAAAAAAGATCTTTTGAGGGTCAATAGCCTTAATCTCTCAATTATTGGTAGGGTTAATTTCGTTAAAATGAATATTTTTCCGAAGGTATTATATTTTTTTCGCGCAATCCCTTTAATAGTTGAGGAGAAGTTGATCACAGCCATAGACTCACAAATTTCTAAATTTATTTGGGGATTTGGTAAAATTAGGAGATCGGCAAAATTACTATCCCTACCACAGGAGAGAGGAGGCCTTGGTCTTCCAAATATAACTTTTTATTTTTGGGCTAGTATTCTCCAAGGGATGTTTCCACTCTTTAACATTAAACCAATATCTAATGACATAGACCGGACTGGAATCCCTTCAATATACGAACTAGCAGTAGGGAGAAAAGCCAATGGCTTATTGTTGAGACAGATAGAACCATCATACTATAAAAAGGTTAAGTTTAAGACTATTGAGAGTGCTTGGAGGGTATGGAGAAAAATTTCCAAACATTTGGACATCCCCAAAATTAATAAATATACGCCTCTATGGCACTCCTTTCTTCTCTCCCGTCAAATTAATGATGATATTGCTAAGAGGTGGGAGAGCCTTGGACTGATTTCAGTCGGAGACTTTCTCGGAGACTTTTTCGACACTATGTCAAACATGAGGTTCTTGAATCTCCAAATTAAATTCAATATTCCTATTACTGATCGTTTTAAATATATTCAAATGAATGCCATATTGTCTGCAAAACTCGCAAATATTTCAATGAGGAATATCTCTATTTTTGATCATATAGGGGGGATGAAAAATTCCAGTATTAGCATACTTTATGAATTGTTATTGGCACAACAATGTGATGATTTGGAGAGAACAGAGTCACTTTGGGCATCTAAATTGACTAATCCAAATGTTGATATCGATAAGGTTCTCTCTCTTGCCGGTGAAGTTTTTTTAACATCATCTCTTAAAGCCCAACTATATAAGACTGTATACAATCTATACTTTACACCGGCAAAACTATACGCATGGGGGAAACGAATAGACGATAAATGCCCCAGGTGTGGTATAGGTTCGGCCCACTTAATACACATGTTTGTCGAATGTAACAAATTGTCTTCCCTCAAATTAAAAATGTTAGATTTCTGGGAGGAGGTGTTCGGTCATAAAGTTCATATCTCCCCGACTCTCCTCCTCTTAGGTTATGACAATATTCTTGGGCATAGTAAGGAAGAAGAAATATGTTTGTTTCTGGGGATGGCGGTATATAGATTAATATTGGCTACTAGATGGAAAGATATTGATCCCCCTAACTTTCAAGTTTGGTTAACGCGGTTTCTGTCGATTTCTAATCAAGAAATGGCAATCTATTCAGCTAAGGGCTTGAAAGCTAGACAACGAGGTACTCAAATTTGGCTACCTATTATTTCCTGGAAAGAAAGGTTTTAGGTTAGCTCTGTTTATATTTTCTAAAATCAAAAATAATGTAATTCAAGGTATATGTTTGAATTCCTCTTATTTAAAAATATCTAAAAATGTATATAATCTATTTGTCTTAATATGTTATTGACTTTTTTATTTTTCTCTTTATGAATTTTATAGAACTGAAGTTTTGCTTTAATTTTTGTATTACATATTATCGATCGTATTGATGTTGCCTAATAAAAAATAAAATAAAAAAATAAAAAAAAGAACACTGTAGTAAAGCTTCAGATCACCAGGGAGTTAATTGGCAGTCTGCTGCTGGTGTTGAAAGGGCATGTTTCAGTCTGTATGTCACAATGTTTTAATAAAATAAAAGAGGAAGATATTTGAGAACTCACTTAAAACGTGTCCTAATTTTTCTCACTATAATTTATATGACAAAATAAATCTCCTCATTTTGTTGCTTTCTTAATTAAATGGTTTACGTTTTACCAGTTTGATTTGATCAAGATGGTTTCAGGTGTGCCATACTTTTGTCATAAGGAAGACTGTTACCACCCTAGTTGTTCTTAAGAACACTCTGGGAGGCTACAGTAGAACACAAGGGAATTAACTGACAGGCCACACCTATTAGAAGTACATGTTTTACTTAGAATGTCAGACTTCATTCTCATATGGCTGAGAAAGAGATTGAATTTATAGAAAATATGCTCTAATTTTAGCTTCTGGGGCACCTTCCATAACATCTAAGGGAAAATCATCTAAAAAATGATTAATAAAATCCTAGCAGAATGCTTTTTCACAGGGGGCAATCACGTTAGCACTCAACACAATTTCTAACAATTACTAGGGTACCATAAACAATTATTTCTATTGTAACTAAAATCTGTTATTGCCCTTTATACATTCTCCTTTTTGTGACCCTCAAAACCTTCCATTCACTACAATGCATTTTAATGGGGTGCTATCATGTATATCGGTCTTAAGATGGCTGCCAGCACTTCCTGGTTGAAGTGCTGACAGTCAATCAGATTTCACCATGAGAATTGCACTTAGTCTCAGCCCAGATATACAAATTTGGATTTCCGTTAATATGTCGTAAACTACTAAACAGATTTACACCAAATAACAAAAGGTGTGCTTTCTGAACCAAGAGGTACCTTTCTGCCAAATTTGGTGCAAATTCGTCCAATGGTTCAGGCTGTTTTCGTGTCCAAAATCTCTATTGAACTAAAAGGGGAAAATTACTTTTTTGACTCCCCTCCTTTTTCTCACCACATGCTTAATGAATCACCCCAAAACTTTCCATTCACAACTAGAATCACCGGCACACTTCTTTGGGAAAAGTTTGTAAGGATTTGTCAATTGGCACCAAAGATATACGTAGATATGTTCACTGAAAAAAACAAAGGTTACAGGGACGTTGTAGTTAGGCTCAGATTTCACTCATACAAAGACAGTGAAATTCAGCAGATATAGTTACCTTGCTTAACTATAACTTACACCCCTGTAATGCACTACTTATGACCTCACATATTACATTACTCATGACACGGTGGTAGTCTCCGGGGCACTAAACAGCCTTCAGAGGGCCTTCAATTAAAATAACTAATGGGTATAGAACAACTCACACACCCACTCACACCCCTATAGAACCTGTTGTATGCCCACTCACATACCCATACAGCTACTCACATACCCTTTCAAAGGCCCAGTGTCAGTACTCATACACTTACTCACACCTCCAAAGAGCCACTCACACACCCACTCACTCACTCATACAGCAACTCATACAACCATGGACTTATTCATTTTGCCACTCATACAACTAGTCACTCACCCATACAGCCAGTCATATAGCCATACACTCACCCAAACAGCTTCTCACACATCTACTTATTTATCTATACAGTTACTCACACACCTACTCACTCACCCATACCGCCCATCAACACAGCCACTCACTCACCCATACAAGCACTCACAAAATCACTCACATATCCACACAGCCACTTACATGCCCATTCACCCATCCATACAAACACTCACATATTCACTAATTCACCGATACGTCCATTCAGACAGACACTCTCTCTCCAATACAGTCACTCACATACCAAAGCATTTAACCAAACACCCACTGAAACAGCTACTCATTCACCTATAGAGCCACTTACACACTCAGTCACTCACTTATACTGCCATTCAGATACCCACTCACTCACCCAGGCTGTCACTACAGTGTCTCAGTGGTACATGTTAAGCCTGGGCACAGCACTACGCTACGCTCGCGTAGTTTGCGAAGTTCGCGCTACTTCGCACTACGCGAACTGCACGTAGCACAGTGCGAACACGCGTAGCGTAGTGTTGCGTAGTGCTGCGGTCATTTTTTGCTTGCTCGCGTTCCTCAACGTCAAGTTGGCGACTGCGAGCAAGCAAAATGACATCCCGGCGAGACTTTTTCCTTGTTCGCGATCAGCAACTTCAAGTTGGCGATCGCGAGCATGGAAAATAAACCTCCCGGCGAGATTCCCAACGCGAGGAGGTCAGGTTTCTCATTGCGAGTGGTCGCGTATGCTCGCGACCGCTCGCGATGAGAAACTACCAGTTCGCGTTGAGAAAGCTGAAGCTCGAGTAAAAATCTACTCGAGCAGCAGAAAACTACCGCTCGCACTGTGCAAGATGCCATTTTCAATGATTGCACAGTGCCGGTTGCTTGTCCGCACTGTGCAATCATTGAAAACGACATCTGGCACAGTGCGAACAAGGTACTACGCAGTTCGCGAAGTGCTACGCGTAGCTCGCGTAGTGCGAACTTCACTTTGCGTAGCTTCGCGAAGTGCTACTTCGCGAACTACGCCCAGGCCTAGTACATGTGCAAGTAACTACATATGTAAAAGGCAGTATATGTGAGTGATGGTGTATATAAATACCTATATGTGAGAGCCAGTAATTGTGAGATTGGCTGCATGGATGAATGTGTATTTGTATCAGTGATTCTATAAGAGAGTAATTATGTGTTATATATGTATGAATAAGTGAGGTTGTGTCTGTATAACTGCATAGGTGAGTAAATAGAAGTATGATTGATTCTTTGCATGACTGACTAAGTGTGTGAGTAACTCTGGATATGTGGCAGTGTGTGAGTGTCTGTATAGGTGTATGAGTGCATATGCTAGTGTTGTATTGATGAGCGACTGCATGTATGAGTGACTGTATGGGTGAATGAGTGGATGTGTGTGTAGACCTAGGAATCAGTCAGTGCGTATTTAGTAACTGGTATTGATGTGTCTATTTTTTCGAAAATGGTAATCTGTATTTTAGAGTGGGTGTATCAAAGGTTATATTCAGGTGTGAGGAGGTGCATCAGATTTTCATGTGGATGATGTCATCAGTGATGTCATTTGAGATGTCAGCAGTGATGTCACTGACCATGTCATGAATGATGTAATATGTGACGTCATCAGGAGTGCATTGCGGGGGCGCGAGTTATAGTTAGCTGAACTAACTAGAACGCCGGAATTTCTATGGTTTTGTACGAGTGGAATGTCCAACTAACTAGAACGTTCCTGAAACCTATGGTTTTTTCACAGAATTTCTAAGGTTTTTTAAATGCTGATTTCTAACTATAATGTGCCTGAAACCTATGTTTTTTTCAGTGAATATATATATGTATGACGCACAGAATCCAAAATAGTACGCACACTCAGGAATTACCAAGTAAAGAATGTAATCAGTACAGGTAATGCGTTTCGACAGACTCGCTTTCTTGATCAAGAGAGCGAGTCTGTCAAAATGCGTTACCTGTACTGATTAAATTCTTTACTTGGTAATTCCTAAGTGTGCGTACTATTTTGGATTCTGTGCATCACAGAACGCCAGCTGGCATTTTGCACCACCCGCCTTGGACCGAGGTATCCGGCAGGAGCATTCTGTGGATATATATCTATATATATATATATTCAGTGAAAAAACCATAGGTTTCACACATGTTATAGTTAGCTGGACATTTTACTCGTAAAAAACCAATGAAATTGCCCCGTTATAGTTAGTTCAGCTAACTATAACTCGCGCGCCCGCAATGCACTGCTGATGACGTCACATATTACATCACTCATGACATGGTCAGTGACATCACTCATGACATCACTGATGACATCTCAAATGACATCACTGATGACATCACTGATGACATCATCCAGTGAATGTGTGTTTTTCTGAAAATTAAATATGTTTTATATATGTATATCTCAAGGTCAATGGAAGAATAAATGGGTATATAAGTGTCTAAATGGATGCTTTGTTTTTGAAAAATTTATTGTGTTACTGACTGATTAAGTGTATCATAGTGAATACATGGCTTACTGAGTAATGTTTAAATATGAAAATATCTGTATCAGTCTCTCACTTTGTGTATAAGTGGCTGCATGGGTTGGTGAGTAGCTTCATGGGTGTCTATATAGGTTATTAGTTGTTTTTTTGAGTATCAGTCTGAGTGTCTGTATGGTTCGGTGGGGGGTATTATGTAGTGCATAGGTGCATGAATGAGTGATTCACTCTTTGTATGTGTTGAAGACAGCATGTGTGCAGGACTGTATGGGTGGATGAGTGTGTGAATGGTTGTGTTAGTGAGTGAATGACTGTCTCACTAGTGTCTTTATGAGTAACTACATATGTTTTAAACTAGTATATGTGACTATTGGTTTATATATGTGAGTATATGTGAGAGGGAGAGATTGAAAGAGTTCCTGTATGAATAAGTATGTGTTTCTATAAGTGATTGTTTAAAAGACTAAGTATGTGTAAGTTTCCGTAGAAGTAAGTATGGTGGTGTGTGTATTACTGTATATGCAAGTAAATGTATGTTTGATTCCTTATTAGCATGAGTGACTATGTGTGTGAGTAACTCTATGGATGAGTGGCATTGTGTAACAGGATGTATAGATGTATGAGTACATATGATGACTGAGTACATGTATGAGTGACTGTATAGGACTGTTGGTGAATGAGTGGATGTGTATGTGGATCTTAGAATTACTGAAGAGGTTGTTGTAACTGGTATTGGTATGTCCATTGTTTTGAAATTTTTAGTCTCTATTTTTGAATGTGTGTATCAAAGCTTATATTAAGGTGAGAGGAGGTCTGCCACTCTATCACAAGGATGATGTCAACAGTGATGTCATCAGTGATGTCATTTGAGATGTCATCAGTGATGTCATGAGTGATGTCACTGACCATGTCATGAGTGATGTAATATGTGACGTCATCAGCAGTGCATTGCGGGCGCGCGAGTTATAGTTAGCTGAACTAACTATAACGGGGCAATTTCATTGGTTTTTTACGAGTAAAATGTCCAGCTAACTATAACATGTGTGAAACCTATGGTTTTTTCACTGAATTTCTAAGGTTTTTTAAATGCTAATTCCTAACTATAACGTGTGTGAAACCTATGGTTTTTTCACTGAATTTCTAAGGTTTTTTAAATGCTAATTCCTAACTATAACGTGTGTGAAACCTATGGTTTTTTCAGTGAATTTCTAAGGTTTTTTAAATGCTAATTCCTAACTATAACGTGTGTGAAACCCATGTTTTTTTCAGTGAATTTGCAAGGTTTTTTAAATGCTATTTTTTTTTTTTTTCTTCATTTTTTTCAAACATATTTTTAATTTAATTTTCTTACCTTTTATAAAGACTATGCTTAATTTTTTAAAATCATTAAATATTTATTTTATATAAATTTTTTAAAATAAACAAGTAAAATTTATTTCCAGATTTTTTTTTTTTTTTTTTTTTTTTTTTTATAGTACGCGTACCGTAAGCTCACGGTAAGCGTACGGTTTACGCAACGTCCGTAATCTATCTACGCTGCTTGCGTATAGTTACGTACTTTGCGTAGCCGCGCGTACTGCGCGTGGGACGCGTGCGCGCTTACGCAACACGCGCACGTTACGCGGAAGTGCCGGGAAATGACTGTTATGCGCATGCGCGCAAGCGCGTGTCTTTTTTACGCGCACGCGTACTTTTTGCCGTAAGCGTACCGTAAGCGTACCGTAAGCGTACGGTAGGTCATGTGATCTTGAAACACAACTTTTGATTGGTTGAAACTACTTTCAGTTCTAGAACTCTCCTACACCACACCCATTCCCCTCATTTCTGCTTGTGATCCCTTGGGAGAAGGAGCTGGTTTGTCTTTGGGATACGATGGCAGAACAGCAGAGCTCTTCTGAGAGTGAGGCTAGCACCAGCAGCACTGTCTTGAGGCAGAGAGCGAGGAAAGTAAAGCCTTCTTACGTTTGGGAGTATTTTACTTTTCCAGAAGGCCAGCAAAAGGTGAATGCACCCTTAGTTACTTGCAAGCTGTGTAAGCGTGTACTTTCTAGAGGTAATCCTAACAGGAAGTATTCCTTTGGGAATCACACCATGAAGAGACACCTCCAGGAAGTACACAGAAGGACACATGGTCATCTTTTTGGAGGTAACTCTTCAGAAAGACGAGCCAGTACATCCACAGCAGCTCAGCCTGGACCATCATCTGCAGGGCAGACTCCTTCTTCTGCAGGTCAGGTGAGCCCTTCATCTGTGGGGGGAGAATCTCCTTTTGCTGGCCCTCTGGAAATTAACCCTCGGTTTGCGAGGGTTGAAGTACGGTGCGCCACTTGTCACGATCTAATTACTTATAGGGAGACCAGTGTTTCCCTGGTGAACAGTAAAATAGATCAGCACACTTGTCGTACCGTCTAATATTCCCAATCTTTCTTTCCTCTGTCCCTGCATGAACACAACGGTTCTTTTAAGAGCCAACCTTATCTTTCATCTTTTTTTTTCTTTTTTTTTTAAAACTTTTTTTTTTTTTTTTTACCGTACGCGTACGGTAAGCGTACCTTTTTTTTATTTTTTAAAAAAAAACACTAAAAATCATTTATCTCATTACAAAGTCCTTGAGAGACTACAATTTTTATTTTTAACTTACCATACTCACTCAAAAAAATATTTATTCATTTGTTTTTTTTAAAAATAGTTTTTAAAATGGTTGTAGTTTCCGAAAATTTTCTATATCGATCTGAAAATAAAAAAAAAAGTATTAATATTTTTTATCCATTTTATAATACAATACACATATTTACATTTTTAAAAAAAATATATTTTTGCCTTATTTTTGCTGTTTTCAGAATATATTGCATTTCACTATTAATTGTGAAAGCAATTGCATTCATCATTTTACAGCGGGCAAAAAAAATTAACAATCACAAAGATTGTATTAAAAAAGCCCAGAATGTCTTCTCACTTAAACTTATCATTACAGAAATGCATATTATTCTAAAAAAATATCATCTAAAAACAATACTTTTTTCTTTAAAATACCGTCTGATATGTTTGTTTCAGAAGTATAATCACAATATTATATCTCAAATAACTCCAAAATACATCTGATTTTATTTCCTTTAGGCCAAATAGTATTTTTTTTTTTTTCCTGGAATAAATTTCCAAGGGAAAACCATTAAAATTCTAAAGTTTAATCTGTCCAGATCTCACCAATTCTCTGTAACATTTTGGTTCACGAAAATTTTTTGAATAATTTATTTAGTCCACAATAGAATTGCTTACTTTTCCACATGGCCAAATAGTAATTTTTTAAATCATTTTTGAAAAAATTTCCAATGGCAGTCCAATAGCATTCCATAAATTAAAATGTGCAGAAGTTACCGATTATCTCTAAATTATTGGTTTTTGAAAATTGCATTAAAATTTAAAAAAGTCCACATTACAATTGGTTATCTTTCCTTTAGGCCAAATGATAATTTTAAAAATCTTTTTTCTACAAAATTGCAATGGTAATCCAGTAAAATGGTAAAATTATTTTGTCCAGATCTTGCCAAATCTCTCTAAAATTTAGGTTTCAGGAAGATTAGATAGGAATTTGCTAAATCAAAAGGCAAACGTTGTTTGAAAATCAATTTGGAATCATTACACAGTGTCCAGCCTTTTTCACATTTTAGATAAACTGTGTAATGTCCAGAAGTAACAGTAGGTCCATCATGGAAAATTATTGCAACAGTTACAAAAGTTTTTCCTGAAATTGATAATTGCTGTCCTGTAAACTTCTTTATTAAAGTATCCAATTTTGATCCATCAGCTCTACATCGTTGCATCATTAAAATTACATACTGTCCGTATTCCCTTAAAATTAATGTTGAAAACATGTCAGAATTACACTCACCACATTTCATGCTATGATTAGCATCTTTAACTAATTTTGCAAAAGTGACTGTTTTACTCTCTGGCAATGTCAAATAAATAAACCTTTCATTATCAACAATAGAGCCACATATATTATAACAATTATCACAACTATGTTCCCATTTATAAGAGAGACCAAAAAAAATGTCAATGGGAACTCCTTCTTCTTCCACTACCTGAAGAAAATACATCAAAAATTCGTGTGCATCTTGCTGTTCATTTTGAGAAAACTGTGTTCGTCCTGAACATACATCTAAAAGTTTTCTAATTTCAGTAGCACTTTCTATTTGAGTTTTATCTTTACTCAGCTTTTGAAAAAGGAGACTGAGCTCTGAACAGAATCTTTTTCCCTGATTTACTATTATCTGCTCTTGCAAACTTTCCAGATAAAATGCAACATTCAGCACTACATTAGCGTAGCAGTTGACACCAGAGCTATTTTCAAAATGACATCCTACAACCTGTTCTTCATTTTCCTTATTCTTTTTGCTTGCAATTACATCACTCCTCTTTTTTTTCCTCTTCTCTACATCTTCATTACAGATATTCTCATTTCTCCTTTTACGAGAAACTACACGTTTCTCCAACACAGGATACTGACCTAAATGAGGAGCATAGCTTCTTCTTAATCTATTATACTCCTTTACACAGTTTGTATCAGCACTAACTTTTGAGTCATCAAAGTCTATCATGAATAAACCTGATAATGTTTTGACTCGTGACAAAGCTACATATGCCATACCTTCTTTGAACACAGTTGAACCAATGTTCACAAATGCACAATCTACAGTCAATCCTTGAGACTTGTGGATAGTTACAGCATATGCTAGTGAAAACGGAAACTGCTTCCTACGTACATATAAGTCTTTCACAAGCATGAAACGAACTGAACAACGACAAATGTCTTTAACTTCCTCTATCTGATCAAATTTTATCTGTAAACATTCAATTCCTTCTTTTTTCTGATAATTAATAAAACCCACAACTCTTCCCATCGCTCCATTCACTAAGCCTTTCTCAACATCCAAATTTCTCCTTAAAAACACTCTACAGTTCATGCAAACATAAAGATTTTTTTCTAATCCTGCTGTTTTGGAGATGTTCTTCTCTAGTGAGTCCAATTTATTTTTCAGTTTGCCTGTTACTGTGACTGTAATTCTTCCATCCTCAATTTTGTCCACTGCTTCCAATTTCCTGATGTCTTCCTTTTCCAATTTCAAAAGCTCCTCATTAAATATTGAGCATTCACGTAGAGTTGGCATTAAGCAGATGACACTTTTGTTTTCTGCAATATTCTTGTATATTTTCTCTGCAACTATTTCTTCCTTTGGAAATAAATTATGTAGCAGCCGACTCTGTAATGCTTTTTTCCCAACATCTGTGAGTAGTCCAATCCTGATATCTTTCAGAATACTTCCATATTCTTCATCGTTTGCTTGCCTCATATTAGTTGTAAGTTCCTTGTACTCAAAGAAGGACCAAATATTTGTATTTCCAATGCTTCCCAATGACTTCTTCGTGTCTTCATGTGTCACAGTATTAAACACTGGTTGTCCTTTAACTGGAGTAAGTTGCAAAAGATCCCCAAAAACTATGACGTGTTTTCCACCAAATAACACGTCATAGTCTGTCTTCAAAATTTGCTGCATTCTTAAATGCACAAAGGCAAGCATTAAGTTTGATACCATGCTCACCTCATCAATAATGAGAACTTGCATCTTCTTCAATACTCGTGAAACTTCCAAGGATGCTTCTCCAGTTAGCTTGTTGAATTGTATTTTGTTCTCATGCTCCACTGGTAACATTAGCAAACGATGTAAGGTGATTCCTTTTATGTTATATGCTGCTAACCCAGTTGGAGCAGTAACCACACAAGACAAAGTAGAATCCGTTTTTTGCTTTAGGTAGCTTCTGATGACTTTAATTAGGAAACTTTTTCCAGTGCCAGCTTGTCCGCTTACATACATCCTGATTGGATGAAATGATGTGCATGAGCACTCTTTTTTGATATGTAGAAATCCGTGATCAATTTTGTTTCTGATCTCTTCATAAATTTGTTGCTGCTCTTGATTCAGTTGTCTTTCCAAATTTTCTAAGTCTATAAATTCTTCTTGAGCTAGATTCATAGCCGTTTCCACTTCATTCATGGCTATTGATGCTTCATTTTCAACGATTGGTTGTCCTAGGGGATCTTGACTGTGTGTTCCTGAACTTTGGCTGTCCTGAGAACTGTCTCTAGCTATTTCTGCTGCAATTGTAGTTTCCTGTTCAATTTCTTCATTTAACATTTGCAGATAAGTTGAGAATGTACTGCATTGTATGCTGTCTTTGCAAGCATTAAAAGAATCTTCATAGCTCTGGAATTCTCCCAGTAGTTCATCCTCTGTACGCCATGGTTTAAACAACTGTAAAAGAGCCAAGTAGTAAAATTCTTTCTTGTCGGTAGTGTCGCAACTCAGCTTCCGGTGATTTATCAAACTTCCTTTGGTTTGCTTCACCAAACATCCTTCTTCACCAACAACTTTATATTTTCCACTGTTGATGTCTTCTGCAGCTTTCCGTGAATAAATGTAGTTCTGCAGCACTTCATAGAGACACATGTTCTCCAGATGATGACTTCTCTTGGGATAATATGTGTCCAACATGTTTGTTTTCAATATGTCTGTACTTTCTGGGTCATTCTCGGCCAAATATTCAATTTCTCCAACAGATTTCAGTACCCGATTTCTCATTGCTGCAAGGCCTAAACTTGCCCAAATTATTCTTCTTGACTTCGAGTAGAGACTTGCAGAAGATAACCTATCTGAACATTCGTAGGATCCAATTTCTCGATGCGATAACATCTTCAAACTAAAACTGTACAGCTTCTTACTGACAGTCTTCTCGTGAGAAATCTCTTCCCACATTTCCTTCAATTCTGTTTTTTCTGATTTCGTAATGTAAGACGTTACATATCGAGCAACAGCAATGGAATTGTCAGCAACATACTGTATATCCATGTTAGCGTTCCACATGGATAAAATGACTGGGTTGTAGTCATTTATATTTTTTGATTCTTCTTTTCTTTTAAGGTTGTAGGTATTCTTAGGTGATTTTCTTGTGATAGTATGTCTCACAGCTGACATAAAACTGTTGACTCTTCCATTTGTAAGAACAGGTCTAGGAAATCCAAATCGACATTTAGTGTAGTATTTTTCTTTGCTCTTGTATTTCCGTCGACAGTATTTTCCACACCGATGACTTTGGAAACGTAGAACTTGCTCCTTTAACTTGTTCTCTTCTGTGTTTTTAGGTATAGCACATGTTGCATATTCTTCAATGTAAGATAACACTGCTTCATCAGTATCTGTTCCAAACTTTGGGGCATCCTTGATCCACAGCAGCATATGAATATGAGGAGCACCTCTTGCCTGGTACTCTTTTCTCCAAAAGAAATCCACTACTTCTCCAAGGGGTGGATTTTTTTTATTGCAGATGAAGGACATCATAGCCTCAAATCTATGATTGAAATATCTGCAAACATTAACCGGATCCAATGAGCACAGTTCTCCTGCTGTCTTGTATTCGATGTTTTCAATGTTTGAATTGGCCTCTCGTAGAAAATCCAGTAAATCATCCCAAGCGTACTCGGCGCAGCTTAGGGTAAGGAACCATGTTGGTGTTCCTAAGTTGCGTAACATGCATTTTAGTTCACCATGGCGTCGGTACCAATATTCATTTGTCCCACGCTGACAAGCCATCAGATTGATCAGTTGTGTTTCCAAATGATCATCTCGGTGCTGCACTTTCTCCATAAAATCCTTAGCAGACACATTTTGTAAATGTACTCCACTTTTTAAAATGTGATTTACTGCATAAGACAGTGCAGACAAGTCGCTTTCAAATAAAAGATGGAACAAATAAGGGATACTTTGTCGAAATCTGGGATCTTCAGCATATAGTCTTGTAGTCCGATACTCAGAAGCTGGAATCTGTTCCGGACGTTCATCGTATCGTCCTCCTTTTCCTTTAGGAAACAGCTGGGGAAAACATCGAGCTTCCAAGCTCTCCTCCCATACACTCACAGGATTTCCTTTTGCTTTCTTCATCTGAAAGAGATCAATATTGTCTCCCATAACTTCTTTCGAATGGAGAGGATGTATGCTAAAATGTTCATAAATTTCTTCTTCCTTTGACTTGTCCACTTTTTCAATTTGTCCAGTTGGTGTTTCTGTGTCTCCTTGTAAATCTTCTTCTTCTTCTTCTTCTTCTATATAAATTGATTCATACCATTTGTTATTTTTTTTCAAATACAAATTTGCTCTTTGTACTTTCCGCACATCTACCAGCTCCTGCCAAATCTTCTTATTCTTTGTAGGGACACCATTAACCAGAATAATTAATGGTTCAGTTTCCAAAGTATCTGCATCAATAGTTTCCATATTTTTTTTCAAATCCAAGGGCAAATACACCACTCTACCTTTTAAACCTCTCAGTAAATCTGAAGGAGGTAATTTACCAGTTTTGGGCTCCATACGTACTATGGTCTGGAACGGATGAACACATTGAATGAGTATAGACTCATATGTATTTAATTCAGAAAGTTCAGCAGGAATAGCATCCAATTCTAAATTATTATGTACAGCTCTGGTCGGCATTCTATTTTCCTCTAACTTGTTGTAGCAGTATTTGCAAATACGCTGATCTTCACCCAATTCAAAACAATTTTCAAGAAATATATATGTGGCAAAATCCATCCACTTATAATTATCTTCATTTTCACTCTTTCTGTAGAGATCAACATTCCTAGTTTGTTTTCTATAATGAGTTCTGCGGCAACAAATACAAGTAACATTTGGTCTTTCATTAGAGACTATTGCAAATTTTGTTATGTGATCATTAAATGTGTTACTTACAGAGGGTTCTACATTCTCTTCCACTTCTGCCTCATTTATTGTGTCCTTCTCTGCACTGTTTTGTTCAGGACCAAAGTAACAAAACTGAATTTCATCAACAACCTTCTCTACATCTGATACCGTTCCTCGGAACAGAGCCCTATTCAATTCATTTAACTTTATTGCTGGACTTTTGGCAAAATACAACCGTCTCACAAACTTTCTTATTTCAGTATGATGAACAGCCAGCATCCTAAAATGATGGAAAACACTATTGCACACTTTTCTAGATAGACAAGCAAGAGAATGACCCTGCAAACCAGTATTCTCTCTCACTCTGCATGGATCCAGACTTTGAAGCACCTTAATCTTTTGTTTTACACTTTTTTTACTATATTCTCTTAGAAACTCTCGAAATCTGTCAATAGATTCCTGACGCACAGTGCAAATACTACTACAATTCCAAGTGTACACTGGGGCTTTAGGACGTCTCCCCATTGCCTCATCTGCCATCACTTGTACCTCATCTCTTGGAACCATTATCTCCTTCTCCATTACGCAACCGTTTTTTACTTCGTATGAACGACCTCTGGTGTCAACTGCATGCAGCAAACTATTGCTTTGAAAATAGCTTTCTTCATTAAAAAAAGGTTCACTACTTGAACTATGCATCCACTTTCCTAAAAACACTTTACAAAAGTTTGTTCTGTTCACTACTCTTTTGCTTTTGCTTTGTGATTTCAGTACATTAACCATTTTATCTAATGTACGCATCCTATTCAAAATTAATATGAATAGTTTCCTTTTTAATTCTAATGCTTTTGCTGCAATGGCTTCAATTTCTTTTTTTCTCTTATAATATTTAGCCTTCTGCTTATATTTCTTTATATCCTTTATCAAATTGGACATAACTCTTCTCTGAAACATTTTTCTACGTATCTCTTTAAATGCTGTTTTTCTGTTTATGTTAAACTTTTCAATTGCAGAAGGTATATTTGCATTAACTAAATCCTCAATTTTTTGCTGTTCTGTAGGTTTTGTTACATTTTTCCGAGAACAGACATTTTGTACATTTTTGTTTGTTTTCAATATTTTGTTTAGGAATTGTCTTTTTTGCTTACCAGAAGATTTTTTCTTTTTCCCAACATCAGCATCTTCTACTAACTTTGGTCCTCCAGTTGTCCTCAAATATAGTTTTTTTTTTAGAGTTTTTTGAACTCGAGATTTTGTAGGCATCTTAAATTTTGTTCACTGTTCTTCAGCAATACCTGAAAAAAACTAAAAAAAAAATCCTTTATTGTATTTAAATATATTACTACATTTCTTTTCACAATAGTCACAAAACGAAATTTCTTTGCCATTTTCAATGCACACAAACTGCTCTTTTTTTAAAATTTATTTAAATGCACATGTCCAAGCTTTTTTTTTTTTTCAGATCACCACCGTGTGTATTCTCTGTGACTGCCTACACTCCAGCAGGGGCCACCAGCCTTAGTGATGCTGAATGTATTTGCATTACAGACTTAAACCTGAAAACCCCACTCGCTTCTAATTACTGTGCATGACTATACATGGCAAGCACATGGGTGTGTGCTAAGCCTCTGCTTCTTCCCCCAAAAATTCGCTCCTCTTTTCCATCTACTGCAACTGTGAAATCACCAGAGCAAGACGCAATAAATTTCTGCCTATAATTCTTCTATGCACACAGAGTCATGTTTTCACATTAGTGCCAAAACGAAATTTCTTTGCCAATTTGAAAGCACACTTACTGCTCTTTTTTTTTCGGGCCAAGTGAAAATCTCTTTTTACACTTTGAAATCACTTTTACAGACTGACACATTCTGAAACCTTTTTTTTTTAAATTTATTTAAATGCACATGTCCAAGCTGTTTTTTTTTCAGACCACCACCGTGTGTATTCTCTGTGACTGCCTACACTCCAGCAGGAGCAACCAGCCTTAGTGATGCTGAATGTATTTGCATTACAGACTTAAACCTGAAAACCCCACTCGCTTCTAATTACTGTGCATGACTATACATGGCAAGCACATGGGTGTGTGCTAAGCCTCTGCTTCTTCCCCCAAAAATTCGCTCCTCTTTTCCATCTACTGCAACTGTGAAATCACCAGAGCAAGACGCAATACATTTCTGCCTATAATTCTTCTATGCACACAGAGTCATGTTTTCACATAAGTGCCAAAACGAAATTTCTATGCCAATTTGAAAGCACACTTACTGCTCTTTTTTTTTTGGGCCAAGTGAAAATCTCTTTTTACACTTTGAAATCACTTTTACAGACTGACACATTCTGAAACCTTTTTTTTAAAATTTATTTAAATGCACATGTCCAAGCTGTTTTTTTTTCAGACCACCACCGTGTGTATTCTCTGTGACTGCCTACACTCCAGCAGGGGCAACCAGCCTTAGTGATGCTGAATGTATTTGCATTACAGACTTAAACCTGAAAACCCCACTCGCTTCTAATTACTGTGCATGACTATACATGGCAAGCACATGGGTGTGTGCTAAGCCTCTGCTTCTTCCCCCAAAAATTCGCTCCTCTTTTCCATCTACTGCAACTGTGAAATCACCAGAGCAAGACGCAATACATTTCTGCCTATAATTCTTCTATGCACACAGAGTCATGTTTTCACATAAGTGCCAAAACGAAATTTCTTTGCCAATTTGAAAGCACACTTACTGCTCCTTTTTTTTTCGGGCCAAGTGAAAATCTCTTTTTACACTTTGAAATCACTTTTACAGACTGACACATTCTGAAACCTTTTTTTTTAAATTTATTTAAATGCACATGTCGAAGCTGTTTTTTTTTCAGACCACCACCGTGTGTATTCTCTGTGACTGCCTACACTCCAGCAGGGGCAACCAGCCTTAGTGATGCTGAATGTATTTGCATTACAGACTTAAACCTGAAAACCCCACTCGCTTCTAATTACTGTGCATGACTATACATGGCAAGCACATGGGTGTGTGCTAAGCCTCTGCTTCTTCCCCCAAAAATTCGCTCCTCTTTTCCATCTACTGCAACTGTGAAATCACCAGAGCAAGACGCAATACATTTCTGCCTATAATTCTTCTATGCACACAGAGTCATGTTTTCACATTAGTGCCAAAACGAAATTTCTTTGCCAAATTGAAAGCACACTTACTGCTCTTTTTTTTTTGGGCCAAGTAAAAATCTCTTTTTACACTTTGAAATCACTTTTACAGACTGACACATTCTGAAACCTTTTTTTTTAAATTTATTTAAATGCACATGTCCAAGCTGTTTTTTTTTCAGACCACCACCGTGTGTATTCTCTGTGACTGCCTACACTCCAGCAGGAGCAACCAGCCTTAGTGATGCTGAATGTATTTGCATTACAGACTTAAACCTGAAAACCCCACTCGCTTCTAATTACTGTGCATGACTATACATGGCAAGCACATGGGTGTGTGCTAAGCCTCTGCTTCTTCCCCCAAAAATTCGCTCCTCTTTTCCATCTACTGCAACTGTGAAATCACCAGAGCAAGACGCAATACATTTCTGCCTATAATTCTTCTATGGACACAGAGTCATGTTTTCACATTAGTGCCAAAACGAAATTTCTTTGCCAAATTGAAAGCACACTTACTGCTCCTTTTTTTTTCGGGCCAAGTGAAAATCTCTTTTTACACTTTGAAATCACTTTTACAGACTGACACATTCTGAAACCTTTTTTTTAAATTTATTTAAATGCACATGTCCAAGCTGTTTTTTTTTCAGACCACCACCGTGTGTATTCTCTGTGACTGCCTACACTCCAGCAGGGGCAACCAGCCTTAGTGATGCTGAATGTATTTGCATTACAGACTTAAACCTGAAAACCCCACTCGCTTCTAATTACTGTGCATGACTATACATGGCAAGCACATGGGTGTGTGCTAAGCCTCTGCTTCTTCCCCCAAAAATTCGCTCCTCTTTTCCATCTACTGCAACTGTGAAATCACCAGAGCAAGACGCAATAAATTTCTGCCTATAATTCTTCTATGCACACAGAGTCATGTTTTCACATAGGTGCCAAAACGAAATTTCTTTGCCAATTTGAAAGCACACTTACTGCTCCTTTTTTTTTCGGGCCAAGTGAAAATCTCTTTTTACACTTTGAAATCACTTTTACAGACTGACACATTCTGAAACCTTTTTTTTAAATTTATTTAAATGCACATGTCCAAGCTGTTTTTTTTTCAGACCACCACCGTGTGTATTCTCTGTGACTGCCTACACTCCAGCAGGGGCAACCAGCCTTAGTGATGCTGAATGTATTTGCATTACAGACTTAAACCTGAAAACCCCACCCGCTTCTAATTACTGTGCATGACTATACATGGCAAGCACATGGGTGTGTGCTAAGCCTCTGCTTCTTCCCCCAAAAATTCGCTCCTCTTTTCCATCTACTGCAACTGTGAAATCACCAGAGCAAGACGCAATACATTTCTGCCTATAATTCTTCTATGCACACAGAGTCATGTTTTCACATAAGTGCCAAAACGAAATTTCTTTGCCAATTTGAAAGCACACTTACTGCTCCTTTTTTTTTCGGGCCAAGTGAAAATCTCTTTTTACACTTTGAAATCACTTTTACAGACTGACACATTCTGAAACCTTTTTTTTAAATTTATTTAAATGCACATGTCCAAGCTGTTTTTTTTTCAGACCACCACCGTGTGTATTCTCTGTGACTGCCTACACTCCAGCAGGGGCAACCAGCCTTAGTGATGCTGAATGTATTTGCATTACAGACTTAAACCTGAAAACCCCACCCGCTTCTAATTACTGTGCATGACTATACATGGCAAGCACATGGGTGTGTGCTAAGCCTCTGCTTCTTCCCCCAAAAATTCGCTCCTCTTTTCCATCTACTGCAACTGTGAAATCACCAGAGCAAGACGCAATACATTTCTGCCTATAATTCTTCTATGCACACAGAGTCATGTTTTCACATAAGTGCCAAAACGAAATTTCTTTGCCAATTTGAAAGCACACTTACTGCTCTTTTTTTTTCGGGCCAAGTGAAAATCTCTTTTACAGACTGACACATTATGAATCCACCATGTGTAACTACAACAAAAACAATTCCCATTTCTATTATTCATTTCTTAAGTTACCACATACATCCCCTCTCAAACTGTAAACTCACCTTTAAATTTAGTTAGTTGTGAAAGAAATGTGTCACTCAAACAGCAGATTATCAGAGCCAGGATCTCTGTTCTGTACACCTCTCTCCTCTCAGCAGAACCAGATAATGGCAAACTTTCCCTCTATTTTTCCACACATATACATGTAAGTTTCAAATCTCAGTGCTTCCCCCTTTTTTTCAAATGTAATGACACATTTCTATTGGTTGAAAACCAACCCTTTTCCAAAAGTACCCTGCCCCCAACTTGACTTCTGCCTAGTACCCTTCCCCCAACTTGACTTCTGCCTGCTACCATAGCAACAGCTCATGGAACACTGCTGTGTGCAGTTAGGTCAGAAGTTCGACACACAATGTTTCAATTCCACAGAGCAAGAGTGCTTGACTTTTCAAACCTAACTGCAAATCCATAGTACTGTTCTTTGGTTACACATTTTTTTGTACCAATACAAAACATGCTTCTATTAATTTTCACATACAGCCTATTTTTTATTCTAGAATGGTATGAAACAGCCAATCAGTTCTTTTTGTTTTGTAAAAAATATGTATGCCTCCATTTCCAAACTGTCTTTATTTTCATATTGCCATTCTACTGAAAGACACCTCCTGAGTGCATCCAGTTCTCCTTTGAAGATGTTCACAGTGTGGATTGTAGGGCACAGCTATGTCTTCTGGAGTGAAAAGTTTGCAGAGAAAACAGATATGGTGAGAGACCTTGCTTTGCCAAATGTAGACATTAAATGGATTGGTCAGAGAGGGTTAAAGTGGCACCAATTGATGCCATTGGTGAAATCCTTCATGCAAATCCAACACCCTGACCTCATAATAGTGCACTGTGGTGGCAATGACCTAGGCACTTTGACTGGGGTAGGTCTGGAAATGCTTATGAAGGACACCTTTGCACAACTGTTTACACTTTTCCCTAAAACTGCCTTTGTGTTTTCCAACATATGCCAAAGGCAAAAATGGAACTGGTCCAATCATTTCTGTCCACAGATTGACAAAGCAAGAAAGCACGTCAACAAATCTGTTTCTGCTTTCCTCCGTGACTATGGTATGGGTGCCATTTACCACAACAACTTGCGTTACGACATGCAAGACATTTATAGAGGAGATGGTGTGCACTTCAATGATGAAGGGAACAGAGTCTTCCTCTTGAACCATAGACTCTGCATCGGTACTTACTTGTAAGTACCACTAAAAAAATGACTCCATAAACACAACAGCTCTTTTTAGAGCTCCCTAATTTCTAAACTCTTAAATCTGATTTTCATTTATTTTTTTTTATTTTTTTTACCGTACGCTTACCGTGAGCTTACCGTACGCGTACCCCGTGATTTTTTTTAAAATCAATAAATGTTTTTTTTGTACTTTTCTGTCCTTCTTTGACCCCCTTACAATTGTTAGGGGGTCTGTAACTCTCCTCATTGCCCCCTTACTTTGTTTTCACTCTTTTTTTTCAGAGTGAAATACACAAAATGGCGGCCGCCGCTTCCTGGTTTCGGCCGATTCGAATGTTTACTAAGATCTAAGAGCCAATCAGAATCGCGCTCGCGCACGCCACCGTACGCTTACCGTAAGCGTACGGTAAGCGTACCGTAAGCGGGCTCAGATATATATATTGATTTAAAGGCTATTTTCTCAGAATCTACTGAACAGATTTACACCAAACCTACAAAAGGCACTTCCTTGACCTGAGGACTACCTCTCTGCCAAATTTTGAGTAATTCTGTTCAGCCGTTCGGGCTGTAGGTCGTTCTAAAGGTCCTATGGAAAAATGCATGGGAAAAACGCGTTTTGGGACCCCCCTTTTATCTCAGCCCCCGCTTGACGGATCCCCCCGAGACTTTCAGGGTAGGAGCGGAGCGTAGCGCCCCACCTATTTTGAGAAATTCGCGAGGATTCGTCGACCGGCGCCAAAGTTATTCAAAATAGAATGTTGAGGTTTTCCTATGGAAACGTGGTCCTAACTATAACTACCTACTGGCGACCGCCAGTAGGTAATATATATATATATATATATATATATATATATATATATATAGAATGATTCACTCAATTTTAGACAGTGGTAATACGTAAACTTATGATCATTATGTCTAAAGTTTTAACCAATACATTTGTGTCTAAGTATTTCTATGATTTTAATCCATACATATGGTTTTAGAATATTTATCAGTGTGTAATGTGTTATTTAAACTTATTTATGCATATTTATTTATCTATTTATTTATTTATTGTTGTAAATAATGTTTTTATCAATCAAAAGCATACTATCAGATGTTGTCAGTGGCAATTGGCAGACACACACTGTTGTGTAACCACAACTGTCACTAGAGACCGCGGTATTTTACCGAGATGTTTTCTAATCAACCCCGTATAAAAATCATTGTAACTGGGCACTATTAAGCACTGTCACTTTAAATTCAAAGCATAACGGTAACCAATCAAATGTGAGCAAAAAAAGAAAAAAATGTATATAAACCAACAGGTGACTTCATGGCGTGTCATGTGATCAAGGCTCCACGGAGCCGAAACGCGTCATGGCTGACTTACCTCGAGTTTAAATAAACAAACTTTTGCATCCAGTGGTGGTCCGTGCTCCTTTTCTGTGGATCTACAGGCGCTTTCCAGGATACAGGCATAGGAGTGCTTTCGATATTTAAAACCGGTTTTTGCCTTCTCCGGTTTCACACGGACCCCCCCCTCGCATCAGGGCTGACAGCACGCAAAGAAGACGCCGTCCGGCAACGGACTCCAAGCAACAATCCGGGAGGATTATCGGCGGTCCAGCCCCCCAGCAACGCACAGTGGACTACACGGACCTACACAACCAGGCGAAGCAGGACAGCGCTAACTCGAGTCGGAGGACCCGGGGAGTGCCGACAGCAGCCGTGAGGTAGGAGTGGCGTTCCACATACGCAATAACGCTGGGCAGAGGGGTGTGCTACAGACGGGAGCAGTGAGACGAGCTAGAATTGTTCTACAGTTCCACACATCCGCAAGTCTAAAATTTGGTTATATATTTGAAAACTCGAGACAATGTCAGCCGACACGCTAAAAGATCGCGAGGCTGCCGCTTCAGCGATGTTTGACGACTCAAACACGCCAGATGTAAACTACACAGCCCATAATGCACCAGCACCAACTAGAAACACCAGTCTCCGTGACAAATACCGGAGCTTAGAGAAACTCATGAAAGGAGAACAAAGCAAGTGGTGGGAGGGCCGCTCCTTACAACGCTATTTGGACGTCGAGAGAATTCCCCGGGGGCTCCGCATATTGATCGCCCCAAGTTACGAAACACCAGATCCCCAAATGCTCAAAGAGTGGGCAGAAACCAATCTAGAATCTTCCAGAAAACTAGTGACTTTGCTAGTAAAATATGCTGAATCAGATCGTCTCAAACTGCAAACACAAATAGACACTCTGAATGTCGAAATAGCAGAAATGGACCAAAAAGTGGAGTCTGAAAAACTAAAAGCAGATATGCTGCTACGTCTTAAAAAAGAGGAAGATAAGATTCGAGAACGCAAAACTTATAAATATCATCGTGACAAAGCCGATTACGAATGTGGTCGCATCTTCACTTTTGCGAAAAAATATGAAGATATCAAAATTCAGCAATGTGTCACAGACAAGACCCACAAACTACAAGGGAACACATCAAGCTAACTCATCAACATCAGACTTGAGTTCCGCAATAGAAAGCGAAACAGAAGCAGACATCAGAGATAAAAGAATCCCAGTGGCTATATCTCTCGCGGAAGTACTTGATTTTTTAGTCGAAGAGAGAAAACAAACACTTCGACCAAAAAGACCACCGCAACAAACATCAACAAAGAAACAATTAAACGAAGAGAAAGGAGAAGGGCACACCAAAGGAGACTCGTCAAGACGATACCAAACCCGCAGATGGAATCGAAAGTAGACGTTGATCCAACACACACACAGAATATTACTGTGACTAATCTAACATCCTTGACCCTTAATAATGCCGAACTACAGCTACTTTCACTTGGACTATCGTTCTGCCCAGAAAGCTCTTTTAACTATGCGGCAACCAGAATTGATGTCTACAAAACTATTCGCAAATTAAAATTAAGAAAATATCACCTGATGAAACAAATGAACCATAGTAATGCAATCCCATCATCACCTCCTCTAAATGAGCCTCAAGTCTTTGGTTTATCCAATGAAGACATGCCATTACTCAGAGACTTGCAATCGTTAGCCTCATCCACAGATTCTCAAGACGCAGCAGCAACCATCATGACTCCAGACACAGAAAAAGCAAGACCAAAAACCAAGTTCAAACCACGCTCGGTCTTTGTACCCATTATGCCCAGGGATGCAATAGACGTGTATCATGAACAAATAATCTTGGGTCTGAAAAATCTAAATCTAAAAATAAACAGATCAAATCAGAAGAACAGCAAACCTAAGACTCGAAAACAAAACATCAAGTACAACCTACTCATGAAAAAGCTATCCAATAACCAAGACATTGTTATCAGAAATGCCGACAAGGGCGGTAATTTAGTGATTTGGTCTAGGGAAGACTATAATACAGAAGCCCTTAGCCAACTCTCAGACACACAATGCTATCGGAGAAGCGACCCTTTTAAACTTAAATCTACCTATCAATGCTATTATAGCAAGCTTATGGCATGGAGGAGCATGGGGCTGATCAACAAAGATGAATATGGCTTCCTACGAAACAATTCACCCACAACTCCAGAAATTTACTTTATTCCAAAGTTACATAAAAACCCAAACAAACCACCAGGGCGCCCCATCATTTCGGCAAAGAACAGCCTAACAGAAAACACATCCCAATACATTGATTATTTTCTCCAAGACTATGTCCAGGCACTTCCATCGTACCTTAGAGACACTGGGGACTTTCTGACTAAAATCTATAACTTCAAATGGAAACAAGGATACTTACTGATAACAATGGATATTACGGCTTTATACACGAGCATCAATCACTTGGATGGTCTCAAAGCAGTTCAATACTATCTGGACAAGAGAGCACCCATCTATCAAGCTCACAGCAAAATGCTTACGGACATGATAGACTTTTGTCTGCACAATAACTTATTTCTATTCCAGAATTGTGTCTACCAGCAGTTATGGGGCGTAGCAATGGGCGCAAGTTTTTCACCAAGCTACGCCTGCCTCCACATGGGGTGGTGGGAAGAAATGGTCCTACACAGAAACTTTTCAAAAACCCTGAATAACAATGTCAAATGTTGGTGGCGGTATATTGATGATTTATTTTTAATATGGGATGGAACTGAACTGGAGGCAAAAGCTTTTATTGACAAACTTAACATAAACAACATCAATTTAAAGTTTACATATGATATCAGTGCTGTTAAAGTTACTTTTCTAGATGTAGAAATTTATATACATAATGATAACATCGAAACCAAAATCCATCGTAAACCTACAGCTGTCAACTCAGTCCTCCACGCAACTAGCCTACACCCCAAACATTTGGTTCAGAGCATTCCATATGGCGAAATGATTCGGTTAAAGCGAATCTGTAGTACAGAAGAAGAACTACTAAAAGCCCAACATGAAAGCCGCATTAGGTTTCTCCAACGTGGCTACTCTAAAAAATGTATAGAAGCCGCCATCACCAAATGTACAACATTAGACAGAACAACTCTTCTGCAAGTACATCCCAATGAATCATCTACATCTTTACCTAACACCACACTGTGCCCCAAAAATGATGAATTCCGAATGATACTGGGCTACAGCAAACAACAGCATGAAATTAACAAAATTGTACAGAAAAGTTGGCCTCTAATCAAAAATGACCCCATTTTAGGACCTACTGTTCCTGCTAAACTGTCTGTAACAAACAGAAGGGCACCTAACATGCGTGACAAATTAGTACAAAACAATCCAACCATGAAACCTAAGGGCACTTGGCTCAGTCAGCGTAAGGGCTTCTTCAAATGCAGCAGTTGTAAAGCCTGCCAATGCGGGGTTAACACACTCACATACAAAACTGCATTCAACGATCAAGAAAAGACCATCAACAAAGCCCTTTCCTGCAAAACGGAATACGTTGTTTATATCCTTGAGTGCCCCTGTAAGCTGAAATACGTGGGAAGCACCAAACTGCAGGGGCACAAAAGGATACTACAACATATACGAGCGATAACCAACAAAGACCCTTCCTACCCTGTGGCCCGCCACTTTGCAGAACATCACCACTCAGACCCCAAACTGCTCAAATATTTTATAATCGACTGTGTGCCCCTTAACAAACGAGGTGGCAACAGGGAGAAGATTCTCAGACAAATGGAGACTCGCTTCATTTTAGAACTAGACTCCAAGAGCCCTAATGGCCTGAACGCAACAGAAGATATGTATACCTATCTATGAAACAGACTATCTGTTGATTCACGACTGCATATCATTACCCTACAACCTCTTGACTTTACCAACCTTTCATGTATCTCTATAAATTAATACACCATGGGCTGACAACAGACACTTCCTGTTGCATAGTAGTATAGCTTACCTTAGTATCGTCACAAATTAACTTCACGACGTACTGCATTGTTGATAAGGTAACACACAGCGGCCTCTTTTACCCCAGAAGTCCCCTTCCCTACAGGATATCTTATATTCTCTAATATTTTCTATCCATGTTTTTAATACACATACTTTGACGGTTACTTTTAGAGGTTTTTATATCAATAATTATTTGTGAAAGGCCTTTCTAAAATAATTTTGATAGGGTACACTGATTTTTGCACTTATTTTTTTACACTTTTCTTGACACCAAACATCAAAAAAATCAGGGGCGAATCAACAGGTCTCGCAACCATAATTACACACAACATCAATGATGATTGACATTAGCTACACACTGATACAATAAGACAGTGACATGGTATTTAAACCAGAATGATTCACTCAATTTTAGACAGTGGTAAAACGTAAACTTATGATCATTATGTCTAAAGTTTTAACCAATACATTTGTGTCTAAGTATTTCTATGATTTTAATCCATACATATGGTTTTAGAATATTTATCAGTGTGTAATGTGTTATTTAAACTTATTTATGCATATTTATTTATCTATTTATTTATTTATTGTTGTAAATAATGTTTTTATCAATCAAAAGCATACTATCAGATGTTGTCAGTGGCAATTGGCAGACACACACTGTTGTGTAACCACAACTGTCACTAGAGACCGCGGTATTTTACCGAGATGTTTTCTAATCAACCCCGTATAAAAATCATTGTAACTGGGCACTATTAAGCACTGTCACTTTAAATTCAAAGCATAACGGTAACCAATCAAATGTGAGCAAAAAAAGAAAAAAATGTATATAAACCAACAGGTGACTTCATGGCGTGTCATGTGATCAAGGCTCCACGGAGCCGAAACGCGTCATGGCTGACTTACCTCGAGTTTAAATAAACAAACTTTTGCATCCAGTGGTGGTCCGTGCTCCTTTTCTGTGGATCTACAGGCGCTTTCCAGGATACAGGCGTAGGAGTGCTTTCGATATGTATATATATATATATATTCACTTAAAAAACCATAGGTTTCACACATGTTATAGTTAGGTGGATATTTCACTCGTAAAAAAACAATGAAATTCCCCCGTTATAGTTAGTTCAGATAACTATAACTCACGCGCCCGCTATCCTGCTCATGATGTCACATATTATATCACTCATGACATGGTCAGCGGCATCACTCATGACATCACTGATGACATCATCCTTGTGATAGAGTGGCGGTCGCGCGAGTTATAGTTATCTGAACTAACTATAACGGGGGAATTTCATTGGTTTTTTACGAGTGAAATATCCACCTAACTATAACATGTGTGAAACCTATGGTTTTTTAAGTGAATTTGCAAGGTTTTTTTAAATGCTAATTCCTAACTATAATGTGTGTGAAAACTATGTTTTTTTCAGTGAATTTGTACGTCTTTTTAAATGCTAAGTTATGTATGTATTATTATTTTATATATTTATTTTACAATAAACTACGTATAAAATTATTATTTTTTTTGTTTTTACACCGTGCGCACCCCCGCGATTTAAATTTTTTTTTTTTTTAAATGTCTGCCTTCGGGGTCCTTCAGGGACCCCCTGACAAAGGCTAGGGGGTCAGGAACTCTCTACCCTGCCCCCTTTTCACGTTCGCCACCTTCCTTTTTCACTCTCGCACTGAAAACAAACAAAATGGCGGCCGACACTGCCTGATTTCGACTGATTCGAACGTTGACTAACATGTAACCACCAATCAGAATTACGCTCGCGCACATTAGGGTGCTCGCACGGTGCGCGCACGGTGCGCGCACAGTGCGCGGCTATAGATATGTATGTGCTTTTAACTGCAATTTTCTCAGGAACTACTGAACAGATTGACTCCATATATGCAAAAGGCACATCCCTGACCTGAGGACTACCTCTCTGTTAAATTTCAAGTAATTCTGTTCAGCCGTTCGGGCTGTACCTTCGACTAAAGGTCCTATGGGAAAATGCATGAGGAAAACGCATTTTGGGACCCCCCTTTTTTCTCGGCCCCCGCTTGACGAATCTCCCCGAGACTTTCAGGGTAGGAGCTGAGCGGAGCGCCCCATTAGTTTTGAAAATTTCGCGAAGATTCGTCAACCGGCGCCAAAGTTATTCAAAATAGAATTTTCAGATTTCCTATGGAAACACGGTCCTAACTATAACTATCTACTGGCGACCGCCAGTAGATAATATATATATATATATATATATATATATATATATATAAATATATATATTGACTTGCCTATATCTTTGGTGCCGTTTGACAAATACTTATGAATTTTTCCAAAGAAAGTGATTTTTGTGAATTGCTGTAAATCGGTTCAGTCGTTTTTAAGATTTTTAAAGATATCCAAATTCTCCTGATCTCATGCTGAGATTTGATTATCATTTTAATTATCATTATAGCTATTCAGAGATGTTTAGCTTTGTACAGACACCCAGTATGAATCAAAACAATACCCTTTCAGTTACTATACAGCTCGCCATGGATGGCATTGTTCTAATCATATGCTAAAAAACTTTATTGTAGAAATGGCAAAAGATTTTGTCACTTTCTATTTCAGGGTGGATGGGACTGTGCTGATCCTATGTTTCAAAACGTTGATAGAAAACCAGACATTTGAGGTGAGTAGTTATAGTTACCTGAGATAACTATTACATATACCCCGCAATGCACTGGTTATGGCCTCACATAGTCCATCAGTTTGTGAGTGTGCATGTGTGTGGCTGTATAGGTGTGTGGGTACATGCACTAGTGACAGTATAGGTGAGTGAGTGGATTTCTGACTAGGTCTGTAGGTTTGTGAGTGGGTATCTGAGTGGATGTATGGGTGTGTTGGTGGTTTTGTGGGTTATATGAGTGGGATTGTGAGTGATTTTGTGGGTTATATGAGTGGGTGTGTGAGTGGCTGTATGAGTGTGTAATTACATATGTGAATAGCTGTGTGGGTGTGTGAGTGAGTGGTTGTCTGAATGGCTGTATACCTGAGTGAGTGGGTCTATCAGCAGATGTATGACTGAGTGAGTAGCCATGTGAGTGTCTGTGTGGGTGAGTGAGTGGCTGTCTGAATAGCTTTATGAGTGAGTGTCTGGGTGTGTAAGAGGCTGTATGGATGTATGAGTGACTGTTTTAGTGAGTATTTGGTTAAGTGAGTTGGTGTGTGAGTGGTTGTATTGGAGAGTGAATGTCTGTGTAAATAACTGTATGGGTGAATGAGCAGATTTGGGAGTGCGTGTATGGATGTGTGAATGGATGTAGAAGTGGTTAGGTGCATGTGAGTGAGTGTATGAGTGCTTGTATAGGTGAGTGAGTGGCTGTGTTGAGAGGCTTCTTTGAGTGTGTGAGTGAGTGTGTGAGTGGCTCTATAGGTGAATATGTCTGTGTGTGAGTAGCTGCATGGGTAGGTGTATGGCTGTGTGAGTGTGGCTGTGTGGGTGAGTGATTGGTTATATGAGTGGGTATATAGGTGAGTGAATGGTTGTGTGAGTGGCTATATGAGTGAGTGAGTAGATGTGTAAGAAGGTATGTGGAAGAGTGAGTGGTTGTGTGAGTACTTGTATGGGTCTGTGAATGGGCACCTGAGTGGTTGTGTGAGTGGGCATATGAGAGGTTGTATGGGGGTACGAGAAGGTACTTGAGTGGGTCTGTAGATGATATCATCAGTGATGTCATTTAAGATGTCATCAGTGATGTCAGTGAACATGTCATGAGTGATGTGAGTTTATAAGCAGTGCATTGTGGATTGTAAGTTATAATTAGCTCAGGTAACTACAACTGCTAAATTTCAATGGTTTTGTATGAGTGAAATCTGAGACTAACTATTACATCCCTGTAACCTTTGTTTTTTTCAGAGAATTTCTATATTGTTTTAAATTCTATTTCCTAACTTCCACATCCCTGTACCCTTTGTTTTATTCTGCGAATTTCTATGTTTTTTTAATTTCTATTTCCTAACTATAATATTCCTGTAACCTTTGTTTTTTTAAGTGAATTTCTATGGTTTTATAACTACTAGGTGTTTTTTGCAGAGTGGCGGAGAAAAGGGACCAGCTCGCAGCAATCCAGCTGTGTGGGACTTACTGCTGGAACCTCAGCATCAAAAGGGACTTCATCCTCCAACAAGTAGTGCCCTAGGAGGCTCTTTTGCAGAGTAGTGTGGAAAGGGGGCCGGCCTCCGATGAACTCTCAGCAATCCCGCTGTATGGGACTTACTGGAGGTAACAGGGAGGGTTTTTAGCCCCCCCAAGGACCCTAAGCATCCAAGGGACCCTCCTGAGGCTCAGCCGGGAGTAGGATAACTGTCTCTTTGCTCTGATTTTAACCTGTTGTGTATTACTTTTTAAAAAGCACCTACCCTGCTCTCTGACGCTGTTCATCGCATGCAGGCATCCCCTCTCAGCGGAGTTCAGCGCTGGAGAGGGTGAACCCTTGGAGTCTCGTCGGCCGCCATTCCCCGCGACGAGCAGAGGGACACGCCCCCTTTTAGGCCGCGCCCCTTTTTACTCGTACAAAGCGCGCTGATCTGACAAGCGCCCCAGTTAAACTTGGACCCTCCTGAGGCTCAGCCGGGAGTAGGATAACTGTCTCTTTGCTCTGATTTTAACCTGTTGTGTATTACTTTTTAAAAAGCACCTACCCTGCTCTCTGACGCTGTTCATCGCATGCAGGCATCCCCTCTCAGCGGAGTTCAGCGCTGGAGAGGGTGAACCCTTGGAGTCTCGTCGGCCGCCATTCCCCGCGACGAGCAGAGGGGCACGCCCCCTTTTAGGCCGCGCCCCTTTTTACTCGTACAAAGCGCGCTGATCTGACAAGCGCCCCAGTTAAACTTGGACCCTCCTGAGGCTCAGCCGGGAGTAGGATAACTGTCTCTTTGCTCTGATTTTAACCTGTTGTGTATTACTTTTTAAAAAGCACCTACCCTGCTCTCTGACGCTGTTCATCGCATGCAGGCATCCCCTCTCAGCGGAGTTCAGCGCTGGAGAGGGTGAACCCTTGGAGTCTCGTCGGCCGCCATTCCCCGCGACGAGCAGAGGGACACGCCCCCTTTTAGGCCGCGCCCCTTTTTACTCGTACAAAGCGCGCTGATCTGACAAGCGCCCCAGTTAAACTTGGACCCTCCTGAGGCTCAGCCGGGAGTAGGATAACTGTCTCTTTGCTCTGATTTTAACCTGTTGTGTATTACTTTTTAAAAAGCACCTACCCTGCTCTCTGACGCTGTTCATCGCATGCAGGCATCCCCTCTCAGCGGAGTTCAGCGCTGGAGAGGGTGAACCCTTGGAGTCTCGTCGGCCGCCATTCCCCGCGACGAGCAGAGGGACACGCCCCCTTTTAGGCCACGCCCCCTTGCCCTTTAAACATGTGTATGTGCCGGAAGCGCAGCGGACGAGCGCAGGGGGCGCGCCGATTGCGCGCCGAAGGCGCGCTTAAGGCAAGCTCGTCTGCGCTCGTCCGCGATCACGACGCGGCCGGGGCCGGTCCCCCTGCCCGATCCACCAGTGATATCACCATAACATACACTCGGACTGAGTTGATGTCCCTGAGACCACCCCCTTGTCTGACCTGCCGCTGGTCCATCCCTGATGCTCGGAGCCCTGCCTTTGTTTGTAAAGTCTGCCACTTTTCCCTTCCTCCCCTCGATGAGACATACAGTACAGCTCGCGCTCTGATTTCCATCCCTACTCGTGGAGCCTGCCCTTCTTTCACTCTCAGAGCTGCGCTGATTAACTGCAGATCATTGAGTAAACATGCCATCGACATCTGGCAGTCCCTTCGAGACAACAATTGGGATCTGCTTTTTTTAACAGAAACTTGGCTGAATGACACTACGAATCCCACCATCACCCTCGCCCTTCCGGAGGGTTACTGCATTGTCTGTGCCAATAGACCTAATGGTAAACAGGGAGGTGGCGTCGCATTAATCCATAAATCCAAATGGACGGCTACCTTCCCTCTATATGACCCTCTCGATTGTATAGAAGGCCTTCCTTTCAGTGTCCAAATCTCTCCGTCCACTTCCAGCTCGGGAATACTTGTCTACCGCCCTCCCCATTCTAATACCTCCCATCTGCCGGCCTTGGCAGACTATATCATCCAGCTTAGCACTCGCTATGCCAATTTCACTGCTCTAGGGGACTTCAATCTCCACGCAAATGAGGATTCCTGCTTGCACAGCCAAAATTTTATCTCTACACTGGCGGCCTGTAATCTAGTGCAAATAATAGCCTTACCCACACACAAAGCGGGACATACACTAGACATGATCTGTTCCAACCTTCCAAGTATTCGGGCAGCCTCCCCCATCCCGGTCGTTTGGTCGGATCATTTCCTCATCCCTTTTGAGATAGATATTTTTTGTTCCACTAGACCCACTATCCCCCCTAAAGCATCAGGTAGAAACTGGAGTCGTATCACCTCTGAAACGCTCCAGGAATACTTAAAAAATTCCCAACCTATCCCGTCGTCTGATCCAGACTCTGGTATTGACCATCTAGATGCCTGGATTAGTCAAGCCCTAGAGGCTCTGGCTCCACTTAAATCTATTAAAACCTACAGGGCTACACCTTCTGCACCATGGTACTCCAACGAGCTTCGTCAGAAAAAGGCCGCGTGCAAATCTTTCGAACGCTTATGGAGGCAGAACTATTCCCTGGATAGTAAAACCATCTATAAGACAGCCCTCAAAGAATACCGCAGAATGATCGTGGAGCACAAAAGGGACTACCTGGCTTCCAGAATTAAACACGCTAATAACGGTGCCAGGGAGATCTTCAGCATAGTTAGGTCCTTTACGGACCCCAACGCGCTGACTCGGATTCAGCCTGCCTCCCAGTCTTTGTGCGATAAACTTTCACAATTCTTTGAGGAAAAAATAGAGACCATCTATTCCACTTTCCCAATTTCCACCAGTGAAGACCCGAAAGAGGAATCCACTTCTCACATGCCCCAGTCCCCCTCGCTGATTGACTTTTCAGTCATCTCCGAAGCCGACTCTATGGCAGGACTACTCAAATGCAAGTCTGGTTCGCCCAATGACCCTTGGCCAGCCAAACAATACAAGAAATTGGCCCCCCTGCTCAATCCATATTTGAACCATATCTGGAACGAATCCCTAAGAATGGGCTGCTTTCCCGCCAAATGGAAACATGCCTCCCTGATTCCCATTTTGAAAAAACCAAATTTGGACCCTGACAACCCCAGTAACTACAGGCCGATCTCTCTTCTGCCTGCCCCAGCTAAGATCCTAGAAAAACTGGTACATTCCCAGCTGGCGAATTACATCGAAACCAATGGGCTCCTACATGACTCTCAGCATGGCTTTCGGTCGGGCCACAGCACGGAGTCAGCCCTTGTTGAAATGGCTGACTCGGTGAGATGGTCGCTGGACCGGGGGTCGAGGGCGGTGTTAGTGCTGCTAGATCTTTCAGCGGCATTTGACACCGTCTCTCATAAGATCCTGCTGAGAAGACTGGGAGACCTAGGCATTGGCGGAACGGTTCTTAAGTGGCTCGCTTCTTACCTATGTGACCGCACACAGCAGGTATATACCTCTCCTTACACCTCCTCAGCTAGACCACTCAAATGGGGAGTCCCCCAGGGCTCATCCCTGAGCCCGCTTTTGTTTAATGTCTATTTTACCCCCCTAGCTAAATTGATTGCGCGAACTGGGATTAAATCCACCTCCTATGCTGATGATATTCAGTTACTTTTTACCTTTGAGACTCCCTCCGCTTTTGCCTTTGATCCGCTGAAATCCTGTCTCAGAGACATCTCTAGTTGGATGGACTCTATTTCCCTCCGACTCAATGCTGGAAAGACAGAGATCCTGTTTTTTAACTCACCATCCCCTTTGGATTCCAATCTGTGGTGGCCAGCTGACCTGAGCCAAGCCCCCACGCCCAAAGACTCGGTGAGAAACTTGGGAGTGCGCTGGGACAATCAGCTTAGTTTTAACGCTCAGGTCCAAACAGTAGCAGCATCCTGTTTCGCAAAGATCAAGACGATTAACCGGCTTATCAACTATCTGCCGGCAGGCTGCCGTAAGACTGTGGTACATGCACTTATAACATCTCACCTTGATTACGCCAACGCACTATATCTTGGTATCACAGCAGGCCTTTGCCACAAATTACAGACTGTCCAAAATGCTGCCGCCCGGCTGGTCGAGAGAATCCCAGCCAGACAACACATCTCTCCCCTCCTCCGAAAACTACATTGGCTACCGATAGCCAAGAGATGTGTATTCAAGGCCATGACGCTGGCCTTTCGTGCTTCCAAGGGTAATGGCTCAGCCCACTTGAAAAGCACTCTGAAGCCGTACGTCAAGGCCAGGACATTACGTTCTAACTCCCTTCTTCTCCTGGAAACCCCAAGATTCAAACGTTCTCGTATTGGAGGGAAAACCTTCGAGGTCTGTGCCACTCAGTGCTGGAACAAGCTTCCGATTACTCTACGCGCATGTCAAACTGAAGTGGCATTCCGAAGGTCACTAAAGACCCACCTTTTTTCCTCATAAGGTTATCCTCTTTTTCCTACCCTCACTGTCTCCAAGTTTTACCAGCGCCGGGACGCCCCGTTGGGGCAGCTGTGCGCTTTACAAAACACACAAATAAATAAATAAATAAGGGAACTTCATGCCCCAACCAGTAGTACACTAGTAGGGAAACTAGTACCTCGTTTCCATAGGAAAAGTCTTTTTTGACTTGCCTACTCCTTTGGCTCCGTTTGATGAATCTTCACGAAATTTTCCCAAAAAAGTGTCTAGTTGGGTCTTTTGACTGGGCCCCAGGGGATGGGGTCTCCAGTGCCAAAGTCAGCCCAGAGAGGTAGGCAAAGTGGCCTCTCTCCCATTGTGTCTGTCTGTCTGTCATCATCTTTATTCGGTCATATTAAAAAATAACCATAAAAGCACATATAAATACATTTATAAAAAGATATTATTACTAAATATTATCATTTAAAATTCCAAATATTTCTTCGCAATCCTAGACTGAGGTGAGAATACATAAAAGATAAAAATAGATAAAACATTTCATTTCGCAGGTCTGGTTACATTGAGATTGCTAGACAAACTCAATGGGTTGCATGTCATCCCCTTCCTTTTCCTCATGCAGGCCCATAAGAATGTTGCTACAGAGAAGCAAACCAAAGGTTCGGGCAGTGTTTTTAAAAAGAATAGTGCTACCCGACACTACTTAAAGCCCATTTTCTTTAAGATTGGTTTCAGATAGACCTTCCTTTCACTCTCGTAGAGCCTGCAGAATAAAACCAAATGCAGTTCAGTTTGAGGTGATACATTATCACACGGGCACATGCTGAGATTGGAGTGAATATAAGTTTTTTCAGGATAACCAAGCATTAGAGGAATCAAATTGGTGCGGAATCTTAACAATATGAATCTATGTTGCGCACTGTTTATGTTGACTAGGTAGGGGAAATCTCCCTCCATTAGTGGTGGGTTATGGTAATAAACCTGTGTTACATGTTTCTCTTTATAGTATTCCCTACGCTCATATTCAGCCATCAACATAAACATGGCAATAACTTTCTGCTTGGACACCCTCTTAAAGACCAGAGGATCTTTAAAAAGTTTGTGAAGGACCATCTCTTTGAAGACTCTCTCCACATATCTTAGCCACTTAGATCTTTTCCATTTATCCATCTCTATGCAGCTCTTGATTATCATTTGGGTCAAAGGTAATTTATCTCTCCTCCAAATAGAATGCCATAGGAGAAGTAGGGCTGGTTGTATATAATCTGATATGTAAGGGAGGGTCAGTTCTGTATGTCAGATCACATTCGTAAAGCAGAGAGGAAGACCCACTACAGATTTGAAGAATTTACTTTCAATAATTTGTAGTGTTGTAGGTGCGACCGTAACCCAGACCTCAGCTCCATAGGTCACGGCTGCTTTTTCTCTAACCTGACATATCTTTTTTATTGGCAATAGGGGTTTGGCGCCCAATTTCTTTGCAAAAGATTTTACAGCAGTGATACCCCTCTCCATCACCAACCTCCTTCATTTCATCAGTTTTGCCCATGACAGATCTTTGTCATAAAGAATACCTAAATAGGGGAAAGAGTCTACGACCTCAATTTTTCTTGCATCTGCGCTAAAATACGGGACTTTGTCCCTTTTAGTACCCCCAGCTATAATTATAAAAGACTTGGGGGCATATTATCAAGCACAGCGTAAAAATTATCGCTGCTTTAGCAGCAGTTTTCTGCCGCTAAAGCAACAATAATGGGCTTGATAATATGCAGCAGAGAATTCCAAAAGAAGCCCATGTTGACACCAGAACATGGGCTTCTATGGGAATTCTCAAGGGCATATTATCAAACCCATTATCGCCGCTTTAGCTGCAGTTTTCTTCCGCAAAAGCGGTGATAATGTTAATGCCATTTCTTGATAATATGCCCCTTGGATTGATTTACTTTTAGCGGTAATGAGTCCATAAAAGAGACATATGCTGTTATAAGCCTTTGTAGTCCTATCCCCGTTCTTGCAATTAAAACCGCATCATCTGCATAGGACAGTATCGGTAGCATTTGGTTTTCATAGTGAGGAAATATGAATTTTGTGATCAGTTATGTCCCCTATCGTAGACCCCAACGGCTCCATGTGCATGCTATAAGTACATGTATGTTCCCTCCTGCTCCAGTTTTGAAGACGCAAATATATGTGCGTCCACCGTCAACATGTCCTCTTTCAGATCCGCCATGAATGGGTCAGATATTCCATTCCTAAGTATGAAAGGCCACCGACTTTATATGGTTCACTTTCCACATTTTACAGATTCAGGCGAGTAGGCCCGAATTCTGTCATCAAGCCTTTTCCTGCCTTCTGCTTCTGAAAGCTCCAGTCTGAGCCTGCATCTGTATCCATGAACTTTGTCCTACTCCCTGCGCGGCTAACGGTGCCTGATCCAGCCCGTCGCCTGCCAAAAACTGTATTTCACCTTCAAGATTATCTACTCCGCTCCTCATCCGATGCATTCCTGTCTAGTAGTTTAGGTAAACATTCCTCCAGCTACCGTGCAAAGGGCCAGGCCTCGCTGTCCTCATGCAAGTAATTCATAGCCCCGTTACCATGGAATATTCCTACCCCCTCGCATCTAGTGTAGACACTTAGACGCTTGTACATGCACTAACAGTCAGTATAGAATAGATTCTATCCTAGAGACCTCTCCTTTTGGATAACACAGTTCTTTAAACATAGGATATTAGATATGATTTGGGATTAGGTTGACATGACCCCAGACTTCTGTCTCCACATGTAGAGCTAAATGTCAAGTCCCCTTCACCCTCTAGTTGCACGTCAATCACACGTCATGCGGCTGCGCGCGCATCTCTGCCAAATATTTCTGCTGACATTGCAGGATTCTTTTATGGATCCACCCACTTGTGACATCATGTATAATGACGTATATTAAATTACGCCCATGTACCGCCTCTATTAGTTATGTATGCACCTTTTATCTGATACTATCAGCTGTTACGCCTCTTGCATCTGTTTCACTGTAATGTATTTTCTATAAAACTGCCTATCTGTCAATAATGTATGCCCTTCCTTCCTGAACTTTCGTGGTGATGGAATAGAATGCCTACAATTCGAATTGTATTCCTTTGTATAGGAATAAAGCCTTTTAAAACCTCTAATACCACGGATTCTGCCTCTTATATTTACTGAGTTATTCTTAATAGACTTTACCGCATAAAAAATAGTACCGGTAATGAAATATTTACCACATAAATTGGCGCCCGAACAGGGACACTTTCTCATCTCACGCGCCGGCGGTGCGTTGCAGGCCCGGTCTCCTGCCACAGCTGAACGGACAAAAACGCGTACCTGCAGGATTTCCTGTATCTCCCTCCGGCCAAGCGGGGACGACTGAGGCTGCGATCAACACCCAGACGAGGCGGTGAGAAGTGCGAAGTATCCTGACCAGAGCCTAGCTGAGAGAGCAAGATCCGAGGTATACAGAGGCCCACCAGGTTCCGAAGTTCCGAGTCCAGTCGAGTCCAGTCCAGTCCGGTCCAGTTTCAGTTCCGTTCCGAGGCCTTCCGTTCCGAGCTACCCGGTGAGTACCATTACCGGGGAGGCATTTAACGTGCACATAGTCTGTGCCGGTCAAGACGGGTTTGGGTACACAAATCCGGTCTGCACTGTTTTAGCAGTGTATCTGTACTGTTTAGCAGTATATATAGTATGTCTTGCATATAAATAAGTACTATCTAGTGTCAGTATTATGTCAGTAACTAGTTTTCTATTAGTTATCATTGTTCGTAAAACTGTTAAGTGTTAAATGTTTTAAAATATGTTCTATATATTGTGGTGTGAATGACTGTTCATTATTGTGTTTTCTTGTATAAAGTGTGTTCTAGTAATAAGGTCTAAAAATGCCGCTCTTTTCGAAACTAAGACAGATCAAAACTAGAAAAGGTGTACTCGAAGAAGCTGTTCCCATCCCACCTAGGGACACTCCAGGGTACTTTATGTATCATAAGCATGGCCTAGATGCCGTATTATTTCTTGATTTATGGGTGGACTACACCAAAGAATTACCAGAGAGTCAGAGATGGCCCGCAGCGGGGACCTGGGATGCAGATTGCATCATGAGAGTAGAAGAAGAATTATGGAAAAAGAAAGCCAGACAGTCACAGAAAGATGCCATTGAATTATGGCGTAAAGAATCATATAGACGTACAGAAAAAGCACTCAGACAGGAAGAGAAAGGTAGAGAGAATTCCAATAAAACCCGAGAAAATCTATTACTTGAGGAAGGTACCCGAGTAAAATCAGAACAAGTAGATAGACAAAGAAACGCTCTTATGAATGGTATGTATCCTCTTCTGGCCGAAGGGTTACCTAAGGCTACCCCGGAAATACCAAAAGACTTAACTCCTCCATTGCTCCCGATAAAAGCACATCCCAAAACACATCCCAAAACAGCAAAGGACGTTTTCCTTTCCTCCTATTTAGACGACGCAGCTCCCGAGTATGCTAATGCCATACCACCCACACCGCTTGCCGATGGTGTTCAACACCAAGAGCATTCATCTGTACCCCCGCAACTACAAACTCCTACGCAAGTCCCAACAGGCCCGTCCGTTTCTACAGTTTTTCCCGCATCTACAATCTCTATCCTACGCCCAACAAATCCTTTCGTGCCCAGCACCTCAGATGGTGCCACAGGAGGTACGACAGACATGTTTGCCACACCGCCGCGAAATAAACAGACCCTTAGAGATTTAGCACTCCAACGTACACCCCAACTAGCGACATCCGACATGTTTAAAGAACAGCTTGTGGATTGTAGATACGACCCAATACCAGGTAGACAGGATAAATTGCTCATATCATCACTACGTATAAGACGAGCTACATTATATTTAATGACGATACCAGGAATGGGTGAACACCTAGACGAAATATATCGCTTTGTCCAAACAGGGCGAGGTCCAGAAAGTATTAACGAAGCTATGGAGTACCAGAAAGTGGATGTCCAAAGACAACTACTACGTTTTTTCATAAATTGTGTAATTAGAAATCAAGACAGGCCTGGGGCAGATCACGATACCATGCAAAGACTTGCCAAATGGGGTCAGAATATATCAGAAGAGAAACATGATAGACAGGCGTGTATAATCGCCATGTGTCGAAAGATCCGCAAGGAAGTAGAACGAATACATAAAGAAAGACGAGAAACAGACAGAGTAGAATCAGAAGAAGAGGAGGAGCAAGAATCAGAGCAATTAGAAACAATAGCTTATGTAGGTAGAGGAAGACCCCATAATAATACCAGAGGTTTTAACGACCCGATACGTCCAATACGTCCAGAATATAATAGACATTTTCCAAATCCTATGTTAAATACGAAATCCCCTGAACACCTATTCCAAGCCGCTGATAAATTACTCCGAGATCGAAGGGGGTACCACATGCTCGATTCCATGGACGAACAAGAATTAGCCAGGTCAGCAGTACAATGGGCTGACAGTCCCGGCGAATACAATGATGATGTACTTGCACACACGTTTCTGAATCTTGACCCATACGAACAGCGCTTAGCTAGTACTATATACATGATTCAACACCTCCTTATATTATATAAAAGCCAACACTCCGATCCAGGACCCTTACCTGACATATTGACAGAACTACTCACGAATATATGGAGAGGGTCAGGTACTGATTTGATTAAGGAAATTCTAGAATCCCGAAACCAATATTTAAATTTCGTATGCCCAGAACACGTTCCAGTTCCCATCATGGGAAGAAAAATGTATCACATAGATAGACAGAACCCGTTACGCGAAGTGCACCCAATAAGAGGTGACGGTGATAATTTTACACGCGTATTTGTGTACACGCCTATAACTAAATTGGAATTATTAGAAATGAAGAAAGTAGTACCCAGCCATGACAAGGACCCAGCAGGTTTCCATCGTGAGATAAAAGACATGTTACTCATGGGAGAGTATACCTACCCCGACATTATGAAAATATTAAAAGTCCTATTACCCGCCGGTGTTTATGAGAAACTCAAAGAAAAAGAATGGGAGGTGGGAGACCAAAAGATAGATTGGACAGCATTAGAAAACGAAGAAAAGGCCCGAGCTGCAGGAGCAGGGCTTGGGGAAAAGACTACAGCACTAGCAGGATTACTGATACAGGTACTGCCACGTTTATTAACTACGAAAAAGGAAGACTGGGGTGCAATCTCAGCCTGTAAACAAAAGCCAGATGAAGACACTAGTGATTTCTATTCCCGATTTGAAAAATGTTTTAGTATAAATAGTGGCATAAAAGCCAGTAGTGAGTCATATCCACATCTGTTTGTGACAAAATTAGTTGAAAATTCTCTGCTGCAAGTCAAGAATAGAGTATTGAAATTCGAAAGTACCTGGCAAGCTAATACCCCATCACAGATGCTACAGATGTTACAATATCACCACAATAGAATTAGAGAAGAACAAGAACACGAACAAAGACGTATGAAAGATACAAAAATGAAAATGCTTGTTGCACAGTCAGTTCCAGCCGATAGTCATCAAAAGGGTGATTCCGCAGGTCCTGCGAAAGGGACATGCAACTATTGTAAACAACAAGGTCGTTATATACACGATTGTCCAGTCCTGAAACATAATATTGCCACAGGTAGAACGCAGGAGAGACCACGTTTACCTAGACAGGATCAGAATCAACAACAAATACCTCAGCATGCACAACCTAGGTTAGCTCCGCAACAATTAGCTCCACGACAGGCAGCTCCACAACAGATCGTAGCACCACCACAAGTGCAGCCTATTGCTGCAACACAAGCAACTACACAACAGATGTATCAGTACGCACAAACAGATTATCCCGATTATCAGCGATACTCATGAGATAGCCTAGAGAGGGAAGTTGGCTTACCCCTTATTGAGGTTCCTGTAGACCAAGAGGGACCTTATGTACATAGTGAACTATTAGGGGAAGACAGAAAGTTTTTACTTGATACAGGGGCAAGCAGAACAACTATAAGACGCAGTGAAGTTCCAGGGGCACCCCTCTCAGGCTCACAGAATATTTCCCTTGGATTCTCAGGAAAACCTATAATTAATGACGTAACACAACCTCTTCCACTTACAGTTGGTCCATTGACACGTACTACAGATTTATTGCTTACTAAATCATGTCCAGAAAACTTGTTAGGCATAAAAACATTGAAAGCTCTAGGAGCCATAATATGTTGTTCTCCGGAAGGAGTACGACTATTTTTACGTGACTTTAAAGGTCACTACGTGTCCAGAGACATGGATCACCGACTGCAGAATTTACCTACACATTTATGGGCACAAGGCCCCACTGATGTTGGTTGCATGAACATTACACCATATCGAGTTACACTGAAAACAGGAATAGTACTACCACGAATGCGACAATACAAGTTACCACCAGATGCTGTAGTGGCTTTACTGCAAATAATTGACGAGCTCATTGCACAAGGAGTGGTTGTCGAAACCGACTCCAATGTATGTAATTCCCCGATAATTCCGATTCTTAAAAGAACGGATCCAAAAGCACCACCAGTATATCGATTAGTTATTGATCTGCGCGAATTAAATAAATGCATTGTACCACAATACCCTGTGGTCCCAGATATCTCTTCATTACTCACAGCTATTGACTCAGAAGCAACGTTCTTCACTGTAATTGATCTCAAGAATGCTTTCTTTAGTGTCCCAATCGATCCGGAAAGTCAATATCTGTTCGGATTCAGTTTAAATGGACGAATTTTTAAATTCACACGCGCACCTCAAGGATTTACAGAAAGCCCCAGCATCTATAGCCAAGCACTGAAACGAGAACTTGACAGTATCCACATGCCAGTTAACACTGCCTTGCTTCAATATGTCGATGATCTGCTGATCACCGCCCGAAGCGAACATGAATGTGAAAAAGCGTCACTGACGGTTTTGAAATTTCTGGCCGACAAGGGGCACAAGGTGTCCCCTTCTAAGCTGCAATTCTGTGTCCAGCGAGTTGTTTACCTTGGGCACTCGCTGTCCAAGGAGGGAAGGCAGCTTACATCCGACCGCATCCAGTTAATTGCTAACATGCCACCACCCAAGACACAAAAGGAGGTGCGGGCTTTTATAGGCCTCACTTCATACTGTAGGCAGTGGATCCCTCAATATGCATTTCTAGCAAAACCACTCATCCAGTTGACAACACAGGAGGCAGCCACATCGACTGTCCTCCCTTGGACTCAAGAACATACACACGCCTTTGAAAGCTTAAAGAAAGCTTTATGCCAAGCACCTGTCCTAGCAACACCATGTTACAGTAAACAGTTTACACTCTTTGTTACAGAACGCGAAGGTACTGCCTTGTCAGTACTCACTCAGGAACAAGCAGGATCACACAAACCATGTGCTTATTTCTCTAGTACATTAGATCCAGTAGCTCAGGCACTTCCTGCGTGCCTGAAATCGGTGGCAGCAACAGCTTTAGCAATCAGACAAAGCGATGCCATAGTGTTAGGACACCAATTGACAGTACAAGTACCACATGCAGTAGAGGTTCTTTTGAACCGCACACAAACACAACACTTGACTATAGCGAGACTCACCGGTTACGAATTAACATTGTTTCAGCCACACATAGAAATCAGACGTTGTAATACGTTAAATCCTGCCACACTGTTACCAGTAGGCGGAACAGATCCATTGGCACACGATTGTGTCGAAGTCATTACTATCACGACGAAACCCAGACAAGACTTGACAGACATCCCTTTGTCAGATCCAGACTTGACATTGTATGTAGATGGGTCATGTATGAGAACAAGTACAGGAGAGTTAGTGGCCGCTTACGCAGTCACAACAGACACTGAAGTCATTGAAACAAATTGTATTAACACTTTGTCAGCTCAAGCAGCAGAGCTCATCGCTCTAACACAAGCCTGTATTCAAGCCACAAATAAAAAAGTCAACATATACACAGATTCACGTTATGCATTCGGAGTCGTCCATGACTTCGGCGTACTGTGGCGAGAGAGAGGTTACTTAACTTCTCACGGTGCCCACATCCAACACGGATCCCTCATTCAAGCCCTATTAGACGCGATTCATCTACCTACTGCAATATCGATTATGAAATGCAAAGCCCACACAAAAGTTACCGATATCATTTCTCAGGGTAATGACCTAGCTGACAGAACAGCTAAACAGACTGCTCAGAATCAGACTCACACAACTGACATGACAAAGACAATAGTTCCGACACCAACACATTGCATGACAGTTAAGGATCCCGCCCTTGATGTAATTGACATACAGACACATGCTACACCAGAAGAAATAAAGAAATGGACTGAATTAGGAGGGATCCAAACGGATCAAGGATGGATGACGAAGGAAAAATCTATATGGTTTCTTCCCGACTCGATGGTTCAAGTCATCATTAACACTATACATAGTCCAGCGCACCTAGGAGAAAAAGCTATGCTAGACAGCATTCAACACATTTGGTTCAACAAACACTTGCGAGCAGCAGCTAAACAAAAAGTTCGTACCTGTATGATACGTTGTCAGTTTAATCCAGGTAAAAGCATCCCCGTAGAGCAGGGTGGATTTCAAACTCCCGATCATGCTTTTGAAGTCCTCCAGATGGATTATATCCAGATGGAACGATGTCGAGGATTCAAATATGTTCTCGTAGTTGTCTGTGCTCTTTCCCGTTGGACAGAAGCATACCCGGTTTCAGATTACACTGCCCCGACTACTGCCAAACAGTTAGTTCGAGAATTCTTCCCACGGTACGGTTTACCACGTGTTGTCTACTCAGATAACGGCCAGCCGTTCTCATCCGAACTAATGAAACACGTTTCCCTTCTGTTAGGCTACCAATGGAAATTCCACTGTGTCCGACATCCCGAGGCAGCAGGTCTCGTGGAACGCTATAATCAAACTCTGAAAATTAGATTGTCCAAAATATGTAGAGAAAAAGGAGTCGATTGGATAGTAGCCTTACCAGTTGCGCTCTTTTACATGAGAATGGTAGCACATTCTCGAACAGGGCTATCCCCGTACGAGGTGATCTTCGGTAGACCACCAAATATGTGGGGGACGCCTATACCTCGCAAAATCACTGATGTTGACTGTAATATGCTGACAGATTACCTGGCTTCCTTGATGTCTGCACTACAATCTTGTCGTTCACAGGTAACCGCAGCTTTTCCCGATAATACTGAGGTGAAGCCCCATGACGTGGTTCCTGGGGACCTGGTTCTGGTCAGGAATTTTGACCGGAAGACCCAACTGGATCCTAGGTGGAAGTCGCCGAAGTTAGTTCTACTCACTACAAGGACAGCCGTGAAGATCGAGGGATGGAAAGGGTGGTTGCACTCGAGTCATATCAAGAAATTTTATGGACTACCATCCAGTGTGAATACTCAACCCTGTATTCCCTCACAGACAGATTCAAAGCTCCCCTTGGCTGAATTAACAAAACCAGAACTTTACAAACTAAAATTAAGGTCTAGTAAGTCAGACAATTTGATTGTTTAAGTCCTCTCCAAGGTGAATCGGTTGAATTTGTCTCTGACATGTATCCTCTAGACCGGAATAGAGAAAGAAATCATCAGATGCAGCTCAAGAAGCATGCTTGATGAATACAGGCCCCAGCTAGGCCCACAGGACACAAGGGTTCGCTCTCCTGTAATGGAATCTATAAGGAAGTTGGCACGGAAACTGCAAAGTACAAAGACAGCATTTATTAACCCTTAAGGGTGGTCCTACAATCCATACAACACTCTTCAGTATTGCATAGAGTAGCACAAAGAACTTGCGTACACAGTCCCCTTTTATACACAACAGAGGGGCTCATAAGTGGGTGGATACAACATGAGGCTGAAGAACATTACCATTTATGGTCATTTTCGATACTGAATCAATATGTGGGCGGAGCTAACACACTCCTTGAGCCCGCGAAAACATGGTCAAGCAAGGCTAACTGATAACAGATGTGGTCAAGTCTGGGCATGTGCCAGATGGACAAAGGAGCTATTTATAGACTGTTACTAGGCAGATTACAAGAGCAACTAACACAGAGGTTGGACTCTTCTCGTGGGGAACACGTGGAAGCATGACAATACAAAATGGAGTCCGAACTTCGGTCAACATAACAGAGAAAACATGATCTATAAGAGGGGAATTAATGTCTTTAGTAAATGCTTAATCACATCGTTGTTTCACTTTACAACAGACGACCCTTTCAGCATTTACTGAAGACATCCGGCTTGTTAGAATAATCATCATATATATCAATTATCATCATCTCTTCTACTTCCTTAGCTAAACGTTTCTGATAAGTGACATTGGCAATAGCTTTCTTATCGGGGATACAAAATGATACACATAATGAGCAGAGTAAAGGACCACACTGAACGCAGATACAGCATGAAAACAGAACCGCTACAATAATGCAGAGACCAGTTAGAACCTTCCATCCCCAGGCAGTAATTAACGCCCAAAACCATCCAGAAAAGGACCAAGTGCCGTTTTCCGTATGGATCTCAGCTGCAATCTTATGCAGTTTATTGATGGCATTATAAACTGATGGCGTATGATCAGGAATAAACACACAACAGCTACTTCCAATAACTTTACATGCTCCTCCTCTGTCAGCTAGCATAACGTCTAATACCATACGATTCTGCAATGCAACAATTCTAGTAATCTGTAATTCCTCCGTAAGATTCCCAAGAGCAGCAGCAGTCTGATTTGTCACAGCTTCTACCACTCTTGTTAATCTTCGGATTTTCCTACTGTTCAGGGCAGCTCCAACAAAGAAAAACAGTCCCAAGTTAAAATCAATATACTGTTGCAGACTGGTGTCAGTCTGATCTACATCATCAATTGATAAAGTACGTTTATACCTATTTACAGTCACATTATTTAATAATTTCAAATCCTTATGATAAAATGCGGGAGCTAAGAATACTGGAGGTAATAGAAATGATACATAGCATACCCCAGACCACCCAGCCGGCAGACGGTAATAACCTTTATTTCCACACACAAAGTACGTATTATGGGAGGCTAAGAAGGTACTATTGTTCAACCCATCAATATTCAAAACAGTAATGCAATCACTAACACCAACAGGAATAAAACCCACACTCTGGACACACAGGTCCGCTTGAGCTTGTGCTACTTGAATTACAAACTTGTCCTTTCCCACAGTGTCTCTTGTGTTCGTAAAGATGTAGGGAATGGATTCATTGTCTGGTCGGTACTCTTCCCACTCCCAAATTGTCCCATTCGCTTGTGGATACCCATTTTTGTCTTGATGGCATTCTTTATTGAGTCTGAAGAGCAATCGTCCCACTGTTGGTTTCCGAGTAGCAAAAAGCAAGGTATACCATGCTCTACAAGAGCCATTATGAGAGAAAGGAAGTGGTATAAATGGCGTTCCTCCTTTCTTCTGATGAGCTGGCATCATCCCACATATCCAACAGTTCGTAGCATTCGTAGCAACGTGGGTATGATGCAGCATCTGGATTAAAGTGTTATTCAAGTAAGATTGTCGATGCTTCAATTCTTGATACGGTAATGTATAAAAGTAGTGCTCCTCAGGCACCGGAGTTGTCAACACAAGAATCTTCCGAGCGGGAGTTACATCCTCCACGAACCATGTGATTATCCCAACAATGGCTACTGTCAACATGAACCCTAATGCGCAAAGTATTTTCTTTTTCTCCATATCAAAGCAAAAATAAAACCCAATATCTTCCTGAAACTAGAAGTCTGTCAGAACTCTTCCCCTTGGGCAGCGGTTGATTTCTTCACCAGCGGGCCAAGACGGGTGTCACTACACTAATGCAGGGCTGATCCCCCCCCCTTGCCTCATCGGCTCTCCGTTTCACTAACCCAAGGGCCGTTCTGACAGTATGTCCCGGTACTGGAAAACTCACTTCCTTGGTCGAAGATGATATCGCCTTCCTCCAGGAGTCGCGTGGTCCGGAAAGAGCTCCTCAGTGGCGTTGGGCTCCGCAGCACGGCCTGTCTCTGCAGCCAAAATTTCTCGTTGATCGGTCAGCACGGCAGGTTCCACCAATCCGGGCGGCACCTTCCTACAGTGCAGAGAGTGGATCCAATTCTTTCGGTTGGAGACTCGCACAGCCGTCCTCGTTGCGAGGAGGACCTGCTCAGGGCCCACCCATCTCGGTTCCAAGCTGTTCGTCCTGTCGAAAACTTTCACCATGACATGGTCACCAGGCCGGAGACCATGTCCTTCACCGGTAGACCGATCAGGGAGCGCCTCTCGGACCTGTTGATGAATAGAAACCAAGTTATCCGTTAACTGTGCCAGATAATCGTTCATCATTACACAAGGTACATCATACACAGCCTTAGGTTTTGGTGGACCCCAAATATTCATTGGGCGTCCAAAAACAATTTCGTAAGGTGTAAGGCCAGTTCGAGAGTGTGGTACCGATCTAATTGACAATAACGCCAGTGGCAGAGCGTCTGGCCAAGTCAAAGACGTCGAAGCTTGAATTTTGGCGATCTTGAGCTTCAGTGTACCATTATACTTCTCAACTAGGCCTGCAGACTGAGGGTGAAACACGGCGTGGAACTTCTGAGTGATGCCTAGACCCTTCAAGACATACTTTATAACGTCCGCTACAAAGTGAGGGCCATTATCGCTCCACAGAAGTCTACAAACACCATATCGGGGGAAAAACTCCTTCAGCAGCAGCTTCGCAGTAGTCATCGCAGTATTGTCTTTCGTAGGGTACGCTTCAACCCATTTGCTGAAAGCGCAGACCACTACTAGAACATACTTCAGATTATTACAGCGCTCAAGCTGGATGTAATCCATCTGCAGAACCTCAAAGGGTGCAGTGGGTGTCACAAATCCTCCTGCTGGAGTTCGAGTACCTTTTCCTGGGTTGTACCTCAGGCAGATCATACAGGTCTGCACCACCCTCTTCGCTGTGCTAGCAATCTCTGGATGCTCCCAGACTTGGGTAAGCAATTTCACAATTGCGGAAGCTCCAACATGTGCTAGCCCATGTGCCATCTGAACCATAGGCTGTACAAAAGCCGTAGGTAATTTCCATCTATCCATCTGCTTATTTCTCCAGCAACCCTCATCATCCAATTCTCCCTCAGTAGCCCATTGTTCCCGCTCTTTGTCAGAAGCGGTCCTTTGCATTTCTCGCACTTCCTCCTTCGCATCATGCCATCTTTCCACCTGTGACTTCACTACATACACGGCAGTAGTACCGGGCTGCATCGCAGTTTCCCGTGCTACTCGATCTGCCAACGCATTCCCTTCTCCAACTTTGTCAACTACTTTCCTATGGGCGCTACACTTAACGATAGCAATTTTCTTTGGGTATGTCAATGCGGTTAAAAGATTGTGAACTAACTCTCCATGCATTATCTGTACTCCATGTGACGTTAAAAACCCTCTCTCCTTCCAGAGTAGGCCGAAGTCATGCGCTACTCCGAAGGCATAGCGGCTATCTGTATAAACATTCACACATAGTCCTGTACTGAGCTCACATGCTCGTGTTAATGCTATCAGTTCCGCTGCTTGGGCTGATTTCTGTGGTATGCGTGCTGTCTCCACTATCGTTTGTAATGTGGTAATTGCATATGCTGCTGAAGCCGTACCATCTGGTAGCTTCAGACAGGATCCATCCACCCACAGTTCCCCATCTACATCTGGAAAGGGCGTATCCTGGAGATCAATACGACCCTTTGTTTGTTCCTCAGTCACGAGAATACAATCATGCGCTTTCCGCGCCTCAGGCTGGGTTTCGGGGTATGGCAACAATGTTGCCGGGTTTAACGTTACGCACCTTTTCAACGTAATATGAGGAGCCAAAAGTGTCAACTCATATCCTGTTAAACGGGCGCTGGTCAAATGCTGCGTCTTCGTTTGATTGAGTAGGGCATCGACAGCATGGGGGACTAATACCAACAACTTATGAGATAACACAATTCCCTCACTTTGGCGTATTGACACAGCTGTCGCCGCAACCGAGCGAAAACACCCTGGTAATGCTCGGGCAACAGGATCAAGTACAGCCGAAAAATATGCACATGGGCGCTGCTTATCGCCGTGCATCTGCACTAAAACTGACAATGCACATCCATCTTTCTCATGCACATACAACGAAAAGGGTTTTGCATAATCAGGGGTTCCTAACACTGGTGCTGAACAAAGGGCCTGTCGTAGTTGCTGAAAAGCAGTATCACACTCATCTGACCAAGGGATTGGGATAGGCGTGTCCTTTGTCAAAAGGGCTAACAATGGCTTAGCTATGTGCGAAAACCCCAATATCCACTGTCTGCAAAAAGAAACAAGGCCCAAAAATGCACGCACATCCTTCTGTGTGGATGGTCTCGGTGTATCCAAAATTACTTGGATACGATCCGGTGTGAGTGCACGTCCCTCCTTAGACAAAAGGTGACCCAAATAAGTCACCTTTGGTCTACAGAATTGCAATTTCTTCCTAGATACCTTATGATTGTGGGACGCTAAAAAGGAAAGTAAGGATAACGTACTTTTTTCACACAACTCCAGGGTGTCAGCCGCCAGCAAGATGTCATCGACATATTGAATGAGGGCGACCCCCTCGAGCAGAGCAAAAGAATCCAATTGTCGTTTCAAAGCCTGACTGTAAATGCTAGGGCTTTCTGTATAGCCCTGGGGAATCCTACAGAAACGATAAGATCTATTATTCAATGTAAACCCAAAAAGATATCGGCTATCAGGGTGAATGGGAATGGAAAAGAAGGCATTCTTCAAATCAATCACTGAGAACATGGTCGCCGTAGGCGGGACCAAAGTAAGCAACGTCGTGATATCAGAAACCACTGGGTATTGAGGTATCACGATCTTGTTCACTTCTCTCAAATCAATTATGAACCGATAAACTCTGGCATCCGTATCCTTTTTCAGTATAGGAAGAATCGGACTGTTACAAATGTTGTAGGGGACTTCCTCGACTACCCCAACCGTTATCAAATCCTGCACTATCTGTATGAGAGCCTCCTCACCCTCCTGGGAAATACGGTACTGTGGGAGGCGAGGTAACACCGCCCCCTCCTGGACGCTGATGTGGACCGGTGGAATCACCATTTGTCCTACATCAGTATCCGAAGTTGCCCACAAAGCACGAGGGAGGGTAGCTAACAGCGCATCCTCTGACATCGTACACATTCGTTCTGATCGGGGGTAATTGTCATTCAATATTACCCGTACACCAGCAGGGGAGCAACGGATCGTAGCCCTAAAATGCTTTAACATATCAAGACCCATAATGTTGTCCGGTGTGTACGGGGCAAGCAGAAACGGACAGGGTGCAGAAAAAGAATCAACCTTAAACATGAGGGGCTGTGAAAGAGGGCTTCGGGAGAGTGTACCATCAAACCCTACCGATGTGACCATTAAGCCGGATGGGGGAGCCCCCGGAACCAATTGCTTAGATAGCGCACTACGTGTCGCTCCTGTATCCACTAGGAACTGATCAGTAGAGCCCAAAACCTCAGCCGATACATAAGGGCCCTTCTGATCGACCGGCACCTCAACTGATTCTAACCCCCATCCAACGCAATCCTATGCATGCTGAGAGTCATGGTACCCCGACCGGTCAATTCCTGATGCTTGATACTGATGCTGGCGATCGAAAACATTTGATCTATCTCGGTGCTGCCCAGCAGAGTCAAAACGAGCCTGTTCGTTAGAATTCCCTCGAAAGTTCGAGAAACTCCCTCTACCTCGCGGGCCACCAGAGGTATGCCCCTGACGCGATGCATGCAACACCGGGCAGTCCCTAGCCCAATGACCCGATTGCTTACAATACGCACATTGGTTCCTATTTAAATCAGATCGGCCCAAGGGAGGACCATAAGATCCTCCCCTACCTCTATTACTACCCCGTCGGGGCGGGCCATAGACTTGTGCCAACATCACCTTTGTTTTCAAATCTTTCGATTTCTTTTCCTCCTGGCCCTTTGCTTCTTGCTCCTGACGCTCATAATACTGGGCGATAGTCAGGAGGGCCGTCGGTATAGCGGAGGCCCAAGAACTTTCACTCGCTTTTAGACGGGCCGCAACTGCCGGCAGCAGATTAGCCACATATTTATCCGCAAAAAGGTGGCGACCCGTATCGTCAGTAAGCGACTGGCCACTAAAATCATGAAACGTCTCCTCAAAGCGCGTAAAAAAGTCCGCAACTGACTCGTCAACTTTCTGTTTACATGCAGCTAACATATTCCAGTCAATCTTTTTAGGGGGGATAATTGTCTTCAACTTAGTCACAATAGCAGCAGGGAGATCTAAAATATTCTGGGGCGGTTTCTGCGCGGGCTTCCTCTCCCTATCCTCATCTTCCAATTCAGACCATCGAGCCTTAAAAGTGGCAACATCATCTACCTTCCGCACAGATCGCCACATGTCTGGTGGTAGAATAAGACCAAAGAACAAATCTATGTCTGCTAAAGTCATGACGCAAGAATTCAAGGCCCCCTCGACTTCTTCATAGAAGGCCGCTGGATTCTTGCGGGGGTCGGGCAGCGCATTCTTCAATGCCATAACATCAGCCCTATGCCATGGAGTGTAAACCCAATTATACACAAAATATCCCTTAGCATCGGCGGAGGTAATGTCCGAGCTAGTCCCCGCTCCTTTAGGAGGAACATACAAAGGCGCCGCCTCTCGCATTGGTTTAACATGCACTAGATCGCTCTTATCTGATTGAGAGGTGGATGAGTGTCCCTCTGTTGTGCACGAATCCGATTGCTTCTCCTCCCCTGCTCGCTGGCGCGCTTTCTCTTTAAAGACCAGCACCTCGTCCCGCAAGGCGAACAGCCGCCGAGCCATATCTGGAGCCTTAGAAAAAGAGAAAACACCATTACGCAATGCTTTAGCATCCGATGACACTTCGTCGGGCTCAAAAACACCAGAACGTTTCCGGAAAGCATCAATCACTTCCTCCGCAAAATGACCCAGAAAATACAATTTATCTCTCTCCTGCCACGGCCCCCAAGTATGGAATAATTCCTCTATGGATATCTTGCCGTTAAGTGCACGGAAGGAAATTTGCCGAAGCTGAGCCATTTGCTCGGCTGATAACATGGACCGCGTATCTACCTTACCCGTACTCGGGACAGAATCTTGTGGCCTCGGAGCAGATGCGCCAACATAAGGGGGCGGAGAGCGATCTAGTAAATAAAAATCATCATCAAGATTATTAAGGACAGGATAAAGTGGCTGCCGAACAGCGTATTGACCCGAAACTTGTAGCCTACGCTCCTTCTCTTGCCTGTCCGTCTGCTCTCTGTCCTCCCGACGCTTCGCTTCCTGTGCTCGCACATGATCATTCTTCCGTTGTTCTTTATCAAACAGCGCTTTCTCACGCTTCTCTCGCTCACGCACCTCCTTCACCCACAACCGCACACACTCAAACATATCCTGACGAGCACGCCGCTTACACATACACTGTTCCACATACTCAATCTTACGTATATCAAACGATCCATACAAAGGCCATCGTAACTCAGGATCTTTTTTTGTATATTTCCTCCATACTGTGCTGTACATTATGGAAGAAAGACCATGCTTCACATACATATCCCTATTAGGAGTCCCCTCTGGGGGAGCTGGAGCAGATTCCTCGAGGTTCAACCGGTTTCCGAAACAGCAGCACCACTTACGGAGTGCGCTGAAAGCAGGCATGCTCAGAAATAATGCAAAATATGCAATATTATAGAAAAATGGCACTTAATCGTTGCGCCGTTCAAAGTTACACAGCTCCGGAGAAATCTCTCCACATTACCTGCCTATATGTGTTGCAACGCATATATATTCACAAAGACAAATTCAAAATATGACTAGTCATCACAAATCAAACTCAAATAGCCAGATCAGGCTTCAAAAACTCGGAGCAAGTACCGTACACCGGTTCTTACCAATCAAGAGTCCAGATTCCAACTGCCAAGCTCCACAATCGCCCAAACGGCTTTCACGGCAAGACCGACAGAAGAGGTCTCAGTCGAGGACCGGCGCCACCCAGACGGTCAGCTCGGAAGGGAAGGAAGAAAAACCTCGGGATGCCAGGGCTAAGACGCCGCGGGCAGTGATCACGTCCCCGGTCAAATTCCTCACCTTCGTCGCGACCAGTCCTTCGGGCATCCGAGTCGCCGATGAGCCCCACGTGACGGGCGCCAATTGATGAATACAGGCCCCAGCTAGGCCCACAGGACACAAGGGTTCGCTCTCCTGTAATGGAATCTATAAGGAAGTTGGCACGGAAACTGCAAAGTACAAAGACAGCATTTATTAACCCTTAAGGGTGGTCCTACAATCCATACAACACTCTTCAGTATTGCATAGAGTAGCACAAAGAACTTGCGTACACAGTCCCCTTTTATACACAACAGAGGGGCTCATAAGTGGGTGGATACAACATGAGGCTGAAGAACATTACCATTTATGGTCATTTTCGATACTGAATCAATATGTGGGCGGAGCTAACACACTCCTTGAGCCCGCGAAAACATGGTCAAGCAAGGCTAACTGATAACAGATGTGGTCAAGTCTGGGCATGTGCCAGATGGACAAAGGAGCTATTTATAGACTGTTACTAGGCAGATTACAAGAGCAACTAACACAGAGGTTGGACTCTTCTCGTGGGGAACACGTGGAAGCATGACAATACAAAATGGAGTCCGAACTTCGGTCAACATAACAGAGAAAACATGATCTATAAGAGGGGAATTAATGTCTTTAGTAAATGCTTAATCACATCGTTGTTTCACTTTACAACATGCGTATTGTAAATCATTTCGTAGTCACTGCACAGTAACATTATTAATTTTGTTTTTTCTAAGTCTTCTGATCATCATTGTCAGCATACTATTGCACATGTATTACCCTATTCTTAAGCGTGCTTACAATATAACTGCAGAACATTCTTTTAGTGAATTACCTCCGCATGAGTTGTCCTATAGATTTGCGCTGCGCAACAACACATTCATTAGTATGTTACATCATTCCCATCAAACCAGCAATGCCACAAATTGTTGGATATGTGGCCGACTCCCTCCCTATCAGAACTATAAGGGAGTTTTGCCCCTCTTTCCCTATCCGTTCACACACAATGGCTCCTGTGGAGCATGGTTTAGTTTGATTAATTCCCTAGATTCAAATTCCGCAGTTTATCAAGACAACTGGGTATGGGGAAACCTGAACTTAGTTTTGCTTAAAGTCTGCTACCCTAACAAGGAGGGACTTCCCAGAAGAACAGGAACTGATCTAGAAAATGAAGTATATGGATTAGGTAATTTTACACTTAACCTCATGATCCTGAACGTTGAATCTGAAGCTACACCAATCTTGCCCGCCATGTCAGTATTCCCAGTAAAAGGGGAATTATGTGTAAAAAAGAATGGTTCCATACACATGGGCCATAGTAAATGCACCACTGTAATAAAATTCAGTGATCAAGGCAAGTCTACATTTAGAGCTTCTCGTCATTCCTACTTTATATGTGGTCAGACCGCATATATACGTCTACCTCTAGATTGGGATGGTACCTGTTACATAGCATTCCTTCTACCACCTGTTTTCCTAGCTCCTCCTGATTATCATAGAAATACCCATTTAGTACACAATAGACAGCAGAGAGATCTCCCAATTGTCGATTACACTGAAACAGCATGGGAAAAATACACAGATTTAAATAAAGGTTTCTTTCCCTATATAGGTACAGTCACTAATAGTAAGCTGATACGTAGATTAACCAGAACCCTTGAAGCAGTAGTGAACGAAACTATTTCCGCCTTAGGCAATTTAACAGAAGAGCAGTCTGCTATGCGGATTGTTGTGCTTCAAAATCGTCTTGTCCTCGACGTCATCCTGGCCGATAGGGGCGGAGCTTGTAGGGTCATCGGATCAAGTTGCTGCATTTTCATACCAGAAAATTCGCCGTCAGTATATAAAGCCATAACTCGCCTTCATAAGATTGTAAGCCAGATACACCAGAGTCCAGGCACCTGGACTTGGTCCGGTTGGTTCTGGGGCGTGTTGTCAGCCTGGGGATGGAGAATACTATCCTTCCTAGGTATTGGCTTTCTCATACTATTCAGTTGCTGCTTATGTCTACAATGTGGGCCAGCGATTTGTGGTCTGTGTGCCACCTCGTGTATCCCACATCCAAGTTTTCGTTCGAGATCCCGGAAGAAGAAAGAAGAACAAATGATGCTATATGAACAGATCGATGGATCGATGAAGATCGATATCTCCTGAGGGTCCGTAGGGGACAAGGAGGGAATGAGGAAATATGAATTTTGTGATCAGTTATGTCCCCTATCGTAGACCCCAACGGCTCCATGTGCATGCTATAAGTACATGTATGTTCCCTCCTGCTCCAGTTTTGAAGACGCAAATATATGTGCGTCCACCGTCAACATGTCCTCTTTCAGATCCGCCATGAATGGGTCAGATATTCCATTCCTAAGTATGAAAGGCCACCGACTTTATGTGGTTCACTTTCCACATTTTACAGATTCAGGCGAGTAGGCCCGAATTCTGTCATCAAGCCTTTTCCTGCCTTCTGCTTCTGAAAGCTCCAGTCTGAGCCTGCATCTGTATCCATGAACTTTGTCCTACTCCCTGCGCGGCTAACGGTGCCTGATCCAGCCCGTCGCCTGCCAAAAACTGTATTTCACCTTCAAGATTATCTACTCCGCTCCTCATCCGATGCATTCCTGTCTAGTAGTTTAGGTAAACATTCCTCCAGCTACCGTGCAAAGGGCCAGGCCTCGCTGTCCTCATGCAAGTAATTCATAGCCCCGTTACCATGGAATATTCCTACCCCCTCGCATCTAGTGTAGACACTTAGACGCTTGTACACGCACTAACAGTCAGTATAGAATAGATTCTATCCTAGAGACCTCTCCTTTTGGATAACACAGTTCTTTAAACATAGGATATTAGATATGATTTGGGATTAGGTTGACATGACCCCAGACTTCTGTCTCCACATGTAGAGCTAAATGTCAAGTCCCCTTCACCCTCTAGTTGCACGTCAATCACACGTCATGCGGCTGCGCGCGCATCTCTGCCAAATATTTTTGCTGACATTGCAGGATTCTTTTATGGATCCACCCACTTGTGACATCATGTATAATGACGTATATTAAATTACGCCCATGTACCGCCTCTATTAGTTACGTATGCACCTTTTATCTGATACTATCAGCTGTTACGCCTCTTGCATCTGTTTCACTGTAATGTATTTTCTATAAAATTGCCTATCTGTCAATAATGTATGCCCTTCCTTCCTGAACTTTCGTGGTGATGGAATAGAATGCCTACAATTCGAATTGTATTCCTTTGTATAGGAATAAAGCCTTTTAAAACCTCTAATACCACGGATTCTGCCTCTTATATTTACTGAGTTATTCTTAATAGACTTTACCGCATAAAAAATAGTACCGGTAATGAAATATTTACCACAATAGAGGGGAATGTCCCTAGTAGCCACTGTGAGCGCCTTCTCCACTCCATTTGTATTTAGGGAGAAGAGAAATGGGGCCAGTACGCAGCCCTGTCTTACTCCTTTGGAAATTTTAAAAAGATGTGTACAATCTCCCGATTTAGTATAACGCACATAGGCCGTTGCATTTACATACGATTGCCTAATGAAATTTAAAATAGCAGTTTCAACCCCCATCATCTCCATAATGTCCCATAATTTATCATGGGCCACGCAGTCGAAAGCCGCGCTCAGGTCCATGAACGCCATGTATAGTTTGCCATCTTTCATACTGGTGTATTTTTCAATGGTCAATGCTAAATTCATGCATTGATCCACAGTGCCCCTCCCCTGCTGGAAGCCATACTGTGCCTGGATCAAGATCTTATTTGCTGAGGCACAGCTCTCTAATCTAGAGAGGAGGAGACGGCCCATAAGCTTTGATGTTGTACCCAGCAGGGATATTGGTCTGTAAATTTTAGGGACAGCCCTATCCTGAAGAACCATGACCTTAGGGGACTGGCGGCGCAGGGTACGCCTTAATCTCCTGAGTTCACCTGCTTTGTTGAACAGAGACACGGGACACTCCGTTAGGTGTAGAAGATAGAGTTTATTAGCTGCAGCTAAGTACAGTTGTCCCAGAAGTACACTCGGTATGTTCTTAGGAGACTGCCACTTTACTTCGTGGCGCACAATCTTTTATAACATACATATTCACAAAGAACACTCCCAATGCATACAGGGTCAACCAATGAGAAGAATGTGAAAACAAGATATTAAGTAACTCAAATAAGCCCCTCTCCCAACAGTGTTTGTCACCCTTCCCCACAAGTTAATCAGTGGTAGTGTTTATAAGTCGACTTGCAGGTGGCAGGACACATTTGTATGGCCTAGAGGACAGTTGTGAAATGAGAGAATACGAGTAAAGAATAGCGAAGGCCAGAGGATAAGATAAAGTCAGGAAAGAATGGTGCGAACCAACAGATAGTTGAAACAGGGATCAGTCAGATCAGACGAGGATTAGTGGAGTCGGCTGGACCCTGACACCAGCTATAAACAGAGGCAGGAGGTTATTTGACACGTTGCAGTAGGATGAGGAAAAACAACTCTTCGTTCACCGTGCCGCCTGAGTGAGGGCAACACAAAATGGCAGAAAGACACAAAATGGTGGCTAAATACGAACGAGATCGGAAACTGAATTACCTCAATCCCCTTTTTTATAAATGGGTACAATAACCCCCGAAGACCATGAGGGGGGCGGGCCTATCAAAGCTATGCTATTTAGGACATTAGTTAAGAGTGGGATCCACAGGTCGTGGTTAGTTTGGAAGAAATTGATTGGAACTCCATCCGTATCTGGGGCCTTTCCTGCACTACATGAGTTCAGTGCCAACTTTACTTCATTTAGTGAGATATTGGTACATGAGACGTTTCCTGGGTGGTCACATGGTGGTTATTAATATCAAGATTTGAGGAGAAAATGTTCTGTTAATGAGTGACCCACAACTTCTCATCAACGTTTAAATCCGTAGTAGGGTCAATAGGGGTTTTAAAATAAGGTGCATCAACTATTTTCCAGAATTCACAGCCGTTTCCAGAACAGGCTGCTTTTTTCAAATCAGCCCATAGGTCATCCCTAATTTCTTTTTCTCTTATTTTCCTTGCCATTTTGCACTTACTTGAGCTCCTCTGACCTAGTTGCAGCTAGTTGCAGTTGGGATAGCACTAGCTCAGCTGATTCGAGCGTTGTTGGAGGTGGAGAATCGCGCTGCGGCCTTCGCGCGCTTGACCCCCCAGACACGCCCATTTTCGAGGCCACGCCCATTCCGGGGCGACGCCCACTTCCCTCGACCTTTTATAATCGCAGCGTAACTCTAACGCGCCAACATTTGAAATACTCCTGAGGCGGAAAGCCGGGAGAACTCTGGCCGATTATTTTTAAAACTGTGATTTTACTCTGTGTTTTTAAAGTACTTTTGCACTTACTTGAGCTCCTCTGACCTAGTTGCAGCTAGTTGCAGTTGGGATAGCACTAGCTCAGCTGATTCGAGCGTTGTTGGAGGTGGAGAATCGCGCTGCGGCCTTCGCGCGCTTGACCCCCCAGACACGCCCATTCTCGAGGCCACGCCCATTCCGGGGCGACGCCCACTTCCCTCGACCTTTTATAATCGCAGCGTAACTCTAACGCGCCAACATTTGAAATACTCCTGAGGCGGAAAGCCGGGAGAACTCTGGCCGATTATTTTTAAAACTGTGATTTTACTCTGTGTTTTTAAAGTACTTTTGCACTTACTTGAGCTCCTCTGACCTAGTTGCAGCTAGTTGCAGTTGGGATAGCACTAGCTCAGCTGATTCGAGCGTTGTTGGAGGTGGAGAATCGCGCTGCGGCCTTCGCGCGCTTGACCCCCCAGACACGCCCATTCTCGAGGCTACGCCTCCCGCCCCTATATCAATGCGCTTTCCCCGGTCGCGCAGCGGGCGAGCGCAGCGGGCGCGCCGTCATCGCGCCGAAGTCGCGCCTAAGTCCAGCCCGTCTGCGCCCGTCCGCGATCGTACACGGTCCAGGGCCTTACCCCATGCCCCTAGGGACAATCACATACGGTGGAGTAAGCAGGAATTACTTGCCTTACGCCGAAATGTGAATGATTCTTGCAAGCATAAACTTCGAGTAGAAGACAACATAGGCTGCGAACACTGCCACTTCTCCTATGACCTTGGTAGGAATACGAACAGTAAGGACTACATCTTGCACTGCGGACTGCTTAATGTACGCTCATTAAGGAAACACAAGTTAGATCTATATGACTTACTCACTGAGAAGAACTGGGACCTTGTATTCCTAACAGAAACGTGGTTAGACAATGAGTCTACATCTGATGCCCTTGAGGCACTTCCAGTAGGATACACAATACACAGACAGGACAGACCCATAGGCAGAGGAGGGGGCATTGCAATTGTAACTCGAGAAAGCTTGCAATGCCAATTGGACAGTTCTCCCACCCTGGATTGTGAGGCAGGGAGTTTCACTATTAAAGTGACTAATAGCCATACGATAAAGGGCATGCTAATCTACAGACCCCCAGGCCCTTTAGCCAAGTTTGAGGAAAGTCTGGTTGAAGGCATTATGGAGACTGCTTTACGCAATGATAAATTCTTGGTACTCGGAGACCTTAACTTACACCTCAATAACCCCTTAGATCGCGCCAGTAAGAATTTCAGTCAGGCTTTAGGTGCCCTCCAACTGAATCAAATTGTTAGCGGTCCGACACATCAGTTGGGTCACCTGCTGGATCCCATATTTGTAAACTGGGGGGAAATAGAAGCTAAAACCCCTATTCCCATCCCCTGGTCGGATCACTATCTAGTCCCTTTCTCCATTCGTATTCCTGGAAGCACACCCCCGCAGCCAACATTATTGTATCATCTTAGGCGGAATTGGGCTACTTTCTCCCAGCCTAAATTCTGCGAGGCACTGACTAAGGGGGGGAGCCCGGGGGGGGAGGACGCCGACACAGCTAACACTAATCTTTGCAATCGCATCTCTGAGGCACTGGACTTTACAGCTCCTCTTCAAAAAGCCAAATCCGGGGGCCGCGTTCAAAAAACTGCCCCATGGTTCAACGTGGAATTAAGAACCATGAAAACCACACTGAAAAGAGCCGAAAGAGATTGGCGCAGGACTTTCTCCAAAAAATCTAGAGCCACCTACTTGACTAACAGACGACTTTACCATGGTCAAATCAGAAAATCCAAAGCAGCATACTATGCGTCTAGAATCAGTGAAGCTGGTAACTCAACGAAAGAGCTGTTTTTACTCTATAAAACTCTTTCGAGCGGAAAATCAATCAATGCCCCAGTTGATTGTTCCCCCGAATCATGCAATAAAATTGCAGATTTCTTTTCAGAAAAAATAGCTAAAATCTATTCAGCGTTCCCAACGCAGCCTATAACTGGGACAGAATTTGTCGAAAGCCCCAGGGAATGGGGAGATAGACACAGACTGACCCACTTTTTCGTCCCGCCCCCAGAAGATTTCCTAATAATTTGTAGATCTGTGAGGTCGGGCTCTCCACGGGACCCTACCACTCCTAAACGTCTAGCGGATAGTCTGGTGGTATTAGAACCCTACATCAGACATCTACTAGACGTGTCTTTTAGTACCATGACAGTACCTAAAGACTGGAAAAAGGCGGTGGTCCTACCTTTAAGGAAGAAACCTACCATTAGTTTTGAGAAACTTGAGAACCTGCGGCCAATTTCTCTCCTACCATACTTAGCCAAAGTAGCCGAAAAAACGGTCAATCTACAATTGATGGATTTTGTTGAAAAAGCCACATTATTACACGATACTCAATTCGGTTTTCGTCCCCGTCACTCTACAGAATCTGCATTACTGACGGCGGTGGAATCCCTACGTCAGGGGGCGGATGAGGGTCACACCATGGCCCTCATCCTATTGGACCTGAGTGCAGCATTTGACACTGTTGCTCATGCCAACTTGCTACAGTGTTTGAATAACGGAGGAATATCTGAGGCTGCACTTCAATGGATCCAATCGTTCCTGACTGGGAGAAGCTTCCAAGTCCGCCTGGGTGATCACTACTCTAGAGACATAGGTTTGGGACAGGGCGTTCCCCAGGGATCGTCCCTGAGCCCAACTTTATTTAATCTTTATGTCTCTCCAGTGGCTTCAATTGCCGCGAGTCATGGATTGGAAATCGTGTCATATGCCGATGACACACAGTTGGTTATCTCCCTCTCTCGAGCGCCCGGACTTGCTATGGACAGTTTCAGAGCTTGCATGCAAGATCTTGCAACCTGGATGTCCACTAATTGCCTGAAATTAAATGGCAACAAGACCGAGGTACTCGTGGTGGGGGGGAGTCCTTCCGCCTGGTCGTCGGCATGGTGGCCCCCAGGCCTAGGGCAGGCACCTATGCCCCGTCAGGAAGTTAAAAACCTGGGCGTATGGCTCGATGCTGACCTGTCTTTTGGACCCCAAATAAACCGAGTGGCGGGTGTCTGCTTTAGCGTTTTAAAAATCCTACGCAAGGTCCTTGCTCTCCTTCCTATGTCCGCCCGGAGAACGCTGGTACATGCCCTCGTGACATCGCGCCTAGACTACGGCAACCTTCTGTACTTGGGAGCCACCTGTAAGGCAATAAACCGCCTCCAGGTATTGCAGAACGCGGCAGCCCGCCTCATCCTTAAAACTACTAATAGATCGGATTCGAAAGCTGCCCTTCACACTCTCCATTGGCTGCCAGTGAGAAGCAGAGTGGAATTTAAAGCCCTCTGCACCTGCCATCGCATTCTTGCTCGGAAAGCTCCTAGACCACTCCTGAACCTTGTTATCAAGTACGTACCTTCTCGCGCTCTGCGCTCTTCTCACGGAGGTCTTCTTGTGGTCCCTAGGGTCAGGAAGGCTCGTATGGGTGGACGCTCTTTTCGCCATTTGGCAGCGAAGCGCTGGAACGCCCTGCCTCTTAATCTCCGCCTAGACCCCTCGGAATCCAGCTTCCGGAAGAATTTAAAAACTCACCTTTTTTCAAGATAGTCGTGCCTACTCCTCACTACTGCTCTGAGTCTTTCAGCTGTAGCGCGGGGACACGCTTTTTAGCGTAACCAAGCGCTTTATAAACCTCCCTAATAATAATGAAGCCCGGAGCGTTCTTATATGATCATAGTTCCTAGGCTTACCTTTTAAGGCAGACAGCAGTGCCTTTCTAGCTTTTGTGCAAGAGGCATTAAACCAGCCCCTGCCTTTCCCATTATTTGAGGTTTTTAATTTTAGTTAGGGCTGATTTTATTTTTGTTAGGATATTACAAAAGGCTGGGACCACTGTCCCAGCCTCTGCTTCCGGGTCTAGACATAATTGGATGTCATCTTGTGTGTTAAATATAAGTTCAGGGACGAGCTTCGTTGCATCGCTATGGGCCAATTTAAGCTGTATCCCGTTTTTCCTGGACACAATTGGCGTTTCAACGTTTCTACAAGGTTGTCCCTCAGATGTTAATAACCTGAACTCCATAGAAACCATAGTGTGGTCACAATATGTCGTGAAGGAATTACATAACCTTACAGCCCTCTCAGCTAATGAAGGAGTCATAAGTATGTAATCTATTGTGGATTCCGCCCCATTACGTAAAAAGGAGCTCGGGAGACTATCTGTTTTAGGATCTGGATCAAAGATTATTTCTAGGTTTAATGAGGTCATTAGCTCATTTAGACCGTTACCATATTCGCTATGTAAGAATTGATATATAGGATTCCCCCTCATGTCCTCTACCCCGCATACTGGCAAATTTTTGTAATTACAGGGGTGATTGTTAAAGTCACCTAGCCATATGATTTCAACATTAGAAGTCTTGTTATTACTCATAATCTCTGAGATTGCTTTATCGACTTCCCCCACTATCGAATGCATCTTTGGTCCAAAACTGTTATTATAAACATTTATCAGAACCCATACCCCTTCCTGGTATATCTCCAGTGTCAAAATGTGAAAATTTTGATTGGGATATGATTTTGTCTTTACCTTTATTGGTACATCATTCCTTATTAGGGTCAATATTCCCCCCTTTGCCCTCCCTGAGATGGATGGGATTGCTTGGGTCTGGAAGGATCGGTAGCCATTTATAAATACAGGTTCTGTGGCCCATGTTTCCTGGAAACATGCGATTTCCTGATCCTGCCATGTCTTTAACCAATTGGTATCACTCAACTTATGTGCTGTACCAGCCACATTCCATGAGGCAATATTCAAGAAATTTCTTTTACTCTCCTTTTTTGTGAGGGATGATTGTGGGCTCACACTATTAACCTGACTAGGTGAACATTGCCCTTCATTACATGGCTAGGAATTTGTGAGTGCTGGGTATAGTCAGTCACAAGTATCAAGGTCAGACAGGGGAGCATATCCATCTTAAACCTCCAGTCCATGATCTTGCTATTTCCCCCGGAGGTACCCCCCCATTGTCCTTCCCTGGGCCATGGGTAACTCATTGAACTAAGTGAGAAGGAGGGTTTATGAAAAAAGCCCAATGGTAAAGCGATGATACATGAATTTTTGATATAATCATTGCCCAGTTGCTCCAGGAGAAAGCCAACAACAGATTCATTTTTAAAATGTAAAACCACACAGTCTCCCGATAATTCTTTCCTGGCTGGACCCACCCAATGTACTCTTCTCTCCATAATCATCTGGCTTGCAATGTTCTTGCCTGTGACCCCCACCACCTCAAGATTTTGAGTTAGCCAATGTAGCGCTTTGGACATTAGTTGGGGTGTTGATTCTAACTGCCCCTTTCTCAGCGGTGGCACATTCCCCATAATTATCACCAAAGGTGCAGCTGCTGGGGGTAGGTGAAGGGTCTGTACATCAGTCGGCAGGCTGATCGAGCCCAGTCTCATTTCTTTATGACTGCCCAGACCTGTCCATGTACTGGTTTGCCCCCCCAGGTGCTGTATTAGAGTTCACCACTTCCTGAGTTCTATTTTCACCTGGGTCGGTCGTTTTATTGGAAGTTGAAAGCCCCGTATTGCTGCTAACCTTATGGGAATATGTGCCTTGTGGTATATTTGTTGATAATCCTTCCTGATTATCTCTTGTCTGTTGATCCCTATTTATCGTTTCAGAATTATGGATTAATGAGTTATACTAGGATCAATTCTTGGCTTCTCCTGAGCTATTGGGGGCTGTCTGTTCATTTTTTGACCAAACTGTGTTAATGCTGCTTCTAATGCGCATCGGTTATCTGTGGCTTGACATTTAAATGCTGTTAGTTTTTCCTCTATTTGAGTTAATTTCAGTAAGATAGGTTTTAACATAGTACAGACATGTGTTTCAAGTCTCTGCCACATTATTTCAGGCATCGCAGGGCAAGGGACGAGGTCCGCTATTTCTGTGCCCATTAAATCTTGCTGAGTCACTTCTAGAGTTACCCCTCCTCATGTTTGTTTTTCCTCGTGTTTTTGCTGATTTTGGTCTCTGCGACCCCCCACACCTCTTTCTGTTTTGTACAATATCCGTGTTAGTCTTCACAGGTTTTTTCATGGCTGCCACCCTTGAGGAAACTTTTTGTTGGGTACCACCCACGGCCGCTTCATGGTGTATAAGTCCCGTGCTTACAGTATCTTCTTTACCCCTATCTAGTGGCGGGGTTTCGCATAGGATGATATTAGGCTCTGACCCACCCAATGATAGTCTCTTGTGGTTTAGGGGTTCCAACAATAATCGGCGTTCTGTTAATTCGATTTCATGTGCCAGAACTGTTGTAGCCTGGGTTAGAAAAGAGTCCAGAGTCCCCACTAAGCTTTTTTCACCTTGTTTACTCATCTCTGCTTGCTGCTATGAACTGTGGTATGAACTGTAGTATAGTCCCAGTGTACACAGTCAGTGACGTGAGGGCAAGCAGGCTTTAAAAACTACTCATGGCTGATAATGTTGGGTAAACACAAGGTAAATCTTAGTTGGGCACTTTACCTTACCCGATTTTCTGGGTGTTAGAGGGGGGGCCCAGCCCAGCCTCCTCCAGGCGTGGCCGGGCCCTCCCTTGGCCCAGACGCTCCCTGCGCCGCGGGTCAGTGCCTCGCTTTTCAGCGTGACCTCCGCAGCGCTGGTGCTGGGAGTTGTAGTCCCCGGTGCGTTAGTGGTTTCAGGTGCCGCTTCCCCAGCTTCCTCAAGACCTTCCAAGTATTCCCGCAGTTGTGGCAATACAAGTCAAAAATAGGGTTTAGTCCAGACAGGACACATGGGTAAATACCTCAAACAAACTCTTGCAACATTACGGCTCCGGAATAAAAACAAAAAATAAAAAGAAACACTCTCAGCTTTCCTTGGAGATGAGCAGTATTGCCAAAACAAAATAATGTAGTTGTTAAAGCACAAATGAGCCAAATGTAGCCTAAATGGCTTTATCTCACCGCTTTTAATGTGAAGTCCTGAGCGACGATGAAGAGGCTCCCCGCCTCCACCTTCAGGCAGGGTAAGAAATACAAATAGAAGTCCTGGCGGTGTCAGCGGGATCCGCTGAGAGGCTACGGCCTCTTCCCTAGGAGAGCAAGGAAAATCCAAATGAGCAACCGTGCTCATTTTTAAGGCAAGCGGGACAGCTGAGAGGCAACAGCCTCTATCCGTGGATGAGAAGGGAAGGAGTGGCAAACAGACAACGCGTCGCTCACAGGACGCCGATGAAACCCTCACTGCTCCCGCTCAGTCCAGCCTTGCTCAGTGGTCACAGTGGCGCTCTGGCCTGCCTCTCATTGCTTCTCGTTGCTACACCTGCACTCCACAGTTACTCATTTCCCTTCCGAACCGCTCGCCAATACTGATGACTGATGATGAAAAATCTCCCTTTGTGTAAAACACAAACTATCCTAACTTCTTGGGCTTGGCAAAGGCAGATCAAATGTGTTTCCTCTCATATTACACATTGAAAAACAATCTGGAATCCTTTATGGAGGTAATTGCATTGTTGATCTATTAGAGCGTAATCTGATCTGGGGTGACTGTGATGCATGGTTTCATTCTTGTACTCTCTTGGCCAGAGCAGAGTCCATGATTCTCCCTTTTAATCACCTGAAAATGCCCAAAGTAATCTCCAAGCCCAGCCCATTTGGCCACGCCACGTTTTCCTTAGTAGTATGTAAAGGTCTTCCTGCCTTTTCCCACATTGATGGGCAGCTTATCAAAAGGCCCTCAGGTGTGTTTCCAGTCAATTTTGGTGACACAAGGACTATGAGGACATCTCCACCAAACAAAGAAGAACTTACTTCATTTAGTAAAGGGAAGCACCCCTGTTTGATAGAGATTCACCTCTTTGTAGACTCATTCTCTTGACAAGGATTCATGTTGTCACAGATTTTTAGATGAAGACGCAAAAGCTAAAATCACGTTGCCAAAATGATATGCATACCTCAATGACCTTTACGCAGCTGTTGGCCGGAATATGTACAAGACATTACTCAACGAGGTACCACTTACTTATTAACTCAAAGAAAAGTAATCCAGTTGGTTAGATGTTTTCAGCAAAACTGGGCACTCTGCTTGGAAAAAATGAGGTTCGATTCTGGCCCTTGCTCTGATTTCATAGAAATTAAACCTCAACGGGAAGTTCTTACAAATATAAACATAACAGGTGCCCCAGTTGAAGCTTCACTTCAGTAAACAAGAAACAATGCTAACTTCTTGGACTTGGTGAAGGCAAAGCAAGTGTGTTTTCCTATCGCATTCCACATTGCGAAATTGTAAGAAATCCTTAATGGAGATGAAAAATGGAGATGAAGTTATAGTTGATATATTGGAACACAATCTGATGTGTAGTGACTGTGATAAAAGGTTTCTTTCTTGTCATTTCCTGGTGAGAGCAGAGTCTATTGTTCTCCACTTTAAATACCCTAAGTATACAAATGCCCAAAATCCATACCACCACTCACATACCCACTCATAGACATACCCAGGCTCATGCACACCCACACAAGCACTCACTGACCCACTCACACACCCACACATGCACTCACACACCCACTAGGACACTCACACAGGCACTTACAGACTCACTCACAGACCCACACAGGCACTTACAGAACCACTCAGAGACACACACAGGTACTCACACACCTACTCATACAAGTACTCATGCACACACTCATAGACCCACACAGCCACCCACACACCATCTTACACACTCACACAGACCGACACAGCCACTCACACACCCACTCTCAAAGTTGTCAGGTTACAAGTAGTATTAAAAAGTTTTTAAAAACATAGAAAGTCACTGAAAAAAACAAAGGTTACAGGGATATTGTAGTTAGGAAATGGAATTTAAAAACACTTTGGAAATTCACTGCAAAAACCAAAGACTACATGGACATTATAGTTAGGCTCAGATTTCACTCGTACAAAACCATTGTAATTCAGCAGTTAGAGTTACTTGAGCTAACTATTACTTACACCCTCGCAATACCCTGCTTATGACCTGAGATATTGCATCACTCATGACATGGTCAGTGATATCACTAATGTGGTCATAAGTAGGAACTCCGCGAGATTCTCCCACGCCTAAAAAATACCCGTCACAAATTGCTACTACAAATTTTGACCAGTGTTTAGTACACCATGCCCCAAATTATGTACCTCTGACCGTTAGTTTCTGTGTAAGGTAACCTATCTTTGGATATGTCTCTGCTTCTCTCATGCTGCTGCTACTCCCCTCAGTTTAACCTTACTGTGGCTATTTTTCTATGTACCAGAGAATTGCTTAGATGCAAATAATCATATGCTACATCTGCAAACCTGCCAACTAGGCCTGTCATGAGGATGGCCTTTCAACCAGTCCTGTTTTTTTAGGCAAATAGTGTTGCCATGCAGGGACTTGGATGTAAGGCCATTAGAATTATGTGATTTTGCTGCTGTGTTATTTTTGAAAAAACTATGGATTTTCCACACTAAACTTACCACATAACCCACCATCTGCAGATTTCAGCAAAAATATTTCTAGCTTAAACAAATGAAATGCTACTAAAATGTGTCCCAAATATTGCTGCATACTTGCAGATCCTTTTGAAAGCTTAGCGTGTTATCCTTTAGTTGACAAATGCTATATTCAGCTGTTGCACTGGTACTAACAAAGTGTACACTTTGATAACGCGATATTTACGTCTGTTAAAATATCAAATTAGTGAAATAATACTATCATGGAATGAGCTGCATTATGCCACATCATTTGCTGTTTAGTTTAGCCAACCATGCTGCATAATCTGGTGATCAATTGCCACATAATTCCAGAGACTTTGGTAGCAGATCCATACTTCTGACATAAAGTTTGCAATTACATGTGCTCTGGGGGGTTCTGTATGAAAAACACAGGTCTAGTTATATAGGCCCCTCATAATAGAGCACATTGACACCTATGTCCAGCTGGATTAAACCATGTTGGTAATTTAAAGGGTATAAAACCTAATAGTTGTGCTAGTACATGAATTACAAATAATGCAATAGTCACAATGGTCACGCTATTGCTTTCACTCTCAACCAATGATACTCTCAGATATGTACTTTGTACAGCGGTAACTGAGCTCACTTGCTCGTGCACACACACACACACACACACACACAATCACACACGCATACGTCTGTGGCTTGTTCAATAGTATTCAATGGTGAGAGCTGCTGCGTAAAATGTCAAATGTAGGAGTCTATAGAGAGCACTGAATGCACACTGAGTAATCATTACATTGCACAGCGCGTTTTCACCCTGACGGATTTAACAGCAAAGTACATTGTGTGAAGATTGTTCAGAGGCTTAAGCATGGTTCACAGTGTTCTCTGCTTTATAAGTCTGGTTTTTGTAATTACTTTGTTTGGATAGCATCCCTGAGATGTTTGGTTGTAGGCTCCCGGTTCACGGCTCCCTTTGTTGCTCTCTCTCATTTTGTTATGCTCATGAACGCTTACAAATGCACTTAGTTCGTGTTTGCTCAGCTGTAACTAGATACTTAATTGGCCTGATGCTCAGCTATCATAAAATGGATGAGGTGGTTTTAAGCTGAGTTGGAGACAAAGTGGGTCAAGTATCTCATGGCGAAGGAGAACACAGCAAGGATGTGCACCCGCTTAGAGGGAAACCTCCTAGAAATGATGCTGTTCTGAGCCAGTACCTAATGCGCACCGTGGTTGCAGGTGGCGGAGAATCAAGATATGTTTACTGCTGTTCAAAATGAGATGTATAGAAACAATCATGATACTGCTGCCGCAAATTATCCTTTTGCAAATGAAAATGTACTCAATTGGACAATGTCAAATAACACAAAAACTGAGTAAAAATATGTAATAGGTAATCATACTTAGACAATATAAGCATACATAAGAACTAATAGTGCATTGATTTAAGTTAGCTTAACTGCTGATGCCACATTACTACTAGGCCCAGCCACACAAGCAGGGCAGAGGGTTTATCAGTACAAATGGGATAATGTTGGATTGTAGGAATTTTGTAGATTCCTGCTGATTCCAGAAGTTTTCATCACCAAAATGGAAAGAAAGTGTATCATTTTAGGCCAAGTTTGAGGTTTGCAGAGCATTATGGGTAAGAAAACCTTGTGGGATTCATGCAAGGCACACCATCGTGGACTTCCCTGGTTTCCTGGATTTATAAAATGCCTGTAGTTTGTAGGTCTGCATGGATGGCATCACAGCACAATACAGCAGCTACCCCTTTTGTTTATCTCTCAGCTTAGCTTATTAGGGCCTTTTGTGTCATTGTCTCTTGGTATGAATCCTCACAGATTCCAGAACTTTCTATAACGAAATGTGAGCTAAATGTGTTTTGGGGTTTGCAAGAGATTCTGGGTGAAAAAAACCTGGTGGGACCTACACAAGTCACCCCACCCTGGATACGTCCAGGTGTTTACTTCTCTAAAATGTGCATATTTGTTCGACCTTCCTTCGTGCAAGCTGAGCTGGGGTCCCAAATCCACAGCAACCAACATTGCAAAAAAGGGTACGTTTTGGGTGGGAACATATGATGTACACATTTAGCATTTTGGACCATTTCCTGTTGCAGGCACTAGGTCTACCCACACAAGTGAGGTGCCATTTTTATTGAGAGACTTGGAGAAATGCTGGGTGGAAGAACGTTTTTTGCTTCCCGCAGATTCCAGAACTTCCCATCACAGAAATGCAAGGAAAATGTGTGTTTTTAAGTCAAAGATTGAGGTTTGCAAGTTTATTCTGGATAGAAAAAAACCCTGGAGAGAACCAAACAAGTCAACCCACCCTGTATTCCCCAGGTGTCTAGTTTTTTTTAAATGTGTGAGTTTGCCAGGTTTCCACCAGGTTTCCATAGGTGCCGACTAAGCTAGGGCCCAAAATCCACTGCTTACCCACTTAGAAAAAAAGGGCTAGTTTTGAGTGGTATTGTTTTTATGTATCCATGTTGTGATTTTGGCCATTACCTTTCGCGGGCACACGACCTACCCACAATAGTGAGGTATCCTTTTCATCAGGAGACTTGAGAGAATGTGGGTGGAAGAAAGTTTGTGGCTACCCAGAGACTCCAGAACTTTCCATCATAGAAATGTGATGAGAAGTGTTTGAGGTTTGCAAAGGATTCTGCATACAAAACCTAGGGAGAGCCACTCAGGTCACCTCACCTTGGATTTTCCCAGGTGTCTAGTTTTAAAAAATGTGCAAGTTTGCTAGGTTTCCCTAGGTGCCTATTCAGCTAGGGCCCAAATTCCACAGCTACCCACTTTGCAAACAAGCATTTGTAATGCAATAGATCTCGCATTTGCAAACTTTTTAAAGCTATTGCCTTTTATTTATCTCCAGGCTGTTACTTGAAGGCTGCACATTTATCTAAAGAATGTGCTGAAATCCCAACAGCTTTTAACCTGCTCGAAGGCCTTTCTTTTCGGTGCCCTAATATTGGCCCCTTCACTGAGAAAAGGGTGCAGTTGGACAATTAATTTGTCGATGAAAAGTGAGCGCACCCATCCCTTGGCTCAAACACCATACCAGCAAAGAAGTTTCAGAAGGAAGAGGACTGTTCACAAAGGGGGTGGCACAGAGACAAAAACCACGCACACACATGACTCCTAAAATCCAAAAACTTAGGATGTGGTGGTTTGTGAAGGGTTCACCAGCCCATGAGTGCAAAACAGATGCTGCCATGGTCTGCACTTAACCCCCACCCTCATATACAACCCACCACCGTGACACAATAATCATGGAATAGAGCATGACACATTAAAAATAAATAAAAAAGCGAGATGAGACTCAGTTCTGTGGGCTCCATGTCTGGAATGATTAAAGAGATGTTAGAAACATACTAGATTGTCTAGGCTGCTTCTACGACCCAGCTTTTGAGAATGTGTACAGCTCTGCATTCCTCCGTGTCATCATTCACGTGCTCCGAGTCCAGGCCTGCCATGGCAGGTTCGACGCCTGCACATTTTATCTACCCCCAGGTGGTGGATCCTAGCTGGAGCAAGCCAGACAGCTGTGAAAAAGTCACCAGTGAGTAAGGGCTTCTGCTTGTCAACTGTCAGGGCTGGGGGGAGGCTGACAATCCCCATCAATGTACTTTTAAAGGGCGCATATGGACTAACTCCAAACTCACAAGAAATATTATCAATGGGTGTAATCAAGAAGAGGTTAACGGTGATAAAGAAAACATCACACCGGAAAAATAGTCCATGTTTTACCTGCTGCTCCCAATCGCCCTCCCATCTCATCTGCTTTGGAGATTTTTTTAATTGTGTTTCCTAGAATGAGTGCAAGGAGGAGACGCAAGACTGATGTTCGCATTACATTTTGTGTAGCCTTTCCACACACCTGGTGAAAGCGACTCACAACCCCGGTCTATATTCCCGCCAAGACGCATGCAGTGAAAATTCAGGCCCGTCATGCCTGACAAAGACTGCAACACCCTCCCCCCTACCCTGGCCCAGGTGAACCGCTTGCTCACCCGGGTGAGGGAACAACCGCGCCTTCGGGGACTTTCCCCGACTGGTAAAATTTTTAGGCGGTAAACCAAAACACCGGGATGAGAGAGAGGATGCTGCTGTAAGGGGCCGCTGGCTTGGCTGCCCCGGCGTTGCCATTTGTATGGTACACAGTGCGTGCGCCACGCGCCAGCGCCTGCAAGTGTTCGGCGAGTGAGTGGCAGACAAAGAAACACAGGGCATGGCGGACGGGCTTTTGTTCCCAAAAACCGCTGCGAGGGTCTGGAATGTTAGAACTGGGGGTCTCTAGTTGAAAGATGTAGGTACCTTTGACCAAATAGGGACCCTTGCTTCTAAGTCAGGGAAAGTGGATTACACTACTGGATAAGCCCTGCTCACCCCCTTGGTAGCTTGGCACGAGCAGACAGGCGTATCTCAGAGGCAGTGTGTTAGATTTGGGGGTCTCTAGTTGGCATAGGTAGGTACCTGTGACAAATAGGGACCCTTGTGTCTAGTCAGGATAAAGGGGGTACACTCCTAAAATAACACCTGCTCACCCCCTTGGTAGCTTGGCACGAGCAGACAGGCTTATCTCAGAGGCAGTGTGTAAAGCATTTGTGAACGCATACAGTCATCAAGTGACAACACTACAGATGGACACCACACAGGTTTTATATAAAAAATAAATGTTCTTTATATAGATTTAACACAAGACCATAAATGACAAAAATCCACAATACTGTTACTTAAAATGGTAGTTTTAGCTTAGTTCTCTTTAGTTCTTAAATGCAACACTTTTAGTTCAATGTACCTTTAGATACGACACGCAGGGCAACGAAAGTGTTGCAACGATGGTAATGCGATGAAAGTTTGGTGCCAAGAAATAAAGACGTGAAAATCTTCCTGATGCGGCACGCTTCTCCGAGGTTGCGAGAAGACTTGGCTCGATGCGTCAGCTTCAGCGGCGACACCCTTGTTCCGTGATGCGACGACAGCGGCCTTGGCAGCGACACTCTTCTCCGACATTGCGAAACGTTTCCGCTTGATGCGACAACTGCAGCGGCAACACCCTTGTTCCATGATGCGACGGCAGCAGCTTCTCCGTGGATGCGAGGCTCTTTTCTTGATGCGGTGCAATGCGACAGCTACAGCGGCGACAACCAAGATGAGACGCAGCGGCTGCGACGGCGACACGCTTCTTCCTCGATGCGAGATACTTCTCTTGATGCGGTGCAATGCGACAGCTACAGCGGTGACATCCAAGATGCGACGGCAGCGGCTGCGACACGCTTCTTCCTCGATGTGATACACTTCTCTTGATGCGGTGCAATGCAACAGCTACAGCGGCTGCAACGGCGACACTCTTCTTCGGTGTTGCGGGACGCTTCTCGTGATGCGGTGCAGTGCATCAGCTACAGCGGCGTCACCCTTGTTCCGGGATGCAGCGGCAGCGACGGTGACACGCTTCTTCTCCGTGAGTCGTGCTTCCACCTCCTTGCGACACGCAGTCCCTCAGAAGGCCCAAAACAGCAGCAGGCACTTCCAAAGAACTCTGGGGAGCTGGGGTTTGAAGTCTGTTGTGTGGTACTTTAAATTTTGGGACCACGTAGGAGGCATGGCCCTACCCTGCCTATTTCGGTATCAGCGAACCGCGAATGGCCAATGCGGTATGTACAAGTGTTTTGCATAACGTTTCATCGATAAATTCACTTTGTATACGATATTACACATTGACTTCGTGGGTTCCATTTTAGAGCGGTAGCCATCTTATGGTTGCCCTCACATAGGCTGCACATTAAGGACATGCACAGGCCTTCAGAACACATGTACCTTCTATTGACTTCTCTGTGACCTGTGCGAACTGGCTCCACTGCCCGAGGTCAGTGAAGTCTCACGAGCTCCCCTTCCTACGGCCACCTGTGATTAGCATCAGGGTTTGACACACCATAAAGCCTTTCATCCCACACAAGCCCCCGACTAATCTCTTTCACACCTGACTCTGCTTCCTGCTTTATCGCCTGTTTTACGAGGAGGAGGTGCCCGTGTTTATTGGGGTCTGCTGATATCTGATGAGGGATCTGAGCCTCGCTTGGTAAATAATTGTGGGCTGGCTGAACTGAAATGTGGGATGGTCATCATGACTCTGCCTTTTCGTTTGTAATGAATACATATGAATTACCATATCGTAAAACGAGGAATGTGTGCCTGAAGCATGATATTTTGTATATAAGGAGAAGACTGGTTTGGTAAGTTTGAGCAGTCTCCTGAGAACATACTCGTGTGTACTTCTAGGATACCTGTTACTGACTGCAGTCATAATAAAATCGATCTTTGACGCCACCACAAGACTCTGTGTTTCTGTGGTCCAAGACAGGAAGAACTCAAAGTCATAGGGTGCTACCCCTGGCACCGCTGGGTTCCTAAAAACCCCAGTACTTCAGTTGTCCCTGAGACTTCAGCAGGAGGCAAGCTCTTTTCCATGCCCTTGGAGATCCTTACACAAGTTGAATGGAAATGCACACAAACTCCTTTCTCCTTTCTTTGGCAGTCAGGCAACCACTGCAGGCCAATCCCTGAAGCAGCACTTCAGCTTAGGGATAGTCTCTCCTCAGTTCCTATTGGTTCCACTCCTCAGCAAAGGTTTCTTCTTGTTTCCCAAAGTGATCTAAAGTTCTTGGGTTGGGGTCCCAATATTTAGTTTTCGTTTGTTCTCTGAAGGCAGAGAGGCCTTTGCCAAGTCCAAACCAGTTCTGGTCAGTACTGGAGCACTTTGTTTGCATGACTCCTTCTTTCCTTTCAGAGTGCAGGGCAGAGACATCAGACGCACCACAGGGGGTGGAGCCAGCATTGTGGAGGGAAGGCACAGCCCTATTCAGGTCCCAGGTGCAGCTCCTCCCTCCCATCTAGATGCAGATCTCTCTATTCACAACTGGGCTGCCTCACCCTGTCTCCTGGAATTCCCCAGCCCTGTCACTCAAACTCCAGACAAGGAATACACAGCCTAGCAGAGGCAGGTTTGAATGGTTAGACAAGAAAATACCTACTTTCTAATAGTGGTATTTTCAAACACAGAATGTTAAAGCCAAGTTCACTGAAAGATGCATTTTATCATTCTGAGTTCAGGTATAATTAATTCGAATTTCAACCATGTTCCCTGAGTCAGTTAGGATTATAGAATTTAATAATCAAACTGCCCATTCTGGCCTATAGAGAACAGGTAGCCTTGCAATAGTGAAAATCGAAAATGGCTGTAATTCACTATTAGAATATGCCACACACACCAGGGCATGTCCTACCTTATACTTACAATGCACCCTGCCCTTGGGCCTACGATAGGGGTGTCTGATATGAAGAAAAGGGAAGGTTTAGGGACTGGCAAGTGGGTGCACTTGCCCAGTCAGCATGACAGTACCAGACTGCACGCAGGCTCTGCAATGGCAGGCCTTAGAAACACTTTTACAGGCTGCGTCTGTGGGTGGCACAACCAGTGCTGCAAGCCCACCAGCAGCATTTGGATTTACAAGCACTGGGCACTCCTGGTGCACTGTACTAGGGTCTGACAGGCAAACCAAACCAACCAAGCATGGAATCACTAATTCATACATCAATTTACAATAGGGAGCACTTGCACTGTGGCACTGGACGGCAGTGGCACAGTGCCCAAAGCATCTAACAGCAGCAAAAACACATGAGGCAACAGCAAAAATGGAAGGGAGACCCACGCCAAGGTGACAGGCCTAACACCTGTCCCCTCCATCTGAAATGTGGGGACAACTACCCTACCTCCTGGGAGGTTTCATCACTAAGGCGGAAAAATCTGCACAGACCATCAGCGTTGGTGTGTTCTGTACCAGGGCGGTGTTCCACCGTGAAATCCATCCCCTGTAGGGAAATGGACCACCTCAACAGCTTTGGATTCTCACCCCTCATCTGCAGCAACCATCTGAGGGGCCTGTGGTCAGTCTGAACCCGGTAGTGAGTCCCAAACAGGTATGGTCTCAGCTTCTTCAGTGCCCAGACCACAGCAAGTGCCTCACGCTCAATAGCACTCCACCTCTGTTCCCGTGGAAGTAACCATCTACTGATGAAGGCTACGGGTTGATCTAGGCCCTCCTCATTCATTTATGCCAAAACAGCCCCCACACAATGCTCTGAAGCGTCTGTTTGTACTATGAACTCTCTGGAGATGTTGGGTGCCAAGAGCACGGGCGCCGTCCACATGGCAGTTTTTAGGGCCTCAAAAGCTTTCTAACAGGTGTCAGTCCAAATCACTTTCTTTGGCTGCTTCCTGGAAGTCAGCGCGGTCAAGGGTGCAACAATGTTGCCATACCCCTTGACAAACCTCCTGTAGTAACCAGTGAGTCCTAAAAAGGCTCTCACCTCTGTCTGGGTTTTGGGCGGCTCCCAAGCCAGGATGGTTTCAATCTTGGGCTGTAGGGGCGCCACCTGGCCGCTCCCCACCTGGTGTCCCAAGTATACCATGGAACCCTGCCCGATCTGGCACTTACTCGCCTTGTTCCTGAGGCCTGCCCTCTGCAGAGCCATCAACACTTCCCAGAGGTGGCGCAGATGTTCTTCCTAACTGGTGCTGAACACTGCGATGTCACCCAGGTAGGCGGCACTGAACTCATCCAGTCCAGCCAACACCCGGTTGACCAACCACTGAAAGGTGGCAGGGGCATTCTTCATCCCAAAGGGCATCACCCGGAACTGGTAGTGCCCATCTGGTGTGGTGAATGCTGACCTCTCTCTTGCCCCATCAGTCAAGGCGATCTGACAGTACCCAGATGTTAGGTCAAACGTGCTGAGGTACCGTGCAGCCCCTCGCCGATCTAATTGCTCATCAGCTCTGGGGATGGGGTGCACGTCAGTCCTGGTGACTGAATTGAGCCCTCGGTAGTCCACACAGTGACAGAACCAGAGTTCTGGTGTGGCACTCGGTGCGGCAGCCTTTGGGACCAAGACCACTGGACTGGCCCAAGAACTGTTAGAGGACTCAATCATCCCTAACGCAAACATCTTGGAGACCTCCTCCTTGATGCAAGCTCTCACCCTGTCAGTCACCCTGTAGGTTTTGTGCCTTACAGGTGTACTATCCCCAGTGTCCACATCATGGACGCACCAATCAGTGACACCGGGAACCAGGGAGAACAGATCAGAAAACTGTCCCAGCAACTGGAGGCAGTCATTCTGTTGCTCAGGGGCCAGGGTGGAAGAGAGGTTGACATCATCCACTAACCCATCTTGCTCTGTCACCGACAGGAGGTCTGGAAGAGGTTCGGTCTCCTCCTCCATTCCACCATCTGTCGCTAAGAGCATGCCCACTTGGGACCTCTCCAAGTGGGGCTTCAGGCGGTTGACATGCAGGACCCTCAAGGGGTTCCTCTGAGACCGCAAGTCCACCAAGTAGGTAACCGGACTTTTGCGCTCCACAACCTCAAATGGCCTGGTCCACTTATCCTGGAACGCGCAGGGCTCCACTGGGGCCATGACCCACACTTTCTGTCCAGGCTGAAGCTCTACCAGAGTGGCATTCTGGTCGTACCACCGCTTCATCTCCTCCTGACTGGCTTCCAGATTCTCCTCAGCGAGGTGCCTGAAACGCCTAGTTTGGTTCCTAAAGCCCAGCATGTAGCTATATACATCCTGGGGAGGTTTCCTGGGAGATTGCTCCCAGCCTTCTTTAATCAAACTCAGAGGTCCTCTCACTGGGTGTCGATAGAGAAGCTCAAAGGGGCTGAACCCTAGAGATTTCTGTGGCAATTCACGGTACGCAAAGAGAAGGCATGGTAAGAGGATGTTCCACTTACACCACTTGGGTGACTCAAGACCCATAATCATATCCTTCAGGGTTCGGTTGAACCTTTCAACCAACCCATTTTCTTGGGTGTGGTGAGGAGTGGTAAACTTGTAGGTTACCCCACACTCCTGCCACAGGGACTTCATATACTTGGAAATGAAGTTAGTATCTAGGTCAGACACTACCTCGTGAGGGAAACCCACTCTGGAGAAAATTTCCATCAGTGCTCGTCCCACCATGGGGGCCGTCACTGTCCTCAGAGGTATGGCTTCCGGGTACCGGGTGGCATGGTCCACCAAGACCAGGATGAACCTGTTGCCCATGGATGTCTTGGGGTCCAGTGGCCCCACAATGTCAATACCCACCCATTCAAAGGGGGTGCTGACCACAGGGAATGGCTGGAGAGGAGCCTTGCGCTTCCTCCCAATCTTTCCACTTGCCTGACAAGTCTGACATGTCCTGCAGTAAGTGTCTGAACTCCTGCGCATTTGGGGCCAATAAAGGTGGGTGACAAGCCTCTCAAAGGTCTTGTCCTGCCCCAAATGTCCTGCCAATGGTACATCATGAGCCAGCCCCAGTAGGAAGGCTCTGAAGCGCTGGGGTACCACCAGTACACGGGCTGACCCAGGCTCAGCACCCTTAGGATTAGAATACAGGAGACCATTCTCCCAGTATACCCAATGTGACCCAGACTGATCACCTGCTGCCTGGTCTGCAGCCTGCTGCCACAGACCCACGAGAGAAGGGCACTTGTTCTGCTTCTCACAGAACTCCTCCCTGGAGGGTCCTTCTTCTTGCTACCAATGGGTCAGCTCAGGCAGGTCCCCCAATTCAGCTACCTGCTCCCCTGTAGGCTCCAGGGCATCCGCCTCAGGGTCTGCTCCCTCCTGGACCGTGGGAACTTCGGGGGCCGGTTTCCCGTGCCCCCTGCCTCCTCTCTCCAAGGTAGGTAACTGGGCCCCCCTCTCAGGCTCCAGGTCCTCTTGAGAACCCCTACTGGCTGCCATGGACCGTGTGGTGACACACACCCAGTCAGGCAGACCCAACATTTCCAAATGAGCACTCCGCTCCACCTTCGCCCAAGGTGAGCTCTCCAGATCGTTCCCTAACAAACAGTCAACAGGCATGGTGGGCCTCACAGCTACCTGAAGAGTACCAGAGACCCCCCCCCACCACTCAAAGGGAACCTGAGCCACCTTGCAGGGGCTCTCTGTGTTGTCAGCAGCAACAACTGGATAGAATGCATTGGGGACAACCTGCTCTTAGGAAACCAGGTGACACTTGACAGGTGTCAGACTGGCTCCTGTATCTTTAAGAGCCTCCACTCTATGGTCATTGATGGTCACCCACTGCCTGCATTTCTTAGTGTTATCAGGCAGTTGGGTCCTAGGGACCACCTCACAGTCTCCTAAAGAGACAAGGGGCATCTCTGCTGGCCTCCCCACCTTGGGCACCCATCTCCTAACCCAGGGCTACACTAGCCATCTGCCGGGGCTGCACTAGGGGGTGTAGTCTTCACAAACAGGTGGCACCTGGGATCATTCGCTCTATGACCCAGGTCCCCACACTTGTAGCATTTCAGGGGTCCCCCTTGAACAAGTGGACCTGTCGGGGTCCCTGACGGTTTCTGTTGGGGAGGCTGGGAACCTTTCCCTTGGTTCCCTTGGGGATTACCTTGGGGCCTTCTCTGGAACTCCCTCTGTTTACCCTTGTCCCCCCCACTCTTCTGCTGGGGACCCTGCCCACCTTTGGCTGAGTCTCCTACGTGACCCTTGTGGACCCTGGTACTGACCCAGCGGTCCGCCTCTTCAGCAAGCTTCCTAGGATTAGCCAGCCTACTATCAATCAGGTGCTGGCGCAGCTCTGGAAAACAATTACTTGACAAGTGCTCCCATGCAATCAAATCAAAGAGCCCCTGAATATCATCGACTTTGCTACCCTTCACCCACCCATCCAATGCTCTGCAGACAAAAGTGACATATTCCACCCAGGTACTATTCTCTATCTTCTTGCAACCCCTGATACAATTCAGGAGTTAAACCATACCTGGACATTAATGCATCCTTCATGTTGGGATATGAATTATAGACATCAGAAGGCAAGTCTAACAGTGTGTCCCGCCCTTCACTATGGAACCGCCCCCACAACCCCGCTCCCCAATCCTTCTCAGGGACCCAGTGGGAAGACATGGCTACCTCATAGGCCTTGAACTACTGCCCAATATCATCACTCTTAAAACATTCTTTCACCACATTTTTGGGAATATACACCCTGGATTCAACAGGCAATGACGGTGTGTTGCCACCAGAGGGAGTAATCTCTAAGCTCTTGGCCTTCAAATCCAGCTCCCTCAAAACCTTTTCATGTTCAAACTGCATTTTCTTCTCTTCTATGGCTAACTTCCTAGTTTGCATTTCACATTCCAACTGCTCGTTTAACTTGAGCTTGGTCAGCTCCATCTCATGCCTCCTGCATCTTTTTCTGTCCTCCAGCTCCTCTAGAGACAGACTCTTGGCAGAAACACTGCTACCTGCAGGGGAAGGTGCTCTCCTTCCTCCTGGACCCAATGGCCCACCCAGCTGCCTATCGGCATTCTCATCCCCTTCCTCATTCTCAGGGGCATTCCTAGCTTCTACCCAGGCCCTCAGCGCCTTTTAGAATTCTACCTTCCTGTTGAGCCCAACAATGGAAACATTGAATTTCTTGCAAAAGTGCTTCCGCTGCTATACTCTGTAGCTATCCAGTTTCTCCTCTTCCCGCTCCAATTCAACAGAGGCGATGGACGCTGTGTCCTCCATGATGGTTAAACTTGTCAAAAATAGGAAATCCCAAAAAGAAATCTACCAAAAGTATGTGGTTGCGTTTTGGTCTGCACTCACTAGTAGTGTTCACCAATCACTGTACATGAGTCACAAATGCAAGTCCAGAGTCCTCACCGCTGACCACCAATGTTAGATTTGGGGGTCTCTAGTTGGCATAGGTAGGTACATGTGGCAAATAGGGACCCTTGCGTCTGGTCAGGGTAAGCGGCTACACTCCTAAAATAACCCCTGCTCACCCCCTTGGTAGCTTGGCACGAGCAGACAGGCTTATCTCAGAGGCAGTGTGTAAAGCATTTGTGAACACATACAGTAATAAAGTGACAGATGGACACCACACAGGTTTTATATCAAAAATAAGTATTCTTTATACAAATTTAACACAAGACCATAAACGACAAAAATCCACAATACTATTACTTAAAATGGTAGTTTTAGCTTAGTTCTCTTTAGTGCTTAAATGCAACACTTTTAGTTCAATGTACCTTTAGATGCGGCACGCAGGGCAACGAAAGTGTTGCAACGATGGTGATGCAATGAAAGTTTGGTGCAAAGAAATAAAGATCTGAAAATCTTCCTGATGCGGCACGCTTCTCCGAGGTTGCGAGAAGACTCGACTCGATGCGTCAGCTTCAGCGGCGACACCCTTGTTCCGTGATGCAACGACAGCGGCCTTGGCAGCGATACTCTTCTTCGACGTTGCGAGACGCTTCCGCTCGATGAGAGAACTGCAGCGGTGACACCCTTGTTCCGTGATGCGACGGCAGCAGCTCTGACGGCGGCACACTTTTCCGTGGATGCAAGGTGCTTTTCTTGATGCAGTGCTATGAGACAGCTACAGCGGCGACATCCAAGATGTGACGGCAGCAGCTGCGATGGCGACACGCTTCCTCCTCGATGCAAGACACTTCTCTTGATGCGGTGCAATGCGACAGCTACAGCGGTGACAACCAAGATGCGATGGCAGCGGCTGCGACGGTGACACTCTTCTTCCTCGATGCGAGACACTTCTCATGATGCGGTGCAATGCGACAGCTACAGCGGCTGCGACGGCGACATGCTTCTTCGGGGTTGTGGGATGCTTCTCGTGATGTGGTGCAGTGCGCGTCAGCTACAGTGGCATCACCCTTGTTCCGGGATGCGACGGCAGCGGCTGCGACGGCGACACGCTTCTTCTCCGTGAGTCGCGCTTCCAGCTCCTTGCGTCCCTCAGAAGGCCCAAAACAGCAGCGGGCACTTCCAAAGAACTCTGGGGAGCTGCGGTTTGAAGTCTGTTGTCCCTAAGACTTCAGCAGGAGGCAAGCTCTTTTCCAAGCCCTTGGAGATCCTTACACAAGTTGACTGAAAATGCACCCAAAGTCCTTTCTCCTTTCTTTGGCAGTCAGGCAACCACTGCAGACCAATCCCCCAAGCAGCACTTCAGCTTAGGGATAGTCTCTCCTCAGTTTCTTCTGGTTCCAATCCTCAGCAAAGGTTTCTTCTTGTTTCCCAAAGTGATCTAAAGTTCTTGGGTTGGGGTCCCAATATTTCCTTTGTTTTCTTAAGGCAGAGAGGCCTTTGCCTAGTCCAAACCAGTTCTGGTCAGTCCTGGAGCACTTTGTTTACATGACTCCTTCTTTCCTTTCAGAGTACAGGGCAGAGACATCAGAAGCACCACAGGGGGTGGAGCCAGCATTGTGGAGGGAAGGCACAACCCTATTCAGGTCCCAGGTGCAACTCCTCCCTCCCATCTAGATGCAAATCTCTCTATTCACCACTGGGCTGCCTCACCCTATCTCCTGGAATTCCCCAGCCCTGTCACTCAAACTCCAGACAAGGAATACACAGCCTAGCAGAGGCAGGTTTGAGTGGTTAGAAAAGATGTATTTTATCATTCTGAGTTCAGGCATAATTAATTCGAATTTCAACCATGTTCCCTGAGTCAGTTAGGATTAAAGAATGTAATAATCAAACTGCGCATTCTGGCCTATGGAGAACAGGTAGCCTTGCAATAGTGAAAAACGAAAATGGCTGTAATTCACTATTAGAACATGCCACACACACCAGGGCATGTCCTACCTTATACTTACAATGCACCCTGCCCTTGGGCCTACCATAGGGGTGTCTGATATGAAGAAAATGGAAGGTTTAGGGACTGGCAAGTGGGTGCACTTGCCCATTCAGCATGATAGTACCAGACTACATGCAGGTTCTGCAATGGCAGGCCTTAGACACTTTTACAGGCTGCTTCTGTGGGTGGCACAACCAGTGCTGCAAGCCCACCAGCAGCATTTGGATTTACAAGCCCTGAGCACTCCTGGTGCACTGTACTAGGGTCTGACAGGTAAACCAAACCAACCAATGATGGAATCACTAATTCATACATCAATTTACAATAGGGAGCACTTGCACTGTGAACACATACAGTAATACAGTGAAAACACTACAGATAGACACCACACAGGTTTTATCAAAATAAGTATTCTTTATATAGACTTATCACAAGACCATAAACGACAAAAATCCACAATACTATGATCAATAATAATTCTTCAAATGGTAGGATTAGTTAAAAAATAGGTTATTCACTTAAAAGCAGTCTTTAGCAACAGATAACCCCAACTGGAGTTATCACGACGTCGAGGTCAAAGAAATCCCAAAGTACGGTGCCGACCGGAGTCAAAACAGACCCACAAAGAACAGTACCTTGAAAAGAAAAAACAAAGACAGCTCACGGCATCGGGGAGATGTGGTGTCATTGGCGCGTTGCGGCGTCGGTTCCTTGCTTCAGGGGAGATAATGCGTCGGGACCTGGATGCTTGCGCAGGCAGGTGAGGCGTCGGTTCCTGACCAGAGAGGAGTTGACATCACTATGGCGCTGAAACCACGGTTCTGTACAATGTCACGATGTCGATGGATTCTTGACCACCCACGTCGACATTCGACTCCGCGATGATGTCTGCTTTGGAGTTGATGCGGCACAGCAGCAGGCGTCGGGCCGGCGTCGCAAGTCGGAGCAGCGCTCACGGCTATGGCAGGCTTGGGATGTTGTTCGCTGGCGTGGATGTGGCACGGCGGCCGGCGTCGGGTCTACGTTGAAAGACGGAGCAGCGTTCATGGCTTTGTTGCAGATTACGGCGTCGCTCACTGGCGTCAGTGTTGCAGATTCCTTCTGTAGGCCTAGGACAGCAAGTTCCAGATGCAGGCAAACAGAAAGAGTGAAGTCTGGTATTCCTGAGACTTTGGTCAGGAGGCAAGCTCAAATCAAGCCCTTGGAGTAATATTCTGCAAGATGATGAAAGTTCTTTAAAAGTTACTTCTCCTGTCCTTGGCAATGAAGACACCACTGCAGGCCAACAAAGCAACACAGCACACTGGCAGGGGGGGCAGTCCAACTCCTACAGCTTTCTTGGTTCTTCTCCTTGGCAGAGGTTCGTCTTGTTGTTCCAAAACTGATCTAAAGTCTTGGGGTCTGGGTCCCCATATTTATACTACTAAATCCTTTGTCCTCTGAATGCAGAGGGGCCTTTGCCTGGTCCAAACCAGTTCTGTGCAGTCCTGGAGCACTTTTATAGGACTCCTTCTTTCCTTTGACAGTGAGGGTAAGGGACATGAGGTGGAGCCAGCATTGTGCAAGGCAGGCACAGCCCTATTTAAGCCCAGGTGCAACTCCTCCCACCACTCTACATGCAGATAGGTCTATTCAGCCCTGTGCTGATTCACCCTGTATCCTGGAATCCACCAGTCCCTGTCACTCACAAAACCAGACACACAATACACAACCTAGCAGAGGCAGGCTTGGACAGTTAGGCAAGAAAATACCTTCTTTCTAAAAGTGGTATTTTCAAACACAGAATGTTAAAACCAACTTCACTAAAAGTATTTTATCATTCTGAGGTCAGGCATACTAAACTCGAATTTCTACCATGTTCCCTGGGTCAGTTAGGATTATAGTATGTTATGATCAAGCTGCCCATTCTGGCCTATGGGGAAGAGGTAGCCTTGCAATAGTAAAAAACGGAAATGGCTGTAATTCACTATTAGGACATGCCACACACACCAGGGCATGTCCTACCTTATCCTTACAAAGCACCCTGCCCTTGGGCCTACCTTAGGGGTGTCTGATATGAAGAAAAGGGAAGGTTTAGGGACCGGTAAGTGGGTTCACTTACCAAGTCAAAATGGTAGTCACAGCCGGCACACAGGCTCTGCGATGGCAGGCCTGAGACACACTTTACAAGCTGCTTCTGTGGGTGGCACAATCAGTGCTGCAAGCCCACCAGCAGCATTTGATTTACAGGCCCTGGGCACACATGGTGCACTGTACTAGGGTCTGACAAGTAAATCTAATAACCCAATCATGGAGTCACTAATCAATACATCAATTTAACAATAGGGAAAGCATATGCACTTTAGCACTCATCAGAAGTGGTAAAGTGCTCAGAGTCATAAAACAGCCAACAAGAGGTCAGAAAAAATACAGGAGGAAGGCAAAATGTTCAGGGATGACCCTGCAAAAAGTACCAAGTCCAACACCAAATACAACATAACAGGATCTCAAGCGCAGAGAGGGGGGCGAAAACAAAGGGAACTAGGACAACGGGAGGGGGGCGTGAGCATGGAAAACACAGACCACGGGAGGGGGTCGGGAATAAAAGGAATGCGCGCGGACAACGGGAGGAAGGAGACACCATGAAAGAGATTATGGCCTTACAGCCAAAGATTTTAAAGCGAAGGAACCCAGTTCAAGCCTGGGCGTGCGATTCACATCAGTTAATTTGGGCAAAGCACTTAATCTTCCTGTACCAAACCAAAAACAAACTCTCGGAAACATGCTCCGGCAGTAAACGCCTCCTAAAGATAAGAAATTGCTTCACGACAGCCGAAAAGCAGACAATCCAGTCCGAATGGGCCGGAGGAAAAGGGGAAAGGGCGGATACCAAAAAGCCTCAGTTTCAATCGGAGGCCACCGTTTTACATAAACGATGACGCTAGCCAATGAAAATGAGGGGTGGAGCTTCAAGTCTCCTTCTGAAATCTCCTCATCCACCATATGTCTTGAAGAGTGAGCAACGCATGCGTGCTGCAACGCTAGGCGAGACCTAAAAATGGGTCAGTTATGAGTGCAAAAATGTGATCTATTCATGTTTTGGGCCATTTCCTGTGACAGGCACTAGGCCTACCTACTCAGGTGAGGTACCGTTTTTATTAAGAGGTTTAGGGGAATGCAGGGTGGAGGAACTTTCCATCACAAAAAGTTTTTCTTAGTCAAAGTTTGAGGTTTGCAAGGGAATCAGGTAACTGGTGACAGCCACACAAGTCACCTCACCCTGAATTACCCCAGGTGCAAGTTTTGTCAGTTTCCATAGATGCAGGCTGAGGTAGGGCCCGAATTCTCAGCTACCTACTTTTAAAACAAAGGAACAGTTTTCGATGGGAAAATGTATCCACGTTGTGTTTTGTGCCACTTCCTGTCGTTGGCATTAGGCCTACCCACACAAGTGAGGTTCCACTTTCATTGGGAGATTTAGGGAAATACTGGCTGGAAGGAAGTTTGTGGCTGCCCACAGATTCCAGAACTTTCCATCACAAAAATTTGAGGAACATTTATTCTGTATCCAAAGTTTGAGGTTTGCAAGGGATTCAAAAACTAGTGGGAGCCATACAAGTCACCCTACCCTAGATTCCCCCTAGTTTAAATTTTTTTACAAGTTTCCCTAGGTGTCGGCTGACTTAGGGCCCAGAATCCACAGCTACCCACATTGGGAAAAAAGGGTCCCTTTTTCAGTGGAAAAATGTTATGTGTCCATGTTGTGTTTTGGGCCGTTGCCAATCACAGACACTAAGCCTACCCACACAAGTGAGGTACCATTTTTATCAGAAGACATTTGGAAGCATAGGTATGTACAATACTTGTTATTACTATTTTGGACTTTGCTACTTTTTTGACTTCCAAATGTAAGCCTGTGTGTAAAAATAAAGACAGTTTGAAAAATACCCCTAAATCATATAGTAGTACGAGTACCCACAATTTCAGAGATGTACAAAGAACCACTACTCCTAAACTCCATATCTTGTGCCACTTTCAGAAATGAATATGTTTACTTTATACCCATCTTTCACTCTACATATTTCGCAATATGAATTGGTCTATACTCAGTACACAGTGAAAAACAATTCTACAGTGCAACATATTTTTTGACTCTGGGTACCTTGGATTCTTAGCGAACCTACAATTCCAATATAATGCTGCAACTAAAAGGGTCTTGCGGACATAATGGTATATTGCTTTTGTAAAACGACTATTGTGACAAAAAGTTATAGATGAAAACATTGTCATAAATGTCAGTTTTTTTCTACTCATTTTCAATATTTCTTTTTTTCAACAGTTCTTTGAGAAAACCTTAAGGGATCTACATATTGCTGAATTTTTAATTGTGTCTGCTTTACAGAAATCTATATTCTGGATCACCCATTGGTTACACACTAGTTTCTACCACAAACTGGAAGTAGGTTGAGGGCAAACAAATAGGAAAATGGGCTACCTCTTTGAAAAATGCCTACACTCTGTTAAAAACATGTTTTTTATTTCAATTGTGCATGTTCCTGAAAGCTGAAAAGATGGTGACTTTAGCAAAGCAAACTGTTCACTGATGCCTTGTTTAGGACATACATTTTTATCAGTAGCTCTTTTTTCCTATTTTCCCCCCAAAAATAAAAATCTAGCTATGTTTTGCTTATTTTCTTGCTTCCCTTCTGGGGAATCTACAAACCCTGAGTACCTTTAGAATCCCCAGGATGTTGGAAAAAGGACACAAATGTGGTGTGTATACCTTATGTGGAAAAAACATTATGGAACCCTAAGTACAAACTACCTGAATAGTCAAAAGGGGATCAGCACTGTGGGGGGCAGGCGTTAAGGGGTTAAATTGACGTGAAAAGACTTTATGCCTATGCATTTATTCTCTCATCACAACTTCTCATTAAGTTTCTGAACTAACACCTAATTTTATTTCATTCTAATTTATTTTGGATTAGGGAAATTCCTTTATGGAACAAGCTTGCTGCATTATTACGTTAGTATCTGTTATTTTTTACCAACAGTGTATTTTTCCTAATATTGAAATATCAATTACTGGATTATAGTAATTTCTGATGCTGATGCTTAAAAGACTATTACCTATTGAATAAATAATTAAACCTTGAGAAATTAACAAATAAAACACTTTAACTCACACAAATTCTCTTTATTGGCTTTATTAAAGTTCTAATGATTTTATTACCCAGTGGCGGGGGTTAGTTAATGTTTACACCCGAAGAATAATGCATAGAAAACCTGTTCCATTAAGTGGTAGTGAGAGGATAGTTTATTTCACAGAAGAGGAAGGAGGTGAAATATATTGCCAAGGTCGCTTAAGTTCAAAGTCCGAACTGAAAGACTGGAAGAGTCCGCAATTTCGAAGGCAGCTACATAGTGTGAGTATCAAAAGGGTTATGTATCAGAATTGTCTTTATTGAGAGGTTGTAATTGTGTTGAGGTTATGTGTCTATGCGTTTGATGTTGAGCAGTTGGATTTATCTGTCTCAGGTTTCTCCAAGATCCTAGGATAGTTAAGAAAGAATAATTTGTGGTGTTATTTTTCTGCTGAGGTTTTGTGGTACAGGTTCGTGAGATGCCATCAACCGCATAACTGAGATATTGACTACAAAAAAATGTTTTGCTTGTACTAAAATTGATTGCTGTTAGTGGAACCTATTGAGCAAAGGAGAAACTGTATCAGTCAGGGTGATTTATCGCTGGTCGATATTTAGAATGTGTGTATGTGTGTAATGGAAGTTGGAAGGTGTTAGGATGTTATTTCTGATGGATTCCTAGTGTGAATGAACTACTTTGAATTCTTTAGTGAAGCAGACCAAAGTTATTTGCTTATTACACTTGCTTTAAGTTGTAGAATTTGGGTACAAGAAAATTGTAAAGGACGGTGAACCAATGCAAGAAGTGAGAATTACATCAGAGTGTGATGGGCTGTGACAGGTCAATTGTTTTAAAGTGCCATGCTAGGACTGGTTGGCAAATCAACTAATGTTATACTGTGATAGGCTTATTGAAGAAGGATTGTGTTGGGATTGAAAGAGATTATTGATGAATAAGGAACTGTAAATTGAATAAAAATATTGAAATTTACTGAGATGATAATTGGTCATTAATTGTTACATTTTTGCAATTATGAAATGTTTGAAAGCTTTTAGAGATTTGAGGAGAAGTAATGTACAAATCCCAGTCGGTGTGAGAACAGGCTCCACAGGAAGGTGTGCCAGGTCATTACATGGCACCAACTGTAGAGCTTCATACATGTTTGTGGCTTCATCAATGGCACAAGATCACTGAAAATGAAGTTTCCACAATATGTTACTTTTAATTTTAAAATGATTGAACATTTGAGGGAAAAGTTACATTAAATGAAACCACCTCCTAGACTCACACAGTACAAAGCATTACATTCCTGGGAGCGAGCACCTCATGTCAAAGATAAAGGTATCAGAATAAAGCAAATATGGCAGTGTGAAATGACACAGTTGCTCAATGGGGCAAAGGACAGAGATGGAGGAAATGCATAGTTGAGAGAGTAAGGATGTACCCAGTAATATTGATAGGAAAGCTTAAAAAGAATTGGAAACAGGAAAATGATGACGAGGAGTCTGCAAGAGAAACTGAAAATGATAGTGTTTTAGGGGTATACATTTAAGATGCTTTGTTGTCCTCCCAACCATTACCACATGTGCTCCTATAGCAGGCACAGAAGGTGTTAAAAGCACTAGTGACACACTAGCTACAGGTTCTGTTGACCTAAAAATGTAGACTGAGAGACCACTTCCAGCCCTTTTGATTGCAACTGCACCTGTCAAAGCAACTCTTACAGTAATTACTCCAGTTGGTATTGCTTCTATTGTGGCTATCCCGCACGAGTGTCACAAGTTGTATCAGTTCAGACACAAGCAGTTCCTGTAGCAACTGCACCAATAGATATTATACAGAATGCTAATGTTCCAGGTGCTGTAGGAGGGGTAGCAGAGACAGAGTTAATACAGACGTTGCAAATCTCATAAATTGTTGCCTGGACCCCACCACAAAATGTTCCATCATTAAGAGTAGTGAGAGGAATTGTTTTTACAACACCAATTGTACAGGCAGAGTGGACCATTTGACGATGCGGTTCTCCTTCATGGTTTGAGGAAAATCCTGAAAATAAAGGAACAGGAGATACAGAGATACCGACTATTTGTCAGGAAAGGGTGAGATCTCTTACCACATTTGATCATGGAACTGGAAGAAATTAGTAGAGGATGTTTAGTAATTTCACATTTGAATCAATATCAGGAAAATGAACTGATATACCTAAGTAAAGAAATTGCAAGACGTGCAGCTGGCACACATGATAAATTGACAGAATTGGCAGGGAAATATGAAATTGATCTCTCTGAGTGTTCTTTTACAGAAAAGCATTAGGGTACAGTTAGATGACGAAGCTATTGTACCATATATCATTGGTATTATTGCATCACACGAGTACATAAAGCCAAATGTAAATATGTTTGTAGCCTAACCAAACGTAAAAGGATGGAGCCAAAATGATGCTACTCCAGTAGCATTTTCTCAATATACTCAGAGACATTTTTCTTCATTAACAAAACGTAAAATCAATAGATCAAAGAACCAATGATTTTATTCTGCATTTTTAGACTTGAACCCAGCCATTTAAATATGTAATTCTCAATATAGTAGGGTCAAACCAATGATCCTTTCAGTGATCGATAAATATAGGTTGACAGATGCTTATTGTAGCAATAACTACTGCCACCACCAGCCTGGGTCAATGCACTGCAGGCTGTTTATGCTGCTATATGCTTCCCTCAGCAAAAGGGTGCTATGTGTGATTAATTGTATGTTGTAAAATATAATACTGCTGAAGTTAAGTATCTTCATTGATATGATTCCAAGTGAGGAAATGATTCATGGGGAGCAGATTTCACAGACGCCACAACAAAATAGAAACATCTTGGACCTACTTCCAGGGAGTCGAGGGACAATTAATTAGCTTAACATTATTAAAGTCTGAAGACTACATGCAACTGTCCTGGGTGAAATTCATTGGGCAGGCAGTGTTGCTCTTGTGTTTTTGTGTAATTGCACAGATAGGTCCCCAGACAGCCGTGGGTGTTTTTGGAGTACAGGATAGTGATGCCATAATGGGCAACAGATTTTTGTCGTTCATTCTAATTAAAAATCCTATAGATGCAGCTCACAAAAGGAAAACAAAGCTGTTCTGGATGGAACAAATGCATATTTGTGACTTATGAATGCAATTAAGTTGGAAAATGAAATAAATGAAATAAGTAATTTTGTCCTTAGAACCGTGTTGAACATAGTAATGGTGAAGAGCACACGTCTAATGGTGCTTGGATGAAAAAAGAAGCAGAAACGTTTTTGACCATAAATATGCATCCATGGATGAAAATCGCTGCATTTACACCTGCGAGATATCCCTGAAAGAATATCTAGCAGGCGTAGGTGCATTTACAACTCCACAACTGTAAGCAATGACTGCATACAATTATATGGTAAGTACACGCAACACAAAGGGTGGGAAGTGGAGGAACAAGGCATGGTTTCCATGTGATTTTGTGAAATCCTCCAAACTCCCGAGTATGTGGGTGTTCACAAACCCATCTTCGAACCTTTTCCAGCAAGGAAATGCTCAACGTTTTCCATTTTCTCCATTGGAATATTATTTCCCCCAGGGATAAAAAAAAAAGTGTGCAGTTGCACATCAGGACTGTATTTCCTAAAAGAATTATCTAGTGTATACCATTCATCACTGAGGAAAAGACAACATGTAAAAATGTTACTTGACATTGCCAATCGTATGTCTGGAAACATTCTGCAGGCTCAGCTTTCTTGGTGTATGCCTGACAATATTTGTGAACTGTAGAAATTAGTAAATCTGCATTAGTCGTTAGTAGTAGTACTACTGGGTTCCGATTTACCATTGAGGAAGTTAAATAAATTACGAAAAATGTGCTACCTAATAATAAAGCGATGTGCTTTAATGTTAACATAAAAATGCATAATATTTATTAAAAGTGCAAAAGAGAAAATGCTGCTTATTTCTGCTGAAAGCTCTCATTTCTATTGTTCTCGCATTGCTAGGCCTCACTATTCTTTGATTCTTCTCTATCCCTTTAAGAATACAAATGCTTTTAGGAAAAGATGATTTACCATTATAACTGAACTGTAGAACCTGACCTTTGTGAAATATGCTGTTTCCTGAAAATTGTATTTCTCTTTTCCTCATACTATATTTCTTCACTGTATTTCGATTGTTTTGTCTGCCACATATTCATAATGAACAGGCGTAATAATTAAAATAAATTGCATACTGCAGCTTAAATTTCGTGATCTAACCAGGACATACCAAATTTTAAATGTTTCATTTTATAGAACAGCTCATTATTACACGATGGGATACTAAGCAGGTAAAAGAGTAGGCTTGAAAAAAGGTTCTCATGAGAAGATTCGTAGATGTATCTTTTTGTAATAAGCTGTAGCCACATCTGAGTGACTTTATGTGGACATGGACGTTTATAATGTGAATCGAGGATGAAGACGATGGACCTTTGGAAGATATTCCTCCATCGGATGTTGATGACATAGTCACATGTTTTTGCAACACGTTTAGTGGCATTTCTATATTAGAACATTGGAATGTGGAGCGCTCTATTGAAGACAATGGAGTGTTCCGTGCTTCTACGGGCCAGTAAAGGCCCGCAGAGCAACATTTCAACGTTGTTTTCACAAAGAATTAAACCCCCTCACCCTCCGAGAGGCATTTGTTTTATTTGTTAGAATATTCTGCCCTCTAGTGGCAGAATGTTCCGATAGCCTTATAGTCCTTCGTAGCTGGGCTATACCGGCTTTTACAGTCCCGCTCCCTTGTTAAAGGCCCTCGCCTTCGGCTCAGGCCTTTAACGTTGGAGTGGGCCTTTAATAGCTGGTATAGCCCGCTATGGTGGGCTATAAGGCTATATTATGTGTTCCTAGCTAGAGAGGCAAGGCATTCTGTCCACTCCTATCCTGCCATGGCCCTTAGCACTTTATTGTGTTAGCTCAAATTACCATAAGCTTTTGCTATTAGTGATTTTCTTTGATTTATCCTTGCTCTAAATGAGGAGACTTCTATTGATATGTCAATCATAGCATACATCTGTGGTTCTTTCCTTCTACCTGTCTTAACAGTTGCTACTGCAGCTGTTCTGAGAACTCGGCTGAGTCTCAAGAACTACTGTTTATGGGGTGTTCTACCTTTTCTTAGTTATTTGCTTTACAATTTACTTGCTCTTTTCCGAAAGGAACTCTTTATGGGTTCTCGTTAGGATAGGTCCATTAGATCAGAATAGGGACAAAATTCTGAATGGAACACGCTGTTATTTTCTGTGCTTGTTCTAACTAAACTTATTTTCGATAATTTCTGTGATTGGATTTATTTGACTAATCTGAACAAAAGGAACAAAAATACTGACTAATCTATTAAAGAGAACATAAACTTTTAAAACTTCAGCAAACCTCTCTTTATTGTCTGAAAATCATGTGCAAATATGATGCCTATTTTGTGTGATGCTCCATTCTAATACAATGTTTCACTCACTTAGGAAGACGTGGAAATTCCAGGTTCTCTAAATAAAGTTTTAAAGTGACGTTACTTGTGTAAATGTTTACACAATTACCGCGCTCGCATTATTTATGTGAGTTGGACACTGTTGTGATTTGTCATGGTTGCTATACATCCTCTCCATAGTTCCCAGTTCCCTGCAGCTCAGCCAGTGTGTGTGTGTGTGTGTGTGTGTGTGTGAGAGGTCACGGAATGTTGATAAATGCCTGGTTGGTGTGAATGTCATTTGGTGAGAGTGGGCTGAGAATGGTGGAGCATTACCCCAAACCAGTAACTAAGTGGTGTCTCCTTGAATAAACCTACATCATGTAACCTTCAGAAAGATTTGTCCTTATTTACAACACTGGTGATGATTCAGAAATGGAACCACGCTTGAGGAATGAAGTGAAAGGAGATGGGTACTGAAGAAACTAAAAGGAAAATAAATTGAAGACTGAAGGAAAGAGAAACACTCTGGAAGCCCCACTACTGTCTTTTACATCAGACAGCCTACAGTCAAAAGAAGTGCTGAATGTTTTATCTGTGTAATTTGAGTGAACCGGCACCATCGAATTTAGGTGAACTGGCAGCATTTAATTGGAGTATATTTGGAGTGAACTGGCAACGTTTGATTGGAATACACCAGCAATGTGTAAAGAGATACTAGATGATGAAAGAGAACCTCATGGAGATTTGACCCTCTGCTAAAGTGTAGCAGATGGGTGCATCAAGGGGTGCGTCACCCTGAATTTTGTAGTGGTTGTGAGCACAACATTGGTGAGCCACACAACACTGGTGAACTACACAACACTGGTGAGCCATTGAGGACTGCTGGCCTGAAGGTGGGTTGCTGAGCCCTATGTGTGTCCCTGATGGGATAAGAGGATTGCCGACAAAGCGAACCTGATGGTAGCAGTGCGACATGCAGTGTGCAACTTAAAAAAAGGCCAGCAGCGAGTGGTGAGAGTTTTTGGAGACCAAACATGGTACTTACTCACTTTTAGGGATCAAACCAGTGGTGTGTGCATCCGCGATTAAGATTCATTTGCGAGATTTTGCTCTTGCCCCATTCTGAGCGGTTGGGGCACGAGCATTCAGACGCTGAATGTTTTCATTTGCAGGTCCAACACCGTTACACTTCCGTTGAAGAACATAGTCTGACTGTTCATCTGTGCGTATTTAAGCAGACCACCCTCTTAGTCCGCAGGCTGTCTGATGGATTAAGACACTGGTGGGGCTCAGGGCATCTACCTTTCCTCTTCATACATCTTTTATTTTCTTCTTAAGGCTTGCATCCCTTTTTTCAGTGTAGGTTCATTTCCAGTCATCACCAGTGTTGTAAACAAAGATATCTTCGTGTAAGTAGGAAGTCAGGTAGCCAATCATGTAGATCATAAAAAGTAGAGTTATTGTAGAAGTTATGTATTAGATTACAGATTATAAGTAAGATGGTAAATGCCCACTCTCTCCAACTGACATCCATGCCCACCAGGCACTCATCAACATTCCATTCCATCAAACTCACACTGGCTGAACAGCAGGGAACTGGGAACTATGGAGGGAATGCTTAGCAACAACACAGGTTACAACAAGTACGACCGAACAACTGTGACAAAGGGAGTAAGCAAGTATGAAAAAGAACCTACAAGAGTGAGATGAAGGAGCAGGGAGTGTCTGGTGGTGGATGAAAGAGCCATAAGGTAAAATCAAGACTATGTAGCCTTGGCATTCGATTCCTCCAATAGTCATAGCACCCGGGGGCTTCTGAGCAAACCTTTGGGCACCATCACCCCTTGTTTTACATATTAAGCACTGAATAGAAGTATTTGATAAAAGAATCAGTGAGTTAATCTAATATGGGAGAATGAAAGATGGGTACACACTTTACTATTGTGGTTAAATCGTAACATTAGCCAGAGCACTGCCATTTGCCTGCTCCAACTTTCTGCCCTGCACTTGGAAACAAATATAATATTTCTGTTCCTGATGTTTTTTTATAGACTTAAGCAGTGAATAAGAATGAGCAAAGCTTAAACTTTGTCTTTGAAGTTGGGAAACATTCCCTTTGTAAAGTCGGGCAAAATTTGACTACTCGCCTCTCTTCGACTGAGACAGGTTTTTGCGTCTATGTCACAGAGATGCCATGCAGCCAAATGTCCTGCCAAGTAGGGATTTCAGGTTGCATAGAACTGGTTTTAGAGTGTCCACTTAAAGCTACCCCAAACGGCAAATACCAGAAAAGTCATGAACATCTGTTCTCCTCACCTGAAGTCCCACCTCTTGACAGGTTGAAAAAAACATATTGGATGAAATTGGATGAAATTGCATTAAGCATGATCACAATTGATCTAGTGTTACTACACATAGTTTTCCAGACTGTGGAAACACCTAATCTGGTTTTACTAGCCAGTAATTCCGAGGTCACATTTGGCTTTCAAAGCAACAGAAGTCAGGCTTCATTTCGGTCCCTGACAAAGATTTTCTTTTGGAAGACGAAGAATGGAATACTCCCCTTGGCCAAAACAATTGTTCCATTTCCGTCTACTGCCCTCCCAGACCCCGTCTTTCAACTTCCAGTCTACAGGTAAGCTACTGCTTCCATTTACTACTTCCTCTGAGCAGGTTGTAAATGGGAGAATTAAATCCCTCAGAATACGGAAATCCATCTAGAATTCTGCACATTTACATCCAGTTCCAAAGGTTTAACTCGCAGTATGTGGAATTCCACCTACATCGTAATCAGGGCCACAGCGTGAGACTTCTGATGGGTGGGACATGGGTGGGATATGCACATCACCCATTTCTTGCATACTTGAAACACCATCTCAAAATCTGACAGGATAGTAATAGAAGGGTGAGTGAGTGGCCATGCATGGCAGAGATCTGCTGAGCTGGCCTACTCACAGCTATGTGCATTCTCTCACTCATGAATTCCTCAGACCACTATCCAATGTATCTATTCACTAGCCTCTGCTTATCCATTCATTCACCCATTCATCCATCAATTCACATATGGGTGCACCAAGTCGTCCGCCTGTCCAAATTGTTGTGAGCCCAAGAAAGGAATAATCACGGTCTAGAATGGAGCCAGGGATGAAGATGGGTGAGGTAATGCACCAACAGGCCTCATGTGGATTGTTGAGTTGAAAACAGGAAGGAGTGAATTCTTTATAAGGTGCATGCATCGCCAAAACTGCAATAAAAAAAGCAATCAGAGATGGATCAAATAATAGGTGAGTTAAGGTACATATGCAGGTCTCTGGCAGCTGTGTTATTTATCCTTTGCTAGAGGATTGTTAATGATAACCAGAAACCCCCCTGAAAAACTTTCATGTTGCTGAGCTTTGCTCCATGTTTCCCCTCCCTGTGTTCCCCTGTTGCTGGGTTGTGTTTTCTCCCAGCGAGTGTCTCCCTGTGGCCGGGCTTTGCTCCGCCGACCGCTGACACCGGACTTCATTTCCCAGCAGCCCCGCTGCTACCGAGGACGCCGACGACGCTGGTGACGAGCGCCAGGGGGCGAATAAAGAGCGGGGCGGAACCTCGTCCCGTGGGACGCGCGCGGGACACGCCGGGAGAAGCCCGGGACAAGGGCGGAACCGTCTGTGGCCGTCAGAGGCCAGAGGAGGCCAGGCTGGGCCAGCCCCTTGATATTTCTAGTAGGACTGAGGACATACAACCATCGCTAAGTGAGCAGTAATGATTTTATCTGTTTGCCTAGTTGTCTAGTGATTGTATTGCATCAACTAACGTGTGACTATAGTGTGGTAGGACATTTGTCTGTGCGATAGTAACTACTTATCTGCTACATGGCCAAATCCATTGTTAATCCCAAAGGGGGGGTGGGGCTGGGGGGGCTGGGACCTTGGACGCCTATCTTAAACGGGCAGAAACAGCTGTGGCCAAGGAGATAGAACTTGTAGAGAGGAGGTTATCACTTGATCCATTTGGTCACAACTCGATTCACATACCAACAATAGAATCAACAGGAGGTATCCAGGCTCCCATTGAATTCCTACAAAGTCCAATTACACTTTCCAATGACGTTTTAACATCTGTGACACACACAACAAATATTTCCTGTCCACCTATTCCTAGTCCCCCCCCCTCCCCTCCCAACACATGCACTAGGCAGTCACGGGTTGAGCTTGACACCATAGCCAAAGATCTGCTGGGGAAGCGGAAGGCGAATAGTGCCGCAAAGGGTAGCAGGCCAAATGTCAAACAAGCTAGGAAAAAGAATTCCACACTTGGCCTGGGTTGCCAAACATAAAGCCAAATGACTCAGGCAAATCACCCTAAGACCTACGAAGGGGATAATACAACAACATCTGTAACAGATAACCCCATGGACGGTAACAAACTGTCAGAATTTATAGGGAATTTGGAGGAGCGCCTTAAGGCACTCATTAACCCCATGATGGAAAAACTTGATTCAATTGATTGTAGATTAAAAGCCCTAGAAAGACACGTATCAAACCAACAGGGGTCCACAATTGGGATCAAACCGCTAGAAGCATGTTCCGCTAGTGCCCCCACTCATATACCAACAGCCACTAGCTTAGCTATTGGCTCGCGTGTACCCAGAGAACTTGCAGCTGCCCAGACGACACAATTATCAAACATCTTAACTTCAGCCAGTGGAGCTAAACTTGGTTGTGGAGGCTCCAGGGGTAGCTTACATCATATAGACCATATTCCCCAAAAAGAAACAAGACTCCATCTTCCCCCAGAGGCGTGCCCATATTCCATTATTTTGGCTAATGTCCCTAAAACACTGGATGGCAAAGAACAACACTGGTCTACACTAAAAAATAAAGCACTCCATTTTTTGAACAATAGAACAGTGTTAGGTGAACATCTCTTTAACAATTTTAAGATGGTAAGAAGGGTGGACTGGGTGGGAAAGACCAGGAAGGGTATGGAGGGAGATTGTGTTGTTGTGAATTTTGCCTCCCCCCAATTGGTAGATCACATTCTGAGGCAGGCAGGATCACTGAGGATACATCGAGATCGTATCAATATACTACCATTGGGGTATTTTTATCCACCCAGCATAACTACCGCCACTAGAAGGAGAGACCATGCCCCTCGGGCTGACCCTTATATTAGTTTTACACCAGTAAATAACAGATTCGAGGCTCTGAGTTCACTAGACATTAATGACTGACTCTTATACGGACAAGATCAGGACCCACGAGGAACCAATATGGTTAACCCCCATAGAGCGAGTCTCTCTTCCGGAATAGACCCACACGAAATAATTCCCCCTGCATTAATAGATACAGCCCAGACAAGTGGACTAACCAATATCAATAGTCCTGTGCAAGAGGTTTGTCAACTAGGGGGAAAAGCCAGTGGAGGCCTACAGGATGTTGAATTACATGGTACCCAAAATCAGGATGATGGCACTGTTTTTTCATCACTAGTCTCCTGGAATGTGGCAGGGTTCAGAAACAAGGTAGTGTCATCAGACTGGTCAAATATTCTTGATAGCAAGGATATCATGCTATTCCAGGAAACTTTGTTGAATGCTTTAGAATATAGACCAGGTTACCTTAGTTTTTATGTTCCTGCTATTCCTAGCCTCCGTGGAAGAGCAAAGGGGGGACTTCTAACATGGGTCAGACAAGATAGTAGGTATAACTTAATTCAACTGGACTCAAAAAGTAATGACATACTACTAATTCAAGTTCAGCATCCTGGATCAAAGGACCTTTTTGTTTTTAATGTTTATGCCAGAGGGATGCCAGGGGGTAAGCCTTCAAATACTGTCGAGGAACTAGATGTACTCCTCGACACATATTGTAAAAAAGGTAATATCATAGTAGCGGGTGATTTATACTGCTGTTTTGAACCTCTAGACAGCAATGATATTGATCTTACCCTAGAAGAAGATTTTACATGGAATATTCCCCAGCTGACACTTCTGCCTATTAAAAAATGGACAGAGGCCGCACTTCAGTTAAAGGTTCTTTTTGTCGGACAAGGGCTACGTGCAATTAATGGAAGATCTGCGTCTGATAAACACGGGGCTTTTACGTTTAACAACGGCTTACGAAAAAATCGTATCGACTATATACGTACTAATAAAGAGTACTGGCCCAGTATCAAGGATATGGTAGTAGTGGAAAGGGTCGAAAGCGATCATGACCCCTTACTTTTATCGTTTAATTTATTCAAATCTTATCGTCAGGAGGTTTCTCCCGTGAAGGTCGATATTGTCCAATCAAATGACACTAGGCGTATCAATTGGGCAAACTGCATAAGGAATGAGCGACAGATTTTAACTATAAGGAATTTGACCACTATGGCGACAATTGCCCTACAAAATTGCATCACGCAAGAGGAGAACATCGCAAATGTAAATACGATCCACACCAATTTTTTTAACCAATTCAGGGTTTTCTTTACGAAACAGACTCATATTAAATCTAATAGGCCACTTAGAAAGGAGGTCCAATGGTATGGGAAATCATGTAGGGCTGCATACCAGGCCTTGACTGAGGCAGTAAAAACAAAAGATAGAAACCGTGTTAAGAGTGCCCGTGTTGCTTATAAAAAAGCCCAATATGATGCTAAACGCACCTGGGACCAAGATTATTGGAGGGACTTCCACTCTGCTAGTAAAGAACGAACAATGTGTACCTTCTGGGATATGCTTAAGTGGGGCAGGGGGACAAAAAGAACCAATAAACTACGTCCCGCCTAACCTCTGGGTCTCGCACTATGCGTCCCAGTTTGCACTTTTTGAAATTGACGGCGAGACAAGTAAAGATTCTATCTCCCTTATCAAGGATATAATTCCCCTAAAGTTTGAGCTAACTGAGGTGCGTAAGGCACTGAATTCCATCCCCAGAGGTAGAGCACCAGGTTTGGACTCGGTCCCAGCTGACTTGTTTACGCACGATAAGGAACTTTGGGCACCATACATTCAATGTCTAGCCAATGGTATCGCCAATGGATCACCTATACCAAACACCTGGAAGGGCGCCCAGATCATACCGATCTATAAAAAGGGAGAGCGCTCAGATCCAGGAAATTATGGCCCATAAGCTTGATAGACTGCATACAGAAGGTGGTCGCTAGGCTTGTCCTGCAGAGAATTCAAGGGTGGATTGAGGAAGAGGAAGTACTGTCACCACTCCAGGCAGGATTTCGCAGTCACACAAGTACCATAGACCAAGTTTTTAGGTTCCTGTTAATATATTGGCAGGTGGTTTTGTTGGGGGAGGGTATGTTAGTTGCGGCTTTTGTTGATCTTAAATCAGCGTTTGACTGGGTTCCACGAGCAAAAATGTGGGCAGTTTTTAAAGATCAAGGTATGCCAATTGACATCCTGACCTTTTTAATGAAACTTCATGAGGATAACTTCGCCCAAGTTAGGTGGAACCAATCGGGTAGTGTAACAGATAAATTCCCAATTGCCAGGGGAGTACGCCAAGGGTGCGTACTAGCCCCGACTCTTTTCTCTTTATACATCAACAGAGTGATCAACTATTTTAAGCAACATCCTACCGACGCTCCTAAGCTGGATGGCAAGTTGATCCCCCTGTTGATGTTTGCAGATGACACTTTATCAATCTCAAAGACTCAACAGGGTTTACAAAAGGCCATCAACGTGTTTGAGGTTTTCTGCAAAGACCATGGGCTTATAGTAAATGTAAGCAAGACGAAGTTCATGGTTTTACATAAGTCTAAACATATAAGAGGAAATGTGCAAATGAATGGGGGTCAAATTAGAGCAGACTAAGGTTTTTTCGTACCTGGGTATAACCCTTGCATCAAAGCTAGATTGAAAACCGCACACTATCCAGTTGATTATAAAGCACGCACAGTTAACTGGTGCATTAACAAAAGAGCTCCATTCCTCATATACCAGGCCAATGATACCAGCACTAAAAATATATGACGTAAAGATAGGATCGGCAATTCTTTACGGGCCAGAATTGTGGGGATTCAGTAACCTCACCCCGATGACTAGGGCCCAAAATAAGTTTTTACGTGTAATTACAGGCCTTCCCGTATCTACTCCGCTGATTCCCCTCTTTTATGACCTAGGCGTCCAACGTCTAGAGGATATTGCCCGATATAGACCTGTGGCATACTGGAGGAGACTCTGGGTTACCACAGAACTCTCACAGTATGCTCGGGCTTTTCTGGACGTCAGAGTTGATAAGGCGCAAAACATTTCATGGATGCGGGAAGTCAAGGTGCTTTACTCTGCCATGGGCCTAGCCAGTTTATGGGAAGACCCAATAGCACATATTTTTCCCCCTAGGAAAACCTTAAAAGATCTATACTGGCGTGTGGTCTTAGCAAAAAGATTTGGTTCATGCATTGGTCCGTCACTAACTGCGGATTTTATGGAACTTAAAGACTCGCCTGTGTTTGAAAGCTACTGGGACTGTGTTACAGTTGTGGAGGACAGAAAGAGATACCACCAATTTAGGGTGGGCACACTTCCTATTAACTCCTTCATTGCTAAATGGAGAGAAGGCCTTGACCCTGGCTGTCCCTTCTGTCCCACACAACGGGAAAGTAATGCGCATATTCTATTTATCTGTCCGGAGTATAAAGTTCCCAGGCGGTCTTGGCTTAAACCTATTTGTCTTCAATTGGGCTTTCGGACAGGTGGTGAGGCCTTGCGGTGTCTTAAAACTAATACCTCCCAACCTGTGTTTATCACTGTTGCAATATTTCTTCATTGGATGTGGATAATTCGTGCACGTAAATTACGTCTTTCGTGAATACCTTAGTTATTTTTGTATAAACTCTTTTTATATTACAAGCTTTTTAAATATTATATATGTTTTATCAACAATGAGATGTGTATTTATAACTGTAGATGATATGTACGTTACATTCTATGATGGATCTAAATTTTTTCTCTCTTTTTAAAATTGTTATAATATTTTAATGATGTCTTTTATGATTGAAAATCGAAATAAAGACTTGAAATAAAAAATTAAAAAAAGATAACAAGAAATGCTTTATAGGTGTGTGACACACCATACAAACCGTAAGCATTATGTATCATGAACATTGCCATCTTCACCAAATACGGTGTTTGTGAAATAAAACACCAGGTACATTAGTAGTGCACCAGCAACATACCTGACAGGGAAGAGACATGGGAATCACACTTGCACTGTAAAATCACTTGATACCTCCATACGAGTCAAGTCTGGAGACTTCCGCAGCAATGGTTCACACATTGCAGCATGTTTTTTTGAAGTTATTTAATATTGAGCAAACCTGGCCCAAGGGAATTTGAGCGCTTTACTTGAGCAACAAATTGTATTATTCTCTGTTTTTTTTGCACGGGGACATTAAAAGATGTGTCTAGCCTCATAAGAAGTTGAGATGAGGTCGGGACTTGAACCTGGTTCCCCAGTCGGCAGCTTTGACTTTTGGACCACTGTCCTATTCAGTAGCGGCCCGAGTTGAAAAGAAGTGGAGGGCCGCACGGGAGGGGCAGTGGGTCACGGGAAATAAAATATACATTTAAAAAAACGTACCTGCAGCTGTTCGCATTGCGCTGTTCTTCTCCTCTCTCCCAGGTACAGGCTCCCAGACTCCACTGTGGCCAATCCCTATGCTGCTCTCATGCTGCTGGTGCATGAAACAAGCATTGGGATTGGCCTGAGCACCGCAAATGTGCGCTCCCAAAGAGACTGGAAGTCTGTGCTGCTCTCTCCAACCCAGCAACGGTGCTGAGTTGGAGAGAGTTTCAGTGCGCATGACGGTTTGGCCAGCCTGAGACAGCCAGCCAGTCATGTGCACTGATCACAGTGCCTACCACTCCAACTGTCACATCGGCTCGCCCCAAGACTAGGCAGGAAAGGAAAAATAAAATGATTAAAAAATGTGTATATTATCATTTTATTGTTCCTTTCCTGCCATTTTGAGACGGGCGGCGCCTCTCAGAAGAGCCGCCACTGGTCCTATTGTATAACTTAAGTGCAAAGAGATTTTATTTGGCATCCTTGTCTGCCGTTCCATTTTGGCAACATTTTCTTGTGAAAAGCGTAGTTTTTGTCCACTAGGACAAAAGGAAAAGAGTCTTGCTGACCTAGTGGACAAAAACTTTCCTGGGCTCCTAAAACTAAGCAAACCACTGTGGCATATTGCATGCATTTGGCCTTATGTAGGTCATCCAGATTAAACTGCTTTCATTCTTGATCTGTGTGCTTGCCCCCTAAGGTACATCTAAAACACAAGTTAGTTTAAAAAAAATCATTATGTTTTTTATTGAAAGTTCTCTCTAACTCATGCAGCGGAACGTGTCTTATGCAAGCTGGTGTTGTTTCTAGATCAAATGCACATTAATAGCGCAGAAAACTCTGGTAAAGAGATCTTTAGGATAGTTAATTCCTTCACCAAGCCTTCTGCGATGGAGGGTGATATACAACCTTCCCCCTCTCTGTACATGAAGCTATCTGACTTCTTTGAGGATAAAATACAGAAGGTATATGCCACATTTACGGCAGGGGATGAGATGGCAGAGCCACAGTCACAGGGAATCCTAAATACTAAGGGCACCCTCTCATTTTTCTCCCTATATACCGGCAGGAATCACTGGCTGAAATCACGAAATGCAGTTCTGGTTCACCTGAGGATCCATGTCCCCCGAAGTTGTTCAAGACATTCGCTCATTTGATTAACCCTGTTTTAAATCACATTTGGAATACCTCGCTTTCCACCGGCATTTTCCCTGATATTTGGAAACATGCTTTGTTACTGCCCCTTTTAAAAAAGCCGAACGCTGACCCGACAGATCTTAGCAACTTCCGCCCGATCACACTACTGCCAGCACTCACAAAGATGCTGGAAAAACTGGTGCAACGCCAACTCGCCAATTTTATAGAAGGTCATGACATCCTGCACAACGTTTTCCGGTCAGTGAGTGAGTGATATTAAAAATCGATGCAAAATACTGTGTGAAAACGTTAATAGCGCAGAATGTGCTCCACATTAAAACTAATAGTGGGGACTTTGGGGTTAGTATCCCATCCCCATCAGTGTTGCCGACATGTTTCTGCCGTAGTGGCCAGGAGGGTCCATGGCATTCATCAGGGCGTGAGAGAAAAGGGCTCCTATCTCGTCTCTAAGAGACTAAGATAAATCCATTTGAGTAGCTTGACCTTGGTCCAACTCTACTATGAAACTTAAAAAAAAAAAAACCATATTAGGGTAGGGATGTCCCATGGGAAGGGAGGATTTGAGGGACCCCTGTAGTCACACTTGCCTCAAGGTGCGTCCCTCATAATGCTCCTATGATACGTCCTCTTTGCTTCCCTGCTGGCCCCCCTAAACATCCCTGCACCGTGTGGCATGCCCCGCATGGACCCTGTCACACAGTGCAGGGATGTTCACAAACATCCATTTGTCAATTGAAGCTTGTGCAGCGGGCCTTTTCTGCCCACTGCACAAGTTTCCAATGACAAATGGATGTTTGCAACCAGCCTATGGGAAGTCGTTTCGGTTCTTATCCGCAACGGTGTCGGAGGCATCGTAATTAGGCCCAAAGTGTGAGATAAGTAGAACCCTAAATCTGTTTGCTTCAGACTTGCACGGAATCAGCAGTAATCAACAGCAGAGTCACAGCAGGATTACTTCAAGCCCAGGTTTACCAGCACTGTGCGTCATAGCTAAGAGACCAAACTTATGCAGGATAATGCATTGGTACTTTCCAACTTTGCATCACTTTGTATCAAGGTGGCATTACCGAGGCTTTAGAGTGCACAATCATATTATTTCTCTAAAACCTGATGTAGTAAGAAACCCAAAATGGGCATTACGTTGAAAACAAATGCCTCTTTGAAACTGCTACTAGTAAGAAATGTTTTCATTTCTTTAAATAAAAGTGCATTTCTTGTGTGCTTCAGTTCACAGCACACTTTAAGTGCTTAGGATACTTCTAGTTTGTCTAGACATAACAATGATACTGGTTTGCTTCCAATTGAAATCCTATGATAGACCGTGCACACTGACCTCTTCAAGGATGTGCATCAGGCAAGCATCGTTTAAGTGTGCAAGCACAAGGAAAAACAGTAGGAGGTGGATCTTAATAGATATGGTCTGCTCTGTGATTACCCCCTTGCACAATGCAGCATATCAAATTTGGTTGCTGCACTGTGTTGTATTTAAAATGAGTAAATCTACCAATGATGTGCTTTATATATGTCTCCGCTGGTTCAGTCATACGTAGCAAAATGATTTCCTGCATTTCCTGCAGACACCCACCTCGTGCTGTGACGGTTTTATTTTGTTTGACAGCAGCTCATGACATTTTCCTTCCTCTTTACAGACAGACATGGTCAGCACATGGGACATCATCCTTGGAGCCTTATAACTGATTCCAGTGGTGGCTGGCATCTACGGGGAGGTGGCGTGTGCGCTAAATGTTATAAAAAAACCCTACCTAACGCGACGCCCTCTCTCACCGGACCACTTCTTTCCAGTAACTGGAACTGGATGCTGGAACTCCCTTACCCAATCCTGGCGCTGCTCACATGCAGCATGTGAGCAGCATCCTGATTGGAAAGAACAGCCTCACTGGGATCTCAACAGCGTACTGTAGGCTTAAACCATCTCTCAACCCAGCTGTCTTAAGGCAGTTGGGGGTTGAGAGGTTTAAAGTGTGCAGGTGTGGCTGGCCATCATAAGACAGCTGGCCAAAAAGACATGCACACTTTAAACAGGGAATTAGACAGCCCACCTTCCTCCTTGCTGCTGTCAGACAGCACTGGCCCCGCTCCCATCCTGACTCTTGGCTCAGGACAGGGGGTGAAAAATAAAATGGTAATAAACTACTATTTTATTTTTCATCTCTGGGGCATGGGGGGTGGTGTTTAGGTGGGGCGATGCTTCTCTGCTCCAATGGAGGAGTTGCTTCTTCCTGATTCTGCAGATGAGTTATTGATTGACACCGCATATTTACATTTTTGAGTCTTCCCTTCTTGGTTTGCTTTCATCATTGTTTGTATTTCTTTTTTTTTGTAATTTTTTAGGCTGCATCACATGCCCATGACTCAATCCAAGTAGGTTTTTAATCACAGCTAATTTTATTGTAATTGCAATTGTATTTATATTTACTCCTGACAAGCCATTTAAGAGCTTTACAGCACGTAGCATACTACTTCAGTACCCAAGGTTGATGGTTAATGTTGGTTATTCAATCACTCAATCAATCAATCAATCAAGGTTTGTAAAGCGCACTACTCACCAGTTGGAGTCTCAAGGCGCTAAGGGGTAGGGGCGTGAGCAGCCCCATTGGGGTCATACTAGGAGTCAGAGCTTGAAGTTCTTTCAGAATTTGTGCAGTGTTGGGCTTCTTCAGAGGTGAGTAGGGAGCCCGTTCCAGGTCTTGGCTGCAAGGTAGGAAAAGGATCTTCCACCTGCTTTGGACCTGTAGAAATGAGGGACGGTGGCAAGGTCAGCTGAGGGGAGGTTTCTCTTAGAGGCATGGAAGGAGAGCCAATCATTGAGGTATCAGGGTCCGGTGTTGTGGAGCGATTTATAGGTGTGTGTGAGCAGCTTGAAGGTTATTCTTCTTTTAAGGGGAAGCCAGTGTAGGTCACGGAGGTGTTGGGTGATGTGGTCATGTCATGGGATGTCGAGGATAAGGCTGGCTGCGGCATCTGGAGTTTTGAGGAGGAGTGTTTTGTTGATTCCGGCGTAGAGAGCAGTGCCGTAGTCCAGTCTGCTGTTGATGAGTGTGTGGGTAACGATTTTCCTGGAGTCAGGGGGATCCACTTGAATGTCTTGCGAAGTATGCAGAGGGTTTTGAAGCATTCAGAGGGTACGGCGTTGATCTGGTGATTCATATTGAGTGAGGAGTTGAGTATGATGCCGAGGTTGCGCGCATGGTTTGTTGGGGTGGGTGGGTTTCTGAGGGTGGGGGCCACCAGGTGTTGTCCCTTGCAGAGGGGGTGGAGCCGAGGATGAGGACTTCTGTTTTCTTCAAGTTGAGCTTCGGGCAGCTGCTGCTCATCCAGGTTGCGACGACTTTCATCCCTTCTTGGAAGTTGTGCGTGGTGATGTTGGGTTCGTTAGTGAGGAAGAGAATGAGCTGGGTGTCATGGGCATAGGAGACGATGTTGAGGCCATGGTTTCTGACATTGAAGATTGTGGAACTGAGGGAGGATCCTTGGGGTACTCTGCATCTGATTTCTGTTGGTTCTGAGAGGAAGGGCAGGAGTCTTATTCTCTGTGTTTTGCCTGAGAGGAAAGAACGTATCCAGTCTAAGGCTTTTCTTTGGATGTTGGCGTCATGTAGTTTGGTGGCTAGTGTGTGGTGTGAGACGGAATCAAAAGCTGCCGATAGATCCAGGAGGAGGAGGGCTGCCATGTGGCCTTGGTCGAGGAGGATGCAGATGTTGTCAGTGGCTGCAAGGAGGTGGTCTCGATGCTGTGGTTGCTGCAGAATCCAGATTGAGAGGTGTTTAGGATGCTGTTGGTTTCTAAAAAGTGGGCTAGCTGGGTGTTGACGGTCTTTTCGATGACTTTGGCAGTAAAAGGCAGCAGTGAGATGGACCTGAAGTTTTTCAGATCCATCAGTTCTGCAGAGGGCTTCTTTAGGAGGGGGTTGACTTTGGCACGCTTCCAGTCATCAGGAAATGTGGCAGTCTTGAGAGAGCAGTTGATAGTTTGGCGTAGCTCTGGTGCGCTTGTTTGGGTGGTCCTGTGCAAGATGTGCAGCTGGCAGGGTTCAGTAAGTGCTCCAGAGTGGATGCTCTTCATTGTCTTTATGGTGTCTTCTGTGGTGAGAGGGGTCCAGGTGGGAAGGGTCTGTTGGATGGTATTGTTTGAGTTGGGAGTTGAGGCGGTGCCGTGGCCTTGGTCGTCAAAGTTGTTGTAGAGTGTCTTGATCTTGAGGTGATAGAAGGAGCTGAGTTTGTTGCAGAGGTCCTGGGAGGGAGGGACGCTGGTTATTTTGCTGTTGGGTTTGGCGAATTCCTGTATGATGGCGAAGAGTTCCTTAGAGTTGTGGGTGTTGGAGAGGATTCTGTTTTGGATGAAGTTTTTCCAGCCGCGGTCGGTAGTAGGAGTAACTGCAGGGCGGTGACGTGGGGAGGGGGAGGGGCAGGGTGGGGGGTAGTAAACTATGGATTACGGAGGTTTACAGGTAAGTTAACATATACATTAATAAAAAGAATTTCGTTGCGTGCACTGCATCGCATTTGGGGATGCAGTGCACGCAACGAAATTCGTTTTTATTAATTTATATGTTAACTTGCCTGTAAACCTCCGTAATCCATAGTTTACTACCCCCCACCCTGCCCCTCCCCCTCCCCCTCCCCACATCACCGCCCTGCAGTTACTCCTACTACCGCCCGCGGCTGAGTTTTTATTTGTTGATTTGATGAGTTGGTGGTGTGCTGTGGTGGCAGCATTGTAGGCGGAGTGTGCTTCCAGTGTTTTGCTGTTTCTCCACATCTACTCTAGTCGTCGGCAGGAGTGATTGGATTCTCAGAGGTCCGTGGTGAACCACTTGGCTTTCCTGTTGTTTAATTTGGTGATGTTTTGGAAGGGGGCGAGAGTGTTGGTGCAGTTGGCGATCCATTGGTGGAGGTTGATAGCCGCTGTGTTGGCGTCTGTTGTAGTTGGTGGAGGAGTGCAGGTGAGGGAAGAGGTGAGGTGTTCTTCAGAGACTTTGTTCCAGCATCTGCATGGCGGCAGAGCGTGCGCTTGTATGCGGTGGGTTTCATGAAGGGGAAATGAATGCAGTGGTGGTCTGTCCGTAGCAGTTCTGTGGTGTGGTTGAAGTGAATGTTGTTTCCTCCAGCAAAGATGGGGTCAAGTATCTGTCCTGCTGTGTGAGTGGGAGTGGTGACAAGCTGCTTCAGTCCTATGTTGGTGAGGTTCTCCAGGAAGGCGGTAGTGTTGGGATCACTGTGGTTGTCGAGGTGGAAGTTCAGGTCTCCAAGTAGTATGTAATATGCAGAGTCGAGGGTGTGGGGTGCGATGTCGTCTGCTATGACATTGGCGAAGGGGGTGCGGGGTCCAGGAGGTCTGTAGGCGAGTGCTCGTGGAGCGTTGTTCTGGGGTTGGGCTGGATCTGGAAGTGGATGTCTTCCATGGGGGGAGAGGTCGTTGTCCGAGGTGGTGGTTGTCAATCAGAAGGAGCTTTTGTGGACAATGGTGAGGCCTCCTCCTAGGCGATTGGGGCAGTTTTTATGCAACAGCGGCGCAAACAATGCGGCCTATTTACAATGTGACGCATCTAGGGAGATGCGTCACGTTGTAAAGCCCTGCGTCACATTATACCTGCGTCAGGTATAATGTATGTAGGGTGGGCGTTCCCATGCAGGAAGGCCTCATAAAAGTGACTCAGTGAAATCTACAAGATTTCACTGCGCCACTTTTAGGATGCCACTGCGTCAAAACCTTACGCCTGCATCAAGCATGTGTAAGTAATGACGCATTGTAGTGGGAATAGGCCTCAACACGCATTGCTGGAGTTGCGTCGTGCTTGCGACACGACTCCAGCAATGCGTGACTTTTCCACCAACAGATGCGTCAGAATTTCTGACGCATCTGTCAATCTTTGCGCCATAGTGCGCCGTATTGTAAATATGGCGCATCTATGGTGGTGCAAGGGTTTCTAAGGGTGGGGCAGGGAAAGTGACGCATCAGTACAGATGCGTCACTTTCTTGTAAATCTGCCCCTAAGAACCTAGCCTGTTGTGTGCTAAGCCTAGAACAGCTCTTTCAAACATAGTCTGGAGAATCCCAACCTTGGTACATGGTTTGTACATGGGGAGTTGGAACAGAAATTAAGGACTAATTAAATTATCTTTCCTCATTAGTCTGTAAATTAAAGGATGTTTCACTCACTCACCAAATGTGCAGCCATATTTATACTTTATTTTGTCACCTAATCCCATCCAAGTACATGTCATGTGTGTTTGTGTATGTGGCAATTGTGGCAATTGTAGCATATGCATTGTATGTACAAGAGAAGCAGAGTGATGTGCACAAGTTGAGGTGATGTTGTTTTTCCAGACAGTGGAAGTGTATCATCATGATTAGGTTATTCGACAGACACTTGGTAGATGCAGTGGGCGAATGGGGCTGCAGTCTGCTGTTTAGAGTGAGAAGAGTCTTTTAGGTAAAACCACTCTTTGTCTTTTTCATGGTCACTGCCTTTGTGGTTGTTCATAGCCAGGTGCAGATAGTTCACACCTCTTTGTGCCTCTGTTGTAGGTGTTCCTGGCTGGAGCCTAACCTGCTGTGAGGATCATCACACTACACAAAGGGGCAGATTTACAAGCCCTCTGCGCCACCACTACGTCACTTTTCTTGAAGTACTGGTGGCGCAGGGGGCTCCTCCATATTTACAAGGAGAGGAAAAGCCACCCTGCGTGACTTTCCTCTCCTCATAAATATGGCCCCTTCACACGCAGCACTGTGCATTGAAGGGGCGTTCCATGGGTGTTGCTGTGGGTGTTCCCACCAACACCCATGGAACAAGATACATCTCCAGATTTACGAGAAATCGTAAATCTGGAGATGCGTGTGAATGCTACGCCACCCTAGAGGTGGCGTAGCAAGGCGCAACGAGGAGAAATGTTTTCATTTCTCCTCGTTTTTTCCTCTTTCAATGCGTGCTGCATTCTACAGCACGCATTGAAAGAGGAAAAAGCCTCTTGTGATTGTTTTTGTGTAGGAAGGTGTCCCTTCCTGCACAAAAACAATCTCCCCACGACGCAGGCATCCTTGCACCATGGTGCAAGGGTGCCTGCGCCGTCGCATGGCTACAGTTTGTGCGCCAGCGCAGGGGAAGCACAGAGATGCGACATATTCTTTTAAATATGTCGCATCTCTGTGCTTTCCAATCTAACGCAGCACGGCGCAGCAAAATGACTTGCTGCAACGTGCTGCATTACTTTGTTGCAAATCTGCCCCAAAAGGTTTATCTACAGAACTGTATAGAGAGGTACTTGAAACTGAAGCCAACCCAAACCAGCCTTCCTGCCTACAGATTTCTGCTTGCATTTGTGTCATTTCACACCTCCACCTAGGAGACTTGTTACGTAAAACCATAGTAAAAAGGCCCACTTGTGATCCTTGACCACCCTGTTTTTCTGTCTACATCATTAAGTCAAAGGCAAATTGAGAGCATGTGGTTGACCTGAGAACTGTTGCTTTATTAGGCAGAATAATGCATTAAGAAGGTTAACATAAACCAAAACACGTTCTGAACATACATATCGGACTGGTGCATGCATGTATAAAGGTTAGTAAAATTATGGGTAATATTGATGACCTGATTTGTGTTGCTCTTGTACCACGCACCACGGTGCAAAAGTGACAAAAAGAGTCTGAATTTTTAAGCTATGCAAAGCCACTTTGTAGGGCTTTGAGTGGCTAGAAAAATCAGAAATAATGCAACACAGCTCAAATCACAGTTTGGCATTACTCTGCCCTGGGTAGGTGTTCCATGGGAGTTGCGTGTGAGCTCCTATAGTTTTTGATGCATTCCCAGATTGACAAGACCATGTAAACCTTCAAATGCATCAAAAAGATACGCCTTTCATTTCTCCTTGTTACTTCCTCTTAGAATGTGTGCTGCATTCTGCTGCATTTTTGCCTACAACGTTGTACAAGCACAGAAACTTCACAACTTTGGGTAGTGTAAAGGTTATGCACTGCGCTTAATTTTACTGGTGAAAATATAATTTTGTACACCAAGGTTTACCAGATGATCTTCAGATATTGCAACATAAATTTTCTAATCCTGGGCACTCATTTACCAAGTCACTTTATTCTGAGATTTGTAGTCTAAGCTCAGTTCATTTGAACCAATTTGAGACGGAACTGGCACCATCGAGGTCCAAACAGAAAGTCAAGAATCAGAAATGTTGTGTCTCAGTGACAAGAAACCATCTGACATATCTGTTTTCACCCTTAATCCTTGCATAAACTCACTGCTGTCCTTGTGATGTTTGGTTATCTAACTATTCCAGATTTTCTGTTGTGGTTAGAACTCTAGGGTTCTGTTGTAGGGGCATGTGTGTTGCACCTTGATGTTGAGTAATGTAGGGATTAAGTGTGTGTTGTAGTTAGTGTCCTTCTTATAGTTTGCGGGGCATTTCAGATGCATGTGTATTTTACCCTGATGTGCCTAATGTCCTTCCTAAGGGGTTAAGGGAGTGTTGTTGGGGCATGTGTGTTGCACCCAGATGTGCTTAAGGATGATGTGCTGTAGGGGCATGTGTCTTGCACTTCGATGTGGTTAACAATGATGTGTTTTAGGGGCAAGTGTGTTGCACCCTGATGTTGACTAATGTCCCTCTTAAGGGTAAACGGGTACTGTGTGCGATAGAGGTAAATTGGATTTACTAGTTGATGTTTTATGAGTCCAATATTCGTAGGACTTATTGCTCGTTTCTGCCATCTTTTGTCCATTAAATTTGATGTCTGGCTACCTGACTTCCTATGTACATGAAGGTATTGCCGTTCACAACACTACTCCTTCTGTTTCCTTTCCCCTTTTGTACTTTTTTCTCACTTGCTTTTCTGGGAAAGTCTGATGATGTAAAATAAGTGCCAGTCCCCAAAAATGAGTACTTGTGGTCCCCACCTGCAACCACCAGCTCAAATAAAGCTCTGCTTATATTTTAAAACGTTGCCTTTGTTTTTATTGACAGTTCATAAACATTACAGTCTAATATACATATTTTCAAATACCAGCGCGATTTGAATATGAAACATATTGCTAGAAGTTTGTCTCCTCCAATCTTATTTGCATACAATTCATTTATATAATGCTGCCAAGTCTTGTGTTTCAACTTTGCAGATGGAGGCTGCAAGTCTTTCAGTTCCTGTCTGCACATCCATGCTGGCTGTCTGCACCTCTGCATCTCCATGTATAATCCTCGGTGCCATGCTTGTGCAGGTGGACACCATGACTCACCATGAACTCCATCTGCCTTAAAATGGCTGACTTTATAGAGTCTGTCTTGTCCATATTCCCAAAGACTTTAAAAAGTAGAGAGACAACTGTATGTTTCAAGGCTGGTGACCATGCTTTGACTGTGCTTGGAAAGATGCGAAGACCTTAAATATACCCCCTACAAACGGACAAAAAAGTGTCACATGATATGTGCACATTCCGGTACACCGACACAATAATTATCTTCTCTTCTACAATCTAGTAGTTTTAGAAGTTGTAAAATGTGCTGTTATTTTTTTGTTATTATTTTCTCTTGTTAACAACCCACAGTTCTGTTTTGATCCATTGACTTTGGGTTTGAGCAATGCTAAGTATTTACACCTCTGCAAAGGAGAACACAGTGTGAAGGAACAAGGATGCACAACCAGTACAGAAGCCAAAAACACAGCAGAGACCATAAAATGCGACTCATCTAAACCACACCAGCTGCCCAGGAAATTGGTCATGAGCTGCGAGCTATTTGGGGAAGTCACAAAGGCACTGATGCAACTCATTACAGGAATTATACAGGAAGAAAGCATTGATATTTGCTGGAAAAGACACAGAAGTCCTGTACAGTTACATTATTCATGGTCATTGATCCAGAGTAAACCGTTAAGTAGGGTGAAGTGCGGGTGAATTGCTCAGGAATAGCACAGCGGAAGTCATACGTTGTACAGTGGCATTCATCAGCAGCCCTCTCTTCTGTAGAGTTCACGCTAGCAAGATCTGTGAAACAAATCAGACACACCCTAGCACTCTTGTTTGAGCTTTGCAGTAATGATTGACCATTACTGCATACTTAAAGGAATATGGGGGCATATCAACAACAACCGGCGATAATTATCTCTAAGCGCACTTAGCGCTAGGATAATTATCGCCGGCTAGCGTGAATTTTTATCGCTGAGATAGCGTGCTATTAGCAACGCTTATCTCAATAGCGATAACAATTCTCACGCTAACAGGTTAACGTGAGATTATCGCTGGAAACCCAGCGATAGTCTCACGTTACCTTGTTGATAGGGACAGGCAAACTTAGCCATGATATCCTCCTTCCATAGGATATCATGGCTAAGTCAGAAAAATACCAGATGTAAAAAAGCAGCGTTAACCGCGGTTAGCGCTGCTTTTTTTGTCTCTAACAGGGTTAGCGACATTCTTGATAATAGGACAAATGTCGCTTAGCGACATTTCTCCTATTATTTTACTCTGGAACGCCCCCTTTGCATCTCATTAGAGATGCAAGGGGAAGCGTAGAGTAAAAGGGTGCTAACATGCAAATTTGCATGTTAGCACCCTGTTGTTGATAGGGCGCTAGTTTTATCTCTCCTTTTTTGGCTTTTAAAGCCAAAAAAGCAGAGATAAAGCCCTTGTTGATATGCCCCTTAGTACTTCCGTTTCTCATCACAAAAATATTGTCATATTTTGCCACCAATTAACCCCTTCAGTGCCACGCCCTTTCCCCGCCCTGTGCCGGGCGTTACATTAGCGGGCGGGGTTCATGACGAGATAGTCTCGTCATGGGCACAGCGCAACAGTGCTCCATGACGAGACTATCTCATCATGGGCACTGAAGAGGTTAAAGAATAGTTGTAACAGTGGGCTTCTAAATAAAGCAGAAATTTGCAATAGCTTGATCACAGAAAGTTGTTCCTTATTTTTTGTGCTAAAAATGCAAATCTAGAGCCATATTTATCTTATTGTTGCGTCGTTTTTACTTCATGCAACAGTGTGCAAGCGACGCAACTACTAAATGCGATTTATCAAGCCTAGCAAGGCTGTCTTGCGTGGTCCTGAGTGGCGTGATAAAGTCAGAGTAATGCAGCACAAATCACTGCGTTGCATTATTCTGCTCCAGGGAGGCATTCCATGGCTAGTGTGTGGGCGTTCTCAAGCACCCATGGATTTTAACGCATTTTCAGATTCACCATAAGAGGTAGACCTGGGAATACGCCAAAACTGTTATGCCTCACAAGGTGAGGCGTAGCGAGGAGAAATATGTTTACTTCTCCTCATTTGTTCCTCTTTCTATGTGTGCTTCACACACATAGAAAAAGGAAAATACCTCAGGGAATTGTTTAAGTGAAGGAAGGTGCCCCGCCCTGCACAAAAACAGTCCTGACTCAAGGCAACTCAATATGCGCCAGCATTGGGAAAATGCAGGAAGGCACTGTATTATGTAAAATGCAGCATATTCCTTCCCTTTCTCTGTCACGCAGCGCAGCGTTGCGTAACTTTTTGATAAAGAGGCTCCCTAGTTTTTTTTTTATTTACCTCTACATTAAGGTATTATCTTGGATTGAGCACACAGCTCTAAATGGGTGACTGTGGAAAGAAAATTGCACACTTACCATATGTCACCAAATGTCAGTTTGCATTTCCCAGGGTTCTGCGAAAGCCTCTGGTCATAAATCACTATTATCCAGATAGCTTCTAATGATATTTATTTACAACCAAATCACTATACTATGGCAGCACTACAGCATGCCCTTTGACGTCCGATGAATTGCCGACAGTGATAATGCCTTCAGCAAATTAGACGAGTTTCCAAGTACCAGGGGAGGAATCAGGAAATAGGCATAAGAAAGTGATTGAGTGAGAATTAGTAGGATGTCAGAACCCTGGCTATCATGCTCCCATACTCCTCACTGCTCTACGACTATTGGCCAGCACTGACTCCTGCTGTACTCCCCATTCCACATGCTTGTGACCGCAGGAGGGCTGAGGGTTCACAAATGCGCAGGCTGCCAAAATTTCACTGCATGAAGTCATTAATGATGATGCTTTTCCGGCTACATTATGCCCCGCCCACCTGCTGCAGGAAAATGTTGAGTGCACAATTTCCTGCTGTGACTGGGGAGACCTTTCTTCATATCTGCAAATCAGGTGAGCTTGGGAAATTTCACCCATATCTGCCAAATGTTTCTCGACCGCACCCAAATAAGCTTTGCCTATCCCTTCAGTATAGACAATTGGAGAAAGTAAATGACCATAAATTACAAGCAGTTTCTCTCTTTGCATCAAAACATAAGTAAGACAGTCTGCAGATTTCATGATAAATAATTTGGTAAAAAACACATTGTTAACAATATTATCAACAAGCATTGATTACTCTGCTTTATTTGCTGTTTATGAGGGCTAGTTAAATATTACAAGCATTCTGGGGCCAGATTCTATGAACTTAGCAAATGTTTGTGTACTGTTATGTTGGGGATGGACCATCCCAACTGTGGATATTGCCCAGGGGTCTTTGGTAGTTAGACCCTGTTCTGATCAGTAGCAATGGTCGCTGCGTTGAGGTCACAGGGTTGTAAATAAAAGGGCCCGGGGAACGTACCTCGTGGTTATTAGAGTTACCAATTTAACCAGTGCTGTATGCTTAACTATTCATGCTTAGCCTGTTGCTGGTGAGGCCTAGAATCCTGGAACACAACAAACAGGTGATGAGCAGGTACTCGCTCACTTACCGTTGTGCTGCACACCAGGATCAAGGGAACCTGGCGATCCTGTCTGCCAACCACGGAGCATGTCTTGCTGCTCTGCTACCCTGTCCTGTGCTCGGGCTCTTCTCATGGTGCTCCTTGTGGTTCATGCTCTGCGCATGGAAGGTGCCAGAGAGAAGTCTTGTTTTGCTGGCAGGGCTGCCACTTCAGATTACATGACCCCCCCGGCCTCCTTTGCTCACTGTGCTGCCAGAAGAAGTGCCTGTGCAGCTGTTGAGGCACCATCGCTCCTACATGTGAGGCAGTGGAGTGCCCTCCTGCCTGTCTTCCAGCCTGCCCTCCATCTAGCAGGAGAGTTTGATTGCTGTATTTTGCTACCATCAGCACATGACTTTGAGGAGATAAAGCCTTGTTCCCACGTGCACCTATCTGACCTTTTTCTGACCAGCCCGCAGGCCACCCATTGATAACTGACCCTGCATATTGCTCAGAACTGCGACAGCCACTGATCCTGAACATTTGGGACAAGCTAGCTTCACTCACTGGTCAGCACACTAAGTGATCTCACTGGTGCCACAGCTTCTCATCGCGACATTGCCTGGTGCCAATGGTGAGACTTCCCATCATCGGATGAGGCAGATCCTATGATGTCATCAATACCTGCTCTGGAGCCGTTTGTAATTGATGGCCCTCAACCAGCCCAAGCAGCACGATGGAAGGACTGGGTTGAACGCCTGAAAAACAAAGATGTGTTACAGTGGTGGAGGGTCCTGACCTCACAAGGGACCCTGTCGTGCTCAGGGAAAAAGGTGTTTGGCCTGTAACAAGCCCTAATATTTTGCCAAGGTGTGCCGATCATCCACACCTCAGAAAGTGCAGAAACTCAAGGTAGTCAAAGTCGTGCAGACTCCTACAATGCCCGATAATGAAGAAGATATGGACGACGATGACACAGAAGGAGCTGTTCACATCATCTATGCCCTGCAACCCAGTGGACATCTATGCAGACACATTCCCAAATCCAATATCCTCTATACATGCCATCAGGCGCCAGCATTGATCGATACAGGGGCATTTGTTAATATTATAGCACAGGACGTCCTAAAGACAACCCGTCTACAGCCGAACCAATACAACTATTCCCACCCAAGTTTTTGCTTACGGATATGCCAGGGTAGCGTTTGCAGAGTTCTGCTACGCGAAACAACACAAAGTGCCCAAAAAACTCGCCCGACCTCCGCAGAGTTCCACAATCAGTAGAGTGCGGTAAGTCACGCAGCTCTTGCTCATTTCTAGCACCTGCAGTTTGATTTGCGCTGCAAAATCTGAATAAATGGTATCACATGAAGTGCAAGTGGGCGCTGCTTCTTTCTGCCCCTTGAGTAGTCGTTTTACTTGAGCAGCAGCTTCCTCAACGTGAGTGGCCTGTTGTGACAGCCAGCATTGGGAAATCTTGCCGGAAGGTGGTCTAGCATATGATTTTCCTTGCTCAGGCTCACCAATTTAATGTTGCAGTGCCACACTACAGGAAAAACTCCACTCCGCACCACTACACTGAGTTTTTTTAACTCCATACATTGTTAACTCTATCCAGCCTGTTGCGATGAAGCATCGGAGGGTGGCGTTTAATTTGCACCCAAATGTGGAAGCTGAGCTGCAGAAGCTAAAACAAGCAAATATTATTGAGAAGGTGGACTCATCAAACAACGCCAAAGTTATTGGCAAATGAAAAAATGCTTTTCCTATGGAGACTACATCCTTACTATAACTACCTACTGGCGACTGCCAGTAGAAAATATAGATATAGATATAGATATATTTATATAGATATATCTGAATTTCAAGGTATCTAAATGTGGAGTTACAAGTAGCTATACATACTTATTTTTATAGCATTTCCGTAGTCATTATTCTGGTTATTGTAATTGTGGTTTGCGGAGTACAATATTTATTGTTAGTAGCATTATAATTATTACTATGCCTTTAAAAACATTTGGTAGTAGAATTTCTGGCTATGATATTTTCATAGTATGATATTTTTGTGCTCAGCATTCTTACAAACAACCAAACATGTACCAACAAAAGTGAAAATGAAAAAAAAAACATCAGAAATGTTAAAGAGAGATTAACAAAAAGAACCCGATAAAGAAAAAGGCATACATGAATGACAAAGCAGCCACACACAAAAATGGAAATGACAGAAAGTTCCCCAAATATAAAGGCGGTATTAAAAGAATCTAAGAAATAGAAATGATAAAGGAGATGTAAACCAAGGGAAAGGGTCATAAAGATACTTACATACGGATCGATCAGAGACCCATAGAAAATTAAATGGTCATAGAAAGAATGGCAGAAAAGGAAAGGATAAAAGATACCTACAGTAAGAAAAATGGTAATTGAGAGAATCAAGGAGAAAAGAGTCAAAGAAAAAAATGAGAGATTTATAGCATAGGAAAGAACATACGAGGACCTTGGAAAGAAAAAGTTTCAAGATGAACCCAGAGAAAAGGTAAAAGAAACCCAGTGAAAGATACATTATCCAATATAGCCACAATAGAGAGAAATTCAAAGAATGAATAAAAGAGACCCAAAAAGTAAGTTTGAAAGAGAGATCCACTTTCCGGGAAAAAGAGAGGCCTATCAAAAGGGAAAGCATAAAGGACAGACCCAGAGAAAGTGTAAAAGAGAGATGTATTGAAAGAAAAAGGATAAATGACAGAACCAGAGAAAGGGTAAAAGAGCGTCCTTGGAAAGGCTGAATGAGAGACCAAATACAAAGGGTAACAGAGACTCATTGAAAGTGAATGATTGAACAAGAAAAACTAAGCAAAGAGTGGTCAAAAGAGACTCACTAAAAGTAAAAGAGAATAAAAGAGAACCAATACAACGTAAAAGAAACTGATTGAGAGAGAGAGATGACAACAGAAAGAACAACAAAATTAGTGAAAACGAAACCCACTTAATGAAATAGGATAAAATATGAACCGACGGAAAGAGAAAATAGACTAATGAAAGGATGCAGGATAAAAGAGAGACGTTCATTAAGGTTGAAAGAGTTACACTGGAAAAAAAAAATTATTAAAAGAAGGGGTAAAGGGTCGATCCACGATAAGATGGAGACCCACTGAAAGCGAAAGAATAACAGATAGTCTGAAAGGCTGATGAAATGAAAGACCTAGAAAGAGAGAAAAAGAGAGGAAACAGTAGAGGGAGAACATAACTTGACCCTGAGAGGCTTCCGATGGTCTGTAAAAATAATGGGTTTTTTCATATCTGAAGTTAGAGGAAATATAGTTTTGTTCGAAATGAATCTTGTGACTGAAAAAAGAAGTGTATTGAATTACTAATACTGCTTGTGTGATGACTGAAATGTTCCATTTTAGTGTTCTGTTTTTATTTCGCAAGCTTTGGTCACCGGAAATCAGTCATGCAAGAGAAATTGTGAATCACAAAAGGTCGCTCAGAATTTGCACATTTCTTGCGATTTTGTTTTTCTGTGTCATTATAGTGGAAACACTTGACATTTCCAATTGTTGTCTAACAAGACAGACTTCCACACAAATGGACAGTGAAATACCATATAACAACACGTTTAACCTCGGAAAAATTATTTTATAGTTGATACGCAAAGCTTTTCCTTTATAGAAGTCTCACTTACTCTGGGGAGAATTTGAAGTTTGTGCAAGGCTACATAATGCCCAATGTGTACATCTGTTTGTAACGGACACGTGCTATTAGGGACATTCACTTGCATGGTGTATGTAACGCTTGCCTATATTAGCCACACATGGACATTTAATTAGATGTGAAAAGTGAAGGAGAGTCTGGCGAAACTCATAGAGGAATTGCAAAATAAGTATGTTACTGTTAGGGGCAGGCAATGTGTATCCTTTGCAAGTGAAGTAGAGAAACGTCAACTTTCTCGAATATGGGCAGAAGATGCCCAGGTAGGAGGAGCTAAAGGCAGCTGACAGTGCCTGGAGCCCTGTGTGAAGAGTGTGTGGCGGGAACAGAGTGCAGACATAAGGTCAGAGATGGTGCGGGGAGAGCAGAACAGTGTTCCAGACAGCATGCAGGGTCACAAGTAATACATTAGCTTAATTTGGATGTTTGATCACCCCTATTACCATCCACAAGGACTAACTTTATTTGTATTAATATTAATTTCATATTACAATTACAATGTTCTGTTCACATGGTAAACTTCTAAATGAAGAAGCCATAAGTGATAGATTGATTATGATTGATTATTAAATTTCAAAAATATATTGCTACCCAAGGGTGTTTTGGCACTGAGGAAAGTTACGTGCAGATGAGTAGCTGTGAAACATAGAGACTGGGTAAGTATTTATCTTTTTCCAGAAAGACAGTGTCAGTGACAAAATGAAGCAGAACAGGGACAGAATTTCATATAATTTATATCCTCCAGGGAAAAAGACTGTCCACTTATGCAAGTGTAGAGAAAATGAGAAAACGGGGACCTGTCAAAAGTGCCAAGAAAGCAGATCCCAAAGCATGGGAAATACATAGGGTGCAAATCTGTTAAGCAGGTAGCAAGGCCATCAAGAGTTGTTTGCCCACTGAACCATACAAAGCACATTAAATGATAATAGCTGTTCATTTGCGTAAACTGGCCCAGGGATCCAGGAGTACACAGGGGTTACTTTTTATAAAAAGTTTTATTGAGAGCGATTTTGCACCAAGGGTATTAAAGGACTTAGAGTAGGTATCAAATTACATTACACAAAGCCAGTTTCTGTTTTTTGGGCATGAGGAGATTAAGGTGGCTATCCACAAAAGTAACTTTACACATGAATAAATGCTCTTACGCTTTGTAGTTACAGTAGACTTACATATCCCCATCCCCTGAGACAGGGGATAGGGTAAAAAAAAACATCAAATACGACTGTAAACTCATACTAGTAGAAATGTTATTACTGTATTTTACGTGCTAAATGCTCTTAACGTTTATAAAAAATGAACAAATATTTTTAAGTTAAATGTTAATGTAAATAAATGTTATGTATGTATTTTGAATGTAGAACAAATTCAAAAAATGCTTCAGTACTATTAACTCCTTTTAATTAAATATATAATTAATTTGAGTATATTACATTAAATTGAAAAAAAAATTGGGAAAATCAGTGGAAAACTTCCCACCTACAGTAAAATGATTATACATATTATGTATTAAACGTTATGTATAGAATATAATAAAATTAATTTCATTATTTGGAAAAAGTAAAATTAACATTTATTATTAAATCAAAAAAGTTATTCACATATTATATAATAAAATACAAATCATTTCTTATTTATATTTAATAAGTAAATGTATATATATATTTGAAAAGTCAAACTAGTATTTTATTTAAACATTAATTCCAAAGTCAAACTAGTATTTTATTTAAACATTAATTCCTATGGGGTTTTATTTTATTTTCTCAGGGATGGTGTTGCAGTGCCAATGTTTGGCAATGTGTGGTGCTGGGCTTACTCTAGTTCTGAGCTGGAGTGCATTTACTACTGCTTTGGGTCCTTTTTGGCTGTAGTAACCACAGAAGTGCAGTTTGCACATGGTAATGGGCTTACTCTTTTTTAGGTGGGTGCTGTCCCTTCCTAACAACCTGTCTAGCCATCTCTTAATACCGTTTAATGCTTCCTAAAGCCCTACCATTTAGTAGTAAGTATTCCCCATATTCCACTCCTCATTGTCCCTCCTACATTTACTACTAAAACATAGGCAGATGTGTGTGGAGCTTTCTGCAGTCAGTACAGAGATCTGTGCAGAGAAAAGATAGAAGAGGCGGAGCCAAAGACCTTCACACAATGGTTTATGAATAACATTTTGTAGTTCGTGAGTAGCACTATTAAATGTCATGAAGAATGTAGTATGTGAATAGACCCCTAAGTAATTTGCCATGAATCCTAAGATGCTAAGCTGACTCCAGGACTCAACCCTGTTTCCCAGTTCCAAAGTTGGCAGCTCTGGCCACATCTCCTGAATTGTTGCATTTGGGATAAATTACCTCTTAAACCCTAGGCCTGACGTCCTGTTGGACCCGACACTGGATACCAGGTACATCCCTGTAGCACTTGACCCTTGGGCTAGCTAGGCAGAGCAGCCCAGGGCTTCTTCGGGGAGGATGTGTGGTTTTAGAGACTCAGCACAAGAAATATAGTGCTCAATAAATCATAGAAAACTGATGCTTTGTCTTTTATAAAGAAAAAATAATTTATTCTACCAAACGCTCAGCACCATGCATTCAGTGTCACTGATAAGTTATCTACAACATTTATTCTGAGTAATCAGAAGGCCGTGGCTTGCTGTAGTGGTGTCTGCCTAATAGGTGTAAAGGACACCAGCCTCTGTACAACAAGCCATTTCCACATTCTCTCCTGTCTCTTAGTGGAGCTAACCTTGGTGCACTCTGGATCTGGTATTCCAGGAGATTCTTAAGGAGATTCTTAATTCTTGAGTCAGGACTCGCTGCCCATGGTCACTTGTCCATAGAAAGTCAGTTAACCCGCTAGTGCTGATTTAAAATGTTCAGATTCAGATGGATGCATGTAGGTCGCAGTTCACTTTGTAGTGGTCTGCACTGGAAAGAGAGGCCCCTGCAGTGGTGTTGGGGAGATGCCAATTGCAGTCCCTCAATCCCTGGAGCAGCACCAATACCTTTGTGCCTTCTTTAGTGAGGTTGTTCGGCCCAGCATAAATCCCCCGTGCAAATAGAGCATGGAAGCAATTCTACTCGGTCTCAGTGTCATACCATCAGGGTAAGTTTACAGGAGAGACTAGCAACTGTCTTAGGGTTCCAGAATACCATGATCTCTGGACAAGCAGGTAGGAATTCAGCACAAAGACTGGACTCTGTCTGGCTTGGCAATTGCTTTGAGCATTTGCAATTCGGATCTATGGCTTCATAATTTGCAATTTGGGACAGTACAGCTTTTGGGGCTTGGGCGAACTCAACCTGACTTAAAAAAATCAAGGACCTCTGTCTCTCCAGTAGGAATCTCATCTTCCTGGGGTGATTTGAACTCAATTCAGACTGATAGTAACTAGAGAGACTGCCTTGGTACAGCCTTAAGGGATGGCTCTAAACCAACCCAAAGCATGAGAGGATACACCCATTTCTTGGAGCATGTGTATATTTTTGGCCGTGGAAAATGTCAATGGATACTGAAAGGTCCAACACAATGAAGGCAAAAATGATGCCACTATAAAAAGCTGACCAAATACCGCCAAAGCTGCCACCTGGACTGTTTCAACCTCTTCAACTGGATGAGAGAATGATTAGGCAGGGTCCTGAATTGTGGCTGTGTCCTAAATGCAGAAGAGCTGTTGATTAAAGGATTTCTCAAAGCTTTTGGCTGGATGAGGTAAAACAGAGAGTGGCCTTTAGAAGCAAACATATATTTTTTAAGTAGCGGATCTACCATTGAACTTTCAAAGTTAGATAGGGATTAAACCAGCTTTGTGAGAGCAATTGATATTGGTGATCAGCACAGGAGCTCTCACAGAAGAAATGTTCCATAAGTGGAACTTGTGGACAAAGGTTAAGTGGGTTAACACATTTGATGGACTAGACTTTATGTCACTTCCTAGACCAGGAGAAGCTGAAAACAATCAAGAGGTACAGCAAAGCAAGGGGTAGATGATACAAGGACAGCCAGGTGGTGGTTTCCAAGATTAAGGGATATGAAAAAGCACTCATGATTTTCTCAGTTTTAAAATAAAAAAGGATGATCGTCATAGAGATCAGCAGAAGAGTACATTGCAGGTTAATTGCTGAGCTCCTGGGCGAGTTTAAACTTGGATTTTATGTTAAATAGTGCTGTTAATAGCATAAGCCCCAGGCAGAGAAAAGAGCTTTCATATATGTGGAGTCTTATTTGAAGTATTCTACATTTTCCAGGCAATATTTTATATTCCATTGGCCTTCCAACCTTTTACACTCTCCTGGTCATGCTTACCTTGACAACGCTCTACTAGTCAATGTCTTACAGTTTGTATTATTGTAAGTCAATATATTTTGTAGTCTGTATTTTAAAATTCAACTGAATCATAATGTTTGGCAGAAAGATTATTAGCCATGAGTTTGGACCAACCCCTAAGCAAAGAGGAGAATACAGACCAATTTCAGGGAGAAGGCAAGAGTCAAAGAGAGAAACAGCTGAATTGACTGCTTTATGTTGAGTGATCTTCTGCAGGCACATGAGAGTGGTGAAACAGATAAGATCCACTGCATACACAGCAATATGTATGGGGTTGTGAAGCATGAATTGAGAAGAAAATGAACAAGAAATGTGTCTGACATTGTCCCGCAGAGTGGTCTGTTCTAATGTTAAAGTCATCAAGTAGGGGCTCTGGCCATGAAAACAATAAAGCAGAAGACATAAAATAGAATAGTGAGGAGAGGAATGTACATATATGGCAAGGAGTTTCGCAGACCAAAATTGAGGTAGTTGACGTTATGGCACTTTTGTGAATAAAACAGGCAATGTAATCACTTATGTCTAAGGTGCTATCAATAGGATACAATGTGTAACCCGAGGTAATGGGGGTGCATTGGCAATATAAATACTGACACATTGGCAAATCTCTTAACAGAGTTATGAAAAAATCATTTTATGTCAAGAACAATGTAATAAAATAAACTGGTGTGCTTTAGAAGGAACCTGAATTTATTAGCACCGCTATGAGCGACAAAGAGGATACAATTTCTGAATCTAGGTTACAAGAATGCTGGGTTGGAACGCATCCAGAAGTGCCAACAGACAAGGAGTAGATATAAAGGCAGGAATTCTGAGCCAAAAGCAATTTTCTGGTACAGAACAAGTATGCAGTATGAGTTAATGCTCAGGACAGTTAAGGTTGGCAGTTAATGTAAACCACATAAACCTGGAACAAATAGGCTTGACTTTGATGCAGCTTCCAAATGCCTCCGGCTGGCCCGCTAAGTCAGTTTGCTGTGTGGTCCTGTCAAAGGGACCAGAAGTAGCCCCTAAGAACAATTCAAAGTACTTACATCAAGCTAAGAGGACATTAAAGTGGAAAGAGGTTTGGGGGAAAAGAATAGCAAACCAGAGGGCAGACACTCCTTTTTGCAATACAGAATTGCTGAAGTCAGAGCAGATGAAACAGAAATCAAATTAAAACAAATAGAAAAAACTGAAAATACAGAAATGGAAAATTAATTAGAATAATTGGCCCTCGTTGCATACCAAGAAAACTAACACATTAAAATAAAAATACAGAAGAGGGAGCCAAGACACCAATGTTCAGGACAAATATAAAGTGGTAAATTTAAATTAAAAGCGTTAAGTTAATATCATCTGAGATAGCATAGAGCTCTTATAGCCATGATGACAGAACCATAAATAGCCACAACAGCAGGTAACATTGGTGTGTGATCTACATCAAGTAAGGAGGTGCAGGAACCCCAAAAACCTAAAGTGGACTTTGAAAACTCAAAGCAGAACTGGAATCTTAGAGAACCTCTTCTATAAACAGAGCACTCGGGACTAAACTTAGATTTGAGATGTCATCAATGATGTCATAAATTATGTCATGAGGGATGTCATATGTGAGGTCATAAGCAGTGCATGTAGGCAGAGCAAGTATAGTTAGCACTACTCATTGTAACTGGTGAATTTCTGTGTTTGTGTTAGTTCAAAGCGTTAATGTTGTCACTGACAAATTCCCCTAACTATAACGTCACTTTAGCCTTTGTTTTTTTAGTGAATTTTTGAGTTTTGAATATAAATTAATACTTAATTGACATCTAAAATGACTGCAGCTATGCACAGCCTTTGGCCATGGGTAATGAGAGGTTGGCCAAAGGCCCTGGCCCTAGGGACCCCAATCCCCAGGGCTGTTTTTTTTTATTAAAGGGGCCGGCCGCACAACCCCCTCCATGGGCTGATTGCGGTCCGAGAAACCCATCCCCTGGGACCGAACACAATTTTTATGGAGGAAGTGACAAGCTGGCCCACTCCTCAGGTTGTTTTTGGCTCCTGGGATCCCATCCACTGGGGCCCAGCAATATTTTTGTGGGGAATGGGGCACATGGCCATCTTCCCTGGCCAATTTCATACCAAATACCTCATACGACGGGGTCCAGTGCAATTTTGAAGGGAAGGGGAACAAGGCCCTCTCCCTGGGCTGATTTTGGCCCCAGAGACCCCATGCCCCAGGGACCCAGCACTATTTTTGAGAGATGGGGGCATGCAGCCCCTCTCTTGGCCAATTTCGGCTCCATGGACCACATCCCCTGGGGCCAGGGGCCATTTTTATCGAGAAGTTGGCCATGTGGCCAATTTGGGCCCAGGACCCCATTCACCGGGGCCCATCAAAATATTGAAGGGGACAGGAGCACATGGCCCCCTACCCAGGCCAATTTCAACCCCGGGCACCACATCCCTTGATGCCTGGTGCCATTTTCATGGGGGAGAGGGGAATGCAGCCTCCCTTCCTGTGCCAAATTTGGCCAAAGGAGCCAAGCAAGAAATAGTGGATGCCCTGGTGCCCACCCAGGGTACCCACCACACACTTGTTGGTGGCTGCAGGGATTAGCCTCTTGGCCCATGACCTCACTGCCTGCTCCCCACATCCAGCAGGAACCGGCAGTGCTCTCACCCTCAGGGAGCAGCTAATAATGCTGCTCCCTGTGGGCAGGAGCAATTTTTTGATCCGTTTCTCTGCCTATATCATTGTGGGCAGGGAAACAGATCTAAAGTCTGCTCTCAGTGAGCGGGAGCATTTTTGAAGCTCTTGCCAGCTGAGAGCAGATTTGGTGTTAGCCCCCGCTTGGCAGGAGATATAAAAATGCTCCCACCAAGTATGAGCAAGCACAGGTTTCCATGCCCACGCTCGTATGGGCAGGGAAACCACTCTGGTCCAGGGGTGGGCACCCTGGGACAGAGCCAGTAAGCTGGCCCTGGGGGATAGGGTCCCCAGGCCCTTCAATAGCTTAGGGAGGAGGGGCCCCCTCCCTCAAAGGAATCAGCCCCGGTGGTGGGTGCCGTGTGTCCCTCCTCTGCATAAATAATAAGATCACCCACAGGGGTGGGAACTCCGGAGCCTCTACTGGTTCGGGGAAGGAGAAGAGCACCTCCCCCCTCTCCTTTCTAAACACAGCCCCTGAGGTAGGCTCCACAGGGCTTATACTAAAAAAATTCTCCCCATTAGCAATTTTGTTCCCGATCCCACTAGAGTCTTGCAGGATCACGGTTTTTTATCTGTTAGTTTTTTCTTTTTTGTCCCTGTGGTGAGGCAGGACAAGAAAGAAGTCTAGGGGTTCAGGTATCCCTACCCTGCCCCCTTATATATTTTTTTGAAAATCTTCAAGATACGGGACTATGTCCCTGAGTCCTGTAATGGCATCCAGCAACATTTTTTTCATGTTGCTGGCAGCTAATCAGAGCGCTCGCTCTTGCTGGAGTCTGACTCCCACAGGAGCAAGATAGCCCAAGGGAAATAAAGCTCCCTGGACCAATCAAAATGCCCTATTTTTTAATGGGCTCTCCCTCTAGAGTCTCTGAGACTTTTGCGAGCCCAACTGACAAAATACACAAATATTTTTTACTCTATAGCTCAAAAATTACTGAACAGATTTGTACCAAATCACAAAAAGCCAAATCTCTGAACTAAGATCTAGCTTCCTGCAAAATATGGGGTAATTCCATTCAGCATTTTTGCCGTAGCCTTGCATAAGGAAGTCTATGGAAAATGCATTGGCCCCCGCTTGATGGATCACCCCGAAACTTTCCAGGAAGAAATTGGGGTAGATGAACTTTACTTTTGGAAATGTTTGGGAAGATTTGACAACCAGGAATAAAGACATTATCAAACCACAAAACGCTCCGCATGTAGAAAAGCAGACCTAACTATAACTACCTTACCACTAAGTTATATATATATATATATATATATATATATATATATATATATATATATATATATATATATATATATATATATATATATATATATATATATATATATATATATATATTATCTACTGGCGGTCGCCAGTAGATAGTTATAGTTACAACCTAGTTTCCATAGGAAATCTGAAAATTCTATTTTGAATAACTTTGGCGCCGGTTGACTAATCTTCGTGAAATTTTCAAAACTAATGGGGTGCTCCGCTCAGCTCCTACCCTGAAAGTCTCGGGGTTATTCGTCAAGCGGGGGCTGAGAAAAAAGGGGGGGTCCCAAAACGCATTTTCCCCATACATTTTCCCATAGGACCTTTAGTCGAAGGTACAGCCCGAAGTGCTGAACGGAATTACACCAAATTTGGCAAAGAGGTAGTCCTCAGTTCAGACTCGTGCCTTTTGCTTAAATGGTGTAAATCCGTTCAGTAGTTCCTGAGAAAATCAAAAGTAAAATCATATACATGTCTGGGCGGAGCCTAACCACACATCTCATCGTGAGATCTGATTGGCTGTCAGCACTTCATCCAAGAAGTGTTGGCAGCCATCTTGGGACCAATATACATGATAGCACCTCATTAAAAAGCATTGCAGGTAATAGAAGGTTTTAAGACTTTAGTTACATTATAAATTATGTGTTGATGGTACCATACTCATTTTAGGAATTGTGGTGTGTTCTAAGGTGATTTTACCATGTGAAAAAGCCTTCTGCTGTGATATCATGAATCATGTTTGAGAGAAAACTATTTTCTCATGCTTTTCCCACAGAGGTTTGGAAGGTGATCTATAAGCTAAACTGAGAGCATATTTTCTGTAAATTCACATTATCTTTCTCAGTCATGTGAGAATGAAGTCTGACATTCTCAGTAAAACATGTACATCCAACAGGGACAGAGACTGTCAGTTGATTCCTTTGTGTTCTACTGCAGCTTCCCAGAGTGTTCTAAAGAACAACTAGAGCGCTAACAGTCCTACTTATGACAAACGTATGGCACACCTGAAGCCATCTTGGTTGGAATAAAGTGGTAACTCTTAAAACATTTCATTTAAAAAGGAACAAAATAAGGGAGTTCATTTTGCCATAGAAAGTATGATCAGTGCTGCAGAAAGAAAAATTAGGGCACATTTTGAGTGACTTCTCAAGTCCTCTTCTATTTCATTAAAAAATTCTGACATGCAGACTGAAACATGCACTTTCAATACCAGCAGCAGACTTCCCTGGTGAGCAGTAGCTTTACTACAGTGATCTAATAAGCAACTACAGTGCTAACATTCCGAATTTATGGCAAATGTGTGGCAGATCTGAATGCCTTCTTGATGGAATCAAAGTAAAAAACTGAAAGTATTTCCTACTGAGGAGACTGTAGTAAATGAGGAAATTAGGAAACATCATAACAAATAAGTCTCCCAAAATGGCCACCAGAGACAAAAGAGCCCAAATGTAGCCCAAATATCACCCAGATGTAGCCCAAGTATAGCCCAATGCCAGAATGTCCCAGAGTGTTCTAACAAACAACTAGAGCGCTAACAGTCTTACTTATGACAAAAGTATGGCACACTTGAAGCCATCTTGATTGGAATAAGGTGGTAACATTTAAACATTTAATTTACAAAGGAACAAAATGAGGGGGTTCATTTTGCCATAGAAATTATGATTAGTGCTGCAGAAAGAAAAATTAGGGCACATTTTGACTTCTCAAAACCTCTTCTATTTCATAAAAAAATTCTGATATGCAGACTGAAACATGCACTTTGAATACCAGCAGCAGACTTCCCTGGTGAGCAGTAGCTTTACTTCAGTGATCTAATGAGCAACTAGAGTGCTAACATTCAGAATTTATGGCAAATGTGGGACACATCTGAATGCCTTCTTGATGCAACCAAAGTAAAAAACTGAAAGTATTCCCTACTGAGGAGACTGCAGTAAATGAGGAAATTAGTAAACTTCATAACAAATAAATCTCCCAAGATGGCCACCAGAGACAAAAGAGCCCAAAAGTAACCCTAAATATCACCCAGATGTAGCCCAAGTATAGCCCAATGACAGAATGTCCCAGAGTGTTCTAACGAACAACTGGAGCGCTAACAGTCTTACTTATGACAAAAGTATGGCACACCTGAAGCCATCTTGATTGGAATAAAGTGGTAACACTTAAAACATTTAATTTACAAAGGAACAAAATGAGGGGGTTCATTTTGCCATAGAAATTTTGATTAGTTCTGCAGAAAGAAAAATTAGGGCACATTTTGACTTCTCAAATCCTCTTCTATTTCATAAAAAAATTCTGCCATGCAGACTGAAACATGCACTTTGAATACCAGCAGCAGACTTCCCTGGTGAGCAGTAGTTTTACTACAGTGATCTAATGAGCAACTAGAGTGCTAACATTCAGAATTTATGGCAAATGTGTGACACATCTGAATGCCTTCTTGATGGAACCAAAATAAAAAACTGAATGTATTCCCACTGAGGAGACTGCAGTAAATAAGGAAATTAGGAAACTTCATAACAAATAAATCTCCCAAGATGGCCACCAGAGACAAAAGAGCCCAAATGTAGCCCAAATATCACCCAGATGTAGCCCAAGTATAGCCCAATGACAGAAGTGTGCAAAACACTTATTTGTGTGTATTTACAGTTTTATATAGTTGTGAGAAGTTGGCCTGGTATATGATGTTCACTAGTTAAAGTGACCACCTTGTACCATGCCAAGCAACCCTTATGGTGTGGTTGTAAGTCAACCTTTTCGGACTAGCTGCCCTAGTGGTAGCGTAAGCTAAGCAGTCTTTGAGGCTAAACTCGTTAAAGCGTGTTAAGCAGGCTGTTTTACCAAATGTAACCCCCCTTTATACCAATGAAAGGACACCACACAGATATATATTCAAAATATATATGTATTTATTTCTCAAAGTATCCCCTAAACTCTTTATGAGCACAGGAGCACAAAACGTTAAACAAGACAACGTTATAATACACAGAAGTTGCACTTTATATGGATGGGCCCTGGTGGCCACTCAAACCATATACTAAAATAGTGGTATAAGTACCACAAACAGGAAAGGGAAAAGGCCTAGGGCCTCTAGAATCGCTGGGCCTACAAGGAGCTAACTTCAGTTAGTGACCAGGAGGTCCACGGGTTGCGTGTGCAGTGAGGAAAGTCACACGCGTGCTCCCATAGGTTTTCAATGGGTGCGTAAAAGTTAAAAAGTTACTGCAGAAAGGGTCTTCTGGGTGGACTACGATCTCAAGATTCGAAACACAGACACTAGAGATGATTCTCTACACTTGGACACCGGAGTGCCAGCTTTACCTCACCCACAGGAAGCGGGTGCATAGGTCTCGAAGTGCGTAGGGTTTCTTCTATCGATTCAATGGAGCCTGATGACAAAGATGCTGCAGGCGGTCGGTCCAGAAGAGCTGCGTTGGATCCAAGAGTGGATCGGAGTTGTAGAAGACCTGAAAGCAGAGGGGACAGTGTTCACAGTCACTAGCCGGTGACCGGCGTGGCACCAGGTAGGTACCAGGCGATGTCGGGTGCAAACAGGTGGTGAAGGGTAGCTTGTCTCCGCAGCCACGTGGTCCCTGAAGGTCAACGATGTCCAGGAGTTGGTTCACGAGCTGTCCCACGCAGGCTCTCGCTGTCGGCGGTGGCGGCGACTCAAAAGAGGCAACAAGCCTTGGCAAAGGCAGGAGTCATGGAAAGAGATGAAAGCTGATTGTTCTGACCAGCAAGGTCAGAGGGGCTGCTCTTTTGGAGAGCAGCTAGGGCCAGTCTGGAGCAACCAGACCAGCATCGTGGTTTTCAAAGTTCGTTGCCAAAATGGCCACTAGCCAACGGGCCAGGGACCGGGCAGGCGCGTCGAGATGCAAAGTGCAGAGGGGCCCCACGCAGATCGTGGAGATGCTGGCGGGCTCACCTTTGGTGCAGATGCTGCTCAGTGGTTGGGCTTCTCAGGACCCAAAGCACAACTTGGAGGGAGCCTCTGTTGTTGCGCTTGCAGCTTGTCGTCGGTCTTCCAAGATGGCTGGCTCCACGTGTCTCGGTGCCTCCACGGGTTCCTTCTTTGCAGGGACTGTGGATCGGGCGGTGAGAGGTCTGGAGGTCCAGGTCTTGTCGGGCTCTGGGCTCGGGCTCCGGCAGGAGGCGGCGGCAAAGCAGACGTTCAATAGCTGGTTGGTGCTTGCGTTAGCAAGATGGTCACTCCCTGACCATAGGGGAGATTTCCTTCAGTCCTCTGTGCAGCAGAGCGTCGAAGTTCCCATCTTCTTCTTGTGGTTAAGTTGATTCCAGGATGTCTGAAGTCTTAGGACACAGCTCCTACCTTTAAGCGGATTCTAGGGGCCGGACTACCTGCTAGGTCCCTCCCTAAGGGTGGGACCAGGAAGGGGGGTGGTTACACTCCCAATCCTTTGTCCAGCTCGCCCCAGGTCCGGGGCTAGTGTGCCCCAGGACCGGTTTGAACTGGCATATGCACCGAGGCTCCTTGTGAGCCTCAGGCATGTCTCATTCCATTCAAGCCCTACCTGACCAATACACAAAATCCTGTCTGGGGTGGTGCTCGCACCTCCCCTGGCAGGAAACCCTTTGTCCACGTCTCCCAAGCTGGAAGGACTCCCAGCAGCAGGAGGGCAGACTTGTGTCTGTGGTGGCAGCATCCATTTTGTGGAGCTGAGGCTATGTCTGATTTTACCCAGGTTTCAGGTACTGTACATGTCGTGTCCCTCTAGAAGGGTGGAATGCTAACCCCGTCGCCAGAATTGGCGAGGGGTTAGTATTCCAATTCGTATGACACCTTACTCGACATGTTTTGATAAAGCCAAACCAAAGATAGCATTTAACCGCAAGGTTCATAATGCACTTAAGAGTATATGGTATGACGATATCTGGAAACGGTAGAAGGAAGTTGTTCCGAACACTGCAGACAGGCTCAGCTCATGCCAGAGCACCATCTCACATGGAACCAAGCACTCTGCCTTCAGGATTGTTAAGGCCTGCCATAGGAGTGACTTATAGGTTAACATGTGTCCCATTTAAGGTTAGGTATAGGTATACTACACCTAAGTAAGAGGTGGTTACACCAACTTACCCCAGCTGAGTGATCAGCCAGTTGTGTCAAATTTGTTAGGCCAAGCCTGGGGTGGCATAATACATGCTTCAGCCCCTGGCAGGCCTTAGATACACCAATGCCCTGGGTACCTAGTGTACACTGGTACAGGGGCTCACAGGGTGATCCACTTCCAATTGGTTATGCACCTAGGGTGCATAGTGTCAATTTAGTTAGAGAGAACAGCAGGCTGGGTGTCTGATTAGCAGGCCCACAGCCTCAATATGTCAAAAACCAGTGAAGCAAAAAGCAAAAATTTGGGGTGACCATAGGATAGCAGACCCTACTCTCCTACACAACCCCCCCCCCCAAACGCAGGGACATTAAACTAGCCTTGACCAGTCTCGTCTTTATGTCCTAAGTGGAAGTACCTGGAGAGACCATCTGCATTCCCATGGTCTGTACCTGGCCGGTGCTCCACTGTAAAGTCCATACCCTGTAGGGAAATGGACCACCTAAGCAGTTTGGGGTTTTCACCCTTCATCTGATTTAGCCACAAGAGGGGCTTATGGTCGGTCTGAATCTTGAAGTGAGTGCCAAACAAGTATGGCCTCAGCTTCTTCAGGGCCCACACCACAGCAAAGGCCTCCCTCTCAATAGCTGACCAATTCTTCTCTCTGGGGGTCAACCTTCTGCTAATAAAAGCAATGGGTTGGTCTTGACCATCTACATTAAGTTGTGACAGCACAGCTCCCACACCCAACTCAGAAGCATCTGTTTGGACAATAAACTCTTTGGAGTAGTCAGGACTTTTCAGGATAGGTGCAGAGCACATGGCCTTCTTCAGGTCATCAAATGCCTTTTGACAGCTTTCTGTCCACTGAACCTTTTTGGGCATCTTCTTGGAGTCACAATGGACCCATAGTTCTTAACAAACTTCCTGTAGTACCCAGTCAAGCCCAAGAAAGCTCGAACTTGAGTCTGGGTGGTTGGAGGGGACCAGTCCTTGATGGATTGTATCTTACTCTCCAGTGGTTGAACTTGGCCTCCACCTACAAGGTGGCCCAAGTACACAACCTTACTCTGCCCTATCTGGCACTTAGTAGCCTTGATAGTGAGGCCTGCCTTTTGCAGAGCCTCAAGTACCTTCTTCAGGTGGATCAGGTGATCCTCCCAGGTGGAGCTAAAGACAGCAATGTTATCAAGATATGCTGTACAAAAGTCGTCCAACCCAGTAAGGACTTGATTCACCAACCTTTGGAAGGTGGCAGGTGCATTCTTCAGACCAAAGGGCATCACCAAAAATTGATAATGCCCACCTGGGGTTGAGAATGCTGTTTTGGCCTTCGACTCCTCAGCTAATCTGATTTGCCAATAGCCAGCTGTCAAGTCAAATGTGCTCAAAAACTTAGCAGAAGCTAGTTTGTCTATGAGCTCATCTGCCCTTGGAATAGGATGTGCATCTGTCCTAGTGACAGCATTGAGTCCTCTGTAATCCACACAGAACCTCATCTCTCTCTTGCCATCTTTGATGTGAGGTTTGGGGACCAGAACCACTGGGCTAGCCCAGGGGCTCTCTGAGGGTTCAATGACACCCAGTTCCAGCATTTTGTGTACCTCAGCCTTTATACAGTCCCTGACGTGGTCAGGTTGTCTGTAAAGTTTGTTCTTTACAGGCAGACTGTCACCAGTGTCCACCACATGGGTACACCAGTCAGTTTGACTAGGTATCAAGGAAAACATGTGTTGAAATGATTGTAGAACCTGTCTACATTCCATCTGCTGATGATCAGTGAGGTTGCCTCCAAGGGTCACTCCTTCAACTGAACCATCTTCAGGGTTCTGAGACAACAGGTCTGGGAGAGGGTCACTCTCTTCCTCCTGTCCCTCATCTGTAGCCATGAGCAAGCCCATGTCTGCCCTGTGTGGTAAATAAAAATAAATATTACCGGACTGAATTTCATACGGAATCTTAAAATAAAGTAAAATAGCTCAAAATAACAAGAGGCAGAATCCGTGGTATAAGAGGTTTTCTAAATGGGCTTTATTCCATTCAAAATGGCCGACTCGAGTCGCGGCCTTCAGGTTCCGTCACCACGAGGGTTCAGGAAGTGAAGTACAATATTTTATTGACAGACATGTATTTTTATAATAAGTACATTACAATGAAACGAATGTAGAAGGCGTAACATTTGATAAGAAAAGTGACATAACAGGTACGTAATTGAAACTAGGCGTAATAAGGAATAAAAGAAACATGATTGGTTAGGATTATCAGACATAGGTGGATCTATAAGATAATACTTGGCATAGATGCGCGCGCGGCAGCATGACGTGTATTTGACGTGCAACTAGGGTGTGAAGGGGACTTGACATTTAGCTCTACATGTGGAGACGAGAAGTCTGGGGGGTCAAGTCAACCTAATCCCAAATCATATCTAACATCCTATGTTTAAAGAACTATGTTATCCACAAGGAAGAGACTTTCGGACAGAATCTATTCTATACTAACTGTGTGTGCGTGTACAAGCGTCTAAGTGTCTATATGAGATGCGAGGGGCAGAAAACTTTCCATGGCAACAGGGCTATGAATCACTCGCAGGAGGACGGAAAGGCTGAGTCCTTTGCTTGTGAGCTAAAGGAAATGTTTACCTAAATCACTAGACAGGAATGCATCGGCTGGAGAGCAAAATAGATAATTCGAAGGTGAAATACAACTTCTTGGCAGACAGGCGAAAACTGGCCGAGGCAGGCACCGTTAGCTGCACAGGGAGTAGGACAAAGTTCATGGATACAGATGCGAGCTCAAGCTGAAGCTGTCAGAGACAGAGAGCAGGGAAAGGCTTTGAGGACAGAATCGGGCCTACTTGCCTGAACTGTAAAAATGTAGTAACTTAGCCATATAAAGTCGGTGGCCTTTCATACCTAGGAATCGAATATCCAGCCCATCGATGGCGGATCTGACAGAGAACATGTCGACGGTAGACACACATATGTTTGCGTCTTAGAAACTGGAACTGGAGGGAACATACATGTACTTGTAACATGCATATAGATCCGTTGGGGTCCAAGATAGGGGACATAACTGATCAGGAAAATCCACATTTCCACATTCCCTCCTTGTCCCCTACTTGCCCTTCAAGAGATATCAATCTTCATCATTCCATCGATTTGCTCATGGATCATCATTTCTTCTTCCTTCTTCTTCCGGTATTTTGAACGAGAACTGTGATATGGAATGCATGATGTGGCACACAGACCACAAATCGCTGGTCCACATTGTAGGCATAAACAACAACTGAAGAGCATAAGAAGGCCAATACCTAGGAAGGATAGAACTCTCCATCCCCAGGCTGATATCACACTCCAAAACCACCCGGACCACGTCCAAGTGCCTGGATTTTTGTGTATCTGGCTTACAATCTTATGAAGGCGTGTTATAGCTTTATATACAGATGGCGAATTTTCTGGTATGAATATGCAGCAGCTGGATCCGATGACCCTGCAAGCTCCGCCCCTATCGGCCAGGATGACGTCAAGGACAAGACGATTCTGGAGAACAACAATTCTCATCACTGATTGTTCCTCTGTCAGATTGCCTAGGGCGGCTATAGTCTCGTTTACTACAGCTTCAAGAGTCTTGGTGAGTCTGCGTATCAGCTTACTATTTGATATGGTACCTATATAGGGAAAGATACCTTTATTGAAATCTACATACTTGTCCCATGCCGTCTCAGTATAATCGACAACTGGGAGATCTCTTCGCTCTCTTTTGTGTACTAAATGAACATCTCGATAATAATCAGGGGGAGCTAGGAAAACAGGTGGCAAAAGGAATGCTATGTAACAGGTACCATCCCAATCTAGAGGCAGACGCATATATGCCGTCTGACCACATATAAAGTAAGAATGGCGAGAAGCTCTAAATGAAGATTTACCTTGATCACTATATTCTACTATAGTAACGCATTGGCTATGGCCCATATGTATGGAACCAACCTTTCTCACACATAATTCACCCTTAACTGAAAATACTGACATAGTGGGCAGAATTAGTTCAACTTCGGATTTGACATTCAAAATCATAAGATTAGGCGTAAAATTACCTAATTTATACACTTCATTTTCTAAATCAGTTCCTGTTCTACTGGGGTGACCCTCCTTATTGGGGTGACAGACCTTGAATAAAACTAGATTCAGATTTCCCCATATCCAATGTTGTTGATAAACGGCTGTGTCTGGGTCTATGGAATTTAATAAACTAAACCATGCTCCACAGGAGCCATTGTGTGTAAATGGATGTGGAAAGAAAGGCAGAACTCCTTTGTTATTCTGATAGGGAGGGAGTCGGCCACACACCCAACAATTGGTGGCATTACTAGTCTGATGGGAATGATGTAACATACTAATGAATGTGTTATTGCGCAGCGCAAGTCTATAGGACAACTCATGTGGGGGTAGGTCACTAAAAGAATGTTCACCAGTTATATTGAAAGTACGTTTAGAAACAGGATAATACATATGCAACAATATACTTGCAGTAACTATTAAAAAACTCAAGGAAAACAAAATTAATAAAGTCATAATACAGTGGCTACGCAGTAATTTACAATAAGCATGTCGTTTCATTATGATTCTGGACTCTACGTGATTCAGACCTAAGGGATACATGTCGGGACAGATTCAACCGCTTCACCTTGGAGAGGACTTAAACAATCAAATCGTCCGACAGTTTAGATCTGGACCTGAGTTTCTGTTTATAGAGTTCGGTGCTACTGGCCTCAGCCAAAGGTAGCTTTGAGTCAATGGGGGAAGACACACGGGGAATACTGTTTGTGTCAGGAGGAAGTCCATGAAATTTTTTTATATGGCTGGAATGCACCCAGCCTTTCCTCCCTTCGATCTTCACAGCTGTTCTGGTCGTCAGCAGGACCAACTTAGGAAGCCTCCACCTTGGCTCCAGTTGGGTTTTCCGATCAAAATTCCTGACGAGGACATAATCGCCGGGAATTACATCATGAGGTTTCACCTCGGTGTTGTCGGGAAAAGCTGCGACTACCTGTGAACGACAAGATTGTAGTGCAGACATCAAGGAAGCCAGGTAATCTGTCAGCATATTACAGTCAACATCAGTTATTTTACGGGGTATAGGCGTCCCCCACATATTCGGTGGTCTACCAAAGATCACCTCATACGGGGATAGCCCTGTTCGAGAGTGTGCTACCATCCTCATGTAAAATAGCGCAACTGGTAAGGCTACCATCCAGTCCACACCTTTTTCCTGACATATTTTAGACAATCTGATTTTTAAAAGTTGATTATGTCGTTCCACGAGACCTGCTGCCTCGGGGTGTCGGACACAGTGGAATTTCCACTGATATCCCAACAAAAGTGAGACATGTTTCATTAATTCGGATGAGAAAGGCTGACCGTTATCTGAATATACAACACGTGGTAAACCGTACCGTGGGAAGAATTCTCGAACTAGCTGCTTGGCAGTAGTCGGGGCAGTGTAATCTGATACGGGATACGCCTCTGTCCAACGGGAGAGAGCGCAGACAACTACGAGAACATATTTGAATCCTCGACAACGTTCCATCTGAATATAATCCATCTGGAGGACTTCAAAAGGATGGTCAGGAGGCTGAAATCCACCCTGCTCTACGGGAACACTCTTTCCTGGATTAAACTGACAACATATCATACAGGTACGAACTTTTTGTTTAGCTGCTGCTCGTAAATGTTTGTTGAACCAAATGTGCTGAATGCTGTCTAGCATAGCCTTCTCTCCTAAATGTGCTGGACTGTGAACTGTAGCTATAATGGCTTGAACCATGGAATCAGGGAGAAACCATACAGATTTCTCCTTCGTCATCCATCCTTGATCTGTCTGGATCCCTCCTAGTTCAGTCCACTTCTTTATTTCTTCTGCTGTGGCATGTGTCTGTATGTCAATTACGTCAAGTGCGGGATCCTTAATTGTCATACACTGTGTTGGTGTCTGAACTATTGGCTTTGTCATGTCTAATGTGCGATTCTGAGCAGTCTGTTTAGCTGTTTTGTCAGCTAAATCATTGCCTTGAGAAATGGTATCAGTAACCTTCGTGTGTGCTTTACATTTCATAATCGATATAGCAGTGGGTAGATGTATTGCGTCTAACAAGGCATGAATGAGGGGTCCGTGCTGAATGTGGGCACCATGGGAGGTTAAATAACCTCTCTCTCGCCACAGCACGCCGAAGTCGTGTACAACTCCGAATGCATAACGTGAGTCAGTGTATACATTAACTTTCTTATTTGTGGCTTGAATACAGGCTTGCGTTAGAGCAATAAGTTCTGCTGCTTGGGCTGACAGAGTATCTATACAATGTGTCTCAATAACTTCAGTGTCTGTTGTGACTGCATACGCGGCCACTAAATCTCCTGTACTTGTTCTCATGCACGATCCGTCTACATACAACGTCAGGTCTGGATCTAACAATGGAACGTCTGTCAAGTCTTGTCTAGGTTTCGTCTTTATTTCAATGATTTCAACACAATCATGAGCTAGTGGGTCTGTTCCAATTACAGGTAATAGTGTAGCAGGATTCAATGTATTACACCGTCGGATCTCTATGTGTGGTTGAAACAATGTCAGTTCATAACCGGTAAGTCTTGCTATGGTCAAGTGTTGTGTTTGTGTTCGGTTCACAAGAACCTCTACTGCATGTGGTACTTGTACTGTCAATGGGTGTCCTAATACTATGGCATCGCTTTGTCTGATTGCTAAAGCTGTCGCTGCCACTGATTTCAGGCATGCAGGCAAAGCCTGAGCTACGGGATCTAATGTACTGGAAAAATAAGCACATGGCTTGCGTGATCCTGCTTGATCCTGAGTGAGTACTGACAAGGCAGTACCTTCGCGTTCTGTAACAAAGAGTGTAAAATGTTTGCTATAACATGGTGTTGCTAAAACAGGTGCTTGACATAAAGCTTCCTTTAGGCTTTCAAAAGCTTGTGTATGTTCCTGAGTCCAAGGGAGAACAGTCGATGTGGCTGCCTCCTGTGTGGTTAACTGAATGAGTGGTTTTGCTAGAAATGCGTACTGAGGGATCCACTGCCTACAATATGAAGTGAGGCCTATGAAAGCTCGCACCTCCTTTTGTGTCTGGGGTATTGACATGTTAGCAATTAACTGGATGCGATCTGGTGTAAGCTGCCTTCCCTCCTTGGACAGCGAGTGACCAAGATAAATAACTCGCTGAACACAGAATTGCAGCTTAGAAGGGGACACCTTGTGCCCCTTGTCGGCTAGGAAATGTAAAACTGTCAGAGAAGCTTTTTCACATTCTGGCTCGCTTCTCGCGGTGATCAGCAGATCATCGACATATTGAAGCAGTGCAGTATTGACTGGCATGTGGATACTGTCGAGTTCTCGTTTCAGTGCTTGGCTGTAGATGCTGGGGCTTTCTGTAAATCCTTGGGGAGCGCGTGAGAATTTAAAACTGCGCCCATTTAAACTGAATCCGAACAAGTATTGGCTTTCCGGATCTATTGGGACGCTGAAAAAGGCATTCTTGAGATCAATTACAGTAAAGAATGTTGCTTCGGAATCAATTGCTGTCAATAATGATGATATATCAGGGACCACAGGGAATTGTGGTACAATACACTTGTTTAGTTCACGCAAATCAATAACCAATCGGTACACTGGTGGGGCAGTAGGATCAGTTCGTTTAAGAATCGGAATTATCGGTGAATTACATACATTGGAGTCTGTTTCTACAACTACTCCCTGGGCAATCAGCTCATCAATGATTTTCAGCAAAGCCACTACAGCATCATGCGGTAACTTGTATTGTCGCATTCGTGGTAGTACCACTCCTGCTTTCAGTGTGACTCGATAGGGTGTAATGTTCATGCAGCCAACATCCGTAGGGCCTTGTGCCCATAGATGTACTGGTAAAGTCTGTAGTCGGGGATCCATGTCTCTAGACACATAGTGACCTTTAAAATCACGCAAAAACAACCTTACTCCTTCCGGAGAACAACATATTATGGCTCCTAGTGCTTTCAGAGTTTTAATTCCTAACAGATTTTCTGGGCATGATTTAGTAAGCAATAAATCTGTAGTTCGTGTCAAAGGTCCTATCGTAAGTGGTAGAGGCTGTGATACTTCATTAACAATAGGTTTTCCCGAAAAACCAAGGGAAACATTTTGAGAGCCTGAGAGGGGTGCCCCTGGAACTTCACTACGTTTTATGGTTGTTCGACTTGCCCCTGTATCGAGTAAGAATTTTCTATCTTGACCTAATAATTCACTATGTACATAAGGTCCTTCTTGATCTACAGGAATCTCGATAAGCGGTAAGTCAACTTCCCTCTCTAGGCTGGTTCATGCGTAACGCTGATACTCAGGGTATTCATACTGTGCAGTCTGATACATTTGTCGTGTTGTAGTTTGTGTGGCAGTAGCAGGCAACGGTGGTGCAGCTGGCACAAACTGTATGGGTTGCTGTGAGGCTGGCATGGACTGTTGCTGAACTGGCATGGACTGTCCATGCTGCATAGCTCCTTGTTCATTCTGATCTTGTCTAACTAATCGTGGTCTCTCCTTTGCAATACCTGTAGCTATATTACGTTTCAGGACTGGACAATCGTGTACATAATGGCCTAGTTGTTTACAGTAATTGCAGGTTCCTTTTACAGGAACTGCAGAATCACCAGAATGTGTCACACCCTTTTTGTGACCATCTGCTGGTACTGTCTGAGAAACTAGCATTTTCATTTTTGTATCCTTCATGCGTCTATGCTCGTGTTCTTGTTCATCCCTAATTCTATTGTGATGATACTGTAACATTTGTAGCATTTGCGACGGAGTGTTACTTTGCCAGGTACTCTCGAATTTCAATATTCTATTCTTTACTGGAGGTAATGCATTTTCCACTAATTTTGTCACAAATAAATGTGGATATGAATCACTACTTGCTTTTATACCACTATTTATACCAAAACATTTTTCAAATCGAGCATAATAATCGCTTGTGTCTTCATCTTGTTTTTGTTTGCAGGCTGTGATTGCACCCCAATCTTCCTTTTTTGTAGTTAATAAACGTGGCAGTACCTGTACTAGTAAACCTGGTAACAGTTTAACTTTATCCCCGAGCCCTGAACCTGCAGTTCGGGCCCTTTCTTCCTCTGCTAATGCTGTCCAGTCTATCTTTTGGTCTCCCACTTCCCACTCTTTTTCTTTCAGTTTTTCATAAATGCCAGCAGGCAAAAGCACCTTTAATATCGTCATAATATCAGGAAAGGTGTACTCTCCCATTAGTAACATGTCTTTAATTTCTCGGTGGAAACCCGCTGGGTCTTTATCATGGCTAGGTACTACTTTCTTCATTTCTAATAATTCCATTTTTGATATGGGTGTGTAAACAAATACACGGTGAAACTCATTGTCTTCGCCTTTTATTGGGTGCACTTCTCGTAAAGGATTTTGTCTATCCATATAGTACGGCGTTCTTTCTCTGTGGGGCAGCGAGAGAGAATCCGGACTTATAAAAAGGACATACTGTTTACGTGACACTAATATCTCTTTAATTAGCTTGTTACTAGAACCTCTCCATCTGTACGTGAGTAGTTCCGTTAATATATCAGGTAAAGGACCAGGGTCAGCATGTTGGCTCTTATATAATATGAGGAGTTGCTGAATCATATAGATTCCAGCTAAACGTTGTTCATCTGTACTGAGATTGAGAAACGTGTGTGCTACGGTCTCATCACCGTATTTTTCAGGACTAACGATCCAGTGAACGGCTGATCTGGCTAATTCTTGCTCATCCATAGAATCGAGGAGGTGGTAACCCCTTCGTTCTCGTAGTATTTTATCTGCGGCTTGAAACGAATGTTCAGGAGACTTCAGATTTATTACAGGCGTCGGATACGTTCTGTTATTATTTGGGCATACAGAGTGTATGGGATCAGAAAAACATCTAGCATTATCACAGGATCTTCCTCTGCCTACATAGGCTATGGTCTCTGACTGTCTTGCGGAATTCTCTGATTCGGACACTTCATCTTGCTCATACTCGTCTGTTCCCAATCTTTCTTCATGAATACGCTCTATTTCTTTACGGATTTTTCGGCACATGGCTATTATACAATTTTGCTTATCGTGTCTCCCTTCTGATATATTCTGACTCCATCTTGTAAGAATAAGCATTGCATTCGGGTCTACCCCCGGACGATCTTGATTTCTGATCACACAGTTTATGAGGAAACGTAACAGTTCCCCCTGTATCTCTACTTTCTGGAATTCCATAGCTCTGTTAATACATCCTGGATCTCGTCCTGTTTGAACAAAATGATATATGTTATCTAGATGCGTAATCATCCCTGGTAACCTCGCTAAATACTCTGCGGCTCGCCTGATACGTAATGATGCCAGGACCATTTCGTCCTCTTTACCAACCACCGGGTCATATCTACAATTTACAAGGAGTTCCTTAAGCGTACGTTCACTTACGAACTTAGGTGTACGTGAATGTGCTGACTCTTGAAAAACAAGTTTATTTATTCTAGGTGGTGTGAAGGTACTGCTAGCACCTCCCGTGGCCCTATCTGGGGCGTCGGGTGTGAATGGGTTCGTCGAACGTGACACAGCAACTATGGGTGTCGATACCCCTGTAGAGTCGACTGCGGAGACAGATGCGGAAACAGATGTGCTTGCCGAAGCTTGCGTCGGGACTTGCTGTTGCACGGGTACAGATACCTGATCCTGACGTTGAACCCCTCCGCCAGGCGGTCTATGTGGTGTGGCGTTAGCATACTCGGGGGCTGCATCGTCTAGATATGAGGAAAGAAAAACATCTTCTGCGGTTCTGGGATGCCCTTTTGGATGTACCTTAATTGGAAATAATGGGGGTGGCAAGTCTTTTGGCACCTCCGTAACAGCCTTAGGCAGTCCTTCGGCTAGAAGGGGATACATACCATTCATAAGAGCATTCCTTTGCCTATTTACTTGTTCTGATTTCACTCGGATACCTTCCTCAATTAATAGATTTTCTTGAACTTTATTTGAACTTTCTTTACTCCTATCTTCTTGTCTACGTGCTTTTTCTGTTCGTCTATGAGATTCTTTACGCCATAACTCGACAGCGTCTTTCTGTGACTGTCTGACCTTTCTTTTCCATAACTCTTCCTCCACTTTCATGATGCACTCTGCATCCCAGGTTCCCGCTGCGGGCCACCTTTGACTTTCCGGTAATCCCTTGGTATAATCTACCCATAGATCAAGAAACAATATGGCATCTAAGCCATGCTTATGGTACATGAAATGCCCTGGAGTGTCTCTAGGAGGAATAGGAACTGCTTCTTCAAGCACCCCTTTTCTGGTAGTAATCTGTCTTAACTTCGAGAAGAGCGGCATATTGACAACTGATCTGATACTTACTCTTGAACTTACTTAATACGAGAAAAACACAATAATGAACAGTGAACAATGAACAATCATTCATACCACAATATGCAAGACATTTTCTGAATACTTTAAACATTAAACATTAAACATTTAATAATGGTCGACAATGATGACAGTCTGCTTAACTAATCACCACGCTGAATTCTTGACAATAACTGAATACTTCGGAATACTTGATATACTGCTAAACAGTACATATACACTGCTAAACAGTGCAGACCGGATTTGTGTACCCAAATCCGTCTTGACCGGCACAACCTATGTGCGCGTCAACACGCCTCCCCGGCGATGGTACTCACCGAGTAGCTCCTTGAAACGGAAGGCCTCAGAGAATGGACAGGACTCGACGACTGCGGACATCGGACCCTCTGGACGTTGGGATTTCGGAAAACCTGGTGGGCCTCTGTATACCTCGGATCTTGCTCTCTCAGCTAGGCTCTGGTCGGGATACTTCGCACTTCTCACCGCCTCGTCTGGGTTGATCGCAGCCTCAGTCGCCCCCGCTTGACCGGAGGGAGCTTACAGGAAATCCTGCTGGTACGCGTTTATGGTCCGTCCAGCTGTGGCAGGAGACCGGGCCTGCAACGCACCGCCGGCGCGTGAGATGAGAAAGTGTCCCTATTCGGGCGCCATTATGTGGTAAATAAAAATAAATATTACCGGACTGAATTTCATACGGAATCTTAAAATAAAGTAAAATAGCTCAAAATAACAAGAGGCAGAATCCGTGGTATAAGAGGTTTTCTAAATGGGCTTTATTCCATTCAAAATGGCCGACTCGAGTCGCGGCCTTCAGGTTCCGTCACCACGAGGGTTCAGGAAGTGAAGTACAATATTTTATTGACAGACATGTATTTTTATAATAAGTACATTACAATGAAACGAATGTAGAAGGCGTAACATTTGATAAGAAAAGTGACATAACAGGTACGTAATTGAAACTAGGCGTAATAAGGAATAAAAGAAACATGATTGGTTAGGATTATCAGACATAGGTGGATCTATAAGATAATACTTGGCATAGATGCGCGCGCGGCAGCATGACGTGTATTTGACGTGCAACTAGGGTGTGAAGGGGACTTGACATTTAGCTCTACATGTGGAGACGAGAAGTCTGGGGGGTCAAGTCAACCTAATCCCAAATCATATCTAACATCCTATGTTTAAAGAACTATGTTATCCACAAGGAAGAGACTTTCGGACAGAATCTATTCTATACTAACTGTGTGTGCGTGTACAAGCGTCTAAGTGTCTATATGAGATGCGAGGGGCAGAAAACTTTCCATGGCAACAGGGCTATGAATCACTCGCAGGAGGACGGAAAGGCTGAGTCCTTTGCTTGTGAGCTAAAGGAAATGTTTACCTAAATCACTAGACAGGAATGCATCGGCTGGAGAGCAAAATAGATAATTCGAAGGTGAAATACAACTTCTTGGCAGACAGGCGAAAACTGGCCGAGGCAGGCACCGTTAGCTGCACAGGGAGTAGGACAAAGTTCATGGATACAGATGCGAGCTCAAGCTGAAGCTGTCAGAGACAGAGAGCAGGGAAAGGCTTTGAGGACAGAATCGGGCCTACTTGCCTGAACTGTAAAAATGTAGTAACTTAGCCATATAAAGTCGGTGGCCTTTCATACCTAGGAATCGAATATCCAGCCCATCGATGGCGGATCTGACAGAGAACATGTCGACGGTAGACACACATATGTTTGCGTCTTAGAAACTGGAACTGGAGGGAACATACATGTACTTGTAACATGCATATAGATCCGTTGGGGTCCAAGATAGGGGACATAACTGATCAGGAAAATCCACATTTCCACACCTGTCAACATATGCTTTTAACCTGTTAACATGGAGTACCCTGTGGGGACTCCTGGGAGTTCCTAGGTCCACCAAGTAGGTAACCTCTCCCTTCTTTTCCAGGATTGTATGGGGTCCAGACCATTTGTCTTGGAGTGCTGCTGGGGCCACTGGCTCCAACACCCATACCTTCTGTCCTGGCTGAAACGCAACCAAGACAGCCTTTTGGTCATGCCAAGCTTTCTGTAAGGCCTGGCTTGCCTCAAGGTTTTTGGATGCCTTCTCCATATACTCAGCCATGCTGGAGCGGAGACCAAGTACATAGTCCACTATGTCTTGTTTAGGCTTTTTGAGAGGTAACTCCCATCCTTCCTTCACTAAACACAGTGGGCCTCTCACAGGGTGCCCAAACAACAACTCAAAGGGGCTGTAGCCAACTCCTTTTTGTGGGACCTCTCTGTAAGCAAACAGAAGGCAGGGTAGAAGGATGTCCCATCTTCGCCTGAGCTTTTCAGGTAATCCTTTGATCATACCCTTTAGGGTCTTGTTGAATCTCTCAACAAGCCCATTGCATTGTGGGTGAGAAGGAGTGGTGAACTTGTAGTTGACACCACATTCCTTCCACATAGCTGTCAAGTATCCTGACATGAAGTTGGTACCTCTGTCAGTAACCACCTCCTTAGGAAACCCCACTCTAGAGAATACTCCTAGCAGGGCCCTGGCCACAAAAGAAGCTGTAGTGGTCCTAAGGGGAATTGCCTCTGGATACCTGGTGGCATGATCCACTACCACCAGTATAAATCTGTGCCCAGATGCAGTGGGAGGATCCATGGGACCCACTATATCTATTCCCACTCTTTCAAAGGGGACCCCCACCACAGGTAGTGGTATTAGGGGAGCCTTTGTTGTGCCACCTGATTTGCCACTGGCTTGGCAGGTCACACAGGAGCAACAAAACTCCTTTGTATCTTCATTCATGTGAGGCCAGTGAAAGTGAGGGACAAGCCTGTCCCAAGTCTTGTTCTGGCCTAAGTGTCCTGCTAGAGGAATATCATGGGCCAAGGTAAGAAGGAAGCCCCTAAATTGCAGAGGTATAACCAACCTCCTGGTTGCACCAGGTTTTGGGTCTCTAGCCTCTGAATAAAGGAGCCCTTCATCCCAATACACTTTATGGGTACCTTGAGCATTCCCAGCAGCCTCAGCAGCAGCCAGCAGCCAGCTGTCTGAGGGGTTCAGGAGATGGACAGGTTAACTGAGCCTGCCCCAAGTCAGCCCTGGAAGGTCCCCCTGTCCCCAGAAACTCAACCTGATCAGGTTCAAGCTCTTCAGGGACAGTTCCTTCAGGGTCCTCTAGATCATCTTCCTGGGAAGGCTGATCAGCACTTTGAGGCAGGGGGGAAGGCACAGCCTTTACCCTCCTGTTCTTCTTCTTGGTAGGTGCTTGGTCCATTGTTCCAGGATCCAAGACCTGTGGTTCAGTAAGGCACTTTTTGGCCTGTGACCTGGTCACAGCAAGGACATGTGGTTATATACCTAACATCTCTGCATGTGTCCTGTACTCCACTTCTGACCATAGAGAACTCTCTAGGTCATTGCCCAACAAACATTCTACTGGGAGGTCTGCACTAACCACAACCCTTTTGAGGCCAGTTACCCCTCCCCATGAGAAGTTAACAACTGCCACACTATGTGAAGTAGTGGCATTGCTGGCATTGGTCACCAGGTAATTCTCACCTGGTATGTACTGTCCAGGATCCACAAAGCCTGGTGTCACCATAGTGACACTGGCACATGTGTCCCTGTAGGCTCGAGCCACTTTTTCATTAATTAAAGGAGTCTGTCTGTACTTGCCCAGGTTACTGGGGCTCACAGTCAGGGACAAATCCATGTCCCCATCACAGATCAAGACTGCCTGTGTCAGGGTTCTGTCTAAGTCAGAATCTCCTTCAGTTCCCATAGTGATTCCCACTACACCCTTTGTTTGGGGACCAACACTGCTAACAGTAGTACTGGGAGCAGGTGCCTTAGGGGCAACAGTGTTGGGGGCTCCACCCTTCTTACAATCACTAGTCCAGTGAGTTATATTCTTGCAAAATTTGCACCAGGGTTTCTTTGGACCTTCTTTCTTCTTCCCTTTAGGCTGGGACCCACCCTCGTTAGTACTAGTTTGGGGCCCTGTTGAAGACTTCTGGTCTTTAGATTTCTGATCTCCACCCTTCTGGTCTGTTTTCTTCTGATCACCCCCTTGGCCCTGGTTCTGGTTCTTTTGCTTAACCCTGGTTCTGACCCATTTGTCTGCCTTCTTTCCCAATTCTTGGGGAGAGGTCAGATCTGAGTCAAACAAGTGTTGATGCAGTTGCTGGTTCTGACAGTTATTTAAAATCTGTTCTCTCATCATCAAATTGTACAATCCTGTATAATCAGATACCTTACTTCCCAGCAACCAACCCTCCAAAGCCTTAGTGGCACATTCAATGTATTCAGACCAGTCCTGAGTCTGTGTCTTCTGGGTGTCTCTGAACATTAACCTGTACTGTTCAGTGGTTAAGCCTAACCCATCAACTAGGACACTCTTCAGGACTCTGTAATTTCTGACATCCTCCTCTCTAACAGTGAGGAGTCTATCTCTGCCTCTTCCTTCAAAGGAGAGCCATAAGATTGCTGCCCACTGGTCTTCAGGAACCTGCTGCACTTTGCAGGCTCTCTCAAGAGCAGTCATCCATTTGTGGATGTCATCCCCACTTTTGTAGGGGGGCACAACCTTGGACAGGTTCCTATTATCAAAGACCCAATCTTTGTCCTTAGGGACAATGCTGCCACCAGTGGGTATAGACCCACTCTCTTTAGGTTGCCTAGCCTTGTTCAGTTTCTTTTCCATCAGGGCTACCTCTAGCTCCTGTTTCCTGATCCTCAGCTGGGCTTCCTGCATTCTGGCCTCATGCTCCCTCCTCTGAGGGGTGGTCATCCTTCTCCTGGAGTGACCTTGAGAGCCTCTAGAGGCATGAGAAGCATTAGATTCACCTGAGTGATTCCTTTGCCTCCCAAGCCCTGTGTTAAGTCCACTGGGGAGATCCAATGGGATGATCCCATTGTCAGTCCCCAATAGCCTTAGGTTAGCTGGGCCACGTATAACACTTGGCACTGGGCTAGTTCTCCCTTCATCCCCACTAGCATCTGTATCCCTATCACTTTCATCCTCTGTTGTATGATTCTCATCTAAGGGATGACTATTGGAAAGGGGTACTTCAGTAGCATCTTCAGAAGGGGGGCCTCCTGTTCCAGTCCCTAAGGGGCCTAACTGGGAGGCTTTCTTGAGAGCTTTCTGATCTTCATCAGCTTGCAAAAGCTCTCTGAGTTCAGCAGAAGTAGGGTTCTTGGGCTGTTTAAGGCCCCTGATATTTGCCAACTGCCTGAGCTCATTCTAATTTAGGGTAGCAAAGAGAGTTGGTACCCTCTGGGGGTCACTCTCGACAGAGATGGGTACCTTGGACCCCTCTGCCCCCTCCATTGCTATTAAGTGTGGTTGGATGTGTTGCAATCTACCTACACTTGGGTTTACCTACTAAACCTATCTAGTAGTTGTAGTCAGGGTGTGCTACTCCCTTTGCTCTACAACAACTAAGTTCAGTAGAACTTAAGTATATCTATCTTGTTTTATATGTACCTACAGGTACCTATGTGATCTTTCAATTGGTAACCAAGAGATTACAATGGTAAAACACAGCAAGCTCAAATCCAACCGCTGCTCACCAATGTGAGAAGTTGGCCTGGTATATGATGTTCACTAGTTAAAGTGACCACCTTGTACCATGCCAAGCAACCCTTATGGTGTGGTTGTAAGTCAACCTTTTCGGACTAGCTGCCCTAGTGGTAGCGTAGTCTAAGCAGTCTTTGAGGCTAAACTCGTTAAAGCGTGTTAAGCAGGCTGTTTTACCAAATGTAACCCCCCTTTATACCAATGAAAGGACACCACACAGATATATATTCAAAATATATATGTATTTATTTCTCAAAGTATCCCCTAAACTCTTTATGAGCACAGGAGCACAAATCGTTAAACAAGACAACGTTATAATACACAGAAGTTGCACTTTATATGGATGGGCCCTGGTGGCCACTCAAACCATATACTAAAATAGTGGTATAAGTAGCACGAACAGGAAAGGGAAAAGGCCTAGGGCCTCTAGAATCGCTGGGCCTACAAGGAGCTAACTTCAGTTAGTGACCAGGAGGTCCACGGGTTGCGTGTGCAGTGAGGAAAGTCACACGCGTGCTCCCATAGGTTTTCAATGGGTGTGTAAAAGTTAAAAAGTTACTGCAGAAAGGGTCTTCTGGGTGGACTACGATCTCAAGATTCGAAACACAGACACTAGAGATGATTCTCTACACTTGGGCACCGGAGTGCCAGCTTTACCTCACCCACAGGAAGCGGGTGCATAGGTCTCGAAGTGCGTCAGGTTTCTTCTATCGATTCAATGGAGCCTGATGACAAAGATGCTGCAGGCGGTCGGTCCAGAAGAGCTGCGTTGGATCCAAGAGTGGATCGGAGTTGTAGAAGACCTGAAAGCAGAGGGGACAGTGTTCACAGTCACTAGCCGGTGACCGGCGTGGCACCAGGTAGGTACCAGGCGATGTCGGGTGCAAACAGGTGGTGAAGGGTAGCTTGTCTCCGCAGCCACGTGGTCCCTGAAGGTCGATGACGTCCAGGAGTCGGTTCACGAGCTGTCCCATGCAGGCTCTCGCTGTCGGCGGTGTCGGCGACTCAAAAGAGGCAACAAGCCTTGGCAAAGGCAGGAGTCGTGGAAAGAGATGAAAGCTGATTGTTCTGACCAGCAAGGTCAGGGGGGCTGCTCTTTTGGAGAGCAGCTAGGGCCAGTCTGGAGCAACCAGACCAGCGTCGTGGTTTTCAAAGTTCGTCGCCAAAATGGTCACTAGCCAACGGGCCAGGGACCGGGCAGGCGCGTCGAGATGCAAAGTGCAGAGGGGCCCCACGCAGATCGTGGGGATGCTGGAGGGCTCACCGTTGGTGCAGATGCTGCTCGGTGGTTGGGCTTCTCAGGACCCAAAGCACAACTTGGAGGGAGCCTCTGTTGTTGCGCTTGCAGCTTGTCATCGGTCTTCCAAGATGGCTGGCTCCACGTGTCTCGGTGCCTCCACGGGTTCCTTCTTTGCAGGGACTGTGGATCGGGCGGTGAGAGGTCTGGAGGTCCAGGTCTTGTCGGGCTCTGGGTTCGGGCTCCGGCAGGAGGCGGCGGCAAAGCAGACGTTCAATAGCTGGTTGGTGCTTGCGTTAGCAAGATGGTCACTCCCTGACCATAGGGGAGATTTCCTTCAGTCCTCTGTGCAGCAGAGCGTCGAAGTTCCCGTCTTCTTCTTGTGGTTAAGTTGATTCCAGGATGTCTGAAGTCTTAGGACACAGCTCCTACCTTTAAGCGGATTCTAGGGGCCGGACTACCTGCTAGGTCCCTCCCTAAGGGTGGGACCAGGAAGGGGGGTGGTTACACCCCCAATCCTTTGTCCAGCTCGCCCCAGGTTCGGGGCTGGTGTGCCCCAGGACCGGTTTGAACTGGCATATGCACCGAGGCTCCTTGTGAGCCTCAGGCATGTCTCATTCCATTCAAGCCCTACCTGACCAATACACAAAATCCTGTCTGGGGTGGTGCTCGCACCTCCCCTGGCAGGAAACCCTTTGTCCACGTCTTCCAAGCTGGAAGGACTCCCAGCAGCAGGAGGGCAGACTTGTGTCTGTGGTGGCAGCATCCATTTTGTGGAGCTGAGGCTATGTCTGATTTTACCCGGGTTTCAGGTACTGTACATGTCGTGTCCCTCTAGAAGGGTGGAATGCTAACCCCGTCGCCAGAATTGGCGAGGGGTTAGTATTCCAATTCGTATGACACCTTACTCGACATGTTTTGATAAAGCCAAACCAAAGATAGCATTTAACCGCGAGGTTCATAATGCACTTAAGAGTATATGGTATGACGATATCTGGAAACGGTAGAAGGAAGTTGTTCTGACCACTGCAGACAGGCTCAGCTCATGCCAGAGCACCATCTCACATGGAACCAAGCACTCTGCCTTCAGGATTGTTAAGGCCTGCCATAGGAGTGACTTATAGGTTAACATGTGTCCCATTTAAGGTTAGGTATAGGTATACTACACCTAAGTAAGAGGTGGTTACACCAACTTACCCCAGCTGAGTGATCAGCCAGTTGTGTCAAATTTGTTAGGCCAAGCCTGGGGTGGCATAATACATGCTTCAGCCCCTGGCAGGCCTTAGATACACCAATGCCCTGGGTACCTAGTGTACACTGGTACAGGGGCTCACAGGGTGATCCACTTCCAATTGGTTATTCACCTAGGGTGCATAGTGTCAATTTAGTTAGAGAGAACAGCAGGCTGGGGGTCTGATTAGCAGGCCCACAGCCTCAATATGTCAAAAACCAGTGAAGCAAAAAGCAAAAATTTGGGGTGACCATAGGATAGCAGACCCTACTCTCCTACAATAGTGCAGACTAGTCAGGTATTGGAGTGCTTTACATGAGCATTGGTTCCATCACACAAGATCAAATTCATTTTGGTTGTAGCCATGGGGAGATTAAGTGATTTGACCAGAATCACAGAATGTTGAGCTGAAGCAGAAACTCCAACCTGGTTCCCCAGTTGCAAAGTCTGCAGCTCTGGAAGTAACACCACATCCTCTCCCCTAGGTGCAACATTTAATCAAGTGGTCAACTGGATAAAAAAACATAAAGATTACAAATAATTTAAAAGTTCTTTGTCGCTATTTGAAAACTCAGAAAATATGTCCTCATATTAGTTTTTTAGAGCACTAACCATAATTTTGATGCAAATAAGACCCTCTCATATTTGTAATTTCGAAAGGAAATACTCTAGGTATTACAGTTTTGATTACATCAAGATGACGTCAGACGTTCCACACTTTTGTAATAAATATAGAATGTTAGCAATCTAGTTGTTCATTGGGATACTGTTGAGAGGCAGAGGCCAGGGGCACGGACTCTGAAAATTGAAGGCAGGTAGGAGAGTGCAGATGCAACAATTTGACCACACTGGGCAGGCAGGAAGGGCAGTGGCAGCACAACAGACTATGGAGGGCAGTGGAAATGGGGGCAGGGGCAACAAACCAACAATACAGGACTGGCAAGAGAGGCTGTGGCAATATAATAGTCCATTGTGGGCAGAAGGAAGAGGCATTGGTAGTGCAACCATAAATGCCAACAGACCCGTTTCAGCCAGGAAACGTCCAATGTTTTTAAGCTCAAATGGGCTTTATTTGATCTGTCTCCTGTCTACAATCTCCTCTTTTTCAATGTAACTAAAAGGGGAAAATCAATACCCCAGTTTTTTTTCAAAATCTCCCTCTTACCATGTTCAAAATGTTCGCAAGTATGGTACATTGGATCATGGTAGGCAGGAGGAATTGGGGTAGGGACATGGACTGGAATAACAGAGGACAGGAGGGACATGGAGAGGCGCACCAAACTGACCCTACAGGGCAGGCATCAGGGTTTGCAGCAGCACAATACACCACACAGCGCACGCGGGACGGGAGTGCAGCACAACAATCCATAGAAAGCAATAGGGAGGGGACAGGACCATGCACATGGACAACAGAGAACAGAGGGGAAAGAGGCAATGGTAGCTAGCTGACCACAATAGACAGAGAGGAGAGAAAGCTGCAGCATAACAGACCATAAAGGGCAGGAGGGACGGATCAGGGGCATTACAATGGAACAGACCATCCAGGAGGGAGGGAATAGGGGTCTGCACATGGAAACAGAGGGCTGGGGGCAAGGGGGCAGGGCAGGAGCAGCAAGATGACCATGGAGGTCAGGCAGGATGGGCACTAGAATCAAGACACACCATGGAGAGCAACAGTGAGACTATGATGCCATACACACAGACAATGGAGGGAAGGTGGGAGGGGGTCAGGGGCAGCTAGCTGACCACACAGGGAAGGTGGGAGGGGCCATGGTAGCACAGAAGACCATGCATGGCAAGCGGGAGGGTTAGTGGCAGCACAATGGCTATGATGGGCAAGAAATAGGGTGCAGGGGCATGCACAGACAAGAGAGTTCTGGGGAAGGGGCCTCACAACAGACCGCGCGGGGCAGGCAGGAGGAGCAGTTGCAGCACAACAGACCAGGGAGGGCAGAAGGGTGTGGCAGTAAAATGGACCATGGAGGACAGGAGGAAGGGGATAGGGACACGGCATGTGGACAGGCAGGGCGGAGGTGGAAGGGGCAGGTTACAGTCATCTGACAATGCTAGGCAGGTGGGAGGGGAGTGGCAGCTCAACAGAACACTCAGAGTAGATAGGAGTGGCAGGTCCATGGAACATGGTGGGCAAAAAGGATGGAGCAGGGGCATGCACAAAGACATCGGAGGGCAGGGGGAAGGAGAATAGGGGCAGCAATCTAAGCACAGAGGCTAAGCAGGAGGTCAATTATGGCCCATAGAATTGGGCAATGGAGGGCAGGAGGAGTGGACTGGTACATCATGCTAAATGGAGGGCAGTGGCAGCACATCAAACCATGTATGGCAGGAGGGAGGAGGCTAGTCCATGGATTCAGACAACAGAGGATAGGGAGGAGGTGGATGGGGCAGCAAGCTAACTGTTCAGAGAAGGTGGGTATTAGGAACTTTATTGTTTTTAAAATGTGTGTCTGTGCGAACTACTTAAAATATGAACAAGTATGCAGCATAATCTCACTTTTATTCAGGAAGAAGAGGACGTTTGTGACTGTGACTCCGGGCTCACTTGGCAGAAACACCCCCTGACCCTCCACCCCCCATCGCAAAATGTAATGCCAGTGAAAAGGGTAGGTGGATGCAGTGTTATATAGAACATAGTCCTGAGAGCACGATTGAAAATGAAAATTAGATATGGTATATGGTATAAACTATGCACCAAAAAGTGTGATATAAGATGAACCGGGCGTGAAATATAATATGCAATACATTGTGCGCAATGACAGATTCATTGGAGAGTGCGAGATAGCACAGGCACTAGCGCGTGTTATGCGATATGCGCCTTGGAGTGTAATATGCACAGGGCAGTGTTGTGTAACCTAACTAGTCTCTAAAGTTGTAATATAAAATATGTGCTTGGGAGTGTAACGTTGCATATGCACTGTGACAAAGATATGGATCCCAGATTGTAATATGTATGGCATAGCGCTGTGCATTATAAAATAGGCATTGAGGAAGGCACGTTAGATGGGGCAATATAACCTGTGCGAAGGCAAGTGTGGCATGACATATTCACGGGGTGGTGTTACAGTGCACATGGGCTAGAGAGTGTCATAGCATACGTACTAGCTGGTGGAATACAACACAGAGGTGTGAGGCACTCGGCGGGCACTGGTGGGTGTAACACAGCATTGGGCTCAGCCAGGAGCACGCTGTGACTCTCAAGTGAGGTTTGTCTCCTTTCCAGAGAGTAAAATAAAAAGTATTACACATCCGGCGGTGGATGTGTGTTTTATTAACCGTGAGGGGGGTTTCTTGCATAGTTTGGTCGAATTTTTGTCGAGTCCCCTTTGAATGGCTTGGTGTGCGTGTATATTAAATGTGCCCGTCAATAGCTACCCATGTTTGTATAAATAAACGACAAGGGTGTCTACTTGGAGAGTACCCACCGGCGGGGGCACCGGGATTAGGCACGGTAGGGCGTCAGACACGTCAGAGCTTCACTAGCGGTGTAAATACATTCCATGTGGATTCATTCTATGCATAGTCGCCTTTTAATGAATATCACGCAAATCGTCATGGTGATAGGTACATATGGTTTGCCCAGCATGTCCTAGGAGTTTCTCTAAATATATATTTTTTTAAAATAATAAAAAACAAAGGCCGGCCCCGGGGGATGGGTTCCCCGGGGCCATAAGTGGCCTGAGGAGGGGGGCAACGCCGCCCCCTCCTAAAGAATTAAAAAACAAAAAAAGGCCATGGCCCGAGGGTTGGGATCCCCGGGGCCGATTAAGGCCTTGGGAGGGCCAAATTTATTTTTTTCGACAAAAAAAATTAGGGTGCAGGCCCTGGGGGATGGGGTCCCCAGGGCCAGTAAATTAGAAAAAGTAGGGGGGCCACACAGCCCTCCTTCTTTAAAAAAAAATAAAATAAAAGACCGGCATCGCGCCGGAGGCAATGCCCCCTCCTTGCAGCACTCTGCAAACACGCCCTGTGGCGCGTTTTGAGTTGGGGAAATAATTCCCTTTCAATCCTGAGGGACCCTGGGGGCCGACTAGCCCACCAGGTGCTTCCAGTAAGCGCCACTGCTCTGCGTTGCAGAGAGGTGGTGCAGGCCGTGCCCCTTTTTACACCTCTCTGCAATGGCGCTTACTGGACGTACCTTGTGGGCTATTTTGCCCCTAGGGATCCTCAGGATTCAAGGGGACTTAATCTCCCAACTTAAAAAACAGCCACAGGGCGTGTTTACACAGTGGGGAAGGAAGGGGACGGGGCCTGAGGTGACGTGTGCAAACACGCCCTATGGCGCGTTTTAAGTTGGGGAAATAATTCCCCTTCAATCCTGACGGCCCCTGGAGGCTAACTAGCCCACCAGGTGCTTCCAGTAAGCGCCACTGAGCTGTGGTCCAGGCCGTGCCACTTTTTATACCTCTATGCAACGCAGCTCTGTGGCGCTTACTGGAGGTACCTAGTGGGCTAGTTGGACCCTAGGGACCCTCAGGATTCAAATGAACTTAATCTCCCAACTAAAAACGGCCACAGGACGTGTTTACCCAGAGGTGAAGGGAGGGAACGGGGCCTGAGTTAACGTGTGCAAACAAGCCCTGTGGCACATTTTAAGTTGGGGAAATAATTCCCCTTCAATCCTGAGGGACCCTGGGGGCCAACTAGCCCACCAGGTGCTTCCAGTAAGCGCCACTGCGCTGCGTTGCAGAGAGGTGGTCTAGGCCGTGCCCCTTTATACATCTCTCTGCAACGCAGCTCTGTGGCGCTTACTGGAGGTACCTAGTGGTCTAGTTGGACCCTAGGGACCCTCAGGATTCAAGGGGACTTAATCTCCCAACTTAAAATGGCCACAGGGCGTGTTTACACAGTGAGGAAGTGAGGGGACGGGGCCTGAGGTGACGTGTGCAAACACATCCTGTGGCGCGTTTTGAGAGGTAGTTTTAATCCCCTGCCCTATTATATACTAGGGGCTTACAGAGGAGGTCATGCTGATCACAGGGGGACCCCAACGCATAGTGTTCCATAGTGTATGTAGGCGTTTTCACTGTATTCTGAGTGTCTTTTAACATAGCACTGGCTCTAGGACTGGTTAGTCAGACTCAGTTACCACCAGTATCCGTCTGAAAAAGTTGAGGGTACAGGATTATTTTGCAACAAGGCTTCTTTCTGCTCTTCTGTTTGTTCTTTCTGCACGTTATCCTTCTTCCTGCACTTTTCTTCGTCTTTGAGGACTTCTGTTGCTTCTTTCTGCATTTCTTTTTTTTCTTTCTGTGCGTTTTTTCTTCTTTCTTCACATGTCCTATCTCTGTAGGCATAGTTAGAAATTATCATTTAAAAAACCTTTGAAATTCACTGAAAAAACCATAGGTTTCAGGGGTGTTATAGTTAGCTGGACTTTTCACTCGTACAAAACCATTGAAATTCCCCCGTTATAGTTAGTTCAGCTAACTATAACTCGCGCGCCCGCAATGCACTGCTGATGACGTCACATATTACATCACTCATGACATGGTCAGTGACATCACTCATGACATCTCAAATGACATCATTGATGACATCATCCTTGTGATAGCGTGGCAGACCTCCTCTCCCCCTAATATAACCTTTGATACACACATTCAAAAATAGAAACTAAAAGTTTCTAAACAAAGGACATACTAATATCAGTTACAACAACCTATTCAGTAAATCTAAGATCCACATACACATCCACGCATTCACCAACACTCCTATACAGTCACTCATACATGTACTCACTCATCAAATGTACTCATACACCTATACATCCTGTTACACAACACCACTCATCCATAGAGTTACTCACACACATAGTCACTCATGCTAATAAAGAATCAAACATCCATTTACTTGCATATACAGTTATACACACACCACCACACTTACTTCTACAGAAACTTACACATACGTAGTCTTTTAAACAATCACTTATAGAAATACATACTTATTCATACAGGAACTCTTTCAATCTCTCACTCTCACATATACTCACTTATATACACCAATAGTCATGTATACTAGTTTAAAACATATGTAGTTACTCATAAAGACACTATTGAGACAGTCATTCACTCACTAACACACCCATGCAGACACTCATCCACCCATACAGTCTTCAACACATACAAACAGTGAGTCACTCATTCATGCACCTATGCACTACGTAATACCCCCCACCGAACCATACAGACACTCAGACACTCATACTGATACTCAAAAAACCAACTAATAACCTATATAGACACTCATGTAGCTACTCACCAACCCATGAAGCCACTTATACACAAAGTGAGAGACTGATACAGATATTTACATATTTAAACATTACTCACTAAGCCATGTATTCCCTAAGATACACTTAATCAGCCAGTTATACAATCAATTTTTCAAAAACAAATCATCCATTTAGACACTTATATACCCATTTATTCTTCCATCGACCTTGAGATATACATATATAAATTTTCAGAAAAACACACATTCACTGGATGATGTCATCAGTGATGTCATCAGTGATGTCATTTGAGATGTCATCAGTGATGTCATGAGTGATGTCACTGACCATGTCATGAGTGATGTAATATGTGACGTCATCAGCAGTGCATTGCGGGCGCGCGAGTTATAGTTAGCTGAACTAACTATAACCGGGGAATTTCAATGGTTCTGTACGAGTGAAAAGTCCAGCTAACTATAACGCCCCTGAAACCTATGTTTTTTTCAGTGAATATATATATATATATATATATAACTATATAAAAAATAAATAAATATATAAATAACTAGATAGATAGATGGATGGATGGATGGGTGGGCGGGCGGGTGGATGGATGGATGGATGGATGGATGGATAGATAGATAGATAGATAGATAGATAGATAGATAGATAGATAGATAGATAGACAGACAGACAGACAGACAGACAGACAGACAGACAGACAGATAGACAGACAGACAGACAGACAGATAGATAGATAGATAGATAGATAGATAGATAGATAGATAGATAGATAGATAGATAGATAGATAGATAGATAGATAGATAGATAGATAGATAGATAGATAGATAGATAGATAGATAGATAGATAGATAGATAGATAGATAGATAGATAGATAGATAGATAGATAGATAGATAGATAGATAGATAGATAGATAGATAGATAGATAGATAGATAGATAGATAGATAGATAGATAGATAGATAACCTACTGGCAGTCACCTTTATCTTTGGCACCGGTGGATGAATCATCACAAAACGTTCCAAAAAGTATGCCCCAATGATTCTTGTTGTGCATGGAAAGTATCAGGGTGATCCATCATATGGGGGCTGAGCAGGAGGGGCAAAAAACTTGTGTTTCCAGTGTTAATTTCTATAGAGTCTTTAGACATGCCTGCAGCCCAAACCACTGGATGGAACTACACCAAATTTGGCAGAATGGTAGATATTGGTGCAGATAAGTGCCTTTTTCTAATTTGGTGTAAATCCATTCAATTTTGAAAATATTAAACTAAATTTGTATACATAGGGACATAGATTCTTTGAAGATCCGACAGTCCCTGTGCTGAAATATCATTGGCTGCCAGTACTTCAACCAGGAAGTGTTGGTGGCCATCTTGGGACTCGGTATTGGCTGAGCCCCACAAAAAAGTTTGAAAAAGGAAAAGGGGGCAGGGTAGGAATTCCCTAACCCCTAGACATGGTGGGGCACTGATTTTAATGTATGTAGTGGTACCCCAGTGGCACCCCAATGCCCTGTTGACCACCACCTCCCCAGGGCAAATCTTAAATAAATGTGGGGGACCCTCATGGCCCCCCACAATCCCAGGGACTGCCACCTCCCCAGGGCACTTAAAATCACATTTGCGGGTGGGCCTGGGACTGCCTCCTAAAGATAAAATCATTGCAGAGGGCACAACCTACCTCCCCCACAACCCCGGACACTGCCACCTCCCTGAGGCTAAAGATTAAATGAATGCACGGGGCCCCTATGGCCCCCCTGCAGCCCCGGGGAAGGCCACCTTCCGGGGCCAAAGATAAAAGTAATCAGGGGGCCCATTCAACCCCAGGGACCACCATCTCCCCAAGGTTCACTACTACAGGAATGGTAGCTGTTTGCTTTTGCTTGGTGGGCAAAAGCAAGCATAACTCCACTTCCTACAAGCCACATCGTTCAAACAGCTCCAGCTTACAGAAAGTGGAGTTTTCATATATACTCCTTCACACAAATATGTGTGCAGGGAAACAGATGAAAACATTGTTCTTGCAAGCAGGGAGGTGCCATTTAAAGCAGCTTGCTCCATGCGGCAGCAATGCTGGCTCCCACAGGATGCAAGCAGCCGGCTGGGACCTTGGTGGCCTTGAGGCTCCCCCCTTGGTCCCATTGCCCTAGGGGCACCCAGGAGTCATGGCTGGGCCTTGAGGTATGTAGTCCCTGGGGATAACAACAGCCCCTCCCCATAGTATAGTGACCGGGCCCCAAGGCATGGGGTCCAGGGGCCAAAATCGGCCTGAGGAAGGGGCTCTCCCCTACTTAAAATAAAAAACTGGGCCCTAGGGGATCGGGGCCAACTGATTGAAATCAGCCAGGGGAGCTGCGTGGCCTCCTCCCCATAGTATAATGGCCAGGCCCCTGGGGATGTGGTACCCAGGACTGAATTTATCCTGGGAAGGGGGACCTCATGGCCACCTCCCATAATAAAAATGAAAAGTACAAAAGGCTGGGCCTACACAGTCCCCTTCCCATAATATAATAGCTCAGCCCAGACTGATGGGGTCACCGGGACAAAAGTTGGCCTGGGGAGGGAGGCTGCGCAGTCCCATCCACTATTTTAAATTAATTATTTGAAAGGCTGGTATCCTTTCCCCCTTTGATTGTGGCCAGTCAATGGGGGACCCACACAGACACACACACCTACTCACAGAACCACTCAGACACTTATACACCCACACACAGATGCTCTCAGTTTCATGCACCCACTCACAGACCTACTCTTTCATGCACCCACTCACAGACCTAATCAGAGGCTCACACACTTACTCACGCTCGCAGTGAGACACTTATGAAGGAACTCCGAGATCCACTAAGACACTCACACACCCACTGACAGCCCCATTGAGACATTCACACACACATTCACTGATAGTTAGGAGATAGAATTTAAAAAGACTTTGAAATACACTGATGTTATTTAAGATGTCATCAGTGATGTCATAAGTGATATTTTGGACCATGTCATGAGTGGTGTAATATGTGAGGAAAGAAGCAGTGCATGTGGGGGCACAAGTTATAGTTAGCTTAGTCAACTATAACTGCTGAATTTCTCTGGTTTAGTACGAGTGAAATGTTAGCCTAGCTATAACGTCCCTGTACAGAGAAGATGCAGTGAAATGTCACTAGAACTAAAGCGTTTTGCTACCTTCTGCATGAACTATAACAGCATCATTACAGCTAGGAAGCAATCTGTGGATCTAATTTTCCACAATGTGAAAAACAATAGTTGTTATTTTGTATTCTTCTTTTATTGCAGCAGTTCAAGCACTGTGAATAAATTCAAACAAAGAAAAATGCATTAGGATTTCATTTTGAACATTAGACAACCAAAACAAGATAAAATGGTGAAGTGGAGATGAGACTTCTTAGATGCAACTTAAGGCTGCTGGTATTATAATACCTCTGTTTAGTTTTTATCTGTAGTAAGAGAATGTAGTTATGTAATGTATTATAAATTCCTTTTCTCCAGTTAAAAAGAATCTGTAATTTTTAACAACTTGCTGTACACAGTACCCCTAATAGACCACATGTTGTTATCCTAAATTGTGCTTAGAACTTCAGTTCTAGGAATAGCAGATATATGTTTGATAACTTTTTAAGTAGTCTTCATTTGAATGACTTTTCTATGTCATTTCGCTCTCTCCATCCACTTTGACATTTTTAATATATTGTGCAGTGTGTAGAGGTTATATTAACTCCTTCATGAAATATGTTTGCTATAGTTGTGAAACTACTTTTTGAAATAGAAATGTGTTCAGCTTCAAAGTTTGTAATTTCAGTTTCTAATTTAGCACCATCCATTCGACATCATTGTAGCATGACAATGACATATTTCACATACATTCGTACTAACAAATTCTAATCTGTAGTATGGTCAGGTCATACCTTGATCGGAGTTTTTGGTTACATTTTCAAAGGCCACAGCTTTGCAATCTGATAACGTCAAGTAGAGGAATCGTTCTGAATTAATTTCAGTGCTAGAGGTGAATTCACAATGTTCACAATTATGATTCCATTTATAACTTAATCCAGATAATTCATGATATTCACATCCTCCTCATCTAATAATCATAGCATTACCATGAAAAGTTCTTCAGCATCCTGCTGAAAATTTTGAGAAAACACTAGTAATCCAGTACACTACTGTACCTTTTAGACCATTCTGCAACTCTGTTGGTGGCAACTTTCCCGTCTTTGGCTCCATACAGACTATAGCCTGAAACGGAAGTATATTTTGGATAAGAATTCACTTATAAACATTTAAACCTTGAAGTGGTTCTGGAATGGCAACCAGTCCTAACTTGTAATGCACAGCTCTTGCAGGCATTTTATTATCAACTAATTTATTGTAACAGTACTTAGGTAACAGTACTTACATATAAATTGCTGTGTGGACAAGACAAAGCGTTCCTCTACAAATAGGTACACAGCAAACTTTTCTCTGTTATCATTATTTTCTTTTTCACTTTTTAAATACAAGTCAACAGTCAGTGTTTGAATCTTGAAGTGAGTGTGTCGACAACATATAAAAAAATACTCTGGTTTTTTAGAGCACACTGTGTTAATTTTTGCAATCTCGTCTCCAAAGCTGTCAACTATAATACCTGTGTCCTGTTCGGCATCTCCTCCTGTTACCAACTCTTCATTTTCTGTAGAGTCCTGTTCTGGGCAAAAGAAATGAAACTGCATATCATCACCAACCTTTTCTACCTCTGCCACAGTGCCATACAAAAGTGCTCTATTAATTTCTCCTAAACATAAAGCAGAAATTTTCACATAGTACATCCTAAATTTTGCATTATTAAGAGGTGTACAGCTTACATCCTGAACTGATGAAAGGTGGTTTGGCTCACTTTCTTGATAAACAGGGTAATGAGTGTCCCTCCAAAATGTGTATGTTTTCTAATCTTGCAAGAATCTAATCCTCGTAAAGTACTTCTTTTGTGTTATAAACTTTGCCTTGGAAAGATATGTAGAAGTGTTCTTAGTATTTCAATGGGTTGCTGTTGAATGCTACAAACACTTCTATAATCCATTTGTATACAGGACCTGACTACGCCTTCACTGTACCTCTTCTGCAATAAATTGTTCTACATTTCTAGATACCATCATCTCTTTCGCTATATGAGTGCCATTCTTCATTCCATAACATATTTCTCTTTCAACAACAGCGTGAACTGATGTGCTATCCTGGAGATAGCTTTCTTCCTTAAAGAAAGGCTCTGTAGTAGAAGTATGTATCCATTCTTCACTAAAAACTGTACTAAAGTTAGTTCTATTTATTTCTTCTTCTGATTTTGTCTCCTCATGTAAAACACTATTTTGTCAAGAGTCTTTATTCTATTTATAATCAAAATGAAAAGTTTCCTCACCAAAGCAAAAGGCCTTATCAACTACTACCTCAATATGTTCTTTCTGTTCAGTCCCTCTCTCCATTTTCTATACTTTTGCATATTTCTCAATAGATTTATAACCACTCTACTGCGAAACATCCTTGCTCTGATTTCCTTTAACTGCTTCTGTCTCCTGGTTGAGATGTGTCCATCTTTGTTACATTCTTGCCTGTTCTTGCAACATAGATGTTGTCCACTGTTATTGTTTCTCATAGTTTAGTTTTTATTTTCATTATTATGTAATCTTTACAGGTCTCCCCATATATTTGTAAGAAATGAGTTCTTCCTCTTACCAGTAGATCTTTTTTCTTTCACCACTTTTTCTGCATTTTCCCCTTTCGTGTCTCAGTTCTGCAGAGATACTGCAGTTGCTTCTGTTGCTTTTTCCTCTGAACTTTTGTATGCATTCTTACTGTCTGTAGTTATTTAGAAAGTGTTCTGTAAAGGCTGGAGAGTTGGCTGAGAGCAAGATGACGGCGGCCTAGAACTTCGCTGCAGAGCCCCTGCCTCGCCCACCCACAGTGGCGGAGAAATGGAGAGCCTCCCTATGGACTAGGTGAACTTACCCGATGCTGCCGACCTCGGGTGGGACTGCTGGTGGTGCCGCAGTTTCCATCCCAGTTGCGGAGCCTCCGGGGGCCGGCTGCTGCGCGGAGATGGAGACGGAGACGAGGATAGCAAGACGCGGAGCGGCAGAGGACACGCCAATACAGGCGGCGGGATCCCTGCGATGCTCTGCTAGAGGTTGGGTTTCGCTCCTGCTGGCGGCAAGTGGCGAAATTATCAAGAAAGCACAGAGCGCTTTCCAACGCTGGCTTTTAGTTATACATTTTTGTACAATGCCACCAAAATCGATGCGGCAACCGCGTGAACAAAAAGAGTCTGCTGGGAGTAATCCGGCTATGATGTCCCCTGCAAACATGAAAACACCAGTAGGTAAGCCCCTGGAGAACCGAATTACTAAAAATCAAGACTTGGGGGCTAAGCGGAGGGCGCCTCATGATAGATATCAAACTGCAGGCAAAAAAGGTGGCATACCAATGGTTGCAGAAGAAGGAAAGGGGACACAGGAAACCAATATTATAAATAATGCACCAACAACACCTCAGCCGGCTATTACAGCGTTTTTTTAAACCCGGGATGGAGCAATAATTACAGATTTGAACTTGCTCAATTAGCCACCTAATCTGAACCCAGATAACCGCACATTGGGTATTTATCATTCTTCTGCTGCGGCAGGGTCACAAGAGTCACTAGCCGCTAATTATCTTAGAAAAGTTATACCCTGCGACCAGAGGCTGGAGACTCAGGATGTGGGACCTAATATTCCAGCTTTAATACAGGCACCTTCACCTGTTGTGGTAAAAGACCCCCATGCTCTAGGTTACAGGGACGGAGGCAGTTCACACGAGGACCTGGGCAGTGGTATCATGTCTGACAAGCCAACAGTAATGGATGCTATATCTGAGGCTACTTCAGATGGCCCGGATTTATTCTCTGACGGAGGATTCACGATCAGGGACCTCTGAATCAGAGGTAGCAGTCAGTGATTCAGATCATATCGACACTACTTCAGGGTCTAGTACAGTTGAAGCGCCCGAAACAACCCGGAAACGCCATAAAAATTTACGGAGGTCTACAAAAGGGGCTAAGGGCCCTAAGGAGACTCAAAGAAAGAAAAAGAATGGTGCTTCTGGTCTAAAATAAGATTTGTGTCATACACTGGTATAATCGGCCCTCTTGAACAAGCTTCAAGCTTGGGTGGCATCCCTCCGTCTTCTGAACAGCTAGGGGAACCCATAACAACAATGGATAAATCGATAGCAAGCCTCATTTTGGAGACTATCAAAGATCATCAGGCAGAGACTAGAGCAGATGGGAAAAAGACAAGACAGGGCACAAAAAAACTAGAAGGGGCTATCCGAAAAGTAGGACGTACATGTGGCGAAATCTGTGAAAGGCTGGACTCTATGGAATTAAGAACTGTCGCTGCTGAGAAAGATCTGACGGCTGTGAGAGAGCAAACAAAGACCCATGAAACTCAACTGTCTGATGTACTGTGGAAATTGGAGGACTTAGAAAATCGCCAGCGTAGAAATAATCTTCGAGACCTGGGGATTAAGGAAGGCATGGAGGGGGAAGATATTCAGGGGTTTATGTTAGGTCTCTTTAAGGAGTCCTTCCCAGAGCTCATCGGCTGGGATTGGGATCACCATAGCATGCCTAATAGAGATACTGGCCAACCGAGGGCAATCTTGGTATTTTTTTGGTAATTTCTCTTTGAGACAGGCCATCTTTGAGAAAGCCCGTCCGGAGACTAGACGACAGTTTAAAGGGGCCTCCTTTTTCGTACGTCCTGATTTCTGCCACATAACTGTGGAGCGCAGATGGCACTTAAGGCAGTTAATCAAGCCATTTCAAGAATCCGGGTTTGAAACTTTTTTGTTGGCCCCAGCAAGGTTAAAAACGATTGTTAAAGGGGCTGTTAGAATTTTTACGTCTGAAATTCAGGCTAAAGAGCACTTGGTACAAGCTCAGGGGGAGAAGAGAAATACTTAGGAGGAATGTTTTTAGTTAATCTCTCTCTATAAACAGTAGATGACTCTGAGTAGCATAGGGAGTAGTATGTTTGGCTAAATGAAAGGGAAAAAAAGGGGAGGTAAAAAGAGAAAAAATAAAGTGGGGGGGTGCTGGAGACTCCATGGCGTTCAACGTTCGCCCTATCATACAAACCGGTGTGGTCTGGCTGCTCTGATATGGAGGGGGTGGGGGAAGGGTTGTAAGGCTCAAGGGAGGGGGAGTAGGGGTGGGTGGGAGGCACTGGGGTTTTCCTCTGGGGCTGAAAGCAAGCCACAGATAAAAAAATTGTTGTCTTTTTTTTGTATGCTTGTGTTATTTGAAAGTAATCTGGAAAAAAATGTGAAAGCCACTAAGTGGGCAAGGGGTAAAAAGATATATAATACTTTTCATGATGATTTTATACAGACACTTTTGATTGAGATTAACAATCTGTATACGAACTGTAGGATTATTTTGGGGGGGCTGTGTGTTAATGATCATGGCTAAACTGCGTATTGCAACTGTAAATATCTGCGGCCTAAATGACGGGGCCAAGAGAAGAAGAATTCAAGAAGACCTCAAAATTTTACATGCAGACTTGATCTGTCTCCAAGAAACTCATATAGCTTGTAATGATTTTAAAATATTAGATTCGTTGGGCTTCAAGCTAATGGCTTATACAACACAAGATGTTACGACTAAAGGGGTGGCAATTTTGTTAAAAAATAAAAATATTACAGGAGTGAGAAAAAATGTGGATAAACACAGCAGATGGATAATTATGGAAGTTAGAAGTGGAACTGGTTTGTTTACTCTGTGCTCAATCTATGCCCCTGTTTTAGATGACCCTTCGATGTTACATTTTCTAGCTTTGGAGCTTCCGTCCTGGCCTGAACATTATATAATCTGTGGTGATCCTAACATTAATGGAACAAAATATATGATCAATCAAGCAGTGGGAGTAAATAGGAATCGTAAACCTCAATCATGTAATGCACTCAAAAATTTGATTAAAGACATTGGCTTAGTGGATGTGTGGCCTAGTTTGAGAAATTCAGAGTTTGAATATACTTATTTCTCTGCGCCTCATCTTACATTTGCTAGACTAGACTATTTTTTGGTGTCTCCCTCTCTCATGAAGGATGCTAGGATTGATATATTTCCAAGGATAATGTCGGTTCATAATCCTTTGGTTTTTGAATTTCCCTTGTCAGGAGCAAGAGTAGGACAGAATAAGTGGACTTTTGAGAGAGCATTACTCGCTGACCACGATTATGTGAGTCATATGAAACAACGGATTGGTGAGTTTTTTTATTTCAATAAAGATAGTGCAGCCCCGGGAATAATCTGGGATACCTTTAAAGCTTCTGTGAGAGGGGAGACATTGTGATACAGTCTGATTAAGCAGAAAAAGAGCTCAGAACAAGTTAAAGGTTATTATCAGAAAATTGCTTTTTTAGAGAAGGAACTGATTGAGACCGTTAACAAAGGCGGGGATTACACAATTGATAATGGTGACCAAAGCTTCACTGAATGATTTTTATTTGGATAAAACAGCTGGGAAGTATCTGGCAAAAAAGCAACAATGTTATGAGTATAGTGAGACAGTTGGTTGAATACTAGCAGTTAAGGTGAGGCAACAAATAGCTATGGGTCATATTAAACGGATCAGGAAGCTTCAGGGAGACATAGTTACGGACCCTATAGAAATTAGGGAAGCCTTTAAAAAGTATTACGAGGAGTTATACACTGCTGCTGATATATTAGAGGAAACAGAGAGATGATATGAAAATGAATTCTTACCGAAAATAAAAATATCTCAGGAGGAAGCTCTTTCCTTGGGTATAGACATTTCGCAAGAGGAGCTTTATTTAGCTGTACAAGACCTTCCATCAGGCAAGGACACTGGTACGGATGATTTATCACTAGAAATTTATAAGATTTTTTTTAGCGAAGTGGCGCCCAAAGTATTGGGGCTATTCAAAGAAGTTAGGAATGGGGCAGCACCACCAGCATCTTGGGGGGCCGCCAATATCATTATTTTTTTTAAAAGGGGAAGGATCCTCTGAACTTGGGTTCTTATAGACCCATCACATTATTAAATAGTGACACAAAGTTATACTATAAAATATTTGCATCCCGTCTTAATAAAATCCTGCCACAATTAGTGACAGCCTGGCAACATGGCTTTATTCAAGGGAGAGGGACGGACGATCATATTAGGCGCATCATTGCTTTATTTGATGCAACAGATGTTTTAAGGAAACCTATGGCTGTTGCTTTTTTAGATGCCGAGAAGGCTTTCGACTGGTCTCATGGAAATTTCTTTGGAAATGTTTGGAAGCTAACGGGCTGGGGCCGGAATTTATTACAGCCATTCAGGTATTATATGCTAAACCTACTGCTCGTTTACAAATGATGGGAGGGGAGTCTGAATCATTCTTAATAAAAAGAGGAACGAGGCAGGGTTGTCCTTCCTCCCCTTTGTTGTTCGCGTTATATATAGATCCTTTTTTGCGCTGTCTGGGGTCTTCCCCTAATATCTCCCCAATTACGTTGCATGGCTGGGAGGTCAATATAATGGCATATACCGACGATGTAGCAATAATTACATCAGAGCCCGATAGAACTATGGTAGAAGTTGAGCTATTGGCTGATCGATTTGGTTCACTCTCAGGCTATCGACTGAATAGAGCAAAGACTCAGATCTTGGCCAATAGATATACTACTATTGTCGATAGTAGGCTGGTTGATGAGGCTACATATTTAGGGATACGTATAAAAGCAAAGGTTGATGATATTATTGATATAAACCTTACCCCTATAATTGGAAAAATATAAAATGATATATGCCGATGGGATAACTTAAAACTATTTATAATTGGCCAATGTAACCTAGTTAAAATGACCATTTTGCCAAAATTATTATATATTTTTCATACAATCCCGCTTGAAATATCTAATAATTGGTTTAAATTAATTGAACGGGAGAATCTTAAGTTCATATGGTCATATAAACGTACACGGAGATCGAATATTTACTTTTCCCTGCCTAGAGACAGGGGAGGTCTTGGTCTACCTAATTTTAAACTCTATTATTTAGCAGCTTCTTTGCAGTATTACTGGCCACTTTTTGGCACAAAAAAAAAGGAAATAGTAATAAACTCTAATTCTGTACCATCAATTTTTGAATATTTAATCGGCCCATGCGCTAATGGTTGCCTATTAAAAATCAATGAACCTAGCTATTACAAGAAGGCCCGTTTTAAGACTTTGTTAGCGGCATTTCGAAATTGGACTGGTATTAGGAAGAAAATGGGGATTGGTAGATACAGTAGATATACACCATTGATAGAAAATGAGCAGATGCCTGAGGCTTTGTCAGACTGGCATTTACAGAGATGGGATAAACTAGGGGTTTACAGGATAGGCGATCTTTTAAAAGGAGAACATATTGCATACTTTGAGGAACTGAGGATTAAATTTAATATAGATCATCGAGATTTTTTCAAATTTTTACAAATAAGAGACTTCCTTCTTAAAAAAGCTGGTGGTGCGATGGGATTTTCAGCTATACCACTTATGGAAGTCTTAAGTCATTCACCTAAACTTACAATTTCTTCTCTTTATAGTTTATTACTTGGAAATGCTACGGATGATCTTGAAAAACATGTATTGAAATGGCAGGCTAGGATTGATGCCGTAGATTCATGCTTTATAAAGTCTATAGAAACGGGCAATCTGGTTTTGAGGTCTGCCAATTTGCGGGCACAACATTATAAGACTTTGTTTGATCTGTATATTACGCCCGCGAAAATTGCTAAATGGGGGGGCACAGAAGGGACCCACTGCTTTAGATGAAAAGCCTATGAAGCAGATATAACTCATATTTTTGCAACATGCCCCGTTTTGGATCTACTAAGAAGAGAAACTACAACATTTTTGTCGATCGTGTTGAAAAAAGAAATTATGCTTTCTCCTCAGTTAATGATGCTTGGGGTAACGACACAAGTTAGTCATAATAATGAATTTGTATTTATATCTATGGCAGTGTTTAGACTATGTATTGCTTCAGTTTGGCTTGATCCCTCTCCCCCTACCTTCTTGCAATGGAAAACACGTCTGGTTCATATTTTTAATCTTGAAAGAGCACTTTACGCACAAAAGGGTAAAAAGAACAGAGAATTAGGTATGAAGATTTGGAATCCATTAAAAGACTGGGTGGATGGTTTAATTCAGGAATCTGATTAGAGCGTATTCCTTTTTTATTTTTTTTCTCTAAGTGCTGTATGACTTATATTTTGTTTTCTTCCTTACTTTCTTCCCACCGAAGTTGATGCTCTCTTTCTTTCGATGATGATTACTGCTAGAACAAAAATGTGGTTAGAAAATATGTGTTTATGTGTTTTTGCTTTCTGTATTTTCGGAATAATTTTAAATAAATTTAAAAAAAAAGTGTTTTGTAAAAATAAATCTGTATATTTAATTTTTATACTGTAGCTAATAAACAAACTATTTTACTACTGACTTGAACAGAATACAAAAACAGTTATTATTGTATGTTGCAGTTTTAAATCTACAGATGAACCTAGCTACAAAACGACATGCACTTACTTCAACAACCCAAAGGAAAACAAAAAAGGTTATTTATTACTTACCTTTTAACATTATAGCACCCTCTCCTACAGCAAAGCTGCACCTTATGTCAGTTCTCAGTTATACATGGTGAAAGACACGTTTATCCCTTCTGTAGTACATTTTTAGATGAACATCAACCAAAGTGTCTCAACACTGTAAATCCAAAAAGACAACATAAGAGCTACTTGTATTCCTCTCTACCACTGTGTTAGTGGTGTATTTAGTACCTCAGTACGTTTCTACTTAAATGTATCAGAAAAAAAGTTTTGGAAACGGTGCATATAAAAATCTGCATATTAATCTCTATTAGAGCATATAGCTCACTGATTCTTCTGATTACATGCAAAAAGCGTGTGACACCTTGCATATATAATTCACCAGATGGTTCTAAAAGGCTACATATTCCTCACTAAATCTTGCAAATACATGTGTTTATGGTTGGATACATGAATACTCCCTGGATGATTGAATGGGTGTACAGGTAGTGCCTATGTGATTCTCTGAGGATACAGGTACAGGGGTGTGGAATTTAATAAAATATATAGTTGTCCATGGGGCAAGTTACTTCATAAATCTACTTGTCCTGTAACAAAATCCACTTGACCCTTTGGTGCCATGTAGTGCAATGACAAATTATTGCAGCAATCTCATTATAGAAGAGCTCTGATATAGCCTCTCTGATTATGCCAGGGCTCTTACCATAGTGGTGTTTGAATACTTGCAATCCCCTTATGTTGCTAGATTTCTGCAGAGCTACATACTGGTAGTGGTAAGCAATAGTTCCAGGGTTAGAATGCCCTTTTAAGTCTGTGCAAACCTACTAACTTGCATGTTTTAAGGGTTTTCAACAACTCTTCTCTAATCTTTTCCCATATTGAGAAATGATGGAAATTTACTCCGGACTATGGCAAACGTAAACCTTCTTCCAGAGTTAAAAAAATAAGTGGTTGGAGGGAAAGGGAACTTGCAAACACATATTTTCTAGGAGTACTATTTCTTGTCCTACTTCTGTAAATTCTTGGGAATTCACGAAAGCCATATAGCACCTAATGTAAGGACATATACCATGGGTGCACTTTTGAAACTTTCTCTACTAATTGGGCCCCCTAATTTGATCAGGCATTTACCATGACCTTTTGTGTTTATTAATATTCTGTCTCTCACTCTGTATCGGCTGGCCTCACTGTGAGTGACAGCATTCTGCACCTCTTTCACAAGGAGCATATTGGCACAGAAAGTAGTTTTGTTCATGCCAGTAACTACTGTGGCAGTGTGTGCTTTTTAAGACCCAAAACTAGCTGACCACCAATTTCAGACCTACAGGCTTTGCCAATGCTTGTTTATTTCTGTTTCCTATAATCTTATTGAAACTGGTTACACTGATTTTCCATTATGGATATATTTGGGAAATACTACCATGCATCAACAGATGTTACTAAATGATGCTGCAAAGAAATGGTACCTGAAATTTGATAGCAAAATGTTTTCTTCCTGCTTTCCTTTTTTTTATGATACTGATAATTAGTGATAAATCCAAGTTGGAACGATGAAAGAACAATGAATCAATGCATGCCGTCACTACTCAATAGTGTTTATTCAAACAACATCATTTTGTTCAATTTTATCTTTTTTTCTCTCATAATAATTCTTTATGAACAAAGATTCCAAAAACACCACTACAATAATACAAAAAGAAGAAACTTTTGAAGAAGATTTCGGACCACATCACACAAAAACCTTGATCTCAAACATACTACATCATTCATACCACATTCCACATTCATCAACAAATACCATCCTACAAACACTCACATGTCCACTCCTTGGATCCCTGAATCTATTCCCTAACTTATGGACCAAGGGGCTTAAACCAAACAAAGAAAAGATCAACAAAGCAATTGGTTGTGCAAATCATCTAATCTAAAAAAAATCTAGTTTCAAAACATCAGTTGTTTAAGAAGGCACAACAACAACAACATATTTTGAAAATCTAATTGTTTGGTATATACAGAAGGTCTACGCGTTTCAAACCCACTTTATTAAAGGGTTCTCTTCAGGACCAAGACACTGTAGGACAAAAGAAAAAAACAAAAGAAAAAAACATGAACATTTTTACTTTAAAAGAATGACTAATTCGCTAACGCGCGCCACTGCATTGTTAAACCTCTAAAAGCCATCTTACCTATTGAATAAACACTATTGAGTAGTGACAGCATGCATTGATTCATTGTTCTTGCGTCGTTCCAACTTGGATTTATCACTAATTATCAGTATTGGCAGATGGTTTGTTCTTATTGTTAAAAGGGCTCAGCCTTACTGATTAGAGCCACACCCATTATTGTTTTCTTGTTCATTGGTGAGTGCATACCCGCAAGGTGTTTTCCTTTGAAAAACTTCGAGCGACGGTTCTTACACGATCCGTTGGGTATTGTTGGTATAAGTCGAATTATTTTGTCGTTTTCCTTTATTTTATTTTATTATTTTTTCATTCATCTTGATTTTTCTTTTACTGACAATGACTGAAAATGACACTTTTGCCTATAGTGAAGATCACATCAAAAAGTTGATGAGCGCTCCACCGTTGTTTGCCTTAGCCTCTTTAAGTGTGACAGCTAAAACTCAAAACGAATCAGACAAACTATTACGTCTAAAGAAAAAACAACTTAGGACAGACCTACATAGCCACTTCCTGCTAGAACATCTGAAGGCAGGTACAATTCCTGGAGGACTTCAAATACGTAATATACCAGTTATTTTTACCGATGATCCACTTTACCAAATGGGTTATAGTTGTACAGAAACCAAATGCAGTAGGGACCTTATGGTCCTTACTGTTGAATCAGCCCTTAGGATTTCGCAACAACAATTGGATGAAATAGCTGCACTGGAAATAGGAATCAAGAATAATCAAACAATTACAGATTCAAAAACTTTGTTAGAGAAAGTCGAAAAGGAAATCTTGGAGTTTAAAGACTACACCATCAACCAAAAAGGAAATAAGTTTGAGAACGACAAAAGGAATTTTTCCTTAGATACTGTTTATCCACATTTGCAGGCAGATTTCTATATTAGAGCAGAATCACATAGGTATTTACCAGAATATCAAGGAAGATCAAAGAAGCAGTTTATTACATTCTCTGACACTTCACCTTCGTTTGGAGGTGAAACAGATAGCAGCGAAGGACACCCTAATACGAATAGGAGATGGAATGCCCAACAACAACAGGGACCGTCTTTTTTAGGGAGAGGCCAGCAAAGATCCAGAGGACGGACCAGATTCAACAATCAACCTTGGGAGATGACTACATGGAGGCAACATTACAAAAATTAACTCCGTCCCCTATTTTAAATGTATCTGGACATGTTCTCACCAAGGCAGATGAGAGCATTTTGGAAAAAGGACTTACCTTTGTCCCTTCAAAAAACACAGACTTCATAAAAATAAAAAATGAAACTATTGAATTCTGCAGAAAAATCCGTCTAAAAATGTTCTTCACTGGAAATGAGTTGGCAACCTCGAATGAAGTCACAGGACTTTGTAAAAAATCTACATTCTGCCCTCCGGGGAATAAGATATCAAAAGAAGTAGTGTTGTTTGAAAAAACTGTACTTTCTGCTATTTCGGATATGGAAAAAAAGACTAAATATGTGAAACACAATATTACAAAGGCACAACGAGATGCTATAGTCTCACTTAAAAATGATTCATCAGTTAGTATAAAACAGGCGGATAAAGGGGGCTTGATTGTGGTTTGGGGGACCCCAGAATATACATCAGAAGCGCTCAAACAGTTGAATGATCCTGTCTGTTATAAACGAATTTCGAAAGATCCTACGGCTGAACTCCAAGGACATATTTTTTCTATTTTAAAAGTCGGCTTTGAACAAGGATTTTTAGGTTCAAAAGAATACAATTTCTTGCAAAATAAACATCCCAGAATTCCAGTTTTTATGTTTTACCTAAAGTGCACAAAAACGACACTTGCCCTCCAGGCAGGCCGATAGTCTCTAGTTGCGATTCCTTGATTGAGCCAATTTCAAAATACGTTGACTATTTCTTGAAGACCTTCATAACTGAAGTTCCATCATATCTTCAAGATACCACGGACTTCATTAATAAACTGGAAGAAGAGACTTTGGAAACGACAAAGATATAATGGTGACACTAGATGTCACTTCATTATATACCCAAATCCCACAGGATGAAGCATTGGCTGTCCTGTCATATTTTCTGGAAAAAAGAACACAACCAGTCAGGTTCCAACAGAATTTATTCTTGATTTGGCTGCTTTTGCACTCAAAAAAAATGATTTCAAATTTGGAAGTGAGTTCTTTTATCAGATAAAAGGAGTAGCGATGGGATGTCTCTTCGCTCCGGAACTAGCTGTATTATTTATGGCAATGTACGAAGACAAGTTTGTATATAACAACAATCCTTTCAAACAATATATAACAACTTGGATGCGTTTTATTGAAGACATCTTCATGGTTTGGTCAGGAAGTGTGGAACAACTAATGCAGTTTTTTGATTGGCTCAATCAACGATCACCAGATATCAAGTTCAGCATTAACCATTCATTTTACAATATGCCTTTTCTTGATGTAGAAGTTTATCCAGCAGAAGGGGGCTTAGGCACAACATTGTATAAGAAACCTACAGAGAGAAATAAGGCTTTATTGTTCTCCAGCAACCATCCGAGAAGTTTGAAAGAGAACTTACCGTACGGGCAGTTTTTAAGAATTCGTCGCAATTGTTTTTATAAAGATGAATATACCGTGCATGCTAATAACCTTGTTGAAAAAGTAAGAGACTGAGGTTATCCCAAAAAATTGGTGAGATCAGCCATGAAGAGGGCATGGTGGACCCCGAGGGAAACATTACTAAACAAAAAAGAAAAACCTTTGATGCAACTACAAGTGTTCGTCACTACTTTTTGTCCGAACTCTAATATTTTAAGAAAAGTGATTAATCAGAACTGGCACTTGGTCAAAGAATTTGGATCCATCTTTCTCAAATGTTCTCTTATTCGCTTTCAAAAAAGAAAGAAGTATATCTAATCATATTGTCCGGGCAGCTTTGAAGCAAGATCCTAAACCAACCTTGAGTGAGTTGATGGGCTTAACACCTGTGACGGGTCACTACAAATGCGGCACATGTATGTGCTGCGAACAAACGATTGAAGGAGCACTTTTTTCTCACAATGGGATTCATTGGAAGCATGACGTATTCACAAACTGCAAGACCAAATATGTCATCTACGGGATCATATGCCCATGTTCGATGTTATATATAGGAAAAACGAATCAAGAGGTTCGCCAAAGAATAACACAACACAAATCTTGCATTAGAAAGAATGTGGAGACTGCCCCATTGGTCAATCATTGGAACAAAAGAATCGCATACAGAAAGAGATTTGCATTGGACAATTATCTCAAAAATTGAACGAGACCCTAGAGGTGGCGATATGGATCAAAAATTATCCCAACGAGAAGCAATGCTTATTGTGAAATTTGATACTGCAGTGTCAGGATTAAACGAACTTTCTGAAATATATAAACTGTAGAACGTCACTTGATGACGTCTGCAGTAATTCAGCAGAAACTTTTGGTGTCTCTCATTCACTCCAGGAATGGATTATAATCTTTAATTACTGGTGGCATTAGCATAGTGGAAGTGTTTGCCGATTGCGTAATCTTTTTTACACACTAATTTTAATAATGGACTACATTTCCCACAATTCTGTGCAAACTTTCCCATGATATGATGCGAGCGTTTTTGTACATAAGGGTCAATGGAGGCCATTTTATCAATCGCCTAACCGATTGCGCGAACGCGGAGCTGAGATTTTTTCCCCGTGACTGAAGCCGAAATAGCCTTTGATCAGGTAGACAGTAATCAAAAAGCTGGAAACTTTGATTTTCTTTACTTCTCTCTACTCTCGGCTAGCCGCCTAATCCGGTTTTCGTGTCTTCCACAGCAACAAGGGTATACCTAAAAAACACGCGAGCGGATGCCGCTCTTTAACATTTCAACATCTCAGGTATGTCGATCTCTCAGTAGAGACGCCAACCGCTATAATTTTTTCCGTCAGTTTGTTAGACTATATCTGTTTGTGCTTTTCTTTCCAGCCTTGGGAAACAGAAAAATGTAAATATTTGCAGAGGCTTTTTCAACACTACGTTTTTTCAACACGGCGATATCTCTTGCAATTAACAGAAGTAAGTGTTTCTCCCTGGAGGTTTTATTCCTCCAGCTCATGATATACATCGAACTCGACATTGACAGATCTTTTCTGTCATTTTCTTTCTTGTTTTTGTTCCGCAGTTGCACCAGAGAACTTGTTTGTACTTTCCTCATTTGGTGAGAGTCAAATAGGTAAGATGGCTTTTAGAGGTTTAACAAGGCAGTGGCGCGCGTTAGCGAATTAGTTCTTCTTTTAAAGTAAAAATGCTCTTGTTTTTTTCTTTTGTCCTACAGTGTCTTGGTCCTGAAGAGAACCCTTTAATAAAGTGAGTTCGAAACGCGTAGACCTTCTGTATATACCAAACAATTGGATTTTCAAAATATGTTGCTGTTGTCGTGCCTTTTTAAACAACTGATGTTTTGAATCTAGATGTTTTTGAGATTAGATGATTTGCACAACCAATTGCTTTGTTGATCTTTTCTTTGTTTGGTTTAAGCCCCTTGGTCCATAAGTTAGGGAATAGATTCAGGGATGCAAGGAGTGGACATGTGAGTGTTTGTAGGATGTTATTTGTTGATGAATGTGGAATGTGGTATGAATGATGTAGTATGTTTGAGAGTAAGGTTTTTGTGGGATGTGGTCAGAAATCTTCTTCAAAATGTTCTTCTTTTTGTACTATTGTAGTGGTGTTTTTGGAATCTTTGTTCATAAAGTATTATTTTGAGAGAAAAAAAGATAAAATTGAACAAAATGATGTACTTTGAATAAACACTATTGAGTAGTAACGGCATGCATTGATTCATTGTTCTTGCGTCGTTCCAACTTGGATTTATCACTAATTATCAGTATTGGCAGGTGGTTTGTTCTTATTGTTAAAAGGGCTCAGCCTTACTGATTAGAGCCACACCCATTATTGTTTTCTTGTTCATTTTTTTTATAAGCATTTTATTTTAAAAGCAAAGAATTATCAATCTTGCTTTCAAGCTTCTGCAAATATTTGCAGCAAACCAGAGAGCATTCTGGGAGAATTATACATAGCCTCATACTGATAAACTTTGAAAACGTGTGTACACATTTTCGTACTGTCAGTAGTGCAGTCAGAGCTTACAACATTTACTTAGAGAACTCCCCCTAATAACAAAGTCTTTCAATAAATTAACCATAAACATAAGTTTGAACAGCATTAACATATGGACAAAAATATTACCTAAACTGCAATCAGTACCCTTCCCTGATCCATAATGTGGTAATGCAAACTGGCAGCCAAAGAGTTTGTACTTCAGGGAGTTGGGCCTACTTATCCCAAGGACAAAATACACATGAAAACTTGTTGCCCTTGACCCCAAACGATATGTCCTGGGCATTGAGCTATAGGAATTCCACATCCCTGCAGGTAGTGCCTGGATCATTCCCTGAGTTTATGAGAACTGCATGGGTCGTTCCATTTCTGCATTATTACTGCCTGCATGCTTGCATGAGTATATCACTGCTATCTGGGTGTTTGGATGAGTGCATGAGTAGTGCCTGAATGATTGGATAAGTGCATGACTAATGCCTCAATAATTCAATTCATGCATAGATAGTGGTTGGATGATTAAATGAGTGCAACTCTAGTGCCTGGATGATTGCAGGGGTGCATCATAGTATATATGTGATTTATAGAGTGCATGGATATTGCATATGGGGTTGTTTAAGTACATGTGCAGCACCTAGCAGACTAAATGAGTGCATGGGTAGTGTTTCAGTGATTAGATGACTAAGTGGCTACTACCCATGTATTTTTGGTTCAGTGAACAGGTAGTGCCTGGGTGCTTAGATAAGCACATATGTAGTGCCTGGATAATTGAATGGGTGCATCAGTAGTGCCTGGCTTAGTAGATGAGTGCATGACTAGTGTCTGAGTGACTGCATGAGTCCATTGTTAAAGCTTTAGTGATTGGATGAAAGCAAGTGTACTGATGGGTGATTGTATTAGTGCAAGAGTATTGAATGAGTGCATGGGTACTGGATGGGTCATAAGTTCACTGCAATGGTACTTCCTGCTTAATTAGATGAGTAGTGCCTGACTGTTTGGATGAGTGCATAGATTACGCCTCAGTATTTTGATGAGTGCATGGGTTGTAAGTGGGTGTTTTGATGAGTGCATGGGTTGTGCACGGTGTTTGAATGACTGCATAGGTGCAGCCTTGTGATTGTATAAGTGAAAGGTTAGTGCCTGGGCAATTGGATGAATGCATGGGTAGTGCCTGCATAGTTCAATGACTACATAATTAGTGCCTGTGTGATTGCAAGAGGGCATGTGTAGTGCCTGGGTGATTGAATAAGTGAGTAGATAGTACATGAGTGATTCAATAAATGCCTGGGTAGTGACTGATTGATTGGATGAGTGTCTGATTAGTGCCTGGCTTTCTGTGAAAGTACATCCTTCGTTGATAGATACATACAGTTGAGACTATATCTATGACTCATTGTTTAAGTCCTCCTGTCAGTATAAAACTACCTGTATTAGTGTACCTATCCTTTTCTACTGAGCTATGTGTGAGTGAAGTCAAGATATCGAACTTGATATATAATGCAGCATATATTGCACATGCATATGTAAGTTTACATCGATACCCGTAATAGTAAACGAATATCGTACACGATAAAAAAAAAAAAAAAATTGGACACATAACTTCTGCCACTAATACCCCCATTTGTCAGCTATGGGGTCAGAGTACTTCTACCATGACCCCTTATGTCACTTTGAAAAATAATTTGCAGCCCCGGGAACTGTCCCCGATATATAAAATGGCAGCGCAACTTTCTGATCAGGTTGCGTCTAGCCAATCACAGCATTCCCGTTGGCTCACTTTCGAGATTTGCCTCGAACATGTCGTAATATACCTGCGAGCACCGTGAAACCGCCGCAATTTTCTGTGAAGGTTGCGCCCAGCCAATCACAGCTTCTCCGCTGGTGCGCTCTTTCTCAATTTACCTCAAACACCTCAAGATTTAACCATGATTACCGCAAATACGTCGAAACATATCCACAGCCAGTGATATCACTATACTGCTTGGATTTATTTTCACAAAAACTACTGAACAAATTCACACCAAATAACAAAAAGCACAATCTGCGTAACAACATCTACCTTTCTAACAAATTTGGTGTAATTCCATCCAGCGGTTCGGACAGCAGGTTTGACGATGTGTTCCTATTGGAATTAACATTACAAATGCACCCTTTTTTGCACCCCTATTTCTCACCCCCACGACACAAATCACCCCCAAACTTTCCCTGACACACAAAACCTACTTCAACACTCTTTGGAGACAATTTCATGAAGATTAGTCAAACTATGCCAAAGTTATAAGCAAGTCAAAAAATGCTTTTTCTATTGAAACTAGCTCTTAACTATAACTACCTACTGACAACCACTGGCAAGAAACTTTTATGATCGGCATAACAGTGACGTCTCCAAATTGAGATTCTTTGTCATAGATAGGGTAGCAGCCAAACAGAGAGGGGGCCATTGAGTGAAACAACTTAGATGCTTGGAGTCAAGGTATATTCTGGACTTACAAACAAAGGCCCTCTCAGGATTGAATAGGGATGGAGACATGGAAATCCATTTGGGATGAAGGGGCTAAACCATATTTGTAGCAAACTGGGCCATATATTATATAAATGAAGTGGTGATTAAAATGAAGTAATGATTTGGGGAAATGAGACAGGATATATGTTAGACCTGGCATCATTGGCGTGGGTTTCCCCTGTATTTTTTGCCTTTGTCTCCTGTATTTTTACCTTGTGATGGATTTCATTTTGCTAGTCTATATACTTTGGGCACTTTGTCACTGCTGTTCAGTGTCAAAGTGCAAGTGCTCCCTTTGTAAATTGTTGTTATGGATTAGTGATTCCATGAATGGCATATTTGATTTACTAGTCAGTCCCTAGTACAGTGCACTTCATGTACCCAAGGCCTGTAAATCAAATGCTGCTAGTAGGCTTGCAGCACTGATTGTGCCACCTACATAAGCAGCCTTGCAACAAGTTCTCAGGCGTGCCATTGCTGTGCCCATGTGCAGTCTAGTACTACTATATCGACCTGGCAAGTGCACCCACTTGCCAGGCCCTAACCTTCCCCTTTCCTACATGTGAGTCACCCCTCAGGTAGGCCCAAAGTACCCCTGTGGGCAGGGTGCAGTGTATGTGAAAGGTAGGACATGCCCTGATGTGTGTGGTATGTCCTGATAGTGAAATACTGCCAATTTCATTTTTCACTATTGTAAGGCTATCTGTCCCATAGGAGAGAATTGGGAGTTTGCTCATAACATCTTATGAGCATTACTGCCCATGGGAACAAGAAAGGAAAATTAAGTTTGTCATGCCTGAACTCAGAATGTTAAGATGCATCTGTTAGTGGAGGGTGATTTTTGCATTCTGGGTTTGAAAATACCACTTTTTTAGAAAGTAGGTATTTTCTTCCTTAACCATCCAGAGTGACTCTGCTAGGTTGTGTATTGACTGTCTGGTTTTGGAGTGACAGGGGCTAAGGATTTCCATTCTGTTCAGACAGCCACTTGGGTGGTTAGGTGTGTTCTGCCTTTCCAGTGTGGGTCAATGCTGGGCTGAATAGACCTGGGCTGCATTCTTTCACACCTGAATGGGTCTGTGGTCTGCCGAGGACAATACTGTCTCCAACTGCTCCCAGAAAGCTGCACCAGAGAAGGCAGAACTAGTTTTGACTGGGCAAAGAGCTTCTCTGCCACAGAGAACAAAGCATTTTGTATTATAAATAGAGGGGTCCAGATCCCAGACATCTAGATCACTTCTGGGAATCAAGAGGAACCATTGCCAAGGAGAAAAGCTGGAGAAACTGAGGAGGAGTACTGCCCCTTTGCTGTTTGCTGTTTGGGGGTAGCCTGCAGTGGCTTTTTCTGCCAAGAAAAGGGCAATGACTTTGCTGTGTGCTGTGTCCCCTGCTTGAGGAAGATCTTCAAGGGCTTGAAAAAGAGCTTGCCTCCTGCACTGAAGTCTCAGGACACAAAGACACAAAGACTTCACCACCTGAACTTCCTTGCTGGGAGATCTGATCTGCTTAGAGGTGCCTGCTGCTGCTTTGGACCTTTGGAGGCAGTTTACTGCTGGGATATGGAAAAGTACTGCAACTTCGAGAAGTGTGACACATCCACACCTCGTTCCTGCCCATTGCCGAAGAAATTGACGCAGTGCCTGTATCGGCTCGAGAAATCGCTGTACACTAAATCCTGTGCACCGATCTCTGAAGTCCGAGATCACCACACCAATTCCGAGGCCGGCCCTGCTGTGCAGCTGCAAGAACCAACGCATCATGGAACTGTGGCTGGAAAGAACAATGCAGTGTCGTTGCCGCCGCCCCATCAAGAACCAACGCATCCCCGATCCTCATGTATCGCATCGCATCTGGGCGCCATGCCAGTTGGAGGTGGGGAGACAACCGTGTATTTCTGTAACCCTGTGCAACATCACTAATACACTTGTTCACACACTCAGATATTAGATAGTGGTATTACCTTGTGATTAGGCACATTGAGGCTTTTCAATATGGCCGCCAATGATACACACAATATTAGCCTGTGATTTAGAAATATACGGAATTACATACCACTTGGCATATGCATCCTGAAAACATCAGATTATGTATCTTAGCATTGCATGCATAGTACCTCTTTGAGGTCACAGTACAGATGGCTTTTCTGACTATGAAGTAAAACATGTATGTTTTGACACAGGTTTCCATGGGAGTAGAAATAAATTGCAAAATGGATGCCACTATTACGTTGACATTAGGTATTCCACTACGAATTGTCCGTTATCTATGTCAAAGCCTCTGTATGTAACTGTGTTTTTCAAAATCCAGTGTGTGAGCAAGACTGCTTGGTAGTCAAAACGTGTTACTGGAAATAAAATCCTCGGCTAAAGTAACGATCCCCTGAGTGTGCGCTTACCATGTTTGATTTGGAAGAAAATGTGCCCGGTGAGCTCCGCCGGGTCAGCGCCCCTACTACCAGTGGGCGTGCGGAAGCAGAAGGAGCACAACTGCGATGTAATATTACCTACTGGCGGTCGCCAGTAGGTAGTTATAGTTAGGACCACGTTTCCATAGGAAAACCTCAACATTCTATTTTGAATAACTTTGGCGCCGGTCGACGAATCCTCGCGAATTTCTCAAAATAGGTGGGGCGCTACGCTCCGCTCCTACCCTGAAAGTCTCGGGGGGATCCGTCAAGCGGGGGCTGAGATAAAAGGGGGGTCCCAAAACGCGTTTTTCCCATGCATTTTTCCATAGGACCTTTAGAACGAGCTACAGCCCGAACGGCTGAACAGAATTACTCAAAATTTGGCAGAGAGGTAGTCCCTAGGTCAAGGAAGTGCCTTTTGTAGGTTTGGTGTAAATCTGTTCAGTAGATTCTGAGAAAATAGCCTTTAAATCAATATATATATCTGAGCCCGCTTACGGTACGCTTACCGTACGCTTACGGTAAGCGTACGGTGGCGTGCGCGAGCGCGATTCTTATTGGCTCTTAGATCTTAGTAAACATTCGAATCGGCCGAAACCAGGAAGCGGCGGCCGCCATTTTGTCTCTCGCACTGAGTGTTGTTTATCAAACATGATGGCCAAAAACATGTTACGGGGCTGTTTTGACAACTCCCTCCCACATAGTCATGTTGAGGGAGTCCACAAACATCCCCCAAGAGCAAAAACGGTTTTATTTTTTTTTCGGCAATTTCACGGGGTACGCTTACCGTACGCTTACCGTAAGCGTACGGTAAAAAAATAAAAATAAAAAAAACACTATCCACACTTACCCCACCCCCTGTGCTTTTGGTGGCCGAAGGCCACCAAATGTACAGGGCTTATTAATAGGTAAAAAAAACTAAATTTTGGCAACATGAAATTATAAAATTGAAATAAAAAAAACACTATCCACATTGACCCCACCCCCTGTGCTTTTGGTGGCCGAAGGCCACCAAATGTACAGGGCTTATTAAAGTTGATAAAAACCGTGCACGGAACGAACTGCGTTAAGTGGGCGCGCACGCCTCGAATGGCGTAAAGTAACTTAGCATTTAAAAAACCGTACAAATTCACTGAAAAAACCATAGGTTTCACACACGTTATAGTTAGGAATTAGCATTTAAAAAACCTTGCAAATTCACTGAAAAAACCATAGGTTTCACACATGTTATAGTTAGCGGAAATTTTACTGATAAAAAACCAGTGAAATTCCCCCGTTATAGTTAGTGCAGGCAACTATAACTCACGCGACCGCAATCTTCTGCTGATGACATATGTGTCTTTATGAAAAAAAAATATTTGTAATATATGTATAGCTAAAAATGTATGGAAGAAGACATGGGCATATAAGTGTCTAAATACAGTATTAGCATCAGCAGAGGATTGCGGTCGCGTGAGTTATAGTTGCCTGCACTAACTATAACGGGGGAATTTCACTGGTTTTTTATCAGTAAAATTTCCGCTAACTATAACATGTGTGAAACCTATGGTTTTTTCAGTGAATATATATATATATGAAATATGTTCCCATACTACATACTTTGCAAAATCTACTAGACGCCGATAGTGAAAACGACTCAACCCAAGATATGATGAGGAATATGGGTATCAATGTCAATCAGGCAGCCTCCAGTCCTTTCCGTCCAGTATCAACTTTTCAACCTCTAATGCAAAGAGATGCAGTTGATATTTTCAGCGAAAGTGTTGTCGATGAACTTAAATCTCTCAACATTACTGTTAATAAACACAAAAACGCAGAAACTACAAAAAAGATCAGTACCATGCTTTAATGAATAAACACGATATTATAGTAAACAAATCTGATTAGGCGGAAATGTCGTCTTATGGCAAAAAGACCATTACATGATTGAGGTAAAACGTAATCTCTCAGACACCTCTTGTTACAGAAATCATCCAAACAAGAAATGAGGCTTGTACAGGACAAAGTGGTAAAATGTCTTATGCAATGGAAGAGACAGGGACTTCTGACAAAGGACGAATTTAACTTTTTAAAACTGGATTTTCCTATCATCTCTATTTTGTATTTCTTGCCCAAAATACATAAGAAGGTGGTCCCAGTGCCTGGCAGGTCAATATTGTCTGCTCAGAAAAGCTTGCTTGAACAAATGTCTAAATATGTGGACCATTTTCTCCAACCCCATGTCTCTTCCCTACCTTCCTTCATAAAGGATACCACGGACTTTCTATGTAAGATCAAAGAGGTGGTATGGGAGTCTGATTTCCTATTAGTAGTAATGGATATTGAATCCCTCTACACCAGCATTAACCATAGAGATGGAATGAATGTGGCTAAACACTACCTGGCTGAAAGAGGAATCAATATGAATTAACACAATACCATGCTTATGGCCATGATAGAACTGTGCCTCAATAACAACTACTTTCTTTTCAATCAAGAGGTATATAAACAACTAAGGTGCACATGCATCAAAATTCCGAAAAGCGAGTCCTTATTAGCGATAAATAAGGAATCGCAAATAAGGATTCGCTTTCCGGGATGCATGTACAGATTCGGTAAAATTTAGCGTGTCCTTAAAAATCGCTAAAACTAACCAAAAACACAATAGCGATTCCTTAAAATAAAGAATGGCAATTTCCGAATTCGGTATTACCAAATTCGGTATTTGCGATTTCGGAAATAGCGAATTCGCTAAAAACGGGTCGCACTAGAAGCGGGCTGATGACATCACAACCAGGAAGTCATCCAGCCCATCCCTCATTCACTGCCCTGAGGAGCTCACAGGAGGAGGCAGAGCATACAAGCTGAGCCAAGAGACTTCACCCTCAGAACCCATCCAGACTACCTCCATCCAGGATGGACAAGAATGCACCTGTTACATCAGACACGCCCAGGAAGAGGAAGAGAAACATCTCCAAACTGGCAAAACACATGTGCACTCTGACAGACGCTGTGCGGCACATGACCACAGTTGTGGCTGAGGGCAATCGGGATATCAATAAGAACCTACAGGAGCTCACCCGTGCCATCCTAGCAGGACAACACAGCGAGCGCAGGAGGCATCGGCAGAACTTGCTCCATACTACTGCATCTACCAGGGCCATCACAAAGCTCTGCAACAGCACTGCAGTTTTGTCCCGCCGCTCAGTGTCACTGCAGGTGGACCTCGGGCATTACTGTGGGGATGTAGCAAAGGCCTTAGGCCAGGTGACCACTGCAGTGGAGCACTTACAGTCAGGGACATTTAGTGACAGCAACTTGGGAGTGGAGGAGGGCAGTGAGGCCGCTTCAAGTGTGAGCAGCGTGTCCATGCCGGAGACCTGCAACAGGAGGCGCAGTTCGCGCAGCTCTACAGCCACAGACACACAGCGTTGTGAGGTAGAGGAGACACGTGACAGGAGGCTGGGGGTATGTGGGAAACGGCACTAGACATTCAGTCCCGCATCTCTGTCCATGGTGGTGTAACCATGGGCCACTTGCATTTTGCGTTTGCACTCCCGTGATGCCAACGGATATGATTTCCCCACAATGTGCAGAAGCACTGTAATTTATTCTACTCATGTTCCATCACTTTGACAAGTGCTCATGTGAAGTAAACATTATCACTCCAAAATATATTTCCATGGCTCTTTCTTACCTGGCTCTGAAATGATGTTGTGTGATGTATGTCTGCCTCCTTTGACCTTCAGCTGTGTTTGGCACGTGTGACTGTCGGTGTTGTGCGGGTGGTTGGTCATCCCGATCGTTCTCGTTTCTGTCCATCTCTATGGGTATCCCCCTTCTGGTTGCAATGTTGTGCAGCATGGCACATACTGCTACAATCCTGCAGCAGGTCTCTGGGTTATATTGCAAAGCACCCCCAGTCTTATGTAAGATCCGGAAGCGACTCTTCAGGATCCCGAATGTTCTCTCAATCACATTTCTGGTGCTAATATGTGCCGCGTTGTAGCGTTGCTCCTGTGGTGTTGCTGGGTTGATGTAGGAGGTGAGGATATATTCCCACAAGGCGCATGCACTGTCACCTACAGGGGGGAAGCAAAGGTTTAGCGGCAGTAATGCTAATACATGTGTGATACTGATGTAATGAATAGGTATGAGTATGTACCAAGCAGGAGTCCCTCTCCGAATTCTCCATTGAGCAGACGCCTGTGGATGCCACTGTGTCTGATTATATATGAGTCGTGTGTGCTCCCTGGAAATTGTGCGTAATTATGTGCTTGGCATTGCACACGACCTGCACGTTGATGGATTGATAGGACTTCCTGTTATGGAAGATGTACTCATTGGCTGAGGGGGGGACAGATGGGGACATGCGTGCAGTCAATGCATCCTATGCCATGGGGGAATTGGGCCACCCGGTAGAATTCCTGTTTGGTCTGGTCTATCTGCTGTGGGGTTGTGGGGAAGGTGATGTGGGTATGTATCATTGTCAGCATGGCATCAATGAATTTACGGAAGAAGCGTGAAAGTGCGCTTTGTGATAAGCCTCCCGCTACCGCTACGACCCCCTGGAAACTTCCAGACGCCAGTAGGTGCAGGCTGCATAGGACCTGGACGTGCGCAGGAATGGCATTGGTCCTACGTGTCTGGTGCTGCAGTAGTGGTTCCAGGTCAGCAATTAGGCGCATAATCATGGCACGATTGAGACGGTACTTGTCATATACTTCCTCCTCATTTTGGCCCAGCAATGTAATGCGCACTCTGAATACCCTCTCCTGGATCCTCCTCCTGCCCTGTGCTGCTGCATTTATTCTCATCCTCCTTGCGAGCACGTAGAGGGCTGCCATTTTGTAAAAGGAAACGGGGTCTCCTGGCCCATTTTTGAAGGCTTTCTGATTAATTACACCTGTGGTACACTTTGACTACTTTTTTTTTTGTGTGTGTGTCTGCAACGTTACTTCCCGGTTCAGATTCCCCTTATTCTGCTCATGCTAAATAGCGAGTTTGTATGTTTTCGGTATAAGAGATTTTTGATGCATTCTTTAGCGATTCTTTATTTGCTAATCGCTATTGCCAGGCGCTATTTGTGTTTTCGCTATTTCCGATTCTTTATTTTGCGATTCTTTAATGTAACGGGGATTATTTTAGAGATTCTTTATTTTTTTCGCTATTGGGGTTGATGCATTGAAATCGGTTGTTTGGCACTCGCTCATGGACGATTTTAGCGATTTGGTATTTTAGCGAGGACAATTTTGGTTGATGCATGTGCCAGTAAGAGGTGTTGCCATGGGGGCATGCTTCTCCCCCAGCTATTCGTGTTTACACGATGGTTGGTGGGAGGAGCATGTCCTAAAGGCAGACTATCAAAAACAATGGGATGAAAACATCATGTACTATTGCCGCTACATTGATGATATATGTATGATTTGGAAAGGCAGCAAGAACATGGCTAATGATTTTGTTAATTCTATCAATTGCAACGGTCTTAACTTGAAATTTACAGCAACTGTTAATGAGATTAATGTTGAATTTCTAGATGTGTCTGTCTATGTGATTGAGGGCAAACTACACACTAAGTTACATCGCAAGGTCACTACAGGCAATTCAATCCTACATGGTGAAAGTGCCCGTCCCTGCCATACTATACGCAGTATACCCTACGGCGAATTCTTACGGATTCGCCGTATCTGCAGTGAAAAGAATGAGTGCGACAAATACCAATATGAAGCCCTTCTTCGCTTTCTAGATCGAGGCTATACCAGAACACTGCTTAATCAGGTCCTGATGAAAGCTAATACTTTATCCAGGGATGAACTATTGATTTCCAAGAAAGACCGTGTTACCACCTCGGTCTTGGCCCCCACTGATGCTGAAAGTGACAAAATCAAAATAAGGTTAATCCCTACCTACAGTCAGCAGGAAAAGAAGATAGGTAGAATAATATATTCTCAATGGCCAATCACACACTTAGATCCATTCTTCCTGTTATACCAGATACTACCCTCAGAAAGGCTCCATCCATGAGGGATGCCCTTGTTAAGTCAAGCCCAGAAATAACACCTAAAAGTTCCTGGCTGACTAATAATGGATTCTTCAAATGCAATTCATGTTGTGCCTGTTCTTTTGCCACTAATTGCACTGAATACTCTACAGCGTTCAGTGAGAAAAAAGTTGCCATCAAAGAACATCTGACCTGCCGCACAGAATTTGCTGTGTATAAACTGCGTTGCACATGCCGCCTAAATTATACTGGCAGCACAAAGCTTCCTGTGCATAAACGCATACAGCAGCATGTGAGGGCAATTGTCAATTCAGATCTGAACTATCCAGTGACCAGGCATTTTAAGTTGGTCCATAATAACAAACTTAAAGATCTTGAATATACTATACAGTGTTGGGGGCTGTTCCCATGCCCGGACGGGGTGGGAACTGTGAGAAAATTCTCTGGCAAATTGAAACTCATTTTATTCTATCCCTCGATACGAGAATGCCTAATGGCCTCAACAACAGCGAAGATATGCACAATTTTCTGTAAGGATATGTCTACCTCTAGTATCATATTCCCTCATCTGAGTTTCTCGCCATGTTTTAGAGTCAGATAGCTATCCTGTTTCATACTGTGATCTTATTCTTCTACTGTTCCATTGTTGTTTTTGTCTATTTTAGACATTACATTTATCCTTGTTCAGGCTTGAACAAGGTTTTACTGTAGCCACTGAAGACATTTAATAATTTTTTCTCTTTGCACTAATTTTTGCACATTTGCACGTGATGCTGCACTTACATAACAAACTACATCTCTAGGTAACTTATCCCGATTTTTAGACTTTTTATTACCTTTTTAGTACCCATTATGAAATACTGTTTTTTATGCGACTTTTTAATATGGTTGATTCTATTGATTTTTATGCATAGTATTTTATATTAGTGCACTTGCACTTTATTTGCTTCCAGTCCTATTTGATGGTCATGCATTGTTTGCTTTTATCTGTGGTTTTAAGTGACTGACAATACATCATGAATCCTTATGCTTCCTTCGCAATGTTAGAAGTCATTTTATTTTGTACTTTTTATGAAACTATTGCACTTGCACTTTATTTCCTATAGGTACAATGTAATGGCTCTTACTGTTTTTCACTTACTTAAGTCAAACAACTGTTGCATCTTTGCGAGAATACATTTTTAGGAAATAAGGTCTTTTCAAATAACCTGTATTCACTTCTTAACCCCATTGATATATGACTCATTAAGTATAATAGGCACTATGCATCAATTTCAATTTTCATTTCTCAACTGTGATCTAAAGTGGCATGATTCTGTATTTCTCTTTACGAACTGAAATATTCCAACATACTTGGAAGGTATACAGTTCTATTGGAGAATGTTTTTACTTTGAGTCTGTTTTTCATGTTCATTCACTTGACTCTCACTGTTTACAGCCAATAGTGCACATTGTTGTATTTATCTGTCTCCTATCTACGAACGCGTCATGTGATCAAGCTAGCGAGAGCTAACGAAACGCGTCATGGTGGGCATTGAGCCTGAAAAGAATCATGGATGTGTTATTGCCTGAATAGATTTCTGCACTGCTCTTTTTTTTTCCTCATTACACCATGGGTACTGCAATCTGGGCCTTTTCGGAAACCGAGACACCGTTGATCCTTCTATGGTCCATGCAGTTGCATCCAGCACCTTCCACGGCGCCCAGTTGTCCTTCTTAGAAGAAACAAGGGGGGGGGAAGCAGGTTAGTCTGCTTACCCTCCCAATCCATGGGTTGATGTAATCATTGGACTGAGTTTCCGAATTGGATTTCTAAATTTGCAATCATTCACTGCAGCCATTTCAAAAAGGGGGCCCACACTTCAGCTGGAGTCTTTTTTGCACTTTTTGTATCAAATCTACATGTCCATTTGACCACATTCATCCAGGTGATTGCATTGGGGGGTTAGGGATCTAACCAATATATCCAAATTTCCCTTCTGGCCAGGAGGATTAAATAGAACAATAACCCCCTCTGTTGGAATCTTAAAGCCTGTTGAGTTACATAGTCCACTCCTAAGAGCACCAGCGTTCCTGTTAAAATTATATTTTCTCCTAGAAAGTCCCTTATATTATTTTCCACTGAGCTCCAATAAACCTTTAACCCTGGGCATGTGTAAAAGACATGTAGATCATTTGCCTTCAAATAGTTACACCTTTTACATTTTGGCACCGGCTGTGGCAAAAATTTTGATAATCTATATGGCGTCCAGTATAGCCTATGCATGACGAAGAAATGATGTCTTTTAAGATTAGCTGGGGTTACCATATCATATAGGAGTTTAACTGAGTCAGACCAAATATCCTTCATACTTCCCTCTTGCAACACCCCAGTCCAGACCTCAGATGGATCTTGAGCTTTTCCCTCCTCCGCATCCAAGAAAGTTCTGTACCACATTGCAACTACTTTTGCTTTCTGTGAGGAATTCTGAATTAACGTCTCAAATTCCCAGTTACCTCCAACTTCCTGCCCTGCCGTCATAGCCCACGTAGTGAGCTGTATATACTTGAATCTTGAGAGCCTGCTGCCTGTCTTAATAAAAAGATGTTCCAATTTCTGCACTGCTCACTGCATATTGGATGTGGCTGTCCGTAATTTTGTGAAGGAGAGTAAAAGAGGTCCGTGCCAGATTTCCTCGGCGGAAGTTGCTGTACGAGGCATGACTGTGGTTTTTTATATATATATATATATATATATATATATATATATATATATATATATATATATATAACCCACTGGCGGTCGCCAGTAGGTAGTTATAGTTAGGACCTAGTTAGTATAGGAACATGGCAACATTCTATTCGCAATAACTTTGGCGTCGTTTGATGAATCTTCATGAAATTTTCAAAACGAATTCTTTGTTGAGATCAGCTCCTATGCTGCAAGTTTGGGGATGATTTATGAAGGGGGGCCGAGAAAGAAAGGGGGGTCCCAAAACATGTTTTTTCAATGTTAATTTCCATAGGAAATTTTAGACAAGGCTACAGGTCGAACGGGTGAGTGGAATTACCCCAAATTTGGCAGGGAGAAGGGTCTTGGTCTAGAAAGCACGCTTTTGTTTATTTGGTGTAAATCCGTTCAGTAGTTTTTGAGAAATATCGAAATTTACTGATAACGATATTTGAGAATTCTGCCATCTGATTGGCTGAGGCGTTACAAGCACAAGCGTGTTGCTGATTGGCTGCAAATGGTTCCAACTAGGAAGTGTTGGCCACCATTTTGTGATTCTGTTGAAGCGAGTAAGGTGAAAAAAGGGGGAAAAAAGGGGGGAAAAGTGGGAAATAGGTGGGTAGGAGCACTGTAACCTCTGTGGGGTGTTTAGGGTGTGCTATAGAGGGGGTGCGAAGCGAAGTATTTACCCCTACCGGTGTGTAAGTGGTGGGCTATGGAAATTAAGTGAGGTATTGGGTAGAGTCTGATGCGGGTAAGGTCAGCTGGTGCGGGACTCGGGGATTAAAGCGTGAGCCCAAATTGTGTGTCTTATGCTGTGAAGTCATGTGCCATGGCCGCTGCACTACAGTTGTGGAAGTAGTGTCCGGATGTGTTTATAACTACTAGGACGAACTACTGACCCATACTGGTATGAAAGTCCTGGGGTACGGAATATATGTGAGGTATTGTCTAGAGTCTCATGTGGCTAAACTGAGCTGCTGCCGGAGTCAGGGATTAAATCGTGAGCCCAAACTGTGTGTCATATGCTGTGAAGTCATGTGCACTGGCCGCTGTGCCACATCTGTGCAGGTAGTGTCAGCATGTAGTTATAGGTACTTGGATGAACTTTTGTTTAGAACATTGTAGCTTGTGTATGGTGCTTAGGTGGTGTTGTATAGGGAGTGCAAAGGTAAATCAATATGGTATTTGTAGAGCGCAAACTACTCACCCCTATGGGTGAGTAGAGCTGGGTATCAAAGCGAGAGGTTTGTGCTGCAAAGTGAGATGGTCTGGCCGCTGCACCACAGCTGTGTGGAGAATAAATGTTGACGTTATATAGCCCTAAAATAGGGGGCCTAAGTTGTAAGTTATAGGGTGGCTCTAAAAAGAGCCCTTGTGTTCATTAGTTGGAGCTACATATAAGTGCGGATGCACAGCTTCCAGTTATTCAGGAGAACTCGGTTTCCCTGATCTATGAAGTGTACTCCATCACTTCTGTATATATCTGCCATATCAAAACGTATGTTGCTGTTGTATAGGGACCCCATTTTGTGGTCTCTGAGGTATGCAGGGACAGCTTTGTTGACTTTTTTCCGAGATTTTTCAATCTGAGGACAAAATTGTTTGGACCATTTCCACTTCTGTCTTTGGCATATATTGGAATATACAAAGACAGTTTGAGGCAAAAGTAACATCAATTGTCCAAAGCTGTCCTTCATAAGCATTTCCAAATCTACCCCAGTCAATGTGCCTAGGTCGTTTCCACCACAGTGCACAATCATGAGGTCAGGGTGTTGGAGATGCAAACCAAAGGCAACAATTGGTGCCACTTAAATCCTCTCTGTCCAAACCATTTAATATCCACATTTTGTAAACCGAGGTCTAAGTCAATACGTCTCTGTTCTGCATACCTCTTGCACCAGAAAACATAGCTATGTCCTACGATCCACACTAGCATTTTGAAGGTATGGCTGGAAGGTATGGAAAGAAGTCTGTAGCTCATGCAGTGCCTTCGTAGAATAGGAGATATGTTTAAAGATGGGGAACTAGTTTCTTTTCGCATACAAAACGGTACCTGATTGGGAGATGAAAAGCATTGGTTTTTAAAAGTAGGGTGCACATTCGTTTTGTGGAAAAGTATGTTTGTGATTGGTTAAGAGAAAGCAGTTTGCACGTACATATTATAGTACATATTATAGAATAAAATTTGATCAACTCAACCACACCTGCTACTTGCATTTGGAAGGCACTGTTCGAACTTAAAACAATCGTGAACTTTTAACCTGCACGTGCCGTTAAATGTTCGAGAAAATGTTGCAAAAAAATATTGTTAGGTTTAAAAAAATTGATGAACTTTTAACCTCCACGTGTTGTAGAATGTTCTAGAAAGTGTGCTGATAGAATACGTTGCATTTCTGACCTCGATGTGTACTTGAATATTTAAAAAAACTATTTGTATGGAAAAGTAGAAGGACAGTAATAGAGATCATTTTTGAAAGCTAAAAGAATCAAGGAACTATTGTAATTTGTTCTTGATTACCTACTGGCGGTCGCCAGTAGGTAGTTATCACTGTTAACGGTCTGAAAGTGCGGTGTTGCTCAGAGTGGCATGGTGGTGATATGATATGATGCTACACTCGGGTATGAAACCGAGAGTCTAAACCGTGAGGTCATTTCTGTAAAGTGATGTGGTCTGGTGTTTGTAGCATACGTGTGCAAGTAGTGTTAGTAGGCGTTTATACCATTCAGGAAGTGGGAAGCGAACTACTGATCGCTACTGTGTGTTGATAGTATACCGGAAGCGAAGTAGTTACGCCTACCGGTGTGAAGACTTGGGGATTAAACCGAGCTGATTGCTGTAAAGTGATGGGCTCTGTGTGGTGAAGGCTACTAGCCGCTGTAGTATAAGTGTGTAAGTTGTGTTAGTATGCGTTTATAGTATATAGGGAGTGGGAAGCGAACTACTCATCCCTACTGGTGTGAAGACTCGGGGATTAAACCGTGAGCCTAAATTGTGTGCTCATTGCTGTAAAGTGATGTGCTCTGGGCGCTGTAGCATACTTGTGGAAGAAGTGTTAGTTTAGGTTTATACAATATAGGGAGTGGGAAGCGAAAGTCTTACCCCTACCGGTGTCAAGACTCGTGGATGAAACTATGAGCTCATTGCTGTAAAGTCATGTGCCCTGTGTAGTATTCCTTTGTAAGTCATAGTAGAATGTTAGTGTGTAATTCTACTAGAATCTAAGGGGCATATTATCAAGGAACGGCGTTAAAATTATCGCTGCTTTAGTGGCAGGAAACTGCCGCTAAAACAGCGATAATGGGCTTGATAATATGCCGTAGAGAATTCCAATAGAAGCCCATGTTAACACGAGAACATGGGCTTCTATTGGAATTCTCTTCGGCATATTATCAAGCCCATTATCCCCATTTTAGCGGCAGTTTCCTGCCGCTAAAGCGGCAATAATTTTAAAGCCGTTCCTTGATAATATGGCCCTCAGTATGTAATGTTAGAATGTAGGGCTGTCACGAGGGGAACCTTGCGGAGTTTGTACACGGTGCTGGATTAGCCGGTTGCTTTGCTGTCTGCTCCTGTTGGTGGTTGTTTCAGGTGTTTTGTTTTCTTGTAATAAATCTACTTATTGGATTCACTGCTGTCTGCCTCTTCACTACATAAATTTGGCGACGAGTGGGAGAAGGCAAAAAGAAGGCACCACTCAGCAATATTTCAAAATTGCTTGCGTTGTGCTGAAGACCCGTTTTGTTTGTGTAGCTGTTTCTACTCATGCCAGGGTTGTCGGCTCATTGAACTGTCATCCGACTTCAGGTAGGATTTATATTTTTAGATTTTTTTTGCACTTCCACTGCTTCTTCACTACATTCTGGTCACTGTACTACACTTGTGTAAGTAGTTATAGTATGCATTTATACTAACAAATGCATCATGGTAGTAGGGAGGGCGACCTCTCAGGTGCAGCTCATACAATGTCCTGGGGTGTGCATTCGCTGGACATTTGTGTTTGCTATTAGAGGGTGGTGCATGGCTTCCACCCTGTGATAGCAAATACTTGTTCGATTACTTGAAGCGAGAGGAGAAAAACCTCATATCGCTGTAATAGAGGGGATGCGGAAGGTAAAAATGGAGAGAAAAGAACAAAACAAAAAAAAGCGGGGTCTCACCCGTTCTGTTAAATGAGGCCCCTGGTGGGTGGGTAATGTTCCGTGGCCAAACCAATTATCATTTTGCGGGGTCTCTGTAGGACTGGGGTTCTTAATGTCACATGTAAATTAGGCCCGGAAGGGCACAGAGACGTTTTGGAGCCTAGGGGAGCGCCACCTTCCCGGGTATTGTTTACGAATTGTTCGGGGGGTTCGAGGCCAACTGAAGTCCGGGAATCGCCACACTCTGGGTCTTTATTTAAATATGCAGGGTGGTCCTAGGCAGTGCCTTATTTGTTCTGTAATCACACAGGCAGTACTTATGGTGTTATAAAGTGATACACTCATAGAACTCTTGCAGTTGTACAATTACCCAGGCTTCATTTGTCTAATAGTCAGTTAGATTATGTTTAGTAGGTGCACTCTAATATTAAATAATGTCCTTAAAATCTCCTATAAACAGATGATTTTCACAATAAACAATAGACAAGTGTTGTCAGAAAAAGAAGACCTATACACTCAGTTATTTATTTGAAAAAATAAGTAACCTTTATTAAAACAGAAATAAATAGAAATATAACTTTAATAGAACAGTATAATAAAAAAACGTGGGTTGGACTCCAGTGGAAGCAGCGTAGGAAACCTGAGAGACAAAAATGAAACATAAGTATGTGTGCTATGTGGAAGAGGTAAAGAAAGGTAGTCCAAATGAAAGGACCATAGTGAGAATGGAAGGGAGGGGGAGTGGGTGGAAGGGAAAAGGGGAGGGAGAGTCAAAAGAAGAGAGGGAGGAGGAGACAGAGCATCGGCCTATTGCACCCAGCCCTTAGTGTTTACCCTCCGTCACCCGTTTGTCTAGGACACTGGGTTCTGTGAGAAAGAGTGTGGTTCAGCAAGTCCTTAAAATTAAATACATGAGGCCAGAGGTTATGGGCCATATTATGAAGGAAGGGTGATAACATTATCGCCGCTTTAGCGGCAGAAAAATCCCTATGGTGGCCCTAGGTACCCCCTGGGCTGGGTGCAGTGTATCTGAAAGGTAGGGCATGTACTGAGGTGTGTAACATTCCCTGGTAGTGAATTACAGCCATTGTTGTTTTTCACTGCTGAGACGCTATCTTGCCCATAGGACAGAATGGGGGAGGCTGTTTACATGCCTATCTTCCCCTAAAGGCAAGATAGAAAATCCAAGTTTGGTATCTTTGTGTTCAGAATTTAATTATACATCTTTTTAGAAAGATGTTTTTTAAATTCACTGTGTGAGAATAGCACTTTTTAGAAAGTAGCTATTCTCCTGTTTAACCTTCCTGTGTGCCTGTGTGCAGATTGGCTGACTGGTGTCATGTGATGGGCTAGGTGGCTCCAGAAGTCTGGAGGAGTCAGCAGCAGGGTGAATAGGGAGATCTGCTCTAGATGGGTGGGAGGAGTAGCCCCTGGGTTTGAATAGGGGTGCCTCTGCCAGCACAATGCCGGCTCCACCCCCTGCTGGCCAGGCTGAGGACTCGGCCTCTGCCAGCACAAAGAAGGCTCCACCTCCTGCTGAGCGTCCAACGACCCTGCCCCTCACTCTGAAAGGAACCAGGTGCTCCAGGGCAGAGCAGACCCAGGAACCGGTTTGAGCAGGGGAATCCCCCCACTGAAACAAAGAGAGACAAAGACTTGGAGGGGTATAAGAAGAGGACCCCAGACACCTAGATTTCAGATCACTGTGGAACTAAGAAGGAACCTCTGCCAAGGAGAAAGCTGGAAGGAACTAAAGAGGAGAAGACTGCCTGCTGGCTGTTTTGCTTTGCTGCCAAGGAGAGGGGAAGGACTCTGCTGTGTCCCCTTCTTTAAATTCTGATCTCCAAGGGCCTGAGGAGAGCTGGCTCCCTGTTAAGAAGTCCCAGGAACAAAAGGACTTCACTACCAGCTCCCCTGGAACTCTGCTGAGGGAGTTCTGACCTGCCTTGGAGTGCTTGCCTAGTCTTGGGGCCTCAGGAGGTCGTTTTGCTGTGTTTGCGAGCTGGAAAGCAGAAAGAGTGAACAAGAGTAACTGGTACCCATTGCATCATACGTTTGAGGGTCGCATCATCTGGTTGCGAGTTGCAAGATCGAGAGTGCGAGAAGAATTTCATCGCGGCGTCATCGCAGCACCCGGATTCCCCGCATCGTCGAGTGCGTCAAGCATCATCCCGGTGCGTGAAGACTTCTGACACTGCGAAGGTCGTCGCAGAACCAGTTTGCGGGCCGCACCACAGCCGGTCCGTGAAAGTATCCAGTCGCTGTGTGCGTCAACGCAGAGTCCCGTCCCGTGGAGCATCGAGGGTTGCGGCGCCAGAAGTCAACGCCGTGCCCCGCATCGCGCCCCATCGAAGAGCGTCGCCCCGTAGCTGTGCGTGAAGCTTCCCCCTAAGAAACCTATGCAACAAAAGCCAAAGTAATTGCATCCTCCCCCTACAGATCGGAGCCGGCGCATCCACCTCTGCTGCGTGAAGCAGGGCTGCTGAAAAGCCTCCCCAAGGTCTCAGGAGTATCGCATCGCCTTTGCCATCTTCATTGTTATAGCTTTTGGGAACCTTAGCGCAACTACAGGTACTGTTGGGCACGAGAGTGTCGCATTTTGTGCATTGAGAGTCGCATTGTGCAGGACACTGACTTTTACATCCTGGAGTACTTTCTACAAACTCTTGAACTATCTTTAAAGTAACGTTGGTTTTTCTGTAGTATTTGGTCTTGTGAAGTTTATAGTAAAGATACCTCATTTTTCTAAAACTGGTGTAGAGTAAATCTGTGGTGTTTTCACTGTGTTACTGTGAGTGTTGGTACAAATACTTTACACATTGCATTTGATAGCCTAGACTGCTCAGGCCAAGCTACCTAGAGGGTGAGCAGGGGTTATCTTAACAGTGTATCCCCCTTTCCCTGACTAGAAGCAAGGGTCCCTACTTGGACAGTGGTACATACCCTGCCAACTAGAGACCCCCAGATCTAACAAGCGGTGATAAGGGGTTGATAATATGCCCTTGTAAATTCCCTTAGAAGCCCAGGTTCTGGTGTGAACCTGGGCTTCTATGGGAATTTACAAGGGCATATTATCAACCCCTTATTGTCGCTGTAGCGGCAGTTTCCTGTCGCTAAAGTGGTGATAATGTTATCGCCGTTGTTTGATAATATAGTCCTACATTATTAGCTATGGGAAAATCGCTTGCATGCACCTGTGCACCCAGGTTGCTGCACCCCAACCCCTTCCCCCGCACTGTGCTCAATTGTAGGTCTTGCACACTGAGGCTTCACTGCTCACCTGCCACCACTGGTGTTTCCCACGACGTGTTGGTTAGTTAATTGGATATTTCACTCATATAAAACCAGAGAAATTCAGCTGTTATAGTTAGTAGAGCTAGAGTTAGTTGAGTTAACTATAACTCGTGGCCCCGCAATGCACTGCTGATTACGTCACATATTACATCACTCATGACATGCTCTGTGACATCCCTGATGACATCTCAAATGACATCACTGATGACAGCTTTGGAACATTCTCCATGCATAGCATCTTAAGGCGTAACATGAGAGCTCAAGTGAGAAAATGAAGAGAAAGAGAGATTTCTTAAAAGGCAGTTACATCTTCTTTCACCTTAGAGTATGACATCCTTGCTGGAGAGACGTCACTTAAAGATAGTTTTCAGGTTGTACCATTGTCGCGGCCGGCATGGCTCGCAAGTGGGGGTGGGGGCTGGGGGTTGTTGCATGGGAGTTCAATATAATAATAATAAAAACAATAATTAAACGTACCTTTCTGTCGGCCGGGTCCCGCGTCTTCTCTGCTCCTGCTCTCCTGCCTCTGGCAGGAGCAGGAAGCAGAAGCAGGCAGCCAGTCTCCCTCCCCTAAGCCAATCACAATGGCACAATCAGCGTTGTGATTGGTCAGTGCACTGCCCAGCCAGGGGCTTAGAGGGAGGCCATGTTCTCCATGCAGGCTGCATTGCAGATTGCATGGAGAAGAGCAGAGTGCGCATGACTGATTTGGGCGGCCCCAGAGGGCTGACCAAACAGTCTTTGCACACTCAGGAGTGGCCCACCACTTCTTTCCTGCAATGGTCGCAGAGAAGCCACGCCCATCCGCCTGCCCACAACCAAGCATAAAATGGTAATAACTGAAAGTTATTGCCATTTTATGTTTCTGCTTCTCCCACTGCTAGAAAGCAGTGGGGCAACGCTCCTCTACCCTAGTGGAGGGACCACCCCTGGGTCGGACAGAAAGTCACTGATTCCTCTGTCCAAACAATCAGACATTTTTGCACAGTGTGCAGGAAAGTCATAACTTGTAGAGAGCGGAACAGGAGTCATCACTTCAATCAAATACTACCTCATCATCAAGGTTGCAAGAAGTAGTTTTATTTTATTCTGTAGTTCTTTCCCCTTTCTGTTTTTTAACAGACTGGTGTGCTTTTGGTTATATTTTCACCAAAAAATGAACTACACAAAAAAGTAAAAAAGCCTCAAAATAGAAAAGTGGTTCTTTTTTAGAACCCGCTTTTCTGGTTTTGAAGAAATAGATAATACAAGTCATTGTTATGCATTAAACACTATGGGGCATATTTATAAGCCACGTTTGCGTCACTTTTCCCATGTTAAAAGTGACGCAAACGTGGCGCAAGGGGCTTGTAAATCTGCCCCTATATTTCCGTCTGTACATGCCTATGTATTTATTTATCAATGCCTCTGGCAAGACCCTATGTCCAACCCTCCTTTGCCATGTTCAGCAGGGGACCAACAGTCTGTGAGTCGACAATTCACACTGGTTTCAGCCGTGCACAGCACGGTCGGTGGCAGGGCTCTGGCCAGGTTCTGTGATAAATTCACTATGGACTGCCAACCATTAGTGGGCAAAGCCTTTGAAACAGCTGGCCGTTAAGACCTGGAAGTGAGGAAGCATGTTGCGCTAAAATATAGCACTAAATGCATGTTGTACATTTTGCTTAATTTTGCAGAATTTTGAATTATTTTTGCAGAATTTTGTATAATTAGAACCAAGCAAATAATGCAAATGTCGCCCAACTTTGTCATTTTTGTCTTTATTTTACATCACTGTTAATACGTATCTGTCGTTTTCTTGTGGCGGAACTGTGACCATATACAGGTGAAGAAACTGGACCATGATTACACCTCCAAGACGTCACTGGCATCCTGCCTCTTCTTCCCTCCCGCCATCCCAGCTAAAGGTTCATCTCTAAAGGAAAAAAAAGTGACGAATTATAAACCTGTGAATGAACAGTGGTTTTTTCGTTTCTTTTCTTACTCGACTACAATCGGGATCTGCGGAAATACTAGAATTCTTTCTTGTGTCGAACTATTGAACTGACTAATAAACCAGGCTTTACTCGGCGCGTTGCAGTGTTTTGTGTTTCTCTAGCTCGTGAACAAGCTCTGATACCCGGGCTCACAACCAGGCAACTCGCTGTTGCAATCCACAGAAGTCCATATCTGGTGTCAGTGAATCATCCATTAGTAAAACAATAGAGAGACAGGGTGAATGGGCTTCTTTCTTTTTGTCTGGTTTCATGGAGTTTTGTCATTATATCTGCATATTTGTACACTGAGTCAAACTAATCAGATCTACCTCAACAAAATTCATGAATTGGAACAGACTGACTCTCCATGCCCAATGTTATGTTTTTTCATGGAAAATAAGGATAACAGCTAACTGGTTTTGTTCTAAATTTCAAATATAAAAGATGAGCCTACGTTTTCAAGCTTAATATGCGGCACAAATACCACATAATGAATTTGCAACACTTTTTGCCTTGTGCCAGAGCTCATGGAAAATGTCCCTCTGTATATTTGTATTATTGTTTAGGTGTGCTCAGCTGGTTTTCTTTACAGGGCAATGGGCGTCACTAACATCAACAATATTAGTTGGAAATTATGGTATAGTTTCTTTCCCCATTCTAAATGTTGTTTTAGTGTTCTTTACCTTTTTGACTATTAAATCTGCATTTTAGTTTATGTGCACTATAGTGATTTGCATGTTACCTTTGATTGACTCACGCTTTCATGTATTGTAAATCCACTTACCATAAAATGTACAGACTGAAGCAATGAAAGCAACAGCATAGCAAGGATGCCATGGGCCCTTATGCAAGCAAGGAAAATGAACCTGCAGCCCATAGTTGGTTAATTAAAAAACACTTTAACCAGGATGCAGCATTACCTACACCCCCCATGATACCTGGTGTCACTGCACCTGTTGTGCTATGTATTGCTTTGTCCCTGAGTGTGAGCAATACAACCTGCACTCAAAGGCAGTCACATTCAAGGTTAATGGCCTAGGGGGGATAGTTCTGATAGGATGCTCAAGACATTGTATGGCACTGGGTGAGAGAAGTTAACACATGCCAATTGATTTGGTGCTGGTGGTGCTTTCTGTGTGTGTTGATGAGCCAACCAAGCTTAACTAAGCACAGTCAATAACAAGCACTGGCCCAGCCAGTAGCACTGGCTTGAATCTAAACCAGTCATTTACAAATGCTATTTACATGTGTGGAGTGAACAAAGGATGTTTGTCACGTTAAAGCTCTACTGGCTTTGTGGGGAAAAAGTAGGAAAAAGGATTGTTTTGGTTTAGAAATCATATAGATGATAAAAAGAATGTAGTGTAATGCTTGTGTGTACTTTTCAAATAGTTTGTAATAGTCTATCATGCATTCCAATGGAAGCCCTTCCTGGAATTCTAAAAGCTGCACCAAATAGCCAATAGCATGAGATGAGCGAGAGGCAATCCTCTGAATGGGGCCAAAGTCAGCTTATGATTATTTTCAAGAATTGGTAACAATGGGGCAGATTTATGTTGCACTTGCGCCACTTTTGCGCCGCCGTTGCGTCACTTTTGTAACGCAGCAGCGGCGCAAATCCTGCGCCATGGTGCGGGGTATTTACAACGTGACGCATCTGGGAGATATGTCACGTTGTAAAGCCCTGCGCCACATGTAGGCGTTCCAGGGCAGGTGGGGGCGTTCCCGCGCAGGAACGCCTCCTAAAAGTGGCTGAGTGAAATCTACAAGATTTCACTCAGTCACTTTTAGGCCCATGCTGCGTCAAAACCCTGCGCCTGCTTGAAGCAGGCGTAAGGATTGACGCAGCATTGTACAGATAGGGCCCCCAGAACATTGCTGGAGCTGCGTCGCGCTTGCGACGCAACTCCAGCAATGCGCCACTTTTATGGCACAGATGCGTCACGCATCTGTGCCGTTTTTGCCCCATGGTGCGCCGCATTATAAATGCGGCGCATCCATGGTGGCGCAGCTGTGGCGCATAATAATTTGCTGATATGCAGGGATGCGCCAGTTAACATAAATCTGCCCCAATATGTCGTAGACAGCTGTGCTGTCCAGCCAAACCTAAACACGCTTTCACGTTGTGCTTCAATCCGCAGCAAGCTGTCAACTACCTTGTTTCTTAGCATGTTCTTTTCTCCCAGATAAGACAACCGAGTTACAGGAAGTTATAGGGAAATGCAACTTTTTTTCCAAGATCATACAATGTATTCGATTAAAATGTTTATGATTTTAGCTCAACGACGACTTGGGAATGAGCCACATCTCCCACTTAACAGCTTCTAGCAGAACAAGTCTCAGCTTGGAGACCTTCATATGAAAGACCATCAAGCCATTCGGCTGTAGGCTTCCATGCATCGAAAGTCAGGCCAGGTGAAAAGCTAGAAAAGATACCTAAGCGTCAATATACTGATCGAATTTCCACAGGTGCACCATAAACCATACTGCCAGTGCTGCTAAAGAACATAGCGCGTTTTATTTATGACGCTTAAATATTTATAGAGAGAAGTAATAATATGTTTTCTCTCTCTTATCCACTTGCAAAATGGAAGGCACAGTGAGGGGTGTTCAATAACTCTAATTTGCCCATTACATTCTTGCCACCTCTGCCCTTTTCTAATGATTGTGACAAAACACTGTCAGTAATCAGCAAGGCTCAATCGTTGTGGGAATAATTTGAAAAAATAATCAAGTCTGCTTCCCATCCATCACCTTGACTGATTGCGCTAGTCCCAGCGCGCCGCTTCATGGCATTTGGCAGGTCACCTGATGTAGAATATGCAAGTGCCGTAGCAAGCGGAAACACCCCAGTTCTGCTGAAATAAGCCATCTGGGATTGCTGGCCAAAGGCAGACGGACATCTTCTGCATGGCGAGCACTAACACCTTTGCGGCGGTGATCTGCCGCAGGATGATGCGCGAGCTGGCGCGCGTCCTCTCACGCGCTCATGAATACTGCATGTCGAGAGAGACGAGCGTTTAATGTGAGCACACGGTGCAGCCATCAACATGTTTTTAAAGTGTTCGGGTTAAATATTTCAAAAGCAGCCATAGGGTTCAATAAATCTCCATGTACAGGAACAACACTGTAAATAAAATACCGCAGCCATATATTTGTGTAAGTTTTATCGCCTTCCCCACATCATTGCCTTACCTATTCTTTATATTTAAGACACTCTAAACAGTATTGAAAATACAAATTGTAAAATACAAGAGTGGGATCTAGAGAATACAGACACCGAAGTATTGAATTCAACATAAAATTGTGACAGTATCAGTGATTCTTTTCGCATCATCATAGCCTCTTCAATGCAGAAAATACGTTTACATCCCACAACGGGGCATATCAACAACACCCGGCGATAATTATTGCTCAGCGCCGTTAGCGTGAGGATAATTATGGCTGGCTAGCGTGAATTTTTATCGCTGAGATAGCGTGCTATTAGCAACGCTTATCTCCTCAGCGATAAAAATCCTCACGCTAACTGCCGAACGTGAGATTATCGCTGGAAACCCAGCGATAATCTCACGTAGTGTGGCGTCAGCTTGCTGATAGGGACTCACAAACTTAGCCATGATATCCGCCTTCCATAGGATATCATGGCTAAGTCAGTCCTGAAGCAGGCGGAAGGAAAGTAGCGATAACAGGGGTTATCGCTACTTTTCCTGCCGCTATGCTTCATAGCGTGGGGCTTGATGATAGGAGAAATGTCGCTTAGCGACATTTCTCCTGTCATGTTAGGTCAGGAACGCCCCCTTTGCATCTCATTAGAGATGCAAAGCTGGGCGTTAGGAATCCTGACACTAAAGCAAGGTTTCACGCGTTAGTGTGGCCTTGCTAATTAGGTGATAAAATTATCACCGCTTTTCGGCCGAAAACGGCTGCAAAAGTGGCGATAATTTTTTATCGCCAGCTTGTAAATATGCCCCCAAGGGGCATATCAGCAACACCCGGCGATAATTATCGCTCAGCACTGTTAGCGTGAGGATAATTATCGCTGGCTAGCGTGGATTTTTATCGCTGAGATAGCGTGCTATTAGCAACGCTTATCTCCTCAGCGATAAAAATCGTCATGCTGACTGCCTAACGTAAGATTATCGCTGGAAACCGAGCGATAATCTCACGTAATGTGGTGTTAGCTTGTTGATAGGGCCCCACACACTTAGCCATGATATCCACCATCCATAGGATATCATGGCTAAGTCAGTCCTGAAGCAGGCGTAAGGAAAGCAGCGATAACAGGGGTTATCGCTACTTTTCCTGACACTATGCTTCATAGCTTGGGGCTTGATGATAGGAGAAATGTCGCTCAGCGACATTTCTCCTGTCATGTTAGGTCAGGAACGCCCACTTTGCATCTCATTAGAGATGCAAAGCTGGGCGTTAGGAATCCTGACGCTAAAGCAAGGTTTCACGCGTTAGCGTGGCCTTGCTAATTAGGCGATAAAATTATCGCCGCTTTTCGGCCGATAATTTTTTATCGCCAGCTTGTAAATATGCCCCAAACTTAGCCATGATATCCACCCTCCATAGGATATCATGGCTAAGTCAGTCCTGAAGCAGGCGTAAGGAAAGTAGCGATAACAGGGGTTATCGCTACTTTTCTTGCCGCTATGCTTCATAGCGTGGGGCTTGATGATAGGAGAAATGTCGCTTAGCGACATTTCTCTTGTCATGTTAGGTCAGGAACGCCCACTTTGCATCTCATTAGAGATGCAAAGTTGGGCGTTAAGATTTTGTGCGCTAAAGCAAGGTTTCACGCGTTAGCGTGACCTTGATAATTAGGTGATAAAATTATCGACGCTTTTCGGCCGAAAACGGCCGCAAAAGCGGCGATAATTTTCTATCGCCTCGTTGCTGATATGCCCCAACATTTGTCTATAGGTATTCCAAATGTTAAACAAAGGTTTCCTTTAAACGCTTAGTGCAATTCGCCTATTGAAGGAAATTAGGGGCATATTATCAAGATCTGGCGTTAAAATTATCGCCGCTTAAGCGGCAGAAAACTGCGGCTAAAGCGGCGATAATGGACTTGATAATATGCCCTTGTGAATTCCCATAGAAGCCCGTGTTCCGGTGTGAACATGGGCTTCTATTGTAATTCTCTGCGGCATATTTTCAAGCCCATTATCGCCGCTTTAGCCGCAGTTTTCTGCCGCTAAAGCGCATCCAATTGGCCGCACTCTGCTCGTCTTACCAGCAAGTTGCCCAAAGGAACTATGGTCCATGTAGTGGCGACGGCGAGTACGCCTGTGCCACAGTGTTAGAAGTAAGTAAGTGTCGCATTAGCCATCCCTGGACACGTGTTTCGAGGTAGTTGCCTCTCGTCAGCAGGGAGTAGGTGAGTGTAAGGGGGTGCCGCGTAGACTGCCAAAAACGTATTAACAGGTAACGTACCACTCATGGCGCGCAGGTGCTGGTCCAGGGCTCGTCAGCCCAATGGCTCAAGGGAGCCTCAATACAACACATCCAATTGGCCGCACTCTGCTTGTCTTACTAGCAAGTTGCCCCAAGGAACTATGGTCCATGTAGTGGCGACGGCGAGTACGCCTGTGCCACAGTGTTAGAAGTAAGTAAGTGTCGCATTAGCCATTCCTGGACACGTGTTTCGAGGTAGTTGCCTCTCGTCAGCAGGGAGTAGGTGAGTGTAAGGGGGTGCGGCGTAGACTGCCAAAAACGTATTAACAGGTAACGTACCACTCATGGCGCGCAGGTGCTGGTCCAGGGCTCGTCAGCCCAATGGCTCAAGGGAGCCTCAATACAACACATCCAATTGGCCGCACTCTGCTCGTCTTACCAGCAAGTTGCCCCAAGGAACTATGGTCCATGTAGTGGCGACGGCGAGTACGCCTGTGCCACAGTGTTAGAAGTAAGTAAGTGTCGCATTAGCCATCCCTGGACACGTGTTTCGAGGTAGTTGCCTCTCGTCAGCTGGGAGTAGGTGAGTGTAAGGGGGTGCCGCGTAGACTGCCAAAAACATATTAACAGGTAACGTACCACTCATGGCGCGCAGGTGCTGGTCCAGGGCTCGTCAGCCCAATGGCTCAAGGGAGCCTCAATACAACACATCCAATTGGCCGCACTCTGCTCGTCTTACCAGCAAGTTGCCCCAAGGAACTATGGTCCATGTAGTGAAGACGGCGAGTACGCCTGTGCCACAGTGTTAGAAGTAAGTAAGTGTTGCATTAGCCATCCCTGGACACGTGTTTCGAGGTAGTTGCCTCTCGTCAGCAGGGAGTAGGTGAGTGTAAGGGGGTGCCGCGTAGACTGCCAAAAACGTATTAACAGGTAACGTACCACTCATGGCGCGCAGGTGCTGGTCCAGGGCTCGTCAGCCCAATGGCTCAAGGGAGCCTCAATACAACACATCCAATTGGCCGCACTCTGCTCGTCTTACCAGCAAGTTGCCCCAAGGAACTATGGTCCATGTAGTGGCGACGGCGAGTACGCCTGTGCCACAGTGTTAGAAGTAAGTAAGTGTCGCATTAGCCATCCCTGGACACGTGTTTCGAGGTAGTTGCCTCTCGTCAGCAGGGAGTAGGGGAGTGTAAGGGGGTGCCGCGTAGACTGCCAAAAACGTATTAACAGGTAACGTACCACTCATGGCGCGCAGGTGCTTGTCCAGGGCTCGTCAGCCCAATGGCTCAAGGGAGCTTCAATACAACACATCCAATTGGCCGCACTCTCCTCGTCTTACCAGCAAGTTGCCCCAAGGAACTATGGTCCATGTAGTGGCGACGGCGAGTACGCCTGTGCCACAGTGTTAGAAGTAAGTAAGTGTCGCATTAGCCATCCCTGGACACGTGTTTCGAGGTAGTTGCCTCTCGTCAGCAGGGAGTAGGTGAGTGTAAGGGGGTGCCGCGTAGACTGCCAAAAACGTATTAACAGGTAACGTACCACTCATGGCGCGCAGGTGCTGGTCCAGGGTTCGTCAGCCCAATGGCTCAAGGGAGCCTCAATACAACACATCCAATTGGCCGCACTCTGCTCGTCTTACCAGCAAGTTGCCCCAAGGAACTATGGTCCATGTAGTGGCGACGGCGAGTACACCTGTGCCACAATGTTAGAAGTAAGTAAGTGTCGCATTAGCCATCCCTGGACACGTGTTTCGAGGTAGTTGCCTCTCGTCAGCAGGGAGTAGGGGAGTGTAAGGGGGTGCCGCGTAGACTGCCAAAAACGTATTAACACGTAACGTACCACTCATGGCGCGCAGGTGCTGGTCCAGGGCTCGTCAGCCCAATGGCTCAAGGGAGCCTCAATACAACACATCCAATTGGCCGCACTCTGCTCGTCTTACCAGCAAGTTGCCCCAAGGAACTATGGTCCATGTAGTGGCGACGGCGAGTACGCCTGTGCCACAGTGTTAGAAGTAAGTAAGTGTTGCATTAGCCATCCCTGGACACGTGTTTCGAGGTAGTTGCCTCTCGTCAGCAGGGAGTAGGTGAGTGTAAGGGGGTGCCGCGTAGACTGCCAAAAACGTATTAACAGGTAACGTACCACTCATGGCGCGCAGGTGCTGGTCCAGGGCTCGTCAGCCCAATGGCTCAAGGGAGCCTCAATACAACACATCCAATTGGCCGCACTCTGCTCGTATTACCAGCAAGTTGCCCCAAGGAACTATGGTCCATGTAGTGGCGACGGCGAGTACGCCTGTGCCACAGTGTTAGAAGTAAGTAAGTGTCGCATTAGCCATCCCTGGACACGTGTTTCGAGGTAGTTGCCTCTCGTCAGCAGGGAGTAGGTGAGTGTAAGGGGGTGCCGCGTAGACTGCCAAAAACGTATTAACAGGTAACGTACCACTTATGGCGCGCAGGTGCTGGTCCAGGGCTCGTCAGCCCAATGGCTCAAGGGAGCCTCAATACAACACATCCAATTGGCCGCACTCTGCTCGTTTTACCAGCAAGTTGCTCGTCTTACCTAAAGCGGCGATAATTGTAACGCCGTGCTTGATAATATGCCCCTTATTCTTTGTTAAAGGCAAGTCCGGTGATACATTTTACGTGAAGTAGTATATCCTAGGGGCATATCAGCAAGGGCCGGCGATAATTATCGCTAAGCGCTCTTAGCGTGAGGATAATTATCGCCAGCTAGCGTGGATTTTTATCGCTGAGATAGCGTGCTATTAGCAATGCTTATCTCAAAAGCGATAAAAATCCTAGTGCTAACTGCCTAACGTGAGATTATCGCTGGAAACCCAGCGATAATCTCACAAAATGTGGCGTTAGCTTGCTGATAGGGACTCACAAACTTAGCCATGACATCCACCTTCCATAGGATATCATGGCTAAGTCAGTCCTGAAGCAGGCGTAAGGAAAGTAGCGATAACAGGGGTTATCGCTAGTTTTTCTGCCGCTATGCTTCATAGCGTGGGGCTTGATGATAGGAGAAATGTCGCTTAGCGACATTTCTCCTGTCAGGTCAGGTCAGGAATGCCCACTTTGCATCTCATTAGAGATGCAAAACTGGGCGTTAAGAATAGGTGCGCTAATGCAAGGTTTCACGCGTTAGCATGACCTTGCTAATTAGGCGATAAAATTATCGCCGCTTTTCGGCTGCAAACGACCACAATAGCGGCGATAATTTTCTATCGCCACCTTGTAAATATGCCCCTATGTTATCAAAACCTAAATGCAAAATCTGTCATGGAGAGCAAACAGGTCCGCCTGTTCACGAGTCCAAGTTAGTATAACTTGTTCTAGGCACTGCAAAATGGACTTTGCACACCTGACTAGGAATATGGTTCATTCCATTTCCAAAATAAATGTCAGTGGTACGTATTTTTGACCCAAACTGAAGCTCACCTATGTCGAACACAACAGGTGCTTAAAGATACACTGCTTGACCAAAAGAAACTTAATACATTCAGTTATTGTTGACTGCCATTTAAGCCCCAAATTAGTGTTCTGCTATACTCTTGCCTTTAAAATGGCATGCTCTCTACATGTGTACGCCTCTGGTCAGAAAGGAAACATTCGGATTTAAGAATCTACATCAAGTGGCTATATAGCCAATGACGATAACCGAAGCAGTCAGGAAATCAATGTGAATGCCACCATTTAGGAGTTTCACTTAACCCCATTTCATCAGGAAACCATATATAAGAGCTAGGGTTTTTGTAGCTGTTATCAAGTGGGTTAGTTCAAATAATCAAATGGAAACAAACCTAGACTACAATTACCTGAAGGCAACAACACTAAATAAAAGCCCATGACTGGAAACATGAGCACCTGAAAAAAGGTAGGGGCATATTTACAATATTTTGGCATAGGGCAGCACCTGAGCTGCCCTACGTCAAAAGTAAAGGGCAGGAACACGCTGTATCTACAAGATACTGTGCATCCAAGTCCATTCTGCCGGCGGACAAACTGCAGCCGAGCACCAACGCAGGCACCCTTGCACCATGGTGCAAGGCTGTCTGTGTTGTTGCCATGATTGTTTTTGTGCAGAAAGGGAGACCTGCCTGCACAAAAACAATCAAAGGAGGTGTTTTCCTCATTCTATGTGTACTGCAGAATGCAGCACATGTGGAAAGAGGACAAATCGAGGAGAAATGTGGACATTTCTTCCTACGCCTGCTTTGGGAAGGCGTTAGTTTTGATGCTGCCCCTGGGGCAGTGTCACAAACCATGAGTGTTGCGTGGGAAACATCCACAGCAACATCCATAGAATGCCCCTTCCATGCAGAGTAAGACATTGTCTTACTCCATATTTACAAGACAATGAAAAGAAACACAGGGTGGCTTTGCATGGCCTTGAAAATATAGGTCGGCACACTGCGCCTCTGGAACATGACAAAAGCGACTCTCTAGTGGCGTAAAATTGCTGAAGGGGCATTGTAAATATACCATGCTTTAAAGAGGCAACATTAGCCACAGAAAACCAACCTCCAGAGACTCAACAGGATGTATAGAACATCCATTAAAGAAGATAAAACCGTACACTGCTCAACTAAGATCAGTAGTGTCACGTGCCCCACTGGTACCTCTATAGGATCCATACAGAAATCCATAACACAGAGTGCACAACTGCCAAGACTTCTCAGTCAAAATAATTCTGTAACTCCATTGCAGGTCACCTTGTGGCCAAAGCTAAGATGCTAGACCATCATCTGAATAATAAGACATCAACCTCACAAATTTCAGAACTCAATCAAAGGGGATGCACCAACCAAAACACACCCGACACTTCATACAACTAAGAGTCTTGAAATTTGATGAGCTGTCCAAGGTTAGTGGTCAAAATGTTTTTCCTTCAGATCAATGCCCTCTCAGATCGTCAAGAACATTCCACCACCGATGACCGCTGCAAACCAAGCAAGGAGCATTGTGAACAACTCACTGCATGCTGGAAGTCTTCTAGCAGAACCTAAAGAATTGCACGGATGACCGATCATCAAGAAGAACAACCAACAGACCCAGATAGCCATAGGCCAACTTCAAACTGGCCTTTTCTTAGAAAACTGACAGAATGCAGCCTTCACCCAGCTTTGCGATTTCCTTGAAAAAAACACAACCATCTCTCAGACAAACAAACTGGCTTATACCCTGGAAGAGGCATGAATTCCACTCTCACATCCACCTGGGATGATCTGAAAACAACAGTGGAGAGACAGTGTTTTGCTGTGCTTTTCCTATCTGGTCTGAAAGCCGTATTTGATACAGCAGACCATCAATCTATTCTAGAGAGTCTGCAAGAACTTGGCATAAAAAGGAATCACCCTACCTATTCTAAAGATCAGGTTTCATTTCACTAATTCCTTTAACTTTATTACCTTTATGCATACAGTCAGGGGTATCACGATGATTAATCTTTGCCCATCTTCTTTTCAATGCCTACAGCCAGATCTGAACAAACTCTTCAACATGATGTACTACAATCACAGGGGCAGTTTCTCGGCTACCCCTGTATTAATTAAGTGGTCTGAGCTCCTTTGGCCATATCCCAGAGCATTTATTAAGAACTGAAATATGATGAGTATTCACATGGGCCCTTCCCTCTGCCATTTCTGTGGGAATGCTGCATAATACTGTAGCCAAATGATGCAGGCATCACCAGGGCCTGGCTTACACTCAAGGTGGTTGCAACTGTATACGTTATGTTTTGTTATGTTAGAATAGATTTATAGAGCGCACGGCTACTCAAAAGAGTGTACCGGCGCTAAGACAGAAAAGCAAGAAAACAGATGCTGGAGGAGGAAGAGAGAGAAAAGAAACCCAAAGAAGAGAAAGACGGATTATATTGTTTGTTGAAACAACCAGGTTTTCAGTTGTTTCCTGAAGGCAAGCAGGTTGGTAACTTGCCTAAGTGGAAGAGGCAGCTTATCCCAAAGTCCAGACACTTGCACTTGAAAAGAGTGACCACCTTTGCGAGCTTTGAGATACTTAGGGGTTACCATAAGATGTTGATGAGCAGATCTAAGAGATCTGTGAGGTACGTAAAAAGAGACTTCTGCATATGTACTTTGCTCCCATACCATGCAGGGCCTTGAAAGCCAGGACCAGAGCTTTGAAGCAAATTCTACTGCGGACAGGTAACCAATGCAGATTTTTAAGATGGTGGGAGATACGCTCACTGAGCCCAAGACTCAGAACAGCCCTGGCTGCCGTGTTCTGCACCACCTGCAATCTGTTAAGTAAGAACTCCTGGAGATCCAGATAGAGGACGTTGCATAGTCCAATCTGGAGATGATATGGGCCTGAATGAATGTTTTTCTATGCGAGGTCTGTAGTAGAAATAAAAACCTCCGGAGCATCTTCAGGAGACCGAAACAGGTTCCGGTTGCCGACTGAACCTGAGCTACCATAGAGGGGGCGTCATCCATTTTTACTCCCAGGTTCTTAACAGTCCTGACTGCAGCCTGGGGAGGAGAAATGTCTTGTGGCCTCAATTGTTTCCAGACGTCCAACGGGGGGCAGCCGAAGAAAATGATTTCGGACTTGTCTGTGTTACATTTCAGATGGTTATGATTGAACCAGGCAAAAGTTTTTTTCAGGCACATGTTGATCATCTCCACATTGAACTCCTCTCCCTTCCTACAGGTGAACAGCAGTTGAGTGTCATCGGCATACGATATTATTGTGACTTCGTTCTCTTCAGCCAGGGGGGCCAAGTACAGATTGAAAAGTACGGGGTTCAAGATAGAGCCCTGTGGCACACCCACACTCAAAGGTGGCATACTGGCCGGAAAAGGAGGTGACCAGACCTCCTGATTTCTATCCTCTAAGAAGGAGGCGAACCACTTCAACACCGTGCCCTCGAACCTACACTCCCTCAGCCTCTGAAAGAGGTGGCCGTGGGGCACGGTGTCAAAAGCCGCAGAGAGGTCTAAGAGGACCAGGATTGCTTTGCCACCTGCATCCAAGGTCTCTTTGATAGATTCAGATACCTCCAGCAGTGCCGTCTCTGTACTGAGATTCTGCCTGAAGCAGATTGGCTAGAGTGAAACAGGTTATTAGCCTCTGCAAAATTGCTGATCACTGTATGAACATATTTCTTTTGTGTTCGACATAAGCATTTTCACATCAATGTGTCTATTCTCACACACTTCCTAAGAGACATACTTATGCCCAGTCACACAATTACAGTGACAAGGACAACGATACACAACTGGCTAACAAGTCCCATGAATGTCACATTCAATTCACATGCTCTTTCCCCATACAAATAGCAGCTTTAAGTTTCCAAGCCCTCACTCCTTTTCACTTCAGCCAAATACCTATGCTCACACCCAAATCATGATGAAAACTCTTGCCATCACACACAACACTGAAACAAAACCCATATAAGGTACATTAGCTAACATACTGTTCCAATCATAGCATTCCCAAGGAGAAGTGTGCTACTCGTCCGCCAATGTACTTCAGTGCCTTGCCAGGGGTCTGAAGTGCCACATAAAATCAACAACAATACAGCACAATACTCATTAGGAATTCATCACCAAGAGGATCTGCATTCTCTAAATCTAAAGGGTATACTAGTCTCAACATGAGGATGGTCTGTGCTTTATGGCCTACATTAAATGATTCCAAGAGTCAGAATACTGGATTTCAGTAAAGGGGCTAAGCACACAATGAAGTACATTTAAAAGTGATGCATCCATGTGCATCACACTGTTAAAGCTAATTGTGTTCTATTTTTCAGAAATAATATTGGTATCTGATAGACCAGTAAGGTTGCCAGTCTTAATTAAGCTCTATTACCCTGTCAGAGTGGCTCATAGATAATGCACACAAGCCTTCTTCAGTCCTGTGACATACATCCACCCGAGTTCAACTATACATTTATTTATTTGGAGTTTTGTATAGTACTGGCATGACCCGAGGGTATCAGAGCAATTCGCATCAATACATATCCATAACAGATCACTCATATAATCAGTACAGTTGAATTGAAACAAAACATATCCAATTATTATCGTGAGTAAGGAAGGAAAGTAGCAATGTTTTTTGGGTGGAGGAGGTCCCATTACGTGAGATGCTGATCGAGGAGGTTAACCTTTAGCTGTCCTTTGAGGGTCGAGAAGGAGGGGTTTGTCCTGATATGTAACGGAATGGAGTTCCAGATTTTTGGGGCATTGATGAAAAAGGAGCGTGTCAGGTTTTTTGTTTGTTTGTGGGCTTTAGGGCAAATGAGGAGTAGGGTGTTTATACATATTTAGCAGCTGATGCGCATTGCACAACTTGATCATGCGCTTTACTTTCAACAGTTTAAACAGCTGCACACTATAGACATGGATCATGGCACTGAATGCAGGAACTCAGTGAACATCTCAAGGGAGGTCCTCAAAAAGAAAATTCATAATTTTGCCCAGTCAAAGTCCCATATGGTGGCAGCGTTGGTGGAATTCAGCATTATTCATAAAGCTGCTTGTGAAAAGAACATGCTACCTACAGGTGGCATGGGACATGAACTACAGATGTTCAGTAGCGGCATTGGTAAGATGTGAGTGGAGATAACTTGAGAGGAGAGACTTAATGCAGGAGTGCAGGGTGCCTCATTTACAATTGGCTGTGGTAATACAAATATAAAACACAGAGGAGGAAGGAGATGAACAAAAGCCACAAGCAGGTGTAATATAGGTGAAAAGAGAGTGAAGGGAACAACCATCTGAAACCAGCGAGAACTGGTTGCAGTGTGTGGCCTTTGAACGCACTCTACACCTTCTGCCTCACAAACAATTCACAGATCTCTATTCTCTAAGGAAGACAAAGGCAAGCACAGCAGACAGTCAATTGAACTAGGGATATGAACACATTGGGGCCGATTCATAGAACTAATCTGAGATAAAATCCTAAACATACTACTTTTGGTATTCACGGAAGGCATATAGTAGTAATAAATATAGGACTCCTAACTTTTCTACTACTAAACTGAGACAAAATCCTACCTTTATGCCTTTCGGTAGTCACAAAAGGCATCTAGTAGTAGTAAAGTTAGGAATCCTAACTTTACTACTACTAAGTGCCTTCTGTGAATACCAAAAGTAGTAAGTTTAGGAATTTATCTCAGATTAATTCTGTGAATCTGCCCCATTGACACGAGCCAAATGTGTGGGTTGCAGATCTACCAGCCTTAGAAATGCTGATAGGAATTGTTAGATCATTGATTTGCTGCTCCTCCTCTTATCTTATAATTAACCCTTTGCGTATTTGATAGACTGTCATCTTTATTTGCTATATGTTAAGGAGTATTTGTATACTACATGTACTGCAGCAAACTAAATAAATACATTATTGAAAAGAAAAATAGCAGTACTAAGGGTCAATAAAAAGGATACATAATACAAAAGACTGTCTTATACAGGCCTTATGTAGGTAGTTCATCTGATATACTTTTTTTCATTGATTATTTATATTCTTCTTATCAATTGGGCCATAATACCAAACTGGTATTAACTATAGTGTTAGGTTACAATAGAGAAGGCATCAGAGCATCTGCAGGGTAGTTTGCCAAGCTTTATAAAAACGTTCATTTGACATATTACTAGATAAAATGTATATAGGGCCAGGACTAAGGGGCATATCAACAAAAAACGGCGATAATTATCGCTGAGCGCACTTAGCGCTTGGATAATTATCACCGGCTAGCGCCGATTTTTATCGCTGAGATAGCGTGCTATTAGCAGCGCTTATCTCATCGGCGATAAAAATCCTAGCGCTAACTGGATAATGTGCGATTATCGCTGGAAACCCAGCGATAATCTCACGTTAGCTAGTTGATAGGGACTCACAAACTTAGCCATGATCTCCACCTTCCATAGAATATCATGGCTAAGTCAGTCCTGAAGCAGGTGTTAGGAAAGTAGCGATAACAGGTGTTCTCGCTACTTTTCCTGATGCTATGCTTCATAGCGTGGGGCTTGATGATAGGAGAAATGCCGCTTAGCGACATTTCTCCTATCATGTCAGGTCAGGAACGCCCACTTTGCATCTCATTAGAGATGCAAAGCTGGGCGTTAGAAATCCCCACGCTAAAGCAAGGTTTCACGCGTTAGCGTGACCTTGCTAATATAGCGATAAAATTATCGCCGCTTTTCGGCCGAAAACGGCCGCCTAAGCGGCGATAATTTTTTATCGCCTCGTTGTAAATATGCCCCCAAGTTAATGCAACTATAGGCATGTGCCATACATCATACCCACAAGACAGCACTACATTTTACATCAAACATTCTCAAAATTAGCCTAAATTCATTTTTTCATAGGGCTTAGATGAGAGCAGAATGTATTTTTTCGTATTAAACAATGTAAAGTCGATTTAAATGTAGACATTTAGCCTGAATGTACGCTACTAATTGTTGACAGAGATCTGTCTTTTAGAATTGCTATTGGGGGGGAGGATGGCATGGAGGGGTGCAATTCTAGATCTTTTTTTTTGCGTTTTTATGTAATGTTTTTCTTATGCAATGCCACTAATAGACCAACCTCCTAATCCTAAATAAATGAAATACAAGCTTTGTGCTTTCACAAACAGTGAAACGCGCATAAGCAAAATAACATAGTAGAGTAAACAGGATGAAGCATATCAAATGGCAGGTAATTCATGCATTTAATCTAGCTGTGGAAATGCTGGATTAAGGAACTCTGTCCTCACAATCTAATTTTAATTGCAAGGGGCTCTGTACGTCACTGGCTCCACGAGTAGTAAACACATCAAAATCCTTCACGCTAAGGGGAAGAAAAAGGAACTTCTTAGAGGAAACAGAAGAATAGCCTAAGGATTTAAAAGATCATCTGAGGTTAAAGAACATGAAATGCGCAGCACTATTGGCAAGCTGATGCCACTGAACTGGAAGATGATACCATGCCTTGGATATAATGTCCTTCCCCGCTCGGAACTTTCCATGAAAGCCACTGTTAGAATAAAAAAAACACAAAATGTGAGACTAGAGCGATCATCTATGCCATGGGAAATACATACAGGGGGGCAGATTTATGTTGCCTGGCGCATCTCTGCAAATCAGCACGAATGCGCCAGGAAAGATGCGGCACGCAAGTTTACCCTTGCGCCACCCATGATGCGCCGCATTAAAAATGTGGGGCATCATGGCGCAGGAATAAACAGATGCGTGTCGCATCTGAGGCGTAAAGTTGGCGCAGTGCTGAAGTAGTGTTGCGTGCGACACGCATCTCCAGCACTCTTCCAACTTGCCCTATCTGTAACGTGGTGCGTCAAGCCTTACGTCTGCTTCAAGCAGGAGCAGGGTTTTGACGCATCAGCGTTGGAAAAGTGACTCAGTGAAATCTTGTAGATTTCACTGAGTCACTTTTCAGGGGCGTTCCTGCGACGGAACGCCCCCCAGGCGTAGAAACGCCCACATGAAACCTGACACAGGTTTCGTGGCGCAGGGCTTTACACCGTGACGCATCTCCATAGATGCGTCACGATGTAAATAGGGCATAACGTGGCGCAGGGTTTACGCCGCCGCTGCTTGTGGTGAAGGCGAGGAGAAGCAGGACACGATTTTGCCTTGTGCCCTTCAGAGCCCTGGGAACCGTGCCACTGCCCCTGCACCACCAACGGCAGCTACGCGCTTGCTTTCGTGGTAAGGAGTAGAACGGTGAGCAGTAAAAATGGTGCATCAGTAGGTGAGACAGTGTCCCTGGGTAGGCTAAGGCACACAGGGTTGATTTTACCGGTGGACAGATAAGGCATTGTTTGCTATCAAGCCAGTCAATATGCCGAGAGCGAACACACAGGGGTGATTACGATGTCGGGTAATATTGCTTCTGCCCGACACCGTCTTGTACACGGGACCGACCAACACCTGATTGGCAGTCCCATCCGCCTTAGTAGGATTCAACCGAACACTGTTTGGTCGCAGTACAACATTTCCCTATGGGAGCATGCATTACGGCCGAAACCGACCGTAATACATGCTCCCATAGGGAAAGGACAGATGTAGTTCATCCCTGCACCGTGTATCAGGGATCAACAGGGGGCACAATAGGTGCTCCCTCGACCTCCAACCGGAGGCCACACACACAAGGGGGCTCTGCTGGGGGCCTCCAAAGACACTTTCTGACATGGTTTCCATGTTGGACAGGCCAGCATGGAAACCATGCTGGAAACTGTGCATTGGATCCCAAGGGCGGAAAGGCCCGCCCTTTGGGATTACGAGCCGGGTTCGACTGCCTGATGGGCTCCTTGAGCCGTCGAAAGGCAGCCAGAATGACCAGCTGGTTTCAATTCCAACCGGCTGCATGATAATCAGCCAGTCAGAATTGAAACCGATGATGGCAGTCGGAATCCCTCCGACCAAAGGTCGGAGGCTTTCAGACCGGCTTCGTAATAGGCCCCATTGTGTTTTTTGCAAACACGTACATAATTTGACTACTCTGCCAGAAATCCGCTAGAAGATAAGCCAGACTCACTCGATACACAAACTTGGTACAATAAGGGGCTGGTATGAACACATGTTCCAGACCTTATTTTTGCTCCTAGTCCAAACAGAACATATTGAGCAATCAAGACTGGGTGAAAAGATCTATATTTCAAATTTAAAATGAAGTTTCAGATGACTTTCCCATCCTTTCTACATACTCTTTGCTGATAATACACACCTGATGAATATACGTGTCAGTTAACGTTATGTTGTGTTCTGCTGTGATATTTGGTTCATATAAGACTATGAACCTTATTTAGGGTTTGGAGGAACGGGAGGAACGTTGTAAAGTGGTGGTCTTCCCTTCCTGCAAAACTACAGTTTCCCAGCTCCATTTAGAGCTGGAAAAAATGCTGGATTACTGTCAGTGCAGCACCTGCTGGCTCTACCAGAGATACCTATTTTTAAAAAAATTATATTTTTATTGCAGATAAAGCAAGCAAATAAGCAGTGACACTAAAAATAATACATTGTAGCACCACAACACTGCCATACAAATTCAAACTCCCCTCTGTCCGCTGATCCCCCAGTCTCCCAGTAACCTCTATCCAACTCCTGCCGGGGATAACTCTCGACCCAGTGGTCTGTCTGATCCAGGACCGCTGGGTCACAGAGGTCAGCTCTCCCACCTTATTGGGAGCAGGACTCCTGTCATTCATTTCACTCATTGTGCCGCTTTAAACATGGTACCCGCTCAACAAACCACTGCTGTGAAAGGAGCCACAGTGGCACTGGTTCTCATCACAGCAGAGGGATCTACACCAGGAAAATGGGGCTCTCTGTCTATAGTAGGTGGTGGTCTGTGAGGATCGCGAAGGTCATGACCTCCACCATCCTGGTGGAATGATGGGATGATGAAAAGGCCTAAAAAATGCGATATATGCCTCGCTGCGAAGAAAATGGCTTCATAATCCCTAGAATCTATAAGGGCAGTCACCGACTAGTAGCCGTTAGAGGTTAGAAGAAAGAGAAAGAAAAAGTAGAAGGCTCTCCCGAAGGTTCCAGTGAAGAGCATTGTCTTCTGAGGAAAAACAGACTAAATCCAGATATATATATTGAAGGGAATATGTATGATTAGAGATCAAAATAAGCAAGAGTTTGTATCGGCCTCGCAGTATATGTTGCGACAAGAAATGAACAGGATTGAGAGTTATCCTATAGGTGCAGATTCTACAAGCATTTATGTTCAACACTTTGTGCAGTGGCGACGATGTTACCATTCTGCCTAACCTAACCTGGTGAGGGAAGACGGAAGTTGTGCGAGGCAGTGGTTGAAACAAAAAAGTGGACAGTAACGAACTCAGATGAATATAATTCAAGAATGGGAAAGGAGGACGGGCAGGAAGCAAATATTCCAGTAGGCGTAGCATCTTTCATCGACTGCAGAAGGTTTTCCTGAATTTAGTGGAAACAAGCCAAAACAATAGGGAACAATAGGAAGAATATTAAATTGAAGCAGACTCGTCAGTGGTACTATATCCATTATCCACTGTACCAAAAGCACCCTCCTTCATTTGTCTCGGTGTTTATACTTTTTTCTCCTAACTCATGGCATGCACTGTGAATCACAGGCTTGAGAAATCCTGATTCTTTGCAGCTCAGCAGTCTTTCCGGTTCTAAATTCTTGCACAGAAAGTACTGGGATCTTCCTTCAGATATTTGCCAAAGGAGTCACAAAAGCTGGGACTTTCACTATGGAAAGACCTTTTCTGGCTCCTGCCACTGGCTCTGACTGGGACAAATGCTGCGTATGTGGAAGTGATCCTAGATTCCAGTTAACTAACTTAAATCCAGGAGGGCTAGATTTGTCCCATGATTTTAGGATAACCACATGGAAGTATTCTAAATTGAAACCATGAATTTAGTTAATGATTATGCTGAAATTCTGGCCAGCATCTAATCCACCTACATTCAACACCTCTAGCCTAGACTGCAATGGCATTTGCCCTGATATGAAAAATGTAATTATGTAGATTTGGCGTGTATTGGTTGTCACAGTTTGGTCTGGCACCACCGTTCTGTCTCCTCATGCCGTTTCATGTGCATGTTTCAGGCTGCTGCTTGTTTTGTCATGGGTTGCACAGGCATTAGCTCTGATAACTTTGTTTTTTTGTCCTTTTCTAAAGTAAGCAGCATTTTCCTTTCTTTGTCCAATGGTTTTCTCGTCGTTATTACTTGGTATCCTTGAATCCATGTGTCAGCTTGTTCTATTCTCCACCTCTGCATCTCCTCACCCAAATCTTCATGTTCACCTGTCACTGTACACTCCACCTTTGTCAACACTGGACAGCTTTTCTGTTTCCTTTAGTCCCTATGCCCTTGACATGTTCATCAATCCTCTTCTTGGGCAGGGGCTGTGAGCTTGTGGCAACAAGAATGTGGGGCACAGAAAAATATGATGCGGTGGCTATAGAGTGGTCTTACCCGCTGAATTAAAATGTTATCTCAACAGAGAAACATCTCCACCCACCAATGCTTTAACAAACCAGAATACCTTCCCTACTCTCCAGTTATTATATGAACCCTAACTCCTCCTATTCACAAAACTGCTCCAGCGGAAAAGGGCAAATTTACATATTCTCCCTATGTCACAGACTCGTCATCACACTAACTCATCCATACATTCATTCATTGGTGGGGCCCATAACACCAACACACATACGTCTCACTTGAATCTGTACACAGGAGAAAAAGCACTGGACATGTGGGGGTACCGTGTTACCTGTCTGGAGTAATTCCTTTACATTATATACATTATATACATTATATACATCTGCACCTATAGAATCCTGACTTTGACATCAAGGTACTCCACCACTTGGTCGATGGACTAATTAGTTGGACTGGTTGATGGTGATTTAGAACCAGCTAAAACACAAATTAAAGCCTAGAAAACATTTGATTAATTTTAAGTACTCAATTAAAGAATCACAAACTCATTTCTTAATTATCCAAATTTTGTTTATGTAATATTAGTTTACTCTGCATTAGCATTTATGCGCTACAGAATATAACATAATTCAACTTATTTCAAGAAGACAATCAAATCTTTAGAACATAAGCATAAATTTCACATGGCATTATATTTACCAAGTCTCGAAATTGGCAACCCTCCGATCAAACAGAGGATTATTCAAGCTTCTGCGACAATCTCCAGGGTAAACTGTCCAACCCATGGCAATAATCAAACCATCAGATGGAATCGCTCTCTCGAATTTAAAGAAACCCAAGGTAAACCATGGAAATCTTCATCAGCTCAACGCAGACCTAGCACCATGGACGATCAGCCCAATGAACCAACCCCCTTTGGCAGATCAGAGTCTTTTATACCCTCTTCCCGCTTACTCGGATCAATATGCAACAATTTTTAGGGGTAGAAACTGTTCCGATTGGCTAATCCAATTCAATATGTAAGTTCTCCGAATCTTCTCAAGTCCGCCTGGTTTCCCATGAGACCTGGCATGGCAGAGGGCAAATGTATATCCCTTTCTGTGGTTCACAGGCAAAATTCCGGAGTTATAATAATTCATTGTCTTCTTGATAGTCCACACCGTTCATCACTTGACAACCCTCCATGCTCCTATCCTTGACAAGGGACATGCCGGTACAGGAGCTAAGGTCATTTGGAGATCTCCAGAGCCATCCAATTCTGTGCAGTAGTCATCGCTCTCACATGACGGCGGCACCCTCGGAGCTCCATCTTAAGTACTGCAGCCTAGTAGGCCCGAATGCCAACTTAAGCAAAAACAAACATAACAGTAATTAAAATATAGAAATGGAGATTCTAATGTTTAATCCCACGTTAATCCCAATATATATTAGTATTTTCCTAGCTTGTGGCAACATTTAAAGCAATAATACTCACCATTTTGCAGCACTGGAAGCACAAACCATCACAAAAGCAACATGAACCAAGCAATTCTCTATTTCACCACATTCTAGAGTTAGATTGCGTACCACAGTTAATTAATTTAGTTGTTCTGCCCTGCAATTAGCAATTTAGTCCCACGTATATCTTGTGTTTATCAAGGTATAAAGGTTGGTTAGTTGTCTCACTTCAAACTAATTAGTACAAGTTAATGATTAGAATGATTACGTAATTAATTTTCATGCAAATAGAGGAGGTATACAAAATTTTGTTTTACCTGCTCCATCAATACCATTGCAATTTTCAAAGGGAATCAAGTAGCATCAAAGCTCATACCTCCGATCCCCCTTCAGGCTGATCCTTCTCTCTCGAGCTGCCATGTCAGCTTCAATTCTGGACTGAAAATGATTATTTCAATTAGTTGCTGCTAATGAGTGGACTTTGATGAGGATTTCCCACTTGACACTGCCCTTTGCAGATGTGCAGTTGTTTGCTCCTTCCAAGACTTAGCAGCTGTAGGGAAGGAAGAGGGACATGCATTGTCCATTTGACTTCATGAAAAATAATTTTCCAGGAAAGGCATTTTCGGTTCTGTGGTGTCACTGATGGTTGCAATCCTGGTTTAAATATTTGGGAGATCTCTGTCCTGACTCTGGTCCTCATACTAGGTCGCTGATAGATCCTATTTGGCCGGCAACACAGTTATTGGCTGAATCTCGATTAAAAGATTCATGGTGACTTCAAGAATCTGTGATTTTCCACATGGTGGCTCCACCTACTATATGCAGATGGAAACACCAAGTTAAATACTGTTAACAAAGTTTTTATATTTATGAGGGGAACAGGGGCCGTAAGTATCAGTCCTTTGAGTTGGTACTCATTTGTAGATACTCTGTAGACTTCTCTCATCCTTTCAGCAAAAATCAAAAGACTTTCTGCTGCTGCATTCCTGTAGGCAATGCCCTGCATATAAAGACATTTGCAAAACTTCTAGCATTCAAGGCATGATCTTGTGTAGAAATGAACAATATATTTTCTCTTGAAAGTTGAGAGATTTGGAGTTTTGAGAAAATACAGTGGCGATGGGCAACCAGGGAGTATATATAGAATGCACAATGCTACCGGTTTTCCAGGCAAGACAAGTGCAATTATTGATCAAGGAGATGTGGAGTTCATCACAAGAAAAGTCCACAGAGCTGCACTACAGCTGAGGGCATAGGAGACAGGGAAGCCAATACAGGTGTGGAGGAGATTACTACCCAAGATTAAAACTGTAGACAGACTGTACGCTGTTCAGGCTGGTATTTTAAGCATGTAGGTACTGTTCACAAACATTTTTCTAGCAGTGGATGCACTGTACAGAAGTCATTTCTAGCCCCAATATACAAAATCCAGCTGTTGTGTGTTGTAAACATAGAATAAATACGTGGATATATCTTAAATAGGAAGGTCTGTGCTCTCAAATGAGAGACCTAATTACTTTGCTGCGACACAGATTTTGTGGCAAGTTTGAGGTCACATAAAGAATGTTGTGGACAACACTGTAACCTATTTGCTTTAGGTATCCTTCCTTGTCCAATTCAATGCACTGTGCAGATGCGTGTTCTTGTGTTTTACATGCTCTTTTGATTGCTTCATTCTTTATTGTGTCATTAATAACGTAATAGCTTTACTAACAATAATTGATTTGATTTGAGTTGACATGGCTCTCCCAAAATCCATCTATCATGCATATGTTAAATAGCTGTTTTGGGTGTGATGGGTCTCATGCATGACAACCTAAGAAAATTAAAAACGATCAGTCCATTAAAGCTGGTTTTGAGGTGACACCATGTCTGAGGGTCTAATTATGAGTTTGGCACTGCTGGAGTTGGACCGCCATGCTTCCGCCTCACTTCCACACTGCCAAACCTGTGCGTACACTGCCCGCCAGATTACGACTTTTACAGTCACTGACGGGTGGTTCTGTGCTGCAATGGGAACATCAAGGCAGTAACTGCATGGCATGGACTGGTATTGTCCATGCGGTGCAAGTACTGGGGTGCATGCGCACAGGGGGCACTTTTGCCCTACTGCATAAACCCCATGGTCCTGTAGGGCCCCCTCTGTATCCTCTCCACCATGATTCCCATGGAGTAGGAACCACCATTAAAACCATGGTTGAGAAGAAACTCGTAATATGCTTGGGGGTACTGTGGCAGTGCGGCCAAGCATATTGTGGGCTAAAGACCACCGGGCCACCGCCAGGGATCTCTGATCCCTGGTGGTTGCAGTGGTGCAATCGCAGTCTGACCAACCTAGTTGTAATAGAGCAGTCAGAAGATCGTCCCCACTGCACCACCGCGAGTCTGGCAGTCCGTGGACCACCAGACTCATAATCAGGTCTTAAGTGCTCTGAAGAAAACTGAGCGCTAGTGATATCATGTATATTGCACAATAGGTATTAAAGTATAGAAACAAATATATCAACATGTACATTTACACAACACACATATTTATAGTAAACATATATAACGTATATTCATATGCATATGGGTGTGTGCATGTGGATATTTAAAATTATAGTAATTTAAAAATAATTAACTTGAAAATATTGTTTTTCTGAAAGAATTTTAAAGCAAATCATTTTGTTTGGACAGAATATTATGTCAGAAATGTCGAGGACCAAATTATCGAGAAGGTAAGTGCAAAAAGGTAAATATAAATTTGCTTTTTTTAACTCCACATCTATGTACACATATATGTAGATGGTGCGCTCTCTTGCGGCTGGACCACACCGCTTTAATAGAAATAGAGACACACTTACGTTGCAGGTGCCAGTATTTAACTGTACATTGTACAGGTAGCAATTAACTGTACGAGTTTTGGTCCTCACTGGACCTTGATCACTGGTGCAAACGAGTCCTTCTTTTCTGTCTGTAACCACTTTAATATATAGCAATTTATCCATTCATTTGTTAGTTCACAACAAAGCATGCTGGTCTTAGTAGTACAACGTTTTCCTTTTCTTCCCCCAGTGGGTAATGCTTGTCAAATTATGTTTGTTACAGCATTGGATTGCAGAATGGATTCTCTCATTGATCACTTTTTAAGGCATTACATCACATGCCAGTGTCCCCTCCTTATTGCTGAACTCCTTGTGCCAGGAAAACAATTAACTCTGTCTGCTACAATTTCGAAGCAGACAGGACCTACTAACCTCACGTTTGTTTGGAGGTGGCAGCTCACTCCCAATTGAACTTCCAAATACTGTAGTCCTCTGGAGGAGTAAGGAGTGCACTTTACCATGGTGGTGCAGTCACTTGAGGCTGGACCACATCGCTTCAACATTCACTAGAACTCCGTCACTGCAGTGACAAGGAACAACTGATGTAGCAGGGACCAATGTTTAATTGTAGATTATACAGGCAGCATTTAACCCTTACGCGTTTTGGTCCTCATTGGACATTGAACACAGGTGCAAAAGAGTCCTTTTTTCTGTCTAAGACCACTTAAGCAATTTATCCATTCAGTTGTTAGTTGAAAACATAGCATGCTGGTCTATATGAGTGTGTGTGTGGGTTTGCATTTAAAATGATAGTAATTAAAAGAATTGACTTGAAAATATTGGTCGTCTGATAGCTTATCAGAGCAAAAAATATTGTGTGACAGAATATTGTGTCAGAAATATCAAGGACCAAATTATCGAGCAGGGAAGTGCAAATAGATAAGTACATAGATGTGAAGTTAAGTGTAGTAAAACTTTGCTTACCCATAAAAGCTTACCTTCACAATATTTTTGTCCTCGATATTCTTGACAGGATATTTTGTCCACACAATATTTCTGACTGAATATTTTGTCCAAACACTGAAAATATTACATATAAAAGTTATATACATAAAATTCACAAAAATGTTAAAGTACATTTAACAATTTAAAAAAGTAAAAGAAATATACTACATAGAATTAAATGTAAACAAAGAATTAAACATATAATTGTACAATAAATAATCAATAATGCTATTTATATATTTATAATATATATATAATCAGTGAAAAAGCCAAAGGTTACAGGGACGTTATAGTTAGGAATTAGCATTTAAAAAACCTTAGAAATTCACTGAAAAAAACAAAGGTTAAAGGGACATAATCAGCAGTTATTGTTAGCTGAGCTAACTATAACCTACGCCCCCGCAATGCACTGCTTATGACCTCACATATTACATAGCTCATGACATGGTGAGTGACATCACTGATGACATCTCAAATGACATCACTGATGACATCATTCAGTGACTGTGAGTGTTTCTAAAATGTTTATCAGTGTTAAATATGTATACACCAAGGTGTATCAATGAATCAGTGGGTATATGAGTGCCTGTATGAAACATTTAGTGGGTGCGTGACTGACTGTATAAGTGAGTGATTATACGTGTCTCAGTGAATGTATGGGTGAGTGACTAATTTGTGTGAATGTCTGTAGCCTTTGTTTTTGTCTGTAAATTTCTGTGGCGCCTTGTGCGACAATGTTTGTTGGTGCCCTCCCAATGACCACCTCTGCCACTGATTCCCCCACTGCCACCCTTTACTAGTGCCCCTCAAGTCTCTACAACCCCTGTCTCTCAGATCCATTTAGTTATTTTGCACGACTTATACCAGTGTAAGGTGTCAGAGCACTTTACATTACACAGACATTGCACAGAGACAATCATATGTGTGTAAATCAGGGTATAGGAAATGTTACATCAGACAGGACTACAAGGAGTAGGAGTCACCTGTGATTGATAATGGTAGGCAATATAGTTTAAGAGTCCTTATTCTGGAAAAGCACAACTTCAGAATTTATAACATAATACCATTATTAGGGGTTCTCTTTAATAACAAGAATTGTTTTCTACCCAAATGAACCCTTTTGGCAAGATAAGGATAATGAAAGACTAGGCAATAAAACATATAGCTCTAACATATACCTTGCAGTTTGCTTGCAGCTCTTTGATGACAGTTAATAGCTCAATGTTTTATATTAGGATTTTGAAATATAAACTACACGTAACAAAATTATATCTCTTACAGAAGCAGTAACCCGCTGACCTATTTAAATTGTATGCACTTTGTGATCTCCATGGTATACGTTCTTTGCAGCCAGAATTTTAACGCTCTGTGCTACCTTACGATGAGCCAAAACTTCCACTAGGCAAAACTCTGTCTCTTTCCAAGAAGACGATGAATCACTGGAGTTATCTTGACATTTTAATTGATGCCTGAAAATTGCTGGAGGCAAGGCACGCGGCAGCAGGTGGTTTTAAAATGATATTATACTTGCAGAAATGATGCCCCCATCCCAAGTCAGCACCCGGTGCGGTTGCACCGATCGCACCGCCCTAAAGTCGGCCCTGTCTATGGTTTTGTAACTAGTTGTTGTGTTTGCAGAGTAATGGAGAAAAGGGGCTGGGCCTCGGACCAGTTTTTAGGAATCCAACTGTGTAGGACTTACAGGAGGTACCAGGAGGGCTATCTGGCCTCCAAGGTCCCTCAGAAGTAGAGTGGACTTTTTGGCATACCCAGTAGTGCACACTGAGCCGCGTTTGCAGAGTGGTGGAGAAAGGGAGCGTGGCCTCTAAAGACCTCTTACCAATACAGCTGTGAGGGACTTGCTGAAGGTAACAGGAGGGTTAGGTGGCCCCCAAGGACATCCTTGGGGGACAACTCCTCCTCCTGTTACCTCCAGTAAGTCCCACATAGCGAATTTGATGAGACCTGGCAGGAGGCCACACACCCTTTCTCCACCACTGTGCAAACGCACCTCCTGGCACCCTACTGGTCCAGGGGTTGAGGTCCCCTTTGCTATTGACGGTCCTTGGGGACAACTACCCCTCCTGTTACCTGCATCAGGACCCACACAGTGGGTTTACTGAGATGTTTTTAATGGCCATGCCCCCTTTCTCCACCACTCTGCAAAAGCATCACCTGTCTGTCTACTAGTTGGTGGTTAAAGTCCCCTTGGCTCTTGAGGGTCCTTAGGGGTCAACTAGCCCTCCTGTTACCTCTAGTGAGACCCACACAGCTGGATTGCTGATAGGTATTCGGAAGCCACGTCCCCTCCCTTTTTCCACCACTCTGCAAATGCACCTCCAGATATACTCCTGGTTGGGGGAAGATGACCACTTTAGTACTGAGGCCCTCAGGAGGCAAGCCCAACCACTGTCCACAGTTCAAAGCTCTTTATTTCAGCAAGACAAGTGGCATTACGCATTTCAACGCAGAGTCTTAATCATATGCATTTCCACAGAGGCCACTGATTGGTCTAATTTATAGAGTCTTAATGAACAGTGACGAGAGACACGGTATACATTCCAGTGTGTTAAAATATAAGTTCAAAATTTGTACTTTGCTTGAATACAGTGACTTCATTTCACCAGGATAAATACCTTTGGCGAGTCCAAACACACGTTTTTCTTTCCACTGTTCAGATTTGGTGCACTGCATGCACTGGCACATGCATCAACGTAGGCTTTTGCAATTCCTTAATTGCGATTATTAAGGAATCGCAATTAAGGAATTGCAAAAGCCTATGCATGTAGGAATCGCTATAAAAATAGTGATTCCTACACATTCCTTAATTGTGACTCGCAAATTGCGGGTCGCAATTAAGGAATGCCTTCCCATTTATTCCTATGGGCCTCCAGGCCCATAGGAATGAACCGGAGACTGCATGAGCAATTTGCGAGTACCAGTAGGCAGTAGGCAATTTCAAGGGTGCAAGGGTATCAAAATGACACCCTATTGCACTCTTGAAATTGATCTGTGCACATATGTTGCACACACACATGCCCTAAGGGCACGTGTGTGCGCAACATGAAACTTTGAAAAATGCACAAAAGTGCATTTTTCAAAGTTTTTGCAAATTACCATGAAGTACAACTTCATGGTAATTTGCTCCCCCTATTAGCGAAGTCGCAAATTTTTTAACTTTAATGCATTGCATTTAAGGAATCTCAATTTGAGATTCCTTAAATGAAATCACTATTTAAGTAATCACAATTTAGGGATTACTTAAATTGCGATTTTTGCATTTGGGATGATGCATCCCAAATGCAAAAATACCGGTCGCAAAGGGGCAGATTCTGAGAATCTGCCCGTTTGGGACCGGTTTTTGCTTTGATGCATGTGCCTGGTAGTTCCTTATTTTCAGACCTCAAGGCCACATTTACCACAATGCTTTATGTTCGTGTCCCCATAGTCATCTGTTTCATTTAAAAAAAGTTTGGCAGAGAGGTAGCCCTTGGTCCAGAAAGAGCCCTTTTTGTGATTTGGCATACACTTGTTCAGTAGTTGCAGAGCTATGAAAGAAAAAATAAATATGGATCTCTAGGGATTTGAACCATCCGCGGATCCAAGAGATCTCGTGCAGAGATCTGATTGGCTGCCAACACTTCAACAAGGAAGTGTTGGCAGGCACTTTGGAACTCGAACTCAGCCAAGTCCCAAAACAAAGTTACAAATAAAGAAAAGGGGTCAGGGTAGGAATACATTTTTGGCTGCTCCCTGCTTGCGGGAGCACTGCCGGCTCCAGTTTGAGGCAGGGAGCCGGCAGGAACCATGGGGGCATTGAGGATCCCCCGCGGTCCCCAAAGTAGCACACTGGGTGCCCTGGGTAGACCCCAGGGCACCCAGCATCAAGATGGGATGCCCAGGTTTGACATCTTTAATAGAGGTGAATGCATCATTGATCTATTAGAGCGCAATCTGATCTGTAGTCACTTTGACTAATGGTTTCTTTCTTGTCATCTCCTGGTGAGAGTAGATTCCATGGTTCTCCTTTTTAATTAACCTGAGGATGCAAATGTCCCAAATCATCTGCAAGCTCTGCCCGTTTGGACCCGCTCTGTTTTCCTTAGAAGTATGCAAAGGTCTTACTTCCTTTTCCTACGTTGATGGACAGCTTACCAAAAGGCCCCAGAGCGCGTTTACTGCCAATTTTGGTAATGCGTTCTTGATGCAGAGGAACACGTGGACATCGCCACCAAATAAAGAAGCACATACTTCATAAAGTTAACAGGAAGTACCCTTGTTTGGTGGAGATTCCCCTCTTTGTAGTCTCGCCCTCTTCTCTAACAAGGATTCATGTTATCACAGATTTGTCGATCAAGACCTTGAGGAACAATCACATTTCCAAATGTACATGCACACAAGGCACTGGAGACATTTTCTCGTGGTCCTTTACACAGCTGTAGTGAAGATTAATCACTAGACATTTACCCAACGAGGTAGCTGTTACTTATTAGCCATTGCAAAGTACTCCAGTTGTGTAGACATGTTGTGCACAATTGGGGACTCTTGTTGGATAAAGGGGCAGGTGAGGTTCTGTCCTGGCCCAGTCACTCACCCAGTTACTGAGACAACCACACACATACTCGGACACCTAATCACACACCCATTCAGCCACTGTCATGTACACTCACCGACCCACACATCTACTCACACACCCAAACAGCCACTCACACACCCACTCACACATCCACAAAACCACTCACACACCCAGTAACAGACCCAAAGGCCACCCACATGCCCACTCACAGATCCATACAGCCACTCTCAAACCCACTCACACAGGCACTTAAAAACCACTCACACACCCAAAAACCACACACACTCACTCCCAGACCCATACAGCCACTCACACAGCTACTCACAGACCCATATAGCCACTCACGCACCCACTCACAGACCCATACAGCCACTCACACAGCCCCGCACAGACCCATACAGCCACTCACATGCCCACACACAGACCCATACAGCCACTCTCACATCCAAGCTCAAAGGTTACAGGGAGGAAATAAAATTAAAACAGCCTTTGAAATTCACTAATAAACAATTTGCCACTATCCTACTCAAATACAACAAAAAAACTGCCTTGGTTTGACCATCAGAAAAACTGCAGGTTTAAACAATAAATATAACAGTCAATAGAAATAAAATGAAATTCTCTGGATTTTCAATATAACAGTTAATAGAAATAATATGAACTTCTCTGGATTTTCAGAGAACATGTCAGAGGGTACAAAAGGTACAAACAGATTCAACGCAGAACAAAAATGCGAAAATAAAGTTGGTCTCTCAAGGAAGGAGGCAGTGCACATGAAGCTGAGCTCTTAGAAACTGTGGGACCAATGTCATGGGGGTCATAATTTCTACTTGACAGCTGTAGAACTGCAAGATAAACAACAAAATTACTATTTTCTGTTCCCAAATTTTGACCAATCAGATGTGAATACAGGAACTCTATTACCTTGCAAATTACATTACCCTGTACATGTGCAACACAGTTCAGTCTATAAATCCTTCCTGTTTACTAACAAGACAACCTTAGCAAAATGTAACACTTCCCCCATTTTGGTATATTTCATATAAATATTCAAGTAATAGTTCTGGGTTTGTTTTCATCAATAACATGGCTTTCAGAATGCTTCTCTGTATTTCTACGGTCCATTGAAATACTTAGGAAGCAGTAGGTCTGGCAAGGAAATCTTAGATCTATGTAGCCCTAGCTGCAGGAACATTATATCACGGTCGCCTAGTAAAGAAGCTCTGAGCCACATAGGACATTCTACTCATCTATCCAAGATGGCACCACCTTCCAGAACATGCAATTCATGGTCTGCTGGTAATAGTAATTCTTGTCAGAATGTTGCTGTCTAGCAAATTCTCCATGTGGGCACTGCCTCAGTCCATATAGCATTGATCCTACATGATGACTGCTGTCCTTTTCTTCCCTGAAAGAAATTAGTGCAAGTGGGTTTGGCATATTGCTCCCTGCACTTGACTCATACTGAGTGGTAACTATTGTCTTCAGCAACACCCCCTGACACTCTTCCAGTCATCCACAGTATCACCAGGTGCAGACCACATGCAAAATCAAAACAAAAGGTCTGGTGTTTCCATACACTGGATTATTGGGTCAGGAAAGAGCAAGCCACTTGTAGTTCCCAATAACAGCATTCCCCAGAAAGTACCACTCTAGGCAACCATTAATGAGAACTAGAAAAACACCACTGACAGCCCTGGGTAATCATCCCACTTTCTTCTACAAGATGGCACACTGGGCAAAATTTATCAACACTATGTGTTAGCACAAATATCAAAAGGGATGCACATTAGTGCATATTGTTGATTTGGGATTTATTTTCCAGAGCAAAACTTGTTTTGCGGTGGAAAGTAACCCCAAAGTAAACCAAAGTAAAACTTTGTGCTACTTTGCATTAGTTTGGGTCAAGGGGAGTCCCATGGGCGAATAAAACAAAGACCTGTCCACTAACATTTCTAGACAGGGCTTTGCACACAAAATGTATGTCTCCTCGAAGCAGGTGCAAAGCTGGAGAAACGTTTCCTTTTCTCCAAACTTTTCTAACTTTGCAGCATGTGTACTGTACTGTACAACTCACATACAGAAGTGGGAAACATTTGAAACTATGCCTGAGAATAGTGCTTGTACTGGAATGGTATCATTCCATTGCAAGTCCTATGTTAGACTCACGAACACATCTTTGCATCAGTGCACAAGGCAGCAACAAAATGTGCATGCTCAGCAGATGACAGCAGTGCCATGTCTTAGAAGATATGGGGCCAGATGTACGACCCACCAATTTGCGACTTGCAAATTCCGTCGCATTTGCGACTCACAATTTGAGACTCGCAAATTGGGATGTACAATAGTGTAGACACTATGGGTGGTATCAGTTCCTAAAGGGAGATAGGGTATGAGCTATAGCAGTCCAGGTAGGTACTGCGACTCGGGATGGGTGTCTCTGAAGACAGGCTTTGAGTGTGTATAGGGTGGGGGAGTGGTACTCCTGTGCGGGTGGTAGTTGTGCCCTCACACACCCTTGCAGGTGCAAAGCATCATCATTGGGCACTGCTCCTCATGGGGGTGGCGCTGCAGTCCCTCATGGGCCCTAATAGAGGGCACTCTGTTGGAGATCTTTTAGGAGTCGCCGCAGTTGTGCATGTGGGTGTGTGGGTTAAGTGGGGGATAGTGAGTGACAATAAAATGGCCCGTTGGTACCCTTGTAAATTTATACGTAGGTCCTCTGAGTCAGGTTAAAATGGATCGGGGATGGAGGTGCAGATAGCGCTAAAATGAGACGGGGGAGGAAAAGATGTTCTCCTGCTGCTCTCAATCTGCTACACCTGATACACCCACCTGACATATGGCAGTAAGGAAATATAAGGTGTCTTCCTCCCTGATTCCCTTCTTTTCCTTTTTCTTTACCACAGTCTTGCTGAAGCACTAAGGGATCCTTTAGGGACCACGGAAAGCGCGAAACATGTCGACCACCTATCACTCACAAAATATCTCTTTCTAGATTCACATACGGGTTGAGAGCAGCAGGAGAACATCTTTTCCTCCCCCTTCTCATTTTAGCGCTATCTGCACCTCCATCCCCGATCCATTTTAACCTGAACCAGAGGACCTACGAATAAATTTACAAGGGTACCAACGGGCCATTTTATTGTCACTCACTATGCCCCACTTAACCCACACACCCACATGCACAACTGTTGCGACTCCTAAAAGATCTCCAACAGAGTGCCCTCTACTAGGGCCCGTGAGGGACTGCAGCGCCACCCCCACGAGGAGCAGTGCCCAATGATGATGCTTTGCACCCGCAATGGTGTGTGAGGGCACAACTACCACCCGCACAGGCGTACCACTCCCCCACCCTATACACACTCAAAGCCTGTCTTCGGAGACACCCATCCCGAGTCGCAGTACCTACCTGGACTGCTATAGCTCATACTCTATCTCCCTTTAGGAACTGATACTACCCATAGTGTCTATGCATAGCCTCTTGGAGATCGGTACAGGACCTTTTTCCAAACTGCTCCATGTCCCCCATCTTACAATGTGATTATATGTACAACAGTGTCTCAGAAAATGTTTGCGATTCCTAATGGGGTAGCAAATTGCATGCCTCATTAATATTAATGAGGCAGGCGCAATTTGCGACCCCATTAGGAATGGCTAGCACTCACAGGGATGGTGGCCTGCTGGGATCAGCAGACCACCATGTCTGTGACTGCTTTTAAATAAAACAGTTTTTTTTTGTAAATGCAGCTCATTTTCCTTAAAGGAAAACAGGATGCATTTAAAAAAAGAAAAATGAAACTTTTCAGTTTCATTTTTTAAGGGCAGGCGGTGGTCCCTGGGACCACTGCATTCCCTTAAAAATATTTTTTGACCCATTCACAAAGGGGAAGGGGTCCCCTGGGGACCCCTTCCTGTTTGCGAATGGTTTACCACATACTAGAAGTAGGTGGTAAATTGCGAGTGTTTTGCGACTGCAATTGCGATCACAAAACATTCATACATACAAATGTGAGTCGCTTTTAGGAAGGGACGCCCTTGGCCTGCCCCTTCCTAATTTCCTAATAGCAAGTCGCAAACCTCATTTTGCGAATCGGTAAAATGTATCAATTCTCAAAATGAGGTTTGTACATGGCCATGCCCTACATTGCGGTCGCAAACGGGCTAATTGCCTGTTTGTGACCGCAATTTAGGGTCGTATATCTGGCCCATGGTGCTTTCCTGCTCTTTCCCTTTCACACAATAAGGTGCAGCAATGTTGGTTACTCCACTGCATGACACATTAGCAAATGTGTCCCACTGATGACACTATAAATTTAATTTGATACTTGGATCTTAGCACTCTCACAAGAGATACAGAAAAAAAACAGTAGCCTTCATGAACTAATTAATTAATTCACAAATTAAGTTTCATATTTTGATAAATTAATAAATTGCTTCAAAGCGTTCATGAAGCGACTATTATTCCCAAAACATATGTTGGCAATTAATTATTAATTGGAAATGAGTCTCTTCTAATACATTATTATAACGTGATTCAGAGACTTTTGAAATCAGTGCATCACTTGTGTAATAATTTTACGTTACAAATTGTTCCCTCTGAACTTCTAAGTCTAGAAATCCTAAGCTCTCTGCATTGGCAACACTCTGGCCAGTACAGATGTGATAATTAAACAAACAAAAGAATGCGGCCAAAAGAAAAAGAAAAACGGCACAAGGAGTCACTCTTGTTCATTCAAAGAACCCTCACTCACCAACCTAGTTGGTGACATGCTTCATCATTGGGTTCCCCCCAGAGAGGCCGAGTGCCTCCCTGGTGTGCTACAACGCCTGATTACAGTGGGGCAGGTTTTTTTGTGATGCAAGTGTGAATAGGTGAAAAGTGGTTTAAAAAGTGCTTAGTCCATCCGTAAACAAACTTTATTCGTGGAGAATCAAGCACTCGGCCGTTCTGGTAGGAACCGAATGATGAAGCATGTCACCGACTAGGTTGGTGAGTGAGGGTTCTTTTAATAAACAAGAGTGACTCCTTTACCCAAGGACCTTTTTAATTGCCTCATAAGTGTTTATGAATAGGATATTCAAACTGTGTCCTAATAATGATCCTGAATGCTTAAGAGGCACACTTGATAATGGTTTGAGGTGTCCCGTGGACTTTGCATGGCCTTCACACAGTGACTTTAACGTGTGCGACATGATGGCACACTCCATGACAATACTTTTTTCTGCTCCCGGAGATCATGCACCTTTACTTTTAGCTGTGCCCTGAAGTTGTAGCTTTTCTCCTGCACTGTGAGTAATAGGCCACCCTTTTTTGTCTATGTTTCTGAGTACTGCAATGTCATGTTTTGTCATTTTTAATGTTGTTTCATAAGTATTCACAACTCCACTCCTGCAAAGGTGACAATTCAGTTTCTACTACTTCCATTTTATCAGTCTGCCCATATATGCATCAGGGTGTAAGAAAACGCTGTCTTTAGCTCCCACTCTTCATACTCAATGTCTGTGAAGCCAGGTCCTGCCAGTTCTGGAGAACAGCTGTAAAAAAAGGAAATAGACACTCAAATGGGTTCCTACTGTTCCCTCTTTTGATGGCTTACAATAATAATTTGGATGCCGACTACAAACAAAAATAACCAATACCTAGATAGAAAGTAGACTTCAATGTAAGTTAGACCACCAGTTAACATCTTCTTACTAGAGCCACTTTGGGCTGCTCGTCGCTTGATTCTGTGGTTTGATGGCAGGCGTTCACTTTCCTACTTAATATAATTTCTAAAGCTAGTCAAGTTTCTAAAACTGCGTCTAATAGCACCTGTCCTGTGTTGCAGCTCCTACCTCCTACTTAACTTGTCACCTTGTAAACAGACACCGTGGTCCCTGAAAGTCTCCTCTGTACAACTCGGATTCACAGTATGCGCCATAGGCACAGCTAGCAATACTGAATCAGATGCAGTGGTATTGAGGTCTATGGGTAGGAGGTGACAACTACTAGCCAATATGGGTGTCTTTTATTACCTAAAACATGCGATAGTGGCCTCATTTGCCTTTCTTGGATTAGGGCCCACGTCAGCGTTGATATGCTAATTGTGTGTTTGGCTGTGAGCGGGGCATTGATCCACTCCAGCTCTGCTTTGAGGCTGTACCTGGCTGACTTTAGATGGATGAAAGATATACCGGAGGTTGGGCATGTGGGTGGGAACAGGCAGATGCCAGAGAGGACCATCGAGATGAAAAAGTAGTACCAAAAGGATGAAAGTGGAGGAGTAGCAGAAGAGAACCAGGGCTGGAGAAAAAGTGAGGAAAACCAAGCAAGAGGAGAAGGTTGAGTATGGATTGGGGAGAGAATGTGGCCTAATGGATAGGACGGTCGACCTTAAATCTGGGGAACAAGACTCGAGTCTCGGCAATGACGCTCAACATTCTGTGATTCGGGGCAAATCACTTAATCTCCCAGTGCCTAACAAAAATAAATGTTTCCTTTTGTAATGCAACTGGTGCTCATGTAAAGCACTCTGATACCTTTGGGTCAAATTTGCACTATATAAAACTCTATATAAAACGTTTTTTTTTTTTTAAATGGATCACCAGAACCAACAAATAAGGGTGGGTGGAGCTTGCATAATAGTACTCAGCGGAATTTTCAGAGTTACTGGAAAACTCTATGAAATTCTGCTAAGTTCTGTGGCCTCCTACACCTCCCCCCACTCCAGCACCTCCCCCACTAAAGCCCCAGCCCCCCACACCCTTTCCCACTAAAACCTCGGCCCCCCACCTCCCTCCCACTAAAGCCCCGGACACCCCGCATATCCGCCCCCTCCCGTGTTGTAGTAACTTGGCTAGCAGAAAAAAACTAAAAAGACTTAAGATTTCTCCCAAATCGCATTCCGACTCCTGCTGCTGGGCATTGCCCCACTTCCGCTGCTCTGGTTGGATTACAGGAAGAACATGCGCACTGCAATTCTTCCTGTAATTCAATTAGGGAGCAGTGGAAGTGGAGCCATGCCCAGCAGCAGGAGCAGGACAGCAGGATACCGATTTGGGAAGGAGGTAAGTCTCCCACCGCACGGGGGAGCTCTGCTCCGCTGCGTAGGTGGAGTATTTGCTGAACTTCGCCCTCCAAGCCGAGCGTAGAGTAGCATAAACTCCGTAAACTCTGCCCAGGGAGCGGAGTTTACCACCCAGAATTACCAACAAATGGACCAGTATAAGGAGGAATTAGAACAACAGGATGAAAGGTAAGACCAGGAAGAGGACATGGGGGACACGGGAGAGGGCCTGGAGGACTCGGAAGACCAGAAAGAGGAACTGACTAGGACCACCAGGAGAACTAGAAATACAAATATCCAGTCCACCTGAAGGACCAGGAGGAGTAGATGAAACAGGAGGATGAAGAGGTAGACCAGGAAAAATGGGTATGGGAGGGGATGTAGAGTAGGTGAGGATGGCAAGAGAATACCAGGCCAAAAGGAGGACCAGATGATAAGAAAGCTCAGGAGTAAAGGGAAAGGTGAAGAAAGGCCAGAAAAAGAACAACTAGCAATTGCAATTCAAGAAGCACTGGGAGCACCAGCAGAACCAGTACATGATCTCCAGGAGGACCAGATCCAGGATGCTGAAGGGGAGCATAATATGGTGCAGGAGGAATAGGAGAGCCATCTAGAATGCAAAGAACACATTGAAAAGAACCACCAAGCACCAGGACCTGGATCACCAGGAGGAAGACAACAACCATCAAAAGTGAATCTAGGACACATTCATTAATACAATTCTCTGGTTAGAGACTTGGGGCCTGATGTACGACCATTGAATTTTGCAACTCACAATTTGCGACAAATAGCCTTTCGCAATTTGTGAGTCACAAAAATTAATGTACGTACCCAACTGTCCCCCAAATTGCGACTGGCAAATGACTTGTATCGCAATTTAGCTGGGAGGCAAATTGCGACTCGCTAAGCGCACGCAGATAGCATCTGCGGTGGAACAGACAGTTTAGCGTCCGTAAATAGCAAACGCGGCTGACAAGGGCATTTTGCATGCGCAAATAGCGAGGGCGAATAAAAAAAAAACACTTCCTGGGAGAGCAGAAGGACCCCAAACCAGGAAGTGGTGTCCCTGGAGAATCCTGAACAAAATTGACAGCACATGGCAAGGCGCAGCAGCAGAGTCTAACACTGCAAGCCAGCCAAGCACAGTAAAGCAAGATGTCCAGCAAGTCCAGTGAGAAGGAGGGGAAAAAGAGGATGCACAAACTCACATTCTCTGAGAAGGAACTGGACATATTGACTGAAGAATGCTACAACAACCACGAGCAGCTGTTCGGGAGGTCATCACATACTGTACCAGAAGCAGAGAAAAGGCAAATCTGGTGAGATATTCAGCTGAGTATAAATGCCCTTGGTGTGGCTGAACGGTCCCTGGACAAAATTGAGAAAAGGTGGTACGACCGCACTCCAGGGCCAAGGAGAGGGTGGCAGCACGGCTGCGTGAAGCACAAGGAACAGGAGGAGGCCCGTCCAATGACCTGGAAGCTTCTGCAGCAGAGGCAATGGTGGAATGCACCCTTGAGAGAGAGGCAGTAGTGGGATTTGGGACCATCGACACATCTCAACCTCCACCACCCCAGATAAGTGTAAAATGTGTGCAACAATTTGTCAAACAAATGCCAGCTCCCCACATGCATGCCCCACACCCAGACCCAACTGCACCTAAATGCTCCATCTCCATCTACATGCTCCAAAAGTCACAGTTAGTGCATTATGAGAATTATAGTAAGTGACATTAAAAGTGCAGTCAGGGACTGACATGAGTTGTGAACATAGTACCAATACTAAGATAATGACTCAGAACATTTTCCTTATTTCCCCTTTTGTAACATAGATACACCTCTGGGAGAAGAGCCAAGGGGAAATGTGACAGATGCACAGTAGGTGCAGGTCCAGATGGAGGAAGATCAGGGATTTGTCCACATGTCCTGGGAAGTGCTCCAGCGCATGACACACCAGCAACACAGCAGCAAGCACCATACCCTCGAACTCTGAGCATGGGGTCCGGGTTCAGCATCCAACACAGCAGTCAAGAAGGTGGCTTCAAGCTCGGATGCACACTCCACACACACCAGAGCAGGTACTCAGTAGGCGTTTGGTGGCCTGGGGCAATCCATGTTGAAGGTTCAGCGCCTGCAACAAAAACAGATCAGGCTAATCAATTCAAAGTTGAACCAGGCGTTCCTTAACATCACCCAACAAATGGCTGACAACCAGGTCCGCATTGAGAGGAAATTTGATGCTCTTACAGGGGCTATTGGGCCACTGTGCTCCGAGTTAAAAGAGGAGAGAGTGCAGCAGAGGAGAATGGAGCGCAGCAGGGCACACAGAATGCACTCCATGACCAGAGCAATTGGCAGGCTGGCAAAAACGCAACACACCATGCGCACCCTGGTTCTGCAGATAGAAATGGGACACTACAGTGGTGACATTTTAGGGAGGCTGCAACAAATTACAGCTGCAGTTGAGGCAATCTAGACTAACATGGATGCTACTGGAGGAGCCACAGAGACAGCTGACAGCGAGGTGTCCACTGCAGCAGTGTCTATACTGCAGATACACCTATGCAGCGGCGAAGCAGCAGTTGACAGCCAATAATCCCACATGCCAAATCCCCACATGCTGGACGTAGAGACAAAAAATGATTTGTTGTGTAGTAAAGCGGCTGTTCTCTTTTTCTGAGTGGTGCAGTAACCACATTATATTTCTACTTTCATTTGGTTATGTGAATTGAGCTGGACAGGTTGTCCAGAATTGTCCATTGACATGCCCTTCAAATAAAGGGAAATTTAATTTTTCATATTAACTTTTTGTGGTGTCATTTGTTGTGTGGAGACTGTGAATGGTAATGACGTACCTTGAAAAATAATGTCTGGGTATGTGGTCCCTGCGCCTTCTCCCCTCTGCTGATGACCTTCCCTCATTTGGCTGTTGTGGTAGTGGGCCAGGGTCTTCATCTCCTGAGTGTGAATCAGACACCCCCATGGGCAAGCCATGCCTGCAGGAAATGTTGTGGAGTATGGCACAGGTTGCCACAATTTTGCAAACTGTCTCAGGCACATTCTGCAAGGCCCTGCCACTTTTGTGAAGACACCGGGATCGTGATTTTAGGATGCCAAATGTGCGCTCGATGACTGACCTGGTGCGTCTATGTGCCCTGTTGTACCACCTTTCAGGTGCGTTGATGGGAGACAGGTACGGTGTGAGGGTCCATGTACACAGGGCATACGCACTGTCACCTAGGGGGAAGATTCATGATGGTGAGACAACATGCAAACTGACATTTAAGTGCAAATACATTTCAGTGTGGGCATGGAGATTCAGTACCTAGGAGGTATCCTTCATCAAAGTCACCTTTTTCTAATTTCTGGTATATGCCAATGTGTCTGGAGATGTATGAGTCATGAGTGCTTTCAGGATATTTGGCAATAATGTCTGTGATGATGTTGTTTGCATCACAGACAACTTGGATGTTGAGGGAATGTGTGCTTTTCCTATTACGGGATATGTATTCTATGCGTGAGGGGGGACACATGGGCATATGGGTCCGATCTATGCACCCTACGACCTGTGGAAATCTTGCTATTCTATAAAATTGCATTTGTATTTTCAAGTTCCTCATCATTCCTGGGCAGGTAGATGTGTTGATAGATGTGGTGTAGCATGGCATCTAGAAAATTGTGGAAGAAATGCTGCGACACACCTCCGGACACTGCAATGACATCTTGGAAGCCACCAGTGGCCAATAGGTGGAGGGAGCACAACACCTGCACATGTGTGGGGATTGCATTGCTGTGCATGGTTCTGTTTTCCAATTGTGACTACAAGGTGTCTATGAGGTCTAGGATGACAGTGCTGCTCAGCCTGTACTGGTCATAAATCTCTTCATTTGTCTTCTCAAACAATATCAGCCTCTCCTGTCTCCGCCTCCTCTGCTGAGCAGCCAGTATCTGCATTCTCCTAGCTATCATGTACAGGGCAGCCATTTTGCAAAGATTTCAGATGCATTCTGGGCCTATTTTTATAGGTTGGGCCTGTTTACCACTTGGTTCTGATTTGTGGTAATTTACATGTGCAAATGGGCCAATTTGCGAGTTTTTGCTATTTGCGACTGCTCTGTACATTGTGATTTGCAACTTGCAAATTGCAAGTCGCTATTGTCTGAACACAAAAACCGGTCGCAATTTTTGCGAGTCTGTATTCAATTGCATTGTAATTTTGGGATTTGCGAGTGCCTTTCGTATGTTGCACACAGCCATTTTCGCATACGCAAATCGGTTTGCGACCGATTTTGCAGTCGCTAAATGGTTGTACATTTGGCCCTATAACGCATGTTAGTCCCTCTTTAAATACCCTCATCTTCCTCAGCTCACTTAAAGCACTATGTAAACTTGTTTCCATTTCCTCAGGAACAAGAGCTTTAAAACAGGCAGTGGCTATGCTAACGGGGAATGTCTTTAGCAGGTGAGTGGTGATCTGCTGGATTTGCCAATGCTTGTTTGCCAGCAATATTATTTCCAATATTGTTGCAACTATTCAATTCGTTTGGAGATTCCTCTTTTTGAAAGTTCTTGCTGCTGGCAAATACTTCATAATAATTTCCCTGATATTGGACAACCGATGGCTGGAAAATGGCTGGACTAAAATTTGCCAAGCTAGCATAAGGCAATTAAGCACTAAGGGTCATATTTATGGCCAAGTCACGCAGTCCACCACAGCAAGTCATAGCTGCGCTGCAATGCATGACAGGGAAGGGGCAGGAATGTGCGATATTGAAGGCAATATGGTGCATTCCTGCCTTTTACTTTGTACTGGGGCCCTTTTGGATGCCTAGCGCCAAGGAAGGTATCCTTACACTATGGTGCAAGGGTGCCTGAATTGAAAGCAAGATTGTTTTTGTGATAGAAGGGACACCTTCTTACACAAAAACAATCCTCCAAGGCTTTTTCCTCTTTCTATGTGTGCAGCATAATGCAGCACACATAGAAAGATTAAATAACAGGACGAAATAAACATATTTCTACTCTGTACACCTCTCCTGGGGAGGCGTAGGTTTTTGGGTAATTCCTAGGTCTATCACTGCTAGTAAATCTGAGAATGCGACAAAATCCATGGATGTTGTGTTAGAACATCCACCCAACCCCTATGGAAATGCCTCCCTGGCGCAGAGTAATGCAACACAGCGATTTGCGCTGCGTTGCATTACTTGAGATTTGTGAAGCCAATCAGGGCCACGCAAGGTGGCCTAGCACAGCTTCATAAATCAATTTTTTTTATTTCCGGCCCTCTTGCGCCACGTCGCGTGGTGCAAGAGAGACGCAAAGGTGCTCGCAAATATGCCCCTATGTATCTGCTAAATCTGTTGCACCGTTTTTGAGTAATTCGCAAAAACAAGTCTCTTTTGCAGGTTTCTATAAAAAAACAATAAACTTACATGGTCTTCCAATAGTTTTGCCTTTCTAACGTTTCTGAAGTAAATTTGGCACTAACATTGTATGTAGGAGACTAAGGGGGATATTTACAAGAACGTGTGATAATTACCGCAAGAGTAGTGTAACGCAACTTTCAATAGGGCAGCCTATCACGGGAAAATAACCCCGTGCTAACGTGGAATTTACAACAAGGCGGTACCATGCGATAGTCACCAGATAACCCGCCAAATCTCTGCGTGAAAATCAATGCCACGCCGCATAAATGCGATATTCGAATGCAAACAAACATGCGATGAGGACAACCGTGGTACAAAAAGTAGCAAAAACCTGCCACAGACCTGCAAATCCCACGTGTCTGGCAGAACAATGCCCCAGAAAAAGCACACCAAAAACAATCCAAAGCGCGTAGCAACATGGATGCACCCTGACACAGAGCAGGGGCAAACTCAAACCCCATAACCCCAACGGACTACCAGCAAGGAACAACGGGGTCATGGAAGGCCAAGGAGAAGAGGGAGAGGAAGACGGGGTGCAGACCGCAGGAAAACAAGACCAGCGTCACAAAGGTGACAGAACACTACCAAAAACTGACCCACTAGCAGACCGCATGGATTGCAGTCGGAGTGCCCAGGAGGCCAATCCAGGATGCCAATAGGCGTCGGCATGACGTGACTAAACCAGGCACAAACCCGCTGCCAACATGAAGGCAGCAACGGCGACATGAGGTGGCAGTCCAATGCCACCTGAGGAGCTGAAGGAAACCCAGGCCACAGTCATCAGTGAGGAGACGGTGCAAGGAGTAGGGAGTACGGACACAGCTCGAGAGGATCTGACACAACATCAACAGGGAGTGCAACGAACAGCGACTGGGGGGACGGGGGAGATGGGCACAATGGCACACATGCACAACGAGGTGTAGCACACTGCACACCCACAATCACCCAGGTCCATGGGCCCGATCCCCTTGGCACACTGCAGCACACATACATAGCACGAACAGCACACCCACATTGACAACAACGAAGAACAACGCGCATAGCCGACACTGCAGAATAGAGGACACAACTGGCTCTGCACATGCACAGAAACATGCCTACTACAGCTGACGGAGCCGGAAACTGTGAAATGGAAAAGTACGCATACAACATCACATCCGTCATGTAGACCAAATGTACACTGCCCGCAGAAGAATCCAGCACCCCCAAACAGTCACAATGTACATTGCCATACAGTCTGCATGCAAACCTGCACAATGCGCCAACATACATGTCAACGCAAAGTCAATACGCATCTCCCCTTCACAACGCAGGGGGCACACAACACCTTCAGCAGAGCACAGACTACAACACATCAGTGATGCCAGAGATGACCACCACACCGTCGACACCGACACCCTACAACAGCACATGGATATCCCACCAACCCCCCACTAGGTCCCAGACAGCCAAGCTGCTCAGAGGAGAACACCCAGCCTGCAACAGACCACACAGCAGGAAGCACCTGCAAGCACAGCTGGCCCACGACACTTCACCCACCCACACATCGCACCCCAATGCCATGTTCCTGCACGCCAGAAAGGAGGTGGCCCAACAGGTGTGGGCAGGGGCCAAACCCATGGAATGCGAACCAGGACACATACGTAGGTGTCTATCACCCTTCAGGGGTCACCAACACCCCACTAAGGAGACCCACACTGCCACAGGTACACATGCAGTTGCACATTCACAGTACAGAACCCCAGGCAGGGGCGCTCAAATTGCAGTCAAACACCCATGTTGGCTCTGCATACGATGGCCCTGGCCACTTTTCTTATGAATTGAGTGGGTGATGACAAAGCTACATGTCCAAGCTCCAACCCACTGCCTTCGGTGACATGTCTGCATCCGATGTACACAGCACAGCGTAATGTCCTAGGGCCCAGGTGCATACAACAATACCACAGAGACACACGTAGATATGTCGAACTGGCTACGGGCACATGCGCCCAGCCCCTTTAATGGCAGGGCCACATGTACAGTGACGCCTGTGCTGGATGTGTGTGGGGTGAGTGTAAGCCAGTCCACACGGAATGCTTGGTGCTGGCAACAACTTGAACATTGGACTCCAGTGCAACGGAAACATAAAACACATGCATAGCAGAGTCAACTGCACAGCAACATGGTGGGAGCCCGGAGTAAGGACAGAGGACCCCCAATGTTCAGTCAGGAGGTTCCCTGAGTTGCAGTGCACTGAGGTAGGGGCACTAGAGATGAGCGCGCTCATGTGAAGGAATTGCTAGGATTGTGTCCCTTCGGGTTAGTCCTGATGCAGATGCAGTGGGGTGTGTTACACCTGCATCAACTTCCTCATCAACGTGCCAGGTCTCCTACACTGCCTGAGGTGACTGTTGAGTCCGCAGTCCACAGCGCAATACCCAGTAATGGTTCCGGGTGTGTGGCTCGACTACCACCTCCAGTCTGCATTCCTGCCTTGAGGATGTTGCCTCCTGCCCTCCCATTGTCTGTGCCATCTCCCGTATGCACACTTGACACATCTTCCCCATCATATTCCCAGGTCTTCCACACTGCATGAGGTGACATAGCTGCACAACATCTCCACAGCACTAGACACAATCACTAACGGACAATGGCTTGCGGTGCTCTGGCACCTGGAGTGCTGAGCAGGGTATCAGGCCGATGATGGCATCCATGACAGGTCTGAGCAACTCCGTAGGTCTATCAGGACCACCGTATCAACTCTGGCAGATGGTGGTTGGAGTTGGTCCCTGCGGTGGTGGCATGTGCCTCCTGCGGTGACGCGACGTCCGGGCCGGTCAGGACCCAAATCTTTGTGTGGGCCCTGGTGGCCCGCAGTTGAGGCCGGAGGCTGTGGACAGCGCAGGGCCATAGACACATGGCGTTTATGACTCCAAGGCCAATGCTTCAGGGGCCATCCAATATCTCAGAAGAAAGGGTCCCGGACCTGACCAGCACAGAGTTAATGTCCCGGATGCACAGCGGCCAGCACAGGCACACAGCCACGGGACGGTGACTTGCGGTGCAGTCAGATGGGCCGTGTGACCTGAGCGGATCACCATCATCAATTTCCGAGGTGTATGTTGCTGGGGGTAACGGGGGTCAGTGGAAGGTGTCCTCCAGGGCATGACGCCGAAAGGTTAGATTTTATCTGGAAGCAACAAATGGAGGAGCGGAATGTGACAGCCTTGTTGCCACCACCAATTAGGTATCAGCTACATGAGGATGAAAACTGCCCCCTAGGCCATAGACTCAGACCCCACCAAAGTTCGACCAGAGAGTGTCCATGATTGTCAGGGAACAGACTTAGTGGCAACGGGGCTGAGAGGGGATGCTGTCTGCGATGATGCCGGTACGCTGATATGAACTCAGCCATTGCAAAATGAAGAGTCTGTGACCCACTGGACCGCAGTGTAGGGCGGAGGCAGCGGTCAGCAGTGGCCCACAGCCACGTGTCGTTGACTGGCGAGGCACAGAGTTAGTGACACAAGGGCATTTGTCGGTAGTGTTCGATCACCTCCGTAACGATGATCTTGTACCCTCCATACTGCAACGCGGCATCCTCTTATGCCTCGGCGTGCGTGCGATGACATGTATTCTGCCTTCTGAACAACCGATGTTCAGTTCCAAATCTGTGACCTACCTGACCGTGATGTAGGCCGGAAGCAGCGGTCAGCACGGCCCCTTCACCGAGTGTCGCCGGCATAGGTTGAATGGCCTCACTGGCCTGCGTAGTTCAGGTTCAGTGGCACCACGTGTTGGGACACCTCCATGTATGTGACACAGGTTTCGTCCGGACTGAACCGCATCTTCCTCTTACTCCTCTCCGTGCGACCACTGGTGTGGACTCTGCCATTCGTGCTTTGCGCCTAGATGCAGGATGTGGGACCTACTGGTCCACAGGGTAGTCCTGGTCCCTAATCCACATGTCGCCGGCTGGCGTTGAACAGGGTTAGTGGCACCACATGTGGCCGGCTGGCGTTGAACAGGGTTAGTGACACCACGTGTCGCAAGAAGGCCATATGGAACTATGCCTCACTGATCGAAGGGAGTCTAGTGTTGTTGCCGGTGGCCCAGATTTGGGTTCACTGCCATTAATGACTCAGGATACAGTTTCACACATGGGACCTACTGGGCCATGGAGTAGGCCTGAGGCGGCAGTAGAGTACGTCAATGAAAAAGGACTAAAGTGGGCCCGTGTTGTGGAGGCCGTGATGGTCTGAGGAGGCCGCCAAGGTCGCGGGACTCGGGCCCGGAGCTTGCGCCGGAACGTTGTGGGCCCTCCTTGACACATGCCGGTGTCGGCAGGTGATCAGTGAGGCTTGGCTGCGCAGGGGCAGGCCTGACGGGTTCGTGGTCTGGCAGGCGCACAGCATCGCAGGCAACTCCGCTCTAGAGGACGGCGTCACCTTCGTGGTGGGGTGAGAGGCGCCACCCTGGCAGAGACGTTGGGCTTTCCGGAAGAGGACCACGCCCAGGGTTACCTGCTTCTTATTCACACCCCTACGCTGGCGTGGCGTACGCCGGGCCATCCCAGTCCGATCACGCTTAGGGAGGGCGTAACAGGCAAGATTTCCGCGAGGTCCCTCACTGGCTGTAGTGACATGGTTGTGTCCACTGTCCACTACACTCCATACACCAGAGGTGTACGTCACCATGGATATGGGTAGGTGCTGCATACTGCGGTCTGTCCAGCTCATCTCCGCCACTCTTGGCATTGTGTACTTTTCCAATCATGGTACTACTGCATCCTTCACACATGCCTGTTTGCCACCTCTACCCACATTCGGCTGTTGTGGGCCTGAAGTGCCATGCCGTTGACGGCTCATCTTCACGGCTGGGCCAGGCAACCATTGTGCATGTTGTTGTGCATGTTGGTTGTGATTTTGTGAAGTGCGCATTGCCAGAGATGTGATTTGCATGGTTGTGGAGTTGAGGTGAGTGGGGTGTTCATTTGGAACTTGCCAAGGGGCTGTGCATTTCCATTGTTGCCATCCTGGGCACGCTGGTTGGTGATGGACGGTCGGAGGATGAAGGAATCATGCACACTCGCTGTGTATTTGAAGGCGACATTGTTGGAGGTTCCACGGTGTTCTGTTGTTGCCTGCACATTGGGGTGGGACGTGTGCTTTCTGTTGCGGTGATTTTGTGCTGTGTTACCAGGGGGCACAGGTGGGACATGTGTGCTGTGGATTGCCCCCAACACGTGCATCCTGCTATGGCGTATGATCCTTGCTTGGTCTCCAACGTGACCTGCACATTGTGTTGGACGTATGGGGACTGGGGTACCAGGGTGATGGTGATGTCCAGGACAGGAATGAGGGACTTGTATGTGGCAGGCAGTGAAACTCCTCCGACTCTGGCGGGTGTTGGTTGGGGGGTACCATGGGCCAACAGGTACAGCCCAGCCAGCAGCCTTGTGTGGGGTGGGATGTTGGTTGTCCGCTGTGTTGGTGCAGTAGGCCTGTTGGGCGGTGATGGTCGGGATGCTTGTCCCTTTCAGCCTGTGGTGGACGGTGACATTGTCAGGGGTTGGGTCTGTGAGGCTGGTACGCTTCCTGGGGGTCCGCTGTCTTTGTCTGCGCTGCGTCTGTGGTGGTCCGGGGGAGGTGCGGGGGGGGTGTTCCGGGAGTGGGTTGTGGTCCTGGGGTGGTGTGGGTGGGTGTTTTGGCCCTCTTGGGTGTCCGGGCCGCATGATTGGTGGCTCCATGGCATCTGCTGCCCTTCCGATGTGGCCCTGGGCTGGTCTCCCTTTTGTGGTGCAAGCTGCCGTCCGACTTTACACCAGGTCAGAGTAGGTGTAGATTTCCTGGTGCTAACGCGCCTTATCGCCTGTTTTGTGTTTTTATCGCAGTTCTGTCTGGTTGTTGAGAATGTTGAGGTGTGATGTTGTCGCGGCATTTTGGCACAGGAACGCCCACTCTGCATCTCATTAGCGATAGTTGCGGGGGGCCTCTGTGGTGATGTTTTTTGCAGCTGCTATCGTGGGTAAACTGGTGCTGTTGGTTGTTTACACAAGCTTGTGAATGGGGAGGTATTTTTATCACGACTTTGGCTGCGATAAAGTGACGTTATTTCGGCGATAGTTTCTTGTGAATATGCCCCAAAACAACTTCTTCAAAGGTTTGGTGCATATTGGTTGATGGGAACAAAGTTAAAAGTGATCAAAATAGTGACTCTCAATAGAACTTAACTCTGAACCATAACTAATGAGGCGAAATGCCAACTCTGTAATGGGCTGACTGCGAGGTACCCACTTTAGGACGCATGGCAATACCAGATCTGGAATTACCATTTCAGGTAAGTCCCTTCACCTCTGTACCCAGCAAATACGCCTTTTCAACCCTGAAAAGCGGAATAACATGCACGTCCGAACTCCTGTCGCTTCTACTCACCAAATGGCACCTGCTTTCATTCAGCAAGTGAAATGTGTGAGCGAAATTGAAGGAATTACTGGGTACAAGTCTGCACGCGATAAATTCTTAACTGTGCGGGCTGGTATCTCCACTCTGCAAACGTCCCTGTAAAATCGTCAAAGTATCGCCATGTCCTAACTCCAGATGCTTACAACGCCTTGTGTGTGTCATAACCAACAAGATCAGATCATTGTGTGAGCCGTGCTCTGTTTGTGGCTTATCCAATCTGTTTTTCCCAGCCAAAAAAGATAGTCTATTGTGCAGCTGTGTAAATGCCCAGCTCAGGTTTACAATTATGTAAGTTGTTTGTACATCTTGATGTGAGGTCTCACACTGGAGCCCTAGGAAGAGAACAGCAAAATGCTGTTTTATGTTACCACTCTACTCATTATCAAGCCACCTTTTTCAAAACACAGCTGGCTGACGTTCTTGCCCAATTCCTTCACACACAGGCAAACAAAACATTATGCTCTGCTCTTGATTATAGACCACATTACAGGCTGACATTGGTCTCCAGAGATTAACACTTTTGAGACAAATCTATTTAAAAACATTTTTGGGGATTTGGTTCAAATTACTCACGTTGCTGAAGGGAGCAGGTATAAATTAAATTTTCACATTTTACATCAGCAGAAAAAAACAAACTTTTCAGAATAAAAAAAATAATTTTGGGATGAAAGGTGAGTTAATATTGTCATTCAGATTATTCAGCGGTGCGAGCCACAGCCAGAGCAAGAGAGATCTGTTTTGAAAGCTAAGAAGGAAAAAAGAGCAAATCTAAATTACTATTTCATCTTCTCGTGGGAAAAGCACTTGTTTTGGATCATTGCTGCATAAGGGGAAAAAGGTGCCCTGGTAGAGAACTGAATTGTATTTAGTCTGGCTTGACAGTGCGCCTGTCACCAGACCTTATGTAATCAATAGAAAAAGAGCTTTCATCAGCACTATTTTCTTGAGTACAGCATTTAATTGGGCGCACTATGTGCGCTTTCACTGATAAAGAGAGATCAGATGTATAGGTTCGATGTATTTATTATGAAACATTATGACAAAGACAGTAGACCTGATATGTTTTTTTTGTGAAAACATATGTTAAAAGCCAGTAGACATTTAAATGTTTATTGTTATTACACTGTGTTACAGCCTTAAACAGGTATTGTTTTAGATGCACTCTCATAGATTACTGTTGTAGGCAAGAGTTTTGTAGTGGTTACCCCATTTGCCCAACCGTGGGGGCAGAGAGAATTTGCATTTTTATGATCCTTGTTAACCCCTCTCAGAAGAAATTGTCCACTGTTTTACAAACTCTTTAATAGTGCACACATTTGCAATTTTATGCCTGTTTTTTACCTTGTAGGAAAGTTGAAGTGCAAGAGAGTAGACTGGAACTTTCCATGGTGACAAGGCAATGCTGAAGGCTTTAGGCCTGGTTAGTTCACTGTGAAAAGTTCTGTCTGATGTCACATGCCTAATCTGTTTATTATACAACCACTTAGTGGGCTTGACATATTTATGTGAAAACCACGTGATAAAACCAATAGGCCTCTTTGGGTGGATTGGTATTCCACTGTGTTACCAACAGATTCTGTTGCTCAAACTCTCACTACTTGTCACAACAGTCTAAGGGTTTTAGCTTTGAAACTCTCTGTCAAACCCTCAAGGTAGAAGATTTGCACTGTTAGAATCATTATAGGCCCCTAAAAGAGAAGTTGTATGCTGTTTTTACAACTGTCATTTTGTTCATATTTATAATTTGATGGCTGCCTTGTATCAAAACTTATACTCATTACAGCAGAGCGGTGCTGCCTCTGATGACAATCTAATTGTAAAGGTTTCAGATCTGATTTCTTCATTGAGAAAGCCTGTGTCCAATGCCATACGTTTAATCTGTTTATTATGAAGAGTTACGACTCACTTGCACTAAGTCTGACTTGCTTATTATAAGAATTGTAATATAAGAATTGGCCTTTAGGGGTGGATTTTTATTACACTTTGGTAAAACCTGTGGACATGTATAGTGTTAGACCTGGCATCTTTCGGGATGGTTTCACCTGACGTTTTTCTTCTGACCTCCTGTTTTTGACTCTGTGCTGAGCTTCAATTCTGCTGGTTTTAGGACTCTGGGCATTTTTCCACTGCTCACTAGTGCTAAAGTCAATGTGCTCTGTGTCTAAAATGTAATGGCATTTGATTTCTCCAATATTTAGAATATTTGATTTACTGATGAGTCCCTAGTACAGTGCACTACATGTGCCGAAGGCCTGTAAATCAAATGCTACTAGGGGGCCTGCAGTGGAGATTGTGCCACCCACATAAGTAGCTTTTCAAACCTGTCTCAGGTCTGCCACTGCAGAGCCTGTGTGTGCAGTTCTAACTGTCATGTCGACCTGGCAAGTTCACCTACTACCAGGCCAAAACCTTCCCTTTTACTTTATGTAATGCACCCCTAAGGTAGGCCCTAGGAAGCCCCATGGGCAGGGTGCAGCGTATTTAAAAGGTAGAACATGTACTTTTGAGTTTTACATGTCTTGGTAGTGAAAAAGTGCTAAATTCTTTTTCACTACAGCAAGGCCTATCTCTCCCATAGTTTAGCTTTGGAACTGCCTTATAATACTTTACAAGTGTAACTTCCAATAGGGAGCAGACAGAAAATTGGAGTTTGGTGTCTCTGGACTCACAATTTAAAAACACATATTTAGTGAAGTTGGTTTTTAAATTGCAGGTCTGAAATTGCCACTTTCAAAAAAAATTATATGGAAAAATGGGCAAACCCTTGTGGGCTTGGGTAGATAAGTCTCGGGTAATGGAGCCAACAAGAGATATATTTTTAAAGATATGTTTAAATGAAGTTAATAGTTAGTTCCTAGATGTTTATTCATGACATCCAAAATCAATGAAAGACACACTTATCTGTATAAATTCAAAGGAGAAAGAATAACGCAATATAACCAGGTGTATTTCTTAATTTATTATATTGAATTCAGACATTGAAAGTCACAATAGGGGTTCAAAAGTAAGCAGGTACTTCAAATGCATTGATAACAGAACTGAAGGTTCTAGACATTTAGGTTTCACTAGTCATCAATGCACAAATTCCCATATCCAAAAACAAACAGTATGGAGACTGTGCTAAGCATAGTAACAAAGTGTACCAGGTTCAATCTTAACAAAAATTAAAAAGAAAATGGGTTAGGGCATCGACGTTTCATCCTACGAAACCTTCATCAGGACAAGATGTTTTCTGTTATGATCCAAGACCCCTAGGTGCAGGAATCAAAATAATTAATTCTGGAGAAGAAATCCACTGTTGAATTGCAGAATTAATTGCCTTAAATAGAACACACAATAGAATACGTCTTGATGAATTTGTAAATGCAATGGCTGCAATCACACTCTGCAGTTCCATATGCTTTCCAGTCCGAATTGGAAACCGGCTTATAGATACATATACCAAACCATAATTCTAAAAAAAACACTTTACTTCATAACAGGAAACAGTACACCCAACTATCAAATAACAGGCTCGCCAACACTACATTCTGCCTGTACACTTGGGAAAAATGCCAGCTTAGAAACAAAACAGAACACAGATCCAGATACACAGTGCTCTGTTCCCATTCATGAAAGAGGTTTTTAGATACTGCCTTGCTACCTACCAACTGTATCTGTGTATATTCACATAATTCAAGTCACTTCTTTTCTCATAAACATAGTCCTAGGCAAAGACAGTTTCATGATTTAATGTTTCGGTCCTTTCAGTTCAAAAGAATTACTTACTAACAAATATCAAAATTCACTAATTAAAAGCAAATTCAATCTCCCCAAAAATATGTGAGGATGTATTGAATAGATGCAGAGGACACTCTATTTCTTCCTCTCAATTTAGGGGTGTTCTATAATGTGATCTGTCATTCTGATTTCGGTAATGTTTTCAGCATGTCATATTTTGTTGAGATATTTTAAGTCATACATGTATGTGAAAGTTGCAACAAATTAACTCATGGCTGCCTTCCAAAGAATCAAATTTGTCTTTAGAGTGAGGAGCAATATGATTTCGAATTAAGCATGTGTGAAGTGGTGCAGTATGTGATATAAATCTGTGTGTATTATTTTACATGGTTTCACATAGTTGTTGACTACTAACGTCTAGAGAATGTTGCTGCTGAAATAGAAAAAATCCTGATCCCAATGTTCAGTACTTTCTAGAGAGTAAATTGAACAACAACGGTGTGCAGGAAGTTGGATCAGATGTACTAAGAATCAAGGAAAATCTATCCAGAGAACATCCTATTGTTGATGGAACCTCTTATTCTCCACTCAATGTTTGTCCAGCAGAAACCTTTTAAGTGATACTGCTGATACTAACAGTCATCCTCATTAAGTCAAATGGTAATTTCTCTTCAACTTCAGGGACAGCCCCTTCCTGTAAGAAACAAAAAACGGTAAAACTTGTTTTAAGGCTGCAGTAGACCAACTCAATTTGTCTTTTTAGTATAGGCCAGTCTTCAAACTCATATTTCTGTCCAACATATCTGAACAGGTAGTGAGGGGCTAGTGTCTGATCATACATTGGAACTAATAGAATACTGGATTATCAGCATTCAAGTTTTTTTTAGCAGATAATAGCTTAGTACAGTATTTAAAGACCATCGCTATCTGAAGTCAAATAAGGGTGGTATTGGACTGTGATCTTATTAGACATATAAGAAACCCTTGCAATCACCTAACATGGTATTGGATAGTGGAATTATATAATGTGTGTTGCAGGATTTGATGCTTGCATGAACAGACTGACTCTGTTGGAGAAAACACAATCAGTGTTTTATGACTGTCACACATAAATGGATATCTTTTGTGATTAAAACATGGAACATTCTTTTCAGAACTATGCTGATATTACAAACCTTATAGAAATTGTTTGTTTGACTCCTGCAAAAAAGGCCAATTTCTTAGAAATTTATTTTTGTATGTTCCTGAAGTATTTAAAATGAACCCAGCTCAAAAACAGAGATTATGTCGACAGCAAACCTGAGAAAAAGCTAGTGTGTCTCAGCAGAAGGGAGGGGGAGACAGGTGGATTTGCATTGTAAAGAACAGCAATCTAAAGATCTGCAGGCATAGCAGTAGTACAGCACAGATTTCTGCCACCTACCCCCAATAGCTTTATGCCTCCATAATGTGCATTTCTGAGGCCGAAATGAAAGCCTTGTTAATATTGGTGAATGTGATGTCAATATACACCATAATATATGCACATGTATCACTGTCAATAACTGTAAATGCAATGTCGATGTACACCATGACAAATACATGCATTATAATGACAATGTCTGTAAATACGACATCCTTGACTGTCATGTTATATGTACACATAATAAGGAAATCGTATCATTGCTGTCGAATCCACCGGAGATGACTTCCCCATCAATCCAGAGTCAGAGATAAGTGGTCAGACAGACCCTGTGAACCAAGCCTACTGATTGATAGATCACAGGTGGGGTTACACTTACCACGAAGACAAACACGCGAACAGGGAAAACCCATATCGATCTCACAGATAGGCAGCTACACCACAAAAGGTCCAAGGAGATTGGCCAAAATAAAAAACGTTGGGCCGAAGATGCGCACGCTCCCTAAATACCAAAAAGTCATATGCCACATGAAGTTAGGCACACACAGCCAATCAGAACATAGCATGCACACTACATGCAGTGATCACACGCTCCCCATGCCGGACATCTGGAGCCATGCACACCAGCCCACAATAGGTCTCTACAAAGTCTGGAGCCACCTGTGCCCCCTTATCAGGTGGTAGAATGTATGTTTTATGACTAGGCCCGGATTTACGGGTTCTATAAGAATGTGTAATTTGTTTATTGAACTTCAAGAACTGTATATAATGTCGGCCAAAACCTCTGCACATCAAGACAGTTTTCAGACATGACTCTGTTGCTGCTCTCCCATCCGCTGCGTTTAATTAAACACCTCTTGTCTTTTTATTTTTTCAATGTAAATGCATATCCAAGCAACAGTCTTTCTTGAGGTATTGACTTCTTGTTGGCTCGTGGAACATGACTGAGGGTTGTGAAATAAGGAGCTCAGCGTGGATGCGGCAATTAGCTAACTGCAGACTGGAAGTGCTCTGAGGCCTATGGTTTCAAATCTGACTTCTTCAAGTGCCTCTCGAAAAGAGTCACTTAACACATCCTTCACTTATTTACTGATGCAAAGAAGGAGGGATGGCTAACATATACAGCTAACTGGCAAAGGAGACAGATTCTTGATCATTATAACTAGGGCTCCCGGTTTTATGGTATTTATTTTTCTGACATTTCCGTCTGTTTTTATCCGTATTTCTTTTTTGCCAACTGTATTTGTATTTATCCATTTTTATTAAGGACTTTGTGAAAAAATAAAGCTGAAACTGGTATATTTTCAGATTTATTTAACCAATAAATATGCAGTTGTGCTTGAATGCCTGCCAGATTTCAGTATTATGAACACCCGCAGGAGATAAATCAATGCACTTATACGAAAATATGCACATTTCAGTATCAGCCTTTTGCATATCTACTGCTGTTTAAGACTTTTTACTAAAATTCTTTCTTTTTAACCCCCTTATCTATCAATCCACTCAGTTATTGTCCTGTCTGTCATGGCAGTGTACTTAGAATCACTCAAAAAGCACCCAATTTCCGTTTTTATCCACATTTAAAAATATATACAGACAACAAAATAAACGGTTTTCTGTCTGTATTTATCTGTAAAAATCCATAAAAACGGAAAACAGGGAGCCTTAATAATAACACATAAACATTGATAACAATATATGCTGTTGAAATAGAGGTCGGCATTCTCCAAAAGGGTGATGTTCATATTGATACAAGTAGCTAGTTATGTTTGATTTCAGAATTTTTTTTAATCAATACAACATTTTTAAAATTCAGACATCATACTGGAGGGAAATATTCCTATGATTTGGCTAAGAGGAATCTGAGCTTCTGCCCAAATCCGTAGCACTTCACCATCAGGTGTCAAAAACGTGGATGTCTGAATGGATCTTTTTTAAACAAATTTTATTTATATTTTCATCAGTACAAACAACCTTCGACAGGCTTGGCAGCATTGAAAGATATATGCTCATAATACAGTAAGATATTAATTATATATCACATTAAAAGCATAATGAATCTCTTACAGCAAGTATTTTATTTCCGGTCACCAGCCCACTCTCATGTGCACTCCCGCTCTCAACTGCTGCACAACAACTTATATTCGGCATCTCCTTTCCACCCCCCACCTCCCACCCCCGTCATGGTCATGCCCTGGCATGTCCTATCATCTATGGGAGGTGTAAGCACCCACAACCCGGTGGGCGTGGTACCATGAAGTCTGCAGGGGGGGTCTAAATGGATTACTACATTTACATGAAAAACTAGATTTCTACAGCTGTATTAAAATCTAGAAATTCTAGTAAAAAAATCTCTGAATACCTAAGTTTTCCACAAAGAGAGTGTAATCAATGATAATGGTTGCAATATTCTGCCTACATTTTGGCAATAATGCATACTTGGGTTTGAACCTGCTGGCTGAATTGCAATGCCTATAGAATACTGCTGCTTGGGTTTTACTTTACTAAGAGTGGAATGGCCACAAAATTCCAGATGTTTTTGGGCCTAACATGGTTCCCGGTTAGAGGACAGTTCCAGTAATACTTTCTCTGTATGGTTTATAGTGCTGCGAGACATACAGGTCCCATCTGTATTTAATAAGGACAAGACATGTGATCAGAATGCAAAACTGTGCTGTACATTCCTAACTACAGCCTAACTACAGATGCACCAAATTGGTCAGAGCCCTTTTTAGGTCGAGCATGCAGGCAGCATGCATGCGCTGTCGCTATGGTGACAATATTTTGTGCTTAAAAAAAATATAGCAAAAAAAACCTTTAAGCCCACCCATTACTTACCATTCGTTACCATCATATTCACTCTTCTTTGCTGTCTTCTAATTCGCCAGCTCTCTCAACACTTCACTCCCTGCATCACCTCCCGCTCTTTGTGTGTAGGATTGGGCAAGTACAGATTGATTAAACTTTTTTAGTGTCTCTCTGCTGCTCATGCTGTGTTCGAGTACTATTTCTTCTTTTCTTTTACATTTATTTTAGCGCAAACCCGAACCAACCCATTCTCTCTCGCTGCCTCCGTTGTGAGCGGCTTCACCGACCACCTGACTCTCTTTCCCTCCTGTCTACATGAAACCCCATCTCCATTATTTTCATCTACTTGCTAATTTTTTTTTTGCATTTTTATAGGGCTGGAACATGACCAAGTGTTTTTACACAAGCACCAGTAACAATACACAAGGTGACATTCATGTTTTTTAGGAACGGTATATTGAAATAGTCCCCCATACAAGGCAGACATTAAATAATGGATTGCCTCATAGATTAAGGTTCGGAGAAAATGGTTATTGGCACCGTTCCTGCACTCCATTATGTGTCCGTCCTCCTCAGCATTGCCTGTACCCCAACTCTCACCAGTAACTCCCTGAACCCCCCACCACCACTGGAGATCTTTGTTGCAGTAGAACCTAATTTCCCCTACTTGACCCACACAACCTCCATCTCACATTCCCCTGCTATCCTTTCAGAGCCCCTCTTGGCTCCAGAGAGAAACTCGCCTTCTTGGAAGACGTACCTCACTCTGCGCCAAGGGATGCAGGCACAACATTAGCGCAGAGCTAATGAAAGACGCAGAGATGGCTCAAGATGATGGAAACTGCTTCTCGAACAGCATAGCTAGAAACCATAATCTCAGGGGCGGCTGGTAGTCTTAGTCAGTGGTGAGGCAAGCAAAGAGCCCCTAGACCTTCCAAAACCCTAAGTTACACAACCCCTCCCTCCAAATGTCAAAAACAACCAACCCTTCCCCCCAAACGTCCCAAAAAAACAACCCTTGCACCAAAAAACCCTAAAAAACTTAAACACTACCTTAATGACTACACTTACATGCATTACACACAGGGCCGGACTGGCCATAGCGGGCACCGGGTGTTTTCCCGGTAGGCCGCTAGGGTGGGGGCCTGTTTTGGGCACCTGGGGGCCGTTTTTGTTGCCGGGGTCAGCAATATCAGCCCCCTGTAACAAAATCAGCTGAAACCGGCCCTCGCAAACTGCTCGGCTGCATGCCCCCTCACCCCAGGGGGGGCTGGTTTAGCAGTTTGCCAGGGCCGGTTTCTGTTCCCAGTCCGGCCCTGATTACACATTCCTAATAAATAAAATAAAGTAAACTTGTACTTACCCACGAGCTCCAAATCCATCTCCATGTTCCTCTGCAGTCTGTTACACAAAGGATAATCCCCTAACCAATCCAGATGCTGCTTTCATACTGCTAACCAGCATGAGAGCAGTGCCAGGATTGGATGGATCAGGCTAGCTAGATGCTCCTTCAGGCCCTGGAGGCCTTTGATTGGTCTCCACACAGCTATCTGAAACAGCTAGGTAGAGAGCTTCAAAGTGCGTAAGTCACTTTGGCAGATTCTCCATAGTGAAAAATACAATCTCAATGAAATCATGTCATTGCCATTTTATTTTTCACTTTTAGCGTGGCTCGCGGCGGGCGGTGGGGTGACGTTCTCCCGTCCTAATGAAGAAACTACTAAAACGGACTGTAAAGCTTCATCTCACTGTCAGCAGAGGAGAGCTCCCAGCACCCCGTTTTTATATAGTGCTTCAATCGCACCTCTTTGATCTCTAAGTGCTGTAAATATCACATCACATCAGACTGCAAGTCTTTCCTCACTACCCCCAGCAATACTAACGACAACCTGTTTTTATAAAGCACGTCATTTGTTCTGTAGGCGCTGCAAATAACAGGACATTACAGGATATCTCTTACTGCCAGCACCATGTCTAGAGTCCCAATAATAAAGATCCTTTTTTTAAAAAGTCCCTTAGACATCGTAACTGTGGTTCCCAGCCACTGCAGACAGCCAGTCCATCTACTAACAACACGGACTTCTCCTACTGCCCCTGTATTGTCGAGATCCCCCAGTAAAAATGATGATAGCTTGTTCTCTTAGATGACGCTTCGCACCGCACGTCGCACCTATCTCACTGCTGCGAACAGCAACTAGATAAATGATGCTTTGGGACCAATCCATGCCCGTCAGAGCACATGAGCTACCTGCAAAGACACCACACACTCCTCAAATAATCGGACAGAGCTCTCAAATATTCCAACCTTGGAAACTTTGCAAGCAAGAAGTGCAGGAACACACTGTCAACAAGAAACAGCTTTATGCTGTTTAATTGTGTTTTCACTGTACTGAAAGCTCCAACCCTTGCCACCCAAGAATTACAGTGAAAACAGAATGTGGAATACTCTAATTTTCATTGGGCTTACATTCCACTTGGAATAGAGTTATCAAACTTTCCAGATTTGCCGTAGCAGTCATAGTTTGTGGCCATCTGTCGCAGCCGATTTCACCATGTTGGTGAGTGCTGTCTTTTAAGTCATTCTGTGCCCCGGGTCGATGTGATATTGCAGTCATACTTCTATGTTTGGGAAATGTCACCATTTTGTTTTTCAAATAGCATCACCCTAACTTGGTAGCTTAAGTGATTTTGAATACAAATAAGACTACATGCTGAAGACTGGTCTCTCTCTAGGATGCTCAGCAAGCAGAATGATATATTGCCCTGTTTGAGCCTCAGCAGTGTGATATAGTCAACAGTCGATGAGAGTATATTTTTATGCTCTCCGTTTGCATTTACAATCTCATTGTTGATGTAAGTTGACCAGCATACATTTTGCTTACGTGTGAATCCGTGTATGCTTTGCCATCATCACTATAAAGGACTCTGTTGTCGACAATTATGTGGTCCGTGCTGTACAAAATCCCACAGTAAAACAAGAGTGCTGTGACTCCAAACACGAGCACTAGTGTTAAGTCCAAAATCAAGCACTGGCAAAGTCAAAAAGTCGGACATTCACTGCCAGCTTTTTGCACTGCCAAGGCTTGTTCTGCTCTTCTACCAAAAAACAAGCCCAATCCTGCGTAAAACAACGCCCAAACCCAAACCCAAACTAACATCCTACTAAAAATAAGCCCAAATGACGGTCGAAAGTGAAAATTGCTTAAAAGCCTAAAAAATATAACCACGAAGAGGGAGGCATGGCGAAAAAAGTACCCCCAATAAAACTCTGTAATTAGGAGGAGGTGGGAGGGAGGAAAACTATATTTAAATGTAATCAGCTACGGTGCCGAAACTACACACAGGCAAACAGAGACAGAGCAGGAAACAAAGAAATAAAGTAGTCCCCCAGAGAGCAGACAAAGAACTGCAGTGTGATGAGACAGTACTTAGTCCCTGCTGCATGGGAGGAACGGAAGAGAGAAAGGAGGGACAAAGAGGCAGGACTGACCACTGGCAAGCAAGGATTTTTGAGGGACACTGAAACAAACAAATCAAAAGCTGGGGGATAGCTTAACCCAACATAAGAAATTACAATAGGTCTCGAATGCTCGACCTAAAAATGATGGGAAGTGGTGCTGAAGGGTGTGTGGTGGCAGAGGAGGAGCTTCTTCCTAAAGGGCAAGTTCTGGGAACACTCTAACGGTGTCACATAGGCACAGAGCAGGAGCTAAATCTGGGGCAAATAGTATTTGTACCAAGTTTCACAATTGCCCATATGAGGGCAAATTCCTCTACCTCCAGTTTTGCACAGCAGGTCATAATTGCCCCTATAAAACAGTGTGCAAGCAGCAGTGGCTCCTCCGCAATGATTGAGGAGCATCGCCCCACTAGCTCAGAGCCAGCAGCTGAAAAATAAAACAATATTTTACTATTGTTTTATTTTTCAGCTATTTTTCAGCTGCTGATTTAGTATCTGCCAGGAGATACTAAATACTATGAAAGAATCACGAGAGACCCGACGGCCCGTCTTAAAAAGAAAATAAGTACATTGACCACTGAAGCATTAGATAGAGACTGGATTACCAAAAAAGAACATGAGTTTCTAAATCCTGATGTCCCTAGAATACCGTTGTTTTACTACATACCCAAGATACATAAAGGTAAAATACCACCACCTGGAAGACCTATAGTGTCCGGTATGGGGTCCCTGTTGGAACCCCTTTCCAAGTACACTGATTGGTTTCTTCGACCTCTGGTCACACGTATCAGCTCATATGTACAGGATACTAAACACCTACTCAATCTTCTTACAGATGTTACATACAATCCGGCATATAACATCATGGTTTGCCTGGATGTGGAAGCTTTATATAAGCATTCCACAAGAAGAAAGTACCCGTGTCATAGAAGACCTTCTGAAACAGGAGAAATGGATTTGGGATGCTCCAGTAAGCTGGATCATTACACTAATGTGGCTAGCACTCACTGAAAATGTCTTCAGTTTTAAAGACCAACTGTACATTCAGGTATATGGAACGTCGATGGGCAGCAAGTTTGCGGCCAGCATAGCGTGTCTGTATGTTGGCCAATTAGAAGAACAACACATTTGGCCACGTAACCCTTACTCAAATAACATCAGTAAGTGGTCATGGTACATCGACGATATCCTGATTATCTGGGATGGTGACGTAACCACCCAAGAAAATTTCCACATGTGGCTCAACCAGCTGAACCCACATCTGAAATTTACTATGTCTTTCAGCAATGAACAGGTCTCTTTCTTAGATGTTAAAATCAGGGGAAGTCAGCTCCCTTTACACCAAACCTACTGACAAGAATAGCCTGCTTCCCTTTGATGGCGCGCATCTCCGACCCCTACGAGAAAATTTACCAATTGGACAGTTCCTGCGTATTCGCAGGAACTGCGCAGATCTAAAAGACTACAAAACAGAAGCAGAGATTTTATCCAGAAAGCTAAAACAAAGGGCATACCGAAAAAAGATTATCGAAAAAGCAAAAAAGAGATAATCGAATACACCAAGAGAGGCTCTTCTCGAATCCCAAACTAAAGAAGAAAATAATAATTTAATATGTGTCACAACATATAATGCCTCTTCCAACTAAATCAAAAAAATTATCAATAAAAAGTGCTCGATCTTGACTTCAAACAAACTTACGTTCGAAAAACCTGTGTTCTCGTTTCGTAGAAATAGGAGTCTTAGAGACACACTGATACACACTAACTTCCAAAGTCCCAAAATAACCCACCAAGCTACATTCTGGAACAACCCACCTGTAAGGGGTCACTTCCCGTGTGGGTCTTGCGTAGCATGCCCCTTCGCAGAACACGCAAAAGAGATTGACCTTGGTATGCACCATGCGTGGGAACAACGGTCACATACCAATTGTAACAGTGAAAAAGTGTGTACCTTATCAAATGCCCATGCCAACTGATGTATATTGGCATGACAGGGAGAAAAATAAAGGTGAGCATAAGCGAACATAGGAGCACCATAAAAAGAGCAATCACAGCAACAAAACTGACATCTCATTATGTCAAAATGAAACATACCGATAAGGACATATAATGGACGGTAATCGAAAAGGTTAAAGGAGACAGTGACCTTACAAAAGTACTTCTGGAATGTGAACAACGATGGGTGTATAGACTTAAGACCCATACTTTCAGACTAAATGATTCCATACCATGGAACCAACTTAATAGGAAAAAATAATGAAAGTCCTGCACATCCTCTCCTGTAAAATAAAAAAGCCCCGAGGCGCTTTGAGTCCAGCAACTGGTCTTAGATATAAAGTGGCAAATATATATGTGAGACTATGGCTACATGCACGGTCTCTACCCTAACCAAAGTGTCTGTGAAACGAATTTTCACACTTAACGACTACCTCCCAGCAGTATCTGATGACTATCAGAAAAACCTGTTATACAGCAAGTTGAACTACGGCACGCGTGCATATGCAGAGTTGCGTAATCTACCACACACCTCCTAATATCGACGCCGATTATTTCCCCTATTTTTACCTCTACTGATGCTACTGATGCTACAATTCTAAAACAGATACCGGAGTCACATGGTTAATGTAGGGGTCTAATTTCTATTTTCCAATTCTCTACACAACCCGTTCTATATATACATATATAGATATACTCTATTAACGACCTTTAACTAAACACGCTTATGTAATATACGCTCCTTAGTCTTGATATCTACAACATTGATAACACTCGGCAACACATTAGTGTACTGGGGGCTAATACACTTTGGCGACATCCGGTCAAGAATTACAGAAACAATACAGTTGACTACAACTCCCATCTCTCCCGGGGCCGATACGTGCAAACAACACCTGACCCCGGAAGTGGACGCGACTCACGACGCTGAATCAGCATGAACGTTTCCGGTCTTAAGCGGTTCCCTCCACTCTCTCTTGGCACAGAGCCGGCAGGACCCACACCAAAAAGGTTGACTACGGGGCAGGACCCCTGGAGGTGTGAGTAACTGCGATTATGTTGGCTGAATGGAGGTACGAGTGCAAGACTGCACTAAATAGAGGGTGTATTTTGCAAAATATTAACATGTTGTTTTCACTTTGGTTTTTTTCCCCTTTATTTATTTTTTTTGGTCTCATGCATTAACGTGACAAAATGCTGATGTTTACAACAATAATACAACAGAGTGTGACTATAGGGCTAGCCGTATTAAACGTGAGGTCCCACGTGGAGAATAACCTCTCCCACATTGGGGTAAGGGGTTTTTGATGAATGTCATGAATGCAAGAGTTACACGGCGAGTGATAACAACGGCTGCTGTTTGGGTTGAATGACACGGATGGCACACAGTGAATCACAAGCACGAGTATGTAGGTACTGACAGTATGCCGCAAGTTGCCGCCACCACACAAATTTTTTACTACATATTGGAGTGTGTTAAAAAGAAAAAAGAATGAAAGTTTGGTCTTACAAACACCAAATAGGTATGTCAGATGTTTCGCCTTTCACCCTCTTGCCAATTGACACAGTGGTAAATGGCACATACCACAACATGAATCGACAAATGTTAAAAGATTGATACACTATGTTTTTTTCTGTTTCTTATCTTTCCACAGATGGAGTGATTGAAAATATATATTAAAAAACCGTGACAATAGAAAAAGCAGCAGCTATCTGCCCTTATTATAAATAGTGTAGGGAAATTTCTTTATCACGATTTATTCCAGGGGGTATTTGCATCATCGTCTTGAAGAAAGTCCAGTACCCGTGAGGGACTCTAACGGACTGAAACATGTTGGTACTAGGGTCCTAGGACCATAATATCCCAAACAACCTATACATTTTTTCAAAATTGAAATATCCCAGACAGATCGAAGAATAAAGGGATACTTGTGTCTGTCTGTTATTTTTAATCTTTATTTCCCCTGACCAAAACACTTTTCTAAGAGCTCCCTGAAATATTGGTCAAACCCATCCTGACTTTTATGCATCAGGGTGACCCGATGATGAAGCATGACACCACTAGGGTGTGTGAAGGTATTTAGAACAAAAAGGACTTGCTTCTTTTCCCACTTCCCAGTGGTGTACTACCTATAGCTTCATTTAGGGACTTTCCATTTCTGTTTTGATCGGAATCCATCTAGTGAAATACAATTTAGGTATCAGAGGAGTACTTAGTGTGATTTAAAAATACTGTAGATATACAACCTGAATTGACAAGCAATAATACACTAGGCTCATGCATGGTATCTTCATCAAACAGTTATGAATTGGCACCAAAGTGATAACAGCAGTCAACTGGACTCAAAACTCAACAAAAATATAAGGAACAATTCACAACATTTTTTTGTTGTGACTTCGTGTGGAGTTGCAATGAGTTTTTCCTGATTTGCTCCACATTTACCCGGAGTAAGTCACTTCACGAAGACCGATTTGTGAACCAGGCCTACAGTGTAAAGCAAATACTCACTCTGGAAGCACATAGAGTCAACAGTGCATTTAGTTAATCAGATCAGGATCCTGTTGTTGTATCTTTTCAACTGTTTAATCAATGGCTCACAGGTTACATTCCGGGCAATTGCGACTCAGCCTTTCATCATCTGTGCGAAATTTTAGCCCTTGTCCATTTTCAAGGCACTATGAGATCTGCTAAAAGCTTTAATGTGCTTAACCACAAAAAAACAGGACAAAAAGGTGCTCATTGTTATGGTAAGGGGCACATTGATTCCAGAATTGTGCCTACATGGGTCACCTATACAAAAGGACAGGGCCGAGAAAATAGGCACTGAGGGGATGCACCTGCCAGAGTCACAATTCTATTTTCTAACGAATGAGGGCAATGCTTACACATATTTCACGTGGCCAGATTCACAAAACACTTTTGCACTTGCACAAAATGCACTATTTGTGCAAGACAAATGCATGCAAAGTAGGCATGTTGTGAGTTTGAACTAAGGAACAGAGGTGTGGCAGATGACAGAAGCAGGCACTGAGCGTGTATCTTCCCACTTCAGTCAATCAGACCCCGGTGCATGATTTCTGCAGAAACATGTTCAAAGCACGCAAGACTCCATTCTCGCATCCTCCAAACTGCACTAACCCCGGGCACACACAAACGTATTTCAAATCCCCTCATGGGCTTGTACATAGCAAATAGCTTCCTCTGGCACATGGTTGTAGCATGAGTGTAATTGTGTGTCTGTGGTCTGTTTTGGCCCCACAAAGCCTCCCTCCTTGTTGCCCTCTCTTATTGCATTTGTTTTTTGTTTTTGTACTTTCAGCCATGATGCTGTACAAACATGGTTAAACTAAATTGACAAAAACAATAGCTCTCTCGGCGGTGAGACCTATTGGCTGTGCCAATGTTTGTTTCATTCTATGAAGCCAGACTCTAGAGTACATTGTTGCCACAGCTAAAAGACAGAGAAACAAATTGAAAATCTGTCTTGAAAAGTGTGGCACTGTGTTCACTAGCCACTGTTCCACTAACAGGTGTGTTATTCTCAATTTTACAATGCCAAGATACTTCTGCAGTGTAAGCTGTGCTTTATAACACCGACAAAAGCATACTGGCTGCATTTTGACACACATGGCACATTGTACATGTCCCTTATTCACAAAGGGGACAGCACATGTGCTCTCTGCCAGCTGACCACCAGCCCCTGCAGGAGTCATATGCGTATTAAGGGCCTAACCATTCATTGGCTCCCACACCCACTTGGTGAAGCTTCTGCCTCATGGGACAGCCTGACATCCAGCAGATATTGCACCAACAGTAATCTTCGACACGAAGCTGGCCCTACTGTGTGCGTGACAGCTCCAAGCCAACTAGTTGGCTGGGTGTTTCGCTCCAGGCAGTCACATAATATCAAGTCATACATGGTTGTATGTCAGAGCATCATAGGCAGAAATATCGTCTGACATAAATATTGTGTCCTAAATATCATTTAGAGAAATACTGTGCCACTGGATAAAGGCGTTCTTTTATTACCTTCAGTGGAGAGAAATTTGGGCTCAATAGTTGTATCAGACAATAATCAGGCACCAAACCCAGCAAAGTGCCCTAAAACAGCACCGCACATTAAACACAACTACTAAAATAATCAAATGCACAACAAGACTCCCAGCCACCTAGCTGGCTCGGCATTTGCCAGTTCAGTGGGACTTACAAGTCAAGGTATATCAATCAATCAATCAATCAATCAATCAATCAGAGGTTTGTAAAGCGCAACTACTCACCCGCGAGGGTCTCAAGGAGCTGGAGGTGGGGGCGACTCCATTGATTGCTGGGGTCATCTGAAGAGCCATACTCACATATGCCACTACACCATCAGTACACAAAGGAGACAGCTCCTGGCACCATTATGTACACAACACAGCTATTTAGTTGGTTAAGCATTTCCCACCTCAACTGCACATACAGTCAAATATGTACTTACTGAAACCCTGGCTTACAACAATACAGATTAGACACAACTTGCAGCATCAATTTACACACAACACAACTAAAGCCATCTACTTTACTAAGCCTTTGCCATTTCAATGGTATATTCATCCATTCGTACATTCACATCAATCTTATATTGAACCGACTGAAAAAACTAACGTAAGCCAAATATCCACACCAACATATATAAATAGAATCGTATTAAAGCCACATAACGGGAAAAATGTTGAAAGAGGCCTGAAAACGTAGCGACTATAGAAACAGAGACAAGGCAGCCATGCTGTAAAGCAGAACAAAACAAACAGCCAGGTCCTTCAGCACCTGCATACATGCCCGGAACCAGGGACAGACTGTGGACCCAGAAGCAATCCTGGCAAAAATGCTCAAACCAGCCTCGCTCTCTTCGTCTCCTCGTGCAATCTCTCTCTTTCCATCCACCCATTCTCTCTCTCCTCCTCTCCTCTCTCTCTTCTACCTCTCTAATCGCTTTTCTATACCTTCTATCCTCCCTTCCTCTCTCTCTCTCTCTCTCTCTCTCTCTTAAAGCTTCACCCTCCCTGCTGCAGGTAAACTAGGGGAGCAAAAAAAGTGGCAGAACCACCAGGAGCGACCGTGTACTTTCAAAACCGGCCCAGTGGGTAAATGCCCAGCGGAATAAAGGCCCGCCCGACCCTCCATTAAATGCTCCACACAAATCCATCAAAGCACCCGGCCTATCACATCTATTATAATCCATCACTAAGCAACACACTAGAGTACTCCGAGCTTGCCAGCCACCATCCACTATAACTCACACATAATCAGCATGAAACAAAACCAATACATTATCAACAGACAGCTTTTATGCCAGCCGAGAAGAAGCCCAGAAGTGGCCACAGACTCCTAAAGTGCGCGAGGAACATACAAATGGTGGGAACGCTCTTTACGAATTCGCTTAATATAACCTAACATATAAGTAGCCTCCATTCTTAGGCCCACAGTAATTAGAGCCTTAAACTGCCATTAGCTATCCATTTTCACAGTTTCACTGTGGCTGCTCATAGCTAGGTCTGCCCCTTTTTAAGTGAGAGTATTTCCATTTTTCCAAGAAAGCAATACTGTAGAGCTGCTCTCATAGAGCGCTTAAGTGCTGCTGCCCATCGTATAGAGGCCAAGGTTGACTCTGTGTGCAGTGTGTTGTTTTTACATCAGTTAGTAATTGGCATAAGTGAAAGCTCGACTCTGCCTCAGAGGTCGAGTACATTCTGAAGCTGCTTCCGTCCATGGAATTTTTCCAACACACTCCTGGTCTGCTGAAGTTATACCTATATTTTTAGGTCTCTCCTGACCCAGTGCATGTGCTGGTCTGGCGAGACTTATTGAGAGGGCTCCAAAAAGTGCTACCAGGCCAGCCTAGAGCTACAGTGCATGTGCGCGGGCGCGCGCGCCGCACTTTAGCGCAATTACTTTCACTTTGCTTTGAAGTTTGATCGGGATCGCGATCACTTTCACTTTCGCGGCTGCACGGCCGCTTGGTATAGCCAATAGGTCTCGCTTTTGGGACCTTATAAGTATTTAGTTATGCAACTGTTGCATGGCTAAACACTTATAAGGTCCCAAAGGCGAGACCTATTGGCTATGCCAGTGCTTGTTTAATTTAAACGTTGTGATAAATACTAGAGTTAAAGATAGACGTCACAAGCACTCTTTGAAAGATAACCAAATGTCCATATAGGAAAGCAAAGGAATGGAGGATTCCCGAATGAACGATACACCAGCCGCGGTTGGTAGTGGGAGTAGCTGCCGGGCGGTGACGTGGGGAGAGGGAGGGGCAGGGTGGAGGGTAGTAAACTATGGATAACTGAGGTTTTCAGGTAAGTACACATATAAATAAATAAAACAAATTTCATTGCGCGCACTGCATCCCCAAATGCGATGCATGGCCACCCCCTGCATCATGACCGCTGCCAGGTTGAAATATGCCTGTGAATACTTAACTGGGATAGTAATCTTGGGGGAATTAGACCCTAAATGCGTTTCCTGAAGGAAAAGTACTTTAGAATTAAAAGAAGCTTATCATTTTAACAAGGCACCCCACTTTTGTGATTCATGTTACATGTGATGAATTTTACGCACTGTACCATTGGAAACCTGATATACTGGGCTTCACTGCAAGCAGACCTAGGCGTATCAAAAACACTTCTGCTGAAATTTCATTAAAACACCAAGGTGGGTTCACCACGGCCTGCAGGAATGTCCTAATCATGTTTCTCCCTAACCAAAGATTTATTTGAACATCCCCCTCCCTCACCCTGCTCTTTTTTGCAACTGCTCGATCCCCACCCCTAGCTAGTACCACCCTAATCTTGGATCCGCCCCCCACACTTAGGGCAGTAAATCCCGGAGAGCCTCACACACCTTGGTTCCTCCACTAGGGGCTGCCCCATTACCCCAACCCAAACAACCCTGTTGTAGTGGTTCTTGCTGTCGCACTCCTAATCCGGCTGTAGAGCAGGCTATAGCACGGAAACCGCCCTCCTAAAAGTGTCGGAGAGTGTTCGCGAGAGTATCGACCAGGGCAGCGCAGCCATGCTCGTGCTACTGGACCTGTCCGCGGCCTTCCACATTGTGGCCCATTCGATTCTCCTGGAGCTGTTAAAGTGCCTGGGCATTCAGGGCACGGCCTTGTCCTAGACCCGGTCCTTTCTTCGGCTCCACATGTTCTCCCAGAAACCTTTGCTATGTGGGGTCCCCCAGGGCTCAGCACTGAGTCCTCTCCTATTCAATGCCTAACTCCTGCCGCTTGCCGCACTGGTTGAATCCTGTGGAGTAAAGGTGATCTCCTGTGTGGATGACACCCAACTGCTGTTCTTATTCAAAGATCAAATAGAGGCTGCATTTGCCAACTTTAGGAGGTGGCTGAGTGACATCTCAGCTTGGATGACTCATAACTCTCTTATGCTGAACTCGGAAAAACCGAGGTGCTCTTCTTTAACCAGCAGGCCTCCCACTCCTGCTTCGCTCTGGTGTCCTCAAGAACTGAATCCCCCTCCCGAACCTGCGGACTTTGTGAGAAATTTGGGGTTCAGATTCGACAATGAGCTCTCTTGTAAATCTCAGATTAGGCAAGTCTCCTCCTCTTGTTTTGGGAAGCATTGAACTCTGAGGAAATTCCTCCACTTCCTCCCTTTTGACTGTAGAAGGACGGTAATCCATGCCCTCATTACTTCTCACATGGACTACGCCAACAGCCTCTATTTGGGACTCCCTGCTTATCTGACCCGCAGACTCCAAATTATCTAGAATGCGGCAGCCAGATTGATATTCAAGGTACCTTATCGCCATTCTATCTCCCCCCACTTGAGAGACCTCCATTGACTGCCCGTTATCAGGCGCATAGAATTTAAGGCACTCACCCTGGCGCACAGAGCCACCAGGGGCCAAGGCCCGGCTTACCTGAGAGCCAGACTTCAACATTACCATCATGACAGGGTCCTGATATCCAACCATCTGCGGTTCCTAACCATTCCTCTCTTTCGTAAGGCAAGGACAGGAGGCAGATCTTTTTCGTTCAGGACCGCAAAACTATGGAATGCCTCGCCACTCTCTCTGCCTGACTGAATCTGAACCTGCTTTCCGACGAGCTCTAAAAACCTGGCTCTTCAACTGCCTTTAAAACCATTTATTGTGCATCTGTATCAGTTGTCCGCCATAGCCCTGGGACACCCACGTTGGGGGTAGCCGTGCGCTCTACAAATGTCCAAATAAATAAAATAAAAAATAGGAGCCTATACCTCCAGAAGTAGTCACAGCCTACTTCTGGCAACCTAATGGTCTGAGAACAAGATAGTAATTCAAAAGGTGCTAATAAATACACAATCATATGGCAAGAAGCAAAAATACCTACTTGAATCATTCCTAGTGTGGAGCTGGTGCAGGATTTCATTAGCCTGTATGACTGACCCCAGAATATGAAACTGTCCTATAATCAGAACCTTCAATTTCGATTGTTGTAACAGCACTGCTTGGACCACTTGATTCTTGAATTGTTCCAGCATGGAGTTAAATTCTCAGTGGTGCTGAGCTGCAGCCACTGACATGTCTGAAAAGATATTGAACCAAAAATTGTCTGAAGTCTAGAACCCCCGTTGTTTGATATCTGCTGATAGGATTGATTCAAATAAAAGTTTCCAAAGTTGACCAAGAAAGTGCAGGGATATCAGGTGTGGGCTGGAATGAAGAGACTCGTGTTCCCACATGATGGAAAAGCCGTCCGACTTGGACGAGCTATCTGGCTGAACATAATGATGGATCAAGCCAGAAATTAATTTTATAGGGTCTTCACCAGACTCCTGTCCTTCCAGACTCCCAGTAACATGGAGAATCGTGCATCTGAACCTATTCTCCATCTCTTCTAATTTCATTTGAATTACCGACATCTCTTGATCATGCTTGGCGCTCTGTAGGTCTGGCTTCTTCTGGGCATCCTCCAGATCAGAAATCCACTGTTGTGCTTGAGACAGCCTTGAGTTCAATTGAGACAGGCTCTCATCAATCTTATCTAATTGTAATTGCATTTCTCTATAGGCTTTATCCTTAGCATTCTTGATCTCCCTGACTTCACCAAGGTTCACCTGAAGTGTTTCCTACAACTGAATGATACTTAAAGGCTTCCCTATGGAGCTCACTAGTACCAATGATGTCGCCTAACACAGCCTGAGTTAGCTGGACATCCTGTGGGGACTGCGTCCTGGACGCTCCTGGCAAGAAGTAGCACTTTTCGGGACAACTTTGGCTCCGGGCCTCCGAACAGTCACCGAAGTGTCTAGGGTAAAGTCCAATAATATCTGTGTCTTTTTTCAGCTCCCATGTTGGCAATTCCTTATTTTCTCACGGTACAAATTTCGGACCTTTTGGATGAAATAGGTGATTTGGCAGTTTCTCACAGCTATTTGCAGGAGCCAAGTTACAGGTCGATAGAGTAAATTGTGTAATAGAAGTGAGCTTGCTGCATCTAAAGGATGCATTCCCTGAACTGGGGCCTCATTAGAGATGGTAGGGGACTGGACGTTTAAGAGCAATGTAGTGGATGGTGTAGGCAGAATTTCCTGCTGGGAAATGGGCGAGTCTCAATCGATGACAGTGCGCAATGGTTTCAAGGGCCGCCCCACTAACGTGCTCGATCCAAGCAATACTTTGCCTCCCCCCTTTCCCTGCCTGGTGTATGCTGTAAATGGTCTGGATGCACAACTGTCGGATCTATACTCTTGAGACCAAACCGGCCCACGTAAATGATGGCGACTCCTTTCAATTTTAGCCACTTTGGACAGTTTAGTGGGAGTACGTACTTTTCTCACTGTCTCTTGTACTGAATGCTGCTTCATCTGGATAAATGAGAATAATAATCACCAATACCAGTTCATCCAAAGCTTACAATCGCAGCGAAGCAGTTACTAGAGACTTCCTGCTTGAAAAACTGCTGCGGTAGGGAATGGACAGCAGCAAGCCACAAAGCGCCTGATGCTGGGACAGGTATTTCTAATAGTGCAGAGTTGCAGACTTAAACTCTTTCAGACCTCATCTCAATGAAGTTCCGCTCTTTGTGCTTTCTTTCACTTCACAGGATTTGCTAGGTTTCTGGCATGAAGAGGCACTTGGCTGCAGCAGGGGCTGGGCAGCAGCAAGCCACACCTGCACCTGCACCTGGGGGGGCTGCCTCTGCCATATCCAAATCCCCGCTGCCCTTAGGGAACATCTAGTGTCATCATCCAAGGCCTGTGGTCTACCATCGTTTTACCCCAGGAAAACTAGGAGTGTGGCGCCGGCATCATCTCACCTCCCTGCCCAAAAGGTTTGCCGACAATCTCTCGTATGTCCCAGGAGATGCATCAGGCTGCGGGTCACGTTGTGACTTGCGTGCTAATCCCAGACCCCTGTTCCAGAATCCCCATCATGGACTAGCCCAAGCCAAATAGAGAAGACTTTAGCACTGCCTCCAAGTTGTTGATGTCATTCCTTTCAGCAACACAGGGTTATCTCCAGAAGCGGGTCTCTAGATGCGGGGCATGATGGGAGCTCTTGAATTACTATGGCCCGATAGTTGATGAAACACAGGCTTTGGAGCAAATTTACAATCTGGCAATTCTGGCTGAACTACCATTAGTAATAAGGGGGGATTTTATTTTATTACAAGATCTTACTTTAGGCACTTTGAATAAAACCAAGAGGCAGCTGAAACCAAAGATAACAACAATTTTAAATATAATTTAGCAAAACCTTGACCTGATGGCTCCTTGGTGCCTCAATTATTCTTATATTCCACAATATACTTGCTATTCTCCTAGATCTGGGTCATATTCATAAATCAATTTTTTTCTTCTGACAAAATTATTGAAAAGAGGAAGAGAAGAGACACTGGTCAATCTCTTTTCAGAACACTCAATAATCTCTCTTGAGATAATGTTCGACCCTCCCACTAGACAAAACTCAGATCTCTCTCTAGGAAGAACATTAATCACCGAAGTTATCATGACATTTTTATTGTTTCTGAAAATTGCTGGAGGCCAGGAAGGCGGCAGCGAGTTTTTTTTTAACCATAATCTACTTGCAAACACTACGCACCCACCCGAAATAGGTACCCAGTGCGGTCACACCGTTTGCACCTCCCTAACCTGTTCAAGGTTCATGTGACCTCAGTGAAAGAGTCAGAGTGACTGGATCACTGTTGCTCTAGGGTGTGCTGCTTCGTAGGCCTGCCCGCAAGGCTGGAGATTAACTTCAGTATGGATTGTGGTGGACAGGCCTTCAAGGTTAAATGTAAATGTAGTAGTGCTTATATAGCGCACGGATCACCCCCAAGGGGGTATCAAGGCACTGTACACATACTGCTGTGGAACCCTCCCTGGCCTTTCCCAGTGAAGTGCCCACTCCTGGGCACCCCCAAGGTGAGGCCAGGCATCCTAGCACTGTTGGGGCCGTTGTGGAGGTTAAGCAAGCTATTGCCCAGAGTTGCAGGTGGGACCCATGATTAGAATAGGCACCGAGGCGAGAATTAACGGGTCCGAGGAAATTATGCCCAAGACCCGCCGAGGCGGGAATTGAACCCTGGTCTCGGGCCAGAACTCTGCATCAGGGTCTGCCGCTCTAAACATTTAGCCACACTCACAATTGACACCACTAGGGTACACCTGCTTGTGCTAAGCCATCAAGCCTTCTAAGGTCTAGTGGGGCCTTGTAAGGTCTAGCATGGGAATATGCTCCCTCAGTAGAGTGGTCTAGTGGACTGATCATGAAGGCTGAACCCAGTTCCCCAGTTCCAAATTCGACAGCTCTGGCCATAGTGCCACATCCTCTCCTCCACTGAACACCATACTGCCCCACTGAGAGAAACTCGCACTGCCTTCAGCTATAACCTAATTGTGCCCGCTATAAACACTTGGATGTGGCTCAATTCAATTTATGCACTTGATAAGAGTAATATGCTGCCTAAAAAAAAACCAAAAGCAAACACTCATAGGGAATGCAAGATTAAGTAAAGCATGTGAAATGCAAGCAGAAACAACATGGTTACCTTAACGATCTCTCACTCACTATTCAGAAATCAGCAAGTGGTTTTACCTGAAAAGTTAAGGACATGACTACAGGGCCCTGAAGGGAACCGTTTCAATGTCCATTGCTTATATCCTTAATAAATGTAAGCAGTATGGTTTAAAAAGACCACATCCATAAACAGAGCCAATGTACACATTTTGTTTTCCAATCCATCCATCAACCAGGTATTGCAGTACCTCCAGGAATGGTGCACTTCCCCACCTGGGAACAACAATGCTGTTCAAAGAAAGAGGAGAAAACAAAAGTAGCGCTTCACTGCAAAGTCTGTAAAGTGAGGCTGATGTGTTTGGATGTGAATAAAACCAATCTGGCCACTTTGCAAACCCTCTGTCTTGCTTTATTTAGTTATGTATTTATTTTTCATATTTAAAACCTTCTATTTCTCTCCATCCCGGGGGTGCACTTTGGAATAGAAAAATGTCAGAAAAAGGGCATTTCCCGCAAGAGTGTTTTTCTTTTTTGGATCCATTTCACAGGGAAGCAACTAAATGAAAGAAGGAAAGACAGGTTGTGAACCGTTTCTTCAAGTTACAGTTTTCTGTAAGTGATGAGCAAGACAGAAAGAGAGGGAATAATAGGAGGAGAGGGGGGACAGCTGCCAGCACAGAAAAGAAGAGGACATTGCCCGAGTCCTATTCCTTCTCTGCCCGTCCCCGAACGTCCAGGAAAGCAAGCCGAGCCTTATCTGAATGCCTTTGACCGCCCCCAAAATAGTGCCGTCTGGGGCGGACCGCCCCCACCGACCCCCCCTAGCTACACCACTGCACACGAGTTATCTTCAGGGCCGGACTGGGAACCACAACCGGCCCTGGCAACGTGCTCGGCCGGCCGCCTCCCACCGGGGAGGGGGAAGGGGTGCCACCGAGCTCTTTGCCAGGGCCGATTTTGGTACAGGGCCGATTTTGCAGCTATGCTGCAAAAATGGCCCTGTAACAAAAAACGCCTCCCAGGGGCCCAATACCGGCCCCCATCCGTGCGGCGCACCGGGGGATTGCCCGGTGCCCGCTACGGCCAGTCCGGCCCTGGTTATCTTGACATTTTTGTGAGGCCTGGTAATTGCTGGAGGAAAGAAAGGCTGCAGCAGGTGCTTTAAAAACATAATAAACTTGCAAACACGGCGCCCCCAGGATGCCAGCACCTGGTGCGGTGGCACCGGTCGCACCGCCCTAAAGCCGGACCTGTTTCAAGTTAAGGTTTGAGGTATTGGCAGCTGGTATACATAGGTGCAGGTAGTCAGCATGTTCGCTTGTTCACTAACTACTTAGAGAAAGTAGAGAAGGAACCAGGGTTTAGAATTATGAATAAGGGGCGGGAAGAACTAAGCCATCATAGCTATAAGGTATGTAGGGCTGCAAATTTTAGGAGAACATAGTTATTACCTCCTAAATTAGTGAGCAGGTTTTATCTGTCTGCCATAAATCGATGTTTTAGATGTCATCTACAGGGGAAGGGGAGGTTGGTAGCATGCTATCGCCACCGGCCCAGCCCTGTACTATTTCTGGGATCAGTTAGCTGCATATCTAGGTTCACGAATGAATCATTTCTGCTTGAGACTTTCACTATTTTGTTCGGGATAATCAGAAATGATGGTCCCAGGGTTAGATGTTTTCAACAGCTGAGCGACAGTTTGTGTTTATGTCTGTAAACTGGTCTTTGATTCTACAGCACTGGAAAATAACTGAGATGACCCATTTTGTCCCTTAAAAAAGCAAAATAGATGGAGTTAAATTCTCTAAATTCACGTATGCAAAAATAATGAATCAGTTAGGCAGATATAACAGAATCTGCCGTAATCGGGTTCGGTAGGACTCTTGATGTGCAATGTGCTATTTTTTTTTTCTTACTAGTAATTTTCCTAAATGATGATCTGGCTTCGGTATCAAATATGATGTGGAATGTGTTCTCTTAGCTCACTGTAGCAGCACTGTATTTGGCTTCTGCAATTAACTAGCCTTCCATAGGCAGATATTGAATTTTTACCCTCTTATGAATTTTCTGAAAGGTTATGACGGTGGTCCTGTTGTACCTAGCATGAACAGTCAATTAGGTCAATTAGGTCTGGTATGAAACATGATACATACTGCTGCTTATTATCGAGATTATTATAGAAGTACGGTATTGGAATATGCAATTGTCATTACTTATGTACATGTATCAATTGAAGTCTTGCCTCTTTGTTGCAAATGGAAACAATGCCTTTTATAAAGGCTTTGCAAGAAGTATTGATTAGGTACGGTTGTAATAATATGCTTTTGCAAACTATCAATTAAAAAAAAGAACAGCAGGTTATTCTCTGGGCTGGAAACTCTTGGGCCTTGATGCAACAGCTGGTATGAGCAATCAAACAGGTGGCTGCATGATCCTGTCATAGGCGGCCCATCTATATGTGAAGGTGTTGTGTGAATGTCTCAGACATTTGGATTGCATGCTTGTCTGCAGGAGTGTGGCTTGACATTTGATGTGCATCCGTGTGTACTGTAGTAATGTTTCACCATGCAGAAAAAAAGAATACGAAAGTGCAATGGCACTAATACAAAAGGCATCTTCCAATACACAACTGCACACTATAACATAATATTAAGTGCATTTGTAAAGCGTACGTTCACTTCTTCGAGCAACTTGGCACTAAGTAATATATGTTTATTGTTACCCAACTCAATAGTACTCCTTTTATCATCCTTGAAAGTATGAAAGGCTAATTTACCCTGCCAGGATTTGAACCAGTGATAATGAGGTCAACCACAGATTCTTGGACTGGGTGCTTTAGGCACTAGCCTCAGCCCAAGCACATTGAACTACCTTTGCATGTGCGTATAAGGGAATTCACCAAACATTTCCATCCTAGAAACCTGCAACTACTCTTGGAAGCCTTTGTGAATTTTAATGATTCGTAAATGTTCCCTCATGCGAGGGAGGAAACCTACAGGTGCATATTTACGATTGTTTATGAGAATCAGGACACTAGAGGCTAGGCGTTACAGTAGAGCAGGAGCATGGAAAAGTGCTTAATGCCTTATTCATCCATTCAAATTATTTTCTGAACCAGGAACATGCTCACAGGGTGCGTGATAAACAGTGTTGCCACAATTTCTCTAAGAAGCTACAGAGTCTGAGCAAACCCAGGCAAAAATTGTTCCCTTCTCACTCTGTCGTGTTTATCTGCTGACTAGACTGCCCCTTCACCTAGATGCAACCTGCCCTCAAAACGAAACTCCTCGAGGGTACTTCATTCCTAAAGTGCAGCCCTCTAGATGAGAGCTATCTGCTCCAGGGGCTAGAGCAGTTTGGATTTTATAAATACAATCATCACACAAAGAGAGCACTAGGAGCTCCAACTTAAGACATAGTGGGCCATACATCACAGAGTGTGCACAGGCGGTGGCCGCAGTTCAAGGCTGACCATGTCTAAAGTAGCTGAAGAGCTGCAGCAGGGCTATTTTACAACCTTAGGCAATCATACCATACATGACATGTGTACACGCTCACCCAGAAGGGTATCTTGGAACTGAATAACAGATATTTATTGTTACCCAACTGAATGGTACTCATTTTATCGACCTCAGAAGGATGAAAGGCTGAGTGAACATGCCAGGAGCTGAACCTGTAACCATGAGGTCAAACACAGGACAATAGTTGGTCTTCACAGAAACTTTGAAAATGCAAAAAACATAAGTTAACAGTGAATCCTGTTCTGAAAACCTGAGCTAATCACTAACAGAAATAGACAGCTAGCAGTCGTTTAGTCTGTTTTAATGTTCAGCAGAATGATTTTATACAGACATCAGTAGCACATTTACGAAAAACGAGAACCTCTGCTAAAATAAATGATATGGCTAACAATCCTTAAGGCTTCGGGGAGAACCTCAGAGCACAGAGATTTCACTATTACTGAGGGACTTCGCAGGATTAATATGCCAGCCATTTTGTCCTAAAATACTATTTCACCAGGGCCAGTCGGCATTCTTCGAGTGCCTTTTATGTGTTTGTATTGACCAATGTGACTATTGCTAGAGGTTAGCGGATATTCCGCAGTGAACTGTGAGCTGTCTAAACGGCCCCATTAGAAGCCTACCCGTGGTGCACAGGCCTGCTCTCACAGCATAGAGTCGAGGCTCAGATGCACACGGCAATGAAAGCCCGAGCCTGCCTCCCTCAGGACTGGTTATCATTCCTCATAATTACACACACGGTGCCACCCGCCCACCCACTACTGCAGGTCCGTTTGGCATTGGAACACACAGGTCGGATCTTCTACTGGCAGTGGCTGGTTAACTTACAGTGTTCGTTTGTTCTTCTTCCCCCAGGCTGAATCAGTGTGACTCTACCAGTGACGATCAGCCCTCAACCACTCACCTCTCACCATGGTCTCTTGAGTGCATGACGCAGCACTCTCCTTTCTTCACCCAGTGGCATTGTGTCGGTAGGGCCGCCCGGGCTCTCTGGATGTTCACAAATAATTCACAGGCCTGGCGGCATCGCATGACAGTCTCCCTGAACTCCCCAGACTCGAGAGCGTATGGTGGTTGCGCACGTCACTGTTGCGCTTTCTGCTGCGCTTTCACGTCACTGCTGCGCTTTCAGCATAGGGGCTGGCCAAAAATTATTCCCAAAACCATCATTGGTAGCGCTTTTGCGCGCTACCAGATTGATGGCTCTGGGACTCACATACGCGGCGGCCACGCAGCACTGATGGCCCATGACGGCGGCCTTTATAATTTATTTGGGGACAAGGTGTCAGTGTCCGCAAATAAATTATAAAGGACCCGCCATGGGCCATCAGTGCTGCGCGCCCGCCGCCCCGAAATTAGTGCCGCCTGGGGCGGACCGCCCCCTCCGCCCCCCCTAGCTACGCCGGTGGTTTTAGGACCGCAAGTTTTGTTTTTTTACTGAAAAGTTGTCCATTACGTTGTGGAAGTTAATACACCAACCTCGTAAAATGCCCACTCTGTCTCCTGGGAGTATGACAAGAAAAAACTGCATGGTTGGCTGTGTAGCAGCTATGAGTTTGTGCATGAATAAGAGAAGGCCTGCCGTTAGATCAGAGAAACCCCAAGTTGTTGGCACATTTTGTACAAATGTGAAAATCAGCGAATCCATACAAATATGCAGATGTACTGTGATGGATGCAAACCCACAAATTTGTAATTTAACAATTTAAAACCATTTTTATTTCCTCTTGACAAAATATTTCATTTGCTGCCCCATTTTTTCTTTTTTTCTTTTTTATTCGGAATCTCCCACTTTTAGTTGTTTGGCTGTCCTCTACACCTCACAATGTATCCAAATGCTGATCTATTAAATTCACCTTTACTGTAAAAGTGCAATGGAGAGAAATTATATCATTCTGAGCATGTTTCCCCCAGTGGGCTCTTAGTTGTTTGGTTAGGTTGATTAACCAGTGCACAGATATGTCTACGACTGAAATTTGTAGCTTCAGCTTGTCCTATATCATGGGGGTAACCTTCAGCCAATCTTGATTTTCCAGTTAAAAAGTGCATTTGCTGACATTAGCTTTTTTTTTTTTTTTTAAATATTTTTATTGATTTTATCCCGTTTTTCCTCACAATAAACACATTGTTATACATTTAGACATTAGTACATTTTCCAATCAGTATTCCAGTCTTTGAATACTCTACCATGACTGGTTTGAAGTTTAAACAATACAAAGTAACAACGCACACATTTTAGACAGCATGTACCTACTTAGGTACAACTATGTTTCAAATTATATCAGATTAACCTATACTACCATACTTGCTTTCCACTTCGCTATCGGTTCCCAAATTTTTAAACCAAGCCTTCTTCCCCTTTTCCCCTTGCGTGCATATATTGTTTTCTCAAGGTTATAACAGAATAATAAATTTGCCAGCCATACTTGCATTCCCGGGGGTACCTTGTCTAACCATGCTCTTGCTATTGACAACCTCAAGACTGCCGCAGCCACGAACACAAATTCCTTGTATACAGATCCAACTTGATTGTCTATCCCCAACAAGATCATCATAGGTGACACTTTTCTTCGTATACCCAATGTATTACCTAAAAAATCCTCAACATTTTTAATCAGGGTATACAACTGAGGGCAAGTAGCAAACATATGGATTAAATCTGCGTCACCTGCATTGCAACGAGGGCAAGTAGTGCCAGTGGAGCCTCCCCATTTAAATATTCTCGCGGGAGTGTGATAGAGTGAGAACAAAGTCTTATAGTGTTGTGATTGCAGGGGGCCCGAGCACAAAATACTACAACCCAAGTCCAAAGATTCTTGAAAATTTCCGGGCTCCACCCCCAATTTTCCCACCCACTTATTACTAACTTTTTCGATATCATCTAACTTTCCTTTAACAAGACATGCGTAGAAGGATCTAATTGTGCAATCTTCCGCACTTTTTATTTTCTCCAATATTTCATTAGTACTAAATCCCATACTCCCACCTTGCTTGCGACAAAAGAAGCTCCTTACCTGTAGGTATTTAAAAAAGTCCTTACTCTCAATACCATACTTAAGGGTAAGGTCTGCAAACTGAACTAATCCCTCCTTATCCATTAAATCCCCAATCTGTACTATCCCTTTTTGAGTCCACCTCGCCATTGTCGAATCAGCAAACACTTCTGGAGGGAAGGACTTATTCTTATAAAGCCTGACATACCTATTATATCTTCCCAATCCCATTTTTTTAAGGAAAGTATTCCAAATCCTGGTTGCTGCCCCTACGGTCTTAAATCTAGTCCTTTTATGATATCCAAACACAATTCTATTTAGAAAATTATTTTCCGTCTCTGCCCCCAATACTATAGAATAGACCTCTGTGGGGAGGGTCATATTTCCTGTATCGAGTCCCCAACCACCTATCAAACCCTGCATGTATTGTAGTGCTGCCGCAATTTGATATAACCTAAAATCAGGGGTCCCCCATCCCCCTCTTTCTCTTGGGAGGGTCATATGTCTATAAGCCCGCCTGGTTTTCCCATGCGCCCAGATAAATCTATTCAAAACTCTCTCTAACAAATTAAACCATTTACCTTCAAAAACCAAAGGGATAGCCCGAAAAAAATATAAAAATTTGGGCAGGATCAGCATTTTAATCAAGTTGGTACACCCCATAAGTGAAAGATGCAGGTTGTTCATCCTCTCCAATTCCCTCTTTACCTTCTCAATCAGAGGGGTCAGGTTCAATTCTACAATCTTATCTAGATCCGTCGTTAATAACACCCCTAGATATACTGCTGAGGAAGCCACCCTATCATCATTACATAATGTATTGCTGTTTTTAATAATCTGCGTTTTTGATCTGTTTAAGCTATAGCCCGAAATCTGGCCAAATGCCTGGGCCTCAATCTCAACCTCCGTTATAGCTTGGGTGGGGTTCGGGGTCATAATAGCTATATCGTCTGCGTAAGCCAAGGTCTTGATGCTGCAACCGTTTACCCTCATTGGTGGAATCTCTTGATTAGCTTCGAGTCGTCGTAATAGCGGTTCAAGATACAATGCAAAAAGGAGGGGGGAAGAGGGACATCCCTGCCTAGTCCCCCTAGCAATTTTAACTATATCCGACAACCCACCGTTCACTCTAATTCTTGCTGTTGGGGTGTTATAAAGTACACCCATAGCTTTGATAAACGGCTCCCCCATCCCACACCACCTCAGAACCTGCCAAAGGTAATCCCAGGAGACCCTGTCGAAAGCCTTCTCGGCGTCTAAAAAAAGCGCTGCGACAGGACCCCCTAGGACACCTACAGCGTCAAACATAGTAATAACAGTCCTAACGTGCTGCGTTGTTCCCTTACCAGGGATGAACCCGTGCTGTATAGGTGTTACCAACTGCTCAATGATCCCTGCGAGCCTCTTTGCTAGAATTTTAGAATATACCTTAACATCAGAATTCATTAATGTAATTGGTCTATATGACCCTGGCATTTCTGGCGGCTTACCCTTTTTCAAAATTACGATTATGTGAGCCCCTCCCCATGATTCCGGGCTAGATTCCCCTAACTGTGCTTGTTGCATTATTAAGAACATGTCTGATAGGAGTACATTTTTGAATATTTGATAAAATTCAACCGGAATTTGATCTGGCCCTGCTGCTTTGCCTCCTGGTAGGTTACCGAGGGCCTCAGAGAGTTCTTCCATCTGTAACGGTCTATCTAATACCTCTTTATCTTCTTCGGACATTATCGGGGGGGGAATGTTACGCAAATAGTTACCGACCTCCGCCAAACATGCTGACTCCTCTGGGGTATACAAATCTGTATAAAACTTTCTGAATTCTTCCCTAATTAAATTAGTATCCGTAACCATGTTCCCGCATACATCCCTAATTTCCTTTATCGCAGCTGCCGCCGTTTTCTGCCTAGTTCTAATTGCCAACACACGCCCCACCTTCTCGCTCAGTTCATACGTTTCTTCCTTCTTTGTTAGAAAGTTATCTGCAGCTTGCCTAGCGAACCCTTCCACCACTTCAGCTTTTAGGGCTATCATTTCCAACAAGTGTACTTCTAAGGGTAAATTCTGTGCTATGGCCCTGCTGAGGTTTTCTTCCTTTCTCAATAATCTCTGCCCAACCTGCTCTCTCTTAACTCTCTCTCTCTTTTGTCTCCCCCCAACAAAACTAATTGTTTCTCCCCGTATTCCTGCCTTAAAGGTGTCCCAGACCACTCCCGCGGCCGCTGTCCCCCTATTAACATCCCAAAAACATTTAATCCAGGCATTCATGTGCTCCCTATATGCAGGATCCTTTAATAAAGCCCTCTCAAAGGTCCACACTGAGGGTGTCCTTGGTGTTTGTCCAATCTTAAGAGTAAGAATCACCGGGCTGTGGTCTGATATCACCCTAGGCAACTTCTCCACTTGTGCCTCCGAGAGTAAACAATTAGAAATCAAAAAGTAATCAAGCCTAACCATTAATTTATGCGGGGCGGAAAAGAAGGTACTTCCATCTAGATAGGGATGTAGCTTTACCCATGGGTCCACCAAAGCATTATGTATAACCATATCAGCTAGTGCCCTAAATACTTTCCTCTTTCTGCCCCGGTATATCGCATCTTGGCGTGTAAATGAGCTATCTAAATCATGAAGGTTAAAATCACCACAGCATACTATGGGCTCAGGCCACTGGGCCAGCTCCATATCTAAGAACTGAAATACATCTGGGTCATCCTCCGTGGAACCGTAAATTGTAACGAGAGTTATTTTCTGCCCCCTAAAGCATACTTCCAAAATAACCCATCTACCCCATTGATCTTCCTTCTTTTTCCCTACAACCACATCCCTTTGTCTACCCAAAACTGCCACCCCTCTCGTCCTAGTCCCCTGTTTAGTACTTGCCAACACCTTGAACCCTAGTTGCTCCAAAAGGTATGCCCTACCTAATTCTATATGGGTCTCCTGAAGACATATCAGATCCAATTGCAAAACTTTTAAATATGCTGCCACTCTCATCCTCTTGTTCCCCTCGTTAAGACCACATATATTGATTGATGCTATCCTGCACGCCATACTGCTAATATTTGTAGATGCCACAGCTGCCAAAGATAAGCATTATTTACCATCCTCAAACCAGTTTGTGTACAACTTAAATTTCCTACATGCATAACAATGTGCCAAATCTTAAAGTATACCAAACAATAATTATTACTGTCCCCCCCCACCTGAAACCACCCCCGCCCTCTCCCACCCTGCACAACCCTCCCCACCTCCCTCCCCTCCCTCCCCTTAACAGGCAAATAGGCCAGAGACCTATGTGTGCCCGCCTTGGTTGCGCGGGTCGCCGCCCCGAAATTAGTGCCGCCTGGGGCGGACCGCCCCCTCCGCCCCCCCTAGCTACGCCGGTGGTTTTAGGACCGCAAGTTTTGTTTTTTTACTGAAAAGTTGTCCATTACGTTGTGGAAGTTAATACACCAACCTCGTAAAATGCCCACTCTGTCTCCTGGGAGTATGACAAGAAAAAACTGCATGGTTGGCTGTGTAGCAGCTATGAGTTTGTGCATGAATAAGAGAAGGCCTGCCGTTAGATCAGAGAAACCCCAAGTTGTTGGCACATTTTGTACAAATGTGAAAATCAGCGAATCCATACAAATATGCAGATGTACTGTGATGGATGCAAACCCACAAATTTGTAATTTAACAATTTAAAACCATTTTTATTTCCTCTTGACAAAATATTTCATTTGCTGCCCCATTTTTTCTTTTTTTCTTTTTTATTCGGAATCTCCCACTTTTAGTTGTTTGGCTGTCCTCTACACCTCACAATGTATCCAAATGCTGATCTATTAAATTCACCTTTACTGTAAAAGTGCAATGGAGAGAAATTATATCATTCTGAGCATGTTTCCCCCAGTGGGCTCTTAGTTGTTTGGTTAGGTTGATTAACCAGTGCACAGATATGTCTACGACTGAAATTTGTAGCTTCAGCTTGTCCTATATCATGGGGGTAACCTTCAGCCAATCTTGATTTTCCAGTTAAAAAGTGCATTTGCTGACATTAGCTTTTAACGCAAAATCAGGATTGACTTCAGTTCTCTCTCCTGTCTGTTGCTGAATGCTCCAATAATTTTAAAGAATACACAAGATGGCATCAGATAATCCCTGATTCTGTGGTTGCTGGGAAAGCAGGCACAGAGCTCTCCCTCTAGGCAGATACTAATACTGCGAAGAATGGTGTATTCCCTTGGAAAAATTCCAGAGGAAATATGATGTTTGAACCATGCAATTTTGAATAACAACAGAAATCAGAATTTCCTCACCAATCCCGCATATAATTTCCACCATTTTTTACCTTGTTCTCCAAGCATATTTCTGCATAGCTGAGTTTGGAGGGAAACAAAATAGTCAGCATTTTTTTTATTTAAGCTTGGATTGCGATGCAGGCCGAAATGTCCGTTTCTGCTCACAGAGTAAAAGCTGCTACAGTGCTTTCAATGTTATGCAAACCGTTATTTTACTGAAATATCACTGCTGTCAATTAAAATACATTATATGGTGCAGCTTATAATTTCTTTTTGATAAATAAAAAATTCCGCTGATAATCATTTTGCGCGATACGGCCCGTACCAGCAACAAATCCCAATGCCATGGACACTCAACGTTTGCTCCATGCAAACCCTGGTCTGGTGCAGGAACCCAAGTCTCAGCTCTTTTTCAGGAGTGCGCGGTGGATTTTGGGATATCCGTGTGCTCGCGCCCAGTCGCAATTTGCTCTTTACCCTGCTAAATTAGCCTAACTGGAACGCGTCTAAAATCTGTCAAACATCTGTAACCACTGCACAGTAATACGGTGTAAGAGGAATACCTTTTCTCTGAAAAAAATTGGAGTCACAGAATCCCCCCACCCCCGTATCCCCCCCACACCATTGCTTAAACCCCCCTCACTTCTCCCGCCACCACCAGTGCACAGCTTCAGAAAGACGAGGTATTGGCAGGTTCTCCCCACCGCATCGACTTCTCTGATTAGCATTCATGAGGCAATGAGGAATTTAGCAGTTCACTAGCAGTATCGCCGGGGGAGCGGCGCAAGTGCATTTCCCAAAAAGATCAAAGGCTCCTGTGAGCAACATACAGAAGGCCTTTAGCAGAATTCAATTAACAACTGTATACGAAGCGACTTTCCAGTAATCTCAGGAAACCGTTTTCCAGATTCAGCTAAAACCCCCTCATGTTTGTGCAAAGGTTTACGGTGGCCTATTCCGCAGGGAGTTGCTTTAAACCCTTTGCCTTGCTTGTCAGCGAAAAACGGGCTCAGAACCTGCAGTAAAGCCTGAAAAAGCGCAGTAAATATGACTTACAGTGACTTTCAAAAGACCAAAGGTTGTTAAAATTCGGATGGCTCAACGGTCCATAAAAAACAATTCCCGCATATTCAGATCTTTTTTCACTTAACTTTACACATTGCATCGTGGGATGTTTTTCTTTCCTCTCTCAGTCCTATATCTTGTCAGAGCAATTTGAGGGACGGACTTCACTCTCTCTTTCCCCAGCTTGAAGGAATTAGAAATGAATGAGCAGAGAATAAACTACAGGCCTCAAAACATCCTGTTTGTACCATATAGGATAGGGCAAAAAGAACAAGAAAGACACTGATTCGTGCAGACACGAGGACTGCGGGCAAAAGGAGGCGCTGGGCAAAGCGCCAACGACTGATTGACTGACTGACTCCAACAGAAGAAACGGAATTAATACTTTGGGGGAAATAGGTAGACATTCTGTGGCTGAAAGACAGAATACCTGAGAGAAAAGTCAGTACTTTGAGGCATTTCGACTGGAACGGCCTTGAATGCCTGCAGATTCCAAGAGATGAAGATAATTGCTGACATGAATTATTTTTGTCGTCATCATCACCCTCGTCATCAGTATTAATATTGATAGAGCGTCATGTGATGCTGAGATTTGTAGGGGTGCATCCTATTCACCATCAGTCAGCACCCGCATATTAATCGATGTATGTTTAAAGTGCCGTAGAAATGTATTGCTGTAATCGCTTAACATAGAGGTGATTAGAAATGTAATAACGATTTTGTGAGGATCAACGTTGCAAGATATTGTGAATGTATTCAGTAAAATGCACAATGATTAGTTTTCGTGTAATGCAATGTATTAGGTTAAACGCGTGCCATGTTAAAGTTACACGTGTAGGTTGCTTACTTACTTATATAAGGATCAATTAATGCTTAGAGTGTGATTTAAGTGTGTGTTTAAGAGTAAAGGCCTGATCGCATATACGTAGAGAGAAAGGCCTGTTCATTTCTTATGTTAGCTCAATGTTGTAGGCCGAAAATGATTTCCTTGGTAAAGGCTTTGGGTTGCAGGGAAATGGAAAATTTAAAAATGCGAAATGGTTTTCTCGTTCCCATGTTTCTGTTGCAGGTGCAAGGACATTTAGCTCGTTAGTGAGACTAGGTCTTTGTTTTAGGAGTTAGGATGCTGCGAGAAGCCAACAGGGGAGTACACTGGAATGTGAGGATGATACTTTCAGCGGAGAAGGTGCCTGGGACCCAAGGTCAAGCTAACCGTCGTTAGACGCTGGTCAAACCTGATGGAAAACTACTGGGAGAAGACCTGGCTGAAGAGGTGTGCCGAAGGGCGTGTTCTATGATTTTGGGCTTTTGTATTAGGGACAGTGCCCCGTGGGTTGAGCAGTTGAAGTTTAGACGGAAAGCTAGGAAGAGCATTTTAGATCGAGCTTTGACTAAGTGACTGTACTTCTTTGGAAGTCTTCACTTCTGACACCTTTTGACTCTCTTGCCTGGGAAGGGAAATGCTAAGTAGGGATGTCACCTTAGAGCTAGTGTAGGGATAGGCTAATGCTTTTCTTTTAGACTGATGATTCCCTATTTAGACATTGGCCCAACAATCGCTTTCTTGATGATTTTGGAGTCAGTGATTCTTTTTGTTTTGAGTCGCATGAGAATCCTGCATAGACTCGCATTTGTATTAGTGCCCATTTATCTCCTACAGCTTATACTGAGGTGTCTGTATGTTAAGCTATTTTTGGTTGTAATAAAATCTTATAAATTTTAGATTCGGAGTCAGTAGTCCTTTCCAAATGAAGTCTAACTTTGGTAATTATGTTTTGATAATTGTATTTCCTCCCCTCTACACTATTTAGCAAATAAAAAGATCCTGGCGACCTAAAAGGATTCTTGGAGATAACCAGGTAGGCAAGATTCCGGCCCCATCAATATTATTATTACTATTACACTAATGGTAGACATAGTAATAGTGGTGATAATCCTAATGAAGATAGTGTACATATAAAGTGCACTATTAGCCAACCAGCTGCCTACGTCAGGAATTATTTACAACTTTATTATTAGTCTTATATTTTCTGCTTCATAATTATTGTTCATATGAAAATCATCACTATTGTTTCTCTTCACATCTGCCATTGCGAGTGTTATTCCTATTACTATTAATAGCTTGGAAGGATATCTCAGTGGGCAGGATGCTTCCTGCAGACAGATGCAGAGTTTTAAAGGCGATGGGGCCGATTTACAAAAGCATTTATCAGTTTGGGAAGTAGTATTACCCCCAGGTCCCTTATTTACTCGTCCCATTCATTAACAAAGTGGATAACCCATCTCCCGACAGAAAAAAAGACAGAGGAATGCTGGGACCCTAACCCTTCCCCTCCCACTGGGAGTACATAAGCATCACTTACCCAGCATTCCGCCTGTTCTTTTTCTCTGTCTGTCAACAGAATGGACGTGGTGCTGGTGCTGCTCCTGCCGGGCTGGGGTGGTGTTTCATCTTCCTCTCCCCGTCCGGTTGCCTGGCTGTGCAGGCGGAGAGTCTGTTGGCCTGCCTCCCGGCCTGCTGGGGTTGCTGGGAGGTGTGGTTGTTCCCGGCCGGCTCTGGTTTGCCGGCCGGACCTTTCCGGCTGGTGCGCCGGCCTCCCGGTTGCTTCCAGGTTGCTGGGCGGGTCTTCTTGTTGCTTGGCCTGGTGAAAGACGTGCCGCGTTTGTAGTTTCCTTCCCTGCTCTGGTATGTGACCTAGTGGATGCCTTGGGCTGGTGTGGGGGGTCCTTGTTCCTGTCTGGCCTGGTGGTATCCCACCCTCCCCTAGGTGAGTTCCGCGTAGCGTTGTCTCCTTTTTCTCATTTTTTTTGTTCTGTCCACTTCTGCCCCTCGCTACGCCTTGGTGGTCTGCGGGGGGAGGGGGTGCCTGTGTTTGTCTGTCACCCCTGCCCCAGGGTCTGTTGCGATTTTGGCAGCCTTCTTAGCCCAGTGGGCGGAGTGGCATTTTCTTGACCTGCAGTTCCTGTGTTCCATCATCTGGGTGGTCATTTACCTCTGTGGTGGCCTTTGGAGTCCTGGCAGGGGTCGCTCCTTTCCCCTCTTGGGGCACGTTTGCTTGGGAGCCGCCGGGCTGTGTGTTCGGTCCTGCTGGTGGTGGCCCTCTTTCCGAGGGGGAGGGTAAATGCTTGTTTCACTCCCTGTGTGCCCCACAGCCAAGGCTTCTGCTAAGACTGGTGGCGTGGCTCTGTCCTTTTCAGTCCAATGGGCGTTGGGCACCTGCCCCTGTCATCTGCTGGGCTCTGCAGGTTCGGGCCAGTTCATGCCTTCTTTTGCCTTCCGCCCTTCTATGGGTGGTGTGCTGTTGTGCTGGCTCATACTGACGCTGGTACTGTCTAGTCAGGTGCTGTGTCGGCGGCGGTGTGGGCCGTGGAGTCACCTTCTTGTTATGGGACCCTCTGCTACTTATGCTGGGGGGAGGGCTGTTTCTTTCATGTCCCAAAGAGGTTCTTCTTGCTGCTTGGCCTGCTCCACTTTCCTCCTCTGCGTGCTCTCGGCAGGCACTGTGGCCGTTCTCTGTTCCCTTGCAGGATGTCTTGGCTGGGCCTCGCTAGTTGCCGCTGGCATGGCGTGGTGTTCCCTGATCCCTCGATGGCTCTGGTGCCTCCGTGGTCTCTTGCTTCCATTGTGGGGTCCTGTGTTTGGCCTCTTGGTTGGAGGTTTGGTTACCTGCGGGTCCCATCTGCCTTTTGTTTTGCTAAGTTTCCTTCAGTCGGGGGTCTTTGTTCCTCTGTTTTCCGGTGCCTGGATGTCCGTCTGGGTACTTTGTGCTTTCTGGCCTGCGGCCTTACCACCCTGAGAGTACCTGCTCTTGTCTGTTCTAGACTGTCGGACACTGTCGGGCCCGGTTCATGCCTGGATGGGAGCCCCCTGGGTATACCTGGTGCTGGGGGCTTCTTGTTCGATTGGGCCCCTTGGCTTGCGCTGGCCTTTGTGGCATTCTCCCCCAGGACTTGGTTCCCTGGTGGGGGTCCGTCTGTCCCTGCCTTGTGTGGGTGGTTCTCTTTGGCCAGGGTAGGAAGCGACTTCCCCCATTGCCCTGGAGTTCCTTTTTGTTTGGCCCTTCTTGTGGCCTGTGGCCTTTTCGCTCTGGCGCTGTCCTGGGACCGTTGGCTCCTTGGCCCTTCCATTGCTGTATTTTGGCTCGCCTGTGCTGCTCCGCTAGGGGTCTTCTTGTTTCTCCTTGGATGTGTGGCGGTCCGGAGGTTGTGCTCCTGGTCGGCGGCCTTGCAGCTGCTTCTGCCTGGCCTCTGGGGGTGCCCCCTTGTGGTCACCGGGTGCCTTCAGCCCTTCCTCCCTGTAGGCGCCTGGCCTGTGGCCTTATCTCTCTGTGAGCTTCTGCTCTAGTCTGCTCTCAGGCGTTCAGCTGGGTCAGGCAAGGTTGGTTTCTGGTTGGGGGCCTGCGTGGGACTCCCAGGTAAGGTTACTTCCTCAGGGTCCGGCCTGGTTTATGCCTGTTTTGGTGTTTGCCGGGTTCTGCCTGCTACTGTTGGCTTTTTTGCCTGGCTGCAGCCTGGTGGGGTGTCCGCCTGGGTCTTCTGGTGCTTTCGGCTCGGGGTTGCTCGCTTGCGGCGCTCCTGGGCTCCCTGGTGGGTCTCTGTTGGGGCAGGCTGTGCGTTGGTTTTCTGCCGGCTCTGATGTGTGTTTACCCCCTGGCGTTCTCCCGTGCTTTTTTTCTGGCGTGTTTTCTACCTGTGAGGTGGCTGGTGTCTCTGCTGTCGGGTTCTGGTTCTTGCAGGTGTGGTGTGTTCCTGCCGTTGTGTCCTCTTGGCTCCGGCTGGGCCTGTCTTGGCCTGTCACCCGCTCTTGTCTTCCCTGCTCCCACTGTGGGTGTTGGTGGGGAGGCGTGCCCTCCCCCTCCCCCGGGGGGGTCCTGTGAAGTTCCTATTACCTGTGTGTTTGTCTGCGGGCCTGACTGCTGCTCCTCGGAGTCTGCGGCTGTGTTTTGAGGGGGTCTGGCGGCATGCTGCCTGCTGCCTTCCCTACCTGTCTGCACCTGCCCTCCTCTGTTCTCTGTGGTTCGGCTGGGTCGGTCCTGGTTCTCCCCTGCTCCTGTGTTACCTTGGTGCATGCTGGGCTGTGGAGTTTAGTTTGCCTGTGCGGTCTTCTTGGCTCTGCCCTGGCTTCGTTTACCTCTGTGGCTGGGTAGGTTTTGGGGGCTCTTTTCCCCTCGGAGGTTGGGGTTTCTGAGCTGTGGTACTTGGGCCTGTCCCGCTCCTTTCGGGTCCCTGTGGGCTCCGGGATGTTTGTCCCCAGTCTTTGCTGGCCCCTGTGTTGTTGGTTGTGCATTCTGTCTGGTCTTGGGGGTGTTTCTGGCTCGCCTGTTCTTTCGCCGGTCTCTAGTTTGGCTCGTTTGCTGCTGATGTCGGCACCCTTGGGGTTCCCTTGCTCTGGTCTTGGGTTCTCTGGGTCGTTTGGTCCGCTGCCTGTTCCGTTTGGGGCCTGTTGCGCCTCTTCTCTGGTGGCCGATGTATGCCTTCTCCGGGCTGTGGCTTCCTGCTCCGGTCTACCCGGGTTTGTGGTTGAGGTGTTCTGCTGGGGCTGTGTTCTCTGGGTCATGCGTACCCACTTGTTTTCCTTTCTTCATTGGTTTTCTCTGGTCTCATTTTCCTTGGGGGTTTCCCTTGTAGGTTCTTGCTGCTGGGGCTTCCTGGTGGGCCCTGGTTCTGTTTGGGGCCTCGTTTCGTTGCCTGTGTTTTGGTATGCTGGGGTCTGGTCTCTGCTGGCCTGCTCTCTTCTGGCTCCTGGGGCCTACCGGGGTTGTGTTCCTGTTTCCCCGGTTTTTGTGTGTGGGTGCCTTGGCTTTCCCTCTTGGTCTGTCCCTGGGCTCTGTCTCACCTTCTAGGCTGCGTGCTGGTCAGCTGTCGGCTCTGGTGGTTGGTGCTGGCCTTCTTTCCTGGGGCCTGGTGCTCTTCTATGGGGTTCCGGGGGCTCTCTGGGGCCGTAGGGGGTGGCTTGTGCCTGGCCTTTGCTTCCCTCCTCTTCTGGTTTTGTCTGGGTGGGCCTGTCCTTGGTGGGCTTCTCTGCCTCTTCGTCCTGTGGGTGCCCTTGGTCTTCTTCTGTTGGGGCTTTGTTTTTCTCTGGCCCACTTCGAGTCGGGGTGTTGGTTCCTTTGGGGCCCATTTCCCTTTGGCGGCTTTACCCTTGGGTTCTCTTTCTATTGCCTCCTTTTCGAGTGCCCTGGGTTCTCTGTTTTCTGATTGGCTGCCTCCTGGCTGTAGCTGTCGCCTCCTGTTTTCCTTGGTTCCGGGCCTTGGTTGTGTCCCTGTTGCCTGTTTCTGGCTTGCTGGCCTGGTGGGCCGTTGGGCTTTTTCTTTGGATGGCCTCCTCACAGTTTTTTTGTTGGCTGCTTCGGTTGGTTCTTGTTTTCCTTTCTCTCCCCTCCCCCTGTTCGCTGGGGGGTTCTCCTGCTGTGTGCTGGACGGCCTCTATTGGTTGTCCGCCTCTTCGTCGTACTGTCCTCCTGTTGTTTTGGTGGGTGCTTCCCTGCTTGGTGGGGTGCCCTCCTGTCTGAGTGGTCTGCCTGGGGTTTCTGGTGGTTCTTCCTTTTGCTTCCCTTGGGTTGCTGCCTTTGGTGTGCTTTCCTGGGTTTGCTTGTGGGTTCTGGAAGGCTGTTTTTTCTGCTTTGGTATTCTCCACTTTGTTAATAAATGGGACGAGGACATAAGGAACCTGGGGGTAATGCTCTATCACTTACCGGTAATCTTCATTGATCCTGGTCGCCTTGTCCTCGTCCCATTCATACGCCCAGCCCTCCCTCCCAATCGACCAGCCTTCCTGTTGGGGGCTTGGTGGTTCAGGTGGAATACTGGGTATGAACTGCCTATATACTCCCAGTAGGAGGGGCAGGGTTAGGGTCCCAGCATTCCTTTGTCTTTTTTCTGTCTGGGGATGGGTTATCCCCACTTTGTTAATGAATGGGATGAGGACAACGGGGCCCAGAGTAATAAAGATTACCGGTAAGTAATAGAGCATTACAGGTGCACCCTTCTACGTATTCTTACATGTATTTGTGAATTACCCCGAAACGTCCAACCTCCTGTTGGTAAAATTGCAAAGAGGGCAAAGCGCTTTCTATTTGTACTAAGTTTATGGGAATATTCCCAATTTTGTTCCCTTTTTGGTGCCATTTCATAAACCCCTTTAATAGTATATTAAAGAAGCAGTACGATGTTTGTGTACTCCCAGAAAGTTACAGCCTCAGCAAGGCAAGCTCATCATTTGGAGATTGAGAAGTTGGGTTAGTAACATGTTGTTAACAGGGCTTAGAAATGGTATTTAGTGCTATAAAAAACACAGTTATTGTATGAATATCATTTTTTCTTTTTACTATCATTCATGTAGCAGTCATCATAAAATATTAATGACAATAACAATTATAGAAAGTATGTTAGTAATAACAGCAATGATGAGACCAGTAAAAATAATCTTGATGATTAAAGTAACAATACCTAATGCTGATGATGTTAGCAAAAACATAAAAAAATAATAACAATAGCATTACTGCTACTACTACTACTAATAATAATTATGAGAAGAAGAAAAATAAGGTAACAATAGTAATAATAATGATAATAAGATTAGTATTATTATAAAACTTGAGTCCCACAACATAGAAATTGATTTGTGATTCACAAATCAAAAAGTGATCGAATACCGCAAGATGCAATTTTGGTACCTGATTCAACCATCATTTTGTGAATGGTTCACAAATCGATTAGGATTCATGACTTTTGTACGATGACAAAAAAAATCCAAGAACAAGGGCAGACACAACAAAGTTTTCCCCACAGGAAAAAGGTGGTAGCGATGTAGTGCCTAGGGAAATGTCAGGTTGGCATTGGCAGCGGAGGATGGTTATCCAATGTATAAGGCCTTACACATCAGGAATGGGTGGCAGCGGCAGGTTGGAATATGACCAGTGGGTGTTGGAAATTAAGACCATCATAAAATACAATTAAATATACTAAAAGAAATAACAATAAAAAGCAGGTTGCACATAATACTATGATCAAAACACCAATTTGCCAATGGTATACAAACAAAGAGCTATCAACAACGGTAAGAGGTGCAAGTGTAATATGGTTCAAAATTGCATTACAGGTTTCAGGTGATATTCAACATCTTAAGTTTGGGTGTCCGCACACAACCTGCCCAGTGCATCTGTCGGCCATTAACCAACAATAAGGTGGCATATAAAGGCCCCTCTGGTTCTCCGCACCAGAGGAATTCCACTATTCTTTTTTAAACCTGGGCTGCTCAGGAAGAGCTTTTCCAGCAGCCTTTGTCTTTCGGTTTGCTTTACTGAAATGATGATCGGCGCATAAGGCACACTTACATCATTACTGTTAAGTGAAAGTAAATCGAGGGGATGGGCTATTTTTACTTTAACTGCATCAGTGCTGGGGGGCATATCCCAGCCCCCTGAGCACTGATTGAGGTGGGAGAGGTAGCATTGGAAAGGGAAGATTCTCCTCTTTCCAATGAGATGTCTTCTCAGTGGATCCTTGCTTGGAGATTACCATAGGAGAGCAATTCCCAAGCAGGCATCCACCCACTAGACACCAGGGAATTTGGGGGAGTGACCCCTTGGGAAAGGGCTTTTGTTACCCCACCCCCTTACAAAATCAGTCTTTCTGCCACCCGGGGGGAGGGGGGTGGATGGGGTAATTACTGCCAATCTGCCCAATGGAGGGCAGAAAGCGCACTAGGCACCAGGGCTTATTTAAAAAAACAAAATATAGATGTGAGGCCTGCCCATCATGGGCATGGCCATGCCCCCACCCCACAAATATATGCTAGCAGTCTTTCATCACCCACTGGGGGGCAGATGGGGGTGATTACACCAATCTCACTAGATACTGAGAAACCTGGCAAAGAAAAAGAGGCACAACTTCCATGCTCTGCCTGCACAACACAATTGAGAGGGACAAATAATGGGACCTGAAGGAAATGGAACTTGCAGGTCCCATAAATCAGAGGAAAAGGTAGAGCCCACCACTGCACTCATGTGTCCCCAACTGCCTCATGAGGACCCAGGACAAAAAAACAACCAAAATGGCATTACAAAATAATTCAAAATATTTCATTTTTGTTTACATCTTCCTGTATTGCGAACCCTTTTACTGTAAAGATCATTATTAACTATTAGAAGGTTTGCACTTTCTGTGTTAAAAGCAATTGCTACATAAATCACTCTCCAATCATTTCCACCTACAGTTTCTCTCATGCGTGGTGGTGGTAACTGGTAATACCTGTGTGACACAACACAGGTTGTGTAAGTGACTCAAGTGCATAATCTTTAGTGACATCTGTCTCATGAAATGTCATCTTCCTTTATTGAGTGAGCCTCTACTCCTATTTGTTCAGTTGATTTTTCCCCACATTTTGGATAGGACTTGGGAGCTCCTCTGTTGTTTGGAATATTTTATTCTGAAAGCACAAGCTCCAATGGTTATTACTATCTGCTTTGCTTTCTGCGTTAATTAAGTGGCTTAATGGGTTTAGCAGGACTTACACTGATCCTGGAGGATGGAAGTCATTTATATTGAAAATGCACCCAGCTAAACAATAAAATGCTATTAATATGGTTTTGGTTCATTCACAGAATACCTGGTGGAGCATACAGATAGACAGAGGCATATAACATTTTCTGCTTGTGGCCTTTGTGTTCATCCTTAATGGTAACCAGGTATTTACCTGAGAAAAGGGCCATCCTCATGAAGTCTTTGCATTGCAGAAGAAAAATACAGTGATGGTTTACCAGTGCAAGTCAGTTTGTCAACACAATACATACAATAAATCGAAATACTCATTCATACATATTTCATCTTGCATATTCTAGTATTCAAATGTACGCAAAATAAAAGTGTTTTCCACTTACTTCTTTCTCTATCTACTCCACCACTTCACATATTAAGAGCCTTGCCCATTTGGACCTTTTCAGATATGCTTGCTGCACTGGCCGGACCCCACTCAGTGACATAGATTACTATATGATTCAACGCTCTTTATAATTGGTAATGCTTTTCCTTCCAAGGTCTGAAATCAAACCTCCTGAGACCCAAGACTAACCTCTTTGCTGAGACTTCCAAAACCAATGAGCGTCCCCCTTCATCGCCACGCCACCTCCACCTCTTGAGAACTATGCTATCCACCCTAAAAAAAGCCACCTCATGTCCCTGCATCAGCTGTCTCCCCCTCCCAACCACCACAATAATCACCACCTACAGCCAATATACTTTCTTGCCACAAACTACAAGCTAGCAAGTTGTGGTGAAAATCGTTTAATAAGAGGTTATCATGTTTATTGTTCTCCTTAATCATGTTATTTCATCAAAACAATACTGGATACTTGATAATTTTTATTGCGAGTTGAAAGTGAATACTTCTAGCAGAGATCGAAATTCCTGCTGCTTTTTTTAAAAAATGAAGGCTTCCTAATAAACCACGCTTGACTTGTGCAGTGTTAGTTAGGGAAATACTTAATTGACAAAAACATGCATTAATAAAAATAGAAAAGTTATCGAGAGAAATTAGATGTAATTGTGACTCTATACTAGCAAGAAAAAGCAAAGGAGGAGCTTCAAACCAAACTTTGTAATGCAACTTTTATGTTGCAGAAGACTCTTCTACACAGACATAGGAGGAAACATCCTAATCAATAATCCTGATTTGGGAGCTGATGTGCTCATTTGCATCCCAGCCGACATCAATCAATAGCTTTCATTTTGTTTAAAGGCCAGGGGCCAAATTAGAGTTTGAGAACTCTTTGCAAAAACCTTTGGGTAAGTGCGAAGTTGAGCCTAATGAAAGATTAATGAAAAGAGGCTCCATTTGCAGTCCATCTGTTTACCTATGACTTCCACCTTCGCTGCCACGGAGTGGTAATCAGAGTGAACCTGCCCGTTTCCACAGCTAGTGCTGACTCGGTTCAAAATGGCGGCGCAGCCCTCACAGGCCTCCTCGTTATTCTCCTCTGACACTGGAGGTCTGTAAAGCTGCCCGCGCCAGGGGGGGCATGCAAGCTACGAAAACAAAAAGCCTCAATTGAGCCCTTCCGCAGAAGCAGCACCAGAGAGTGGCATTTAAGTAATAAATCATTATTTTCAAACGAGGGAGCGAGGATGAGCCGCTGCAGTGTATGCTCACATCCGCTGCTACAAGACTAATGCATTGACAATAGACAAAGAGCTTTGTGCATCAGCTGGAAAGAGCAGTTTGCAATTCTATGCATGCAATGCCAATTAATGTTTCACCTCAATATCGGGTTGGAAGAAAAACAACACCCTGTTTTCTAGCCTCGTGTGAATTCTACCTACATAAGAAAAATACAAAAGATGTTCTTCTGTTTCTATATGAATTGTTACAAATGTTCTACAGGTGAACTCATATGACTTTCTCACTGGAGTAGGAAAACAGCATCTCCATACCTTTAGACCAGGCAGCTCAGGAGGCTGCTACCTTGAGCCACACATCATACCTCATACTGGCACGTGGTTGAAGTTTATCATCTGGTGAACACTAAAGTGAGTTGGTAGCCCTTACCCAGAACTGGTTTCCAGCTCGTGAGCCGAGGATCTGCAATACAGTAATGCATTGCACTTTTTGCAGCCTGTCCATGACAAGAGCCTGCCCCAGACACCTCTGTGCTGTTGTGAAAGATATTTCCCCCTGCCCTATACCCGAACCGTCTCAATCTGAACATCAGTTCCAGGGAGTGGCTCTGGACGGAGAGTTTGAAAAGATCATCTCTTGTAATCCCTGTATGATAGGCATTAAAGTAATCCATCTGTGTTATCAGTATAGCAATTCTATTCATTGTTCGTGAGGGAGATCAAGGGATGTAAGGAGACCATGGAGCTAGCAGAGTTGATGGAATGCAGAGACTGAATATTGCATTTACTTGCAGTCTAAAGTAAAGGTTGATGTCAAATTTCACCCATTTTGCTTTTCTCCTGATTTAGCATTGGGAAGGGTATAATTGATGCAGGTCAATGAAAAAGAATATAGGATGGGTTCATGAATCCCATTTGTGAGTATTACATATTGTCTGTGTGAAATAAAAAATTAAAGCACGTAAAACTGGAAAGTCCATCCTGGGGAAATAAGCATTTCGATTGACTTAGAATGTGCACATAACCATTTGGTAAAAGCTCTCTTGCCTAAAATCCTTAAACACCAAAGTTATTCTCCAGTTCCTCAATTAACAAGGCAGAGGGACTTATTCCTGTGCAAAACTACTCAGAGAGTATTTAGTGGTCTTTGGAAATACCATTGTTCAAAAGTGAAGTATTTATAGGGTAAACACCTTGTATGAGGAGTTTCTGCCCAGGGAAAGTGGCACAACATGGAAATTAGGCATTTAAGGCCCCCGAATCCCACACATTTGGCCTTTTCTTCTAAACATTTTGCCCAATATATTCTGTCAATGAAAAGAAAAAGTCAAGGGTGCAAAAGTAATTGCAGAGCTCAGAATTCCAATTCCTTATGGAGGGATCAGAATAAATGTACTCAAATGGGCTTTGAGTCAGCTCTTTTCATTCGTTGTGTCATTCACATTTTTCTTCCACCAATTACAACATACAACAAAGGGCAGTGGGTCAGCCAACTTCAGCCATTGGCTAATTTTAATGTGAGTGTGCTTTTCTGTTCTTTCATAAAGGATACATCCACCCACAGTATGTTTCTACATTACCAGTGTCTATCATGGCAAATTGTGCTCTTGAGGGCAAAAAATATATCTGCTTTTAGCCAATGTTTTTTTTTTCCTTTTTACCCTGGAAAGAGCCCAGCAGCTCCTCAAAAATACGGTTTACAAAAACTATGATAAAACAAAACAGGCACTGACAAAGCCAAACAATGGCAGCTGATGTCAGACCTATTGTCTTTGTCAATGCTTGTTATTTCTCACTATTTGATCAACGTTCTGCACTGCAGGTCATCCAGTGTTTCACCTTGCAGGTCATTTTTGTAATGTCATTTTTCAAAATATTGCATCCTATGAAAGTGAAGCAAGTACCACAGTAAACTAATGGTTCAGCAAATGTGCGTTCGGAAAAAGATGCATTACACTAATCATGCACGAGATGGACGGCTAGCGCCTCCTGGCAGCAATGGGTTAATTTTTGGCGTGTCACTGCCCAGGTGATGGATTGGGTCTGCTAGCTGTTGATTGCTTGACTAATTGTTTGTATTTTGCCTTTGTTAACAAGTAGCACTATATCCCTCTATAGCCGAGATCTCCTTGCTGACTTGACACACAAGCTACAATAACACATTAAAAACCCGCAGCCTCATCAGTTTCCAGAGATATTACGGTCTTCAGATCTATGCATTAAGGGCTAATTGAGCTCTGAGCAGCCCTGAAGCAGTGTGCACACGCCGCGGGAAGAAAGACGCGTGCCGGAAACACCCACTGTCCACTTAGCTATACTACAGTGGAGACCAAGGGGTCCCTGGATCACTGCGTCGGGTCAAATGTTATTTACGTGGCAGTGCTTACTCCATTTTCTAGCAATCTAGTCTGAATTATGTGAATTCATCGCATAGTGAGCAAATAATCAATGTTGTCAGCAGAACAATATATACGTTAAACATGTCTTTTGGCACCATGGGGCATATTATCAAGCCAGGCGATAAAATTATCGCCGCTTTAGCGGCAGGAAACTGCCGCTAAAACGGCGATAATGGGCTTGATAATATGCTCTATGGAATTCCAATTGAAGCCCATGTTAGATGTGAAGGACATCTAACATGGGTTTCAATTGGAATTCCATAGAGCATATTATCAAGCCCATTATCGCCGTTTTAACGGCAGTTTTCTCCCGCTAAAGCGGCGATAATTTTATCGCCTGGCTTGATAATATGCCCCTAAATCCGTAGTGACAACATGATGTTATGAACTAAAGGGGCTAAGGTTAGCTATCACTGTGGCGGCACCTTGGTCCGGCCCGAGGCGAATGAGGGGCCCACTGCAACCCAAATATCTGCCTTTTTACTACTCAATCGTGGGCAGAGGAGGCGGTTGTCCTTGCATGCCATAGGTTACCGCCACAGACTCCAAACTATGCCAGTGATTAACTAATCGACAAAAAAGCTATGGGGCATATCAACAAGGGCTTTAACTCTGCTTTTTTGGCTTTAAAAGCCAAAAAAGCAGAGATAAAACTAGCTCCCTATCAACAACAGGGTGCTAACACGCAAATTTGCATGTTAGCACCCTTTTACTCTACGCTTCTCCTTGCATCTCTAATGAGATGCAAAGGGGGCGTTCCAGAGTAAAGTAATAGGAGAAATGTCGCTAAGCGACATTTCTCCTATTATCAAGAATGTCGCTAACCCCGTTAGAGACAAAAAAAGCAGCGCTAACCGCGGTTAACGCTGCTTTTTTACGTCTGCTAATTTTCAGACTTAGCCATGATATCCTATGGAAGGAGGATATCATGGCTAAGTTTGCCTGTCCCTATCAACAAGGTAACGTGTGATTATCGCTGGGTTTCCAGCGATAATCTCACGTTAGCCTGTTAGCGTGTAGATTTTTATCGCTATTGAGATAAGCGTTGCTAATAGCACGCTATCTCAGCGATAAAAATTCACGCTAGCCGGCGATAATTATCCTCACGCTAAGAGCGCTGAGCGATAATTATCGCCGGTTGTTGTTGATATGCCCCTATAATCTTTAACATCTTCATTGAAAATAAAATCTAATGTATCCACTAATGCATTCTTCGTCTTACAGTCTTGTAAGTGCGCAGTTGAGATTTTCTAGTAACCGTGCTTTTATTTTAAGTTATTGTCTAAATGAACCCACATATTGAGCACAGTTCAATCTCAGGTGACAAAGTGTATTGAACACTTTTATGTCACGCTCAGTGCTTTAAGTGGGCCGGGTCTCACCGCTGCTGAGCACCGGCAGTTTTTTTAAGGAGGCCTCGAAACGGGCCTCTATCGGGCTCTGTTTTGTGCCCTGGCACAGGCGATCCGTTTTTTTACGGACTGCAGTGACAGCAGGCACATCGATGTGAATGCGCTCGCCCTGCTCACTTCTCACTAGTGGAGAAGTTACCTCATGCCAGGTGAGCGTGGTAGGTGAAGGAAAATCCGTTAAAGAGAGTCATTTTCTCTCTGGATTTCCCTTCTCTTTTTGAAACTCAGGAGCAGCAACATTGTGGTGGTGTCACCAGGGCTTTAAGTGGAAGGTTATTCAATAATGTATACAGCTACCCGTAGTTGCTTCATATTTATCTTATGCAACTAACAACCATTGACAACGCCAAAAGTCCTGACTTGTTGTAGGTATTATATTATGTTATGTTATGTTACGTGGTTTTATATAGCAGCCCCAGCAAAGGGGGGTCCCAGTGCCGACCAGCAAAAGAAAAGGTTGGGAGGCTGCAGAAGAAGGCAGATCCTAGGTCAGAGGGAAAAGGTGAGTTTTAATGGCCTTACGGAAGGCCAGGTAGTTGTCCATACTACGAATGTGCAGCGGGAGAGTGTTCAAAAGTTTAGCTGCCAAAATGCGGAAAGATCGTCCTCCTGCGCGCACCTTCTTCACCTGAATGACAGCTGCCAAATGCTGGCCAGAAGATCGAAGGTGGTGAGTAGGTGTGTAGGGAAGAGCAGTTTAGCCAGAATGCTAGGTGAGGACAGATTCATGATTTTAAAGGCAATGCAAAGGGATTTGAACTCGACATGCCTAGCCACAGGTCAGTGGAGTCGGTGGATGGCATTGGTCGTGGAGCAGGTACTAGGGAGGCCCAGGAGACTTCTGTCAGCTGCATTCTGGACCCTCTGCAGACGTCGAATTTCTGCCTTGTTGACCCCCAGGTACAGAGAGCTGGCATAGTCTAACCTAGACATGACAGTGGCCTGGATATTGACCTGACAAAAGGCAGGATCAAAGAAACACAGCAGTGGCTTGAGACCCTGCAGGAGACCAGGTGCCCGCAACTTTTTTAGTTTGGACCTGGAAACTGAGGGCTGAGTCAAGCCATACACCCAGATTTTTTACCACTGGTTTGGGGGCATGTGCAACTCCCAGGGACGCCGGCCACCAGTGCTCGCTCCACAGCTCAAAGTCTCTCCCTACCAGCAGAACCTCTGATTTGCTGGCGTTATGCTGTAGACAGTTAGCAGATATCCACACCGCAACAGCTGCAAGATTGCTCCGAAACCTAAGAGCATCCTGCATGGAGTCGTTGGCGAGAGCAACTACCAACTGAGTATCATCAGAACATGATACTGCCGTTAGTCCACGGCTCCTGGCCACAGCCACCAGCAGTTGAACATACAGATTGATTAGTGTAGGGCTCAATGCTAAGTCCTGAGGATCCCCTTGTCTCACAGTGTGTATCAGAGAGGAAAAAGGGGGGTCCGCCACTTGGAAGGTTCCCTCCGCAAGAAAAGAGGCAAACCAGCCCAGGGCCGAACCCTCAATACCAGCCTCCTCCAACCATTGTAGCAAGATCTGATGTGATACCGTGTCGAACGCGATGCTGAGATCTAATAAAATCAGCACCGAAGTGCGTCCGGCGTCTAAGACTGCCCTCTGATGTTTGGTCACAGCAAGGAAAGCAGACTATGCTGTGACCCAGGCGGAAACCATTCTGAGAATCATCAAGCACGCTGTTAATTTCCAGAAATCTTGTCAGAATGGAATTGATGTAGGCCTCGGCAATCTTGGCTACCCACGGCAGGAGAGAGATGGGGCGGACGTTCTCCAGTTTAGTGGTATCCAGAGTGTGGTTTTTTTTATAGCAGAGGGACCACCCTGGCTTTTTTCCAAGCCTTAGGGACGACTGCCCGCGACAGGGACAAATTGATCAGCTGACTCAGAGGTGTAAGGAGCAGAGGCAGTGATTTAAGAAATTGTTCAGGCTTAAGCGAATCTGTTGGGGAGCCAGATTTAATCCAACTACACAACATACGCAACTCTTCCTGGGTGATTGAAGGAAAGACAGCAAGAGTGCAGGTGGAGGGGGTCTCTGAACAAGTCCTGAATTCCTCGAAGTAAGGGGGAAGGTCCTATAGATGTTTTCTACCTTCTTAATAAAGAAGGTAGCAAGGTCTTCACACTGCTGGTCAGAAGAGATTAGAGATGCTGTTGATGCCCCAGCCGCTTTAAGGTCTTTAAGTATAGAAAAAATACTTTTAGCGGGGTGTTGGAAATGGCCCTTTTTGCAGGGTTATCCCTAAACTTTTTGCTTTTTCCTCCTATTTTTTCCTGACCTGTTTGTGTTGGTTTTAGGACTCTGGGCACTTTACCACTGCTAATCAGTGCTAAAGTACATATGCTCTCTGTGTAAACTGTGTTATGGATTGGTGTTTCCCTGATTGGCCTATTTGATTTATGTGTCAGTCCCTAGTAAAGTGCACTGCCAGTGCCAGGGCCTATAAATCAAATTCTGTTGGTGGGCTGCAGCACTGGATTGTGCCACCCACGGAAACAGCCCGTAAGTATTGCAGAGCCTGTGTGCAGCCTGGATCTGCCATGTCGACTTGGCAAGTGCACACACTTGCCAGTCCCCAAACCTTCCCTTTTCTACATATTAGTCACCCCTAAGGTAGGCCCAAGGTACCCCTGTGGGCAGGGTGCATTGTATGTGAAAGGTAGGACATGCCCTGGTGTGTGTGGCATGTCCTCATAGTGAATTACAGCCTACTTCGTTTTTCACTATTGCAATGCTACCTGTTCCCCATAGGCCAGAATGGGAAGATTGATTATAACATCCTATAATCCTAACTGACCCAGGGAACATGGTAGAAATTCGAGTTTAGTATCCCTGAACTCAGAATGATAAAATACATCTTTTAGTGAAGATGGCTTTAGCATTCCGTGCTTAAAAATAACACTTTTAGAAAGTAGGTATTTTCTTACCTGACCATCCAGCCTGCCTCTGCTAGCTTCTGTATTGTTTGTCTTGTTTGTGAGTGACAGGGGCTGGGGGGGACTCCAGGACACAGGGTGAGTCAGCACAGGGCTGAATAGACCTATCTGCACATAGATGGGTGGGAGGAGTCGCACCTGGGTCTGAATAGGGCTGTGCCTGCCTTCCACAATGCTGGCTCCACCTCCTGTGGTGCGTCTGACTCTGGCCTACACTGACAAAGGAAGAAGGTGCACACTGGCAGAATGCACCCAGAACTGGTTTGAACTAGGTACAGGACACTCTGCCTGCAGAGGACAAAGGATTTGGTGGTATAAATATTGGAGCCCAGACCCCAGAACTTTAGATTACTTCTGAACTAAGGAACCTGCCAGGAAGAAGGACCGGGAAAGCTGGAGGAGGAGTACTGCCCCTATTCTGCCTGTTGAGGGGTTGGCCTGCAGTGGTTGCTTCTGTCTTGGGTAGGGAAAGGACTGGTAAATATTTCGTTACCGGTACTATTTTTTATGCGGTAAAGTCTATCAAGAATAACTCAGTAAATATAAGAGGCAGAATCCGTGGTATTAGAGGTTTTAAAATGCTTTATTCCTATAAAAAGGAAGACAATTCGAATTGTGGGCCTTCTATTCCATCACCACGAAAGTTCAGGAAGGAAGGGAGCATATATTATTGACAGGTAATCATTTTTATAGAAAAGGCATTACAGTGAAACAGATGCAAGAGGCGTGACAGCTGATAGTACAGAAAAACTGTGCATACGTAACTAATAGAGGCGTAAACATGGGTGTAACTAAAATACGTCATTAAACATGATGTCATAAGTGGGTGGATCCATAAAAGAATCCTGCAATGTCAGCAGAAATACTTGGCAGAGATGCGCGCGCAGCCGCATGACGTGTGATTGACGTGCAACTAGAGGGTGAAGGAGACTTGACATTTAGCTCTACATGTGGAGACAGAAGTCTGGGGTTATGTCAACCTAATCCCAAATCATATCTAATATCCTATGTTTAAAGAACTGTGTTATCCAAAAGGAAAGGTCTCTTAGGATAGAATCTTATTCTATACTGACTATACTGACTGTTAGTGCGTGTACAAGCGTCTAAGTGTCTACACTAGATGCGAGGGGGTAGGAATATTCCATGGTAACGGGGCTATGAATTACTTGCATGAGGACAGCGAGGCCTGGCCCCTTTGCACGGTAGCTGGAGGAATGTTTACCTAAACTACTAGACAGGAATGCATCGGACGAGGAACGAAGGAGATAATCTCGAAGGTGAAATACAGTTTTTGGCAGGCGACAGGCTGGATCAGGCACCGTTAGCCGCGCAGGGAGTAAGACAAAGTTCATGGTCACAGATACAGGCTCAGACTGGAGCTTTCAGAGGCAGAAGGCAGGAAAAGGCTTGATGACAGAATTCGGGCCTACTCGCCTGAATCTGTGAAATATGGAAAGTGAACCACATAAAGTCGGTGGCCTTTCATACTTAGGAATGGAATATCTGACCCATTCATGGCGAATCTGGAAGAGAACATGTTGACGGTGGACGCACATATATTTGCGTCTTCAAAACTGGAGCAGGAGGGAACATACATGTACTTATAGCAGGCACATGGAGCCGTTGGGGTCTACGATAGGGGACATAACTGATCACAAAATTCATATTTCCTCATTCCCTCCTTGTCCCCTTCGGACCCTCAGGAGATATCGATCTTCATCAATCCATCGATCTGTTCATATAGCATCATTTGTTCTTCTTTCTTCTTCCGGGATCTCGAACGAAAACTTGGATGTGGGATACACGAGGTGGCACACAGACCACAAATCGCTGGCCCACATTGTAGACATAAGCAGCAACTGAATAGTATGAGGAGGCCAATACCTAGGAAGGATAATATTCTCCATCCCCAGGCTGACAACACGCCCCAGAACCAACCGGACCAAGTCCAGGTGCCTGGACTCTGGTGTATCTGGCTTACAATCTTATGAAGGCGAGTTATGGCCTTATATACTGACGGCGAATTTTCTGGTATGAAAATGCAACAACTTGATCCGATGACCCTACAAGCTCCGCCCCTATCGGCCAGGATGACGTCAAGGACAAGACGATTTTGAAGCACAACAATCCGCATAGCAGACTGCTCTTCTGTTAAATTGCCTAAGGCGGAAATAGTCTCATTCACTACTGCTTCAAGGGTTCTGGTTAATCTACGTATCAACTTACTATTAGTGACTGTACCTATATAGGGAAAGAATCCTTTATTGAAATCTGTGTATTTTTCCCATGCTGTTTCAGTGTAATCGACAATTGGGAGATCTCTCTGCTGTCTATTGTGTACTAAATGGGTATTTCTATGATAATCAGGAGGAGCTAGGAAAACAGGTGGCAGAAGGAATGCTATGTAACAGGTACCATCCCAATCTAAAGGTAGACATATATACGCGGTCTGGCCACATATGAAGTAGGAATGATGGGAAGCTCTAAATGTAGACTTGCCTTGATCACTGAATTTTATTACAGTGGTGCATTTACTATGACCCATGTGTATGGAACCATTCTTTCTTATACATAATTCCCCTTTTACTGGGAATACTGACATGGCGGGCAAGATTGTTGTAGCTTCAGATTCAACGTTCAGGATCATGAGGTTAAGTGTAAAATTACCTAATCCATATACTTCATTTTCTAGATCAGTTCCTGTTCTTTTGGGGAGTCCCTCCTTGTTAGGGTAGCAGACTTTAAGTAAAACTAGGTTTAGGTTTCCCCAAACCCAGTTGTCTTGATAAACTGCGGAATTTGAATCTAGGGAATTAATCAAACTAAACCATGCTCCACAGGAGCCATTGTGTGTGAACGGATATGGAAAGAGGGGCAAAACTCCCTTATAGTTTTGATAGGGAGGGAGTCGGCCACATATCCAACAATTTGTGGCATTGCTGGTTTGATGGGAATGATGTAACATACTAATAAATGTGTTGTTGCGCAGCGCAAATCTATATGACAACTCATGCGGAGGAAATTCGCTAAAAGAATGTTCTGCAGTTATATTGTAAGCATGTTTAAGAATAGGGTAATACATGTGCAATAGGATGCTGAAAATGATGATCAGAAGACTTAGAAAAAACAAAATTAATAATGTTACTGTGCAGTGACTACAAAATGATTTACAATACGCATGCTTTTTGAGCTGCATCTGATGATTTCTTTCTCTATTCCGGTCTAGAGGATACATGTCAGGGACAAATTCAACCGATTCACCTTGGAGAGGACTTAAACAATCAAATTGTCTGACTTACTAGACCTCAATTTTAGTTTATAAATTTCTGAGTTCGATTGCTCAACCAAGGGGAGCTTTGAGTCTGTCTGTGAGGGAATACAGGGTTGAGTATCTACATTGGATGGTAGTCCATAAAATTTCTTGATATGACTCGAGTGCAACCACCCTTTCCTTCCCTCGATTTTCACGGCTGTCCTTGTGGTGAGTAGAACCAACTTCGGTGACTTCCACCTAGGATCCAGTTGGGTCTTCCGGTCAAAGTTCCTGACCAGCACCAGGTCACCAGGAACCACGTCATGGGGCTTCACCTCAGTATTATCGGGAAAAACTGCGGATACCTGTGAACGACAAGATTGTAGTGCAGACATCAAGGAAGCCAGGTAATCTGTCAGCATATTACAGTCAACGTCAGTGACTTGGACCATAGAGTCGGGAAGAAACCATATAGATTTTTCCTTCGTCATCCATCCCTGATCTGTTTGGATCCCTCCTAATTCAGTCCATTTCTTTATTTCTTCTGGTGTAGCATGTGTCTGTATGTCAATTACATCAAGGGCGGGATCCTTAACTGTCTGCAATGTGTTAGTATTTATGCAGTGCCCCACAGTATAGAATGATTATTTAATAATTTTAATATACAGTTCCCAGTAAAGGCCTAGTAAGTAATTTCTACTGACTCCCAGTTAGTCTATGTAAGAACGTCGTATATTTTATAAAAACATGTTGATCTATAGAGGCATGATTACTTTTCACTTGCTGCACTTTAGCTTTTTCCATTTTTTAGGAAAGATTATTTTGTGATTTTAATATTTCAATTGTGTTTTTGCTTGTATGATTTGTATGTACAAATCGAATAAAAGCTTTTGAACGTGAACGTGTTAGTATTGTCTTTGTCATGTCAGTTGTGATAGTCTGATTCTGAGCAGTCTGTTTAGCTGTTCTGTCAGCTAGGTCATTACCCTGAGAAATGATATCGGTAACTTTTGTATGAGCTTTGCATTTCATAATCGATATGGTAGTGGGTAGATGAATCGCATCTAATAGGGCTTGAATGAGGGGTCCGTGTTGGATGTGGGCACCGTGAGAAGTTAAATAACCTCTCTCTCGCCACAGTACGCCGAAGTCATGGACGACTCCGAAGGCATAACGTGAATCTGTGTATATATTTACTTTCTTATTTTTGGCTTGAATACAGGCTTGTGTCAGAGCGATGAGCTCTGCTGCTTGAGCTGACAAAGTGTTAATACAATTTGTTTCAATGACTTCAGTGTCTGTTGTGACTGCGTAAGCAGCCACTAACTCTCCTGTACTTGTTCTCATACATGACCCATCTACATACAATGTCAAGTCTGGATCTGACAAAGGGATATCTGTCAAGTCTTGTCTGGGTTTCGTCGTGATAGTAATAACTTCAACACAATCATGTGCCAATGGATCTGTTCCGCCCACTGGTAACAGTGTGGCAGGATTTAACGTATTACAACGTCTGATTTCTATATGTGGCTGAAACAATGTCAGTTCGTAACCGGTGAGTCTCGCTATAGTCAAGTGTTGTGTTTGTGTGCGGTTCAAAAGAACCTCTACTGCATGTGGTACTTGTACTGTCAATTGATGTCCTAACACTATGGCATCGCTTTGTCTGATTGCTAAAGCTGTTGCTGCCACCGATTTCAGGCACGCAGGAAGAGCCTGAGCTACTGGATCTAATGTACTAGAGAAATAAGCACATGGTTTGTGTGATCCTGCTTGTTCCTGAGTGAGTACTGACAAAGCAGTACCTTCGCGTTCTGTAACGAAGAGTGTAAACTGTTTATTGTAACATGGTGTTGCTAGGACAGGTGCTTGGCATAAAGCTTTCTTTAAACTTTCAAAGGCGTGTGTATGTTCTTGAGTCCAAGGGAGGACAGTCGATGTGGCTGCCTCCTGTGTTGTCAACTGGATGAGTGGTTTTGCTAGAAATGCATATTGAGGGATCCACTGCCTACAGTATGAAGTGAGGCCTATAAAAGCCCGTACCTCCTTTTGTGTCTTGGGTGGTGGCATGTTAGCGATTAACTGGATGCGGTCGGATGTAAGCTGCCTTCCCTCCTTGGACAGCGAGTGCCCAAGGTAAACAACTCGCTGGACACAGAATTGCAGCTTAGAAGGGGACACCTTGTGCCCCTTGTCAGCCAAAAATTTTAAAACCGTCAGTGACGCTTTTTCACATTCAGGTTCGCTTCGGGCGGTGATCAGCAGATCATCGACATATTGAAGCAAGGCAGTGTTAACTGGCATGTGGATACTGTCAAGTTCTCGTTTCAGTGCTTGGCTATAGATGCTGGGGCTTTCTGTAAATCCTTGAGGTGCGCGTGTAAATTTAAAACTTCGTCCATTTAAACTAAATCCGAATAAATATTGACTTTCCGGATCGATTGGGACACTAAAGAAAGCATTCTTGAGATCAATTACAGTGAAGAACGTTGCTTCTGCGTCAATAGCTGTGAGTAATGAAGAGATATCTGGGACCACGGGGTATTGTGGCACAATACATTTATTTAATTCGCGCAGATCAATAACTAATCGATATACTGGTGGAGCTTTTGGATCCGTTCTTTTAAGAATCGGAATTATCGGAGAATTACATACATTGGAGTCAGTTTCGACAACCACTCCTTGTGCAATGAGCTCGTCAATGATTTGCAGTAAAGCCACAACAGCATCGGGTGGTAACTTGTATTGTCGCATTCGTGGTAGTACTATTCCTGTTTTCAGTGTAACTCGATATGGTGTAATGTTCATGCAACCAACATCAGTGGGGCCTTGTGCCCATAAATGTGTAGGTAAATTCTGCAGTCGGTGATCCATGTCTCTGGATATGTAGTGACCTTTAAAGTCACGTAGAAATAGTCGTACTCCTTCCGGAGAACAACATATTATAGCTCCTAGAGCTTTCAATGTTTTTATACCTAACAAGTTTTCTGGACATGATTTAGTAAGTAATAAATCTGTAGTACGTGTCAATGGACCAATCGTAAGTGGAAGAGGTTGTGTTACGTCATTAATTATGGGTTTTCCTGAGAATCCAAGGGAAATATTCTGTGAGCCTGAGAGGGGTGCCCCTGGAACTTCACTGCGCCTTATAGTTGTTCTGCTTGCCCCTGTATCAAGTAAAAACTTTCTGTCTTCCCCTAATAATTCGCTATGTACATAAGGTCCCTCTTGGTCTACAGGAACCTCAATAAGGGGTAAGCCAACTTCCCTCTCTAGGCTATCTCATGAGTATCGCTGATAATCGGGATAATCTGCTTGTGCATACTGATACATCTGTTGTGTCGTTGCTTGTGTTGCAGCAATAGGCTGCGCTTGTGGTGGTGCTATGGTCTGTTGTGGAGCTCCCTGTTGCGGAGCTAGTTGTTGCGGAGCTAACCTATGTTGTGCATGCTGAGGAATTTGTTGTTGATTCTGATCCTGTCTAGGTGGACGTGGTCTCTCCTGAGTTCTACCTGTAGCAATATTATGTTTCAGGACTGGACAATCATGTATATAATGACCTAGTTGTTTACAATAGTTGCATGTCCCTTTCGTAGGACCTGCGGAATCACCCTTTTGATGACTATCGGCTGGAACTGACTGTGCAACAAGCATTTTCATTTTTGTATCTTTCATACGTCTTTGTTCGTGTTCTTGTTCTTCTCTAATTCTATTGTGATGATATTGTAACATCTGTAGCATCTGTGATGGGGTATTACCTTGCCAGGTACTTTCGAATTTCAATACTCTATTCTTAACTTGTATCAGAGAATTTTCAACTAATTTTGTCACAAACAGATGTGGGTATGACTCACTACTGGCTTTTATGCCACTATTTATACCAAAACATTTTTCAAATCGGGAATAGAAATCACTAGTGTCTTCGTCTGGCTTTTGTTTACAGGCTGAGATTGCACCCCAGTCTTCCTTTTTCGTAGTTAATAAACGTGGCAGTACCTGTATTAGTAATCCTGCTAGTGCTGTAGTCTTTTCCCCAAGCCCTGCTCCTGCAGCTCGGGCCTTTCCTTCGTTTTCTAATGCTGTCCAATCTATCTTTTGGTCTCCCACCTCCCATTCCTTTTCTTTGAGTTTTTCATAAACACCGGCGGGTAATAAGACTTTTAATATTTTCATAATGTCGGGGTAGGTATACTCTCCCATGAGTAACATGTCTTTTATCTCACGGTGGAAACCTGCTGGGTCCTTGTCATGGCTGGGTACTACTTTCTTCATTTCTAATAATTCTAATTTAGTTATAGGTGTGTACACAAACACGCGTGTAAAATTATCACCGGCACCTCTAATTGGGTGCACTTCGCGTAACGGGTTCTGTCTATCTATGTGATACATTTTTCTTCCCATAATGGGAACTGAAACGTGTTCTGGGCTTACGAAATTTAAATATTGGTTTCGGGATTCTAGAATTTCCTTAATCAAATCAGTACCTGACCCTCTCCATATATTCGTGAGTAGTTCTGTCAATATGTCAGGTAAGGGTCCTGGATCGGAGTGTTGGCTTTTATATAATATAAGGAGGTGTTGAATCATGTATATACTAGCTAAACGCTGTTCATATGGGTCTAGATTCAGAAACGTGTGTGTAAGTACATCATCATTGTATTCGCCGGGACTGTCAGCCCATTGTACTGCTGACCTGGCTAATTCTTGTTCGTCCATGGAATCGAGCATGTGGTACCCCCTTCGATCTCGGAGTAATTTATCAGCGGCTTGGAATAAGTGTTCAGGGGATTTTGTTTTTAACATAGGGTTTGGAAAATGTCTATTATATTCTGGACGTATTGGACGTACCGGATCATTAAAACCTCTGGTATTATTATGGGGTCTTCCTCTACCTACATAAGCTATCGTTTCTACTTGCTCTGACTCTTGCTCCTCCTCTTCTCTGTTTAGGTCAGCGGCGTCTACCTCTAATCTTTCTTCGTGTATTCGTTCTACTTCTTTGCGGATCTTTCGGTACATAGCGACTATACATAACTGTTTATCATGTCTCCCTTCTGATATATTCTGGCCCCAAGTGACAAGTTTTTGCATTTCTTCCGGATTTACCCCAGGCCGGTCTTGATTTCTGATTACACAGTTTATGAGGAAACGTAACAGTTGTCCTTGTACCTCCGCTTTCTGGTACTCCATGGCTCTGTTAATACTTTCAGGACTTCGCCCCGACTGGACAAAGTGATATATATTTTCTAAATGTGTAGTCATTCCTGGTAACTTCGTTAAATATATTGCAGCTCGTCGAATACGTAATGATGACAGCAGCATTTCGTCCCGTTTACCGGGCACAGGATCATGTCTACAATCTACTAGAAGTTCCTTAAGCATGTCGGGAGTTGCTAGTTTGGGAGTACGTTGGTGTGCTAATTCTCTAAGGGAAAATTTATTTCCTCTGGGTGGCGTAGAAAAAATGTCTGTCGTACCTCCTGTAGCACCGTCTGGGGTGCTGGACGTGAAAGGATTTGTTGAAGGTGAGACAGAGATTGTAGATGCGGGAAAAACTGTAGAGACGGACGGGCCTGTTGGAACCTGTGTAGGAGTTTGTAGTTGCGGGGGTACAGACGTATGCTCTTGGTGTTGAACACCATCGGCAAGCGATGTGGGTGGTATGGCATTAGCATACTCGGGAGCTGCGTCATCTAAATTGGAGGAAAGAAAAACGTCCTTTGCTGTTTTGGGATGTGATTTGGGATGTGCTTTTATCGGAAACAATGGAGGTGGCAAGTCTTTTGGTATTTCCGGAGTAGCCTTAGGTAACCCTTCGGCCAGAAGTGGATACATACCATTCATAAGGGCGTTTCTTTGTCTATCTAATTGTTCTGATTTTACTCGGGTACCTTCCTCAATTAACAGATTCTCTCGGACTTTATTTGACTTCTCCTTACCCTTATCTTCCTGTCTGAGTGCTTTTTCTGTACGTCTATACGATTCTTTACGCCATAATTCAATGGCATCTTTCTGTGACTGTCTGGCTTTCTTTTTCCATAATTCTTCTTCTACTCTCATGATGCAATCTGCATCCCAGGTCCCCGCTGCGGGCCATCTCTGACTCTCTGGTAATTCTTTGGTGTAATCCACCCATAAATCAAGAAATAATACAGCATCTAGGCCATGCTTATGATACATGAAGTATCCTGGAGTATCCCTAGGTGGAATGGGAACAGCTTCTTCGAGTACTCCTTTTCTAGTTTTGATCTGTCTTAGTTTCGAAAAGAGCGGCATTTTTAGATCTTGTTTCTAGAACACACTTTATACAAGAAAACACAATAATGAACAGTCATTCACACCACAATATATAGAACGTATTAAAACATTTTAACATTTAACAGGTTTAACGAACAATGATAACTAATAGAAAACTAGTTACTGACATTATACTGACACTAGATAATACTTATTTATATGCAAAACATACTATATATACTGCTAAACAGTACAGATACACTGCTAAAACAGTGCAGACCGGATTTGTGTACCCAAACCCGTCTTGACCGGCACAGACTATGTGCACGTAAAATGCCTCCCCGGTAATGGTACTCACCGGGTAGCTCGGAACGGAAGGCCTCGGAACGGAACTGAAACTGGACCGGACTGGACTCGACTCGACTGGACTCGGAACTTCGGAACCTGGCGGGACTCTGTATACCTCGGATCTTGCTCTCTCAGCTAGGCTCTGGTCGGGATACTTCGCACTTCTCACCGCCTCGTCTGGGTGTTCATCGCAGCCTCAGTCGTCCCCGCTTGGCCGGAGGGAGATACAGGAAATCCTGCAGGTACGCGTTTTTTGTCCGTTCAGCTGTGGCAGGAGACCGGGCCTGCAACGCACCGCCGGCGCGTGAGATGAGAAAGTGTCCCTATTCGGGCGCCAATTTATGTGGTAAATATTTCGTTACCGGTACTATTTTTTATGCGGTAAAGTCTATCAAGAATAACTCAGTAAATATAAGAGGCAGAATCCGTGGTATTAGAGGTTTTAAAATGCTTTATTCCTATAAAAAGGAAGACAATTCGAATTGTGGGCCTTCTATTCCATCACCACGAAAGTTCAGGAAGGAAGGGAGCATATATTATTGACAGGTAATCATTTTTATAGAAAAGGCATTACAGTGAAACAGATGCAAGAGGCGTGACAGCTGATAGTACAGAAAAACTGTGCATACGTAACTAATAGAGGCGTAAACATGGGTGTAACTAAAATACGTCATTAAACATGATGTCATAAGTGGGTGGATCCATAAAAGAATCCTGCAATGTCAGCAGAAATACTTGGCAGAGATGCGCGCGCAGCCGCATGACGTGTGATTGACGTGCAACTAGAGGGTGAAGGAGACTTGACATTTAGCTCTACATGTGGAGACAGAAGTCTGGGGTTATGTCAACCTAATCCCAAATCATATCTAATATCCTATGTTTAAAGAACTGTGTTATCCAAAAGTAAAGGTCTCTTAGGATAGAATCTTATTCTATACTGACTATACTGACTGTTAGTGCGTGTACAAGCGTCTAAGTGTCTACACTAGATGCGAGGGGGTAGGAATATTCCATGGTAACGGGGCTATGAATTACTTGCATGAGGACAGCGAGGCCTGGCCCCTTTGCACGGTAGCTGGAGGAATGTTTACCTAAACTACTAGACAGGAATGCATCGGACGAGGAACGAAGGAGATAATCTCGAAGGTGAAATACAGTTTTTGGCAGGCGACAGGCTGGATCAGGCACCGTTAGCCGCGCAGGGAGTAAGACAAAGTTCATGGTCACAGATACAGGCTCAGACTGGAGCTTTCAGAGGCAGAAGGCAGGAAAAGGCTTGATGACAGAATTCGGGCCTACTCGCCTGAATCTGTGAAATATGGAAAGTGAACCACATAAAGTCGGTGGCCTTTCATACTTAGGAATGGAATATCTGACCCATTCATGGCGAATCTGGAAGAGAACATGTTGACGGTGGACGCACATATATTTGCGTCTTCAAAACTGGAGCAGGAGGGAACATACATGTACTTATAGCAGGCACATGGAGCCGTTGGGGTCTACGATAGGGGACATAACTGATCACAAAATTCATATTTCCTCACTTTCATCATCCTGTTGTTAGAGTTTTCTCCAAGGGCTTGAAGTAGAGCTTGCCTCGTGTTGGAAGTCTCAGGGATAGAAAAGACTTCAAAGAACTTGCTGGGATCAAGAAGACTGCCAAGAAGAAGAGCTGGAGAAGCTGTGAGGAGGAACTACTACCTTGCTGCGTACTTTGCTGTGTTGGCCTGCAGTGGCTGCTTCTGACTTGGGCAGTGAAGGAACTGACCTTTCTGCAATCTACTTTTGAGAGTGTCTCCAAGGGCTTGAGGTAGAGTTTGCCCCCTGTTCAAGAAGTCTCAGGAACAGCAAAGACTTCAAGTCCAACGCCGTCTACGACACCGCTGCCGACTCCGTGTCCTGAAGCCACCGCAGAGGGCACCACCGCACTGCAACCCTGGTCTCACCGACGATGCCTGTGGACGACGTCACTGAGCCGCTGCTTGCACCGCGACCTGTGGGCACCGCACTCCGCACTGCCTCGCTTCACGACGACGCCTTGGTATCTCTGACGACGCCGCTCCATGCCGGACTCGACGCCGCTGCTTGCACTGTGGTTCAAGGGCACCGCTCGTAAGGTTACACGACGCACTGCCCTCATTCCGTGCCGCAGCCTTGGCCTACCGAAGCGGTGCCATCGACTCCAGTCCGTCAGCCGACGACAGCGCTTCAGCAACGACGACGATGCTGCTGCACCGTGACCTGCTGGCAGGTCACGGTGCTGGCAGGTCACGGTGCAGATCAGGGCATATAAATTCTCCCTACTTCCACGGATAGAGTAATTTCACAGATACACGCACATACACTCACCATACGCTTGGGCCCATTTCACTAACATACACTCAGATTACTCTATCAGTACCAACCATGGGAGAGAAAACCTCCTAAACACCCTGCATCTACAATGAGGTCAATGAGACCAAATTGACACCGTCTTGAGTCATGATTTAAACAATAATAATCACAATAGAGTACTCAATAAAGGACAAAAAATAACCACCAACACTGTATTTAAAATTATGATACTTTATCTAAAATTAGTTCAAAAGAAAGTCAATCAAAGCAAAATCATTATTCTCATAATTACCTATTCTAGCTAAATGTCATAAACGAGTCAGGACAGGTCTCCCAATAGAAGTCTCCCGAGTCGCCGTCCTTACTGCATCGATCCTCACCAACGCAAGTTTGGGAAGAAGTGGCCTTAGACCCTCTCTAGTCTAACAATACTTATAGTAATTCTTACAAAATAAAGCAACATAAAATGTTCTGAATTTCCGTCGAGCCGCTGAGCAGAGCGAGCAGGAAAGGATGTAGCATCGCTACATTTGAAAAATCTCCGCTCAGAAAAATCACAAAAATAAAAAGACGGAAGAAGGAAACTCGAGTTTGCAAATGTAACTTTTACAAATGTTCTTCCTCGGAACCATCGCGGAAACCACTACTGTAATCACAAAGTTCATTGTGGCTCTCTTTCCCTCCAAGGTTACTTGGACGATTGCCTGGAGTCGCTGTCATCACGGAAACTTTCAAAACTCCAGCAGAAGCCATAGTCAGATGACTTTCAACAAGGCCTCTCGTCATCCATTTCACTCGAGCACAGGCTGTAAACGGCAGCCATTTTCTCTTAGGCCAAAACGAACCATCTTAATCGAAAGAAATACAAACAACGTTACTACATCATCGCAATGATTAAACAGTGTTAATTCCCACTAATACCCTTATGTGTATGTAATTAACTAGCCATTTGCAACATATTTAAACATTAGTACACGTTATTTCAAAAGCGTTTTGTGCTTTAAAACAAACAGCACTTAGCAACACTCATTTAATAAAACCTGCACATTATTATTAAGCAACATATATGCACTCCCACGTGTAATTTCTCTTGTTAATCATGTTGGTTAATCAAAATTTTCACACAAAACAAATAATTACTAATTAAGAATAAGTATTTTTAAATCAACACATATAGACAAAACCGGAGCTTAAAAACCGATAAATTTTCAACAGAAAACTCTGCTCCAGCAATCCCCCCTTTGGTGATATTATCACCAAATAAACAACCCAAAACAAATTTTAGTCAAATTTAGTCCCATTTTAGGAGAAATTGGAAATGTCTTTTTTCCTTTTCACAACACTACACACCAGACTCCCTTTCATCATCCCTCTTCGTTTCCAAGTAAACACTCTCCCTCAATTCTTCTAATTCTATTTCTTGTGGATCTCTTTTTGACCTCTTATTTCTCTTTTCAATATTTCTTTTGATTAATTTCTTTTTCCCTCCCCTGTTTTTACAACACAAACACCCTAATCTTAGTATCAATAAAGCAACAATTACACAGGTCAAAGGAAACAATATCTTACCTATAATAGTACTACCTATTTTTGCAAGAAAACTCTTAACAGTAACTATTTTATTAGCTATTTTGATCCAGATACTTTCTGCTTCCAGTGGTACTAATTCTTCGTGCAAATCAGTAATATTTTTGATATAGACCTTCAGGTCCTTGCTTTCATCAGGAATGTAAGTGCAACAATGTTGAACTTTCAGTATTCCACAAACCCCACCCTCCTTGGCCAATAAAATATCAAGGGCAAGTCGATTTTGCATAGACATGGCACGTACGGCAATCATCTCCGTATTCACCAAAAGAAACCCTCCAGCGGTACTTGTCGATAAGCGATCCACCACTGTTGACAGTTTCCGAATTCCATATGCATTTAAAGAAATTCCCACTGCTGGAATTAAAGCTCCAAAGATATCACCAACTATTTCTGACCAAGTTTCTCTCTTAAAACGTGTTAGTAAATTAATATGTTCTACATCTTCTATTCTATCTATATGAAAGATCTTTGGATAGACCAGGCCCACATAACACGTGCCATACCAATGGTCAGGCAACCTGTAATAAGCCTTGTTCCCACAAACATAATACACTCCTGGGAAAACTGGATCCTCTCCTCCTCTAAAACCCCATCCTGTATCAATGAAGTATGTATCATGACACTCACTAGTCCCAACAAAATATGTATCATATTGGGATTTCTTCCTTGTAATGCATAGTTTACCCTTCTGTGGTGCATCTAGAGCTAACGTTGGACTAGCCCCATTTCTCAATTCTTTCCCCATCTCAATGTCCCAAATTGTCTCACTCACTTTGTATTTCCCTGCCTTTTCATGCATGCTCATTCTCCTTTCCTCTACCATGTTTAGGAAAGCCTTCTCCTCTTCTTTCAAGCTGCAAGTTAAATTGTTCTTAAAAATGTAATCTAATGTTAATTCTTCTTTTTCAATAAAAATCTCACCAAAAATGTTAGCTTCTTTAGCTGGATTCAGCCTTTTGTTCATAGGCAATTGCCCAAAAATATTATCTTTGTTAGACATCACATAATCTATTTTCCCTAACAAATAGAAAACACTACTCAACACACTACATGAAATTCCATACGTAGCTGGTAAATGGTGATAAGTAACACCCTCTGAAACGGATGCAGGTAACTGCATACATACGTAACAATCCCTTACTTCCATTGTCTTCACATATTCATACAACAACTTTGAAAAAACATTACTAGAAAAATCATTAATTGACCTATCTTTATGCATGTAAATATTACTAATTCTAGTTGGAACTACTTTCTGTGAATTCTTCTCTACATTAGTCTCATTCTCAGTATGTATCTCAAATGTACCTATTGTAACTCTAAATGTAACTAATAAAGCTAATACACCCCATAGTAGCATTAATAATCCAGTACAGCAACAGCACATTCTACACCATCTTTTCAAGAAGGCACATCTACTTTGATTATTCTCTATGTTAGCCATTTTACTACTTTGACCGTGTCTTTTGACTTAGCCTCTACTACTCCACTACTGCAGTTTCTATTTTTATCTGGATTACTTCAGACAATTAAATTTCAGACTTTCTTCTTATCACTTTTCTCCAAGTGATTGCTTCTGTTCACTCAATTTGGATATTCATCACTCTTCACTTCAACTTCTTCAACATCAAATTGTATTAGATCTCCAACATCATCTTCAATATCCGATTTTTCTCCAATGTCAGTCAAGATTACTTTCACGATTTCACCTGTATCTTCCTCAACCACTTCACGTAAGGTCTCCACTGGATTTCCTTGACTTTCTGCCTCTTCTCCTTCAGACAGTGCCACGTACATCCATTCCGGCGACCTATACTTCTGGTTAGGTTTTCTTATCCTCTTGATCCCCTCTGGTTCTTTCGACTCTTTTCGCTTTTCACCTTTTGCTGGATTCTGACTCGACCCCTCATTCACCTGTTCAGCTTTCGAGGTATTTGCTCTTATCATTCTGTATCTCAGCCTCTTTACTCTGTTGTTAGGCCAAAGATCTCCTCTTACAACCTTTTTTGGTCTTGTTTCTTTATTATTTCTTTCTCCAATCCAAGTTCTCTTTCTCAGAACTCGACCTTCTGATTTTTCATTCTCACTCTCATCCGATTCTGTTTCAAATGCCTCTTGTTCTTCAGCAGTTTTCTTTCGCTCCACAGTCTTTTTCACCACTGTTTGAGACTTCCCTATTTCTTTCCCTCCTCGGGTCTCCAACACGCAATCTTCTTGCTGTCTACTTGTCCCTTCACCTAACTTATCAGGAATGTTCCCTACACCTCCTCGGGGGTCTTCCGCAATCTGTCCCTCTCTATCTTCTTCTGACCCTGCTTCTTCAGGTATAATCTCAAGTGGATTTTCAACCTCCTCATCTGATTCAGGAGTAGTCTCTGTGGAACTGCTTTTTTCTCTTCTTTCTTCTTCACTGCTTATCGGAACTTCAGGCTCTCTCACAGAATCTGATCTCCCTTTTGAAACTCTCAATGTTTCTCTTGAAGCTTCTCCTGGAAAGAAAGAATCACCTGACTCTCTTTCTCCTTCAGCTCCTTCAAAATTCCGATTTCTCCTCACTGGTTCTGTTTCTTCATCATCACTGGAATCTGACTCTTCAAAATACTCCTTACCAGTCCCATCTTTTGGGTTTGGAACTCTCAGAGTATGACTTGCATGTACCCAGTTTTTCACACCAGCACACTTCACTGCAGTTGTCGTAGTCAGAGTGACTTGTCTTGGCCTTCCCCACCTTGGAACCAAGCAATTTCTTCTTCTGTGCACTTTAATCCTCACCCAGTCCCCTGGACTCAGATCATGAGCTTGCTTCTTCTCAAGTGTAGTAGCGTCTTCTCCAACCTTGTGAAACACAGAATGAACTGCGTCAGCCAGGCCTTTACAGTAATCCAAAATCATGTCATCAGTTATTGTCATCAACTTATTGACAGGTACAAATGCATGACGCATTGCACGTCCCATCAAAATCTCATGTGGACTCTAACCAGTAGTTCTATCTGGAGTAGATCTAATAGTCATTAGCACTAGAGGCAAGACATCAGGCCATTTCATTCCAGTGGCTAAACACATCTTACCAATCCTGTTCTTGATTGTGCCTTTTATCTGCTCCACAACACCAGAAGCCTCTGGTCTGTAGGCACAATGTAGCTTCTGTTGTATGCTCAATGCTTCACAAATCAAACTCATGAGTTCATTATAGAAGTGTCCACCTCTATCAGACTCAATCGTTACTGGAAACCCGTACCTAGGAATCAACTCTCTTAACAGTAACTTTGCCACTGTTATTCCATCATTTCTCCTAGTCGGATAGGCCTCCACCCACCTCGAGAACAAACAGACTACCACTAGAACATACCTCAATCTGTTCACTTGTGGCATTTCAATGAAATCAATCTGCATTCTGGTAAAAGGACCACCTTCTCTGCCTATTGTTCCTAGACTCACCACTGTCTTTTTCCCAGTGTTAAATTGCTGGCAAATCAAACATCTTTAACAAATGCTTTCTGCAATCATCCTGAACTTTGCATTGTACCAAGTCTGTTTAAAAGACCTGATCATCGCATCCCTTCCCAAATGTCCCTGGCCATGATACATCCTTGCCATTGCTGACAACATAGAATTTGGCATGACTGGTCTACCATCTCTATAGATCCAGACATGATCTGTTTCTCTTGGGGCACAACCTGCCTTGATCCAGTCTTTCTTTTCTTCCTTTCCTGCCTCATCCTGCAACTGTTTCACCTCATCCCACGTTTCTAGGACATTAGTAAACATCACAGAACAAAAAGACATTTCCCCTTCTCGTTCCCTATTAATCGAGTGATTATTTTTAGCACAATATTGTGCTATATCGTTCGCGAAGCGATTTCCAATTGTCACAAAATCATCTCCCTGTCCATGAGCAGCATATTTTACAACTGCTAATTCTTTAGGCAGCTGTATCGCCTCAAGTAATTTTCCAATCACTTCAGCATTCTTTATTGGAGTCCCACTCGACATCAAAAAACCTCTCTGTAGCCAAAGCTGGCCAAAATCATGCACAACTCCAAATCCATACTGACTATCAGTCATCACAGTCACTCTCAGATCTTTCCCAATTTCACAAGCTTTCGTCAATGCCACCAATTCAGCAACTTGTGCAGATTTCACTCCTTTCAATGGTGATGCTTCCATAACTTCTGAAACCTTGCACACTGCATATGCTGCACTCAGCACACCATCATCATTTCTCAGACATGATCCATCCACAAACAGCACATGATCACTCTCAGGCAATGGAAGATCTCTTATGTCTGGTCTCGGTTTTGCACAGTAATCCAGCACATCCAAACAATTGTGATCATCTTCTGTCTTTATACCCACACCTTCATTATCTGGCAATAATGTTGCTGGATTCACATTCACACATCTCTCAAGAGTCACATTTGATGCTCCCAGAATGACTTTCTCATATTTAGTCAGCCGACTATGTGACATATACTGAGTTCTGCTTCTTGTCAAAAGAATTGCCACATTATGAGGTACAAATACCCTTACAGGATATCCCATTATGATTCCCTCACTCTGTTCCAGACTTCTGCATGTTGCAGCTACAGATTTCAGACAACCTGGTAAACCCACAGCTACAGGGTCAAGTGTCGATGAGAAGTACGCAATAGGCCTTCTCAGTAATCCATGCTTCTGAATTAACACTGAAAGTGCACATCCATTTCTCTCACTGCAGTACAACTCAAACTCTTTTTCATAATCTGGCATTCCTAAAGCAGGGGCTTCACACATTCTGTTCTTCAACTCCTCAAATGCTGCCATTTGTTCTCCATCTAGTTCCAATGGGTCTTTCATCTCACTCTTTATCAGCTTAATCAGTGGCTTTGCTATCAGGGAGAAATTAATTATCCACTGACGACAATAACCCACCATCCCCAGAAACATCCTCACTTCTCTCTGGGTCTTTGGGGCTTTCATTTCCCTGATAATTCTGATCCTGTCATCAGTCACCTTTCTCAGACCCTTTTCAATATTGTGTCCAAGATAATGCACCTCTTTCTTGCAAAATTGCAATTTGGCTGGAGATACCTTTAACCCTCCATCTGCCAGATGATTCAGTAAAGCTATGGTATCTACTTCACAAGCTTCACGTGTCTTTGATGCCACGAGTAGGTCATCAATATACTGCACTAGTACTGAGCTTTCAGGCATGATCAAACTCTCCAATGATTTTTTCAATAACTGATTGAATATCGAAGGACTCTCCGTGTACCCCTGTGGGATTCGACACCATGCTAAAATACGCTGGCCAAACCTAAATGCAAAAATCGGCTGGCTGTCATGATGCAATGGAATTGAAAAGAAAGAATGACACAAATCAATCACTGTGTACCACTCAGCATCATGTGGAATCTGATACAAAATCACTGACGGATTTGGCACAATGGGACAACATGCCACCACAATTTTGTTAACTTTTCTCAAATCCTGTACAATCCTGAACTTCCCATTAGGTTTCTTTAGCCCCATTATCGGTGAATTACACGGGCTACTCAGTAATTCTCTCAAAACTCCTTGCTGAATCATTTTCTCAATTATAGGAGTTATTCCTTCAATTATTTCTGGTGTCATTTTGTACTGAGGAATGTTAGGATAAGTAATTCCCTCTTTCACTGAAATTTTCACAGGATCTACATTATTCATCAATCCCACATCCTCTCCAGTAAAATCCCAAACTGTCTTTTTCACTGTGTCTCTCAGCTCTTGAGGCAAATCCTCTGGATTAAACACAGCATATGTACCAACCATCTCACTTTCTCTATTATCTAGAGTCATTCGGTACAAAACATCTTCATCTTGTGTTTCAAAAGCTATTCCATCCGGAGTACAAAAAATTGTACAATTCATTTTACATAGCAGATCCCTGCCCAACAAGTTCACTGGACTAGTGTCACAGACCACGAATCTGTGCATGTCCGAAAATGTCCCTATTTGTACCCTTACTGGTTCAGTAAGACGTGTCTTGATTTGTGTATTGTCTACCAACTACTTGGATTGCTTCATCCGAGAGAGGAAGATTTCTAATATCTGCTGACCTGACAGTTGATCTCGTCGCACCTGTGTCTACTAAAAAAGTAACACTTTCTTCATTTATTTTCCCATCTACAAATGGTCCTGCCTGGTCTATTTCTAGAGTTGCACCAAGTATGCACTCTCCCTCCTCTCCTCGGCACCGTCAATAATCACCTTCAGACTCACTCCCTTCATTCTTTAACAAATACTGTTGTACCTGGTTAGAACGCCTTGGTTTGTTTACCTGCTCCTCATTGTAGAATCCCAAATCCTGATTGTACTTTTGTGACCCTCTACTCTGCGGCAAGGGCGGTTTTGGCTCATGGCTCTGCTGTCTCACAACCTTCTGTTGTTGCTGCTGTTGATTATTCCCCTCGTTCTGCACCTGTTGATTTAAGGTTTTACTCTCGTTATTCGCTAATGGTGGATTGGTACATTCAGATCTCCAATGTCCCAGTTGGCCACAGTTGTGACAAGGAAACTTTTTCTTCGCTTCCTCAAGATTCCCCTTTCCTTTCCCTGCATATCTGGGCCTATTCCCTGGATTATTTGCCTGTTCCACCAACTGTGCTTCTTGTCTCTCCGCAACCTTCACTTGTGCCCACATTGCTTTCTCTTTCAGCTTTCTCTGTTTTGCTTCAATTTCATCACTGAAGTACTTTGCATGTCTCAGAATCTCATCTATTTTCTTACTCTGCCAGTCCACTGTATGCTCACGAATTCTCTCACTAATCTCAGGTCTCAGGCCATATACAAATCTGTATACAAAATGACTCAAATCCTTGTCACCCAGGTGCTCATCCCCACTGAATTGTTTAAAAGCCAGTATCAGCCTCTCATAAAAAGCATGAACTAATTCTTTTGCTTCCTGATGTGTTCGATCTATCTTAACCCAGTCTGTCTCTTTTGGAGGGACCTTACTTTTCAGGTATACAATCACCTGATCATACTTCCTCATTACCTCTGGATCTGGTGCTCCTGTTCTCTGATCTCTTGGATATTCCTCAGTAGGCCAACTTACAACTATTTTACACTCAGCCCACAAGTCTGCTGGAACAATTATATCAAACAGACTATTCAGGTCAATCCACAGCACTTTTGACAATTTCACAAACCTGTCTACCTGCCTATACCACTCGACGGGCTTTTCTCTCAGTCGAGGGAAATCATTCGTAAATGATAAAATATCCTGTCTGGTCCATGGAACATGTACATATCCTCCTCCAGGTATTTCTCTCATAGGATAAGCATCCACTGTTTTCTCTTTTTCTCTCACAGGAAATGCTGAATAAGTCCTGTCCACTGATTCTTCCCTTTTCTTATACCACCTATCCTTCCATTTTTCTACGTCACCCCATTTTCGCAATAACGCGATCATCTCTTTAATCTGTCCTGTTCTACCAGCACCATTCAGATTTTCAATATCTTTGTCCGTAAAATCCATCCTGTAAGACCTCTGCAATGCTTTCACCTTATCAATGTCAACTCCTTGCTCATTCGCTATTGCTCTTAACCTGTCATGCGTATTTTTAGCTCTCCAGGTAATGTTTTTACACATAAATAACAATTCTCCATCATGATGATTTTTTAGAATGTCTGTAGGAATTATCCCTACAACAAGCTCCTCTAATTCTATGCGTAACCTGGCCACATCAATTGCCTGGGAATCTTTATCCCTCTTTTGAAGGACTCTCATCCAATCATTCAAATCTTCAGCTGTTATTTCAGTAGTTCTTTTCACTGGAACCACTTTTTTCTGGCATCCTCTGTGGTTCTAAAATTGGCATCCCTGAACAACTAGCATCACTAGTATCCAATCTCGAATTAGACTGTACCTCTAATCCTCCACTGCATGTGTCACGTCTGGATTGTCTCAAATCATCATTACTTTCTGTCCTTTTTCCTGAATCTCCTGAGGGACCAGCCAAACTTGTTATCTTATTCCCAACATATGGAACCACCAAACCATTTTCACCCATCCTCTGTTTATCAAAAACAGGCATAACCGGACCTATGGTTACAGGCACCGTAACAGCTTCTAGATTCTTCGTCAGTTCTCTAATCTTTTCAGTCAGTTCTGATGTAGTTCTGGCTAATTCTCTCGTATTCTCATCACCACATCTTTTCTCTCTTTCTTTTTCTCTGAAAGGATTACCACTTCTTAATTCAGGTGTCACAACTTCTGTCTCAATGATACGCAATGTATCTCTTATCGGAGAAACAACTGGTGTGCTCTCTTCTGGTTCTGGTCTATATGGAGGTGGTCTCTTGTAAGTCATGTCATTCAAGACCTCATCCTCATAATCGCTAACTCCATATCTTCTCACTTCTGCCTCAGGAACCCTCTCCGTACCCTTCCTTTCCTCCGTCTCATCAACTGTTCTCATAGGATATAATCCCTCTGACATACTAGCATCTCGCCATCTCCTCATTCGGTCATGATGAGTTTCACGATCATGTTTCCTCCCAAACATGTACCTATAGTTGCCTCCTAACCTCTGTTTTTCTCGCTCATGTACTTCCTCTTCCCATTCCACCAAAGCCTCAAACTGTGTCGGCCTTGGTCTAGGCTCTAGACCCATCATTTTCTCTCGCAAATTTCTCAACACGGCCAGATTAAATGAACCATGTTCTGGGAATGCTAAAACACCATCTTCCTTAGTATACCTAGCCCAATTCTCCAACCATATACAGATATGATACCCATATCTCGCAACCATAAAGGATGCAGGCGTTTTCGTTGGAGGTAACAATTCACCTTCTCTTGTTTTAACATCTTTATCCTTGTCAAACCATCCTTTAATTTTTCCGAACAAGGATTTCTTCTTTTTCTCTTCTTGGTAATACATTTCTACGTTTACCAAAACTTTCTAATCCCTTCCGTAATACAACTGTACAGTACAATATTTTATCCAATAATAGCGCGACTCACACCAACGCACCAATCCTGGAGCGTCTACGTCACCTTGTACCCCTTCCAATCCTTGCGCGGCTCACACCAACGCACCAATCCCAGCGCGAGCACTGTTCTGATCTACTACCCAATCAGAGCGCGGTCTGTATTACGTCAGCAGTCGCTGCAGTCGTTCCTGCTCCTGTCTCCTGTCACTCGTCTACCCCTCCTTTACAAAATCTTCTCAGTAGACTTCGTGTCAAATTTTACAAAATCTATTAGTTACAACAGATAAACATCTCCATTGTCTGCTTCGCTAACCATAGAATAGTAAAGAAAATCTTTTTCACAAGAATCCCGTCTTTTCCCTGAAACAGCACTCACTTCTGTTCCACTACGGAATTAATACTCTCGTTGACACAGTAGCACATCCCTCTACTCTGCCCTTCTAACATGCATCCATTAACTGTTTCCTCTAGGACTGCTCCAAAGAGTCTTACAATCAACTAAATGCTCATACATTCACGCACTTTCATACAAGAAAATATAATACATACACACAGAATCCTGCCTTCCCGAGAACAGCGAACAGTCTGTCCTACTACAGAATTATAACACGCATTAACCAAGCAGTGTTTTCCTCTGCCCAGTCCTTCAGACAAGCTTCAGAGAATACCTATTACTTCTCCCGCGATAAGCTTTAACGGCGAACCTTACGGATCCCTGGGACTTAAGACCAGAGTTTCACAGATAACCTTCGCTATCATACACACTCCTTTTATACTAGAAATATATCTCTAATGGTAACACACAACGATGTCACTGATTCCGAACCCAGACAATGTGACGCGCAACTTCAATTGTCACACGTTTTTCCTGCATACGTACAGGACCAACAATACCGTCTTTCCCGAGAGCAGTATATACTTCCCTCTGCCCTACTACGGAACTGCTACCAGCTCCCAAATTCCAGAAGCACTACATAAAACTCAACATGACGACTCCAACATATAGTATTAGTACATATACCAACATCAATCAATAATCAATAAATCAAAAAGCCAATGTACAAGCAATCTAATCAGATCAAGACAATAATCAAAACCATCAAATTCTGCTACCAGGAAATTGGTGCAGATCAGGGCATATAAATTCTCCCTACTTCCACGGATAGAGTAATTTCACAGATACACGCACATACACTCACCATACGCTTGGGCCCATTTCACTAACATACACTCAGATTACTCTATCAGTACCAACCATGGGATTGAAAACCTCCTAAACACCCTGCATCTACAATGAGGTCAATGAGACCAAATTGACACCGTCTTGAGTCATGATTTAAACAATAATAATCACAATAGAGTACTCAATAAAGGACAAGAAATAACCACCAACACTGTATTTAAAATTATGATACTTTATCTAAAATTAGTTCAAAAGAAAGTCAATCAAAGCAAAATCATTATTCTCATAATTACCTATTCTAGCTAAATGTCATAAACGAGTCAGGACAGGTCTCCCAATAGAAGTCTCCCGAGTCGCCGTCCTTACAGCATCGATCCTCACCAACGCAATAAAGGACAAGAAATAACCACCAACACTGTATTTAAAATTATGATACTTTATCTAAAATTAGTTCAAAAGAAAGTCAATCAAAGCAAAATCATTATTCTCATAATTACCTATTCTAGCTAAATGTCATAAACGAGTCAGGACAGGTCTCCCAATAGAAGTCTCCCGAGTCGCCGTCCTTACAGCATCGATCCTCACCAACGCAAGTTTGGGAAGAAGTGGCCTTAGACCCTCTCTAGTCTAACAATACTTATAGTAATTCTTACAAAATAAAGCAACATAAAATGTTCTGAATTTCCGTCGAGCCGCTGAGCAGAGCGAGCAGGAAAGGATGTAGCATTGCTACATTTGAAAAATCTCCGCTCAGAAAAATCACAAAAGTAAAAAGACGGAAGAAGGAAACTCGAGTTTGCAAATGTAACTTTTACAAATGTTCTTCCTCGGAACCATCGCGGAAACCACTACTGTAATCACAAAGTTCATTGTGGCTCTCTTTCCCTCCAAGGTTACTTGGACGATTGCCTGGAGTCGCTGTCATCACGGAAACTTTCAAAACTCCAGCAGAAGCCATAGTCAGATGACTTTCAACAAGGCCTCTCGTCATCCATTTCACTCGAGCACAGGCTGTAAACGGCAGCCATTTTCTCTTAGGCCAAAACGAACCATCTTAATCGAAAGAAATACAAACAACGTTACTACATCATCGCAATGATTAAACAGTGTTAATTCCCACTAATACCCTTATGTGTATGTAATTAACTAGCCATTTGCAACATATTTAAACATTAGTACACGTTATTTCAAAAGCGTTTTGTGCTTTAAAACAAACAGCACTTAGCAACACTCATTTAATAAAACCTGCACATTATTATTAAGCAACATATATGCATTCCCACGTGTAATTTCTCTTGTTAATCATGTTGGTTAATCAAAATTTTCACACATAACAAATAATTACTAATTAAGAATTAGTATTTTTAAATCAACACATATAGACAAAACCGGAGCTTAAAAACCCGATAAATTTTCAACAGAAAACTCTGCTCCAGCACCAGCACCGTGACGAGCACCGCCTTCATCTCACACCACGACCCTGGTCTCACGACTACGTCATCTGACGCAGCCACTGAGCCGCTGCTCACACCGCGACCTGAGGGCACTGCACGCCGCACCGCTGCACTTCGCACCGCAGCACCCGACGCCTGCCAACGCCAACGCTCCTGATTCCATCAGAGAGGAGATCGACCTGCAACGCGTGTGACAACGAGAGGTCATCGACGACCTGCATTTCTGAAAGGTACTGTTTGCGGGTCTTCCCGACACCGTAGCTGACACGCTACACCGCGGTCAGCCAGAACTCTTTGGATTTGTTTGTTCACAACACCGCGATAGCCCCGGACGGAGCTATTGATATCCAGGAACTGTTTTTCAAGGATACTTTGATAACTGAAGATTTTTAAGTACTGTATTGTGGATTTTTATCATTTTGGTCTTGTCTTAAGTATATAAAAATATTGGATTTTTTTCTAAACTGAGGTGGTGTCCATTTGTAGCGCTTACACTGTATTACTGTTGGGTATCTGAAAATGCTTTACACACTGCCTCTAAGATAAGCCTGACTGCTCGTGCCAAGCTACCAAGGGGGTGAGCAGGGGTTATTTTAAGTGCGTAACTCCCTTACCCTGACGAGGAAGAAGGGTCCCTATTTGGACAAAGGTGCAAGCCCTTGCCAACTAGAGACCCCCATTTCTGACACGGGGTTACTGCTACTCCTGATTTCATCCGCATAAAAGGCTGCCCTGTCCTTCTGAACAGCCCTACGATAGGCCTTGATAGCTGCCAGATAATGCCCCTTCCAAACCGGGTCATAATCCCATCTCCACGCCCGTTCCAACCTTTTACAGGCACTACCCCCGAGAGAGTCATAGATATCAAATAATGATCAGATCAACTCATCGGGATCGGGGTATTAACTGTAAGGGCAGAGCGATTAGAGAAAACTGAATCTAGCAGATGGCCTGCAGAATGCGTGTTGCCTAAAACCAGTTGAACCAGCTGACAAGCAGCAATATCTGCTAGAAAACTGCCCGTATCTGTGTCATGTGGACTCTCCAGATGCAGGTTCAGGTTACCAATGATGCTAAAATTGTCAGCTGTCATAGCCAAGGAGCTAACTACATCAATGAGTGCTGCCCTGAACTCTTTACATGGCCCCGGCGGACGGGAACCAATAGCCCAGACAGAGTATAATTGGCATTAAAGGAGATCCTACAACGCGCGCACTCACACTAAACCAGGAACTCTTTGACAAAGGTGCAGGTGTAGCAAGATTTAAAATTAACTGTGACACCGCCACCTCTCGTCTCTCTGTTGAGAGTCACAATGGTGTAGCCTTGGAGAAATGCCAAACCTGGCTCAGCCACCGTGTCAGCTGAGAGTCAGGTCTCGGTTAAAATGTGGACGTCAGGAAAATCATCCTGCAACAGGTCATGCACCTCAGCATAATGCTTTACTAAAAACTGGCAACTAAAACTCAAAAGTTTGATAGTATGGCTGGAGGGGGAGTTGACGATATCAGGAGATGTAATAGGCCCAGAGTTAAAGCCGCATATAATACAACAAAACCGACCCTCCAGCAAAGAACTAGGAGGATGGTTACAGAGGCTAACCCTTTACCCGATAGGCTGAAGGTCTCCACAAGAGTAGCATTGTCTACCCCCCGCAGAACCGGCAGCATGCCTGGCGTCTGGTGCCGTCCAGGCGCAGACGAGCGCAGACAGGCTTGCCTTAGGTGCGTCTTCGGCACGCCCGCTGCGCGCGTCCTCTGCGCATCCTCGGTGACATCCTGCTAAATGCGGAAGAGCGGCAAATTTGACCCCCCCCTCCGCCCTGGAAGTGAGTCGGAGCAGGCAGGGCAAAGGGAGCCAAGTATACGTCCTCCACAACACACGGTACACAGCCACAGTGAAATGGGGCGAACACCAGGCATACAGCAGTCAAGGGTGCAATAGCGCAGGTAAGAATAAAAGTGCGGCGCAAGTTAATATAGAATTGACCAACAAGCAAAACAGTTTAAAATAAGGGCACACACAGCCTCACCACTAGCCGCTGCATGTCCGCGGTAGCATCCTGCTAAATGGGAAGAGCGTCAAATTTGACCCGCCCCCTCCAGCCCCAGAAGTGAGTTGGAGCAGGCTGGGCAAAGGGAGCCAAGTATACGCCCTCCACAACAAATGGCACACAGCCGCGGTGGAATGGGGCAAACACAGGGCACACAGCAGTCAAGGGAGCAATAGCGCAGGTAAGAATAAAAGTGCGGCGAAAGTCAATATAGCACTGACCAAAAAATAAAACTGTTTAAAATAAGAGCACACTTGTTCTATCATATATCTGGGTGCAATGACAGAAACAGCAAAATACAAGTCAGGCGCAACACTATGCTAAGCACAGATTTTTAGCGTATGTGTTTTTAAGCCACGCCCTTAATTATATTGGCCACGACCCTTTGAGAGACCCCCCAGTTTTTTCATCCCACTTAAAGCCCTGGTCATTCTACAGAATTAAGAATCGTGGCATTGTTGGTGGGATGTTGTGTACCTGGGTTGAGGATCAAAATCAAGACGGGTATGAGGAATAGACACATGAAATAATACTACACATAAAATACGGGTACACAAACGACACCAGAAGCCTCTAGCTCTTGCTAGCTAGGAATTTTACCCCAACAATATCGCAACACCTGCATGCTAACATTTATACTTTTCCCTAACGTGGATTTTGGTTCCAAAATTAAGTCTACGGAAGTGTTTGTGAGCAGTTACGGACTATGCAAGTACACAACCAAAGATCACAGATCCCTTCAATGGGGACTGTTCACAGAGCATGCTCCCAAACACAGCCCACAGTAAAAAGGCGCAATGAACATTCTGAGCATTTCTCTAACTCCATTCAGTGTAGTCACCAGCTGGCCACTAGTCAAGTAGCTCCCTTCAAACGGAAATGTATCTCTTTGTTATGTATGGCTCTTACTGAGAGCCATTAGCATGAATGTCACACTCTAAATTTGATAATTCATTGCTGTGACATAGCAATAATAGGGTAGAGATCTCACAACTCACTGTTGCTATGTCATAAACGAATTCCAGGTCGCTATGGCTGGGCTCTGTGAGAGCCAATCAGAGCAGCACTGGAATGTAGGGAGCATAGTTTCTGAAGGAGAAGGAAGGGAAGGCACAAAGGGTGGTGGGGGTGGATGACAAGTGGTGTTTTTTTGTGACAGGGACTAGATGCCATGTCATGCATAGCTCCCCCATTAATCCTATGCCCCTGTTTTGGAATTGAAACCATGTATAGATGATTTGGGGGAAGGGGTGGTGTACATAACATTATAGCTGGGTAAAAGGTGAATTACAGAGATGTTTTCACCTCAGCGTTCTGAGTGACATCATAGACAACTCAAGCTTCTGTCTCATTTTCTATTTCATGTCCCTCAGAATCCCTCAGTGAAAAAATCCCTGGAATTCATTGTTGCAATATATATTCATGTATGTTTACTCTATTGTATTTTATGCTACTCTTCAAAGTTTCAACGTTTTTACAAGGATTCGAAGCATCAGCCTTAACCCGTTCCGTGCTCATGACGGAACCACTCCGTCATGAGCCACGGGCGCCGTGTGCTCATGCAAAGTGGTTCCGTCATGCTGCGGCCGTTGGTGGCCGCTCCGCCCACGCGGCGCTAATTCCCCGCCTGTGCGAGCGATTAGCGCAAGTGGGTGGAGTCATGACGGAACCACTCCGTCATGAGCACAGCTCGCCCGTGACTCATGATGGCGTGGTTCCGTCATGAGCACAGCGGCGCCGCGCTGCCCCCAAACCCCCCCAGCGCTGCGGCGGAATTCGCGCCGCAGCGAAGGGGTTAAATCAGGTCAATCCCAAAGCAACGCACATGAGGCCAGCCAAAATGTCTAGAAGAGCCTGATAGGCTAAATGATCACAAAGGTCACACATGTGTCAGTGTGCATTGCCTGGTAGACGGTGTTTTGACACTATAGCTAATTCTAGTACCCTACACCATAATTCCCACTTTTGGACACATCTACTTCACAATAATATGACTTGAAAACAGATGATCAAAGTTGGATTTCTATGGTGCTTGATGCCCACTAGCACGAGGACTGGCCACAAGCACAACTGAAGACAGATCAGTGCATGGGTTATGACTGGAGGTTCAAAGTAGTATATTTTCAGAACTGCACTAAAGATTTAGATGTGGTCAACTATTCCAGAATCAGCATGCTCCCCTTCCGATACCTCTATAACATCATCCAGCTCAAGCATGCACACAGATGGCTTTGCAGCACAGATCAGTCAGAGAAGATGCAGGATCACCAACCAATGCTGCAGGTGATGCATGTTATGATACAGGTTGATGATATTCTCAACCAGCTTGACAAAGCGATGACATGCTCCAGAGTTGGTACGGTACAATGACAACTCCCACCATTATCCTCACTACAGCTGGACCCTGGTTCTTTTGCAAGCAAGTACCCCTACTGACAAGACAAAGCACTGTGTCTTCTCTGAACAAAATCTTGTTCTCTTTGCAGAGGGCAACACAGCAGCTCTTCTTCTTGAGTTCATGGTAAAAGATTATTCCAAGCTTGGTGAAGGGAGCAGGGAGATCCGTCAATGAGCTTGCATGATTGTAGGGCCCGCTGATGAAAAAAAACTACCAACACAGAGACTTCCCTGGAAAAATGGCTTAGGACTTTAATTTTCTACATAGTGTAACAGTGATGTAGACTAGTCAAGAGTGTAAGGCCATTTGGTTAGTATCACTGGTATTTTTCTTTGGAATGACTCATCTATTGGAAAGACATCATGTTAAGCAGTTTGGTCCGTTTCTAGAGATGGAATTGGTGCCAGTCCTGTTGGGTAAAGGCCTTCTTAGAGAGGTATGATTGGGGGTGGCTCTCATAAGTGGGGGATTAAAGGGGGTCCAGAGGCAGGTTAATTGCACCCTGTGTGCTCCGCCTCCATGACTGGTTCACAAGGCTTTAGAATGCACAATTAGTCTTGCACTTTCTAGTTCAAGGTTTGAGCATGCGTGTTACAGGTGCCGTCCATTGCACAAAGAATTCTGTACTCAAAGCTGTAATGTTTTCCAGGTGGAGCTTGAAGCTGGATACATCTTTTTGAATCACATTGAGACTCAAAGATTTCTTCTTCTGTTTTATGTGTAGATGATGATTCCATAATCTACATAGAACATCATCGGTGCTCTAATTAATTCTATATAATGAGGAAACTGGAATGGGGAAACTGGAAGAGCAGGAAGGCTTTGCCAAGCAGCATGGAAGGCCCTATGCATGACTGCATTTATCTCTGGGAGAGAAAGAAAACAGTAATTCAAAAATGCATAGATTAGATACCTGTATCTCATATTTGGGTAGGCCTCAGCGTTTATTGTTCTTCACATGAAGTATATGTGCATGATGAACATGTTACCTTAGTTCTCTGAGTTCTCCGAATCGTTCTGCAGATAAATGTGAATGTTTTTAGGTCATTACTGATATCCCACCACATTTATCCCAGTTATATAGAAGACTCTCATGCGCTATGCGGCAAGTTACTTATAATGCCCTTCAAGATCCTGTTCGAGAATCCTTTAATTGCAGAAGCACTACCAATAATCAGGATCTGTGTTTGATTTAGTTAATTCAAACACCCATGGCTGTTAGCAGTATGGCATGGTTTTTGCTCAAACGCTCCATCCATCATCCCGTTTGGTATCGCTGTGTTTGCCCTAAGTTGGCAGACGTGGGTCCCTTGCTCACTTTGCCACTGGATTCAAGATAGCCTGGCTGACGAGGGTTATGAACCGGAAACTGGTCCCAGGATGCTTGTTTCCAGTCCAGGGAAGACATGGCTTGGCAGTTCGGGTTGGACTGTTCCCATGAGGCACAGGGTCAGACTGATTTGCATATGGCCATGTCTGAACTGGGGTGGTAGAGTGAGCTAAAGAATGATGATGGATTAAACCCAGATCAAGTTGACTGGGGGTGAGTGTTTGATTTGCTCAAATGCTCCGTCCATCATCCCCTTTGGTATCGCTTTGTTCGCCCTAAGTTGGCAGGGTATGCCCAGACGTGGGTCCCTTGCTCACTTTGCCACTGGATTCAAGAAAGCCTGGCTGACGAGGGTTATGAACCCGAAACCGGTCCCAGGATGCTTGTTTCTGGTCTAGGGAAGACATGGCTTGGCAGTTCGGGCTGGAATGTTCCCATGAGGCACAGGGTCAGACTGATTTGCATATGGCCATGTCTGAACTGGGGTGGTGGAGTGAGCTAAAGAATGATGATGAATTAAACCCAGATCAGTTGACTGGGGGTGAGTGTTTGATTTGCTCAAACGCTCCGTCCATCAGCCCCTTTGGTATCGCCATGGTTTTTTGATGAGTCTCAAAAATAACCCAAGAAGGCCACTATAGTTTCTGAAAACATTCCAATATACCCAGACACCAACTACAGTGGTTCTTGCGAGGTCATGTAGTGGTGGCATACTTATGTAAATAGGAGAGCAGAAACCGTGTGCGGTACTACATTGAACTTCTGTTGGAGGAATGTTATAGTCTTTATTTTCTAGCATAAAGTTTCCTTCCCAGAATAATGAGATAATTAAGTTAATTAATTATTGAACTATTCCTGTGCATGAGGATTTCATGGTCTGAGGTGTTGTAGTTTGTTGTGGGCTAAATAAGATGGAATACGAGCACATGGTGTATTATGCCAAGTAGGTAGTCTCACATTGCAATATGGTGTGTAACTGCTCTGTTGGATGGATGGAACATATATTTTGAATTCTCAGAAAAAAATGCTCTTTGGCTCTTTTAGACATCCAGATTATAGCATTCCATCTCCACAAGAAAGGGGTTAGTTCTGGAAAATTATAGATGGGACAACAGCATCACAATGAATATTATCTCTTCTAAATCCTTCTGCAACTCTGTGCAACAAATCTCACCCAGACAATTCCACTTACATAAAGATGGGGGTAGAAATTTAATGTTGATAGATCTGCAGAGGAAGTGAACTGAAGTTGACCCACAGTCCATGGACTTCATTTGGGAGTCGTCAGGGGTCGTAGCTGTGACCTCTAGCTTGCTCCCTGCTACTCCTATCATTTCCTTTGCGACCATTGCCCCCCTGCCTGGTTAATTTTCTTCTTTAATAAATAAATGCTTTTTGGAAATGCTGGACTATGCAATATTAATTGATAAAGGTTTCACACTTGACTTGTTTGAGCATGTCATCTCTGGGGATTGTGCCACCTTCAAAATGCAATTCTACTTTTCCTAAGCTACATGATCTCATCGTATTTAGTTAGTTTCTGGCTGCCACATATTCACAAGGGGGAAAAATGAATAGTGTATGAAAACAATAAATCTTTAGATGAAGACGTGAATCTCATGACTTAATCTCGTAGGTTACAACTAGAATGTTTCTGCCTTAAGAATAGTTCATTGTTACGCAGTGGAATACTGAATAGCTAATAGTTTAGATTTCAGGGTACTTGTGGGAACTCAGAGTGAAGCTAACGCAGATGAATGTTAAGCAACTAAGTTGACACTTGTAGATAGCACTTTGCAGACTTCGTACATTTACTGTGGGAATAAAGGAAGAAGCAGCAGACCATCAGGCGGTCCTTTGTCATTGGCTTTAGATGACCTACCACCAGCATGGATTGTTACATGTGTTTTTGTGTTTATAATATATGTGTTCCTAGTTAGAATTAGACTGTGCTGCCCAAACTGGGCCATACTATTCTTCTGTGACCATCTCTATTTCCCTTAGCACTTTCTGCCCTATTCGCCGTGAAGGCTACTGCTGACTGTTGCCTACTACTTTGTGGGTGTCATTTCTTTTGACAGTCATGGCTGCTGCTATGACTAGTTTCTGAGCTTAATTTCTAACCGTTGTTACTGTGACTGTTTGCTGATGCTGATTTGAGAGAAGCGATTGAGGTGAGTTTTTGGAACTACTCTTCATGAGGAGTTTGGCTTTAATCTAAATTCCTTTAAATACTTCATTACATTTTGCTCTTTTCCAAAAGAACTCTTTATGGGTTCTGATAGGTTAGAATCCGCTTAGAGTAGCATAGAAATTAGTTTCCTTTATGGAACAGATTTATCTGATTTACTAATTTGAATAAAAAGACAAAACTAATACTAAACTCTTATCAATAAATAAAGGTCTTCAAACTGATCCAAAACTCCCACCATTGACTGAATAAATGACTAAATTGATGATGTTTAATGACATGCTTTCGATTGACACTCCACTCCTTAAATGGTGACAAAGATCCATTGCAGAGAAGAAGATTTTGGTGCTGAGCTGGAGACCTCTATTGTAAGTTACAGATTGAACTGATTAAATTAAAGAAAAATGTTTCTGCACGAGCAGAGGAAACAGTAACATTACTTATCTGCAGTAAACAGATATTTAGTGACTAATATGGTAATTTAGACTACAGTCCGCTCTTTATTGAAACAACATGTGTGCGTGACTCTGAACAAAGTACAACCATGGGTTAGATACTCCAAAACTAAAGACTAATGACAATTGTTCATGTTGTGAATAGTTTATGGAAAAACAATGCAAAAAAATGGAGCTCCAGCCAGAGTTCTAATCTGGCACCTAATATTGACTGCAATCTAGGATCTGAGATTAAAGACAGCCACATTGAATAGGAGAATGTGTCCCGGTGCAGGACACTTGCAGCAGTGCCCATGCCTTGTGTGCTTTGCGCTCAAAACAACAACCAGCACGGTATGAAGGAGGTGTCTTATTTTCAGTTCCAACTGGGCCCAGGACAAATGTCCCATTTAAAGGGCCATCAGCAGACCTTTTGTTTGCTACTTATTTGATTGGGAGCCCACTGCAGCATAACACCTCCAATTCCAGCTTGTCACTTCACAAGTGCGTAAGAAATGAACAATGATTTGGAAACATTTTTTTTTACTTTTCTAGGTTCTGTGCACAAGAATTATGTATGCTCTGTAAGAATGTCAGATTTATCCATCTTTATGAGTAATTACACGGGCAACCATTTAGATAGCACTTACTAATTGGGACCTTATTATGAGTAGACTATAAAAATACAAATACACTGTACCTTCAAGGAAGGACGGTTTATTCAAGTAGCTTCTTTCACCCCAGTCTCCTCTCCTCAGCTCCTCTCCTTCACAACCAACTTCTCTAATTAAAATCATTACATTCTATGCAGGAAACTTCTGGATATAACAAAGAGCAAACAGCAAAGGTTCTACACGCTATGTTAAGAATACAACATAGACCCTCTCTGATGGGATAACTACAGCATGCAACATAATCTGACACCAAGATTTTTTTGTTTTTGTCAGATGTGACAATTAACACATATTCCAAGGTTTTGAGGAATCACATGTTTGTGCTTACTGCACGAAGATATTCATTTAGTGGTAAATACCAGGCTTTTTATCTTACTAAATATCTGCAGATTTTACCTCCTCAAATTTAACCAACATTTACCGTGTGGAATAAACATCACACCACTTGTAATTTTGATCCCTCTGCTGGTTGCAAAGGGGTCGCAACTTAATGGGCTGCTTGTGTTCAGGCCCCTAGTGTTTATTATTACCCAAAGGAGCTGTTCTGAGAAACTTTATATTAATGAAAGATTTAGAAAAAAACATACAATTCTAAATGTATGCAGCTTTCAAGAAGCTCCTTGGTCCCAGTTCATAACTGACTGGGCTGTATTACAACAGGAGTAACCCAAGGATCGCTGGAATAAGAGTAGTAACCCGTTGAACTATCTACATAAAATACAAATCTGTTACCTGTTTGTTACAAGCCGTGCATTGCATCAAACACATTCGTCAATGTGATGAGGTGAACCTTTCACTAATCAGCACACAGGTCTCTACAGCATGCGCAGTAACCAACCAGACTTATCATACCACTTTTTTACTGTGGAACTTACTAGCTACACTAATGTCTCTGGAGCAGTTGGCTTATCCCTGTAAGATATTTTAAAATGCAGTCTGTTTGTCAACAATTAAGTAAAACAGAACGAATGTGTTATCACATTTGTCCTTCTTGCCATTTTTTGGGGGCTGAGTTAAAAAAAATATAAATGCATACGTTGACTCTCAGTCTCCACTACCCCTGATCCTGCCCCTTGTTACTCTGCCCCATTCTCAGGCTACCCCTTGATAGACAATCCATAGGATCCATTTCTTCCATTTCCTGTAGTGAGGGAGAGTAAAGTTTGCCTGCCGTAGTTCTATGCGAGCTCTGAAGAGTGAAGTTAGTTTTGATATTGATATTCAAAATTTACCATGGATATCAAAATGAGTCAATAGCATGCATCACATGTGGTAATGTGATCACAAGTGAACTAATGAGATTGAGGGCATTAAATAATGATGTACCAGTGTCCAGTGGCCGTTCAGCAATACTACCAAAGGGCTTTGATGTCTTGCCAAATGCAAAAGTCACAAAAATCCTGTGGGGTTCAAAGACTTCGGAATTATACAAGTCCTTTAAAGCAAGCTACTGGACAGAGGTCCAGCAAATGGTTGATTGTTTATAGATGTGTGCAAAACTAGTGGGATATAACTTATCAATACCATTACAATTCTGTGGAAGTGAGTCAGTAATGAGACTGCTATTTTTATACATTTATAGTACATTTTGAATGAAGTTTGGGTGATGTACTGTTCCTGGGAATGCATGTGCTAACGTTTCAAGTATTTTTTTTTGCATTGACCATTATACCATGGTACGCTAGTAATATAGTATTGGGGCCATATGTGGTTCAGACATGGTTACACCATGGTCATCCTTAGATTCCCACATATAAGTCATGGGAAACAAAGGTTAAGCCATGTGCATAAAGCAGGGTGGTCTATGAAGTGTGCTTCATGCAGGATCTTTGGATAGCTTGTTTGCTAGTACAGTTGCTGCAAGACAAGACGAGCATGCAACAACTTCAGAAATTATAAGCTACAGCTATGTTTAAAACTACAGGTATTTTTGTGAAGAAAGCTTGATACAATAATTGTGCATAAAAGATCCAACCTATTTGCTTAAAATATCAAGTGGTTCCATAATTTAATGTAGCAAGGTCTTCTTTACAATCAAATTCAAAACCTCCCTAGCCTATCTTTCTGAACAAATTCTTCGAATTCTTAAAAACTTACCACATGGGATGTTTTGAAACCTATACAGTGGCTTAATACTACAGGCTTTGTAAAATATCACAATTGCAAAGTGTGCCTGAATGCGAAAAATACAAACGAAATCAAATTGGCAAATAACAAAACCTGGAAAATTCAGGAACTGATTACATGTAAGAGTCAATATGTAGTATATGTCATTGAATGTCCTTGCTCTCTTAAATATGCTGGCAACACCATTTGTGACTTAAAACATTTTTTAGAACATGTACGCACTTCCATAAAAAAAAAAACGCAGTAACGCTGTGGCAAAACATATGGAGTCACATCATGGTTGGAATTGGAAATCACTGCAATTTTATGCAATTAAAACTGTAGCCCGCCACGACCGAGGGGGTGACAGGGAGAGGAAATTGAAACAAAGAGAATCTTGACACATTCTGGACCTACAGACTTTCACACCGTATGGGTTAAATCAGAGCAAAGAACTATATGTACATTTATAAAAATTCTTTCATGTTTGTTCCTTGTGCTTCACATATTCTAACTCACACATTTCACTTTAAACTCACATTATCAGCACATTGTATCACAATTCTTAAGAGCCCACTCATAAATCGCCTAGTTTACAAATTCAGTACGACTTGGCTGCTAAGAAACAATGATCTACTCCCACTGGAGGATTGGAAGTAAGGGATCAGTGCACATTATTTGTTATTTTTGAGATAACCCACAGGTGAGTAATACTTGTATTAACCCCTTCAGTGCCCATGACGAGCTGGACTCGTCATGGGCTGCGGTGGCGCTGTGCCCATGACGAGTCCAGCTCGTCATGAACTCCGCCCGCTAATGTTAAGCGCGGCACTGGGCGGGGAAAGGGGCGGGCATGCAAGGGGTTAAAAGACTCATGAATTAACGTGATAAACTGCTGTTGGAAGTGGGGGTCCTTATCGCTTACCGCTGCCACCAAATGCTGGAGGCGGGAGTCCCGGACCCCTCGCTTCAATGTTATTCTAAGTAAGGAAACAGTCTGAGATAGCCCTGCTCACCCCCTTAGAAGCAGTTCCAAACAGGGAGCCAGCTCACCTCGGGCCCTTGGGGGTTACAAGAAACAGCACAAAGCACAATCTACTTCAAGCAGGGGGACCCAGCGCCTCCAAGCACAGTCCCAACAGCCTCTCCCTTAGTTTGAACAGCAAAATGCAGACCCGCCCCAGATCACGAAGCAAGGATTGGTCTATCCACAGCAGTCTCTTCAGTTGCTCCTTCTTTAGCAGAGGTTCCTCTTGACCACAGAATGGGCCCAAGCCTTTACAGTCTCAATTCATATCTGTTTCAATCCCACTTTCAGGGATTTCAACTCTCCTAGTTATACCCCTTAATGTCTTTGAAGTTCGTATGTGCTCAGGGGTCCCTGACCCCTCTCTAAACCTGCTCTGGGTGTCTCCCTCCCAGTGTCACCTCTCTCCCTTTTATACTGGGGTCTGGATCCTTAATCACTGAGCAGGAGATGGGTCAATTGGTTTATAGCACCAGACCAGGCCTTTTCAATTCCCGGGCTTCTCCTCCCCCTACTCTCAAGATGCAGGGCAGCCTGGCACCATCTCTTCCCTCCCTGGGTCAAGACATCTCCCAGCTCCTCTCACCTTTCAATTCCAGACAGACAATCCACATTTCAGAGACACACAGAAATGCTCAGAGCACAAAACTCAGCCACTTTCTAAAAGAGTTGTTTATGAACACACAGTGAAAAAAACACCTTCACAGAAAGATGTGTTATAACACTGTGAGTTCATACATACTAAACCTTACCTCTGCATTACAAACTGACAGGAAACTAGGCTAACAAATACAACACCCAGCTTCCCCCATTCTGTCCTATGGGCAGGATGTTCTTTCAGCAGTGAAAAACGAAATGGAGAGCTTTTCACTGTCAGAACATAGCACACACTTCGGTATATGTTCTGCCTTTTACCTACACTGCACCCTGCCCAGAGGTTACCTGGGATCTACCACAGGGGTGCCCAATGTGTATGTAAAAGGGAAAGTCAGACCTGACAAGTGGTTGCACTTGTCAGGACAACATGCTAACTTAGCATTCTGAGCGCAGGCCCTACTCTGAAGGCCTGAGTTCCCTTCTCTGCATGCCCTTGCATTACTAGCCATTGCACACACAGTGCACATCACTAAGGACTTTTACTAGTAAGGCAAACATATCAATCATGGCCAACCAATCACCATTACATTTTAAACAGGGAACTCTTGTACTTTGACACTGATCAGCAGTGGCAAAGTACCCAAAGCATCTAAATTGGCTATTCTATGTCAGGAAAACGGTCTAGGGAGGAAGCAAAAAGCTTAGGGAACTTTAGCCAAAAAGGCCAAGTCCTACAACTGCAAATTGAGAAAATTAATTAACAACATATTGCCATATTATTTAATGGTCATGCGAAATATGTATAATGTGATAGGGGGCTTGTTGTTTTTGTACAATTTGTTTTTTCACAGGATATTGTTTTGATCACTTGTGACTTTGTTTAGAGTTTTTTGTCTTAAGGAAATTACATCTCCCAGAATACTTAGTGATGTAGAAACAGGAAATGATCGTTGAGTTTGTATTGAACAACAATTGGTCTGAATGCTCACGAGTATTATCATGAACAAGGTCTCGTTGAGATCGAAATGCGTTGGTATTGCTGTCAGTCCGAATGAATTTGGATTGCTGAAAGTAAAGAGAAATTCAAAAACCTATCCGTGAGCGCGACCCATTACCTCTCATTGGAAAAGTTGTGTTGGATATAAAACGGCTGGGCTCCGCCGTGGGGTTATGTACCACCAGAGAGAACTGGAAAAGCCAGCAAAAGTCGAGCCACATTTGGAGGAGATATATATATATATATTTATATATATATATATATATTATCTACTGGCGGTCGCCAGTAGATAGTTATAGTTAGGACCGTGTTTCCATAGGAAATCCGCAACATTCTATTTTGAATAACTCTGGCGCCGATTGACGAATCCTCGCGAAATTTTCAAAATAGGTGGGGCGCTCCGCTCCGCTCCTTCCCTGAAAGTCTCGGGGGGATTCGTCAAGCGGGGGCTGAGAAAAAGGGGGAGTCCCAAACGCGTTTTCCCCTTGCATTTTTCCATAGGACCTTTAGTCCAAGCTGCAGCCCGAACGGCTGAACAGAATTACTTGAAATTTGGCAGAGAGGTAGTCCTCAGGTCAGGGATGTGCCTGGTGTAAATCTGTTCAGTATTTCCTGAGAAAATAGCATTTAAATCAATATATATATCTATAGGTGCGCACCGTGCGCGTACGGTAATCCTTACCGTACGCGCACGCTGACGTGCGCGAGCGCGATTCTGATTGGTTGTTAGATCTTAGTAAACATTCGAATCGGTCGAAACCAGGAAGTGTCGGCCGCCATTTTGTCTCTCGCAGTCTGAGGGGGTGAAAAACAAAGGTGGATAACGTGAAAAGGGGGCAGGCTGGACAGTTCCTGACCCCCTAGCCTTGGTCAGGGGGTCCCAGAAGGACCCCCAAGGGCAAAAATGTATTTTAATGTTTTTATGAAAAATCGCGGAGTGCGCGTAGCGTACGCGCACGGTAGAAATGGAAAAATTCCGCGAACTACGTAACGTGGACGCGCGGTGCGTGAAGCGCACCGCGTGCCCACAGCGCACGGTGAAAAACCTTAAAAATAAATAAATAAATACATAACTTAGCATTTAAAAAACCGTACAAATTCACTGAAAAAACCATAGGTTTCACACACGTTATAGTTAGGAATTAGCATTTAAAAAACCTTGCAAATTCACTTAAAAAACCATAGGTTTCACACATGTTATAGTTAGCTGGGCATTTCACTCGTGAAAAACCATTGAAATTCCCACGTTATAGTTAGTGCAGGCAACTATAACTCACGCGACCGCAATCCTCTGCTGATGCTAATACTGTATTTAGACACTTATTTACCCATGTCTTCTTCCATTAATTTTTATCTATACATATATTACAAATATTTTTTTTTCATAAAGACACATATGTTATCAGTGATGTAATATCTGACGTCATCAGCAGAGGATTGCGGTCGCGTGAGTTATAGTTGCCTGCACTAACTATAACGTGGGAATTTCAATGGTTTTTCACGAGTGAAATGCCCAGCTAACTATAACATGTGTGAAACCTATGGTTTTTTCAGTGAATATATATATATTCAGTGAAAAAACCATAGGTTTCACACACGTTATAGTTAGGAATTAGCATTTAAAAAACCTTAGAAATTCTGTGAAAAAACCATAGGTTTCACACATGTTATAGTTAGCTGGACATTTTACTCGTAAAAAACCAATGAAATTGCCCCGTTATAGTTAGTTCAGCTAACTATAACTCGCGCGCCCGCAATGCACTGCTGATGACGTCACATATTACATCACTCATGACATGGTCAGTGACATCACTCATGACATCTAGGCCTGGGCGGCAAATCCCGTTCCGTTCGCGGAATTTGCGGAATTTGGGTAATTTCGCGTTATGCGGAGAACGCGAAATTGCCCCAAATTCCGCTTTCCGTAACTTCGCGAAATTTTTGCTTGTTCGCGTTCCCAAAATGCGTGTTCGCGAGATATTTCTCCCCGAGCACGCAAACAGCGATTGTGAACAGGAAAAAAGCATCGCGAACAAGCAATTCCGCGTGTTCGCGGAATTTCTGCGTGTTCGCGGAGATTTTTTACCGTTTCGCGGAGATTTGCGTAACGCGATTACGCAAATTCCGCCCACCCCTAATGACATCACTGATGACATCTCAAATGACATCACTGATGACATCACTGATGACATCATCCAGTGAATGTGTGTTTTTCTGAAAATTAAATATGTTTTATATATGTATATCTCAAGGTCAATGGAAGAATAAATGGGTATATAAGTGTCTAAATGGATGCTTTGTTTTTGAAAAATTTATTGTGTTACTGACTGATTAAGTGTATCATAGTGAATACATGGCTTACTGAGTAATGTTTAAATATGAAAATATCTGTATCAGTCTCTCACTTTGTGTATAAGTGGCTGCATGGGTTGGTGAGTAGCTTCATGGGTGTCTATATAGGTTATTAGTTGTTTTTTTGAGTATCAGTCTGAGTGTCTGTATGGTTCGGTGGGGGGAATTATGTAGTGCATAGGTGCATGAATGAGTGATTCACTCTTTGTATGTGTTGAAGACAGCATGTGTGCAGGACTGTATGGGTGGATGAGTGTGTGAATGGTTGTGTTAGTGAGTGAATGACTGTCTCACTAGTGTCTTTATGAGTAACTACATATGTTTTAAACTAGTATATGTGACTATTGGTTTATATATGTGAGTATATGTGAGAGGGAGAGATTGAAAGAGTTCCTGTATGAATAAGTATGTGTTTCTATAAGTGATTGTTTAAAAGACTAAGTATGTGTAAGTTTCCGTAGAAGTAAGTATGGTGGTGTGTGTATTACTGTATATGCAAGTAAATGTATGTTTGATTCCTTATTAGCATGAGTGACTATGTGTGTGAGTAACTCTATGGATGAGTGGCATTGTGTAACAGGATGTATAGATGTATGAGTACATATGATGACTGAGTACATGTATGAGTGACTGTATAGGACTGTTGGTGAATGAGTGGATGTGTATGTGGATCTTAGAATTACTGAAGAGGTTGTTGTAACTGGTATTGGTATGTCCATTGTTTTGAAATTTTTAGTCTCTATTTTTGAATGTGTGTATCAAAGCTTATATTAAGGTGAGAGGAGGTCTGCCACTCTATCACAAGGATGATGTCAACAGTGATGTCATCAGTGATGTCATTTGAGATGTCATCAGTGATGTCATGAGTGATGTCACTGACCATGTCATGAGTGATGTAATATGTGACGTCATCAGCAGTGCATTGCGGGCGCGCGAGTTATAGTTAGCTGAACTAACTATAACGGGGCAATTTCATTGGTTTTTTACGAGTAAAATGTCCAGCTAACTATAACATGTGTGAAACCTATGGTTTTTTCACTGAATTTCTAAGGTTTTTTAAATGCTAATTCCTAACTATAACGTGTGTGAAACCTATGGTTTTTTCACTGAATTTCTAAGGTTTTTTAAATGCTAATTCCTAACTATAACGTGTGTGAAACCTATGGTTTTTTCAGTGAATTTCTAAGGTTTTTTAAATGCTAATTCCTAACTATAACGTGTGTGAAACCCATGTTTTTTTCAGTGAATTTGCAAGGTTTTTTAAATGCTATTTTTTTTTTTTTTCTTCATTTTTTTCAAACATATTTTTAATTTAATTTTCTTACCTTTTATAAAGACTATGCTTAATTTTTTAAAATCATTAAATATTTATTTTATATAAATTTTTTAAAATAAACAAGTAAAATTTATTTCCAGATTTTTTTTTTTTTTTTTTTTTTTTTTTTTTATAGTACGCGTACCGTAAGCTCACGGTAAGCGTACGGTTTACGCAACGTCCGTAATCTATCTACGCTGCTTGCGTATAGTTACGTACTTTGCGTAGCCGCGCGTACTGCGCGTGGGACGCGTGCGCGCTTACGCAACACGCGCACGTTACGCGGAAGTGCCGGGAAATGACTGTTATGCGCATGCGCGCAAGCGCGTGTCTTTTTTACGCGCACGCGTACTTTTTGCCGTAAGCGTACCGTAAGCGTACCGTAAGCGTACGGTAGGTCATGTGATCTTGAAACACAACTTTTGATTGGTTGAAACTACTTTCAGTTCTAGAACTCTCCTACACCACACCCATTCCCCTCATTTCTGCTTGTGATCCCTTGGGAGAAGGAGCTGGTTTGTCTTTGGGATACGATGGCAGAACAGCAGAGCTCTTCTGAGAGTGAGGCTAGCACCAGCAGCACTGTCTTGAGGCAGAGAGCGAGGAAAGTAAAGCCTTCTTACGTTTGGGAGTATTTTACTTTTCCAGAAGGCCAGCAAAAGGTGAATGCACCCTTAGTTACTTGCAAGCTGTGTAAGCGTGTACTTTCTAGAGGTAATCCTAACAGGAAGTATTCCTTTGGGAATCACACCATGAAGAGACACCTCCAGGAAGTACACAGAAGGACACATGGTCATCTTTTTGGAGGTAACTCTTCAGAAAGACGAGCCAGTACATCCACAGCAGCTCAGCCTGGACCATCATCTGCAGGGCAGACTCCTTCTTCTGCAGGTCAGGTGAGCCCTTCATCTGTGGGGGGAGAATCTCCTTTTGCTGGCCCTCTGGAAATTAACCCTCGGTTTGCGAGGGTTGAAGTACGGTGCGCCACTTGTCACGATCTAATTACTTATAGGGAGACCAGTGTTTCCCTGGTGAACAGTAAAATAGATCAGCACACTTGTCGTACCGTCTAATATTCCCAATCTTTCTTTCCTCTGTCCCTGCATGAACACAACGGTTCTTTTAAGAGCCAACCTTATCTTTCATCTTTTTTTTTCTTTTTTTTTTAAAACTTTTTTTTTTTTTTTTTACCGTACGCGTACGGTAAGCGTACCTTTTTTTTATTTTTTAAAAAAAAACACTAAAAATCATTTATCTCATTACAAAGTCCTTGAGAGACTACAATTTTTATTTTTAACTTACCATACTCACTCAAAAAAATATTTATTCATTTGTTTTTTTTAAAAATAGTTTTTAAAATGGTTGTAGTTTCCGAAAATTTTCTATATCGATCTGAAAATAAAAAAAAAAGTATTAATATTTTTTATCCATTTTATAATACAATACACATATTTACATTTTTTAAAAAAAAATATTTTTGCCTTATTTTTGCTGTTTTCAGAATATATTGCATTTCACTATTAATTGTGAAAGCAATTGCATTCATCATTTTACAGCGGGCAAAAAAAATTAACAATCACAAAGATTGTATTAAAAAAGCCCAGAATGTCTTCTCACTTAAACTTATCATTACAGAAATGCATATTATTCTAAAAAAATATCATCTAAAAACAATACTTTTTTCTTTAAAATACCGTCTGATATGTTTGTTTCAGAAGTATAATCACAATATTATATCTCAAATAACTCCAAAATACATCTGATTTTATTTCCTTTAGGCCAAATAGTATTTTTTTTTTTTTCCTGGAATAAATTTCCAAGGGAAAACCATTAAAATTCTAAAGTTTAATCTGTCCAGATCTCACCAATTCTCTGTAACATTTTGGTTCACGAAAATTTTTTGAATAATTTATTTAGTCCACAATAGAATTGCTTACTTTTCCACATGGCCAAATAGTAATTTTTTAAATCATTTTTGAAAAAATTTCCAATGGCAGTCCAATAGCATTCCATAAATTAAAATGTGCAGAAGTTACCGATTATCTCTAAATTATTGGTTTTTGAAAATTGCATTAAAATTTAAAAAAGTCCACATTACAATTGGTTATCTTTCCTTTAGGCCAAATGATAATTTTAAAAATCTTTTTTCTACAAAATTGCAATGGTAATCCAGTAAAATGGTAAAATTATTTTGTCCAGATCTTGCCAAATCTCTCTAAAATTTAGGTTTCAGGAAGATTAGATAGGAATTTGCTAAATCAAAAGGCAAACGTTGTTTGAAAATCAATTTGGAATCATTACACAGTGTCCAGCCTTTTTCACATTTTAGATAAACTGTGTAATGTCCAGAAGTAACAGTAGGTCCATCATGGAAAATTATTGCAACAGTTACAAAAGTTTTTCCTGAAATTGATAATTGCTGTCCTGTAAACTTCTTTATTAAAGTATCCAATTTTGATCCATCAGCTCTACATCGTTGCATCATTAAAATTACATACTGTCCGTATTCCCTTAAAATTAATGTTGAAAACATGTCAGAATTACACTCACCACATTTCATGCTATGATTAGCATCTTTAACTAATTTTGCAAAAGTGACTGTTTTACTCTCTGGCAATGTCAAATAAATAAACCTTTCATTATCAACAATAGAGCCACATATATTATAACAATTATCACAACTATGTTCCCATTTATAAGAGAGACCAAAAAAAATGTCAATGGGAACTCCTTCTTCTTCCACTACCTGAAGAAAATACATCAAAAATTCGTGTGCATCTTGCTGTTCATTTTGAGAAAACTGTGTTCGTCCTGAACATACATCTAAAAGTTTTCTAATTTCAGTAGCACTTTCTATTTGAGTTTTATCTTTACTCAGCTTTTGAAAAAGGAGACTGAGCTCTGAACAGAATCTTTTTCCCTGATTTACTATTATCTGCTCTTGCAAACTTTCCAGATAAAATGCAACATTCAGCACTACATTAGCGTAGCAGTTGACACCAGAGCTATTTTCAAAATGACATCCTACAACCTGTTCTTCATTTTCCTTATTCTTTTTGCTTGCAATTACATCACTCCTCTTTTTTTTCCTCTTCTCTACATCTTCATTACAGATATTCTCATTTCTCCTTTTACGAGAAACTACACGTTTCTCCAACACAGGATACTGACCTAAATGAGGAGCATAGCTTCTTCTTAATCTATTATACTCCTTTACACAGTTTGTATCAGCACTAACTTTTGAGTCATCAAAGTCTATCATGAATAAACCTGATAATGTTTTGACTCGTGACAAAGCTACATATGCCATACCTTCTTTGAACACAGTTGAACCAATGTTCACAAATGCACAATCTACAGTCAATCCTTGAGACTTGTGGATAGTTACAGCATATGCTAGTGAAAACGGAAACTGCTTCCTACGTACATATAAGTCTTTCACAAGCATGAAACGAACTGAACAACGACAAATGTCTTTAACTTCCTCTATCTGATCAAATTTTATCTGTAAACATTCAATTCCTTCTTTTTTCTGATAATTAATAAAACCCACAACTCTTCCCATCGCTCCATTCACTAAGCCTTTCTCAACATCCAAATTTCTCCTTAAAAACACTCTACAGTTCATGCAAACATAAAGATTTTTTTCTAATCCTGCTGTTTTGGAGATGTTCTTCTCTAGTGAGTCCAATTTATTTTTCAGTTTGCCTGTTACTGTGACTGTAATTCTTCCATCCTCAATTTTGTCCACTGCTTCCAATTTCCTGATGTCTTCCTTTTCCAATTTCAAAAGCTCCTCATTAAATATTGAGCATTCACGTAGAGTTGGCATTAAGCAGATGACACTTTTGTTTTCTGCAATATTCTTGTATATTTTCTCTGCAACTATTTCTTCCTTTGGAAATAAATTATGTAGCAGCCGACTCTGTAATGCTTTTTTCCCAACATCTGTGAGTAGTCCAATCCTGATATCTTTCAGAATACTTCCATATTCTTCATCGTTTGCTTGCCTCATATTAGTTGTAAGTTCCTTGTACTCAAAGAAGGACCAAATATTTGTATTTCCAATGCTTCCCAATGACTTCTTCGTGTCTTCATGTGTCACAGTATTAAACACTGGTTGTCCTTTAACTGGAGTAAGTTGCAAAAGATCCCCAAAAACTATGACGTGTTTTCCACCAAATAACACGTCATAGTCTGTCTTCAAAATTTGCTGCATTCTTAAATGCACAAAGGCAAGCATTAAGTTTGATACCATGCTCACCTCATCAATAATGAGAACTTGCATCTTCTTCAATACTCGTGAAACTTCCAAGGATGCTTCTCCAGTTAGCTTGTTGAATTGTATTTTGTTCTCATGCTCCACTGGTAACATTAGCAAACGATGTAAGGTGATTCCTTTTATGTTATATGCTGCTAACCCAGTTGGAGCAGTAACCACACAAGACAAAGTAGAATCCGTTTTTTGCTTTAGGTAGCTTCTGATGACTTTAATTAGGAAACTTTTTCCAGTGCCAGCTTGTCCGCTTACATACATCCTGATTGGATGAAATGATGTGCATGAGCACTCTTTTTTGATATGTAGAAATCCGTGATCAATTTTGTTTCTGATCTCTTCATAAATTTGTTGCTGCTCTTGATTCAGTTGTCTTTCCAAATTTTCTAAGTCTATAAATTCTTCTTGAGCTAGATTCATAGCCGTTTCCACTTCATTCATGGCTATTGATGCTTCATTTTCAACGATTGGTTGTCCTAGGGGATCTTGACTGTGTGTTCCTGAACTTTGGCTGTCCTGAGAACTGTCTCTAGCTATTTCTGCTGCAATTGTAGTTTCCTGTTCAATTTCTTCATTTAACATTTGCAGATAAGTTGAGAATGTACTGCATTGTATGCTGTCTTTGCAAGCATTAAAAGAATCTTCATAGCTCTGGAATTCTCCCAGTAGTTCATCCTCTGTACGCCATGGTTTAAACAACTGTAAAAGAGCCAAGTAGTAAAATTCTTTCTTGTCGGTAGTGTCGCAACTCAGCTTCCGGTGATTTATCAAACTTCCTTTGGTTTGCTTCACCAAACATCCTTCTTCACCAACAACTTTATATTTTCCACTGTTGATGTCTTCTGCAGCTTTCCGTGAATAAATGTAGTTCTGCAGCACTTCATAGAGACACATGTTCTCCAGATGATGACTTCTCTTGGGATAATATGTGTCCAACATGTTTGTTTTCAATATGTCTGTACTTTCTGGGTCATTCTCGGCCAAATATTCAATTTCTCCAACAGATTTCAGTACCCGATTTCTCATTGCTGCAAGGCCTAAACTTGCCCAAATTATTCTTCTTGACTTCGAGTAGAGACTTGCAGAAGATAACCTATCTGAACATTCGTAGGATCCAATTTCTCGATGCGATAACATCTTCAAACTAAAACTGTACAGCTTCTTACTGACAGTCTTCTCGTGAGAAATCTCTTCCCACATTTCCTTCAATTCTGTTTTTTCTGATTTCGTAATGTAAGACGTTACATATCGAGCAACAGCAATGGAATTGTCAGCAACATACTGTATATCCATGTTAGCGTTCCACATGGATAAAATGACTGGGTTGTAGTCATTTATATTTTTTGATTCTTCTTTTCTTTTAAGGTTGTAGGTATTCTTAGGTGATTTTCTTGTGATAGTATGTCTCACAGCTGACATAAAACTGTTGACTCTTCCATTTGTAAGAACAGGTCTAGGAAATCCAAATCGACATTTAGTGTAGTATTTTTCTTTGCTCTTGTATTTCCGTCGACAGTATTTTCCACACCGATGACTTTGGAAACGTAGAACTTGCTCCTTTAACTTGTTCTCTTCTGTGTTTTTAGGTATAGCACATGTTGCATATTCTTCAATGTAAGATAACACTGCTTCATCAGTATCTGTTCCAAACTTTGGGGCATCCTTGATCCACAGCAGCATATGAATATGAGGAGCACCTCTTGCCTGGTACTCTTTTCTCCAAAAGAAATCCACTACTTCTCCAAGGGGTGGATTTTTTTTATTGCAGATGAAGGACATCATAGCCTCAAATCTATGATTGAAATATCTGCAAACATTAACCGGATCCAATGAGCACAGTTCTCCTGCTGTCTTGTATTCGATGTTTTCAATGTTTGAATTGGCCTCTCGTAGAAAATCCAGTAAATCATCCCAAGCGTACTCGGCGCAGCTTAGGGTAAGGAACCATGTTGGTGTTCCTAAGTTGCGTAACATGCATTTTAGTTCACCATGGCGTCGGTACCAATATTCATTTGTCCCACGCTGACAAGCCATCAGATTGATCAGTTGTGTTTCCAAATGATCATCTCGGTGCTGCACTTTCTCCATAAAATCCTTAGCAGACACATTTTGTAAATGTACTCCACTTTTTAAAATGTGATTTACTGCATAAGACAGTGCAGACAAGTCGCTTTCAAATAAAAGATGGAACAAATAAGGGATACTTTGTCGAAATCTGGGATCTTCAGCATATAGTCTTGTAGTCCGATACTCAGAAGCTGGAATCTGTTCCGGACGTTCATCGTATCGTCCTCCTTTTCCTTTAGGAAACAGCTGGGGAAAACATCGAGCTTCCAAGCTCTCCTCCCATACACTCACAGGATTTCCTTTTGCTTTCTTCATCTGAAAGAGATCAATATTGTCTCCCATAACTTCTTTCGAATGGAGAGGATGTATGCTAAAATGTTCATAAATTTCTTCTTCCTTTGACTTGTCCACTTTTTCAATTTGTCCAGTTGGTGTTTCTGTGTCTCCTTGTAAATCTTCTTCTTCTTCTTCTTCTTCTATATAAATTGATTCATACCATTTGTTATTTTTTTTCAAATACAAATTTGCTCTTTGTACTTTCCGCACATCTACCAGCTCCTGCCAAATCTTCTTATTCTTTGTAGGGACACCATTAACCAGAATAATTAATGGTTCAGTTTCCAAAGTATCTGCATCAATAGTTTCCATATTTTTTTTCAAATCCAAGGGCAAATACACCACTCTACCTTTTAAACCTCTCAGTAAATCTGAAGGAGGTAATTTACCAGTTTTGGGCTCCATACGTACTATGGTCTGGAACGGATGAACACATTGAATGAGTATAGACTCATATGTATTTAATTCAGAAAGTTCAGCAGGAATAGCATCCAATTCTAAATTATTATGTACAGCTCTGGTCGGCATTCTATTTTCCTCTAACTTGTTGTAGCAGTATTTGCAAATACGCTGATCTTCACCCAATTCAAAACAATTTTCAAGAAATATATATGTGGCAAAATCCATCCACTTATAATTATCTTCATTTTCACTCTTTCTGTAGAGATCAACATTCCTAGTTTGTTTTCTATAATGAGTTCTGCGGCAACAAATACAAGTAACATTTGGTCTTTCATTAGAGACTATTGCAAATTTTGTTATGTGATCATTAAATGTGTTACTTACAGAGGGTTCTACATTCTCTTCCACTTCTGCCTCATTTATTGTGTCCTTCTCTGCACTGTTTTGTTCAGGACCAAAGTAACAAAACTGAATTTCATCAACAACCTTCTCTACATCTGATACCGTTCCTCGGAACAGAGCCCTATTCAATTCATTTAACTTTATTGCTGGACTTTTGGCAAAATACAACCGTCTCACAAACTTTCTTATTTCAGTATGATGAACAGCCAGCATCCTAAAATGATGGAAAACACTATTGCACACTTTTCTAGATAGACAAGCAAGAGAATGACCCTGCAAACCAGTATTCTCTCTCACTCTGCATGGATCCAGACTTTGAAGCACCTTAATCTTTTGTTTTACACTTTTTTTACTATATTCTCTTAGAAACTCTCGAAATCTGTCAATAGATTCCTGACGCACAGTGCAAATACTACTACAATTCCAAGTGTACACTGGGGCTTTAGGACGTCTCCCCATTGCCTCATCTGCCATCACTTGTACCTCATCTCTTGGAACCATTATCTCCTTCTCCATTATGCAACCGTTTTTTACTTCGTATGAACGACCTCTGGTGTCAACTGCATGCAGCAAACTATTGCTTTGAAAATAGCTTTCTTCATTAAAAAAAGGTTCACTACTTGAACTATGCATCCACTTTCCTAAAAACACTTTACAAAAGTTTGTTCTGTTCACTACTCTTTTGCTTTTGCTTTGTGATTTCAGTACATTAACCATTTTATCTAATGTACGCATCCTATTCAAAATTAATATGAATAGTTTCCTTTTTAATTCTAATGCTTTTGCTGCAATGGCTTCAATTTCTTTTTTTCTCTTATAATATTTAGCCTTCTGCTTATATTTCTTTATATCCTTTATCAAATTGGACATAACTCTTCTCTGAAACATTTTTCTACGTATCTCTTTAAATGCTGTTTTTCTGTTTATGTTAAACTTTTCAATTGCAGAAGGTATATTTGCATTAACTAAATCCTCAATTTTTTGCTGTTCTGTAGGTTTTGTTACATTTTTCCGAGAACAGACATTTTGTACATTTTTGTTTGTTTTCAATATTTTGTTTAGGAATTGTCTTTTTTGCTTACCAGAAGATTTTTTCTTTTTCCCAACATCAGCATCTTCTACTAACTTTGGTCCTCCAGTTGTCCTCAAATATAGTTTTTTTTTTAGAGTTTTTTGAACTCGAGATTTTGTAGGCATCTTAAATTTTGTTCACTGTTCTTCAGCAATACCTGAAAAAAACTAAAAAAAAAATCCTTTATTGTATTTAAATATATTACTACATTTCTTTTCACAATAGTCACAAAACGAAATTTCTTTGCCATTTTCAATGCACACAAACTGCTCTTTTTTTAAAATTTATTTAAATGCACATGTCCAAGCTTTTTTTTTTTTTCAGATCACCACCGTGTGTATTCTCTGTGACTGCCTACACTCCAGCAGGGGCCACCAGCCTTAGTGATGCTGAATGTATTTGCATTACAGACTTAAACCTGAAAACCCCACTCGCTTCTAATTACTGTGCATGACTATACATGGCAAGCACATGGGTGTGTGCTAAGCCTCTGCTTCTTCCCCCAAAAATTCGCTCCTCTTTTCCATCTACTGCAACTGTGAAATCACCAGAGCAAGACGCAATAAATTTCTGCCTATAATTCTTCTATGCACACAGAGTCATGTTTTCACATTAGTGCCAAAACGAAATTTCTTTGCCAATTTGAAAGCACACTTACTGCTCTTTTTTTTTCGGGCCAAGTGAAAATCTCTTTTTACACTTTGAAATCACTTTTACAGACTGACACATTCTGAAACCTTTTTTTTAAAATTTATTTAAATGCACATGTCCAAGCTGTTTTTTTTTCAGACCACCACCGTGTGTATTCTCTGTGACTGCCTACACTCCAGCAGGAGCAACCAGCCTTAGTGATGCTGAATGTATTTGCATTACAGACTTAAACCTGAAAACCCCACTCGCTTCTAATTACTGTGCATGACTATACATGGCAAGCACATGGGTGTGTGCTAAGCCTCTGCTTCTTCCCCCAAAAATTCGCTCCTCTTTTCCATCTACTGCAACTGTGAAATCACCAGAGCAAGACGCAATACATTTCTGCCTATAATTCTTCTATGCACACAGAGTCATGTTTTCACATAAGTGCCAAAACGAAATTTCTATGCCAATTTGAAAGCACACTTACTGCTCTTTTTTTTTTGGGCCAAGTGAAAATCTCTTTTTACACTTTGAAATCACTTTTACAGACTGACACATTCTGAAACCTTTTTTTTAAAATTTATTTAAATGCACATGTCCAAGCTGTTTTTTTTTCAGACCACCACCGTGTGTATTCTCTGTGACTGCCTACACTCCAGCAGGGGCAACCAGCCTTAGTGATGCTGAATGTATTTGCATTACAGACTTAAACCTGAAAACCCCACTCGCTTCTAATTACTGTGCATGACTATACATGGCAAGCACATGGGTGTGTGCTAAGCCTCTGCTTCTTCCCCCAAAAATTCCCTCCTCTTTTCCATCTACTGCAACTGTGAAATCACCAGAGCAAGACGCAATACATTTCTGCCTATAATTCTTCTATGCACACAGAGTCATGTTTTCACATAAGTGCCAAAACGAAATTTCTTTGCCAATTTGAAAGCACACTTACTGCTCCTTTTTTTTTCGGGCCAAGTGAAAATCTCTTTTTACACTTTGAAATCACTTTTACAGACTGACACATTCTGAAACCTTTTTTTTTAAATTTATTTAAATGCACATGTCGAAGCTGTTTTTTTTTCAGACCACCACCGTGTGTATTCTCTGTGACTGCCTACACTCCAGCAGGGGCAACCAGCCTTAGTGATGCTGAATGTATTTGCATTACAGACTTAAACCTGAAAACCCCACTCGCTTCTAATTACTGTGCATGACTATACATGGCAAGCACATGGGTGTGTGCTAAGCCTCTGCTTCTTCCCCCAAAAATTCGCTCCTCTTTTCCATCTACTGCAACTGTGAAATCACCAGAGCAAGACGCAATACATTTCTGCCTATAATTCTTCTATGCACACAGAGTCATGTTTTCACATTAGTGCCAAAACGAAATTTCTTTGCCAAATTGAAAGCACACTTACTGCTCTTTTTTTTTTGGGCCAAGTAAAAATCTCTTTTTACACTTTGAAATCACTTTTACAGACTGACACATTCTGAAACCTTTTTTTTTAAATTTATTTAAATGCACATGTCCAAGCTGTTTTTTTTTCAGACCACCACCGTGTGTATTCTCTGTGACTGCCTACACTCCAGCAGGAGCAACCAGCCTTAGTGATGCTGAATGTATTTGCATTACAGACTTAAACCTGAAAACCCCACTCGCTTCTAATTACTGTGCATGACTATACATGGCAAGCACATGGGTGTGTGCTAAGCCTCTGCTTCTTCCCCCAAAAATTCGCTCCTCTTTTCCATCTACTGCAACTGTGAAATCACCAGAGCAAGACGCAATACATTTCTGCCTATAATTCTTCTATGGACACAGAGTCATGTTTTCACATTAGTGCCAAAACGAAATTTCTTTGCCAAATTGAAAGCACACTTACTGCTCCTTTTTTTTTCGGGCCAAGTGAAAATCTCTTTTTACACTTTGAAATCACTTTTACAGACTGACACATTCTGAAACCTTTTTTTTAAATTTATTTAAATGCACATGTCCAAGCTGTTTTTTTTTCAGACCACCACCGTGTGTATTCTCTGTGACTGCCTACACTCCAGCAGGGGCAACCAGCCTTAGTGATGCTGAATGTATTTGCATTACAGACTTAAACCTGAAAACCCCACTCGCTTCTAATTACTGTGCATGACTATACATGGCAAGCACATGGGTGTGTGCTAAGCCTCTGCTTCTTCCCCCAAAAATTCGCTCCTCTTTTCCATCTACTGCAACTGTGAAATCACCAGAGCAAGACGCAATAAATTTCTGCCTATAATTCTTCTATGCACACAGAGTCATGTTTTCACATAAGTGCCAAAACGAAATTTCTTTGCCAATTTGAAAGCACACTTACTGCTCCTTTTTTTTTCGGGCCAAGTGAAAATCTCTTTTTACACTTTGAAATCACTTTTACAGACTGACACATTCTGAAACCTTTTTTTTAAATTTATTTAAATGCACATGTCCAAGCTGTTTTTTTTTCAGACCACCACCGTGTGTATTCTCTGTGACTGCCTACACTCCAGCAGGGGCAACCAGCCTTAGTGATGCTGAATGTATTTGCATTACAGACTTAAACCTGAAAACCCCACCCGCTTCTAATTACTGTGCATGACTATACATGGCAAGCACATGGGTGTGTGCTAAGCCTCTGCTTCTTCCCCCAAAAATTCGCTCCTCTTTTCCATCTACTGCAACTGTGAAATCACCAGAGCAAGACGCAATAAATTTCTGCCTATAATTCTTCTATGCACACAGAGTCATGTTTTCACATAAGTGCCAAAACGAAATTTCTTTGCCAATTTGAAAGCACACTTACTGCTCCTTTTTTTTTCGGGCCAAGTGAAAATCTCTTTTTACACTTTGAAATCACTTTTACAGACTGACACATTCTGAAACCTTTTTTTTAAATTTATTTAAATGCACATGTCCAAGCTGTTTTTTTTTCAGACCACCACCGTGTGTATTCTCTGTGACTGCCTACACTCCAGCAGGGGCAACCAGCCTTAGTGATGCTGAATGTATTTGCATTACAGACTTAAACCTGAAAACCCCACCCGCTTCTAATTACTGTGCATGACTATACATGGCAAGCACATGGGTGTGTGCTAAGCCTCTGCTTCTTCCCCCAAAAATTCGCTCCTCTTTTCCATCTACTGCAACTGTGAAATCACCAGAGCAAGACGCAATACATTTCTGCCTATAATTCTTCTATGCACACAGAGTCATGTTTTCACATAAGTGCCAAAACGAAATTTCTTTGCCAATTTGAAAGCACACTTACTGCTCTTTTTTTTTCGGGCCAAGTGAAAATCTCTTTTACAGACTGACACATTATGAATCCACCATGTGTAACTACAACAAAAACAATTCCCATTTCTATTATTCATTTCTTAAGTTACCACATACATCCCCTCTCAAACTGTAAACTCACCTTTAAATTTAGTTAGTTGTGAAAGAAATGTGTCACTCAAACAGCAGATTATCAGAGCCAGGATCTCTGTTCTGTACACCTCTCTCCTCTCAGCAGAACCAGATAATGGCAAACTTTCCCTCTATTTTTCCACACATATACATGTAAGTTTCAAATCTCAGTGCTTCCCCCTTTTTTTCAAATGTAATGACACATTTCTATTGGTTGAAAACCAACCCTTTTCCAAAAGTACCCTGCCCCCAACTTGACTTCTGCCTAGTACCCTTCCCCCAACTTGACTTCTGCCTGCTACCATAGCAACAGCTCATGGAACACTGCTGTGTGCAGTTAGGTCAGAAGTTCGACACACAATGTTTCAATTCCACAGAGCAAGAGTGCTTGACTTTTCAAACCTAACTGCAAATCCATAGTACTGTTCTTTGGTTACACATTTTTTTGTACCAATACAAAACATGCTTCTATTAATTTTCACATACAGCCTATTTTTTATTCTAGAATGGTATGAAACAGCCAATCAGTTCTTTTTGTTTTGTAAAAAATATGTATGCCTCCATTTCCAAACTGTCTTTATTTTCATATTGCCATTCTACTGAAAGACACCTCCTGAGTGCATCCAGTTCTCCTTTGAAGATGTTCACAGTGTGGATTGTAGGGCACAGCTATGTCTTCTGGAGTGAAAAGTTTGCAGAGAAAACAGATATGGTGAGAGACCTTGCTTTGCCAAATGTAGACATTAAATGGATTGGTCAGAGAGGGTTAAAGTGGCACCAATTGATGCCATTGGTGAAATCCTTCATGCAAATCCAACACCCTGACCTCATAATAGTGCACTGTGGTGGCAATGACCTAGGCACTTTGACTGGGGTAGGTCTGGAAATGCTTATGAAGGACACCTTTGCACAACTGTTTACACTTTTCCCTAAAACTGCCTTTGTGTTTTCCAACATATGCCAAAGGCAAAAATGGAACTGGTCCAATCATTTCTGTCCACAGATTGACAAAGCAAGAAAGCACGTCAACAAATCTGTTTCTGCTTTCCTCCGTGACTATGGTATGGGTGCCATTTACCACAACAACTTGCGTTACGACATGCAAGACATTTATAGAGGAGATGGTGTGCACTTCAATGATGAAGGGAACAGAGTCTTCCTCTTGAACCTTAGACTCTGCATCGGTACTTACTTGTAAGTACCACTAAAAAAATGACTCCATAAACACAACAGCTCTTTTTAGAGCTCCCTAATTTCTAAACTCTTAAATCTGATTTTCATTTATTTATTTTTATTTTTTTTACCGTACGCTTACCGTGAGCTTACCGTACGCGTACCCCGTGATTTTTTTTAAAATCAATAAATGGTTTTTTTGTACTTTTCTGTCCTTCTTTGACCCCCTTACAATTGTTAGGGGGTCTGTAACTCTCCTCATTGCCCCCTTACTTTGTTTTCACTCTTTTTTTTCAGAGTGAAATACACAAAATGGCGGCCGCCGCTTCCTGGTTTCGGCCGATTCGAATGTTTACTAAGATCTAAGAGCCAATCAGAATCGCGCTCGCGCACGCCACCGTACGCTTACCGTAAGCGTACGGTAAGCGTACCGTAAGCGGGCTCAGATATATATATTGATTTAAAGGCTATTTTCTCAGAATCTACTGAACAGATTTACACCAAACCTACAAAAGGCACTTCCTTGACCTGAGGACTACCTCTCTGCCAAATTTTGAGTAATTCTGTTCAGCCGTTCGGGCTGTAGGTCGTTCTAAAGGTCCTATGGAAAAATGCATGGGAAAAACGCGTTTTGGGACCCCCCTTTTATCTCAGCCCCCGCTTGACGGATCCCCCCGATACTTTCAGGGTAGGAGCGGAGCGTAGCGCCCCACCTATTTTGAGAAATTCGCGAGGATTCGTCGACCGGCGCCAAAGTTATTCAAAATAGAATGTTGAGGTTTTCCTATGGAAACGTGGTCCTAACTATAACTACCTACTGGCGACCGCCAGTAGGTAATATATATATATATATATATTCACTGAAAAAACCATAGGTTTCACACACGTTATAGTTACGAATTAGCATTTAAAAAACATTGCAAATTCACTTAAAAAACCATAGGTTTCACACATGTTATAGTTAGCTGGACATTTCACTCGTAAAAAACCAATGAAATTCCCCCGTTATAGTTAGTGCAGGCAACTATAACTCACGCGACCGCAATCCTCTGCTGATGACGTCAGATATTACATCACTGTATTTAGACACTTATTTACCCATGTCTTCTTCCATTAATCTTTAGCTATACATATATTACAAATATTTATTTTTCATAAAGACACATATGTCATCAGTGATGTAATATCTGACGTCATCAGCAGAGGATTGCGGTCGCGTGAGTTATAGTTGCCTGCACTAACTATAACGGGGGAATTTCATTGGTTTTTTACGAGTGAAATGTCCAGCTAACTATAACATGTGTGAAACCTATGGTTTTTTAAGTGAATTTGCAATGTTTTTTAAATGCTAATTCGTAACTATAACGTGTGTGAAACCTATGGTTTTTTCAGTGAATTTGTACGTTTTTTTAAATGCTAAGTTATTTATTTATTAATTTTTTTTTTTTTCAGGTTTTTCACCGTGCGCGCTCTGTGGGCACTCGGTGCGCTTCACGCACCGAGCACACACGGTTCGGCGTGCGCGCTCCGTGCGCGCACCTCGCGATTTAAAAAAATGAATTTTTTTTTGTTTTTTTCACCCTTGGGGGTCCTTCTGTGACCCCCTGACCAAGGCTAGGGGGTCAGGAACTGTCCACTCTGCCCCCTTTTCACGTTCTCCACCTTTTTTTTTCACCCCCTCAGACTGCGAGAGACAAAACGGCGGCCGACACTTCCTGGTTTCGACCGATTCGAATGTTTACCGACATCTAACAACCAATCAGAATTGCGCTCGCGCACGGCAGGGTGCGCGCACAGTGCGCGCATGGTGCGCGCGTAGAGATATTGATATGCTTTTAAATGCTATTTTCTCAGGAAATACTGAACAGATTTACACCAGACCTGCAAAAGGCACTTCCTTGACCTTATGGCTACCTCTCTGCCAAATTTCAAGTAATTGTGTTCAGCCGTTCGGGCTGTAGCTGTGGCTAAAGGTCCTATGGAAAAATGCATGGGGAAAATGCGTTTTGGGACCCCTCCTTTTTCTCAGCCCCCGCTTGACGAATCATCCCGAGACATTCAGGGTAGGAGCTGAACGGAGCGCCCCATTATTTTTGAAAATTTCGCGAGGATTCGTCAACCGGCGCCAAAGTTATTCAAAATAGAATTTTGAGATTTCCTATGGAAACTAGGTTGTAACTATAACTATCTACTGGTGACCGCCAGTAGATAATATATATATATATCGCTGCTCCGTTTGTTTTGCCTCGTTACTGCACTCGTGAGCCGGTGCCCGGTCCAGCGGTGGCAAACCGCTATATCTCCAGCTCCTTACTCCCCAGTAAATTCAGACCAGCACTCACGTTAGGTTAAATCCGTTAAAGGTTTATTCGCGAATTAATCTCCACAACAAACGCATTTCGGCGTTAACCTTCGTCAGTGTCGACGGGCGCCGACGCCATGGCAACTTAAAATACAAATCAGTTTCAATGCAACAAACAAAGGACTCGTGCTCTACTTTGAGCGCCATCTTTGAGTATGTTATCATTCACATATGGTACCTTGCATAGGTAATTAATCAGCTTACTATGCAGTAAATTTCTCTGGTTTATACATCCAGCATATAAATCTCTGCCACAGTTCATTGATAATCTATTATACAATTCTAATCTAACAACCAATCAGAATTGCACTCGCGCACGGCAGGGTGCGCGCACGGTGCGCGCGTATAGATATTGATATGCTTTTAAATGCTATTTTCTCAGGAAATACTGAACAGATTGACACTAGACCTGCAAAAGGCACTTCCTTGACCTTATGGCTACCTCTCTGCCAAATTTCACGTAATTCTGTTCATGCGTTCGGGCTGTAGCTGTGTCTAAAGAAAAATGCTTTTTGGGACCCCCCCTTTTTCTCGGCCCCCGCTTAACAAATCACCCCGAGACTTTCAGGGTAGGAGCTGAGCAGAGCGCCCCATTAGTTTTGAAAATTTCGCGAGGATTCGTCAACCGGCGCCAAAGTTATTCAAAATAGAATTTTGAGATTTCCTATGGAAACTAGGTTGTAACTATAACTATCTACTGGCGACCGCCAGTAGATAATATATATATATATATATTCACTGAAAAAACCATAGGTTTCACACATGTTATAGTTAGCTGGACATTTCACTCGTAAAAAACCATTGAAATTCCCCCGTTATAGTTAGTGCAGGCAACTTTAACTCACGCGACCGCAATCCTCTGCTGATGCTAATACTGTATTTAGACACTTATTTGCCCATGTCTTCTTCCATTAAATTTTAGCTATACATATATTACAAATATTTTTTTTTCATAAAGACACATATGTCATCACTCAGCAGAGGATTGCGGTCGCGTGAGTTATAGTTGCCTGCACTAACTATAATGGGGGAATTTCAATGGTTTTTTACGAGTGAAATGTCCAGCTAACTATAACATGTGTGAAACCTATGGTTTTTTCAGTGAATTTGCAAGGTTTTTTAAATGCTAATTCCTAACTATAACGTGTGTGAAACCTATGGTTTTTTCAGTGAATTTGTACGTTTTTTTAAATGCTAAGTTACTTTACGCCGTTCGTGGCGTGCACGCCCACTTCACGCAGTTCGTTCTGTGCGCGCACGGTGCGCTTCGCGCACCGCGCACCCACTTTTCGCAGTTAGTGCCGTGCACGCACGGTGGGCACGCGGTGCGCTACGCGCACCGCGTGCCCACGTTACGCTGGATGGGCCATGTACGCACGATGCACTTCGCGCACCGTCCGCACACGGAGGACATATTATGCGCTTCGTTGTGAAAGGTTATCTATTAATTGTACTGTGTATTCATATGCCGTGCACAAAAGGTGCCCTAAGGGCACCTTTTGCACACGAGGTGGAGAAACTGTGGATATTCTTTTGTTTTTTATATATTTTTTACCGTACGCGTATGGTAAGCGCAATCGCCGTTTTTTAAAAAAAAATAAAAATAAAATGTGGGCCTTGGGGGTTCTTTTGGAACATCCTGACCTTGCCTATGTGGTTAGGAGCTGTTTAGCCAGCCCCTTTTCATGTTATCCAACTTTGTTTTTCCTCCCCCCCTCAGAGTGCGAGAGAGAAAATGGCGGCCGACACTTCCTGGTTTCGACCGATTCGAATGTTTACTAAGATCTAACAGCCAATCAGAATTGCGCTCGCACACGGCACCGTACGCGTACGGTAAGCTTACCGTAAGCGCACGGTAAGCGCACGGTAAGCTGCCACAGATATATATATTGATTTAAATGCTTTTTTCTCAGGAACTACTGAACAGATTTACACCAGACCAACAAAAGGCACTTCCTTGACCTGTAGACTACCTCTCTGCCAAATTTCAAGTAACTCTGTTCAGCCGTTCGGGCTGTAGCTGTGTCTAAAGATCCTGTGGAAAAATGCATGGGGAAAACGCGTTTTGGGACCCCCCTTTTTTCTCAGCCCCCGCTTGACGAATCCCCCCGAGACTTTCAGGGTAGGAGCGGAGCGTAGCGCCCCATTAGTTTTGAAAATTTCGCGAGGATTCGTCGACCGGCGCCAAAGTTATTGAAAATAGAATGTTGCGGTTTTCCTATGGAAACAGGGTCCTAACTATAACTACCTACTGGCGACCGCCAGTAGGTAATATATATATATATTACCTACTGGCGGTCGCCAGTAGGTAGTTATAGTTAGGACCCTGTTTCCATAGGAAATCCGCAACATTCTATTTGAAATAACTTTGGCGTCGGTCGACGAATCCTCGCGAAATTTTCAAAATAGGTGGGGCGCTACGCTCCGCTCCTACCCTGAAAGTCTCGGGGGGATTCGTCAAGCAGGGGCCGAGAAAAAAGGGGGGTCCCAAAACACGTTTTCCCCATGCATTTTTCCATAGGACCTTTAGACACAGCTACAGCCCGAACGGCTGAACAGAATTACTTGAAATTTGGCAGAGAGGTAGCCATAAGGTCAAGGAAGTGCCTTTTGCCGGTCTGGTGTAAATCTGTTCAGTATTTCCTGAGAAAATAGCATTTAAAAGCATATATATATGTGGGCGGAGCCTAACCACACATCTCATCCTGAGATCTGATTGGCTGTCAGCACTTCATCCAAGAAGTTTTGGCAGCCATCTTGGGACCAATATACATGATAGCACCTCATTAAAAAGCATTGCAGTTAATAGAAGGTTTTAAGACTTTAGTTACATTATAAATCATTTGTTGATGGTACCATACTCATTTTAGGAATTGTGGTATGTTCTAAGGTGATTTCACCATGTGAAAAAGCCTTCTGCTGGGATATCATGATTGAGAGAAAAATATTTTCTCATGCTTTTACCACAGAGGTTTGGAAGGTGATCTATAGGCTAAACTGAGAGCTTATTTTCTGTAAATTCACATTATCTTTCTCAGTCATGTGAGAATGAAGTCTGACATTCTCAGTAAAACATGTACATCCAACAAGGGCAGAGACTGTCAGTTGATTCCTTTGTGTTCTACTGCAGCTTCCCAGAGTGTTCCAAAGAACTACTAGAGCGCTAACAGTCCTACTTATGATAAACGTATGGCACACCTGAAGCCATCTTGCTTGGATTAAAGTGGTAACTCTTAAAACATTTAATTTAAAAAGGAACAAAATGAGGGGGTTCATTTTTCCATAAAAAGTATGATTAGTGCTGCAGAAAGAAAAATTAGGGCACATTTTGAGTGACTTCTCAAATCCTCTTCTATTTCATTAAAAAATTCTGACATGCAGACTGAAACATGCACTTTCAATACCAGCAGCAGTTTTCCCTGGTGAGCAGTAGCTTTACTACAGTGATCTAATGAGCAAAAAGAGTGCTAACATTCTGAATTTATGGCAAATGTGTGACACATCTGAATGCCTTCTTGATGGAATCAAAGTAAAAAACTGAAAGTATTTCCTACTGAGGAGACTGAAGTAAATGAGGAAATTAGGAAACTTCATAACAAATAAGTCTCCCAAGATGGCCACCAGAGACAAAAGAGCCCAAATGTAGCCCAAATATCACCCAGATGTAGCCCAAGTATAGCCCAATGACAGAATGTCCCAGAATGTTCTTAAAAACAACTAGAGCGCTTACTGTCTTCATTATGACAAAAGTATGGCACACCTGAAGCCATCTTGATTGGAATAAACTGGTAACACTTAAAACATTTATTTTAAAAAGGAACACAATGAGGAGGTTCATTTTGCCATAGAAATTATGATTAATGCTGAAGAAAGAAAATGAGGGCACATTTTGAGTGACTTCTCAAATCCTCTTCTATTTCATTAAAAAATTCTGACATGCAGACTGAAACATGCACTTTTAATACCAGGAGCAGGCTTCCATGGTGAACAGTAGTTTTACTACAGTGATCTAATGAGCAACTAGAGTGCTAACATTCAGAATTTATGGCAAATGTGTGACATATCTGAATACCTTCATGATGGAATCAAAGTAAAAAACTGAAAGCATTTCCTACTGAGGAGACTGCAGTACATGAGGAAATTAGGAAACTTCATAACAAATAAATCTCCCAAGATGGCCACCGGAGACAAAAGAGCCCAAATGTAGCCCAAAATCACCCAGATGTAGCCCAAATATAGCCCAATGACAGAAGTGTGCAAAACACTTATTATTTTGTGTTTTTGCAGTGTTATATAGTGCAGACTTGTCAGGTATTGGAGTGCTTTACATGAGCATTGGTTACATCACACAAGAACAAATTCATTTTGGTTGTAGACATGGGGAGACTAAGTGATTTGACCAGAATCACAGAATGTCGAGCTGAAGCAGAAACTTCAACCTGGTTCCCCAGTTGCAAAGTCTGCAGTTCTGGAAGTAACACCACATCCTCTCCCCTAAGTGCAACATTTAATCAAGTGGTCAACTGGATAAAAAAACATAAAGATAACAAATAATTTAAAAGTGCTTTGTCGCTATTTGAAAACTCAGAAAATATGTCCTTATTTTAGTCTTTTAGAGCACTAACCATAATTTTGATGCCAATAAGACCCTCTCATATATGTAATTTCTAAAGGTAATGCTCTAGGTATTACAGTTTTGATTACATCAAGATGATGTCAGGCGTTCCACACTTTTGTAATAAATATAGAATGTTAGCAATCTAGTTGTTCATTAGGATACTGTTGAGAGGCAGAGGCCAGGGGCACGGACTCTGAAAATTGAAGGCAGGTAGGAGGATGCAAAGGCAACAATTTAACCACACTGAGCAGGCAGGAAGGGCCGTGGAAGCACAACAGACTATGGAGGGCAGTGGAAAGGGGGGCAGGGGCAACAAACCAACAATACAGGACTTGCAAGAGAGGCTGTTGGAGGGAAGATCTATTACGGGTCAAGGAAGCTAGGGGCGGTCCCCAGATCCCCGGGAGCCACCACAGAACTGAGCAGGAGAGTGAGTCAGGGACAAAAGGGGCACCTTAATTTGAGCCGGGGTGCCTAGGAACGCTTGCTCCAAAAATGAAGAAAACAGACATATGAGACATGGAATTGGAGGCAGAATACAATGGCAGTTTAATGAGAAGATGCAACTTCAAAGAAACCGCAGAATAGAGACATAAAGTACAAAATACAGAATCCAGATAATCATACAGCTGTCATAATATTCTCTGTATCTCAATTAATGTACTGACAGAGAGAGAGAGAAAACACATCTATAAATGCATCATGAGAAACAAGTTACACCAAGGAAAATGTTACCTAGGAACACTCACGTTTACTCTTAGAGCAAGCATTCCTGCAATTACAATACAAAATCTTTTAAATGCAAAAGTAAAGAGAACAATGGTTAAACATAACATGACATTTCATATAGGTAAAATAGAATAAGATACTTCAAGCAAAGCAGAGCAAGACATTTTAAGCAAAGGAAGACAAGAGCTCCCAGCTCTTGGGGAAAACCTGCACTGCCTGTTAACCTACATACAGACGGCGAGGTAGTCCGTCGATATCTGTGGGTGCTCCCTTTTTATATCATTTTGTGGGCTCCTTTGCACGCTACATCTACCTACGTATGCTACCCAAAAGCTTCGTCTGCAGATTTTACCAGACATTTCGTCATTTACCCACTTAATGCTGACAATGGACTGGGTGAAAAGGTCAGTCTCTCAGGCCAATCGCTTATCGTAAGTTCCATAGAGCAAGCAGAAAATAATGGGTATTGTACGGGAATTCAATATATTCATGTATAAAATCTCCTCAGTTCTCCTAACTTGACGCTCTGCGGTTGCCACTTCCTTAAAAGCGGGAAACCTGCCCAGGAAGCAAGTACCAGTCCAGGATGCAGCCTACTGTATGTCGACAGCTTCAGGGGGATGTTGAACTTTGATACCGAGCACGGAGCACTCGGGTGGGGTGGGGGCTACTAGTTTGGATCAGAAGGCCTCGCAGACCTGCCTTCAGACTGCTATACACTAAAATTGCAGAGCTATGGTCAATTTAACAAAGAGGCCTACATATTGAACAGAAGGGCCTACACAGGGGTTTTATGCTGGCTGAGTGGTAAGGATGTCTCAGGATAATTATATAGCAACACAGGACCCGCTGGTCAATTTAATACGGCCTACAAATGCAGCTGGCAGGGCAAGGACAAGGGTCTCATACTTCAGGTGTGGACAGAACGGGCCAGGGGCCCCCTGTGATACAAAATCTACCCTCCTTCAAGGCTGTGGCAATGTAATAGACCATTGTGGGCAGAAGGAAGAGGCAATGGTAGTACAACCATACATGCCAACAGACCCGATTCAGCCAGGAAACGTCCAATGTTTTTAAGCTCAAATGGGCTTTATTTGATCTGTCTCCTGTCTACAATATCCTCTTTTTCAATGTAACTCAAAGGGGAAAATCAATACCCCAGTTTTTTTTCAAAATCTCCCTCTTACCAAGTTCAAAATGTTCGCAAGTATGGTACATTGGATCATGGAAGGAAATGGGATAGGGACATGGACTTGGATAACAGAGGACAGGAGGGACATGGAGAGGTGCACCAAACTGAACCTGCAGGGCAGGCATCAGGGTTTGCAGCAGCACAATACACCACACAGGGCATGCAGGACGGGAGTGCAGCACAACAATCCATAGAAAGCAAGAGGGAGGGGACAGGACCATGCACATGGACAACAGAGAACAGAGGGGCAAGAGGCAATGGTAGCTAGCTGACCATAATGGACAGACAGGAGAGAAAGCTGCAGCATAACAGACCATAAAGGGCAGGAGGGATGGATCAGGGGCATTACAATGGAACAGACAAGCCAGGAGGGAGGGAGTAGGGCTGGGGGCAAGGGGGCAGGGCAGGAGCAGCAAGATAGCCATGGAGGTCAGGCAGGATGGGCACTAGAAGCAAGACACACCATGAAGAGCAACAGTGAGACTGTGATGGCATACACACAGACCATGGAAGGAAGGTGGGAGGGGGTCAGGGGCAGCTAACTGACCACACAGGGAAGGTGGGAGGGGCCATGGCAGCACAGAAGACCATGCATGGCAAGTGGGAGGGTTAGTGGCAGCACAATGGCTATGATGGGCAAGAAGGAGGGTGGAGGGGCATGCACAAAGGACGATGGAGGATAGAATGGAGGGTCAGGACCTGTGCACAGACAAGAAAGTTCAGGGGAAGGGACCTCACAACAGACCACACGGGGCAGGCAGGAGGAGCAGTTGCAGCACAACAGACCAGGGAGGGCAGAAGGGTGTGGCAGTACAATGGACCATGTAGGACAGGAGGAAGAGGATAGGGGCATGGCATGTGGACAGGCAGGGTGGAGGTGGCAGGGACAGGTTACAGTCATCTGACAATGCTAGGCAGGTGGGAGGGGAGTGGCAGCTCAACAGAACACTCAGAGTAGATAGGAGTGGCAGGTCCATGGGACATGGTGGGCAAAAAGGATGGAGCAGGGGCATGCACAAAGACATCGGAGGGCAGGGGGAAGGAGAATAGGGGCAGCAAGCTAAGCACAGAGTTTAAGCAGGAGGTCAATGATGGGGCATAGAATTGGGCAATGGAGGGCAGGAGGAGTGGACTGGTACATCATACTAAATTGAGGGCAGTGGCAGCACATCAGACCATGCATGGCAGGAGGGAGGAGGCTAGTCCATGGATTCACACAACAGAGGATAGGGAGGAAGGGGATGGGGCAGCAAGCTAACTGTTCAGAGAAGGCGGGTATTAGGAACTTTATTGTTTTTAAAACATTGTGTCTGTGCGAACTACTTAAAATATGAACAAGTATGCAGCATAATCTCACTTTTATTCAGGAAGAAGAGGACGTTTGTGACTGACTCCGGGCTCACTTGGCAGAAACACCCCCTGACCCTCCACCCCCTATCGCAAAATGTAATGCCCGTGAAAAGGGTAGGTGAACACAGTGTTATATAGAACATAGTCCTGAGAGCACGATTGAAAATGAAAACTAGATATAGTGTATGGTATAAACTATGCACCAAAAAGTGTGATATAAGATGAACCGGGCGTGAAATATAATATGCAATACATTGTGCGCAATGACAGATTCATTGGAGAGCGTGAGATAGCACAGGCACTAGCGCGTGCTATGCGATATGCGCCTTGGAGTGTAATATGCACAGGGCAGTGTTGTGTAACCTAACTAGTCTCTAAAGTTGTAATATAAAATATGTGCTGGGGAGTGTAACGTTGCATATGCACTGTGACAAAGATATGGATCCCAGATTGTAATATGTATGGCATAGCACTGTGCGTTATAACATAGGCATCGAGAAAGGCACGTTAGATGGGGCAATATAACCCGTGCGAAGACAAGTGTGGCATGACATATTCACGGGGTGGTGTTACAGTGCACATGGGCTAGAGAGTGTCATAGCATATGCACTAGCTAGTGGAATACAACACAGAGGTGTGTGGCACTCGGCAGGCAATGGTGGGTGTAACACAGCATTGGGCTCTGTCAGGAGCACGCTGTGACTCTCAAGTGATGTTCGTCCCCTTTCCAGAGAGTAAAATAAAAAGTATTACACATCCGGCAGTGGATGTGTGTTTTATTAACCGTGAGGGGGGTTTCTTGCATAGTTTTGGTCGAATTTTTGTCGAATCCCCTTTGAATGGCTTGGTGTGAATGTGTATTAACTGTGCCCGTCAATAGCTACCCATGTTTGTATAAATAAACGACAAGGGTGTCTACCAGGATTAGGCACGGTAGGGCATCAGACATGTCAGAGCTTCACTAGTGGTGTAAATACATTCCACGTGGATTCATTGCATGCATAGTCGCCTTTTAATGAATATCACGCAAATCGTCATGGTGATAGGTACGTACGGTTTGTCCAGCATGTCCTAGGTGTGTCTATAAATATATATTTTTTAAAAATAATAAAAAACAGTGGCCGGCCCTGGGGATTGGGGTCAAAAAAATATAATTAGGAGACTGGCCCTGGGGGATGGGGTCATCAGGGCCAATAAATTAGAATAAGAAGGGGAACCAAACAGCCCCCCTTCTTAAAAAACTAAAATAAATAAAAGACTGGCATCGTGCCGGAGGCCATGCCCCCTCCGTGCAGCACTCTGCAAACGCGCCCCCAACAGGCATCTCCAGTATGCGCCAGGGAGCTGCGCTGCAGCCAGGTGTTCTGAGGCCAAGCCCCTTTTTACACCTCTCTGCAACGCAGCTCTGTGGCGCTTACTGGAGGTACCTAGTGGTCTAGTTTGACCCTAGGGACCCTTAGGATTCAAGGGGACTTAATCTCTCAACTTAGAACAGCCACAGGGCGCGTTTACACAGTGGTGAAGGGAGGGGACGGGGCCTGAGGTGACGTGTGCAAACACGCACTATGGCACGTTTTAAATTGGGGATATAATTTCCCTTCAATACTGAGGGCCCCTGGGGGCTAACTAGCCCACCAAGTGCTTGCATTGCAGAGAGGTGGTCCAGGCCGTGCCACTTTTTACACCTCTCTGCAACGCAGCTCTGTGGCACTTACTGGAGTGGGCTAGTTGGACCCTAGGGACCCTCAGGATTCAAATGAACTTAATCTCCCAACTAAAAATGGACACAGGGCGTGTTTACACAGTGGTGAATGGAGGGGACGGGGCCTGAGTTAACGTGTGCAAAAACGCCCTGTGGCCTGTTTTAAGAGGTAGTTTTAATCCCCATGCCCTATTATATACTAGGGGCTTACAGAGTAGGTCATGCTAATCACAGGGGGACCCCAACGCATAATGTTCCCTAGTGTATGTAGGTGTTTTCACTGTATTCTAAGTGTCTTTTAACATAGCACTGGCTCTAGGACTGGTTAGTCAGACTCAGTTACCACCAGTATCCGTCTGAAAAAGTTGAGGGTACAGGATGATTTTGCAACAAGGCTTCTTTCTGCTCTTCTTTTTGTTCTTTCTGCACGTTATCCTTCTTCCTGCACTTATCTTCGTATTTGAGGACTTCTGTTGCTTCTTTCTGCACTTCTTTTTTTTCTTTCTGTGCATTTTTTCTTCTTTCTTCACATGTCCTATCTCTGTAGGCATAGTTAGAAATTGGCATTTAAAAAACCTTTGAAATTCACAGAAAAAACCATAGGTTTCAGGCACGTTATAGTTAGGAATTAGCATTTAAAAAACCTCAGAAATTCACTGAAAAAACCATAGGTTTCAGGGGTGTTATAGTTAGCTGGACTTTTCACTTGTACAAAACCATTGAAATTCCCCCGTTATAGTTAGTTCAGCTAACTATAACTCGCGCGCCCGCAATGCACTGCTGATGACGTCACATATTACATCACTCATGACATGGTCAGTGACATCACTCATGACATCACTGATGACATCTCAAATGACATCACTGATGACATCACTGATGACATCATCCTTGTGATAGAGTGGCAGACCTCCTCTCACCCTAATATAACCTTTGATACACACATTCAAAAATAGAGACTAACATTTTCAAAACAATGGACATACCAATACCAGTTACAACAACCTCTTCAGTAATTCTAAGATCCACATACACATCCACTCATTCACCAACAGTCCTATACAGTCACTCATACATGTACTCACTCATCATATGTACTCATACACCTATACATCCTGTTACACAATGCCACTCATCCATAGAGTTACTCACACACATAGTCACTCATGCTAATAAAGAATCAAACATATATTTACTTGCATATACAGTTATACACACACCACCATACTTACTTCTACGGAAACTTACACATACTTAGTCTTTTAAACAATCACTTATAGAAACACATACTTATTCATACAGGAACTCTTTCAATCTCTCACTCTCACATATACTCACATATATACACCAATAGTCACATATACTAGTTTAAAACATATGTAGTTACTCATAAAGACACTATTGAGACAGTCATTCACTCACTAACACACCCATACACACACTCATCCACCCATACAGTCCTGCACACATGCTGTGTTCAACCCATACAAACAGTGAGTCACTCATTCATGCACCTATGCACTACGTAATACCCCCCACCGAACCATGCAGACACTCAGACTGATACTCAAAAAACCAACTAATAACCTATATAGACACCCATGTAGCTACTCACCAACCCATGCAGCCACTTATACACAAAGTGAGAGACTGATACAGATATTTACATATTTAAACATTACTCACTAAGCCATGTATTCACTATGATACACTTAATCAGTCAGTTACACAATCAATTTTTCAAAAACAAATCAATCATTTAGACACTTATATACCCATTTATTCATCCATCGACCTTGAGATATACATATATAAAACATATTTAATTTTCAGAAAAACACACATTCACTGGATGATGTCATCAGTGATGTCATTTGAGATGTCATCAGTGATGTCATGAGTGATGTCACTGACCATGTCATGAGTGATGTAATATGTGACGTCATCAGCAGTGCATTGCGGGCGCGCGAGTTATAGTTAGCTGAACTAACTATAACGGGGGAATTTCAATGGTTTTGTACAAGTGAAAAGTCCAGCTAACTATAACACCCCTGAAACCTATGGTTTTTTCAGTGAATATATATATATATATATATATATATATATATATAGATAGATAGATAGATAGATAGATAGATAGATAGATAGATAGATAGATAGATAGATAGATAGATAGATAGATAGATAGATAGATAGATAGATAGATAGATAGATAGATATAGAGATAGATAGATAGATAGATAGATAGATAGATAGATAGATAGATAGATAGATAGATAGATAGATAGATATAGAGATAGATACAGAGATAGATAGATAGATATGGATTTACAAGATTACAAGATAAGTTTACATAATTAGATATGGATCAAACTAAGTGTCAACCATATCAGACACCACACAATGCACCCATTACCACGCATGTGCCTAATTTACTTAAGTGACAGAAAGAAGCAGCAACCTCTGCCGTGCCGTGTGGTACTGTTCTTGGCGATGTTACAGCACGGTACAATCGGAGCGATCAGCATGATGTACCGCAACTCTGCCACTCAGGGAACTCCAAGGAATCTTGCTGAGTATTTGGGTAACTCCACAGAATTGCACATATAGAAACTCCATGAGTTACTCCCAGGCCTAGTTATTATCTTGCATGTATATTTATGGTGATAGATAAAGCACTCTAACTTCCTTTTGGTGGTGAGGTACTATAGAAATACACTGTAATTAAAAATACTTAAACAATTATTTACAGCTCCACATGCTGTGTATAGGACAACAATAAAAACATGAATTTAGGAAGCAAAAATGTCTTGGCATTACAAAAAGTCTCTGTATTTTCAAGGGCCTCTAGTGAGTATGTAACACAGCCACTGATGTGAATTCTGCTCTTTTATGCAAAATCCCATCGCTACAGCAGTCAAATGCAATTATGCTATTCTTTCAAAATGGGGACTTGTATTGAGGTGAGTAAATGGGTATCCCCTGAGAGTGTCTTTTGGTGGTGTGATCCCAGCAATGATATCTGGACAAACGTGTTATGGATCCATTGATTAGAGAACAGTCTGACACAGGTGGAACAGTTGTTTATCAGTGTTCATCATAACTCCTCCCACAAAACATAGCCAATTGGGTATTCCTTTCCCCCAGTTTGTCCTATAGAGGCAGGTGGCCAATGCTACACAGCGTAATTACAGCCTAGGGGGACTGCCTCACTCCATGTTATTCTGAACAAGATTACCAGTTCTAGTTTTTCCAGCATCATTTAATTGCTAATGGGAGTTTTAGGCTAATTAGGTTACACCAAACAAAGCTACATTAACCAGAAGGCATTAGGTTTTCAAAAGTCCGGACTGGAAACAGTGGCCATAATGACATGGAGTGAGGTGGTCCACCAGTTACAGCCTCACACTTGACCTTTCCCTCGTAGGTTTAACCCAAGGCTCAAAAATCCCATTTTCCTGTCGGTAGCCTTTCTTCGTCTTCTTGCATAGTGTCAACAACGTCACCGGAGAATGATCTGAATACTGATCTGTCTGGAATATAGTGAACTTTTCAGGAGGCATTTCATCTGGCTTCATAGACCCAGCCGATGTGCAGAAATCTCACCATTAAATGTGATTGATGCCATCATTGTGAACCTCCAAATGACATGCTCCTCCACGTGGTCTCTGCCATGATAGCTTTATGTTGCACGGCGTTTAAAACTGGCCATATGTAACTTGAAATTTACCTTAGAGTCTCTTGTTGCTCTACTGCTACATCGAAAACCTATTTATAATGCATAGAGATTTGTGTGGCAAAGAGAAGGGCCTCATTAGGAAGAGGCTATATTTATGAACCTACCAGTAAAGGTATACTGTCTGGGATGCATATTATCTAAATGTTTCAGTGGCCTGATACACAATACAAAAAAGGATTTAGATTCTATTTCCCCAATAAGGCAATATATTGAGTCTTCATAACTCTGCTAAGGCACCACTATTGTAGTGGTGGCCGGCCCCTATCGGGGGTGGTAGGCAGGGGCAGGGGTGATGGGGAAATGTAAAAAAACAAATAAAAATAACGTACCTTATCGCCGCCGCGTCTCTCCTCCACAGTACTCCGCTGAATAGGAACCAGGAAGCACCCAGGCTCCCCTGACTAATCACAACGCTGCAATGCAACATTGTGATTGGTAGGCACCCAGGCTCCCCTGACCAATCACAATGCTGCAATGCAGTGTTGTGATTGGTCTGAGCACTGTGGTTCGGCGTTCAGACGGGGACTGGGGGCCTGGGCATGTTCTCCATGCAGGCTTTTATGCAGCCTGTATGGAGAACATGTCAAGTGCGCATGATTGTTTGGCCACCCCAGAGGGCTGGCGAAACAGTCATTGAGCACTTGGAGTGGACAAACCACTTCTCCCCTGCCCTGCTATGAAAGCAGAGCAGCCCCGCAAGCCCACAAAGCAGCACGTAAACATAACATTTTAATAACTTTGTTATTATCATTTTATGTTTCCTTTATTTACACTGCTTAAAAGTAGTGGGGCAACTCTCCTCCTCCTTAGCAGAGGAGCCGCCACTGCACTATTGAGCAAAGGTATGACACTACTATTTTTTTAAGTACATCCATGCATTCCCCTACGTAATCAAACTTGGATCAATCCAAAGGTGAAATTCATACAACAAGCAAGAGTGATGTCCTAACTGGCTCAAGAAATGTGTAATATTACCCCAGTTATATATTGTTGAGGAGGATAGGCGGGATGGACAGCCTGTTACCAAATAAGTTCGATGTACAAGTTTGCCTTCATCTGTACTGCGGCAGAGTGAAAAGAGAAATGGATCTGCGCTTGAAATAACCTGGACTTGCATCACAATTTTAGAACTGAAAGGGCGAAAGTGTCTGATTCCTGACAGACCTTTCCTTCTTACCCACATTCATACACCTATCCACGTTAATGGAGGGAAAGAGTATGGACATCATTGTTGAATTTGGCACTGTGTGTTCACATAAAAAAAAACCATCAAATTTCTTCATAGTCACTACTTGACGATTCTTGAAGTAGTCACATTCAGGAGCGCTCAACAGGATGCCATGATGGGTATTTCATTCTGCACAGAGCTGCCTCCAGGCTGCCCCATACATGAATGGGTGCATTTGCTGAGGAGATGAACAGCCTTGTCAGGTTATATCCACTGCCTGCCTTTCAAATTTCGAAGTGTGATTTTCCAAGCAGAAGACCATCTCCGGTGGAGTGCGAGTAATCATTTCTTCAGAAATAAACCAGGACCTTTGTTTGCTCATCGGAAACGGGCTGGAGTGAAGGTGCTTCCTGCGTGGTGTCCCTCAGAATTTACATTTCAAAATGAAACCTACATAATTAATTTGCTTGAATGGGGTCAGTGCTTGTTCAGTTTTGCAGTGGTTATCAGTACTTGAGGCAAAGATCTGAATAGGATTTGATCTTGGACTGAAATAAGTTTCTGCCCAGGTAGTCCATATCCATTTGCCCCATCTGTTGTACGCTTTATTTAGTCTGTTTTGAGCTATGCGTTTTGATTTGCAACTCAGGCAATTTGTGTGTCCATCCACTAAAACTAACAAAATATAGGGCCATTTTTATGAAATGTGTGGCGAAGGGCAGCGCAGCAAGTCACCTTGCTGCGCTGCCCTGCATCACATGGAAAGGGCAGGAAAGAACAGTATTTATCCAATATGTCATATTCCTGTCTTTTCCTCCTGCCCTGGTATCGTTTGGCAGCCTAGCGCTAACGCAGGCACCCTTACACCATGGTGCAAGGGTGCCTGTGTTGTAGGCAGGATTGGTTTTGTGCCGGAAGGGGTACCTTCCTGCACAAAAACAATCCTGAGAGGCCTTTTCTTCTTTCTATGTGTGTTGCAGAATGCAAACCATGAGTTTTGTGTGGGAACACTCACCACAACACCCATGGAGCGCCTCCCTTGTGCAGAGTAAGGCAACACAGCGATTTGTGGTGTGTTGCTGTGTTGCCTTACTTCAAATTTATGAAGCCATTCAAAGCCACTCAAAGTGCATTGCATGGTTTATAAATCTGACACAGAGGTTTGAGCCATGCATGTAACATGTTCCATGGTGCAAGCATAATGCAAAGCTCTCATAAATATGCCCCATATGTTTACCCTATTCATATGCAATGATCTATATAATGTGCATGGTACATGCCCTGGTTCTTTATCTGTGGTTTGTGGGACTGTTTTTAGCTTCCTTTCCTGCCCATGTTTGCTGTTACCGGTTTTTTGGTCACTCTCTTTATTATCACATTTGCTATTCATGGAAAGACTGCCGCTTTAACAATCCTTGTGCATTTAAGTCATGCTCCTTTAATTTCCTTCGGCCGTAGCTGGAAAAGACCGTCTATTGTGCTCCGAGCAGAGCTGCTGATAAGGTGGTGCTCACAATCGCCGCCCTGGTCCTGACTTCCTTTACATTCATTATCTTTTTTGACCCTTTAGAGAAAGCTTTGCTAACTTTGCCTAAGTACTGACTTCATCATAGTGGAACAAAAATATTTTATTGGCGGACTACTGCGTTATATTTTGTAATTCAACTTATTCCAACATGGCTGTCTCATCGTCATCTGCTCACTTAGACCACACCCATGACATGCTTCAACAACAGCCTTCGGTGTCACACCTTCCTCCTGCCTTGGAGATTGTACTTTTATCAGGGGCATAAATAAAGCTCGAGCAGAGCCTCTCCGTAGAGCGAGGCTTTTCTTCACGCTGGAAGAAAATGAAGAAACTAAGGGGCATATTATCAAGACAGGCGATAAAATTCCAATTGAAGCTCAGGTTAGATGTCCTTCACATCTAACATGGGCTTCAATTGGAATTCCATAGAGCATATTATCAAGCCCATTATCGCCGTTTTAGTGGCAGTTTTCTGCCGCTTAAGCGGCGATAATGTTATCGCCTGTCTTGATAATATGCCCCTAATTAAGTAAGCTTGTGTCCTGCAGCCAATCACTGCATGCTTGTGGGCTCCTGCTTCACGGGCTGCCACACGCATAATTTTATGCCCACTTTCATGTTTACAACACCCAGACCTAATTGCCTTGCAAATGCATATAATTTGCAGATATATTCGCGCTTTGGCATCGAAAATCAAACTTGAATGCAGGACTGTAAGCCAATCACAGCGACTGGGACTGGTTACTGTAATAATCAGTAGGAGGCGTGGTTCTAACCAGTGCCACAAAAATCTTGTAGGCTAATTCAAAGGATAAACATAGTTTTCATGTGAAAAAAAAGTTGCCCTGGTTGTAACGTTGTGTATCTTTCTTAAAACTTTGTGTAGCAGTGCCTCCTATCCCTCGCCTGCTCTCCAGAAGTAGGCGGATACTCTAGGGTTAGGAGGTCTGAAGGGGGCGAGTTCCCTGGCCCATGGCTCCATAGCTGCTGCTCTGAGCATGGATTACTGCTGGCCGGTGCTCCTGGAGCCACTGGGGGGCATGGACGGGCTACGCCTCGCCTTCCTGCAGGAGGCGATGGCATTGCAGCATTGACCAGTCTCAGACCAAAAGAGTCCGCTGTGGAGCCAGAACGGAGCCACAGATAATCAAAGAGGGCCTTGTTTTTGAGCCTCATGCACAATGTTGCATTCCACACCACCACCACCTCCACACACTATTCTTTCATTTATAAACCCGGCTAGTAGCAATGCACATCTCTACCCTTGCACATAAATTCACAGTTCTACTGTTTCATTCTTGTTTTAGAAGGATATTACAAGTGCATGTTTCCGCTGCATTCTCATGGAATGAGTGTTCTCTCTGCAGTACATGTAGAAGACCACTCAAGCCGGGAGCTCTTGACTGCCCCCCTGTGTGGACTACACAGTCCCATTCTTAAGTCTTAGTATTCAACATAGCGCTTGGAGGAAAAGTTTCCCCCTGTTAGGTTAACAAATGCACGCACTGTATATCTCATTGTATCGCCTAACTGACCGTAAGGGTACCGCAGAGCTTCTTAGAAAGAAAGGCTACTCTCCATCATAATAATACACTGTGGGCTCAGCAGAGTCAAATACACAGGACCAAGGAGCCCATTGAAGAGAAAAGTAAAGTTTAGCATTCGACTAGCCATCTTAAGAGGTTTTAGGGTAATTGTATATGCTGAGGAGCACTTGCCAACAACAGTTTACTTACGCTGTTGGTGTTTATATGTTCCTTTTGTGACTACTTCTTTTATTTCCGGTTAGTAATATTTTATGGTTCAGTGACTAAATATCGAGGGACATAATACAGAATGCCCAAAATATCGACGCCAAAATATAGAAGGACAGAATATCGACTCCCTATCTACAAACAGGTAAGTACTAAAATATTGATTCCAAAATATAGAATGTTAAAATATAGTTAGCTAAAATATCGAATTTTTTAAATGTATTAAAAATAATATAAAAGTAATTAAATATTAAAAACAATTAAATAAAATATACATAATATAATATAAAAAAGCTTAAAATGTAAACATAATAAAAGTAATGTAAAAAAAGTAGAGCTTTTGATGGATAGTGAGAGCGTAAAAATTACTATTCCCACTCCAGTGAGTGCAACAGTAGGGAAAACGTTGGATAGCATAGGGGTGAAAATTACTATTCCCACTCCAGAGAGTGCAACAGTAGGGAAAGCGTTGGATAGCGGGAGGGTAAAAATTACTATTCCCACTCCAGAGAGGGCAACAGTAGGGAAAGCGTTGGATAGCGGGAATTGAAAAATTACTATTCCCACTCCAGTGAGTGCAACAGTAGGGAAAGCGTTGGATAGCGTAGGGGTAACAATTACTATTCCCACTCCAGTGAGTGCAACAGTAGGGAAAACGTTGGATAGAGTAGGGGTAAAAATTGCTATTCCCACTCCAAAGAGTGCAACAGTAGGGAAAGCATTGGATAGCGGGAGAGTTAAAATTACTATTCCCACTACAGAGAGTGCAACAGTAGGGAAATCGTTGGATAGCGGGAAGGGAAAAATCACTATTCCCACTCCAGTAACTCCAACAGTAGGGAAAGCATTGGATAGCGTAGGGGTAATAATTACTATTCCCACTCCAGAGAGTGCAACAGTACAGAAAGCATTGGATAGCAGGAAGAGAAAAATTACTATTCCCACTCCAATGAGTGCAACAGTAGGGAAAGCGTTGGATAGCGTAGGGGTAAAAATTACTATTCTCACTCCAGTGAGTGCAACAGTAGGGAAAACGTTGGATAGCGTAGGGGTAAAAATTACTATTCCTACTCCAAAGAGTGCAACAGTAGGGAAAGCGTTGGATAGCGGGAGAGTTAAAATTACTATTCCCACTACAGAGAGTGCAACAGTAGGGAAATCGTTGGATAGCGGGAAGGGAAAAATCACTATTCCCACTCCAGTAACTCCAACAGTAGGGAAAGCATTGGATAGCGTAGGGGTAATAATTACTATTCCCACTCCAGAGAGTGCAACAGTACAGAAAGCATTGGATAGCAGGAAGAGAAAAATTACTATTCCCACTCCAATGAGTGCAACAGTAGGGAAAGCGTTGGATAGCGTAGGGGTAAAAATTACTATTCTCACTCCAGTGAGTGCAACAGTAGGGAAAACGTTGGATAGCGTAGGGGTAAAAATTACTATTCCTACTCCAAAGAGTGCAACAGTAGGGAAAGCGTTGGATAGCGGGAGGATAAAATTTACTATTCCCACTCCAGAGAGTGCAACAGTAGGGAAAGCGTTGGATAGCGGGAATGGAAAAATTACTATTCCCACTCCAGTGCATGCAACAGTAGGGAAAACGTTGGATAGAGTAGGGGTAAAAATTGCTATTCCCACTCCAAAGAGTGCAACAGTAGGGAAAGCATTGGATAGCGGGAGAGTTAAAATTACTATTCCCACTCCAGAGAGTGCAACAGTAGGGAAATCGTTGGATAGCGGGAAGGGAAAAATTACTATTCCCACTCCAGTGACTCCAACAGTAGGGAAAGCATTGGATAGCATAGGGGTAATAATTACTATTCCCACTCCAGAGAGTGCAACACTACAGAAAGCATTGGATAGCAGGAAGAGAAAAATTACTATTCCCACTCCAATGAGTGCAACAGTAGGGAAAGCGTTGGATAGTGGGAAGGGAAAAATTACTATTCCCACTCCAGTGAGTGCAACAGTTGGGAAAGCGTTGGATAGCGGGAGGATAAAATTTACTATTCCCACTCCAGAGAGTGCAACAGTAGGGAAAGCGTTGGATAGCGGGAAGGGAAAAATTACTATTCCCACTCCAGTGAGTGCAACAGTAGGGAAAGCGTTGGATAGCGTAGGGGTACAAATTACTATTCCCACTCCAGTGAATGCAACAGTAGGGAAAACGTTGGATAGCGTAGGGGTAAAAATTACTATTCCTACTCCAAAGAGTGCAACAGTAGGGAAAGCGTTGGATAGCGGGAGGATAAAATTTACTATTCCCACTCCAGAGAGTGCAACAGTAGGGAAAGTGTTGGATAGCGGGAATGGAAAAATTACTATTCCCACTCCAGTGAGTGCAACAGTAGGGAAAACGTTGGATAGAGTAGGGGTAAAAATTGCTATTCCCACTCCAAAGAGTGCAACAGTAGGGAAAGCATTGGATAGCGGGAGAGTTAAAATTACTATTCCCACTCCAGAGAGTGCAACAGTAGGGAAATCGTTGGATAGCGGGAAGGGAAAAATTACTATTCCCACTCCAGTGACTCCAACAGTAGGGAAAGCATTGGATAGCATAGGGGTAATAATTACTATTCCCACTCCAGAGAGTGCAACACTACAGAAAGCATTGGATAGCAGGAAGAGAAAAATTACTATTCCCACTCCAATGAGTGCAACAGTAGGGAAAGCGTTGGATAGTGGGAAGGGAAAAATTACTATTCCCACTCCAGTGAGTGCAACAGTTGGGAAAACGTTGGATAGCGGGAGGATAAAATTTACTATTCCCACTCCAGAGAGTGCAACAGTAGGGAAAGCGTTGGATAGCAGGAAGGGAAAAATTACTATTCCCACTCCAGTGAGTGCAACAGTAGGGAAAGCGTTGGATAGCGTAGGGGTACAAATTACTATTCCCACTCCAGTGAATGCAACAGTAGGGAAAACACTGGATAGTGTAGGGTTAATAATTACTATTCCCACTCCAAAGAGTGTAACAGTAGGGAAAGCGATGTGTAGCAGGAGGGTAAAAATTACTATTCCCACTCCAGTGAGTGCAACAGTAGGGAAAGAGTTGGATAGCGGGAGGGTAAAAAATACTATTCCCACTCCTGAGAGTGCAAAAGTAGGGAAAGTAATGATTTAATTTTAAAATAAGATTACATTAATTATCAATACCAATAAAAAGTTAATTAAAAATAATTACCAATTAATAAGAATTAATTACCATTGTAAAATATTAATTACCAATTAATAAATATGAATTACCAATTAATACAAATTACCAATTAATAATTATTTATCAATTATCAATACACATTAATAAAACATGTTTTTTAACTTTATTACAATTAATTTACTTCCCACCTAATTCCCCTATAAACCCACAACCCACTCCCAATATAAAATATACAATTAACATTATTATCAATTAATCAATTATTAAAACTAATTTTGCAATTAATAAAAATTAATTAGCAATTCATACAAATTATTTTCCCATTAATACAAATTAATTACCAATTAATAATTAATTATCAATTAATTATCAATACACATAAATGAAAAAATAATTATTTACTTTATTACAATTAAATTACTTCCCACCCAGTTCCCCTACAAACCCACAACCCGCTCCTAATAATAAAAAATACAATTAACATAATTATCAATTAATCAATTAATATAAATTAATTACCAATTAATACAAAATAATTATCAATTAATAATTAATTATCAATCAATTAATTATCAAAACATATAAAAATAATTAATATTTAATTAACCATAATTAAATTATTTCCCACCCTCTTCCCCTATAAACCCACAACCCGCTACGGAATTAAATTACGCAAAAATTAAATTACGTAACATTCATTAGTTTAAATAAATTAAACATACCTTACAAAAATAATACATAATTTGAACACATATACTACCATACATAACACTAAGAAAAATTCGATATTATATATATCTATATTTTTTAAATCGATATTATGGTAATCTATATTTTAAAATTCGATATTATGGAATTCTATATTTTTAAATTCTATATTATGGAAATCGATATTTCGTACCCCAATTTCGATATTCTGACCTATCTATATTTTGATAATTCAATATTCTGTCCCCTCTATATTTTAACTTCGATATTCTGGGCAGTCGATTTTTCGGAATCGATATTTAGTGTGTTCACCATATTTTATCACCACGGCGCCCGCTTCATGGGGCGCCGTGTGCATTACTTTTATGTACACGTGCCACGTGCTTTATGTTTCAGCACCGTGCCCGCTTTTATGTTTACAATGCCAATAGCTCTAATTCTCCCAAATGCAGGACCTATTGCATTGCAAATGTTTGTTCTGTCTGGCATTCATCACACTTCGTCGCCCATCCTCGATAAGACGTATGCTTTTCCTTGTAGTGACCCACTTTTTCTTTATTTATCCAAACAGCTTCTTGTGGGTCCTTAAGCTCATTAAGAGCACACTAGGGTGCCGATCACGATCCGGCAAAAAATTCCCCCGTGCGACTCGTATCGGGTCTTTTTACCGTACGAATCGTACAAATGCCGTACGAACTGGCAATCACGATTCGCATGGTAAAAAGTCCATACGACCCGCACCGGGAATCATTCCCCACACGTCCTCGGGTCGGAAAACGTGTCCGACACGTCCTCGGACGATTTACCTTACAAACGTAAAAATCCAAGTCCGACCGAGGAATCACGATCCATCCCGTGCGTCCGAGCCTACAACCGTATGGAAAAAACACCGTCCGCACCGAACACCAATAGCAACCATGGAGACATGTGCCCGCATACGCGCCCAACACTCCCCCCAGCCCCCGTACGTCCGACACGTACCCCCCGTATATGTATACCCCCACCCGTCTATGTACACCCCAGTACGTTCCAGTCGTACCCCCACCCCAGTACGTGTCGTACCACCGTCAATGTAAACCCCCCCACCCCTGTACGTGTCGTACCACCGTCAATGTACACCCCCCCACCCCTGTACGTGTCGTACCCCCCGTGTACCTACACCCCAGTACGTTCGAGCCACACCCCCACCCCAGTACGTGTCACAGCCCCGTCTACCTACACCCCAGTACGTTCCAGTCGTACCCCCACCCCAGTACGTGTCGTACCACCGTCAATGTACACCCCCCCACCCCTGTACGTGTCGTACCACCGTCCATGTACACCCCAGTACGTTCCAGTCGTACCCCCACCCCAGTACGTTCCTGGCGCACCCCCAACACAACCTCCTAAGTACGGAGCGCACCCCATGCCCCAACATCACAACCGCATGTACGAGTCGTGCAAAGCCACACACAAGGACCAAATCGTACAACCAAATGGCCCATGTACACACCGTACACACGCTCAAAACGCACGTACACAACAAGGACAAAACAAAAAAACTCAACAATACACCATTCGAAAGGCACACAGCCACTAAACATGGCCAACAACCACTAAAATAACACAATCACTGACCTGCAACTGTCAAAAACAAACAGAGGCCCAATACACCACCACTCCTTATAACACACCCACCCAAAATTCAAACACTGCCACACCCACCCATGGACCAATAAAAAGGGCCCACACACACAAACCATGAGCCTTTGCAACAGACCCACTGCTGCCAGACACCACAGAACCAGACTACAAGCGACACCACATCTTACACTTGCACACCTTCACACGACCACCCTCACAAACACCCTCTCATCACATTCACACACACACACAACCATCCACACCCCCCCCCAACATCCACACACCCCCACACCCACACCATCCCCACCCACACCCCTCACCATGCCCACTACCAAGAATCCAAAGTTCAGTCACCGAGAGTTGGAGGTCCTTGTTGATCAAATCCTCAGAGTCGAGCCACAGATCTTTGGAACATTGGTCAGAAGCACCAGCCAGGCAGCCAAAACAGCCATGTGGCAGACCATCGTCGATGCTGTGAATGCTGTTGCGGACACCAGGAGGACCAAGCAGGATTGCCAGAACAGGTGGTACGATCTGCGGAGGAGGGTCAGAGCCAAGAGACAGGAGGAACACGACCAGGCCAACGCCACCGGAGGAGGGCCCTCCCGCAGACCCGTACAGTACCATCCCTGGGAGGAGAGGGTGATGGCCATACTGCCGGTGGAGGCAGTTGAAGGAGTAGAAGGACTCCGAGACCCGGGTGAGTACACAAACAACGCACCTCACATGGGGGGAACTGCAACCACAAACAAAATTACTAACAGGCACGCAACCACCACAAGCCATCGCATTACTCAACCACACTCCATGAGCAGGCACATGCCACTGCTGCCACCATGCCCCATGCACCCAGCTGGACAATGTCAAGTCACAGGCCACAGAAGACAACAACACATGACACGGTAACCCGGATGGCGGGAGTGTGGGCACCAAGAATCACATAGTGCGACTCCAAAGCAGACAACAATGCCCTCTGCCCATATGGCCTAGGTCACAGCCAGACAAACACTGTGTCCCAACACAGGAATGACTTGCCAGCAAATGGCGGATGCCTTGCATCAACACATGGGGGTGAAGGCACTGTTTTGCACATGCCAGCAGCTAATGAACAGCCAACAGTGTGAAAGAGTGGCAGCACACACCACCACAGCAGCAGCGCACAGACACACAGCAGACAAAATGGGTGCCTGGAGATCAGAAACAAACTCACATCAACAGGCCAAGGGCCACTCAAAGATCTGCTAACAGTGTGTGCCCAGGAAGCTGGGCCAAGGTGACAGAGGGTGACACACGGAGGGAGGGAGAGGGGGACACAGAGGGAGGGAGAGGGGGACAGAGAGGGAGGGAGACACAGGAAGATGGACAGAGGGAGGAGGCTGACACACAGAGGGAGGGAGAGGGGGACACAGAGGGAGGGAGAGGGGGACAGAGAGGGAGGGGGACACAGGAAGATGGACAGAGGGAGGAGGCTGACACACAGAGGGAGGGAGAGGGGGACACAGAGGGAGGGAGAGGGGGACAGAGAGGGAGGGAGAGGGGGACAGAGAGGGAGGGAGACACAGGAAGATGGACAGAGGGAGGAGGCTGACACACAGAGGGAGGGAGAGGGGGACACAGAGGGAGGGAGAGGGGGACACAGAGGGAGGGAGAGGGGGACACAGAGGGAGGGAGAGGGGGACAGAGAAGGAGGGAGACACAGGGAGAGCAAATCAGTCCTTTGGTGTGTGGGAATGTCTGCTCGTCAGCAGGTGGACTGCGTGCATGTAGACAAGGGTGCCCAGTGCCAGAACCCCCCCTCTTCATCATGGCAAAACGCAGGGCCATGTTACAACCTGTACACGAGCACAAGGACAGCCACCTGCATCATATGAGTGTGTGGATCCACTCCATGTGCACATGTACAGTGCTACAAGGAAGGCGCAAACGCATAGCTCGGCACACATGCACACTCCACTGCTGACTGCAGTCACACTTGACGCAGCAAGTAAGACTGTGCCACACATAGTTAAAGGGGCCAAATTGGTGCCCAAGGGACACACACATGCACAAGTGCACTGTGAGTGGAATGCAAGACAGATCCTAATTCCAAGAGGAAATGTGCCAACTTTGTAACGGATGCAACATGGATGTTGCATGGATCAAAAGTAACATTGTCTCTCTCACACACAGGTCAACGTCGTGCTGCACCCCCCAACACTGGGGGGGAACACTCACAGGACCCGGATCTGCAGGAGACCGATCCCACCGGCAGCGACCACTCTCACCACTCTGCGGACGACCCCGACCGACCTGGCCCCTCTGGTGTCCAACCACCTGCAGCACCTGCGTCAGGTACAACCGTGCCAACCACCACCCCCACTCCTGCCACATCCCAGGAGACACCCAGGATCCCTGCCCCAACACCACAATGCAGCCAGGCTCGCCAGGAGGGACACGGTGTCCCGGGCACCCAGGAGGAGGCAGGCGACAACGCCAATGCCACCCCTCAGGGGTCCCGGAGACCCCATGTGCCCACAAGTGCAGGCCAGACGCAAGTGGGCAGGGGTGGTGGGAGTGGAGAGCGGCGGAGGCGCGAGCCTGACCAGTTGGCTGGGGATCCGGTATTTTCCCATGTCCGTAACATCCTGGACTCATACCGGCAGGACACCACGGGCATGGCCCAGGTTGTGTCCGTCCTCGAGGGGATCAAGGTCCAGCAGGCCCAGCAACATGCGGAGCTAATAGCCTGTCTACAGCTACACCAACGGAGGATGGAGGACAGACAGGCTGAGCAAGTGACGGCGTCCCAGGGGATTCACGCTGAACTCCGTCGGATGGCCGACACCATGGCCGACCCTCCCTGTGCCAGAAGGCGGAGAACATCACCACCCACAGGGAGGGATCATGAGGAGGAGGAGGAAACATCCGACGGAGCATCCCAGACGTCGTCACGGCCTGCTGCTGAGGTTCCCCGCAGGAAGCCGGGTCGTCCACGGAAAGGACCGTGAGGGTGGCTGCTACATCACCATCTCCCAGGACACCTGGCCTGGCACCTGGCCCACTGGAGCAACAGCATCACAGCATCAAGAGACATTCTCTGCCACATGGCCCTGCTGGTCACTGGCTGACCAATGTTGACAAAGACTGTGGCATGGACTCTGAGGATTTCCAATGGCAAGGACACCAACTCCCCTACTGAACTTTGGATTCCCTAATCCCGAAAAAAGGCCCTCACTTGCCCCCCCCCCCCCAATAATATATCACACTATTAAGAGTAGATGCCTGCTGGTAGCATTATTACCTAACATGTGTCTTGTACAGTCTAAACATGCCTGAGTCATCTGTTCACTTCAACCATCCACACCCTGGGGCCTGAGTCTGGCACAGGACACATGGGTCACAGTTTTCTAGGCAAGACAGACATGGAGCACCATACACACCCGTGATGGTCAGAACCAGCTGAGGGGGTGGCCGAACAACCGTGCTGACAGACACATTGAGTACAGCAACAGTCATGCGCAGAGGTCAGGGATCCTGGCCCGTGTCCTGGGGGGCACCCAGGTACGTGTAGACAGGTGGCAGAACCATGTCCTGCAAGCTTGAGTCCGGTGGATGCAGAGAATGTGGTCATGGACAACGTTGGATGCATGGGGATGGCACATGTCACAATACCCACACAGTCATGGACATCATGCCCATTACACAGTCTCAGCACACACACACAGCTTGCATCTTGCCACTCGACACATTGACACATAGCCACAATCAGGGAATACCATGCCAGACATGCAGGATGCACCGTGCCAACACACCAGCATTGACTGAGAAGAGGCACCTTGGAGGCATAGGGACACCTTTAATAGTCATGTGTTTGGGATTGCAGAGGCAACTTGAAGTACACATGAACACATCATGTGGAGTAACATGTGGCTCCAACACTGGCACCCCCCTTCTGCAGCACAAATGCATGATAGCCATGGAACTGGCACACAAGTGTCGGATAATAGCTAAATACCCACAGCTGCTCACGGAGAGCCTGCCATACACCATACATCCGCTGATGTGGAAGTCCCACGCCATGTCAAGACAATGTTAACCGGATGTGTCCGAGGGCAGTGTCACACACATTGATGCCTTCATCACAATCCACCATCCCATCACTGATGACTGACAACCAGGCAGCCCATCTATTCAGGTGTACCCAGCTGCATGTCGTGTCCCATGGGGATGCCACATGTCTGCAGAGGACCCAAACCCCGACCGGGGCAGTGTGCACACATCGTGAACAACTGCCACACCCAATACACCCCAGATGCATCCCTTACCCCATGGAGACTTCCAAACGTGTCCGTGCCTGTAACGCTGAGTCAGCCCACGATGCCATGTCCATGAGGAATAGCAGTGCCACAACAATGCAACCAGCAAACGGCATGCGCAGGTACCTGGGGAAGAGAGACACACAAGAACTCAGCCACAAGAAGCACAGCCACTTGCATGTGCATGTACTCGACACATGTATGTATGACAACATGCTATGTCACAATTATGTCTGGGGAAATACTACCATCACTGCCACCATCACTCCAGTGACACACCCACACACACCTCTGACCCACGTGCCATACATGCAGGTGGAGACACACATCACAACGCATGCCACACGGGGACCAATGCGTGCACACTCAGACCCTGGTACTCACCACTAAGCAAAGAAGTCGCGTATGAGCCGAGTCCGGATGTCCTCTTGCGGCTCCACATCCTCCACATCACTAGCCCCATTGCCAAGCCCTTCGTCCTCCACGGGTGGATGGTCCTCGTCATCTTGATCCAGGATGAGGGGCACAGCTCTTTCAACTGCCATGTTGTGCAGCATGCAGCAGACCATGAAGATCTTGCAGACCTTCGCCGGGGCATATGGGAGTGCGCCGCCGGTCTTGTGGAGGCACCGGAATCGGCTCTTCAGCATGCCAAACGTCCTCTCTATCACTCGCCTTGTCCGGCCATGGGCGGTGTTGTAGCGGAGCTGGGCCGGCGTGATGGGGTTGCGGAGAGGTGTCAGCAGCCAAGGCATGTTGGGATAGCCAGCGTCCCCTAAATGGAAAGCACATGGATATCGTTAGAACAGGCGAAGCGGTAGTGCTGCTCGGCCAAACAGAATACAGGACAGACAGACTGTACCCACCAACAACACATGCACGTTCGTTGCGCAGCTGCATCATCATATCAGGCATCCCGCTACGCCTCATGATGTAGGCATCGTGTGCTGATCCTGGAAAACGAGCACAGACATGTGAAATCACCATGTTGGACAGACACACCACAAGGGCATTGATGGAGTGGTAGTGCTTCCGATTGCGGTACGCCACCTCCCGTGCGTGTGGTGGTACCAAACCTACATGTGTCCCATCTATGGACCCAATGACATGGGGCATCCCTCCCAGGGCATAGAATCCACGCTTGACCTCAGTCATCTGTTCAGGGGTTGGGAACTTGATGAAGTCATCCAGGTGAATCAACATGGCCTCCAAGAAATCATGCAGCACACCGCTGAACATGCTCTGGGACATGCCACCAACATGAGCTATGGTATATTGGAAGGTACCCGTGGCAAGGAAATGTAGGGCAGCCATTACCTTCAGCTGGGGTGTCAGTGCCGTAGGATACCTGTGCTGCGGTTGCAGGTGTGGTGCCAGTCTCGCCGTCAGCTCCAGAATCAACGGTTGGGTGAAGCGGTAGAGCCGGATCCTGTCATTCTCCTGCATGGTGGCCAAGTCTGGAATTCTTCGGGCAACAGGAGGCGCTCTGCAGTAATTTGGAAGTGACAAGGAAGAGTGAGTGCACTACGAGAACAACTCATGTCTACTGAGCACATGTAAATCTGCCAATACACACATGCCACATAGGGAGTCAGGCATGTGCTACATGCCCAGGACACGTATGGATGCAAGGTGACACTCCTTCCAAGACCCAGCCACACACGGTGATTGAGAACCTCCCCATGCCACGCCATGGGAATAGCTGTGTCCCAGTGCAAGTGAACAGCCCGACGCAAGACAGAAGTGACATACACCCACACATCAGCAGAAGTAGGATGCCGATTGCAGAGACTGGTAGCGGAACACTGGAGCCACAGGTCACATGACATTACACTAGTCCAGCCCACACACCTTGCCATGAAGGTGCACATGTCATGACTCACCACACATTCCTTGTGAGTTTGCTGACATGGCCTTGTCACGCTACTCCGTGTCCCATGCATACATGTGCACCTCACATCAGATACCACATGTGGCATGGTGTGCGGAACAGTGTGCAATGATAATCTACACACAGACACATGTTGGTTGCTGCAACGGCTGCAGCTTTTGAGGGTGCTACAACATCAACCTGATGTAAATCCCGGACACATAAATGACATAGTCACATTGTGCACTGTGGGTAGTGACAAGTCAGGTTTCATGACCCCTGTACCGGCCATCATGGGACACTTCCGTGTGTTGGTGTCCGTGCCATGCCAGTGCCGCTCACCCCAAGTGCGCAGTACGACATGCACACATGTCAAAGGAGTCAAGGGCATGCCTGGCACACATTGCACCCTCACACAGTACACCTGTACACATCTCATCATACATCTGGTGCCTTCTCCACTCAGGAGGCATGTTCCACATCACAGCCTGTCACACCTGTGCCCCACACATGTAGTAATGCACAGACGATGCCTAGATGTCCATTCCTGGACAAGTATGTCCATCCATGGACAAGTATGTCCGCCCTATTCCTACCTGTGTGTCGACTATCACCACAGTGATGTGTACAAACCGGCGTACTGCTGCTAAGAGGGCCTGTGTATGTTCCCCAATCACTGTGGGAGTGCTGCCGTATGTGTACCCATCGTGATGGCGAGTGTACAGGCATTTGTACGGTCCGTACCACAACGAGTACGCATACGCGTGCAGACCCATAGTGATAGTGAGCGTACATGCGAGTGTACGGCCCTCTCACTATGGGTCTGCACGCGTATGCGTACTCGTTGTGGTACGGACCGTACAAATGCCTGTACGCTCACTATCACTATGGTTCTGCACGCGTATGCGTACTCGTTGTGGTACGGACCGTACAAATGCCTGTACGCTCACTATCACTATGGTTCTGCACGCGTATGCGTACTCGTTGTGGTACGGACCGTACAAATGCCTGTACGCTCACTATCACTATGGTTCTGCACGCGTATGCGTACTCGTTGTGGTACGGACCGTACAAATGCCTGTACGCTCACTATCACTATGGTTCTGCACGCGTATGCGTACTCGTTGTGGTACGGACCGTACAAATGCCTGTACGCTCACTATCACTATGGTTCTGCACGCGTATGCGTACACGTAGTGGTACGGACCGTACAAATGCCTGTACGCTCACTATCACTATGGTTCTGCACGCGTATGCGTACACGTAGTGGTACGGACCGTACACTCGCATGTACGCTCACTATCACTACGGGTACACAGACCCATAGTGATAGTGAGCGTACAGGCATTTGTACGGTCCGTACCACTACGTGTACGCATACGCGTGCAGACCCATAGTGATAGTGAGCGTACATGCGTGTGTACGGTCCGTACCACTACGTGTACGCATACGCGTGCAGACCCATAGTGATAGTGAGCGTACATGCGTGTGTACGGTCCGTACCACTACGTGTACGCATACGCGTGCAGACCCATAGTGATTTTGAACGTAGGCATGCATGTACGGGCCGTTGCCATGCTTTTGGGGTGCCCTAGGGCCCGGAAACGCACCGTACCTGTGTGTGATTCTCCTAATTACATAGGGGACAAGTATTAAGGCCTACATGCATGCTGGTTGTCATGGCGACCAGGTTCAAATTTCGATTTTGTTCTGGAAGGTGCACAGCAGAAGTCAGTTGGAATTCTTCTACTTTGTTGCAATGTGTTTGTGGGGCTGACATCATGCAGGAGAATGAAACCGATAGAGAACCCACAGACTGCTAGGTTTGAAGGGATTGGTGGAAACATAGGATGCAAATGTGAGTGACCAATCACTCTGTACTCCTGTGCATGAGACTGGGCAGAGGCCACATATAAGGCAGCCAGGTCCCATGAGGGATTACTTGCCTGCACATCTTTGCATTTGTCGACCAAGCTGCTGCTACTGATTCCCTGGAAACATGTCAAGGGCTGTGGAGAGGACACAGCCATTCACCCTGGAGGAGAACATGGCTCTGCTGGATGTGATCCTCCCACAGTACCCCATGCTGTATGGGCGACCAGGGTATCAGGTGAGTGCATAGGCCACTGCCACAGACTGTCCCTATGTTGTGACTGTGTCTTCAGGCATTGTGACCCGGTGTGACACACATGCCATGTACTGTCGGGGGGGTACCAGGGGGGGGGTGCCTGATGTCTCCCAGCAGTGCCCTGAGACAGGAGGGGTGTGTGCAGAGTCCTCCCAGCAGTGCCCTGAGACAGGAGGTGTGTGTGCAGAGTCCACCCAGCAGTGCCCTGAGACAGGAGGGGTGGGGACCTATCACTAACAGCAGTGCCCTGAGACAGGAGGGGTGGGTGTGGAGTCCTCCCAGCAGTGCCCTGAGACAGGAGGGGTGGGTGTGATGCACAGTGTGAGCCTTGATCATTGATTGTGACATTGCCATCATTCCACCTGAGTACCCACTATGGCACGTACTGCCTTTTCCCTCACCAGAGGATGATGTCCCTATGACAGAGGTGCAATGCGTTGGCTGCATTACATGCCATGTAGTAACCAGCTATTATGTTCACATATGTCTCTCTGTGACATGTGGCTGGTGTATTGATGTGGTGTCACTTGTACTTCCTCACAGGTAGGCGCCTCTGCCAAGGAGCAGATCTGGCTGACCGCCGTCAGTGCCGTGAGGCGTGTGGATGGTCGGAGGCGGAGCCTGTCCCAGGTGAGGAAACGCTGGCAGGATATCCGGTGCTGGACGCGGAGGATTGCACGGCTCCTGCTGGGGGACTCACCTGAGAGCCACAAGAACCGCGGCCGCCGCCGTCTGACCCACCTCCACAGGCGTGTGCTGCCGGTGGTCTTTCCAGACCTGGAGAGGCGCTTACAGGCGATGCAGCAGGCGGAAGGGGGTAGGTACATGTGCGTTTGTTGTGTGTCACCGGCATTTGTAAGGGCACAGTGGCATTAATTCACTGGCAGGGTTTAAAGGTGCTGTGCCCATCCAGTTTGCCCAAGTGTGGCGCTGCGCCCCTGCCACCCTTCCCCTCCTTGCAATGTGTTCCCTGGTCTGTGTGTAGTCACTCCTTCACAAGGTAATGTAGGCTGGCGCTTTGTCCACGAGAACAATGACTGTAGCATCATGGGTGGTAGTGGTGGGTAACAGGTTGTGGGACCTTGCCTGTGAACTGTCAAGTTCACTGCATGTGGGTTCCATGTCAGTTGGCACTGATGCTGGCTCCAGACATGGGAGTTGGTCTCTCATGTGTCATGCCTTACAGCGCGCATGTCCTATGTAGTGGCCTGTGACATGATGTGCATGAGTGTGCGCTACGCATAGTGCAGGGATGGTGACGTGTGTAGCAGTCATTCCCATTCAGCCATTCAGTAGCATGTAGTTGCGTGCCCAATACTGTCCCCTGGGGCACCTTATCCTCAGTGTTGTTTGTGTCATCATCAACGTGGACACTCTCACTGTCTACAGCGTAGGTTGTGCTCTGTGCCATTGTCCCCTGTCACCATGTATATAGACGTGCTATTATGTACAGGTGTCCACTGTGCAGCCTGACCTGATTGTCCCTCTTCATACTCACAGTTGCCAGTGCCTGTGTGTCTTGTTATACTCATCTGAGGATGGGCACTGGTACCTCATTATTTGTACAGGCGCACCTTTGCTAATTTGCGTCCAATCTTGCCTTTTGCCTGCCACTGTGTTTATCACCCAGACTATGAGATGTTGGTGCCACCTGTGTCTCAGCAATTAGCATCGTGTGGGGGTTACTTGGGGCGGGCAATGCCTATGTGTCAAATCCTGATTCCTAATTGCTGGGTCTGGACAGTGTGTGATGTTACTGGACACACACGCAAGGTGCAGTGACCGAGTTATGTTGGGCATGTTAGCAGCATTACCTATGCAGCATGTGTCTCAAGTTCATGGATATTGTCCCTGGTCATAGGTATTTTCACAAACGCTGTGTGGTGCAGAGGCAGTGCAGGATTGTCCCCAGGGCCTGGGTGCTATGTCAGACTCCGTTTCCTGTCATCAGCTATTGTCTCATGCTCTCCATGGTATTTCAGTGGCATGGTGGCTCAAACAAGTGTGTATCATGCCCTACATCGGTACCTTGTTTTGCAGATGTTAGGGATCTGCCTCTTCAGGCTATGCAATGTTGACTATGTAGATTGGACTCATGTGACAGATGTGTACAGGTGTCTGATTAATTTCTGTCTCTCCACCCTGCCCACAGCATCGTCGGGGGACACAGAGGGAGACATGGACACGGACCAGGCGGAGGGACCGAGCACCAGTGGCAGCCGTGACATCGGGGCTGGCACATCGAGTGGGACAGAGGCGGAGGATAGTGTGGCCGAGGACCTGTCGACTGGCACATCAGACTACGAAGCTGACAGGTCCGAGGAGGATGTCTCAGGGTTGGCGGAGGCTGCACCAGCAGCTGACAGTGGAACAACACCTGCCACCGCCCCCTCAGTTCCCACCAACCGCCTCCCACTTGCTCGTGTCCCTTCCCAGCGTGCCCGGTCACCGCATGTCTCCTTCCTGCCAGGCACCGCACCCCCTGCCCCTGTCTCCACTGCTGCCGCCAATGCTGAGTCTATGGACATCCAGCGGCAAATGCAGGTTGGTCAGGCTGCGATCCTGAATGTCCTCCATTCCCACGGGAAAACCCTCAGCAACATCGAGGCATTCTTGGAGGGCATTCATTCTTTGCAGGCTGACCAACGCAACTTGCTGAGGTCCCTAGACTCCACACTGACTGCAGCAGTGGGTCTCCTGCAGCGCGACCTCCCCCCACCTACCCCTGCCCCATCCACACTTCCCACTTCCATGCCTGTCCCACGTACACCCAGACGTCGGCATGCACCCACCACAACAGACACAGGCACCACACCAGCAGGGAAGGTCCACCGCACTCCTCCTGACACGCACACACAGGGTGAGATAGGCACACCCACTGGGTCGGGGGGCAAACGTGTGACACGCAGCCAGAGTGGGAGTCCGCATTCCACACAATCCACTCCCTCCAAATCCCCTCCCCTCAGCTCTCCTGGCCACATCTCCCCCAAGGACTCCTTCATGGCCGCTCTGTCCCTGAGCCCCACAGTTACGCCACCACGCAAGCGGTCAAGGAAGTCCTCGGTCAGGGTGGTTGAGTCTCCCCCCCTGTCTCCACCCTCCCCCGGTGGCGCTGCAACCCATCCCTCTGAACCCCCCCCCTCCTTGGGGCCTGAGGTCACTTCGGGTGCAGGGGACTCCCTGGAGGACCTTGCTAAGGTGTGTAGTGCCATCCTGGCCTCCGCCTTTGGCCATGACACACCCCCTGTGGTTGAGTCCTCCATCCCTGCACCCACAACGCCGCCCCTTTGCCCTGATGTCCCTGCGGTGCCTGTTGCTTCCCCCCCCCCCTGATGCCCTCACCAGTATGGAAGACAATGGCATTTGACTGTGCAGGCAAGGTAGGGGACACACATCCCACTGTGTCCCCCATGCAGCTGGGAATAATTGACTGCCCTATGGCCTTTGTTGACTTTGAACTGCCGTTGATCCACGGACATTGTGCTCATGCTGATTAAAGCTTTATTTTTTTTTTCATTATCACACTCCTGCTATGGTGGTATTGGTGTTGGTGGGGCTGCTACATTGTTTTGGGTGGTGTTTAAGGCTTTGGGTGTGTGGGATTTGTAGTAGTGTTCTGCTCTTTGGGGCCACCCTAGGATCTGTGTGCCATCACAAGGTGTTGGCTAACTTCCTTAGGTCATGTCAGCAGTTACTGCATGGTTCAATTGTCCCAGGGTGTATTCCTTCCTCTGTGTACCCAGTTTCTTCCCTGCAGGGTGTTCCCAATGTTTAGCGCAGAGCTGTGTCTACATGAGCTGTGTGTGTGACGGAGCCCTTCTACTTTGGCCATGCATGCATGGCCATGTCTCCACCTGCAACAATCGTGGCATCCTTGGTGATCACTGTACTTGTGTGTGGAGTCAGTTGACATGAGTTCATGGGGACATGTTCCCTTGTAGGCAGTATGGATGTGGGTAATTGTGGCATCACACACATGTGTTACACCCCTCCTGGGTGTGGACACTGCTGGGAGGACTCTGCACACACCCCTCCTGTGTCTGGCCACTGCTGGGAGGACTCTGCACACACCCCTCCTGTCTCAGGGCACTGCTGGGAGGACTCTGCACACACCCCTCCTGTCTCAGGGCACTGCTGGGAGGACTCTGCACCCACCCCTCCTGTCTCAGGGCACTGCTGGGAGTGTTAGGCACACACCCCTCCTGTCTCAGGGCACTGCTGGGAGTGTTAGGCACCCACCCCTCCTGTGTCAGGGCACTGCTGGGAGGACTCTGCACCCACCCCTCCTGTCTCTGGGCACTGCTGGGAGGACTCACCACCCACCCCTCCTGTCTCAGGGCACTGCTGGGAGGTCTCTGCACCCACCCCTCCTGTGTCAGGGCACTGCTGGGAGGACTCTGCACCCACCCCTCCTGTCTCAGGGCACTGCTGGGAGGACTCCACACCCACCCCTCCTGTCTCAGGGCACTGCTGGGAGGACTCTGCACACACCCCTCCTGTCTCTGGGCACTGCTGGGAGTGATGGGCACCCACCCCTCCTGTCTCTGGGCACTGCTGGGAGTGATGGGCACCCACCCCTCCTGTCTCAGGGCACTGCTGGGTGGAGTCTGCACACACACCTCCGATTTCTGGATATGTGCGCTTGGCACATACACGGTGGGGTTACGCACACTGCATTAGAGGTGAGGGTACGAGTCTACTGACACTGGTGTGGTGGGGGTACGCTCCGTACGTCCGCGGGTGGGGGTACGGGTCGTACTTACACTGTTGGGCTGGGGGTACGCTCCGTGCGTCCGCGGGTGGGGGTACGGGTCGTACTTACACTGTTGGGCTGGGGGTACGCTCCGTGCGTCCGCGGGTGGGGGTACGGGTCGTACTTACACTGTTGGGCTGGGGGTACGCTCCGTACGTCCGCGGGTGGGGGTACGGGTCGTACTTACACTGTTGGGCTGGGGGTACGCTCCGTACGTCCGCGGGTGGGGGTACGGGTCGTACTTACACTGTTGGGCTGGGGGTACGCTCCGTACGTCCGCGGGTGGGGGTACGGGTCGTACTTACACTGTTGGGCTGGGGGTACGCTCCGTGCGTCCGCGGGTGGGGGTACGGGTCGTACTTACACTGTTGGGCTGGGGGTACGCTCCGTGCGTCCGCGGGTGGGGGTACGGGTCGTACTTACACTGTTGGGCTGGGGGTACGCTCCGTGCGTCCGCGGGTGGGGGTACGGGTCGTACTTACACTGTTGGGCTGGGGGTACGCTCCGTGCGTCCGCGGGTGGGGGTACGGGTCGTACTTACACTGTTGGGCTGGGGGTACGCTCCGTACGTCCGCGGGTGGGGGTACGGGTCGTACTTACACTGTTGGGCTGGGGGTACGCTCCGTACGTCCGCGGGTGGGGGTACGGGTCGTACTTACACTGTTGGGCTGGGGGTACGCTCCGTACGTCCGCGGGTGGGGGTACGGGTCGTACTTACACTGTTGGGCTGGGGGTACGCTCCGTGCGTCCGCGGGTGGGGGTACGGGTCGTACTTACACTGTTGGGCTGGGGGTACGCTCCGTGCGTCCGCGGGTGGGGGTACGGGTCGTACTTACACTGTTGGGCTGGGGGTACGCTCCGTACGTCCGCGGGTGGGGGTACGGGTCGTACTTACACTGTTGGGCTGGGGGTACGCTCCGTACGTCCGCGGGTGGGGGTACGGGTCGTACTTACACTGTTGGGCTGGGGGTACGCTCCGTGCGTCCGCGGGTGGGGGTACGGGTCGTACTTACACTGTTGGGCTGGGGGTACGCTCCGTACGTCCGCGGGTGGGGGTACGGGTCGTACTTACACTGTTGGGCTGGGGGTACGCTCCGTGCGTCCGCGGGTGGGGGTACGGGTCGTACTTACACTGTTGGGCTGGGGGTACGCTCCGTACGTCCGCGGGTGGGGGTACGGGTCGTACTTGCACTGTTGGGCTGGGGGGTACGCTCCTTGCATACGGGGTGGGGGTAGGGTCCGTACATATCCGTCCCCATGCTATGTGATGTTTGTGCGGCCCGTACCCAGGCCTTTGCCACGTGGGTGCGATCCGTCCCGCCATTGTTGGGGTGACGTGTGTGGGCGTGGTCCGACTCGTACCCACGCTCTTCAGGCGTGGGTACGGGACGTACCTGTCTGGTTGTGTTGCCGGTTCGCGTGGTGACGGACTTCCGTTGTGGCGGTCGCTGGCTTATCAGGACACGCCCCCACCCCCTCGTGGTGACCAGGGCATGGGAGTCAGGTATGTCCAGGCCATGTGTAGTGTGTCACTCATGTGGTTGTTTTGTGGCCTGCCCTGGTCGTGCCACCCCCACCCCACCCCACTTTCCCCCCTCCCTTAGTTATTCTGACCTTCTGCGGCGTCTGCGTCGTAACCTGTAGAGGAGGTGTACTGCTATGAGGGCAGGGATGACTCGTAGGTTCGGGTCCATGTCTGTCCGTCGCGTACTGGTACTCCTTGCTCGCGTCGTCCTGTCGCGTACGGGTCCTCCTTGATCGCGTCGTCCTGTCGCGTACGGGTCCTCCTTGGTGGCGTCGTCCTGTGTGTCCGTCACGTACTGGTCCTCCTTGTTCGCGTCGCCGTCTGTCCGTCGCGTACTGGTGGTCCTTGTTCGCGTCGTCCTGATTTCCCGGCAGTTTTTGGCTGCCGCAAAATATTCATCGTGCAGGGGTAACGTCGGTGCGAATCATGATTCCTGGGTCGTGAATGGCTGGCTGCGTGCGTCCCGACGTCAGGTCGGCACTTTCCCGGATCGCATTGGTAGGTGTTTTTTGTTCGGTCGGTCTTTTTTACGATTCGTACGGTAATGGTGTACCCGTGCGAATCGTAATTCCATGTTTGTATATTTTGACGACCGGGTACGCGTCGGACGGAGAATATGCTCCGTCCGACGGTTCGTACCCGGTTTTTGCCGGATCGTGATCGGCACCTTAGGGTCTAATTTACAAGCCCCTAGCGCTGCCTGTGCATCCCTTTTATGAAGCACTGGTGATGCAGTGTGCTGGCCCATATTTACAAGGCCACGCAAAGCCACCCTGCATGGCTTTTCATGACTTTGTAAATATGGCCCTTATTCACGCATTACTTTGAGTAAAAGGGGCCCACCATGAGTGTTTCGTAAACCTGGGAATGCGTCGGAATCCTACACCTCCTCAGGGGAGGCTTAAGAGTGGTACAACGAGAAGAAATACTTTTATTTCTCCTTGTTTTACCTCTTTCTATGTGTACATTCTGCAGCACACATAGAAAGAGGAAAATGCCATCAATTATTGTTTTTGTGCAGGAAGGTGTCCCATCTTGCACAACAACAATCATCCTTGCAATGCAGGTACCCTTGCACCATGGTTCACGGGTGCCTGTTTTGGCACATAGCTGCTGTTTTAGTGCTGGCACAGGTGTGAACACAGGGATGCGCAATGTTGCTGTAAATATGGCGCATTCCTGTGCTTTTAAAATGGCGCAGCAAAATGGCTTGTGGTGCAGCGCTTCATCATTTCCTCATAAACGAGGACCTAAATTTCTTCAAATTACATAGATATCCTAGGAAGTTTCTTAGCTACGGATCCCAGATACTTGCATAAGGCAGACTCTTTTCTACAAAGATTTATTCTATTTGATTCCCACATTATATCCAATGATGGCCAAATAACTATATCTATGTTATTGACATTTCAAATACATCATAGGTATGGCGTCCACTGGGGAAGGATATAAGTTTGCATAATTGGAACAATTGTGGCCGACCCATATCTCAGATTGGTCCCCTTTGGTCTTCCTCCTGTGTTCCTGGGTGTAACCAGAAACTGGAGAAACTTAACTTTACCAATACTTATGCACACATGAAGCCTACAGACATGTGCTCTTACTATGCCACTTTCGTGCTCTATCAACGTTGCCACTTTTGAATCATATTTAGTTAGTTTCACCAAAATCGACATAATTGAACAAAAATGTATATATCCAGTAGCTCTGGTGCTCTATCTGGAATTATGAGACATGGAAAGCATTGTTAATTTTTGCAGCAGTTACTTTATCCTTAAATGGAGTATATTTACACACATATATTTAAGAAGATTGTATTAAAGGCACTCTGCAGTTAATTGATTGTTGTAATGGTATACTACATTTACCATTATCAATCAATCAGCATTTGCAGAGCGCATCATTGTCACCCCTTGGGTATTTTGGGCAATGGGGTGCAAGGTCTCAGTCGAAAAGCTAGGTCTTGTGGAAACATCAGGAAGAAGGAAGAAAAGAGCAGTAAAAGGCAAAACAGAGGGCAGAAAAATGAGCAAGCAGAAAAGGCAATACAGAGGGCAGAAAACAAGCAGAAAAGACAAAAATGGGGGCAGAAAAATTAGCAGAACAGACAAAACAAAGCAGAAGAGGGCAAAACAGAGGCAGAAAACAGAAGAAAAGGCCAGAGGACAGATAAACGAGCCAAAAAAGACAAAACAGAGGGCAGAAAAGGGCAAAAAGGAGGACAGAAATATGAGCAGAAAAAAGGCAAAATAGAGGGCAGAAAAATGAGCAGAAAAGCAAAACAGAATGCAGAAAAATGAGCAGTAAAGGCAAAACAGAGGGCCGAAAAAGAAGCAGAAAAGGCAAAACAGAACACAGAAAAACGAGCAGTTAAGGCAAAACAGAGGGCAGAAAAACGAGCAGCAAAGGCACAACAGAGCAGGAAATTAGTAAAAGAGGCACAAACAGAGAGCAGCCAGTAGACAGGCAGCAAAGGGTAGCATACTGCGGGCAAACTGGATAGGAGAACTGTTGCAAAGTGAGTTGGCATGAGGACCTGCTCTAGTTATACCTAGCAGATGTAACATGAAAATGCAGCAATTTAAATGACAGGGTTTTGATCATCACAAAGTCTAAATATGTCTGCATTCCTTGGTGGTGCATGTTGGTCATGCAACTAATTTAGGACTATGATTTCTGAAGGATGTGATTTCAAAAGTTCATTCCTCTGAGGCTTGTGAATCATGTCCAAGGGCTAGTCTTCTGGGAACATCTTCTCAAAAATCCACTCCTTTAGACCTATGACCTAAAGGGCAGTTGTCAGAAACCTGTAACCCAGATCAGGTTCTTGTAGTCCATAAAGGCTTGCATTCATACGCACATTAATGCAATACAAAGACCATCCTACATTAATTATGAAAACCTCAGAAACATCAACTCAGGCAATCTTTTGCTATTCTTACTGACTCTGACAGTCATGGAGAATGTTTGCAAGGAAGGGCTTGGGTGTGTGGATGGTTGAGACTACCAGTGATATTCAACCAAGAACCTTGTGGTGTAAAACGCCTCTAACAGCCAGAATGCCCATTCCACACAGTCCTTTCTGGTGCTTAGTATTTTAGGGTTCGGAAGTTTCAGAAAAGATATCTGTCAGAAACGTGCTTCTTTGTATGGTCCTTTTTTAAAGGCATAAAAGAAGTCCAGAGGTCCAGTCCACTTAGTGCACAGGTTTTGCATGCAAACCACAGATCACAGTTTCAGTTTGCACTGAGATAACCTCTCAGCCTAATACAGCTGCTGATGAGATCTCCATGTAAATTGAAGGAAAAAGGATCCAACTGTGCTGTAGCTATCTGGTTACCGAAAGGTTAGACACAGCTACCTCTTCCAATCACAGCTTCCTGCTCTGCAAGATCAGGAGCAGGTACAAGACTAATGGAGGCCTATTCACGAGGGTTGATTGAAGCATGCTACAAGGCCTGTCTTTACTACAGGACTCATCGGCAGTCATTTCTCTGTCAAGAAGTACATAGGATTGAATATTTATTTTCCAGTCGTTTGAAGCATTGAACACACCTCAAACAGGAGAAGAACACACAGAAGAAGAGAGAGGAGGAGAGGCTGATTATTGAGGTCAGTTGGAGATTATGAATAAAACTCTAAGAAGCAAACATAGTTGCTAAAGATGTATACCAATTAGGTGATTCATTTAAAAATAAGACCAATGAAATGGCTACAAAATTAAACTCAGGATGTCAATTGGAGCAAATCTAAGATCCAGTTGATTTTGATCATCCTTTGCACCCCAATCTGAGGTACTAACAAAGCCAGCATCAAACATCCCTTCCATTTCCTGGGTAAAAGTGCATTAGATTTATCACAATGAAACAGTATTTATTAATTATGGGTGAGTAGCGTTCAAAAATTGTCTGGTTTGCACTAAGGAGTTCCAACGTGACATAAAATAGAGAATGAGAGGAAAGCCTCAGTTGTCTGCGATGTCATTTGAAACCCCGAGTGGAAAATTATGTTAGTGAAAGCTACAATTTTATGCGATATAGACTACCAAATCATATTCCTCTGCTCTGTTGAACTGCAAATGTGTAAGGAGACACCTTGCAGCCATACACAAAATGGTCTCACAGTTAGTGGTTCATAAAATATTATTTATAACTAGCATCCCTCCACCCTCCCTTTCTACCCTCAGCAGCACTTTTATCCCTGTGGGCATTGCTTATTCCTGGCACATTTATGAGGCAAATTAATTGCTTTACAGTTATTTATTGGAGACTTATTTTTTCTAGATATTTGGGATTGAATACATTGCCCCCTCTGTTCTTGACAAACTGGACTACCACTTTTTCACCTGAATGTATCTGACTGAAATAATTAAACATGACCTTTCTGTGGTCATTATACTCTCTGGTGCTACACCAAGTCACCTGAGTCCTGATGAGCTCGCCAGTATTTCCCACCTCCTGGGACTGAACGCCCCTGAACTTTACAGTTTGGATTACTTAAAATTGATTTATATCTGAACCTTGGATTAAATTATTCTATTTCAGTTTAATATTGTTTAATTGCTGTGCAGCCAAATCTTGATACTGATCTTTCATTGTGTTTCCATTCCTTTGAGTACTGCCTTCACTGACTCACTCGCAGCTAAGAGGGGAGACTCGCCACGAGGGGCACGAGTTACCTTCCCTGTCCATCTCCTTCGTTACCAGCCATGAGGGGAACGGCTTCCTGAACCATCGCTGGTGCCCGCACTACACTTCCCAGCAGGCTTTGGTGGAGGCGCCTGCTGGGGACGACACGCCGAGCGCCAGGCTCGGCGTTAAGAGGCTCGTAGGCACTCCGCAGCTCGGGACGCGCGGGCGGGTCCTTGCCTGTCATTGCCAGGGAGAGGCAGGGCAGGGCCACCTCCCCTTTCACCTGTTATCAAGGTCCTCCATACAGGTACTGTTGTCCCTTTCTTTGTTGAGTCATCAATCACTTTACTTGGCTGGTAGTAAAGGTGTCGTCTTGACACTTGTAAATCCCTAATGTACATTGCCTTGATGGACAAGGCGTGATTATTCCGTTACCCACTAAAACCTTGCAAGATAGTCTGGACTAGAGACTCTGTCCCTTGTGCCTGGATTTTGCACCGCACTTTGCACTTTAGCACCGATTATTGATTAACTCTTTTTATTGCTGCTGCTAATTTTCACATAAGTACCTAGCATTTTGTGAGGAGTATAATTAAGGCCCTGAGGAGTGTTGTTTTTTGTCACTTTAGCAATCTGTGCTCTAGCTTCGAATTGTATTTTGCACATCGTACTGTGCACACTGTATTTTGTATATTGCACCAAGTAATATGGGCAATATTATCACATTTGCAATTTTTAGGGTCTGGTATCTTCACAGTGTGCCCATAGGCTGATAATAATGAGTAAGCGGAAAATAAATACAGGGAAAAGTGTGATTGGCACACTAGACGCCTTCATCTTGAGGGCTGAATCCGCCCTCATTCCTGAAATCCAAATGACAGAACGAAGGTTATCCCTTGATCCACACTCCCTGATGGTAGACTTTCCCTAACCCCTGTACTTTCCGACTCTTTGTCGACATTAAACCATGATGCCTCCTCAGCTAGGCTGAGCCCGCCCCCATCCGCACCCTCAGCCCTAATGTTAAACCCCGGTTCTTGCTCTTCCCAGGAGCATGAACCTACCCCTATGAAATCTAAGGCAACTACTAGAGGGCAGAAGGCTAAGCTTACACTAGATTGTTAAAATGCATCATTCTCTACAAAAAGAAATGGACGAGGGTATACAAAATCAAAAAATAAACCCGTACAGGGAACCCCTGGAGGGATAGTACCATCTGTCCCCCCTATAAGTGTTGCTAAAGAAGGTAATCCCACCTCTATGAATCAGACCACGCCAGAGCAACTAATTGATAGCACTGAGGAGGGGAAATTTTGTAGAAGGCTAGAAACGATGTTATCCACTTTACTAGACCCTATGTTTAAAAAAATAAGTGTGATAGAAGCTAGGTTAGCCAAGCTGGAGGGGACTTTAGGCTGTATTCCTCCAGTTATGTCATCAGTTAGCCCACCCATACACATAAACGACACAGTCATGAGGGGCAAAAGAGCTGTGTAGGAAGGAGTAGGGGGTGGGTCTACTGTAAGGTTTGCAGCAAATGGTGAGGCACAAAATAAGAAAAGCCTTAATAGCACCAGGCCCAGAATTCCAGATACCTCGGCCATCACATGCCAGCCCCCGAGTAGAGTAGGATCCCACGTGACCCATAGGGAGAGGGGGCCAGTGGGTAGGGATTACCATTTATTGAGTCTTCCGTTCATAGATCTTCCACCTGAATCTGCCCCATATGTAGTGATATTGGGGGATGTACCCCCTCTCCCCAATGGGGTAACGGAACCCGGCTGTTATTAGACAATCTAGAATAACCCGGCTGTTATTAGACAATCTAGAAAAGACTATAGTAAGGCTAAAATAACGGCCAAACGAGAATGGGATAATAACCATTGGAATGATCTCCTGGCTGCTAGCAAAAAAAGGAATTTAACCCTGTTTTGGCATATTGTTAAGTGGGGTAACTCACCCAGTACCCTGGTCCCAACCAACCATGTTCCCCCAGATTCCTGGGTTTCGCATTTCGAATCCCAGTTCTCGGACGGAAACCGTGTTGAGGGGTTTGTTCCCATAGAAAGCAGGGACCTGTCCATTTCCCCTATTCTCAATTTTGACTGTGATGAGGTCGCGGCGGCGCTGAGAAAGGTGCCCAGCGGCAAAGCACCCGGAATGGATTGTGTCCCTGCTGATCTTTTTAAATCTGATTTTGATATATGGGTACCTTATATTGCACATCTTGCCAATGCTTTAATTAGAGGGGCAGCTATCCCTGACTCCTGGAGGGGCGCAGAGATTCTCCCGATTTTTAAGAAGGGTGATCGTTCCTGTCCGGCGAACCATCGCCCTATTAGTCTTATTGATTCTGTTCAGAAGATCATTGCTAGAATGACACTGGCAAGAATCCAGATTTGGATTGATCAGGAGGATATCATCTCTCCCCTACAGGCCGGTTTTAGACCCTGCACCAGTACCATCGACCAGGCATTCAAATTCCAACTAATTGTCTGGAAAACAGTTTATCTGTGTGGTGGTTCCATATATGCTGCCTTCGTAGATCTTCGATCAGCATTTGACTTGGTCAATAGGTCCAAGCTATGGGACGCCTTGGTGGAGCTTGGCATTCCGGGAGATCTCTTGAACATTATCATTAAGTTATACGACAACAACTTTGTCCAAGTTCGTTGGGGGAAACAGGGTCAGGTTACAAAAATATTTAGGGTAACCAGGGGCGTCAGACAGGGGTGCGTACTTGCGCCCACACTATTTTTATTGTTTATTAACAGAGTGGTTCAGTACTTCTCTTCCACCCCTACGGATGCCCCTACGTTGGGTGGTACCAAAATACCACTCCTTATGTTTGCTGACGATATCCTTCTTCTTTCCCAGACCCTCTCAGGGTTACAGTCAGCTTTGAATGTCTTTTCTAATTTTTGCAATGATTTTGATTTGTCAGTGAATGTATCTAAGACCAAGTACATGGTGTTTAACAAAGGGAAAGGTGTGAAGGGTCATATATACATGAATAATGATTTGCTTGAAAGAACTAATGTTATGACCTATTTGGGGGTAGTATTTGAAAATAAGCTGGATTGGAGGCCGCAAATTGATGTGCTTAACCTTAAATTTTCTCAGCTTTCGGGATGCCTTGTTAAAGATCAGAAATTATCCCAATCGAAAATAATTGGCCCCCCCATTAAAATATTTAATGTAAGGATAAACTCAGCGATCCTTTATGGAGCTGAACTCTGGGGCTTTGCCAATCTTTCCGCTCTGGTCAAGGCACAATATAAATTTTTCCGAATCCTTACGGGCCTGCCCAGTTCTACCCCATTGAAACCGTTGTTACTGGATCTTGGTTGCCACTCTTTCGATGACATTGCTAGGTACAAACCTTTGGCCTATTGGAGGCGACTATGGACAGTACCTGAACTAGGCCCCTATGCTAAAGCCTTTCTTGACGTCCGTTCCATCATGGGAGCAGGTAATATTCCCTGGTTCCGACAGGTTAGGCAATTACTAGACTCCATGGGTTTGGGAATTTTGTGGTCAGACCCAGGTAACAACTCCTTCCCCTCTAAAAAAGATTTTAAAAGCCTGTACTGGTCAATGGTCCTACAAAAACAACTATCCTCAGTTGCAGCCGACTCTTTGACAGGCAGATTTCTTGTTCAAAAGAAAACCCCACTCCTTGAACCTTATTGGGATACCATCACCAGACCCAAAGACAGGAAACTTTATCACCAGTTTAGAGTTGGTACATTACCAACTAATCTTTTTACAAAAAAATGGAAGGGTGCATCTCGCGATTCCTGTAACTGGTGTATGGACTGTGTTGATTCAGTGGGTCATGTTTTCTTTGTCTGCCCCGCTTACGCTGCCCCACGGGCTAAATGGCTTAAACCCCTATGTCGAACGCTGGGAACGAGACAAAGCCTAGAAGCACTGGATATTTTGCGTTTTGATACTAGTGAACTTATCGTAATTGCAGTCGCTAAATTCTTAGCTTGGGCCTGGCTCATCAGAATTAGGAGGCACCAAAATTAATGTACTATGGTTTCCTGTGATTTTATTGTGAATTGTAGTAACAGTTTTAATACTTGTTTGGTTGCATTTTTATTTTGTAAAATGTCTTTTTTGATGAAATTATCGATAATAAAGACTTATGAATTGAATTGACTATGTGCAGTTGAGAAATAAATTAAATCACTGGTTCACTCACAATACCACCATGGGCCACTGTGTATCCAAAAATATCCTTATGGCACGTAGGGTTAGTTGGATAGGGAGATCACGTAAATTGGACCCTGGAGATTGCGTTATTGTAAACTTTGACAACCCCTTTACTGCTGGGCGCATTTTATCCAAGGACATTAGTCTCACTCCGCTAACCAGATCTGTTATCAAGGCTTTACCTTTGGGTTATTTCTACAAGTCTGCCTTCCACAGGGAAATGGCAGATAACGGCCACAGGGTACGGCAATGAGGAGGTTGGTCAAACAACCCAGCTCCTAGGCAACAGCCTTTCGCCCTAGCCCACTTAGCTCCCGCCTCAGATGGGCAGTCTTGTAGTACCCACACATTGGCGTCAGATAACAGATTTGCAGTTTTATCCGGTTTGTAGAACTGCGATTGACTTAGGGCCCCTGTACCTCCCGGATCAGTACCAGCTACACCTCTTCAGGCTTTAGGGGCAGTAGCCGCGATCCATACAGCTGTGAGGCCTAACAATTTTTATCTTGGAACATCGCTGGGTTGGCTAACAAGGTCCTAGATCCTCTGTGGGTATGTTACGTGAAGCAATACACTGTAATCCGTCTCCAAGAAACGTGGTCGGTGGACTGCAAATTTTTCTTGGAAGGCTACAAGGCATTCTTTGTCCCAGCCACTCCATCGGCAAGTGGAAGACCAAGGGGTGGTCTAGTTACTTACATCTCGGTGGCCGTTGACTGTAAGTTGTAGGTGACCCCATCCACACACTTGGGAATCCTGGCATTGTCAGCAAGTAGGGGGGACACTAGATGGGGAATCTTTAACTTTTATAACTGGGCGGCTTGTCCGCATGAGGCGTGTAATATTACCAATCTGGGAGCAATGATAAAACAAACCAAGGGCCCTAGAATTTGTAATCTTTTGATTTCTGTTGATTTTAATATACACCCTTGTGGTAACCCCTCATTATCTTGCATCTCGGAGTTGGGCTGTCCCCGAATGAGGGGCTTTCATTCCGAACATCATCCTCAAGGGGAACTGTTGAACAACATGTTAAATGAACTAGATCTAGTGGTCATGATGTCCTTAACTGACCCTCATACCAAGTTCCCTGTACCAACGTTTAAATGAATTGGAAGAGGATCATTTAATGATTTTATTTTAATTTCTTCATCGCTACAATTCTTTTTAAATGGTTTTAACATTGCAGAAAGTGAATTCAGTGACCATAACCCTTTAACAGTCTATGTGTCGGGCCCATTATTGACAAAAACTGGGGAGGTAACAAATAGGGGTACCCTGAAATCAACCGATGGAAAGCGCAGACTAAAATGGTCCCAGGTCTCTCCCGACACTATTTTTAACAAGGTGAAAACATCTTGTGCCCAGGAACTGAAACTATGTACTTCTGAGAGGTCCACTCCCAATGAGATCCTTGGTGCCTACGAGACAATAGCGCAAACAGTGGGTGAACTGTTAAGTGCTCCGGCTAGAGGAACTATGTCATATGGCCCCAGATGGTTTGACTCCCATTGCTCCAAATCAGCTAAGCGGCTGAGGGAAGCTCTGGCAACCAGACCGAGAATCCAATCTGAGGTCTGTGGCTGTCATAGGGAATACAAGTTAGCCCTGGCCAAATGCAAGGGAGCTCTGCAGGAAGATGCCTGGAAGGAGTTGATTGACTCTAGCACTCTGAGGAACCATTTGAGGTTTTGGAGAGTTGTGAATGGGCCCCTGTTTGATAAGGAAGGGGGTGGGCCTTGTGGCTCATATCACAGAGGAGGAGTGGGAATGCCACTTTAAAACTATGTTTGAATGCCCGCTTGAGCCTACTTGCAGAGAACCCCAGAATAGGAAGGATGCTGTGGTAAGTTTTGATAGGAGTGAGATCCTGGAAGGGATTCAAGGGCTAACTATAAATAAAGCCCCAGGCCCAGACGGTATCCCCCCGGATTTATTTAAGTCAGACCCCTTGTTCTGGGCTCCTATTCTTGAGTCCCTATTTAATGCCGCGGCAAAGAACGGGTGTCCTCAGTCTTGGGCTTCTTCAACCATAGTCCCAGTTTTTAAAAAGGGCAATATAAATAGTACTCACTGTTACAGGCCAGTCTCACTTATCGATTCAGTGGTCAAAGTGGTGGGTTGTGTCCTTTTACAGAGACTAACAAGCTGTGCAGATGAGAACAAGATAATGTCGGATGTCCAGTATGGCTTCTGACTGGGGCGCTCCACTGTTGCTCAGTGCCTTAATTTATTTATGATACTGAACAAATACACTGTAGCACATCCGGGAACCATCAACCTTGCCTTCATGGACTTGTCATCTGCTTTTGACTGTGTAAACAGGACTAAGCTATGGCAGTCCATGAGGGCAATGGGGGTGGAAAACAACATTGCTAACTTTCTTGAGGACCTGCAATCATCGACCATAGCCAACGTCAGGTACTCACAAGATCTGCTGGTAACAAGGTACTTCGAGTTTAAGAAGGGAGTCCGGCAGGGTTGCATTTTGGCGCCTTTTTTCTTTAATTTTATATTAATGAATTAGAAAATGTGCTGAGGGCAGCTAAAGCTGATTTCCCCTATGTAGGATGGCGGGGCATCCCCTTCTTGCTCTACGCGGATGACGCTGTCCTATTATCCAGAACTGAACCGGGCTTACAAGCTCTCCTAACTGCGTTCTCGGGTTTCATGACAGAACGGGACTTGTCTATTAATAACTCAAAGCCCTATGTCATGAAGGTGGGGAAGCGCATGAAGAGGAGCTTTCAGTTCAGAACCGGTAATGATAAGATTCCCCGTACGAATGTTTTCACTTATTTAGGGGTCTTATTTGATGATCAACTTAAATGGGACCCATTAATCCAGAAAGAAAAGGGGATCTGGTTTGGGTCAACGCTGCAATTTTAAATTTTGCCTCAAAAGTGCGGAAGAAACCGACTGGAGCTATGTTACAAGTGTATCAAGCAAAAAGTCTAGCCATAGCATCTTATGGCAGAGAGATTTGGGGATACACGGCAACAGAACCCCTCCAGGTAGTGGAAAACGGGTTTCTAAAAAGACTATTATGTGTCCCGCGAGGAACCTCGAATATGGTGGTACATGAGGAACTGGGTGTCCCCTACCTAAGTGATACACTTGCTTTGCGTCCTCTGATTTTCTGGCTAAAGTGTTGGATAAATCCTCACTCACTCGATCTTAAAAGAATGCCTGTCCTTAGATAATGTGGCTTGTATTCCCTGGCTTAACTATATTAAAAGAGGGTTTGAATGGATTGGGCAGGGCATCTTATTTCTTAAACCAGATGTTATTGTAAGAAAGGATGTGGAACTAACTAAGTCTGCCTTTCTGAGCCGAAGGCAGCAGATTGGGATACAGTAGAGGTACGGAAACCGAGCGTCTGGGCATACCTATTGCTTAAATCGACACCGTTGTCAGAACCATACCTTATGGTGTCCTTGACGACACATGAAACATTTCTTTTAACCAGGTTCCGGATGAACCTTTTCAACATACTGTTAGCAAGACCTAAGGGGGCTTCCAGAGGTCAAGTGCTACAGTCCTGTGGCTGCGACAGCAAGTCTCCTCAGGATTTGCTGCACTTTATGTTCTTTTGTAATTTGTATGAAGTCCCCAGGAGGCATTTTTTAGTTCCTATTTTAAAGAAATTAAATTTTAATCAAGTCAGACCAGCACTTATGTACCTCCAACTGTTGAAGGATGATTGTATCATTTTTATAGTAGGGTTTTTAAAAGCATCTATGAAATCTAGGCACTTTATGGACATGTAGAGTCTGTTCTTTTAGACATGCTTTTAGATTATCTACATTGAGGTAATGGAGTTTGTTTTCTAAATAATGTTAACAATTTATTGTTTCTATGTAGTGTACTTGTGTAACTTTTATGGTTTTGCAAACAAAAACCGAATAAAGTTTATTGACTTGACTCACTCTTCTGTAGCACTTATACTTGCATATCAGTTTCCTTAATCTCCTTATGTGTTTATTTAGGTGATGAATGCAGTGATGCCCATTTTCATTGCACCTATATTACTCGATTTTGTTACAAGGATTTTTCTAAATTAACCCAGTGGAACCATTCATTTTTTATGTATCTGTAAGCCCAGGTTCCTTGGAATACATTATCACCCCTTTCTACTTTGTGTAAAGCACGATGTCATAGTAGCGAAAAATAAATTTCGTTTTTCGTTCCTGTGATGTACTACCAGAAATAGAGCAGAAAGACACAATTTTTCAAATATGCATGCAAATGTCTTCCAATGGAAGTCATACATAACATCAAGGGAATAACGCAACTTGAGCCCCCCCTACAAAGTACATGGAAGGGGGCCCCCATCCTCTGGACCCAGACAGGAGCTCTAAGACCAGGGGCCCTCTGCTCATGCACAGAGCCAGAGGCCTGAGCACGGGCACCCCCGCACCACTGGGGCTCCGGGGACCATTGTTATTCCACTTCATAACATGTGCATTTTGATTTTCCATTCAAATAACCATAACTTAATTAATCTTCAAGAAGGCATCGGACCAACGATGTATACTTGATCACGTATGTTGAACATATGAATGCACAGCTGTATTTCATTCTTATAAAACCAGCATGTAAATTTCTCCCATAAAAAACGATGACACATTAAGCAGGTGTATAGTAATCTTTAATTAGTAGATACTGCTGAAGAAATTTTACGTTAAGGCCCAATCAGTCAGTCAGTCAGTAGTCAGTAGTACTTTATTTCGGCAATTTTAGCCATAAAAGTCAACATAACAATAAAAAACACAATTTGCATACATGACCATATATGATTACGATTACAACAATTAGCAAAAATGGTGTACTCCATGATTATACAATACCGATATTAAAACAATAAATAGGATAATATTTTAGTTAAAAGCCAGTTTTTCAAAAAAAAAAAAATGACAATAAAATAAGGCTGAGGGAGACTAAATGCATTAACTGTGGAAAAGGAATTGGGTAGATACTGCTTCTTTGATTACAATTTATAACCAGACCTTTTCCTAATGAGATATATATTAAATAAGAATCTACTTATACCAAAAACCATCAATTGAGAGGTATCAGATTTTAGTATACGCTCTGCCACTTTATAAGATCTAACCCCCACATGATTACAAAGTGGTTTGATCCAACAGAGCCTCGGTTTCTTATACGCTGGGCAAAAGAAGAGGAGATGAGCAACATCTTCCCTTGCCCCTAAGGAACAAAGGGTACAGAGATCCGAACCTTTTTCCCCACCCCACCTGCATGTGTAGGCGCTGATCAATAAAACCCCATATCTGAATTGCAAATATAATGATTTTGCTAGCGGAAGGCCAATCTCATCCATAAATTCTTCAAAGTTTGGTGTATCTTTTATGTTTAGAAAGTTCTGTGTCAATATGCCAATCGTCGATCCAAAAATTAGTTCGGCGTAGACATAAGAACAGAAAGTATCCTTTAAGATTTTTTTAAAAGACAAAGTTATATTCTGGGGTGTTTCCCAAAAATGAGAGAGGCCTAATTTTTTAAACCACTTAAATATATATTTTAGCCGTGGGGTTTTCAGGTGCTCATCAATCTGAATAAGTTCAGTCAACCCACACTTATAATCACTCAGCTCTGGGGTAGACCAGACCCTTACCCAATACAGCATTGGTCTCCGTAATGCTAGATACTCTGTACTTTGAAAATTGATATCAAGTAATACAGGGACAAGAGGTGTTCTAGTTGGAATTTTAAGCAGCCTGCGTACAAAATTATTTTCAACTTTCTCAAATTTGCTGTTACTGCAACATCCCCATACTTCAGCACCATAAAGGGCAGCTGATTGAGCCTTCGCTTTAAATACCTCGAGTGCTGTAGAAATTGCTTTAGACTCACTAGCACCATGCACTTTCAAAATAGGTAATGAATTTTGTTGGAGAACTAGTGTACTTTTGTCCAACTGACCTTTCCAGGTCAAATTATTATCCAGCGTTAGACCCAAATAGCTGAAACTATCTACCTGTTCCAATTTGCGATTCTTTAAGAACAAATTGTTCCTATTATTATTTTTTGGGGGATTTATGACCATATATTTGGTCTTAGTTGGATTTATTTCTAATCCCTTCTCCTCGCAGTATATTTGGAAAGTGTTCACCAAATTTTGTAAACCCCTTGGGGTCTGAGAAATAAGAATAGTATCATCAGCAAATAGTAAAGAACTGATTGTTTCTCCATCTAGTTTCGGGGAGTCGTGAACACAATTCTTTAGGAAGGTTGGAATGTCGTTAACAAACAACGAAAAAAGTGTAGGGGCAAGCACGCAGCCTTGGCGCACACCTCTATCTACGGGGATAGCTCTGGAAAGTTCACCATCCTTCCCCCATCTCATTTTAGCGTAATTCCCTGTATGTAACTTAATCAATTCTTTCCCTGTATGTAACTTAATCACCAGGAACCGCCATCTTCCTTAATGTAGACCATAGCAAATTGCGAGGAACAAGGTCGAAAGCGGCCCTTAAGTCTATAAAAGCCACAAAGAGACTACCCTTCCTAATATTTATATATTTCCAGCAAATACACATAAACCTAAATACCTGGTCGACTGTGCTGATTTTAGATCTAAAACCTGCTTGGTATTTGGTTAATATCCTTGTCTCCTCAATCCATCCTAAAAGCCTATTTAAAATATGTCTGGCAAAGATTTTTTGTAAAATATCTATTAAACTAATAGGTCAGTAATTGCATGGATCGTAACGGTCACCTTTTTTAAAAATTGTTATAATTTCTGCCCCTTTCCATGATTCGGGGATCGATGTACCGGCCACTATTGAGTTACTTAGAAAATTTATATATGGACCCCACACTTCCATATCATGTTTTAATAAATCACCAGGAATTTTATCAGGGCCAGGGGCTTTACCCATTTTACCAGCCTGTAGTGCCAATTTAGTTTCTGCTAAGCTAAAATATAATGGGACAGTACTCATATTCGAAATGGGTTCGTTGTCGTTAAGGGGCATGTCATCCTTGTCGTTGAGGGACATGTCATCCTTACTAATAGAATAAAGTTTAGCGAAATGAACACACCAGGTACTTTCGTCAAGGTAAACATCCTTAGAGGAATTACCTTTCTTATTTCCATTAGCAATTAAATTCCAGAATGTACTCTGATCGTGTTGTTTGGCCGCACACAATAGATCGTCCCATAAATCAGAATCCCATGTTTTTTTTGCTTGAATCATAGTTTTATTGTAGAGCAGTCTAGCATTTTTAATATCCAATTGGATCCTAGATTTTACAGCCATAATCAGCCTTGATTTTGCTGATCTACAATCTTGATTGTACCATGGGTTTCCTGACTCTAGATGATCCTTTCCCCTTTTCCCATCTTTTTTGTATGTTTTACTCAGGAGGGGGGTTAAAGCGTCGATCAGCTTATAATGTAATTCAAGCACACCCTGTGAACCTAATGAGGGCAACTGGGATGCACCGATAATTTCATTAAATTTATTATAAATATTAGTCAGTGCTTCTTTTTTCCCCAGTATGTATGACCATTTTACGGCACGCCTATTATTGGATATCTGTATTTCCCCAACTGGGGAGTTTAATAGACCCTCTTCATTCAGACTACGAGCAAATGGTAAAGAGTCTAGCCATAATTGAAGAGGGAAATGATCACTTTCCGTTCTGGAATCTATCTTAAAGTCAATTAATAAGCCCCATAAATTCCGAGAGGCCATTATAAAATCTAAGTGTGACCGAAGTGTTCCCTTAAAGAAAGTAGGGGCTGGCGGATTATCGGAACGGAAACGGCCATTGCATGTTTTCAGATCATGAGACACAGTCATCTGCAAAATCTGTATAGCAGCTATTGTGCTTTTAACAGGTCTTATAGGCACCAGGGGCATGATATCATTGGCAGCATCTTGTTCATCGAACAATCTTTCCAGGCCCTGAATAGGCTCATATTTACAGTTAAAATCCCCACACACTATCACCTTGGCATTTTGTCCTAGGTCATCTAAAACGGAGTCCAAGGTTTCTATCACCTTTGATTCCTTGTTGGATGGGTACGGTCTATTATAGATATTTATTAAGTAAATAACCCCTTCCCCTCTTGTCACGATTTTTAAGCCTAGCAAATCAGGGCAGGGAATAGACAGCTGAGTAACGTCTATTACCATGGAGACTTTAATCCAAATGACCAGCCCCCCAGATGCCCTTCCTCTGTTTGATGGGATTGCTTTGGAGCTAAAAGTTTTATATCCTAATCTATGGGCAGTTTCTATCATCCAAGTTTCTTGTTAAAGGATAATATCAAAATTCTCAATGTAAGAACACCATACTGCATCCTTCATATTCCTGGAAAGGCCAGCAATATTCCAAGATATTAACCTTATTTTGGAGACATCTTTTACACATAGTAAGGATGTACCCAGAGAAATATCTGCTCCAACAGTATCAGGCACAAATGTGACTAGGGAATCGTCTATGATATTACCTAATACCTCCAGCTGTATCGGTTGGGATTTTAAAACTGTATCCACTCCTACTGCGTCACCCTGCCGGGCATAAATAGTCCTAGCTATTTCTGGCAACTCATCTACATCCAGGTCCAAAGGGCTTGGTGCTACTGAGATTATTGGATAAAAAACATTGCTACTCGTGTGGGTCTCCCTCGACAGGGTATCTAGTACAGGTACTGGTGTTTTTTTAACAACCTTTTTAAGTCAATCATTAGAGTCCAAGGAACTCAAAGCAGCAAATCTATTTTCGGTCGGGATAGCAAAGATTGGTGCACCAGGAATACACGTGGGTCCTTTCCTAATCATGGTTTGAGTTGGCCTGTCTAAATGACTATAAAAATAACCTAAGGGATGAACCCTCACGTCATTCTCCCCTAGTACAAGTGTTGCAGCTCTTAATTGGATGGTCACAACATGTTGGGGGTGTCTAAAATGTATAATGACACAATCTCCCTTACATGTCTTTTTTGCATTACCTATCCAAGGGACTCGTCTGGTAGACAAAATTTGGTCGGAGAGATTTATAGGAAATCCACAATTTTTATTTAACCAAGCGAGTGATTTCCGTTTAAGTGAGTCATGGTCTTCCTCTCGATTTTTAGATATTGCTGAATCTAAAGGTGGAACATTTGAGAGGACGATCACGTAGGGTTCACAAGCTGGTGGGAGATTAACAGGATGTGATTTTTGCACCAAAACTTTGGACCTCTCACTACTAGATAAGGCTGCATTAGTTCGAATGCTACTACCAGCTACATTCGATGATCTAGTAGAACTTGGGCAGCTCGCTGCCTCATTTAGAGGCGGCAATACTGAGTGAGCAGGTTGTAACAATATCTCAGGCGGTTTTATGGGCTGTTTTAACTTCTCTAGAGTGCCGCCCAATCTTAAAACTTCATTAGATAACAAATCGATTTTTTCCACAAGGGGCTTAATCGTAAGTGCTAATTTTTCCTCGAAAATCTTAGTGATAAGCCCTAAAAGGGCTGAATTCTCATCTCTATTAGTGGTCGGGGTCTCTGTTTGGGCCAGCGTACTTTTTTGAGGGTGACCCAGCAATAACTTTTGATGAACGCTCCCCCGCTTAATTTGAGTCTTTCTGCACTTCCTAACAGCCCTTTTTGGAGGGGAACAAGGTGTTGTAGGCTCATTAGGAGACTCCAATAGATTTTGGCATTGGTCAGCATGGACCACAGGGGAATTTACCAAGTTCTCCAGTAGGGGAGTTTCAATTTGAGAGCCTAATACAATAGAGGTAGTAATACTAGCATCTGAGGCTAGCGACACATTTCCAATAGGGGAATCCTTCCCCAATGATTTCCTCCTTTCGTTATTAAGTTAACCCTTTTAACCAAATAATTATCCATAGTAGTTATATTCTTGGCCATAATAAAAGTGCCCCTCACGTATTTTAACAATCTATACTATAATATGCAAAAGGGTTTAGCAATAATTCAACTAATCTAAAAGCCTGCACAGAGACAATAAAATACCTCTTATAAACCCTGGCAGTAACTTACATGAGCTCCCAGCACATTGACTAGCAATGTCTAGCGATATAACCCGGATGAATACCCTGAAGCTCGATAACCACTATTAACAGATATCTCAGCCTGGCTAGCAATGTGCAATACAGTCACCCAGCAGTCTTTACACCTTAGGGGGGTAGCCCGACCCGACCTCTTCCGGCCTCCTAACGGCCACACAACGGCCCGGCGCCTGCCCGCGCGCGTCCCGCGACGCGGAGGGAGTCTCTCCAATTTATGCGCCTCCAGGCGCGCTACTCAGCGGAAGCAGGAAGTGGCGCCAAGGACTCTGGGAGCTGTAGTCTCCCCCCACTGCGGCCAGCGGTAACGATGGCGGCCGGGGAGACCAACAGCGTTGCCGTCCCACTGAGGATGATCCAAGGAGTAGTTGCGGCATCAGGTAAGTTCTTTCAAATGCCCCCGCTCCACCGAGGGAGCCTCTCCAATTTATGCGCCTCCGGGCGCGCTACTCAGCGGAAGCAGGAAGTGGCGCCAAGGACTCTGGGAGCTGTAGTCTCCCCCCACTGCGGCCAGCGGTAACGATGGCGGCGTGGGAGACCAACAGCGTTGCCGTCCCACTGAGGATGATCCAAGGAGTAGTTGCGGCGTCAGGTAAGTTCGTTCAAATGCCCCCATTCCACCGAGGGAGCCTCTCCAATTTATGCGCCTCCGGGCGCGCTACTCAGCGGAAGCAGGAAGTGGCGCCAAGGACTCTGGGAGCTGTAGTCTCCTCCCACTGCGGCCAGCGGTAACGATGGCGGCGGGGGAGACCAACAGTGTTGCCGTCCCACTGAGGATGATCCAAGGAGTAGTTGCGGCGTCAGGTAAGTTCGTTCAAAGGCCCAATCATATCTCAAGTTCTTTCTTAGAATTGCTGACCAACTCTACTTCATCATTGGCTTATTGAATTCTTCTGACCAAGTAGCAAAGTTTTTTTCATTTACATTAACCTCTGAATAGTTAATTAACACTTTGTAAACTATGGAGGCAAGCAGCACATTATCAGAACAAGGCAAAATAGTGACAGATGTGTAGAGTTCCTCTAGCTGCTAAACTTACTAGCATACTTTCATTTTCAATACTGTACCGACCTCTAACATTACCTGAGAAATATTGTTATTTTTAACTTTGTAACCAGAAATCATCAAGTTGAACTACTTGTGTTCTATTGTGTGCAGCCTCCATTCATGATGGCTCCTCCTCCATGATGAGCTGACTTACATTCCCCAATAAACTACAAAACGTAACTGATGATTGTACCCAAAAGTCTGCATACCTGCAGGTCACCAGCCAACCATAGCAATCCATGAGAAATTCATCAACTTTGTGCAAACCTTTTCCTAACTTTTATCTCTTTACAAGTTTCAAATACAGCCTGTATTTGCACCCATTCCGTTGTCAACGACATAACTGTATAAGTGCAGTAGACCCTTGTTACTCAAAATGTTGCTTACCAAAAAAGCTTCTAAACAATAAGCCCAGCTTATTGAAGTATACAAGTCTATGTCAAAGAAGACAATAATGCGTACATACATCAACACAATAAAATTTACCTCATAAAGAACAGGTCAATGTCACATTAAAGATGCAACAGTAAATTAATTGTAAAATCTGATTTGTGTTCATCATTTGTTGCTACATAGAATTACCAGCTACGCATTGAAGACAGTCTGCATAGTCACATCATACGTTCAGGAAAAATTCAATTTTCAAAATTAAATTAAATTCCTGGATTACACCAATTGTAAAACTTGTTTACTGTCAGCTGATAAACTTCCCAATTCCTAGCTTCGCTGACACAGACAACCAGTAAATGATAGAGCAATCTAATGTCCCAGAGCACAGTGGCATAGGCGCACCATCTTCTTCAAACACTGGAATCTGGATAAAAATATTCAGAAGATCCAAATGGATTTCTTGCCCAACATCCCTCCTTCCTTTCAGTCTTCTTTTTGCTCATCCAGAAGCTCCAAAAGATGCCTTCTCCAGGTGACTCTTCATCTATCAGGGGTCACCTTTAGTCCAAGGTGTTAGATAGCCTTGAAACATCTATTGATTAGGTCAATATTCTTCCAATCTATTTAGAATTTAAAAAAAACTCTTCACTGGGACAGCACCCTAAGATTGATCTGTTAACATGTTGCAAAATTGAGGTAATCTCATCTCATAAAATAATTTTATCAAGTAAGAAAACCACTGAATACTAAGGGTGCCATCAAATGATGCAATCTCCTTTCTATGTCCTTTGTATTTAGCAGTGAACAGGTTAGGCCAGAGATCCAGATGAATAGGTTTTATAATTTAATATTTAAGTTATCACTCCCGCTACTTCCTTATTTATCATTCTAACCATAGATGGATCACAGCATTACCTTTACCACAGAGGAGAATGGTTCTCTGACGGATCTTTCTCCATAGATAGGAGGGGTGGGGATTAATGTGTCCAAACCAAAACGTTAGCCAACCAAAGAGGACCATTATTCAGAGAACTAAGCAAAAAATTGGAGATCATGTACAAATGGACCACTCTCAAGACCATATTATAGAAATACAATATTGCAATGGGAAGACCCAACCGCCTAAAGAAATTAAGTCTAACCAAAATTATGCACACAAGAAGCTCTGCTAGTGCTGCACAAAATAAAAGAAGCAGTACTTGATATTCTGAAAAGATTCACTGATTCTCCCTACAATGCATTTAGATCTAAAGGGAAAAATCATCAAAACACAATAACAGTTTCACACAATTATGATAATTTGGTTATTGTATTAATGATCCAAAATCAATACAAATGAGCAATCTCTTAAGCATTTCAGTCAAGATTATTACAGCATGTAGTACAAGACTACACATTTGGTCAGAGGTTCAAGTTCAAAGGATAGTTTCAAGCAGATATCATATTATTTGGTTACAGATTCCAACCATCATTAAAGGCAGCTGGGTAGTTTGATTCTATAGATAATGATAGCACGTTCCTGAATAGGAAAATGTCTTTCGTTTTGCACTCAATCTCAGAGATATGATCTCTTTTGTGAAATTAAACTCAGGTAAATCGGAATTTATTCAAGCATAACTTGAGTTTATTAACCGTTGTTCAAAGTTAATGAAGTCAAAGAATTGTATTCATTCTTTATCAATGCATCATATATCCAACTGCCGTTGGATATATGAGACATGACGGAGGCATGACGTCATCATTTACTATTGAGTACACAATGAACCAGAAGCATACATTACTATAGCCTTAAAGCCTGCCGTAGCGTGCTATACCGGCTGTTAAAGGCCCGCAGCAGCGTTAAAGGCCCGAGCCAAAGGCGAGGGACTTTAACAAAGCAGAGGGACTTTAAAAGCCGGTATAGCCCTGCTTCGAAGGGCTATAAGGCGATTAGAACATTCTGCCACTAGAGGGCAGAATGTTCTAACCAAACAAAGCCTTAAGGGAGCGCGAGGGGATTGAAATCCCCTCAGGCTCCCTGAAGTCCTTGTTCACAGCCAGAGCTGGGAACAAAGACACATTGGAATGTTGGTGCTCCGGGCTTATACCAGCCATTATATGCCCCAGAGGAAAGTATGAATTGTGAATAGCAAAATACGGTTGACCAATGATGGCTCAGGGATACAAATGCATATATTTTATCTTTTTTGAAGGCAGAAGGTCAGGATGCTAGAAGTCATCCATTCGAGTCCTTCACATCAAGCCACTGTACAAACTCCAGCACATGTCTGAAGTTCATAAACATGTACAAAGTAAAATGCAATATGACTGATTAAGAATCATGTGATGATGTGATGCACTTAAGTCAATACCACTGATGGCCTTAGAATAACTAGAGTTGAGATGCCGTAAGCAAAGATCATATGACTAATGCTTTGATGTGCAGCTGGGAAGAACAAGATATTAAACGTCGCACATTAACACAAAGGGGTCAGTGCTCTTTTTCCATTAAATGTTAGGGTTAATCTCCTGCAAACTTCCAATAACTTCTTTGAATTCTAGATTCGTAGCCTGTATTGTGCAAAGATTTCTGCTTTAAGTTTTCACATTCCATGTGTAGGACTTTTACATCCATTTCGAATTAAGACTAAAAAAGCTCACTAAGTTCACTAATATCCAAAACAAATTGCTATAAAGTTAACTCAGAATCAACTGCAACTCACAAGGAAATATTGAAAGTTTGAGGAGAAAATTAATCCAGAGAGTGCACATTGAAAAAATAGGAAACCTTAGGAACTATGGGTAGGCCAATAATTGGGATCTACGTGAGACTTAACCGTCAAAAAAACTGTGCACAGTCCTTTTAAAGTTGTAATTACAACAAATATGCATGGATATAGGAAAATCTGTGAAATGTATACTATTGACTGCACAGTTCCTGGCAGGACTGGTGCCTTAGTTTTTCTTTGCATTTAACTTTTTATCCTAGTTAGCCAAGACTAGACTTTGAACAGAGCTTCAATCATGAGTATCTTAACACCTGCGAGACAAAACTGGTAAGAAAATATTATACGGATGCAAAGCAATCTTTTGTCTGAAATCCTACCTATAGTATTTGGGGGCAGGAGATGCTGAGGTATACGTGCTGCGTGACAAGGCAAGTGATTCAGTGTAACCATTTTTCAGATTTTATTCAGTGCTCAAACCGTACTAGACCCTCTACGGTTAATCAAATCTTCATTATTGTACTTTACCACAGAGACGATATTCCTCTGATGGATCTTTCCCCACCGATAAAGAGGGGTGGGAATTAAGGTACCCGAATCCACATTGGCCACCCAATGAGGACCATTAATTGGCAGTCAACCCACAAGTTTGAGATCAGGTTCAAATACAACACTCTAAAGACTATACTATAGAATTAAAGTATCGCAATGGGTAGACTCAACCTCCTAAAGAAGTTCTATGACTCTCTCTGGTCTGCATCTAGAATCAATATCAAATAGCACAGTTTTATAGAAAGAACATGTGTACACAATTACAGACTCAGACAAATTTAAATAAATTTGTTATTATATCAATGATCCAAAATCAATGCATATAATTATCATTTTAGCATTTCAGTCAAGAAACTTACAGCATAAAGTACGAAACAACAAATTTAGTTAAAGGTTCGAATCTAGATGAGGATGGTTTATAAGGCTACAGAGTCTTGCTGTCATCGAAGGCAGAGGTGGGTTGCTTCACAGCATAAACTCACATTGATTAGAAGTTACAGATTCCTACCACCCTCAAAGGGAGAAGGATGGTTCGCTCTCTTAACAGCATTCAAAGGATTCCAAGGCATAGGGCAAAAAGGATCAAGTTGAAAGTCATCTAGGGACGAGTCCATAAGCATGAGCTAAAGGGGAAAGGGCAAAATTTGGGTTCTCTTTTCTCAACATGTTTTAAGCACGGTTTTACGGTGCTGTTCCTCATTGCTGTGTTGTTTTACTCAACATGTGCAAAGTGCACATTTAAGTTCTGGGTCTAAATTGGTAACTATGTTAAGTATAGTATAATCAGATTTTGAGCTCCTACACAAGCAAGCAGTCATTAAAAAGATGTTTTTATATAAAGCCCCTAAATAATATTTACGTTATAAAATATTTCCCATCGGATCTAGGCAATGCTTAATTTGAGCCGGTGCTTTCCGGTGCTCCGCACCAGCACCTTATTGCCAGCACCGGGGCTATGCCAGTCTGCCACATGGTGGCGTTGTCATGCTAATTTAGCTATGAACAAAACAACAGCGGTTTATTTGTTCAATTTACATTAACAATGACTAATACCTGCCTCCCAAGCCATTCTTCTGGCTTTGGGGGTCTGAAATAGTTTTACTTGTCACACTTATTGGAGTGTGAAGGTTAGTAGCTGTGTATGTACTGTCATTGGCAGCTGGCATGGGTTATGTGAGGTGTAAGCTGCAGTTGCCTCCCGGCGAGAGCCCAGGCACTTATCCTTTTACAAATTATGCACTGGATCTAGGGGCATTTTCAGGGCAGCACTGGCAATAGAAAATGGCACTTAGACGTGAACAAGCAATTAATAAAAAAATGTTATGCACAGCTGCCTGTGCATTTAATCCTGAGTAGGAGAGGACCAGTGTATGATATGACATTTATCACACTACATAAATAACTATACCTGGCGGATCGTTATTTATCTGATGAGATAAATATTGTCAATTACGATTTTCCACCTAATAATGTGGCGTAACTTTTAGCTGACAGAAGTCAGTTGCACCAAGGCAATCAGGACAGCCAAAGTATATATGCTTGAGATGACATCTTGCTTCGAGATCAATCTCTTGATATAAACTAACAGCCTCTGGGGTCACTCAACAATATTAGCCAATATGCTGCTCAAGGTTTAAAAAACGTCTATGCACCTGGCTCACACTTCCATGGAATAGGGAAAATTCTTCATTGCTTTAAATATGATAACATTAATAAATATTAACACGAGTAAGGTAAATCAAATGTGAAATTCACAACCTTTTTAGGTCTCGGCTGCGAAGGCTGCGCTTGCGCAGTCTCGCTCCGAGATTTAATGTTTTCAGAAGTGGGGCTTGATCCCGTCCCTCTTCTCCCCTCTTCTCCATTGGCTGGCCTCTTAAATGCTGGTCAGCCACTGGAGAAGAGCTTTGTCTCACCAAAGAAGCTCCGTCTTTTTTGGATTCGGGGGCGTTTTTTTTACTTTCTTTCTCTCATCTGGAATTTAAACATTCCAGCCAATGGCAAGAGGAGAGAAAGAAAAACACGCCCCCGAATCCGAAAATGCCGCTGCGTTTCTCCGAGGCATTTCTGCTTGACCTCGGAGAAAGGCGGTGCTGTTCAGGGCGATTCCCTCAACGACTGGTACGCACAGTAGCGAAGCCAGTGTGTCACAGGCCCCCGAGCAAGGAAATGCAATTATAATGAATGCAGTTTAGAATGAGAAACAAACTCCTAAAACGTACCAACCATGAGCTGGGTGAGGAGGGTTTAATTTGAGCCGGTGGTTACATTTGGGGCCCACCGACATTTTTTGGGGGGGGGTCAATGGTTTATTAGACACCCTTGAGATACGGCACCCACGTCATTCCACAATGGCACAACAGCACTTCTGTGCAAACCTTTGGGCACTATTCGCATTCCTGTGCAAATTAAGCACCGGTGAAAAATGCACCTATTACAGATTATTAATTTGGTGGCGTGTTGTATATAAAGGGTCATGGTTAGTGCTGCTACTTGCAAATGAGGGCGTCTGTCTGCTTTGGAAGAAGCGCCTTGAGCGGAAAGTTTGGCACTATGAAAAGGTAAGCTGCTTGTTAACGTCTGTTCATGTCATGTTTCGTGTGGTGCTTCACCCATGGCGTGTTGCAGCACACATCCTGCCCTCTAGAACGACCCCCCCCCCTGTCATTTAATGAGCCGGCCGTACTGAGGCACGGGAGGCGCTATATGCTAATGAGCTAGCGCCGATGTGGAGGCCAGGCGGGAGCAGCACCCATGGGCGCTGCCGGCGCTGGCACTACTATGATAGAAATGGCGGGAAGAGGCACAGAGTCGGGAAGAAGGCGCTAATCAGCCGAAACACACAGGTGTGAGTCTGAGCGCTGCCCTTCAGTGACCTGCCGGTAACAAGCTCGGGGAACCCCTGCAGTTCGAGTGGGGCTGGGAACGGAACCCCGGAACGGCGGCCTGGAGGGGTCAGCGAGGGTAGGCTGGTGGGTGGAAGTGAAGACTGGGGCAGGAGGCAGGGAATTGGGTGCAGACGGGGCCAAAGGGCAGTGTGGAGCCACCCACCGCAGTGCTAATGAGATGTGGAGGCGGGCCAAGTTCCCTCTATATAAAATTGCCAATATGAAACTTTTAAACAGGAGAAATTATGGGTACAAATAAAGGAAAGACTGACCCCCCACCCCATTGACCTGGCAAGGGCTAAGCAGGGCACTAAAAGGAGGCGACCATGGAACAAGACAGAGCACTGAGTGTGACACATTTGGCGACGACATCTGGTGAAATAAGCGCGGCTGCTCCTGCCCCCAAATACACTCAGCTTGTGATGACAACAGAGGGGGAGATGACCCCCCTCCTCACCCCTACAGGCTTCCCATCAGGGAGCTTCTAAGAGCCATGTGGTAAGCCCCGCCCTTCATTTGCATTTAGATAGCGACAACCAATGAGGAAGCCGGCGAGGATTTATAGTGCCATTAGGTCCTTTCATTCACAAACAAACCCCTACAGTGCGCGCTCCGGAGCTTAATAGGGGAGGGAAAGGGGAGTGTCACGTCCCCTCCAGTCACCTCCAGGCTGCCTGCCAGCTCAGAGGAGGGCTCGCAGAAACTTGAAGGTGAATTTGGGTGTTGTATGGGGTCTTCTGCAGCCATTGCGTCCCCCGGACTATGGAATAAGCACCAATGCAGCAACATGAAGGTCAATGTGAGTACATGGTGTAGCATTTTTTTATTACCATTTACTTCTGTTGATGTTAATATATATAGCGCCCGTCGCGCTTTCCAATCGCACCCTAGCGCTACACCTTCGATTTTATTAATATAGTGTGGAATTTAAAGTTACGTATGCTGTGCCAGCTGTTAAGTGCCAAGAAGCAGTTCATTGTTCACTGTTCTACAACAATGTGCAAGTCAGTGTATATGTTTCTCAGTTGAGTTGCACAAAGGGGAACGCTCTTGCAGCCATCCATTGATGATTTGTGTATTTTTATTTTTAAGTATTATTATTTTATGTTTTCAGTTTAATCAGACTGAATTCGTTTTCCATTTAGGAAGATTCTTCCTACTCTGGCTGAAGCGCGCAGTTTCATTCTACCTGAGTTATTTCTGCTTCGACGCAACTTCGTGCATTAAATACAACGCCACCTTTAAAATGCAGGTGAAATGTTCATGGGGAATTTGATGCAACACATTGCGCTTTGAAAGATGAAGTGCGTCTCGCAATACAGTGGGTTCGCAAAGTGCTAATTTCTCAGACTAACGTTATCAGCACGGACTGATTCAGAGGGATGTGAATTGAACAGGTCTGTTGGCGGCGTCTAGGAGTAGGTATGCGTGTGAAGTAAGGGACAAGCTTTGATTATATGCTATGAAAATGTGTATAGCGGGATGTATGACGTTACAACGCATACATTTACATCGCGGTACATTACATCGCGGTTTTGACAACGCAAGTCGTTACAACGACTTGCGTTGGAGGGCGCTGGACTTAGGAGTAGTATAATTTACTATTCCAACTCCAGTCAACGTACAGTAGGGAAGGTGTTGGATAGTAAATTATACTATTCCTTGTCCTAGAGCGCCATCTAGCGCAAGTCGTTGTAACGACTTGCGTTGTAAAAACCGCGATGTAATGGCATCGCGATGTAATCCCCGCGTTGTAAACGATGTTTCCCGTATAGCGCTTCCTTCGCTTGGCGAGGTGCTGCAGCACTTTGCAGAAGGGGCAGTACGTTACTCTGCGTTGTCAGAGCTCCTTCCTCATTTACACTCACAAATGGGGGCTTTGTTTTGTGCTGCCAAGGCTGATACTAAGTTGTATTGTTTCCCTGCCTTGAAATACAGGATGTTACTACCTCCTGTCAGTTTCAGAACTAATGTCTTTCTTTTCTGGAGTGCTGTAAGAATTCTTAGAAAACATGCTTTTATTTGTATTTCTTTACATCAGCAAAGAGATGAAAAGACGGTACTAACACTAACAAGACAGGAATCAGATGCAAACAAAGTGCAGTTTAGAACTTCTGTGAAGTTTATGGTGCAGGGATAGCTTAGTGAGTTTAGTGGCACTGCCGAGAGTGTACATGCTATTTTTTATGTAATCTGCTTGAAAAAGATTCCAATATTACATTTGGGATGGTTAAGGCTCCCCACTAATCTCGTAGTGATGTTGGTGCAATATGGTACCTGCAAAGCCATTTGAATTATGCAACAGGAAAGGAGCCAATTATGTTGCAGGATTTACTAAATTATGGGGCACTACAAGGCACATTATGCATCATAATGCGGTGCATTTTGTGATGGTATTGCTTAATTAGTTTGTCATTTTTACATATTTAAACTGCATGGACAAAGGTTTTACACCATTAGTACCAGTTTAACACGCAAGTACAGCCATAAGCAACAAAGAGACCAGTTAACATTTGAACAGGAGGTGAAGTGGGTGCCACTTCTGCTTTGGCTCCCAAGATCTGTGTGTGCGTGTGTGGCTCTCTATGTGTGTGTGTGTGTGTGTGTGTGTGTGGCTCTCTATGTGTGTGTGTGTGGCTCTTTATGTGTGTGTGTGGTTCTGTATGTGGGTGTGTGGCTCTGTGTGTGTGTGTGTCTGTGTGTCTGTCTGTGTGTGTGTGTGTGTTTGTGCGTGTGTGTGTGTGTGTCTGTGTGTGTGTGTATGTGGCTCTGTGTATGTATGTGTGGCTCTGTGTGTGTGTGGCTGTGTGTGTGTGGCTCTGTGTGTGTGGCTGTGTGTGTGTGTGTGGCTCTGTGTGTGTGGCTGGCTCTGTGTGTGTGTGTGTGGGTGGCTCTGTGTGTGTGTATGGGTGGCTCTGTGTGTGTGTGGGAGGCTCAATGTGTGTGTGGGTGGCTCTGTGTGGGTGTCTCTGTATGTGTGGCTTTTTTTTGTAGGTGGCTCTATGCGTGGTGGCTCTGTCTGTGTGTGGGTAACTGTGTGTGTGTGTAGGTGGCTCTGTGGGTGGCTCTATTTGTGTGTGGGTTGCTCTATGTGAGTGGCTCTGTGTGTGTGGGTGGCTTTGTGTGTGTGGCTCTGTGTGTGGGTGCAAATGCAATAGGTCTCGCATTTGAGAGTGATTAAGCTATTGACATTGTAAATAACAATGCAATTTCTTTAAATGTTTTAAAAACAAAAACATAAACAAAAATAATGTCATGAGCAATGCCAATAGCTCTAACTTTAACAATGCCGAGACCATTGCATTGCTTGTTACAGAAATAACACAGAGATCCAAAGTATGTACATAGTTATGTGTAACTTAATTCCTCAATATCTGTCGAACTTTAGAGTCTCTTAATTATGATAGAAAGTGATTAACATTCTGAATTTTAAAGCACAAAGCGTTATTATTTTATTATGACATGGCAAAGTGCTTAACGCTGTCAGTTGTTCATGTCAGCATTGCAAGGGTATATGCAGTGACCACTTTATATGTAATATTTCAATGGGAGCACCCAGTTTGTACGGCACAGTCTCACTCAAAGGAGGTGCTACCTACATCACTGAATATTTTGAATTCATTGGTTCAAACAACAACCCAAACCTGAGGCACAGCTTGTAGTGCCTCAAGGACTCCCAAAATGCCAGAATGGTATTCACAAATCCGCACAACTTTTTCTCCTTAAGCCCGAGCCCCTGCAATGAATATCTTAGGAGGAAAAGGTGTTTGGGAAAGCACATTGATTTTAGGAAGCCGCTTTACTTACCTTCTGGAATTCTCGGTCTCACAGTTCTATAGAAAGAGGTGCAGCTGTATTATATCCTCATTACCAATCCAAGATGGTGGGCGCAGGGAATTTTTATGGCCCCTTCCTAACTGACAATTGCTTCTGCTCTTCCTATGATATTACTTACTGTTTTCTGGAGTCCCAAAGATTTCAAGAAATAGATGGTGGTGAACTACATCATCATTTCTAATCCATGATGGCAGGAACAGTGGATGTTCATCGCTGCTTCCCCATAAAAAATGTCTGTATTTTCGGCAATGCCACGTCCTATTTATTTAGAATAGATGTCTGCAGACTTCAGAGGAAGGCGTGCTGCAACACAGCCCATAATATTTATGTTGTGTTCTTTGCCCATTGCTCTAGATTTTTGTTCCATTGTTTTTTTCTCAGGATTGTCCTTGAATTCAAGAATCTACTGCAAGTCTCTCCTTCACGTCTATTGATTCCAGATTGTTCTCTTCTCAGTACTGGGTTGTCTAGCTTAATGATTCTCATTTTTGCATCAGCTCCTGATCTGGTTCTCCAAATGTATTATTCGATCTGCCTCTGGAGGTTTTATCCTTTTGATGTTTTCCTCCTTTGCAACATTTCTTGAGAGGACCTGCTTATCACACATTGCTGCTCTGTGCAGATTTCATTGTGGCTACAGATAGGGATTGTAACAAAGTCAAGACAAAGCCCTCAGTCCTTTCCAGAATCTAACACAGCCACAGGTTGGACAGTATTAGTTATAGTCCAATAGTCTGGAACATCTTATTTAACTAAATTAACGAGGATAACACAGTAAAATGGGAGCCGATAGATTATTGGAAATAGAGTTCTCACATAGCTGATGCAAAGATCATAATATGATTACTAACATGAACTGTAAGACGTTACTGGTAAGGTAGTCTTTATACCTGACTCCATCCCTCCAACATCTTATCAAGACGGCTGTGTCATATATCTCAATTTTACTAATGCATGTCACCTACATCAGATGAAATGCCTAGTTTACATGCATCTATCCATTACTGTGGAACAATAAACTATTTAGGAGTGTGTGACGTTAAACCTTTTTTGCAGCCTTCATAAAATTTAATGGAAAACATTCAACTTTGGAAAGATTGGGAAGTTTTTCACTTTGCCAATTGTATATGAAAACAGTGACTTCTGGGGCAATTTATGTCACTCATTCCTTTATTTAACATTAAGAAAATGGCTCTGCATAAGACGTACTTCACTGTTACAGACTTGAAGCTGTTATTGCTTATAGCAAAGGGCTAATTAGTTTGAAAACACAATGAACTATCAGGGGCCCGATTTGCCCACTTCCACATCTGTAGAAATTGCTATTTATGATTCTATTTCTGTAATTACTACAAAACAGATTTCTATATTTGATTGAATATTTTATCATTTATAGTTTTCACAGAATAGCTGTGCCTAATTTATTCAGCTTCCTCGATATTTAAGATATTTGTCCCCTATTTGTTTTTGCATTACGTGTGGAGGATTAGTAGAACATTGGAATATTGAGAGCTCTATTAACGACAATGGAGTGCTCCGGGCTTATAATGGCTGGTATAAGCCCGGAGCTCCAACATTCTAATGTTTTTCTTCATGTTTCTCCTTTTTTAGTTCACAACATTCTACCCTCAGTGGGTGTAGCATTGTAATAGCCGTATAGCCCCTCTGCCTCAGTCTATACCGGTTGTTAAAGGCCCTCTTCCTCGTTAAAGGCCCGAGCTGCAGGCTCTGGCCCATAACTTGGGTTCAGGCCTTTAGTCCTCGGCAGTCGGCTATAAGGCTACAATAAATCATTTTTTTAATCTATAGATTGTGCTTTATGTTGTTTTTTCCTTTCTTAATGCCCTCATTTGAAAAATAATGAAAAATGACATGGCTTATTCAGTGCCCATATATTGCATACACAAGTCGTCAACCATCCACATCGTCAATGAAAGTACAATTTCTCTGTAGCTTTTAATTATCACTGCATATGTCATTATCTGCCTTTCCCAATCCCTATACAAGTTTTCCAGCTCTGCTTGTGTTTGCAGCCATTTCACGGCATCTATGTAATCAGTACATAATGCAAAATGATAACTTTCCCCTTCAGAATGTAATGAGGGACCCCTGAGTCTCCTGTATCTCACAGATAATCTATGCCCTTGGGCTAAATGGCATCCTTTCAGAGGTATGGGGGTCCCCTGGAGGGCTGGGGGACCCCATGACCATTAGGAGTTGCAGGGTCCTGCATTAAGCCCCAGTGTATAGTTGTATAAGTTATATGAATCTCATCACTTTATTTAATAAACTGAACCAGAAGACACTCAATCAGCTTTATTTCCAAAGAGATAATAATTCATTCACCATCATATTGAAAAACTTGTTATAAAGAACAGGTCCATGTGACATTCAAGATACAATAGAAAATAATAATATAAACATATTCTGTGAACATTACTTGCTCTTACAACCACCAATACCAACTTTCCAGAAGTCTAAAGTGCTCACATGTCACATCTCCAGTAGCTAAAATGACCTAAAATGTATGCAAGTTGCAAAACTTCCTTTTCTAAGCCATATCTGTCTTGACTTCTTTCGCCTATTAAACTGCCACTGACAAACTTAGAGGGCCTGATTCACAAGGGTATGCACGCATGTGTAGATCTACTCAAACCGGCTCCGACATTTAGGTAGAACTGTCTGCCTTTTTGCTATTCACCTATTCTGGGAAGAGTTTTACGCCTGTGTGGAGAAGAGTCTTCAGCCTCTCAAATTAGGAGTGGGGGAAGACTCCTACTGCTGACATCACAAGTGTAAAGTGGTTGTCAGCAACTTTCCTCCAGTTTGTGGTGATCTCAACACTGAGGCAGAGAACCCCTATATGAAACAATAGGCACATTTAATATTTAAGATTATTGAAAAATTAAATAACGAAGATGAATTTCCTGTAAAAAATGTGAAATCAAATAATTTTTATCAAATTATACTAACCTACCTCCACACACTACCTCACACGCTACCTCCAAAAAGTAACTTTATATCAAAATGTAAATTATTCATTTGTTAGATATAATTTTTTGAACAATAGTATAAATTACAATTACCAAATAACATTTTAATTGAATTTGTAACAAATTTGGATATAAGTTATGATTAAAATTAATTGTAATGCTTTTTAGACTCTTTACCATTCAATTTAAGATGTTTAGACTTACTTTTAACACCAATTGAAAAAGTGTATATATATATGTATATTATCTACTGGCGGTCACCAGTAGATAGTTATAGTTAGGACCGAGTTCCCATAGGAAATCTGAAAATTCTATTTTGAATAACTTTGGCGCCGGTTGACTTATCTTCGTGAAAGTTTCAAAACTAATGGGGCGCTCCGCTCAGCTCCTACCTTGAAAGTCTCGGGGTGATTCGTCAAGCGGGGGCTGAGAAAAAAGGGGGGTCCCAAAACGCGTTTTCCCCATGCATTTTCCCATAGGATCTTTAGTCGAAGGTACAGCCCGAACGGCTGAACAGAATTACTTGAAATTTGGCAAAGAGGTAGTTCTCAGGTCAGGCATGTGCCTTTTGCATATATGGTGTCAATCTGTTCAGTAGTTCCTGAGAAAATCAAAAGTAAAATCACATATATATCTGGGCGGAGCCTAACCACACATCTCATCGTGAGATCTGATTGGCTGTCAGCACTTTATCCAAGAAGTGTTGGCAGCCATCTTGGGACCAATATACATGATAGCACCTCATTAAAAAGCATTGCAGTTAATAGAAGGTTTTAAGACTTTAGTTACATTATAAATCATTTGTTGATGGTACCATACTCATTTTAGGAATTGTGGTGTGTTCTAAGGTGATTTTACCATGTGAAAAAGCCTTCTGCTGTGATATCATGAATCATGTTTGAGAGAAAACTATTTTCTCATGCTTTTCCCACAGAGGGTTTGGAAGGTGATCTATAAGCTAAACTGAGAGCATATTTTCTGTAAATTCACATTATCTTTCTCAGTCATGTGAGAATGAAGTCTGACATTCTCAGTAAAACATGTACATCCAACAAGGGCAGAGACTGTCAGTTGATTCCTTTGTGTTCTAATGCAGCTTCCCAGAGTGTTCTAAAGAACAACTAGAGCTCTAACAGTCCTACTTATGACAAACGTATGGCACACCTGAAGCCATCTTGGTTGGAATAAAGTGGTAACTCTTAATACATTTAATTTAAAAAGGAACAAAATTATGGGGTTCATTTTGCCATAGAAAGTATGATTAGTGCTGCAGAAAGAAAAATTAGGGCACATTTTGAGTGACTTCTCAAATCTTCTTCCATTTCATTAAAAAATTCTGACATGCAGACTGAAACATGCACTTTCAATACCAGCAGCAGACTTCCCTGGTGAGCAGTAGCTTTACTACAGTGATCTAATGAGCAACTAAAGTGCTAACATTCAGAATTTATGGCAAATGTGTGACACATCTGAATGCCTTCTTGATGGAACCAAAGTAAAAAACTGAAAGTATTTCCTACTGAGGAGACTGCAGTAAATGAGGAAATTAGGAAACTTCAAAACAAATAAATCTCCCAAGATGGCCACCAGAGACAAAAGAGCCCAAATGTAGCCCAAATATCACCCAGATGTAGCCCAAGTATAGCCCAATGACAGAATGTTCCAGAGTGTTCTAACGAACAACTAGAGCACTAACAGTCTTACTTATGACAAAAGTATGGCACACCTGAAGCCATCTTGATTGGAATAAAGTGGTAACACTTAAAACATTTAATTTACAAAGTAACAAAATGAGGGGGTTCATTTTGCCATAAAAACTATGATTAGTTTTGCAGAAAGAAAAATTAGGGCACATTTTGACTTCTCAAATCCTCTTCTGTTTCATAAACAAATTCTGACATGCAGACTGAAACATGCACTTTGAATACCAGCAGCAGACTTCCCTGGTGAGCAGCAGTTTTACTACAGTGATCTAATGAGCAACTAGAGTGCTAACATTCAGAATTTATGGCAAATGTGTGACAAATCTGAATGTCTTCTTGATGGAAGCAAAATAAAAAACTGAAAGTATTACCACTGAGGAGACTTCAGTAAATGAGGAAATTAGGAAACTTCATAACAAATAAATCTCCCAAGATGGCCACCAGAGACAAAGGAGCCCAAATGTAGCCCAAATATCACCCAGATGTAGCCCAAGTATAGCCCAAAGACAGAATGTCCCAGAGTTTTCTTAAGAACAACTAGAGCGCTTACTGTCTTACTTATGACAAAAGTATGGCACACCTGAAGCCATCTTGATTGGAATAAACTGGTAACACTTAAAACATTTAATTTAAAAAGGAACACAATGAGGGGGTTCATTTTGACATAGAAATTATGATTAGTGCTGAAGAAAGAAAAATTAGGGCACATTTTGAGTGACTTCTCAAATTCTCTTCTATTTCATTAAAAAATTCTGATATGCAGACTGAAACATGCACTTTTAATACCAGCAGCAGACTTCCGTGGTGAGCAGTAGCTTTACTACAGTGATCTAATGAGCAACTAGAGTGCCAACATTCAGAATTTATGGCAAATGTGTGACATATCTGAATACCTTCTTGATGGAATCAAAGTAAAAAACTGAAAGCATTTCCTACTGAGGAGACGGCAGTAAATGAGGAAATTAGGAAACTTCATAACAAATAAATCTCCCAAGATGGCCACCAGAGACAAAAGAACCCAAATGCAGCACACATATCACCCAGATGTAGCCCACATGTAGCCCAATGACAGAAGTGTGCAAAACACTTATTTTTTGTGTATTTGCAGTCTTATATAGTGCAGACTTGTCAGGTATTGGAGTGCTTTACATGAGCATTGGTTACATCACACAAGATCAAATTCATTTTGGTTGTAGACATGGGGAGATTAAGTGATTTGACCAGAATCACAGAATGTTGAGCTGAAGCAGAAACTCCAACCTGGTTCCTCAGTTGCAAAGTCTGCAGCTCTGGAAGTAACACCACATCCTCTCCCCTAGGTGCAACATTTAATCAAGTGGTCAACTGGATAAAAAAACATAAACATTACAAATAATTTAAAAGTTCTTTGTCGCTATTTGAAAACACATAAAATGTGTCCTCATTTTAGTTTTTTAGAGCACTAACCATAATTTTGATGCAAATAGGACCCTCTCATATATGTAATTTCTAAAGAAAATACTCTAGGTATTACAGTTTTGATTACATCAAGATGACGTCAGGCGTTCCACACTTTTGTAATAAATATAGAATGTTAGCAATCTAGTTGTACATTGGGATACTGTTGAGAGGCAGAGGCCAGGGGCACCGACTCTGAAAATTGAAGGCAGGTTGAAGAGTGCAGAGGCAACAATTTGACCACACTGGGCAGGCAGGAAGGGCAGTGGCAGCACAACAGACTATGGAGGGCAGTGGAAAGGGGGGCAGGGGCAACAAACCAACAATACAGGACTGGCAAGAGAGGCTGTGGCAATATAATAGACCATTGTGGGCAGAAGGAAGAGGCAGTGGTAGTACAACCATACATGCCAACAGACCCATTTCAGCCAGGAAACGTCCAATGTTTTTAAGCTCAAATGGGCTTTATTTGATCTGTCTCCTGTCTACAATCTCCTCTTTTTCAATGTAACTCAAAGGGGAAAATCAACACCACCGTTTTTTTCAAAATCTCCCTCTTACCAAGTTCAAAATGTTCGCAAGTATGGTACATTGGATCACGGTAGGCAGGAGGAATTGGGGTAGGGACATGGACTCGGAAAACAGAGGACAGGAGGGACATGGAGAGGTGCACCAAACTGACCCTACAGTGCAGCAGCACAATACACCACACAGCGCATGTGGGACGGGAGTGCAGCACAACAATCCATAGAAAGCAATAGGGAGGGGACAGGACCATGCACATGGACAACAGAGAACAGAGGGGAAAGAGGCAATGGTAGCTAGCTGACCACAATGGACAGACAGGAGAGAAAGCTGCAGCATAACAGACCATAAAGGGCAGAAGGGACGGATCAGGGGTATTACAACGGAACAGACAAGCCAGGAGGGAGGGAATAGGGGTCTGCACATGGAAACAGAGGGCTGGGGGCAAGGGGGCAGGGCAGGAGCAGCAAGATGACCATGGAGGTCAGGCAGGATGGCCACTAGAAACAAGACACACCATGGAGAGCAACAATGAGACACACAGACCATGGAGGGAAGGTGGGAGGGGGTCATGGGCAGCTAACTGACCACACAGGGAAGGTGGTAGGGGCCATGGCAGCACAGAAGACCATGCATGGAAAGCTGGAGGGTTAGTGGCAGCAAAATGGCTATGATGGGCAAGAAGGAGGGTGCAGGGGCATGCACAAAGGAACATGGAGGATAGAAGGGAGGGTCAGGACCTGGGCACAGACGAGAGAGTTCAGGGGAAGGGGCCTCACAACAGACCGCACGGGGCAGGCAGGAGGAGCAGTTGCAACACAACAGACCAGGGAGGGCAGAAGGGTGTGGCAGGAAAATGGACCATGGAGGACAGGATGAAGGGGATAGGGGCATGGCATGTGGACAGGCAGGGTGGAGGTGGCAGGGACAGGTTACAGTCATCTGACAATGCTAGGCAGGTGGGAGGGGAGTGGCAGCTCAACAGAACACTCAGAGTAGATAGGAGTGGCAGGTCCATGAAACATGGTGGGCAAAAAGGATGGAGTAGGGGGAAGGAGAATAGGGGCAGCAAGCTAAGCACAGAGGCTAAGCAGGAGGTCAATGATGGGCCATAGAATTGGGCAATGGAATGCAGGAGGAGTGGACTGGTACATCATGCTAAATGGAGGGCAGTGGCAGCACATCAGACCATGCATGGCAGGAGGGAGGAGGCTAGTCCATGGATTCAGACAACAGAGGATAGGGAGGAGGTGGATGGGGCAGCAAGCTAACTGTTCAGAGAAGGTGGGTATTAGGAACTTTATTGTTTTTAAAATGTGCGAACTACTTAAAATCTGAACAAGTATGCAGCATAATCTCACTTTTATTCAGGAAGAAGAGGACGTTTGTGAATGTGACTCCGGGCTCACTTGGCAGAAACAGCCCCTGACCATCCACCCCCATCGCAAAATGTAATGCCCGTGAAAAGGGTAGGTGGACGCAGTGTTATATAGAACATAGCCCTGAGAGCACGATTGAAAATGAAAACTAGATATAGTATATGGTATAAACTATGCACCAAAAAGTGTGATATAAGATGAACCAGGGCGTGAAATATAATATGCAATACATTGTGACTCTAAAGTGAGGTTTGTCTCCTTTCCAGAGAGTAAAATAAAAAGTATTACACATCCGGCGGTGGATGTGTGTTTTATTAACCGTGAGGGGGGTTTCTTGCATAGTTTGGTAGAATTTTTGTTGAATCCCCTTTGAATAGCTTGGTGTGCGTGTATATGAAATGTGCCCGTCAATAGCTACCCATGTTTGTATAAATAAACGACAAGGGTGTCTACTTGGAGAGTACCCACCGGTGGGGGCGCCGGGATTAGGCACGGTAGGGCGTCAGACACGTCAGAGCTTCACTAGCAGTGTAAATACATTCCATGTGGATTCATTATATGCATAGTCGCCTTTTAATGAATATCTCACGCAAATCGTCATGGTAATAGGTACATACGGTTTGTCCAGCATGTCCTAGGTGTTTGCTATAAATATATATTTTTTTAAAGTAATAAAAAACAAAGGCCGGCCCCGGGGGATGGGGTCCCCGGGCCATCAGTGGCCTGAGGAGGGGGGCAACGCAGCCCCCTCATAAAGAATTTTTTTTAAAAAGGCCATGAGCCGGGGGTTGGGGTCCCCGGCGCCGATTAAGGCCTTGGGAGGGTCAAATTAATTTTTTTCAACAAAAAGAAATTAGGGTGCAGTGCAGGCCCTGGGGGATGGGGTCCCCAGGGCCAGTAAATTAGAAAAAGAAGGGGGGCCACATAGCCCTCCGTCTTAAAAAAATAAAATAAATAAAAGACCAGCGTCGCGCCGGAGGCCACACCCCCTCCTTGCAGCCCTCTGCAAATGCGCCCCCTGGCCAGTTGTAAGTTGGGGAATTAATTCCTCTTCAATACTGAGGGTCCCTGAGGGCCAACTAGCCCAACAGGTATCTCCAGAATGCGCCAGGGAGCTGCGTTGCAGACAGGTGTTCTGAGGCCACGCCCCTTTTTACACCTCTATGCAACGCAGCTCTGTGGCGCTTACTGGAGGTACCTTGTAGGCTATTTTGACCCTAGGGACCCTTAGGATTCAAGGGGACTTAATCTCTCAACTTAGAATGGCCAAAGGGCGCGTTTACATAGTGGTGAAGTGAGGGGACGGGCCTGAGGTGACGTGGGCAAACACGCCCTGTGGCGCATTTTAAGTTGGGGAAATAATTCCCTTTCAATCCTGAGGGACCCTGGGGGCCAACTAACCCACCAGGTGCTTCCAGTAAGCGCCACTGCTCTGCGTTGCAGAGAGGTGGTGCAGTCCGTGCCCCTTTTTACACCTCTCTACAATGGCGCTTACTGGACGTACCTAGTGGGCTATTTTGCCCCTAGGGATCCTCAGGATTCAAGGGGACTTAATCTCCCAACTTAAAAAACGGCCACAGGGCGTGTTTACACAGTGGGGAAGGGAGGGGACGGGGCCTGAGGTGACGTGTGCAAACACGCCCTATGGCGCATTTTAAGTTGGGGAAAAAATTCCCCTTCAATCCTGAGGGCCCCTGGTGGCTAACTAGCCCACCAGGTGCTTCCAGTAAGCGCCCCTGAGCTGCGTTGCAGAGAGGTGGTCCAGGCCGTGCCACTTTTTACACCTCTCTGCAACGCAGCTCTGTGGCGCTTACTGGAGGTATCTAGTAAAAAACAAAGGCCGGCCCCGGGGGATGGGGTCCCCGGGGCCATCAGTGGCCTGAGGAGGGGGGCAACGCAGCCCCCTCCTAAAGATTTTTTTTTAAAAAGGCCATGAGCCGGGGGTTGGGGTCCCCGGTGCCGATTAAGGCCTTGGGAGGGTCAAATTAATTTTTTTCAACAAAAAAAAATTAGGGTGCAGTGCAGGCCCTGGGGGATGGGGTCCCCAGGGCCAGTAAATTAGAAAAAGAAGGGGGGCCACATAGCCCTCCGTCTTAAAAAAATAAAATAAATAAAAGACCAGCGTCGCGCCGGAGGCCACACCCCCTCCTTGCAGCCCTCTGCAAACGCGCCCCCTGGCCAGTTGTAAGTTGGGGAATTAATTCCTCTTCAATACTGAGGGTCCCTGAGGGCCAACTAGCCCAACAGGTATCTCCAGTATGCGCCAGGGAGCTGCGTTGCAGACAGGTGTTCTGAGGCCACGCCCCTTTTTACACCTCTATGCAACGCAGCTCTGTGGCGCTTACTGGAGGTACCTTGTAGGCTATTTTGACCCTAGGGACCCTTAGGATTCAAGGGGACTTAATCTCTCAACTTAGAACGGCCAAAGGGCGCGTTTACACAGTGGGGAAGGGAGGGGACGGGGCCTGAGGTGACGTGTGCAAACACGCCCTATGGCGCATTTTAAGTTGGGGAAATAATTCCCTTTCAATCCTGAGGGCCCCTGGGGGCTAACTAACCCACCAGGTGCTTCCAGTAAGCGCCCCTGAGCTGCGTTGCAGAGAGGTGGTCCAGGCCGTGCCACTTTTTACACCTCTCTGCAACGCAGCTCTGTGGCGCTTACTGGAGGTATCTAGTGGGCTAGTTGGACCCTAGGGACCCTCAGGATTCAAATGAACTTAATCTCCCAACTAAAAACGGCCACAGGGCGTGTTTACACAGTGGTGAAGGGAGGGGACGGGGCCTGAGTTAACGCGTGCAAACAAGCCCTGTGGCGCGTTTTAAGTTGGGGAAATAATTCCCCTTCAATCCTGAGGGACCCTGGGGGCCAACTAGCCCACCAGATGCTTCCAGTAAGCGCCACTGCGCTGCGTTGCAGAGAGGTGGTCTGGGCCGTGCCCCTTTTTACATCACTCTGCAACGCAGCTCTGTGGCACTTACTGGAGGTACCTAGTGGTCTAGTTGGACCCTAGGGACCCTCAGGAATCAAGGGGACTTAATCTCCGAACGTAAAACGGCCACAGGGTGTGTTTACACAGTGGGGAAGTGAGGGGACGGGGCCTGAGGTGACGTGTGCAAACACGCCCTGTGGCGCGTTTTAAGAGGTAGTTTTAATACCCTGCCCTATTATATACTAGGGGCTTACAGAGGAGGTTATGCTGATCACAGGGGGACCCCAACGCATAGTGTTCCCTAGTGTATGTAGGTGTTTTCACTGTATTCTGAGTGTCTTTTAACATAGCACTGGCTCTAGGACTGGTTAGTCAGACTCAGTTACCACCAGTATCCATCTGAAAAAGTTGAGGGTACAGGATGATTTTGCAACAAGGCTTCTTTCTGCTCTTCTGTTTGTTCTTTCTGCACGTTATCCTTCTTCCTGCACTTTTCTTCGTCTTTGAGGACTTCTGTTGCTTCTTTCTGCATTTCTTTTTTTTCTTTCTGAGTGTTTTTTCTTCTTTCTTCACATGTCCTATCTCTGTAGGCATAGTTAGAAATTAGCATTTAAAAAACCTTTGAAATTCACTGAAAAAACCATAGGTTTCAGGCACGTTATAGTTAGGAATTAGCATTTAAAAAACCTTAGAAATTCACTGAAAAAAACACAGGTTTCAGGGGTGTTATAGTTAGCTGGACTTTTCACTCGTACAAAACCATTGAAATTCCCCCGTTATAGTTAGTTCAGCTAACTATAACTCACGCGCCCGCAATGGACTGCTGATGACGTCACATATTACATCACTCATGACATAGTCAGTGACATCACTCATGACATCACTGATGACATCTCAAATGACATCACTGATGACATCATCCTTGTGATAGGGTGGCAGACCTCCTATCCCCCTAATATAACCTTTGATACACACATTCAAAAATAGAAACTACAATTTTCAAAACAATGGACATACCAATATCAGTTACAACAACCTATTCATTAATTCTAAGATCCACATACACATCCACTCATTCACCAACAGTCCTATACAGTCACTCATACATGTACTCACTCATCATATGTACTTATACACCTATAAATCCTGTTACCACTCATCCATTGAGTTACTCACACACATAGTCACTCATGCTAATAAAGAATCAAACATCCATTTACTTGCATATACAGTTATACACCCACCACCACACTTACTTCTACAGAAACTTACACATACTTAGTCTTTTAAACAATCACTTATAGAAACACATACTTACTCATACAGGAACTCTTTCAATCTCTCACTCTCACATATACTCACTTATATCATGTCCACTGTTTTGAAAAATGTTGTCTCTATTTTTGAATGTGTGTATCAAAGGTCATATTAGAGTGAGAGGAGGTCTGCCACTCTATCACAAGGATGATGTCATCAGTGATGTCATCAGTGATGTCATTTGAGATGTCATCAGTGATGTCATGAGTGATGTTACTGACCATGTCATGAGTGATGTAATATGTGACGTCATCAGCAGTGCATTGCGGGCGCGCGAGTTATAGTTAGCTGAACTAACTATAACGGGGGAATTTCAATGGTTTTGTACAAGTGAAAAGTCCAGCTAACTATAACACCCCTGAAACCTATGTTTTTTTCAGTGAATTTCTGAGGTTTTTTAAATGCTAATTCCTAACTATAACGTGCCTGAAACCTATGTTTTTTTCTGTGAATTTCAAAGGTTTTTTAAATGCTAATTTCTAACTATGCCTACAGAGATAGGACATGTGAAGCAAGACGAAAAAATGCACAGAAAGAAAAAAAGAAGTGCAGAAAGAAGCAACAGAAGTCCTCAAAGACGAAGAAAAGTGCAGGAAGAAGGATAACGTGCAGAAGGAACAAAAAGAAGAGCAGAAAGAAGCCTTGTTGCAAAATCATCCTGTACCCTCAACTTTTTCAGACGGATACTGGTGATAACTGAGTCTGGCTAACCAGTTCTAGAGCCAGTGCTATGTTAAAAGACACTTAGAATACAGTGAAAACACCTACATACACTAGGGAACATTATGCGTTGGGGTCCCCCTGTGATTAGCATGACCTCCTCTGTAAGCCCCTACCTCTTAAAACAGGCCACAGGGCGTTTTTGCCCACGTTAACTCAGGCCCCGTCCCCTCCCTTCACCACTGTGTAAACACGCCCTGTGTCCGTTTTTAGTTGGGAGATTAAGTTCATTTGAATCCTGAGGGTCCCTAGGGTCCCACTAGCCCACTAGGTACCTCCAGTAACTGCCACAGAGCTGCGTTGCAGAGAGGTGTAAAAAGTGGCACGGCCTGGACCACCTCTCTGCAATGCAGCTCAGTGGTGCTTACTGGAAGCACTTGGTGGGCTAGTTAGCCCCCAGGGGCCCTCAGTATTGAAGGGAAATTATATCCCCAATTTAAAACGTGCCATAGTGCGTGTTTGCACACATCACCTCAGACCCCATCCCCTCCCTTCACCACTGTGTAAACGCGCCCTGTGGCTGTTCTAAGTTGAGAGATTAAGTCCCCTTGAATCCTAAGGGTCCCTAGGGTCAAACTAGACCACTAGGTACCTCCAGTAAGCGCCACAGAGCTGCGTTGCAGAGAGGTGTAAAAAGGGGCTTGGCCTCAGAACACCTGTCTGCAGCGCAGCTCCCTGGCGCATACTGGAGATGCCTGTTGGGCTAGTTGGCCCTCAGGGACCCTCAGTATTGAAGAGGAATTAATTCCCCAACTTACAATTCGCCAGGGGGCGCGTTTGCAGAGTGCTGCAAGGAGGGGGCGTGGCCTCCGGCACAATGCCCGTCTTTTATTTATTTTAATTTTTTAAGAAGGGGGGCTGTGTGGTTCCCCTTCTTATTCTAATTTATTGGCCCTGATGACCCCATCCCCCAGGGCCTGTCTCCTAATTATATTTTTTTGACCCCAATCCCCAGGGCCGGCCACTGTTTTTTATTATTTTTAAAAAATATATATTTATAGACACACCTAGGACATGCTGGACAAACCGTACGTACCTATCACCATGACGATTTGCGTGATATTCATTAAAAGGCGACTATGCATACAATGAATCCACGTGGAATGTATTTACACCACTAGTGAAGCTCTGACATGTCTGATGCCCTACCGTGCCTAATCTCGGTAGACACCCTTGTCGTTTATTTATACAAACATGGGTAGCTATTGATGGGCACATTTAATACACATGCACACCAAGCCATTCAAAGGGGATTCGACAAAAATTCGACCAAAACTATGCAAGAAACCCCCCTCACGGTCAATAAAACATACATCCACTGCCGGATGTGTAATACTTTTTATTTTACTCTCTGGAAAGGGGACGAACATCACTTGAGAGTCACAGCGTGCTCCTGGCAGAGCCCAATGCTGTGTCACACCCACCATTGCCTGCTGAGTGCCACACACCTCTGTGTTGTATTCCACTAGCTAGTGCATATGCTATGACACTATCTAGCCCATGTGCACTGTAACACCACCCCGTGAATATGTCATGCCACACTTGTCTTTGCACGGGTTATATTGCCCCATCTAACGTGCCTTCCTCGATGCCTATGTTATAACGCACAGTGCTATGCCATACATATTACAATCTGGGATCCATATCTTTGTCACAGTGCATATGCAACGTTACACTCCCCAGCACATATTTTATATTACAACTTTAGAGACTAGTTAGGTTACACAACACTGCCCTGTGCATATTACACTCCAAGGCGCATATCGCATAGCACGCGCTAGTGCCTGTGCTATCTCGCGCTCTCCAATGAATCTGTAATTGCGCACAATGTATTGCATATTATATTTCACGCCGGTTCATCTTATATCACACTTTTTGGTGCATAGTTTATACCATACACTATATCTAGTTTTCATTTTCAATCGTGCTCTCAGGACTATGTTCTATATAACACTGTGTTCACCTACCCTTTTCACGGGCATTACATTTTGCGATAGGGGGTGGAGGGTCAGGGGGTGTTTCTGCCAAGTGAGCCCAGAGTCACAGTCAGAAACGTCCTCTTCTTCCTGAATAAAAGTGAGATTATGCTGCATACTTGTTCATATTTTAAGTAGTTCGCACAGACACACGTTTTAAAAACAATAAAGTTCCTAATACCCGCCTTCTCTGAACAGTTAGCTTGCTGCCCCATCCCCCTCCTCCCTATCCTCTGTTGTGTGAATCCATGGACTAGCCTCCTCCCTTCTGCCATGCATGGTCTGATGTGCTGCCACTGCCCTCAATTTAGTATGATGTACCAGTCCACTCCTCCTGCCCTCCATTGCCCAATTCTATGCCCCATCATTGACCTCCTGCTTAAACTCTGTGCTTAGCTTGCTGCCCCTATTCTCCTTCCCCCTGCCCTCCGATGTCTTTGTGCATGCCCCTGCTCCATCCTTTTTGCCCACCATGTTCCATGGACCTGCCACTCCTATCTACTCTGAGTGTTCTGTTGAGCTGCCACTCCCCTCCCACCTGCCTAGCATTGTCAGATGACTGTAACCTGTCCCTGCCACCTCCACCCTGCCTGTCCACATGTCATGCCCCTATCCTCTTCCTCCTGTCCTACATGGTCCATTGTATTGCCACACCCTTCTGCCCTCCCTGGTCTGTTGTGCTGCAACTGCTCCTCCTGCCTGCCCCGTGCGGTCTGTTGTGAGGCCCCTTCCCCTGAACTTTCTTGTCTGTGCACAGGTCCTGACCCTCCCTTCTATCCTCCATCGTCCTTTGTGCATGCCCCTGCACCCTCCTTCTTGCCCATCATAGCCATTGTGCTGCCACTAACCCTCCCACTTGCCATGCATGGTCTTCTGTGCTGCCATGGCCCCTCCCACCTTCCCTGTGTGGTCAGTTAGCTGCCCCTGACCCCCTCCCACCTTCCCTCCATGGTCTGTGTGTATGCCATCACAGTCTCAGTGTTGCTCTTCATGGCGTGTCTTGCTTCTAGTGCCCATCCTGCCTGACCTCCATGGCTATCTTGCTGCTCCTGCCCTGCCCCCTTGCCCCCAGCCCTCTGTTTACATGTGCAGACCCCTTCTCCCTCCCTCCTGGCTTGTCTGTTCCATTGTAATGCCCCTGATCCGTCCCTCCTGCCCTTTATGGTCTGTTATGCTGCAGCTTTCTCTCTTGCCCCTCTGTTCTCTGTTGTCCATGTGCATGGTCCTGTCCCCTCCCTCTTGCTTTCTATGGATTGTTGTGCTGCACTCCCGTCCCGCATGCCCTGTGTGGTGTATTGTGCTGCTGCAAACCCTGATGCCTGCCCTGCAGGGTCAGTTTGGTGCACCTCTCCATGTCCCTCCTGTCCTCTGTTATCCAAGTCCATGTCCCTACCCCATTTCCTTCCATGATCCAATGTACCATACTTGCGAACATTTTGAACTTGGTAAGAGGGAGATTTTGAAAAAAAACTGGGGTATTGATTTTCCCCTTTGAGTTACATTGAAAAAGAGGAGATTGTAGACAGGAGACAGATCAAATAAAGCCCATTTGAGCTTACAAACATTGGACGTTTCCTGGCTGAATCGGGTCTGTTGGCATGTATGGTTATACTACCATTGCCTCTTCCTTCTGCCCACAATGGTCTATTACATTGCCACAGCCTCTCTTGCAAGTCCTGTATTGTTGGTTTGTTGCCCCTGCCCCCCTTTCCACTGCCCTCCATAGTCTGTTGTGCTGCCACGGCCCTTCCTGCCTGCTCAGTGTGGTTAAATTGTTGCCTTTGCACCCTCCTACCTGCCTTCAATTTTCAGAGTCCGTGCCCCTGGCCTCTGCCTCTCAACAGTATCCTAATGAACAACTAGATTGCTAACATTCTATATTTATTACAAAAGTGTGGAATGCCTGACGTCATCTTGATGTAATCAAAACTGTAATACCTAGAGCATTTCCTTTAGAAATTACATATATGAGAGGGTCTTATTGGCATCCAAATTATGGTTAGTGCTCTAAAAGACTAAAATAAGGACATATTTTCTGAGTTTTCAAATAGCGACAAAGCACTTTTAAATTATTTGTTATCTTTCTGTTTTTGTATCCAGTTGACCACTTGATTAAATGTTGCACTTAGGGGAGAGGATGTGGTGTTACTTCCAGAACTGCAGACTTTGCAACTGGGGAACCAGGTTGGGGTTTCTGCTTCAGCTCGACATTCTGTGATTCTGGTCAAATCACTTAGTCTTCCCATGTCTACAACCAAAATGAATTTGTTCTTGTGTGATGTAACCAATGCTCATGTAAAGCACTCCAATACCTGACAAGTCTGCACTATATAACACTGCAAAAACACAAAATAATAAGGGGCAGATTTATGAGCCCTTTGCGCCACTTTTGCGTCACTTTTCCCATGTTAAAAGTGACGCAAAAGTGGCGCAAGGGGCTCATAAATCTGCCCCTAAGTGTTTTGCACACTTCTGTCATTGGGCTATATTTGGGCTACATCTGGGTGATATTTGGGCTACATTTGGGCTCTTTTGTCTCTGGTGGCCATCTTGGGAGACTTATTTGTTATGAAGTTTCCTAATTTCCTCATGTACTGCAGTCTCCTCAGTAGGAAAAACTTTCAGTTTTTTACTTTGATTCCATCAAGAAGGCATTCAGATGTGTCACACATTTGCCATAAATTCAGAATGTTAGCACTATTTTTGCTCATTAGATCACTGTAGTAAAGCTACTGCTCACCAGGGAAAACTGCTGCTGGTATTGAAAGTGCATGTTTCAGTCTGCATGTCAGAATTTATTAATGAAATAGAAGAGGATTTGAGAAGTCACTCAAAATGTGCCCTAATTTTTCTTTCTGCAGCACTAATCATACTTTTTATGGATAAATGAACCCCCTCATTTTGCTCCTTTTTAAATTAAATGTTTTAAGAGTTACCACTTTAATCCAAGCAAGATGGCTTCAGGTGTGCCATATGTTTATCATAAGTAGGACTGTTAGCGCTCTAGTTGTTCTTTGGAACACTCTGGGAAGCTGCAGTAGAACACAAAGGAATCAACTGACAGTCTCTGCCCTTGTTGGATGTACATATCTTACTGAGAATGTCAGACTTCATTCTCATATGACAGAGAAAGATAATGTGAATTTACAGAAAATAAGCTCTCAGTTTAGCTTATAGATCACCTTCCAAACCTCTGTGGGAAAAGCATGAGAAAATATTTTTCTCTCAATCATGACATCCCAGCAGAAGGCTTTTTCACATGGTGCAATCACCTTAGAACATACCACAATCCCTAAAATGAGTATGGTACCATCAACAAATGATTTATAATGTAACTAAAGTCTTAAAACCTTCTATTAACTGCAATGCTTTTTAATGAGGTGCCATCATGTATATTGGTCCCAAGATGGCTGCCAACACTTCTTGGATGAAGTGCTGACAGCCAATCAGATCTCAGGATGAGATGTGTGGTTAGGCTCCGCCCACATATATATATGATTTTACTTTTGATTTTCTCAGGAACTACTGAACAGATTGACACCAGACCTGCAAAAGGCACTTCCCTGACCTGAGGACTACCTCTCTGCCAAATTTCAAGTAATTCTGTTCAGCCGTTCGGGCTGTACCTTGGACTAAAGGTCCCTATGGAAAATTGCATGGGGAAAATGCGTTTTGGGACCCCCTTTTTTCTCAGCCCCTGCTTGACGAATCCCCCCGAGACTTTCAGGGTAGGAGCGGAGCAGAGCGCCCCACCTATTTTGAAAATTTCGCGAGGATTCGTCAACCGGCGCCAAAGTTATTCCAAATAGAATGTTGTGGATTTCCTATGGAAACACGGTCCTAACTATAACTATCTACTGGCGACCGCCAGTAGATAATATATATATATATATATATATATACACCAACAAGGTATCCCACCTTCAAGGACGACGCTTGAATGAACGAGCGGATTCTGCGTGTTCAGGCAGCATTCCTTTATTCTTTATCAACCGGAACATCAAGGTACTCGTTTAAAATCAATAGCCCTACGCGTTTCGGAGCTCCTGCTCCTTGTTCACGGGCTCACGGCTCTGTTCGTGGATGGATTGCGTTTGAAGACAGACCTCCATTTACCGTCCTTTAATAGGCCCAGCCCAATGATGGGCGTTGTTTCAATAGAGAGGTTTCTGGGATTCGTAGTCTTCACCACGCTGATGTTGAAATCCCCAAATGGACTCCATCACTTCGAACAACATTGTAGCACAATTTAGGCTCTCCAGTGAGCTACGAGTGCCTGGTTCCGGGCAATTTACAAGACACAAGTTCAAACCTGCACCAGCGTCATGGAACAGTCCGTGTGCAGCAGCCCACCTGGGTTGTGGTAGGTCATCCTCACAGCCGGGACGGGCCGTTACATATACACCAACAAGGTATCCCACCTTCAAGGACGACGCTTGAATGAACGAGCGGATTCTGCGTGTTCAGGCAGCATTCCTTTATTCTTTATCAACCGGAACATCAAGGTACTCGTTTAAAATCAATAGCCCTACGCGTTTCGGAGCTCCTGCTCCTTGTTCACGGGCTCACGGCTCTGTTCGTGGATGGATTGCGTTTGAAGACAGACCTCCATTTACCGTCCTTTAATAGGCCCAGCCCAATGATGGGCGTTGTTTCAATAGAGAGGTTTCTGGGATTCGTAGTCTTCACCACGCTGATGTTGAAATCCCCAAATGGACTCCATCACTTCGAACAACATTGTAGCACAATTTAGGCTCTCCAGTGAGCTACGAGTGCCTGGTTCCGGGCAATTTACAAGACACAAGTTCAAACCTGCACCAGCGTCACGGAACAGTCCGTGTGCAGCAGCCCACCTGGGTTGTGGTAGGTCGTCCTCACGGCCGGGACGGGCCGTTACATATACACCAACAAGGTATCCCACCTTCAAGGACGACGCTTGAATGAACGAGCGGATTCTGCGTGTTCAGGCAGCATTCCTTTATTCTTAATCAACCGGAACATCAAGGTACTCGTTTAAAATCAATAGCCCTACGCGTTTCGGAGCTCCTGCTCCTTGTTCACGGGCTCACGGCTCTGTTCGTGGATGGATTGCGTTTGAAGACAGACCTCCATTTAGGGGATTTCAACATCAGCGTGGTGAAGACTACGAATCCCAGAAACCTCTCTATTGAAACAACGCCCATCATTGGGCTGGGCCTATTAAAGGACTGTAAATGGAGGTCTGTCTTCAAACGCAATCCATCCACGAACAGAGCCGTGAGCCCGTGAACAAGGAGCAGGAGCTCCGAAACGCGTAGGGCTATTGATTTTAAACGAGTACCTTGATGTTCCGGTTGATAAAGAATAAAGGAATGCTGCCTGAACACGCAGAATCCGCTCGTTCATTCAAGCGTCGTCCTTGAAGGTGGGATACCTTGTTGGTATATATATATATATATATATATATATATATATATTCACTTAAAAAACCATAGGTTTCACAGATGTTATAGTTAGCTGGACATTTCATTCGTAAAAAACCAATGAAATTCCCCCGTTATAGTTAGTGCAGGCAACTATAACTCATGCGACCGCAATCCTCTGCTGATGACGTCAGATATTACAACACTGTATTTAGACACTTATTTACCCATGTCTTCTTCCATTAATCTTTAGCTATACATATCTTACAAATATATATTTTTCATAAAGACACATATGTCATCAGTGATGTAATATCTGACGTCATCAGCAGAGGATTGCGGTCGCGTGAGTTATAGTTGCCTGCACTAACTATAACGGGGGAATTTCATTGTTTTTTTACGAGTGAAATGTCCAGCTAACTATAACATGTGTGAAACCTATGGTTTTTTAAGTGAATTTGCAAGGTTTTTTAAATACTAATTCGTAACTATAACGTGTGTGAAACTTATGGTTTTTTCAGTGAATTTGTACGTTTTTTAAAATGCTAAGTTATGTATTTATGAATTTTTTTTTTCAGGTTTTTCACCGTGCACGGTGCGCGAGAGCACCCACGGTTCGCAGTGCGTGCCGTGCGCGCGCGGTGCGCGCACCTCGCAATTTTTTTTTTTTTTAAATTGTTTTTTTTATCCCTTGGGGGTCCTTCTGTGACCCCCTGACCAAGGCTGGGGGGTCAGGAACTGTCCACTCTGCCCCCTTTTCACGTTCTCCACCTTTTTTTTTCACCCCCTCAGACTGCGAGAGACAAAATGGCGGCCGACACTTCCTGGTTTCGACCGATTCGAATGTTTACCGACATCTAACAACCAATCAGAATTGCACTCGCGCACGGCAGGGTGCGCGCACGGTGCGCGCGTATAGTTATTGATATGCTTTTAAATGCTATTTTCTCAGGAAATACCGAACAGATTTACACCAGACCTGCAAAAGGCACTTCCTTGACCTTATGGCTACCTCTCTGCCAAATTTCACGTAATTCTGTTCAGCCGTTCGGGCATGGGGAAAACGCGTTTTGGGACCCCCCCTTTTTCTCAGCCCCCGCTTGACGAATCACCCCAAGACTTTCAGGGTAGGAGCTGAACGGAGCGCCCCATTTGTTTTGAAAATTTTGCGAGGATTCGTCAACCAGCGCCAAAGTTATTCAAAATAGAATTTTGAGATTTCCTATGGAAACTAGGTTGTAACTATAACTATCTACTGGCGACCGCCAGTAGATAATATATATATGTCTATATATATATATATATATTACCTACTGGCAGTCGCCAGTAGGTAGTTATAGTTAGGACCTAGTTTCCATAGGAAAAGCGTTTTTTCTTTGCCCAATAACTTTGGCGGCGGTTGACGAATCTTCACAAAACTTTCAAAACTCATAGGGCGCTCCGGTCAGCTCCTATCTTGAAAGTTTCAAGGTGAAACAGCAAGCGGGCGCCGAGAAAAAAGGGGGGTCCCAAAACACGTTTTCTCCATGTTATTTTCCATAGGAAACTTTAGACATGACTACAGCCCGAACTGCTGAACGGAATTACACCAAATTTGGCAAAAAGGTGGCCCTTGGTTCAGAAAGAGACCTTTTTAGGTCTCGCCTGGCGTAGACTGCGCAGACATGTGCAGTCTCGCTGGCAAGATTTAATGAGTTAGAGTAGTTTTCTCTAGTGGGCTTTAAGCCCCGCCCCTCTTTTCTATTGGCTGGTGTCATCGTTTATGCTAAACAGTGGCCAGCCATTGGAAACGAGCGTCTAGTGTCGTACACTTTTCTCTTTTAGAGCCGTCCCAGTTGGACTGGGTTGGTTCCTTTACGTCTGTGGTAAAAGCTTTTCTTATCTTTATAGGGCCATGTGTTTCAAACATATAGCCCCATAAAGACAAGAAAGCTTTGCGAAGGACGAAAGTGAAAGCCGACTGTGCTTGTTCTATATGGAACGCACAGTCACGTTACATCGTTTCTATAACCCTGTTGTGTGTTTTATTTTCATTGTTTACGAAAATAAAGCAGCTTTTGCTTTTCACTTTGAACAGAGTTCTATTCCTCACAGACTTCCGAGGGAGATCTGGCTTCCTTCAGCATCCTCCCGAGCGGTCACGGTCTCCAGACTCCGGATGCAAGGTTTCTTTTTTTTGGGGGTGGGAATTCTTATTTTGTTTTTATTGTGAATAAAAGTGTTCATTAATCATCAACCAAGATCCATAATCCATCTTATCTTAAATCTTATCTTAAATGCAACTTGTAAAGCGCGCTGACACCAAAGGCTTCCTGGCGCTGTTAAGACAGAAAGAGCGAGGGGCGAGTAAGGCGAGAGTCACTTAGGTTAGACTCAATCCATGACAGGGATGCTCTCCAAAACAAACCTCTGATACCCAAAAAAGTAGCATTGCCCCACCTTCAAGCCATCTATTACCACATAAAACCGCAGGATCATCATCTACACAGAATTATAAAATCCCCACTCGCTTATTCTTCTCACAAAGCCCGTCGGGCTGCAGGAAAGAGCCGCACCTCTGGGGCTCGAACAGGAGACACGGGCCTTTGGAAACATACATTTTTACTGGGTGAACTGCGTGTCCTTATGTGCCTTAGTGAATTTACACACGAGACAGCTGGAATATTCTAGTGATCTGTGTAAACCGGATCACTGCTGATAAAGTACTTTCTCTTAAGGTTTAAATCACACTGCACCCCCTGTCCTATTTGGCAAGATCCATCGAGAGCCACCTGGTCAGTACCTTTGTCAAGCGTGCGTGACCCCAGGTGCCCCGCCCTCCCCCGCTCCGACCTCAGTGGCTCCCGCCTGGAAGGTCCCTCTCCTGCTACCCTGTCACGGGGCTACACCACCGCCTAGCTGCTACTAGTGCGGTTTGCAAGTCTTGGTTGTTGAGAGGAGGCGCCGAATGGCGCACGGTGATGACCTGGGATGCCCCTGGACTGACCACCTACACCTCTGCGAGGCCAAACTGTCCGGTTCTGCACCACCACTCCGTGGGGGCGGGGCTGAGCCTCCTCTAGTTTCACCAACGATGCTGTGTGGGGCTGCAGCCTTCCAACTCGCTGCCCCCTGGCCCCACCTGACAGTTTGGGGTTGCTGTTGGATACTTGTGATTTTTAAGTCCGCTGAGAAGGTGGAAGAGAGCTCACTACCAGAGCTCCCTTTTAAGCTCATTGCAATGAATTGGACATGAAGGTGTAAGTACAGCCTTCAATTTGGGGTTTTAAGCTTTTCTGTTTGTAAAAGTAATTGTATGCTTCGTCTCGCATACATAGGTTTGGAAAAATGTAACTTGATAGTTGTAAATGTTTCTCGTTTGGATTTGTAGTGCGTCTAGAACAGGTTACTTTTTCTATATAGTCAATTCTTCATTGTCAATAAAATGTCCATGTTTTAAACGTTCCATCGTAATTGTCCCCGTTGCACCCTGACACGATGTGACTGGGCTGTGTACTAGGAATTTGAGCAAGACTTTAACTTTACTCACCCCAATTTGAAAGGGCATATGTGGTTCATGGAGAGCTTTACTTGAGCAGGTACTGAGTACCTGTATTTAACTTCATTTTGGTAGGAAACGTGCTTGCAGTTTTTAGAAACGGTGCAGTACTATTAGTGGGAGACTACCGGCTCTTCCCAATGGCAGACAGGTACTCTTGGATAGTTAGTACTTGTATTTGTTCCAAGCAAAGCACAAGTCCAAAAAAAAAAAGAAGTGGGGGGACTCTCCGAGATCGGTAGTATCACAGGAAGTGACATCACGGCGCGCGGCATCACAGGAAGTGACATCACAGACCTGCAGTTTCAGCGGAGAGGCCAATGTTTGCAGGGGCAGAGCGTCTGCAAAACACCCTTTGAGTGACTGGCTCTCCCACCAACTAAATCTCTTGCTTGGTTCAGCTTGGTGATACCCTCTGTCAAACACACACTGGAACTCCATCACCTTTTCGTTCACATGATTACTCAGTCGCCCCCCCCTTACTCTCCATCTCACATAATATTTTCTGCTTTGAGTCACTCACCCTCTCTACTACTGCCTCTCTCTCTTAGTCACTGTACACGTCTCCCCCCTTTCCCTCCATCCTCTTCACTCCACTCACCAAGAATCGGCCCAAAACATGTCCTGAGGCTCATTGGGGGAGCGGAAGTACAGTGAGAGAAGTGAAGGTGAGGGGGTGGGGCTGGTGATTGAAAAGCAGGGAAATAAAGAGACATCTAGACGGGAGTGGTGATGGACAGTGACCGGCAGTCCGAGAAATTTCCGTATTCAGCTGGAATCACTTGGAAATGCTTGTTTGGTGCGCTCTTATCACGATTTTCATGAGCAGCCGTCCACCCTGTAAAAATAGTGGGGGGACGCCGTCCAACCGCGTGTACCCCCGACTCGTGCCCTGTTTCCAAGCACTATAATCATGGTATTCGTTACTAAAATATTTACGGCAGCCTGTATGTAGCTTTCTGTCTTTCTGGTCTGGACGGTGACTATTTTGTGAGGGAGTGAGTGGTCGGTACCCAAGTTTAGCTGTTTACGTATGTGAACCACTCTTAATTTCGTGTATATTCTAATGAAGCAGGAGGGCCCTCTAAAGTGAACAATGGCAGGTACTGTCTTGGATATCAACTCTTCGTACAGCACACCCCCCTTTCAGCATTCACATGAGATGGTTTTAGTGCATCATGTCTCAGTAAAGCAAACGCTTCTTCATTGTGTGAAGTAAAGCGTCTTTAATCCAGCATGTCCCTGCCACAGCATCCTTTTTTAGGTCTCGCAAGCCAAAGGCTCGAAGAGACATTTTATATGTGGGATTTTCAAAGTGCTACCCACACTTTTGGCTGGCCTAAACCTTGAGTGCACGAGATCACATGTACGTGCACAGCTGCTCCTCTGCTAATTGCATTCCCCCCTCCCTTCTCACTCAGTCCTTTGATGCTCTGCTCGATTACTTTCACTTTCGCCGCTTTGACCCTTGCATTCCCCCCTCCCTTCTCACCCAGCCCTTTGATGCTCTGCTCGCATCTCCCTCCTCCCTGGGCGTGAAGGGAGACAGAGACATCCTCCTTAATTGCTGTTTCCCCTCTGAGCCGAGAACACATCGGGTCCTGTGGACACGTTATTGATCAGCTCCAAACTCCGATACATTGCTCTCAAGTGACCATCTGTCAGAGGAAACAAGCAGCAGGCACTTAAATGACCTCTATACATAATTATGCTTTATGATATGCCACATAATTTTACACCACTCAATGCAACACAATTCCACGCCATGCTACACAATTCTATGTCACATAATTCTACTCCACATCACATAATGCCACTCCACATCATGCCACATAATTTGACAGAACACCACATAATTCAACAAAGGGTAACATAATTCCACTCCTCCCTACATGACTCCACTCCACACAATGGCATTCCACATCACACAATTGCACTCCAAGTTACACATCTGCCCTTCATGCCACCCAATTGCTCTCCATGCTGCACAATTCCATGTCTCACAATTCGACTCCACACCACAGAATCCCACGCAACCAAGTTCCACGCAACGTAATTCAACTCCACACCACATAATTTCATGCCATATATTACCCCTCCAAGTCACATAATTCCACTCCACCTATTTTCAATCCACTCCATACCACATCATTTCACCCCATGCCACATAATTCCACACCACTCAAGGCCTCGCAGTTCCATGCAACACAATTCCACATCTCATAATTCCACTCATGCCACAAATTTCCACTCACACAATTCCATGCCACATAATTCTACTCCATACCACATAATTCCACTTCAGAGCACAACATATAATTCCACATCATGCCACATACTATGCCACATAATTTCACTCCCTACAACATAATTCCACTCTGTGTCACATAATGCCTCTTCCCTTTCGTGCCACATAATTCAGATCAACATATTTCCACTCAACTCAATTCCTTGCCATGCGACACAATTGCACATCACATAAATCCATGCCACATAATTCTACTATATGCCACATACTTTCACTCCACACCACATAATTCCACACCACGTCACATAATTCCACTCCACATCACTTAATCCCACTCCACACAATTGCACTCCATGTCACACAGTGGCACTCCTCACAATTCCATGTCTCAAAATTTCACTCCATGGCACACAATTGCACGCCATACAATTTCACACCACACAATTCCATGCCAAAAAATTCTGCGCCACTTAAAGCCAATCCATGGCATGTAATGCCATGCCACACAATTCAAATCAACATAATTCGGCTCCATGCCACATAATTCCACGGCACGTAATTCCACTCAACACCACACAATTCATTACCATGTCACATAATTCCACTCCATGCTATATGATTTCCACTCCACTCAGTGACACTCCATGTCACCCAATTACACTCCACATCACACAATTGCATTTCACGCCACACAATTCCACGTTGTACAATTCCACTCCAGTCAACACAATTACACTCCAATTCTATGTCACATAATTCTACTCCACATCACATAATGCCACTCCACATCATGCCACATAATTTGACAGAACACCACATAATTCAACAAAGTGTAACATAATTCCACTCCTCCCTACATGACTCCACTCCACACAATGGCATTCCACATCACACAATTGCACTCCAAGATACACATCTGCCCTTCATGCCACACAATTGCTCTCCATGCTGCACAATTCCATGTCTCACAATTCGACTCCACACCACAGAATCCCACGCAACCAAGTTCCACGCAACGTAATTCAACTCCACACCACATAATTTCATGCCATATATTACCCCTCCAAGTCACATAATTCCACTCCACCTATTTTCAATCCACTCCATACCACATCATTTCACCCCATGCCACATAATTGCACACCACTCAAGGACTCGCAGTTCCATGCAACACAATTCCACATCTCATAATTCCACTCATGCCACAAATTTCCACTCACACAATTCCATGCCACATAATTCTACTCCATACCACATAATTCCACTTCAGTGCACAACATATAATTCCACATCATGCCACATAATTTCACTCCCTACAACATAATTCCACTCTGTGTCACATAATGCCTCTTCCCTTTCGTGCCACATAATTCAGATCAACATATTTCCACTCAACTCAATTCCTTGCCATGCGACACAATTGCACATCACATAAATCCATGCCACATAATTCTACTATATGCCACACACTTTCACTCCACACCACATAATTCCACACCACGTCACATAATTCCACTCCACATCACTTAATCCCACTCCACACAATTGCACTCCGTGTCACACAGTGGCACTCCTCACAATTCCATGTCTCAAAATTTCACTCCATGGCACACAATTGCACGCCATACAATTTCACACCACACAATTCCATGCCAAAAAATTCTGTGCCACTTAAAGCCAATCCATGGCATGTAATGCCATGCCACACAATTCAAATCAACATAATTCGGCTCCATGCCACATAATTCCACGGCACGTAATTCCACTCAACACCACACAATTCATTACCATGTCACATAATTCCACTCCATGCTATATGATTTCCACTCCACTCAGTGAAACTCCATGTCACCCAATTGCACTCCACATCACACAATTGCATTTCACGCCACACAATTCCACGTTGCACAATTCCACTCCAGTCAACACAATTACACTCCATGCAACACAATTCTGAACCACACAATTCAACTCCATGCCACCTAAGTGCACTCCACCCTCATATTTCCAATCCAAGCCACATAATTCCACTCCATGTCGCATAATTCCAATCCTCTCAATGCCGCACAATACCATGCCAAACAATTCCATGCAACACAATTCTTCTCCACATAATTTCACGCCACCTAATTCTACTCTACACCACATAATTCCACTAGTCAACACCCCACAATTCCATGCCACACAATTCAACTCCATCCCACATAATTTCACTCCATGCAACATCACGACTCCACATCATGCTACATAATTCCACTCCATGAGACATAATTCCACTCCATACCACATAATTCCACATTGTACCACACTGTACCACCTAAATTTAATCTCCCCAAACCAACATAATTTCACACCACACAATTCCACACCAGACAATTCCATGCCAGGCCATTCCATGTCACATCTCATAATTCTACTCCACGGAGCATAATTCCACTCCTTGCCACCTAATTCTATGCCACACCACTTGATTTCACACCAGGTCACATAATTCCACTTCACGGCACTGAATTCCTCTCCACACAATTGCACACCACGTCACATAATTGTAGTTCACGCCACACAGTAACATGTCTATCTCAGTGAATGCAAAATAATTCCACTCCACTTAATTCCATGCCACATAAAGTGCTCTCCACTTCTCATAAATCCACACCACATAATTCCATTCCATGGCACACAATTGCATGCCACATAATTCCATACCACACCCCATAATTCCACACCACATCACATAATTCCACTCCACCCCCATACTTCCTCTCCGCAGAATTGCACTCCATGTCACACAATTGCATACCACGCCACACAATTCCATGTCTCACAATTTCCCTCAACACCCCACAATTCTAGGCCACACCACACAAATCCACACCAATTAATTCCATGCCATACCACATAATTACACTCCATGGAACGTAATTCCATGCCACATAATTCCACTCCACTATTAATGAATCCACTCAATAACATAAATCCACTTAGCGGCACATAATTCAAGTACACCACATAATTTCATTCCATGCCACATATTTCCACTCCATTCCATGACACATACTTCCATTCCTCTCAACACAATTCCATGCCACACAATTCCATGCCACACAATTCCATGCCACACAATTCCATTCAACACAATTCCACACCACACCATATAATCCTACTCCACGCCATGCCAACTAATTCCACACCACATCCCTTAATTCCACACCATTCCACATAATTTAACTCCAGGTAACATAATTCATTTCCATACAATTGCAGTCTATGCCACACCACGCCAAAGAATTCCACATTTCACAATTCAGCTCCATGCCACACAGTTCCAAGCCACTCAACATACTTTCATGCCACATAATTTCACCCCACACATCATAATTTCACTCTGCATATTTCCACTCTACTTGACAACACGTAATTCTACTCCCCTCTACATTTGCAGAACAAGCATTTGCAATGCAATAGGTCTCGCATTTACGCAAGTTTGAGCTACTCACATTACAAATAACAATGCCTTTTATTTAGGCAGTGTCATTTACAATGCCAATAGCTTAAACTCGCGTGAATGCGAGACCTATTGCATTGCAAATGCTTGTTTCAATTGTTCACTGGTGGACACGGGATCTTTTCAATAACTGCAAAATGTTGTCTTGGCAACTATACATTTAGTGGCCACGAGCTGTTGTACTTGTTCTGTCGAGGTGCCAAAACAGGGTCACACCAAAAGGCAGATTTGTAGTAACATTACCTCTAAACACGTGCTGCAAAAGAATGCAGATGCCCCCGAAAGAAATGACTTCTATTCTGGGCAGATTAATCCCTGATTATTATTCAAAGTACTTTGTAACTTTAAAAAGGCGAATGAGCGAATCTGTAGTACAATTCTGTAACCTAGGGGCATATTAGCAAGGGTAATATCGCCGCTTTAGCGGCACTTTTTGCCGCTAAAGCGGCGATATTTCTATCGCCCTATTAGCAAGCTGTCGCTAACAGCAGTTAGCGAACGCTTTTAGGCCATAGCGACCAGTTTGGGGCCCGCTTTGCATGTCAGCGATATTTATCGCTAATGACATGCAAAGTGGGCGTATCCAAACTGTTAGCGACTGAAAGCAGTCGCTAACACAGCTATCTCCTATTAGCAAGGCAGGTGTAGCGATAAAAAAAATTGCGCTAAGCGCGATTATCGCTATAACCTAACGCCTGCTAAAAACATGACTTACCTGTTTATCCAATGGGAGGTGGATCTTCAGGTTAAGTCCCCATTGGCGTTAATGCGTGAATATCGCTGGATTTCCAGCGATATTCATGCATTTTGCTGCTATCGCTGGATATTTTAGCACAATGGAGAAAAACGTTGATAATTGCACGTTTTCGCCGCTAAAATATCCAGCTATAGGCAGCGATAACAATGAACGCGCTAAGCGCGTTTTGCGATAAATATCGCAACTTCTTGCTAATAGGCCCCCTAGTGGCTTCCTCCGCATTAATACTATACGAGTGCTTCGTTCATGGTAAATAAAAAATTACAGATCGGTGTGTGGCCTGTAAAACGTCATCCATGCACGACGTGGAGCAGCTTAATGTGCGTTGACAGAGTTATATAGTTCTCGGTGCTTTAAACGACCCGCCAATAAACCAGCAAAGAATCTACAAAAAGAGACACCTGCAGAGATTTAAATTACCTGCAAAAGGCAATATAATTATAATAAAATTAAAATAGCCCAATGGAAATAAGAGGCAGTGAGCAGGCTGCCATACACTGAATGTATTTAACAAGAGAAATGCACATCGTTAAATTCTTCCTTTGTAATGCATAGATCACACATGCAGCAGAGACAGCGCATCTAAGAGAGAGGTGGGAAGTTCAGAGGAGAGGGCAACATCAGTTAGAGAAGTGACAGCATAAAAGGGGAGTGGGGCAGGGGTGCTCGGGGCCAGGGAATGTGCAGGGGAGAGTGGAATTGCAGAGGGCAGTGAGACTATGGAGCATAGTCGGGGTTCAAGCGGGAGGTTCAAATACTAAATATACTTACGCACAATAATGAAGATGCTGCTCTGCTGTGCAGCGTATGCTAGGAGCACCCCAGGGCCCCAATACTTGTTTCGGCGTCAAGTCATTACATGCATATGAAGGCAGACTTACAGATTTTTTTTCTTTACACATCAGAGTCACAACCACTAACAGTGGCGCCTTGCAGAAATGTTCAGGGGATGTATTCAGTGCACTATATAGGAAAGGTCATCTTAGTCGTAATTACCATCAGACCCTTTGAATCCTATTGGTAGAGAATGTAGCCTTGCGGTTAGAACTGTTGACCTTGTAAATAAGCCCCTTTAGATCTGTCGCCAAAGCTGCCGGTTCTGGAATACGTTTCCGCTTGGGCCGTTTCCTATTTTATGCCTATAAAAGGTCTCCAGTTAAAAAAGAAACAAGCACAGGCATAGCCAATAGGTCTCACCTTTGGCACCTTATAAGTGTTTAGTTATCCAGCACAATATCCTTGGTGCAACATAAACTGTTGCATGGCTAAACACTTGTAAGGTCCCAAAGGCGAGACCTATTGGCTATGCCAATGCTTGTTGTTAAATGGTGTAAATCCGTTCAGTAGTTCCTGAGAAATTCAAAATATATAGGCCAAAATATAAATTTCCCATAGGAAACTTTAGACACGGCTACAGCTCGAACTGCTGAATGGAATTACACCAAATTTGGCAAATAAGGTAGTGCTTGGTTCAGAAAGTGCCCATTTTTTTAAATGGTGTAAATCCGTTCAGTAGTTGCTGAGAGAATCGAAAATAAAAGTTTCGATATATAGAGGCGCGGTGGATCCGCGCACCCTCCCGACCACAAGCTGCATACTAATTGGCAGTCAACACTTCAAACCAGGAAGTGTTGACAGCCATCTTGTGCCTCACTAGAACCGAGCCACAAGAAAAGAGAAAAAGAAACGCGCAAAACAAGAAAAGGGGGCAGGGTAGAAACACCCTGACTCCCTAGGCCTGCTTAGAGGATCCCACAAGGACCCACAGGGCCAAAAACATCCTTTTTTTTTTCTTTAATCGGTGAGATGCGCGGAGGATCCGCTGATGCGGCCGCAAAACAAAAAAAAACGAAGCACGGTCTCCCGCGCTTCATTATTATTTAGCCCCCGGGTAGGCCAAGTCCCGGAAGCATTCAATAATGTTATTGCAGAGGCCCAGGGAGGCCCCCACATCTGGGGACCGCCACCCCCGGGGCTTTCCATAAATATTTGCGGGGGGCACACGGTCCCACCGCAGCCCCGGGGACCGCCACCCCCCGGGGCTTCTTATTTTTATTGTGTGGGGGCCTCCAAGGCCCCCCAAGCCCCGGGAACCGCCACACCCGGGGCTTTAATTGATTATAATTGCAGGGGCACATGGCCCCCCGCTGCCCCGGGGACCGCCACCCCAGGGACATTAATTTTTTTAAATATAGACCTGTGTGGAAGGGCTCGAGCCCCCCCACACGCCCCAGGGACCGCCACCTCCCCAGGGCACTAAGTATATATATTTTTTTTAATGAACTTTTTATTAAAGTCAACCCACAATATAATTAATACAATACGTTTGTGGGGTATATCACTTAAGCAGCACAGCATTTGAAGTTGAACATATCACACATGTAGGCATTATGGAGTGTCAATCTTGGGCCGTCTCATCGCCATATCTTCTGTGCACATATTTCCCCCCTAAAGGCTTTCCATCCTCCCCACTTTTTATCCCATTTCTTAGGGCAGCCTGTCAGGATCTACAACAGAGGAATTCTTACCATGTACTTGCACAGGAACAGAGATGCTAGTTCCCAATGCCCCCGCCAGGATCCTCCAGAGACCGAATTAGATTACGTCTCTAAAACAACCCCAAAGGGGGAAGGGGGAATGGACAAAATAATAAAAGAAAGAAGAGACTGGTTCAGGATTCTTCGGATCTCCTCCACAGCACCCTTCTTCTGATCAGTCCGTTCTATAGACCTTCTCTTGAACGATGCCTGAGGGAACTAATAGAGCACAATACTTAGCACCCTAGTCTACTCTGCACTTGTCTACCTAACTCTATAAATATTTAGTTGTACCCTTGGGAAGGAACGTACCCCTCAATCCTCTTGAACTAGCCTCTCTTCGTGTGGGTGGTAGCTGACTGCCTGGAATGGTTTTCTCTTATTGGTTCTGTACAGTTCTACCTAAGACATATAAACATTTGATGAATTAATACCTGTTCCTTAATCTAATTCTAATTATTATTATTTTTCTATTTATCAGCTCACCTACCAGTATTTTTAATGTAGCGCTCTCTATTCTTCTCGTTGTGGTAAGATTTCGTCGTCTTTTCCTTCACTAGGATTTATGTTCTGCGTAGTTGTTTTCTCTATGTTAGTCTTCTTGTTATTGCATTTATTCAGTTATTTTATCATGTTTTCAACCTTTCTTTTAGCTTGATACTTTAGCAGTTTTTCTCTATATATTCAGGTAAGTTTTCTCTTCTCATATTGTGACTATGTCTTTTCTTATTTTTTCTACTAGCAATATATTTCTTGTAATACTCTTTCCACAAATAGACAACATATAACTTAGCTTTCGAAGTCGACTCCGTGTTCTTCTTCCTTCGGGCCGCTAGAGTTAACTCCTGTCATGAGTTGCTGAGGCGGAGTTGTTACGTCAGGAAGAGTTCCTCACACGAGTCTTGAAATCTCCTGACTGGGGGAAGTATCGGGCAAGAACTAGGTAACAAGGCTATGACTCTCCAAAACCCTTACTGTAAACTGAAATAATCACTATCTTTAAAGTTCTAAGATTTTCCTGAGACGCGCAAGTTCAGCTCTGACCTCGGGCGACGCTTCGATGAAGTGCGCATTCGTTAGGGAGAGCGCATTCCACCAAGGCTCCACACAGGTGTGAAGATAAAGACTAGACCGCTACCGCGATTGTACCGTGGCGGCCATCTTGGAATTTCTTCTTTGCAGCAAGGCACTCCAAGCGCGATCTTTTGTGCATTTTCCACATCTCCTGTTCCAGCTTATTTTCGGATATGTGTAAATCGCATTAACTACTCGTGGCGAAGGCCCAGTGGTTCTGACACAGCCCCACCGTTTGTAAACCTCTTTTTAAGCGATCATGCATTTTTCCATTTCAGCTACCCACCCTATTGTAAGTGGCAGTCTGCACTAAGTACGTTAATTCTGGGGTCCGTAACGGACCCCCGGGGACCACCACCTCCCCGGGGCTGTGTACACATTGGGAGGGAGCCCTCGATGACACACGGGACCGCCACCCCCCCCAGGGCCGGATCCTGCAGTGTCTTGGGGTGCCCATCCCTGGGACACAGCTGTTTGCAATGTCATTGCAAACTGCTTTACTTTGTTGAAGCGAGTGCAAGGAAACCTGCTCTGGCTTCAATGTAGCAAAGCATATTGCTTTTCCACATGGGGAGCTGCATGTTAGCAGCTCCCCATTTGGAAAAGCAATGCCGGCTCCCGCAGGACACAGGGAGCCGGAACGGACCGTGGGGGCAATGGGGCTCTCCCCACGGTCCCCATCGAAGAGGCCAGGCCCATGGGGATGGGGTCCCCGGGGCCAGATGTGGCCCGGGAGGGGGGCCACGCAGACCCCCTCCCCTATGCATTAAAAAAAAACATGGAGAAGCCAGGCCCCAGGCCCCAGGCCCCAGTGGCGCTTACTGGAGGTACCTGATGGGCTAGTTGGACCCCAAAGACCCTCAGGATTCAAGGGGACTTTATCCCCCAACTTAAAACGCGCCACAGGGCGTGTTTGCACACATGTCATCTCAGGCCCCCCTCCCTTCACCACTGTGCAAACGCGCCCATGGAGAGTTTTAAGAGGTAGTTTTAATCTCCCTGCCCTATTATGTACTAGGGCCTTACAGAGGAAGTCATGCTAATCACAGGGGTACAGCAACGCATAGTGTTCCCTAGTGTATGTAGGTGTTTTCACTGTATTCTAAGTGTCTTTTAGCATAGCACTGGCTCTAGGCCCGGTTAGTCAGAGTCAGTTACCACCAGTACCCGTCTGAAAAAGTTGTGGGCACAGGAGGATTTTGCAAGAAGGCCTCTTTCTGCTCCTCTGTTGGTTCTTTCTGCACGTCTTGCTTCTTCCTGCAATTTTCTTCATCTTTGTCGACTTCTGTTGCCTCTTTCTGCATTTCTTTTGCTTCTTTCTGTGTGTTTTTTCTTCTTTCTTCACATGTCCTACCTCTGTAGGCATAGTTAGAAACTAGCATTTAAAAAACCTTTGAAATTCACTTAAAAAACCATAGATATCAGGCACGTTCTAGTTAGAAATTAGCATTTAAAACACATTTGAAATTCACTGAAAAAACCATAGGTTTCAGGCACGTTAGAGTTAGAAATTAGCATTTAAAAAACCTTAGAAATTCACTGAAAAAATCTTAGGTTTTAGGGAAATTTATAGTTTGTTGGACATTTCACTCGTACAAAACCATAGAATTTTCCCCGTTATAGTTAGTTCAGCTAACTATAACTCGCGCCCCCGCAATTCACTGCTGATGACGTCACATATTACATTACTCATGACATGGTCAGTGACATAACTGATGACATCACTGATGACATCTCAGATGACATCACTGATGACATCATCCATGTGATAAATTGATGCATCTTCTCACACCCTAATATAACCTTTGATACTCCCACTCTAAATTATAGACTGCCATTCTCAAAACCATAGACACTCCAACACCAATAACTACATACCCACTCACTAATTCTTAGGTTTACACACACATCCACTCACTCACCCGTACAGTCACTCATACTTATGGTCACTCAGTACAAGACTATCATATGCACTCATACACCTATATAGAAACTCACAGACCGCCATGTCACACAAACTCTCTTCCGTCATGGCTTCCCCTACTTATGGAAGTTCTCAAACCACTTAAAAGGGTTGAGAGAAGTGATTGACTATCCACTCAGCTCAAGGTGGTGGCAACTGAGAGAAACTGTGAACAGAGTGCCATTTGACTTGTGGGCAAAACTAAAGACTGCAACTGAGCATCATTTACCTGATCACAAGTGAGGGGACCAGTGAAGAAGGGATCACCCAGGTGGGAACAGCAAGGATACTTGTGGGAGTAGCACTGCAAAGGAAGACCCTACCCAGGATCACTTCCCTGAACACAGAGTTGGATTGTGCATTATTTAGTACTGCTCTGTGATGAAACTTGCTTTATTTTTCTTAAATGACAGCACTAGGCTGGACATTGTAAGTATTTTGTCAGTTTAACAGTGAAGTAGTGATTGTTTTTTCGCATATTTATAGCAATTCATGCCATCAGCATATCTTATTTTGTCTTCAGGCCTGAAGTTGGAACTAGAGGTGTGATAAAATTCACGTAAAACGCTTCTGCGTAATTATGTGAAATTTCACCAAAAATTCAATGAAGGTATGCACAATTGTGTTCACTGTGAAATTATACTGGAAATAGCATGTTTTTCGGTATATCTATAGTGAATGTTACGTAATTATGCAGAGTGGCATGATAGTGTAATTTTGGGAAGTTCACATGCAAGCATAAAGAGAAATTTCCACAATTACTCAAATTATACTTTGGTAATTTAAATTTCTCCAAGGCCTAGTCCGAACTCATTATCTCGGTGTTATTCCGGCAAAGGGCCTGTGTGACTTATCCAAAATCAATACCTGCATCTAATATACCGTCCTTGTGCATTTTATTTATTTGGGAGTGTTCTATAGCACTCCATCACTTGGGAGTAGGTGAGTGCCATACACATATAACAATGCATCTCTGAGTGAGGATGAGTCCGAACATATTCGGCTAAGGTTTTGTACACCAGACAGTGAACAATACTCTTGTTCAAATTATAGGAGGGCACAGATGACTACTCCTACGATATCTCGACTGCTATCTTCAGGACGATACTTAAAAAGGCATCTCTTCTTGTGGCCTTATTTCAGATGATTTGCTAATTACGAGTATCAAATGATGAACATTTCCTTTATCTTCAAGCCAATTTTTATTAGTTTAAACAACTAGAATCGCTCTTAAAAAATAATTAAAAATAAACAATGTCCTTACGGTTTCATTATGCATTACATTGCATTTAATGCACAAACGCTGAAGATGTCTATGTACAGCAAGACCTGTCTTGTATGTAACATTAAAAAACATACCTAAAAAGCCATGGTATCCATATGTCATCATAGATAAAGTGAAAGTGATTAATTAACTCTGTTTCAATTTCCTCAAACATGGATGCTTTTGATACAAAATTCCCAAAAGGCTGTTAAGTAGACTCAAGAATCTGTACCAGGGTGCTGTAGTGGATTTAGTAGTGGCTAAATGACAGGAATTAAAGTGTGTTGTTGAGTAGAGTTCACTCTAGCATGTGGCTATTGGAGTGTTGCAGAAGCTGTACTGGAGTCCATGTTATAACATTCTTTTACCAAAATATATCCAAAAAAGTGGAATATGGTGGATAGAAAACTACCCAAGGTGCAGCCAGAGTGAAGGCAAAAATGAATGCTCAAGGGAATGCATCTTGGGAGAATAAAACTTTGGCAAACCAAAATGGAGGTGAATAAGGACATCACACCTGGAAAGGGTTGGTATTGCAATATTCAATTACCTTAGGCAGTGGAAACAATAATGGATGATGAAGGACCAGCCATCAGTCGCAGTGGGATGTCTCAATGGTTTGTGTCCCCAATCAGAAACCATTGATCAGTTAACAATCCCCGAAAGTAAATGATTCTCAAAGTGGAACAGCTTCCCTTTTGGTAATTGTGTCAATGAGTTTTGAAAGTAACAGCTTTCTTTTTAAGGACTGCCTTCCAACAAAATGTTTACAGGCTCTGAATAGAAACATAAGTGCGGAGATTTGCTGGACCTCACAGACCTCCTTCTTTACCTTTTGCATTGGTTAGTAGTGATTTATAGATTGTAACTAACCTCATTAACGTTCATGTGGCAGGAGGTTTTGCAGCGCTCTATGAATATGCATGTTGTGACTAATTAGTACATCAGTCGCATCACAAAATGCTGGGAATGTCTCAAAATGTAGCGGTGCCATTTGCACCCACTCTTCGCGACCTGCCCCGTGATTCATCAGACCCAACATGCTTAAAAAGCTTATAATTAGTCAATTGCAGTAATACATATCTTCTGCCTCTTATTCTGGATCTCACACTGAATAAGGCAATAAATCACAGTCGTGAGTATGCAAGTGTTTTCTAGCCAAATAGTTGTAATAAAATTGGAGTTAAACCAACACTATCATTTGTCATAATGTAAGCATCAATCAATCAACAAAATCATCCCTATTCGGTCATTGTAGGACCATAAAAGCACAGGATAAAACATTTACATCTTCGTAAAATACAAATAACACTCTAAAAGCATAATAAAATAGATCATCATTAAATGCATAAATTCTTCTCAATTTGATAGCAGCACTGATATAACTAAGAACAGCAGTGCAAACATCATGTGATTCAAATCTTTGCAGATAGATCAAGCCATATTTGTAAGAATTAAAGTGCCCATGTAGTAGGGCAGGGTGTAAAAAGTGTAATCTAAGAGAGTAATATAAAGTACAAAAGAACATAAAATGAACAGTTAATTGGGTAGTAACACAATCACAGGGCAATGTGAGAGGGAGGGAAATCAGGCGCACATTAGTGGGAAAGCCATATGAAAATGAACTATGTTTAGTCTTAAATCTAGTTAGATAAAAACTGTGCTCTTGATTTACTATCCATTTCAGATAAGGCTCCATATCAGATGATGTGAATATCTGCATATATCTTGTAACTGTAGGCATATCAAGGGATTTTTCTAGTCTAGTTCCCTCTTTGTAAGTTTCATAGCTCCCCTTGACATTCATTTTAAGCTCAGGTGTTAAACATTGTGGTGACTCTACGATATGACTGTACCCCAGGCTATGGAAGGGTTTTCGCACATAAGCCAACCATGTGATAGCAGTCATGTTATCTATGTTTAAATAATCTAGTAATACCTTTCACAAGAAGTCTGCAGTTGGGGAGCTCCATAGCTTTATCCATAATAAAAGAGGTGCCATGGAGATCCGGTCTTCCATGAACCCTATACCCAATTCCAGATGTGCAATAAGACTTGAGGGAGATTTAGGAATCGCCAGAAGCCCGCACAAAAACATATTTTCATCTACTTGAAGTTTTGTGCAGGTAGTATATCCACAGACTCCAGTTCCATAAGTGCCCATCTATAGGCACTTGCTTTTATAAAGTTGGACCATTTCTTATACATCTTGTGGCCTAACCATTTTGCAAATCTGAATACTGCATCTTCAGCTGCACGCATCTTTTGTGCCCTTTCGGTAAGTAACCTGTCCCACGATTCATTTGGCTCCAATAAAATACCAAACTAGTTGAAAAAAATAATTTTTTTAATTTGTGTCCACCCAATAAAAATGTTTTTGCCTTGGTGTGTTTTGGACCACAGGTCATAATAGACGATTTTGACTGATTTATGTTAAGTTTTAATCTCATCATAAAATCATTAAACTCGTTCAGAAGCTTTTGGAGGGCGTTTGCGGTCAGTCCTAAAAGAACAGCGTCATCCACATAGAGCAGCACAGGGACTGCCTGCATGCCAAACCTAGGAACATAATCACAGTATGCCCTTAAAGCGGTGTCTAGGGAATTGATGCATAATTTTAAAAAAGGAAAGGCGCCAATATGCAACCCCGGACAGGAGAGAAAAAAGAGCAAGCCTCTGCCCAGTCCTCCAATTTGCCAAGGATTACCCTCCCAAGGAGTTTTACCATGGAATTAATCAGCGAGATTGAGGGATAACATGCGGGGCAGATGCGATCCCCTTTCTTATAGATGGGTACAATGATGGCTTTACTCCATGAATCTATAAGGTCACCTGTCACTGCAGCCCTCAATACATTTGTGACAAGGGGAGCCCGGAATTCCACGTTGTTTTTCAAAAGATAAATTGGCACCCCCTCTGGACCTGGGGCTTTACAATTTGCAGCACTCATAGCAGCTTTTTTTTACTGCAGCTAAGTCTACAAGATCAATTAGCCACTCCTCGTTAATGAGGCTGGCAATCAGGTATATTTTAATTGAGGGACCCACATGTTATCTGGATTAAAAATTGAGAAAATGTGACCGATCCTGTCGACCTCAGGGACATGCCACTCAATGCTAGAAGTTCGGTTGTCCGACAAATATGGTCGGTTGACTACATCCCAGAAGTGTCTGGTATCTTTCAGATCGGTTGCTTTATTTAGATCCTCCCATGCTTAAGCTCGAATAACCTGTATCCTTTCTTGTAGGGCTAGCTTATATTTAAATTGTGCTTCCCATATGGCAGTAGTATCTCGTGGCATTTTATTAGTGGCCTGTTTTAGGGCTTTGAGGGCTCTAGTGCATTCAGAACTAAACCATGGATGCATGGATCGCTCATTGAGGGCTTTGTTCAATACGAGCCTACAGGTTATAAATTCATAGATCTTCGTAAAGCTGTCTCGAATTTTGGGTGGATCCTACACTGTGGACAGAAAACTGGTGATCTCCCTGGAGTCTTCCGTCATCAAGGTGTTAATAAAGTTATTTGGATCTATTGATCCCCAGCTTAGACGAACCCCGTTGTTTAGCTGATAACTAACTGCGGGCATGGTCATACTGCATGTGTCATAACAAGAGAAGGCATGAAAGCTTATTATAATAGGGTTATGGTCGCTGTGCAGGAGTGGGCTTTCCTCATAATGAATAAGATTGCATACCAAGTCCCTTGAGATAAGATCAATGGTAATGTCCTTACCCCTTCCTACAAAAGTAGGTGTTTTTTTCCCTATATTTCCCCACAAATATCTGAGGAAAAAAGTAAGTTGTGCAATAAAATTAACTGATTAAGAGCCTCACCATACTTTGAATGTGTAAAGTGGGCAGTGTTGTCCCCCTCAACATTGCTAAAACCACATGTATGGTCACCTTTGTGCAGACATTTAGAGATATTAAAATCGCCTGCCCAAATCCATGATGTCTGTTTTTTCTGTCTCTGCCCATAGTCTGAGACTGAACTTTCCAGCTCTTTAATGATGCCTAAGGGGTCTGCTGAAAAAAAGTTAAAATATAAATGTATTCAAAGAGTATTACGCTGCTTAGATATAAGACAATGCAGGATTTGAAAGCAAGGCTCCAAGGCTAGGATGTTTATCTTCACATTTTTGATATAGAGCATGCTACAAAGACAACTAAACCCCCTTCCCTCTTCGTGCAATAGACGGAGTAGTCCCAGACCAATAGGATGTAAACCCATTAATAGCAACTGAATCAAGAACCCGAGTCTCCTGGCAACATAAGATATCAACATTTCTAGCAAAAGATAGCCAGTTTCTGTCATGGAGTTTGTTTTGAAACCCCCGTATTGTTCCATGATAATAACTGTATGCAATGGATGATGGCAATAATACTAGATTGGTCAATGTTGAATCCCCACACCCGTTCTCGGCTAACATCACCCTGTCCTTTGATTTGGAGGTAATCATTTTCATCCATATATATACCTGTTTCTGAGGGGTAAGCTGAGATTCAGACAGGGTTTATTGGGAGGGTATGAGCTACTGACCCGGACTTTCAGTGAGGCAGATGGTGCTAGGTATCTGTAATAGAAACCCAAAAGTAGTATGGTTATGGTGCTTGGTTTTACCCTGCTATCCTGGGCTAAAGATAAAATGTCCCCTGCAGCCCTAGGATTGCGAACATTTATGATTACAATATCACCAGGGTAATTCCTTTAAAGTGACCGATACCCCTTAATCGACGTACAAACAAGATCTCATAATTTAGGTCCCACTGACAATGTACTGAATTGTTTAACCAAAAAATTACTAAGGGGTCGATTAGGTTGGCGGGTGGATCACCACCGCCCGTGTGGCGGTGGCGATCCGTCCGCCAATTCTCACCGCCGACCTACCATTTCCCCCTCACCACATTACGATGGCGGGGGGACCCCCGGCAGACGGAAAGACCGTCCGCCGGTTTTCCGCCGGTCGGACAGGCGACCGGGTGGAAAGGGGCTCCAATATGGTGGCGGTGTCTGCAAGACACCGCCATCCATATTAGGATGAATGCGGAGACGTGCCTTTTCATGGTGGCGTTGCCACCATGGAAAAGCATGCGGTTTCTGCCTAGGGTGTTCGGGGGTGGGGTGTGCACTCGGGGGGTACCATTTGCATGCACAAGCTTGCAGCACCGCCCGCCACAATGTAAAAAATGCGGGATGCGCCCGCCACACTGTGGCGGACGCATCCTAATGCCACTACCGGGACCTTCGTATCTTCGGCGGTTGGTCCCTGTCTCCATTGCGATGGCGGGCAGACTTTGTCTGCCTGCCATCGTAATGGGCCTCTTAGTTCTTGAGTCCACCGGTAGACTCAATAGTGCCTGCAGGTAAATAGGACACATTTGCCAGATTAACGACTTAAGGGCAAGAAGCTGGGGAAAGGTCGATTACTGGCAGATTGACGGACTCTGAGGTGTTACTTTCTGCCTGTCTTCATGGTTTAGATATGACAGTTTTAGAAGACAGGAGTCCATCATCTGGATTAATTTGTGAGGCTGTTCCTGCAGTGTGGGCCAGAGCCTGAGTAACCATCCTGCCCCTTGTGCCCATGTCCGGTTTTTGATGGAAGGCTGCAAGCACGATAAAGACATCTCCTGGTTGGTGTGCATGTGGGCTGTTGCTCAGTTACTACATTTGATGGAGCCACCTCTGGATTTAGGGTGTGATTGTCTGCACAGGTTAATAGCTTAGTCAGACCGGCTTCAACCGCAGGCAGGCGGTCAAAAATTGTGGATAGTTTGACATCCAGAAGGTCACTGACTTGTTTACTCAAAGGGCCCCAAAAGTTCTCATTTGTGAATTGTGGGGGTGTCATATCGATCTGATCACCCTTTTCAAGTACCTGTTTAGAGGTTAAAGTTTTTTTCTTTGGCACTTATTTGGCTGCTCTTCTCCTACGCTTTTTTGATGGTTCTGAGTTAGGGGAACAAACTGTGGGATCTGGATCTTTGGACAGATCCCTCTACTATCGCAGAACCTTGTTTGACAGATTCCCCAATGCTATCCTCAACTGCTACATTAGGAAGGTGAGGATCGATATATTGAACAACAGATGTGCCGACACTCGTCACCAGATGAGGCATTGATGATGGCTGTTGCAGTGCACAGAGAACCTCTGTCATGTGTGATCTGCAATCTTTATTTCATTTGCCACAAGGTGTACTGCCCTTCCCAAAAAGCTGTCAATGGCTGTACAAGAAGAGTGCTGGGGCACTGTGCTATTTAAAAGTAGAGCGCAGAGTAGGGGTTTGAAGTTGCCAGGAGCAGGATGAGAATGTAGGCTGGGGAAAAGTCAGAAATCCAACCAGCAACCAGTAATCAGATCAATGGCGACAAGGGGGCACTGAGGTGCAGCAATTCAGCAATAAAGCAATTTAGCTATCCATATAGCAATCCAGCAGACTGGTATCAAAAAAGCAACATAAAAGCAGCAATTGACCACTTACCTCCTCCCCTTGTTGATGACGCAACTGCCTCCACCCACACTGTTGCTGTAGCTGTAGAAACTGTAGAAGCTGCAAAAGTGCCGGAGGAGTATGGCAATGAGGCGAGATTGTAGCAGATGTTGATTAGACGCTGTAAGCCTGAAGGCTCTAAGGCTGCAGCCTGCTTAGTTGGTAGCTTAGTTAGATGAATGACTAAGAATTGAATGGATGATTAGTCAATGAGCCGTAAGCAGAGAGCAGGCAGGGGTCCAAAAAAGCCCAACAACGATGAGAAGAAAAAATGGCCTCAATGGTGCAAGTGCAATGAGGAGCAATAAAAAGAGCAATGAGAAGCATAGAACCTCTGCAGTACACTGTGCCCGCACCTGTCTTGAGTAAGTAGGGTGCCAATGGAGTCCCAGTAGGACCACGGGCCCTCCCCACCCACCCGATTCACGAGCGAGCAGAGGAACAGTAGTGGGCAAGTGGGGGCAAAGGCCAGGCCAGGCCAAGACAAGGCAGGACAAAGCAGAGCCAGCAGTGTCAACAAAGTCAGGAAGACAGTGAGGCATTAGCTAAATTAAACGAAAAAACTGGAACATCACAAAAGCTCCTCGAGATGTCCAACTAGCTGATTGTTTTCTTTTGAGGATCTGCCTCACCTTGGTCGGGAAAACGGATCCACCGAAATTGTGGCACAGAGCACAGTCTAAGAGCTCCGATCTTCCCCCAGCCAGTTTGCTTCCTCCTTCCACCCTTTCCGTGGGATGTGGACGTGACGCCATACAGTGTGTGGGTGGACACAAGCATGGCGTCAGGGGAGGAGGACAAGCAAAAAGTTACATGTAAGTCACAGTTTCACATTTTAAACAAATCAACCATTTTACTGGAATTTCTCTTTGACAGGTGCATGCGGAAATATATTTGCTATTGTAGGATATTAGTGTATCCGTTGCTGGCATTAACCGATTAAGGGTCACATTGCAAACTGTTCAACCAATCACAGTCTTGTCGTCCCTAAGTCATCCCCACTCCCACATCACTGTTGCCAGCTCGATAGTTCTACTGTGACGAGCAATACCTATTATCTGCAGAATGACTAAACGATATGCTATTCAACGCTGCTTTGTTTCAAGAATGAAATGTGTAGCTAAAATTAGGCTAATTTGAAATTCAAAAGACACATATGTTATAGATTGTGTGATATTTGCAGTGTCTCGCTACCTCACATGTAAACACTCAGCAAAAAATAAATACACTGATTTTGAGTATACCCTTAGGTTGATAACCAATGAGAATGACGCAAGCATCTCTGCAGCATCAAGATAGCACCAATTTGTAGTACAAAGTTCTTGGGTCAAGAAGAAAGCAAGTATGCATGCTAGACACTTTTACCTCTAACTAGTGATTTTCAGTCAGGAGTGGCTGTAAAGGTTGGAGTGATAGGAGCTTACAATTTGATATATTAGAAGGTGTCTAGAGTATGTGATGCCCCAAATAAATTAAATGCAAATGTAACAAAGAACAAAGTGTAGCAGCTCTGATGGTGTCAAGACATTCATGTCCGAGGACAACAAAGCCATGAAAGATGAGAGGCTCTTCTCTGGATTGGGGGATGCTGGCCAAATCTCATACCCACGCAAGCCTGAAACATGACTGTGTTCCTGTAAAAGACCATCACAAAAGTGAAGGAATGGCATGTGTCCCAACATTTTGTAGTCAACTGGGCCCTCGGATAATTGTAAATAAGGACCTTCACCAGTGGCTGAAATTAATTCAAACATTCCACCCTTACATTTTTGCTTTTTCCACCTCTGTGTAATGTTGTTGGACATTCCAGGCACAACTATTCCCCTATTATCCACACAATCAATTTTTATTGTGCCATCGACTTCTATGTATTAGGTGTAAATAATGTCACGGATTAACAGAGAGATTCACAAGATAACAAACTGTCTGCTTCCCGAACTGCTTTATTTTCTACATTGTTTCCAAAATAATATGCAGAAGTTCAAGAGAGTTTTGTTTTGTTTTTGCATTGAACTGTCTTGTTTCTGAGAATTACAACAAGGTTGCCTTTCAGGAAGGTCATGTATATATGGCAACATTAACTTTGCAACCGTTCTAGGGTGCAGCTTAAACTCACCTCCATACAACCATTTCACTTCCCCCTTTACAGACTGCTCTCCTAGTAAATCTTGCCATTGCACCACAAAGGAGGGTTAATAGAGAATTTGGGGGCATATTATCAAGAAACGAGGTTAAGTTTATCGCCGCTTTAGTGGCAGAAAACTACCGCTAAAGCGGCGATAATGGGCTTGATAATATGCCCTTGAGAATTTCCATAGAAGCCCATGTTCTGGTATCAACATGGGCTTCTATTGGAATTCTCTGCGGCATATTATCAAAGCGGCGATAATTTTAACGCCGTGCTTGATAATATGCCCCTTGATGATATCTTCTTATGATACTGGTCCTCGCAAATTTGTGGCTTAAAAATAGATCCCACAATATTACCTTATATCATAATTGAAAACGTAGAATTATTTCCTGAAGAATTATTTGAAGCTCTTTGCATCATTGCTGCAAGGCTCTATGTACATTACGTTGGGCCTGATTCACAAAAGTAAACTTAGACTACTTTCTACGTTTGCTACTGTGTGGTATTCACAAACTGCATGTGGACTTTTACGACTCCGCAGACTCTATTTTTAATGTGTGTAAAGCTCTCCATCCGACTGCAGATTCCCCGGGTGCGCATAACTTCTGAATAATCGTAAACCTGGAAATGCTTCATAATGCTACCCCACCCTAGGGGTGGCATAGCGAGGCATAACGAAGAGAAATGTTTTCATTTCTCCTCAATTTTTTCCTCTTTCAATGTGTGCTGCATTGTACAGCATGCATTGAAAGAGAAAATACCTGTAGTGATTGTTTTCGTGCAGGAAGGTGTCCCTTCCTGCACAGAACAATCTCCCCACGACGCAGGCATCCTAGCACCATGGTGCAAGGGTGCCTTCACCGGCACATGGCAGCTGTTTGTGCTCCAGCGCACGGATGCAACATATCATTGTACATATATTGCATTCCTGTGCTCTGAAAGTGCAGCTGCGTGGCGCAGCCAAAGGGCTTGCGGTGCGCGCAGCGGCACTTTCTTGTAGATCTGCCCCTAGCTGATTTATTGAGTAGCATTCTCAGGGGTAACGCTGCTAGAGACTGGTTACAATAGCAGTGGCATAACGTAAAATGGCGGGCCCCCTTACAGAGTGTGAAAAGGGCCCTCTAAATACCCCATATCTCACAATTGGCCTTGGGTGGAATGGGGCCTCTCTAAAGTGTATGGGGCCCCGTGCACCGCAGGGGTCTGTGCTACGCTCTTTTACAATAGGTATTAGTAGAAAGAGTGCTTTACTTTTTATCCTATTTTGGACTTGACTGCTGGGCACTCTGTCACTGCCAGAAAACCTGGCTTGAAAGGGCCTGTGTGTAAGTAAAAAACAAATTCCCCCATCGAGCCTGGCATTTTTTTTTTACAGCTCGTACACTGACCCTTCTAAGCTGGATCTTCTTGCAGTGTGCGAGTGACTGAGTGCCCCACTTGCCAGTCCAGCACTTAGACTCACTTATTGCTTGCCTACTGCTTGTTCTTTTCATACTGTTGCTCTTTGTTGTGCTAGTGCCACAGCATGCAACATAAGCTTTTGTAGTAATAACCAGCTCTCACATGCAATGTCTGCTATTAGAAATTGTGATTTTTGAGGTTCAGTACGCTGCTTGCTTCATATGACACCAATGTATCTGCACAGCCATTAAGGACAATGTGTCCCCAGTTCCTTGGCCTGGCAGTAAAAAATGCAGCTATAATTGAGGTGCAGTGGACCTCTCAGACCCCTAGGTCCCAGTGCCACTGAACCTGCTGCATTGTTTATACCAACAGCCCTGTGTACAGCTCTGCTGATCTTGGCTTCTACAGCATTGCTCTCGGCCTTTAATTGTCCAATTCTGTTGAGCCCCTTCTGAGCAGCAACCTCCTTATCGCCTAATCACACACTGCTGAATAGGAAGCCATGAAATGTATTTACAGTTTTCACTGTAAACCTTCAGTCAAAATAAACTTAACTTTGGGGATATATCAGAAGGATCTGATTACAACTCATACACCATTCATACCCAATTGCCCTCAATATCACCAAGAAATCCTAAGAGAAGCAACGTTCCAATATACAGTTTTATTCCTCCATAAAAAACAGTTAAAAAGTGAGTCAGAAAATGCAATCAAAATTTTCAATTTGACAATAAATGAGCCCAACAAATCTTTTTCTTAACAATCATAAAATGTCACATCAAAGATGCTCTTAAACCAATAAATCATTCGAAATCTCGAAAAATACATATAGAAGAAATGGAGAAAATATCAGTGACATTTAATTATTTTGTCATTATAGTGCGCTAATCGAACCACACAATCCTTGGTCAAACCACTATGATAACAAAGTCTCTTTCTTCAACCACAGCTGAGTCGAATTAGCGCATACATAACTCAGCATAGACACGTTTCGATGGGTTTAAATGATCCAACCACCTTCTTCAGGCACAAAGGTAGATATCTCCCATAACTTCAAATCAGTAAGAATAATAATGATGTGGTGTCAATCAAGTCCAAATTCCAACGGGTTGGCTCCTCAATATTCCAATCCACCCATGGATTTCATTTCAAGGTATTTCACTGGAGGACTTAATGGTTCCTGAATCCCTTAATATAGTATCAAATACGTGATTAAAAAATCAGTTATTCAGTTAACTGAATAAACAATAGGCCTACGATGAGAGGCTATCCTGGGAGGGCCGGAGTTATTTCTATCCAGGCACCATTTTCGGATTCGTCCCGCATATATATCATTTGGACGGAGAGACAAGCAGAGATTTTTCAATCCCGTATGTGATACTATATTAAGGATTCAGAACTCTACTCTATGCCAGTGCACTCCATCCACACTCTACCATGCACCACTGCATTTTTTGCCACTGCACCCTACACCACTTCAGTCTAGTCCCGCCACTCTACTCTGCACCATGCCACTCTATGCCACTCTACTCTGGCACTGCCTTCTATGCCACTGCAATCCGCACCACTCGATTCTACACTAATGCACTCTACACCACTGCACTCCATGCCAATGCACTCCACACCACTTTTCTCAAAACCAATACACTATATGCCACTGCACTCTACGCCAATCTACTCTGCACCACTGCACTGTTCTCCACTATACTCTACTCTGCAACACTTTGCTTTACACCAGCCTATTCTACACCATAGCACTCTACATCACTTTACTTTGTCCTACTTTACTCCACTGCATTTCACACCAATGCACTCTACACCACTCTACTCTACACCACTTCACTCTACAACACTCTACTCTGCAACACTGCACTCTCCACCACTGAACTCTCCACCGCTCTACTCTGCATCCCTCTATTCTGCGCCAATGCACCGGTCTACACCAGTGCACCCTACGCCAATGCATTCTATGCCCATGTACTCTACACTCTACACCAATACACTCTAAACCACAACACTCTATGCTGCGCTAATCTACTTTGCATCACTGCTCCCTATAAAACTGCACTTTATGCCACTTCACTCTACACCTCTCTATTCAGTGTTGCATCACTCTACTCTATGCCAGTGCACTCTACCCCACACTACTATGTACCACTGCACTTTCACCACATTGCTCTGCAGTACTCCAGTCTAGGCCACTCTACTCTGCAACACTACACTCTATGCCACTGCACTCTATGCCAATGGACTCTACTTAGCACCACTCCACTCCATGCCACTTCACTCTACTCTGAAACAATCTACTCTGTACGACTGCACTCTATACCACTGCACTCCACACCACTCTACTCCACTCTGCGCCAATCCGCTCTATGCAACTGCGCTCTACGTCATTCTACTGTAAAACACTGCACTCTACGCCAATGCACTCTATGTGAATGCACTCAACACCACTTTACTCAGAACCAACGCACTCTATCCCACTGTACTCTATGCCAACTACTCTGCACCACTGTGCTCTATGCCAGTATAGTCCACTCAGCAACTCTCTAAGTCACTGCATGCTACGCCCCTGCACTCTTCACTGTGCCACACTCTGCCACGCTACTCCGCACCACTGTATTCTATGTGACTGTTCTCTATGCCAATCTACTCTAAACCACTGCTCTCTGAGCCAGTGCACTCAACACCACTTTACACAAAACCTATGCTCTTTACACCGCTGCACTCTATGCCAACTACTCTGCACCACTGCACCTTGTGCCCCTATACTCTAAGCCACTGCCCTCAATGCCATTGCACACTCCGCCACTCTACACCATTGTGCTCTGCGTCACTGCACTCTACAACACTCTTTTCTACTCTGCATCACTCTGCGCCACTGCTCTCTGCGGCACTCTACTCAGTGTCACTGTCCTCTCCGCCACTCTACTCTGTACACAACTGCATTCAATGCCACTGCACTCTATGACACTCTGCAAGACTGCACTCTCCGTCACTGCATGCTATGCCACTGTATGCTACTCTGCACCATTCAAATCTATGCCACTGCCAATGCATGCTAAACCACTACACTCTATGCCACTACATTCTACACCACTATCTGCCATTCTAATCTATTCAGCACCACTGCACTCCATGCTACTACACTCTGCACCACTCTACTCTATGCCACTGCACTGTAGCCTGCACCACTCCACTATACCACACACCAATCCACTCTACGCCACTGCACTCTGCTCTGAAACAATCTAGTGTATACCACTGCACTCTATGCCACTGCAATCTACTCTGCACCACTCTTCTTTACGCCACTGCACGCTACGCCAATGCACTCTACACCATTATACTCAAAACAAATGCACTGTATCCAACTGGCCTCTACGCCAATCTACTCTGCAACCCTGAACTTTATGCCACATCACTCTAGGCCACTCTACCCCACTTAAGACATTCCACTCTTTAACACTACACTCTACGATACTCCACTCTATGATACTCAACTCCATTAAACTCTCCTCCACTCGATGCAACTTCACTATACAACTCTCTACTCCACTCTACAGCACTGCTCCACTCTATGATGCTCTACACAACTTCCTCTAAGCCACTCAATGCCACTTTACTCCATGCAGGGGCGTTAGTGGCATCAGGTGTGCCAATGTATCACAAATGCCAAGGACTAGTACTTTTCTCCTCTTAAAGAGCACGTGACAGCAGATCTCAGGTAGTGCTGTTTGGGAAGGACAATGCTTGGAAATTATAAAAAAAAATGCAAAAACTAAATTGATCAAAGTTAAGGTGGTCGTAAGGAGATTACTTATTATCCTTATATAAAAAGACTCGATTTTCCATCATCTTACCACACATCAGCAAAACTCTGGTAAAACCTATATATTGTAGCTTGCGTGTTTAATAGGGGTAATTCACAAAAATAACCTATCACTCACATTGATAAGCTTTTTGTTCTGATCATTTAATGACAGACCCTTAACCTCATCTCACAAAGGAGATCGACACATTGTGGTAGCTCTGACATGTTACATGCTGTGCTCCAAACCATATCTCACCAGCTATAAGTAACTAAGTGGTGGGTGTTTTCCTGACACATAGTTATTTATTGATTCCCAGCTTCCCCAGTGGCCTTTACACATGAAGATTACGTGAGGGCAGGGCAAATGACAAGCTTTTACCATGCAATACAGCGTTTCTAGTAAGAGAGTGGTTGTGGGAAATGAGCATGCATCCCTCAAAGCAAGCAAGTATCAAAAGTGGTACCTTCTCTGTTGTCTATTCCTTGCTACTAACCTACACCTTGTAAAACCAGACTACTATGACATTCATTAAGAGCATGTCAGCTTTTGGTGCAGGTATGCACTAAATTCCAACATTATTACTCTTCTCTCTGGAATGGGTAATAACTACAAAGGCCCAGTAATAATGAGTCATTTTCTGTGCATTTTACCCATATTCCGGGGTGGGGGGGGGGGTAGACTGACATTTGTCTCATGCTCTGAGCCAGTGCACATGTAGGAGGAAGGGCCAGTGGATAGAGGAGGTGTGTGGTGTGGAGTGTCATGGCAGGATTCAGCCTCTAAGGGAGGTGGGCACTGTCTGCACCCTCCATCATGCTGAATGTCTCTGGCCTGGGCAGGATGTTGATGATGCTCATAGGTCAAGCCCCTGTACCCTGGAAAAGGGTCCAGTGTCTCTGGGCCCAGGATTATCATGCCCAGGGTTTGGAGACTTAATAATTCCAAGGCCAGAGACACTTAGAATTGTGGCTGTTTAATTTTTTCCCAGGATTATCGCAAGGCAGCACATTTGAGTGGGAAAAGTTCTTATTAACTTGAAGCAATGTGCTTTGTGCGACATTTTTGCAAAAAGATGTAAAAAGAAACTGCAAAAAGAACTATAGGTTTGGGTTATTGTAGTGTCTTACAGTTAATGCTTGACCTCTGCTACAAACTCATTTCCACAAAGCTGTGACTAGCATTGAACTAAATCTATTCTGCTCTGATAGCTCCCAGGCAACAGAGGACTATGCTATTGAATTAACATGACCCCTACAAGCATGTCTTCCTCCTAATATTTTTGTCTAAAACACGATGGGAGTCATTTAGATGCTGGTGAGTTGTCTGCAGATTTTCAAAGGGGTGGAAAGAAAGGCCACCATCACACTGGCAGAAGACGGTACCTTATTTAGATCCCCTGCTCATCTGCCTTATTTAGATCCCCGTTCAGCAGTGGTCTCTGAGAGGGCCAATGATGCAGTGGCTCCCCTCACAGCATAGTAGATTTGCCGAGCAGGCCAAATGTTTAAAGTAACCTCTTGGTAAACATTTTTGCTTAGAGGAAACAGACTCCCTTAGCAGCACTTTGTTTTCTCTAAACAAAAAACAAATGGGCCCAATGTTTTATTGGCCTTTATTGCCTTTCCACATCAATGTTGCTCCCATGAATGCCCTGAAAATGGAAACCGAAGCTTGCCGTCATCAGCAGGCCCCTTTAACCATTCTCATACAGCTCATGGGAGCCAGTGAACATCAGATGAGTGGGTGCATGCTAGCTGTTGTGTTAAGTTTGAAATACATGGCTGGAAATGTGAGTTCAACTTCTGCACACACATCTCTTACTTCCCACAGCCCACACATAACAAATTTGACCTGGAACCTGTGGGCACAAAATACACGATTACACATGTGCGTTACATTTTACCATTGACAAATGTGCATTCACTTATTTGTGAATTGGGCCAAAAGATTTTTGTACTGTGGAAATAAGTAACAAATGAAGGTAAATGTTGACGATCAATAGAATTATTGTTATCCATAGCTTAAAACAATGAAATGTGATCAATTACTATATTAAAATGTAAATGTGACGTAAGTTGATTATGACTGTGAGAATATTGTATAAGTATTATAATATGAATGAGGATTCTGTATCACATGACTTTACAAACCTTCATCGGCAAAGTTAATAGGTCTCGGCTATGCAAGAGCTATCAGCTTTGCAAATGTGTTTTAGCTAGTCACTGCTGTTCAGCATGGCTAGAAGTTAGTGGCATAGAGGAGAGTGGTGCAGGGTGGAGTGGAGTATCATATTGTGGAGTGGCATAGAGTGGTGTGTCATGGAGTATAATGGGATGGCGTAGAGGGTTGTGGAGTGGTGCAGAGTGTGGTGGAGTGACGTAGAGTGGAGAAGACATATGGGAAAATCTGTCCAGTGTGTGGATGCACCTCAAATGGAAATGTGTCCACTATCACACACACTAGTACAACTACTTACTTACCTCTATTAAAAGACAAACAAGGGTGCCTTCTAAAAACGTTAATAAGATGTGGAGTGGAGTACAGTAAAATATTGTGGAGTGGGGTAGAGCGGTGTGGAGTGTTCTGCCGTGGAGTTATGTCAGTCATACGGCGTTGGGGAGTTGATAGAGTGGAAGGCGTAGAGTGGAAGGATTTAGAGTGGAGTTGAGTGTCACATACGGGAGTGGCATTGAGTGGAGTAGACTGCAGTAGAGTGGCGTGGCATAAAGTATCATAGAGTGGAGCAGTGTACAGTGTCGAAGAGTGGAGTAGAGTAGAGTGGAATAATGTGGTGTGGTGTGGAGTGGCATAGAGCGAAATGCATATGGTGGAGTAGAGTGTTGTGGCTTAGAACGCAGAAGATTGTTGAAGAGTGGATTGGCAATGAGTGGAGAAGAGTGGCATATAATGGAGTGGCATGGAGTGTCATGGAGTGATGTAGAGTGTCATAGAGTGGCATAAAGTGAAGTAAAGTAGAGTAGAGAGGAGTGGAGTGGAGTGGAGTGGTTTTGAGTTGAGTGGAGTGGCTTTTAGCAGCTTAGAGTGGAGTGGCATACAGTGGTGTGGAGTGTTGTGCAAGGAGGAGAGTGGAGTAGATTGGAGTGGAGTAGAGTGGAGTAGAGCGGCATAGATTATCATAGAGCGGAGTGGTATGGAGTGGAGTAGAGTATGGTAGAGTAGAGTGCAGTGGCGTAGACTGTCATGAAAGGAGTAGAGTGTCATTGAGGGGAGTAGAGTGGAGGGGTGAGAAGTGTAAGGGTGAAGACTGGAGTGGCATTGAGTGGAGTGCTGTGGGGTGGAGTGGAGTGAAAAGGGGTGGAGCAAAATGGCATGGAGTGGCATACAGGTAGTTGCTTAGAGAGGACTAGCGTGTTGTAGAGTAGAGTGGCATATAGTGGAGTAGGTTGTCAGAGTGGAGTTACACAGATGGGAGTAGAGTGTCATGGTGGAGTGGCATAGAGTGGAGTGGAACCTTGTAGTGCAAAGCGTCATTGTGTGGAATGTCGCCAAGTAGAGTGTTGTCAAGTGGAGAGTTGTAGAATGGAGTGTTGTAGGGTAGAGTGGAGTAGAGTGGAGTGTCATAGAGTGAGTACAATGTTGTAAAGTGGAGTGTCAGAGAGTGGAGGACAGTGTTGTAGACTGGAGTGGCATACAGTGTCATAGACGTTGAGTGGAGTGGCATAGAGTGATGAACAATGGAGTGGCGTAGAGTGTCTTGTCAGAATGGTGTGGCATAGAGTGGAGACATAGAATGGAGAGACGTAGACTTGAGGGGTGTAGAGTGAAGGATCATAGAATGGAGGGGCATAGAGTGGAGTGGCGTATAATGGAGTGGCGTGTCATAGAGTAGAGCTGAGTGGAGTGGGATGTCCTAGAGTGTCTTAGAATGGAAAGTCATAGAGTGGAGTGGCATAGAGTGGAGCGGCAGGTTGTAGAACAAAGGGAAATGGTGTGTTGTCGAGTGAAGGGAAGCTGATTGGTGTAGTATGGAGTTGAATGTCATAGAGTGGGGTGATGTGTTGTAGAGTGGCATAAAGGAGAGTGGCGCAGAGTGAAGTGGCATAAAGTGGAGCAGAATGGCATGGAGTGGCTTAAAATGAAGTATTGTAGAGTCTAGTGGCGTGTCATAGTACGGAGTGGAGTGTCATAGAATAGAGTGGCATGTCATGGAGTAGCATAGAGTTGCGGGGAATAGAGTGGAGTAGAGTGTTGTAGAGTGGTTGAAGTTTGGACTATGTATGGTGTGTTAGCGCCCTGTCATTACAAATAACACAATTTCAGTTAATATGACCATTAGATTTGCAGAGACATACAGTTTTACTGAAAAAAGGTATACTGCGCACAAATGATAATGTGTGGAAATGTGATCACCTAGTCTATTGATTTGCTTTGATTGCATTAAAATATTTGTTCCCACCATTTTTCAGAATTCCCCAAAAATGTGCTTCAGTTGTGCTTTCCTAATTCTGATATATTCTGCAAAATCTGCACAATTCAATTATGGTCCTTTAAATTTTTTTGTGTGGTAGAAAAAAGCCTTTGCTTTCACCTTAAGATTAATACCCAGGCGTGTGTCCCGGGATCACTGTGCCACTGGAGCCAAGCTGTACCTGGCTAATGAGCCCTAACTAGGATGAAACGGTCCTAGGTTGCTTGTGTTACGGTTCAAGGCGGACCTTGCCTGGCAGTTCGGGCTGTACTGTTCCCATGAGGAGCATGGTCAAGACTGATTTGCATATGGCTGGGTCCAAACTGAGGTAGCATGGTGGATGAAAAACGATTAATTGGGATGCGGCCTGAGCGATTGCCAGTGCTGAGATTAATTCAAGAATTCCATCAATCGCCTTGTTGGTTTTTTTTTTCTCAGAGTTACTATAGGCGCCAACCGGGAACTCGGGCACGCGGCAAATATGGCGGTTTGTGCCAGTCCCTGGGATGCTTCTCGTGGGGGGCGGGGTTAGTGTCAGCCGATGACGCGGCCATCGCCAGCACCTCCCCAGGTGGTGATTGGTAGTTGGGAAAGATGCCCCGGAAGCTTACAAGTGCTTCCGGGGCAGCATTGGCAGAACGGATCCTGCCGGGACCTGCTTGAACTGGTTCTGGACTTCACACCCCCCCCCCCCCTTAAAAGGAGAGCGGAGCAGCGGCGCAGCCTCTTCCTCGCCGCTCCGCTGATGAATCTACACGCCTCCACCCACGCGACGGAGGTTATTTTAATCATCTCTCTCTCTTTTTCAGCAGGTTTCTGTGGAGGAAGGCCCGTCGTGAGTCACCGGCAGCAACACTGACACATCGGCTCTCGATCATTCTCGGTTGACCTGCACTGCACCACAGCCGGGAGCCACTCGGGTTAGAGTGAATACTCACCTGCTCCAATTGATTGGACTTGTGGGAGTGGCTCTGGCTGTTTGAGAGCTTTCGGTCGACCGGGATTGGAACCTGGTATTTTTTGAAGGGAGGGAGGGGGCTAGGTTGTCACCCTGACTAGACCTGTGGTAGTTGTTTTAGCCCTGGGTGTGGCAAAGGGCTGGGACTGAAGCTCCATTGGTGTAGGGAGTGTATTTTAGGCCTGTGGCTTAGTGGTTAGGGCTTGGAATCTTGCTGAAATGGTCATAGGTTCAAGTACTGGTATTCCGCAGTTGGTTTGGTGATTTAGAGCACTATTATGAGAAGGCTCTGTGTCTTTCCTGGTCGGGCTTACAGTGGTGATTGCATGGCAGGCCACAATCAGGGATTTAAAAAAATATATATATAATTTTTATTGGCATTTAGTCTTTTCATAAGCAAACATTCCACAATCCTTACACAGCTATGCATGTAATAATCCTGTACAATAACATTTCTGGGTATAGCAATTTGGATCCAATCAGTCATAGTGGTTATTCTGTTACATGTTCAATGTTTCACTGAAAACTATTTCCCTACATATTCACAGGGTAACATCTTGTAATGACCACAGTTGTACAGTTGCCTCTACCACAGAATGAAAAAAAAAACGAAGATTAAAAAATCAAACAATAATGAAAACCAAGCAATTCCATAAATATGGGCACTTTGTCCAGTTGTGGGTATCCACGGTAAAGATCTGGATTCCCCAGTGGCGCTATACAGTTAATCCCATAAATCCTAAGTGTATCCTGTAGACAAGAAAAATACAATCTGAGTGCTGAGAATGATTCACGCCAAAGTAAACCAGCCAATACATATGGGAACACGAGAGTTCTGCCCCGTGTCCCATCCTACTTTTAGAAAACTAAACTTTGAAACTTGCTACCAGGGGTCATGATCAAAGTAATTTATGAATGCAACTGTCTGGGGCTAATGACATTCTTGCGCCTCTGAGGGAAACCTGGGTGGTAAAGGGCTAAACAAAGAAACTCCCTTTTATACTTAGTCTATCACGGCGGGCCTCCACATTCTCCCATGTTTTAAGATAGCACAGTTACTCATGTGCAGGCTTAGGTTTCTCTGATATCAAGACAGGAATGGGTCTAGCTCTATGCTTACGAGTCAGTCAAATCTGTATCTGAGGTCTGCGGTGGTGCATGACGCATGTCCCATGCTTTCACTATGTCTGCCCAAGGTTCCGCAAGTGGTTTGCGTCTTTTAGTGATTCTTTCTTCCTTGATCAAGGCTCGTTACTCAGCTCTTCCCAGAAAGTTAACTCATCTTCCCATTTAGTCACCAACGGTGCCTGTTGTGCTTTCCACCTGAAAGCTATTCGCCTCCGAGCCAGCAGCAGGGCTAAGTCTACGAATCTAAACTGCAATCGTTCTGCTTTAGGCCGTGGAAATATTCCCAGTAGGCAAGCCACCGGTGTACATACTATTTCTAAAGACATTACCTTATTAATCAGCTCCACTACCTTCGTCCAGTAGCCATAGAGCTTTGGACAGAACCAAACCATGTGGTCAAAGTCCGCATCACCAAGAGTAAAATGGGGACATGTTTGGTCTGTACCCCCAAACACCACAATCAACCGATGCGGTCTGAGATACGTTCTGTGGAGCCAATTAAACTAAATACTTAAAGACTGCGTTTCGCGACACCTTCTTGAGGCCTACCAAGGCCCGTTCCCATTCTTTATCAGTGAGCTGTTTGGCAAGCATCCCCTCCCATCTATACTTCAACCAATGTAAGGGACGGCTCAAAATCTCAATGATCTTCTGATAGAGCCATTTCACTAGATGTCCGGCCTTGCCCAGTGTCACCACTGCGTGGAAGACCGGGTGCGTGTCTGGGTCCCCCATCTCCCTTCCCCATAATTCCGCTAGGGCTCCCTGTATTTTATGATAATTCAAGAATTGCCCGGGTGGCAACTCACGATACTCCAGGAAGTCTGCAAGTGGCAGCAATTCCCCATCTCTATAACAGTCTCCCACTGTCCGTACCCCTGCATCTTCCCATCCCTGTAATTGGCACCATGTGAGGGGCAGGCCCGTACCCGTCTGCGGCAAACCTACCAGGAGAACACAAGGGGAATAGATACTCACGTCTCTGGATCTTGCCACACATCTGTCCCAACACGCCATAGCCAAGAGAGTAGTACCCCCATAGGTTTATTCTGCCTCTGCCGATCAAGCATTCTAGGCAAGAGGGTCGCCGACACAGAACCGGGAATGACAGATAGCGTATCCAGCCCCCTCCCGTCGAGCCACCGGGCCAACCACTGCAATTGGGCCGCCAAGTAATATACCTTAAAATATGGGGCCCGCGACCACCGCTCAATAATGGGAGCCACAGGGTTTGTGAAGACATTGTATGTCGGACAACTTCCCACACCAGGTTTCTCAATAGTGCATCCAGCTTTTTAAACCAGCTGCGCGGTATTATTACTGGTAAGTTAACAAAGTAATATAAGAGGTGGGGCAGCATCACCATATTAGATAGTGCCTCCCTGGCCATCACTGGAAGTTTCAATGTGCGCCAGAAGGCTACGTTCTGCTGAAGTCCCCGTAAGGTCCCTCCTAAATTGCCCTCTAGCAAGTCGGCCTGTGTATGATGGATCCGAACACCCAGATATTTAAAGACATCCGGTGCCCTGTCTAAATCCAACGGGAGAGTCGGTGGTCTCGGTACGGAGGGACAAAGCGGAAATATATGAGTCTTCGTTCTGTTAAGTCGTAAGCCTGGCATCTCTTCAAATTCCCGTAGTATTCGCAACATCTCAGGTATCCCCACATTCCCGTCTCTTAGATATACCAACACATCGTCGGCGTATAGTGAAATTATATGAGTGGCCCTCTCTAATGTAATCCCCAGTCGCCCACCTTCCTGTCTAGTGCGTTCCGCCAATGGTTCCATAGCAAGCGTGAACAGTAGTGGCGAGAGGGGGCAACCCTGTCGAGCACCCTATAGATATTATATGAGGAGGATTTCATAGCGCCTGTGCGGACCCGTGCACTAGGTTCCTTGTATAAGAGACGTACCCACTTTAACCAGCCCTCACCCATCTTCATCTTTTCTATCGTTGCCAATAAAAAGTCCCAACTCAAAGAGTCGAAAGCCTTCTCGAGGTCAATTGACATTACCACTACATCCGGATAGTCTCCTAAGTAATTGTGGAACATTACATTATACAATCTCCCCAGGTTAGGCCACATTCAGGGATATTAGGTCAGCAGCCATAATTTTCGTGAACCCTTGGTTTTGTGTGTAGAATTGGGTGATGGCACCTAAGACGAAGAGGGGTCAGGTTCCCACTCGGATGGAGGCGATGATGTGCGCGATGGCAGTAATGGGGCAGTTCTTGTCGGAGTAATTTAGGAAAGTAGATGGGCAGGAGGAAGCAGAAGGAAGGTCTAGGCACGGAGGTAGCCCCCAGGGCAGCACTCCCTGCAGTACCCCGTAGATCTAAACCCAAACTGGGAGGCGGGGGGCCCGCTGCCCCAGCTAGGCCCAATGGGGGGGTCCCAGTTCAGAGGGGGGCGGATGCAGCCAATAGTACCCCCCCCTGTGAGTCCCCGGCGGGTAGTATGCCTGGACAACCATATTTGGTGGCCAGTTTAGCGGCGGTGCTCCCATGGTGTCCTGCTAGCTGAAGGGGATGCAGTGGAAAGGGCCAGGAAATTGGTAGCACAAGTGGAAGGGGCAAAGCAGGGGGTGCCGCAGACAGTCGTGGTGGGCCGGCCGGTGACAGTTGTTGGGGTTACCAGCGGGACAGGACAAAACAGTGTAGTGATTGACAAGAGTGGCCGTGCTCTTTCCAAAGCTGGCACATCAACAGGAGCCAAGCACGCCAAGAAGCAGGACGGCACGGCAGCAGGTATGGTGCAAATGTTCCCGAATTTAGGCTTGGGAGAGCTGCGATCCTAGAAGGTGAAGGAAAAAATCTGGAAAGGGGACTATGTGAACATGCTTTCTTTGCCAGTTGATAAGGATGAGGCAAAAAAGATGAGAGAATGGGCTTATCCAAGGGATTGGGGCAATTGGCCCGCCAGGAAGAAGATTGATGAAACTCTAGTAAACTGGATAAAGGCATTCTCCAACTATCATGCAATAATTGTGGAACAGTCCCCTGGGCTAGGCGCGCAATTGGCGTGCTATCAAAATAGGATCCCTTGTGCGCATGATGAGTACGCGGGAGTGGGATGGAAGGAAAATGACAAGGATTTCAGGAGGGAAAAGGCATCTGATCCAGGCTTAACCTGTGATCAGATTGATGTCATCATGTGGTTAGGTCACATGAAAACTCCCAGCCAAGACACGCCAAGAGTGCAGTCCTTTTGGTCAGGCACACCCCATAGCGCGGGAGGGGGTGGCAAAAAAGGGTCATGGGATTCCAGCTAGAGGGGAAGTACTACATGGACAAATGCATGCCCATGCTCTGTCTCTTTCTCCTATTTTGAGAAATTCAGCTCTTTCCTGGAGTGGGGTTTTCAGGCAAGCAACTGGGCACCAGTGGGTCTTGCACTATTTGGATGACTTCCTGTTGTTGGGGGCACCAGGGTCTCAGGAGTGTGGCAGAGCTTTGGAAACATTTTGCGCACTCATGTGACGAATTGAGGGTCTCCCTGGCACCTGGAAAGACATTGGGACTGACCACACAAATAGAGTTTCTGGGCATAGAGCTGGATTCAGTGGAAGGTGTATCACGTCTGCCACTGAGTAAGGTAAGGGGTTTCATGCTAGCACTGGAAGGATGCCTGTGCAAAGGAAAGGTCACCTTACACCAACTGCAGAAGGCAGTAGGAATGCCTAATTTTGTGCTAAGAATCATACCAATGGCCCGCCCATTTTCACATTCCATTGCACAAGCAATGTCTGGTTTAAAAGAAGCATCACCACACTCAGTTGTCCAGCGAGGTTAAGCAGGATATGTGGATTTGGATGGCATTCCTGCGTGATTTCAATGGCACTGTAGTGTGGCCCAGTCCTGCTACGTCCAGCCCAGACCTTGGCCCAATGATGCTGCTGGGAGTGACGGTTTTAGTGCCATTCTGGGCCTCCAATGGGCAGCACAACGTTGGCCAGCTTGTTGGGTTGACGCTGGCTTAACAGGTAACATTGGATTTTTAAAATGATTTCCCATCTAGGTGGCCTTACCCATATGGCAGCACCAGTTTCGCAATCAATCAGTGGTTTTTTGGTCTGATAATATGGCTGTAGAGGAGTGCATTAATCAGCAGTCTGCTGATTGTAGGGTGATGCTTCGCTTGTTCAAAGAGACAGTACTTTAATGCATGAAATTAAACGCACTGTTTAGGGCCAGGCATGTCCTAGGAGTACTCAACCACGCTGCTGATGCATTGTCTTATTTCAAGCTGCAGTTTTTCAGGTTCTACCACCCAGGAGCAGCGGAACGTCAAACACATTTTCCAGCGCAACTATGGCAACTTGGTGCCCCAACCTATCGGCCCTCGTGGCAGTTAGCCTAGCACCCAGGACCAGGAAGACTTATGAGGGGGCTTTTACCACCTAATGCAATTTTCTTGGGGATGGCTGGGACGGGGCACGGCATGAGCCAATGGCTGTCATATCCTTCGTGAGGGAATTGAGAGATGGGGGCATTCTGTTGCATGCTCCAGATGCCACTTGGCGGCAATCGCCTTTTTTGCAAAGATGCAGGGGCACAGGGATCCTACGGGCTCTTTTATAGTCAAAAGGGCACTGAAAGGGTGGTAGCACCTACAAGGTTCCCAGCCAGATGTCGGGCACCCGATTAGCGTAGAGGTATTGTCAGCCCTCTTGGAGGCATTGGGGAGAGTATGTAGATCCACAGGGGAGATTCATCTTTTCAAGTCTGATTTTTCCCTCGCCCTCTATGGTGCCTTCAGGGTGGGAGAATTGGTGGCGCTTAGCAAGCATGATTGGCATGCAATTTGCACATGTTCAATTACAGGGGGATCTTTATCCTTATCAATTCCTAGATCCAAGACAGACCAGAACGGGAGGGGTGGCCATGTTATTCTTCACAAAGCTCAAGGAAACCCATGCTGTCCAATAAGCAAACTGGAGGCTTTTCTGGCTTACAGGCCACAAGGCGCAGGAGGTCCACTCTTCATTCATCAGGATGGGACATACTGACATTAGCGCTGGGGGCAGCAGGCTTTGATACATCCAAATTTGGTACCCATTCTTTCAGGATTGGGGCAGCCACTGAGGCCACGACTAGGGGACTACAGGGACATGAGGTTCAGAAGATAGGACGTTGCGTTTACACCTGCTCTAGGTATTATTGGCTAATGGTTGGTTATTTGTTTCAATCTCTCGCAGATTCTACATCCTGTGGTGCAGGAGGGAGCAGGCCGCCATCCGCCGGTCATCGGAGCCTCACCCATTCCAGGTCCCCACCTGGGGGCCAGATCAAAGAGAAGTCTGGATTATAGGTCACTCAAATGTGAACAGGTTGAAACAATATTTTTTCACAGGCAATTTTGCGGAAAGGGCCCGCCAGGCGGGTTTCAAGGCTTCACTGCCTAGTCAAGGATGATTGCGTTTGTGCCAGTTGCGTAATGCTTTTGGTACTTTTTTAGCTAGGACTCTGGTGGCACCCGCTGTAGTATTAGTGCATTTGGGAGGTAAGGACCTGGTACACCTGGGCAGAAAGGGAGTGGTTGAGCCGCTTATCACGGAAATGGGATGGTTGGCCCTACAAGTGCCCACAGGAAGTGCTAGTGAGGTCCCACATGATCCCAAGGTTGCAATGGCGGGGGAGTTAGTCAGTGTGGGCCTTGAATCACTCCGTAGAGAATCAATAACAGGATTGATAAGCTTTTTTGTTCCCCAAGACTGCAGACAATTTCTCATGAGTGCATCTGGGGAGATCGTTTTTTTCTCCAGGAAGGGGTTCAACTCTGTAAGCTGGGAAATGAGTATTTCATTGAAAATGTGCTAGCCTGGATGTTGTGGGCAAGGGACAGGACATGACCTTTTTGTCAATAGGCGGAAGGTGGGCCAGGTAGTCAGTCAACTATACTGGCCTGTGGCGGTAAGGTCATGATTGGTCGGTCATTTTTCCATCTTTTAGAAGGCATCCCATTACTAATGAGGACGCCAGGGGGGACAGTGGTCTCTCATCACACTCCAGGGGGTGTTTACGGCCAGTAGGCTGAAGGGTGTGGGGGTAGGAAGTTCCACTTCCGGCAGGCCTTTTGGGCCAATCCCCGCACAGGTGCATGGGAGCCAAGTTGGCATAACAGTCAGTCCCTTGGAAGTAGTATTGGAGGGTGTAGGGGGTGCCCGAGGAAAGGAATCTGATGGGCAACTGGACCTCCTGCCGCAAGGTCACTCCGGTAAGAAGGGGGACCTAGCAAGTAGTTGGGACTAGTCATGACCTTGCACATATGGCTCATCCGGAATACGCAGAAAACAAAATTGTACACATTTCCGTTTTAGGTTAGGTATGGCTATGTATTAGATACGTGTTAAGGTTAGCCATAAAGAAGTGTAAATACATTGTATATAGAAAATGTATAAAGTTATGAATATGTGTGGGTTTTCTGCATATTAAGAAAATATTTAATTTTCAAATAGGATTTTTAATTTTTTATAAAATATGCCCGGGGTTATCCGACCCCTATTCCAAGACCTGTGTGAATGTTGATTTTTTTATCTGTGCCTTGCGAAAAAGGGGGAGATGGGTAAAATACCCTGTGGTCACTGGACGGGAAGTGGGGGGTCAACCTGATGGAAGGGGACTCGCAATACCTGGCCATATTATATAGCGTGAACTCGACCCGAAGATATCAAGTATTAGAGCGCTTTACATGAGCACCACTTTCGTTACAGATGGACATATTCATGTTTTTGTTAGGCATGGGGAGATTAAGAGATTTGCCCAGAATCACAGGATGTTGAGCGTCATTGGCGAGACTTGAACCCAGTTCCCCAGCTTTGTGGTCGACCGCTCTAGCCATAAGGCCACATGCCTTAAGTCTGCTGGGTATGCCATGGAACTATGTTATACCTGGTTGAAGAGCACTAACACAGGTGAAAATGGTCCTAGGTTGCTTGTGCTCCTGTTCAGGATGGGCCTGGCCTGGCAGTTTGAACTGGACTGCTCCCATGAGGAGCAGGGTCAAGACTGATTTGAACATGGCTGGGTCCAAATTGAGGTTGAATGGTAGGCGGAAAACGATGGATTGGTATGCTGCCCCTTGCAATTGCCAGTGGCTGAGAATAATTTAAGCATTCCATCCATCACCTTGTTGTTTTTGCATTTCACATGAAGAATGTCACATAAATCTTTTCCCTTTGAAGTCAGAGAAAGAAAAGTAAATACCAAGCTCCCTGGAAGACAGAGCCTGACATTTGACATCTGTCTTTGAATGCACAGCAAATATGACAAGATAAGAACAAGATTTAGAGGCCTGTTTACAGACCATGAGCAATTGTGGAAGATGACAGTAAATAGGCTGTGCTCCATGGGAGTGACACACTCAAGCTAGACAGCCAAAAACAAATAAAGCCAGTAAATGTAAAGTATCCTTATCTGAGATACAAAACACAAAGCCAATGGTAAGCATTGGGTGGAATGCGTTCCGAGGAAAGCTTTCAGAATGTCCCCAAGATGTTAGAAAACCAGACAGCTCTGCTGTCTGGAAGGCTTGGACCAAATGACAAAAATATATAAGAGCACATGTCACTGCAAAATCATTTGGCAGATAATGAGCGTGTCACAATAACATAACAAAATAGCACCTAAAAGGGTTAAGAATCAATATTGGGTTAAATGCTTACAGAAATATCCAGCTCCAAGTTAAGATAAATTGTCACTTCTGGGAGCTTTTGTGGTAAGTGAGAATGAGGATTGAATGCACATTATGAGACTGCTTAAATATATCCCTAAATTCACTCAGATACACATTTCTACTTAAAACTTGAAAAATATGTACCAAATAAGAAGCTCAAAAAAACAGAGCCTATAAAAATACAATTTGTAATTAAATGAGCAAACATTCATTTGGCTATATAAAAATATTTAAGTACAAATAACGATAAGGCAAAATATGTTTTTCCATCCAAAATGCATTAACTAAAACAATATTCTTAGATATCAATGAATCAGCACTTGCTAGCTAAGTTGCATTATTGTAAATTAAATTGAAATTTAATTATTCATTAGGTGCTGTGCGTTTGATACATGCACTGCATACATACAATATTTAGAAACACTAAACCTATTTTAATTAGTTTCGCTTCAGGCTCGGTACGGGGGGAATCCTTTAAAAAATGGAGACTTCAGCTCTAAAGCAAAGAAGCAGATTTAGTATTGTGTGTTTAGTATTGAAACACAGTGCCATGCACGGTAAATTTACACGAGGTGAACACAGGCAGTGCAAAAAGGCAGTACAGACTAAAAACTGCAGCGAAACATCCAGGATTGACCGCAAATCATGAAATGTAACTAAAGGTAACAAACTGATGATAGAAAATTATCATCCACTCTCGAGACAGAGAACAGAGCACAGGGCTTGTTTGAGCATAAGGGATTGTGTGCAGCATATTACCCGACAGGTTGCATGCTACCATACATAAATAGAATCGGGGGTAACGGAATGTCTCCTGGCAGAGGTCGGTCTAAGCATGAATAGTAATGTCAGAAAACAAAGGGGCTTTTTCATAAATCTTATTTGCTATAATGTGCAAAATACTTAGAACTAAATGGGAGTGGTTTTGTGTAATTTAAGGAGGTGTTTAGGGAGCTGTAAGGAGGAGTTTTCTACGGCTCAGACAGTATTCCGGTGTTTACATTTCCCCACCCTGCCCCTCCCCCGCCCCGCCTCACTGCCCCACCGAACTCCCTCCACGAGCCGCTACTGGGCTCAGAGTTCACAAAACCATAATAAATGTACTACAGCTCAACCAAGGAGCAAATCTAGAACTGCACATGGTCACTCATGGGTACTTCAACGTTTTTTAAAACATAAATTAATTGTTTAAATACATTTGTTAAACACTTACACTAATTAAATACAACTTTTAATTAAATATACATAATATCATTTAACAATAAAAATGCTAGTGGGGGTGGTTTTATTTTATTTAGTTTAACAGTTAATTTTGTTAAAATAAAGTATTATGTTTCAATTATTTAATTTAAGAAACTGGGGGGTTATGTTAAAAGAAGTGGCGGAGCATATCGTTAGCCTACTGGGCTTAACAACACACTGCGCCACTTCGGAAACACAAGGCTGCACCATATTTACAAGAATGCAGCCTTGCGTTTCCCCCTGCGATGGCGACAAGTTTAACAACTTAGCGCCAACGCAGGCACCTTTGCACCGGAGTGCAATGGTGTCTGTGTGCAGGGAAGGATTGGTTATGTGTAGGAAGGTGTCCCTTCCTGCACATAAACAATCCTAAAATGCCATTTGTATGCTTCATGCAGCACACATGAAAGTTACAAAACAGCTTTTTTTGAAAAGGCTTGTTTATGTACAGGAAGGGACACCTTTCTGTACATAAACAAACCATGGCATTTTGCTTTTTCCATGTGTGCTGCACAAGGCAGAACACATGGGAAAAGCAAAAACGAGGAGAAATGATGCATTTCTCCTTGTTTCGCCAACAGACCAGGATTTTCCTGGTCTTCATTTTGGCGCTGTCTCCTATGTCCTTCACCCTTGTACATAGGAGCAGCGTCAAATACAATGGTTGTTGCGGTAAAACGCCCACCACAACACCCACTGCACGCCCATTTCACGCTAAACATAGCGTGAAAGAATGCCTTATGTACAAGGCAGCGTTAAGCCACGTTAAGTGTCTTAACTCTGCCTTGTACATAATGCAAGGCCCCTATCGCCGTGAGAACATCACAAAAAGTGACGTTCCCATTGCGATAGGGGCTTGTTCATATGCCCCAGGGTTTTTGACTGGGGTTAGGTGAAAACACTTCTCAAGCAACAACCACAATCCTTGAACCTCAAAAGCCACTAAATCAACCTGTGTTTGACCCTCGGGTATTTTGGCACAAAGCAGTTAAGCTTAACGTACAGGATATGTGTAAAGTATTTATGCTTTAGACAAATAGCAATATAGTGAAAACACAACAGAAGAAACATCCCACACTGAATTAGCCAAATAGAGAAAAATGTATAAATGATTTGACACCAAAATTAAAAAAATCCAATCAGTTGAAACAGAATTGGGTGAATATAGTGCCCAAAAGCACCAAGCGTCATTTGCGGTTATCTATTCGTGCCAGACTGAGGAAAAGTCACAAGTTAAGGCTGACTGCCATAAATGTTACCTTCTCAAAGTCCAGCGCGAAGAGTCCAGTTTGTGGTGGAGGAGGCTGAGAGGAGAAAGAAGAGTGTCACGGATGGTCGCCTCTGTAGCACGAAAACCAGACTAGTCTAGGCTTTGCAGACAGTGTCGCTGTAGCATGAAGATCCTATCAGGCATTACAGATGGTCATTCCTTGAGTTCTGCGTTAGCAGTCACCATGAGCTATTGATGCTGTAGTGTGTGGTGCAGATCTCAAATTTCTGGTTGGCACTGGAGGTTGCTGTAGTATGAAGAGCTGGATTCAGCAGACTTGGGGAAATGATAGGCAGCAAGATCTTGGCACAAACAGGTCTGTTCGTGGTTGCAAAGTGCCCAAAACTTTAGGATTTCTCTGTTTCTTCACATGAGGAGCTCAATTGATACCAGCCAAGTGTCCTAGATGTAGGGAGGCACCTCTTGGGGATCAGGAACTCACTCCAGCAGAGGCCAGCAGGGCTCAGGCAGGTTCAGTGCAGCAGGTCAGCTAGTCTGTTGGAGGGAGGCCTCTGGAGATTGTTGTTTCCCTGTAGCTAAGAACAGGAGGCTACCCACCTACCCATTGGAGCCACCCTGCCTGGGATTAAGGGAGTAGGTCCAGTCTTCCTTAGAAAGCAGGGCAAGCCTCAAGCAGCAGGGAAGTCCTCTGGCAGCAGAGCAGCCCTTCATCTGTAGTATCCTCAGGTCCAGGAGTGTACTGAAGAGCTGGTATGACGGTCCAATATTTATGTCACATCAAAAAAGGCAGAAGCATTTACAGTGGATCCAGTCTGCTTCGAATTAATTACACATAAGTAAATCACAGTGGAATGAATTAACTCTTATGAGCAGTATCTACACATTTGTGTCCACCCAGGTGAAACTCATGGTTTCCCACTAAAAACTCATGTTTTTTTAACCATTTCACTGAAAGACCTTTCTCCTAGAATGCTAATCCCCTTTCGGCTATTTTGGGTAGTTTGTGGTTAGGCCTCCATAATTTTTTTTTTCACGTAATGTATCCACACTAGGATTGCGTCCTTTTTTTGAACATCCTGGGGATTCTAAAGGTACCCAGTGTTTGTAGATTCCCCAATGAGGGGACTGAGAAAATAGGCAAAATATAACTATATTTAGTTTTTTGGGGGGGCTAGATGGGAAACGTTGCTCCGCAAAAAAGTGTCAGTTTTTCCCCTAAAAAATGGCATCCACAAAAGGTTTGATGTGCTAAAGTTATCATCTTCTCGACTTTCAGACATGCAGAGCTAAAACAAAAAAACTATTTTTCTACCCACAGTTTTAGCATTTTTCAAAGTAGCCCATTTCTCCTGATTTTTGTGCTTTCAAATTTCCAGTTTGTGGTGGAAACCAGTGTGAAGCCCTTGGATGATCATGGAAAGATATAAATTACTAGAAAGTAGACAAAATTCTAAGCTCGGCAAGAGGTCATTTGCGTAGATCCCACAAGATTTTCTCAAAGAAACTAACTGTTAAAATAAAACGAAATATTGAAAATAAGTAGGAAAAAACAGTTCTTTGTGACAACACTTTAATTAGTAAAATCTTGTCACAATGGCCGATTTACAAACAAAACATACCATTAGGTCTGCTAGACCCTGCTGGTTGAGATGATATATAGGGTTTTTAGTTTTTTCAAGAACACAACGTACCCAGAACCAACAACTAAACTGCACCTTGCAATGATTTTTCATCATGCACTGGTTATAGAGACATTCATATGGTAAAATATAAAGGATGTAAAATGGGTATCAATGAAATCTATGTATTTCTGAAATAGTCATGAGATACAGAGTTTAGGAGCAGTGGCCATTCGTACATCTCTGACTTTGTGAGTATCCATGCTAGCATGTGATTCCGAAGGCATTTTTCAAAATGTCTTCTTTCTTATACACTGGTTTACATTTGGAAGGCTAAAAACCAGAGAAATGCAATTGATTCTAATGAATGTGCTACTATTCTGTATTTACACGTCTCCCGATAAATAAGGTACCTCACTTGTGCAGGTGGGCCAAGTGCCTGCAACAAGAAAGGGACCAAAACACAACATGGATAATGCACACCTTTTAACTGAAAAGAGACCTTTAATGTGAGTAGCTGTGGATTTTGGGCCCTAGCTCAGCGGGCAATGACAAAAACCGAACAAACCTGTACATTTTTTTAAACTAGATACCTAGGGGAATCCGGGGTGGAGTGAGTTGTGTGGATCTCACCAGATTTCTTTACCCAGAATACCTTGAAAACCTCAAACTTAAACTAAAAGGCCACATTTTCATCATGTTTCTGGAACGATATCTTCTGGAATCTGTGTAGAGCCACAAATATCCCACCACCTGGCATTTCCCCAAGCCTCCTTATAAAAATGATACCTCACTTGTTTGGGTCGGGTCAGTGCCCACTGAAGGAAAGGCGCCATAACGCATTATGGGCCAATCACATTTTTCCACTGAAACCTGACTATTTTTGCAATGTAACTACCTGTGGATTTTGGGCTTTAGCTTAGCTGGCACCAAGGGAAACCTATCAAACATAGACAATATTGAAAACTCGACACCTACGGGAATCCAGAGTGGGGTGACTTGTGTGGTTCCCACAAGGTTTTCCTACCCAGGCTGATGCCGAGGAACATGGCGGCGGCAGGCTGACGCCAGTCGTAGGAGTCCCGAGGCCGGCAGATAGGCGCAGCAAGCAATGAACACTATACGATGAGGAGTTTCTCCCACATTTTAGGTGAGCAGATATTGGTTATCTCCTACATTACCAACTATCGGATAACCTGCTTTCATTCTTTTTTTCCGTTGGTCGAGGCACTGGAGTGAAGATCTGATCCATCGCGCTCGGGGGCACTAGGACCCAGTAAAGACACGAAACAGATACGGACCCCGATGTTCCTCGTCGACGCTGAGGCAGCAGAGGCAGTGGTGTCGGTGGGGAGAGACGAGAGGCTGTATGAAGCAGCACAGGGGGTGAAGAAGATTTCAGCTCTACAGCAGACCGGAGGAAGCAGGAGGACGCTTTGGTGTAGGGCACGAGCTGCTCTGTTATCAGTTCAATTCCGTGGTCCGGTATGCCGTATCTCCTTTCCTTCCTGCCAAACAGGGATAACCTGGGTAAGGAGCATCCAGAGAGGGAAAGGTGGTGCGTATGACTACATGGATCTGATTTCTGCGGAAATTAACTTAAATACTCCCTGTGGTGTGGCGAGCGAGGTCGAGGGAGTAGAGAAGCTAGGAGGAGTTGAGGTGCATTTGAGGAGGAAAGATTCTAGTGACTCCGATCTTGTACATAGACCTTCATTAAGATCGCCAGTGAGAGGTAGGAATAGATATCAACTGAGGTCTCAGCGGGAGCTTATGTCAAACGGGGTGCTAGATTCCGGCATTAAGGAGGGTCCAACTCCGCTTACTCCACTTAAGAAGAAGAGAAAGCAAGGTGACATTAAGAAAACAAAAGCCCATAGGGGTCCACAACCTCAGAAGAGTACACCATCACTTAAGACCTTCTTCAAAATTATGCAACAGGCGAAGGCTGGAGATGAGGGGGCTTCACCAATACAGGGAAGTAGTAGTATGGGAAGTTCTCCCTTAGAGCTGATAAACCGATATGCGCCTTTAGAGCATATGTTAGTTCTGGAGGGGGACGGCGAAGGAGGAGGGGCGGGCCTGCCTTTGGCAGATAGCTTACCTCTATCCCAATCCCAACCCCCACATCTCTCATTAGGGGCCTCACCTATTCCGCCTGTAGATGGTTTGATGGGTAATTCCGATGGAGGGGAGAGTGTTTTAGGTTCTCTGTTAAAATCCCTGAAGGGTGACCTTATGGCTAAATTTGAGATCTCTGAGAGTAATCAAAAGAGTATACATGACAGATTTGACACTCTTGAGTCCAGGTTGGATGACATTTGTGCTCGTACTTGCTCGTTGGAGCTTAAAACTTCTGCATTGTCAGAGGCGGTTCAAGAAAATACAAAGGTGATTAACACTTTAAAAATGCAGAACCGGTCTCTCATGATGGACATGGAACGGCTAGAGATGCAAGCGCGCAGGAATAATCTCAGAATTTTGAAGATTCCGGAAGGCGAACAGCGCGGGGACATTAAGGATTTTGTTTGTAAACTTTTGAGGGAGGGGGTCCTGAAAGACCGTCCTGATATTGTTTTGGAGAGTGAAATTCAAAGGGTGCATAGGGACCCGTTTAGATTACATTCAGACAGGAAAGCTCCGAGAAAGATTCTGGTGAATTTTCAAACTTATAGCGTGAAAGAATTAATTTTAGGCAGATGCCTATCTAGCACTAGTCTCCTCCACAATGCACATCCATATCAAATTAGATCCGATATTGGGGGGAAAACTGCGCAGAGGCAGTGGGAGTTGAACTCTAGAATGCCAGAACTAAGATCCTTAGGTGTACAAGTCCAGATGAAATTTCCTGCCCTTCTGAAGGTGATGTGGAGGAACAAAATGTATAACTTTAGCCAGCCAGAGGATGTGGACATCTTTCTATCTAAGATAAAGGAAGAAGGAGGCAAGGGGAATTGAAATAAGAGAGTAGAGTGAAATTAAAAAAAAAAAAGAGCTTCTGAAGGAGAGAGGTATGTGGGACAAAGAGGAGGGAAAGAAAAAAAAAAAAAAAAAAAGGAAGGGAAGGGAAGGGAAGAAAAAAGGAAGAGGGGAAAGATACATAGATACACAGATACATAGACATAGACATAAGATAAAATTAAATAAACAAAAATATGGAATATGGGAGTAGGAGATAGACAGATATAATTAAAAGTTTCTGTAGTAAGTATAATTGGCATATGAAGTAATATGTACTGTGGTGATTAACTCTTAATCTGTTTTTTTTGGCATGTTGTTTGCATGCTGTTGCCACTGGGTCTGGGCTCCTGAATAGGCGAATTCCAACGCCAGGTATGAAGGGTGGGTTCCTCACGGGAGGGTGTGGGAAGGGGGGTAGGGGGGTTAGGAAATGTTTAAAATTGTTCTCATATTGCACAAGATTGTTTTTCCATTTTAATCGCTCTAGAGGTCGGGTAAGGTCGGGTAAGATCAGGATTGTATGAGTGGGTCAGTTAATATAAAATTTCTCTCCTGGAACGTCAATGGTTTAGGATGCAGTAGGAAACAGGGGAGGGTCCGTGAGTATTTAAGGGGTACGGAAGCCCATCTTATTTTGCTACAAGAAACTCACCTAGAGGTAAAATTATGTGAACAAGCTTTTCGCACATTATGGTGGGTTCAGGATATATTATGTTCATATCAGACAGGTTGTACCAGAGGTGTCGCCTTAATCATTAGATCGAATAGAGGGATCAAGGTCCAGAAATGGGAAACAGACAATTCAGGAAGATGGCTAGTGGCGGCTCTCTCTATAGCGGGTTTAGCCTTCACATGTGCAGTATACTACGGCCCGAATGAGGATGATTCGGGTCCCATTATAAAATTGAATGCATGCCTCTTACAGTACCCTGCCCCGGTTATTTTAGGGGGAGACTTTAATTTAGTTTTTGATGGGCAGGTTGATCGGACCTCAAGGGCTAAATATTGTGTTCCAATTAAAACTTGGATATCATTGGAGTATATTATGAAGGATTATGCGCTTTTGGATATTTGGAGAGCGAAAAATCCAGTTCAAAGAGAGTACTCTTTCTACAGTAAAAAATACAAGCAGTTTTCTAGAATAGACTTCTTTTTGGTGGATCAATCTTTGCTTTCTAATACTGTCTTGATTGCCTATACTTCGGTAGGCCTTTCTGACCATTCAGTGGTCGAACTTGTTCTTAGTTTAAGTATTATAAACACAGTGACTAGATGGACACCGGATAGATCACATCTCGCGGATGATGAAGTAAAGATCCTAGTAAATATGGGAATAACTGAGTTTTTTTATTTTAATCTTGCTTCCACTACAGTACAAATGGTTTGGGAGTCCTTCAAAGCTTATTTAAGAGGCTTGCTAAGCTCTCAAATGTCATACAGGAGAAAGATGCGTAAGAGAGAAGAAATAGAGGATATCAAGGCTATAAAAAACAAAGAATTGGATTTACAAAGGGCTGTTCTGATAGATAGGGAGAGGATCCCCAAACTTGAGAGAGAACTGCTGGAACTACAAGCGGCGTTTAGCGCGAGGTGTGATAAGATCAACAAAGAGAAATGGGAGGCTAGTAGGTTGAAAAATTTTGAGTATGGAGAAAAGTGTGGAGCCCTTCTAGCCTGGAAAACTAGGGCAGATAGGGTGAGGAATAATATAAAGGCTGTAATACAAAGCGATTCTGGCTTATTAACTTCAGAGGACAAATTGATTAGAGATGAGGCTATGGGGTTTATGTCTACTTTATATCAAGAGGATACTAGAGTTGGATTGGATGAGGTGGATGAATGGCTCAATTCGGTTAATTTGCCTCAACTGACAGAGTCAGAGAAAACATATTTAGCCAGCGAGATCAAAGAGGGTGAAATACTGGAACAAGTAAAGAAAATGAGTAGAGGGAAAGCCGCTGGCCCAGACGGGCTCCCGATAGAAATTTATGCTGATAACCTTGAAATAGTGGTCCCTGTGCTTAAGATACTTTTTAATAGTGTCCTTTTAAAAGGAGAGCCTATCCCTCCATCTTGGTCGGAGGCTACCATAACCTTGTTAGTTAAACCAAACAAAGACCCACAGAAAATGGAGTCGTATAGACCAATTTCCTTATTAAATTCGGATCTAAAAATTTTTTCAGGGATACTGGCCACTAGATTGGCGAGATCCATTAAAACAATTGTACACTCTGACCAGAGAGGCTTTATACCTGGGAGGCAGCTGAATGAACTTACGTTTCAGGTTTTAGGAGCTATTGATTATGCTGAAACGAAAGGACTGCCGCTTGCCATTGTAGCAATAGATGCAGCCAAGGCCTTCGATCGGGTAAATTGGGGGTACCTTTGGGCTTCTTTGAGGATGTTTGGTTTCCCCATATTGTTTATAGAGGCAGTCAAATCCTTATTCTCTGGACCTCGTGCAAAAGTTTTAGTAAATGGTGGGCTATCGGACTGGTTTAATATAACTAGGGGTACAAGGCAGGGTTGCCCCCTGTCCCCATTATTGTTTGATGTCTATATAGAACCTTTTGTTTGTACACTTAGAAGAGATAATACAATTCTTCCTTTTAAAATCGGCGAATTGGATTTGAAAACCGCATTGTATGCAGATGATCTTTTATTGTATACTTCTAACCATGTCGAGGCAATTCCACGGCTTTTTGAACTAGCGGAAGAGTTTGGAAGAGTCTCGGGGTATAAAGTTAACAAGGAAAAAACGGATATAATGGGATGGAATAACTTAATCCCGATAGAAGGGGCTAAACAAAAAATCAGATACTTAGGAATATTTTTAACTCAGAAATTGGCTGATATTTCTAAAACTAGTTGGGTGCAGGTTGTAAAGGAAGTTTGTAAACTATTGTTGAGATGGGGAAATATCCCGCTTAACATCTACGGGAGAGTAAATCTTATAAAAATGATTATCCTCCCTAAAATAACGTTTCTTTTTAATGCTATCCCTTTGTTATTTAACCATAAAGATATTGCCTCTCTTCAAGGAAAGATAAGTTCATTTATATGGGCCACTAAATCGCCCAGGATAGCATGGAAGAAGCTGAGGAGGGGTTTGAAAGTAGGGGGATTGGCTCTACCTGACTTGTTAATTTACTGCCACGCCTTCCACTTTAAGAACTTTAGAATCTTAGCCAATAAATTGGACTCTTCTTCACAAGGGCGCCTCTTTTAGGCTCTATTATATGATCAACCGCATGGTTTCGAATGTTTTCTCCTTAAATTTGGAGATCAAAAATTTTTCAAAAAGGTCCGCCTTAAGATTTTACTAACAGCACTTAAAAATTGGGGATTTATTCGGAAAACTTTTGGGATCCCTTATTTCAATCTATATGCTCCAATCTGGGATTCCCCAGGCACTCCCGAATGCCTCCTGGATCAACTATCTCAGCCTCTTAAATTAGCAGGGGTCAAAGTATGGGGCGACCTGTGTTGTGAGTTTAAGCTTATGGATTGGGAGTCTCTAGCAAATCTAACAAATAGATCCCTGACTAGGTTTAAGTTTTACCAACTGTCTGCGTGGTGGGCTAGACAATCTTGGGGACCGACAGTTGATTTCCCAATCTTTGATGCTATACGTAAGGTGGGAGGCTGGAAACGGGAAGTCTCGTTTTGGTATCAAACACTGGTTGGCTTTGGGGATAGTTTAATATTAGAGGTAGAGAAACTTTGGGGCAATGGTTTAATAGGGAATACGGAGGAGACACAAGAAATTTGGAAAGAATCGTTTCACATGTCTCAGAGAATCATTAAACCCGCTAATCTGAAGAGAAACCATTTGTTTACAGCTTATAGGGTCTATTGGACCCCGGCTAAATTGTCCCGGGTTTCATCTGATAATCACTTTTGTCCAAGATGTAAGTTTCCGTTAGCAGATGACACCCATATGTTTTTGAATTGTCCTAAGATTTCCGGTTACTGGGGGTCTGTCTGCCGTTTTCTAGAAGAGCTTTTAGGTATACCAATTATAAGTTGTCCCCGATTGATTTTTTTTGGTACTCTACCAGGACTCTGTTCAAATATTGTTGCACAACTCGTGTTTTATGTGATTGTTATTGCCAGGAGAGAAATCTGTAGACTATGGAAGTCTGAGATTCCTCCTAAATTTGTTGATTGTATGAGAAATATCATGTGGATTAGTCAGTCAGATATTGCGTGTGATCAAAGAAGTTCGGTGACGCTTTGGTCTCCGCTTCTGGCCTGGTTAAAGAAGACTGATGAGTCCAATGATTAAGCCAGGGGTTTGTGGTCCATCCTTTCTTGGCACCAACGGGATTCCCAGTGGTTGATGGAAATGGATAAGGAGACAGCCCTTCTCTGGGGGAATCCAGTAGCCCTGAGGGTAGGAATCGGAATCGAAATGGTCAGTGTGGAGGGCCTGGATAGTTCCCATCTAGAGCATTTACTATCTGGCGTATGTATGAGGACAAAAAAAAAAAAAAAGGTTTTCCTACCCAGAAGCCTTTGAAAACCTCAAAGTGTGACTAAAAACACACTTTTCATCACATTTCTGTGAGGAAAACGTCTGACATCTGCTGGAAGACCCAAATTTCCACCACCTATCATTCCCCCAAGTTTCATGATACAAAATGTACCTCACTTGTGTGGGTATGGCTAGTGCCATAATGCAGCATGGTCAAATCATATGTTTCCACTAAAAACTGACCCTTTTTTGAAATGTGGCTAGCTGTGGATTTGGGCGCTAGCTCAGCTGGCACCTAGAGAAACCTAGCATACCTGTATATTTTCTAAACTAGAGACCTAGGGAACTCCAGAGTGGGTGATTTGCGGGGCTCCCACCAGGTGTCTCTATCCAGAAACCTTTGCAAACCTCAAAGTTTGACTAAAAATGCACATTTTCCTCACATTTCTGTTAGGCAGACTTCTGGAATATGCAGGAATCCACAATTTTTCTCCCACCTATCATTTCCCCAAGTCTCCTGATAAAAATGGTACATCACTTGTGTGTGTAGGCCTAGTGCCAGTGACAGGAAAGGCCCCAAAATACAATGTGGAGACATCAACATTTCCTGTTAAACATTGATCTAATTTGGCAATTGGAGTAGCAGTGATTTTTTGGCTGCGGATTGATGGTCAGTCAGGGACATCTACCAAACCCAGACATTTCTGAAAACTAAACACCCAGGGGAGTCAAGGGTGGTGTGCCTTGTGCAGATCCCACAAGGTTTTCTTACCCACAAGATCCTGTAAACCTTAAGCTTTGCAGACAATTTCACATTTTCCTTGAATTTCTGTGATGTAAACTTCTGGAGTCTGCAGAAATTCACAAAAGTCCCACCACTTAGGATTCCTCCTCTTGTCCTGATAAAAATGTTACCCCATGTGTGTGGGTGGGTGTAGTGCCCAGGTCAGGCACACACCAAACCATGGTCAATGGGAGTCTCACAGAGCATTCATACCCGGCGATCAACATTACGAAATAAACAAATTTCCTCGAGTTGCTGCAGAACCTCCCCCTTTGTGATACTGTCTGGGAAGAATGCACAGAGGCCAACTACGCCTAGTTATATGACAAAGGCTACATGCCCGCCAGCAACAAGGGGTTAGGAAGAGAAAATGTCAACTTTCTAAAAATTTGGCATTTTCAGAATTGTGTCTTAAAATCTGACCTACTATTAAAGAGGGCTTTTAATTACAATTCCTTAGACACAAACATAACATTTCTACCTGTTCCCAAGCAAAAGTTATGATTACATATTAAATGTAATAAGGAAACTCAATGTTTACTATGGGAGAGGTAGGCCTTGCAGAAGTGAAAAACAAATGAAAATGTGTTTCACTACTAGGACACATAAAACTTAGAAGTACATGCCCGTCTTTGTAAATACAGTGCACCTTGCCCGATGTGATGTGTAGGGCCTATCCTATGGGTGACTTATATGTTTTAAAAAAAGAAGGTTTAAGCCTGGCAAAAAGGTTTTTTTTGCCAGGTCAAAATGGCAGTTTAAAACTGCATAGGCTGCAATGGCAGAACTGGGACACGTTTAAAAGGGTTACTTTAGTGGGTGGCACAATGAAGTTTGGCGATAACTCTGCAGAGAGGGCCAAGTCCAACATTCAACTATTAAATAAATACTTATTTTAATGTTGACGTGCTCTAAAATTTTATTTTATCAGTTCTATGCTAAAAATAAGTATTCTAATTTTTTTTTACATTAAAATATTTTTTTAATTAATGAAGTTTACTTATTTTCTGTGTACCCTCCCATAGGGAGATAGCTGCCACGGTGGCAGACCTCTCCACCTACTTGTGAAATGTTATTAGCAGTAACCTTGCATTTGTAAATTCGCTCTTAGATGTCTCCACCCCCTGAACTACGGAAATGGTGACATGTAGGTCTATGCTTAGGTGTAAAACTATACTCAGAAATGGTGACTAGCGAAGATGTGTGAGATTTACAGCTAAGTGCAGGAATAGATTTGTACTCAGGTAAATCTACAAGTGCAAATTCACGGTAGTAAATAGGGACCTAAATATTGGGGCGTGGCTCGCCAGGTAGTGGTACAAGAGATAGAGATTAAATGCTTAATGCGATTTTATTTAGCAACCACCACATTTGGATTCATCTAATCATGAATATAGAATGAGTGCCAACTTTTCAGATGACAAAGGCAATACTTAGCATGAGGTGTTGCAGGACATAGCATTAAAAATTCAAACCGGATCAAGCAGATATAAAATATGTAATACCCAGCTAAAAGAAATGCCCTAATTGTATATCCTTCTAAAGACAAAACAAAGTAATAATATTGTAACCTGGATAAAATATAAATAACTGACAATTAAGTGTTTAAAAGTGAATTCCTTAAAACAACGTTTTATACTATGCAAACTTTAGCATCCATGGACAGTATAAACAACTATCTACAGAAGAGAGCCTGCAAGAAAGCAATCTAATTAACCAGTGACAGAGGTTATGCCTGTGTTATAAAACTGCACAGGGTCTCAATAACCCTGTTTACCCCAACAGAGAAAAGAAATAGGGCCAAATAGTGTATTTTGGAAGTAACTACTGTATAAATTCTCCACATAAATATGTTATCAAGGGTCACTAATGAAATATTGCAATATTTTCATGGTAACCAGACAAGCATTACTCTTTCCAGTTTTGTTGGCGACCACACTCCCCATAAAAATGTTGAATTTGCCTTTTCATAACACTTTCCCTATAAAACGGCTAAAAAGCAATATTTATCCGTATTACAGCAAGTTGAAAACATCTGGACGGACCTACACTGTTTCAAAATGAGCGGAGTATTTTTCTTCACTTCTAAGTTCCACTTCCTTTTATTTTGCCATCCTGTCCCTTATCAGACGTTCTCAGTCGGATTTTATGATAGAGAGTTTCCAAGAAAGAGGCACATAAAAAAATCAAATTGAAAATAAATCTGACAATCAAATTCTATTGCCAGTTAGATAGAGAAATATTATAGGCTCATAAATAAGTGTTAATTAATGCTTAAATTTAAGATCACATATAGGATCATACAGCAGACAAGCTACACAAATGTTGCATGTTTAAGCTTCAGACGGTAGTAGAGGCAAAAACATAAAAAGTGTTATCAGTACAGATCACTGATGTCCACCGTAGTAGTACTGAATCCATGGTGGATTCTCAGAATAACCACTCGCAACTAAATAACTTCAATTTTGATTAATAATATGTACATTTACCTCAAAAGGATATCATGGAAGTCTGACATAGAGCTGACTCTACCACCTCTACATTGGTCACCCCTGATACAGATGATGAAATAAATTCACATGAATCATGAAATAACGTATATAGCTGTGAGCACCCATGATGCCAAAGAAACACTAGCAATACGTCTCTGCAACTGAGTTATCAACCAAATATAAGTTTGAAATATATTCTGGAAAAGCAGTCATGTTGCCAACAAACATCAGCCTAACACCTTTGGAAAATATGCACACTCTGCTATTGTGTACAAACATTCAATATAGGATACATAGGCTAAGTTCCTTCAAGCAAATGCTAGTCAGTTTCATGAGAAAATCGCAGTTTGTGTCCCATTCTAACTGACATTCATTTGTAATGAATATTTGGTCTACAAACTTCAGCTTGTTATTTTCATCCATTACTGATGTGAACTATTTCAGTGCATGGACAGGATCTGCCTTTCGTGCCTATTAACCATTATCGACAAATACTAAGGACTCCAATCTCTCGGACGGGATTTCCTTCTCCGTTATGTCACAGATAACCACAGTTAAGTCAAGAATGTTCAGAATATGTCAGTGGTGGACACAGTAATGCCACAACCACCATTATGCCTTGGGATGCCATTCTTATATCAAGTACATGCATAATAAGGCATGGATGGATGCCATTATGACAGGCCCCCCTCAGTGTGGCAGGGAATGCCACATGTATATCTAGATTGCCCACAATATATAAACTGAAGAACACCACTTTTCAAGGCCCACAAGTATGAGAGGTGTAAATGCCCCCCCCATAGATGAATGAGGACAAACAGAGGGTTTGTGCAATGATGGACACTCTTCCAGGATTAGTCACTCATGGCTTCACACTCTCACTTATTAAAAGATGTTAACATGCAGAGGTGCATTCAGGCACTGACGCCTACAGAAGCACAGACACAAGCATGCATGCATGCCCACACACATGCACATACTACCACATCTCCAATAAAGTTACTTACTCTGCTGCAGGGCATCTTTAAATTTCTTCTCCTATATAAATCTGCACTAACTCCCCTCAGCCTATGACTGCTTCTGGAGTCCCTTAGGTGCTGAAGCAGTCCTGGAAGGAAGAGCATGACACCCCAACCTCTGTCATGCCCGGTCACCACTCACTCACATAACCGTCAGTGGCAGTTTGCGACTTCCAACAAGCTATGCAGTGTTTGATCAAGAGCACATGCCCTATGTTGTCCATCACTCTTGAGCATACCAGAGCATCATACCTACCTGAGAATCAAGGGTGCACAATATTAGAAAACTGGCAGCCGTGATGCTGCCCTCAGCTCTCTGGCAGAGCTCTGAGGGCTTCCATTCGTCTGCAAGGCCTAAATACTGATTGTGTGCTGGCGTCTTGCGCCACCAGTCACGTGCTGCTCACTTTAGCTTCTATGTGCGACTCACAGGGACTGGAATTAGGAGGTGCCACTCCCTGCAAATCCAGTCCCTTTAAATGGCGTCTTTCACTAATGGTGGGTCTTTGCCTCAACTTCCCAAAGCAGGGGCTGCCACTGACTATCGTAACATACAACAGGATGAATGATGGAAGGCTTGAATTGATTTCAGCCCCTGAGGCTTAGCCAGGTCCATACTCCAATCCATGTATCTCACCCATCATGCCACTCCAGACAAAGCCACACCTCATGCAAATCAGTATTGCCCCTCCTCCTTCTGGGAACTTTAAAATGTAATACAAAAGCCATTCATCGACCACAGGCGATATTAAGGCCATACACAAGATATACATCATGATTTATTATTATCAATTAGTTGGACCCCTACGTTGATGATTTGGGACCACACTGTGATATAAATTATTGTCAATGTACTCAAATTTTCTCTGGAGAGTCCAAAGATATGTTTTGTAAATACACACTCTATCATTTTCACGTTTAATCTTGCAGTGCGATATATATTTGTTCACTAACATTACGTGCGTTACTTAGAAAAGATTCACTATCTTACCCACCCTTAAACATGTTTCCCACTCATCCTGTGGAATTTCACAATCTGATCAATGCATTTCGTATCGAAATATTTCTGGAAATGAAACGTTTCTCCCCAACAGGATTACCCACGCCCATTTATCGTCTTGATGATGCGTACATTCAAATAAAAACTTCGTGAAATATAGAAATACGCGTTTTAGTTGATCACTTTAAGAAGCGAATGTAACAAAAAAGATCATTTTCTGGCACACACCACCACCAATGTTCTACTATGCGGCACAGTTTGCGTTGTTCGCTTGTCAAGCTATTCTCTACGCAGTATCTAGCATTTTCAACCAAAAATAATAATATGAGATGCGTTTCCAGGGATCGCAATGCTGATGGAGAAATAAACGTGCCTGCCCTCGTCACATCCTGTCGCTCTGCTCCCTCAGTAGTTGTGTCCGTCTTCGGCAGAGGCTGTCGCTATCCATCAGTCAGACGGCTGTGGCCTACATAATAATGAGGCGCAGTTTCTGAAAACAACAAGGCTGTGACACTGTAAAAGACTGAAAGGCACCCAGGAGACAGGCGCAGTTGACACCCGCCCTCAGTCACTGAAGCATACCGAAATCTATGATCCTTTCTTCACCCCTCCGTCCCCCCACCGGTCCTAGCATTTTACTGCCCTCCCCTGTCTCTGACTCCAGAATTATAATGCCTCTTTAACAGGCTGCCCTTGACCGTCCAAGGCATTCAATAACATAATAGAGCCATTCTTACAATTTTAGTGAAAATGTATGTAAATATATATTAAAAAAATAGCGCCCTCCACAGTTCTTCAACAGCTCTCCTCAGCTGTGCAGCCAATCAAAAAAGTATTCACAACAAAGCGAAATTTCACGTCCACACTAAAAATGCACGCCATTAGAAACGTGTTGTAGGTCCACACTGTTGATAGAAGGAGCTGGACAGACGACGATAATAATATATCGTGCCTGATAGTCACGTGGTCCAGATGGTCAGGGTTTACATAATGTGACCCAATTCACATAGCCATTAGTGCATGTACCTTGAACTCACAGGTGCAAAGGTCTAATTTATGAGTGTAACCCTACTTCTGAAATTCACAAAACATGAATTTACCATTTAAAGGAATTTACTCCTGGAAAATATTAGGCCACTAGAGGTCAATATTGAGCAAGAGTAAATCTCCCATAAAAGGCAAGTTGGAGGTGTGGGTAACACGTTTCTCCACACCCGTTCCAACCCTGGAAACTGTCAGAGGTGTCCTCTTTTCACGGCTAAAAAATGTTCCCAGATTGGGAACACCTCCAAAACTGCGTGGGTTGGAAAAAGGGGGGGTTATTCACAGTAAATGCTCTCATTAGGTGGAATGTTTGAATAACATCATTAGCCTTCTGCTCAGTGCTCTCCCATATTGCATATGTAGTTGTGCAATGTGTACACTGCACACACTTGAACATACTCCTTATGTGTGCAATTGAGAATTCACCAACAGTTCAAAAAGTACATTAGCAAACCAGAGGCTGACACAGCTTGCAAAGAGAACTCTCTGAAGCTTTTGTGAAATAATAAAAAAAATATGCATCTGCTTTTAAGGGAGTTCGTTTTTGGTGGATGAAGTAAAAAATACAATCTATTCCCAAAAAAGATCCCCCACAAAGACCTATTTTCTGCAGGGGGATGTTCCATCCCATATAAATACAATATAAGGCAGCAGCCCAAATGAGTTTCCCTGCTGTCACTCAGGACTGCAAGAAGAAGCAACAAAACACAATAGGCCAGGCTTGGAAGCTGCATCAACTCTTTTCCTCCCTATGCAGGAAGCCTTACCAAGTAACTTCCTGTGGTGGGGAAAGCGAAGACCTCAAAAACTGTGGGGGGATTGAAGAAATGGGTTCTAAGCAGTTGCTGAGCGATGAATGGCACCAGAAAAGCTTCCACTGAAGCGCAAAGCCCCATTTGGACCATGTCACAGTTTTTTTTTTAAGTTAGCCAGTTTGCTCTAAAGCCAAAAAAATATATACAAAATGTGCATCCGGTAGGTCTAGAACTTCACAACTTCGAACGCCTATTTTAAATCAAGTTTTCACATGTAGAAAATCAAATGCACAAAAAGAATAGAAGTTGGCACATAACAATGCAGTCAACAATATTGCACAAAGGACCATTGTTTAATTGCTATCGTTTGTCTTTCTCTGCCTCAAATACAGTTGTCTCATTAACCCTTGAAGGCTAACAATTTCTTACTGTTTCATCCTATGACTCTTCACGAGGCAAGGATGAAATTACTGCCTTTACATAGTAAAATCAATCACAACATTTTCGTCATTGAATGTGTGTATGTGTGCTATACTTAGTTTCATCGTTTGACTTCAGCATGTGTGTGTGTGCATGTGAATGTGCCCGCGTTTCACATTTCGTTTCCTTGTTCTTCCTGAAGTCATCGAGCAGGAGAGACTATACACCAATATGGCTAACCTAGCCCTTGTGGTATTATTTGTGAGTTCTCACTTCCTCATGTAGTTGACTTGCTGCGTTGCCCTTCAGCAATGAGTCCTGCAGACCTCAACATGAGAAAGCTAGCTGTGCACTCCCAGTAGAATGCTAGGACCCGTGTAATGAGCTCCTCTCTGGACATTCTATATTCCTGGCCTTTGAAGTGTTCTATGTGGCACTATATACTATGATCAGAGAAACACAAAGGCATTGGCTTGATTAGTGCGATGGGCATGCAAGAATGTGCTCACACCCTCCTTTTATTGACCCTGAAACATGATTTGTGACTTTGGCGATGGTTTGGTCTATGCATGTGTGAGTGACAGCCCTCTAGAGAGCAGAGTGGGTGACTGGCATCAGGAACACTACATTTCTTCCAGAAACATATAAGAGCAAATATGGTTAAACAAGGGAGAGAAAGAATGGTGCTTGTGTAAGTGGCATTAGCTGTGAGCTTTCACTTCCATAGAGGAATTTGAGGGATGGGGGGACTTTTTGACTGAGTTTTAAAGTGTTTCTCTGCACTAGACTTAATCCGGTATCCTTTGAGTGGAGCAATGACAAGTCAATCATTCCACTGAGGAATTTTGTTGAATGTGCCACCACAGGATAGCATATGAGTTATGTTGAGGCTGTGTGTACGGTTCTGCTGGACCACTCTAAGATCACCAATGATCTACTACCACGTCACTTAGAGTTGTTGGTTCATGACCAAGGCATGCTAAAGAATGCATTAGGATACCAGGGGTGAGCAAAGTTGAATAATATTGGTCTGCCTATTGCTTCTTTGGTATTGATGGTCTACCTGACTCCAGTCAGTTGAAAATCGCTGATCATGAAGTATCAGTGTTGCACTAGAGTAACTAGCAGAGTTGATTTGACTAGTTAATTAACACTTACAGTATAGTTAAATAACACTTACTGTAAGGATGTCTGGATCTACTCCTAAGTTGATAGTGACAGGACCATTTCATTGTGATTCACCACAGGTGGAAAGTCATAGGTGAGTTGTACTGCTGTAACTTGTCTGATGTTTGTAATGTGAATCATTGTAAAGTTCAACTACAATGACTTTAACTGTCTTGGCTGTCAACGGCTTTTCCATCAATCTGCTCCTCTTCCCATTGTCTCTTCCTCTCCTGCCACCTCCATTTTGCCAGATATGGCCCCTCCTGACACATACTTCCCAAAGCACATTCACCCACCCCCCCTTAGTCAGCAGGCCAACTGCGCTGCACTTCACCCCCATTGTTTACTACGCTTCCCGTGGAGCTTTCCACCCTCCATCCTATCTCCACACCCTCTCAAAAGCTAGCAACCCCCAGTCTTCACCCCCCTACACAGCCATCCGCAGGCATAACACACTCCCTAACCTATCTCCCATCCACACCAGACCCTAGTCTAGTGGATATTATGAGCGTCCTGCACCAAATTCAAGCAGAGCTGCTTGCGTTCAAGATGATTCTGTCTAAACACTCATTGCACCTCACCCCATCAACGACTTATAAATCACACGAGTGCCCGGACCTCTCTTATACCGCCTCTAATATACACCCACCCAGCTGGAAAACAGTTCCGTCTCACAACACACTAACACGCCCAAGGCGCAGCACCAACCCGTTTTCGGAGAGCGATCTTCTCTCCCTTCTGCACTCCTATGAAACCTCCCTCCCCAACTCCCTCTCGCCCTCTCAGATGATCATCCCGACTGTCCCCTCCAAACCCTGCAGACGCGCTACACGCAACAACAGAGGAGTTTCTGATAACAAACTATCGAAGAATCCCTATCACTCAGGACCCATTCCCCTCCCTCATTTCACCCCTTCTGAAATGCACGCTGCTAAACTGTAGATCAGCCTCCAGACATGCAGCCGACATAGCTGACCTCATCATCTCTCAGGAGCTGGATATCTTATTTCTAACTGAAACCTGGTTAACAGAATCATCCACCCCTCTCCTTGACATCCTTGTTCCACCTGACTATGACATCATTAGATTAGACAGAACGGACAAAATAGGGGGTGGCATAGCCTGTATACATCGCAGCAGCTTCACCATAAATAGAGCCTTATCGCCGACATTCACATCTTGCAAATACTTGTGTTTGGACATTAGTTGCAATGGCAAACCAGTATGTTCATCCCACATCATCTATCATCCCCCAGGAGACAACCTCCTCTTCATCGAACACCTCATGGACTTGATCGCTTCTAACATGGGTCAGCAGAATACCCAAATATTCCTGGGCGACTTCAATCTCCATTGGAACGACATCAATGACTCAGCGGTCAAAAGTTTCAAAAACTTCTTGGATGATCTTACCCTCATCCAATCCTGCAACAGCCCTACACACAATAAAGGCTCAACCATTGATCTTATAATCGCTAAATCTGACATCATCCAGGTGGATTCGATCCAACCCTGTGACTGGTCGGACCATCATATTATTGCCTTCTATATCAAGGGAACCACCAAACACATTCCAGCGCAATCCACAAAACCAAAGATCTGGAAAAGAGACCTGAAAAAACTCAATCCAAACTCACTACCCTCTTCCAGCTACAATCTGCTCCAGCCTCCTGCAGTCACCTCTGATGTGCATGCTCTCACCAACCACTATCTCAATGCTATGACCACGATAATTAATGAGGTAGCCCCTCTGCAACTTAAGAGAGCTCCCATTAAAGATTCCAAGCCTTGGTATAACTCACTTCTTAATGAGGACAGACGGGCTCTCAGATCCTTTGAACGCAACTGGAGATCAGTCCCCTCAGCTATCCACCTTAAACTTCTAAGGAAAAAGAGAAATGCTTACTACAAAAAGATTAAACACACTAAAGCTGATTTCTTCAGCCATCAACTAAACCAAGCAAAAAACCGCCCCAAAAAACTTTTCGAATTAATCAAAAATCAATCCAAGGATGCACCCCGACGGCTACAAGACCTAGCTCACCTTCAACCTAACTGTGAAGAATTCTCTACTTTCTTTAATCTGAAGACCGACAACATCTCGAAGGATCTCCTCAATAACCAACTACCACACGCTGCTCCTAATACAGAAATCTCCACCTCCTTTCCAACCACGTCTGGCCAACCCCACCCTAAGCCTGGCCCTAAAAACGAGGCAGCATGGTCCTCCTTTGATTTGTACACTGAACACGACCTAGGCATAATCCTAAATTCGCTGAAACCGGCCAATCACCTCATTGACCCCCTCCCTGCCAATGCAGTCAAAGACCTTGCCCCTTGGCTTCTTCCACTTTGGACCAAAATCATTAACAGCTCTCTTCATCAAGGTTGCATCCCGGACTCCCTCAAAGTAGGTCAAGTCTCACCTATTCTTAAGAAACCCACGGCTGACCCTACGGATCTTAACAACTATCGACCCATATCCAACATTCCCACCCTCGCCAAACTGCTGGAAAAATGTGTTCACCGACAACTAACCAATCACATAGATCACTTTGAACTCCTAAATATACACCAATCAGGTTTCAGAGCAGGTCACAGCACTGAATCAGCCATGACACACATTATTGATGATGCGCTATAAATCCTTGACCAGAACGATGCGTGCCTACTCATCCTGCTAGACCTTTCCTCAGCCTTTGACACGGTCAAACACCAGAAACTAATCGATCTTCTGGAGCACAGAATGGGTATGTCTGGCACAGTGTTAAATTGGTTTACCTCCTTCCTCCATAACCGTACACAAAAATTCAAGGTCAACAACACGCTCTCCAATTCCTCTCCTGTAACACTTGGGGTTCCGCAAGGGTCCGCACTCTCGCTGACCTTATTCAACTTGTTCATGGAACCTCTCACTGAAATTCTGCACGCGTCTAACGTACAATTCCATATGTACGCGGACGACACACAACTCTATCTCAAAATCAACTCCCTAGAAGACATTAATTTGCTTAACTCCACTCTCAGGACCACCCAGTCCTGGCTTTCAGATAATCATTTTAAACTGAACGCGCTAAAAACAGAATTCCTCCTCATAGCACCACCGGTCAAAGTCCCCTTAATGCACGACCTGATCAAACAGCTTACCGCCTTCAACGTTCAACCAACCATCGTGGATTCAGCAAAATCCTTGGGAATTACCCTCGACAGCAACCTTATGATGCAGAAACACATCAGCAACGCTACAAAAGGAGCTAACTTCCAGATAAATACATTGAGGAAGCTGAAACCCTTCCTGCCCTTCGAGGACTTCAAATCGGCAGTACAAGCTCTAGTTATCCCTCATGTCGAGTACGGAATTGCCTCCCAAAAGTTGCTACAGCCCCACTTCGAGCAACTATCAACGCGGCAGCTAGACTCATCACTGGCTCGAAAAGAAGGGCTCACATTTCCCCTGACCTTAAAGCCCTGAACTGGCTACCATTTGAAGCTAGAATCCATCTAAAAATTGCGTGCATGACTCATAAAGCCCTACATCACAACACCCCCAGCTATCTCGCGCAGAAACTGACTATCTCTGGTGGTCTTAGGTCCTCTAGAAATGCTGGAAAACGTCTACTGAAACCACAAAGGTTCATCAAGAAGAAAACCTATAAACGATCCTTCTCAGGGATGGCGCCCAAAACATGGAACTCTCTTCCCCCTGAAACCAGACTGAATGACTCTTCCGCATCGTTCAAAAAAGAAGTTAAAGCTTTGCTCATGGCAAAACTTACATGATCAATTGCCATCCTTGCCCTGAGTTCTCTAGAGCCTGTTTAAAATGCTCTACTCGTTTAATCCTCCTAAGATTTCTTGCTCCAAATGTTGTTTTTATATGACTGTTACCTGCACACTATTGTTTGTTCCAACTTATTGTTTTGTTGTTATGTAAAGCGCTCTGATATCCGCAAGGATCTTGTTCGCGCTATATAAGACTTTCAAAATAAATAAATAAATAAATAAATTGTGTCTTCCACTACATATGTTAAGCTTTCGTCTGACCATAAGTGCATAATGACACTTATGACTTATGCCCATGATGTAATATCAAGTCAAAAGGGAAAGTTCTGCCTGTGATTATATACATGTCTGCATGGCACTGCGTGGTGATAATACTAGACACGCTAAACAGACTTACATATTGTACATAAACAACATGTAGAGCCTAATATAGGGTGCAAAAATTAGGGCAAAACTGCAGACATTGTGTTTCCTCAATTTGTCCCCGTAAAGTCACATTATCAGTATGCGCTAATACTCTGTTCAAGGCTGTGTGATGTCAATTCAGTTAACCCAATAATTTTATTGAAATTATATCAATCATGCTATCTTGGAGATTTCTAACGGAGGATTGTGAAAACGTGCTTAGGTCAAGCACAGGGATTCATCAATTAAGTTCATTTTAGGCAAATAAATTCAAGTGTATTCCAGATACAGTCTGAGTTTATTTTATCATGCATTGGTAAAGATTTAAAAATTTTTATCCCTGGGTTTAACTCAGGTATTTTGCTAAAATGGCACAACCAAAACTGCAGCCAATTGTGTTGAATGAACCATGCTCTTGATATGATATCTGTAAATTTTCCTTTACATGAAAGCAATTGTTGAATGACAATAGTATGTATTCTATATATGTAGCAGTTTTGGAACCTGTAGCATGATCTTGCAGTCAACAGTGAATTAACAAATGACAAACTAGTATCACCATACTGCTGTGTATTCATGAAAAGGCCATAGTTATCCATGATGTTTACTATGGAAGAGTGAAGGGATTAGCTATGCCCAAACAATCAGGGGCAGTCAGAAATCTTTTGCTTTACTTCAGTGAATCGAAGTTTCCCAAACGCAGATAACCCTCCTGGCCAGTCTGCACACTGGCTGTGTAGGTTCAGGCTGTCCTATGTGGAGGATAACCTGTGTCAGAAAATCCAGAGCAAAGCCACTGCAACTGCTCCCTGCAGTGGCAAGAGTTGTTGGTGAAAGAACTGGACATGGCCGTGGTGAGGGTAGAAGGGCCTTGGATGATGACAGCAGAGGGTGATGGTAGGGGCAGGAAGGATGAGTGTGGAGGATGGAGTGATAGTCTGAGTACAGTAACCCAGAAAAGGGGACTGCTGCTGAGTGGCAGGAACTGGGGACAGCTGCCCAGCGAACCCAGGGCAGCTGCACCCTTTTGCAACAAGGAGAATGATTTTCCACTGCTGCAAAAGATCACTGAAACTGTCCCTGTTTATAACTAGGGTTATTTTAAAAAAGTGCAAATTTGCAAGTCTTATGACTTACCACAATTGGACACACACAGTTTTTACATATTTAAGCAATCAATCAATCAATCAATCAGAAGACTTATAGAGTGCTACTTGTCAACCGTGATGGTAGCCAGGCACTGGCAGCTTATCTGAATAGCCAGGTCTTTTGGGACTTTGGGAACCCTGGAAGAGATGGGGAGGTCCTTAGCTGAAAAGGGTAGCTCACTCCAGGTCTTTGCTGCACGGTAGGCGAAGGAGCGAACTCTGCATCTGCTATGTTGGATGCGGGGGTGAGGGTTAGAGAAAGGGACATGGAGTGAAGGTGTCTAGTGGGATGATGGAAGTTCAGACGGTGGTTCAAGTAGTAGCAGTTGTGTAGGGCCTGGTATGCATGGGTCTGGAGCTTGAACTGTCATTGTTTCTGTACAGGGAACCAGTGGGGTTCCCTGAGGTAGGGGGTGATGTGGGCTTGTCTAGTGAGATTCAGGACATAGGTAAATGTGGCATTCTGTGTGGTCTGTAGTTGTAGGAGGAGGTGAACTGCAATCCCTGCATAGAGAGTGATGCCATAGTCCAGTTGGAGATGAGGGCCTGGGCGATTGTCCGTCTTTGGGGTAGCCTTTGAATGTCTTACAAAGCATGTGGAGGGTGAAAAAGCAGGAGGAGGAGACAGCGCTGACCTGAGTCATCATGGTTAGCTTGTTGTCCAGAATGATTCCTAGGTTCCAAGCATGGTTAGTGGGTAGGAGTAGGTCTGAGTTCTGAGGACCATCAGGATGCATCCCAAAGGGAGCTTTTATTTTCGAAAATCAGTACCTCTGTTTTGCCATGTTGAGCTTCAGGCCGTTGTCTTTTATCCAGTTGGTGACATCTGTCATACACTTGTGGAAGTTGGTCTTGGTGGTGCGTTCGGAGAGGGATTGGATGAGTTGTGTGTCGTCGACATAGGATATGATGTTGAGTCCCCTGGGTTTTGGCGATGATGGCCAGAGGTGTCATATAAGTGTTTAATGGGGTGAGGCTGAGCAAGCGTACCTGGGGAACGCCACAGAGATTTCCTTTGGTTCGGAGGAGAAGGGGGGAGGCAGACCTCTTGCATTCTTCCGGTGAGGAAAGAGGCGACCCATCTGAGAGCGACTCCTTGGACGCCTATGTTGTTCAGTCTTCTGATGAGTGTGTGGTGGGAGACCCTATCGAAGGCTGCCGAGAAGTCTAGAAGGATCAGAGCTGCAGTTTTACCTTAGTTGAGTAAGGCTTGGATGTCTTCTGTAGCTGCAATGAGGGCTGTTTCGACTAAGAATGATTACAATCAAGCCATTTCAAGAGTTTGAATTTGAAAGGCAATAGCTGGCTACTCAGAGATGAATCATTGTTTCTATTGATCTCAGAATCAGGTGATATGTTTGCTGATCAATTACCTATGAACTATCCTTTTGGTGCCGGACTGCAAAGTTAAAAGGCTTAGGGGCATATTATCAAAAAACGGCGTTAAAATTATCGCCGCTTTAGCGGCAGAAAACTGCCGCTAAAGCGGCGATAATGGGCTTGATAACATGCCCTTGAGAATTCCCATAGAAGCCCATGTTCTGGTGTAAACATGGGCTTCTATGGGAATTCTCGAGGGCATATTATCAAGCTCATTATCGCCGCTTTAGCGGCAGTTTTCTGCCGCTAAAGCAGCGATCATTTTAACGCCGTGCTTGATAATATGCCCCCAATTTAGGGGATTTTGATTGAAACAGCACCTTTCTTCTTTCTTCAGCTTTAGAAAGAAGTGTGATGAAAAAAATCTCTCCCGTAACACAAGGGAAGAACAATCTTTAAATCCTTAATGGCAAGGAATGTACACTGAGGACCTAGTAGTGTCTTTCTCGCAAGAAGGGACAGCTAAAAAATGACTCACATTTCATTAAATATTTCAATTTATTTAGATGGACATGCAGGAGCCCACTCCCATAAAGTGTTTATTCCTGAGATGACAGTAACCCCCCTTTAAAAATAGTGTCCGCCCCAACGCTGCTTCAATTTAGGAAACAGTTGAAGACCCATTTCTTTAAAGCGCACTACATAAAAATGCATTAAAAGTTCACAAACCAGCTACCCCGCCTATCACTTGATGTGATGCTTGTTTTTTACCCTGAGCAATGCTTTGCTGGTTTTTGGCTAGGTGTGTGCTATCAATATGCAACCTGCATACATACATGTTAAGCATGTGAAGGCAATGCCTTTTTTAAGAGTGATGGTCATACTTTTTGCCCTTGAAAACCTTCATGACTGTTGTTCTCGGTGGACCTCCAGTTACCTGTACATAATTAGAAAGACAAACTAGAGGTTCTATTGCCTAATTCCCCCCCAGATACCATTTGCTAGCAGGTTCAGCTCTCAGCAAGGTGGGCAAACCTTCCATCCTGCTGCAATTTATAAAGTGTCTTTCCTGAGGCGAGTAATGATAACTCCTGTTTCAGGTGTCTATATTCAAATCCATATGTAGTGTCTGCTCTGCAACAAGTCTTTTTTAACTTTTCTTTTTTTCTTCAAATTGTCTCCAAATCGTCTTCACAGTGGTAAACTACTAGCAACACAAGGCTGAAAAAGCACCTTTTATGGAAACGAAGAAGCAATTCCTCTTCTGAACTGCTAATCCAGAAAAAAACTGGCATATCTTGGCTAGCTCATAATTGCCCTGAAGAGGCAGGCATTACAAAGACCACCCACCACTTACTCACCACATCATTTTAGAATCACATACGGGTTGAGCGCAGCGGGACCACATCTTTGTTTCCCCTGACTCATTTTTAGCGCGACTTGCGCCTATATCCCCGTGCCATTTTTTAACCTGACCTTGAGGACCCACGAATAAAATTATAGGGTACCAATGGGCCATTTTATTTCACCACTCTTCACCTAACCCCCACACCCACATGCACAACTGCGGCGACTCCTATAAAAGATCTCCAACAGAGTGCCCTTGACGAGGGCCCTTGAGGGACTGCAGCGCCACCCCCACGAGGAGCATTGCCCAATGATGATGCTTTGCACCCGCAAGGGTGTGTGAGGGCACAACGATTACCCGCACAGGAGTCTTATCATCCTATTCTATAAACATTTTAGAACTTACCTTTCAGAGACACCCACTACTAGATGCAGCACCGATCAGGACAGCTAGAGTGTAAACTCACCTTTGCCTTTAGGAACTGATACCCCACCAGTGTTCGTGCTGTACCTTTGGAGCATCGGTACAGGACCTCCCCAATAATTGCTCCTTGTCCCCCTCTTACATTGTGATTATATTACAATGGTTGCCACATCTGCTAGTAACAATCGTTTTCTCTCTATTCATTTATCTGCTTTAATCGAAGAGCTAACCTTGTCTGTCATTCTTTGCTCAAATTCAAAATCTTACAATGGAATGGCTTCCCACTTCACAAGAACCTCTTGCCTTAAAATGATGCGATATATAAAAAGTTGAACACTTTAGCCATTCTTTCAATTAACTTCATATTTATAAACAAGAATCTCAAGAATCTGTAATTTATTTCAGAATCATTCAATGACTGAATCCAAATCACTTCTCGGAGTTGCACATTCCTGAAACACAACAGATGCTCAAATAAGCTGAGCTGCCACATCCACATCGCAAACAATATGCGGCCATAGAGGTATGCCTATGATTGGCACAGCTTTCCACAATTGTTGTCGTTCTCTGAGTCCCTGGCATACTACCTGCACATCTCCTCATTTTGTCAATTTCTAATGTATGCCGGTTTCCCCTATACTCAATCACTGTAGATATTCCACAAGTATCTGATTAAGGACAATGTGCATTTGTATATGTTACCTCTTTTATTCTCTCAAGAAAAACATTCTTGCTTGCAAATAAACAGCTGCATATATGCCTCATGAAAAAAGCATTGGCAAAACTAATAGGTCTGCATTGTGTGTCATATTTTTGGCTTTGTCAAAGGCTATGTTTCATGTATTTGCAAAGCTTATTGTTGAGGCAGCTGCCAGGCTCAAGCTAGTAAAAAAAAATGGGTTAAAAGCAAAAATATTTTTGGATCTCAAAAAGCATGCATTGCTATAATAGTCCCTGGTGCTGAAGGGAACTAAGGGGCATATTATCAAGAAACGGCGTTAAAATTATCGCCGCTTTAGCAGCAGAAAACTGTCGCTAAAGCGGCGATAATGGGCTTGATAATATGCCCTTGAGAATTCCCATAGAAGCCCATGTTCTGGTGTGAACATGGGCTTCTATCGGAATTCTCTGCGCCGTGCTTGATAATATGCCCCTAATTTCTGTGTGGATATGCTCCTTGTGAAACGGCAGAATGCCGTCGCTCGTAGAGGAGATAGCCAATGGCTGAAGTGGCCTGACCCACCGCCCCAGGTTGCATGAGTTAGTGGGTGGAAGAAAAATGCGCATATTATTTCCAAAAATCCATCCGCGTTGGATTTTATCGTGATAAATATCACACAGTTACCAGGCCACTCGTAGTGTTCAACTGTGAGGCACGGGTTCCTACTTTCAAATCAAATGGTATGTAGTGTGTGTGGCCTTTACCAGATCTGGCAGCTTGGTCATTCAACACCCATGTTTCAGTTTGCTGTTCCACAAGCCTTCCTCTACCCAGTTTACATTTTAATTTTTTTAATCAAAAACAAAAACATCCATCCCTATCAACCATCTCCATGAATAACAGGGACAATTTAAGCACAACGTGCACTGATTGAGGCGCCCACCTTTTAAAAACATTTTCAATTTTCTTTGTGCTAATGCTCACAGCAACTGAATAGATGCAGCGGAAAAGGAAAATTGATCATAAATACAGGGTACTTGTACCAACTCATAAAAAAAGACAAAAAAGCAAACCCCCAACTCAAAACAAGTCAGGCAATGTTTATACAAAAGGAAACATATTGTTCGTATCAGCTGATTAAAATAATAGGAAAACAGGAAACATATCATGTATATCAGCTAATCAAAATAAAAACCCACACAAGAACTAAATGCATCATATTTTCTCTGTTGTTCATGTGAGCTTTGCGCCAGACTCAAAAAAGAATGTTAATGAAAAACAGAAAACAATATTTGTATCAGCCTACATGGATCAAAATACTGTATGACCAGCAGAAAACAATACACTCTTCAAAACCCAAGGTCCCAGCAGCTGCAAGTCATGACTAATCACTAGCACAGACAAAACAGATTTCCAGATCTGCTCAAAATGTCAAGGACATTTATTTTATAGTTTAATTATGGTAGGGAGTCTGACAGTAAGAAGCAATGATCTCGTTCAGGGTCATCACAACTGATGTACTTTAAATAACCAGTTTCCATTCATTGGTATAATTACAGTGGCATCAAGGCATAAGCAGAGATGGTACAGGGAAGACTGCTTCTTCTTGCTTGAACATGAACTGCATGCAGGAATGGGTTTTGGAACTTGTTATGACAATATCTGCAGACGGGATACTGGCCTTGGCGGAGAATGCCGTCTACCAAACTCTAAATAAGGATCTATGTCTTATGGTGGACAATGCACTTCATCAGTTTCCAATTATCAAATGAATTTTGGAAAATATAAGGGCATCAGTTATACAAACTGGGCTAACTCATATCCAGAATATGTAGGTCAAGTATGATTCTCAAGAGGTTTGTTTAATGGGAAAATAGTTTGTTTCCAAGTGAGGATTTTGTTCCTACACTGTAAATGTAGATCAGGCTACCAGTAGCTCTCCAGCTACCTGTAAGTAGCTCTCCAGTGTGCAGTCCAGCCTACTAAATTAGTTGCTTTTTATTTATTTAACCAATATATGTCTACAAACATTATAAAGTTTGTATTTGAAAGAAATAATAAACGGATGCTTGAAGAAAAATGGTTGACCTTTCAAAATGTATTTACAGCTAAGTGATAAATTATGCAACTTTGGTTCAACCTATTACTAATGTTTAAACTTTTTTTTACATTACTGCTGGCAACCATTCTTAATGCACTAAGGTGGTCTCTGCTGGTGTTCTTGCTGGTGGTCACTATTGGAATATTGTGTGGTGTGGTCACTACTACAACGCTCAATATTAGTAGCTTAGGGTGATTTTAATTGAACATGAGTCGCTCTTATTGCAGAAATGGTTGGAGACCCCTGATGTATATATTTGTAGCTGAGACTGTAACTAGGATCACTTTCTCAGGGACCTGGCACAGCAGAGCAAACACGTATTTTCCCTGATAGCAAAGAGCCAAGTTCTTAGCATGCAGGAATGGAATGCAAGTGGTTGGGAAGGTACCCAGGACCCGACTCTCACTGAATCTTGTTGTGGTGTTTGCCACCTAAGGGGTGGAAAAGAAACACACTGATAGGTAAGTTTAAAGGTTATTAAATATTAGCTGTCCTTTGCTGTATATTTTATACATGTGTGTAAGTACACTTGCCGTAGTTCCTTGTCGCGGCTCTAAATAGTGATCCCTTGCATGTTTCTGATTGTGCAGCTCACTCACAGAAGCTTTGTGCTCCACAGGTTCTCAGTTATGCCCCTCTGCAATAACATTCTGTGAATTCCCTTTGCTTATCATGTTCCCTCAGTTTGTCGTTCTGGGTATGGACCTCTGTTGTGGGCTAGGGACTTCCAACCAGCCAATTTACATTGAATGTTTTTTTTAAAAAAAATGAAATTCTGTTGAAAAAAAAACATGCTGCCGGACCCCAGACTAACATTAGGAGTTGAAACATTTTAATAAATGTCAAAATTTAAATAGTTATTTGAATTTATGCTCTCCTATCTAATTAGATGTGAACAAATTTGTGAGACTATGGAGTTAGCATAATCATCCACTCTGTGTTTTCAATATATTATTGAGGACTAGTTTGCTATTGTGGAAGCAAAAGGAGTGCTTTAGCATATTTTAATAGAATGAAATCTATAAACACTTCTAAATTGTATGTTCATGGCTTCATTGTGGACTTCTGCTGTTTTCATCTCAAGCCTTAGGGATATCATGAAGCAAAGGCAAGCAATATGGCGATGGAGCTGTGGAGATGTGGTTGCTGCAAGTGAAATGTTAATTGTTTTTCATCACCTAGCGTACTCAGACTTGCCGCACTAGTAATCTTCTAGGCTTCCATGCTCTTTAAAATATTTTGTTAGAGGCATGCTGTGTTTTGTTGTGTTATTCCTTGTTATACCAGATGGTGTTCAGAATGCCTTTCAAGGAGACTGGCTGACTAAGGTCAATTATGTATGGAGTTTCAGAGCAGGAGAACATTCATTCAGAAAGAGTATCACCTATGTCAGTTTACATTTTATCTTCGTAATACCATAGATCACTCTCTCAGAGGTAAAAGTAACTCACACCATGGAAAGGGGGAAGCAAGAACTTTTTTATGCAAATGGCTACTTAAATTCCCCTTTAAAAATTCCATCCTTGGGAAGAACAGAATTTTAAAAGGAGACTTTCCCACCTACAATCGCTGTTGAAACCTGAGCGATAAATTCATGATCAAAGGACTTGTTCCAGTACAATGGAAGACTACTTAAAATTCTCTTGCTGGGACTAAAGAGTTTGTGCCTACTGTAAGTTTTATTTACTTGTATTGATGATTAAAGAAAAGGCTTGGTGAAGAGTTGGGTCATATGTAGGTTCTGATTTTGTGTAGGTCATTTGATTTTTGGAGAACGTACATGCATGAAATCTCAAGGGCTGTAATAAGAATTCCTTTCTTAAATGAGACAGATGACATGATGTAAGGATATCAAGTAAATTGGCATGATCTCCAAATTGCTTACATTAGTAATCTGGGACAGTTGCATGCTGACATGTGGTTCCTTCTTCACAAATGTGGCGGAGTATCCTGTCTGCCAAACACTCAATCAGCACGCTCAATTAGAAGGCGGGTAAACCATCATCTTTCAAACAGCTGTGCCCTCATTGGCTCTGCTTTTGGAAAGCTTACTACGAAGGCTCACCAGAGTTGAGGCTACCAGAGTAAAAACACAAAACCACCTACAGTATTTAGAGCAGATTATCTGCTGTCCTTTTCTTTGCCCATCACTACCAAGGATAATGTGGCAGTCACAAACAGGAAAAATAATAATGACCCTGCGCACTGGGAGAAAATTACTGGGGTGTCAGGGGCATTATTTAGTCATTGTTTAGTTGTTTTTCAGAAACAAACTCCTAATTTGGGAGTTTGTTTATGTAAAGCAAACAGGTTTAGCATGCAGCCACCTAAAATACAGGGGCCTAGCACCAAACCAAACTTTCATTGCCTTCAGAAGAGCCGCTGTACCAAGAGCTCCTCTGAATGTATAGAGCTCACCGCAGGGATGGCCGTGATCTCATAATTTGGTGGGTGGGGTGGTGGTGAAGGTTCTGGACTACAAACAAAAAAAGTCCAATCCTGAAGTAATTTAGTTATGAAGTAATTTAGTTATCTGGAGAACTGGAATGTCTCTGTGAAGTTAACAGAGGATAGACAACCCCAACAACTTCATTAAAGAGGTCTATGGTCAAGTTGACCAGTCCTGAAGATTCATGAAATTAACTAATCTTGGAATATTGATCTTGACGTAAAATTTTCTTCCGAGGGACACTTTGTCTTTTTACTTAGGAACATCTCCATAATTGATTGTTTAAGAAGACTGCAGGCACCTACGTACATCCATCCAGCAAAAGTGTGATCTGTTCAGATTGTCTGAGCCATGTCCCCCTCAGAGCACTACATAGTCCACAAAGCTGTTCAGAGTGTCACAGCAAAGCAGGTTTAACCTCCTGGAGACCTTACTTGATACAGCCTTCAACACTGTACTGATGGAGTGTTTCAAACTCTATAAAAGTTTGAAAGTCGGAGGGCAAATGCTACGCATTAGGAAGTAGCAGGCAAATAATTAGTGACCTGGGGGCTAGAAGCACTTGAAAAAGTGCCGGTGGCAACTTAGAAGATCTGGAACACTAGACCACTGACCTGAGTTTAGACTTGCACTTACTCACTCATATCCTGGTTTTTGGGGCATTTCTGGGTCAAGAATGGTAGAGACCTTTTTAAGACTTCTTCTAGGCTCTAGCCTTTGCCTGACAATGATTTGCATGGTTTTATTGGCTTTCTGATTGTTGAATCAGTTCACAACCTTTTTGGCGCATCTCACTGTTGTTACTTTCCTCCCTCCCATCTCCCTCATTTTCTTTGTTATTCTTTCCCTTTCGTGTCCTTTTGTAGAGCTGACTTTTGTTTTATTAATCTGCAAAGTTTTATCAGTGTGTTTGCAGCAGTGTCCAGGGGCCTTCTACTAGAATCCTTGCTAAATCCCAACTCTTCACAGCATCATACACTATTGGAACCAGTAGGCACTGTTACATTTTTTATTTGTTATTGATTAAATGGCTGGCATTGTTTATTGACGATTAGCCTTCTGTGTTCCAGACAGTTCAGATTTACCAACCCTTTTAAATATCTAGAGACAGTGTGGGGGTGTCACCTGAAACAGATATGATACGAGGAATTGTGGTCTCCAGTCTAGGAATTCTCAATCACTCCTTTCCCTGTTTCTTCACAGATTCCACTGTTTAGTGGTGGGTTCCATTCTGTTGATCGGCACAGGCATTCAGTTACAGCAGGAGCTTTAAGTGGATCGGCAATGCCGAAACCTAACAGACAGACAAAATCACCAAATTGGGGTGCTTGCACTCACTAACAAGCCAGCTTTACTTTGCCCCTGAACCAGTTATGAGCTTTTTCAAACAGAATTCTAACATTCAGCTAGATCTCTTGTTTGATATATCTATCAATCTGTGGAGCAATGGTTGAATACAAGCTCCAGGTTGGCCCTGCTTACAGTTTTCTTGCTGCATTTTGCATAAATGCGAATATAAAATCTTTTCCTGGGACAATAACACTGCTTCATTCTAATGCTGTTGAGGTTCTGGTCAGATATCTGCAGAGCACAGTCAGTCAATGAATTGCCTGGACAGAGACTTGCAGTTAAACATTGCTTGTAATAGTAGGATGGACATATCTGCACATTCTGCTCTGTACATTGGCACTTTTTTAAATTAAATCACAGCAACATACAGGGATCCTTCGACAATGTTGTTCCTTTAGCCATCTCTTTTAAAAAAGCAAGGGTGTATTCAGTTCCTTGTTGGGTAAATTGTATCTTCTCATACGTCTACGGTAAAAACCAGTGCCCTTTTTGAAAGTGACATACAGTAAGAATTAATTAACTAGCTGGAGCTTTTATGGACTATTTGACTGGTGATTGTAACTGTAGGTATTTGTTATTCAGAATATGTAGTTATCCAAGTGAAACCTGGTTCAGCAGATTCTCAAGGCTATGGTTGTGCAGTGGAAGAGTTTGGATATCCCTGGCTCAAGACAAATAAACAAGTTCCCTCTACATAACACTCTTTGTATCCTACAAAGCTATATGAGTTGAACTTATCAACATGCTGAACTGTTCGCTTAGTAGGATTGCCCTACTTCTGCACATGGTCTTGAGCGCACCTCTATACGTATGTTTTGGAATGTTGCTGGGAATGTCATAAAGGAATTTCAGCACATTGATGAACCACTCATCTACCCGCTACAGGAGCCATCTTGTCTCAACCCTTATTCATGCACATTGAATGATCAGATCTGCTTTAGTTCAATTTCATTATCCTGGTCAAGTCCAGCTGGAAGTCCACAGCTCTCTTATCCTTGTTTATATAAATGGTGGCTATTGGTGTGCTTTTAAGATATTAAGGTGTAGGAACCAATCAGGACTTGCAAGTATTTCACCATCACTGTCCCACTGTTGAGATATTCCATGAGCAAAGGGAGGGATATCGAGCATACCCAGTCTAAAAACAAATCACCCTCAGCGGAAGTGGCCTGTTGGTATCAAGACACTAGCCACAGTTTGCCTTTTTCAGTTGTTACTCACGCGGGATGCCGATGAAGGATGGCATATTCTTTTTTTTATTATTTCTTTTTATTGAGCAGAATCTTATACAAATAGAATACATATGAAAACATTGGAAGGCATACAAAATAAATAAATAAATAATCATCGACTTTGTTCAGCATGATTAACACAATTTGGGACTGAACACTGTTCGAAAGAGGCCAAACTTACTAAACATCAGTATTTTACACATATAAATAATAAAGTGCGTTCGTGCCAGCTCCGATTTCTACAGGAGATGAAAAGAGTGACATATCCCTAAGGGGCCTGAGATCCTCTTTCTCACCCCCTTTTTTATTTTTACTACAAGACTGTATAGCAGCAAACAAAAGTGCAAACGTACCTAAAATATAGAAGCTACAATAACCATCCCATGCCTAGCTTTTGACATTCAGGATATAGCAGTCATAGGAATTAATCACAGATATAATATGCAATATATAATAAAGAATAGTGACCTGTAAAAGTGCAACCATCCTTTGATAAATTACATACTTAACTACCATCATGACTATAAGGATATGATAATACAATACATATACAACAAAAAATTCCCACATAGCATAACGTTAATGACTACCCTACTATAATGGCATTTTCTATTGCATCCATAAATTACCATGAGGCAGTGAATCTTTTAATGCCCCCCACCCTTTTCACATATGCCTCTTCAAACTTTTTTTTTGGTTCATTTTATTGAGCCACTCTTGATATGTGGATCGTCTAGATGACTTCCAATTCTGAAGGATCAAGGAACGCGCTATTAAAGAGGATATTATGTAACCCTGGGTGTAGTGGACGTAGTGGGGCTACGCGGAGCATCACGTAGTGGGGCCAAATCTACGCACACACAGACACTCCGCGTAGCCCCACCACGCGCCGCCCGCCTCCCTTCCGCCCTCTTTTAAATCACTGAAAATGTTTAAAAGTAAGGAAAATTACTTACCTGAGCTACGGCGTCCCGGGGCTCCCTCTTCCTGCTTCATCGCCAAATTCTTCCTCACAAATGCGCAGGCGCGGGCGCCCGCGCATGCGTATTGGTTTGCCCATACTTTCATTAAAAGCTTATAATCCACATTCAGCAGACTGAATTTTCGATATAAGTTCACATTTCTTTGATTTTCACCATTTTTTGAAAAAAATGAATAACTGTTGATTACTCAAAAGTCACCAGAACCTCCCCCCTGCCTTTATAAAATTGAAAAGCACAATCAAGAAGGGTGTAAGCTCAGTAGCAAATGATTTACAAATCTCTGTTGGAAGACTGTCATTGCCACAGACCTTCCCACATGAGATGTTTGCAAGAGCCTGCTGAAACTCTACCACTGATATATCTGCAGCCATTTTCTCTGCCAGAGAATTTGTCAACTGTGGAAGCCTGACAGACTGGCAATACCAAGCTATACGTTCATTAGAGACCAAGTATTTACTTTACTACAGATTTTTATAGTGTTTTAAGAAAACTTTTGATACCATGTCTCCATTCCTGACCACTACCCCAGATCGTAGCTCCCGCAACTCAGTAACTAGTACTACCTCCTGTTTAACACACGTTGACCAGGTCAGAAATTTACCCACCATCTGCTGTTGGAACACCCTCGAGCTATTGATCTCCTCTTAGAAAAAAACCCACTCAATTTGTGTTTAGCTTTGACCAGCTGCGTGTCTTTTTGTACTTGTGGCCCCTGGGAGCAATTTCTCTTCTGCAGAGCAACGTGAACTGTGGATTGGAGCTCAGCTATATGTTTCATACAATTTTTAGCTTCTAAAGCCATAAATGCAACCATCGACCCCCGGTTAGTTACTTTAAAAGCTCCACAGATTAAAAACAATGAAGCTGTACCTTTATTCAACTGAAAGAAATCAGCAATAAATGTTTTCATACTTTATACCCATTCTTGATTGGCAAGGAGGCTACGATCCATCTGCCACCTGGACCACTCCCTTCTCCTTATCTCCAGCTCAATTTCAGTGCTAGCCAAAGAGTGGTCTGAAAATAAATTTGCCCATATAACTGAATCTACATATTTCAGGGAGCGTGAAATCAGAAAATAGTCTATACGGGAAGCAGACTGAAAATGGTGTGAAAAGCAGGTATATTGTGAGATTAGCAAATGGTCTATACACCATGGATCAGTGATTTGGTAATTCTGCTTCATTGCATCTCAAACACCTTTTTAGTATCCAGCTTCAAATTGCTTTTTAGCTTTTTTTGATGTATTCCAGACTAAATCTTGAATAAAGTTGAAATTCCCCCTACTATAATTGGGTCTGCAGCTCCCATAGCCATAATATTGTTCTGGTTTATTGTGTTTAAATCATTCGCTACCGGGTGTAATAATTTACCAAATTCAGAGGGTTACCATTTCTGCTGATGGTAAGCCAGATCCATCTGCCATTAGAGTCCCCACGGACTTGAGTAAACAACCAATCCCACCCTTATCCAGCTGAATCGCTACACCTCTTACCGGCAACCTGCTGAAGCAAAATATGTTCCAGAATAATGTTTAGGGATAAAAATCTTTAGGGAGTTGTTTTTCAGGGGGGGTCTCCTGAAGAAATAGGACTTGTGGGGGAAAAGAAGTAAGCCATTTAATCATACCCCATATCTCTACTTATTAGACATTCTGTTGACATTACACAGTATAATTCCTGCTTTAAGACCCATTACCTTGGTAGCAAACTCTGAATTGACCCCTCTCTCAATAACAATATACAAATAACACATAAATTCCTCTGATTCTGCTCTTTTTTGCTAGTCATGCACCCCACTGCCCAAACCCCCCTCCTACACCCCTCCCACCCCATGACACCCCCAAACCTTGAACCCAAAAAGGAGGGGATGGCCCTTAGTACCCTTCTCGCAGCAGTCATCAGGCTCCCTGGGTGCCATGGTGGTGCACCTCTGGTGGACACCCAACCCACACTCCCCCATAGTCAATGCAGTGGTATACCAGTCAATTCCACTTCCACTTATATACATTCAAAACTCAGCCAGAAACTGCACCTCTAAATCAATTTACAATGCACACACAATCCACCCTTGCCCCTCAGCTAAAATCATCTACCCACTGTAAGACCTGCTGGCCATCGCAACCCTTCGAAACACCCACCAGGCGTAAATTAGACCTCTTGAGAGGGACCTACCGAATCCGGGTCTCCTTCTTTGAAGGCTACTGACAATAAAATCCTCTGAACTCAATGGACTAGTTACGAGTCTTTGCCCATGGCTCGACTGTAAACTACAATCAGCTCTTGCTGCTGCTGCTGCTGCTTTTACTTTGGCTGACCGTGAAATAGCTCTAAGGGCAAGTGTTGAAGTGACATCGAAGTTCCTCATTAAATTGGTGACTTTTGAGTGTTTCCCCATGCTGAATCCTTCTTTACCTTTTGTTGTATATGTTCTTTTCCCTTCTTTGTTTCTTTTTTAAATTATTTATCTTTTATTTTTATACACACAGTCTCAAATGTCAGTCCTTGTTTTCCTGGTTCTCCTGGCTACTGGCTCAACAATTTCGCTGCTCCTTTAGCCATGCAACGTGATGCCGAGACCCCTCCCAGCGACCCACTACCAGGAACCATGCTCGGCACTACCCCTGGTGGTGTTTTCCGATAGATTTCCATGCAGGAGCCTTTTTAGATTGTTTATTTCAGGCTGGGACCACAATACAATGTTGGGAGGGACCCTTTCCAGCGACCTGCTGCCAGGAAAAATGCACAGCACTTACCACCTGGTGCGAAACCTGGTCGCTCCCCCGTGGCTTTCTTCATGAGTGTCGGCCCCCTTACTGGTGGCGGCTCAGGGGGGTTGAAACCTTGGAGCTGCAGTGCTCTGGACTTGCTAGTGAAGCATATTGAGGCACTGGCTGGCAGCCGACTGATGCTCCTTGTGGGTGTCAGCCCAATTCTACGCCGGCAGGTATCGGCCTGGCACGCCTCGCTGTCTCTGCATCTCCGCGATGCAACCCAGAAGCAGAAGCAAAGGCTTCATGACATACATGAGGGAGGAGGAGGTCAGCGTCCTAGCAGCAGAGCATGAGGGATCCGCCCATTGAGATAGCATATTCTTGATGTATTGTTTTTACACACAACGGTCTGCAATGTTTGTATGTTACGCTGAATATTGTGACAAATTTTGTTTCTCTGCTTAATGTCCTGAAGAAAAACTTTTCTGCAAGATGTTGGATCATGTCTTTATTATCCTCCCACAATTAAATCATTCAACACTACCTTGTGCAAATACAGCTGTAAGGTGTATTCCCTACCTACCATGTTCAATGGACAAAGGCAACACTCTGATAATTTCTTTCTTTATCTTTTTTGCAACTGCATGACTTTTTCTGAGTTTGGTTTTCAGTAGAAGTGTGCAACATTTTTTTTACGCCTGGCGAATTTGTGAAATTCTGAAAATGGATAAAATCTTACAGGTGCAGACGTTTCTGCAGTTTTTCAATGTGGTACTACCTCCTACAGAAAATGCCTGAGCAGACTGTTTGAGCAGAAAACGTCTTACGGGGTATTTTCTGCTTGAGCCACTCCTTTGCTGGTAACTTTTGACATAAGGTATGCACTGTTCGGTTTTCATGCAATATAAACAACATTAATTTGACAAACTTTTTACGTAATTTCAGTTAATTTGCAGAGCATGTTACAAAGAAATTTCATATTTCGCACCGTTTTATTCTAATTCTCACCTGAGGCATATTTCGTGTTTGCTTTCTGTTTTCAAAGGTTTGTTTTTTCCCCAGATACGTGTATATTGTTCTGTGCACTTCTTTCTTTTTCCACTTAAGCTTTAATCACAAACTGAACAAGAAATGAAAATTGAAACCCTGAACAGCGTCCTCCAATGAGCATAGTATGGAAAGTAAGACACATTTTAATACTTTCCCATTAGGAACACTGGGGCATATTAACAAGCCAGGCGATAAAATTATCGCCTCTTTAGCGGCATAAAACTGCCGCTAAAACGGCGATAATGGGCTTGATAATATGCTCTATGGAATTCCAATTGAAACTCATGTTAGATGTGAAGGACATCTAACATGGGCTTCAATTGGAATTCCATAGAGCATATTATCAAGCCCATTATCGCCGTTTTAGCGGCAGTTTTATGCCGCTAAAGAGGCGATAATTTTATCGCCTGTCTTCATAATATGCCCCACTGTTCCGAGAGAAATATGAAGTACCTTTTTTTTCTCGATTATTCGAAAGTTCGGATTCATTTTGTAACGCTTTAAAGACCACTGAAGTACTATTTTAAAGTATATATATATAGTGTATATATATATATATATATATATATATATATATATATATATCACACAAAGAAGTCTCTCGTTACCGGGGCCACAAACCCTTCAGGGCGGCTTCTGTCGATAGGCACGGAGCAGCCCATACATTTCCACACGAAAAAAGAGCCATCAGAAGCCCATTGCTGGCGAAAGAAGCATTTATTGAAACATCCTTGCACACAGAATTCTCCCCAGCACCTAACGTTTCGGCCTCATCCGGCCTTGCTCACAGGCGGGAGAAAGATTGTCAACTGCTGATTGCGCACCTGTGTGCTTTTCACATCATTTTTGTCTCACGTGACTGAAGTGGAAAATACAAGTCCCAAGGTGCACCAATTTCTTAATGTTGAAACTACTAAATAGGAAGTCCAAATAAATTCACTGTGGAATCTTGAGTACCTGTTTAGTGGTGCCGCTTGCAGTCTGGAAATACTTGTCAGCCAGGTAAGTTGATATTATTTGCATACTGCCCAGAGTTTTCATGACGCTGCAATTGGATGCACTCTCGCCGACACGATCGTGAATGGTGGTCCACCATTCCGAATCCCTTCCAACACGCTTTCCTTTTCGCCATATTGGTCGTTCCTATGTAGGTCGGAAGCGTGAGTGGGTCATGCCCCTCAATGAAAATCACACAAAGAAGTCTCTCGTTACCGGGGCCACTAACCCTTCAGGGCGGCTTCTGTCGATGGGCACGGAGCAGCCCATCCATTTCCACACGAAAAAAGAGCCATCAGAAGCCCATTGCTGGCGAAAGAAGCATTTATTGAAACATCCTTGCACACAGAATTCTCCCCAGCACCTAACGTTTCGGCCTCATCCGGCGTTGCTCACAGGTGGGAGAAAGATTGTCAACTGCTGATTGCGCACCTGTGTGCTTTTCACATCATTTTTGTCTCACGTGACTGAAGTGGAAAATACAAGTCCCAAGGTGCACCACTTTCTTAATGTTGAAACTACTAAATAGGAAGTCCAAATAAATTCACTGTGGAATCTTGAGTACCTGTTTAATGGTGCCGCTTGCAGTCTGGAAATACTTGTCAGCCAGGTAAGTTGATATTATTTGCATATTGCCCAGAGTTTTCATGACGCTGCAATTGGATGCACTCTCGCCGACACGATCGTGAATGGTGGTCCACCATTCCGAATCCCTTCCAACACGCTTTCCTTTTCGCCATATTGGTCGTTCCTATGTAGGTCGGAAACGTGAGTGGGTCATGCCCCTCAATGAAAATCACACAAAGAAGTCTCTCGTTACCGGGGCCACTAACCCTTCAGGGCGGCTTCTGTCGATGGGCACGGAGCAGCCCATCCATTTCCACACGAAAAAAGAGCCATCAGAAGCCCATTGCTGGCGAAAGAAGCATTTATTGAAACATCCTTGCACACAGAATTCTCCCCTGCACCTAACGTTTCGGCCTAATCCGGCCTTGCTCACAGGCGGGAGAAAGATTGTCAACTGCTGATTGCGCACCTGTGTGCTTTTCACATCATTTTTGTCTCACGTGACTGAAGTGGAAAATACAAGTCCCAAGGTGCACCACTTTCTTAATGTTGAAACTACTAAATAGGAAGTCCAAATAAATTCACTGTGGAATCTTGAGTACCTGTTTAGTGGTGCCGCTTGCAGTCTGGAAATACTTGTCAGCCAGGTAAGTTGATATTATTTGCATATTGCCCAGAGTTTTCATGACGCTGCAATTGGATGCACTCTCGCCGACACGATCGTGAATGGTGGTCCACCATTCCGAATCCCTTCCAACACGCTTTCCTTTTCGCCATATTGGTCGTTCCTATGTAGGTCGGAAGCTTGAGTGGGTCATGCCCCTCAATGAAAATCACACAAAGAAGTCTCTCGTTACCGGGACCACTAACCCTTCAGGGCGGCTTCTGTTGATGGGCACGGAGCAGCCCATCCATTTCCACACGAAAAAAGAGCCATCAGAAGCCCATTGCTGGCGAAAGAAGCATTTATTGAAACATCCTTGCACACAGAATTCTCCCCAGCACCTAACGTTTCGGCCTCATCCGGCCTTGCTCACAGGCGGGAGAAAGATTGTCAACTGCTGATATATATATATAGTTACAGAAACCTAAAGTGTGGCTGATTTTGTGGTACAGTGCATGATATTGATGGGGATGTTGGCATTTGGACACCCCTTGGCAGCAGACGGTGCAGTTAAAAAGGCTTATATTACACAGATTTAACAATTCAAAGAAGAGAATGTTAAAAAGAAGCAGTTGAGGGGAACTGGTTTGCATTTTTACAATTAAATGGTGCAGCGTGGCACTGCAAGCAATTTAGCTGCGCCACGCTGCATCATTTAAAAAACGCAGGAATGCGCTGTATTTAGAAGAATACAGTGCACCACTGTGTTTTCTCTTGCGACAGCGCTTAAAAGGCTGCCTGTGCTGCAAGGGATACCTTCCTGCACAAAAGCAGTGATTAATGCTGTTTTGCTCCTTCTATGTGTGCTGCAGGATGGAGAAAAAAACGTGTAAAATAAAAGTATTTCTCCTCGTTGCACCACTCCAATGTCTTCTTTTCAAAGGCGTATGTTTATGGCGCTGCCTAAGATTTACAGAGCCTTGTAAATCTAGGGCAGTGTCAAAAAACACTTGGTGTTGAGTGGAAATGCCCACAGCAACACCCATTGCACGCCCCTTTGCTGCAGAAAATTGCAGCGAGGAGGGCCATATTTATAAGCCGGCATGAAGCCACGCAAAGTGGCTTAGCGCCGCCCTGTAAATATGGTGCAGGGCATTGCGCCACTGGAGTGTCAGAAAAAAGTGATGCTCCTGTGGCGCAATGCCCTTGCAAATATGCCTCAGAGTATCTAGGTAAAGTAGGAAAGCCAGGATTGTAGCGTATGCCTTTTGTTTACATGTTCGTCCTCTGTATGAGTCTCTGTTTCCTTAGCAAGGTGACTAATCAGTTTTGTGACAGTGACTCGCATCCAATAATTGACTTTTAGTGCTATTGATAAATTGATTGATTGCTTGGGTGTTTTGCTACCCGCCACGAACTGATAGATCTGCACTACAGTAAGCCTTCTCATTAGCACAGTAATAGGCAGCTGTATATTAATGTCTTAAAACTCTTCCTCGACGACCATATGTCAACGAATACCATATGGCTAAGAGCCTATGCAATGTTTCATGAAGCTGCTCGCATATGTAGGAGCTAGCTTGGAAGGAAAGGGTAGTGTGCCATTTAGAATTTACCAAGGATTAATATAGGGTGGCAGAGCCAATGTCTTCCTGTTCAGTTGTATTAAAGCAACAGAAAAAATATAATTGCAACATCGGGCAAGTTTTAAAATAGTCTATCCGTGAAAAGATGTGACATAAAAAACGGGCACCATCAGAACAAGTAGCAAGTCAGAGCATTTCCCATCTTTAAGTTTGCTGCTCACTGCTGCTCAAATGTTTCTTCAGCTCACATGTGATTGTTGCATTTTGGGTGTTTATAAGGCCAGGGAAAGAGAAGATTCTGTTCCACCTACTGCAACACTATGTTGTTCTAAAGATTCATTTGTAAATTGTGTCAACTCCAAGCTACTGATGAATCGTGAGTTTGGGTGGAAAGATCACATGGCCACAAGGTATGATCCTAACCTCTCACTCTACTTCCGGGGCAGCTGTTTTCACTCATGCTGGCCTACACTGAAATTCATGTTGTTCTACACACTTCCGGTCCACTCGCCCGTTACAGGAAGTGTTCAGTATCTTGAGAGGGGTGAAGAGTGTAAGGTCATGGTATCATCTTAACGACATGACGGCAACTTATAATCATTTAATTTTGGGAACGTCCAAAAGTCCTAGACTTTCTGGTAAAATGTTCTAGAAAGAATAAAACCGTGATTAGGAATGTCTTCATCAAAATGGCTACATGGTAAGCCTCTGTAGATAGATAAGCGGTTAAAAGATTTCAGAGACTTGTCAGAGGCTGAGACGACCAATACATGAAACAGAACGGATGAAACGTTAGAGAGAATATGTCAGGGTGGTGAATGCCAGTAAATGCCTTGCAAATACATGTATTGCAAGTGCCTCCTTTGAATTTAAAGCAGGCGTAAAATGGGCGCTGCTTCATCTGATACAAAGAGTTGCACAAGACAGGTTAACAACGAGAACGGAAAATAATGCGTATGTGAACACAGCATTGTATTGGTTGAGTTCTTGCTATTTTTTCTGTCCATTTGTTATTATATATATAAAAAATGTGTTGTTTTTCAGATCCATTTCTTAATACTCATCTGCTTTGTAAAATCATATTCTGATACATCATTTTTGCTATTACAAACTTCCTTTTAGCACTCCTTTCCAGATGTGAAAACATCTTGTGATATTAATGCACAGGTTGATGTAGTGTTTTTGACACAAGTGATGTCATTGGCTGAACGAGCACAGTGTGCATGCTTCGGGGGAAGCACTGTCAGAGCAGATGTGCACTTTGAAGTGTATAGTTTAAGCCAGTTATGGTTGTGCCAACTACGAGTCCTTCCTCTGTTACTCTAGCTCTACATTATATGGTGATTGTCAAATCTAACCTGTTATCCCCATCTTCCTGGAAATTCCGATACTGGGAAGGGGGGGGGGGGGACTCCAGATTATGGGATTTTTGGGACTAAGGCACAGGAATCTGTATTTTTGCACGTATTCCTCTCTCGCCCTCTATCTTTCTTACCCACCGTCTCATTCTTTGAGTCTCTCTTTCTCACTCTCTCTCTCATATGTATGTATGTTTACGTATTTGTATGTTGTGAATATAGCTAAGAATTATTCAACGCTGCACCTATTACTATTATTTAGGGGGTTTCTGAAGCACTATTAAGCACCCTATTTAGTGCCCTCAGAGTGCTAGGCATGTAATTATAGAGTTGCTTACACTATACCCGGGGCGTCAAGCAGTAGTCTTCCTACCCATTCTCACTAGCTCTGCTTCTTTCTAGTAAATATTGCAAATCATCTTTTCTCGTTGTCCCTATCTAGATCTCTCCCTCTTCTCTTCCCCTCCACGTTATATTTCTCTTTTTCACTCACTTGTTGTTTTCCTCAACCTTCTGTCCATCTCAACGCCCTTCTAGTAAAATTACAAGTTTCTATAAATACAACCAGAGAAAGTAGACTGTTTTTAACCCCTTCGCTGCTGCGGACATTCCGCTGCAGCGCTGGGGGGGGCAGGGGGGCAGCGCGGTGGGCCTGTGCTCATGACGGAGCCGCTCCGTCATGAGCCACGGTTGAGCTGTGCTCATGACGGAACAGTTCCGTCATGACTCCGCCCATTTGCGTTGTCCCCCCGCACAGGCGGGGAAACAGCGCCGCGTAGGCGGAGCGGCCGCCAACGGTCGTGTCATGACGGAACCGTTCCGTCATGAGCACACGGCAAACGTGGCTCATGACGGAAACTTCTTTTGTAATGCAGGAAGTGAGGGGGGCCTCTTATGAGTAGCGGCATGTCGTTCCATGCTTTAGGAGTGATGTATTCGAAGTGTGGAATGTGTCCAAGTAGGAGTCCGGATGAACAGAGGTGTCTGGAAGGTTTGTGAAAGCAGATGCGATTGTTGGGGTATGCAGGGCCAGTGTTATGTAGTGAGTTGAACAGTACGGTTGATGAGTTTGAAATGCGCTTGCTTGTGTTTGGGGAGCCAGTGGAGCTCCTTCAGGTGTTATGAGATGTGAGTGCAGAGTGGCAGGTTGAGAGTGATTCTGACCTCCGAGTTCAGAATGGTCTGAAGCCTTGTGGTGAGTTTTCTGTTGATCCCAGTATAGAGAGTGTTCCCATAATCAAGTGTGCTGGTGACAAGGGAGTTTGTCTATGTTTTCTGGCTGTTGATTGGAAGCCATTCAAAAATCTTTCCTAGCATCTTCAGGGTATGGAAGTATGAGGTAGCGATGATGCTGACTTGGGTGGTCATGACGAGTTTGCTGTCAATGACGATCTCTAGATTCCTGGCATGGGTGGTTGGGGTGGGTCTAGAGTGGCGTAGAGTGTAATAGCATACAGTGTAGTGGTTACAGTGGAGTGGTGTAGAAGGAAGCGGGGTATACTGGAGGGACACATAGTGGATTAGTGTAGGGTGGAGTGGCGTATACTGGAGTGACATATAGCGAAGTGACGTAAAGTGTAATAGTATGGAGTTGAGTAGCATAGAATGGAGTGGTGTACAGTGGAGTGTGGTAATTGAAACAGATGTAGCATGAAAGTGTTAATGGATGTAGATGTAATGTGGCAGGAAAATAGATTCTCTGGTGTAAACGGTAATTTGTGGTAGTAGTGTGAATAGTGTAAGTAGTGTTACAGTTATAATGCTTGCAATACTTAGTTATCTATTGTGCAACCAACTACCAAAGTAATTTCATGGTATACCGGGGTACATGCACACGATAAGGCAGTAAGGGACTGGCTAAGGCCTGTGTTTACCATATGTATAGGGCTGCCATGTCATTTTCAGCACATTTTGTTTGCGTTCTGTGTTTCGCTGTATTGTGGGTTAGGGTCTTAAATCAAGGTAAGTGGTAGGTTTTATTGTTGTTCCCTACCTATTGCCACTTTATTAAAGTGTTAATAGGTGTATTTATAATCTTCTAGATATTTTTACAGGAGTTTAGGGAGAACTGAGCATTTAAAAACAAAATGTTATAAGCAGTGCGGCAATTTGTAGGTAGTACCGCCCTACTCCATAGACTTTTTAGTGAAGATTTGAAAGTGTTAAAAATTGAAAATACTGTGTAGTGCCCTATATTTGTAAAATATAGAGTGCTATAGATTATTTGTAATTTTTTACCATATTTATTTCTTTTTTAATTTATTTTTGGTACCTCTGTACTCCTCAAACAGTCTTGGGGTTCTCTGTACATTAAAAATATATATGTATAGGAATGTATCTATTTTTCCCTACCCTATCACCACTTTAACAAAATAATAATAGACAGGGCAAAAATATCACAGCTAATACGTACATGCATCTAAGGAGGAAACACAGAACACAGGCAAAGCACATATAAAAAACATGGCTGCCTTTAACTTTTGCTAAGGCAGTTATAGGCAAATCACATAATGACTTGTCATCATTATGTGCTGCGGTACTGCTGCGAACTGCCATGAAATACTGTGACATTTCACAAAAATACTGTGATAACAGATATCACTAAGGTAAAATGCCTCATAACTTAACAAATACTTACCCTACCTACCTGTAGTTCCCAAAAGGATCATGTGCGCACTATAATGTCTAATTCTCCAAAATTTCAGATACATCTGTTTAGCAATTGTTGTGCAACGTCCAATACAAAAGTCTAAGGAAAATCCATTGGTGGAAAAAGACGTTTTGGGATCCCCCTTTTATCTTTGCCCCCCCCTTGACAAATCTCTTTGACCAATCTCCTCAGAACTTTCCATCCTTTGCCAATGTAGAAAAAGCAATAAGTCTGGAAAGTTTTGTGGAGATCCATCAAAATGGGGCAAAGTTGTGAACGATCAAAATTCTTAGGAATTCCCATGCCTGTGAATCATAACTGTTGCCACTCTGTAATATGTGTATGTGTATGTTTGTAGAAAGATATCCAGCATTCATGACTGGCATTTCTGTAATCCACTTCCACTTCTCCAGACAATGGTTGTTTCAAATGGAAATGATCAAATGCTCAGTGGCATAGTGAAACTTGAGTGCCCCCACCTGTAAAGTACATGGAGGGGCCCTACATGCTCCGGACCGAGTCAGAACCCAGTCAGGAGCTCTCAAGCCAGGGGCACTCAGCCTGTGCACAGTGCCAGAAAGGCCCCCTGGAGTTCAGGGGCCCTCACGCACTGCAGGGGCTGTGGAGGCTAAAGTTACACCATTGCATGTGCTATCCCAGGACAGATGGTGGAGGGCCTTAAGTTAATTTAATGATGCAGGAAATGCCTCTGCTGGAGGCATCTTGAGTTTGACAGATGCTGGACTACTTGCTGGCCTTTGGTGTGTACTGCAGGTGTTCTTGGGTGTAACTTTTATTTGAAAAACATCTTCTCATATTTTACCAGACCTTCCGTCTTCCATTATTGAAGATGTTACAGATCCTCAAAGGCAATTTTGGGTGCACCCATGTTGATGCTTACTTTCTGCATCAATGGTAGACTTAAGATAGCACATCAATTTCAATAGAACCATTCAAACCTGTTCTTGAGCATCACTCCTAGCAGGTCCTCACATATTTTCTACTTGTTGAAAAAGGTTGCTCAACAGAATGAACATAATGAAAACAGTGTCTGAGCTGTGGTTAGGAGGCAGCACAGGTGGCTTTCTAAACAAACACTGATAAGGACATATTAGCAAGCTTCTCTATAGATAGCCAACCCTTTGGAGTATCTCTGGCATAAAAGAGGACGACTAGATATTCATTTTCAATGATACTATACAGTCTGGGAACAATCAAGGTTCCTTTGCTCAAGTCACTATTTGGATCTCTTTGCTACTGCCTACAATCTACTCAGCCTTAGAATGAAATCCATATCAATTAAATTTAAATCCCAGTTTGGAGGCTGTATATATTAGAAGTAGGCACATCTATCAGTTGGATGACTATGTCCTGATAAGACCCTATGAATAGTTTATGGTTGAAACGTAGACAACCCCCCCTCGTTAAGGAGCTAAGGGATTGATAATTCATTTGGGCCCCCTTTCTCTTCAGACTTTGTTTTGACAATTAGTTTACAACTGGGATTTTTACAGTGTTTTGTATGCGATATGTTGTAATTCTCATCACTGTATGAGTACTGTGTCATCTGCACTTTTTTCACTTTTATCACCATGTATAATTTATATTGTACTGCACATGGGTTGTAGTAATACGATTGTGACGGAAATCCAGCTTTGTTTTCATTTGTACAATTTAGTTGGAAAAGACCTGCATTTTAAATTTGTTTTTGGATCCCTGTTAAGTTCAGATGAGGTCTCCTTACACGAATGAGTCCCATGTTACTATTTGTCTGCAATATATACTTTGTCTCCCTGTCACGTGGGCATATAGATGTGTCTTTGTCAAACATTTACAGTTTAGAGGTTGGGCACATGTTCCATGATATAGCATTAAACAATGTTTTGCCCACCATTACTCCAGTAACATCAGGATTAGAGACAATCTTTTGCACAAGAAGCTCCGATGTTAGAGGAAATAAAGATGCAGACAGGGGTGGCCATGTTTAGTGCCCTAAAGAGATATGTGAGAAGGGCTACTATATAGTGACTGTAAGCTTGGTTGAAGCAAAGGGTGGACGTAGTTTGCCAGATATAATAATATTGGGTCTTACTCCCTTTTTCTTCAGTACACCACGTAAGAAAGACCATTCAAACTTATCAAATGTTTTCTCCAGGTTCTCTACTTCCTACTTTTTCTCACCACTTCTCCACATCTAGTAAGGAATGGAGAATGTGATAATGTGTGCAGAAGGTGATATCATTCAGATTTAGTGCCAACTGGACATTATCCATAGCAGTCTATTCTTAATAATCTCCGGCCATGTATTTTCTAGCCGGGCGGTCAAGATGTTTATAAAATGTTTAACATCATATATTTAAAGGGCTATTGACCTCTGTGGTCAGCAGAGGTCAAGGGCTTTGCAAGAATTAAGTACAGATTTTGTAAATTGTCAATGATTAAATACCTTTGCCAGTGTTTCCATCAATAGGTTAATGCCTTACAGAATGAAACCGTGAAACCACCAGGGCTTCGGGCTTTGGTATTATGGAGTTTCTTGATAGCTTCTATAAGCCCTTTTGCAGTAATAAGTTTCTCTAGCCACCCTGTGGGTTTAGGGTCCAAGGCCGGAAAGGACAGATATTGCTTTTGTTTCAACATAGGTGTATTGTTGTATTGTTGGGCTTGTATGAATTAGAGAAGGAATCAAAGAAAACATTTTTTCTTTCTTCAAGGAGGAGGACGCAATTACCCATCTGGCTGAACAAAACGACCAATAACATTACAGGACTGGGATAGTTTTCAAATTTTTTAGGGTAGAATTTGGTACGCCTTTTGCCCCTTTTCATAATAGCATTGTTTAGTGAGAAGCATCTAGCAAGCTTTCCCCCCCAATAATAGTTGTTCTAGTTCACGCCTAGCCTCTTGTAATTCCTTATGTATCCTATGGGAGCAAGACCTTTCATCCTGTTGTTTCAATTGGTCACCGGTTCCACTTAACAAGTAGGGAGGCGGATACATGGCATAACAAGTGAGGTTCAGAATACAGAATCGGGTTCAGTGCTATGTTAAAGTCACCCTCAAAAGAAAGTGACAAGTGACCATTTGTGAAGCCAGCAATTGATGGGAACAGGTGCACCAAAACCCCTCATTATTATTGTTTGGACCATATATAGCAAATATGGTCATCCATTTCCCCCAATCAGCCTCTAAATCCCAGAATATGTAACTCCATTTTATGGCAGCCATGTTCTAAATAGAAGTGTGCACCCTTCCAAAACCAAGTTGTCTCCCCCTTTATTGTAGTAGAAGCTGTGGCATGATATTGAAGGGGGTATAACTTCAATTTCAGCCTAGGACATTCGCTTTCAAAAAGAGAGTATCTTGCAGCACTATAACCTCTGCTTCTTTTTTATCTAGCCATTTCATAAGTGTCCTCCATTTTATTGAAGATTTCAATCCGTGGACATTCAAAGTTAGGATATTAATTGAGCCATTGAGAAGGAAAAAGTGGAGCCTAAACAAGAAATGGTATAGGACAGAAAGTATCTGTGAATGAGGGAAACCAGGAGCAAATATCCGTCCCTGAGAGGAAGAGAAGATGGGCCCACTTAAAGCTGCAAATGTACTCTGTCTCACGGAATGCATTTCAGCTAAAGTGCATACCCCTGTGCCATGTGAAAAAAGTAACACTAGCCACATGAAAGCTCATTGCAACAATAATATTAAACATGCTATTATGTCTCAGAATACTGCAATTGATAAAGAGGAAGACGAAAAATTGGTAGTCGGCTGAGAGGCCTCAGTGATGGAAGAACCAGGCAGGAATAACATGCTGGTTACATCTAATATTTCACTTATTGTTGGAGAACCAATTCCATTCAAAATTCTTCATTCAATCTCATACAAAGCAGATCATAAGAGATACACTGTGAAGAACCATAGCTATCAATGTAGAATGTAATGGCATATAGCTATAGGAGTCTGGCAAGGTATGGGCAGATAGATTAACCACTCTTAGAAATATTGGCAGGCAGATTGCAGGCAGAGTAGAGGAAATTGTGTACTCAAATGTAGAGATCAAACCTGCTCACAAGGGGCCTCAAGTGACTCCCTGTCTTGGAGTTTCATCAACCATCTATCCTCCCTCTTCTCTCACCGCTGTCTTTGACATTTTTCAGTGGTGGTGCGAGTCTCAAGCGCCTTCAAGGTTTCAGGCTCCAGCATGTGCAATGTGTCCATTTTTGATGCTGATGGAATGTCATTCCACATTGAAAGAGAATTAGAGTCGAAAGGGAAATCCCAATTCATATAGAATCTTTTCATTTTACAGAAGCTGAGTTAGTTCCTTAAATTCACTCCATTGATTAAGTGTGTAGGGCAATAAATCTTGGAAGAGCATGACATGGTTGCCTTCAATCTGGTTAATATCTAGCTTCTGAGGAGCAGCAAAGATATAATCCTTGATTTGGAAGTAATAAACCCTGGTGAGCAAGTCAGGAGCTAGTTTCTTCATTTTCTGGTGTTCCAAAAATATTCTGTGCATACGGTCAAGTATCAAGTCCACATCATCTGAATGTTATAAAACCAGGCAGAACTGCTTTTTGACATGATTTTTCTCAGTGCTGAGAAGGACTTCACAAAATGTTGTCAGATGCTATAATGTCTTTTTTTAATTTGTGACTGAGGAGCTGGATGTCTCACTTCATTGAGGAAGTCTGCATGTCACCAGGAATCACTGGCAATTCTAAAGCCCCCTTTTTTGGACTAGGTGTTTCCATCACTTCTTTTTTGTTATACTTCTGAACAGAGTAGGCTTTCTTAATTGACGGAGTTTTAGAGGCTTTATTCTTGGCTTAGGCCTTCAGGGCTAAGACCACTGGCCTTGCCAGAGATCCTCCACTTTAGATATCAGGCATGTCTGTTTACAGAGATGCTGAAAGCAGTGCCACTTCTGCTTCCTCAAGGAGAGTTGTTCAGTTTTCCTTTAAGAGAGGGAGACTTCAATGATGGTCACACCTGGCCTTAGAGAACGGTCACAAAGGGATCCCTCCAGGCCCCTGTAGATGTCACTCAAAACTTCTCATCTCATTCAGCAAAAGTGTGAAGGGATAACAATTAGGAGAAGCCCATAGGTGATCAGAAGGCAGGTCTTCCAAGCAGGCACAAGGACTTTTCCTAGGGACTATCTGCCATAGATGGCATTGCCTATGGGCTCGAAGAGCACACACTGCCCTCGGAGAGGTGCTTGTCACATTTCTTGACAAGTCTTGACCCTGCAAACAGTCCCTTCCACTGATGCCTCTACATTATCAGAGCATTTCCCACCTCCTGCATGAGCAAAGCTCTGTTCCATTGATCCAGGAAGCCACATTCAGACCATGTCTGCTAGAGCTCAGCAAGGGCATATCCAGTTAGAGCCTAATCATGGCCACACCCTTGTGATTGGGGACTAAAACAACATCGCACATGTCCCCATGTTGACTGGAAGCCCCGCAACACTCAGGGGGTTACTTAAAGTTTGGTGGATAGGATACTCCTCCTCAAATGTGGTTGAGAACCCGATCCTCCTAACTGTCAGTTCAACCACTCTATTTAGAGTCCGGTTAACCATCATGGTTCTGCAGGGGAAGCCGACGCTAGCTCCACCAGCCGGTGGAAATTTACACTGATGGCCCAACTATGTATCTCAGGTTGTTCAGCCTATTTTCTGTGAATGTTTTGACATACATTTGTTTTCCTATTCAGTTCCCGACAGAAAAATGTATTAATGACTACTACAACTAGGTAGAAAACTCCCAGGGTTTCAGGGCTGTTACATATTTGCTTTTTTTTTTTTAAACTACTGCTTTGGGAGTTTAGTTTTGAAAAACAAACAGGTTTGCTGAGCGGCTGCATGGAACATATCTACCACTGAGCAGAATTACAGTGCTCCCAGACGAGCGGCTGTAGCAGTGACTCATCTGAAAGCATAGAGATCTCCTTAAGGCAGGAGGAGATTTCTAAATATGACAAGCTGTAGTCCATCAGGGCATGGGTGAGGAAATTAGATTACGGCTCCATCTTGCGTATTGACACCAGTGTGATGTTGCCCTCACTCAGGCACCGACGACCTTTGTAGCGTTTCTTCGTACTCTGAACTGTAACATGTTAAATGACCTTTTTCCTTTTCCTCTGAGCAAGGTACATTCTGGGACCCGGCTCGAAGCAACTCATTTCCGTGATAACCATCTATTGACCCTTGGGGATCCTTCTCTGCCTTCCCTTTGTTTTACGAATCACCACCTGCATCACACAAACACGTCCTGTTGTAAATTAATTAAACTTAGGAATGCTCATGCCACCTGGCCTATAGGGTCAGGTAGAGAACACGACCCTAGGGAAGGAATTTCTATTACCTGTTTATTTATTTATTTATTTATTTTGAGAGTTTTAGAGAGCGCGGACAAGACCCTTGCGGGTATCAGAGCGCTTAACAGTAAATAAAGTTTTTATACATAAACAAAAGACGAGTTGAAGCATCTATACACAAGACATGTTACACAAGCAAGGTGATTAGGTACAACAGCACGCTATCCTCATGCGATAAGCAACAGGAAGATGGAATGTCCAGATTGCTTAGCCGGTCCCTTGTCCTATTCAGGGGAATGGCCGCGCTATTGTATTTCGTCACAAAACATTGGGCCTTATTCAGGTGAATTTGGCCATGAGGATTGATTTTACTTCCTTTTTGAATGAGACAGTATAGGGGTTAAGTCTGGTTTTGGCTGGTAAAGCATTCCAGATTCTTGGTGCCATTCCTGAGAAGGTACGGTTGTATGTTTTTTTCTTGTTGAATCGCTGTGGTTTTAGTAATAGTTTTTCCGCACTTCTGGAAGATCTGAGCCCACCAGAGATAGTCAGCTTCTGTGTTAGATATCTAGGTGCGTTGTGGTGCATGGCTTTGTGCGTCATACACGCTATCTTCAAGTGAATTCTGGCTTCCAGGGGGAGCCAGTTCAATGATTTGAGGTCTGGTGAGATGAGTACATTTCTTTTCGAGCCGGTGATGAGTCTCGCTGCGGCATTGATTGAGGCTCTTAGTGGTGCCGTAGTTGCTTTGGGAAGGCCGCAGAAAGAGACGCTTCCGTAATCCACTCTGGGGATAACTAGTGCTTGTACTGCTTGCTTGAAGTCCTTGCTTGGTAGGAAAGGTTTCAGCTTCCTCAGTGTGTTGATCTGGTAGTTAGCTCCCTTTGTAGCATTGCTGATATGTTTTTGCATATTGAGGCTACTGTCAAGAGTTATTCCCAGTGATTTAGCTGAGTCAACGATGCTAGGTTGAACATTGAGTGCTGTCAGGTGTTTTATCCACTCTTGCATTACAGGGACTTGGGTGGGTGGAGCTATAAGCAGGAATTCGTTTTTTTGGGCATTTAATTTTAGATGTTTTTTTGCCAGCCATATCTGAGTGTCCCCAAGCGTTGTGTTGAGCAGTTTGATGTCTTCTAAAGTGTTGATCTTGAGGTATAGTTGCATGTCATCCGCGTACATGTGGTAGTGCACGTTAGATGCTTGAAGAAGTTCGGTGAGGGGTTCCATGAACTGGTTAAACAAAGTCGGGGATAAAGAGGACCCTTGCGGTACTCCTAGTGTAACTGGTACGGGTTTTGACATGGTGTTGTTGGCCTTGAATTGTTGTGTTCGATTTTGGAGAAATGAGGTAAACCAGTTTAACACTGCACCTGATAAACCCATTCTATGATTCAGGAGATCCAGCAGGTTCTCGTGCTTGACCGTATCAAAAGCTGAGGATAAATCTAGAAGGATGAGTAGGCAGGCTCCGTTTTGATCCAGGATTTGTAGCGCGTCATCAATTATGTGTGTCATGGCTGATTCAGTACTGTAACCTACTCGGAATCCTGATTGGAATTTATTCAGCAAGTCAAAGTGGTCAATATGCCTTGTCAGTTGGAGGTGTACACATTTTTCCAAGAGTTTGGCTAGTGTAGGGATGTTGGAGATAGGGCGATAGTTGTTTAGGTCGGTCGGGTCCGCCGTAGGTTTCTTTAGAATGGGTGAGACCTGCCCCATTTTGAGGGTGTCCGGGATGCGCCTTGTTGAAGTGAGCTGTTTATGATCTTAGTCCAGAGGGGCAGAAGTAGTGGTGTTAGGTCTTTAACGGCGTTTGCGGGTAGAGGATCGGCAAAGTGATTGGCAGGGTTCATGTCCCCAAGTATTTTACTTATGGCTTCTTCGGAGTATGTCGCAAAGGATGACCAGTTGGCGTCGTTTTTAGGGTTAGGCTGTGATGGGAAGTGGTACAGTGCAATTGGTATTTCAGGGGAGGACTTTGTGTGCGATCCCATGTGTAGGGTTAGATCATTGATGAGGTCCATCTTGATATTATCTGTCTTCAGAGTGAAGAAGGCCGCGAAATCTTCGCAGTTGGGTTGCTGGCAGTCTAAGTGTTGTGGACGTTGAGGGGTGTCCTTACATTGGGTTTTAATTAGTTTGAAAAGGTTTTTGGGATGATTTCTAGCCTGGTCTAGTTGGTGGCTGAAGAATTCTGCTTTAGTGCGCTTGATCTTTCTGAAGTATGCGTTTCTCTTTTGCCTTAGTGTATTTAGGTGGCTGGCTGAGGGAGTTGACCTCCAGATGCGCTCCGAGGCTCGGAGGGAGCGTCTGTCATTGTTGAGCGTGCCATTGAACCACGGTTTGGAGTCCTTTATGGAGGCTCTCTTTGGTTGCAGGGGGGCTACCTCATTTATTATCCTGGTCATGGTATTCAGGTAGTGATTGGTAAGGTCATGGACTTCCGACGATCCAGTGGGTGGCAGGAGTAGGTTGTAACTGGACGATGGGAAGGTGTTAGGGTTTATTTTTTTTTTGTATCTCTTTTCCAGACTTTGGGTCTTGCGGGTTGCATCAGGTTCAATTTCACTACTTCCTTGATAAAGAAGGTGATGATATGATGATCTGACCAGTCACAAGGTTGGATCGAGTCAAGCTGAGTGCAATCTCTTTTTGAGATTATTATATCCAGTATTGAGCCTTTGTCGTGTGTGGGGCTGTTGCATATTTGAGTAAGGTCTAGGTCCTCTAAGAAGTTTTTGAGGCTATTCACCATTACATCCTTGGAGTCGTTCCAATGGAGATTGAAGTCGCCTAAGAATATTTGTGTATTTTGGCGCCCGGTGTTTGTTGATATTATGTCCATGACGTGTTCAATGAAGGCAAGGTTACCCCCTGGTGGATGATATATCGTGTGTAAGGAGCAGAGTGGTTTGTCATTACTAGTGATGTTGAGGCATATGTATTCGCAGGAAGGGAAGTGATCTGTTTACTGATATACTACTCCTGTGTATACAAGCAATGCCCCCGCCTGTTTTGTCAGTTCTATCCAATCTGATGATGTCATAGTTAGGAGGTACTAGTATGTCAATGATAGGAGAGGAGGATTCATTTAGCCAAGTTTCAGTAAGCAGTATCAAGTCGAGATCTTGTGCGAGAATGAGGTCGGCTATATCTGCTGCGTGTCTAGCAGCCGATCTACAGTTTAAGAGGATGCATTTGATGCAGGGCGTGATGAGGGATGAAGTGGGTTCTTGGGTGAGGGGGACTCTTTTTAGGTTGTTGCCCATGACGCCTCTAATGTTATGTTTGATGGGCCTGTGTGGGTTGAGGGGGATCGTTGGAATGGTCATTGTCAAGGGCGTGATAGGGTTCGTGATGGCAGGGGCGTATGAGTGCAATAGAGATAGTAGATCCAACTCTGAGAGCGAAGTGGTGCTTCGGCGTGGGCGGGTAGGATTATTAATGGCGGGAACTGATTTCCAGCCGGGTAAGAACGGGATAGGGGTGTTTGTTGGGTGCCTCAAGGGCCCGCTAGCATTGGGCTGTCTTGTAGTTCTAGAGAGCCATGGTTGTTTAGAAAGCAACTTCTTAAATGCTTGGAGTTCTTCTTTGATTTGATGTAGTCCACTCATGATCTCATCGAGTCTAGGGTCTGGGGTGTTGAAGAGAGGTGTTGTGGTCTGTAGTGTGGATGTGACTAGGTGCGTTGGGGTTTGGTCAGGTTTGTGGGCTAGTGTAGGTATGGGTGGTGTGGGAGGAGGTGTAGCAGGCGCGAGAGGATGATGAGGGGATGTGGAAGGTTGAGCTGTAGATGTGGAAGGCTGGGAAGAGGGTGTAGGAGGTGTACTTGGGGACATAAGGACCTCAGGTGGGGGTATATCCTCAACGTGGGGATGGAAAGTATTATTATGTTCTGACACTTGAACCGGGTGTGTTGGGCTGGACTGAGGGCTATCTGTGCCAGGAGTCCCAGAGGGTAAAGGCGATGGGGTAGCTGGAGTGTTGGTTATGGGGGTGAGTATGTTGACAAGTGAGACAACTATGCTCGAGCATAAGGGGGATTGGTTGTCTGTGATTTGTGCGTGTGCTTCCGCGGTAGTGCTAGGTTGGCATACCGGATCAAGGTTGGGAGGAGTGTTTGATAGGATGATGTGCTGCGTATTGTAGTCCTGGATAGTCTGGGTGGCAGTAGCGTCTGAATCGGGTAGAGGTGGGGATGGTGCTGTGACCTGGCTGTCAATGGAGGGTGACGCTGGGGTGCTTTGTGTGGTTATGGTGCAGATGGCCTGGGTAACAGTTTGGGATTTCGACACATGCTCTTTAATAATGGGGAAGATGCTCTCCAGGAGGTTTAAATTGTGGTCCGTGGATTGCATGAGGATTGTGCCGTTATTGTAGATGGTGATGGTTGCCGTCGCGTGAAAGAGCTGGGAATGTGAGAGGTAAATAACTAGACCATGAGCGGATTTCCTAGTGGAGGAGATCGTAAATAAGGTAAGGATGGCTTTCCTCCATTGCGCTCTTCGTTTCGTATGAAAAATTATATCAGTAGTAGTGTGCCCATTGTGCGTTGAAAAGTAGGGATCAGCGATGGGTGTTTCAGGATGGAGTTTTGTGAGATTGTGTTTGAATCATTTGGCTGCTTTTTTAGATAAGTTGGGGGGGTAAATGATGGTGTAGGTGTGTGTGCCTGTGAGTTCCATGATATGGCGTAAGTAGTGCAATGATATGGGGCTCAAACAGTGTATAGGGCTAGTTGGGTCAGTGTTCTGAGTTAAGTCAGGATTGTGGAGGCAGGTGGCAGTGGGAGGGGGGAGGGGGGGCAAGTGAACCACTGTAGAGGTATGATGATATGGATCTATGTGAGGAGAGGGTGATAAATCAAGAGCCCTAAATGAGTGCACCCATGGTGCTGACAGTGGGGAGAGCAAGGTGGCAGGGTATGCAGAGTACGGAAGTTAATAAACAAAAAGGTTTACCTGAAGAATCCTCCCTGTAACACGGGGGTAGGACGGTCAATGGTCAAAGGATATAAGTTATACCCTTGTATGGGAGTCGTTCTAAGATGGCCGCCTCCGCTGACAAGGAGGCTTCTTGCTAACTGTGTAGTCCTTTGTCTCTGTTCATGAGCTGTGCAATAGCTTGTTTCCCTTTCATTTCCTTATTTTCGTTAATTAAGTGGTAGCCATTTTACATGCTGGCTGGGAAAGTGGCACTTAGTATGACAAAGGCTTCAAACTACATGAGTGGCATGTGAAAATAAAGTTTCTCTCCACATATTAGGCCGAATTCAGAGCATTAGTTACGTATACAATCCCGGTGACACTCCTCATCTAGGCGTCAAGTAGGGAGACGAAGGAGAACCAGGGAAGGCGGTAGGATGTGCGCAGCCCAGAAATAGGTGAACAACTAAATAGGCTCTGCTGGCGCCGGGGCACTTTCGTGCGAATCCGCCGCACTGGCTGTAGACGATTGAGGCATGTGAGCACTTGGGGGTGGGACAGCTAGTGAGCTCGCAGAGCTAACACAGAAACAAGAGAAACAGGAGATCCGAACGGGGGCTTCCCTGGTCTGGAAAACGCCTCCCTGACCGGACCGGAATATAATCACATGTGGGTGCCAGGAAAAGAAGGAGAAATCAGAGAAATCAGAGGTCCAGGTGGGGCTGCCGGCATCCTCGGGCCAGGCTCCACCTCCGGACTCTGACCGCAAGGCACGGCACAATCCTCGCTTCCCCGGGCTTGTCTATGCGGTCGGCAGAGTCTCTGCAGCTGCAGGCTCCTGGGGAAAACAAGTGCGGCTCGGCAGGCAGTCCAGGTCAGGGGAGTCCGGTCGGATCTGCTGGCATGCTCAGCGCAGATTCCTCTTCTTTCTGCAATCATCCCATGGGGTCTCTCGGGATCTGCGACTGCGACAGTGGCCGGGGTACCCAGGCTGCAATCCGGGAATGGTCGATCGGCCAGTTCCTTCGGTAGTCAGAGCGTCGGCTCGTCGGCTGGGACCGAGGGAGTCTGTGTAACTCCTACTGCAAGGGGGGTCACCCGCGATGGCTCCGGTGCCCCGAGAAGTGAGGACTGTGGTTGTGACAGTTGGTTCGGTTCAGCCCTCACCGCGACCCAGGGGGACTCCGCCGAAGATGCCCATTCTACACATAGACCAAGGGCGGCTGAAACGAGGCCGAAGGGCGTCTCATCCCGAGTCTTCGTCCAGTCGTCCAGAAAGGTACAGAGTTGTAAATAACTTTTCTAGAGGTCTCTTGTTACTCGTTACGTTGCTAGTTTCGGTTGATGGGAACGATGGGCTGGTTTCCTGTATCTTGTAAAAGGAATGTTTGCTAGTGGACGACATGTTCTTCATGGGTATACATGCCTCTGCTGCCCTGGTAGAACAGAGTACAGCCTGACAATCCCTAAATATCACCCTTACTCTAGTAGTTAACTTGTTTGATGTAACCTCATTGGAAGGCAATCTCTATATTGGTAAATTCAATGCATTGCCTCTGATGTACTAGTACGTCAAATTATCGGATTCTCAGTAGTTGTATTTCAATTTGAGAACTTCTGTATTAAAGTCAGCAAGACGACCCAACAAATTAAGCACTCGTAACTGATATTGGAAGTGATCTGCAGGTCACTCAATCAGATTCCCAGACGGTTGACTTACCCTTTCAGTCATCTTATGTTCATAAATTGAGCATCGCTGGTTTTAGTTTCAGATAATGCTACTGCCCCAAGAAAGGGACTGGCTGTGACCAGGCTGCGGAAGTTTCTAGCCTTATGCGGTTACAGCCATCTTGCAGTGGGACAAGGTCCACTAAACACCCCGGGCCTCAATTATGAGATTTTACCTTGGGGCAGCACTGCAGGCCTCTCTGCAGCAATGCCCTACAGTAAAGGAAAAGGGCAGGAATGCGCCGTATCTATCTGATACGGCATATTCCTGTCCTTTTACCCTGCTCCGGCGCACAATGGGCTGCCGTGCGCCAACGCCAGCACCTTTGCACCATGGTGCAAGAGTGCCTACATTGCGGCCAGGAATATTTTTGTGCAGGAAGGGAAACCTTGCTGCACATGAATGTCAGAAGAGGCCTTTTTCTCTTTCTGTGTGTGTTGCAGAATGCAGCAAACAAAGAAAGATCAAAAACGAGGAGAAATAAAGAAATGTCTCCTCATTGTGCCTCCCTTACGCTTTAAGTTTTAGACCCGGCCGATTTCTCGTAAATCTGGGGCGGTGTCAAAAAGCCATGGATGTTCCGGGGACGCCCTCGGCAACACCCATTGCACGCCCCTTTAACACAGAAAACTGCGTTAAAGGGAACATTATTTATGAGGCAGCATTAAGCCAAAGAAAGTGGCTTAGTGCTGCCTCGTAAATATGGAACAGGCTCCTGCGCCACAGAACGTCACATAAAGTGACATGCAAGCGGCACAAAAGGGGACCATAAATGAGGCCCCCCATCCTTTCCCCTCCAATGAAGACGTCAAGGGAAGTATTGACGTAATTTCCCTCTACAAAGTCCTTGAAAGGCTTGTGTTACTCCACTGGCAGCTTGCAAGATAAGAGATCAAAAACGCTTCCAATGAAGGCAGAAAGATCGAACAAACGTAGAAATAAATTAATTCCTTTAGCAGGATTCCTGGATGCTGCTTCCCTTTAAGAAATCAGATCCACGGAGACTCTGTGATGATCGTACAGTACAGCAGCTATTATTAGAACTCAGCAATCAAAGCGCAGTTTCCAGAGTCTTCGAGGAAATGTACTGCGATATCCAATAATGGAAAAAGTGTTACAAGCCTGGAAAGTGTTTTCTATGAAAATCTCTCCAATGTGAGTTAACTTTTAGGTTTCATTGGTTATACTGGTGTTGTGAAATTACAATCCAATAACTTCTAATAGAAGCAAAGAGCGCTAGCAGTAACCTAACTCTTCCACTAATGACACCCGATGTTGATTCTATGCATTGCATGAAATTGTTATTGCATTTATATAGCACTTCTTACTCCTGAGTAGGTGTCAAAGCGCTTTTTCAGTGTGTAGCACGTTAACCTGGAACCAAAAAAGGATTAGTGGTGAATTAGTATAGTGAAATATGAAATTAGTTAAGCGGTGGACATGTTAGTCTGTTATTTGGATAGAAAAGAACAGTGGAGGGATAGAAGAGGTAAGGGTTTGCATTCATATAGCACTTGCTACCTGATGAGGTGTTGAAGCACTTTTTTGGTGAGTAGCACGCTGCTCCAGAACCTTAAAAGGATTAGTGGTTAATTAGTATAGGGAAATATGAAATTATTTGAATATCTATAGAGACAGCTTTAACCTCACGTAATTTCAACATGTAATGCATCATTTTAGTAACACTGTGTACACAAAGGGACTTTTTTGCAGGCTGGTAGAGCATTTAAATGCCGGCTCAGCCCATAGCACAGCATACACAGAGTGAGCAGTGGTTCAGCCTTCTGTAGCTATTGCCAATGCAGGCAGTGTCAGACTCATTTCGGATCAGCCCATTTATATTTCAGTTTTTGTGGAACAAATTTTAATTTAGAAGTGTGAGTGCTCACCAATGTACTCTTTGGAAAGTAAGTGAATCAACCAATTTTGGAATAGTGTGAAGAAACTGTGTTAGTGAAATGAGTACACTCGCTTCGAGTGGTAGAACAATAATACCACTATTCTGAGTACCCAGGCCAAAGGACAGCCATTTTAGTAATTAGAATGGTAGTTATGTTGAGTGATGCCATATGCTTGCTTGTGTGTATAAATGAGTCCCTCTTTGAGGTCTCTATTTGGCCCCTATGCACACAACAGAGTGTATTTTGATAGCACTAGGGCCCTTTGGTCACCTATGCCGCCGATACTCAGCTTATTGTGTCCCTCAACCTATTAAACAATAACAAGTCTATCCTGGCGTTTGTTTGGAAAAGGTTTCGACATGGATGGACTCTTCTTTCCTTAAGTTGAACGCGGCAAAAACAGAACTTATGTTTCTGGGAAAAACGACTAGTCTGGAGAATGGTACTCTCTGGCCCAAATGTATGGGAGACATGCCGGCGCCTAAAGACCAAGTAAAGAGCTTGGGAGTCTGGTTGGATCACAACCTTAGTTTTAAAACTCAGGCATCTAGGGTTGCTGGCTCTTGTTATGCCATTCTTAAAATGATTCGACGTATCTTGCCCCTTTTGCCTTTTACAGCCAGGAAGCTGCTGGTACAAGCACTGATTTTATCTAGGCTTGATTATGCCAATGTGCTTTATCTAGGCTCTCCCTGCTCGACTATAAAAAAGCTTCAAACGGTCCAAAATTGTGCCGCACGACTTCTTATGCAGGTTCATAATAGAGAATCCGCGAAACCGTACATTAAGGGACTCCATTGGCTGCCAGTTGATAAAGGAATTCAATTTAAGGCATTGTGTATTGCTCACAAATCTTTGGTGGCTAGCTCTCCCCCGATCCTTCAATCCATTATTTCCCTGTATGTCCCGAGAGTTGAAACATCTTGCTATTGTCCCTAGATTCAAGCGAGGCCGTCTTTTTTCTGTCATTGTTGCTAAAAGCTGGAATTAGTTGCCTGATGTTATTCGTCTCGAGGCCAACCATCTTCTCTTCCGCAAGCATCTTAAAACCTTTTTGTTCTCCTGAGCAGTTAGATTTGCAGTTTTGAGGAACTTCGATTTTCGATCGTGATCGTATCGACCCGCAATTTTGTGCTCCGCCGCCATCTTGTGTTGCCCTCACTCAGGCAGCACGACGATCGAAGTCTTTTCTGCTTTTCCTGCAATACTGTGTCGAAATAGCCTTGTGCCTCTGTTTACAAAGCTGGTGTTAGAACTGGCCGAGTACACTAATCCCTGTCTGGTTTTCCTAATCCCTATCTTTACTATCTGTTGGTTCACACTATTCTCTTCTGACTTAATCTTATCGTCTGGCCTTCGCTGTCCTCTGCTCGTATTCTCTTGTTTCACAACTGTCCTCCAAAACACACAAACGTATCTCGTCACCTGCAAGTCAGCTACAAGTCAGTTAATGAATTAGCTCGTGGGGAGGGGTGACAAACACAGTTGGAGGAGAGGCTTCTTCGAGTTACTCGATACTTTATTTTCAAACCTTTCCTATTGGTTCTGTTCTGTTTTCCAACTATTCTTATTGGCTCCTTTTATCTGTTTTAGGTGTGTTCTTGGTTAATGTATATGTCACCTATGTACTATATAAGATTGTGCACCACGGAGTGAAGTGGCAGTCTCCTGAGAACATACCGTGTGTACTTCTAGGACAACTGTACTAGCTGCAGCTAATAAAATCTGATTTTTTACGCCGACAGAGTGTCCCCGTGTCTCTGTGTAGCTAAGCAGGAGAACCCAGGAGATTAAGGCATACCCTGCGCCGCCAGGTCCAATTGGTTCTGGTTCTCCAAATGGCGCCCAACGTTGGGCGGCTTCAGTGGTAGTGGTTCTGCCCGAAGTTCGTGAGGAAACCCGCAAGAAAATTCTGGAGGAATCGCGAGCCACGTCAAGCGACCCCTGTATGTCGAAAGTGGTCCGAAGGTCTTTTTCAGCGTGGTTACTCCTTCCTGACGGCTACTGGCGACTGCTGCCCTGTCTGCTGCCCTGCCTTGGCCCTTCCTTTGTTGATGTATGGTAAGGCGAGACGATAGACGGGCCTCTGTTGGTGTAAGAAGACATCCTTAGTTAAGTATTTGGTGGGTCGCTCCCACAATCTTTGTCCTTTGGTTCTTTGTTCCTTTGTTTCTTTGGTCCTTAGATTTGACTATTGCAATAGCCGAAGCCGAGGGGTAAGTGCATTTGTGCTGCGTAAACTGAGTTTTGCCCCCTTGAAGTTTGTGAACAGTCAGGTGAAATCACGAGATGCCTGGTCTGACTAAGTTTGGAAAACTTTGTTGCTTTGGTTGTAATAGGGATTCCCGTCTTGAGGACTCTTGTCCGATTCCTTCGGTTGGAACTCCCACATATGAGCTCTATTCAAAACATGGTGTTGGCCCCATTGCCTTTAACGAGACATGGACCCGATACACGAAGAAAGATGGTGTTCTAAAATGGCCAGAAAATGGTAGTTTCGATTCTGATGTGCTAGATAATTTGGAAGCAGTTTTATTTAAAAGATAAGCCCGGCCGGCAATGTTTGACTCTTTCCGCCTTTGGCGTAAGGAAGCCAAACAGAGAGAAATTAAGCAAGCAAAACGAGATAGGAAAGCACAGGGTATAAAAATTATACAGGCTGCCCAACAATTCAAAGATGATGAAATTGATAATGCGATGGAAATTTCAGAGAGACAGCATCGTATGGCGATAGATAAATGCTATCCGATGTTGCCTGTTTCCCCTTCCGATAACAAGAAAGATTTAGAAAATGATCCCTTGATGTCTCACTTATTGAGATTGCCTCCGCCCTATGCACAAGGTGCTAATGCACCCCAGTTGTTACAGCCTGTTCAGCCGCCAGCAGTACCTCCGCCTGCTCCGGCTCTTCCGAATTTGCCCCTTCCAGTATTACCGCCTTTTTCAGCTTTGCCTTTAACTTCTTCTACTTTGTCCTCATCTCCTGATCTTCGATCACCTTTGCCTTCTGCTCCTTCTGCAATTACTGATTCTCCTTCTGTTAGTTCGCCGAATACCTTGTCCCCTATTCTTATGTCTAATTCTCCGTCTATGCGTAAGCGACTTACGGACACTGTCACTGGTATTTTATCTCCTTTCTTTGAAGCTTTAAATGTGTCTCCGGCTTTTGCTCGAAGACAGTCTCGTAGTCAGTTCCCAGATTCTGAAGAACGAGAAAGGTTGGACTCTCTCGCACGCAAATGGATCAAGAGGGGTCCACAGTATAGTGTGCCCGATATTATGTCTACCTTCTCACAGTGGAATGCGCCTACGCAGAGATATGTTTTTAATATTATGTGTGAATTTGAGTTTGGTTCCACAGGGTCTGTTAGATGTTCAGACTGACTTTGATAAAGGACTTGTTGTGGGTCCTAAGGTTGAAAACGTTGTAAGGACACTTATTTCCTTTAGAACCTTGTTGTCCTCCCAGACTTTTCTTGACTCTGATCCTTCGGTTACACTGACACTGAAACATTATCCCATGAGAGAGGTTCCTCCAGTGTGGAAGGAAGAAGTTGTGGCACAAGGTAATAATCCAGCTATTCCTGCTCATTTCCAGCGTATATGGGTGCATGTCCACTGGAAGAGATCTGAAGTTTTAGCACTTAAACAGACTCTACCGGATCCTCATAAAAACCCTGCGGGTTATTATAAAGAATTATCACAGACGGTTGATGCTTGCATCATGAATCTAGCTGATATCGACATGTTAATGGGAATGTAGTTCCACAAGCTTTATGGGCTAAGATTCGGAGAGAAGATCATGCTCAAGCATTAGGTGGTGATTGGGCTGCTATAATTGCCGCAGATGCAGCTCAAGTGGGTGGTGCCAAACCTGAAGCTTTGATCTCGGAACTCCCTGGTAGGATTATTACATTAATGAAAACGATGATGCCTGCCTTAAGAGTTAACTGGGATAAATTAGCGGCATGCAAACAAAAGAAAGATGAAAGTGTCTCCGATTTCTTTACTCGCTTTGAGGAGACATTTATCAATCACAGTGGTCAAGATATGGCTACAGAGGGTGGACAGCGGTTATTCGTAGACAAATTTGTATTTAATTTGCTTCTTGAGCTGTCACACAAATTGAAAGATTCTGAGAGTTCATGGGCTGTTTCTTCTTCTGCCCAGATATTGGCTACTGCACAATATTATCAAAATAGAGATAAAGAAGAAAGAGAAAAGCAAGAGAAAAAGACGAAAGAATTGAAAACGAAGGTTCTCTTGCAACAGGCTTATCCTCATGTTCAGCCTCAGTCTCAACAGCCTCCGCAGTTTCAGAGGTTGTATCAAAAGCCTGAACCATATATTCCGCGACCTTTGTTAGGACCTAATCAATGTGCCTATTGTAGAGAAGAAGGTCATTTTAAGAATAGTTGTCCGGTTTTATTGCAGCGCAATGGGACACTATCTGCTCCACGAGGTCGTGCTGGCCTCCAGTCAGCAAACAGAGGTAGAGGTCGAGGTATGTCGATTCAAGAACAGCGTTCCCTTCCTCTTTCTAATTCCGTGAATTATTTTGATCAGCAAAATGTTAGGTCTACACAGTATTATAATGAGGATTGTTATATTGAAGGCGAGAATGAAAGTCTTCATGCTAACTAGGACAGCCATGGACAAAGTAAGGGAGTTGTGTCAATTCCAGTAGATCAGAATAGACCTTATGTTAATGTCACTACAATGGGTGTTTCAGAGCCATTTCTCCTAGATACTGGTGCGATGAGAAGTTCTATCATTCATTCCAAACTCCCTGGGGCACCTTTGTCTGGCTTAACGAATGTTTCTGTAGGATTTTCTGGCGCCCCTGTTCGTAATCCGGTTTCTTGCCCTTTGCCTATTTCAATTGGCCCTTATGATTTGGAAGCTCCGCTTCTTTTGACGAATGGTTGCGGTGAAAATCTGTTGGGTTTGGACCTATTAAAAAGATTGTATGCCACAATATCTTGTTGTCCTTCTGGTGTATATCTCACTTTAGGACAAAAACTGATTTCTCCAATGTATCTGTCTAAAAACCAATTCCCACCTGAATTGTCTTCCCTTCCTGCAACACTTTGGGCTACGGGTCCGAACGATGTTCGTTGTCTTGAAATTCCACCTTATGTTGTCACTCTCAAACCTAATGTTGAATAGCCACGTATTCCGCAATATAGAATTTCTACTGAAGGTGAAAGAGCGCTTTTGGAAATCATTCATGATTTGATTCAGAAGGATGTGGTTGAGGAAATGAGAGGTAACATATGTAATAGTCCTATTCTTCCTGTTCTTAAACGCACTGATCGTGATCGTATCGACCCGCCATTTTGTGCTCCGCCGCCATTTTGTGTTGCCCTCACTCAGGCAGCACGACGATCGAAGTCTTTTCTGCTTTTCCTGCAATACTGTGTCGAAATAGCCTTGTGCCTCTGTTTACAAAGCTGGTGTTAGAACTGGCCGAGTACACTAATCCCTGTCTGGTTTTCCTAATCCTGTCTTTACTATCTGTTGGTTCACACTATTCTCTTCTGACTTAATCTTATCGTCTGGCCTTCGCTGTCCTCTGCTCGTACTCTCTTGTTTCACAACTGTCCTCCAAAACACACAAACGTATCTCGTCACCTGCAAGTCAGCTACAAGTCAGTTAATGAATTATCTCGTGGGGAGGGGTGACAAACACAGTTGGAGGAGAGGCTTCTTCGAGTTACTCGATACTTTATTTTCAAACCTTTTCTATTGGTTCTGTTTTCCAACTATTCTTATTGGCTCCTTTTATATGTTTTAGGTGTGTTCTTGGTTAATGTATATGTCACCTATGTACTATATAAGATTGTGCGCCACGGAGTGAAGTGGCAGTCTCCTGAGAACATACCGTGTGTACTTCTAGGACAACTGTACTAGCTGCAGCTAATAAAATCTGATCTTTTACGCCGACAGAGTGTCCCCGTGTCTCTGTGTAGCTAAGCAGGAGAACCCAGGAGATTAAGGCGTACCCTGCGCCGCCAGGTCCAATTGGTTCTGGTTCTTCAGTTTTAGGTGTGTCTTTTTAGCGCTGGGAGGCCTTTGGTAGCCATGGCTTTATAAGTGTCCTATTCATTCACATAAATCGGCATCTGAGTGAGAACCCTCCCTCTATATAGTGCTGCAGACAGTAGACCCAGAGATTGCTTTCACCATGACCCGTCACTCATAGTAAAGTAGGTCCCTGTAGAAAGGTGTCAATTGGGCCCCTGACATCTTTCTAACCCACTTATAATAAATCAGCCAGCTGGAGCGGCACAGCATCCCAAGTGGCTATCGCGGCCATGATAGGTTTCACCCACAGCCTTTCGGTCATAATAAAGATTGCACTGAGACAAATTTGATCTCCGACCCCTACTCAGCATGAAGAAGCCTGCATGGACTTTTCTGATTGATCAAATCCACTTGTTCAATATATATATTGGATCCCATCACTAAATACAAGATTATTTCCCCTGCTTTTTGCAGGCCTTTGAAATAGTGTACATACCGCAGCTCAGTGAGAAGTTCTACAATGCTCATCGTGAATGAACAGCTGGGCAATATTATCATGGCACTGCCAAGGGCTAGTCATTGAGACTTGAATATTGGTGTCTTCTTCTGCAAAGATATGGACTGCTGTTTCTGTCTACAACTCTGAAGTCTTGGATGGGGACAGGATCTACTGAATGTGAGTAGAGTCAGGGGCTGAACAGTTTCAGCCCCCCGCTACAGGAAACAAAAACCTGAAAACAGAAAGTGAGAAACTCTGGGCAGGCGCTCTAGAATTCTAGATAACAGGAAGTAGCCAAAGACAAAAGGGCATCAAACAAATGTGTCAAGAGAAGCAAGAAGAGCAGGAACACCGAGAGCAGTTGCTGCAAAATGATTGCCTTGAATATCTTTCTTTTATACCATAAACACTGAAATGAAATGGTTACTTCAGAGGAAGTAGTAAGTCTTCATGACAGGTTGAGAATCACAAATCTATGAAGCAAGTTAAAACATGGAGTGGATTTTGGGTAAAAAAATAATCAGAAAGAAACAGGTAATTTAATGATAGGAAAATACAGCACAAGTCTGCAATAAACTTCTGCTATAGAATATTATCTGAAGAAGAAAATTGCCTCTAAGAGTTCACATGTTCTTTTAAACATGTAAGATGTTGTTATGTATCTCCAGGCACTTTACTGAATGCTCACTTTATTTAGCTACATTGTTGCCATGAAATGATATTATAATGATTTGCGTCCCCACTTTATACAGCCAGAGCAGCCCCATCATTCCTTTTGTACAATGGCATCCATGGAAGTTAGAGCACAGAAAGGGCAGAATCATGAAGAGTTCAGCCGCTACCGTCTATTGCAAGGTAGGAGAAAGCATCACCCCCGGCCGACCCGCCAGAAAGGGCAGCAAAGGAATCCAGCATCGCGGGACATATAGAAGAAAGCCACACTGAGCTCCAGCATGACAAGCCTAGCTTTGAAAGACAACAACTCAAGTCATTATTAAGATTACAAGTGGTGCCACAGGACAGGAGCATGGCACCGCAGTAGGGAAGAGGGAAAATGCTGAGGAGCGGATTACAAGAACCCCATTTTACGGGAACTCAGAACTGATATCTGAGCTCAGTCGATTGAGACAGCAGCTCCACAGCCAAAGGAGCTCCTTATGTCACACTAAGGTGCCAATTACGATCCGGTAAAAAAAATTCCCGTACGACTCGTATCCGGTCTTTTTACCGTACGAATCGTACAATTGCCGTACGAACTGGCAATCACGATTCGCATGGTAAAAAGTCCATACGAACCGCATCGGGAATGATTTCCCACACGTCCTCGGGTCGGAAAATGTGTCCGACACGTCCTCGGACGATTTACCGTACAAATGTGAAAGGTGAAGTCCGACCGAGGAATCGCGATCCATCCCGTGCGTCCGATGTGACAACCGTATGGAAAAAACACCGTCCGCACCGAACTCCCATAACAACCATGGAGACATGTGCCCGCATACGCGCCCAACACTCCCCCCCGCCCCCGTACGTCCGAGACGTACCCCCCGTGTATGTACACCCCCACCCGTGTATGTACACCCCAGTACGTTCGAGTCGAACCCCCACCCCTGTACGTGTCGTACCACCATCTATGTACACCCCAGTACGTTCGAGTCGAACCCCCACCCCTGTACGTGTCCGACCCCCATGTATGTACACCCCAGTACATTCGAGTCGAACCCCCACCCCTGTACGTGTCGTACCACCATCTATGTACACCCCAGTACGTTCGAGTCGAACCCCCACCCCTGTACGTGTCCGACCCCCATGTATGTACACCCCAGTACGTTCGAGTCGAACCCCCACCCCTGTACGTGTCGTACCACCGTCTATGTACACCCCAGTACGTTCGAGTCGAACCCCCACCCCTGTACGTGTCCGACCCCCATGTATGTACACCCCAGTACGTTCGAGTCGTACCCCCACCCCTGTACGTGTCGTACCAACGTCCATGTACACCCCAGTACATTCGAGTCGAACCCCCACCCCTGTACGTGTCGTACCAACGTCCATGTACACCCCAGTACGTTCGAGTCGTACCCCCACCTCTGTACGTGTCGTACCACCGTCTATGTACACCCCAGTACGTTCGAGTCAAACCCCCACCCCTGTACGTGTCCGACCCCCATGTATGTACACCCCAGTACGTTCGAGTCGTACCCCCACCCCTGTACGTGTCGTACCAACGTCCATGTACACCCCAGTACGTTCGAGTCGAACCCCCACCCCTGTACGTGTCGTACCAACGTCCATGTACACCCCAGTACGTTTGAGTCGTACCCCCACCCCTGTACGTGTCGTACCACCGTCTATGTACACCCCAGTACGTTCGAGTCGAACCCCCACCCCTGTACGTGTCCGACCCCCATGTATGTACACCCCAGTACGTTCGAGTCGAACCCCCACCCCTGCACGTGTCGTACCAACGTCCATGTACACCCCAGTACGTTCGAGTCGAACCCCCACCCCTGTACGTGTCCGACCCCCATGTATGTACACCCCAGTACGTTCGAGTCGTACCCCCACCCCTGTACGTGTCGTACCAACGTCCATGTACACCCCAGTACGTTCGAGTCGAACCCCCACCCCTGTACGTGTCGTACCAATGTCCATGTACACCCCAGTACGTTCGAGTCGTACCCCCACCCCTGTACGTGTCGTACCACCGTCTATGTACACCCCAGTACGTTCGAGTCGAACCCCCACCCCTGTACGTGTCCGACCCCCATGTATGTACACCCCAGTACGTTCGAGTCGAACCCCCACCCCTGTACGTGTCGTACCAACGTCCATGTACACCCCAGTACGTTCGAGTCAAACCCCCACCCCTGTACGTGTCCGACCCCCATGTATGTACACCCCAGTACGTTCGAGTCGAACCCCCACCCCTGTACGTGTCGTACCACCGTCTATGTACACCCCAGTATGTTCGAGTCGAACCCCCACCCCTGTACGTGTCCGACCCCCATGTATGTACACCCCAGTACGTTCGAGTCGAACCCCCACCCCTGTACGTGTCGTACCACCGTCTATGTACACCCCAGTACGTTCGAGTCGAACCCCCACCCCTGTACGTGTCCGACCCCCATGTATGTACACCCCAGTACGTTCGAGTCGAACCCCCACCCCTGTACGTGTCGTACCAACGTCCATGTACACCCCAGTACGTTCAAGTCAAACCCCCACCCCTGTACGTGTCCGACCCCCATGTATGTACACCCCAGTACGTTCGAGTCGTACCCCCACCCCTGTACGTGTCGTACCAACGTCCATGTACACCCCAGTACGTTCGAGTCAAACCCCCACCCCTGTACGTGTCGTACCAACGTCCATGTACACCCCAGTACGTTCGAGTCGTACCCCCACCCCTGTACGTGTCGTACCACCGTCTATGTACACCCCAGTACGTTCGAGTCGAACCCCCACCCCTGTACATGTCCGACCCCCATGTATGTACACCCCAGTACGTTCGAGTCGAACCCCCACCCCTGTACGTGTCGTACCAACTTCCATGTACACCCCAGTACGTTTGAGTCGAACCCCCACCCCTGTACGTGTCCGACCCCCATGTATGTACACCCCAGTACGTTCGAGTCGAACCCCCACCCCTGTACGTGTCGTACCACCGTCTATGTACACCCCAGTACGTTCGAGTCGAACCCCCACCCCTGTACATGTCCTACCCCCATGTATGAACACCCCAGTACGTTCGAGTCGAACCCCCACCCCTGTACGTGTCGTACCACCGTCTATGTACACCCCAGTACGTTCGAGTCGAACCCCCACCCCTGTACGTGTCCGACCCCCATGTATGTACACCCCAGTACGTTCGAGTCGAACCCCCACCCCTGTACGTGTCGTACCACCGTCTATGTACACCCCAGTACGTTCGAGTCAAACCCCCACCCCTGTACGTGTCCGCCCCATGTATGTACACCCCAGTACGTTCGAGTCGAACCCCCACTCCTGTACGTGTCGTACCACCGTCAATGTACACCCCAGTACATTCCCGTCGCACCCCCAACACAACCTCCTAAGTACGGAGCGCACCCCAGGCCCCAACATCACAACCGCATGTACGAGTCGTACCAAGCCACACACAAGGACAGCACCGTACAACCAAATGGCCCATGGTCACACCGTACACACGCTCAAAACGCACGTACACAACCAGGACAAAACCAAACAACACAAGAATACACTATTCGAATGGCACAAAGCCACTAAACATGGCCAACAAACACTAAAAAAACACATCCACTGACCTGCAACTGCCAAAAACAAACAGAGGCCCAAAACACCAGCACTCCTTATAACACACCCACCCAAACTTCAAACACAGCCACACCCACCCATGGACCAATAAAAAGGACCCACATACACAAACCATGAGCCTTTGCAACAGACTCACTGCTGCCAGACACCACAGAACCATACTACAAGCCTCACCACACCTTACACTTGCAAACCTCCACACAACCACCTCCACAAACACCCCCTCATCACATTCACACACACACACCTGCACAACCACACCCACACACCCACAACCATCCACACACACCCCCCACCATCCACACCCACACCCCTCACCATGCCCACTAACAAGAATCCAAAGTTCAGTAACCGAGAGTTGGAGGTCCTTGTTGATGAAATCCTCAGAGTCGAGCCACAGCTCTTTGGAACATTGGTCAGACAGACCAGCATTGCAGCAAAAACAGCCATGTGGCAGACCATCGTCAATGCTGTGAATGCTGTTGCGGACACCAGAAGGACCAGGCAGGAATGCCAAGCCAGGTGGTACGATCTGCGGAGGAGGGTCCGAGCCAAGATGCTGGAGGAACACAACCAGGCCAACGCCACCGGAGGAGGGCCCTCCCGCAGACCCGTACACTACCAGCCCTGGGAGGAGAGGGTGATGGCCATACAGCCGACAACATGGCCGACCCTCCCTGTGCCAGAAGGCGGAGAACATCACCACCCACAGGGAGGGAGCAGGAGGAGGAGGAGGAAGCATCCGATGGAGCATCCCAGACGTCGTCACGGCCTGCTTCTGAGGGTCCCCGCAGGAGGGCGGGCCGTCCACGGAAAAGACCGTGAGGGTCGGCGCAACATCACCATCTCCCAGGACACCTGGCCTGGCACCTGGCCCACTGGAGCAACAGCATCACAGCATCAAGAGACATTCTCGGCCACATGGCCCTGCTGGTCACTGTCTGACCAATGTTGACAAAGACTGTGGCATGGACTCTGAGGATTTCAAATGGCAAGGACACCAACTCCCCTACTGAACTTTGGATTCCAAACTCCCGGAAAGCCCCTCACTTTATCCCCCCCCCCCCCCAAAATAAAAATTCACACCATGAAGAGAAGATGCCTGCTGGTTGCATTATTACCTTACATGTGTGTTGTAAAGTCTAAACATGCCTGAGCTCTCTTTTGACTCCAACCATCCACACCCTGGGGCCTGAGTCTGGCACAGGACACACGGGTCACAGTGTATTAGTCAAGACAGACATGGAGCACCATACACACCCGTGATGGGCCCAACCAGCTGAGGGGGTGGCCGCACAACCATGCTGACAGACACATTGAGTACAGCAACAGTCACGCGCAGAGGTCAGGGATCATGTCCAGGGTCCTGGGGGGCACCCAGGTATGTGTAGACAGGTGGCAGAACCATGTCCTGCAAGCTTGAGTCCGGCGGATGCAGAGAATGGGGGCCTGGCCAACGTTGGATGCATGGGGATGGCACATGTCACAATACCCACACAGTCATGGACATCATGCCCAATACACAGTCTCAGCCCACACACACAGCTTGCATCTTGCTACTCGACACATCGACACATAGCCACTATCAGGGAAAACCATGCCAGACATGCTGGATGCACCGTGGCAACACACCAGCATTGACGGAGAAGAGGCACCTTGGAGGCATAGGGACACCTTTATTAGTCATGTTTTCGGGATTGCAGAGGCAACTTGAAGTACACATGAACACATCTTGTGGAGTAACATGTGGGTCCAACACTGGCACCCCCCTTCTGCAGCACAAATGCGTGTTAGCCATGGAACTGGCACACAATTGTCGGCTAACAGCTAAACACCCACAGCTGCTCACGGAGAGACTGCCATACACCATTGATCCGCTGATGTGGAAGTCCCACACCATGTCAAGCCAATGCTAACCGTATGTGTCCGAGGGCAGTGTCACACACATTGATGCCATCATCACAATCCACTATCCCATCACTGATGACTGTCAACCAGGCAGACCATCTATTCAGGTGTACACAGCTGCATATCGTGTCCCATGGTGATGCTACATGGCTGCAGAGGAACCAAACATCGACAGGGGCAGTGTGCATACATTGTGAACAACTGCCACACCCAATACACCCCAGATGCATCCCTTACCCTATGGAGACTTCCAAACGTGTCCGTGCCTGTAACGCTGAGTCAGCCCACGATGACGTGTCCATGAGGAATAGCAGTGCCACAACAATGCAAGCAGCAGACGGCATGCGCAAGTACCTGGGGAAGAGAGACACACAAGAAGTCAGCCACAAAAAGCACAGCCACTTGCATGTGCATTTACTCGACACATGTATGGATGACAACATGCTAGGTCACAATTATGACTGTGGAAATACAACCATCACTGCCACCATCACTCCAGTGACACACCCACACACACCTCTGACTCACGTGCCATACATGCAGGTGGAGACACACATCACAACACATGCCACACGGGGACCAATGCGTGCACACACAGACACTGGTACTCACCACTAAGCAAAGAAGTCGCGTATGAGCCGAGTCCGGATGTCCTCTTGCGGCTCCACATCCTCCACATCACTAGCCCCATTGCCAAGCCCTTCGTCCTCCACGGGTGGATGGTCCTCGTCATGTTGATCCAGGATGAGTGGCACAGCTCTCTCAACTGCCATGTTGTGCAGCATGCAGCAGACCATGAAGATTTTGCAGACCTTCGCAGGGGCATATGGGAGCACGCCGCCGGTCTTGTGGAGGCACCTAAATCAGCTCTTCAACAGGCCAAACGTCCTCTCTATCAATCGCCTTGTCCGGCCATGGGCGGTGTTGTAGCGGAGCTGGGCCGGCGTGATGGGGTTGCGGAGAGGTGTGAGCAGCCATGGCATGTTGGGATAGCCAGCGTCCCCTACATGGGAAGCACATGGACATCGTTAGAAGTGGTGAAGCGGTCGTGCTGGTAGGCTATGCAAAATACAGGACAGACAGACTGTACCCACCAACAACACATGCTCTTTCGTTGCGCAGCTGCATCATCATTTCAGGCATCCTGCTACGCCTCATGATGTAGGCATCGTGTGCTGATCCTGGAAAACGAGCACAGACATGTGAAATCACCATGTTGGACTGACACACCACAAGGGCATTGATGGAGTGGTAGTGCTTTCGATTGCGGTACGCCACCTCCCGTGCGTGTGGTGGTACCAAAGCTACATGTGTCCCATCTATGGACCCAATGACATGGGGCATCCCTCCCAGGGCATAGAATCCACGCTTGACCGCAGTCAACTGTTCAGGGGTTGGGAACTTGATGAAGTCATCCAGGTGAATCAACATGGCCTCTAAGAAATCATGCAGCACACGGCAGAACATGCTCTGGGACATGCCACCAACATGAGCTATGGTATTTTGAAAGGGACCCGTGGCAAGAAAATGTAGGGCAGCCATTACCTTCAGCTGGGGTGTCAGTGCCGTAGGATACCTGTGCTGCAGTTGCAGGTGTGGTGCCAGTCTCGCCGTCAACTCCAGAATCAACGGTTGGGTGAAGCGGTAGAGCCGGATGCTGTCATTCTCCCGCATGGCAGCCAAGTCCGGAATTGGTCGGGCAAGAGGCGGCGCTCTGCAGTAATTTGGAAGTAAACAAGGAAGAGTGAGTGCACTACGACAACAATTCATATGTACTGAGCACATGTTAATCTGTCAATACACATATGCTACATAGGGAGTCAGGTATGTGCTACATGCCCAGGACACGTATGGATGCAAGGTGACACTCCTACCAAGACCCAGCTACACACGGAGATTGAGAACCTCCCCATGCCATGCCATGGGAATAGCTGTGTCCCAGTGCAAGTGAACAGCCAGACGCAAGACAGGAGTGACATACGCCCACACATCAGCAGAAGTAGGATGCCGATTGCAGAGACTGGTAGCGGAACACTAGAGCCACAGGTCACATGACATTACACTAGGACAGCCCACACACCTTGCCATGAAGGTGCACATGTCATGACTCACCACACATTCATTGTGAGGATGCAGACATGTCCTTGTCACGCTACTCCGTGTCCCATGCATACATGTGCACCTCACATCCGATACCACATGTGGCATGGTGTGCGGAACAGTGTGCAATGACAATCTACACACAGACACATGTTGGTTGTTGCAACGGCTGCAGCTTTTGAGGGTGCTCCAACATCAACCTGATGGGAAGCCCCTACACATACATGACATAGTCACATTGTGCACCGTGGGTAGTGACAAGTCAGGTGTGGTAACCCCTATACCGGGCATCAGGGGACACTTCCGTGTGTTGGTGTCCGTGCCATGCCAGTGACGCTCACCCCAAGTGTGCAGTACGACATGCACACATGTCAAAGGAGTCAAGGGCATGCCTGGCACACATTGCACCATCACACAGTACATCTGTATACATCTCATCATACATCTGGTGCCTTCTCGACTCAGGAGTAATATTCCACATCACAGGCCGTCACACCTGTGCCCCACACATGTAGTAATGCACAGACGATGCCTTGATGTCAATTAATGGACAAGTATGTCCATCCATGGACAAGTATGTCCGCCCTATCCCTACCAGTGTGCCGCCTGTCACCATTGTGATGTGTGAAAACCGCTGTACTGCTGCGAAGAGGGCCTGTGTACGTTCCCATATCACTATGGGAGTGCTGCCGTATGTGTACCCATTGTGATGGTGAGCGTACAGGCATGTGTACGGCCCGTACCACTACGAGTAGGCATACGCAACAACACCCATAGTGGTAGGACCGTACGCACGCCTGTACGCTCCCTATCACTATGGGTGGCCTCGCGTATGCGTACTCGTAGTGGTACGGGCCGTACACACGCCTGTACGCTCCCTATCACTATGGATGTCCTCGCGTATGCGTACTCGTAGTGGTACGGGCCGTACACACGCCTGTACGCTCCCTATCACTATGGGTGGCCTCGCGTATGCGTACTCGTAGTGGTACATGCCATACACACGCCTGTACGCTCACTATCACAACGTGTACGCATACGCGAGGCCACCCATAGTGATAGGGAGCGTACAGGCGTGTGTACGGCCTGTACCACTACGAGTACGCATACGCGAGGACACCCATAGTGATAGGGAGCGTACAGGGGTGTGTACGGCCCGTACCACTACGAGTACGCATATGCGAGGACACCCATAGTGATAGTGAACGTAGGCACGCGTGTACGGGCCGTTGCAATGCATTTGGGGTGCCCTAGGGCCCCGGAACGCACCGTACCTGTGTGTGAAGCTCCAAATTACATAGGGGACACATGAGGGACAAGTATTAAGGCCTACATGCATGCTGGTTGTCATGGAGACCAAGTTCAAAATTTGAATGTGTTCTGGAAGGTGCACAGCAGAAGTCAGTTGGAATTAATCTACTTTGTTGCAATGTGTTTGTGGGGCTGACATCATGCAGGAGAATGAAACCGATAGAGAACACACAGACTGCTAGGTTTGAAGGGATTGGAGGAAACATAGGATGCAAATGTGAGTGACCAATCACTCTGTACTCCTGTGCATGAGATGGGCCAGCAAGGCAGATATAAGGCAGCCAGGTCCCATGAGGGAGCACTTGCCTGCACATCTTTGTATTCCACGACTCAGCTGCTGCTACTGATTCCCTGGAACCATGTCAAGGGCTGTGGAGAGGTCACAGCCATTCACCCTGGAGGAGAACATGGCTTTGGTGGATGTGATCCTCCCACGGTACCCTATGCTGTATGGGCAACCAGGTTATCAGGTGAGTTCAGTGTCCACTGGCACAGACTGTGTCCCTTTTTAGTGACTGTGACGTCTGCCATTGTGTCCAGGTGTGACACACATGCTATGTACTGTAGGGGGGGTCCCAGGGGGGAGAATGCCTGATGTCTCCCAGCAGTGCCCTGAGACAGGAGGGGTGGGGGCCTATCACTCCCAGTAGTGCCCTGAGACAGGAGGGGTGGGTGCAGAGTCCTCCCAGCAGTGCCCTGAGACAGGAGGGGTGGGGGCCTATCACTCCCAGCAGTGCCCTGAGACAGGAGGGGTGGGTGCAGAGTCCTCCCAGCAGTGCCCTGAGACAGGAGGGGTGGGTGCCTATCACTCCAAGCAGTGCCCTGAGACAGGAGGGGTGGGGGCCTATCACTCCCAGCAGTGCCCTGAGACAGGAGGGGTGGGTGCAGAGTCCTCCCAGCAGTGCCCTGAGACAGGAGGGGTGGGGGCCTATCACTCCCAGCAGTGCCCTGAGACAGGAGGGGTGGGGGCCTATCACTCCCAGCAGTGCCCTGAGACAGGAGGGGTGTGTGCAGAGTCCTCCCAGCAGTGCCCTGAGACAGGAGGGGTGGGGGCCTATCACTCCCAACAGTGCCCTGAGACAGGAGGGGTGGGTGCAGAGTCCTCCCAGCAGTGCCCTGAGACAGGAGGGGTGTGTGCAGAGTCCTCCCAGCAGTGCCCTGAGACAGGAGGGGTGGGGGCCTATCACTCCCAGCAGTGCCCTGAGACAGGAGGGGTGGGGGCCTATCACTCCCAGCAGTGCCCTGAGACAGGAGGGGTGGGTGCAGAGTCCTCCCAGCAGTGCCCTGAGACAGGAGGGGTGGGGGCCTATCACTCCCAGCAGTGCCCTGAGACAGGAGGGGTGGGGGCCTATCACTCCCAGCAGTGCCCTGAGACAGGAGGGGTGTGTGCAGAGCCCTCCCAGCAGTGCCCTGAGACAGGAGGGGTGGGGGCCTATCACTCCCAGCAGTGCCCTGAGACAGGAGGGGTGGGTGCAGAGTCCTCCCAGCAGTGCCCTGAGACAGGAGGGGTGGGGGCCTATCACTCCCAGCAGTGCCCTGAGACAGGAGGGGTGGGTGTAGAGTAGGGGTGGGCGGAATTTGCGTAATCGCGTTACGCAAATCTCCGCGAAACGGTAAAAATCTCCGCGAACACGCAGAAATTCCGCGAACACGCGGAATTGCTTGTTCGCGATACTTTTTTCCTGTTCGCGATCGCTGTTTGCGTGCTCGGGGTGAAATATCTCGCGAACACGCATATTGAGAACGCGAACAAGCAAAAAATTTCGCGAAGTCGCGGAACGCAGATTTTTGGGCAATTTCGCATTCTCCGCGGAACGCGAAATTACCCAAATTCCGCAAATTCCGCAAACGGAACGGAATTTACCGCCCAGGCCTAGTGTAGAGTCCTCCCAGCAGTGCCCTGAGACAGGAGGGGTGGGTGCCTATCACTCCCAGCAGTGCCCTGAGACAGGAGGGGTGGGGGCCTATCACTCCCAGCAGTGCCCTGAGACAGGAGGGGTGGGTGTGATGCACAGTGTGAGCCTGGATCATTGATTGTGTAGTTGCCCTCATTCCACCTGTGTCCTTTCAATGGCACGTACTGCTTTTGGCCTTCCCCCACAGGATCATGTCCCTATGACAAAGGTGCAATGCGTTGGATGCATACTATGCCTTGTTGTAAACAGCAAATGTGTTCTAATCTGTGTCCCCGTGACATGTGCAAGGTGTATTGATGTAGTGTCACTTGTTCATCCTCACAGGTAGACGCCTCTGCCAAGGAGCAGATATGGCTGGACGCCGTCAGCGCCGTGAGGAGTGCGGATGGTCGGAGGCGGCACCTGTCCCAGGTGAGGAAACGCTGGCAGGATATCCGGTGCTGGACGCGGAGGATCGCACGGCTCCTGCTGGGGGACTCACCTGAGAGCCACAAGAACCGCGGGCGCCGCCGTCTCTCCCACATCCAGAAACGTGTGCTGGCGGTGGTCTTTCCTGACTTGGACAGGCGTCTACAGGACATGCAGCAGCCGGAAGGGGGTAGGTACATGTGTGTGTTTGTTGTGTTTCACCAGCATTTGTAAGTGCACTGTTTCATGGATTCACTTCCAGGGTTTATGGTGCTGTGCAGATCCTGTTACCCACAGTGTTGCAGGCCTCTCCTGCCTCCCTTCCCCACCTTGCAATGTGTTCCCTGGTCTCTGTGTAGTCACTCCATCACAAAGTTATGTAGCCTGACACCTTATCCAAGTGTACAATGCCTGCAGCATCATGTGTGGGGGTGGTGTGTAACAGGTATAGTGACCTTGCCTGTGCCGTGTCCAGTTCTGGACTTGTGGGTTCCATGTCAGTTGGCACTAATGCTGATTTCAGACATGGGAGTTAATCTCTTGAGTGCGAGGCCTTCCAGCAGGCATGTCCCATGTGGTGGCCTGTGACATGATGTGCATGAGTGTGCGTTACGCATAGTGCAGGGATGTTAGCGTGTGTTGCAGTCATTTCCATTCAGGAGCATGGAGTTGTGTGGCCACTACTGTCCCCAGGGGCATCTTTTCCTAGGTATCATGTGTGTAATCCGAGAATGTCGACAATCTCTGTGTCTACAGCATAGGTTATGCTCTGTGCCCTTGTCCCCTGGCACCATGTTTATTGACGTGAGATGTATTACATGTGTCCACTGTCCAGCCTGACCTGATTTTCAAAGTACATACTCACGGTGGCCATTGCCTGTGTGTCTTGGAGCAATCATCTGATGATGCCCATTTGTACATGATTCTTTGGACAGGCGCACCTTGGGTATTTGGTGTGCAATCTTGAATGATTGCATCCCATGTGTATTTCACCCAGACTAAGAGATGTAAGTGCTTCCTGTGTCTCCACAGATTTGTCTCATGTAGGGGGTGGGTGGGGCGGCCATGGCCTACATGTCAAGACCTGTCATCTCCTTGCTCGGACTGGCCAGTGTGTGATGTTTGTCTGGACATACACTCATGGTGCAGCGTGCCAGTCAGGGTGGGCATGTTCTCAGTATTACCTATGCTGCATGTGCCTCTAGTTCCTTGATTTGGTCCCTGCTCATCCCAATTTCCTGCCACGCTGTGTGGTGCAGATGCAGTGCTGTATTGTCCCCAGGGCCTTGCTCCTCAGTCAGAATACCATGTTATCTCATTTGCTATTGTGTCATGCTCTCCATAGTTTTTCCATGGCATGGTGGGTCACACAACTGTGTCTTTCAGGGCCTACGTATGTACCTTGTTTTGTAGTTGTAACTCATCCTTTGTTTCAGGCTATGCACTGTAACCTACGTAGATTGTACTCATGTGACATATGTATACAGGTGTATGATTACTTTCTGTCTCTTCACCCTGCCCACAGCATCGTCGGGGGACACGGAGGGAGACATGGACACAGACGGCGCGGAGGGACCGAGCACCAGTGCCAGCGGTGACATCGGGGCTGGCACTTCGAGTGGGACTGAGGTGGAGCAGAGTGAACCCGGGGACCTGTCGACTGGCACAACAGAGTATGAAGCTGACGGGTCCGAGGATGATCTCTCCGAGTGGGCGGTGGCTGCACCACCATCTGACAGCAGCCCTACATCTGGCACCGCCCCCTCCATTGGCATCAGCCGCCTCCCACGTGCTCGTGTCCCTTCCCAACGTGCCCGGTCACCACATGTCTCCTTCCTGCCAGGCACCGCACCCCCTGCCCCTGTCTCCACTGCTGCCGCCAATGCTGAGTCTGTGGACATCCAGCGGCAGTTGCAGATTGGTCAGACTGCGATCCTTAATGTCCTCCATGGCCACAGCCAGGTCTTCAACAACATGGAAGCATACTTGGAGGGCATTCATTCATCGCAGGCTGACCAACGCAACTTGCTGAGGTCCATAGACTCCACACTGACTGCAGCAGTGGGTCTCCTGCAGCGCTACGTCCCACCCCCAACCCCTGCTCCTTCCACACTTCCCACTCCCATGCCTGTCCCACATACACCCAGACGTAAGCATGCACCCACCACAACAGACACAGGCACCACACCAGCAGGGAGGGTCCGCCGCACACCTCCTGACACGCACACACAGGGTGCAGTAGGCACACCCACTGGGTCGGGGGGCAAACGTGTGACACGCAGCCAGAGTGGGAGTCCGCATTCCACCCAATCCACTCCCTCCAAATCCCCTCCCCTCAGCTCTCCTGGCCACATCTCCCCCAAAGACTCCTTCATGGCCGCTCTGTCCCTGAGCCCCACAGTGACACCACCCCGCAAGCGGTCAAGGAGGTCCCCGGTCAGGGTGCTTGAGTCCCCCCCCCTGTCCACACCCTCCCCCAGTGGCGCTGCGACCCATCCCTCTGACCCCCCGCCTTCCTTGGGGCCTGTGGTTCCTTCGGGTGCAGGGGAGTCCCTGGAGGACCTTGCTAAGGTGTGCAGCGAGATCCTGGCCTCCGCCTTTGGCCCTGCCCCACCCCCTGTGGTGGAGTCCTCCATCCCTGCACTGACGACGCCTACCCTTCACCCTCCTGTCCCTGCGGTGCCTGTTTCTTCCCCCCCACATGATGCCCTCACCCCTGTGGAAGACAACGGATTGTAACTGTGCAGGCAAGCTAGGGGACACGCATCCCACTGTGTCCCCCATCCAGCTGGGACTTCTGGACTGCCCTATGGCCTTAGTTAATATTGGACTTACGTCATACTAGTTTTTTGCTCATGCTGAATAAAGCTATTTATTTTTTGCCCTTGGAACACTCCTGCATTGCTGGCATTGCTGTTGGTGGGGCTGCTACATGGTTGTGGGTGTTGGGCATGTGTTGGGTGTGTGGGAAATGTAGTAGTGTGCTGCTCATAAGGGGGACCCTGGGATCTGTGTGCCATCACACGGTGTTAGCTACCTTTCTCCATTCATGTAAGCAGTTGCTGCATGTTGCAATTGTCCCAAGGTGTATTCCTTCCTCTGTGTACCCTGACTTCTTCCCTGCAGGGTGTCCCCCTGACTTTGGCACAGAGCTGTGTGTCCATTAGCTGGGTGTGTGACGTAGTCCTTCACCTTTGCACATGCATGTCTCCACCTGCATCATTCGTGGCATCCTTGGTAGTCATTGTACTTGTGTATGTGGCCTATTGACATGACTTCATGTGTACATGTTTTATTTTCTGCGCTATGCATGCGTATACTCCCAGCCTCGCACACATGTGGTACATGTACTGCAGGGTATTTGTGCACCTGACTGACATTTGTGGGCACCCCTCCTGTCTCAGGGCACTGCTGGGAGGTCTCTGCACACACCCCTCCTGTCTCTGGGCACTGCTGGGAGGTCTCTGCACCCACCCCTCCTGTCTCAGGGCACTGCTGGGAGGTCTCTGCACCCACCCCTCCTGTCTCAGGGCACTGCTGGGAGGACTCTGCACCCACCCCTCCTGTCTCAGGGCACTGCTGGGAGGTCTCTGCACACACCCCTCCTGTCTCTGGGCACTGCTGGGAGGACTCTGCACCCACCCCTCCTGTCTCTGGGCACTGCTGGGAGGACTCTGCACACACCCCTCCTGTCTCAGGGCACTGCTGGGAGGACTCTGCACCCACCTCTCCAATTTCACAATATGTACGCTCATGACATACACGGATGTGGGTACGCTCCATGCATTCGAGGTGGGGGTACGTGTTGTACTTACACTGTTGGGGTGGGGGTACGCTGCATATGTACGCGGGTGGGGGTACGGGTTGTACTTACACTGTTGGGGTGGGGCTACGCTCCATGCATTCTAGGTGAGGGTACGTGTCTTACTTACACTGTTGGGGTGGGGGTACGCTCCATACGTACGCGGGTATGTGTACGGGTCATACTTACACTGTTGGGGTGGGGGTACGCTCCATACGTACGCGGGTGGGGGTACGAGTCATACTTACACTGTTGGGGTGGGGGTACGCTCCATACGTACGTGAATGGGGGTACGAGTCGTACTTACACTGTTGGGGTGGGGGTACGCTCCATACGTACGTGGGTGGGGGTACGGGTCGTACTTACACTGTTGGGGTGGGGCTACGCTCCATGTATTCGAGGTGAGGGTACGTGTCTTACTTACACTGTTGGGGTGGGGGTACGCTCCATACGTACGCGGGTATGGGTACGGGTCGTACTTACACTGTTGGGGTGGGGGTACGCTCCATACGTACGCGGGTGGGGGTACGAGTCGTACTTACACTGTTGGGGTGGGGGTACGCTCCATACGTACGCGGGTGGGGGTACAAGTTGTACTTACACTGTTGGGGTGGGGGTACGCTCCATACGTACGCGGGTGGGGGTACGAGTCGTACTTACACTGTTGGGGTGGGGGTACGCTCCATACGTACGCGGGTGTGGGTACGGGTCGTACTTACACTGTTGGGGTGGGGGTACGCTCCATATGTACGCGGGTGGGGGTACGGGTCGTACTTACACTGTTGGGGTGGGTGTACACTCCATACGTACGCGGGTGGGGGTACGTGTCGTACTTACACTGTTGGGGTGGGGGTACGCTCCATGCGTACGCGGGTATGGGTACGTGTCGTACTTACACTGTTGGGGGGGCTACGCTCCATGCATTCGAGGTGAGGGTACGTGTCTTACTTACACTGTTGGGGTGGGGGTACGCTGCATACGTATGCGGGTGGGGGTACGGGTCATACTTACACTGTTGGGGTGGGGCTACGCTCCATGCATTCGAGGTGAGGGTACGAGTCGTACTTACACTGTTGGGGTGGGGGTACGCTGCATACGTACGCGGGTGGGGGTACGGGTTGTACTTACACTGTTGGGGTGGGGGTACGCTCCATACGTACGCGGGTGTGGGTACGGGTCGTACTTACACTGTTGGGGTGGGGGTACGCTCCATACGTACGCGGGTGGGGGTACGTGTCGTACTTACACTGTTGGGGTGGGGGTACGCTCCATGCATACGGGATGGGGGTAGGGTCCATAGATATCCGTCCCCACGCTATGTGATGCTTGTGCGGGCCGTACCCAGGCCTTTGCCACGTGGGTACGAGCCGTCCCGCCATTGTTGGGGTGACGTGGGTGTGGGCGTGGTACGACTCGTACCCACGCTCTTCAGGCGTGGGTACGGGACGTACCTGTCTGGTAGTGTTGTCGGTTCGCGTTGTGACGGACTTCCGTTGTGGCGGTCGCTGGCTTCGCTGGACACGCCCCCACCCCCTCGTAGTGACCAGGGCATGGGAGTCAGGTATGTCCTGGGCATGTGTGCTGTGTGACTTTGGTGGGGGGTTTGTGGCCTGCCCTGGTCCTGCCACCCCCACCCCACCCCACTTTCCCCCCTCCCTTAGTTGTTCTGACCTTCTGCGGCGTCTGCGTCCGAACCTGTAGAGGAGGTCGACTGCTATGAGTGCCGGGATGACACGTAGGTTCGGGTCCATGTCTGTCCGTCGCGTACGGGTCCTCCTTGTTCGCGTCGTCCTGTCTGTCCGTCGCGTACTGGTCCTCCTTGATCGCGTCGTCCTGTCTGTCCGTCGCGTACTGGTACTCCTTGTTCGCGTCGTCCTGTCGCGTACTGGTCCTCCTTGTTCGCGTCGTCCTGTCTGTCCGTCGCGTACTGGTGGTCCTTGTTCGCGTCGTCCTGATTTCCGGCAGTTTTTGGCAGCCGGAAAATATTCACCGTGCGGGATGACGTCGGTGCGAATCGTAATTCCTGGTTCGTGAATGGCAGGCTGCGAGCGTCCCGACGTCAGGTCGGCGCTTTCCCGGATCGCATTTGTAGGTTTATTTTGTTCGGTCGGGCTTTTTTACGATTCGTACGGAAATGGTGTTCCCGTGCGAATCGTAATTCCATGTTTGTAAATTTTGACGACCGGGTACGCGTCGGACGGAGAATACGCTCCGACCGACGGTTCGTACCCGGTTTTTACCGGATCGTAATTGGCACCTAACTGTGGTGTACAACACAATCACACATGAACCCATGCTTTACATGACTGAAAACTCTTGTAGAGCTTGCAGGTAGAACCTAACTTCAACACCACAGCGCAAAGGAAACATAGATTTGCCAGAGGAAAACAGAGTAGTTCATTGAGACCAGGCAGCAAATGCAAAGAATAGGTTCAATTTTGTTACACAAATGCGATGTTTTATTTGTTAATTCAATAGGTTCCTTGATGAAGACTTTAGTGTTTAATAGAGTGGAGCAGCTACTAAAACTAACAAAGAAGATATAACTATGTCTTGGCGCTGAACACTAGATAACCAGGTAGACTACTAAGAGAAGTTAGATGTAACAAGAAATGTTAGCGTTTAACTCACTCATCGATCCCATAGAGACAGTTTTCAAGAGGGGCACCCAGACGTAGAATTAGATTTGTCTATATATATTCAATTAAGGCGGACAAGAAAAATCCTTCAGGATAAATAGAGGTTTCCAGAAGGGCAGTTCCGATTGGCCTGGGGCCAGGTATAAAAGCAGGACTGTCTGTCAACATACCAAAGTCAATAATAATGACCTGAACTTATATCGACTACAAAATTTTGACTACCAACATACCTTCAAAGTAATTATAGATAGGAAAGAACATAGATATTTAGATTCACTATTCTTAAATTCACATCTACTTACTTTGACAATATGTTTGCAGCTGATATTCTGCAGTCCAGTTAACCCAGGATTGACCCCTAAAGGAAAACGAGAGATGGATAACCATTGTATGTGTCTTTCAGGAATGTGTGCCCTGGAGAAATAAGGTATGTTTCTGTCCTGTGCCCTGGACAGACACCAAACAAACAGGGTGCAAAAATCTGATGTTCTTTTTATTTTCTCTGGTAAACATGAACGCTTCCATTCTGAGCAATGCTTATCTTATCGACTGTTGTTTTGTTCTACTGAGAACACTATCACCTTGAAGCACTGTGTCTCCCCATTACTTCCTGCCTATACAGGACGTCACTTCCTGTACTAGGGATAGACGGGAAATAGAGAACAGGAATGGGTGCTTCAGATCAGACCAGAGAAAAGAAAGCATGGTGGAAGTCACCCTACCCCAAAGTATTGAAACAAAAGGACAAAAGGGATTTTATATAAGTAAGTATACAGACAGATGTAGCTAAAATACAAAGAAGTAACTGTACATTTGCTTTTAGCAGTGAGTGTTCAGTGGAGGTAACAGCGGTAGAACTGAGCTGCCTGACCACAAACTATTTCCGTTTCATTGCATCACAAGCTTTTGTTGTCGTGTGTGAAGTACTGCCTCAAGCAGGTTTACACACTTAGGAAATACAAAAGCGTGGTGCTGGATCACTGCCATTGTAAATGATATTCAAGCGGTGCTCATGCATCAAAAAAGAGCTTTCTTCAGTCCCTAGAAAGGAAAGGTTCATTTCTAGAAGTGTGTTTGTTGAGGAACAATGGCCACTCTCGCATTAGCCTGCTGTGGCTAACGAGAAGACTTGATGTCATTCCGGAAAGAAAAATCTCCATCGTGAGTCACAAAAAACATGTTCCCTTTAAGTCCCGTCTTCTTAGAATCAAAACAAAACATCACAAACACATGACAACCTGTTTCTGTTACCGGTTTTCTCTTGAACGCACCATGCCACGGATTCCATTACTCAAACTTACACACGGTACATGAAGAGGTAAAGTGCATAGAACAGCTACATCCAAGGTGAAAATGGGGGCAAGGTCCTTGCTAAATTTCCTGCATAATCCCTATGCACATAAGTTGCCTTTAGATTCACTGCATGTAAAATTTATCTCGCATGGAATTCCCAAACATTTGGCATGGATATTCCGTCCTGGTCATGCATTCGACAACCCTGATATATAGAATAAACACAAGCTTCGGTCCAGATGTACACACCGACCGATGGTGAATTGTGCACCAATTATTTGAGATCAGTCTGTAATCCTGTAATGCACCCATGTATTAATAGGTTGTGACACAAAATCTTCTATCACAGGTGCTTTCAGAGCGACCTGATTAATAATTATTAATTATGCCGCTTTACTGCCTGATACCACCCTCACAAGGGCACCCGGCCGGGTACCCTGTGAGTTTATTTCTTTAACTTTTTACACAGTGTCACTGTCTCCACACATATGGCAGCGCATACCACCGTTCAGGTGTCCCGATATTTTAACGTCCTGAAGAGACTCTTATCCTAAATAGGGTTGAAACGTCATCGACAGTAAACAAGGGCGAATCATTATTTAATACTTACGATGAATAAGTGTTATGAATTGTATTGCTTTATTCCTTATGGTCGCCTTTATGTTTAATAATTTAAACCTTTTACATATGTTGCACTTTATGTCACCTTTAGTTTAGGTTCAATCACTTTTCTCACTGGGACACTTTTCATGATTGTTTGCTAAAACCCTCAGATTGTATTTGATTCGATTGTGTATTGAGATACTGTTTATATGTTGCTTATCATAAATACAAAGAATATTATTATGTACCAACTTTCCGATGTGTATAGCCAATTTTCTTTCTGACTCCGCTTTAAACCCTATATATTGCCATTGTGCTATGTCTATCATATAGTTGGTTATTATACCGCAGGAGCCATTGTTTCCTCTCTAAAAACTAGTAGGCCTGCAGCACAAATTGTGCCAGCCACTTAAATAGCTCTTTCAGCATTTCTCAGGCCTGCCATTGCAGCCTGTGTGTGCAGTGTTAAACTCCCATTGCAACATGGAAAAAAGCGTTTGAAAAGAAAAAAGAAAAAATCAAATAAATAATCAGATCCAAGAGGATTCTAACATTGGGTCTCATAGTGTGTATGTTTAAATTAAATAACAGTACCACAAACCAGAAGCTGGGTACTCACCAGAGTTTCCACATTTACAAAGTTGGCATTTTCTTGTCCAAACCTATTTGGTTCCCGCAGCCTTTATCCTGGATCACAAGACTACGTGTAGCTGGCAGTTGCTATTTGTGTATTACTCCCACACATTGAAACAAAGGGGAAATGGGTGTTGGCAGGATGGGCCATCTCTGAATTGATGGGAGGCAAATCTGTCACCTACCACACTTGCACATCACAAAGACTTTGCCTCTGCACACTCACCAAGGGTTTCACACTAGTCGTTTGTGCACCCAGACAAGCTGCGGTCAGGGAAGGAATGCAGAAGATTCAGACCCCTCTGTAGTTGAGGACTCTAGAAGCTTCTCTCACTTTAATGTGGGTACCAGTTATAAACACTGTACCCTCAAGCCCAATTCTTCAGTGCCCCTATGGACCTGTGGAAGACTCAGAAGGACTTCTGTGCTGCTCTGCCGCAAGAAGGACAGCTACTCTGCTGCCATGCTGCTCTGCTTCCTGAGTGAGAAGGACTGGACATGCATGTTGATCCCTGACTCCAAGGGCTAGTTGTCTGGCCTCCTGATCAGAACCTCATGGACAGAAAAGGCTCCGACCACCTTGAACACTGCACCTTGCACTGTACTCCCCAAGTGGTGCCTGAAGGTGCTCTGCCAGCCCAGCTGTGGTCCTTTGGGCAAAACCGATGTAGTTTGATGCATCTCCTCGCTGGTCCACATTAGAACCGCTGCTTCGTGATGCACCCCTGAAGTAGGACCCCACAGCTCTTCGGACCCGCACATGACAGATCCTTGACACAGGACCTTGAATCTTAGCCTGCAGCTCATTGAAACTGGCACTTCACGATGCATCCTCAACACAGGATCTCGCTAAGCTCCTCAACCAGGTTTTAAAGTACTTTGTCCAGTGGGCCTAACTTGGTCCGTGCATCCGGCCCACGCTCTATCGCAGTCTGCCTGAACTTGTGAATGTGTCACAGTCCAGCGACACCATATAACTAAGGGTGGGCGCAGTGCTCTGCTCCGCCCACGGAGTGTGTGTAGTACTGCCCACTTCGCGCTGCGCAAAGTAGGCGTAGCAGGGGCAGACTACGCACACCCCGCGGCGGAGCAGAGTTGCCCGCCACCCGCCTCCCTCCCGCCCTCATTTTACAATTATTAGAAACATTAGATAAAGAAAAATTACTTACCTGAGCTGCCGCGTCCCGGGGCTCCATCTTGTTGCTTCCTGGATAGCTTCTTCCTCACGAATGCGTGGGCGCCCGCGCATGCGCATTTCTCCCGAGAAATGCGCATTCGCGGGCGCCCGCGCATGCGCATTCATGAGGAAGAAGATATCCAGGAAACAGCAAGATGGAGCCCCGGGATGCGGCAGCTCAGGTAAGTATTTTTCTTTATCTAATGTTTCTAGTAATTGTAAAATGAGGGCGGGAGGGAGGCGAGCGGCGCGTAGTGGAGCTACGTGAAGTGTGCGGGTGGGCGTAGATTTGCCCCCACTCCATATTGCTTCACGTAGCCTCACTACGCCCACTACGCCCAGGGCTGCATATAACCACAGTTGGTGCATTGTGCTTTTATGCACTAGTTTTACTTATATCTTTAAAATAGCTTATCTCCATTTTTACTAATTGAATTTTTGTCATTTTCGTGAAACATGCTTTATTAAATTTAACTCTATTTTTCTAAATTTGTTTGGGATTTTTCTTTAATTGCGTTTTTACTTTATTTTTGTTTGTGTGCTGCATAACTACTTTATACTGTGCCTCTAGGTTAAGCCTGATTGCTTTTGTTCTAAGCTACCAGGGGGTTGAGCACAGGTTAATTTGAGGTTTGCTTTTGTTCCACCATGACAAGAAATGTCGTTTCTGCTTGAGTGGGGTTTTATACCCCTTCAACCAGTGACCTAATTTCTTACAGGGAGGAACGTCTTTTTAATGCCCCTTGCTAACTCCAATTAAGAATGGTTAGGTAAACCCAGTTAGTGAGTTTGAAATGCTTTTCTTACTCAAATGGGTTTAGTAAAAAGCTAAAAGCCATTCTGTGGCCTCATGAGCCCTGTGATTTTTTTAAAGTCCAGGGTTCACAATGGCAAAATCGTACTGTACACTCAGCTCTTAGTTGTCAATTAGTTCCTTGTCAGGAGGGTGACTTTCAGCCACTCCTCTTTTCCCCGCCATACAGCACAATGCATGATGTGAGGTTGTGTCACTTTTCTCATTATAAGCATACAGTTCCTAACATGTTTGGATTGATAGATGTACGTACTCCATAAGACTGCAAGAAAACATACTAGTAATCATAAGGTATTTATTTACCATGACAGACAAGACAGTCACGTTATTCTGCTCTGACAGCGCCTTCTTGTGAATTTGTGTTGTAACTGTGAACTGCTTATTAAATTCCACTGCAGAATCTAATTTATAGGGAAGCTTCTCACAGCAGTGACACATCTGGCTGTTTGTCTAGGACTTTACCCCTACCACGTTATTAACATGGGGTTCTTGTTCCTCAGACATGTAACACTGTCAGACTTAAATATATTTCCTTATAGGAGACAAGGGAGGTGGGAATAACACACTTTGGACAAAAATAGCTCGACTCTTATTCAGAATGTACAGAGGCGGTGTTAAATGAAGCATAAGTGTTGATGAAAAAAAACGTATTACCCTTTGGGAACAATAGGTGTAATAACTTGTGCTAATTCTGGAAACCCGAGAAGGAATTAATGTGAAAGGCACAGAATGGGTGCCTTCTTCACGCAAACGCCTACACGGAAACCCATGAAGAATCACTACATACATTTGCACGGCACGACAGTCATGTTAAAGGTTTATCAAGAGCCGTAAGACCATTAATGTAGTCTTGTGGCACTGCAGCTGTGAACACACTCAGATTGCATGTCGATGCCAGGATCAAATTGATGATTCTCTCACCACCCACAAAGCCGACTGTGAAGTGCACGACACACTACACCCCAGTGAGAAATCCCAAGTCATCAGCTGCTAACTTCATCCAGCAATTAACCATGAAGCTGATGGAGTGGGGAAACAAAGCCCTGTGGGACACAAGGCTCAAGACTGTGGAAGGCCCTCAGACCTTCCCTGAAATCAGAGCTTAATCACAAATGCTCCAGATAACTTCCGCAAAACAGAACCACGCAATCTCACTTTGTAAATGGCCCATCTGGACTTTCAGAATGTCCGCTGTGGGCTCCGCTCTCCCTCACTGGAAGTGTCCTTTGATCACCTAACAATAATCCAGGATTGGGCAGTTCTCCTGTTCCATCCTGCACACTGAACTAACTGAAAGTTTACACATAGCACAAGATAAGGCTCATTACTAAATGTGTGATGTTTGGTATGGTGGAAGATTTGTTGGTTGCAGAACCAGAGTTTATCTGCAGTCTTTGTTTGTTGCCAGCCTGCTGCCCAGCAAAAGCTTCAGTATGCATTGCTGGGAGACCAGTGCCAGATGCAGGCCGTAGGAAACTGAGGGAAAGCTGCATTTGCAGCTATGTGTCGATGGTCAGGTGGGAACTGGGCAGTAGTGAAGCAAGGGCAGCATGAAGATGTTTGAAAACTGGGTGTCAGTCATAGATGAGAAATACATGTTGAATCCGGTGGTTTGGATGTGTAGCAGTTTGATAAGAATTTGTCATGATGGCATTCATTTGTGACATGGGTACAAGGAGGGTATTTGTCTCTTGATAGGTTCGAACTTTGCCACGGGGGGGGGGATTTGTTGAAGAGACATAGGATATTGAGGTGGGAACTCTCTTTGAAGAAGATGTTTCATGTTTCATCCTGGTATGTTTTGTTTGCTGGACCAAACTGTATGAAGTAGGAGACATCATCTTACCTTCCCATGACCATTTCCCCTTGTCTTAGGAATTGATAAAAATACTAAGCTAATTCCAATGGGGAAGCAGCATTTACAACGCTATTTCCACAACGATTTGCTGTAGGGGGCGTGCAACACCAGGGAATGTGTTGGGTTTTAAATTCAACACCTTCCCTGCTGTTGCACAAACTGGAGTAGGAATAGTAATTAATACTATAGGTTGTATTACTCTGTCTAATTTTTGATGTGATGTGAGGTTGTGTCACTTTTCTCATTATAAGCATACAGTTCCTAACATGTTTGGATTGACAGACTACGTACTCCATAAGACTGCAAGAAAACATACTAGTAATCATAAGGTATTTATTTACCATGACAGACAAGACAGTCACGTTATTCTGCTCTGACAGCGCCTTCTTGTGAATAGGTGTTGTAGCTGTGAACTGCTTATTAAATTCCACTGCAAAATCTAATTTATAGGGAAGCTTCTCACAGCAGTGACAAATCTGGCTGTTTGTCTAGGACTTTACCCCTACCACGTTATTAACATGGGGTTCCTGTTCCTCAGACATGTAACACTGTCAGACTTAAATATATTTCCTTATAGGAGACAAGGGAGGTGGGAATAACACACTTTGGACAAAAATAGCTCGACTCTTATTCGGAATGTACAGAGGCGGTGTTAAATGAAGCATAAGTGTTGATGAAAAAAAACGTATTACCCTTTGGGAACAATAGGTGTAATAACTTGTGCTAATTCTGGACACCCGAGAAGGAATTAATGTGAAAGGCACAGAATGGGTGCCTTCTTTACGCAAACGCCTACACGGAAACCCACGAAGAATCACTACATACATTTGCACGGCACAACAGTCATGTTAAAGGTTTATCAAGAGCCGTAAGACCATTAGTGTAGTCTTGTGGCACTGCAGCTGTGAACACACTCAGATTGTATGTCGATGCCAGGATCAAATTGATGATTCTCTCACCACCCACAAAGACGACTGTGAAGTGCACGACACACTACACCCCAGTGAGAAATCCCAAGTCATCAGCAGCTCCTTCATTCAGCAATGAACCAGGAAGCTGATGGAGCAAAACCCTATTGGAACACAAGGCTCAAGACTGTGGAAGGCTCTCTCAGACCTTCCCTGAAATCAGTCTAATCACAAATGCTCCAGATAACTTCCGCAAAACAGAACCACGCAAACTCACTTTGTAAATGGCCCATCTGGACTTTCAGAATGTCCGCTGTGGGCTCCGCTCTCCCTCACTGGAAGTGTCCTTTGATCACCTAACAATAATCCAGGATTGGGCAGTTCTCCTGTTCCATCCTGCACACTGAACTAACTGAAAGTTTACACATAGCACAAGATAAGCATTACTAAATGTGTGATGTTTGGTATGGTGGAAGATTTGTTGGTTGCAGAACCAGAGTTTATCTGCAGTCTTTGTTTGTTGCCAGCCTGCTGCCCAGCAAAAGCTTCAGTATGCATTGCTGGGAGACCAGTGCCAGATGCAGGCCGTAGGAAACTGAGGGAAAGCTGCATTTGCAGCTATGTGTCGATGGTCAGGTGGGAACTGGGCAGTGGTGAAGCAAGGGCAGCATGAAGATGTTTGAAAACTGGGTGTCAGTCATAGATGAGAAATACATGTTGAATCCGGTGGTTTGGATGTGTAGCAGTTTGATAAGAATTTGTCATGATGGCATTCATTTGTGACATGGGTACAAGGAGGGTATTTGTCTCTTGATAGGTTCGAACTTTGCCACGGGGGGGGGGGGGGGATTTGTTGAAGAGACATAGGATATTGAGGTGGGAACTCTCTTTGAAGAAGATGTTTCATGTTTCATCCTGGTATGTTTTGTTTGCTGGACCAAACTGTATGAAGTAGGAGACATCATCTTACCTTCCCATGACCATTTCCCCTTGTCTTAGAAATTGATAAAAAATACTAAGCTAATTCCAATGGGGAAGCAGCATTTACAACGCTATTTCCACAACGACTTGCTGTAGGGGGCGTGCAACACCAGGTAATGTGTTGGGTTTTAAATTCAACAGCTTCCCTGCTGTTGCACAAACCGGAGTAGGAATAGTAATTAATACTATAGGTTGTATTACTCTGTCTAAATTTTGATGTGATGTGAGGTTGTGTCACTGTTCTCATTATAAGCATACAGTTCCTAACATGTTTGGATTGACAGACTACGTACTCCATAAGACTGCAAGAAAACATACTAGTAATCATAAGGTATTTATTTACCATGACAGACAAGACAGTCACGTTATTCTGCTCTGACAGCGCCTTCTTGTGAATAGGTGTTGTAGCTGTGAACTGCTTATTAAATTCCACTGCAAAATCTAATTTATAGGGAAGCTTCTCACAGCAGTGACACATCTGGCTGTTTGTCTAGGACTTTACCCCTACCACGTTATTAACATGGGGTTCCTGTTCCTCAGACATGTAACACTGTCAGACTTAAATATATTTCCTTATAGGAGACAAGGGAGGTGGGAATAACACACTTTGGACAAAAATAGCTCGACTCTTATTCGGAATGTACAGAGGCGGTGTTAAATGAAGCATAAGTGTTGATGAAAAAAAACGTATTACCCTTTGGGAACAATAGGTGTAGTAACTTGTGCTAATTCTGGACACCCGAGAAGGAATTAATGTGAAAGGCACAGAATGGGTGCCTTCTTTACGCAAACGCCTACACGGAAACCCACGAAGAATCACTACATACATTTGCACGGCACAACAGTCATGTTAAAGGTTTATCAAGAGCCGTAAGACCATTAGTGTAGTCTTGTGGCACTGCAGCTGTGAACACACTTAGATTGCATGTCGATGCCAGGATCAAATTGATGATTCTCTCACCACCCACAAAGCCGACTGTGAAGTGCACGACACACTACACCCCAGTGAGAAATCCCAAGTCATCAGCAGCTACTTCATTCAGCAATGAACCAGGAAGCTGATGAAGTGGGAAAACAAAACCCTGTGGAACACAAGGCTCAAGACTGTGGAAGGCCCTCAGACCTTCCCTGAAATCAGAGCTTAATCACAAATGCTCCAGATAACTTCCGCAAAACAGAACCACGCAATCTCACTTTGTAAATGGCCCATCTGGACTTTCATAATATCCGCAGTGGGCTCCGCTCTCCCTCACTGGAAGTGTCCTTTGATCACCTAACAATAATCCAGGATTGGGCAGTTCTCCTGTTCCATCCTGCACACTGAACTAACTGAAAGTTTACACATAGCACAAGAAAAGCATTACTAAATGTGTGATGTTTGGTATGGTGGAAGATTTGTTGGTTGCAGAACCAGAGTTTATCTGCAGTCTTTGTTTGTTGCCAGCCTGCTGCCCAGCAAAAGCTTCAGTATGCATTGCTGGGAGACCAGTGCCAGATGCAGGCCGTAGGAAACTGAGGGAAAGCTGCATTTGCAGCTATGTGTCGATGGTCAGGTGGGAACTGGGCAGTGGTGAAGCAAGGGCAGCATGAAGATGTTTGAAAACTGGGTGTCAGTCATAGATGAGAAATACATGTTGAATCCGGTGGTTTGGATATGTAGCAGTTTGATAAGAATTTGTCATGATGGCATTCATTTGTGACATGGGTACAAGGAGGGTATTTGTCTCTTGATAGGTTCGAACTTTGCCACGGGGGGGGGGGGGGGATTTGTTGAAGAGACATAGGAGATTGAGGTGGGAACTCTCTTTGAAGAAGATGTTTCATGTTTCATCCTGGTATGTTTTGTTTGCTGGACCAAACTGTATGAAGTAGGGAGACATCATCTTACCTTCCCATGACCATTTCCCCTTGTCTTAGGAATTGATAAAAATACTAAGCTAATTCCAATGGGGAAGCAGCATTTACAATGCTATTTCCAAAACGACTTGCTGTAGGGGGCGTGCAACACCAGGGAATGTGTTGGATTTTAAATTCAACACCTTCCCTGCTGTTGCACAAACCGGAGTAGGAATAGTAATTAATACTATTCCTAAGTCCAGCGCGCCTCCTACAGCAAGTCGTTGGTACGACTTGCGATGTAATGGCATGCGTGGTAACAACGTTGTAAGGGCATGCATTGTGAACGCATGTGTTGCAACGTCATGCATTCATTCCAATGCCTAGTTAGAAAAAAAAAAGCCTTATTGACAGAAACACCTGGGACAGAGCAGGTTACAGTAGAAGAACACAAAGCTGTTTTAACTATCAACAAGTGGGAATGGGGGTGCTTTGAAATCCCAGGGCTTAAAGGAAGGTCATCAGGGATTACTGGTGTTGGGTACGGGCTTTATTTTGTTATTTGTCATAATGATGCTGTTGGTCGAGAAGACAGAAAAAAATAACTTATTTAGGGAATACATTTGATTGCCGCAAGAAAACAAATAATGTTATTGTTTATAATCACAAATTGGAATTTACACCCCACTGTGGTATATAATTCAGTTAACCTCGACTTCACATAGTGGTATTTATCCTTCACTAGCCTGCAATAAAATTGAATATACCTAGAGACTTGCCAACCTAATACAAAATGACAGCGTGTGAGGAGGGGAGGTGCCGCAGCTAGACCTTAGACCACCCGGGGCAGTCCCTGTGTTCAGGGCTGGACTGGGAACACAAACCAGGCCTGGCAATTCTGCCGGATCGCCCCCCCCCCCCGCCGGGTGGTTAGTGCTAGCGAGAAGCAGCACTTCTGCATTAGCACTGCTGACGGTTTTGTTACAGGGGGCTGATATTGCAGCACTGCTGCAAAACCAGCCCCCAGTAACAAAACCGGCTCCCACAGTTTGAAAACTGCCCCCCACGCTTCCAGCCCACCGGAAAAATGCCTGGGGCTCGCTATGGCCAGTCCAGCCCTACCTGTGTTTACCGCCCTGCGGCAGTCCCACTAAAGAGCAGTGGAGAGGGCGATGGCCGCCCCGAGACGGCAGGTAAGAGCTGGGGGAGGCTGTCGCCCCTAAAAACGTATGCGACCCGGGGCCCGATCACCCCCTTCTTACCCCCCTTATTACGTCATTGAGGATGGGGCAGGGCATCATGCTCAGAACTGCCTGAGAGGAACATCTACCCTCAAACCCCCCACCCCCTCCCAAAAAAAACCTTGTTGATATTTTCACACCCTTAGAGCCTCCAAAGACGAGCTGGCAACCCATTGAATGCAGGGGTTTCCAACTTGCCTTACCTGCCACTGTTATTATTGGTCCTTCACCGGGTGCCCAGTGTGAAGGGAGCAGCTATCGTGTGACACACTGTGGGATCATGTGATTTGGCAGGTCTGTACTTGTCTGCTAAGAAGATTAAGGACGCACAAGAAGGACTGCTTGACAATGTGCAACTGAATCCTGTCTAAAATTCAAAATGGCTACTCTGCTCTTTTCGTGATGACTATCGCTGCCTTGTGCTTCTTGATAGTTCTAAAGGGCAGTGTGAACGGAGGTCCTGGATATAGATGTGTTGAATTTGGAGACCTCTGTTACATAGGGTCAGGAAGTTATCTGATGGGTCATAAACTTGATGATGATGTTGGCAGCGGCTGCAATGAATGTCACAATTACTCTGGGAAGCAAACCTTAATTTGTCAATATCTTCAATCAGAAGCAGGAAATTAAAGCGAGTACACTGATGATCCCTGGAATAGGTTATTGATTGAAAACGGATACCGATGTATAAATAGGACTTCCAGAATTAGCTTCACTCAGCTACCGATATAGTCATCTGCAGCTCGTTACTTAGCAACCATCTGTTTTTAGCCAGGCTGATTGTATGCCGGAGATAGAAATTAAATTTATTTTGTCTGTTTTTTTAAGTAAAGCTCACACTTGTAGTCAGCTTGTTATTTAAAGCTTGGTATTATTTAGGACTATATAAAATCGAAATGTTTACAAAAAGCAAAGTGATTGTAAACGTGTTTCAATGTAAATACGTACTCGTTTTCTGACGAACTTTGAAGGAGGCATTTTAAAAAAAGAGGTTAGAACATCGATGAAACATTTTTGTACAATTTAACAGTCTATTAAAATAATTCCATAAACATATGAAATCCAAAATCAGATATTGCCACAGTTCAATATACTAAAGGTATGCAGTGGGTTAAAAGTGTGCTTACTTCTTAAACAGGTGGATATTATACAATGAACAGCCTATCTGCATTCAATCCACCCAAGCAAGTCATCACTGGTAGCCTGACATTTCAGCGTGGTAATATTCCGTGACGAAATACCAAAGGGTACGGTGTGCCAATGGGCATTACCACACGATTCAGAGTTGAGGTGGCTAGACATGCGGTGTCCCAATCTGCGTGTCAGTGAAAATGTTGCAGGTTTTACCTGTTGGATATTGCACAGGTAAAAAATTCAAATCCACAATACTCACATTAGTTATAATCCAGATTTGGGTACAAAAAAGCATAAGTGCATTAACAGGAATTACTGGCCCACTAGCAATGAAGGCAGCCGTGTTAAGATACAGGACTCCTGACACCCTGTTCTCTCGGTGTGGCGGTATTTGATCGAAATGGAGTTTAAAGGTTTCAAAATACGATTTTAGACTTGTTAGGGTTCACTATTCAATATTGCCTTACACAGCAAACCAATGTCTAGTGAAAATATTTCTCTAATGACTCCCTGCAGCAGTCAAGTTTTCCTAGATAGCGACCAAATCCTAGATACTGATGCGAGATGCAGTAACTGTGTCAGCAGGGACAGTATGTGCAGAACCACAAGGAGTTGTACTCTAGATTCCCTCACATAACTTACAAACAGCAGAAGCCCCCGAAGGAGCAGATATGTTAGTAAAAGACTCCCCGTGTCTGTGCTCTTAGGATTTCACCCTGAACAACAGGCAAGCAACAGCACAAACACTTCACCTAAATCTTCTTAAAATATCATATGATTACACCCACACATCCCCCCCTACAACATCCCCACACGTGGATGTCCACCCAACCATATCCTGATCTCACACACAAATTTACCCTCCATTGGTCCCTGACTCTTTGACCATTCCCTGATGCACATAGACATTCCCTCTCTCACTGGAACTGCTTGAAGACCCCAATAACTCCAAGACTCATACAGCCAAATCAACACCCTGCACCTAAATGGCAATTGCCCTGAAACAGCTAAAGAATATACTACTGAAACGTTTTCGCCCGCCAACAACCATCCCATCACTACATTGTCTTTTTTTCCAAAAACTCTTAATTGTCTCCTTTTTGCCTGACTGATGTGCTAACTCTCAGAACAGTTTAGTTAACGTCTCCACTATGGCTTCCAATACCTGAACTCTGTCATTTCTCACCCCCTCACCATTAACTCTGCACATCGTCACTACTTATCCTCGATTCTAAGTCGTTCAGTAGCATTCAATAGGGTTGATCCCCCAACATGACCATCAACAACTGGCACACACACCGCATCACTAGGACTATGCTAAATTGTTACATTGGTAGCAGTGACCTGTATTGTGGATCCTTTTTCCTGCCCACTGGAGCTAAAACGCTTCTCATTCAGCAGGGACACAGTTATTTTCGCCATTTATAATTTTCAGGTGTTTGATGACTACATTCCAGTATTTTGTTATTTTAATTCTGGATTCATAGCAGTTCACGTCCCATCTGTATTAGACTGTATTGTTTTTATTGATGGTTTCCATCACTTGCAGGAGTTAAAATTCTGAGTGGCCTGCTACCAAACACTGGGCGGCTATATTTTTATTCTTTTGTTTACTTATAATGTTTTTGTGTTATTGTATTGAGAGGCATTTTCTAGTGTACGCAGCAGTAATGAAGGGGGTGAGTGGAATGCAAGACAACGGGAGGAGGAAGCAAATAATAGATGGTAGGAGATGTAGGGCACACAGAATGCCATGCCTAAGAGGGCTGGGAACACTGATTAGAACCTTACAGTGATAGAAACATCCTTGCACATCAGTATTTTATATGATTACAGAAAATGTGTGCTAATTTAGAGTAAAACTGAACTGGATTTGCCTCAAATGTTCTCCGAGTACAGGTATTATCCCTGGGTGGCTGAGTATAGAGGGAGGTGGTAAACAGGATGTCCAAATAAACTGCCTTCCTACTCCTACTTGACCAATGAAGGACATACAAGTGCATAGATGTGTCCACATCAGCATGCCTGCATCATTGTGCCATGCTCACCCTGCCTAAGAACGCCCAAGAACAGCATAATGCCTGAGTCTATGCCTTCTAGGAGAGCGTAAGATATCATATGAAGACTAAGGAGCAACAATAGCAATCTTAGAAATGGTAGAATTTGGCCCAGATGGACCACACGGAAGATGTTGGGACACACCAAAGAGGAAAGCAAAGACACTAGGAGATCTGATGACGTGTCAGGTGATATTGGAGCCACATGAGATCAAGCTGGAGAGTGTTCATGCATTCAATGATATTGTGTGGCTGTAGCTTGCATATTAGGCCCCATACTTCTCTCATGATCTCAAAACTCACCCGCTCCTTTGTAGAACCAGGCCCTTACATGGAGTGACTCGCAGAGATTTATGCTAGTACTCACCAGACCTCACATCACAGCACTCTTTGAAACACAGTTGAATTCCTTGGTATCTGACAATAGTTCACCAATCTGCCTGATTTGCCCCCTCCTGCGGTCACCGCCACAACACCTCACAGTGCACCATACCTATAAGGTCTTATTCATATGTGTAAGCTTTGAAGAGCTAAGAGTATGTGGACTTACTTTTTTAAGCCTGAAACCGACATCTTTGCTTGGCTTTGTACTAGTTGAGGTTGGTGTTGGAGGCCTATCTACATGCTACTATAGTATTATAGTCCTGCTGAAGTCAGGCCCACCCCTTAGGACGTTGAGGGTGTTCTCACTCGTGCCCACTCACCGGTCCACTTTGTGGTAACCAGCAATGCATCAGCCGATTACTGCCTCAGTAAAAGTATGATAATTTCATGATACGGAATACTGTTCTACATTTCCAGATCTTTTCCAGGCTGCAAAGATGATGTGGGGGGGGGGGATAGAACCCAGACAAAACTGCTGGCAGTGGCTTGAACCAGCCTAGCACTGGAGCATACAGCCCTTGGGTCACCGAGGTCCTATCCCATCTCCCAGAATAGCCCCTCCGAGTGTAAAGCTTGTAAATAAAAATCATTCCCCCAGAGGGGTTTTCCAGCCTAGGCCCAGCACTGGGTATTACCCTTCTTAGCAACTCTTCCCTAACTAACTTTTTTCTTCACCTATTGAAACAATCTCTAAATGACCAAGCTACTCCATGGAATGAACTCAACCTATCAGCCTCCTGTATACACGATACCCATACCAAACTCAGACCATACACACTGCAGACATTTCTCCTGTCACTCTCCTCCATCTAGAAACATGAGCCCTGGTCTCCAGTCGCCCATCCACACGTAGGCAAGAGGCCTCTGAGGTCACTAGAGACTGGGAGGAGTGAGAATATTTAGGAAAAGAGATTGATTCCTATGGCAATGATCAACAGACAATATTTCTAATTCTGGATCGAAAAAATACACTAAGTAAGTGGCAAGGATTTAATGTCCCTTACACTGCTTCTATTTTTTTAACACATACTTTTTGCATTTTGTCATTGTACAGCATGTTAAAATCACATCTTGTTCATACGGCTCTAAAAAGAAAGGCATATCTTGATCATATCATCTATGCTAAATGCAGATGTTTGAGATGAACAATAACTGGTATCTCATGCAAGGATTTTATATAAACCCACACACTCTTTCCACTTAGTAACAAGGATGTGTCATCCGTTGACTAGCCTATAATTGGGGGGATGTATTTAAACCATAGGAGGTCACAACTGCACTATTACTAATGTTTCACGACATCATACAGGTAGGGGCAGGTTCTATCAGTCTAAGGACACGAGTAGGGATGCCTGATGTGCAAACTAGAGGGTAGAAGCTTTCGACTGTGGAGCCACCCCAACATCACAGCCACCCCAAGCAGCAACCTGTGCAGCCCCTGGTAACTTAACCCACCATGGCTCCAACTCTTGCGCCTTGAAGCCTTCTAGAATGTGCCCCACTCCATTGATATGGGTGTTTTAATTAGGCCTCTGTTTTATTTGCAACTTACCAGTGCAATACTTCCTCACACCAGGTACTCATCCTGGGGGCCAGTGAGGACTTCCATCGTTTGTTATCAGCCTTTTCGCTAATAGTAAAGCTAAGCCAGTAAAGCTATTTCATAAGGTGTTCCCAGAGGCCCCAGTAGAGCCATTGTATTAAGTGTCTACAGTGTCCCATAATATGTAATGCCTGAAGCAGCTCATTAGTTATGGGTTCTTTCCCGTCCAACGCCCAGTGTTTAAGAACATAGCAGAGGATACTGGTGTGTGTCAAATATAGCGCTTCTCGCAACCTTTGAGTATGCACAAAATCAGTATGCAACATGAAAGTGCCATCCACACATGGAGAGCCAACCGTTGTTAGCCCAGACTCTTTCCATGGACATAGTCTATGCCTCGTCAGTGTATCTGAGGATGTGGGATATTCAACGCATATGACACCTGCGAGACAAATTCACAAAGTGATACAATAAGCACCGTAGCATCACAATTTTCACCAGGGCCAGATGGCCTGCCATCGATAGAGGTAACATGATCCAGAAGGCCACTTGCGATTTAAGTGCATTAACCATACATAGTAAATTACCCTTTAATAGGTCTTGTATTTCTCAATATACCTGAATCCCAAGGTTGCGAAAGATAGATGTTGCCATCTGTGACTGTGTGTCCCCAAACCAGAGTGTGGGTGCTGCCCGAGTGTCAGCAAAGGAGTAAGCACAGAATTTGTCCGCATTAACATGCATTCTGGTGAACTTGCCAGTGTCGCGAGCGATCGGGCCATTTCTTCCTGTCCCTCCTGGAGGTCCTGTAGATACAGAATCATATCATCTGCATAGAATGATATAAAGTGCACTGTATGATCTATGGGGATTCCCCTGTGGCCAGCCTCCTGACGGATCCATTGTTTTATGGGTTCAATTGCCAGTATGAAGAGAGTGGAGAGAGGGGGCATGCCTGCCGTGTACCAGGCAACACCTGCTAGGAATCAGCGATATAAGGCACAGTCCTGGCTCTGGCCGTAGGTGCCGAATACATCAGTTCCACCCTTCAGATATAGGCAGGGGGTATCTGGTAACAAGCTAATGCTGCTAACATAGAATTTCAACCTAGGGTTTTTGAACATCCGGGGAAAGGCAACCAGCATATGGATAATGGTCTTGAGCAGCATTCATTATTCTAAACAGCCACCAAATATTCATAGAGGTGGGGGACAAAACTGCATTGGTCCCTATGTACCAATTTCAGAAGAAACGGAAATAACCGATGGGCCAGTATTTTACTGAATAGTTTTTATTAATGTGTTCAATAATGATAATGATCTATACAAGGATAACTCAGTGGGTGGTTTGCCAGTTTTAACAGAGAAGTCACACGCGCTTCCCTGGTAGAAGGGGAAGTAAACACATTTCAAGGGATGTGTTATATAGCTTCTCTAGCTGTGGAACCAACCTAATAGCATATGTAGAGTAGAATTCCACCAGAATCCCATGGGAACCCGGTGTTTTATTAAGGGCTATTTTCTTGACAGCGCCCCAAATTTACTGTGCCATAATTGGAGCAGCAAGTGCCTCCCTTTCATTTGCAGGCACCATTGGTAAGGTCGCCTGGAGTAAAAACGTCACTATCTATGCGGGGTCGGGAGGATGCGGGGCTGCATATAACATGATGTAAAAATATCAGAATGCCATGTTGATCCCCAATTGTTTTACTACCGCTCCCTGATTAGACGTGTTGTTTGACAGTATAGGCATGGGTGACGGGTCTGTCCAGATTAAGCATGCTTACAATGTGCCTGACTTGTCTGCTTCAGTGTGTATTTTCTGTGTTTAGGCCCTATAATCAATCACACAGAGGAACTCCAGGAGCTCTGCATATGTGACCCTGGCTTCCTGCAGTCCAACCGCAGCCTCATCATTCTCAGTTGCTGTTGTCTTCAGGGGGCTAATTTACTTTCTAGGCTTGTGATTTCTCGAAGGACCTCTTTCCTAGCACCCACCACTGTACTAATTGATGTGCCACACACCATCACCTCACCCACCGCCTACTCCACTAGTGGTGAAGAAGCCATATTATCGTTGACAGAATGTATCAATCGTAATAGCCAGGATTTCCCTAAACACTAAGTCTTCCAAAAGACTTGGTTGTAGATGCCAGGTTGGGATCAGGGTTGGTACACGCCCCCATGAAAGTGTTATTTTACCAGTGGATAATGATCCGCTATTTACTTTCCTAAATACAGAGCATGCTTAATGTTACGTAGACGCTGTGGAAGGAGGAGGAATCTGTCGAGATGGGAATGAAGCACATGTGGGTGAGAATAAAAAGAGTATTCCCTCATACCTATATTGCTTCTATGCCATATATCCAAGAGACCCCATCTGTAGATCCCCTACTGCAACTCCCTAGCCTGGGGCACTGAACCTACACCTGGTGAGGGGGTGCGAGCGATCTTATGTTGTGCCTAACAGTGTATTGAAATCCCCTCCCATCACACATGGGTATGGAGTCCAGGCCACCAATGCTGACGATAAATGAGCGATGAAGATGTCTTGTTCAGTACAAGGCACGTATATACATACCAGCACCCCATCTAGTGTGCCCCTGAGTAAAACATAGCAGTCCTACATGTCAATCTTAGAGTCAGGCATTGCAAATGGGACCCGATCGGTGCTCCCCTGTTGAATGACGAGTAGGATGTATGGAATAGTTGACCCCTCCATCTTTTATGTAATTTCTGGGCCTCAGAGGCAACTAGGTGGGATTACTGCAAGAAGTTGATCTGGACATGGCATCTATGTAACCCAGCCAAAATGCTATGCCTTTTGTGCATCAACCCCCTCCCAAGTACATTCCAAGTGACTATGTTGTAATCACTCGCTACAGTTGACATACTGGCCTTAAAAAGACAGTGGAGAATACAAGCCCCTCTCACTTCTCCTATTACCTCCCTCAAATACATCTGGTGATAGCGTGGAACAAAGAAAACATTCCCACAATACGCGGTCCAACAATTCTTCATCATTTGACCAAACCTTAGAACAAACAATAACCATTTAAACATTATAAACCATGGGCCTTCGCTAACGGGGCATGTAGTATCTGACCCATAATGGAAACTGCGCCTTCACAGCGCAAGCATGTCAGCTAGTGAGGGCCTTCAGGACCCCGGGCCCCTTATAATAGGATCATTAAGAAGTCCGGCTGCAGCAAAATTAAGTATTACCCAGTAAATTTGACCACATCTAAAAAACGTAGACACAAGAAACATATCTTGCGATAGACTTAGCTACACTTCACAAAAGTCCCCTGGCCATTATCACCTTAGATGCCACTGAATCATTTGACACAGTAAACTGGCCCTATTTTCAAAAAATATTAGGAGACAACTTCTGTGGGACCGTGAGCCTGATTTATCAAACACCCACAGCTAGGGTTTTGGTGAACGGGAATCTATCCGCCTCTTTCGAAATCCTGAGGGGAACTGGACAGGGGTGCCCCTTATCCCCCTTACTTTTTAATTTATATATAGAACCCCTGGCTGTAATAATCAGACAGTAGGGCAGAATCCTCCCCTTTAAATTCAACAGTTAGGAGAAGAGGGTGGCTTTGTACACTGATGATTTGATGGTGTACACCTCAGATCTGCCCTTGGCGGTTCCAATGTTGTATAATTTGGCCTCCCAATTTAGTTGTATTTCAGGCTATAAAGTAAATGCAACAAAAACGGAGTCCATGGCCTGCAATATGATCACACAACAAGGGAACATCAAAACGGAGATAAAATATCTGGGCATCATGGTCACACAGGACATTGAGAGAATTCCAGAAATGAACTTCAAAAAATTCAGCAAGAAGATTAGCAAGTCATTGGCAAGCTGGGCTCATTTACCATTGACCATAATTGGAAGGGTAAATCTGATAAAAATGATGATCTTCCCCAAACTCATTTTTATATTCCAAACCATCCCCTTGGTGTTCAGTGAAATCTGGCTTAAGAAATTGAAGTCCAAGATAAGTAGTTTTATCTGGGCCTCCAAAGACACACGTATTTCACCGAAAAAACTTTCCTGGAATAAAATTAAGGGAGGACTATGCCTGCCAGATTTAATTTATTATGCATGGGTTTTCCTACTGAGGAACGGGAAAATGCTGTTGAATGAACCGGATTGTTCAGATATCCGAAGAATGTTCAAGGTGATGCTCTTAGATGTGAAAGGGGGGGAGCAAGGTTTCATCTATAAATTTGGAGATCCAAAACACTTTAAAAAGGTCTGCTTAAAGATCTTGCGCAGACTAGCCACCACGTGGTACAGAATTCTAAAGGAGCTCAAAATTAATTATCATAGTGCTTTAGCTCCGATTTGGGATGCTCCTGGTTCTCCGAATGGACAAAGGACTCTTTGGTGGTTCCTTTGAGGAAAGCTGGAATATCGTGTTGGAAGCAGCTAGTCGATGATGGTGCTCTACTACCGTTGGAAAAGTTGCTGGACATAATGGATAATGAATTATCTAGGTTCAAATATTTGCAATTGAGAAGTTGGCACCAAGCTGTCAGACCAGGTGTTGGCACCCCGAACGAGTGGGAATCTGCACTAACAAAGAAAGTGGCAAAAAAGAATGAGGTGGCAAACCATATTGGCTCCTTATTGATCTTTCAGAGGGGGATTTTAAACTGCCGACAGAGCTGTGGGAAAAGAGCTTGCTGGGGATCCATCTAGAATAATTATGGCATGTATATTGCGACATTTTGTATTCTACGGTGCAGCCTGCAAATTTAAAGAGAAAACAATTTTTTTTGTCTCCATAGTGTTTATTGGACGCCCTTCAGGCTTTCCAAATTTGGGAAGGGTGTCACTCCGAAATGCCCCAAGTGCTTCCAAGAAAAGGTAGACGATACCCACATGTTCTTGTACTGTCCAACAGTGCAACATTTCTAGGTCGATGTAAGTAATGGTATTTCTACAATGCTTGGAAGGCAACTGCAGGTAAGCCCAGAATTGTTTTTTTTGGGGTTACGGTATGGCATGAATCTCTATTAGTTGACAACAAAAAACTGATGTTTTATTTAATTTTACTGGCCTGAAGGGAAATCAGTAAAAACTGGATAAAAAATGCCCCCCTAACTGTAAGAGATTGGATCAACACTGTGAAATATATAATTAAATTGTACAGGTTATCACTGAAAAAAAAGAAAGATTTTTGGTTACCATGTGCAAGTTGGCTGGAATCTGTGGTCTTATGATTATGCCTCTACACTGAGATACTTCACCACTCCGGTTACCTTCTGGATAGCTCTGAGTGAGAGCCGATTTTAACAATGTAAGGAGAGGTTCTGTGTAAAGTACAATTCTTTTGGAACAGAGTTCTTCGGTCGGTGCCGATCAAGTAGGGGGGCCCCAGAGAATCCCCAATTATCTCTGTTTTTAGCCAAGGCGAATGAGGACTGAAAAAAATAATAATCTTGTTTTAGGCATACCTCAGCGGGTTGCACCTGTGGCTTCATATATAGCCAACCTCTAACTTATGAACATGTGAAATCAGGCTTTTACCCGCCCAACAAGATCTTGTCCTTACTTAGTATTCACAACAGTCACCCCAGTAAATCATTAGCTGTTGGGGTGATCGTAGGGAACAGAGCCATGCTGCTATTTGAATCTGAGTCAGATGGAACTGACGGGAATCTTAGCTATCCATAGTGTGGTTGTTGACCATATTGCCGCTAGCTGTCCCTCCTGGCCCTGCTATGGAGAGGGCATCCCCCGGTGCCATCTCTAGTGCCTGCCCCAGTCTCTGCTGCTGGGAAGCACGTCGTGCCTTAGGCGGTGCAGGCCCATTAGATCTCTGTCTCCTGCAGTCTGGAATATGTTACTCTAACCACTCCCAAACCCTTTCTGGAGTTTCAAATAATTGAGTATGTTGGTCATGAATTACTTTCAGTTTGGCAGGAAATAATAGAGCATATGTGAGGCCAGCTGTCTGGAAGTATACACGTTTATGTTGTACAGCAAACGTATAGTCTGGGAACAGGGGAATCATCATGTTGTCCACCAGAATAGGTGCCTTATCTCGAGCTGCTTGTAGAAGTGTATTCCAGTCCTTAAAATTGAGAATCTTGAGAATCTAGGCCACTATGGGCCACGGTGGTGCACAAGGAATAGGTTTTCTTGTGGGTACACGGTGTGCTCTCTCGACTGTAAATAGCTCAGACAGGCCTGTCGGAGTCACCACTCTCCAGAGCCAGTCCTCCACGTATTGCATGACGTGATGGTATCCCAACAATCCACTTGTTATTCCTGTGGGACCTCCCTTCTGCATCCTCCACCCATTCCTGGAGTTGATCCACTTGCCGCTGCAGTTGTTTAATTTTCATAGTGTGGTCCCTTGTGGCCTGGAGACAAAGCGCATGTTAATTATTTTTGACCCGGTCAGCTAGCTTACGTTGGTCATCCTTCAGCAGGCTGATATCTGTGGTGATGACTCCCAACCGCTGTTCGATGGCCACTCTAGAATCACAAATATCCTATACGAAAATATCAAATGTATCCATGAGGGTGATGTTATAGTAGAAGGAATGCAGTCGCTTGGAGGGTGTGGAGCGTGAGTGGGCCACGGAGTCATCTCTTTTTGTTTTGGTGCATCCCATGGTGAGTGTTCCTGGTTATGCAACTTTCACACCTTGAGATGACACAGCGGGCCCTCTGTCGCCTCATCAACCAAGGGCCTCACAGTGTCTGTCCAGGGGGCCCGACTACGATTGAATGGGCACTCTTGCTGCACCCTGTCCCTCCTCTGGGACTTCCACTGATGGTAGGAAGAAATGGAGTAAGAGGATCAACGAGAGTTCCAAATTTGTGGCAGCGTTGGGGGCATCACGGGCGAACCATGCTGAAAACAGTAGAGAGGGCCCAGACATATGTCGCAGCCACACTCGCCAAACACAGTTAAGGGTTAGGCAGTACCGAGCCTCGCAGTTCTTCGGGTATCAACCATATGTGCAGTGGGTCAGTACAGGCCGCCTCCCATCGATCTGCCACACCACCATGCTCCGGGCTTCATTATTGTCCACAACCTTGTTGCGGATGCCCTAAGTACCTTCCAGCTGCTCAAGAGGGCATTTAACGGACGCTTCACTCGTCCTCCGGCCGTAACTGACAGGATTGCTTCCTGCCCCCGCCCGACTCATCGGCTCGCTCGTGACAGAGCCTAGACATGCCTCAAGTTTCATTACCCCGGCTTGATTCTGGTTCTCTCCACGGCCTCTCACAGATTGGCCAGACCAGACCAGACCCTGCACTTGGATACCTCCTGGATCCCCCCGAATTCCTTCCTCCTCCTCTCATGCTCCACTCTCCAGACTCTCAGTTGTTCCGTGATTGATTTCCGCGCTGCCATTCCTTGCTTTATTCTTGCAATACACTGGAGACTACCCCTCTTCAACATTTGGACCCCTAGCCACCCCAATTCAATTGTTTTCTTGCGGTCCTCAGCACTATTATTGAAAATAAGTGACCATGGGGCATATCAACAACAACCGGCGATAATTATCGCTGAGCGCACTTAGCGCTTGGATAATTATCGCAGGCTAGCGCCGATTTTTATCGCTGAGATAGCGTGCTATTAGCAACGCTTATCTCATCCGCGATAAAAATCCTAGCGCTAACTGGCTAACGTGAGATTATCGCTGGAAACCCAGCGGTAATCCCTCGTTAGCTAGTTGATAAGGACTCACAAACTTAGCCATGATATCCACCTTCCATAGGATATCATGGCTAAGTCAGTCCTGAAGCAGGTGTTAGGAAAGTAGCGATAACAGGTGTTATCGCTACTTTTCCTGATGCTATGCTTCATAGCGTGGGGCTTGATGATAGGAGAAATGTCGCTTAGCGACATTTCTCCTATCATGTCAGGTCAGGAACGCCCACTTTGCATCTCATTAGAGATGCAAAGCTGGGCGTTAGAAATCCCCACGTTAAAGCAAGGTTTCACGCGTTAGCGTGACCTTGCTAATATAGCGATAAAAGTATCGCCGCTTTTCGGCCGAAAACGGCCGCTAAAGCGGCGATAATTTTTTATCGCCTCATTGTAAATATGCCCCCATATGTCCTGATGATGACCTGAAATCAATCAGGTTGAAACGCCGTCGACTACCCAGCACAGAACCTTGGCGCTGTAGTGATCACTTGACTTTACCCAATTTACAACCACCTATTGTATATAATTGTTTTTTTATTGACCACAATTTGCTATACATTATCACTGTTCACACTGTTTTTCTCACCTTGTGTCACTGCGCCGTCACTAGCACGCCCAGTGCCCACTTGTGTGTTATGGTCACCATACGCTTTAATTGTACAGTAGTGCTGCTATAACAACCTACAATAACAACAACTTTACCCCAATATTCCCGTTGTGGTCTCCTTTTTCCCTTTTCTCCCGGTTCTTATGATGTGTACTACTTATTTAACTGCCTTTGTCAAATGATCCCCAGTTGAGACATTGTTACACTAACTACCCGGTCTCACCTGGGTCAACGGGTCTACTCCTGTTATCTTTGCCAAGAGGGCATTTAGGCACCGGCCCAGGAGACCGCCCAATGCTTCAAACCAGCGGCCTATATGTGAGGCCCAGTACCAGCGTCACCTGTCATAGTCACCGAGCATCGGTCGACACATGCCCCAGCCACAGTCTGAAATGGGCTCCCTGATGCACAATCATGTTGTCTTGGGCCCCCCTTACCTTTGGTAATGTTGCTGCAGTATCAGGCAAAGCTGTGCAGCGCCTCCAATCACAGCAGCCTGCTGGCTCCAATGGTTCCTCCTGCTGGAGAGCGCAGGCCATTGAGCATTCCGGCCACGCCCAGTCCAATCCAGCAGACAACTACAGCACCAGCGTTCCTTATTGTGGTCTCCCAGATCTCTCAGCTTACTTGACTGCCTTGATTCCCCAGCCATGACAGAAGCTGAAGACTGCTTTATCTAACAGCCCCAGAGCGCGCATCGCTAGCTGCCTTGTTGTCAGCGCTGTGAGGGAGAAAGTAGCTCAGCACTCCCAACCGCTGGACAGATGTTTATGTGGCACAGCCACGTGCTTGGGGCCAACTCCGGGGCTGAGCCAGATCCTAATGCAGCAGTTAGACGGGTAGTTAGGGAGATGATGGGGCCCGGATCTGCGAGCCCGTGAACTATGCATCCACCATCTTAGGTTGCTGGCCACACTGCTTCATATCCACTTCACTTCATTTTTTAGATTTGCTATTTGGTAATCACAAAGATCTATGTACAAATGTGTGACTCCCAGTGGATCGCAAATAGGCCTACCGCATGAATAATAATGAAGTAGGTCTCGGTTTGAGACTCATTGGGAATGGTAAAAATCACAGGGAAGGTGACCTGTTGGGGTCAGCAGACCACGGTCTGTGATTGCTTTTCAATTAAGCAATCTATGTTTTTTTAAATGCAGCCTGTTTTTCTTAAAGGAAATAGGATGCGTTGAAAAAAAATGAAAGATTAAAGTTTTCTTTACATTTTTTAAGAGTAGGCTGTGGTCCATCGGACCTCTGCCTGCTCTTACAAATGTTTTTACAAACATTTACAAAGGGGTAGTTGTCCCTCGGGGACCCCTTCCCATTTGCGAATGAGTTACACTCTACTTAAAGTAGGCAGTAAAAAGCTAATGTTTTGCAACCGCATTTCTGTCATGAAACATTCACACATACCACTGCCATTCGGTTTTAGGAAGGGACGCCCTAAACACACTCCTTTCTATACTAAATCGCAAACCAAATTTGCAATTCGGCAATAGGTTATCGAATCGCAAATTGGGATTTGTACATCTCAAAAAGCCTTTTTGCATCTGCAAACTGGCCAATACTGTGAATCAGCACGTTTGTAAACGCAAAAACACTTTGTTCATGTGGTCCACTGCTAATGACTTTTCTAGTCCAGATTCAGAGAGGCTATGGAATGTAATGCATCATCAGCGATTATTTTTTGTATGTTGCTGTTTTGAACGTATCAACTTAACACCTCGTTTTTTTTTTATTTGTTCTTCATCAATACTGAATAATATTTGATTTCACGGATTTAGCAATGCACAACTATTTGTTTGCTCAAAACCTTCATCAAGAAGGTTTTATATACTATTCCTTCTCCCATGTCTTTTCTAAATTTTTGACTTCTTACAAAGGTACTTTTCAACTTTAAAAACAAGAAGTGGTTTCAAAATGTTCTTTCCTTGTACCCCTTAACACGCGTCATTTAAATAAAGTACATTTGCAAGGGCCTGCCATACTTCAGGAGAGTTTGTTTTTCCTAATATTTGTGTTGGTCGAGTGTTAAGCTTTAATTATCTCCAAGGCTGAAGTATTTTCGTTTTACGTGATTTTTCATTTGGAAAGAACCGTTCATTTCGATCACGCTCACACCGCCCTAGGTATCACAGCAAATTTGCATGCAGTACAAAACTGCAACTGTAACCCACCTAAAAGGTCATGGATTTGTTGTTAACAACCAAGTTACAGCTCTGGAGCAGGCTACCTCATTTTCCATGGTTTATGCATACCTTACTCCATTCTGGACAAAGCTCCTCATACAAGCTCTGTGCGAGCAGGATTAAATACTACCTTTTACACAACTTCAACAGCTGTCCTTCTAAACAGCCTGTAGTTCTTCAACGGAATTATTTGTTAACCAATCTTTCTTCTGTGTTAATTTCATTTTATGTTATGTTGGAGTGTTATATCTAAGCACCTACGCAGTTTCTCAGCAATAGCCTCACATAAAGTGCGGTTCAACTTGGTAGCTTTTAGCTCAGACTGTACAACATGGTTCCTCTTCAGCCATCTTTAAAGGTATGCTTAGGTAGGAGTGAAGTATGCTTCTCTGCTCTGAAAAAGAATCTTCTGGATGTGTGCTCAAATTTTGTTGGTAACGTTTTAATTATGTTTTGTCCGGTATTACTGGGTTCAAAGTATAAAAAGAAGGGAACGGAGAAAGTTATCTAATTTATTTTGGAAGGGTGGGGCTCTGTTATCAGCACTAGAACTACAACTCAAATTAGTTGAGGCACGAGCAGTAAGTCACGACCCTCTTCCAGAACAAACCTGTTCCATCTATTAAATCCCCTTGTCTACATGTGAATCTATTGGATAAAATCCAGTAGGCCTTTGGATTACCTTATTTTTTGACAAACCACTCCATTCACTTATTTTTTTAATGTTAGTTTGACTTGATTTCTCTGTATGCAAGAGGATGCATGTATTATATGGGAACAAATGTAGTGTATCAAAAAATTGATATAGCATCGTCTTCACATAGTATTTATAAATATATTGAGGTCACCACTTGGTGAAGGGGCGCAGAGTCATGTGATGCATTGTGATGATATATGTTATGGAACTCTAGCAGTAAAATGTGAATCTGCCAGTGATATGGTTTTGTAGTGGTTCTGGACATCCTAAATGCATATTTCTGCCCCACTCTGGAATGTTGTGCATATCTGTGCCTGTTCTACAAAGATTCATTCATTCTAGTGTGTAGTGAGTAGTTGTTTGTGGGTAGCTGTCTTGTGCCAGGTAGCATAGTGGTCCACTGTGGGTGATGCATGTCTATCGAGATCTGCTCGAGGTGTCTAGGCAGAGGAGGGGTGTAGCAAGAAAAAAAAAACTGTCCTCAGGCAGAATTTTCAGATCTTTATCTTTTAGAACCAGTATCTCTTTGCCAATGTTCTAGGCAAAATGTACAGACAAAAGCTACAACACCACATCAGTGAGATTTTTGATATGTTAAATAACACATTGTGACATAATGAAAGCCAGCATACACAGATGGTAAAACACCATCAACAAATCTTCACTATGGGACTAGAACACTGTAAAAGAAGCATTGTGGTCTTCTCAACTTCTACATGACCAACCTTGACTCAACTACAACCTCCCCGAATCCATCTCCAACTTTAACACCTGGATCACTACCTGGGCAGATATCCTGGCTCCTCCAAGAGCAAATTAATTAAGGCCATGAGAATCCGACCGCAAGCAAGCTGGTACACAAAAGAGCTCAGGCTCACCAAAAGCCACTGCAAGCAACTTGAACATGGATGGAGACAAAGTCAGAACAACACTAATAAGAGCACCTACAATTCCACCTTTAAGCAAATCACAGCCACCAAATGCTCCATGCTCACAAACTGCATAGAAATCAGCTGTAACCATGCCAAGGAAATATTTACCTTACTGAAAGTCTTCACCTCTCTGGGAGCTAACTTCACCAGCATAGTACCTTCTCAGGATCTCTACACCAAGATGCCTCTATTCTTCAGCAACACAATCACCAGCATTTATAATAACTTTATGTCCCAACTCAACCCTTTTATCCTCGTAGCCCTCTTGCTCCTCTCTCCCAACACCCAGAGGACCACCCAGATCACCTGGTCCACCATCATCTCTCAAGAAACTGCACAAACCATATACTCCCTACACTCCGGAGCACCCTCACCACGTCTTCATCAAAAAGCTGGACCTAATCACGTAGTCCTCACAAACGATCCTGAATGAATCAATAACCACGGCCACCTACCCAGATGCCTGGAAACATGCCACAACACTCCCCTTCTGCAAGAAATGCTCAGCGGACCCAAAGACGCTAGCCAACTACCGGCCTAGCTACTTGCTTCCCTAACTGGCAAAAAACTTGGAAAAGATTATAAATAAGTGCCCATATGCATACCTCACTGACAACCACCTCCTCAACACTACTCAATCTGGATTCATCGCCTCTATTGACAACATTTGGATGATCATTGGCAGAGGTGACATTGCGGCTCTCACCCTATTGGATATTTCCACAGTCTTTGACACCGTCTCCCACCCCATTCTTTTATAACAATTGCACAAAGTTAGCATCCAAGGTCCCGCACTTTGCTGGATTTGAGACTTCCTGACAGGCCTCACCCAGTCAGTCAGTCTGGCCCCCTGGTTTTGACCACAGATGTCGTCAACCTCATCTGCGGGGTTCCACAAGATCCCACTACATGACCCTACTAGTCAGCATCATCCATGCCCACAGAACAAACATCATGGTGACACCTAGACACACCAAACTCCCAGAACAGTTTCTCTATCTGTATGACTGAAGTCACCAGATGGATAAAATCCAACTGCCTCAAGCTCAACACAGACAAGACATAACTAGTAATCTTTGGCAAAGACTCTTTGCTCTGAGACTTCACCCAGTGGCCTGCCAAACTCAGACTTACACAAAGAACCTCTGAATATTTATGTTGTGGTATGCAGATATGTAGAGTGCACTATCACCCGAGATGGCATCCTGGCACTGAACAGGTGCGAGTCTAAGGACACCTGGGGCCTAGTGTGACTACCCAAAATCCCAGGTTTTCAGCTTCTTACAGAAATCAAGTAATGATGAGGAGGCCGTGATGTGTAGTTTCAGGTCATTCTACTCTTTAAGTGCAATGTAGGAGAAGGCTCAACCATCAGATAGGGTTTTCTGTATGCATGCAATTTGTGGAAGTAGGATACCCGAAGAGCAGAGGTGTCTGAAAGGTTTGTAAAGAAGATGGAATAGTTGAGATATTATGGGCAAGTGTATGTAGTGCCTTGAAAGTGTGGGTGAGAAGTTTGAATTGTGCTAATTTGTGAATGAGGAGCCAGTGGAGCTCCTTCAGACGTGAGTGATGTGAGTGTGGTGTTGGAGGTTGAGAGTGATTCATGCCACCGAGTTCTGAATGGCCTGCAGCCTTCTGGTGAGTTTTTTGTTGATCCTGGCATAGAGGGTGTTGCGGTAGTCTAGCTTACTTGTGACCAGGGCGTGCATGACAGTTTTCCGGGTGCAGATTGGAAGCCATTTGAAAATCTTCCTCAGCATCTTCTGAGTATGGAAGCATGTGGAGGAGACGGCAGTGACTTGAGCAGTCATGCCGAGTTTGCTGTTAATGTCTTAATGTTCTTGGCGTGCGTGGTGGGGGTGGTTGACGGTCTTAGCTCTGTTGGCCACCAGGTGGAGTCCCATGGTGATGTGCTCTTCCCTCGAAGAGCTCCACAGGCTCCCAATCCACAAATGAGCACTATTCAAACTCCTCATGCGCAAATACAAAGCCTCACACAACATTTTCCCCCTGTTCCTCAACAATTGCATAAACGTCCATAAGCCTACCAGACACCACCACTCAGACACATTCTAAGCGGTGGTGTCTGGTGCCTGAGTGGAATCCTACTCGCAGACATGACCTGCAGAACCAGATCCGGCATTCGGGCGTTCTCTACCTAGCTCCTAAAGCCTGGAATGATCTGTCCCTGCACATCAGAGTCTCCTCCTCAGTTCTTGAATTCTGCTATAACCTGAAGTCTTGGCCCTTCACCTAGCCCCAACCCTGGCTTGGCCCATAGACCTTCTGTTTCAGGGCCAGGATACCCTCCTGGGTGAGTTGTGCGCTATACAAATACACATAACATAACGTAAAAAAACATCCCCCCAAATCACCAGGCATGCTTAGCTTGTTCACAATATTGGGCATCTAATACAATAATGGTGACTAAATATAAGCAGACCTGTCATCGGACTGGGCCAAACAAAATTAATGTACTCAAAGGATAGTTGCGCTTGCATTAAAATGTTTAATGTCTACTGCTGGCCACCAAGATTTAAGCAGAAGCACCAACCACACAAACCCTGTTCTTACCAAACATTAGAATGAAGATTAAAAGCTGAAATCAAAATAAAACTGCTAACCATGCAAAGCAAAATGTAACACACACCACCACCAAATTCACTTTCAAGAAAATAATGTATGACTGCGTTTTTTGTCTGTATGCCCTATGTGCAAAGAGCCCTTAAATGGAAGGAATCTAAAACGATATGGGGCAAAGGGTTTCATGAAGAGAAAGAATGACTTTCATTATGTGTTATTAGCAGAACGTTTTCTGTAAGAAGGTTTGTAATCAGTGAGCTTTCCAAAAATAAATGCTGGAGTAAATCCTCGAAGTTTCATCCAAATATAAATGATTAAGAGAGTCACAACAATTTCTTCTTCTTAATCTAGCAAGCACAGATAAATCGACATAGGGTCAATTCCAAATTATGGACAAACCTCATAACCATATCCTTGCTCGTTGCATCATTTCCAAAAGAGGTCTTGGTTCCTCAGGGTAGGGTAGGCAGCCCAAGGTGGATTCCAGTTCAGCAGAGACTCTGGCCTCTGCACACTGCAATAGGCCATCAGGTCAATGGTTTCCGAGGGCAAGGTCAACTGAGCCTCCGACCTCAGAAACCCTGCAGGTCCCCCACCTGTAACCCCAGTGCGAGACCAATGTGTTTGACAGGCGTGGTATTCTATCATTTTTTGTGTATACCCCACATCTAACAAACTCTAATTTCTTGGTCATCCATATCACCAGTTTTCAGAAAATGGCCAGCAACTGGACTTATTTATTTATCTATGAGTCTCAGACAAAGAAATTGACAAGACCACCTGAATAAAGAAAAAAAGCACAAAAACTGTATTTATTTGTATGTTTTAAATGAAAATACACTGCTTTAAATGTAATGCTCCACTGAGAGGACATTACAGAAGCAATAACTATGTCATACTTCCTAAAATGTCCCCAGCGTAATTGGAAAGTGGCACTTAAGACAAACCTTTATCTTACCCCTAAAGACTAAAATAGGACCTAACATCCACATCATGGCTGAGAATTTATAGTCCTTCATAGTGTGATTAAACTGTCTCATCCCTGCATGGTGCTGATTGATTCCTTATTTAACCTTTCTCATGTGTGCCACTTAGAGAAGAACTAAAGTGAAGGTCAAATCGACACACGCTGAACTCTAGGAGATGTCAGACTCTGTCCTGCAGCCATACATTTTTCTTTAAATTCTTTACATTTGACATTTGGGTGGCCATTACTTTGTCCCTGGAGGAATTTAATTTGAGGCCTCTCTTTTAACTGAATGCAATTCAATTTACCAAACCTTGGACCGTCACACGCTCTGAAAATGCAATTAAGATTACATTATTTGCATTAAGGAAGACCTGTAGCAAATATGCAAACGCAGCAATGAGACTGGTAGCAATTATTTGGAGGGATGCAATAGAGGGGAATATAAGATATGTACGGATACATAGATCTATGGCAGGATTTCTAATATCATATGTAATACAAGTAAAATATTAGTCAATTTCTACAATACTGGGTGGTATCGTATCAACTCTTTAACCCACTGAGCTATGTGTAATCCAACAAAGGATGATCTTGAGGTTCATTTACTTAAATACAAAAGTAGTCAAAATGCTCCTCTGGGTCACACATTGAAGATCCCTGGTTTTAGATAATCACACAAAATGAATTCTGATGCAAGTGGTGGCATGACTTGTTATTTTGCATTTGTTATAGTAGTATCATGCTGGGTGTTTCTATTCTTTTTATTTTAGAATAAAGGACAGTGCTTCTTAAATTCGGGTTCCTCTATGTAGTGTCTAGAAGCACCAGAGTTGCTGCACAGACAGAGATGAGAAAAACAAAAAATGGTAGGTGGAATGTTTGAATTAATCTGATAATGACCAGTATCTGAGATGAATTTAAGCACTCCTCTATTACCTGTTTGTAATTTTCATGTACAGATGCCTGCTTCTGCTCCCCAGTGATCTGGGCAAAGGTTCCCAGGGTGTTTATGCAATCAATTCTGAGCCTTTCTCACAAATGACATTTGCATCAGTAATATCCATTTAGCTGTACATCCCATCTACTGTTTTGGCTGGCAAAAGAGGAGAAGCCCCTACAAAAGAACGCAAAGAACAGGCCCTGAGGCAAGTCAAAGCCAATACAGATCATGTACTTTTATCAGCAAGACCAAATAAAGTAATGATTGTCTGAAGTTAAATCTTTGTTGTACTGTTCGTTTGATGGTGGCTAACATCAAGTAAGACAAATACTGAGAGGTTTTCTGTACTTTTCAGGTTGGAGACATGGAAAGTCAGTCTCTGGCAATCATTCTTGAATTGAGGTCTAACTGCTTCACAGAGCAGCATTTCAGAAGTCTACATCCCTAAGAGAACAATTTGTCTGGGCTTGTGGGCATGCCATCAAAAGACACAAGGCCTAAACCTTATAATTTACCTAAGCTTGCATCCCACTTTTCATCTCATGTTAAAACAGATTGCTAGACCTTCGAGTCATCATTCCTACCAGGGCTTCAAATAGGAATGTGTGCCTTAGTTTCTCCTTCTTAGGCATGCCTTGTCAATATTTTTAGTCACCTTCATATGCTCTTTGAGCGCGAGTCAGGTGAGAAACACTAAGGACACTGGGTAGATCCCCTTGCTAGATTTCCTCTATTCTTGGGTCCCTGTACTACAGTCTCTTGCCTCTTCGTATTCAGTTCTCAGTCATCTACTGCCCTTAGTGGCACCATGAGAGAACTATAGAAACACCTTTCCAACAAACCCTTATATTCTCAGCCCCTTAAAATGCTTCACATATGCATGTTTTTGAGTCATGCCACATGTACCATCTCTTGCTAAAGTTAAGGCCTTATCATTGATGCAGTTCACAATGCACACAGCTGGTCTGTATTTGCACAGATCCTAACAGTAATAACTGCTACTTTAGAGCCCTTCTGATATGGGATTATCAATGTTCTTTGATTGGCAACATTGAGAAAAACATAAATGGGTAAAACTCAACTTCAACTAAGTCTTCCTATCTGATGGTTCAGTGAGAAGCGGCAGCCAGATTCAGAGGTTTTTTGCTAGTGAAGAGAGAGTGCAGCATTAAATATTCTCATGTACCAGTGCTTTAAAATGTTCAAAGTAAAGATTTTAATCATTTGGTGTTTTATGGCCACTACCACGCTATGCATACTCCCAATGGCGTGATCTATTTTCAATCTTAAGGTGCATTCTTTCATCTCCTACCGCCACCAGCTTGGGGAGTTACCCCATGGCATTTACTCTTTAAATCATCGGAAGCTTGCCCTCAGTTGTCCCTCCTAATCAAGTTAACGAAAGGTTCCTGGTGATTTCACAGGTGGAACTTCACAGTTGCAGACACCAGGACACCCCTGTAGTGAATCTTTAACATTACTTTTTATTACATCTAAGGGATTGCCCCTTGCAATACCCACATCATCAATAGCTGCCGTTTTGTTTCCCAACTGCACCTAGTGCATACCTTTTTTAATCTCCTGCCTCCTATTGCCATACTCCTCTCTTGTGGTTTCAGTGAGGAGGTGCAGCTCAGAGGGTAAATGGATGCAAGGTGATGATTCATGGAGGAGAGCTGTGATCAGGAACCAAAGCCACAATGGGTAAAACAGCCCACTTCCATTCTACCTGTTTGAGGTTGCGTTTGGCCCTTTTTTATCGGGAGGGGCCCCATGTTCTTTCTGGTGAAGGAGGCAACATCAATGTATCAATGAAGATATACAGTTTGTCACGCACATTAATTTTCAAATTCAAGAAGGGTTGTAATCTATCCATAATCGATCATTGAACACACATATAATATTTAAATCATATTAAATTAGTATACAAACAGATAATATTTTTTAGTTGATTATTATTGTAATTGCTTATGAAGTATTATAAAGAGAGAGGTACTATAGTCTACTGTAGCAACAAATAAATCTACTTCTAATACATCATTTATATTACTTCTTCATGTCAGCAGTTATTGATAGGTTACCAAAAGTGTTTGTACTATATCTTACCATCGCTGGTGTAGAAAGTATAAGAGGGTGACAGATGGAGAGATTTGGTACTTAGATTGTTTTTGGTAATGGTCCAATTGCAATATCTTATATGTAGATTATTTGCTATGACTCTAGTGTTACCACTCACCGACTTTTTTGTCCCTACTCTTGATGCTGGGATATTGAATCTGGTCTTTCCTTGCGCTTCACAAAACAACCAAGTCCTACACTACAGTGGTCACTGAGGAATGTGTGGGTGGCCCTCAGAAGACTCCTGCCGAGCTCTGAAAGCAGCCAGCTACCAGGGCTAAAAAAACTACATAGCAGTTACACATGGCGTACCGATACACCAAAGACGGGCAGGTACCAACATTCCATAAGTGAAAGTTCATGGCCAAACCAGCAGAGACTCTGGATCTTGGAATTACAAGATACTCCCTTGGGGTGAAGTAACAATTGGCCCTGTCCTCTAGAAAGACCAACAAGAACAGCTTGTGACTGAATAGTGAACGATAACACTTTAATTAGGATCCCCTGATTGTCAGTGTTTATTATTTGTGGAGTTCTGGTTTTTTATACGTTTTTGAAACTAGTGTTTATCAGTGTTTATACAGCCCATCCATCATACAAATTCATACAGATTATGTTTTTAAATATTTACAAACCATGCTCTTATACTGCAGAGCACACACAACATACATATTTGATTAAAACAAATATTGCATGAAAAATATACTGCGCTCCTCCCCCACAAGTGTGAGCAGTGGTATGGTGGACAGCCTTTTTGTGTTTTACCCCACACCCACTCTGATAAACTTTCATATGCTCGCAGCCTATTGTTCCCTTTGGTCTTTGTCTGGTTTACACACATATGAATAATGATTATAAACTTTGTTACCATTTAATTTATCATTTGAACAACTAACAAGTGCGCAGTTAGAGGTCATTCACCTAATCCCTAATCAATTTTTTCAAATCTGTAGGTGCGTCCATCCGAGCCCATGTAGAAATACTAACGTTATGAGGTGCACTTGATTAGTTAGTTGCCATGCATTGTTAAACACCCAAAACCTTATTCTCCCAGCATGCCCCCTACTGCATTTCTCTATTCTTTGCAGAGCTACAAGGAAATAATGCAGCTGTTAATTCTGCATTCATAGCCAATAGGTGGCCCTATATCAAGTAAGAACATGCTCACCATTACTGACTTTATAACCACCACAGCATTGCAATCTGGGACTTGTAGTTTTGCTTTTAATTACCCAAACATGGAGGTGTTGCTTAAAAAGACCCGTCTGGATGAATGCGCCACCGATCAAACCAGGCCAGCTATGGATATTTTCATTATACTATGACCCATACATTTGCATTTAGGGACTAACTAATGCCACTCATTTTATCGATTGGCAAATATTTGCCATCATACATTCCTTCATCAAATCCAACTCTACAAGCTGAACATCTCAAAGACTTCTTAAGTCACACAAATATAAGAGAACTTTACAACTGTCTAGAATCAAATCTGCTGACATTTGCAGACCTCAGATGGAATTGTAAAGTTTGAAACAGCAACCAGGTAACCAGGTTTTCAGCAACTGCATTTACTAAAGAGGTGGGTAATAAGAATCTCAGAGATGATATAAGGGGTGACCACTGGGGATGCAAAGAAAATCTATAAAGTCAGAACTTTTGATAGCATTAAAAGAAATTACCACTTGTTTTCCCGCTCTCAATGTTCATCTAAAGTCTTAGCATCGATTCCAGTGCAATATTATCAGGTCCTATGTGAGGGGCACAGGGCAGTCAGACGCTACTGAGCCCCAACTGTGATGGTTGCTTTCATTTGTCACTGGAGTTCACTATGGCTCTGCAACTGGCCAAGTATAACTTCTTCTGCACTTGGCTTTCAGAGTAGCAAGGGACAACAGTAGTAGGCTTATCAGAGAGGTTGTCTGTGAGGCAGACCAACAGACGCAATAACTTCAGTGCTTGTCTTTTTAGAAAAAGGGAGGTAGGTTTTAATCTCAGATTAGTACTAAATACTGCACAATTCAATTCAGTGTATAAGGCAGTGATCCTGGTCACAATTCTCCTACGGGGCATTAGACCCATTGATCGTATCTCATGCCATCTCGTGCTTTGGTGACTCTAAAAGAGATGGCCCCTCCAGCAATTATGGAAGAATAATGAATTAGGCTAAGAAGCACATTCTGGTGCCCTGCAATGCAAATGTGCAATCAATTCATGTGTTTCACAAGTTCTTACTCTTAGTATTGTAGTAGAACAGGAAGTTAATCTCTGAATCTCTTGTGCATAACTAGAATGGATCCGGCGGCTTAGTCTCCCCTTCCAAGTAGAGGCTCTTGGCCAATACTGAAGCAATAACGGCCTCCGACTGGGTCGATACAGTCATCAAGGTAATCACCAGGCCAATTGTAGCCTCAACCAGGCTGATAACTACAGTAAGCCAGCTGTAGCCCCAAATGGGCTGGCACAATCACCACAGCTGTTGCAACCCCACACAAACTGATGCAATCACCATGGCAGTTTCACCCATGTCTGTGCTCTCACAATCGCCATACTAGTTGCAGCCATGACTGTGCTCTCACAATCAGCATAGTAGTTGCAGCCCAGATTTTGCTGACGTGTTCACATAGGCTTTTTGTGGTTCCTGTGAGGAACCTTCTGAGAGATCGGTGGACCCCATGCATCACAGATAACTTCTGGCCCGCTTTCATGCAGTCAGCTTTTTCTGTGTGCCCCTCCATTCAAATGGTATGCTAGGTTTCTCCTCCTGGACATCCTCTTCAATTGCAGAGCTAGGCAGACTCCTTCCCTCTCTCAGCAGGCAGCAGATTTCTAGACAGACCCTCAGATTTTCCAGCAGTGCAGACTTCAGGTGAAGTCCCTTCACCTCTGGGAGACTGGCTGCTATGCAGACACCAGCCATGGTCACATTTTAGTACTATGCAGAAATGGAACAAACTGAGGTGGTTTGGGTCCCACTTTTATACCAATGTTCTATACGGGGATGGGGTACTTTGTCTGAAATGTCAGAACCAGTTTGTGGAGGTTAGCTTTGAAGTGACCTTCACAGGAAGCTCTCCAGACACAGCCTTTATTTTGAGTGATGCTTCTTATAGCAGCTATCACTGAGGCTGCCTCAAAACTGAAGCACACACAAGGAGGTGCTATGTGTCTGCACATCGCTGTCATCAAAATATATGAAGCAGTAATCAGGGATGGACAAAAAGTCAGGTCTAACCTATAAACTCCCTCACCTTGTACAACCCAAACTGCAGTTCTACTGCTCACCCCTATCATCAACCAAATGCCATGGAAAACTAATAACTGCTAAGAATAGAATTTCTAAAGGTAGCCATGTCTCCATCCTCCTCACTTCAGTCTCTGGATCTCCACCCTCCTTCCCCAGGAATGCAGGCAATACACTTCTCTTGTCTAGAACAGCTGACTTTATCTTCCACTATATGCCATGGAAAACCAGGGGCATCCAAAATGCATCCCACTGATTTTAGTTTGCAGACACACTTGGATATATTAATCCTACTACTATACAAAAGCTACATGCACACTACACATGCATACAACATACACAAGTTTGTCAGCGCATGGCTGTGGATGTTTACATACTAGCCTAACATTTAACAAGAAGGGCCTTAGGCAATACTCTCAGGTCTACTCACACTAGTGATCTCAAAACAAGGTATTGTTGAACCACCGCCTTTTGAGCTATACTTAGAACAGGGAGGGCATGCTTGAAGTGCCCGTTCAGGTCACAGGACAGGTCCAGGACCTCACGTAGTCAGAGAAAGGCCTAGGACTCCACACTTATGTTTAGATTAGTGTGATGCTAGAGCCAAAACAAGTCAGTTATACACATAGTCAGCCACTCAGGGCAGCACGGCAAGCCTGAGTATCATGCAGGATACATTCCCATCCCAACAAATATCCTCTTATCAGATTTGAAATTGAATAATGTGGAACTACACTGGCTCTCATCCTATCTAAATATCCCAGGTCACCTGGATAGGTACCTCCAGATCCCATACCTTACTGGTGGTTGGGGAGTACCCCAACAGTGCTTGCAGTAGCAGACCATCTCCAATCATCCCAATCACGCCAGTGCCCCTATAGTGCTAGAAGTATTAGCCTATCACCAATCACATAAAGAACAGACACAGCAAAAAGAGCAGACATGCAGATATTGTCCTGTGGGGCAGTAGAACATGTGAGTACTTAATAAAAATGACAGTCTGGGAATCGCTCTAGTGGATTTGGTAAAAAAACGAAAATCTGGAGGTTGAGCAATAAAAGGTTATTTCAAAAATGTAGATATTTTTGGGGATAAATTAATGTATTTATTCAAAATAAAATCCTTGAACTTGGAAAATATGTTGGGTTTTGTTCAGGAAATGCCACACTGATGTTTTGGGATAAAATTGTTGCATTTTCTTGATATAGTTAGACCTTATGTGCAACATATTAATGCTTAATCAGGGTCACGAAATGCTGAGGTTGTTTTAATGTGTACTTGCGGATGTAGCCGCTGTTTCATGATTTATGTGGAGGCACTTCATTATCTATGTTGCTAAGTCTTTGATGATATTATCATCATTACTGCTGTATGAGGCTGGGCCTCCACGATTAGTGTAACCGTAAGACTATGTCTATTAGCTGTGCGCTATATAAATACGGATAACATAACATAACATAACTTGTAACATGAGGGATCGTTCTGGTTTTTGAGTCTGTAATATCTGTGTAACCTGAGAGATATGTACAATACATTAGACAAGGCCCGCTATCTGTACAGAATGTGTGGGTAACAATTGAAAGGTAAACAGCCTTTACAATACAGGTTTAAGCATGTGCAGTGGCGGACGGTGACATTTGAAAGTAGTGGGGCGTAAAATGTTTGGCATACTTCAGCATAGCGAGCGAGCGTAGCGAGCGAGCCCGAACAACCTAAGGGGGGTTCGGGGTGGTTCTCCCCCTGAGAAAATTTTGAAAAAAAGAGTGGAAAAATGGTGCATTTGCAAGCAAATTTGAGAAAGCAGAAAGGTTATTAAAGCAATGAAGAAAGTGCAGTTATTACAGTAATAAAGAGATCATGTCATATAACATAGGTAGCTGCTTATTCAGTATAACCACAGAGCTTCATAACAGACTTTGAGATATAATGCATTTCTGAGTACCTCACAGGTGTTTTTTATTTAACAAACAACTAAACAGGTGGTAGGAAACTAGCAGCATTGAACATACATATGTTTACTTTTTGTATCTAAACTCAGCACGTCTGTCTTTTAGAGCAGCAAACTTTTCAATTACTTGAACGTTAAAATCAGAGATATTTTGAACTAACTTGCTCTCTATAGAAAGCATTGCCAAAGCATTCAGTCTTTCCTGAAGCATGGTGTTTCTTAGGAATGTCTTAATCCTCTTTAAGGCGGAAAAAGATCGTTCTGCCTCTGCTGTTGTCATAGGAGTGGTTATGACAATTTTAAGTAAAGTCACTGTCTCTGTAAATGTCTTTTCCATATTTAGTTTATAAATTAAAGTCAGCAAAGCCCTGGCATCTCTGGCATTTCGGTACACAGGCATTGAGTACAGTACAGTCAGCTCACTTTTGAGGTCCTCTTGGTTGAGCATGGGATAAGCTTCCACAGCCTCATGCAGAGCATGCTGAGGGAAGGATTCACCATATTTTGCAAAGTTTTGACTTTCCAATAATGCGGCACTCACCAAATGTTTTGTGAAAGCAAACCGTTCTTGTGCATGCACAATTACAATGTCACATATCTCCTTTGCATTTCGGACCAGAGTGGTGATGTTTTTCCTGTGGTTTCCAAAAATTGAAGCCTCTGGCAGTTTGCTGTCTAAATTGTCAACCTCATTTCTCACTATGCTTATGCGCTCGACAAACATAGCGGTATTTCTTTTCACAGAGACAGTATCGATCTCTCGTGCTTGTAACTGATTGTATAAATTTTCGACAGCTGACATTATGTCTTGAAATAAAAACAGAAAGATCTGAAACTCTCTATCTTCTAGTGTTCTAGCAAAGCCACGGGCTTCACTTTGAGTTTTGAAATCAAAGCTGTCATTGACTTCTATATTATGAAAACATTTCACAAGGTCCTCCCTATATTGATATATTAGTTGCACTGTACGTATGTTAAAGTTCCAACGAGTTGAGGATCCCCTTGGAACCCTTTTGTCCACAATCTCCTGAAATGCTTCCGTTCTTTTTGGGGAACGTGAGAAGAATGCTGCCATGCCTCCTACATCCAGAAAGAAAATTTGTGTCTCGGAGATCTTTGATACTGCCTGCTGCATAATAAGATTAAGTTGGTGGGCGTAACAGTGCACGTAATGAGCATAAGGGTACACATCTCTAATTCTTTTCTGTACTCCACCAAGGCTTCCACTCATTACGGACGCACCATCATAGCTTTGTGCAATCATTTTTTTTTTTTGGTGCACCTCTGGAAAAATGAAGTTGAGTTGACGCAGTATAGCTGCAGTAATGGTTTCTGCAGTAGAGTCTCTTAAATGAGTGAAGCCATAGAACCTCTCCACAACATTATTGTCATTGTCCAGGTACCGAAAGACTAATACGGACTGTGTTTGTGTGGCCACATCAGTGGTGTCATCAGCCTGAATAGCCACAAAGTCTGTGTTTTGCAACTCTTGGACAATATGGCTTCTCAGAATTTCGAGCATACACTCAAGGAGTTCATTTTGGATAGTTTTAGAGGTGCCCTTAAAGACTGTAGCTGTTGCTAAATGTACTTCCATTTCTTTGTCTATGCTTGCTATTAAATCCACAAGGCCTTTGAATATTCCTGGATTTGTGGAATCTTCTGATTCATCATGGCCTCGCAATGCCAGTTCGAAAGCACCACAGAAACGAATGCAATCAATTAATTTTGATAGTATGTGCCTATTCCTATCAACTGTTTCATTGTGTTTCTGTATTGTTTGGCGGTATGCACTGCTTATGTGCTGCTCAATCGGTGTGTCTCCCAACATTCCCAGTCTTGTTACGTTTTCCATATGCTTTTTTGTGTGTGCATGCTACTTGATTTTTTCAGACAGATGCTTCAAGTCTATCACTCCTTCTCTTGTCCAAGGAAAATCACCAGTAAACAGCAAGCAGGGGAAGCAGAACAGTTTGTTTCTTGTCGGACACCCTGTAAGCCATTCAGCTTTTGTGTACCAGGTGTTTGTGAATGTACGTGTGTAAGATTTTCCTCTGTCCTGGGTAACTTGTTGTAGTTGTAGGTCTGGCCGATCAGGTCCTAATCTCTTTATCTGTAGTTTGTCTTCTAGTTGCCGTGCATGGAATGACCGTGTAATTAATTGTTCTACCGTATTCATCATGTCGATGTTGTCCTTACCAATATGAAAGAAGCCTGTCAATAGTCAAAGTACAACGTATAAGATTTGGTGCATTAATTGCAAATTACAGTATAAATACATCTACCTTGTGCATTTTCGCAATAGATCTCCAATCCAACAGCTCCCCTTTGCGCACCAGGACTACTAAAAATACAGCCTTACCGCTGCTCGCTGCCTCTGTGTGCCATAGTGGTTGCTGAAGGCACTGAAACAGACACTGTTTGAGGGCCTTAAAGAAGGCAAGGAATAGATTGTGCCTTTCACAACCGTTATAGCCCAAACCACAGGGCTAAGGCTCAGTATTAGTAAATTCCATCCACTGAGGGAGGGTACAATGTACAGAATGTGCACCCACCCCAACCACCATGTAGAGTGACCAGAAACATAGCCCTAACTCCAATCTAAATAAAAATATCATCAGTTTCCTTACCTTTAACACTGGTGTTTGCTGGGTCGTAGCTGGGATGAAAGAGCAGCAAAGGAGGTTGGGGCCTCTTGTTCTTTGTCCAAAAATTAGGTAAAGGTTCCAGTTGCAACTTGTCAGGCTTTACCAGGTGCTGAAAATAAAAATATAACAATTTATTTTTGAAAGATTAGGGTAATCAAACAAAGACTGGGGGAAAAAAACATAACGCTACAATTTTTACCTTGCAGTTTGCATGCAGCTTAGATGACAGTTCATAGCTCACTGTTGTATGTTAGGATTTTTACTTACAAACTTCAATTAACAAAACGATCTCTCTGACAAATGCAGTGACTCACTGACCTCATGTGCATTTTGTGACCTGCATCAGGTACATGAACTCCCCTGAAGCCTAATGCTAACAGTGGGGGTTTCCAGCTCAGAGGGGAATAAACAGACTGAAAAGGTCAGTGACAGTGATGATGGGCCAGTGCAGCAGTGGGAAAGTGTCTGCTGTGCGGGAAGAATTAGAAACAATTGGGGCTAATACCCCAATAGTAGGCCCATTTTTAAATATTTCGTCTGCCTTGCAAAGGTGGTCGAGCATTTAAAAAACATGATGTTGGTGGGGCAGCTTTCTTTAAAAATCCGCCCACCTCTATGTGTACAGCACAGCACTTACTATCAAAAGAGTGGCTGGTGGTTCTTGAGCATCGGCATGATGTTAGGCATGTTTTCAGGTTTAAAGGAATGTGGCTGAGTCAATGGAGGCATTGAGGATTTGCGTTAGTGCTTCGTTTATTGGTAGCGTGGTGGGAGGTAGCATACTACCTATTCAGCTCTAAGATTTCATATACCAATCATTCTAAAATCACGACACAGACTATGCCTTAAAAAATCATTCGAATTTTTCAGAAAAGGCTGTATTCATTTGATATAATCTATCCTTTGCTTTACATACACATCGCTATAATGTACTTCGTGTGAAGAGGACGGTGGCCTGCTGGGACCTCGAGCCTGCCTGCTACAGTCAGTCGGGGGTGTGAAGGGATTGTTGGGGGAATCCAATAATCAGTCAGTTTAAAGACGGGTCCTGAAATTAATATGATCTGCGCATTGGTGAATATGAAGTGGGAGCTTATTCCACAAAAGGAGAGCCAGGTAAGAGAAGGATCTGCCTTTCGAGCGAGACTTCTTGATACGTGGAATCGACAGCAGGGCTTTATCACAAGATCTCAAAACTACCAGGATGATTGTGAACAAACTTTACAGAAAGGTAGCTAGGCGCATTGCCCTGCAAAGAGTTGCGAGTCAGAAATGTTTCTTTACTGATTTACTTTTTCGGCTTTTTCATTTAGGAAAATGCTATATAGAAACATTTTCGTTTTGACTTTTGCATATGTCTGGTGATTGCTCATTCGTCATTCCATTGAAATCCTTGTTAAATAAATCCAGAGGTGCCGGCGTGAGTTTAAGGTTTCCCTGAAAGATCAAAAACAATACCCGACATTGAAGCAATGGAAAGCTACAGGCAGCTTTAATGAAACTATATGTGGACCGTCAGTGCTTGGGGGTGGCCATGATATGTGATAAGCTCATAAAATATACACAATTCTGTCTGCCAGAGACCAAAGAAAAGGCAGGCTGACCGTCTTCAATGCACCCCCAGCTATGCAATTGTCATCGGGGTGCGGCAGGCCACCTCCAAAGATGTTTAAATTCGAGTTCTGTTCCACCAGTTGTGGGATAGGCACGGACAGAAAAGACCAACCGAATTAGCCACTCGACAGGCAGTGGTGACAGCCGAAGCAGCCGGAGGCCATGAACGGAAGGTTTTGTTGGGCAGAGCTGAAGTGCCCCTCATTGGTGAGCAACAGGCGAGGTGACAACAGGCGAGGTGACCACCTGCGAGGTGACCACATTCGAGGTGACAACAGGCGAGGTGACAACCTGCGAGGTGACAACAGGCGAGGTGACAACAGGCGAGGTGACAACAGGCGAGGTGACAACAGGCGAGGTGTTAAACCCGCGCCATACTGTAGCGCCTCCTTATAGAAGGGAATTGACCCCTTCAAGGCTCGGTGTTTAGAAAGTTCCACTGGTACCTGAGGTGGCGGCGGGGGCTGTGACACGTGCAGACGGGTTGAGCGCTTGTCTGTGGGAAAGGTTTGAGCGGTAGCGCTATACTTTGCATACTGTGCTGCCTCCTCCCTTCACCGCCCCTGTAAACAGTAGATGAGAGGATCAGGCACGCTTAGAAAAATAACCCACGCTCCCGTTTTAACCAGGCACGGAGGCATCTGAAAACCGGCACTGGCAAAGGCAATAGGTCCAGTACTGGCCGCCACCTTTGTATTTGCTAATGCGTGTTTTGTATTGGCATGGTTTTTTTGCAAGACGCTTAACATTGTTGGGGTACCTGCCAGGCACTCGTCAAACAAATTGGCTAAAAGTAAAAATCTTTTTGGTCTCTAAAAATCCACATTACCATCGGAGAGGAAGTAACCTAACATCTAGAGATAGGCATTGCCCCGCGCTGTGTATGATGGAAGAAATATGTGAATGAGACAGTAATAGACCAATGGATGAAGAGGGCTCGATGAAATCCCCGCTAATGAGTATATACGTCAGACCTAAAATAATGCGAGCGTGCGCGGTAGTAGTGGCCAGTGGCCCTACAAAAATATATAATAAAGGCAGTATTTGTCGGTACTAGGGAGGCAGAGGTGGTATTCATTTTTTATATAAAATAAATGTATTGACGGCGCTCTGTCGGGATTCGTTCTGAGCGGTGTCGGGAGACGAAAACACGCGTATTTTTGTTCTTAAAAAACTAAGCCTTTTTCTTCTCTGCTTTCCCCGTTGTTCATATTTTTCATCTTTCTCTTCCACCTACTTTCCCTCTATTGTGATCGTCTCTCCTTGTTCGGAGCCCAAAGTAAAGTCTGACAATTACTTAAGTACGAAACTTACAATGAGGCCTCAGGCCAATTCGAATCCCCGGAAAGGACAGCCCTCTCTTCGTTACTAGTCTTCGGACAGAAGACTCAGTGTGGTAAAACATACAGGTTCACTATCTAATCACTATTTCATCTTACCTTTCTGCCAGGCCCGCCACCGCCAGATGGTGGTGAATAACGAACGTAACGTCGACGACTGCGACAGTGCGACTCGTGACTGACTCGACTCCGTGTCCGTGAGTGACTCCAGTCATGTGGCAGCACTGGCGCGAGGCGGGGACGAGCGACACGTGCCAACTGCGTGCCGAGGAGTCAGCGAGCGTATCAGCGTACGCCTCGGGAAATCAGGCCAATCATACAAGTGCGGCCACCACCCACGCGCGGCACCCTGCAGGCTGCGCGCCGTGCGCGGTGTCTTAGCCTATCATGGCGCTGCATCAGCAGCGCACTTCAACAGGATTGGGCAAAGAGCAGGGTTACTCCCTGCCCATAATGGGACCCGGGGGCTGCGGTCCCTCGCCTCGCCACACCCACACTGCCTCAGAATGAGTCGCTAGGGGAGGAGGGGGGAGGAGGGAAGGTCAAGGTATTGTGTGCGTGTGCGCATGTTCGGGCCAGTCATGACTAGCCCAAAAATTGACATGCGCACACTGCTGCTGCTGCCTGCTGCACTATTCGCGCTGACAGCCCCGCCCCCAGTGCCGTCCACATTGAGTCGGGCATATCCCGATTCCCGGAGTGCGTGCGGCGCCGTGCGCGAGTCAGTGGCAGGCTCAGCACAGTGCGTGTGATCGAAATTCCAAATATGCATGAATGATGACTTGTGCAAGTTGTGCTTAGTGGGGCAACGCCCCAACGCCCCCAATGGACGGACCGCCACTGAGCATGTGTGCCATTTCGTCGCAAGCTGAACAACGCTTGCCTTAACTACGCATATGCCTTAACCAAGCGTATGCATGGTTAAGGCATTCGGTGTTCTAGTTGTCTGAGTTGATGGGCGGGGAGGGGAACCGGAAGGATCGTGGCAGGAAGAAGGACTGGAACATTACTTAGTAAGTTGGGCTGGAGCCAGAGGGAGGTTGGAGGAGGGTTTAGGGGTGGAGGCTGATTTTAGGGCTCATTGTGGGGGGCTGGGGTCAGGGTATTTTTTAGGGCAGGTGCCACATTTTAAGGCTTAGGGTGGGAGGAAGTACCAGTTTTCAGGGATGGGCCAGTTTTTAGAGCTCATGGCAGGGGTGCTGAGGTCGGGTAGCTGTTTTGGGCTAAGGGGTCGTGTTGTAAGGCTCAGGGCAGGGGGTCAGGGTAGTTAATAGGGCTGGGGCGGGTAGACTGCAACTAAGCTGGGTCGAATTTTATGGATCAGGACAGGGGTGGGATCTTTACCACACATATATCTTTACCAATCATGCCTGTACAACAAAAGTCGCTATATAGGCGTGCGTGGTAAAGGCATGCGTGATTTAGGCATGAATGTTGAGTAATACAACCTACAGTCATTTCTACCCTGTGAAGAAAACCCTGAAGGGTTTATAAAAGAGTTCTTACCCACAGGTTGTCTCTAGCATGCTTCATCATCAAGTCCCTCATCCAGAATGACAGTGCATCTTGATGGGCTCTACTTCTCTAAGGCAGCTCTTGATATTGCTAGGGATAAATAAGTAAGTAGGTATGTTGAAACTACCTAGGGACAAAACCCTTCTTAGTATCATGACCAATAGGTAAGAAATAGCGCCTTATAGAGCACTGAAGGCTTCATGCCATGCAGGGGCATGAGGGAGGCGCCAGCAGTGCTGCGTGGCCTCCAGGGTTCCTTGTTTTGAAGGGGGAGCCCCTCAGCCCTTAAGCCATGCCATTGTATGCTGGGCAGAATGTGTGCAACCGCATGGGATGAGAAAGAGTTAAATGCTTGGGAAAGTCACCTCCCTTGCCTCAGCAGAGAGAAACAGAATTACAGCTGTTAATTGACTGTTGAATTTTCCTGCCAATATTTTTCTTGCCACTTACTTAAGGCTTACATTTTTCCTCTCAAAAATCTTTCCCTACGTTGTTTAAACCCAACCTACAGAGCACTCTTTGCCACTGTATATTTTATTACTTCAGGTTAATACATTGATTTAATGGCATTTAGTGTCCATGTTGCCTGTTTCTTTTTATTTTGCATTGATTCATAACAGCCAACACAGTATGATTTTGTCGATGTTCAAATCATTAATTGTTCCTACCCCTGAAGTGGAACTACTGTCACTGTTGCATAGCTATATGTGTCAGGAGCCCAACATAACTGAAAGGTCCAGCAACAGAGGCTACACTTACAAGCGCAACAAAACACATTTTGATAAATAACTGTCCCCTGTGCCCTACTAAAAAGCTAGAAATGTTTGTATCAAACCTTGTGATTGGTCCTCACAAAATCAATGCAGATGGCAGATAGAATCAGAAAATAGGTACCCTCTGTCTCTGATTGTCCATAGCAGAGGCGTATGTCTGTCCCTAGGATATGCCCCTGCAGTGCGGGGGCCCCAACCCAAGGCCAGTCAACATCCGTGAGATCTGAGAAAGTCCAGGGTCTGTCATCCCATTCTGCAGGGGGACCCATTGCTTTGTGTTACGCCACTGATACCATGGATTTTGCAATTTCTAAGTACTGTAAATAACAATTATTATTGATACCTTATTTTATGGTACTCAGTGAGATTGTATGTTTAAATATATCGGCCCTCATTGGACATGTTTTTGGGAACTTTGCAATGGGTCAATAAAAATAAGAAAAATGTTCCATTCAGCAAGCCATTAATGAATGGGCTTCCTACAATGACACCTCCAGAACATATGTAAAGTACTTATCGAAGTATATTTATGTAAAAGACACGCAGACAGTGCAGAGCAGCCACCTTGCTGCGTTGCGTGCCAGGAAAAGGGCAGGGATACACAGTATTTAAAGGAATAAAGTGCATTCCTGCCTATGTCCCTGTGCTAGCACTATTTTGGCTGCCTAGCACAAACGCAAGCAACCTTGCACTATGGTGCATGAGTGTCTGTGTTGCATGCAGGATTGTTTTTGTGCAGGACGGGACACCTTCCTGCACAAAAAACAATCCTGGGAGACATATTCCTCTTTCTATGTGTGCACAAATAGAAAGAGGAAAGAGTAAGTAACAAGGGGAAATAAAGATACTTTTCCTCGTCACGCATCTCCTGAAAAGATATACTTTTTTGGAGCATTCCCAGTTCTATCACTTTTGGAAAATCTGGGTGTGCGTCAAAAACCATGGGAGTTGCATGGGAACAACCTCACAATGCCCATGGTATGCCTTCCCAGGGCAGACTACGGCAACACATCGATTTGAGCTGTGTTGTGTTACTTCAGATCTATGATGCCACTTAGGGCCACACAAGATGGCCTTGGGTGGCTTTAATAATCATATTTTGGGATAGCGTTGCGCTTGCACCACAGTGCGTGGTGCAAGAGCGACGCAACTCCCCTCATAAATATGCCCTTCGTGTTTACTCAGTAAATGTTGCTATTTGGCAGGCCTGGTAGCACAACATGGCAGGCTCAGGGAGGAATTTGTTGAGCACCTGTTCCGGGGTAATCCTCAAAGAGGTAGCACTGGGCAATTGCCAACCTCGCCAGTGTCTTAAAACGTCTCTGCTGATATCTGCAGAAATATACATGGAAGCATAGCTGTAATTTTACTACTCACAGGACTACATAGTTTTTATCTTGCATTTACAGCAACTATACAGTAAACTGTGAATGTAGAGATAATGCTGCCCTAGACGGTTGTCCACAGACATTACCTACTAGGGTTATTTTCACAGAAAATCCACCTTTCTTTAAATATGTGCTATTTTAGGTGAGGAACAATCCAGCATCAGCATTTGAAACCAACCATTTAAGTGAGCACTAATATATTTGGAGCCAGTGACGCTGTAAATCTAATTTCAAGGCACTCGTTTTTGTTTTCATTGAAAAGGCGAACTGAAGCACCGAGGCCCAAGGTTATTAAACTGAAGGTGAAGAGGTCTGTTCAGTTGATAGACAGTGATTCACAGATTTAGACACATGTATCTTGTTTCTACAGTGAGCAACTTTGCAAATAGCAGTACTATTACTTTGCATGCTAGTACATAATAAGTATGTTAAAATATGCCTATTTGTATGTGTTTTTATATTATGTCGTTTAGCTAATTTGCAACTACACACAACACCACGGTTCCTGGTCAAATTAGACAAACATTTGTGTTTTCTCTTAATAAGGGGTAAGAAACCTATCCGGCCTCTCACACTCCTGAATTTCCCTTATTTGTCCCCTGGCAAAGTCTGTAAATGAGTCTCAGTATTTATTCACACAAAGAGCAAAAAAGGAAACCCGTGCACGTTTATGTGTCAGGAAATTGGTATGTAAATAGATGTTTTATTTATGTATTACAACTTTTGTTTTTAAAGATGTGATTATTTTTGGTCCTTGTTATAATTTGAGTTTATAATCAAATTTTGAATTTACAATACTGTAACAAATTGCGCTTATGAAAACCATAAATATGTTAGGCATTATGAAACGACAGACCCATTCAGTGTGCCCATGTCCTTTCACTTTCATGATACTGAAGATGAGACAAGGTGGGGCTGCTTTCGCCTTTTTAGTACAATCTCTTATGCGGATTGGATACTTTGAAATGAGTTACTTTTAAGTCCTTAAGTAACCTTCAATAGATAATATCGCCTAACACACCAACTAAGTTTGATTAAATAGAGACGAAGCACTGTAATCTAGTCTCTCCAAAGCATTTATCACAATTCCTTTTATCTGCTTATCCCTTTGATTTCGACCAACATGCTCATTGTATTTTTCTTTAATTTTTATGACATGCTCTTAAAGTTGATAATTTTCACTTTCTCTCTTTTGCTGAGACATTAGTTAGATAAATTGCATATAATTTGTGCATCATTGACGTATAGACCTTGAGCAATAATAGCAGAGAGCACAAAAGCTGATTGTCAGCTCCTCTTGCAGGGTTACTGAGTGTAGATTTGAACAGGGATGTCACAGTAAAACAAACCGAAGCAGAATACTCTTTTTACCCTTTTCCACCAATTATATTTGATACTGATTTTATTGCTGGGATGTTTATTTAAGCAAAGCCGAACCACACTGCTAGTCATTTTTTATATACAGTTTATTTGTTGGTATTTATAAAGTTCAGATCTTGTCTCACAGGCTTTAGTGTTCTATATAAAGACATAGACTATGGCCCTCGTTTGGGGTTTGGTGTAGGAGATGATCAGTTAAAAGCGTGCCAAATATCCAGGCCTTCAAACTCACATTTTCCCCACTCTCTTTAGAGTTGGGGTCCATCCATGCTTTCACCAATGGAGCCTACACTGGCTTCTTCTGCATAAAGCTTTGTGTAGCCTGTCAGATATTGGGCTATCCAAGGGGCATATCAGCAACACCCGGCGATAATTATCGCTCAGCGCTCTTAGCGTGAGGATAATTATCGCCGGGTAACGTGGATTTTTATCGCTGAGATAGCATGCTATTAGCAACGCTTATCTCCTCAGCGATAAAAATCCTCACGCTAATTGCCTAACGTGAGATTATCGCTGGAAACCCAGCGATATTCTCACGCAATGTGGCGTTAGCTTGCATATAGGGACTCACAAACTTAGCCATGATATCCACCTTCCATAGGATATCATGGCTAAGTCAGTCCTGAAGCAGGCGTAAGGAAAGTAGCGATAACAGGGGTTATCGCTACTTTTCCTGACACGATGCTTCATAGCGTGGGGCTTGATGATAGGAGAAATTTCGTTTAGCGACATTTCTCCTGTCATGTTAGGTCAGGAACGCCCACTTTGCATCTCATTAGAGATGCAAAGCTGGGCGTTAGGAATCCTGACGCTAAAGCAAGGTTTCACGCGTTAGCCTGGCCTTGCTAATTAGGCGATAAAGTTATCGCCGCTTTTCGGCCAAAAACGGCAGCAAAAGAGGCGATAATTTTTTATCGCCTGCTTGTAAATATGCCCCCAAGTCATTTCCACCATCCACTCTATTTAGGGCAGATGCTCTGAGGTACTTTTTGCTGTTCGGAATTGCCTGAGAAAACCTGACGTTTCTGAACAGAAAAGCAAAAAACTGATTTCTGCTCGCTGGGAGAAAAGCTAAAGTGTGTCAGGGATGTTCAAAAGTAAACACAAAAAAGGTGATGGGAGAAATGCTTGCAATAAGTCTAACACTGGCAATTACTCGGGGGAACATTCCATCCCATCGTTCTTTCTTCCACAATCCTCAGTTAGAAGCCAGATTTATAGAAACCAGAGTCCTGACCCTACTATATTAAGAACAGTCCATTCCGAACTACTGAGCCAGTTCCTCCCTGAACCGGAATACAAGCAACCCAAGACCACTTTCACCCTGATTGGGGCTAATCAGTTGGGTGTAGCTAGGGTCCAGTGGCATAGTGAGCACAGGACCCACATCTGTGTATACCCTTGCCACTAAGGGTATTAAATCAAAGAAACAAAAGGTGACATAGGTTATGCTTGCAATAAGTCTAATCAATGGCAGTAAACTAATTGGGGTAGCATTCCATCCCATTGTTCTTTTGCTTACTGTTAGACCCAGTGGTTTCAGTCTGACTGGGATGCATCAAAGCCAGTCAGAATCCACCGATCTTGATTGGAGGAGTACGATACATGTGGCCGATAACCTGTGCTCGCCCTTGGGTAGCTTGGCACCGAGCAGTCAGGCTTATCATCAGGGTCCAAGTGTAAAGTTAAGTACTGGCACAACACCACCCTCGCAACACACTGCATACACCACAAAAAGACTGCACACCGTATGTATAAAACACTGGTCTTTGTATTACACCAACATTGAAATCAAAATGAGATACGCATTTTATATACACTTTGCAAATATATGCAATTGTCGAACTTTCCCATTAGCAGAATCGTCAAGCGTTCACAGGTCTTTGACTACGCCTCGTGACCCAGCCTCTCAGTCATCCAACTACACCAGTGAATGATACACGTTGCCCCTGCTATTGGAACCACCTAAAATGTAAATAAACAGTTACTAAGTTTAGTCCATCCAGATTAGACATCCAGGCACCCGTAAGCATCTGCAGGAGAGCGGGGTTGCTCTCCCCTAAAAACAAAAGGTTGTGACCCTGTGGTAAATAAAATAAATATTACCGGACTGAATTTCATGCGGAATCTTAAATTAAAGTAAATAGCTCAAAATAACAAGAGGCAGAATCCGTGGTATAAGAGGTTTTCTAATGGGCTTTATTCCATTCAAAATGGCCGACTCGAGTCGCGGCCCTCAGGTTCCGTCACCACGAAGGTTCAGGAAGTGAAGTACAATAATTTATTAACAGACATATATTTTTATAATAAGTGCATTACAATGAAACGAATGTAGAAGGCGTAACATTTGATAAGAAAAGTGACAAAACAGTGACATAATCGAAACTAGGCGTAATAAGGAATAAAAGAAACATGATTGGTTAGAATTATCAGACATAGGTGGATCTATAAGATAATACTTGGCATAGATGCGCGCGCGGCAGCATGACGTGTAATTGACGTGCAACTAGGGGGTGAAGGGGACTTGACATTTAGCTCTACATGTGGAGACGAGAAGTCTGGGGTCAAGTCAACCTAATCCCAAATCATATCTAACATCCTATGTTTAAAGAACTATGTTATCCACAAGGAAGAGACTCTCGGACAGAATCTATTCTATACTGACTGTGTACGTGTACAAGCGTCTAAGTGTCTATATGAGATGCGAGGGGCAGAAAACTTTCCATGGCAACAGGGCTATGAATCACTTGCAGGAGGACGGAAAGGCTGAGTCCTTTGCTTGTGAGCTAAAGGAAATGTTTACCTAAATCACTGGACAGGAATGCATCGGCTGGAGAGCAAAATAGATAATTCGAAGGTGAAATACAACTTCTTGGCAGACAGGCGAAAACTGGCCGAGGCAGGCACCGTTAGCTGCACAGGGAGTAGGACAAAGTTCATGGATACAGATGCGAGCTCAAGCTGAAGCTGTCAGAGACAGAGAGCAGGGAAAGGTTTTGAGGACAGAATCGGGCCTACTCGCCTGAACTGTAAAAATGAAGTAACTTAGCCATATAAAGTCGGTGGCCTTTCATACTTAGGAATCTAATATCCAGCCCATTGATGGCGGATCTGACAGAGAACATGTTGACGGTAGACACACATATGTTTGCGTCTTAGAAACTGGAACTGGAGGGAACATACATGTACTTGTAACATGCATATAGAACCGTTGGGGTCCAAGATAGGGGACATAACTGATCAGGAAAATCCACATTTCCACATTCCCTCCTTGTCCCCTTCTTGCCCTTCACGAGACATCAATCTTCATCATTCCTTCGATTTGCTCATGGAGCATCATTTCTTCTTCCTTCTTCTTCCGGTATTTTGAACGAGAACTGTGATGTGGAATGCATGATGTGGCACACAGACCACAAATCGCTGGTCCACATTGTAGGCATAAACAACAACTGAAGAGCATAAGAAGGCCAATACCTAGGAAGGATAGAACTCTCCATCCCCAGGCTGATATCACACTCCAAAACCACCCGGACCACGTCCAAGTGCCTGGATTCTCGTGTATCTGGCTTACAATCTTATGAAGGCGTGTTATAGCTTTATATACAGATGGCGAATTTTCTGGTATGAATATACAGCAGCTGGATCCGATGACCCTACAAGCTCCGCCCCTATCGGCCAGGATGACGTCAAGGACAAGACGATTCTGGAGAACAACAATTCTCATCACTGATTGTTCCTCTGTCAGATTGCCTAGGGCGGCTATAGTCTCGTTTACTACAGCTTCAAGAGTCTTGGTGAGTCTGCGTATCAGCTTACTATTTGATATAGTACCTATATAGGGAAAGATACCTTTATTGAAATCTACATACTTGTCCCATGCTGTCTCAGTATAATCGACAACTGGGAGATCTCTTTGCTCTCTATTGTGTACTAAATGAACATTTCGATAATAATCAGGAGGAGCTAGGAAAACAGGTGGCAAAAGGAATGCTATGTAACAGGTACCATCCCAATCTAGAGGCAGACGCATATATGCCGTCTGACCACATATGAAGTAAGAATGGCGAGAAGCTCTAAATGAAGATTTACCTTGATCACTATATTCTACTGTAGTAACGCATTGGCTATGGCCCATATGTATGGAACCAACTTTTCTTATACATAATTCACCCTTAACTGGAAATACTGACATAGTGGGCAGAATTAGTTCAACTTCGGATTTGACATTCAGAATCATAAGATTAGGCGTAAAATTACCTAATTTATACACTTCATTTTCTAAATCAGTTCCTGTTCTACTGGGGTGACCCTCCTTATTAGGGTGACAGATTTTGAATAAAACTAGATTCAGATTTCCCCATATCCAATGTTGTTGATAAACTGCTGTGTCTGGGTCTATGGAATTTAACAAACTAAACCATGCTCCACAGGAGCCATTGTGTGTGAATGGATGTGGAAAGAAAGGCAGAACTCCTTTGTTATTCTGATAGGGAGGAAGTCGGCCACACACCCAACAATTGGTCGCATTACTAGTCTGATGGGAATGATGTAACATACTAATGAATGTGTTATTGCGCAGCGCAAGTCTATAAGATAATTCATGTGGCGGTAGGTCACTAAAAGAATGTTCATCAGTTATATTGAAAACACGTTTAGAAACAGGATAATATATGTGCAAAATCATACTCGTAATAATTACTAAAATACTCAATAAAAACAAAATTAATAATGTCACAATACAGTGGTTACGCAGTAATTTACAATAAGCATGTCGTTTCATTATGATTCTGGACTCTACATGATTCAGACCTAAGGGGTACATGTCGGGACAGATTCAACCGCTTCACCTTGGAGAGGACTTAAACAATCAAATCGTCCGACAGTTTAGATCTGGACCTGAGTTTCTGTTTATAGAGTTCGGTGCTACTGGCCTCAGCCAAAGGTAGCTTTGAGTCAATGGGGGAAGACACACGGGCAGTACTGTCTGTGTCAGGAGGAAGTCCATGAAATTTTTTGACGTGACTCGAATGAATCCACCCTTTTCGTCCCTCGATCTTCACGGCTGTTCTTGTGGTCAACAGGACCAACTTGGGTGCTTTCCACCTGGGCTCCAATTGACTTTTCCTGTCGAAGTTTCTCACAAAGACAAGATTACCCGGAACAACGTCATGGGGTTTCGCCTCAGTGTTGTCGGGAAAGGCTGCAGCTACCTGTGAACGAGAAGATTGTAGTGCAGACATCAAGGAAGCCAGGTAATCTGTCAGCATATTACAGTCAACATCAGTTATTTTACGTGGTATAGGCGTCCCCCACATATTCGGTGGTCTACCAAAGATCACCTCATACGGGGATAGCCCTGTTCTAGAGTGTGCTACCATTCTCATGTAAAAGAGTGCAACTGGTAATGCTACTATCCAGTCGACACCTTTCTCTCTACATATTTTGGACAATCTGATTTTCAGTGTCTGGTTATGTCTTTCTACGAGACCTGCTGCCTCAGGGTGTCGGACACAGTGGAATTTCCACTGATATCCCAACAAGAGTGAGACATGTTTCATTAATTCGGATGAGAAAGGCTGACCGTTATCTGAATATACAACACGTGGTAAACCGTACCGTGGGAAGAATTCTCGAACTAGCTGCTTGGCAGTAGTCGGGGCAGTGTAATCTGATACGGGATACGCCTCTGTCCAACGGGAGAGAGCGCAGACAACTACGAGGACATATTTGAATCCTCGACAACGTTCCATCTGAATATAATCCATCTGGAGGACTTCAAAAGGATGGTCAGGAGGCTGAAATCCACCCTGCTCTACGGGAACACTCTTTCCTGGATTAAACTGACAACATATCATACAGGTACGAACTTTTTGTTTAGCTGCTGCTCGTAAATGTTTGTTGAACCAAATGTGCTGAATGCTGTCTAGCATAGCCTTCTCTCCTAAATGTGCTGGACTGTGAACTGTAGCTATAATGGCTTGAACCATGGAATCGGGGAGAAACCATACAGATTTCTCCTTCGTCATCCATCCTTGATCTGTCTGGATCCCTCCTAGTTCAGTCCACTTCTTTATTTCTTCTGCTGTGGCATGTGTCTGTATGTCAATTACGTCAAGTGTGGGATCCTTAATCGTCATACACTGTGTTGGTGTCTGAACTATTGGCTTTGTCATGTCTAATGTGCGATTCTGAGCAGTCTGTTTAGCTGTTCTGTCAGCTAAATCATTGCCTTGAGAAATGGTATCAGTAACCTTCGTGTGTGCTTTACATTTCATAATTGATATAGCAGTGGGTAGATGTATTGCGTCTAACAAGGCATGAATGAGGGGCCCGTGCTGAATGTGGGCACCATGGGACGTTAGATAACCTCTCTCTCGCCACAGCACACCGAAGTCGTGTACAACTCCGAATGCATAACGTGAGTCAGTGTATACATTAACTCTCTTATTTGTGGCTTGAATACAGGCTTGCGTTAGAGCAATAAGTTCTGCTGCTTGGGCTGACAGAGTATCTATACAATGTGTCTCAATAACTTCAGTGTCTGTTGTGACTGCATACGCGGCCACTAAATCTCCTGTACTTGCTCTCATGCATGATCCGTCTACATACAACGTCAGGTCTGGATCTAACAATGGAACGTCTGTCAAGTCTTGTCTAGGTTTCGTCTTTATTTCAATGATTTCAACACAATCATGAGCTAGTGGGTCTGTTCCAATTACAGGTAATAGTGTAGCAGGATTCAATGTATTACACCGTCGGATCTCTATGTGTGGTTGAAACAATGTCAGTTCATAACCGGTAAGTCTTGCTATGGTCAAGTGTTGCGTTTGTGTTCGGTTCACAAGAACCTCTACTGCATGTGGTACTTGTACTGTCAATGGGTGTCCTAATACTATGGCATCGCTTTGTCTGATTGCTAAAGCTGTCGCTGCCACTGATTTCAGGCATGCAGGCAAAGCCTGAGCTACGGGATCTAATGTACTGGAAAAATAAGCACATGGCTTGCGTGATCCTGCTTGATCCTGAGTGAGTACTGACAAGGCAGTACCTTCGCGTTCTGTAACAAAGAGTGTAAAAGGTTTGCTATAACATGGTGTTGCTAAAACAGGTGCTTGACATAAAGCTTCCTTTAGGCTTTCAAAAGCTTGTGTATGTTCCTGAGTCCAAGGGAGAACAGTCGATGTGGCTGCCTCCTGTGTGGTTAACTGAATGAGTGGTTTTGCTAGAAATGCGTACTGAGGGATCCACTGCCTACAATATGAAGTGAGGCCTATGAAAGCCCGCACCTCCTTTTGTGTCTGGGGTATTGACATGTTAGCAATTAACTGGATGCGATCTGGTGTAAGCTGCCTTCCCTCCTTGGACAGCGAGTGACCAAGATAAATAACTCGCTGAACACAGAATTGCAGCTTAGAAGGGGACACCTTGTGCCCCTTGTCGGCTAGGAAATGTAAAACTGTCAGAGAAGCTTTTTCACATTCTGGCTCGCTTCTCGCGGTGATCAGCAGATCATCGACATATTGAAGCAGTGCAGTATTGACTGGCATGTGGATACTGTCAAGTTCTCGTTTCAATGCTTGGCTGTAGATGCTGGGGCTTTCTGTAAATCCTTGAGGAGCGCGTGAGAATTTAAAGCTGCGCCCATTTAAACTGAATCCGAACAAGTATTGGCTTTCCGGATCTATTGGGACGCTGAAAAAGGCATTCTTGAGATCAATTACAGTAAAAAATGTTGCTTCGGAATCAATTGCTGTCAACAATGATGATATATCAGGGACCACAGGGAATTGTGGTACAATACACTTGTTTAGTTCACGCAAATCAATAACCAATCGGTACACTGGTGGGGCAGTAGGATCAGTTCGTTTAAGAATCGGAATTATCGGTGAATTACATACATTGGAGTCTGTTTCTACAACTACTCCCTGGGCAATTAGCTCATCAATGATTTTCAACAAAGCCACTACAGCATCATGCGGTAACTTGTATTGTCGCATTCGTGGTAGTACCACTCCTGCTTTCAATGTAACTCGATAGGGTGTAATGTTCATGCAGCCAACATCCGTAGGGCCTTGTGCCCATAGATGTACTGGTAAAGTCTGTAGTCGGGGATCCATGTCTCTAGACACATAGTGACCTTTAAAATCACGCAAAAACAGCCTTACTCCTTCCGGAGAACAACATATTATGGCTCCTAGTGCTTTCAGAGTCTTAATTCCTAACAAATTTTCTGGGCATGATTTAGTAAGCAATAAATCTGTAGTTCGTGTCAAAGGTCCTATCGTAAGTGGTAGAGGCTGTGATACTTCATTAACAATAGGTTTTCCTGAAAAACCAAGGGAAACATTTTGAGAGCCTGAGAGGGGTGCCCCTGGAACCTCACTACGTTTTATGGTTGTTCGACTTGCCCCTGTATCGAGTAAGAATTTTCTATCTTGACCTAATAATTCACTATGTACATAAGGTCCTTCTTGATCTACCGGAATCTCGATAAGCGGTAAGTCAACTTCCCTCTCTAGGCTGGTTCATGCGTAACGCTGATACTCAGGGTATTCATACTGTGCAGTCTGATACATTTGTTGTGTTGTGGTTTGTGTGGCAGTAGCAGGCAACGGTGGTGCAGCTGGCACAAACTGTATGGGTTGCTGTGAGGCTGGCATAGACTGTTGCTGAACTGGCACGGACTGTCCATGCTGCATAGCTCCTTTTTCATTCTGATCTTGTCTAACTAATCGTGGTCTCTCTTTTGCAATACCTGTAGCTATATTACGTTTCAGGACTTGACAATCATGTACATAATGGCCTAGTTGTTTACAGTAATTGCAGGTTCCTTTTACAGGAACTGCAGAATCACCAGAATGTGTCACACCCTTTTTATGACCATCTGCTGGTACTGTCTGAGAAACTAGCATTTTCATTTTTGTATCCTTCATGCGTCTATGCTCGTGTTCTTGTTCATCCCTAATTCTATTGTGATGATACTGTAACATTTGTAGCATTTGCGACGGAGTGTTACTTTGCCAGGTACTCTCGAATTTCAATATTCTATTCTTCACTGGGGGCAATGCATTTTCCACTAATTTTGTCACAAATAGATGTGGATATGAGTCACTACTTGCTTTTATACCACTATTTATACCAAAACATTTTTCAAATCGAGCATAATAATCGCTTGTGTCTTCATCTTGCTTTTGTTTACAGGCTGTGATTGCACCCCAATCTTCCTTTTTTGTAGTTAATAAACGTGGCAGTACCTGTACTAGTAAACCTGGTAATAGTTTAACTTTATCCCCGAGCCCTGAACCTGCAGCTCGGCCCCTTTCTTCCTCTGCTAATGCTGTCCAGTCTATCTTTTGGTCTCCCACTTCCCACTCTTTTTCTTTCAGTTTTTCATAAATGCCAGCAGGCAAAAGCACTTTTAATATCGTCATAATATCAGGAAAGGTGTACTCTCCCATCAGTAACATGTCTTTAATTTCTCGGTGGAAACCCGCTGGGTCTTTGTCATGACTAGGTACTACTTTCTTCATTTCTAATAATTCCATTTTTGATATGGGTGTGTAAACAAATACACGGTGAAACTCATTGTCTTCGCCTTTTATTGGGTGCACTTCTCGTAGGGGATTTTGTCTATCCATATAGTACGGCGCTCTTTCTCTGTGGGGCAGCGAGAGAGAGTCCGGACTTACAAAAAGGACATACTGCTTACGTGACACTAATATCTCTTTAATTAGCTTGTTACTAGAACCTCTCCATCTGTTCGTGAGTAGTTCCGTTAATATATCAGGTAAAGGACCAGGGTCAGCATGTTGGCTCTTATATAATATGAGGAGTTGCTGAATCATATATATTCCAGCTAAACGTTGTTCATCTGTACTGAGGTTAAAAAACGTGTGTGCTACGGTCTCATCACCGTATTTTTCAGGACTAACAATCCAGTGAACGGCTGATCTGGCTAATTCTTGCTCATCCATGGAATCGAGGAGGTGGTAACCTCTTCGTTCTTGTAGTATTTTATCTGCGGCTTGAAACAAATGTTCAGGAGATTTCAGATTTATTACAGGCGTCGGATACGTTCTGCTATTATTTGGACATACAGAGTGTATTGGATCAGAAAAACATCTAGTATTTTCACAAGATCTTCCTCTGCCTACATAGGCTATGGTCTCTGACTGTCTTGCAGAGTTCCCTGATTCGGACACTTCATTTTGCTCAAACTCGTCTGTTCCCAATCTCTCTTCATGAATACGCTCTATTTCTTTACGTATTTTTCGGCACATGGCTATTATACAATTTTGCTTATCGTGTCTCCCTTCTGATATATTCTGACTCCATCTTGTAAGAATAAGCATTGCATTCGGGTCTACCCCCGGACGATCTTGATTTCTGATTACACAGTTTATGAGGAAACGTAACAGTTCCCCCTGTATCTCTACTTTCTGGAATTCCATAGCTCTGTTAATACATCCTGGATCTCGTCCTGTTTGAACAAAATGATATATGTTATCCAGATGCGTAGTCATTCCTGGTAACCTTGCTAAATACTCTGCGGCTCGTCTGATACGTAATGATGCCAGGACCATTTCGTCCTCTTTACCAACCACTGGGTCATATCTACAATTTACAAGGAGTTCCTTAAGCGTACGTTCATTTACGAACTTAGGTGTACGTGAATGTGCTGACTCTTGAAAAACAAGTTTATTTATTCTAGGTGGTGTGAAAGTACTGCTAGCACCTCCCGTGGCCCCATCTGGGGCGTCGGGTGTGAATGGATTCGTTGAACGTGACACAGCAACTATGGGTGTCGATACCTCTGTAGAGTCGACTGCGGAGACAGATGCGGAAACAGATGTGCTTGCCGAAGCTTGTATCGGGACTTGCTGTTGCACGGGGACAGATACCTGATCCTGACGTTGAATCCCTCCGCCAGACGGTCTATGTGGTGTGGCGTTAGCATACTCGGGGGCTGCATCGTCTAGATATGAGGAAAGAAAAACATCTTCTGCGGTTCTGGGATGCCCCTTTGGATGTACCTTAATTGGAAATAATGGGGGTGGCAAGTCTTTTGGCACCTCCGTAACAGCCTTAGGTAGTCCTTCGGCTAGAAGGGGATACATACCATTCATAAGAGCATTTCTTTGTCGATTCACTTGTTCTGATTTCACTCGGATACCTTCCTCAATTAATAGATTTTCTTGAACTTTATTTGAACTTTCTTTACTCCTCTCTTCTTGTCTACGTGCTTTTTCTGTTCGTCTATGAGATTCTTTACGCCATAACTCAACAGCGTCTTTCTGTGACTGTCTGACCTTTCTTTTCCATAACTCTTCCTCCACTTTCATGATGCACTCTGCATCCCAGGTTCCCGCTATGGGCCACCTTTGACTTTCCGGTAATCCTTTGGTATAATCTACCCATAGATCAAGAAACAATATGGCATCTAAGCCATGCTTATGGTACATGAAATGTCCTGGAGTGTCTCTAGGAGGAATAGGAACTGCTTCTTCAAGCACCCCTTTTCTGGTAGTAATCTGTCTTAACTTCGAGAAGAGCGGCATATTGACAACTGATCTGATATTTACTCTTGAACTTGCTTAATACGAGAAACACAATAATGAACAGTGAACAATGAACAGTCATTCATACCACAATATGCAAGACATTTTCTGAATACTTTAAACATTAAACATTAAACATTATAACAATGATCGACAATGATGACAGTCTGCTTAACTAATCACCACGCTGAATTCTTGACAATAACTGAATACTTCGGAATACTTGATATACTGCTAAACAGTACATATACACTGCTAAACAGTGCAGACCGGATTTGTGTACCCAAATCCGTCTTGACCGGCACAACCTATGTGCGCGTCAACACGCCTCCCCGGCGATGGTACTCACCGAGTAGCTCCTTGAAACGGAAGGCCTCAGAGAATGGACAGGACTCGATAACTGCGGACATCGGACCCTCTGTACGTCGGAATTTCGGAAAACCTGGTGGGCCTCTGTATACCTCGGATCTTGCTCTCTCAGCTAGGCTCTGGTCGGGATACTTCGCACTTCTCACCGCCTCGTCTGGGTTGATCGCAGCCTCAGTCGCCCCCGCTTGACCGGAGGGAGCTTACAGGAAATCCTGCTGGTACGCGTTTATGGTCCGTCCAGCTGTGGCAGGAGACCGGGCCTGCAACGCACCGCCGGCGCGTGAGATGAGAAAGTGTCCCTGTTCGGGCGCCATTATGTGGTAAATAAAATAAATATTACCGGACTGAATTTCATGCGGAATCTTAAATTAAAGTAAATAGCTCAAAATAACAAGAGGCAGAATCCGTGGTATAAGAGGTTTTCTAATGGGCTTTATTCCATTCAAAATGGCCGACTCGAGTCGCGGCCCTCAGGTTCCGTCACCACGAAGGTTCAGGAAGTGAAGTACAATAATTTATTAACAGACATATATTTTTATAATAAGTGCATTACAATGAAACGAATGTAGAAGGCGTAACATTTGATAAGAAAAGTGACAAAACAGTGACATAATCGAAACTAGGCGTAATAAGGAATAAAAGAAACATGATTGGTTAGAATTATCAGACATAGGTGGATCTATAAGATAATACTTGGCATAGATGCGCGCGCGGCAGCATGACGTGTAATTGACGTGCAACTAGGGGGTGAAGGGGACTTGACATTTAGCTCTACATGTGGAGACGAGAAGTCTGGGGTCAAGTCAACCTAATCCCAAATCATATCTAACATCCTATGTTTAAAGAACTATGTTATCCACAAGGAAGAGACTCTCGGACAGAATCTATTCTATACTGACTGTGTACGTGTACAAGCGTCTAAGTGTCTATATGAGATGCGAGGGGCAGAAAACTTTCCATGGCAACAGGGCTATGAATCACTTGCAGGAGGACGGAAAGGCTGAGTCCTTTGCTTGTGAGCTAAAGGAAATGTTTACCTAAATCACTGGACAGGAATGCATCGGCTGGAGAGCAAAATAGATAATTCGAAGGTGAAATACAACTTCTTGGCAGACAGGCGAAAACTGGCCGAGGCAGGCACCGTTAGCTGCACAGGGAGTAGGACAAAGTTCATGGATACAGATGCGAGCTCAAGCTGAAGCTGTCAGAGACAGAGAGCAGGGAAAGGTTTTGAGGACAGAATCGGGCCTACTCGCCTGAACTGTAAAAATGAAGTAACTTAGCCATATAAAGTCGGTGGCCTTTCATACTTAGGAATCTAATATCCAGCCCATTGATGGCGGATCTGACAGAGAACATGTTGACGGTAGACACACATATGTTTGCGTCTTAGAAACTGGAACTGGAGGGAACATACATGTACTTGTAACATGCATATAGAACCGTTGGGGTCCAAGATAGGGGACATAACTGATCAGGAAAATCCACATTTCCACAACCCAGGAAGCTGGATGCCTTCTAAGTCTGGAGAAATGTTTCCCTTCATGCGGAGGTGCAAGCTGCCATAGGTTCTGACAGCCAGCGGTAGATGCCTACAAGGCACAACGTAACTCCTCGGGCGTGTCACGATGTTCCCCACAACAAAGTAACTTGTAGCGTGGGTCCAGGGAGAGGGAGCCAGCGACCTTTGACTAAGGATGCAATGTCAGGCACTGTACGCCTCCCGATATGGAGGTCGAAGACAGTCTCAGTTCCCAGCTCAGGTCCCCATGCACCCCTCGGACACCACAGACGCTGGAGTGCAGCACAGGTCCCCTGGTTGAAAGCATGTGTCCCTCGGGCTCTGTAAGCTTCTCCTGCACTCCCTGAACTCCTCACGTCCTGGCACCTGAGGTGGCTGCTGGTCTTTACGAGCACTCTGGTGGTCCTCTGCAGTGTGATGAACGCATATGTCAGAATGTTCCTTGACCCAACTGACAATCACTTCCACCTGTTTCTGACGCACTCTGTATGGTCCTTATGATCTCGTGGAAATGGGGAGATCCTTTGTATCCCTGGGATCTCATTGACTGGAGACCAGCCACTCGGTCCTTGGAGTGTACTTAGGCACCAAGGCCACAACAGTTGGCACTTAGCTTCAAGCCAGCAATGTCCAGGCAAAATCCACCAAGTGATAGTTCCCTTCCTGGAGCACCACCAGCTCCAGGCAACAACATGTCTGTGGATAATCCAGTTGCAGTCAATCCTGCTCTAATGAGTCCTTGGATCAATGTACTAGAGTTGAACCAGCGTAGTATGGTTCCAAATTCAAACGTGTCTCTACTTTCAGAGGCCAGAGCCCCAGTAGTTATACCCATCATGGCCTTTGAAGATATGATCAGTTCAAAAGGCCAACCCTTATCTACATTTTGTCCTGTCTGCCTTCCTACCCAGGGAGGGTAATCACTCTCTTTAGTGGGGACAAGACCCTGCCCCTTGGAACACAGGTGCCAATTCCACCCACACGTAACCATCCCAGAAAGGACCTCAGAGTAAGAGGCCTGAAGTTTCCCTTGAGACCATAGTTTATGGCCTTCTATCAGGAATGCACAGAGGTAGCTGTCCCCTAGCACCCAGATGTCAATTGGAGACAGGCCGACAGGCACACAGAGCCATGAGCATCGAAATGGCCACTTTCAAACAAACAAACAAACCCTCCACCAGCGCGAGAGAGCCTGGCGCAAAGCCTATGACCCAGGTGCCCAGCTAGAATATCACTCTATGTTTGCAATCTATAAAAAGGCAATTTTAACAAGGAAAGCAGAATTCTATGAAGCTAGGATTTCGGCAGCTGACAATCACAAAAATAAACTTTCCGGTTTCTAAAGGAGCAGAGACAAGCTCAGGAACAGAAGCCCTCCTTCTGCCTGGAAGATTGCAATAAGTTCCAGTCCTTCTTCTTAAAGAAAGTGAAGGACCTACTGACTGAAATTCACTTTACTCCTACTGTCCACTGTTCCTTAGCATCAGAACCTCTGCCCCCCACATATGATGAACCACTTACCGCCTTCCCCTGCTTACCCGCAACTCCCTGTCTCCCTTAATGGGGGTGGTCAAGTCAGGGGCACCTGCGGACCCCTGTCCACCAAGGACCTATAAGGTGGCGCTACCAGGGATAGAAAGCGAGGTTCTCCCGCTACTAAATCAATCCCTAGAATCGGGCCATGTCCTCACCAACTTTAAGGAAGCTTGTGTCATCCCACTCCTAAAAAAACCAGGGGCAGACGTGAAGAACCTAAAAAAATGTAGGCCAATCTCCCAACTCCCATTCCTGGCAAAAGTGCTGGAACAGCACGTTTTGAAATCCCTGTCACATCACATAGAAGAAAACCACCTTCTACAATACAACCAGGCAGGGTTTAGGGCTCATCACAGCACGGAAATGGTAATACTGTCAGTGCTGGATGAACTCAGGGTACGGGGCGATAAGAAAAAGCCATGTGCCCTGGTTTTGCTGGACCTATCCGCTGCATTTGATACAGTCAACCATGACCAACTTCTGTCGCGGATTTCAGAGTTAGGCATCCAGGGTACGGCCCTTATGTGGCTCACATCTTTCCTCAAGGATCGATCCCTGAGAGTACAGCTGTCTGACCATGTGTCCGACTCCGGCAAACTCTCGTGCGGTGTACCACAGGGCTTGGCGTTGTCACCTCTCCTATTCAACGTCTACCTCCAGCCCCTGATTGCTGCATTGAATCTCATGGAGTGTCAGATTTATAACTACGCCGACGACACAAAAGTTATCATCCAGATAGACAGCTCCCTGACCGCCCACACTAGAATGCAAAACATTCTAAAATTCATTGTCAACTGGATGACGGCCAACTCCCTCAAAATTAATCCTGATAAAACCGAGGTTCTGGCCGTCACCACAGACGGTAACCCCTGGAGTGACCTTTTTTGGCCACAAGAACTGGGCACAAATCCTGAACTGGCCACGGCCGTAAAGAGCTTGGGCATCAAAATTGATGCCAAGCTTTCGATGACCCAGCATGTGTCGGCAGTAGTAGGAACATGTATCGGCATGCTGAGACAGCTACGAAAACTTGACCCCCTCCTCACGTTTGCCACACTTAGATTGGCGGTATCGGCCATGTTGCTGTCACACCTAGATTATGGGAACTCCCTGTACATCGGCCTCCCAGGAAATCTGTTGGCCAGATTACAGGTCATCATGAATGATGCCACCAGATTAATTTTTAGAGCGCCTAGGAGGGCTCACGCCACCCCGTCCTACGTCAGCTGTATTGGCTCCCGGTTAGGCAGAGAACCAAGTTCAAGGGCCTCTGCATCGCACATAAAGCCACCCATGGCCAAGCTCCAACGTACATCAAAAATCGTCTAGTCAACTATACTCCTAGCAGGGTGCTATGGTCCTCGGAGGTCGGCTTGCTGGCCTGCTCCTGCTTTAGCTTGACCACTAAAGGAGGAAGAGCCTTTTCAACCTCCATTCCTCAACTCTGGCACAAGTTGCCAGAGAATATTCGCAAGGAACACGCCGCCCTTCTGCCCTTCAGGAAGAAGTTAAAAACAGCCCTTTTTGCGGAAACCAGGGGCACAACCTAATTATTAGACATCTCCTCACGTGCTAGGGCAGGGCTCTCTTCACAGTGCTTAGAGACTTGACGGGGATAATGCGCCCTACAAATGCGAATTACAATTACAATTTCCCAAAGTGACATTTCCACTCAAATAATAATGTCACATCCACTTGCTCTCCCAACACACACTCGCAGATGCCCTACCTTTTCCCAACACTGCACCCTGTCACCAGGGAGAACTCCAATATAGTGAGAGACATGCAAAACCTTGGCATGTAGCTTTTGTAATGTCCAGCCAAGTAACATTAACCTGTGCACACAGGCCCCACCATGGCAAATCTGTGGCACTATCGATGAGCTACCTCAGTGGATGGCACAGCCAGTGCTACAGGCCCACGGAGGAGCATTCAAGGTACATGCCTTGCGTATATGTCTTACCCCTTGACAAGGGACATACAGCTAACTCAAATCAGCCAATCATGTATAGACCAATCACCAGTATTTATGTGACAAACACAGCGCTTAGGCACTATATGGTAGTGTCAAATGCACTAAGCCAGCAAAACAAAATCCAAACATAAGGTCGTCAGCCAAAAAGGTCAGGTGTGACCACACCAGAAGATGTCAGGTCTAACACCTACAATGCCACCTCAGTTTGCATCCAGCTATATGTGAATCAGCCTTGACACCCTGTGCCTTCTAGCCCGAACTGGCAGACTAGATCCTCCCTTAACCGGAACAGAAGCAACTCGTTATTGGTTACACCCTGATTGGGGCTCATCAGTTTATGTAACTTGAGTCCAGTGACACAGTCAGTACTGGAACCACACCTGGGAATATATTTACAACTTAGGGTGTCACAACAAACACACAAAGGGTGATGGGAGGAATGCTTGCAATAAGTGTAACCACTGCAGTCGCTAAGGTAGCATTTCAACCTGTCAATCTTTTGCCCACCATGCCACCTCAGTTTGGACCCAGACAGATGCAAATCAGTCTAGACACTGTTCCATTAACCTCGGTCCAGCCCGAAATGCCAGGCCAGGTTTTCCTGAATGGGAACACAAGTAACCCAAGACCGGTTTCACTCTGATTGGGGCTCAGCAGTCAGGTGCAGCTTGGGTCCAGTGGCACAATGAGCACGGGACTCACGTATGGGCATACCCTTGCCACATCAAGCATTGCATCAAACACACAAAACGTTTACTTACAATGCATCTAACCACTGCCAATGGCTCGGGTAGCATTGCAACCTATCATTCTCACCACGCCACCTCAGTTTGGACCTAGACATACTCAATCAGTCTTAAACATTCCAATAGCAACAGTCTAGACCAGGCTAGGTGCTCCCTGAACCAGATCATAAGCAACCCAATACCTGTTTCACCCTGACTTAGTCGGGTGTAACCTGGTTCCAGAGGCACAGGGAGAACAAGACCCACATCTGGGCATACCCTTGCTACTTAGGGCCTTACACACCTAAGGAATAGGATAAATACCTGTTATAAGTCTAATCACTGGCAATCACTTGTGGTAGCATTCCAACCCATAATTATTTTGCTCACCATACCACCTCAATTTGGACCCAAACACACTCAAATCAGTCTTGACCATGTTCCAAAACAGTCCAGCCCGAACTGCCAGGTCAGGCCTCCCTGAAATAGAACATAAGCCACCCAAGACCTGTTTCGCCTAATTAGGATTCATCAGTCGGTGTAGCATGGTTCCAGTGGCAAAGAGACCATATCTAGGCATATCCTTTCCACTTGGGGTCTTAAATCAAGCACACAAAAGGAGATGGGAGAGATGCTTGAAATAAGTCTAACTACTGGCAATCACTTGGCGTAGCATTCCGTCCCATCATTCCTCTACCCACCATGCCACCTCAGTTTGAATCCTGCCTTATGCAAATCAGTCTTGACCCTTCTCCAATAAGAACAATGTAACCTGAACTGCCAGGTCAGCTCCTCCCTGAACTTGGGTACATTACATCCAACACACAAAAGGTGATGGGAGGAATGCTTGCAATATGTCTAACCACAGACAATCACTGAGGGAAGCTTTCCAACCAATTGTTCTTTTGCTCACCATGCCATCTCAGTTCAGACCAAGCCATATGCAAATCAGTCTTGACCCTGCTCGAATAAGAACAGTGCAGTACTAACTGTGGGGCCAGACCATTCCTGAATGGATCATAAGCAACCTAAGACTGTTTTCACCCTGATTGGGGCTCATCTGTTGGGTGTAGCTTGGTTCCAGTGGGACATCTGGGCATACTCTTGCCACTAACGGCGTAACATCAAACATATAAAAGACAATGTGAGAACTCCTTGCAATAAGTCAAACCAAAGGAAATATAATTTACAAGTGCTCCTCTGGAACTAGTGCACAGAAATGCAAACATTTTTTACACCACTGCCTGCCCATGATTGAAGGAGAGGAGATATTTTAATTAACACAGAGAGAAATTAGAAAGGGGCACTGTGATTAAGATGTGCCTTAAATAGTAAATAGACTCAGCCTTGCTCGGTCACAGAAAAAGAGGTGCTTGTTGCCGCATTCAAATTCCATAAATTATGGAAGTTCAACCTGTCCAGGAATCCATGACAGATTTTCAAGATAACCACAACCCACAAAAAAATACATGCACATAAAACAAATCATTTGAATCTGTCAAGGATCCAAGTTCCCTGATTGTGGCGGACACATCAGCCCTAAACTATTAGTCGTTTAGATGAAACAACACTTGAGGTCTGACATACAGCAGGACTCCACCGGCCCTGTGCAGTATCATCAGCCCATAATAATAACTATAGTCATTTGAATCTAGCAAGGATCCAGGTCACTGCTTCTTCTTTAACTTCCATAATTCGTATATTCAAACAGAAACTTTCCTTCCTTCTCTTCCCTACCACCCATTCTCTCCTGGTAAAGCTTGATTGGAGGGTGTTTGCCTCATTTAAAAGGAAGAAGTTACCCTTGGTGGGCAGTAGCTTAAGCTCATGAACATGGTGTGGTATGAAGTGGTAAATGATTTACATCTTACAGAGAAGTACATCATGTGAGGCGTTTGTTCTGTTTCCTAAGCTAATTTCTCTTTTTTACATTTCTCCTCTCCATTCCCTTCTCTTTCCTCTTACCGTTGTCTTCCTGACCCTTTCCTGGTCATTTTCCCACTTTTAAAACCTTTATGGGGTTGTCTTTTTCATTTTCAAAATATAGAAATTACCTTTAATTTCAAAGTGATGCTTTGGGTAGCAACAATTTAAGATTCAGTAGGTTATTTTTTTTTATTTCTGCCAGTACCATGGTTGGTAGTCATATTACCAAATAGGGGCTTTTTGCTTTTATTCTAAAGCCTGTCCTGAGCAGGAGAAGGACAAGGACCAACATCCTGTGGGAAAAGGGACACGAGGAGTAAGTGGCTTTTGGGACAAGTATTAACTACTTTCTCACTGGAAACTGCTGCATTTCGTAAGGTATTCCATCTCTGCTCCAGAACCCAGGCCAAATTTCTCTATTCTTCCTAGTCTCTTCTTATGCCATCTCTTACACTGGTCCATCTTCTACCTTCCATTAACCAACACCCAGCCTGTCCCTGGCCAAACCTAAACCCAAACAAAGTTCTAACCTAAAACATTCACCTTATGTAAAATGCATATTTGTTTTACTGACAATAAATAGGGTGGGGGGGGGGCTGGAATCGTGAGTGGGGAAAACACTGGAGCAATATCATTGTTATTGCCATTAGGTGCCAATAAGCGTCCAAAAACTATGCCGACCACCAGGTTAACTCCTTTAATGTTGCATGATATGTAGTGAAAGAAATTGTGCAACATAGATTTAATGCACCATACTTTTCTAAGGCACTATATACAACTTTGCAGCTTAGTCATTTCATTAAACACACACTAAGTGCCTGGTAAAAGTGTCACCCCATTAATTCATTTACTGAAACTTTTCATCCATTTGAGCAAAAAAAAAAAAGAAAAAAATGACGCAGGTGGCTGGGGATTGGTTAATGCCAAGTACTGCAAATAGTAATTATGTGAATTTTATTGAAAACCTTTCCAGGGCCACAGAATTGCATAGAACATTCCACTGCCCCTAGAGAACCTGCAATGCTGTGTGACTAGCTATCTGACTATGCAAACATGTGCTTAGAGTCCAATCATCGATTTAAGTTGTAATACTCCTCATTTAAAATGCCTATAGCACACTGTCAGAATTATATGTTGATCTCAGTAATTACAACAATGTTGTTATTTAAATATAATCAGTGAAGTCATTAATGATATCATTTAACATGTCATGAGTGGTGTAATATGTGAGGGCATTAGTAATGTGTGCAGGGGCACAGGTTATACAAAACTACAGACAACTGGCATACATATATAGTATGTATACAGGAAAAAAACAAAGGTGAAAAATAACATTATAGTAAGATGAATATGTCAGTGAAAATATTAACATTTTGTAGTAAAAAAAACACACATAAATATACTTACTCTACCTTGTCCCTCTGCCATGCACTGCTTATGACCTCACATATTACATCTCTTATGACATGTTCTATGACATCATTTATGACAGTCCTCATGATATCTCAAATAACATCATTGTTTTTTCAACAAATTATTTATATTTTTTAATTGTAAAGTAATATTGTATTACCATACGTAAAGCCAACTCCCCACTGTACACAGCCTTCGGCTGGGTACAGCAGGGGGCTGGCTGCTGGACCTGGCCTTCAGCCAGGCTCTGTGGCAAACACCCCCACAGGCAGAAAACCTCACCCTGCACATGGCCTTTGGCCATACAGAGCAGGGGGTTGTCAACAGGGCCTGGCTGAAGGCCAGGTTCCTTGGCCAGCCCCACCCATAGACAGCCAACCCCCGCAGGTAGCCGATCTCGTGCTGCGCATGGCCTATCGTCACACCCGGCATGAGGTTGGCCGCAGGGCTGGCTAATATGGCCTAGTCATATTTGGCCCTAGGGACTCCATCTCCTGAGGCCTCCTTTTTATATAAGTAAAAAAAGTTTTCCCCTCGGATGGATCATGCACTGATCATTTCCCAATCATTCATACATATCCAACTACAAACCATATAGTATACACAGATCGTTGATAATTGAGGCACTTATCGATCAACCACACTCTATTTAAAAATCAATTTCCTTTAATCGGAGATATATCCACATATAATACTCATATGAGTTCATTCACATTTAAAATCATCAAAAATGAACAAGCCTTAGCTAGATAAAGCATATATTACAAAAAAGAATTTGTCACAATTATAAATAAAATACACAAATAATATAATACAATATAAAACAATATACACCAATGTAAAAATGAGGAAGAATACAAAAAGAGACAATATACTATGTCATTTATAGCGTTAATTTGGACATTTGTATAGGCAGCAACAAGCATAGGTATAAATCCCTTGTCTTAAACTGTTTGCTGACTTCACCAAATTTAATCGCGTATGTGGGCGTCGACGCGTTTCGATGGTGTAGTTTCAATAAAGACCACCTTCTTCAGGACAATATTTTAAGTCTTCCTCAATCGTTAAAATGACCATATCAAATATAGGCCTAAATAGAAATTACGTCAATTAGAAGGGGACAACAATATATCATTCTAACATGTTTGTCTTCTAAAAACGAACACATTTTTTAAAAACTAAAACATTTAACAACTAATTCGGAAGACCATAAGTGCGACAATCATCTAACTCATCGATCAGAGCCATTCATTCAGAACATACACTTGTTGATATTCTCAATTATTAGTTTAAGGAGGGACTTATGCAAGTCTCCTCGTTGCACCTGCATCGATTTAGAGTGTATTTATTTAATCTCTTATCTATGATGTAATAATCATCCAAATTTTTTTTATCTGCACCAACAAGCCATCCGTAATGATTTAATGTATCTCAACTACAAGTAGACAGCTTTATATGTGCTTTAATCAAGAAGGTACCTTGTAAATTCATTGCTTATATAGGTATCAGAGTCAATTTCGCAATAGGCCACTTCTTATACCGGCCGATGTACTAAAATATAAGAGAAAAGAATAATACTCAATCTTCATTTCCCAAAATCATTTTTTAAGGTGTGGTAAGGATCAACATTCTCACCTGTGTTTTAATTTCCAGAGTGCGAACCGTAATACCGTTCGTTCTGTTTGGATCACGTGCTCCGCACCTTTGGCGGATATTTTGTTTCACGCGTGGCTCTTATTCTAAGATCACTTGCTCTTGGCTACTGGGATGTAAAAAGACAAGGAATGCCTATTTAAATCGATATAGATCAATCACCATAGTCAATTAGTTATCCTGCTTCTTTCCATTATATTTGAATTTCACATAATAATTGTCTTTTTTGCCTACTTCCTGTCTTAGGTTATCGAACTCCATTATGGGTCCGGGCTGTGGGCGTTATTTTAATGTTTTGATACCTCCAGGAGTTAAAGGGACGATTCTATCTTTACTTCCCCTATACACTATACAATTTAGGATTTCTAGTCCAATACGACCTCTTTTAACGCTTCCTGGCGATTTGACTAAGTCGGTTTAAAATAACTTACTATTTTATCCAAGGTTGATCAGCTCGTTTACAATCTTCACCGCGTCTAGCGTCCGCGTTCAGTTGGCCGCGTCATTCGTCCGCGTCCTGAGCAACACCATGTGGGATAGCAGCTCTTTATATAGTCATTCCGAATCAATTAATTAATTAGAAGCTTCTTTTAGATTTACAAAATGCCAAAACTTTATTAAACTCTCATGGGGCTTGTACAAGGCGGTCACTTCCTCTGTTCGGTCGCCATCTTGGACTGGTTCGTATATTGTCGGACCAGCCCATTCATGTTCTGTTGCATCAAGTGGACTCATTGAAATGAGTCATAACATATACATATCGATTATATATTACGGAATGATTTCCCTATTTCGTGAATCTTTTATTCAAAACCCTATTCATCATGTTACGATCGCGGTCGCCATTTTGGATTGGGTTGTCATTTTGTTTGTCTAGGAGTGACCGATACGCTCTTCTTTAAATTTTATTCCTAAATACATCCAAAAAGGTGCATTTTGTGTATAGGTACCTTGTTACCTGAGTATAATAAAAGGATACCATATAGCTGTTTTCCAAATCTACAATTAACTCCCGAAATCTCAGGATCCATCAGAGGTCTCTCTACATGAGATCAGTTTGTATATCAGTTAGTTAGCGGATATTTATACTGCAATTCTCATCCAGTCTTCTTTTGTGTTAAGGCCTCTTGCTATTGTATCCAATTCACAGTTATTCTTTCCACTATAAACCATTCAAAATTAGTATGGTCATGTCCCTTCTTGTTGTAATGGTCAACCAAAGGTGCATATCCGAAAGAATATTGTCCATACATATAGGGAGAGTAACCCTACTAGACAAAGAAATCTAGAAGGAATGACAGCGCGTGGTAACAATATTTGTAGCCATTGCTCAATATGCAAGAACTGTATTGTGGCCAAATCATTAACATATAATGGTTATACTATTGAGACAAAGAGTTTGAACAACTGTAGGAGCTGCAATGTTGTTTACCTATTACGCTGCCCATGCGGTTTAGCGTATATAGGCGAAACAGGTCGTGAACTTAGGGTAAGACTTTTAGAACACAGGTCGGCCCTAAAAACAGGCAAACTGAATGCACCTTTGGTTGACCATTACAACAAGAAGGGACATGACCATACTAATTTTGAATGGTTTATAGTGGAAAGAATAACTGTGAACAAGAGGGGAGGAGACTTAGAAAGGAAGCGAAAAAACAGGGAACAATGGTACATTTCTACATTGGATACAATAGCAAGAGGCCTTAACACAAAAGAAGACTGGATGAGAATTGCAGTATAAATATCCGCTAACTAACTGATATACAAACTGATCTCATGTAGAGAGACCTCTGATGGATCCTGAGATTTCGGGAGTTAATTGTAGATTTGGAAAACAGCTATATGGTATCCTTTTATTATACTCAGGTAACAAGGTACCTATACACAAAATGCACCTTTTTGGATGTATTTAGGAATAAAATTTAAAGAAGAGCGTATCGGTCACTCCTAGACAAACAAAATGACAACCCAATCCAAAATGGCGACCGCGATCGTAACATGATGAATAGGGTTTTGAATAAAAGATTCACGAAATAGGGAAATCATTCCGTAATATATAATCGATATGTATATGTTATGACTCATTTCAATGAGTCCACTTGATGCAACAGAACATGAATGGGCTGGTCCGACAATATACGAACCAGTCCAAGATGGCGACCGAACAGAGGAAGTGACCGCCTTGTACAAGCCCCATGAGAGTTTAATAAAGTTTTGGCATTTTGTAAATCTAAAAGAAGCTTCTAATTAATTAATTGATTCGGAATGACTATATAAAGAGCTGCTATCCCACATGGTGTTGCTCAGGATGCGGACGAATGACGCGGCCAACTGAACGCGGACGCTAGACGCGGTGAAGATTGTAAACGAGCTGATCAACCTTGGATAAAATAGTAAGTTATTTTAAACCGACTTAGTCAAATCGCCAGGAAGCGTTAAAAGAGGTCGTATTGGACTAGAAATCCTAAATTGTATAGTGTATAGGGGAAGTAAAGATAGAATCGTCCCTTTAACTCCTGGGGGTATCAAAACATTAAAATAACGCCCACAGCCCGGACCCATAATGGAGTTCGATAACCTAAGACAGGAAGTAGGCAAAAAAGACAATTATTATGTGAAATTCAAATATAATGGAAAGAAGCAGGATAACTAATTGACTATGGTGATTGATCTATATCGATTTAAATAGGCATTCCTTGTCTTTTTACATCCCAGTAGCCAAGAGCAAGTGATCTTAGAATAAGAGCCACGCGTGAAACAAAATATCCGCCAAAGGTGCGGAGCACGTGATCCAAACAGAACGAACGGTATTACGGTTCGCACTCTGGAAATTAAAACACAGGTGAGAATGTTGATCCTTACCACACCTTAAAAAATGATTTTGGGAAATGAAGATTGAGTATTATTCTTTTCTCTTATATTTTAGTACATCGGCCGGTATAAGAAGTGGCCTATTGCGAAATTGACTCTGATACCTATATAAGCAATGAATTTACAAGGTACCTTCTTGATTAAAGCACATATAAAGCTGTCTACTTGTAGTTGAGATACATTAAATCATTACGGATGGCTTGTTGGTGCAGATAAAAAAAATTTGGATGATTATTACATCATAGATAAGAGATTAAATAAATACACTCTAAATCGATGCAGGTGCAACGAGGAGACTTGCATAAGTCCCTCCTTAAACTAATAATTGAGAATATCAACAAGTGTATGTTCTGAATGAATGGCTCTGATCGATGAGTTAGATGATTGTCGCACTTATGGTCTTCCGAATTAGTTGTTAAATGTTTTAGTTTTTAAAAAATGTGTTCGTTTTTAGAAGACAAACATGTTAGAATGATATATTGTTGTCCCCTTCTAATTGACGTAATTTCTATTTAGGCCTATATTTGATATGGTCATTTTAACGATTGAGGAAGACTTAAAATATTGTCCTGAAGAAGGTGGTCTTTATTGAAACTACACCATCGAAACGCGTCGACGCCCACATACGCGATTAAATTTGGTGAAGTCAGCAAACAGTTTAAGACAAGGGATTTATACCTATGCTTGTTGCTGCCTATACAAATGTCCAAATTAACGCTATAAATGACATAGTATATTGTCTCTTTTTGTATTCTTCCTCATTTTTACATTGGTGTATATTGTTTTATATTGTATTATATTATTTGTGTATTTTATTTATAATTGTGACAAATTCTTTTTTGTAATATATGCTTTATCTAGCTAAGGCTTGTTCATTTTTGATGATTTTAAATGTGAATGAACTCATATGAGTATTATATGTGGATATATCTCCGATTAAAGGAAATTGATTTTTAAATAGAGTGTGGTTGATCGATAAGTGCCTCAATTATCAACGATCTGTGTATACTATATGGTTTGTAGTTGGATATGTATGAATGATTGGGAAATGATCAGTGCATGATCCATCCGAGGGGAAAACTTTTTTTACTTATCAGTTACCGGGTGCTCCATCCCTTCGGTGTGAGAGCCCCCTCTCCTTTGTTTAAAGGCTCCTTTTTATATAGACAGGTGCCCCGGTGCCCACCCAGGAAACCCACCAAGCAGACGTTGGGACCACTATGGCCCCAGTAGGCACCTTGCATGCTGAAGGAGACGGCATTGCTCCCTCACACAGGGAGCAGATATTTATGCTACTCTCCTGGGGTGAGTGCAGTATATTGATCTGTTTCCCTGCCCACATCAAAGTGGGCAGGGAAACAGCTCACATGTGTGCTCTCTGCTGGGGTGAGCATTTTTAAAACTCCCACCAGCTAGCAGCAACCTTTGCATTTGCTCTCATTTAGTGGGAGTTTCAAAAACACAAGTTTCCCTGCCCAAGCCAGTGTGGGCAGGAAAATTGCTGTGTCCCAGCGGTATGTTACCCCGGAAAAAGTATACGAACTGACCCCAAGGGATGGGGTCCGCAGGGCCATTTATGGCTCAGAAACAGGGTTGTGTAGCCCCTTTCCTTTAAAAAAAATTAGCAGCCCTGGGGACTCCATCCCCAGGGCCTTTTAAAGGCTCAAAGAGGGGGGCAGCACAGTCCCCATTCCCCAATAAAAAATACTGTGAGCCCTGTGGTACGGGCTCAGAGAGGTGGACGATATGCCCCTCTACCTATACTTGATGAATCGGGCCTCAGGGGGTGGAGTTCCCGGGCTGAAAATGGCACGGAGATAGGTGGGCGCATGCCCCTTCCCTACATTCTTGATTAAGGCCCCGGGGAATAGGGACCCTGGGGCCGAATATTTCCCGGGGAGGGGTACCACACGGGCCCCTCTCCATAATAATGAATCTGCCCCCTTATACAACTTTTTACATTAGCTTCAGGACAGGGGACTAAGTCCCCGAGTTCTGTAATGACTGCCAGCAAAATCTTTCTTATGTTGCTGCCAGCCAATCAGAGCACTTGGGAGTCTGACTCGTGTGGGAGCCAGATGGCCCAAGGGAAAAAACGCTCCCTGGGCCAATCAGAGCACTCTAATTTTAAATTGGTGCTCTCACAAGACCATCCTGAGCCTCTCAGGGACCCAACCATCCAGATTTACAAATATTTTTTTAACTCAATTTCTCAAAAACTACTGAATTGATTTATACCAAAAATCACAATCTGCGGACCAAGATCTAAGTTCCTGTCAAATTTGGTGTGATTCCGTTCAGCAGTTTTTGCTGTAGCCCTGCCTAAAGAAATCTGTGGAAAATGCATAGGGATTTTGCATTTTGATACCCCCTTTCTCCTAAGCCCCTGCTTGACGGATCACCCCTAAATTTTTCTTGCACAAACAAGGCAAAAAAGAGCCAAAGGTATTAGCAACACAAAATAACATGTTTTCAATAAAAACGCTGACCTAACTGTAACTACCCAGTTGCGACTGTTACTGGGTAATATAGCGTAGAATACTGAGGATTCATCTAACAAGCTGCTGCTGTTATTGGTAGTACATGTTTTACTCAGAGCATCAGACGTTGTGTTTCTATCTTAGCTGAGGATGATAGTGTGAACTTATATGACATGTGCTCTCATTTTAGCACCTTCCATAACCTCTTTGAGAAAATCACAACACAAAACAATTTTCTATCAAACGTGGTTCATCAAAGCTCAGCAGACCATCAGCATTTTTCAAAGGGTTAAATTACTTGAGAACTCACCATAATTACTAAAATGAGTGTAACACCACCAACCAATGATATATATTGTTACTAAAATCTGTTCTCACCTTTTATAGATGCACCTTGTTCTACCCTCATAACCTGGCATTCCTTACAACGCGTTTCATTGAGGACTATGTCCCCGAAGCCTGCAATCGCTGCCAAACATTGTTGGCCATGTTGTGCCCAGCAAATCAAGGCGGGTCATTTTTTGACTCCACACATGCCTCAGTGGGTCAGGGTGTGCTCAGCATGCCCCTTATATTTAAAAAATTACATTTTCAGGAATCAGAGACCATGTCCCTGAGTCCTGTAATGACTGCCACATCATATTGCTTATGTTTCGACCAGCCAATCAGGAGTGACTAGTCTCCTCTAAACTGGCCATTCAGAGCCCATATTGACGCCAACGGCCCATATAAACCTAACTTGTTATCCCTTGTTGTCCAATACAAGTCCCCCTTTAAAGCTTATTTCTCGAAAATGGGTATACAGCAATTCACAAAAAGCGGGCTTTGTGAGTAAAGTTTGACTAGTCCCCTTTAAACTGGCTATTCAGAGCACATCTGGACACCAACGATTCCTTATAGACCTAACATTTTAACCTAATCCAAGTCCCTCTTTAAATGCTAATTTCTAAAAAACGAATGAATGGATTTACACAAATTACACCCGTCCTGCAGATGCCCAACCTCCCCTTGGACGCCCAAACCCCTATGGACAGTAAAACGCCTCCGGTGCACACAGTCTTCAGCATTATGCAGCGGTCAGTTGGCCATGCACCCAAACTAGCAAATTCTTACTGCGCACAGCCAAAGCCTGCACAATGGTGGTTGGTCTTAGGGTGTGGTCTTTGACTAGACCTTCGTAATTTTTTTCCCCACTGGGTGGCTTCTCTGTGAACCATGGCACCAGGTTCAGGTACCACGGTACCTGTGAACTGAAATTATTGAGTTTTTTTTATTTACCTTGAGGGAGGGTCCCTTGTGGGTACTCTGACATGATCTTTTGACCTTTTTTCAAAACTAGTGAACTTGATAATGGTGGCCAAAGCATTTTCTTCAATGAGATCAAACGACCGATGGGACAAAAAGCTTTCTCTATCTGAATTTTACATTTTTTGGGGGACCACAACATCCTGTGGGATTCGAACGGGACAAATAGTAATACCCAACATTGTCTGAGAGTTAACCCCTTCATGTCCAAACTCGGCACCTCCTTAAATGCTAATTTCTCAAAAATGGTGAATGAATTTACATGACATTACAAAAAAGTATGCTTTCTGAGTACTACCTTTTGCCAAATTTGGTGTAATTTTGATACATCATTTTTCTCTATCAGAGAGCATTGTTTCTTACAGGAATTAACATGGGAAATCACACTTTTGCATTGACCTAAACTTGAGAACTACCATGAGTTCTCTGCTTCTTTTTTGCATAATTTTTGCATCACTCTATGCATGAAAGAGAATTATTTTGACTTATACTGGGTGCTCCCTTGTGTCTGGACACAGCTATACCTCTCTGAAGAGCTCTAGTTAGAGTGAAACACTGTGGTTGCTTTTACTCATTTTAGGTTGGCTTGGTTGGTATTTTACCAATTCAAAGCTGTACTACTGTGCCTGGGGTGGTAAATGGCTTTTGTCATTTTACAGCTCAGCATGGACAGTACTGTGCTAGTCCTATACTTAAAGACTTTGCTGTAGAAATGGTAAAAGACTTTGTCCCTTTCTGTCTCGGCTTGGATGGCACTGTGCTAATCCTATGTTTAAAGACTTTGATAGAAAAGCAGACATTTGAGGTAAGCATATCTAGAGTTTCGCTGGTGTTGAGAGTGCTCTATACAGGAGCTGCTTTCCCCTTAAACTTGAGAACTAGCCAGAGTTCTCTGCTTCTTTGTTGCATAATGTATGTGTCACTCTATCCCTAAAAGGGTACTGTTTTGATATAGATATATATATATATTTTTCACACACACACACATGCATTATTATATATAGGCAGGCCTTCACATTCCAAAACTTCCATTGCCTTCACATGCTTACATACTTAGCAATTAATCCCACATGCACATACTGGCACCTCCCATTTGGAACTACAGGTCATACATCTACAAACAAAATGAAAAGAAGACAAAATGGGTAAAAAACATTTGTACATCCCTTCTCTTACACAACAAACATTTTGCAAAGTACTGCACAGAAGTTCTTGACTTTCCTAAAACAGAGGTAAAATTCCATGATGCAGCCTAGATTGAAGACAAAGGATAAGTGGTGCCTCCCCTCCAGAATGTAAAGCCAAAATGACCAAGGGCTGAACAAGAACACGGTGGAAGAGTACTGGCACTGTATATACAATAGCCTCACAATCTCAATGGTTCTTCTCTGAATAGGCAATAACATGTTTTAAAAAAGATGCATTTGCACAAATGGTCTGCTCAGGTAAAATTATAAACTCAAAATTATTTTTTAAATTCATTTTACTGATGCCCACATTAAACAACAGCCACTCTTTGCAGTCCAATTGTGCTGTTCTCGTACACTCACAGTCACAATGGGATTTCTTCATGAACAACAATCTTGTTTAGGAGATGTCATGAAATGGCTTAATCTCAGGCATTGTGCGTCACTTCCATAACACAAAATGCCAAGATCTGCAAGATTACTCTGCTATGAGAGAAATTACCCCTGTGCCTAATTTTAATATATTTTTGCAAGATATTCGCTAAATGGTTTTTGGTGTTTTTCATTTTGCACTACAAATTTTGTATTATATTTGTCCGAACCAAGCATTTTGATATGTAAGAGGAAGACACCAAGGATTTAAGTGTTAGTCAACAGAGAGTTTCATGACCTTATAAAGGAACTCGGCCTTCTGCCTTGTCACGGAACTCCTCAGTAACTTGTGATATCTATATATCTGTTTATTGTACAGCAGGGGGTACATTATCTCATATTTTACAACACTCAATGAGCATGAGATTATTTGTTGAAAAACATTGTCCATCATTGAACAAAGTCTTGTGAACTTCACACTAGCTTAAAAAATTAAAACAAAATCCTTCTGTACAGAAATGTATTAATGGACTTCCACCAATGGACACCTCCCCAGCAGTTTTGCAAAAGTAGCATTTAAAAAATCTGTGTTTGCTCAGTAATTGAGGTTATTTGGGAGAACCGGCAGCACAACATGTCACGCTCAGGGTGGCATTTGATGAGCCCCTACACAGGGGGTCGCTGGAGAGAGTGAGGCCCTTGGCAATTGTGTACCTTGCCCATGACTTAAAACGTCTCTGCTAATATCTGAAAAATTCTGTGCATAGGCACCGTTGTTGATTTACTGCTCGCTGTACACTACATTGCCCTTTGTTTATAGAGGTTAGTTAGTAAACTGTGAAAGCAGAGACACAGTTGCTCTTCTCATATGCTTCAAAGGCATAACAGCCTGGTGCCACTTTCATGGAATTTAGCACCATTCTCTAGATAGGTTCCTTATAGGGCAGGAATCGTCCAATTAACTGACAAGAGAACATTTAAATGAACACTAATATATGTGGAGACAGTACAGCCGCAATGCTAGTTTCTAGACTCCCATGTTCTTCATCAAAAAGGGGACAGATGAAACAGAGACCAAAAGTGATTCACTAAAGATCTCAGAGATGTGATCAGTTGGGGGTGCCATGACCATGTGCAGCTTAGCCAGTCAGGAAGAATACATTTATTTGCATACATAGTACATAATCGGCATTTCAATCTGGCTATTTTGTATATATTTCATATATTAACTATGTTGTTGAGATAACTTACAATTACATGTAACACCATGGTTCATGGCTAAATCAGACAAACAGTTATTATTTTGTTAATAACGAGAAAGAGACCTAACCTGTTTGTCACAGTTGTACTTTTTGTTTACATAACTGTATCTTATTGTTGGAGCTTTTAGTTGTCCTCCTGAAAAATCTGTAAGTTAATCATATTTAATCATCATGCAAAGCACCAAAAAAGAGACATTTTTGCACATTTATGTAAGAGAAACTTGATAATTGCATAGAAGTTTTATTTAGGCATAACACTTTTTTTTAAGGTATTTAGTGCCATTCTTATAATTCGACTTTGTATTTAAACCTTTTAATGTGAAAATAAATTGTGTAGCGCTTTTTATATGATCGTTGTATAAAACTGTAATAAATATAACTAAATACAATCATATATATTAGACAATAAAGAACTGCAGTTGGGACGTGGTGTGCGTTGTATAGACTTTCAGTGCAATGTCTTTTATGGATCGAATACTTTAAAAAAGAGTTACTTAAAGTCCTTAAGTAACCCTCGGTGGATAATATGCATCCCTTAAGATACCAACTAAGTTTGATTAAACAGAAACACACCACTGTAATCCACTCTCTAAAAGCATCAATGTTCCTTTTCTATACTAACCCTTCTGATCTCAGTCTACCTGCTCATTTTACGTTTCTTTAATCTATAATACATGTTCTTAAAGTTTTTTTTATTATTACTTTCTCTCTTTCTTTTGCTAAGAGACTTGTTAAATAAATTGTATATCATTTGCGCTTCACTGTTCTATAAAGACAGTGATAGAAAGGCACAGAACACAAAAGCTTATTGTCACGTCCTCTTTCAGCTTCACTGAAGGCAGCTTTGAACAGATAAATCACAATAAAACAAACTTTCTCAGAATTCCCCTTTACACTATCATATCTGATGCTACTTTTAATGCTACAATTCTGAAGCTAGTCACTAGTTATTTTGTTGTCTATCGTAGATTTGTTGATATTTATAAAGGTACAGGTCTAGCCTCAAGGGCCGGCAGTGTTACACATAGAGAAAGAGACTATGGGCATCCTTTAGAGTTTAGCAGATAGGATACGCCGTCAACAACATGGAAGATATTGTCTCCATAAACACCCGATCACCCCGCTCTATGTAGAGCAGAGATCTTCAATTTTGCTTTGCTTTGAGCCCCCCAAGGCAAAATGTTTTGAAGTCGAACTCCCCTCCTAGACTGCATGATAAGGATTGATGGAGTAGGAGGGACAGAGATGGATGCAGAGGGCAGGATTTATTAGATCATGTCAGGAGTACTTTTTACTGTAGCTCATAATCCACATCAAATGTGAAGCTCATAAAACAGATAAACAAAACCAGCAATTGACCCAAAAATACTGCTATTCATAATTGGGGTGTGGTAAGACCCTCACACCGCAGGGCTACAATGCAACTGCAACTGGTGCACTCATGAAAATTGAGTCTCTGAGTAGCAGGCTATCACCTCTGCCTCTCTCATCCCTTCCGCGTAATACCTGGCTGTCACTCCTATCTTGAAACAGGCTCTATGTCCCTATCAATAAAACAATTTGCTCGCGTGTGTTGTCTACTTTTTTTCTGCAATGGTGCCCTCATTCCAAATGTCCCTCTTTAAATGGGAGACAATCATAATTGTGATGCAGGGGCATGCTGTTGCACCTGCTTTAGTAATAATAACTAATCCTTTGCAAAATGGGTGGTCTCCTATGCCCTTTGTTAAAAACAAGGCTCCAGTCTTGCCACATCCCCCTCCCTGCCATCTCTCTGATTCCAAACATAGGTTTCTCACATTTATTTTTCAATTATGCTATGTGCACATTATTTCACATGCAGCCATTAAAGGCAAAAAACAATAAAATACTTCCAGGATATTTTTTTCTTTTCAGCCACCTCTTTGAACATGTCACCAGACTCCAAGTGCCCATGGCACTCAGGATAACAGACCCCATAATGTTTTGTGCACTTCTAGGGAGGTTTGTGAGTAAAGACAGTCTGGAAATGTGACAAATAAGCAGGCTGTCTTCATTTACCTGTACTTGCAGTGACATTTGTGCCCTCCAAGGGAATGCAGCCATTGACCCCAGGAGACACGCCCCACAATTTGAAGGACTCTGGTGTAAAGTCAGGTGAACCACCATGTTTCTGCCAGCATAGCCTATGCTATCTCCTCTGGAGTATACCGTTGACCAACAGCCAGTGGTATTATGGTCCATCAGCCATAGTACCAGTAGCGGCTCCTGGAGGGAGTACTGCGGGGCGGTGGGGCAGGGCGGGGGAGTGGCAGGGTGGGGGGTAGTAAACTCCGGATTAATGTCGAACAGAATTGAGTAACTAAATAAATAAATAAAAAAATTACATTGTGCGTGCTGCAACGCCAAACCGGCGATGCAGCGCGCAATGTAATTCATTTTATTTATTTATTTAGTTACTCAACTCCGGCCTTAATCCGGAGTTTACTACCCCCACCCTGCCCCTCCCCCGCCCCATCACCCTGCAGCACTCCTTCCAGGAGCCGCTACTACAAAGTACCTTAGATGGTTTGCCTTATTTATGGTGTATGTTCCAGCATACTTTTTGCCTTCTCAGAACAACAGAAAAGCTTGGTAGTCATGAATAAACAAGCAGAGAACTAGGCTTCACATTCCAAGAGAAAATTCCTAGCGTTACCTGGACATTAATTGTTCTCTTTCAGTAATAAACTCCTGTTTTCAGAGTTTGTGTTCAGGAACATATATGTGCTGAGGGACAACATTAAAAATGATGGCTGCTTAGAAACGTTTCATTGTTTTCAGTAGAGTCACTGTGATCATGGCTCTGCTGAAGGAACAGAGATGTCCTTCGTCCTGGAAAAGATCTCTAAATATGACAAGCTGTACTCCACCAGCACTGTGGCCAAACATCCTTATGCTGACCCGGTGAAAGGGAGTATAGACTACCACACTCTTAATAAGGCCATATATTTTGATGCACATGCACTATAGAACCACAGCGGTCTTGTGTTTACAAATGCTTATTTGGTGACTAAAATAGTACAGAAGAGCAGATTAATCAAAATATTTTTTCACAGTACTTCCAATGACCAAGGTTGTGGTTCTATTTTAGTTAAAATAAAATAAATTAGCCAGGGGCACTATGATTAAGATCTGCATTAAATTGACTGTAAATTAATGGATCACAGAAAATGAGTTGATTGTTGCCAACATCAGATCCCCTATATCATGGGAGTTCAATCTGAGTCCAGGAGTGTCAAATTTATAGATCTACATGGAGACCATGATTTTTGTTACAGCAGCTGTCAAAGTGTGATGGTCTACTTTTGGCTTTGCAGGCAGAATCAAATCTACTGTTTTAGACACCAACTGAAAACCTAACATTTAAATAATTAGGTATCCTGGGTCACTGGCAGGTTTTAAGTTCGTGTCTTCCCAAAGTGCCAAGAAGCATTTACCTATGAGCACTTTACAAATAAATTATAACATACTATATACATTTAGACAGAAACTGTGTCATGGAGCTCTAGATAGACAGGCATGACAGTGTCATAGGAAGAAAGCCACTGATGCTTTCTGAACAAAGTAGACAACCTGTAAGTTGGGGTGGGAGGTACTCTGGAATTACCTAAAAACTCAGAGAGAATCCACTGAGTTTTGGTATGTTTCACTGCTCGAATGGCACCACGAGTCCTGTTAGAGGGTGCTCAATCAATCAATCAATCAAAGACATTTATAGAGCGCACTACATACCCGTAGAGTCTCAAGGCGCTGGGGGAGGGGGGGGTGCCGCTACTGCTCGAACAGCCAGGTCTTCAGCTTCTTCCTGAAGGAGAGGTGGTCTTGGGTCAGGCGCAGGTCGGTCGGGAGGGAGTTCCAGGTCTTGGCGGCCAGGTAGGAGAAGGACCTTCCTCCTGTAGTCGCTCTTCGGATGCGGGGGACGGCGGCGAGGGCGTGGTTGGCTGATCGGAGGTGGCGTTTGGGAGCGTAGAAGTTGATTCGGCTGTTGAGGTAGCTCGGGCCTTGGTCGTGTAGTGCTTTGTGTGCGTGGGTGAGGAGGCGGAAGGTGATTCTTTTGTTGACGGGGAGCCAGTGTAGGTCTCTCAGATGTCCGGAGATGTGGCTGGTTCGTGGGATGTCGAGGATGAGTCTGGCTGAGGCGTTCTGGATCCGCTGGAGTCTCTTCTGGAGCTTGGCGGTGGTACCGGCGTAGAGGGCGTTGCCGTAGTCCAGTCGACTGGTGACGAGGGCCTGGGTGACGGTCTTCCTGGTCTCGGTGGGGATCCACCAGAAGATCTTCCGTAGCATGCGTAGGATGTTGAAGCACGCCGAGGAGACGTTGTTGACTTGCCTGGTCATGGAGAGGGAGGAGTCCAGGATGAAGCCCAGGTTGCGTGCATGGTCTGTCGGTTTGGGTGCGGTGCCCAGGGCGGGAGGCCACCAGTAGTCGTCCCAGGCGGAGGGTGAAGAGCCCAGGATGAGGACCTCCGTCTTGTCTGAGTTCAGTTTCAGGCGGCTGGTCGTCATCCACTCGGCTACCTCTTTCATCCCTTCGTGCAGGTTGGCTCTGGCGGCGGCGGGGTCGTTGGTCAGGGAGAGGATCAGCTGGGTGTCGTCGGCGTAGGAGATTATGCTGAGGTTGTGTTGGCGTGCGATGGCGGCGAGGGGGCTCATGTAGACGTTGAAGAGAGTAGGGCTCAGCGAGGATCCTTGAGGGACGCCGCAGATGACTTCGGTGGCCTCTGACTTGTACGGAGGTAGGCGGACTCTCTGTGTTCTTCCGTCGAGGAAGGAGATGATCCATTCCAGCGCCTTGTCCTGGATTCCGATGTTGCTGAGGCGCTGTACTAGGGTGCGGTGGCAGACAGTGTCGAATGCTGCGGAGAGGTCTAGGAGGATGAGGGCCGCTGTTTCTCCGTTGTCCATCAGGGCTCGGATGTCATCGGTGGCGGCGATGAGGGCGGTCTCGGTGCTGTGGTTGGCTCGGAAGCCAGACTGTGAGGGGTCGAGGGATCCATTTGTCTCGAGGAAGGCGGCCATCTGCTTGTTGACGGTCTTTTCGATGGCTTTGGCTGGAAACGGGAGGAGCGAGATGGGGCGGTAATTCTTGAGTTCGGTGGGGTCCGCTGTGGGTTTCTTGAGTAGAGCGCTGAGTTCGGCGTGCTTCCAGCTCTCAGGGAAGGTGGCGGTGTCGAAGGATGTGTTGATGATGTCTCGTAGGTGGGGTGCAATGACAGCGTCGGCCTTGTTGAAGACGTGGTGAGGGCAGGGGTCGGTCGGCGATCCGGAGTGGATGGAGTTCATCGTGCGGATGGTGTCTTCGGTGCTGATCGGGGTCCAGGCGTGGAGGGTGGTGGTGGGGGGTGGTTGTTCGGTCGTGGTGTGCGTTGGTTGGTTGTTGAAGCTGTTGTGTATGTCCGCGATCTTGTTGTGGAAGTATGAGGCGAGGGAGTTGCAGAGGTCTTGCGATGGGGTGATGTCGTTGTTTCCTGCGCTGGGGTTGGATAGCTCTTTCACGATGTTGAAGAGTTCCTTGCAGTTGTGTGCGTTATTGTCCAGCCGGTCCTTGAATGTAGTTTTCTTGGTGGCGCGGATCAGCTGGTGGTGCTTCCGGGTGGCCAGCTTGAAGGTGGTCCTGTTGTCCGGTGTAGGTTCCCTTCTCCAGACTTTCTCGAGGGCTCGGCAGTTCTTCTTGGAGCTCCTGAGTTCGTCGGTGAACCATGGGGCTTTCTTGCTGCCGGGTCTGCTGGGCGGGGTCCTCAGCGGGGCGAGCTCGTCCGCGCAGTTGCTGATCCACTTCGTGAGGTTGTCGGCGGCCTGGTTGGGGTTCGCTGAGCTGGCAGGAGGGTGCTGGCTGAAGGAGGTGGCGAGCTGGTCTGCTGTGATCTTGTTCCAGCTTCTGCGGGCAGCTTGTTGTTGGTGGTGGTGGGTCGTCGTTCTTTTGAAGGTGAAGTGGACGCAGCTGTGGTCCGTCCATTGAAGCTCTGTGGCGTGGCTGAAGTCGATGTCTGTGCTGGATGAGAAGACTGCGTCGAGTGTGTGTCCGGCGAGGTGGGTGGGGGTGGACACCAGTTGCTTGAGTCCAAGGTTGGCGAGGTTGTCGAGCAGGGTGCTGGTGTTGCGGTCGTTGTTGTTCTCCAGGTGGAAGTTGAGGTCCCCCAAGAGGATGTAGTCAGCGGAGGGGAGGGCATGCGGGCTGACGAAGTCGGCGATGTCCTCGCTGAATTGTGTGCGTGGTCCCGGGGGTCGGTAGATCAGGGTGCCTCTGAGGGTGGTGCTGCTTCTTCCTTCCGCTCGAGTAGATTTTCTACTTCAGCTGCAGCTTTCTCGGCAAGAGCGGTAGCGACCTGCCACAACCACCCACATTGAGAAATCGCACCTAGACTCACCCTAGCGCTCAAATTTAGTGCTTGCGCTTGTCAACTTAATATTGGTGAGCCACGTGCAAGCAAAACTTCGCCACATGGCAGTTGGTGGAGTTTTTCCAGAACTCTGCATGACAGTGGGTAAAACTCAGTGAACTCCGCCGGCAGAGTGGAGTTTACCACACACCCCTGCCTGTCAGCCCTTTGGGGTACAATGTGTGCAAATTTACTAGGGTCAGGTGTGTTCTATGCAAATAATTAAATTAGATCAGTTCGATCCTGGAGTTGCTTCAAATTCACTTAACTTGAAGTCATGCACTCTCCCATTCTTTATTTTTGATACCCTCAAGAGAGTCACCCTCCTGCTTTGCCTAGTTGCAATACAGCATATCCAGTAGCAACCAGCCTACTGATAAAAGTCAAGCTAAATAATATTGCCAGGGGTTTTGTTTTCAACCCACATTTCTGGAATGTACACTCAAATCACTCTAGGTGTTCATTCTAACATTGTGCATAGCAAAAACTGCATTTGTCAAATGCCAAAGGCTGCATGAGCATCAGCAAATGTTATGAATCTCTTATGTGTATAGGATATGTGTCTCTGATATGTGTCTCTGATCATCATGCAGCCCCTTTTTTCCACTTTGAGACCTGCTTGAAGAGCTTCAGAGTCCATATCAGCAGATCTGTTGCAAATTAGGCACGTTTGAACACTTGTTTCCACTTCTCGATCCCAGACCTTGCCTACTTGCCTAATTATGCATGGATATTTTAAAAGTATGTGTCGCCCTGGTCATCAATAATTTCTGCAGCCTCCTCTGCTCATGCTTACCCTTAAACATTGCTGTGTCCCGGATAAACTGGTCATCTAGCCATTGCTACACATGTTCTTGTTGCATACCAAATTAACATAGGTCAAGGTCTAGCAGTCCAAGCCTGTCCTTCTCCCAGAGAAGCTATATTATTTCAAGCTTAAGAATGCTTTTTTCACAGCCCATATAAATTGATTCAGTAGCTGGTTCTAACTCCTTCAATGTTTGACCCGTTAGTAAGCTCATTGTTCCCTGGGGAGTATATAAATGCATCAGCATGAGGACCATTTTACCACTGACACCCTGTCCATGACCACAGTGGCAGTCTATTCCAGGAGACCATTGAATTCTTCAAGTACTGAACTACTTCGTCCATTTTGTACCTATGTTGTTCTTGTGCAGTATGCACCTCTTGGATACCTAAATATCAAAGCTTACAAGTTCCCACTGAATACTCAAATGAGGGTACCTTTTCCTTTACAGCCCTTTCAAGCCTTCCAAGGCAACAATTTGGTCTTTACTGTGTAATAAGGGGTAAAAAGGTCCCGATCCCTTACTGGCCGTATATTGAGCAAAGATTTTGTTGTGATACTTGCCCTTGACAGGGGGAAGCCCCAACCCCCTAATATGTAGACAAAGTTCAAAGTGGTTGTAAGGGCAAGACTGATTTCATACTCCTTCAGGAAAAAATTCCAGTCAGACAAAAGTTAATTTCGCTGGTTGTTTTTAAGGTGTAGTCACTCTATCCGTGAGAGTGAGTAAAACAAACAAACTGACAGGCAACATGTGTTTCACCCCTTTACATGGCCGTCCGGCCAGGGGCTTCCTCAGGGCTGTACATACATTTCATGGTGAGCAAAACAAGGGGGTAATGTGTCTCCCCTTGAAAACAAGTGATAAAAGGGAAAAAAAATAGAAGGTAGCGAAAGGGAAAGAAAGAAAGAAATAGGGAGGTGAGTTTGTAGAGAAAAAGGAAAGGGGCAGAAACACAACAGACAACATGCAATCATTTTCACATCAGTGTAAAGCATTGGAACACAATAGTTTAAGTGAAATTACCAAAGTGAGAGAGAGAAGGGGGAGTAGAAGGAGTAGGAAAAAATAGAAAAGAAAAAGAAGACACAGACAAGGACAAAAGGCACATAGGAGGCAAGAAGCATATGGAGCATTATTGCAAAGCACAATTATATCGAAATATTTCATAACACAAAAAAGTTCAGATATTAATCGCAAGTTGTGGGACGGTAGATATCGTTGTGCAATAGCATTATAAGGGAGTAATTATTGACAATCACGAGGTAAAATGCATGACCAAGAGTCAAAACATTGTAATGTAGGTGGGTAGGTGAAGCAACGATGTTCAAGAATTATGGGGGTAACATGTGGACAGACATTAATAGCATCACGGATGCGCAATGAATAAGTAAGTAAACAACCGAGGCATAAGTTGTACATTATAAAGGAGTAGCAGTTATTGATATGTAAGAATCCCGCGATGAAAATATAAAAACTGTTTTAGTTTACAATTTATAATAATGTGACATTCATCATTTCAAGTGAAATACGAGTGCATGGGAGAGAAATATTTGAGACAAAGGGTTTAAAGGTATGATTACATTAGAGCGAAAGAAACTTGTGTATGAGAACCAGCGTGTGGGACAGAAAACGAATATAAACAGATATAAAGAAAGAACGTGACATTCATCATTTTAGGTGATGATTTTTTTAGAAGCATGAAGTAGAAATTGAAAGAGAAGGATATAGGGGCATAATTAATGAAGGGCAATAAGAGCAATTGTGTTAGAACCGAGCGAGTGTGACAGAGATACAAATGAAAGCGGGACAATATAATTACATAATCACATAATTACATAAGAGATGTACATGTGAGAAAATAAATAAATAAAGCAGTACTTGTTAGTCGGGGAAAACTTTAATATTTTGTGCAGGTTCTACATTGTGAGCCTCCGGTTACGTAGGCACAAAAGTAGCTCTTGGGGCTCAATGTTAAGGGGAAGGCCATGTTCAATTTCATTCGAGTGAGAGAATTATTATACATTATAAATTATAAAGGAAGAAGTGCCTTCCTCTTTGGCTTATAGCAAGATCAAAAGTGTGTCCTGGGCAGAGACGTGATATAGGATTAACCGTGGGGACGTAGGTACGGTGCACTAGCACGCCGGGCGGTGATGCATGCGTGCCTGGGTGAGGTCTTACCATTGCATTCGAAGATATAAGGGTAAAGCATTGATACGGTCCTGTACTTTCTATGGGAAAAAGGGGAAGAAGTTGGGAAAAGGCCTTGCCGCAGTAATAGAGAGTTTAGGTGATCAATTAAGGCACTGGGGGTCCGGGGCTTACCTTGTAAAATAATGGACGTAATGCCAGTCCGGTCGAATTCTGTCATGAAGTGTGGTAACCAGCGTGTTGTATGATGGCGTGAATAAATACTTCCGGGTCATAGAATGATTGGGCTGTCGGGAGGGCTGGGCATCATCTTAGATTGGTCAGTGTATTATGTGGCGGCCATATTCAGATGAGAGCTTGAATGGTATCAGGACAAAGATTGAATCGGCAACCCGGGATTGTAATGCGCCATATTGGAAATGGCAAAGGTAACTTTCCAGAATTCAGGGGAAAGGGAAGAGCAGTCCTCATTACGATGTAGCAAAGAAAAAACACAGGATAGATGGTCATTAATTTTATATAGTGGACCAATGTAAGCCCGGTTGTGGCTGGCATGCGATGTTGATAAATGAGAGTAATTAAATCAATGAGGACATTGTTCCATGTTGGCGGTGAGACAAAAATGGCGATCACCTGCTCAACGAAAAAAAGGGAGAGAAAGAGTGTAGAGGAGGGAGGGAGGTAGAGGGGAGGTGAAAAGAGGCAGAGAGAAATTTCCCCAGTGTCAAGGATCCAATCCCGAAGGGGAGGACTCAATGTAGCCTCTTGTTTGCCCTCACACACCCCGAAGGATGTCTTGCTTCATCATCGGGCTTGTTATTGCTCCTCGTCGGGCCGGCGCTGCAATGCCTGACGGTCCCCCGAAGGGTCTCTTTATCGGAGGTCTTTTAAAGAGAAAAGCCGTAAGGTGAGTGTGGGTGTGTGGGCTTAAAAAATGATAGTAGTGGATCCAGGAGAAAGGTGATTGCGTGCGTGCAGAGTGTGTTAATAAAAATGCCTAGGGGTGGCCAAAAAGGTACTACTTTAATGATGTGGGGCCCCTGGCAGAGTAAAAGACCAGTAGGTCACGGGGTCACTAAAAAGCGCAAGGTGCTAGTGTGACTTATAAAAAGATCGACATGTTTCACACCTAGATAGCCCGGGAGGGTCAGTGGCGATTCTTCAGGACCTAACTCAGTGGGGGGATGTGCACGGTGAGGACGGGGGTTTCTGTGGTAGACAAGGTAACCTGCGTCTATGAAAGGTAAAGAAAGGTACGGAACTGCGGGGTACAGTGACCTATTCAGCAGATATAGGGAAAGCGTACCAATGCTAGTGTTACCTAAAAAAGGGGAAATAAACGGGGGAGGGGGAGGAGAAGGGAAACGAGGGAAAGGGGTGACAAACACACATTGATGTTTATAGACAGATCTGGTTCAAATGTGAACACCACTTAATCGAGAGAACACAGCAAAAAACTAACCGTGCCCCTGATTACCATCCAAATCGTAAGTGTGCAGTCACACCCATCGTTTTGTCCAGAGAGACATACACAGATACCATGATAGCGGTGTAACATTAGTGCCAGGCACACACATCTATACTGAAGGTGATATAACGCCCGAACGAAGAGGGGCGATGTTAGAGGTCAACAAATCACATAAAGACAGAAAGCACAGAGCACACGTGGAAACTCAGTTCGTCTCGCTAAGTGAGTAAAATAAAATGAAATAAAGTGGGCATTCAAACAATCATACGAGATACACACACACGTATATACCAAGCTCCTTACCCTCGTAAATGTAAGCGAGGGCTTCCTAGGTGTTGCCGTGGCTGCCTGCGCCCTATTTGGGTTGCGTCGGGGGCCGGCTTATTCAGCACCTACCCTCTGCCAGCGGCTGCCTGTAGATAGTCCTGGTAGTATTCAGGGTTCCATTTTAAAGCTGTTAAAGGAGGCGTGTCCCACTTCCTGTTCTGAAGGAACCGGGTCGCTGTGAGTGATGGATCTAGCGCATGCGTGGGTGACTGTGTCTTGACAGGCGCGCATGCTCTAACGGAGCAACAGGCGGTGTGCGCGTGCGTACTGAGTAGACCTCGGTGCCCTTCTAGGAAGTGCCGTGCATGCTCGAAACGGAACCAAAGATGGTGTGCGCATGCGTTCTGACTGTACTCGGTGCCCTTTTATGAATTTGACTACGCTTTTATAAATAATGGGGCTAGATAAATGAGAGTAGCCTAAGGGGAATAGGGAAAATTAAAAGATGAGACCCCTGAAGGGGCTTGGATGCAATAAAGTTTGTCTGTAGGTCTGCCTGCAAGGGCGTGGACCTGTCCTAGTTGGTCAAATGTGGAAATCGAATTTACGTATCTCAAAGCCAAATGGAACTTGTTTAAATGGGGCTTGTACAATAGGGGAAAGCCTGGATATCTAAAGGGGGGGTGGGTAGGGTTCTGAATAGGAGTATGGGTGGGTGTTTTGTTTATAGGTCAGCAGGGCATATCTAAAATAGTTTCCCCGTAACTTCAGGTTGGTACACAGGGGAAAAGGGGAAGAGGCATGGGGGTTGGAGGGCGCCTGGTAGTGTGCAAAGGGGAGAGAGACATGTGGATTGTAGCACACATTGTACAGTTTCCCCAAGAAAAGTCCTGTAGTTATAGTTGTATCCTTCTCTGTGACAGGGCCTAGATTCTCGTGTTATTCCTCTCCTAGCCATACATGCATTTCTGTGTCTTTATTTAGACCCAATGCCACTGTTTTAAACTTCACGATAAGTTTGCTTTCTCGTCTCCTGAGTTTCAGTTCACGTTCTCCCCCTCTTCTGGCTGGATGGACAACTTCCAGACCAAAGAAGGTAAAGTCTTTCTTGTGTGGGTGCATGCAGATGATAAAATATGTATTGTGGTTTATAGATCAATTGGTCTAAATAAACTTTACTTTTGACTTACTTTTGACTTGGGTGCATGCAGTGGAAATGTTCTGTCAGTGGATGACCGGTGTTGTACTTGTGTATGTTACAATAGTGTTCTTGAAACCGGGTCCGTAGTGGTCGTATCGTGCTCCCAATGTACAGAAGGTTGCCGGGGCAGATGATTACATAGATCGTAAATTTACTGTTGCAATCAATCTATTCTTTGATGGTAAATTCCTTTCCTTGCGTTAATGGTACTTGCGTAGTTTTGATTCTGCTCAGTTTACAAATACTGCAGTTTTTGCAGGTGTGAAATCCTGCTGGTCTATCCAGGAATATGGTGATGGATTTCCTTTTGTCCTCAAATTCAGATTTACAAAGTAGACTCTTTAAGTTGGGTGGTCATCTGAAGGTCATTTCTGGATAGTTTTTCAAATGTTCAGTAGACTAGGTGTTTGTTGTAGAAGGTGCCAGTGACGTTTCAATGTTTGTCTGATTTGATGGTGGCCGTTATGGTAGTCGGTAATGAAGCGGATCATAATGTTGCTCTCTCACTGTTGTTTGGGTTGGAACATTTTTTTGCGTTCCATTTGAGCCACTGAAGTCAGGGTGTTGGTGAGTAATTTGTGATCATATCCTCGTTGACCTAATCGTGATACAATTTCTTGTCCTTTTTCCTTGAAAACTTGGTCTTCGCTACAGTTTCGACGTGCTCTCAGTAGTTCCCCCTTCGGGATGTTCTTTATGTTGTGGTGGGGATGACAACTGTCTGCTCTCAGTATAGAGTTTGCTGCTGTTTCTTTTCTGTAGAGTTTGCTATGTAAGGTGTTATCCTTAACATATAGTGTGACATCCAGAAAGTTGATCTCCGTCTGTGAGTATGTATATGTGGTTTTTATCCCCCAAGGATTTCTGTCCAAGGTTTCCAAAAATCTTTGGAGTTAAGTCATGTTTCCTTGACAAATGCAGAGAATATCGTCAATATATCGTCGCCATAATACTATGTGAGAGGTGAACTCAGCAAAGTCTTGATCCCACAGCCAGAATTTTTCCACATGGCTCATGAAAGTACATGCGTACGGCGGCGCAAATTTGGCACAATGGCAGTTCCGCATTTCTGCCTGTATATTTTGCCATTGTAGCTAAATATGTTGTTCTCCAGGCAGAACGCCAACATCACTAGGATCATTTTGTTGGTTTCCAAAACATTGGCTGATTGTGTCCAAAGTGATAGTAGAGTTGCTGTAATGCCATCGTGGTGTTCAATAGAGGTATAGAGACTGACAATATCAATGCACACCAATGCAAAGTCTGGTTCCCACATGATGTCTTGTAGTTTAAGGAGGATATCTTTAGTGTCCTGGATGAAAGATGGGAAGTCTCTCATCAGTACCTGTAATTTCTTGTCTATGTATTCTCTCCTCCTGGAGCATGCTGAATTGATCCCCGCTATGATTGGTCTTCCGGGTGGCGGGTATGTACCCTTATTTATTTTGGGGAGAAGGTAAAGGGTCAACATGGTAGGATGTGTTATATATAGAAAAGCTTTTTCCGCTAGAGATATGAGGCCCATATGGATCTTGGCTTTGATTGATTTGAGCATATCCTGTGTGGGATCACCTGTTAGAAGTTCATAGCATGTTTCAACTCCAAGTTGACGATTGGCTTCGAGAATGTAGTCATCTATGTGTTGTGCTACTGGGTTTCCTCCTTTATCTGCTTCTTCTACGATGAGGTCCTTCCTGTCATTCAGCCTCTTGATTGCTGTCCTCTCTTCTTGCATGATATTGTGGGGTAGATATTTGGATTCTCTTTGGTATTTATTGTATTCCTGTTCAAGGTAATATGTGACCGCCTGGTGAAAGGCGTCAATGCTGTTGCCTGAGGGCAGTTGCGGAATGAAATTAGTAAGTTCTGTGTCTATGGAAAGGTTGGTTTCGATTCCTAATTCAAGAGCAGTTCTAGTTAGTGTATCGGAGCTGTTTTCTTCCTCACTGAGGTGGGTTAATAAGTCGACATGTTCCAGATCTTGAATGGATAGTTCTGAAGCTGCTGTTTGAGGTGGATGTTCTTGTCTTGTGACTCGGTCAGCAAAGAAGGTTTTAAGTTTGAGTTTACGTGTAAATTTAGAAAAGGTCAATGTGTGTTCTTGTGATGTTCCAGGAGGAAGTGGGACAAAAAGGGAGTCCTTTGTTGAGAATATTGCTTTCCCGGTTGGTTAGCTGAATGCAGGATAAGTTCCTCACCAAATTTCCGGGAGTCAACTTCTTTCCATTTCCTTTTTCCTGGACCTGGTAGTCACGCCTATTGTTGGAGTCTGTTGTCGTCTGTATTGTGGGGAACCGGCCATTGTTGTAGTATTTGTGGTATTTGTGGTTCCGATACCGAGCCTGTAGCGCAGCACCTCCTCGAAAAAATTCACCTTGCATCGTGAGTTTTCTCCTTCCGGGCCAGGTGCAGGTAAATCAATTTCTGAGCTGGAGGACGCCCCTGTCTGTTGTCCACTGCCGTTGGTTTTTGTGTTGTCCTGTGGTTTGGTGTTGTATCTTTTCGCGAATGCATAGACTCTGCTGAACTGATATTCAAGTTGATCGCGTTGGAATTTACGGTTCTTACGTTTGATGATATCTTCTTCGAATTCGTCGATGATCTGGTTCAGGATCTCATAGTTTTTCTTAGTAAGTTGTCTTCAGTTAGAATCCTCAATATGTTTGCTTATGGTGTCCACCTCTGTTTTTGCTTTGTTGTATTCTTCCTCCGTGTGATCAATTAACTGTCTGATCGTGTTATTTGAGCATTCTTTAAGATTTTCTTCCCATTTTCCAATGTATTGAGGGTTAGTGGTGTCTGAGGGAGCAAAGATCACGTGGGATTCTGTCCGCCTCTAGGTATTTTTTGAGAGATTAAGCTCCCCACCACTTGGTGTTTTCCCTTTTGACTGCTCGTTCTAGAGTTTGGAAAGTGCTTCTTGCCGACATGGGATTTGGTTTGGTCGTTGTGTTCCTCGTACTCACGGGATTAGTGGAGAAGGTTTCTTCGATCCTGGTTGAGTTGTGTGCTCTGCGGTCCTGACAAAATGCCATGAGATAAAAGTTTTTAGTTGAAAGGATATCCACTGGTGTGATGAACAAGCCTGGTTCGCTGTTTGTAAGACCAATATGTTGAGCTCGCCGGTGTTTCAGGGATGACTAAGACCTGGCTTAATGAGGATATGGTGGCTGCAACGAATCTAGCACTGCCCTCTGGGTATTCCATCTGCACGATTAACAGAGAGTCTGGGAGGGTGGCATTGCGGTGATTTTTAAATCATGTTACTCATGTCTCTTCATTAAAGAAGTAGTTGAGGGCTGCAAGTGCGCTCTTTCAGTATCACCCTTAGTACCCATCTGACCCTATCGGGGCTGCTAGTTTATCGTCCACCAGGGTCGGCCTCTAAGTTTAAAGACGCCCTTTTGGAGTCTGTATGCACGCTCGCTATGGGTACTGCTAATTTCAGCATTCTAGGTGATTTCCATCTGCACTTTGACCTAACGCAAGACAATGCGATCTGTAGCTTGCTTGCAGACCTGGCTGCGTACCAACTAAACCAACTGATCCCCGGCCCTACTCATGTAGCTGGTCATCTGTTGGACCCGATATTTTCGAATATTCTGTCTGCAACTGTGGAGATGCCAAAACCCATGGGATGGACTGACCATTCGCTGGTAGAAATGTCCTTTCCAGCCATAGAGCCCCTCAATAAAGCCACCCAACTACCTATCTTCAAACGCCCTTGGCGTAAACTGAGGTTGGAGGATTTTCACGCGCTTCTCGGCACTAATCCTCTGGGACCTCTTAATAACGCTGAGACAGGTTACAGTTCATTTTGTGACTGGATCACCCAAGGGTTAGACTCTCTTGTTCCGGCTAAGTGGTCTAAGGGACGCACTTCCAACGCTAGTCCTTGGTATAACAACTCCTTGACCACCTTAAGGAAGGCCTGCAAGAAATCAGAGCGCGAATGGAGAAAGGACTATGACCTCAGGAAAAAAGCATGCTATTTGGCCAAGATCAAACACTATCACAGATCTATCGGTAATGTTCGAGCGGCTTACTATGCTAATGAAATTAAGCTTAGCCCTAACCCGGCCAAATGTATTTTTAAGATCCTTAAAGACCTTAGGGCTAGGAAAAATTTGACATCCGTCATTTCATCTGAACAGCAGTGCAAGGATCTGGCCACTTTCTTTGTAGAGAAAGTCCGTACCATCTATCGGTCCTTCCCACAAGTGACCACTCCTTCTTCTATTGCTCCTCCTAGACCCTTACCACTGCCGTCTCTAACAGCTATCCCTAGTATTTCTCATGATGAGTTCCTTTGGCTGAGCAGGAAAGTTAAATCTGGCTCTCCTGCCGACCCTTTAAAGCCGGCTCAGTTTAGGGAGTCACTCTCTCTTTTTCTGGCTCCGCTATGCCAGATAGTTAACTCTTCCTTTTCCACAGCTATTGTCCTGGTGCCGTGGAAACAGGCATGGGTTTCCCCCATTCTCAAAAAACCATTGCTTGACCCGGCCAAACTCGAAAACTTCAGGCCTATATCTCTCCTCCCTTGGGTGGCTAAGATAGCAGAGGTGCATGTTAATAATACACTAACACATTTTTTTTAACTCCAACAACATTTTGGATCCTTCTCAAAATGGTTTCCGCCCGGGCCATAGTACGGAGACTACTCTCCTGGCCATGACTGAACATCTGCGGACCATTCTCGATTCCGGTCAGACGGCGGCACTGATCCTGCTGGATCTAAGTGCCGCCTTTCATACGGTCTCGCATGGCATTCTGCTGCAGCGGCTGGAGGAGGTGGGTGTGGCTGGCCTGGCTCTGGAATGGTTCAGATCATTTCTGACCGAAAGATCTTTCCGAGTGTCAGCCCTCTGTTTCTTTCTCAGGCCCATCCCATCGACCAGGGGGTGCCACAGGGCTCAGCGCTGAGTCCCTCTCTGTTTAATCTGTACACCCAGCCTCTGGCAGCGGTCGCCAGGCAGTGGGACCTCACCATGGTCTCCTATGCGGATGATACGCAGCTAGTGGTGGCCCTGGCTGAAGGTTCCACTCTGAATGCCTCAAGGTTTAGAGGTGGCCTGGCGGCCGTTGCAGAATGGATGACCACTAATTGCTTACAGCTGAACGCTAGCAAAAAACGAGGTTTTGCTAGTAGGGAAGAACTCGAGCCTGTGGAGTGAGCAATGGTGGCCGAGTGTCTGGGGAGTACTCCTAACCCGAAGGCAGTGGTTAATAACCTGGGGGTATGGGTGGATTCCTCTCTCAGCTTTCCAGACCATACCAAAAAAGTTGCCAGCACTTGCTTTGGCCTCTTACGGGGTCTTAAGCCTCTTCTGAAGTTTTTTGACCCACCAACGCGCCAGCTGATTGTTCAGTCAGCTATTCTATCCCGATTGGACTATGCCAGTTAGGGGCCAATCAGGCTGAAATAACTTGGATGCAGCGTGTTCAAAGCGCCGCAGCCAGAGCCTTATTGGGGCTCCCGCGGTCCTGCCCCTCTGCTGGCGACATCCAGAGACTTCACTGGCTTCCCATGATTGAGCGCATCAAATTTAAGATGCTGTGTCTTTCTTTTAAGATTTTGAAGCTTGCCACGCCTAGCCTGCTTGGTAACTTGCTTACCCCTTATGTTTCCCCCACTCCTTAGGGCAGCACTTGGTTATTGTTCCCCGTGTGAAACGTTGACGTGCGGGGGGCCGGTCCTTTCGCTGTTTGGCAGCCAAGCTATGAAACTCCCTGCCTGTTCAGATCCGTAGAATGGAGTGTCTGCTGGACTTCAGAAAAGCTATCAAAACCTTCCTCTTTCATTCAATTTAGTCTTCTCGGTCTCTTTTTCTATTCTTCAGCGTTTTTTTCAGGTCTGGTGTTTAGGCCCGTTTTCTGAGGCTGGTTAGCGCCGGGACGCCCCTTTGCTGGGGCAGCTGTGTGCTATATAAGCTCGAATAACATAACATAACATTTGACCTTGGTCTTTGCCTGGTTAACACAAAGCACAGATATCGCTCCAAAGCCTTTTAGCTCATGCAGTAAGAATGGTGCCAATGTTGCTGGGTCTCACATATATATCAGAGTATCATCTGCATATATCGAGACAACATACGCAGTGTTTCTCACTTATATACACCAAATCGGCATCTCTCATAGCAGCATGCATCCCAGTGGCCCCATTGTTAGTGTTCATAGGAATGAGTACATAGGCAAATTCTGTCTAGTTCCCATCTCAGCTGTCAAGTACCACATGATCTGTTTTTATGCTGGCTCTTGGAACAGCATACAGCAAGTGCATGCAGGCCACAACTATAGGCATTTATCCCATGTGCTATCGCATACGCAACATGTAGGACCATCCCAAAGAGTTGAAAGGTTTTTCTATACCTGTCTAGGTCTTCTGCCTCCTCCAAATTGTGCATGCTATGGGTAAGCTGTCATTAATTTAAAAGCATCCTACAATGTGGAGCGAAACCACATTTATCTACATGCATCAATATATTCAAAACCTTGAGCACTCAACCAGAACTTTGCTCAGCGTTTTTAAGTTGGAAGTTAGCAAGCATAGCCGTTTGTAGAGACTGCCTGCGGGTTCATTCTAGCTTCAATATCATTACTATAACCACCTTTCTCACTGATGGCACACCAGAAAACATGCCTCAGGAGAGCTGCATAAACATGATTCATACAAGACCATTCTTCATAGAGCAACAATGGGAGAGAATCCTCCACTGCAGACCACTGAAGACACTAAACAGAGGTGACAATTTGTCAAAGTTAGGCCCACGAAAACAACACACCTAGGCTCGCTTACTCCTGTAGTTTCCTTCTTTACAGGCTCAAAATTAATCATTTTACAGTCCATGCTATGAGGAGTTCTCAAAAAATGTAGATATGCCAATGCACATCAAAACTGAAGTGAAACGCTGAAAAATAATTTTAATGGATTCAAATATACAAGCAAGAAGTAGTATGGATTCTCTCAATCGCCTATGCCAGAATTGATTTGTTACTGTCAATTGCAGCCGAAGGATGAGGAGATTCAATTATAGCTCACTATCTCATCCCAACTTACATCACATTAAATTGGACTGCTAATTATATGATAAAAAAAAAACCTTGAACTATTTAACCAATGTATTCTTTGTTTTGGTGGTAGTTTTAGGAATACTGTATTTTCTCTATTCTGGGTAATCCCCTTCTTGAGTTGCATGTACCAGCTAGTCAGTCAAAACTGAATGCATGTGAATAATGCGATGCATATTTAGTTTATATTATTATATTTTGTAAGGCAATAATCAAGCTTATGTGAATATATTTCCAATACTTGATCTTAATGCCGACTGTTTTATTTCACCGTATTTTTTTGATGATCTCTAAGTGTTTCCAGAAGGTTGAATATTATGTACTTTGTTTATTGTTCTTATTCAAAAGAACATCGTCTCACAGAATGACAATAAGTGAAAGCACAGAAGGCCGTTTCCTATTAATTATTTATGCTAAGTGTTTTAAGAACAATGAAATAGGGTTATAAAAACTGTGCACATAAATTGAAAGGTGGAGAGGAATCTTCACACCAGGTGACACAGTGGCAGACTGTACAGAATCTTATCTCTGGTTCAAATTGAAAGCTACTGAGAAAGGAGGCACTTAGCCTTCACTTGCTGACTTATCAGTGCAGCTTGCCTCATGAAACATGAATAGCAGACCTTGCTATTGCATTGAAAATAAGATCTATTGGTCAGACGGTTATGGGGGTGTGTACCATTTCTGAAACTCAAAATAGGTTTTACTTGTTGCTGTCGAAAGAATTAGAATAGCACATAGAAGTAGTAAAATTATAGTAGGATTGTTGCACCACTGCCTCACCTGATGCCTATGTCCATGACATTCTAAGGCAGGAAGGGTGTGCTGTCCAAAGAGCAGGAAAGGTACAACAAGTGCAGGTGGGGCACTGCACTCCCTACAGGTACATACCTTACGGCAGCCAATCCACCAGTAAAATCCCCTGCATATCCATTCTTTCCCTGGGTAATGGTGGCTAGGACAGTTCTCTGGCATCCAGAGACTATCTACCCCAAGAATCCTCTAGAGAGTGTTCATGAAATATAGCATTCCAATACAAGATCGTTGCCACCCATAGAGTATTATTCGATCTTCTGAGTCCATCATGGCATCATCCTTGCTCATGTAATTTCCTGGTTTTTGTGGTGTAAGAAGATCTCAGAATTCTTTCCTTTTGTGTTGAAATACTTCAGCACTCTTGTCCCTAGCCCCTTCACTACCAACTTGTTTCCAGTTGTTCCCTGGTTCCTGTTGGTATTAATTTACCTTTTAATCCCGAATATTACTTCAGTCTGCTCCTGTTTGCTCAGCCAGTTCCCTGGATTCCTTCCCTCCACTCCTGGATTTGTTTTCACCTACTTCTGGAATCCTTTTGCTCACTCCTGGATTCCTCTGTCCACTCCCTGATTCCTCTGCCATCCTTGAATTTTGTTTGCTCACTGGGTTTTTTACTCCAACAGGGGATATTTCTGAAAGGCACTATCTGCTTTGTTTTTGTCAAGTGTCAGTGGCATTGTGGCTACTAAAAGGGGGTCACCATTACCTCTGACCTTGACCTCTCGCTCCAACCGCCACTGAGGGTCTTCAGTTAAGCTTCACTCCTCGGATAGCAATAGTTTGCTATGCCAATAATTGGGTATCGGACCTGGAGAGATGGAGCAAGCCCAGGTCAACGCACCAATTGATGATGTCAATCAAGCCCAAGCCCTGCTTCAGATTATCCAATAACAGACCCAAGAATTGCAACAATTATGTGCAGAAAATCTTGCGCTAAGACAATCTATAGTAGCCAGGGCCTCTGATCTTCCAATAATTTCAGTGGCAACTCTAAGCTTTTCTAGAGATCCAAACAAGTTGAAGGAATTCATTGACTCCTTGACTGTTTTCTTCACCTTCCATTCAGCACAATTCACTCAGGATAGAGCAAAGGTAGAATTCCTCAACAGTGCCTTGTCTGGGTCAGCCCTGACTTGGGCGACCCCTTTTGTAGCCTCAGAAAATCCATGTCTTTCCAATTATTCAACCTTCGTAAGGCATTCAGACGGATGTTTGAAAGACCTGATTTGGAGTTCTCAGCAGACGAGGCTCTCTGCGAAATTCAACAAGGCTTCTATAACCCAGTTTTGTCAATTGGCTGCAAAGACCACATGGATAGAGTGAACCTTTCTCACCCTATTTGCAGAGGTCTTAAAGAAGAAATAAATTACAAGTGTATCCACTCAGCCTGTGCCGAAACTGTTTTCTCTCTAATCAATCATGCCTTAGCTATCGAACATCAGTTACGGCAATGCAGGTTCGAAAGAAGAAGAGCCTGGTCATCCTCCACATTTGGAAAAACTTGATTACCAGTTTGTAAAGTTGAATCCTCTCCCAAAGGGTCGGTCACTCCTACTGCAGAAGAACCAATGCCGATGTGGCTTAAATATGGCTTTTTCGTGTATTGTGAATTGGCAGAACATTTGGTTTGAGTCTGTCCTGTTTGCCCACAAAGGTCCTCGGGAAATGCCACATCCCATCCCTTTTGAAAGTGAAAAAATGGGAGTGCCTCCAATCCCTTTCATTGGAGCTTCAGAAGAGTCTTGAGCCTCTCTCTATTGCTTACCGGTTTAATTAGAGATTCCTAATAAGAAGATAGTAGCAGTTCTAGCCAGTGGGGCACGTAGTCTTTATCTGGATGAGAATTGGGCTCAGGAGAAGAGTGTTCCTTGAATCAACAATTTGATTTCTGAGCAGGCTCAGACAGTTAATGGTATACCTTTAGTTTGTGGACCAGTTAAAAAAATTACAGTTCCATTGAAGCTAACCTTTGGAAAGCACCATGAAACTGCGTCTTTTGTTCTCATAGCCTCCCCAAACCATACAATCATTTTCCATAATCCATACATTAGCTCTCAGTTTTGCCACCACTTTTGGTATTCTTCAAAGGATTACTGAGCCCCAAGGAGATGGTAAAGGCACCAACATTAGACCCTGGTACAATCAATTCACTACAGGCCATACCAGAGCAAAATCAAGATTTGCTGATATTTTTGAGAAAGTAGAAGCACTCTCTTTGCCTCCACATCAACCGTTTGACTGTACCATTCCCAGAGAACCTGGGGCAGTCGTTCCTTTCAGTAGACTATATTCTCTCTCAGAGCCAGAGAAAGAAGCTCTCAAGCTATATCTGGAAGAAAATTTGCAGAATGGATTAATTAGCCGATCTTCTTTTTGCAGGCATCACAATGTTCTTCATTCAAAAGTAATCAAACAAACTCAGTCCCTGCATAGACTTTAGAGGCCTAAATAAGATAACCATCAAAGATAGGTACTTAGATTGGGACAGCAGGCCTGCCAGTATAACCCTCTGCACCTCTGTAATTTACCCGGGGTAAAAGTGGCTAGGAGGCTCCTCTGACATCTCCATAACCAGAGACAATCTTCTTCACAGAATCCTCTTTCGAGTGTTAATGATATATAGCTTCCCAATCCAAAATGGCGGACACCAATAGATTATTATTAGGCCTTCCCAGCTACCATGGTGCCATTCTTCCGGATGATATTTCCTGGTTTTGGGAGTATAAAAGGAACTCAATATTCTTTCTTTTTGCATCACAATGCTTTGGCAGTCTTATTGTTAGCATCTTTGCCCCCACTTGTTTTCAGTTGTTCCGTGGTTACCCTTGATACTCTTCTTCCTTGTAATCCTGCGTATTACTTCAGTCGGCCCCTGGTTGCTCAACCTGTTCCCTGGATCCCTTCCGCCTGTTCCTAGGTTCCTTTTTGCCCACTTCTGGAATCCTTTTGCCCACTCCCAGACTTCTCTGTCCCTTCCTGGATTCCTGTGTCGCCCTTGGAGGTATTTTGCTCACTAGGGGGGCATATGTATCAACATCACCATTTGCGATTCTCAAATAGTGATTTTTAAAGAATCGCTATTTGAGAATTGCAAAACGGGATGTATTTAAAAAATTGCAAACTTTTTGCGATTTCTTAAAATTCCTTAATTGCGATTAGCAAATTGCGAAATCGCAATTAAGGAATACCTGCCCATTCATTCCTATGGGCCAGGAGACCCATAGGAATGAATGGGAAGTAATTCTCAAATAGCGAATCGCAATTTGCTAATCGCAATTTGAGAATAATTTCAAAGTTGCAAGGGTGTCATGATGACACCCTGATGCACCCCTGAAATTAGCATGTGTGTGCATATGGCGCACATACATGCCCTAAGGGCATGTATGAGCGCCACGTGGCACTTTGTAAAATTCAAAAAAGTGCTTTTTGAAAGGAAATCGCAAATTACCACCAACTGGAAGTTGGTGGTAATTTGCGATTTCTTAAGGATAATTCGCACAACTTGGGTGCTTTTTACATATCATTTAAGAAATCGCAATTTGCGATTTCTTAAATGCTTACGCAAAATTAAGAAACCGCTAAATTAGCAATTCCTTAATTTTGCGATGGGATTTGCCTCATACATCCTGATTACCGATTTTTTAATCGCAAACGCTGTTATTTTGCGAATCGCAGCGTTTGCGATTAAAAAATCGTTTGATACATATGCCCCTGGGTTTTTCCACTGACAGAGGCTTTTTCTGGAAGGCACTTTCTGCTTTGGCACAGTCAAGTTTCGACAGCATTGTAGCTACTAAAAGGGGTTGTCCTTACCTCTGGCAGACCAAGAAGGCCAAGACCTGGACCCCCCCATTCCAACTGCCATCGAGGGTCTTCAGCTAGGCGTCAGTCCGCAGACAGCTACAAGAATTGCTATAGTTTATAATACTATTCATGATGAAGTGGTTTTTCCTATTGACAGTTTTAGTAAATGTTTTTGCTGTGATTTATTGTTTTCATTTTGGTTACAATTCATATTGTGTGCACTGGACAAGGATTTGGATTTTTTAAATAAATCTTTAAAATGCATCCCTCATGTTGATACGAAACCGCGTAGGGTTCCCAGCTCTGCAGGGGGCAGATTTCTAACCCTTTGGTGCAAGGATTTAGCTCAATGCACCAACATGAAATTAGAAAGCCTGTTGTACTATAGCCCCAACACAAGCCCACTGAGCAATCCTATGCATTAGACCTATTGGGAACTTACAGAGGACATGGAGTCCACCTCTGCTTACCATTGGTTGGCTTTATTGTCACTCTCATTTGCTTCCTTATAATTCATTCCTTGCCTTCCTCTTATTGCGGTTATCCCTCCTCTGGAGAATAGCCTCTTTAAGATCCTTTCAATTGGCTGACTTGTATCAACTGCTCACATTTAGGGAACAACTTTTTTATTTTCATCCAGCATTTCTTGGATGTGCATGTGTTTTTCAACTGTCTCCCTCTTTTGCTGATTCACCTGCCTCCTCCATGTATGGCGGACACACTGTGGGCACCAATCTTATCTCCTTTTCCACAATGATTTTTTAGTCAAATTGTGGAGAATTGGTGCATTTCCTGGCAATAAGAATAGGGGTGAAGTCCTCTGCCCAGCATTTTTGTCATCCTTTGTCAAACTTGGAACTTTGGGAGCTCCTCTGTCACCAAGTACAGTTTGTGAGGTGACTGTGTGCATGGAGGGCTGGACTTGTCTGAGGAGGTGGGGTCTACTCATTCGCTACTTTTCTTAATGTGTTGCTTTAAACTCTCCAATTCCTCTTCTTAATTACGCTACATAATAATTTTATATGTGGTAAACCTGACCAAGTGCTTTTTGGTGTCCAGCTTCTGGTATTTTTGCATTATATATCTCTTTAGTATAAAATAGAGAGCAACTGCTTTAGTACTCAACTATGGCAATACATTTCAACAAATTAACTCTGTCAATTCAAACTCAGTAAATATGTCTGACTCTAATAAGGAAATGAAACCTGTGCAGTATCCTTCTAACAAAAGAATTCAAGCTATACCTCCGCCTCCTGCTAAATCCAGAGTAGCAGAGCCCCATGAAGAGTTGACAGCAAAAATACTAGAAGAAGTTCATGCCAATCGCAACAATACTGATACCATATGTTCTGACATTAAACATGTCTAGAGATATATTGTGGGAATAACAGTGAAAGGATTGATGATGAGATTGAAGTAAGAGATAATAAAGCTGCAGTTGGTCACCTAGCACTACAGGTTAGTCATATAAAACCTATAAAGTAACATTTGTGTATTTGGAAAACAGAAATTGCAAATATAATTTGCTTATATTCAACTTGGCAGGATATATTGAGGGCCAAATCTAAAGAGCTTTCCTGGAATCCCTGCTGCCATTTTTACTGAATACCCTCGTATCATAAACCTAATCAATCGAACCCACATCAAGTCATATTTAAAGAGCTGCACAATCATCATCTCATACTAAAACAAAAAGCTATTAGAGAAATTCCAATTTTAATGGTGGAAGGAACCAAATTTATATTCATCAAGATTTTGAAAAAGAAACAGTCTATCTGCTCAGCTGTTGCCTTGTAATTAATGAAACACAGAATGGAAAGTCACCCAAAAGAATCCCAATTTTCTGTATTTTTCCATTTTAGACAATAAATACAGAGAGACAACATACTATTTTCTGTCTGTATTTATCTGTACTAATCAGTAAAAACTGAAAACTGGGAGTGTGAATAATAAGATACCAAAAGAGACCCCTAGGATTATTAATTGAAATGCTTTCATATCTATATCAGAGGTGTTAATGCCTCTACATTGGCACATAGGAATACCATATTATATTTCAGATTAAATACACTGGAACAACAAACCACAAAAACTGAAAAACGTTGTATATCTTAATCAGATGTTCGATCTAAAATCCAATTACAAAATCTTCACCATGAGTGCAATAGTATACTTAGTAAAAGAGCGAGCCTTTTTATTTGTAGGCAAACAAATATTTTCAATTTATTGTCAATAAATCTGCCCATACATTTGGAAATGATCAACGTATTAAAAAAGATAAAAAATCAGACACATGCCATAAGAAGCTTGGAAGGTAAATTAGTTCTATCTGCCGCTGATATTCCAAAAGAATTTCAAAAGTGTTCTTGAAATCTTTAGAGCAAACCTCAGGATACTCAATGTTCTTTAATTCTACAAAGGTCTAAAAATTGAAAACGTTAATATTGGGAAATAGTAACCCCTATTATTCGGAATGTATCGTAGGAGCCACATACAATTTCATTTTATATTTGCCTAGAGAATATGAGATGGGGGCCCCTCTTTAATCTATAACAGTACTGAAATCTCAATCCGAATGCATTTTACATAACGAACACTGATTTTTTTGTGGTTATTTTATATATAACGAAGTAACATTTTCATTTCTCACTTTATTAATGTACCTAGCCTGAAAATTGTTTATCTTGGGAGGCTCTCATTCAGTACATAGTCCAGGCGACTGAAAATTCCTTCCTTCAGGAAATGTAAAAGTTTAAGGAAGTGGTTCTTTGAAAGCTGAAAGCTGAAAGCTCACCTGAAGGGAAATCTTCTCCTCTTGCGAGCTACGAACTGGCCAATTACGTTACACAAAAATTGATGACAGAAGTCTCCTGTCTAACACAAATTCTAAAATGTTTTTTTCAGCGTTTGCGCACACAGCGAAGATTTGTGGATACATACGTGTGCACACGAAGTGAACTTCACGTAACAATCGTTCTGAGGTGTCAATGGAGGCGTACACCGAAGTGTGATGAATGCAGTCAAAGGAACCGACCAAGTTTCTGTTTGCACTTGTTGCCCCTGTTGACCCTTGAAAAGTGAATACAAATGGCCAATTTCCTTCAGATCAAACGCACGCTGTTCCTCGCACCTGACAGAGTTAATTTGTTGAAATGTATTGCCATAGTTGAGTACAAAATGCATGTGGTATTTTACCACTTTTTTGGTTGAAAGGAAATGTGAATAAATTACGATATTACAAACATAACCATATTCTTTGATAAAGTGGGGAATGAGGAGTTAACATTTTTTCAGAAATAAATATATCGAAGATGGCCCACAAATATGATGCTTTTTTCATCACTAATATTTGTATTGCCCAGTTAAAAGGACTCATTGAACCGATCTTGTGTGCAAGAAAGTCTGAGATGGCCTTGTCAGGCTTCGAAAACATGACTTGATTATCACAATCACTTTCAGCAACTCAGGGAAGACCATTTAACTCACTGAGCCAAGGAGCTGGCTTGATATAACTGCTGCCACTAAAAGCTGGGCTTTTCAAAGAAAATCGCGATGAATTAACGCTACTCGTACAAGTCCAAATAACATGCACACTCATTGGAGTGTTTAACATGTCCACATACATTTTATGGAGAAAAAAAAGTACTTGTGATCAAAAATTAGCGCTCATCATGTTTTTTGATTTTATGATTTGGTTTGTGTTTTTAAATACGATCAACTGAATCAAACCTTCTTTTCTCAGCTACAACATTGCATGCTCCTTGTACAGTGGGGAAGGTGCACCAAGGAAAAGTAAATTTTCTCCAAATGTATACAGAAAATATCTTTATTGTCATTGATAGTAAAGAATGGACATCAGCCTCAGCCAACGCGTTTCGTTCCACAGACAGAACTTCATCAGGGCTCTTTCAATAAATACATATACAGTGGGAAACATACGGGACAACAAACAGTTTGGTTGGCACAACTCAGACATTTCCAAAGAGACTACATAAATAATAAACAATCAGTGTCACGTCTATTGTAAGGTACCAATGCTATCCTTATTACAATGAAAAGAAATTTGCAATAGTCATGGTACTACATGTCGACGATGTTTCGATCCCTTTTAAAATCTGGGGATCATCATCAGTACTAAAATATGTATGCCTGAGACAATAAATGCCTGGACAGGAAGAAAAGCAAAAGAAAAGAGAAAAGGAGGCAAAAAAAGAAAAGAGGATTAATAGTAATAGCAACTATATGAGAGATCGGGGGCCTCTCAAACCATGCACGCATGTGGTTGGATGCTGGGCATCCACTTGCAACTAGAGTGAAAAAAGCTGCTATGGCAACCGTGGGGCATACCTGGGTTGTGCACATACACAAAACGTGGAGCGGAGTGAAGTGATAAGGGATCAGGTCTCACAATAGAGAGGAGTGATAGGTGAAGGGCTTATCTGGGGAGGAGAGCCCTCACTGCAGAAATAACAGTTGGTGGTCAGTCTCATTAGCAGAATACAGTATGGTTGTAGTGAAACAAACTGTAGATATACAACGAATAGGGGAACCCACGCTAGGGGAAGAGAAAGCAAGAGTAAGCATGAAGTGTGCAAATTAACATGATAAAGTTTGTTTTTCTTCCTTGGGAATGCTTATTAAAGATCTATTGGTGAAACTGACTTGAGGAATACATTATAGTATGCTATTAATGAAACAGCAGCAGTGTGACAAACAAAAGCCACTCCAAAAGGAATTCACAACAGCGTGGCAGGAGACAGGAAGTTATAAAGCTGGAATGTGCTGTTTGCTTACTTCAAAGGTGTCCTGCTATCTCACAAACTAAACTAAGGGACAACACAAAATTAATAATTAAGTAAATACACAAACACTGGCACCAATTGAACTCACTTGGTTACGGAAGTGTTTATTATGAGAGCAAAATGCAGTCACTCAAAGTGAAGTTAACCAGTGTCTGTAATAGGCTGGCCCACTGCCCCTTGTTGTAGTAGGCAGAAGCAAAGTGTGAATGACACTACAACAGACCAATGGATGAAGAGAAGTGTCTGAAAGCCCCTTTATGGAGTTTATTATACATTTATTTTTATTAAAATCAAAAAGTCTTGGCTAACGCCAGACCTTACAAAAAGCTGTTCCTGGTGGACACCGGGATACTCAAGAAATATTTTTTTTTTAAATGAATAACTAGAGAGTGCAGGAGCTGCTCATTATTATGTACTGCTCCTTTCAAGGAAAGACCCATAATGTCCTGCAAGGGCTTTTTTAAACATATCTTTTCAGCCTGGTGGTGTTACTAGAACTCACAGGGCACCACCAACTACTTTGTTAATGTTTTGGGGGCTGTATGGAATGCAGCAACCCCTACCAACATTTAAAAAAAACAATAAGTCTCCTGGGTCATTGAATACATGACAACAGAGAGCTTACCATATTTTTAAGCATTCCTAGCTGGAGCTCTATGCTCCTCAGCTGGAGTGCAGAGCCCCCTTATGCGAGGGCTATGGCTGCACTCTACCGATTGATATGTTGGTGTTTTCATTAATTAAACTCTAATACTTTTTTATGGTAATCTCATTTATTAGGCATCGCACTGTCTGAATGATTGAAATATACATTTAATTGTAATTATAGGCCATATTTTAACACAGACAATACATGTGCTTTATGTATGTTGATACTATCCAATTCCACAAAAAATCCAATAGGCCCACTTTTATTTTTTTAGTGTACTGATCCATTGACAAAGTCAGTAAATATGACTTACTTAAGATTACATCCAGGCCCTGCACTCACACTGCCCCTGCCCGGGGCTCAGGTGCAGGAGGATTGGGGTTGGGCACCAGCACAAACTGGGTGCAAGGTCTGGCCAGCGGCTAGCCCTACAGCAGACGTGGATGAAGGCTGTGTGTGGCATTGGTCTACCTGCCCGTGAGGGGTTGGACACAGGGTACGGCCTCAAGCCAGGCCCTGCGGACAACCCCTCGTCACACACAGACTTTGGTTGGACATAGGGCCTGGACACACATGGCATGGGGCTAGTGATAATGAAATATTACTTTACGTTAAAAAAAACCTAGAAATTCACTGAAAAAAACAAAAGTTAAAAGTGATGTTATAGTTATGTATGGTAACAATATCTTACTTTACATTTTATTTTTTTAAACTCCGAAATTCACTGAAAAAGCCAAAAGATTATATTAACACCATTATAGTTAGGTGAAACGTTCAATGACAATGTAACATTTTAAAATCAAAACCATTGAAATTCACTAGTTATAGTTAGCTCAAGTAACTATAACCCATGTCCTAAGGTAACTATAACTTTCGACCTTGCCATGCACTGCTAATTACCCCACACATTACATCACTTTGACATGATCTATGGCATCAATGATAACATGACTTTGACATCTGAAATGACATAATTGATGATAAGACTGTTCATGAGTAATAGTTAACTTAGGTCACAAGTTATAGTTACTTGAGATTACTATAACTGGTGAATTTCAGTAGTTTTGATTTTAAAATGTTAGATTGTCACTGTACCTTTCACCTAACTATAACGTTACTTTACTATGCATTATTATTATAATACATTAGAGTGTGGGTAGCACAACCCCTTGTTTTTATTCAGAAGACACACAGACCCATTTCTCTGTTCTGCAATGGGTTGGTGATGTGAAGGACGTGGTAATAGGAGGGATAGCTTGAGTGCAAAACCATGTTCCAGTCATTTATACCCAGAAGCCAGCAAAGAAAAGAATCACAAAACAGTAAGTTATTGTCTGCATTCCTCCAGCAAAATGACAGTCTTAGATGATGAAGCTTGAAAGACCTGTTGAAAAAGGATGGAAAAAAATACCAGCTAAGGTGCTACCACATTATAGTTGTATGAAAAGCATGGTGAACGCCAACACTCACTTGCCCTCTGGTGTATGATGTAATTTGTGCTACTTCTAGCCTTTTGGTGAGTGGATGTCTGTCAAAGATTGGTTTAGCATGAAAGGCACTGGTGAAGGAAGGCACAGGCATGGTCCAGTGTACCCCATCAGATACTTTGCATCCGAAGGTGTCAAGTTGAACAGGTTGAGATCAACAATAACAAATGACCTAAGGAATTGCCCTGGGCCTGGGTCCACTCCGCACCTGAAAGGAGAAAACAAGAGCCCATTTTACTTTTGCAGGACTTCAGGAGCAAAGAAGAAAGGGAAGAAGGACACAGTTAGGCATGGTATGGCAAGACAAAAGGAAGTGCTTTTGCAATTCCTGGAACACAAAGGAATAAGGAGGAGTCATCTTCACGTAACAAAGACCAGCTGCATTTTAAAGTCAGTGCGGGAAGCGGAGAGCAGCCGAATTGCCCGAAGTTGCAGGAAGCTAAGATACTGACAGAGGGACTCCAGTACTAAGGAGTGCCAGCAAGACGCATTGGCCCACCACGCTCTGAGAGGAGTTTGGCTCACTCAGGTACATGACCGGTTACGGCACACAAGATAAGAGGGAGCCGAGCAGGAGTTGGCCTCAGGGCTAAAGTAAATCTGTAAAGAGGGAGAGACTCCTGTTATTGAGCAGCTAGTTCATGTTTCAATTGCCTGTGAAACCTTAAAAACCTTAAATTGCCTATATCACCTCGCTAATAAATATGAGTAAATGCTCCCAAAACTAACTGAGCGTGGGTTAACTCAAACTCATGCAAAGACAAGATTACACCATCAGAGTAAGGTGGGGCCACGATTTAGAGGAAAGTTTCAAAGACTGAAGAAGCATGTTACTCTAAACTAAGCCCATGAGTAGGAGGGCTAATTTCTAGACCTGGGTGGCAAATTTCGTTCTGCTCGCGGAATTTGGGTAATTTTGCTTTCCGTGGAGAACGCGGAATTGCCAAAAATTGGGCGATCCGCGGCTTTGCGGAATATTTTGCTTGTTCGCGCTTTCAAAGCGCGTGTTTGTGAGATATTTTCCACGAGCACGCAAACAGCGTTTGCGAACTGGAAAAAAGCATCGCAAACGGGCGGAACAAGCAATTCCGCGTGTTCGCGGAACTTTGCGTGCTTGCGGAGATTTTTTACCGTTTCCTGGAGCTTTGCGTAGCGCGACTATGCAAATTCCGCTCACCAGATATGCAGAGAGCGCTATTCGCAATTCCAGTTTCTTGTCACAAAAGTTTAGCCAGTTGGTATAATGTTAACAAATCTTCACACCTTAAAAAAGAGCATGACAGGTTTGATGCATTTTTATGAATTTGAGGTAGATGCTCATGCAACCTTCCAAAACAAGAGAATTTTCTTACTTAGCATTTTAGGGGAAACGTGCTGGTCCACCAAATGTTTCCTCTTGGTCCTTAAAATTGGCAGTAGGAAAGAGGTGGATTATTTATTTATATTATTGGATGGCAGACACCTTAGTCATAAGAGTACTAGGCATAGAGGTGGGTGAGCCCTTGCTAGCTCAAGCCTGACTCGAGTCGGATGCCTGGCTCTGGCTCAACTTGGGTTCCTCTTTGACCTTTGATCCCAAAACAAGTCAAGCCTGGTCCCTCTCATGGTGACACTTTATCCCATGAGGTCTCCAACCAGGCCCAGCTTTTAGCATGGGCAAGCTGGACCCAGGCCCAGGGCGCCAATATTCTGAGGGGCGCCTGGAGCTGTCTGCATTAAGGTTATGCCAACAACAGAGCCCTTCTCATCTTGCTCCAGCTTTGTCCTTGTCTCTGCCTTTTCGTTTCTGTCAGATTTGTCAGTTTAAGTGGTTTTAGATTTTCATTATCATGTGGCAGGTGATGTTTTTAACACCCCTTTAGCCCCCTTCCTTGCCCTCCCTTCACGCTCAGATCCCTGCTGACACAGATCAACCAAATCATTAGTGAGCTGGGGGAGGTCCAGTGATGTTTGTTTTCAGGGTCCAGTCCCTGCTCATCCAGGCACTGACCAGTAAACACAAATGGGACTCCCTGCTGCCTAATTTAATTCACTACCATCAAGGGCACCAGATTTCTCTCCGCCCAGGTTGCTCTCTTAGCATAGACCAAGTCTGTCTCCAACTATTCCTTGTCCACTTGATGAAGATCGTTGGGCTGTTGCATTACACTAGCAGCACAATGATCATGTTTACACACTTTGAAGGCAAAGAGAATTGGATTTGTTTGTTCTACTCTATTCTCAGCAGTTGATGATAATTTGTTTTTAATCTAGCGTAAAATGCCTTGGTTTGTTTTTTCTGAACGCTAGCAAGTAACTTGATTTTCTTTTTCCTAATTCAACAGTTCTCAGTTTGCTGGCATTTGAAAGGTGTGAAAAGCTGAGCTTTCATTCTTTGCCTTGCCCACCTCTGTTTTACTTTTGGTTTCTGTGGGTTGGGTTAGGGCGGGGCAGGTGGCTCAGGGTGGGAGAAGGAGTGGACTATGCACACTAAGTGCACATGACTGTTGGCCGGCCATTTTGACCAGCCAAGCTGTCATGCACACTTTGCATATTTCCTACCATGCTGTAATGGACAATCACTACGCTGCACTGCAGCATAGTGATTGGCTCAGGGGAGCCTGTGTGCCCGGGAGCTTCTGCAGCTTCTTCCAGACTGGAGTCAGGAAGAGCAGAGAAGCGGAGGAGTGATGCTGCCGGCGGAGGAAAGGTAAGTGTGTTTAAAAATATATATTTTCAACCCACCCCTCTAGCGTCATCTACCCCCACCCCCACCCCCATTCCCTACTAGCCGCCACTGCACTGCAGTGATACAATCTGATGTACTATGGTGAAACTCTTCTGCATTCTAAAGAAATTACGGGGCATATTATCAAGAAACGGCGTTAAAATTATCGCCGCTTTAGGTGCAGAAAACTACCGCTAAAGCGGCGACAATGGGCTTGATAATATGCCCTTGAGAATTCCCATAGAAGTCCATGTTCTGGTGTCAACATGGGCTTCTATTGGAATTCTCTGCGGCATATTATCAAGCCCATTATCGCCGCTTTAGCGGCAGTTTTCTCCCGCTAAAGCGGCGATAATTTTAACGCCGTGCTTGATAATATGCCCCGTAGTTGTTGGAATTTTGAACACATTTCACCATATTTCAACATGATATTTGTTGCATGATTTACATGCCAAATATTTTGCGGCCCCGACAGACCGTGCTCTGGCTCTGCTCTGGATTAGCTCACCCTGTTAATTTCTTGGCTCGTCCACCTCTAACTGTGCACAAAGTATTGAAATCAAAATGGCTGACTCCGCAATCCTTTAGGATGTATTATAAGGTAATACCTCCCATGGACAGTAATTCTCGTGGCATGGCATTTTGATCTCTCTACAGTTTCATTATCAATGGTTTGTATATGGCCAGGTGCACCCCACTGGCAGTAGGATACGGGGAGCAATACCTGTGTATTGAATATCTGTGTCAAAAGAAACAAAACCTGTGCCCAAGCATTCTAGGTAGACAGAAGGTTTTAGAGGTTCCTTGGAGGTTTATGAAGAGAGTGGAGACAAAAACATGTCTACAAACTGAATCTGTAATTTACTTCTTGTAATTGAGCTGTGTATATGTAAATGGTTTTGCAGGAGTGAATGAAATAATGCCTCAATTGTATTATAAAGTTACTGCTGTTAATACATCTGCATTACATGTGTGTTTTGTATGCCAAAACTACCTGGAAAGTAACTGGAGTGGCAAAAGCGTGAGAGGCCATAGGATTGGCAGAAGGGGCCCTGTCCATATGCCAATAACATAAGGACATACATTTGATCGAGATCTTTGCATGAGGGCCATGTTCGGATAAAGACTCTTGATTAATTAGCCCCTAGTTTTAGGTTTGCCTGTTTTGCTATTACGCATTCCCTGTTTACGGACACTCAGGGAAGACTGACCTTTGGGGCATTATGGCAATTCCCAGTGGAATACAACATAGGAGGCTGGTTTTACGGCCAGGTTGGCTATGGGAGCTGCTCCTCCGCTGCAGCTATTTTTAACTGTCATGTTTGAGTAATTGTGCTGTAATATGCCCTGTTTGGATCCACTTTTTCTAAACATTTTTTTGGCTGGCAGAGAATGCACCTTCCACCACGTCCCCCAGTGTGGCAATGGTTCGATTATTTTTTTTTGCCTTGATTGGATCTCCCCTGGCCAACACTTTATGATAGCAGAACTGGCAGATACTTAAGAAATGACTTTAATATCAAACTGGTAGGCGTGTGGCTGCATTACACAGCAAGCTGTAATCCCGTCCCTCCAGTTAACCCTGAATTATTTTATAATAAGCTCCAGTTAGCGTTCGTGTGCATGCACTGCTAATTCCTCATTGTTATGTCCCAAATAACCCATCCAGCGGTGCTTTATACGTTAATTAGCAAGAAACTTGCTAATTTAGATGGCTTTTTAACAAGGGCCTTACTAATTACAGTACAATTGCAGTTTACAAGTCACATCAATTACATTTGGTTTGTAATAAAGACACTCAATAGGTATAACTGAACAGCGGCCATTTTCTTTACTCCGCTGTCGTTGCAAAGCAGTAATGCTGTGATGTAAAGAGGGCTGCAAACAGATGTACAGAGGCATTTGTCTGAAGGTATGTGTCCGACCTTGCATAAGAGTTTGGGAAAACCATAAAACCAGCAGAAAGTGATATACAACGTCATTCACTACTAACTGGAACTTAACATGTAATCCTAGACTGCTCGCAACCTGATAATATGAAGGAGGGACCATCTGGGCAGTAGTCGAGGACCCGGCTCTCCCACCAGCTGAGTCTCCCATCACACAACACAGGCAGAATTGAGACCGCCCCCAGACGCCTCTTTCACATTCCAGGCGCCATTACACGTTTGACTCAGTTTGTTGGAAGTCAATGGTGCCGCTACCTCCAAGTGGAAGCAATCCTGCCCACCTCTGACTTTGGTTCTTGACCCATCATCAGCAGTGGTACATTAGGTGACATGCCCTTCCGAGTAACATTAACCGCACATGCAGGTTTCACAGTGCACCGCCACTGGGCCATTGCGTCGATTCAGTCCTTGGGACTGTGAAAGTCTCAGGGTTATAAATGTGAGCATTTCATTATAGTACTATAAAGATGGTTCTTGCATCCCTAAGAATCAGTGTACATAAAATGATTGCTGCTGCTGCACTCCTAAAGGCTACACCCATTTAATGCTTCATGCACATGCGCCATCAAGAGGCGCACCACTGAATGTATTACGGGGCTGCATCTCTAAGAGCTGCACCATTGGCACCCTAGTACTCTGTACATGTTTAATATCTCATACCCCTGCAGCTATAGTAACAGCACCCATTAAATGTGTGTTACATCTCCACCTAAGGTCCTGTCCCCTTATAATGAGTGATGCCCCTGCACCACAGAGATTCTATTCACAGTCAATGTGTATTGCCTCTCATTGCAAAAAGCTGTGCTCATTCAATATTGAATGCCTCTACACTCCTAAGAACTGTCCCATTTCAGCAGCAAATCCATCTGTCTGCATTAAGCACTGACTTAACAGCTGGGCTCCAACATCTGGATCCCCCTAACATTGCCACAATATCATCCTCCTCTTCCCATGATCATATCTCTGCATAAAGTCACTGGCTTTCTTGGCCTCTCTTGTTTCTTTACAGTAGTCAAGTACACTCCTCATATTTAAATAAATCATATATTGTCCACACTTCCTCTTCTTCCCCCTAAGAATTCTAGAAAGGCATTTCCTCACATCATTGGCATGCCCCTTGAGTCCAACTCAAAAATCAACAGGCCGTAGATGTACTGATAATTAAACATTGAATCAAAACAGTATTTGACTCGGGGCTTTGAAAAATATCATTTGATATAGTCCTTTGATAGTTTAAAAAGCTCTCAGCTCTCACTACACCATACCTTCACATCTTCCTTCCTTGTCCTTACTTGTCAAGGCCAAAGAGCACAGTGCCAGTCCAAGCAAGGAAGTCCCAAATGCACTCCCCATCCCTCCTGAGTAATTGGAGGCAATTCTGCACCCCACCGAAACTCAATCCTATACTGGTCTTTATCACACTCATTACTGTCCTCAACACAGCCAAACTGGCATTCCTTCTCAACTCAATATCTTACCATAAGAAGATGTATTATACCATTAATTCCATACTCTTCCAATCTCAATTTATTTGTAAGCATAACTAATATTTGTTGCAGTGAATAAGACTACTATCTTGTCTGTGCAACTGCTACTATCAGGAGTAAGCTTGTCATGCTTCTACTTAACCTGCCTCCTTCCTCCTGTAGAAAACTCATGCGTTTGCCCCAGTAATATATTTTTTATTAAATACGGCTCGGGATTAGGCTCTTTGCCAACTACAGACAGGAACCTTAATGGACTGTGAGCCACACATCACCTGTTCCTTACATGACAATGGTGTGATTAGGACAACAATCAGTTCTGTGGCATTTAGAAGATGAGCTGTTTGTTAGTGAGCTCCGAACTCCTTTCACCGTGAAAGGATCCACACAAGGATCCACACTATGGAACTATTTAAAATGTTTATTAAAAACAACATCCTGCATTAGTACAGATAATGTGTATAGTTGTAACTATGAAAATAAATAAATGCAACCAATAAGCAAAATATTAAAAAGAATCGCAACATTGCAACAGCATATTTTCCTGTTTTCAGTTTCTATTTTTGGTAAATTCTGCTGGGGTTTTTCAGTGTTTTCAATACCTTAAAAAAACAGTGGTTATCAGTGGTAACACATTCTCGCACCATTAAAATCAACAGAAACAGTGTTTTTACTGGTGTTTATGGAATGTTTTGCTTTTAATTATTGCTTGCCTTCTACACTGATAGTGAATGTGTATAGACAGTGTGTGTACAGCGTATATGAGGTCCAACTAAATTTTTACAGATCAAACTTATTGTAGTACACCATACAATACTTCTTTAGTGAGGCTTTAATCATGTGTGCTCGCTCTCTCCTTCCTATGTAAAGGTTTATCAGTAAAAAGGCCCTATCAACATTGGCACTTAAGACGGGCAACACTAAAACAGCCAGCACACAATTTACTAACTCTGGCCAATGACATAGCTTTCCATGCCAATGCTGGAGCACCTGAAGATTGTGATTCTCTAGGACATGTTCTCAAACATATGCGTTGAATTGGGCGCATATGCCCTCGGTTATTTAAGCGGTCAAAAATGAAGCAGTGCTTTTCAAAGTCTGGAGAAAATTCAGAAGGGATCTAGAACTTCTGAAGAGTACCCCAGTGAGGCTTCATTAACTTCAAATTCCATGGTTGGTGAAGGGACATTTTTATGCCTCATTGCAGCCCATTTCCCATAGACTGTAAAATTAAATTTCTGGAATTGCTCCTAAACGTTTCTTTGCTTACCAAGTGGCAATAATTCTAACATGGAGCATGTTGCAGTGCCAAAGTGACTCAAAGTGTCGCCCAGCCTACTCTCAAGGAGATGTTTCACATCTACACCAATTACACTGAACACTTGGTAGACACAGGTGTTTTCAGACTCTAGTATTATGATTATGTCCACTACAGCAGTCATGTTTTCCTGTAAAAACCTAAACATGCAGTAGACTGTACTTTTTTCACATCACTATCAATAGGTGACCAAAGATATTTACATTTTTTCCTTTGCATCATCACTAAGCAAAAATTCTGTAAACGGTCCCCACGAGAATAAAATAGCATTGACAGCCTTTTGAACTGAGAACGACGACACAGTTAGGGTTAATCTTTCTTTGATGCCACACAAAGCACAACACGAGAAATATTTGCATTTTAGTTCCTGGGCATAACAAAAAAGTGCACCACAATGGACTACAAAGTCAATAGCATTCTTCATTAGCTCTGAAAATTGTAAAGATGCTTTCAGCATACCATCGAGCAAGTGACAAGGATCTCTTACAGCGAAGCACTTCAGCTCAGGTATCGATTTTGACAGGTCATCATTCAACTTTTTCAAATACGTTGCTGAATTACTGCAAATACAAACAATATCACTCCAATCTTTATTGAACTTGGTAGGAACTTTTTGCATTCCAAGTGACACTGCCATGTTTACCAAATCTCTGGTGGCATGTTCTCACCACTATCTGAGATGCTTGGTGACAACACTCTTTTCACATATACCTGTCACTACACCTTGAATTGAATGTTTAAAGCCTGGGGTGTTTGGCAATTTACCTACAATCAATACTGCCTCGCAAGAAAAGGGGGCTGATATATCAAAGGATTTCACCCATTTTCTGTCTGTGGGTAAATATGATGGTACATATTGGGAAAGAATTCTTATGAAACCAGCCATTTTACCTATCAGTGAAATCAAATGCAGCCAAAATATCAAATATGATTTTGATTTACTGATTCTCTAAAGTTCATAAAATAACTAAAGAAGACCTAAACATGCTACTAAATACTGCATCTTTAGACCAAAGCCCACAAAACTGAAAAAAGCAGAAGGAAGAAGAAACAATATTTTATTGACATCCAAAAACAACAAAACTCAAGCAGACTACTTTTAGCCCAGTATTTCTTGCTGCTGCCTTATATAACAAAGTGACATTGTATTAGCCCCTTCAGAAAGAAAGAAAAATGACTCTTTCCCTCATCTTTTCCTTTCTTTGAATGTCACTAGTTTGTGGCTGTGAAGGTGTTTTTTCAGTGTTAATATGTTTACACAGGTGATGACTATTTTCCTATCGTTGGGGTTTTATCAATTTTTATCGGTTTAAACCTAAAACCAGATAGCCTATTCATAATCTTTATTCCATTGTATGATAGAATCAATCTCTGTTCACCAATAACTCCCTTCTAGCCCCTAACTAAATCGATACCGAAGCAGCCTTAGCACCAAAAGCACCTGAGTGTTTTTTGAGGTGGCCTTAAGGCCACATACTCTAGCTGGACAACAGGCCTGTTGTTCTCACAACTGCTTTGGCACACCTTACCCATCCAGATCTGAAATAGCCACTCACTCAGTTTCAATGAGAATAAGCTCTTCCCCTAGTGAAATTCTTTCTTTCAGACAGAAAGCAGTTTGTGGCACTTGAGAATTTTAAATCTCAATTTTTCTCCCCTCTGGTGTTCCTCAGGGATCTGCCCTGAGTTTTACCCTTTTTAATATTTACATTACTCCCCTGGCCAAACGTATTAGATCTTTCGCTTTTCAGCCATTTCTTACGTCGATGATGATACTCAAGTTATGGTCTCAATGACCCCAAACTTTTTTTTAAACTTGCTTTAATTAAAGTGTATTACATCTTATCCTTTTCCTAACTTTGGGTTCTAACCATTCCTTAAACTAAACAGTGGTTCAATATATGGTAACCTGAGACTGCTTAGTCAATTTAATAGAGTCCAGCTGGATATAATTTTTTCAGCAGTCTCCAATGCATCACTCAATCTATTGAAGCATGCAGCAAGCCCCTAAATCCTAAACAAACATCTCCAACTTTTAAAACAGGCAATTGTCCTAAAAGAAGAATCTGGAACTTTGGTTCTATTTCATACTGTTGTAAATCCAATAAGTCACTTTGAAGAGCTCATTAACCTAGTTCTTAATCTGGCGATACAGTCAGAATAAGTCATTCCCTAGAACCCTGTTGTCCTTCTCATAAAAGAGTCACTGAGTGAAAACTAATGGGTCTGTTTACTAAGATTTAACACAATGTTTGCATCACAAAAGTGATGCAAAACAATGTTTGAAATATTTTTTCACCTAATTACGTTACGGCGCAAACCCTGTTCTACGGTGGAAAATAACAGGAAAGTTACACAAAGCAGCGCATAGCTCTGCTTTGCATTACTTAGCGCAAAGTGGGCATACCATGGGCGGTGCATGGGCGATTTCTGACACTGAGCCCTATTTGCATAAAAAATTAGACTGGGTTTAGCGTGAGAAAATAGCACCCATTTGAAGTAGGCGCTATGAAGGAGAAATGCTTTAATTTCTCTTATCTTTTCCGAATGTGTATAGGTGCTGCACTATACAGCACACATGCAAACTGGGAAAAGGTTTAAAGTTAGTCTAAGTATGGTATTTTGTACTGGAAGACTTCCCTTTGAGTACAAAGCCTATGCTAGACTCATACAGACAACCTTTCACTATGGTGCAAAGGTTTGTCCGTGGTGCATGGCAGCATATTTCTGTGCCAGCGCTAAAGAGAGGGGATGGGAGTGCCATATTTCTGTAAATATGGTGCTCTCCTGCTCTCTCCTTCACACACAGTGAAGCATTTGCGGCTGCTGCACTGTGCTCCATGAGAATCTAGTAAATCTGCCCATAAGTGTTTAATGATGTTCATCTTTCAAAAATGTTTTTGTCAGATATTTTTGGGAGAATTTATTTTTTGACAAGCATACATGCATTTAAAAAATATTTTATGCAATAGGATCAGGTATTCTTCTCAGTTTTCTGATCTGGTAGCCTTAACAGAAGAACATGATATCAACCAAATGCAACTCTAAAACGCTATTTGGTTTAATCTCAGCTTCTTGAGAAAATAATACATTTATACACTTTGTTCAGCGTTTGTTTCTATTATTGGATATTGAATATTTGATATGGAATATTAAAAAAGTGTGTGTAGGGCTTAAGAAGGAGGAAAGGCATGTAAAGTATGGGGAAGCCAGCACGAGATAAGAAATATATGCTGTGCTTCATTGTCCCAAAATGGATGTAGCTAGATCATAATATTTGGCTCCCTTGATTTTAGAGTATCATAATGGATTTAGAAAACATTAAAATTTAATGAATATGAAATTTGTGAGATTACATGATAATAATTAGGCATTTCAGATGTATTAATTATGCATTTGTAGGGATGTATATTGGGATGGCAGTAGTAATAAATTGTTATATGTTAGATGTCTGTGTTCACACTACTTATGTAAAAGGTGAATTTTCAAAAATATTAAAGGAAAAATATCTGCTTATGAACTCTTCTATAGTAGCATGTGCCATACAAAAATTAAAAACTTTTTGATGATATCAGATCAAGGTTAGATTTGGTTGACCACTCTGATCATAGGTTGTATGTCAGAAAGTCATTAGCACAAATCATGTCTGACATTAATGTTGTGTGTTAATTATCAATTACAAAACTAATGTTCAATTGGATGTATATTTTTGTTTTTAGGATTTGGATGTAGATTTTCAATTATTAGCTCCAATGTGGTGATATTTTTGTAAATGATATAGACATTATTTCTGACAGAAGATAACTTTGATTACAATGCATTGCTACAGATACTTTAATCAAAATCCTACACATTGTTTGAGCAAAGACCTCTATTAAAAATGGAATGCCCAAAATAAAACTTTGTGGCCACTTTCAACCATTTTGTCTTGTTCAATCTGTGCTTCACCCAACAAACAAAAAGTCTTCAACTCCTACAGGGTTTTCATTAAAGTGGATTCCCTTTGAACTTTTGCTGAGAATATTCATCCTTGAAATTGAACCATGAGCCCAGTGGTCTGCGTACTCACCTGCTTTTATATTTACTGCTAACAACGTTATATCTTCAGCCGCAAACCTCTCACGTACTTCCATTAAACATCTAGCAGAGCATGTCCTCCTCTTGTCTGTGGAATTCTAAATAGAGCTGGATTGACATTTTTAATGAAAAAGACCAGGAAGCATTTTCTTTAGTAATCGCACCAATTTCAAATAGTTAGGGTTGGGGGGAATGTTCCATTCCGCCAGCGGAACTGGCAGAATTTTGGCAACACCCCATTACTCTTTAAAATTGCTGAGTGATGGAATTTTTCCCCAGCAGGGCTCTACAACATGCAAGTGAGAGTTGGCTTCCCCAAGCGCATTTTCTTACACGGATGGTTGCCAGCACTCGCAAGCAGTCACAGTCAGAGGGCTGCCATTTGAGTAGATTTGCTGCTGCTCAAGTAGATTTTCTGCTAAAGCAGCAGCAGAATGGCTGTGCACTCTTGCACAACACAATGTGCCATTCATGCTGATTTTCAGTGCTGCTCAAGCTACTGGCACAAAATTGCAGCGTGAACTGCATATTTTCCATCCATTGGTGGAATTCCACAGAATCTTTCTGAGTTTTTCGGAACTCTGCGAGTTCCGCCCACCCCTGCAAAAATTTCTACCAAAATGAGTGGACGGGTAGGCATTTTCGAGATAGTTGATTTTCGGAGTCCTGCTGTTCCAGGCAACTGTGTGCACTTGAATGTTGTGAAGTGCTACAGTGCATTGTCCAACTTCGATACTCTAATTTCAGTCATCCATCTTTTCTGTTCTTTGCATCCTTTTTGCATTAAGTTCTTAGAGCTGCCACACAATAGCTGCATTCATGAATGGCCTCCTTTTCACAGAAACACTTAAGAGAGAAATTCAGTTTATTCTATTAGGAGACAGGCCTGCCACTCCTTGATGATTAACTATCAGAAAACCCTTGCTCAAACTACAGTATTTAAAAAAAAATGTATGCTGAATAACATTGAGTTCATGTTTTCTCGTAGGTGGTTTTGAATTTCACACCTCTTTGTGAGTCTATACAACTGTGGGTGTAATATTCAGATTCTAGAAGAGATTTCAGGGTTTGTTCTATTGGGTACATAATGCATTGTCCAGCACCTCCTTCATGTAAAAAGCAGTTTCAGACTCTCCTCAAAAGTAGACTGCTCATTGCTTTCCTGCAAGACCTCTCACAGATCCCATCTTTCTGCTTTCACCCAGATCTCTTTTGCAAAGTCAGGTACAGCGACTTAATTCATGATCAACGTTCAAGGTTCCTGGGTACAAGACAGAAAGCAGGTCAAGACCTCCAGGGCTCCTCTCAGGTTGTAAACAGCAGGTTCAGTCCTCTTAAAATTTTCCTCAGGTCCAGTAGTGTTCTGAAATTGATGCCTGGAAAAGCTTCAGTTATGACTTGCACAAGTTAGTGGGTGAAAATTACCCCTAGGGACACACCCTAACCAATGGGGTAAAGATGCTTGGGGATCACCCTACCCACTTTGGGCCTTTTCAAGATGGCCGAAGTCTTCTGGCACACTAAACTTGGGATCTGAGTGCTAGGTGTGTGTGTGGGAAGTGTACTATGGTAATCCTAGTGCCTTCCCACATCTCACACTATAATCTAGTTTTAGGCAGTCCCTGTATCCTGAACTAACTCGTTTTGGCATCTTTATTCCCTCCTTTAAAGTGTGCCCCAAATGTCATATGGAAAACCCCAAAAGACCTGTCACGTGTAAAACGTATATCAATTCATAATAACATTAACTTCCTTTGTAAACCTGCATTCGAGGCGTTTCTTAGCCTCAACATACACATACCCAATACGATCGCCATTAGGTTCCGTAAACACATTACTCAGAGTGTTCAAGAGTAAGGTTTTCTTTCTTGCACCACTGAACTCTTGACCATCAAGAGCCTCACTGTATGTTTCAAATATCCCTACCCAGTCTTCCCACTCTATACTCAATGGACCCTCCAATTGAGCTAGAAAGAGCGGAAGAGTGACAATTGCCCCCTATGCTTGCATAATGACAGTAATAGAACCTCAAAAAAGATTGAAACGCGGTAGTATGAAATACACAAATCCAAATATCACAAGCAAACATATCCTATGCACAAATCACTGGCTTAAAGATGCAGAACAACAGCATTTGGTAATAAAACCAATATATTACGTCATGTATTATTATTTCAATGTATTACTCCTGTAACCTGTCCAGGGGAAGCTGGATCTTAGTCAATAACACCAACAATAAATTGATGTGTACTTCACCAACCACTTGGACAAGAGATGTACAGCTACTTACACCTCACCACACAGGCAGGTGTGAAGTACAAGTACTGCTAGTGACTGTGTCACTAATAATGCGTTGAACCAGACCAGCTCAAATCTATACTGCTACCAGGAAGCTTCGCATCTCATAGATAGTGAAATGTAAAACAATGAAAGCGGTAAACCTCCATGTAAACTGACTGTTATCAACTGAGCTGAGGTGTGTATTTTACCACCATGTGCACACTTCTTCAAAGCAGCCCAATCAAACGACCATGGTGTTCGTGTTACTGTGGAAACGATGCAGAGGTTTTTTTATCTTTTATTTCTTCAACAACAGCTTACAGAGGTGTGTGTGTCACCGTGGACAAGCTACACACTCACTGTTGCAAATTTATGTCTTCCTCAAGATTGCAGTTGCTCTGATGATGCATAAGCTGCCACTGATGATCCTTTCAATCAATCAATCAATCAATCAAGGCATTTAGAGAGTGCACTACATACCCGTAAGGGGCTCAAGGCGCTGGGGGGGAGCTGCTACTGTTCGAAGAGCCAGGTCTTGAGGAGTCTCCTGAAGGTTAGGAGGTCTTCGGTCTGCCGTAGGCGGATGGGGAGGGTGTTCCATGTCTTGGCGGAGAGGTGGGAGAATGACGTGATGTGTTGCACATTCCTCATGCACGCGGACCAGTGTGCCAGTTGCTGCCAGACAGTCTTGCCCCAAGATGGTTGATGGTGTACATCAGATAATGCAGACCCATAGAATCCGCAATGCATGATGATCCTTTATGCACGTGTGAGCATGCACATCCTGTCTCGCTCACAATAAACGGCTTACTTTGTGCTTGTGTGCGGAGCGACCTAAAAGACAGCACGATCAGCCCAAATCGCCAACACTTAGGACCAGAAGCAGTAGCGATGGTGGAGAAACAAACAACATTCTGCAGAAGTTCATCACGGTGCTGTCAACAACGATGCACCGCTAGGATGGTTTCCAGGCTGCCTCACAATGCTGTAGGGTCCTGACTGGCTAACTCGTACCCAATTCTAGTACCAGTGAATTATGGCACAGCAAACAGGGTGAACTGAAGTATTTATTTCTTCCAAGGTTTCACCCTACAACAAGAGACCAGCTGTGCTTCAGCCAGCACACAAATTGCTGACTTCGCTGGAATGCTTGGAAGTCACTAGGAACATGAAATGTAGGCTAGTACGTCACTCCATGTTCTTACAGTATATTATAAATAAATAAATAAATAAATACCAGCATTTGTAAAGTGCACAGCGACCTCTGGAGAGGTGTCTCGGTGCTGGGGGCCGTCGGGAAGATTAAGCGAGCTACTGCCCAGAATTACAAGGTGCTGGGCGAACCTGCCGCCGGTGCCGGAGATCGAACTGTGAGCCCCCATGTTCTGGAGTCAGCCTCCATGTCCGCTGCACCACACCTCTTCCACTATACAGCCATTCAGGTACAACATAAAGTTAACTAAGTCCTAACTATAACTACTATAAGTACACAGTCAGCCACTGTATATATCTCACAGTGGCTGACTGTGTAGTTATAGTAGTTGCCAGTAGGCTAGTTATAGTTAGGGCCTAGTTTACATAGGAAGAGCGTTTTATCATGTGCCAATATCGTTGGCGTTGTTTGAAGATTCTTTGCGAAATTTTCAAAACTAATACACCACTCAGTTCAGCTACTATGTTGAAAGTTTCGAGGTGATTCGTCAAGGGGGGCCGAGAAAAAGGGGCGGGTCCCAAAATGCTTTTTCTCCATGTTAATTTACATAGGAAACTTTGGACACAGCTACAGCCTGAACTGCTGAAAGGATTTACAACAAATTTGGCAAAAGGGTATCTCTTGGTCCAGAAAGCACTCTTTTTTGTTAAATAGTGTAAATCCGTTCAATAGTTCCTGAGAAATGTAGAGATTTCTCAGATATTCAACTGTGGCTGTCGTGGATCCGCGAACCTTCCCGATCTCGTGTTTGAGATCTGATTGGCTGCCAACACCTCAAACCAGGAAGTGTTGGCAGCCATCTTGAACGGAGTCACAAGAAAAAAGGTGAATAAACAAGAAAAGGGGGCAGGGTAGAAAAACCCTGACCTCCTAGGCCCATTAAGGCAGTCCCACAGGGACTCCCAGGGCCCAAAATAACATTTTTTGAAAAATAAATTTGGTGGGATTCACGGTGGTTCTGTGAATCCGACAAAAAAAAAAACAAAGCCAGCGCTTCGCTTCCATTAGTCCCCCAGGTGGGCCAGGTCCCGGGGGCAATAACTAATAAAGATGCGGGGGCCCTCTTGGGTCCCTGCAGTCCTGGGTACTGCAACATGCAGCCCCCCAAAGGCCCGGGGACCTCCACCTCCCCAGCACTATTTTGAATTAGAATGTGTGGGAGAGGGCTCCAGCCCCCCACACAGACCCGGGGACCACCACTTCCCCAGGACTATTTTGAATTAGAATGCATGGGGAGCTCCAGCCCCCACTTGCAGCCCTGGGGACCGCCACCTCCCTGGGGCTACACTGAAAAAAGATGTGGGTAGGGGGCTCTGACCCCCCATGCAGCTCTGGGGACTGCCACCTCCCGGGGCTAGTATTAAAAAATGCAGAGGGCCACGTGCCTTCCTGCTGCCCCAGGGACCACCACCTCCCTGGGGCTATTTTAAAAATGTGAGGGGGGCCACACAGCCCCACTCCTGGAGCCGTAAATTACCCTGGGAACCGCACCCCCCCAGCGCCAGTTCCAGAAATGTCCTGGGGTGCCCACCGCTGGGACATTGCAGTTTACTATTGTTTGACGGGAGCACTGCCTCAAGGTCCCAGCAGTCCCAGCTGGCTCCCCACCTCCTGCAGGAGCTGTCATTGCTCTCACAGACAGGGAGCAGCTAAACATGCTGTTTCCTGGCTCGCTTGACAGCAAGCAGAGAAACAGACAAAAACTCTGCTTTCAGCAAGCAGGAGCAGTTTCACAGCTCTCATTTGCTGAGAGTGGAGTTCTTGTTTGCTCTGACTTGAGAGGAGCTATTAAAGATCCCTCCAAATCAGAGAAAACAGCGATGTCCCGGGTGTTGTCCCTGGAGGGTGGCAGTCCCCAATGCCATGTATGGATCCAGTAAAGTTCTGTGGTATTCTGCCACCCTCGTTTTCATGCTCTTTGAGTTTTATTTTATCAATTCAAGGTCTGAAACTCTTGGATTTTACACCCCATCTAGTTCCCTAGATTGTACTCTTGTACGTGTTCTTTCTAATTTCCTATTATACATTTTCAAACGCTTTTGTGGTTAGTAATGTTACCAAACATTCCAGAGGGGGCAACAGGGAGAAAATGCTGCAGAAACTAGAATCAAGGTACATACTTTAGCTAGAGAGTAAAAACCCAAAAGGGTTAAATATGGAGGAAGATTTGCACAGTTTTCTCTAACTCTTCTCAAGTTTTCAGGATATAAATCCTGTATGGTTTGAATTTGATAATGCAAATAACCTTTTTTATTTCCATCCATCAATTGCTTTGATATGGAGGTGTAGATAATTTAGTGAAATTAATCTTTGACAACGCAGTATGTTTGAGTATGCCATTATGACTCACTTGAGAATGATCAGTATTGATTACTCTGTGAAAAAGATAAAGATTTAAAAAAGAAAACCTTGGGTAGAAAAATTATAGGTCAGGGACGGGGACTCTACTTAGAGGTAACCTCCTGTTTACATTTAGACTCTCTGTGCACGTTTTCCAACTTTGGATTGTAATATAATTGGAGAGATGTTTCTTCCTAAGGTACTGTTTTTGAAGGATATTTACACTTTGCATAAAGGTACTCATCTCTGATAATGTGATATGGGTTAGCATTCAAGCGTTCAAATTGAATGAAATATTGAGAAGGTTTTGTGCATAATGATTTCCAAACTTGTTTGCTGGCGCGTTGCTCCTGGCCGAGAGAGTGTGCCGTTTGCCAGTGCCTGCAGACTGGCCAAACATCAAATCCTACACCCTACTCACTCTACTAATGGGTCCGACACTGCTCGGGTGAGCTATCAAGTGGAATTTATTCAAATCAAATACTGCACATATCGATAGGTTCAAGAGTCCATGAAATGCGTGGGCAGACACGTTTCAGCCGTGTGTCTTTCCTTAGTGCTGGTTTCACTACAAAGAGGTATTACACCTGGTGGATTGTTTAAATGTTTGAATGTCCATTCCCATTGGAGTACAATCTTGGCCCCTCCGCCCCTCCTCCACCTTGAAGTATATATATATATATATATATATATATATATATATATATATATATATATAATTCGCTGAAAAAAACATAGGTTTCACACACGTTATAGTTAGGAATTAGCATTTAAAAAACCTTGCAAATTCACTGAAAAAACCATAGGTTTCACACATGTTATAGTTAGCTGGACATTTCACTCGTACAAAACCATTGAAATTCCCCCGTTATAGTTAGTTCAGCTAACTATAACTCGCGCGACCGCAATCCACTACTGATGACGTCACATATTACATCCCCCGGGGCTTTGCATAAATATTTGTGGTGGGCACACAGCCCCCCCGCAGCCCTGGGGACCGCGACCCCCCAGGGCTTGTTTTTTAAAGTTTGGGGGGCCTCTAAGGCCCCCCCAAGCCCCGGGGATCGCCACCCCCTGGGGCTTACATTAATTATAATAGGGGGGCATACTGCACCCCCGCAGCCCCGGTGACCGCCACCCCCAGGGCTTCTGTTTTAAAAAATATATATACCTGTGAGGGGGCTCAAGCCCACCCACACGCCCCGGGTAACGACACCTTCCCGTGGCACTAATATTTAAATTTGGGGGTCCGTAACAGACCCCCGAGCCCCGGGGACCACCACCTCCCCGGGGCTGTTTAGATGTTGGGAGGGGGGCCGCGTGGCCCCCCTCCCGGTGCCTGTGATGGCCATTTGGACTGCCACCCCCCCGGGGCCGGCTTCTGCAGTGTCCCGGGGTGCCCACCCCCAGGACACTGCAGTTTGCTATGGCAGGGCGGAGCCTCACGGCACCCGCCCTTTCATAGCAAACTGTGCTTTGGATTTTGGAAGAGAGAGCAGCAAACCTGCTCTCTCTTCCAAAATTCAAACCACATTGCTTTTCGACACGGGGAGCTGCATCTTAACTTAAAACGTGCCACGGGGCGCGTTTGCACAGTGGTGAAGGGAGGGGGCGGGGCCTGAGGTGGCATGTGTGCAAACACGCCCGGTGGTGTGTTTAAAGTTGAGAATTAATTCCTTTTCAATCCTGAGGGCCCTTGGGGGCCAACTAGCCCAACAGGTGCGTCCAGTAAGCGCCACTGCGCTGCATTACAGAGAGGTGGGCCAGGTCATGCCTCTTTTTACACCTCTCTGCAATGCAGCTCTGTGGTGCTTACTGGAGATACATGGTGGGCTAGTTGGACCCCAGGGACCCTCAGGATTAAAGGGGACTTAATCCCCCAACTTAAAATGCACCACGGGCACATTTGCACAGTGGTGAAGGGAGGGGGCGGGGCCTGAGGTGACTTTTGTGCAAACACGCCCTGTGGCGCGTTTTAAGTTGGGGAATTAATTCCTCTTCAATCCTGAGGGTCCCTGGGGGCCAACAACCCCACCAGGTACCTCCAGTAAGCGCCACTGCACTGTGTTGCACAGAGGTGGGCCAGGCCACACCCCTTTTTACACCTCTCTGCAATGCAGCTCTGTGTTGCTTACTGGAGGTACCTGGTTGGCTAGTTGGACCCCAGGGACCGTCAGGATTCAAGGGGACTTAATCTCCCAGCTTAGAACGGCCATAGGGCGTGTTTGCACACAATTCACCTCAGGCCCCCCCTCCCTTCACCACTGTGCAAACGCACCCCGTAGCGCCTTTTAAGAGGTAGTTTTAATCCCCCTGCTCTATTATGTACTAGGGCCTTACAGAGGAGGTCATGTTAATCACAGGAGTACCCCAACGCATAGTGTTCCCTAGTGTATGTAGGTGTTTTCACAGTATTCTAAGTGTCTTTTAGCATAGCACTGGCTCTAGGTCTGGTTAGTCAGAGTCAGTTACCACCAGTACCCGTCTGAAAAAGTTATGGGCACAGGATGATTTTGCAACAAGGCCTCTTTCTGCTTCTCTGTTGGTTCTTTCTGCACATGTCTTGCTTCTTCCTGCACATTTCTTCGTCTTTGTGGACTTCTGTTGCTTCTTTCTGCATTATTTTGCTTCTTTCTGTGTGTTTTTAGGTCTCGCTGAGCCCAGCGCATGCGCTGACTCGAAGAGACATTTTGTATGTGGGAATTTCAAAGTGCTGCTGGCTGGCCTAATGCTTGCATTCACGCGATCGTGCACGCGCGCAGCCAGCCGCCAGCAGCACTTTGAAAACTCGTGCGTCATCGCAATCACTTTTGCTTTCAGAGCGATCGCGATCACGATGACGCACGCGCACACACAACTCCCGCTTCTCCCCCTCCCCCACAACATATTGCATCTCCAGCCGCTCGCGCGCGGCCAACGCTTGTTTGGTATTGTTTAGGTGCTGCAGTGAGACTGGCATCTGTGCGGCGATATCATTCCACCGGACACTGCGGAGCTTTTTACAGAGCTTTGTTTTCCGGTACGTTTGACCTTTGAGATGCGCACACACAAGCATATGTTATTATATGGTTTCGGTGCCGTGGAAACACACTTAAAGGACAGATTGAAATGCGAAAAACTGTGGGGAAAGGGAGAGCTGCGAGCATAGGCTTATATATATGCAAGCCTGTTAAGTTTATCAGCCTTCCAATGACGATAAAACCACCGTGATTTATCAAATCCAGCACTTAAATCGCCACTCTCTCAGCTCTCCTCCTTTCTGTCTCCCCTTCTTGTACACATATATCTGCACCCCCCCTTCCTTTTTGTTGATCCGGTCACCCATTTATCTTACTGCAAGTATTTATTAAATTACTGTGAAAAGCAGTGCCCCATCGGGTGTGCCGCTGGCATATTGCCGGACTCGCCGGACTGCTAAGCTTTAATCCACCAAAACCTTTTTGTCACTTAGAAGCTCACCACGGGGCTTCGGATCCGGTCTGTTTTGCTTGTGCACAAACAAAGTTCTGGCACACTCATAACAACCAAATTTCCCTATAGGCATCGCTTAATTTATAGCTGCGACAGTTACTGCCCCATCGCCAGACACCTTAGTACAACAATAAACACACTTGTGAGCACAAGTTGAAATGCAAACAAGTAAGGCGCAAGGCACAGGCTCACATACGTGCATTCCCACTCGGTTGATCAGCCTTCCAATGTCGATGTAATTATGGTGATTTATCAAATCTGGCACTTAATTCACCACTCTCTCTTCTCTTCCTTTCCGTCTCCCCTTCTGCTACACATATAGCTGCACCCCCCCTCTTCTTTTTTGTCCATCCGGTCACCCATTTTGCTCTTTACACGCCTATGTTTAATCACTGCAATGGGTAGTGACCCATCGTGTGCGAGGCTGGCATCTCACCGGACACTGCAGAGCTATACTTTGACAAAACCTTTTTGTCGCTTAGCAGCTCGCCATGGGTCTTCAGATTCGGTATGTTTTGCTTTAGCACAAAAAAAAGTTCGGGCGCACGCAATAACAACCACTTTTCCCTATAGGCATCGCTTAATTTATAGGTGTGAGATCACCATCACTGCAGATATATAGAATACCTACGTGATCGGTATATGAGAGTTTAAGCTATTGGCATTATACATGAAAATGCCTTTTATTTATGTTTTAAAAACAAAAACAAATTAAAAGGCATTGTCATTTACAATGTCAATAGCTCAAACTAGTGTAAATGCGAGACCTATTGCATCGTTTTTGTTGTTGTTGCTGGAAAGGCTATAAGCACCCGCTCAAGGCGCTCTGTCTCCCAGACTTGGGAGTGAGGTAAGTGTGATTCTATGTAGTCCACACTCTCCCCGTACCCAGCCCCTTTTTTATTCCCAGCACTTTTTACATCTCTCTCTATATTTCTCCCTCAAGCTCTTCTTTTTCGGTCTGGGTCTGACAGAGCAGCAGTCTGAAACACTATTGTTATCAATTCTTTAGAGTGTACAGACTGGGCTTGGTTCCACATAACCCTATCACCTCATATGATTGGCTGTTTGGTACATCACTCCGCCTGCTATGAGTGTTCGCTTGCAAGACATGAACATTTCAAAAGTACACAAAATCACTGCACAATCAATTCCGGATCTCATAGATGCATTATACAGAAATGCTTTGGTTTTTCAGGGCAGCATGCCTTTTAATATTGTAATCATGACTTCTGGCACATTTTCATTCTCAGTGTCTTACACCTGCCTCTTTCTCTCACTTTATTCTTCTGCTGTCTTTGACATCAATTAATCGCCCCTGTCTCTCTCTTTCACCCCTCCCTCTCTGTTCTTTCTCACTTTATCTCTCTCCTATTCGCCCTGTCTTCCACTTGCTCTTTCTTTCTCTCAATCGTTTTCATTTCTTTCTCTCCTTTTACCATCTTTTCATGCTCTCATTTTAATTAATGTATAATTTATAATTAACGCCATGGATTTCTGTTACCTTGTACACTTCTGCAACCGTCTGCACCACCCTCACTCCCCTGCTCTCTTCTGTGCATTTCTACTTAGCTTTTTCCTTTCTCTCTCGTTCTCTCTTCTATCTTTCTCCTTCTGTCAGTTCCTTTCTTTCAAATTCCCTTCCTCTCTACTCTGTCCTCTTTTTCACTTTGTTCTCTTTCCTTTCTTTTCTCTTCTCTTCCTCTTCCTCTTCCTCTTCTCTTCCTCTTCTCTTCTTTTATCTGGCTACCTTCTCTTTATTTCCCCACATTATTTTTGTCTCTCTCAATCATTCTTATTTCTCAGTTTCTCTCTGATTTATTCTTCCTTTCTTTCCCTCTTTCCTCCCCATCTCATTTAACCCTCCCGCAATATGTTCATATTCTCTCTATTTCTTCTCCCTTCCCTTCCTCTCTGCATGATTGTCATTACTTCACTTTTTTCTCTTTCATTCTCTCGTTTTTCTTTTACATCCTTTAAATTTATCTTCCTCTTTAACCTTTCGCTGTCCTCTTTTTTCTCCTTGTTCTCCTCTCTCCTCTTTATCTTTCTATCACTTGCACCCTTCTATTTTATTTCCCCTTGTTCTTTTTCTCTCTTTATCTCCCATTTTCTTTCTCTAGTTCCTCCTCCTTTCTACTCCCTCAATTTGTTTTTCCTTTTCTCTACTGCACTCTGTTTTTTTTCTCTTCTCTTCCTCTACCTCTACCTCTACCTCTCCCTCTTCATCCCACTGCTTCGCTCAGTCTTCTCCTTTCCTCTAGCTGGACTGTGAATATTTCAGTCTTCTCTACATCTCTATAGATATGTGCTGCATGTGTGTGCGTGTATGCTAATAGTGTGCATTATATCAATGTTGTCCCGTATTCCTCTCTATTTCTGCGCACATTTCGGTTTGTGCCTGTGTTAGTAGTATCTATCGTTTTTAGTACTTAAAGGTGGCAGTCAACAAACAAGCATTGGCATGGCCAATAGGTCTAGCCTTTGGGACCTAATAATTGTTTAGCCATGTAACAGTTTATGATGTTGCACCAAGGATATTGTGCTGCATAACTAAATACTTATAAAGCCCCAAAGGCGAGACCTATTGGCTATGCCAATGCTTGCTCTTCTTTCTTCACATGTCCTACCTCTGTAGGCATAGTTAGAAACTAGCATTTAAAAAACCTTTGAAATTCACTGAAAAAACCATAGGTTTCAGGCGCGTTATAGTTAGAAATTAGCATTTAAAAAACCTTAGAAATTCACTGAAAAAAACATAGGTTTCGGGCGCGTTATAGTTAGTTGGACATTTCACTCGTACAAAACCAGAGAAATTCCCCCGTTATAGTTAGTTCAGCTAACTATAACTCGCGCCCCCGCAATGCACTGCTGATGACATCACATATTACATCACTCATGACATGGTCAGTGACATCACTGATGACATCACTGATGACATCTCAAATGACATCACTCATGACTTCACTGATGACATCATGCATGTGATAATTTGATGCATCTTCTCACACCCTAATATAACCTTTGATACACCCACTCTAAATTACAGACCATTCTCAAAACCATAGACCCTCCTACACCAATAACTACATACACACTCACTGACTCTTAGGTTTACACACACATCCACTCACTCACCTGTACAGTCACTCATACTTATGGTCACTCACACACCACCACTCATCCATAGAGGTACTCACACACCTAGTCAGTCATGCAAATAATTACTCACACTGCCATTTACTCACCTATACAGTTATACACACACCAGCTCAATTACTCATACAAATACTATCACATTCTTACGCTCTTATAAAATCACTGATACAAGCACACACTCATCCATACAGCCACTCTCACAATCAGACACTCTCACGTATAGCCATTTATGTACTCCAACACAAATATATATTGCTTTTCACATATGTAGTTACTCACACATGTACCACTGAGATATACTTTAACTCACTAACACACCCATACACACACTCACCCACCCATACAGTCCATCACAGATGCACTCTTGAAACCATGCACCCAGTGATTCACCCACTCATACATCTATGCACAGAGTCACACCCACCCCACCCACACAAACATTCAGGCACCCATACAGATACTCAGACAACCAATCAATAACCCATATAGACACTCATGCAGCTATTCGCAATCCCATGCAGCCGCTTACACACCAACAGACAGACAGATACAGACATTCACACAGTTTAGTCACTAACCCATGCATTCAGTAAGATACATTTAATCACTCACTTATAGAGTCAGTCACGCACCTACTAAATCATCCATTCAGACACTTATACACCCACTCATTCTTCAATACGCCTTTCCCTATATATATATTAAACATATTTCAACTTTACAGAAACACACAGTCACTGGATGATGTCATCAGTGATGTAATTTGAGATTTCATCAGTGATATAATCAGTGATGTCACTGACCATGTCATGAGTGATGTAATATGTGACATCAGCAGCAGTGCATTGCGGGGGCGTGAGTTATAGTTAGCTGAACTAACTATATCGGTGGAATTTCTCTGGTTTTGTACGAGTGAAATGTCCAACTAACTATAACGCCCTGAAACCTATGTGTATATATATATATATATATATATATATATATATATATATATATATATATATATTATCTACTGGCGGTCGCCAGTAGATAGTTATAGTTAGGACCGTGTTCCCATAGGAAATCTGAAAATTCTATTTTGAATAACTTTGGCGCCGGTGGACGAATCCTCGCGAATTTTTCAAAATAGGTGGGGCGCTCCGCTCCGCTCCTACCCTGAAAGTCTCGGGGGGATTCGTGAAGTAGGGGCTGAAAAAAAAGGGGGGTCCCAAAACGCGTTTTTCCCATGCAATTTTCCATAGGACCTTTAGTCCAAGGTACAGCCCGAACGGCTGAACAGAATTACTTGAAATTTGGCAGAGAGGGAGTCCTCAGTTCAGGGATGTGCCTTTTGCAGGTCTGGTGTAAATCTGTTCATTAGTTCCTGAGAAAATTGCAGTTAAAAGCATATATATATCTATAAGCGCGCACCGTGCGTGTACGGTAAGCATACCGTACGCGCACGGTGACGTGCGCGAGCGCAATTCTGATTGGTTGTTAGATGTCAGTAAACATTCGAATCAGTCGAAATCAGGAAGTGTCGGCCGCCATTTTGTCTCTCGCAGTCTGAGGCAATGAAAAACAAAGGGGGAAAACGTGAGAAGGGGGCAGGATGGACAGGTCCTGACCCCCTAGCCTTTGTCAGGGGGTCACTGAAGGTCCCCCAAGGGTAAACGTGTTTTCTCCATGTTAATTCCCATAGGAAACTTTAGACACGGCTACAGCCCGAACTGCTCAATGGAATTACACCAAATTTGGCAAAACGGTAGTGCTTGGTTTCGAAAGTGCCCTTTTTTAAAATGGTGTAAATCCGTTCAGTAGTTGCGGAGAAAATCAAAAAATAGAGGTCAAAAAATCAATTTCCCTTAGGAAACTTTAGACACGGTTACAGCCAAAACTGCTGAACGGAATTACACCAAATTTGGCAAAAGGATAGTGCTTGGTTCAGAAAGCGCCCTTTTTTTTAAATGGTGTAAATCCATTCAGTAGTTCCTGAGAAATTAAAAAAAAAATGTTTTCGATATCTATGGCCGCGGTGGATCCGCGCACCCTCCCGATCACAAACTTCATGCTAATTAGCTGTCAACACTTCAAACCAGGAAGTGTTGGCAGCCATCTTGTGCCTTGGTAACCGAGGCACAAGAAAGCAGAAAAACTAAGCCGCAAAACAAGAAAAGGGGGCAGGGTAGAAACACCCTGACCCCTAGGCCTGCTCAGGGGGTCCCGCAAGGACCCCCAGGGCCCAAAAAAGCATTGTTTTTTAAATCGTCCGAATTCATGCTGGGTGCGCGAATCCGGCCATGAAAATAAAAAGAAAACGAAGCGCGGACTTCCGCGCTTCGTTTAATTGGAGCCCCTGGGTGGGCCAGGTCCTGGGTGCAGTAAAAAAATGTGCGGGGGCCCCAATCCCCCCACACTGCCCCGGGGACCGCCAACCCAGGGATTTGCAACAATATTTGTGGGCGGCACACGGCCCCCTCGCTGCCCCGGGGACCTCCACCCCACAGGGCTTGTTTTTTTAGAGTTAGTTAGTGTCCATAGTGTTAGTAAAGCGAACTTCCAGTGGCAGAAATGTGCCAAGGGGCTTGTAAATAAACCCCATAGTTTTCTTCTACACACAGACAGCTTCCAGGAAGCCATTGGTACTGATGTGTCAAATCCCTAACCTGACTTGTTTCCTGTTTCTCACCAACAACTTATGTCAAATTTTATATTCTTCACATACTGCCCCCATATTTCAATGATGGTTATTGCTCATGAGAATGCGTGTGTTTCGACTATCTCGTAAGGTCTTTCTATGGGTAAATGAAAACCACTTCAAAATGGCCACATTTCAAGGTGACTTTGCTCATGTGCGCAGATGCACATGATTGGGCAACCATCTTGGAATGGTTTAAAAAATATTTTTAAATAGTCACTGTACTGGCAGGGGGTGCCCTGAGAACGTGGGGGCTAGGTGTTCAAGGGGCGGCTAGGTGACCTTTTTTAATAAACAAAATGGGGAGGGAGAGAAGTAAAAAGGAAGATAAAACAGTCCCATGTGCTCTGATGTCAACAGTGGAAGGATACATTAATCCAGTCAAAACACAGTGAGCATGAAATGCTTTGTTAAGTGGTACCAACACAAGAATAAGGAGGGAAGAAATGTAATTAGTAGCAGGAAAGTGAGCTAGAAAAGAAAGCCTTTCAATCAAAAGGAAGGAGGGACATAACATCCACTCTAAGGTCCTGATTACGAGTTTGGTGGTCTGGCGCAGGGTCTGCCCCTCTGCCGCACTACCAAACCTGTGCCCGGGCCATCTGCCAGATTTCGAGTGTAACTCGTGTCTGCCTGTCTTTTATTTTACGTTCCCATGGTGGTGCCCTGAAAATGGGCACTGCAATGGGAATGCAAAAAACAGCTCCTCTACGGCATGAACTGAAAAGTCCATGCCGTGCAGGAACTGGGGGTCCTCTCCACAAGGGTTTTCATGGAGGAGGAACCGCCATGAAAACCATGGTGGAGAGGATACTCCTAATATGCTTGGCAGGACCGCAGCAGTCCCACAAGCATATTGATGCTTCCTTACTGCCGCTACACCACCAGGGAATGGCAGTTCCCAGGCGGCTGCAGTGGGGCCTGGTGTCCGACCGCCTTAATCGTAACAAGGCAGTCGGGAGACCTCTGCTGCCGCGCCACCATGAGTCTTGCAGTCCATGATGGACTGTCAGACTTGTAACTGAGCCCTGAGTCTCAGTTGGACACAATAGGTCTCTTTGCCAACAGACAATAGGTGAGACCTAGAGTAAATGGATGTCTAGCAGTCGTTCATATATGTAGTAACTCTTGTGAAACAGACAAACCCTGAAGACGTTGCTGTAATTACAAACTGTCACAGTAGCATTGCGACTGCAAATCTACGGGTAATAGTTTCAGTTCTTTAAACTAGACTCAGTCTAGCTTCAATGTTCTGTTTTGAAGGAAACACTGCATAATGCAAACTCCTTTGCTATTTTGCAATTGAATTCAATGGTTTAAAAAAACTATTATATGAAATTATACGATTATTCTGCATGTGTTTTAGCCGCCAAGAAGAAAATGTAAAAAAAAATAACATATAATTCAGCTGTGAAGTCGTTGTCCCATTATCTGCAGAGTACAGAAACTAGAGAGATATTTTTCTCTCTCAGGTTAAATGAGAACAACTGAAAAAAGCAAGTTTGGATTTTAATTTTAATGAGGCACCTGGGTTGCCAATTTTTCTCTCGGTTACTATGACAACAAAACATCATGGGGTTCATCTTAGGTAATGAGATGATACTTTACAACACAGCAACAATAAATCTAAAATATTAGGTGCTCCGATGGCCTTATTGCTATGTCGAGTGGCCTCAGGCTCTTGTTTTTTTCCCCTGAAGTCACCTAGGAATATATGAATGAATCGGACATGTTTACTCATACCTTGGGTTTTCCAGGTTTTGCAAAGTTTTATTCAAAGGAAAAAATGGTATACTCTGTCTTTCTCGTTGATGGCACAACGAAGAGAAAAAATTACCTGAAATTAAATAAAAAATAGTGTTCTGATGTTTCTGTGGGCAGGTCAGATCAGCAGATAGTATGGGCAGGCTGGTAGACCAATTCTCCAGGGTAAATCGCAGTCATACCCTAAATGGCTATCCCAGTGATTTGATTAACATAAAAAACAATCAGATGTTTTTATATTAGGCTTCCTAGATGTTATTCTTGACTAAGAACCGATGGTTTGCCTCTGTAGGCCTGTGAGGGCTCTCGCTGGCCCAGTGTAACAGTGGGATTTCTTTACTTACCTCTACCATTGATCTTGGACTACAATAGAGATGTTTTCCATTGATAATAACTTTGCCCCCCACCCACTAATGTGCAATGCAAATAAAGCTTAGGACATCACTTTAACCTGACAAATGTGGTGTGGATTAATGAAATGTTTTAATGAGGGTCCAAAAAGTATATGTCATGATTACAGTGGCCATTGCCATAGGGAACTTTCTCTAAAAAAACAGATGAATGAAAAAGCACTAGATGCACTCTAGGGCCAGGTGGGGTAGAGGCTGAGGGCACCACGAAAGATTCCACTGCACCCTTGGACATGGCAAAGGGAAGATGGTTATTGCGGTGCAAATGAAACACTGCCTATCTCTTAAACAAATGCAGAGGATGACCTGTAAAAGCCTAGGCGTGTGGTGGAAGCCACACTCATGGGCTCTTGGACAGGTCTCCTGAGGAGGAATAGCATAGAAGCGGTGATGGAATGGCTGAGGCCGCCTAAGTGGTGTAAGAGATTAATAAACATACAGAATAACCCTTTGTGGCCCTTGGTCAAGGTGGGCAGCGGTAATGCTGTTGACCACACTCACCCTGATCTTATCATAAGGACAAGAAGGGAAACCACTATAAATTTCTCATCAGTGATTTCAGTAGCCCGGTGAGAATTTTCTCTAAAAGAAACCTGGCCCGCCACCAAGGCCGGGGAGTTTCTTTTTAAACCATTTCTGGCCAGGCAAGAAGGTTAGGGGACACATGCGTTTTATTTTGCACTTCTCCTTGACCTTTATAGTAGGCCGTGGAAGCCCTGCACGACAGGGCGGGTATAAGGCCCATTCACATCTTGACAATGTGGAGACAGCTCTCCCTCAGGACTATTTTTTTTATTGGTGCCCATTATGCATGTGCATGCAAATATATTTTTTTTAATACAGCGCTCTCTCTTCCCCCCAAAAATATAACACAGTGTGCACAATTTTTGGTTGACGCAGCACGTTTTATGATGGTTAAAGAACCGGTGTATTTTGCTTCCCCTTCTTTGATCTATAACTCACACATGAGTATTAGAAGGCTATATGTGTGCCTTTTTCTCAAAAATTGCTTCAAACTGAACTTCATTGCAAAGTACCACTTTGCTCGCATGTGTAGCCAGCAACCAAGCTGTATTTCATACAAACTGTGATATTTGACTAAAACAACCCAAAACCAAATTTCTTGTGATTTTGAGATTGTCAAACTGCTTAAATGTGGGAAGCAGGAAGGCTGAGTGAAAGTGCACCAAAAAGCATAAGGTTTTTCCCTCTGAAAACGCCAAGCTGCCGCCACAAATTTAAACGTAGTGGTTTTTTAGAAGAAATCTTAATCCCTTACCCAAGAGGGAAAATTGCTCTTGTCAACTGTACCAGATTGAAAATGTACACGATAGTGTGTAGAAAACATCTTCCTGTTTTGTATTGGGGCCTCATTGAGGTGTCTGCTTGCTGTTGGGAACACAACTACTAAGAGCTCTGAGTGCACGTCGCTGTGGAGTAAAGTTTATCTAGTGTTACACAAAAATGGAAGCGGTCGGTACTGAGATTGAGGCAAGGGTACTTTCCTCATATGATGTGCCATACCATACCATACTCCTGCCGCCCAATGCCTGCAAGGTAATATTATCAGAGATGTATGCACTGTATTATCAGACATGTATGCGCTGCACTGCACTTTATTGTATGTATTCATGTTTTTATTGGTTTTTCTACTCTTTAGCAATAGTTTTTAGTAACTATGCAAAATAAACTTCAAAGTTCATTATGTGACTGGCCTGCAGGTTTTGCTATTATTTGAGAGGGGAGGAGGGAAATTTGTACTGGACAGTCATTCATTAAAGTATTTCTGGAGCAGAGGAGAGAAAGGTAGGGCGCATAAACACAGGGATTTGGGAGCAACAGAGTGGGGGGAACAGAAAGTTGTTAGTCAAACTTTGAGCTCTGCTAAGGTAAAACAGAAACACCTTTCTTTTATCTCATTTATTTGCAACACATTCTCTAAACCTTCTCCACAATTTCCTGCAACGGTATTTAGGGGCATATTATCAATCAATTAGCTTTATTCGGCAATTAAGTCATAAAAGCACATTTACAGACATTACATATAAATACACATAAATTACCTAAAAAGTTAAAATTGCAATTAAATTTATAAATGGCCGACGAGCTTGAATTATAAAAAGGTAAGAAGATAAACATGTCAAATTGTAATATACAGAAGGTAGCTAGACGTTACATTCACACCCCAACTCTCCAGCTCTCGACTTCGAGGTATTTCTCCATGGGAAATTTGCAAGATCAATGCTAGTTCAAAAGAAAGGAGCTGTCAGGTAACCTCAGGGCTTTTGATCTTATACTCCAGGCCCACCCAAGGAATTTGGCCACTGCTATACATGTTGGGGGAGTAGGATCTGTGCACAGAATGCGAAGAGCTATGGCGTATCTTCTGGTACCCAAAAGCTTGCAGATTGGTTGTATCCATCTTTTACGAGGTACCACATACATAGGACAGAAAAATAGAACATGTCCGATATTTTCACATAATTCAGCACATCTGTAACACTTATCATTTTTACTGCCTTGCCTCCCCCATCTAGAGGTGAATTCTGCTATGGGTAATGTGCCCACCCGTAACTGGAAATATAACTTACGATCAGAAGTTTTTTCAATAATATCCCAATAATCCTCTAAGTGGGGAAGAACTTTTAGATCAAGAAAACGGGCTGTTAAATGGGTAGAAAGGCCTTGGGTGAATTCCAACTTGTAAACCCATTCCCAATACATATTTTTCAAGTTTTCTTTAGATGGGAAAACAGTGTTTGCAGGGTTTTTCCAAAGATCTAACAGGCCTAAGCTTCCCAGAATAGATTTTATTCCTAACAGCCATGGTATTTTTTGGGACCTGTCAGATTCTATGATGCCCATAAAGCCACTCCTATAATGAATTAATTCATCAGTACACCAGAGACGACGCCAATATAGTATTGGACGTAACCTCGCCAGGTGCTCCAGGGGTTTCTTGCCCAAGTCCAATAATAGCGGCCGCAGTGGTGTACTGGGAGGAAGGTTTGTGACTTTACGCAAAAAAGCGTTTTCTAGTGCTTTCAGGCTATTCAGGTTGTTAAAGCCCCAGAGCTCAGCCCCATAAAGGCATGAGCCCAGGACCTTAGTTCCATAGATTTCTAAAATTGGGGAGATTGGCTTGGTAAGTGAGGTTTTAAGTCTAGCCAGCAATGCCCCTGCTTTTTGTTTATGTTGTAAGCCAGCACGATCTAATTGACAACCCCATCGCATGTCTTTTTGCAATGTTATCCCTAGATATGTGAATGATGACACTTCCTCCAAGGGAAGCTTGTTCATGTATATTTTCCCTCTAAAGGTTTTTGATCGGTTAAAGGACATGAACTTCGTCTTCCCCGTATTTACCTCCAGTCCCCTCTCAATGCAAAATTCTTCAAAACACCCAACAGCCTTCTGTAGACCGCTAGGGGTCTTAGAGATTATCAGCGTGTCATCCGCAAACATGAGGATAGGGATACGCACTCCTGCCAAAATCGGCGCATCGGTGGGGGTCCGCGAGAGCCAACCGGCCACCCCATTGACGAAGAGCGAGAACAGGGTTGGCGCCAAAACGCACCCCTGCCTCACTCCCCTGTCAACCGGGAAGTCGCCAGTCACCTCCCCCGGACCACCCCAGCGCACCCTGGCAACGTTTCCCTCATGCAAGCGGATAATCACGGTGAGAAGTTCGGGTGCAATTCCCAATTCCTTCAGGACCTGCCAGAGCTTGCTTCTTGGGACCAAATCAAATGCAGCTTTTAGGTCCACAAAGACCGCATAGAGGGCGCCTTTCCCCAAGACCACCGTCTTCCAGTGTAGATTAACAAAACGGAAGACTTGGTCGATTGTACTTGTCCGGGAGCGGAACCCTGCCTGGATTGGACTTAAGATGTCGTGGTCATCCATCCAGGTTTGAATTATGTAGAGAAGCATACGGCCTACGATCTTTTGGACCGAATCAATCAAACTGATTGGTCTGTAGTTACTTGGGATTGATTTGTCTCCTTTTTTAAATACAGGGACAATTTCAGCGCCCTTCCATGAGGGCGGAATTTCTGCTCCCTGGGCAATTGCGTTGGCAAGTCGCATGATGTAGATGGACCAGAGGCTTCTGTCATCAGTAAACACGTCAGCAGGGATGCCATCCATTCCGGGGGCCTTTCCCCGGACAACTCCGTCTAGTGCTCTATTCACATCCTTAAGTGTAAATATGGCCTTTTTGTAAAATACATAGGGAAAGGTGTCAGCAGGAGTATTTTGAGTGGGCGCGGCATATTGGGGTTTAAAGTGCTCTAACCAGGCGTTCTGTGGCACACTATTTTGTGGTCGCTCTGCTATACCACCCCTATCCCATTTATATGTGTCCCAGAAAACTTTGCTATTCTTGCTTTTTGATGCCTCAAGCAGATCCTTCCAAAGTTCATTTTCCCAAGTTACCTTTGCCTCTTTGAGAGATTTCCCATAGATGGATCTGGTAAGTCTTACAGATGTTGGGTCTTTCTGTTTTAGTGCACTACCTAGTTCATCCCGGGCTTTCCTACACTTATTGTTATACCAGCCCACTTTTCTTTGGGGCATGGAACTCCTTCTAGGGGCAGATTTGAGGAAATATTGCCGCAGGCCCGCAAAAAGCCTTACGTGAATTTCCACTATACGTTGGTGGGAGTCCTGACCCTCGGCCAATAAACCCGGTTCTTCTAGTGCAATAGTGACTTCTTCTTTTATCGCTAGTACAGCCTCTGGGTCGTCAGCAACCCGTTCCCATTTTAGATGGCGCATATCGTTAGACAGGTGGTGCTCTGGCTCGTATATAATTTGTAGCTTTTCGATAGCGCCAAGTAAAGATGAGTTAAATGATGAGACTAGCGGGTGATGGTCACTCTCGATTCTATGAACTACCTCCATATCTATAAAATAGGGCCAGAGTTTAGCGTGAATCAATAAATAATCAATTCTGCTTGCCCTACGACCGTTATCAAAGGTATTTGAGCCACATTTGTCAGACGGGCTCCTGCCATTGACTGCTCTCAGATGACTCCCTAGACATAATCCGCTTAGCTGAATTGCTGCCCCGGACCACCTTTTTACCGGGGCAATCTCAAGGGGTGGAATTCCCCAGCTTGCGTCCTCTTCAGCAGTAAGCTGGGATATGTCATGGTCCAGGGGCTCAAACGAGGCATTAAAGTCGCCTGCTATGATAGGTAAGTAGTTTGAAGGCAAAGAGTCGATTAATTCTTCCAGTAGTTGTACTACTGGGGACTTTTTCCCCCCCGGCTGACCTCGTGCGTAAACATTAAAAATTTCGAGGTTTACCCCGCCCTTTGAAGCAATCTTTACAGATAAGATGTCTTCGCTAATAATAGAACTTTGGGTGACTCGACATCCTAGGTTTTGTTTGATCCATATAGTTAGTCCTCCTGATGGGCGACCTCTGCCTCTTTTTAAGGCTGGGATATAATAATTGAGAAAACCACTGCATAACAGGGGATCTGACAGCCAAGTCTCTTGGAAGAGACACATATCAAATTTTGATATAAAGCCCAGCCATTCAGGATCTACTATTTTTTGGCCTAGGCCTGCTATGTTCCAGGACATTATTAACAATTGTCCATTTGCTGACAGTCCATCCTTATAAGGTCTTGGGATCCCTTGTGATTGGCTAGAGCTTTCCTTTGCTAGAGGAATCAATTTGTTAGTACTACTAGTAATCACATTAGTAGAGATATCCACCTCGACATTACCAGTCGTACCAACTGCCGCTGTAACAGAACTCAATGGGGCTATAAGTCCGATCCCGGGTAGTAACCGGTATGTTTCCACCAGCTGGCACAGGACCGGTAATGTTTGATTAATGATGTCTGTGCCAGCATTGTCGTCCTCAGTTGAGATAGGACTAGCTGCCCGTTTTTCTACAAAAGTTACATCTACGATGCATGGGTGTTTCCTTGGCCTAGAAGAGTTTGATCGTCAATCACAGTCTTCCAGGCCAGAGGACCTAATACCATCGGACTGTGCATTTGGGCATCTGTTATTCCTAGACCATGTACCAATATCTCTGTCGCCAGAATCTACTATGTTGGGCTGTTGATGGTTACCATAAAAGAAGGACAAATGCAAGGAGAGAATAGGAGAACAGAGGTTTGAATTCGGCCAGTGGCAAATATGCTCAACTGCCCTTCGATCTCTAAAGTTGATAATTACACAATCTCCTTCTATATTTTTCTTTTTTGGGCCCACCCAGTTGACTCGGCGTACAAAGAGGATTTCTGTTGATACATTCTGGGGTAAGGGGCGATTGCAATTTAACCAATACACACACTTATTCTTCAGATCCCTATGGTCTTCCCTAGTGTGTAGACCCAAGGGCTTGACTCCTGCCAATATTATCACATAGGGACTTGACTCAGGGGGGAGGTGTATGTTTGGGTGTTTCCTTGTTGCTACGAGGCTATGAGCTTCCCTTTCTGCTTCTTTTGTCACCTGGCTACTAGTAGTTATCGCTTGTGGATTCCCCCCGCTCTCCGGGTTACCTACATAGGGGATGTGCATTGTGTTCCCAGTTACCTTTTCAGACGGGTTAGTTTTAGCAATAGTTGGGTTAAGAATGGGTGCAGTATCAGCAATTGGGACATTTTTGTTTGGAGGTTTCTCAGTAGGTTTTTCGCACCCCCGGCAGTTGGTGACATATTTCTGCCGGGACTGCGATGAAGAACACATCAGCTCCAAACAAGTCAGTCTATTTTCTATACTATCCAACCTATCATAAATTGGTTGGCAAGTTTTATAGAAAATTGTCTCCAATTTCCCCCAAAAATCTTCACCCGGGTTTTGCAGGTCCTTAGGCGGGGTCAAAGAAGGCAACATTGGGACACTCTCCTTCCCACTGGCTGAAGTTACTCCTTTGGGATCAGGAATGTTCACATGTGTGGCCCCAAGGCTGATTCTTCTGGACTTCGCTATGTGTCCGGCATTTAGCGGTTCGTTCCGCTTTCTCTTGGGTTTCAGGGTTTTCGGGCCTTCTTTGCTTATTGAAATGGGTGCTTTAGCCTTTAAGTTCGTGGCAGACCTAGTCTTTACACTTTCCGACACACCAATGGTTTGAGGTAGATTTGAGGAGCCCTTTTTTGATCTGGTATTGAGATTAGCTCCCTCAGAATCTGGGATACAGTACACTGGTGAATCGTGACAGGGGGAGTTAGTTCCAGGAGCATCCAACACAAGGCATACGTCGCCGATATCAGTTCCCGGTTCCATATTACGAACAGGGGAACGTATTTGTGACAAATAGCCCAGCGAGGAGCGTTTGTTATTAAGAGAACCCAGCGACAATCGCTTCTCAGTGAGATCAATCTCCCTGTCCAAAATGGAGGAAGCTCTTACCAAAAATTGGTCAAGTGTACCGACAAGGGACTTCCGGCCTGTTACTGGAGCGGTAGTCATCATTCAGGGGGGTTAATTAACTCCTTGCATACAGTCACAATTGGCCAACAAGTACTCTGAGCACCAAATCCGTTTTTATGAATTAGTATAGTACATTGGGGGGGGCTAAGCCCGCTATATTCAAGGAAAATGTCAGCAAACACCTTGCAAATATCTAGCAGTATCTAGCAGTAACAGACCTTGTGATGAAGTTCGACGAGGGAGAGCCCGGCCCGGCCTTACACGGTCTCCAACGGGCACAAACGGGCCCGCCCTTGGCCCGGGCTTCGCCCGGGTGCCGCGCGCGCGCGCCCCGCGCTGCGGAGGCTCCTGTGTGCTTTTGTGGGGCCCCGGCTCGCTCCGATGACGTCGGGCGATGCGCCGGGCCCTGGTGGTGCTGGGGGATGTAGTTCTGCAGCCGTTCCCCTCACGGCGTCGATAGAAAGTACCGGGAGCAAGGAGCAGGGGCAGGAAGCAGGTGAGCAAGGGCACACACTCGCCCTCCAATCGGTCAAATTTTGCGCGTCCCCTTTCTTTTATCTCATTTATTTGCAACACATTCTCTAAACCTTCTCCACAATTTCCTGCAACGGTATTTAGGGGCATATTATCAAGAAACAGACTTAAAATTATCGTCGCTTTAGCGGCAGAAAACAGTTGCTAAAACGGCGATAATGGGCTTGATAATATGCCCTTGAGAATTCCCATAGAAGCCCATGTTTTGGTGACAATATGGGCTTCTATTGGAATTCTCAAGTGCATATTATCAAGCCCATTATCGCCGCTCTAGCGGCAGTTTTCTGCGGCTAAACCGGAGATAATTTTAACTCCATGCTTGATAATATGCCCCATAATGCTTTATAGAATGGCAGTATCTCACGAGTCACACTTTTTCACCAGCGTTGCATCAAAAAGCTTTTTGTTACACTACATTCCCCTTAGAGTTTTACATATATCTCACGCCCAACACCCCTTAGCGTTGTCGTCGAAGAGAATAGGGCGTATCGATTGCCTTTCAACGTTTCACAGGGTAGGCAAATTAAAAGTATTGGTTACATACAATCCGTAATAATGCTAGCGCGCTGTATTAGTTGCTTGGGCGCCAGTGAATATTTCATTTTCCCCTTTTATGGAATAAAGCAGTTTTCTTCACGCTCACAGAATGGATGCAAATTTTTTTGACACCTCAGAGGAGGCACTGACGTCAACAGTTGTATAAGGAAATGATAAACAAGTGGTGAGGCGCTGTACACTACCAGTAAAGTGAAACCGGGCATCACCTGTCCCTATATTTAGCCACCATTGCAAACAGTGGCGTCACGGGATATGTTCTTTAACTGTACTCTCCGTGACTCGTCGCTTCTGGCTCCACCGCAATTTCAGAAATATTAACCCATTAAAGCCTGAATCATTTCCCTGGAGTCTATTAAATCGCCGTGTTGAGTCACGGTGGGCGAAAACTAACGGTAATGGAGATGCCGCTCTCATGTGATCCAGCACTCCATCTCCTTTCCAGGAAACAGGTGAGCATTAAATAATTCAGATACTTTCTCAGCACGTGCCAGCAGTTTGGAACACATGCATTTGCCGGGAACAAATACATTTGCTGGGATGGATATCATTGCTGGACTACTCGGGCATGCTTTAGTTCATCACTCCAGACTGATCACACATTAATTAGATTTATGGATTCGTAGTTCCAATAGCCCACCAAAACTGAGAAACAGGTAGTGAAACTGATTCGTTATGTTGTCCGCACAACTCTATTGAATACATTTGGGCATCGCACACGTAACAGTTAAGTGATGTTCTGTGTACTTTCATAGTGCTTAGTAAAAATAAAGACTCACAATGCAGAAGTTTAATCTAAGAGCACACTATGACAGGGAATTATTTGTATGTTAAAACCTAGACTCAGAAGCACTGGGCACTAACAGGACTGTGGAAGATTTGTTTTTGTTAATATGGCCTTGTAATTCACTCTTCCATCAAATTTAGCCCTGCCCCTTCTACATAACTCCATAAAAAAATGCTGTACAGAGATTTTCATTTGTGTTTTTGGATCATTGGAGTAGTAATTTAGCTTGGCGTGACATTGCTTATCCAGGCCGAGTTTTTCTGGACTGCATTTTTAAAAATGGGAGATGTGTTGAGGTGATGAAAGAATATTTCAGGAACCATGAGACCTATATACTTCATTTTGGTGCCAAAAGATAGATTTTGGGGCTCAAGTAGTCTTATAGAGACAGAAAATAACTCCTTAGAGTAACCCTTCAGCTATTTCCCAAAATTGCTGTGTTTTAGCCATCATATTGGTAATTCATTTTGTTGGACTTGGCCCTTCTGGCAGGTTCACCCCTGAACTTTTTGCTTTCACTGGTGACCTGGTGGTAGTGATTTTTGGTTTCTGCGCACTTTCCCTGTGTCCGAGAGTAAAGTGCGTGCGCACTCTGAGTGCATGTGGTGAGATAGGCCTGCCCTCCCATAGGAATGCATGGGGAATGTATGTGTCCCTGGTAGTTCCTGATGCGTGGGGTGTGCAGGCTCGAGTTTGGTATGTGCGGACTCGTGTGATCGAATGCTTCGCAATGATGTATAATGCGTGATTATGTCATGTGCGGAAGTGCCACTTCTAGGAGTTGGCATATTAGTGTAAAATGTGTCTGGCGTGTGATTGGCTGGAGCTGGCTGGTGAGCCTGGCTCCAGGAGTCTGGGTGGGTCTGCCCCAGTGGTGAGTGTGAGATTAGCATGCTGATGGAGGTGGAGGAGTGCACCTTGGACCTGAATAGGGCAGGGCTTTCCCTACACAATGCTGGCTCCGCACCCTGTGGTGCGACTGATGACCCTAGCCCTGCCAGTGAATAGAGTGAGAGGCTGAGCACATCAAGGGTGCTCCCCAACCAGATGCGACTGGTTTTTCCCCTCACCCTGAGCAACAACAAAGGGAAAAGGTGTATAAGAAGGGGCTGTGTCCCCTTACAATTTGTTCTCTTCCAGGATCCTGCCTGAGGGGGGCTACTGCTGTTGCTGGGCCAGAGGACCGCCACTTGGACTACCTCACTGCCTGGAGGCCCAGTGAGCTGGCTCTGGGCCCAGCCTTGCCCCCTGCCTACCTTCCTAAACTTTGCTGGACTTGCCTTCTCCCCTAAGCGCCTGGAAGCGCTTTTATTTTACATATGGCACTAGGAGCGCTTTATTCGGTGCCCCAGCGCTTCTAGAGTGCTCCTGTGTCGCCTCTGCAGCGCCGAACTGCTCCTCCTAAATGAGGGAATCCCCGGCATAGGGATTCCCCCTCTGGTCGCCAAGAGTTGAATCGGGTGCCCACCCCGCATTGCCGTGGTCGTTGGCGGGTGCCCACCCCGCTTATTTGTTGTAATCTCACGGCGGGTGCCCACCCCGCCGTATATCTCTTATAATGAGGGAGCCTACCCCTCTTATTGCCGAAACCACCGCCGCGGCCCGACTCGCAGGAAGTCAGGCAGGCCGGGTGCGGGACTCCGGGACAACCGGAAGTAGGAGGGCAGGAGCCTACCCCGCCTCCCACCGAAGACTCGCGGCTGGATTCTAAGCCCCGGAGCAGGCAGGAGCCTACCCTGCGCCCCGGGGCCCTCACCCGGAGGAGAAGGACTGCGCCCCCACCCAGGCGGGAGCCCACCCCGCACTGGGACGTTCCGCCTTCGTGCACGGAGCCCGTAGGCTCCGCATCCAAGCCCCGTGAAGTGCCCGGGAGAAGGACTGAGCAGAGACCACGCGGGAGTCCCAGGTAAGCGGGACTCCTTGTGGTTGTAGTCTCTGCCCTGTCCCCCACAGCGGCGCCGCAGTAGCGGGCCGCTCAGATGGGGGCAGCACTGACGAGAGCGCTAGTGGCGCTCCAACAGAGAGGGGCACCTGTTTTCTGATCAGAGCGGCCCCGGAAGGCAGCGGGCCGCTCCAACGTTGGTCCCCACATTTATCCAGAGCCCACGAGGCTCCCACGCTTTTGGGGGCATATGTTTTAGAGCGCGCGTGCGCTCCAATGAGGGCATACATTTGTCTAGAGTCCAGAGGGACTCCAAAGGGGCCATACTTGTTCTAGAGCCTAGAAGGCTCCAACGACGGGGGCACATTGTTCTTGAGCCACGAAGGCTCTAGGGGGCATTTCATTTGTCTAGAGTCCAGGAGAGGCTCCATCAACTGCTATATTTGTTTTACAATGTACAAAACAATATCCACAAGGAACTCACTCATAAATCATAATACACAATTTGTGACTAAATATGTCACTCTGATTTAATCCCAACCTAATATGACTTTTCTTTAATAAAAAGCCTATCAAATCCGTTATACATCCACTTTCATAACAAGCCCACACAGAAGGCCTATTTCTTTTTTTGTAAAACCTAACCTCAGCCGAGGTAGGTGTTATTTTATTCTAAGGTCCATTAGTTTCATAAGCATTACATCAAAAATACATTTATAAAATTGAAAATATATACAATTCAGTATTTACAGTGATATGTGACCCCAAGTGAAAAACCATAACCTATTGCAGTACATGTGTATAACAAAAGAGAAAGAAAAAGAATTAAAAAGGTTATTGGTAATTTATATAAGGACAGATTTTTGTGATTTGTAAATGATTCAACCCAAAGCTGTCTCTTTTATATGTGTTGTCGACGGCGTTTCGACCCACTCTAGATACCGGGTCTCTTCAGGACTGTATTTCTGGGGACTGAAACAATTTGAACTAACGTTAGTAACCTTAGTGATATAATAAGTAATAAAATATGTGGGCTTAGGAAGGCAAGGACGATCTTTTACCAATATTTGCACACTTGTGTCCAATGCATCCAGTATGCAAGGGTAAAGGAAGGACACTTTTAACCTATAATCAAAGGTAAAATGGTTGAGTGCACGCACTACATAATATGTAACAGTGCTCACCCAAAGTGATAAGGGAAGTGAAACTTACTTCAGTTCACTGTCTCACTCAGTGATGGCCAAGAATCGGGTCATAATATTCCAGTGTATTTTCATCGAGACTATAACCTCTCAAACGGTGATTTCTGCAATTATTGCACTGGAGGTTAGCACATATCATGTGCGTCATTCAATACATATACATAATTATAACTGAATGAAACTTACTTAATTTTCTGAACCTCGCATGAAATGAGAGAGGATGTCACTGGTGTGATGGGGTACTCCCGTAATGACTGAAGCGTCTATCACTGGGGGGTTAAAATACAACCATGAGGGAACGTAATAGAGCAGCTATAATCATTTCACGAACTTGTCTAAATCATTATTTACCCTCGTGGGGCGATAAACTTACATTAATGAGGACGACAATCCAGCAATCAACGATGTAGTTGCGCGGGACGCAATCCGTCGGATACCAGCGGTTACCCGGAAGTGGTCTGTCCCATTATATTGAGTTCACGTGAGGCTACAGAGCTCACGACATAGAAGAAGGCTGAATGGCAGCCATCTTGGAACGGGCAAGGGCGTATGATAATCCATGAGAGTTATTTTACTTTTAACCGTCTTCATTTGTACCTACAAAGAGACGGGCTAAAGACATAACCGCACTATCACAATTAATCCCTATTTGGATAATCTTATAAAGAAGGAATACCATGCAATTTTTTATTTTATTTAATTAAAGTGCGTAACCTTACTGGTACTTCCTCAGAGTTGCACCAAAATAATTAAAAGATAAAAAAATTAAAAAAATGTTTGTGTGTTTAGTATTAATTATTTAAACAGGAGATGAAGAAAAAAGAAAAAGGGAGAGAAAGGAAGGGGAAGGGAGAGAAAAGAAGGAAGGGGAGAAGAGAAAATAATGTTTTACAATGAATTTCACCTTGCCCCAATGGGTACAGTGCATTTGGAATTATCTCTATGTATATATCTGTAGAGCATATCACATAATAGCCAATACAATTTTGAACTTATCATTTACTCTACATGACAATACAATTTTATTGGAACATTACTAGTAATCGTTAATCCTACTCATCTACTATAAATGCCAATACAGTTTTATTCAAACATTTGTAGTATATCATTTTACTCGATCTAAATGCCATGGCAGAGCCCTGCCAGGTGGTAGAAAAAAACTGGACTGCAGGTATTGATCAGTGTAAACTTATAAACCTACGCCACTCTTCAAGACTATTCAGCCCATTGCGGATGGATCCGCACTTATCAATCCATTTGCATTCCAATGTTTGAAGAATAAGGGACATGTCACCCCCTCTTGGAGGCATCTTGGCTTTCTCTACCACTTGCCATTGTACATCATCTGCAGAGTGGCCTTTCTCTACATAATGATCAACTAGAGGAGCGTTTGTCACCTGACAGCGAATACGACTTCTATGTTGTCCAATACGTGCTCTCACTGGTTGGGTGGTTTGGGCAATATAGATCAATTTGCATGGACACCAAATGCAATAGATCACATTCATTTAGTATTCACATTTCCATGTGTGAAAAATTTGGTTTCTTTAGTGAAATTGCATGCTATGCAGTTTCTGCATTTATAATGGCCTGTGATGGCCGGTAGTGACCATAGATCTTGTATAGTTTTTTTATTCTGATGTATACTGGTGTCTGAGTGAACCAAATGATCTCTTATGTTTTTTCCTTTTTTTAAAGAAAACATGGGTGGTTCCCGACAACATTCCAGAGTGTTTAGAGTGGACCAATGTCGTTTAATGGTCTTCTGTATTTGCGTGCTTAGTGGGCAGAAGGTGGTGACACATACACTTCTTTTTACACTTTCTCTCGTGGTTTTTTCAAGTAACACTTCTCGGGGACTAAACCAGGCTCTCTTCATTGAAGTCTTAACCAATCTCTTGGGATAGCCCCGCTCACGTAGCCTGGAACTCAAAATATTGGCTTCCATGAAAAAATCAGCTTTTTCTGTGCAATTACGCCTTAGTCTTAAAAATTGGCCGTAAGGAAGGCCATCTTTAAGGGACCTTGGGTGAAAGCTAGTATACTGAAGTAAGGTGTTTCTATCTGTTGGTTTCCGATATAGTGTCACATTCAAATGATTTCCACTGCATCTTATTTTCAAATCTAAAAATGGTACCATCTCTTTATCTTTATGGTATGTGAAGGTTAATGCAGATTGGCATGTGTGTAAGTAGGTGATGAATAAGTCTAGGTCTTCCTCACTTCCCACCCAGATAAAGAAAATGTCATCGATGTATCGCTTCCAACATCGTATATTTGCGTGGAAGGGGTTATATTGTTGATGTGTTTATCCTCCAGGTCTCCTACAAAGAGATTCGCTAGGTTTGGAGCAAAAATTGCCCCCAGGGATTTACTGAACACTGTTGATAATAATCTGCGTTAAATTTAAAGTAGTTTTTAGTTAAGGCAATTAACAATAGATCAGTGATGAACTTAGTTGGTACCTCCACCGGTGCTGGTCGACTGTTCAATATATCTTGTATAACCTCTATACTCTGCTGTTGAGGGATATTAGTATATAAAGAATTTATATCCATGGTTACCAAGGTCTCTTTTGTGGGGTCAAATTCCATGCCCTCCACTAGGTTAATCATGTGGGTACTGTCCTTCACATAGGTAGACAAAATGGGAACATATTCTTTAATGAAACTATTGATGTAATCTCCCAGTGGTTCCATAACCGATCCACATCCTGATAGGATTGGTCTCCCTGGGGGATTATCTCTATCTTTGTGTATTTTTGGTAAAGTGTACAGGACTGGAGTCCTGGGGCAGCTTTTATTCAAAAAATCAAATTCCAATTTGGTTAAAAAGCCATCATCCAAACCCTTCTTAGTGACTAGTTGTATTGACTTTTGTACATCTTTAAGGGGGTCACATACCAGTAATTTATAATGATCAGAGTTGTTTATTTGTCTCATTACTTCTGCCTCATATTTGCATCTCTCTTGAATTATGATACCTCCACCCTTATCCGCTGGTTTCAAAATGATCTTGTCATTGTGCTTCAATGAAAACATAGCCTCTCGTTCCACTCTCGAAATATTGAAAGGAGTAAATCTTTTTTGTTCTTTCATTTTTAAGACATCTTCTAATACCCCTTTCTCAAATGCCAAGATTTCAGGTGGCATCATACTATTAGTGGGTATAAAAGTGGACTTAGGACGCATAAATGATCTAGAGGTAGTTGGAGTGTCTTCATGATCACTGAAGAAAACCTTCAATCGTAAGGTCCTGAAGAATTTGTGAAGTTCCATTTGTAACTTAAAAAAGTCGGTGGATTCTGTTAACACAAACGATAAGCCTTTGCTTAAGAGAGATATTTCATGATTATTCATCAAGTGTGTGGATAGATTAAAGATTGGTATAATGCCAACCACATTGTCATTTAATGGCCCACTCGGGACTGTGAAATCATTGACACACAGTCTTTCATTAGCATTAGTCAAGGAATGTTGTGTTAACTCTCCCGAACTTTCAACTATAGTAATAGCCATACTGTCTTCCTGTCTTTTTTCTTTTTCAAAGGTGACTAGTTTTCTGGGCCCCATGAATAGTATTGGCGGCGCGTTTGTCTTTCTCCGGCAAACTGATGTCAATTCCTTCTCTGATTCCGATTGGAGCCTCTGCCCCTCCGTCCCTGTCCTAAAAAAGGCTGTGCCTGTCCTGCAAAGGGCTGTTGTTGTTTTCTTGACTGTGCACTTGTACCTTCTCCTGCGTCATCCGAGGAATCAGACCCCGCAGACGATTCTGAAAAACCCACCAGGTTGTTGTTTTTAAATCGTCCCCAGGTCACATTTTTCTTAAACTGCTGTGGTTTAACATAGAAATCCTCTACTAAATACGGAAATGCTTTTTCTCTACTGTATGCGTTAATATCTTTTTGAACCTTATCAGCTTTTTTCTTCAGTTCAAAGGTATTAAACTCTTGTATTGTTTTGTTTAATTTTTCTAGAGCTAACTTGGACTTCTCAATACTGTCACAACACTTTGGGTGAGCACTGTTACATATTATGTAGCGCGTGCACTCAACCATTTTACCTTTGATTATAGGTTAAAAGTGTCCTTCCTTTACCGCTGCATACTGGATGCATTGGACACAAGTGTGCAAATATTGGTAAGAGATCGTCCTTGCCTTCCTAAGCCCACATATTTTATTACTTATTAGATCACTAAGGTTACTAACGTTAGTTCAAATTGTTTCAGTCCCCAGAAATACAGTCCTGAAGAGACCCGGTATCTAGAGTGGGTCGAAACGCCGTCGACAACACATATAAAAGAGACAGCTTTGGGTTGAATCATTTACAAATCACAAAAATCTGTCCTTATATAAATTACCAATAACCTTTTTAATTCTTTTTCTTTCTCTTTTGTTATACACATGTACTGCAATAGGTTATGGTTTTTCACTTGGGGTCACATATCACTGTAAATACTGAATTGTATATATTTTCCATTTTATAAATGTATTTTTGATGTAATGCTTATGAAACTAATGAACCTTAGAATAAAATAACACCTACCTCGGCTGAGGTTAGGTTTTACAAAAAAAGAAATAGGCCTTCTGTGTGGGCTTGTTATGAAAGTGGATGTATAACGGATTTGATAGGCTTTTTATTAAAGAAAAGTCATATTAGGTTGGGATTAAATCAGAGTGACATATTTAGTCACAAATTGTGTATTATGATTTATGAGTGAGTTCCTTGTGGATATTGTTTTGTACTCAGTACCTACCCGGTTCACAAGGACATAAGGGTTGCTCTTGTTGCTTTTGAATATTTGTTTTACAAGGCACAGTGGTGCCCACGCTCAGTCCCCACAGCTGCCCAGCACTTAGCGGGCAGCTGCCACGTTTAGGTTGTGCCCCTGTGCGCATTGGCCTGCGCAGCCTGCGCAGTCCAGCCCTGACTTTGTGGACGAAGGGCGTTTGAGCCTCTGAAAGGCCAGTTGGCCTAGGGACTGCCAAAGTTGGTGGCTAATGTGAGTTTTGCGCTATTGTTCCTAAACCTGCACCTCTGAATGTGTTTTTATGCGTCATGTGCCTTGTGTTTACACCTCTGAATGTGTTGTGATGCATCATGTGTAATGTGCATTTACCCCTACAGGTATTGTGATACTTAGGTGGTTATTCTCCCTAGTACAGGTGGTGCTAGTGAGGTCCTGGTTCCCTCCGTGACATTCTCCTAAGGTGGTTAGGGTTGCGTAGGTGGTACTTACCTGTTACCAGTAGTTACTGGTTGTGTGCTACACGTGTTATTTTGTGCTACAGTAATTTTATATCCTATGTCTAAGTGCTAAGTTCTAAAAGTGCTAATTCCTGACAGTGGTCCATGTGGCCCCGTCCCCTGTACATATAATCCCTTGTAAAATTCTGCCCAGTGCCAGTTGGCACAGTGTAAATTGTTTGAATATTATCTAATGTGATTTGTATAATACAAAGGCTATTTTTATATAATACCTTGTGTGGAGTTTCCTTTGTGGTGGGCCTTGAAGGACTGGGTTATTCTTAAGACCCAGCGGTGCCAGGGAACAACACCTGAAACCTTTGTGGGTTACCTGTTCTGGCGTACTAAACACAGAGACACGGAACACTTCCAGCGACGTCAGAGATCAGCGTTTATTTACTGCAGGGATACAGAGGTCACAAGAAGTACACAACGTGTAGGTTCTCGGAGACTGCTTCAAATTCGTAGAAGTGGGTCGGTCCTTTTATACAGGTTTTTGCCATAGCGCAGTATGGCGAACAAAGGTTACAACTCAGTTCCCACAATAAACTTCAAAGGGTCGCGTTCATGTCTCAGGAGGCCGGAACATAATTACGACAGTCTTGCCGGTTCCCAACTGTAAAAACATATTTCCTCCGCAATAAACACATTCCATCCTAACCATAAACACATTAAGAGGAAGGACGAAAAACAGATGCAAGGAAAGGACAAGGATGCACAACAGGTTAGAAAAGAGTGTTGGGGGCAATAAAGGAAACTTGATAGAGGGGTCAAAGACCTCATGTCTAATGTATGCATGGCTGAAACAATAGACCGGCGCGGCAAGATGAGCCTCGAGCGGGGCCATCTGCCTTAGTCGTGTCGTTTCCCTCATCGTAAAAGTCACCTCAAAGAAACACGTGTCCTTCGTGTAAGCTTGAGAGTCCCAGGGTCACGGAGCGGACAAGAAGCCCGTTCGCTGGCTACCTGAGGGCAAGAAACAAAATGGATGCTGTATCTAAAATGGAACCCGAGGGTCCAGATGAACGAACCCAAAAATGAGACGAACCATACGTGGCTGCATAGCGAAACTGCGTACACCCATTATACTCGTCATTTGCGGTTCGTAGATACCAAACTCATCCATATTCGTTACCACTCAAAACTGCGGTCCCGTGTCATACGGAACCTCAGACCCTCCTTTTGCCCTCATGTAGGCAAGCACTAGTCAAGATCTGAATCTATGTCAATATTCATCAGATCGTTCAGCTGCTGCTGGAACATCATCCTATTCATCAATGTCTCCTTGGTAACGGATGGCCGCCTTATACACGTCGCAGCACATAGGCCACATAAGGCAGGACCACACTGTACACAAAGACAACACGTGAACAGAAACGTTACAACAGCCCCTACGATCATTAGAATCTTCCAACCCCAGGTTGACATTAGGCCCCACAACCATCCTAGGAGCGTCCAATTACCTTCGTCCACGTGTATGGACTCGGAAATCTTGTGCAACTTCGAGATGGCTTGGTATACAGTTGGAGCATTGTCAGGAATAAAAATGCAACAACTCGAATGGATAATTTTACACACACCCCCTCTATCTGCAAGAACAACGTCTAGAACCATACGGTTCTGAAACGTCATGAGTCTATCCGCCTGTAGTTCAGCTGTTAGATTACCAAGGGCATTTGCAGTAATATTAGCAGTCGACTCAACTACACGGGTCAACTGTCTTAGGTTCCTACTATTAACCATAGGTCCCCAAAACGGCAAGAAACCTTTAAAGAAGTCTCCTGCTTCTTGACCAGCAGTGTCCTCTTTGCTAATAACGCCTCTCACGACTCTAGTTCTGTGGTAGTCTGAAGCAACTGTGAAAGTCGGAGGTAAAAGATTCGCAATATAACAGGTACCCGAAAAGTCGCGGGGTAACCATGTATATGCGCGTTCATAACATACAAAATAGGTGCCCTTAGCAGTCAGAAAAACAGGGGAGGAGAGCATGGGTAGAACATACGTATCAGTGCAAGCACTGTTCCCAAGTTGTGCTCTCGGATTTCGACCCAAACCTTTCAAGCAGAAATTACCAAGGTGCGGTACAATCCATATCGGGGACGAGCTCTTAAGCTGTCTATCACCCACTGACGTACTATACTCAGTCTCACTCAGATCCTTATAGGCCTGCACTTCTTCATCTGGAATGAGTGATGCATCAAAAACATCTCTATCCAGATCTGCTATGGCTATCGCCAAAGGCTTGTGGTACGGCCCAGGACCAAAATTGACAGACCGTGGCTCTCGACTAGGGTAGGAATCTAGCGCACTACGGAACATAGTTTGAAATGCTCGAGCTGAACCCTGGGAGCTGTAAGGAAGGACCAAATACGGAATACCCCTATCCATAGTGTGTGGCATTAAACCACATACCCAACAATTGGTAGTATTCACCACCAACTGATGCTGATGTAGAAGTTGAACAAAGGAATTATTCATGAATTCCGCACGTCTAACCTGCTCATGCTGAGGCAAAGGATGAAAAGAATGTGGGGAGACAGTGGTGAGGGAACTTAGGTTAGGAGAAAAGGTAGGCGAACCAGAAGGCAAGAACAACGATACTCCAAAATACACTCCACCCACCAATAGCATAGATAAAGTCAGAAACAGTAGAAACACCTGAAACAAAAAACATTTTGTTCGTACAACCCTCCATAACTCTAATCTCTGTGCCGACACCCTTTCTTCTTCCAACAGCTTAGAGAATGCCATCCTCTACAAACCGTCCGTGACGTACTTGACGCACTTCGTTCTGAATAGCGATTATCAATCCCCAGGAGTTCCCAGAGATCGACAAAAGTAACCGACCTAGCGTCAGAAACCTGCTAAACAGAAAGAAGTACCCGCACGGCCCTACGGTAACCCGGATGGAGAGGTTTCCTCGAAACTTTCAAATTTATTACAAATCTCTTAGCAGTGGAAAGGCACATAAAAACTCAAAAAGAAAGGATGTAATTGTCCATAATATTCGTAACGTCAAAAACCATCATACTATTAATTTTTATTAGTCCTTGAACGAAGAAAGTATCGATTTCTTCCAGGTCGAGTTTGCTCTACAAACAATTGTTCAGCTGACGCAACAGGATTCGATGAAGTGGACAACGAGTCAGACCTTGGGTTTTCTGCTACTGATGACTCCACATATGGGTTTGGCAGTGACGAATCCTCATCCACAAGTTGAGCGTCACTAAACGGCACAAAGTGCAAAGGAGTCTCAGTTTCTGTGGCCGAAATCCCAGTCCTCACCCAACCGTCAGTTGGTAAAGGGATCGGTACCTTCTTTGTGTGGCTGGCATGGACCCAGTTTTTCCGGCCCTCCAGTCGAACCGCTGTCCTCGTCGTCAACAAAACTTGAAAGGGTCCAACGAATCTTGGCTCCAAGTTACGTTTCCGACCAAAATTTCGGGTAACCACCCAGTCCCCTGGCCGGAGCTGGTGTCCAGAACCCTCTGTCTGCGCCGGTAGAGCTTCAAAGACCTGTTGATGGATTAACCGTAGTTTAGTGGTCAAATCATGCAGATAATCAATCAACATTGGATACTCAAGACTATCAAAAGCCCTAGGCCTCGGGACTCCCCAAATATTCGCAGGGCGACCGAACACAATCTCATATGGGCTAAGCCCTACTCGAGAGTGTACGGTTGCTCTGGTCGAAAGGAGAGCCAGAGGCAAGGCATCAGGCCATGACAGACCAGTCGTAGCTTGAATCTTAGCGAGTTTCAGCTTCAGGGTACCATTGTACCCTTCAACCAAACCCGCTGCCTGAGGATGATTAGCACTGTGGAATTTTTGCCGAATTCCAAGGCCCTTACACACACTCTGCATCACACTTCCCACAAACTCGCTTCCATTATCCGACCACACAATCCGTGGCATTCCGTACCTAGGAAAGTACTCCTTCAGCAGGATTTTTGCTGTGGACAGGGCAGTATTATCCTTAAGAGGATAGGCCTCAATCCATCTGGAGAACGCGCAAACCACAACCAAAACATACTTCAGGTTATTGCATCTCTCCATATGGATAAAATCCAACTGGATAACCTCAAAGGGACAAGCAGGAGGAGCGAAATGACCAGGCGGAGTGGGGGTACCTTTTCCGGGATTGTGCATCAAACACACCATACAATTCTTAACCACTCTTTCGGCACACTTAGCAATACCCTCATTCCTCCATACAGGGGACAAGAACTTACATATTCCTTTCGCACTAATATGTGACAACCCATGAGCCATCGTCACAACGGCTAATACATACGCATCTGGTAACATCCACCTCTGACATTCCGTCAGGTCAACCCAACATCCATGCATATCCAATTTTCCTGTACTTTCTTCCCACTTGGTCTTTTCAGCTTCAGTAGCTTCGTTCTGAATTGCTTTCACACTCTCAACAGTATTCTCACACATACCAGTCTCCGTCGGCCACCTCACTGAACACGTGGCATACATTCGAGTCGCAAGATTCTTAGCCGTTTCCTTAGCAATCTCATCCGCAAACGCATTACCACGACCAACATCATCCGTCACTTTCCGATGTGCACTACATTTAACGATCGCCACTTGTTTAGGCAATGTAAGTGCATCCAAAAGATCATTCACCAGCTGCCCGTGTTGGATCTTCGTACCATGCGATGTCATAAATCCTCTTTCTCTCCACAATCTTCCAAAATTATGCGCAACACCAAACGCGTACTGACTGTCAGTAAACACATTCACTCGCTTTCCCTTCGACAAAACACACGCTCTTGTCAATGCAATTAACTCTGCCGCTTGTGCGGAATTCTGATTCAATCTCGCAGTTTCCACAACCGTGCTCAACGTCACTACAGCATACGCAGTCGTCACATCGCCATTCGGCAATTTGAAGCAAGAACCATCCACATACAAAGTACCATCGGGATCTGCCAAGGGAGTGTTTTTCAGGTCCACACGACCTTTTGTTTCTTCCTCAGTCCGTAAATAACAATCATGTGGCAGCACATCATCTGATTCCATATTAATCGGCAACAATGTCGCCGGATTCAGTACATTACAACGTTTAATCTGTATATGACTTGCCAAAAGGGTCAGCTCGTACCCAGACAACCTTGCACTCGTCAAATGTTGAGTCTTTGTCCGATTCAAGAGCGTATCAACTGCATGCGGAACCATTACTATGAGCATATTATCCATGACCAGGCCTGCGGACTGTCGAATAGACGCCGCCGCTGCCGCTGTCGCCCTCAAGCAACTCGGCAACGCTCTAGCTACCGGGTCTAAGGTCGAGGAAAAATATGCACACGGACGCTGTTTATCACCAAATTGTTGCGTTAAAACACTCAACGCACAACCGTCCCTCTCATGGACGTATAATGTGAAAGGCTTACTGTAATCAGGAGTACCTAACACAGGAGCCGAACACAATGAATCACGTAATTCAGAAAAACTTTTCTGACATTCCTCCGTCCAAGGCAAAGGAGTCGAAGCGTCCTTGCACGTGAGAGCTACCAATGGCTTCGCTAACAGTGAAAAGTTCGGGATCCACTGTCTGCAGTATGACGTGATACCTAGAAAGGCACGCACATCTCTCTGAGTTGTTGGCACAGGCATTCGAGCAATTGCTGCAATTCTTTCAGGGGTCAACCTTCTTCCCGCCTTTGACAATAAGTGACCTAGATAGGTTACTTCTTGACAACAATATTGCAGTTTGGAAGGTGACACTTTATGATGTAAGTCACAAAGATGCTGTAACAGTGACATTGTAGCAGTCCTACAAAGCTGTTCGGTGTCAGCAGCGATCAACAGATCGTCAACGTACTGAACCAAGGCTGCACCAGCCGGTAACACAAACGCATCAAGTTGGCTCTTAAGAGCTTGGCTGTAGATTGATGGACTCTCACAGTAGCCCTGTGGTGCGCGTTTGAATCTGAAGCTGCGACCACCTAATGAGAAACCGAACAAGTCTCTGCTTTCCTCAGCAATCGGAATGCTAAAGAACGCATTCTTCAGATCGATGACCGAGAACCATGACGCAGTGGCTGGAATCAGAGTCAGTAAAGCTGTAATGTCTGGCACCACAGGAAACTGCGGAACAACGACTTTATTCACCTCCCGTAAGTCGATAACTAGACGGTACACAGGAGGCTTGGAGGGATCCGTTCGTTTCAGAATAGGCAACACGGGACTATTGCACACATTACCCCGTGTCTCCTCGATAACATCTTTACCGATCAAGTCGTAAATGATCGCTAATAGTGCCCTTTCACCATCAAGGGAAATACGATACTGGGGTATGCGTGGCAAACGCGCACCAACTTTCAGTTGGACAACATAAGGTGGTATATCCAACAGGCCCACGTCATTGGGACCTGTCGCCCACAAGGAGTCCGGAAGAGATCTCAATTCTGGTGGGAGCTTGTCGATCGATAAATACATAGGGGAAATCACGCTCTTACCCAACGTAAGCTCCACACCCGTAGGAGAACAGTACAAAGTCGCATGTAACCTTTTCAACAAATCCAGACCCAAAAGATTCTCACCACAACCAGTAGTCAAAATCAAAGGAGCTTCTAGCTCATGAGACCCAATTGTAAGGGGCAAAGGGCTAGAAACTGGATTGCTAACGGGGGCGCCAGAAAATCCAACGGAAACATTCGTTAAGCCAGACAAAGGCGCGCCAGGGAGTTTCGAATGCATGATGGAACTTTTTGCTGCACCAGTGTCCAACAGAAAAGGCTCAACGACGCCCAAAGTGGCTACTGCAACATAAGGCCCTCTCTGATCAACCGGAACTGATACTTCTCCCTTCCTTTGTCTATGGCTGTCCTAGTAGATACCATCCGTATCAACATCACACTCAACATAACAGTCATCCACATGATACTGTGCAGACCGACCGGACGATGGTTCGCGCCTATCGAAACAATTTTGCGAGTCCGAAGATGTTGCAAAGCGTTCGGCCTGATTCTGGGTAACTCCACGACCTCTACCACGGGAAGCCTGTTGAGGGCCACTACGTCCTCCTCGAGCCGACACACCATTGTTCCTATCACGGAGAACCGGACAATCAAACTTCAGATGGCCCTCCCCACGACAATATGCGCATTGATTATATCCCAGCACAAAACGAGGTGCGGGGGAAGCATTTCGCGTCTGCGATCTGGAGAACTGTGATTGTGATCTATTTTGCTGTTGTGTATCACTGAAATGCGAACGCGGAGGATAGGCTTGCTGCAATAAGACCTTAGTTTTAAGATCCTTCGTTTTCTTATCTGCACGCTCACTTTCCTCTTTTTCTCTGTTTTCGTAATATTGGGCCGTAGCCAATATTTGGGCAGTGGTAGAAACAGCCCACGAACTCTCAGAATTCTTCAACTTGTTGCTAAGGTCGGGCAGCAAGTTCGATACAAACTTATCAACAAACAGCCGCTGACCACCCTCAGATCCCATGTCCTGACCACTATGATCAACAAACGCTTCCTCGAATCTCGTAAAGAAATCAGAAACGCTTTCATCCCTCTTTTGCTTGCATGCTGATAATTTGTCCCAATTGACGCGCATCGCTGGCATAAGCGTTTTCATGAGGGTGATTATCCTCTGAGGCAAAGCCACAATAAGCTGTTCAGGTTTAGCCCCACCGACCTGCTGGGCATCTGCCGCCGTAAGGGCAGCCCAGTCACCGCCTAACTCGGCTGCGTGATTCTCGTGACGAATTTTTGCCCAAATCGGCTGAGGCACCACATTGCCAAACAACATATCAATATCGGCTAGGTTCATAACAGTAGCATCCACCAATTGGGACAGCTCCTTATAATAACCTGCAGGATTCTTACGGGGATCGGGCAAAGATTGCTTCACTTGTAAAACTTCCGATCGTTTCCAAGGGAGGTGTATCCACACTCTCTGGAAACGGCCTGGAACAGGAGGGTTAGCAGCAGGATCACCTGGCATCCATACCGGAGGAACTTCTCGCATAGGATATTGACCAGGTTGTGCCATCCATTCTGCAGTCTCGTCCTTAAACAACGCACGAGGTTGCACTGTACATCGAAAGGATAACAAGCGCTCTAAAGCCTCTCGAACTTTGTCGCCTACGATTACACCCGAGGCAAACCGATGCTGCAGCTCAGAAACCTCTGACGGTACATTATCTGTCACATCATCGTCCCACTCCTCCTTCAACGAGTTACACAGTTCTTCAAACACAAATCGTTGCGTAGGCACATTAAACTGGGAGAACGTTTCAAACACTACACGTGAGGTGTATTTAACAGGGTTACGAATCCATCTACGTGCCGTTTTCACCAACGATTCACGTTCCCTACCATCAGGAAGCTGACTGCGCCTTTGAGCGACATCTGAAAGAGTCGAGCCAAGTATCGGCCCAAAAAGCGGAGAATAAAGAGAAGCAACAGCAGTCAAAAGACGACTACGAACAGAAGGAGAAGAGGAAGAAGATGCGGGCGCAGCAACAATAGGGGTGGAAACAGTAGAAGTAGACGCAGCAGCAGGAGCAGCGGGAACAACAGGCTGAGGAGGGACTTGGAAAGGCGCAGTAGGGAGAGAAGCCGGAACAAGAGGATGTACGATCTGGGGCCCAAGGGGATTCGGGAGTAAGAGAGGAACGGCGGGCTGACCAGCAGCCGCCAAAACAGCGGGTTGAGGAAGAGGTGGACGCGCGGGACCCATAACATCGGGAGCATAGGGAGGTGGCGATTTCATCAGATAAGACAAGAGCGGATCCTCCATCGCTTCTTCTCCTGTCTTATCGATATTAGAAGGTAGCACCGGATAACACTTATCCACTGCCATATGGTGTAGCCGAGAACTAACTTCCTGCTCTTTCTCATCTTTGTCTAATTGATATTGTTCTGCATTTCGCATCACTGCAATAACACCTTCTCTTTTATTTTTCTTATTCTGTTTGATTTCTTTCTGCTTGGCCTCTTTCCGCCACAACCGGAAGGAATCAAACATGGCCGGCCTAGCTTTCTTTTTAAACAATTTAGCTTCCAAATTATCTAAAACGGCAGTCTCGAAACTACCATGAGATGGCCAACTGAGGACGCCATCCTTTTTAGTGTAGCGGACCCAATATTCATTATATACGATAGGACCCACGCCATGACGACTATAGAGCTCGTAAATCGGAGTTCCAACCGGAGGTATCGGACATGAATCCTCCTGCCGGGAATCCATGCTGCAACATTTGAGAAACCCAAACAAAGTACTACGGCCAGGCATCGTGCACACTAACCGAGTTTACAAACTTCAAGGGTTATCGAATTACGATGTCCTCACAAAAATGCAAGACCCTCGGTTTTGGCAATTGCAATCGTCAAATAAAACCCAACTACTAAGAACCACGAATGCTATGGAACCATGCAAACAACAAAGCAACACTGGGAGCGACCCACAAATACTTAACTGAGAGAACAATGGCGTCACCAGGAAGGCCCGTCAATCGTCTCGCCGTACAAAGGACTACGCCAGGCGCCAAAACAGGTCGACAGTCAGGGCATCGGTCCGTCGCAGCCGTCAGGAGGCGGGGATCTTCGCGGGAAAAGACGTCGGGCCACTTATTTCGACAACTGGATCGATGAAGCGGGGTGCACCTTCCCTCGGAGATTTCACACGAAGTTCCTCACGATCGTCGGGCTTTGGACCGGTACCGTTGATGTCGCCCCGCGTTGGGCGCCAACTGAAGGACTGGGTTATTCTTAAGACCCAGCGGTGCCAGGGAACAACACCTGAAACCTTCGTGGGTTACCTGTTCTGGCGTACTAAACACAGAGACACGGAACACTTCCAGCGACGTCAGAGATCAGCGTTTATTTACTGCAGGGATACAGAGGTCACAAGAAGTACACAACGTGTAGGTTCTCGGAGACTGCTTCAAATTCGTAGAAGTGGGTCGGTCCTTTTATACAGGTTTTTGCCATAGCGCAGTATGGCGAACAAAGGTTACAACTCAGTTCCCACAATAAACTTCAAAGGGTCGCGTTCATGTCTCAGGAGGCCGGAACATAATTACGACAGTCTTGCCGGTTCCCAACTGTAAAAACATATTTCCTCCGCAATAAACACATTCCATCCTAACCATAAACACATTAAGAGGAAGGACGAAAAACAGATGCAAGGAAAGGACAAGGATGCACAACAGGTTAGAAAAGAGTGTTGGGGGCAATAAAGGAAACTTGATAGAGGGGTCAAAGACCTCATGTCTAATGTATGCATGGCTGAAACAATAGACCGGCGCGGCAAGATGAGCCTCGAGCGGGGCCATCTGCCTTAGTCGTGTCGTTTCCCTCATCGTAAAAGTCACCTCAAAGAAACACGTGTCCTTCGTGTAAGCTTGAGAGTCCCAGGGTCACGGAGCGGACAAGAAGCCCGTTCGCTGGCTACCTGAGGGCAAGAAACAAAATGGATGCTGTATCTAAAATGGAACCCGAGGGTCCAGATGAACGAACCCAAAAATGAGACGAACCATACGTGGCTGCATAGCGAAACTGCGTACACCCATTATACTCGTCATTTGCGGTTCGTAGATACCAAACTCATCCATATTCGTTACCACTCAAAACTGCGGTCCCGTGTCATACGGAACCTCAGCCTTGGGTGTTGTTGCTGGGTGCGCGCGCAAACGCTTTACACATTGCCTCCGAGATAAGCCTGACTGCTCGTGCCAAGCTACCAAGGGGGTGACCAGGGGTTATCTTTGGCGTGTAACTCCCCAGCCCTGACTAGAGTGGTGGTTTCTGCCTGGCTTTGGTGCAAGCCCTAGCCAACCAGAAATCCCATTTCTAACACATTTTAATGTTGTTTTTGTTTCAGGTTTTCCGTTGATTCAAATTTGTAAACATGAGTGAAGCAGGTGGTAGCAGAGGAACTTAACCGCCTGACAGAGTGTTGCTAACTACAAAATCTGAGGACTCCTTCAACAAAGAAAAATGTGTCATATTCCAAAATAATCTGAAAGAAAAGCTAACATCAACTGCAGCAGGACAGAAGAGATTTCTAGTTGCTGCAAAACTACAGCAAGATGAGGTTCACAAAAGATTGAAACTGATGGGTGAAGAGGAACAAGTATTTTATCATTGTACAACACGTGCTACAAGTCGCATACAATGGAAAAATGGCAGAAAAAAAATTGACAAAAATTAGCAGAAATCAGTGAATAACAACAAGAATCCGAGTCGTCTAAGAATGCGATGACAACCAAATCCGATGCCCATCCACTTAGAAGATCGATGGCTACCCCTCGTCCACCTCCAACAACTGAATAGAAATAAGAGGATCTTCAATGTTTTATTTGTGGTTTAGCCAGAACTAGGGCTAAAGGGATTGATGAAAGAACAAAGGACAGAGTATGTGAGTCTCAATGGGCTAACATGATTTTATCTGCAGGTAGTTTCTTCCAAGATGAAGTTTTCAGCCAAGTAGCTGATCTAAACAGCGAGGCGAATGTATTTGTAGTGGATCTGTATGCCCACCCGAACTGCATGCATGCATTCATTCGAAAATATGAATGTGCAGTGAGCTCCCAGCAGCAACATAACCATCAGTCTTCAGTTAAGTTTGCAGTCTTTGAAGCAGCAAATTAAGTTTTAAAGCCACTCTTCAGTGCTGTCTATGGGTTCCAACTCAGTGCGATCAGAGAACTAATGGTCAACATTGATGAAACCGTATTGATCTATAATGATGAAATTAATATTTTTCTGGTGAGAATGTACAATGACAGAATTCATTTTTGCCAGTCTAACAAAAAGAATGGGACACTCATGGTGTTCCCAGCTGATTTGACTCCTAAAGTTCTTGATGCTAATATAAAATAAGATGATGCAAGATTTTGGGCTTGATGACACATTTTGTGATAACCCAGAGCTCCGCAAATCATGGGAGTAAAAAAAAAATGCCTGATGTTGTGTTAACATTTTTTTATGTCATTGTTTAAGATCAGCATAGCAAAGCTGTTACAAACTAAAGTTCTTGAGTTCAGAACAGAAGCTGACAACATTGATGATGGCTTTGAAGATATAAACGAAGAAGTGGAACAATCCCATGATCCGACAGGCTTCTGTTGTGCAAATGTACTGTCTTTTCCAAATCATGTTTTATGAATGACATCACGGCAAAAAGAAAACTCTGCTACACATGATGACTTTCCACGCAATCTATGACAAGTGCAAAAGTAGAAAGCTAATCACTTGAAGCAACAGAATTTGGTGTATCAGCAAGTTATAATGACATAGTATGGAGCAGGTACTTGTTAGCAGCTGATGCTGTAAAATCTTGTGAATCCGACAGCACAACACTTCCATGTCACTTTACCAGAAAATGATTTACGATTGCTGCTCTTGATAATCTTGATTTTGAAGACAGCTCTTCTTTGTCTAGAACATCCTGCACACGAGTCTGCCATGCTGCTGCTGGAAAATCAGCTGTAGGCATAAAAAAATTAAGCCGCAACTTATAACCCAACTTGCAACGTGTGCTAAATCACTACAAATAAACAAGGAGGGACCGGGGGCAATAAAGGTCCAGCACACAAGCAGCAAGGTATAAACTGTGAAGAAAGAGATATGCTGTTCCTACAAGAGAGGGGGAGGGGGGTAAGGTCTTAAACAGGGGGAGTGCTCCTATAACGAGCAAGGGCCCTCACACACCCTGAAGAATGTCATGATTCATTATCGGGCAACTCCTCGTTGGGCCGGCACTGCAATGCCCAATGGGCCCACAGGGGGGCTCTTTACCGGATATCCCTACTGACAGGGGAGTAGATGCATCGACTGGTAGGGGAGGTTATGCATCGGATTTGCAGACATGTGGCCTTGGTTGCTTACTGTGGTGCGGTGTCGATGAAGAATCGGTGCCGAGGGACAATGCGTCTAAAATCCAGACATGCTGTGTCGATGTGACAGTGCCGATGCAGGTGCTGTGTCGATTCCACAGCTACAGAGCAGGCGCTGCTTCGATTCCTCAGCTGCAAAGCAGGTGCTGCATCGAAGTCAGAGCGGGTGTCACTGACATCGACGGCAAGGGGCTCGAGCCACACCCTGCAGCAATTCTTCTGACAAGCTGTGATGGTGAGTTTTGGCCTGTGGTGAAAGCCATGGTCAATACTTAAAGCGGGAACCATGTGTCAGGGCAGGCCGCGGTGATTGTGTGTCTTTTGATCTTTTGCAGCTGGGCATCAAGAAAACAGATGCTGGGAATGGATGCGTGGATTTTCTCCTTCAAATCAACAGTTTACACTTCCAAGGACCCAGGAACTGGATTTGGCACCACTTTGCAAGTCAAGGTCCTCAGCAGAAGAGCCCAGGCATTGGCAGGTGAACTCATTGATGGCCCTGATACCCCTTAACAGGAGGCAAGCACACACAAGCCCTTGGGAACCTTGGAAGCAGAATGTAGAAAGCAAATTCCAGTTCTTTCACTCCCAGGACAGAAGCACCAAGCAGTAGGCCAGAACAACAAAGCAGCGGGGAGAGTGGCAGTCCCTCCTACAGCATCCAGCTCTTCTTCCTGGCAGAATGCCCTCAGTCCAGAAGTGTTCTGGTTTTGGGGTGTCATACCTCTTTCTGCCTTTGAAGTAGGCAAACTGCAAAGGAAAGTCTTTGTAGTGTACAAGACCCTGCCTTTCCCTGCTCTGGCTCCAGACACACTACGGAGGGGGTGGAGATAGCTTTGTGTGATGACACAGGTGTAAGTAACAACTCCTCCTACCACTCCAGTTCAGGGAGGTCCATCAGCCTGGTGATGGCTCATCAGGAAATGCAAGGCACTCCTCAGCTCCCTTTGTTTGACTGTCTGGGGTGAATACACAACAGCCCAATTGTCAGCCAATCCAGACGTGTATTCTGCAGACAGGCAGAGACACAGATTGGTTAAGCAAGAAAATGCACACTTTCTAAATGTGGCATTTTCAAATCTGCAATTTAAAAACCAACTTCACCAAAATATATATTTTTAAATTGTGAGTTCAGAGACCCCAAACTCTGAATCTCTATCTGATCCCAGTGGGAAATTACGCTTAAAAGATATTCCCAAGCAAAACTCATGTTACCCTATTGGAGAGATAGTTCTTGCAATAATGAAAAACGAAAGAGCAGTTTTTCACCATTAGGACATGTGAAACACACCAGTACATTTAGTACCTTTTAAGTACACTGCACCCTGCCCATGGGGCTGCCTTGGGCCTAACTTATGGGTGACTTATATGTAGTAAAAGGAAGGTTTAAGCCTGGCAAGTGGGTGCACTTACCAGGTCGAAATGGCAGTTTAAAACTGCATGCACAGACACTGTAGTAACAGGTCTGAGACATGTTTGCAGGGCTGCTCTTGTGGGTAGCACAATCAGTGCTGCAGGCACACTAGAACCATTTGATTTACAGACCCTGGGAACACCTGACACACTTTTCTATGGACATACTAGTAAATCATATATGACAATCATTGACAAACCAATCACTAATATAATTTCAAGAGAAAGCATATGCATTTTAGCACTGGTTAGCAGTGGCAAAGTGCCCAGAGCCCTAAAGCCAACACAAACAGGTCACAAAAAATAGGAGGCAGAAGACAAAAAGTTTGAGGTTCACCCTGCAAAAAGGTCCAGGCCCAACAATTATCATCAAGGTATTGCCAAAGAGACATATACCTTCAATGGGTATATATAATTCAGATGATTTCTGGGAAGAGTTTATGTGCAAATCAGGAGGTACAGATTGCACCTAGCTGCCACCAATGCTCCTCTAGCTAAAGCAGGTGCTCTGACAGTGTCAAGTGACACGTCGGAAAGGTACTCAATCTGTCTTTCCATCCTATCCAGTAGTGAAGAGCATTCCCCTACCTCTTGTACATCCTTGAAAAGCAAATTGAAATCCGACATGAGGGACTGGGAAGTATAGGTCCCTTAAATTCTGAACCTCAATGCCAAATGAGAAACATAATCACTTCTTTCAACAGATATAACTTCTGCATAAATATGGGAAGAACAATTTGTTCTGGTCTTTCCACTCATGAATAACCACATTCATCACATGAAGATGTATGGGAAGAGTCAGCTGAGAAGGATGAACAAACTACCTGAGTAAAGTCTCTGCTAAAGAACCAGTTTCCTCTGGAGCAGGAAATATCATGATTTCTATTCCATGAGCCAGAATTATGGGTAACACATCCTTCTGCACATGTTAACCCTTTTGTACCTCTGTGGAAACATCCACCTCCATACTTTCAACATCCAAAGAATCAGAATGAGAGCTTGAAGCACTTTTATCTATATTTGGGTCATGCTTCTTACCCAAATCAGACAGAGTTTCAATAATCAGTCTTTCTAATCAGGAGTCATCCATGTCTTTATGGGATAGCTTCCTCCTGTGAGGAACAGATGTGGCCTAGAGGTAAGAGAGTTAGAGAAGGATGGGTACCCAAGCTTGTGCTTCCTATTGGGTTTCCGCATTATCACTAAAACAGCAGTTACAGGTTCAGAATAAGAGTTCCTCACAAATGCAAATAGAAATGCTTATATGTGGAATACTGGTGCGTCCACGACCTGAAAGCTCCGATTACACCGGTGGAACTAAATATGGCACTTAAGGCGCTAGCTCGTCATAAAACACCCGGCTCTGACGGTCCCTATTGAATTTTATTCAACTTTTCGGTAGCTCTGGTCCCTAAACTCCTGCAGCTTTACCCTACCTCGCTTGCTGAGGGTACACTACCCCCCACGACTAGAGATGCATTAGTCACCTCTTTGCTGAAGCCTGACAAAGACCCCCTTGAGCTCACATCCTATAGGCCTCTTTCCATTCTTAATACTGAGTATAAAATCCTCAGTAAACTCCTGGCATCTAGGCTTCTCTCCTTGCTTCCCCTACTCATTCATTTAGATCAGTGTGGATTTGTCCACAAACGTAGCTCCTCTTTAAATATTCGTCAATTCCATGCTATACTACATGCGACTACGACACAGGTCCGGGTGCTGGGTGTTTATCTCTGCATATATACTAAACCTTTGATACTCAGAGTTGGTCTTATATGCTAGCGGTCTTGACCAAGTTTGGTCTACCTCCGGAATACTGTAACTGGATAAAATTTCTCTATACCAGTCCTACAGCTCGCGCAAAAAACGGTTCGATTATATCGCCAGCGTATTTTATATATCTAGGCACGTGTCGCCTTTATTGTTTGTCCTAGCGCTCGAGCCCCAGCCCAATATCTACGGCAGGTTATGGTCCCCTACGGTGTTCCCATACAGGGTACAATACATTCTGTGTCACTCTATGCAGATGACATGTTATTATATTTCCGGGACTTAAATGTGGACATGCATGTAGTAGCAGATGTGTTTTTACAGTACGGGGAACTATCGGGATTGCACCTTAATGTCTCCAAGTCCATAGCATATTCTTTCAATAATACGTATGATGTGCCCCTTTTGGAATTTGGTCAATTGCGGTTCAGGATAGAACCAGTAACCTTTAAATATTTAGGGATTTATATATACAGAACCACAACTACAATAGCTGGAAACGTAGTACGGACCGTCAACTTTACCACTCACAGTAGCGGGCCGTCTTGCGGTGTCTAAAATGGTTATGCTGCCTAAGACTCCTTTATTAATTTGTGAATCTTCCGGTTATCCTCCCAGCATGGATATTTAAAACACTAGACACCCTATTAATCTCCTTACTTTAGGGTTCGAGCAGACATAGATTGGCACTGGCCAAGATGCGGCTTCCAGGCACTGCAGGCGGGAAGGGAGCGCCCGATTTTAAAGCATACTGCATAGCTGGGCAATGGCTGGCATACTGGCTAGTGGGTCACAATTTATTTGAGATGGCATATTCTCCGGATCATCTGGGGCATGGTACCTTACAGACGTTGCTGTGCCCGGGGGCAGCCAAATTGCAGAACCCTTCCTTTCTTTTACACACAGCGCTTTACTACTGGAAACAGGCTTATAAATATGTGAAAATATCCTTCCCATATGCTCCGAATATCCCACTCTGTGGATTACCCATGCGGCGTGGAATAATACGTAGCACACAAATTCGGGTTTGGACACAGCTATGGGTTGAGACAATTGGATAATTTTTTCAACATGGTAACCTGATGCCACAAGAAGAGTTTGTACACACTAATGCAGTACCAGACACTCTTTTCCTCACCCATGCCACGATTGCACACTACATTTGTAAATACTGGCTAGTGGTTCGAAGAGAACCTCTCACCTTCCATCGGCTGAAATCTCTTCACATAATGGGACATGGCCGTGACCTTGTTCTTTGGTTGTATCGTGGGCTGAGAGAACCTTTGACTATCCCATTGGGACTTCTTAGGCAACAATGGGAAACAGTTTTATCGAGTGACCTAGAAGACAGGGAATGGACCCTAATATTGGAACATCCTAGAAAGGTATCTCGTAACTGTTGATTGAAAGTAATACAATTATTTATTGCTCATAGAGCTTACCTCACCCCGAAAACGCTACACAAAATGTATACTGCCACCTCCCCGAACTGCCCCAGGTGCCCTGCTCAAGATGCTGACTTTGTACATATGTTATGGTCCTGCCTGGCGTTACATGTGTTTTGGAATGAGATCATACAGACACTGTCCGTATTAACAGAACGTGCATCCTGGGACACTGTAGAGGCATGTCTGTTGAGCCTTTTCCCACTCCCCAAAAAATCGAAGCTGCTGCGCCGCTTCGCGGGCTTAGCCCTGATGATTGCAAAAAGGCTGATTAAACAGCGCTGGAAATCTCGCACACCACCACGTGTAGGTAAATGGAGAGAAGAGGTCATACGTTGGACTACCGCAGAGAGGGAGGCAATACAGCGGGAAGAATATCGGGGATTACGTAAACGTCCAATATCCTTAAACTGGGCGCAATTGATAGAATTGTTTAGAAAAGACACAGAGGAAGTCTTAGAGGACTCACAAACCCCACAAACTAATAGTGGGCCGGATAATTGATTCCTCCTTATATAGCGGCTGAGGTGTTCGCAGATGTCCTTTATATGGATAGCCTGTCCTCTCCCTCTTTCCTTTCTTTGCCTCTTGCATTACTATTGTCTCCACTCTTCCCCCTTTCCTCCCTACCACAATCCGTTGTACTTATTACCTGGTACCTTGTACCGAGATACAGTGTAGTAATTACACAGCGGCAATTGTTTTGTTTTGTTTTGTTTTGGTGTGGGTTTGGTTTGCAGGGGTGGGACAGGGTAGGTGGGTTGCATTGGGTTTAAGTCAATATATACTCTAGTCTTGCACTCTATGCTGTATTGATATAGTGAAAATGTCTGGTATTTAATCTTTCATAAATAATAAGACAATGTATAATGATAAGTGAACATTGTGCGGAATGTGAATATGTCATGATACGTATATAATTTGTAAATTAACTTCAAGTACAACTAACATACTAGAAGTAATATTCAGCAATGTAATGTTACACCTAGAAAAGCCCAATAAAGTTTGTGTTAAAAAAAAAAAGAAGTGGAATACTGGTGCTATATAAAGAGTCTTTCATGTATCCTGTTTCCGGGCACCGAAAATTAAACTTTGTGCGTGTGAAATTTTCTTCTTCCTCATGGTGCACAAGTGGACAAATGTTTTCTGAACAACCTTTCGTCTACTCCAGAGATGCAAATGTAAAGTCAGACACCTTATAGAAGCAACCCTCATGGTAAGCTAAACTGCTTTTAATATCAAAAATTAAAAAGCCTCATCAAGCTTGACCTGGCAAGATTTTTCTAAATTAACGCACTATTCATCTAGTGATTAACAGCCCACTAGAAACTTCCTAATGTGAGAATTAAAGTTGGAACTTAAGTCTAACCACTTCTCAAGCCCATCAAGGAAAGAGGTATAGGAAAATATCTTAAAGTAGCAGGGACCTACCTGTTACCTTCCTGAAGTCCTCAGCTCAGCTAGGATGCCGGGAAGGTAAGCCTTCTTATGACACCGAGTTGGGTAGGGTGGCTCTCTTTTTCAGCATTTCCTGTTGTTTACTGTCTGATAGAGGTGAGATCACCTTAATAGTGATGACTTGGATGATGAGGAGTGTAATAGAGTGACGCATAAGTAAAGGAATAATGCCCAATATTCTTCCCAAGGAGTTGGTTTCCTGAATCACAGTGATGGACTTTATCTGTCATAGTGCTTTAAATAACACATTTTGCGATTTTCCAATTTTATGGTACTCAATTTATTTACCTCTTTAAAGATCCCTCCTTTGTTAGCATTTTTATAAATTTAAATGCCATATTCAATCACATCTCTGATACCCGTTGTCCTATGGGACTGAATCCTGAGTTTGGCTGAACACTTATGTGAGAGTTCATTTCAGGAGGCACAGTGAAATGGTAGATGCCATTTTACTGACTCTTTAGTATGCCAGTTCTTCCTTGTTCTTCTTCCACTTTCAGGCTTCGGCAGGCTGTGCAGAAGGGCTGGGGCCACAGCAAGGCAGTGGAGTGTAGGACACGGGTCCAGACAGCAGGTAACACTAGCATTGGTACTCTTTATCTGCTGAATAGGTCACTGTACCCCGCAGTTCCGTACCTCTCTTTACCTTTCATAGACGCAGGTTACCTTGTCTACCACTGGAACCCCCGTCCTCACCGTGCACATCCCCCCACTGAGTTAGGTCCTGAAGAATCGCCACTGACCCTCCCGGGCTATCTAGGCGTGAAACATGTCGACCTTTTTATAAGTCACACTAGCACCTTGCGCTTTTTTTTTTAGTGACCCCGTGACCCATTGGTCTTTTTTACTCTGCCAGGGGCCCCACAACATTAAAGTAGTACTTTTTGGCCACCCCTAGGCATTTTTATTAACACACTCTGCACGCACGCAATCACCTACCTCCTGGATCCACTACCATCATTTTTTAAGCCCACACACCCGCACTCACCTTACGGCTTTTCTCTTTAAAAGACCTCCGATAAAGAGACCCTTCGGGGGACCGTCGGGCATTGCAGCGCCGGCCCGACGAGGAGCAATAACAAGCCCGATGATGAAGCAAGACATCCTTCGGGGTGTGTGAGGGCAAACAAGAGGCTACATTGAGTCCTCCCCTTCGGGATTGGATCCTTGACACTGGGGAAATTTCTCTCTGCCTCTTTTCACCTCCCCTCTACCTCCCTTCCTCCTCTACACTCTTTCTCTCTCTTCCCCCCCCCTATTCTGTTGAGCAGGTGATCGCCATTTTTGTTTCACCGCCAACATGGAACAATGACCTCATTGATTTAATAGTGGTGTGATGTAGCCACACACGTTGTAAATCTTTCATAAATAACCATGGTGAAAGACATTACTGCCTGTGAAAGGCACTAAAATAGTGTTGTAGCTTTTGAGACTTTTTTTATTCGCAAAAGGGTATGGTGATAAAAATATTGCCAACTGCAAAGTCCTTATCCTGAGACAAAATCTCCCAGATTCATATTTATCCAGCAAGTAAAGCACTTTGAGTATTTGGGTGTAAGATTCGCCGACTCTGCCAAGTGATCTGATCAAATAGCGAATGGAAGGATATCAAAGAACTGTTTTGGAATTGTGCTATCCAGCGTGTGGCCTTGTTTGGGAGGGCACAAGTGTTGTGGTGAGCCATCTCCCCCTAGATACCAGAGATGCAACAAAATGTAGATCTACAACCATGCTGGTGCCTGCAACTACCCTGCCAAGGGCTGGCTGCCTCCAGACTGAAGAAGGAAGGCTGCTGGTGACCATTATGGGGCAGAGACAATTATGAGCACTTGCGCAGGGGTAACATGAACAGTGGCGGCTGGTGACATTTGAAAGTAGTAGGGCATAAAAGTTCTGAGTGCCCTGTGGTGAGTGAGCCTAGTGAACGAGCCTGACCGCCATAAGGCTGGTTCGGGAAGCTTCTCCCCACAAGAACATTTCTAAACAAGAGTGGGCAAATGTTGCATTTTCAAACAAATTTGAGAAAGTGAGAAGGTTAATAAAGCAATATAGAGATTTCATATGATAACGTAGGTAGCTGCTTATTTAGTATAACCACAGAACTGCATAACAGACTTGGAGATAGCAATGAATCATATGTGTGTAAATCAGTGTATAGAAAATGTTACATAAGGCAAAGGGCACTGCAAGGTGTAGGATTCATGTCATCCATACTGGTAGGCATTTTAAAGAGTGCTTGGTGATATGGAGAAACACAAACTCAGGATTCAGACATAACAGAGTGGTTAGTGTTAGCTTTGCTAATAAGAATGTATTTCTATCCAAACAAACCCTTTTTTAGCAACATTAGGATAATGAAAGAATTGGAAGAAAACATAGCTTTCTAACCTGTACCATGTAGCTTGTATGCAGCTCTTTGATGGCAGTTCAAATGTCACTGTGTTAGATATAATTGTAATTTATGAACTGCACAGTAACAGAGGGGCCTCTTTGACAAAAGCAGTAACTCACTACGCTATGCACATAAAATACTGTCCTGTAATCTGCATAGTACATGTTCTTTCCAGCAGGCATTTGAACCCTCTGTGCTACCTTAAATGACTGAAAACTGCCACGAAATAAAACAGTGATCTCTCTCTCCAGGAAGAACATTAATCATTAGAGGTATCTTGAAACTACTGGATGTAGCGGTAACTCTGCAGTGGAGGCTTTCAAAATGACTGTACTGTCACAAAATGGGCCCCCACCATGGGGCACATTATCATGAAACGGCATTTCAATTATCGCCGCTTTAGCGGCAGAAAACTGCCGCTAAAGCGGCGATAATGGGCTTGATAATATTAAGCCTGGGCAAAGCACTACGCTACGCTCGCGTAGTTTGCGAAGTTCGCGCTACTTCGCACTACGCGAATTGCACGTAGCACAGTGCGAACACGCGTAGCGTAGTGTTGCGTAGTGCTGCGGTCATTTTTTGCTTGCTCGCGGTCCTCAACATCAAGTTGGCGACCGCAAGCAAGCAAAATGACATCCCGGCGAGACTTTTTCCTTGTTCGCGATCAGCAACATCAAGTTGGCGATCGCGAGCATTGAAAATAAACCTCCCGGCGAGATTCCCGACGCGAGGAGGTCAGGTTTCTCATTGAGAGTGGTCGCGTATGCTCGCGACCGCTCGCGATGAGAAACTACCAGTTCGCGTTGAGAAAGCTGCCACTCGAGTAAAAAATCTACTCGAGCAGCAGAAAACTACAGCTCGCACTGTGCAAGATGCCATTTTCAATGATTGCACAGTGCCGGTTGCTTGTCCGCACTGTGCAATCATTGAAAACGACATCTGGCACAGTGCGAACAAGGTACTACGCAGTTCGCGAAGTGCTACGCATAGCTCGCGTAGTACGAAGTGCACTTTGTGTAGCTTCGCGAAGTGCTACTTCGCGAAGTGCTACTTCGCGAACTACGCCCAGGGTTAGATAATATGCCCTTGAGAATTCCCATAGAAGCCCATGTTCTGGTGTCAACATGGGCTTCTATGGGAATTCTCTGCGGCAAATTATCAAGCCCATTATCGCCGCTTTAGAGGCAGATTTCTGCCGCTAAAGCGGCGATACTTCTAACGCAGTGCTTGATAATATGCCCCCATGTCCGGCCTGCACCCCATAAAGACGTCTGTGCTGTACGTACGGCATAGAAATACACAAAACCCGCAGGGCCGAGATCTCAGCCCAATTAAGATAGCCCACTGGGTGATTGCACCTACTGCTGATGACTGCGGTTAACCTGCATACCACAAGAAATGCCCCATAGGATAACTGAGTGGGTACATGCAGAGCTCGGCAGTCGCCTACTGGCCAAAGGCTCAAATGATGTGAGATAGACTAATCGGTGCGTTGTTTACATTTCATAAAATAATTACCAACGTTATTAATGAAGGTGGATATGTCTCTGTACCGTAAGGCAACATGCTTACTATTAATTTGCATAAAACGTTTCCCTGAAAATACATCAAATAAGAAAACAAGCTCACACACATTGATCGAATTATGTCACAAATGAATTGGTTTGTGGAAAAACGAATCGTTCTTGAAAACAAACCAATTTGTGAAAAATTTAATGAAGGCAAAACAACACAATTTTCACAGTAACACATTGCTTCAGTTCAGTTTTGTCTGTATGCGCAGAACCCAGATTTATGCTTTTGTGAAAATTATAAAAACATGTTTGCCCAGTCCTAACCTGAACATCCCCAATATAAAAATTCCCCACCCCCACAACAGACCATGAGAATTTCGTTTCAAAGTAGGGCATTTCTCATTCTCCCACATTCGTCACCCCAATCTTCCCTCCCAAACCACTGACCTCTCATTTATCGTTTCTATTCAGGGTAAAACGATGCTACTTTGGGACTCTGAAAACGGAAAAGAGTGAGGGACGGAAGATCGCTGGTGTTTAGCCCAGGGGGGCAGGGACAGAGGTAGCATGAAAGGGGAGGTGACCCAGAGGGAGAACAAATGGGTGGAGAGAAAACATAGCAGTGGAATATGAGCAGGGCCTTGCACTCCCCATCAAGTAACGATCCCAATAATCATTTGCGCTGCGAACCTTCTCTTGTAAGGGTGATTACTTGTAAACATACATAGGTTTCAACCTGTATTCTTTTGGCCTGTGTTGCACCGAACAAGATGAGAGAGGTGCCCACACAGAAAATGCTCAGCCTCAGCTTCATAAGTAGTGTTTCCAAAAGTGAAAGCACACGACACACGAGGAATGAAGAGAGAATCCAGCTGCACCCCTCCTACAGCCCGCTCCCTCTCGTGATGACTTTAAATTGTTACCACCCATTACCTTGTTTTCCTTCTCACCCTGCCCCGCCCTCTGCTATTGAAATAAATGGAGTTCTGTGAACTCCTCCCAGGGCCATTGTGTAAGCGCCCGAAATCCAAACTTATTCGCAGCATTGAAAAGCGACCCGCCCTCTGGCCTGATGTCACAGCTGTTGCTTGTGCCTGCAGGTCGAAGAATACCTCGCCCAGCAGGCACATACACAGCAGGACATCTGCAAAGTTCATCACAGTTGCCAATAAAAAATAAGAGAGCAGCAAGTAGTAGTTTGTTTTCAGCTGCATGGCGATTTTCTAAATTCTCTTTTTGCCTCTCCCCTCGGAGTGGTAGGGGCAGGGCGAGGCCTATTTTGCCCATTAACACCAGCCGCCCCTGAACATGAAATCGTTCCGACATGTTAACTGCCGGTAACATTTAGCTGGAGGTTAGTATTACCATGTTATGAAGTTCGTGAGTCCAAATCCCTGCACAGCAGACTACAATAACAAGTTACAATTGTTGTTGTTATTATTATTATTATAATAAAATGAAGGAACCTGCAATCCCTTTATTAAAAACTGATTCTAATGTCCTTACTTCAGGCGACTGTGATGCTTTTAGTCGTATGTAATAAAGAAATAACATAGCAGCTTAACTGTAATAATTTATTATAGTTGAGTCCTGACGTCACAATGCCTGCTTTGTTAACAACACAGCCCCTGATATTAATCACACAAAACGAGGCAGCCCCTAATGTCTGAGTCTTTATTAGGGTAAGGTCACACTCGTATACCCAGGCACAGACTATCCCTATGTCTGTGTGTGATATTTTTATCAGGCCCAATGACAGGGCATACAAATAAAAAAAATTGAATGATTGCATGAAATAATAGGAAATGCCTCACGTAAGCAACCACCATGAATGAGCACGTTGGCTCTTACTCACAAACTTGCTTGCTTTATCATCATTGGTAACTTTCCTATAAAAGCAGAGGAACCAACACCAAGACTAAATCTAATTGTGCTTATTGTGTGTACGTCTCATTTAATGTGAACGGCCAACATGTTTCATTGCCACACAAAGACTTACTGGCAAATTCACAGTGGTGGCTACACAGTCGGGCTGCCAGCAACTGCAGCAACCACAGCTGAGATATGATCTTCCTGTTGCCAACTGGTAGGCGTTTACCTGGGGGTCATATGGTCCGGTGACGGACGAGACCATTAATTCCTATAATGTAGGAGTCCTGAATGTGCGGGTTCCGCTAATTATCTCTATTGTTGAGATTGAGCACCACATATTGGTTGTGAGTGAATTCTCTGAATTGAGAGCCGCCTGTCCACCATGATACTATTGGTGACGGCATCTTTACTTTCCTGCCTGGCCATAGAGAATTAGCAGTTGCAGTCCCTCAAATTACATGCCACTGGGGGTTCTTATCCCTGAGTGAGTACCTATTTTTTTATTCTTTCCAATGGGTGCACACCTTGATGAACGCCCCAACATATTTAGAATCAGCACTTATTTCATTTTTGCTGGCCTAGAGGTTGTCCCAACGTGATCCAGTTTAAAAGAGGCCATGTAATTAACAAAAAGTGTTGACACTTCGCCAACACAGTATTAAAAAAAATGGCCTGATTTCTGTAACAGGCATAGGCACGCTAGGCTGATGGCCTCAAAATATTTATGGTTGTTTGTTGTAAAAACACACAGTTTGATCTGGTTATTTGTTGTAATCCAAATGTTTTGTGATTTTGCTTATTTGGGACATATTGCATTATGACATATGTCTGTAACTGTCATGAATTTATAAATTACAACCTTTGTGAGTAAGGAGTGACGCTTGAGTTTCTTAATTGATATATTAATTGTGAACAGTACTATTATTGACAATTTACATGGTAAAGATAAATGAAACCAATGAGAACCATTATTTTTTCTGGAAATTTCCATACACAGGTTCCCATGGGTTGCTCTTATTGAAGAGATTATGGGGCCTATTTATGAAAAATTCAAGAAGTGGAGCTAGTCAGTTTGCTGTGCTGCGCTGCACAGCATGACAGGGAAAGGACAGGAATTCACTGTACTTTAGGAAGTACAGCTCATTCCTACCTTTTCCTCTGCGCAACACAGGCATTCCTGCACCACAGTGCAAGGGTGCCTGCATTGCATGAAGGATTGTTTTTTTGAAGGAAGGAGTACCTTCCTGCACAAAAACAAGTTTGAGAGCCATATTCCTCTATCTCTGTGTGATGCAAAATGCAGCACACATAGAAAGAGGAAGTAACTAGGAGAAATAAAGATATTTCTCCTGGTTACACCTCTCCTGGGAAGGCGTGTCTCTATGGAGCATTATCAGGTTTATCTGTTCTGGTAAATCTAGTAATGCATCAGAAACCATGGGAGTTATGTGGGAACACCCATGCCGCAACACCCATGGAACGCCTTCCCAGGGCAGAGTAAGGCAACGCAATGTTTTGTGTTGCATTGCCGTACTCCAGATTTATAGAGCCACAGAGTGTCAAGCAAAGTGACCTTGCGTGGCTTCTTTAAACTGACTTAAGGTTTGCGCCATTCTTGCACCACATTGTGTGGTGCAAGAGCAACACAAACCTGCTCGTAAATAGGCCCCATACTTTATAAAATATAAGCAGTGGGTTTTATTTGATCAGTGACGGCATGTAGCAGGCTGCTATTGAGAGGCATATGGAATTCAGTAGCGGCCTTCTGCTGATCACGTTTACATGTTCGTAGAGAAATTGACACCACAGCAAAAAAGCAATAAAGATGTGACTAAATCATTGCTTTTAAATGTACACAGTGGCTGTATTAGTGCCTTTGTCATGCTAGACACTGCCATTGGTTAAGTGAATTATCAGATTGACAAGATACTCTATGCACACTTGCTATACACTTACATAACACAGAGGCTGTGATGTCTGACTTGAATCATTCAAAACAATTTGAGCATTAACCTACAGTTTAGTTCTGGTGTAGGGAAGCATTATAGAAATGGTGGTGGTCATGTTGGCAGGAATGATGCCTCCCCTCTACATAAACTAGTTGATTCAACTGAGCACTGCTCTATTGAAAGCATCATCCTTAACTCAGACCATCATCTTCCCGACCAGCCTATGTCACTGTCTTAGATTGTCCTTCCTTCAATCCCCTGGGCAACAAGGGTGACTCAAAAATGCTATCTTTCAATCAATACATGCTGAGTTAGCCGGCAGCCTGGAACTGCTGCAATACTGGGATACAAATCCAATGGACCCTTGCTTGAAGCCGCGGCAGGACAGGTGGAGGTTCCAAGATGACAGGTAGTTCCTGCCTAATAAAGGGGCAGACTGTATTTCTGGACGCCCATATGAGACCACTTTTGGCTTTCATTTAGTCAAAAAATCTAAAATGATAAATCCCCTTGTTTTTAGGCAACTCTAGTGTAAGAAACCTACAGGGCAAATGCTTGGAAACTGTTCTGGTGTAAAGAAATCCAATTTGGGCTTGGTTTGCACTACATAAAACAGTGAAACAACATTTTACAAAATAATATATTTTGCCTTCTCTATTATCTTGCATGATCTGCCCTGACCGTGGCTTCCTCCTTGGCTACCTTTAGTTTCAGGATCACAAAGATAGCAGCAAGATAAACAAGCACAGGTCTCACCAATGGGGGAGCAAATGGACAACGCTAAGGCATGGGGAAGAAAGAACAGCAACAAAAGGTGGACAAGAGGAAGCAAAAACAGCAACAAAGGAAGGGAGTATGAGAGAAGAAACACACAGACAAGAAAGAAGAACACAAAGTACACAAGGGAGACAGCTTGAAAACAAATGCATGCTCAAAGAATACCTAATCAAAACAGAAAAAGGTTGTGACTGGAAAGGGAACAATGAAAGGACAGAAGTGATGGGTCCATGCTCCAGGGAAAGGACACACACTAGAAGAGGGAGAAAAGCCCATGGAAGCAGAAAAATAAGAAGCAAGCAAATGAGATTGACAATAAAGACAAACAATGGTAAACAATAGGCAAGCCCCAAGTCCACTGTAAGCTAACAATATGTCTTGTAGCAGACAGAGCCTGTGCTGTTCTATGAGAGACCTGAAAAGTGAAGAGGGGTCCAAAAGCCCTGCTTACTATCTGTAGTATTCTACTTCTCTCCCTTTCACTAGTGCAGCAATTAGAAGGACATTGATGGATAAATGGTGCAACAGGGATGACATTTGTGATGTCATAGAGTAGGAAGGGTATGTAATGCCACCTTGGCTACCCCAGCTGACGTTGATATCTGTAGTTTTGGCAAAAGAGACAATTAGTAATATGAACCACAATCCAGGACAAACATAATTTGATATTCAAAATATAGGTATGTCTAATAAATTGGGTTAGTGGTTGAGGGGATGAAGTTGAAATTGGGGATAAAACAATGTTACCATGTTTTGAGGAGTGAGCACATGCACTTTAGCACTAGTCAGAAGTGTAAAAAAGTGCTAGTCCTAAGGGCAGCAAAAACGAGGTCAGTAAAAATGGATGAGGGAGGCAAAAAAGGTTGGGGGAAGACCACTCTAAGGCTGACAGGTCTAACAGTAAGAATTGCTTTTTAAGAATAGTTGCAATTGTCTGGGAGCTGTAACAGATTTGAGAATGATAATGAGTTCACATTTTACAACATTTTGACATAAGTAAAGTGAAAAAGCAAATCCCTATAGAATATGGAAGGAAAAAAATAATGTGTAAATCTAATAGTTGCTTGGATATATATTTATTATTCATGCGAGGTGGTCTGCATGCTGGAAAGCAAAAGCATGATGAAGCTCTCCTTGTAGTGCAATCAGATTCATTATAAATTCATCATATATGGAGGATGCGACCAAAGTTGTCACTGGAAATCCAGTCTTATTTCCAGCCCTAGAACCAAAGAAAATCAAAGAACATTGACAGAAAAATCAGAGCCATTGATTCACCAAAAATACTTCTTCATGCCGTCTGTAGGCCTCAGGGGGTTTTTGGGCCAAAAATGCACACGCTTCTACAAATGGCCCTCCTCAAAAAGGCTTATTAAAGATATTTGATCATTTTGGTCTATCTAGCTCGGGGAGCTCATGAGGTGTAGGGTTTTTGGCTCTGGTTTGTCTTAGGAGTAGTGTTAAATGATGACTACATATGATGTCAACATATCATATCCAGTCCTGGGCTTACTTTTGCCAAATCAGTGTAGTCTGGGAATTGAATACTCGCTTTATGTCAATTTCATTAACAGACTGGAAATAATGATATGTAAAAGAAGAGGCCGGGATTGTAATATTTATCTTCTGGTGACATGGAGATAGCTATCAATCCAAACCTTTTAGCAAAAGTTAACCTTCTTAAAAATCAAACCAAACACAGAGATTTTGTTCGGGCTAAACTGTTCCAATTGGAGCAGGACCAAGACTGATTTTCATTTGATTGGTCTGTATGATGGCACAGTGGATGGAAAAAGAGGGACTGGAATACAGCCTGAGAGATTGCCAGTGACTGAGAATAGTTCAAACATTCCTTGTCTCACTTTGTGGTTTACTGCTGAACATGATGAAGTAAACAAGAAAATTATGGATGAAATGCTTGAATTAATCTCAGTGACTGGTAATTACTCTCGCCACATGCCTGTCGATCAATATTTTGCACACCGTGCCCCCTCAGTTAGGACCGAGTAATATGCAAATCAGCCTTGACCCTGCTCCAATAAGAACAGTCAAGCCTCAACAGCCAGGCCATGTCCTCCCTCAACCAAAACATGAGCAACCCAACATTGTGAAGCAGTAGAAAACCCCTGCTATCATTCTAAACTGCCCATGCTTCGTGATTCTGCAATTTTGGTCCCCTGGAGGGTGTTCCGTAATCTGTTGGAAGCATTAATCAGCATGAGGGGGCAGTGAATTTTGGATGAAAGAATTTTCACCTTGGTCTTCTTCATTGCATGCTTAGCTGGTGCAATGATTCTGAAGGGACTATTCCGAAGATAGTGGTTTGTTCAGAGAACACAATTGTCAGCTCATATCATGTACGACTATACCTTAAATGCATCCTACTTCACTAACTGACTCCTATTCCACAGAGACTGTGACAACTAACTTTAAAACATAACATCATTTTGTGTTGCTTTTCCCCCAAATTGTAAAATCAGAAAGGTTATGTCTGCGCTTGAGATCAAAATTGATCCATTGAGTTTCCGTCACTGCTGCAGGGTAAATTCTCTGTTGTAGCTTTGAACATAAGAGAAGCAATGTGAGCAGATAACGAAAGCTTCATACATATTCACATCCAGGTATCAATGTCAAATAAAAACAACATTAACTTCATGTTTCTCTTTGTATGGTTCTGAATGGATTCCTTAGAATGTTAATCACTGTTTTGCTCAAAGTAAGCGCTAGGGAGAACACTGCCTTCTCTGGTTCAGTGACAACTGCTTCACAGAGTAAGACCTGTGTCATATCATAAAATTGACAATCCATGACAATTGTATCATGTGAGACAATTTTAAGATGCGTGTCTGGGAGGCAAACGGGTTAGAAAAATATTATTTTTATTGGTCAGTGAAAATGTAACACCTTATTGCTTTTTACCTTCTTCCTTCATTTCAAAAGTGTACGGAAGTCTGGTAAAAGAGAAATTAGGTTTACCTGTGTGAAGGCATTAGCGAGTGATAGGATGATGTAGAAAAACGCAGTCTTGCGTTAACGTCCATTGAGGGGTGTTAGAAATGGCCCTTTTTTAGGGTGCTTTCCCTCGACTTTTTGCTTTTCTCCTTCCCAGTTTTCCGCTTATCTGGATGCTAGCCTTTGTTCTTAGAGCGCGGTTGACACTTCTATTTAATGCCAACGTGCTGTGCTCATTACATACATACTAGTGATTGGTGTATCCATGATAGGCTGATTTGAGTTAGCTGTAAGTCCCTTGTCAAGGGGTAAAACATACACCGGGCATGTATCTTAAATGCTCCTCCATGGGCCTTCAGCACTGGTTGTGCATCTACAGAAGTAGCTCATCGATTGTGCCACTGATTTTCCCTGGTGGAAGCCTGTGTGCACAGGTTACTGTTACTCGGCTTGCCATTTCAAAAGCTATGTGCCACGGTTCTGCATGTCTCTTGCTATATCGGAGTTCTCCCTGGTGACAGGGTGCGGTGTTTGGAAGAGGTAGGGCATGTGCATGTGTGCATTGCATGCAAGGATCATGAATGGCACCGGGTGGTGTGTTCAGTATTACAGAGCCTGCTCCTCACATTAAATCAGCGGGGGATATAGGGAAAGCCTATTGAGCAGTATTTCGTATTGGTAAATCCTCTCTGGTACTGGGGGTGGACTCAACATAATGGTGGTGGAAATGTCACTTTATAAAAGTGGCCATTTCGATGCTTGTGGCTCTCTGTGCCTGCCTCCAATTCACATCTGGGTGCTAGGGAGACAGCTACATCTGTGCATTCCTGATCAAAGGCCTTAAACTGGGGCTCAAGGAAAACTGCGGACCTCTGACTTTGAGGGGCCTCTCTGGGACGGTTAAGTTGGGGTGGAATTGACACCTGCATTCCAAAGAGCAAGGTCTTGGCCCCACTAAAGATAGTGATCAAAGCAGATAAGACAAACTTTAGAGAGGGTATGTGCATTTCAAAGGTGGCCTTTTGAACTAATTGGATCTTCAAAGGCCAATGTGGGTATAACTACTGGGGCTCTGTCTCCAAAAGCAAAGGTGCTTTTGGATTTGGAAAAATACTTTGGATTGAATTTTATTTGTTTCAATTTTAAAAAATTGTTACAAAAACCAGACGCAATATGTCCTTTCAAAGACCTTATTTGACATTACTTAAAACATCGATGTATCATTTCATTTAATTAGTTTAAAATTAATGCAATTATAAAATAGAAAGGATAAAACCATTAAGACTGGGTGTATATATTCCACCTTAAAACATTAGGTTATATTTTCATCAATATTGCCTTAACCCATGGCTTGCCTTTCATTTAGAAGCCTTTGTAATTGCGTGCAAATTTTGCAAGCCTTGCCAGTTCCATTGGGGTTTCCAGATTAAAAAGAAGTTCAATTGCATCTGTCCAAGTGCGAGTGCAGAATTTTTAAAAAAAAGTTGTATTAGTAAAGTGCAGCGTGCATACATCAGATTTGAGCAAATGCAGATAAAGTAGGCCAAAGATTCTTCATGTTGATGGCAGTCTGCATGAGTTAATCATCGCAAGGGATTTCCAGCGGACATTTATATCTTTTATTGGTAGGGACATAAGTGTGAGTAACAGGATCTGTTTTAAAATTGATTTATTCAGTGCACAATTTAGATAAGGCTGACTTGATTTGTCCCTATGGGAGCTGATTATAACCCGAATGTTGCTTCGGAGGTTTCGATTGCGCCCAGATCTTCTTGCCTTGATAAACGTCTTACTTGTTTCCATAGCACTGTTTTTGTATTCCCGGCTGATGGATAAATGTTCCCCAGTTAGCCATATCAAGATTTAGTTTAGTGCAGGAAGTTGACAGAAAGTTCGACCAGGGATTTTTGCCTTTTGTGAAAAGTTCCTTCAGAATTCTTTCATAGTATTAGAAGGAGCTGCACAAATTCTACTGTAGTATCGGATAATAGATGCACAGTTTTCATAAGATTGTTTGTTTAAACTAAACTCAAACCATACCAAGGCATTCCAGGAATGTGCAGGAATTTGGAAGATCCATTTAAAAGTGTGGCAATGGGCGGCCTCCAAGATATTCAACAGTGCAGCAGGGAAGACTCATTCCCCATACGAAATTGAAGGCAGTAGCTTAGCTTATATTACCTTTCGGATTGCCTCAGTGGACGGACTGAACAATTTAGCATTCAGTTTACACATGTAATACGTCACCGCCTTGGCCTTCGCTTCTATGGAAGAAATGTGTTGATTGGGCTTACCATTACTCATAAACCAAACCCCCAGATAGATGTACTTGGAGGTGGTTGTAATTTTCAAATTGCCTTATCTCTACTGATGTTTAAGCTTGCTGGCATAGCTCCCAAAGATCACAACCTTTGCTTTGTTAACATTGGCCACTAGTTCAGTGGCATTGTTATAAATCCTTAAAGCACCAATTGCTTTTTACAGTCCCATCCTTGTGTGGTCCAGTAGGACCATGTCGTCTGTGTACAGCATTAAAACTAATCTAGTCTGCCCGATTTTTGGCACGAGTAGGTAATTTGTTGATAGTGAGTACCCCAGACCCGCAGGGTACAGATTAAAAAGTAGAGGCACCAGTACGCAGACTTGCTTAAGCCCTTAGTCCGTATACACCTTTTTTGTCACTGTGTTCTGTCTGAGTTTGACACATACCCAGGTTTTGGAATAGAGTGAAATAATGGGATTCAGCAGCATGCTTGGGATCCCCCAGTTTTGTAGTTTCGACCAAAGTAAGTTCCTGTAAATCAAATGCCGCCGAATAGTCCACAAAACAAGCAAAGAGAGGGTGTTGCCTTAAGTGGGAAGCCCATTCAACTAGATGGGTCAGAGCTAAAATGTTGTCCAATGTTGAGGTTCCGGCCTTTAAGCCTGATTGATACATCAGGAATATACCTTCATCACTTACCTAGTGCTGTAATTCCTGTAAAAGACGACATGCATATGCCTTAGCCTCAATATCCAGCTGAGCTATCATCCTTTAGTTAGTAGGATCGGAGGTGTCACCTTTTTATGTATTGGTTGTAGTAGGAAGCCTTTCCAATCTTAAGGGATTATTACATTGATAGCGCAGAAATGGTATAACGGGGTAAGTAAAGTTGCCCAAAAGTCATAGTCTTCTTTGAATAATTGGCCTGGTAGACTGTTTGGGCCTGGGGCTCCATTGCTTCTAATGTTCTTTAGTGTCGTTCGCACCCGGCTGTGTACGTCTGTGAGTTTATATACTTCTTCAATGGTTGTTTGTCTTGCCCCCGGTTTCAGTTCCGGTAGAGTTCTGTTGGCTGCTACTTCCGAGGAATGGTTGGTTCTTTCCACAGGTTCTGGTGCTCGACTAACAGTACAATGTTTTCACATGGTTAATCCATGTGTGACTTGAGACTCCATTTCATCTGTTGTGGCGGTGCCCTTCAATTGTATTAATGTATTGCCAAAATTGCGATTGCCTGCTTTGTTTTAAGACACTATAGATGTGTAGCCATTTAGATTCTTCCTGTTGTTTTTTTAAATGCCCTATGTTTCTCTTGTGCATGTTTCTAGCTAAAATCCACTTACAGTGCAACACTTCTCCCCCGGACCATTTATAATAGTGGCTTGCCGAGTAACAGATGGCACAAGTCTTTCGCCTTAAGTGGCCATTTTAAAAATGTTCTCTCCTGAACAGTTATTATCTTAAAAGGCCATTGAGGGTATAGCTATTGGGTCTCTGGCATCCAAAAGTAGAGATGCTTTTGGATTTGGAACCATACTACGCTGGTTCGATGCTGGGACATCAACACAAGGAATCATTAGGGCAGGATTGACTGCAACTGGGCAATCTGCAGACTTGTGGTGGCCTGGAGCTTCTCGTGCTCCAGGAAGGGGACTATCATTTGGTAGATTTTGCCTGGACGTTGCTGTCCTGCAGAGAAGTGCCTGCTGTCATAGTTTGGGTCCCTAAGTACTCTCCATGGGCCGGTTGGCCAGTCTTTTGTTCACGAGATCCAAGGGACACAAAAAATCTCACTGTTTCGAGGAGATTGTAAGTAACGCACCAGGTGCACCAAATACGGGTGGAAGTGATTGTTGATTGGGACATGGACCGCCCTGACGTACACTGTCTTTACAATGTGCTGGAGTGTGCTGGTAAAGATCAGCAGCCACCTGAGGTGCCAAGACGTGAGGATTTTGAGGAGTGCAGGGGAAGCTTTCAGAGTCTGAGGGTCCCATGCTTGCAACTAAGGGGACCTGTGCTAGCTTGCACTCTGGAGCGTGTGGAGTCTGAGGGGGGTTGGGGGGAACCTTAGCCCGGAGCTAAGACTGTTTTTGAACTCCAAATCAGGAGAACGACAGTGCCTGACATCACGACCTCTGTCCGAGGTCACTGTCCCTCTCCCTGGACCCACGCCACAAGGTACTTTGTTTTGGAGAACATCGTGATGAGTCCCAAGTGGTTTCATGTGCCTTGTGGGCACCTACAGCTGACAGTCAGCACCTACACCAGTTCACACCTCTGCTTGAGGGAAAAACATTTCTCCGGGCATGGAAGCGTGCCAGCGTCCAGGGTCACAACTTTTGGTCTATGGGTATAGTGACCCTGTACTCGTACAGCTGCTGCTGGGTGCCTGGAGGTCTAATCCGAATGGACAAAACTAAATAACTGTTTCTTTTCATGTTAGGTGGTTATGACTGTCCAGTTGAAGGGGCGCCAGCAGGGGCCACATGTATCATCGGCTGGTGTAATTGAGTGACTGAGGGGCTGGGTCACAAGCTGTAGTCAAAGACATGTGACTGTTTGACCGTGCTGCTGATGGGAAAGTTTGACAATTGAATATAATTGCAAAGTGTATATATATATTGTGTATCTCATTTTGATTTCAATGGGGATGTTTGACAATTGCATAGAACTGTAAAGTGTATATGCAGTGGGTATCTCATTTTGATTTCAGTGTGTGCGATGCAAAGATAAGTGTTTTAAACATATGATGTAAAATCTTATTGTGGCGTATGCAGTGTGTTGTGAGGGTGGTGTTGTGCCAAATCTTTGCACTTAAGACTCTGAAGATAAGCCTTACTGTTCGGTGCCAAGCTACCCAAGGATGAGCACAGGTTATCGGACATGTGTATCATACTCATCCTATGTGGAACGGCAGATTCTGACTGGCTTCGGTGCGACCCACCCAGCCTGAAAATACTGTGTCTAACAGAGCATTCTCTGTTGCTACAGAGAAGTAAGCAGGTTCATCATAGGCTCATCAGTGCCATGTCCTCAAAAGGAAAGTACTGGGTGACAAAGAACCCTGGGGTTTGATTGCTGAGACAGAGGCCAAGAAAGGCAGAAGGACAGCTAGAGGAGTGGAGTGGTTGTAGAATTTTTTTGTAATAGAGATGGAGGATCACCAGTGTCCTGATGACCTGTAGATCGCAGTGAGTAAGACCTAATCAAGGGGTTGGGGGGCACATCAGACAGGTTTATTTCAAAAGGGGGGGTGTGTTTCCTTTGGCAGAGACAAGCTCAGGTATCAGAAGAGATTAATAAACACAAGCATTTGCAATGCAATAGGTCTCGCATTTATGGGAGTTTGAGCTATCCGCATTGTAAATGACAATGCCTTTTATATATAATTTTTAAACAGAAGCACAGGTGCACCATACTACAATGAGCAAATTAGTTAGAACAACTGTAAAGTCCAAGTCCAGTTGCTAAAAGCGATGAGAGTTCTTTGATTTTATCTCTTTATTCCAGATTCATATGGTGTAAACATAGAGACACAACACAGCCGACGCGTTTCGTCCTGATACAGGACTTCTTCAGGGCACTGTATGTAAGTCAAAATATCTTCATACGCAAAGAAGGATAAAAGAGAGACGATAATCTCAATAATAAAGTTCCATCCTGAGAGATCTTTATGAAGTCAATCGCATATACAATCCTAATGAAGTCATCAAGTTCATGAAATAGATATCTAAGTTACTTAGGGCATTATTATGTGGACCATAATTCAGTGGTCACGGTCACCCACAGAGTACAGCGGCAAGGCCTCCTTCAATGCAACTCTCATCGCTTTCATCAACTGGACTTGGACTTTACAGTTGTTCTAACTAATTTGCTCATTGTAGTATGGTGCACCTGTGCTTCTGTTTAAAAAGTGATAGAGTTCCTGTAGGAACGAGCATTGTGATGGTGGGTGCTGATCGGTGTGCACATACACCCTCAAAAGTATAAAAGGGATTTAAATCTAGGAGCAATATTCATTTAGGTGCTGGTAGCTAAAAGGCTCCACTATCATCTTTGGATTTGTTTTGTGCCTTTTATATATGTGTTGTTTTAAAATAGATAAATAAAAGGGATTGTCATTTACAATGCCAATAGTTAAAACTCTTGCAAATGCGAAATCTATTGTATTGCAAATTCGGTCGGCGCCCGAGCTATAATTTTTTTTTAAAAGCATTAGGAGAGCGTGCCCTGCCTGCAACAGCAGGTAGGGCATAGCTATATGAGAAAATAGTGCTTGGAGGCTGTAATTAAAGCCTACCGAGTAACAACACACTTAACAGGGGGTGTACCATGGGAGGTTACAAAATTAGACAAGGCGGTACTACAGAGGGACAACTAAGCCTGTTGACCAATGAACAGCCACAGTTTACAGTGGAATATGACACAAGCCAATAAAAAATATGGGCGGAGAGTGGGCGGAGCTTCAAGTCCCTACCTAAATACAGCATGCCTCGCAGAGCAGCGCATGCGCTGCCCAGACTCTACCTAAAAAACATGGGACCTCGACGAGGCTGACAGCTCTAACTGGTAAGCAGGGAGTAGGAAGTGGTCCTGAGCCCAGGGATGAGGGAAAGAAGTAGGGTGATGTTCTATGGGAAGAGTGAGGATAACCAGAACAGGCTCTCTGGAACTTTCGCTTTGGTACCAACATTTAAAATGCAATGATAAATGGGCAGAGGCATGACCAAGAGCCAGCACGCTCTTAAGAGGTGAGAAAGTAATTGCCAACTGACTGTCCATCACTTTCACAAAGAAGAAAATCATCTATGGCACAGTTAGGGATGGCTTTCCCAAGTTTACGGACGATTCAAGAATAAAGAGTAGAGTTGAGATGTGGTTGGTGAAATCCAATGCCAATCAAGGGAAAGGAGTCCTGGTCAGACAGTCTTTGTAGTAGCAGTAAAAGGGCACAACTTCCTATTGTGGTGTGGTGTGTTGATGTGGAAGAAAGGTCAGGACAATATGTATCTCGATCTACAAGGCAAATGTATTCTATGCATTGAACTTGAAGGCTTTTAGATGGAAAGGAAGTTGGTCTAAAAAAGGTGTAACAGTCTTCTTGATCCCAGCTATCAATCTTTCTTTTACTGCCTGGCAGATGAGTTATTGAAGATATGTGGGGGGATCTGTTATTTCTTCATTTGCTAGACTGATTCTGGCAGGTATTGTGCTTGCTGAAGACATAAAAAACACCCATGTAAATGCTGCAAGTGGCAGAGACCCAGAAAGGCAGTGAGGCCAATTTAATTGAAACAATGTGCAATGCTGTAGCCTTAATAACCCTTGGTCTTACATGTGGTTATCTGTTCATCAGTGGACTCTGCAAATGTTTAACCAAACAAAGGAGAGGTCCAACACCCTTGCAGGAACCTCGTGTGAGAGATATTATGTCACAATACAATTTAAGACATGGATGCTCCCCCCAAATTCATGTCCTGGATACCTGTCTTGCCATACTGGATTGGATTTCCCATCACCCATCTGCACATGAAGTGACATCACTTGTTTCCCATCAAAACTGTCTTAAAACAAAGAAGCCAAGCAGGACAACTAATTTGCCATAATCCTTCTGCTGATGCCACTAGAATTTCCTTCATCAATCTGCACAGAAAGGGACATCTCTGGATTTCCCATGTTTACACACCCTGCTCACGTCCAGCATCAGGTCCCCTGGTTCTCCTCCCACCCAACTCTCCAGTTGCTACTCCAACGTGTCCTGCCTTGCCCTGAATTCTGGTTGCATCTGCCAGTGCTGCTGCCACACTGCAGAACACTGAGGGTACGTAATCTTGTACCACATGCCATTTACATAGACCCTCCCGCACTGATCTCAGTTCCTCCTACTCCTCACAAACCCAAAACACTCAACACACACACACACACATGAAACCCACTACACCACACCCCTCCCTGTCCTACATTCTCCTCAACACTTGCTCCCTCACTAAACTTGTCACCAAAATGTAGGATCTGGTACATGACCACTCACTAGACATGCTCTTCCTGACATCCCCCATCATCGCCACAGCAATCCCCCCGAATATCACATCATATATGTATGTGGCAGGACATGCGAGGGCTTAAAGAATTTTAAGGTGAAACGCTATGTACCTTTCTATTTTTGCACTCAATAAGATACTGTTTTTTAAAAAACTGAACTTGCTGCTATTATTGATTTTAACGTTAACATATATTGCTGCTATTTTGGCACTTTATGAGACACCGGTTTTTAAACACTGAATTGGCTGCTATTACCAGTCTTAACGCGTAATACATATTGCTGCTAACATTTGATATATTTTTTAAAAAGAACACCCCGCTATCGCTCACCTTAGAACAGTTTAGCCTCAGTGTAATAGGCAGCACACCGCGTTCGACCCCGGCGGTTCCCGGAAGTAGATCGGGGCCGCAATGCACTCGGGGTTGACGCACTAGACGTCAGGCCGCCACTCTCCTATTTAATCCACGCTGGAGCGGGCGCGCAGCGTGTATGTGGCAGGACATGCGAGGGCTTAAAGAATTTTAAGGTGAAACGCTATGTACCTTGCTATTTTTGCACTCAATGAGATACTGTTTTTTTTTTAAAACTGAACTTGCTGCTATTATCGATTTTAACGTTAACATATATTGCTGCTATTTTGGCACTTTATGAGGCACCGGTTTTTAAACACTGAATTGGCTGCTATTACCGATCTTAACGCGTAATACATATTGCTGCTAACATTTGATATATTTTTAAAAAAGAACACCCCGCTATCGCTCACCTTAGAACAGTTTAGCTTCAGTGTAATAGGCAGCACACCGTGTTCGACCCCGGCGGTTCCCAGAAGTAGATCGGGACCGCACTGCACTCGGGGTTGACGCACTAGACGTCAGGCCGTCACTCTCCTATTAAATCCACGCTGGAGCGGGCGCGCGCAGCGGGCGCGCCGGCGGCGCACCGAAAACGCGCCAAAGGCAAGCCCGTCGCGCACCCAGCGCCAGAACCCCTGGTCCTCGTGCCCTAATCAGCTATGACAGGCAAACCTTACTGGACTTAATGCCTGTTCCATGTGCATATAAAAATGTATTGACAGCAGAGGCCATAAGAACGGCCGCTGGATGCACAGGTTGTACTTTTAGACTATGTCCCAATCTGCAGATAAACGATCAAAGATGGAGGACGGGGGTAGCATACAAAATAACAAGGAGGCAAAGTCAGTCCCTAGGGAGGACAAGACGGTGCAGACATCCGATTACCTGAAGGGTGATATATCTGAACACTTCAAATGTGTTTTAGTTAACGTTCGATCTGTAGTTAAGCACAAACATGAACTAGCGGACCATATCCAACTTACGAGGCCAGATCGAGTCTTTCTGACAGAAACCTGGACTGATAATGCCTCTATCCCTGACTGGAATATTGTTGTCCCTGATGGTTACGCATATTCAGTTCAGAATAGAATATCAGGTAAGGGAGGGGGGATAGCTATTCTCTATTGAGCAAGTTTTAAACTTCAGGTAGAGTCTATCTCAACCCTCCCGGCAGAGGCACTACAAATGTGTGTTAAATTGGACAATGCGCAGACCTTTCGGGGCATATTAATCTATCGCCCCCCAGGCCCAAGGAGTACTTTTTCGAAATCCCTATTGACCCTCCTGGAGTCATATACTGACTCCTTTTCACTTACAATCTTGGGCGATTTTACTTATCACCTAAAGTCAAATAATAACCCGGATACTATCAGACTCTTAGACAACCTTGTGGCCTTCGACTTAAAACAGCTGATAACTGAATCTACCCATACAGCAGGCCACACACTGGACGGGATTTTTACTAACGAACCAGGCATTACTCTTTCTCGGTTATTAGATCTGCCTTGGTCTGATCACAGGGCTATTTACTTCACTCTTAACAGACTTCATTCCCAGCCTAAAAGACAAGCTATTTTAGTTAAACGCCAAATAAGACGATGGGCCAAAATTAAAGAAGGATTATTCGAATCAGCGCTCGACCAAGGCCCTATCAAGGTAGAAGAGGATAACAATAAAGCCGTACATCAGTTCAATGAGTGGATACTGGCAGCAGCCGACAGGGTTGCCCCAATAAAAACAGTTACAATAAAGGAAGCAAAGAAATCAGCCCCGTGGTATTCTCCTGAACTTAAGGACTTAAAAATCAAATGTAGAAGGACGGAACGATATTGGCGGACAGACTATGATGACTTAAAGAAATCTGCTTACAGTCTCTTGGTGAAAACATACAATGAAGCAATTGTAGTTGCTAAAAAGACCTTTTTCACAGTCCAAATTAGAGATGCTGGAAATTCCACTAGGGAATTGTTTAAAATAGGCAACCTGCTGGCTAAACCCCAGCAGGTTGGCACCTTTAAACCAGATCAACAGTTGTGTAACTCCCTAGCGGAACACTTTCAAGAGAAAGTAAAGAAAATATATAATAGTTTCTCACATACCGAGAAATCTTTGGATCCGACTGAGTCTGTTATATGCTCCACTGAGCAGTTTCCAGCCGGTGAGTAAAGAAGAGGTTAGTTCCATTCTCCTCTCCTTAAAATCAGGAGCATCTACAGACCCATGTCCACCAACCATCATGCATCAAGCTGTAGGTCCAATTACCGAACATCTTACCCCACTTGTGAATCAAATTCTGAGTTCAGGAAAATACCCCGCCATTTGGAAGAAGGCAGTCATCACACCTTTGCTAAAAAAAATCAGCCTGGATCCCTGCAATCTCAATAACTATCGACCTATTGCAGGACTTCCTTTTGCAGCCAAGGTTCTAGAAGAATATCTGAATAGATCCCTCACCGCTTACCTAGACACGCACGGCCTGCTTGACTCTTCCCAGCACGGCTTTCGGCCACGACTTGTAAAAACTACTGAACAGATCCGTAAGATTGTAGATGGTGGTGGGAGGGCAGTCCGGGTACTCTTGGATCTCTCTGCAGCGTTTGACACCGTTAATCACATCGTACTGTTGCAGCGGCTGAGGGACCTGGGAGTGGGAGGAACTGCCTTGGCCCTACTAGCCTCTTTTTTAGAGGATAGGGAGCATTGGCTGTTCTGGGAGGTATGAGATCTGACAGCTTCCACCTCCCCTGCGGAGTGCCACAGGGATCAGCCCTCTCTCCTACTCTTTTCAATCTTTATGTCACACCTCTGGCTGACCTCATCAGGAAACATGGTTACATGTTAGTATCATACGCTGACGATTCTCAGCTTATCATATCCATTATCAATCAGCCTGAATCTGTGGCATGCAGATTTCATGCATGCCTTTCGGAAATCATGTCCTGGATGGGTCAGAATTATCTAAAAATAAATACTGACAAAACAGAGGTGATGGAGTTTGGCCCCGGCTTGCCACTGTGGAATCAATCATGGTGGCTGATAGAGGCGGGAGAATGTCCGTCCCCGGTAGAGAAGGTCAGAAACCTGGGGGTTCTTTTCGACAGCAAACTTAATTTTGCTGCTCAAGTCAATAGCTTGACGTCTTCATGTTTCTTTTTACTGAAGAAGTTAAGAAACATCTTTCCTTGTATACCCCAGGAACTCCAAAAAACGGTAATGGTGGCCCTTTTCCTCTCCAAGCTAGATTACTCTAATGCCCTCTTTTTAGGGATAAACAAGTTTCAATTGTTGAAACTACAGTCCCTGCAAAACGCAGCGGCCAGACTGATTCTGGGCCTGCACAAAGGACAATCCACTTCGGATGGGATACGCTCCCTACATTGGCTGCCTATAAAACAAGGCATAGATTTTAAAGCACTCACATATGTGCAAAAGGCAATCTATGGTGGAGCAGCTGAAGGTCTTGAAATTTTTTTTATGTCATACGCTCCTTTGCGAGACCTAAGATCAGCTACTCAAGGCCTGGTTAGAGTGTCAAAGATTAAAAGAGAAGGCTGGGGTGGCCGCACAATTACATACTGTGCAGCTAAACTTTGGAATAAACTGCCTCAATCTATGAGGCTCCAACCCAACCTTCAGATTATAGAAAACATTTAAAAACAAGGCTCTTCGCAATGACATAAGCCGTTATACTCTGCTTTTTCCTGCTACAGCACCTTTCAGCGCCAAGACGCTTCGGCATTCGAGCGCTTTAGAAATATATAAACATAAACATAAGACAGGACAGGACAAACAGACCTAGAGGCAGAATTGCTATAATTTTCAAAGATTCCATCCATCCAATACGCCAACACCTAGGCAGCATGGAATACTTGACGTTTGAACTCCTCATCACCGCCAACTATACCCTGAGTGACACCCTCCTGTACCGCCCTCCTTGATCACACACCAACTTTAGCAGTACCACCATGGACTTCTTCGCCTCCCTGATCCTCGACTACAGAACCTTCATCCTCCTCAGCAGCCTCAACTACCACCCAGAAGTCCTCGCCAATCCCAAAACGACCAAACTCCGAAAGGACCATAGACTCACACAGCAAGCTCACCTACATGCCACCAGACACCTACAGGACCCCATCATCAAGAGCATCAAAAACACCACAGTAGGCAAGCCCACACCGATCACCTGTCTGACCAAACCCTGATTAACCTTAGTATACCCATCCTACACCATTGCAGAACCAACATCGTCAAACCTTCACAACAGGACTGGAACACAATCTCTGAAGCATCTGTTCTTTCAAACTCCTACACCACCAGCCTCGACACAACAACCTCCCTGAATACATGTCCAACTTCAAGGCCTAGAAGACCACCTGCAAAGATACCTGGCCAATAAAGCCACGTGAACCAGCCGGCAAGGAAGCTGGTACATGGAAGAGTCAGACTCACGAAAAGCCACTGCTAGCAACATGAATGCAAGTGGAGACAAAGTCGGAAAGACACAATGACAAGAGCAACTACAAATCTGCACTGAGGAGCTAGCATCAAAAAATCTGAGCCACCTAACGTTCCGTACTCACTGACTGCATCAAAACCAGCACCAAAAGCACCAAGGAAGCTTTGCCATAGTGAAAGAATTCACCTCTCTGGCAGGAAGCTCCCCCAGTGGAACCCACTCCCAGGACCTCTGCACCCAGCTGTATGTATTCTTCAGCAACAAGATCACCGCATGTACGAAAACTTTGAGCCCCAAATGGACCCTTCCACACTTGCAGCCCTCCTATCTCTCTTTACCAACTCCCAGAGGACCACCCTGATCACCTGGCCAACCATCACCACTCAAGAAACTGCAACAATGATGCAGCCCATACACCCCCGAGCACCCTTGAACCCATGCCCTCACCCTGTCTTCATGAGACGACTGGACCCCATCACAGCAGCCCTCACTTCAAATGACTCAATAATCAATGCCATCTACCCGGATGTCTGAAAACATGCCATAGTACCACCGTTCTCGATAAACTCTTATCATACTTGGAAGTGCTAGTCAACTACCGGCCTTACTCCCTGCTACCATACCTGGCAAAAGTAATGGATTAAGATGATAAACGCCTAGTCACCTACCTCACTGACAACGCCCTCCTCAACACCATTCAATCCGGATTAAGTCCTGTCCACAGTACAGAGACTGTCATCTTCGTCGCCACGGATGACATCTGGATGATCATGGAACGAGGTGATAGCGCGGCTCTGATCCTACTGGACATTCCTACAGTCTTTCACACCATGGCATACTTCATCCTTATCCAACAACTACACAAAGCTGGGATCCAGGGTTCCGCACTTCGTTGGAAATGCTCCTTCCTAGCAGGTATCATTCAGTCAGTCAGCCTGGCCTCCTTCTTCTTCGACACCATCAACCTTATCTGCAGAGTTTCACATAGATCCTCACTCAGTCCCACTCTGTTCAACACCTATGTGACCCCACTTGCCAGCATCATCTGCCCCCATGGAATTAACATCAAATCCTATGCTGATGACACTCAGCTTGTATACTCTCCCTCTGCGACAACAGGACAAACACCCTAACCAATTTCAACACCTGTATGACCAAAGTCGCCAGATGGATGAAAAACAACTGAGTCAAGGTCAACATAGACAAGGCGGAAGTAGTAATCTTTGGCAAATACACCTCACTCTGGGGCTCGACCTAGTGGCCTGCCAAACTCTAACCCTCACTCCTCCTTGCAACCCACTCAAAGAACCTTGGAATACTAATCAACAGCCAACTCACCATGACCGGTCAAGTGAAGGCAGTCTCTGTCTCCTGCTTCCACACTCACAAGGTGCTCAAAAAATTATTCAAATGACTCTTCACCAACACTCGCAGAACTGTCACCCAAGCCCTCATCACCATCAAGCTGAACTACGGCAATGCACTCTATGTTGTAATCAACGCTCAACTAACCAGAAACTCCCAGACCATACAAAACTCAACGGACAGGCTCACCCTCAACCTGCCACCCCACATTCACATCACCCCACACCGCAAAGAGGTCCACTGGCTCCCAATCCACAAAGGAGCACACTTCAATCTCCTCATGCGCACATAATAAAGCCTTACTCAACACTGGCCCCAATTACGTTAGCAACAACATAAACTTCCACAAACCTGCCGGACCCCTCCACTCAGCTGGACTCCTATTAGCACACACCCGCAGCATATGCAGAACCGAATCTGGAGATATTGCCTTCTACCTCGCTCCTACGGCCGGGAACAACCCGCTCCTGCATATCAGAGCCTCCTTCTCAGTTCTTGATCCACAATAAACTGAAGACCTGGCTCTTCACCTAGCCCCGACCTTGGCTCGGCCCATCCAGCTCCTACTTCACCACCAGCATACTCTCCTGGATGAGCTGTGCACTACACAAATACACCTGAGAGCAGAAAGCACCTGCATAATGGTGGTATGTTTTCTCATGTTGCGGGTAGCCATCAACTATATCCTACACTTTGTGAGTAAATCATGAAGAAATAAATAAAGAATAATGAGAGCACAGAGATATTTGGAATATGAGCATACATTTCAACAATAAATGTCTCGGAAAGGTTATCACGTTTGTTTTTTATTGACAATGATTTGATGAACCCAGATCGTTTAGCATAATGAGAATTTTCAAATTGAGTTGAAAACAGCTAAGCAGCCGACACACGTTTCGCCCAATGGACGTTCTCAAGGCTCTTGGAATGGACCCTTTTTGTAAAATGAGGATCAATGTTTAACAATAGTCTGATGGTCTGAATAATTGGGTAGATGTTACTCTCTTTTCACCACAGAACAAAAGTGGAGGGTATCTGTTACCAGCCTTTTGTGTGATGTGGGCTAAACTGGTGATGTGAAATCATTAGTTGGTTACTAGGTGGATTGAGAGGGAGTAGATAATAAGGGGAAAAGACTCACTGAACACCCTGGTCATCCATTACCATACCCTCAAAAGGCTCCCTTCTGTTTCTTGCTGGCTCCCATCAGAGCTTGTGGAAAATATGTACTTTAGTATGAAAAGGCGCATGTGAAATCTGAGAGACTCGGGAATCGCACAAAACAAGCACTGGAGGCACTTGAGAGGTGACTACGGTCTCTAATAGCGGCATACAGTACTAGACAAATAAGCAGCACATCATATACTGTATTACATGGGCAACAGTCAAATGGCGCCATGCCATTTGTGACGTCTTTCTTCCCTGTGCTTCTTTGCCTGCTGAGCCCATACGTGTAATAGTAAGAGCAAAACTACAGGTTCAAGAACGCAAAGGCCCATTGGCTAAAAAGCCGTACGGGCTTGAAGGTGTCATATGTGACGTGGGGTCCCTCGGTAGCTGTGACATGACATGCCGAGAGTCCCCGAATGAGGGACCAGCCAGGTTTAGAGCCAGCCTTAAACTCCATTGGAATTCAACAGCGAGCTGTATTCACTTATTTAAATGATATGTTAAACGCTGGAGTGTGACTGAAACTTCTTCGCACGGATGCTGAAAATAATGAAGCTGTTCTTAAATAACCCAATTCCTTCTCAGCACAGCATTCAGAGGGAATTAATAGTCGTACCCATTTCTACTGTGTGTTTGCGCAATATGTACTTATATACACACATACTCACACAGTCTAGTTACAATAAAACACTTTTCAAGTCCGATCCATTGTTTCTCCGCGTGAAATCCTTAATGTTTGCTCTCGGTCTGCTATCTTCGAAAAAAAATAAAGGTTGGGTCGCTTGGTGTACGTGTCACTTTTGGGAGCAGTTGGACAGGAAATGCTCACCGATAGAGGGCGATAGAACTCCACGAACTGACTGGTAGGCTGTTCAAATCAGCCACGGGAAGCGATGAAGAACCGAGCCGTGCTGCAAGAACCAAGCGATATCCCTCCATGGACGCTATTTTTTTGTTGTTGTAATAAAGCCGACATTTTTGACGTTTTCGCATGTTGCTCTGTCAAAATGTCGTAACATACACGATAAGAAATGTAATATTATTCCGAGAAAAATAGACAATTTGGGAATCTGCAAACATAACCCCCACAAGTCATTGATGTGAACAAACAGACAAATATGCATTTTGGGGCTCCGGCCACAGTCCACCAACCCATGTGCAGAAGCGACACGTGCTCTCGGTGTGGGCACCCGCCTGGAAAACAGAGACAGGCAGCTCGTGTTCTGCGGCCATGTCTGCGTAAAAAGTACTGTTAGCACCGGAGGCTGGCTGGCAGTCCGTCTGCTTTTCTGGATTCGTCATTTTACACTCGGTTTTCTGCGGTCTCCTGTAGCTGCGCTGGAAGGGGAATGCGCCAGCGCCCCCGGCCGATCACTGTTCGAGCCAGAAATGTAGCAGCCATGTGATACGGGTCTCCATCAGCCGGCCCAGTCTTTTTAGCCAACACTTGGCGTTGTGAGATTTATGTCGCGTGGTCAAAGCTTAACTAAAAATCCGCTCAGGCAGGGAGATGTTAGCTAAAAAGGCCAGAGTGGCAGAAAGCGCCACCTCTCATGGGCCAGTTGGCAGCACCCATCGTTATGAAAATATGCAACAGCGCTCAGAAGACTAGCTGCTGAGTGGCACCTAAACACAGCCCAGGCTTTGCCCATCACTGCCCTGTCTCCGCACTCAGAATACCGCTGAGGCCCTGACCGGCAGAACTATCAATGAAAGGTTCTGCAGCCCCAATCCCTGACAAAGTCCCTCGGTGTCTGTCACTTTTGGTCACCCTCTATTTGACATAGACCAGGTGTGTCCTGCACCCCAAGACCGGTCCCGCTGCGCCCGTGATGTATCCTGCCCAACCCGGACAAGGTCCGGCACTTTACCCCACCACGCAGCAAAGTTTAGTAGCAGCCTGGAGCATAACACAGGCCGGACGGGAGGCAACCCTTCAGGGACCGCTCCAATCCTACATGGGGCTCCCATGCACCCCAAGACCAATACATCTATGTTAAATTGTGGAGACGCAGGTTCTCCTCTTCATATTCAGCAGAGGGGGCATCATTCTGCGTTGCACCACTGGCATAGACAGTGTGCCACGCCCCCACCCCGAGTGCAAGGAAGGCCGTGGGCCCCGGATCCGCTGTTTATACTGTGAAATATAGCAATATTGAACGTTCATAGGGCCCTTATGCCACTGCACCTGTTAACCAGTGGCTGCTGGCATCTACAGGGAAGATCAGGGGGTCACGCACAAATAAAATATAAAAATAAATTACATTAAACACTACTCAATCCTCTGCACCGGACCTCTTCTTTCTTCAACTGCAGCCCGGCCACCATGCTTTAACACAGCACGAGAACAGCGCCCTGATTGGAGGGAGCGGCCTCACTCGGCGCTCCACTTTGCCCTGGAGGTCTGCGCTTGCAGTAACCTAGCTGTCCTTAAGATAGCTGGGCTGGATTAGAGATGTTTAAAGTGCGCATGTGTGGCCGGCTATCGCAAGACGGCTGGCCGAAAAGACATGCGCACTTTAAACAGTGCACATACAGCACATCCTCCTCCCTGCTGCTCTCACTCAGCAGGCCCCGCCCAGTGCTGCCACTCTGTTCTGGATAGGGATGAAAAATAAAGTGGTAATGAATTATCATTGTATTTTTAATCTCTGGGACTTTGGGGGTAATTTAAGTGGGGCAACGATCCTCTGCTCCCACGGAGGAACCGTACCTGCGTGCTACACCAAAAGAACGTACACTCCAGGTCTCTGTGTTCCCGTAACCCGAAAGCAATCTCCCACTGCCCTCAACCCTCAGTAATGTCTTGCTGCACTAAATACTCCAGTCACTGTCCTAAGTCAAAGTGCCACTGTTCAATGACTCCTGGCAAGGTCCTGCTGTACCCATGCACACCAGAAGTCCTCTTTGGACTACCTAGAGGTAGCCGGGGGCAGGCTGCAGTGTATACAGTCAGTCACAAAATTGTGAGCTACGCCAAATCTCAGGTTTTTGGGAATACATTTCTCATGCAAAACAGTGTGATGAAGGGAATGCCATGCATAAAAAATGCCCCACAGGCAGTTTGGGCGTAATATTACTCATTGCAGGAAGCAAAGGTTGTAATCGGGCAACCACTCGTCCAAACTCATGAACAAACGGTATTTCTAAGAGGTTTAGGACCCGATTTCAAATCAGCACTTGAAAAAAGGCCATGGCCTCACACATCCTCCAAGTCCTAGGTAAACTGCCAATTATACATTGGGTGAAACACACAAAAGGAGATGGAAGGAATGCTTGGAATTTGTCTAACAACTGGCAATCGCTCGGAATAGCATCCCAACCCATTGCTCTTATGCTTACCATGGCACCTCAGGTTGGACTCAGCCACACAGGGCGCTGACCTAGAGGGGGGCATGGACCTCAGGGGGGGCACTGTGTTTAGCAATAACGTTAATCTAAAAGCACCTGCTGCAGAGTTCCTTGTGCATCCAGCTTTCAGGCAGCAATAAAAATGTCATGATAACTCTCGTGCTTATCATTAACGTTCCTGCTAGAGAGAGGGATCAGAGTTTAGCCTAGCGGCAGTTTCGACGCAACATAAAGTAGTGCAGACGGTTAATATGCCTGCTGCAAAGAACATATCTATATTTTATGTGGATAGCTGAGTGGATTAGTAAAGTCAGCCTTTACTAGTGCCTTGAAACAAATTAAATGCATCTGAGAGGGTCAATGGAGAGATGAGGGGCACTTTTGCTGGGTGGTAGTGAGGGAATCAGAGGAGGCGGTCCCAAAAAAGATTATTGCATAGGGCGCCACCAGCGCTAAAGCCTGACCTGTCTACATATGCAGAATGGACATGAGCTCAGGATACAGATATCATGAGTGGCAGGTCATACCACCACCATTATGCCGCACTTCTAACCCACGAGATCAGTAAGGCACCCATTAGGATTAATGTGATAAAAACTGTCTTGTGCAATTCCCGATTCTGCCAGACTTCCCAGACGAAACGGGCGCAAGCCAGTCTTGAGGTTGTGTTTTTTACCACACACTAGCTGTTGGTAAACACTGTTGGAAAATGTGACCAAATTATTTCTAGTCTCATGTGTGCACTTTATTAATTCAAAACACATTACAAATTACTAATACCTTGCTACCAGGATATTCTTATAGCTCTGGGGCCTGGAACAGTCTGAATTGTCACAGTTGTAGGAGTATGATTGTTGGAAGTTGTGTTGGTACTGTTGTGTGGCTCCACTGGCAGGACCAATGGGTAGTGCGAGCTGCGGTAGCCTCCAGACGAGGGCCCTGGCACTTATTGCTTTACAAAATGAGCACTAACTAGCCATCTATCCATGTAGCAAGATTTTGGATGCTGGTGGGAAAGTAGATGCGTCGACTGTCAGTCCTGCCCACAGACCTCGAGGCAGTGACTAACCAAGGAAGGTAGATGGTGACCCGAGCCAGTGAGTAGGATTGAACAAAAGACATACAAGTACCTCTAGGGGGATTAGTACAGGGTTTCCCCACCCAGATGCTGGGGAAGGTGTTCCTCAACTTTGGGCTCAGAACTTGGGTCGGTTAATAGGACAGCATATGGACTTAGATGGGGAACTTGCATGTGAGAGCTGGGAGCAATACTGACAACGCAATATACCATAAACAATACTTCCTAAACTATCCGCTTAGCACAATGAAAGCACTATGAACTATCGGTTATGAACAAACACCATTTTCTTTACTATGCTGATGAAATACCTTGTAGCAGTCCCAGTGTACTCATGCCTACCCTACAGTGTATTCTTGCTGGAATAGCCAGGCCTGGGGATGCATCGGTGGGGCCATTTCGAGAGATATGAATGAATAGCACAGCTACCTAGACGGAGTTGTCCCGGCGCTAGTGGACAATCACGTGTGAGGCGGGACAGGCAGAAGTTACAGCCTAAAAAGCTAGGTCTTTAAAGCTTTCCAGAATTCTGTTTCGAGTAGACCTAGAAGGAGAGGGAGGGAGTTCCAAAGTTTAGCTGACTGCACCGTAAAAGATCTGCTGCCTGATCTCTCATTGCGATAACGTGGAACTAAGAGTCGCTAGTTGTTGGATCTCGAGGCCCAATTTGGTTGGTACACTGGCCCCAGGTTTCTGGTGGCCCTAAAGACCAGGGTCAGAGCTTTAAATTAGATCCTTCTAGTAATAGGGTCAGTGCCTCAAATGCAGCGAGATATGGTGGCGCATAGGCACCCGCTTCATTAGCCTTGCTGCAGAATTTTGGATAAGTTGAAGCCTGTGCAGTAGATAAGAATGTGGCCCCAGGTAAAGGCTGTTTGCGTAGTTCAGTGAGGACATGACTAAAGCATGTACTACCGTTTTCTTATGAGCCTCAGGTAGGAAACGCATACATTTCCTAATGGCCCACCTCATCCAAAAACAGTAGGAAGAAATATGATGTATCTGGGTGGAGATGGAAAGCTCTTTGTCCAGCTTAATTCCCCAGATTCCTGGCAGGCTCTGAGCGCAGAGAGGAGGATTTAGTTCCGATGACCACCACAGATTTGGCTGAGGAGGGGGTGCCCAGCTGAAAAACAAGACCTCTGTTTTCTCAGAGTTCAATTTCAGGCAGTTCTTATGCATCCAGCCTTTGATGTCTTTTAGGCATGCCTTAACTGTGAAAAGCCTCATGTACTACTGTGAAACAGCGCACAGGAATGGAGACATCGAGCCTTTAGCTGCAGGGCCTGATGCATCTTCCATTTCTCACACTGATATAGTTGGACAAAACCAGACATGGGAGATGTTAGGCAGCATCTTCTTGGAATTGTTGGAGGTCATAGCAATGTGTCTAGTTCTCAATCAATGGAGCACAGGTGAGGCTATGCTTGATACAAGGTTATAATAATCTATTGAAAGTCTATGGAGTTGAAAAGGATAGAAATGGGGCCTTTAGATGCAATTTTAAGTGCACAGCCCAATGATGCCTGTTTTCCATATTATCAGAAATACGACCTATGTACCGGCCATGACAGGAACGCCTAGAACTGCCCCCTAACCCACTAATGTTACATTGTTCAAACACCCACAGACGAAACACTAACACTGAGAACTAGCTGTAGGTTAGGATCGGACAGGTTGTGGTGTTAAAACTAGCTAGGGAGGTATAGTCAAAAGAGACCAGCCAACATTAACCTCAAGTCATATTCCGTGCTTTTACACAACATGTTGCACCCACACAACTGGAAAAGCAAAGAATAAAATCAGGATTGGATGTGCAGCTCATGCATGATGTGGAAAAACTTCAGAGCTTGCTTACTACACCCCACCATGGGATATAATTTGAAACAGAACATAAAGGACCAGTCAGCTGCCTCTGCAGGTCTAGAGTTGTACCAAGCATTAGCTCTTGCAGCTTAACCTCTGATTCAGAGGAACAGAAGAGCAATAGATCCGCTATGATAGACTTCTTTGCGATTGGGGCATCTGTTACCAAAACTGTACATCAGACTACTCCCAGTACTTTTAAACTAAACTGTTGAAACCCTACAGTGTAGAGCTATGGCTTACTGGGTCGTTCAGTTTCTCCACTGTGAAGTTACCAATTTCATTTCCATCCACAAGAAAGGTCTCTAGACACTGCCTCCTGACTAGGAAGGCTGGATTTAAAAGCCCTGCCTGTGTACATTAGGAGGCCTCAGAGGAGATGTGCCACCTTACTCGAGGACGCTCATGGCAGCCTTCACCATCTTGGAGCTGCCCTCTCTTGCAAGTTTTTCTTATTCAAGATTTTAGCGGGGTGGGGGAGATTGTTTTGGTCAATCAGGTGTATGGATTGGTTTGTTTTTCCCTATTTGGGCCCCTTTCGTGAAGCTCATTCTTTATCAGAGCCTGACCACATCATTCATCCACGTCCAAGGATATTCTTTCTTGCTTCCCCCTCCCACACTGGCATCAGCCCCCTGGATGCACTAGCTTTGAAGAACTGTTCCCACCCCCATCTTCTATTTTCCTATCGCCTCGGCCCACAGAACTATGGGGAAAAACTTAAACCCCCTTTTACTAACCTGTCCCTATTGAAACCACAGCCCGCCATTCTACTGCGGTTTGATAAGCAAAACGCATTTTTCTCAGAAACCTAGTTTGTGCCCTGTCCAATTGCCCTACTTCAAGCACAATAGAGTTGGGTTAGCAACACTCCTGAAGGAACACCACGAGCCATGAAACAGGAACAATGTCCACTACCAGCACGCGGCATCAGCAGCTCTTGAATGGTTTCCATAGAGCATATTGTCTGATGGTACAATGGTGTCTCACCAGGACGCACTCCTTACACACAATCCATCACTTATGAACTCTACCTGGAGAAGCACGAGCTCCCATCACTGGTGGGATGACTTTACAAACTCCACTTACAGCCATTCCTAACACCCCACTACTAATATTTCAGGAACCTAAATGCATTCCATCCAGATCTCACTTCTGTGTAGAGACCACCCACACAGAGAGCTGGTTAGCACCTCAACTAGGTTCACCTGAAGGTGCATCACTACTGTGTACCACACAACGTACCCTAAACCCGCTTTTCTTCTCTTACTGGTGTGGCTAATCCTAGTATAATAGCATAGATGCTTCATTACACTGCTAGGACTTAAGCATGTCATTTATAGACAATCTCTGTATACAGGCGTCAAACTGTGCCAAGACAAGGGCTGGTCACCAGTGGTTTACCCTTACGCCGTAACAGGGGATACTTATCCATGAGGCATGGATATCTCACTCACGGGAGGACCGAGTACATTACCTTTGACACACTGATTCACTTCAATGATGCCTCATACGAGCAGATTTACACATTGGTAGACAGTCAGGAATACACTTAAGCACTTCAGTCCCACCACACACACTGTGCTGCTTCCTGGTAGGAAGAGCGATACCAAAACACCATGCCTAGAGCAGGTTCAAAATAATTTTTATGGCTATTCATACATGGTTAAAGAAAATTACACGCCCTGTAACGCCTCTTTTGGAGTTTAAAAATCCAGGGCTGGTTGAACAGGCCATATGATTACGGGATTCTGTCAGGCTGGGTTCCCTTTTAGAGATCAATTAATGAAACCATTAGATGCTTTAGGACTAACATCACATATCAGAAAATCTCCACTCCTGGAGGAAAGTAGCAAGGCAAACCCATTGTACTCCCATTTTAGAGCAGCGCATACTACACGCTAGGCTTGGGCATAGTAAAAGGTCAAACGTATTGTAAAAATGGCATACACAGTACTTCTGCTACGGGGCCCTACTAGCATAATGGAATTAAGGTTTGTCTAATACGGAGGGCGGCGAGGAATGAGGAAATTGGCGGACTAAAAACTAGTTGATGTGGGAAATTTTAATCAGCCCACGAATCACCATCCTACAATGTCTGCTTTAGTAGAACGCAGCACTGCAAGGACCTGCCATTTCTCAACTGCACACCAGTTGACCACAATCACATTTTGATCAAAGACCTCATTTACTCCCTGAAAGTTGTTTGTGCTCAAGGTCCTGGAAAGAGAATCTTGCAACCTCCCCACCCACTCTCCTTAGGTGTGTCCAAATGGTAATATGTTGAAGTTTAGACGTTCCACTCTTACAAAGCCCAGATAGCACTTTGACTGAACGCCATCGTTTCCTGTGTGTGAGCGAGTTTCTCTGCTTGCTACTGGGCATATATTGGGGGGGTGGAAAGAGAAATGGGAACTTACCAGGGTCCCTTCACAAGTTTGATTAAAAAAAAAAAAAAAGTCCAGCCAGGGTCAAGTGCTCGTGTAACACTTCAATTTTCTCTAGTAGTTACATCGAGAGAAGTACATTGCAAAACGAAAATAGTCTCACGGTGTCCTTACTCCAATTGTCTTGATGTGTGCCCACTACAAGGTAAAGATTGATCTAATTAAATAGGGTCTTCTTTCCAAAACCCATTTTCTTGTACTACACAGCCATCTTACTCTATAATCTGGGGCAGCATTCACCAACCCTGAAAACATGTTAAGTGAGCCAGTGGCCAAGAGAATCACTGTCAGACTGGATGAAGGACAAGTTTCTCCAAATTTTACCTCCGCAAATCTATGGCCCACAAGCTAATTTAAAGCACTGGAGCCCACCTTTGGTAGTCTTTGCTTCCGCAGCATGCAGTCCAAAAAGGCAACAATTCAATAGGTGGTCAAACGGCCAACTATCAAATTAAGCGGAGAGTGGCGTTGGTGTGTACACATTATAGCCATGTCGCTAGTGTGACATAAGAATTGTAATGCTGCACCGCTGATTAGGTTAGCCTAACAGGTTACTTACGCATGATCCAGTTCCAAGACTTTTTCCAGGTTAAAAAAAACATGGCAGACCCCCTTTACACCAGACTCGTATCACAGTCAAGGAAAAGTAGCATAATTTTGCGTAGATATGGGTGCACGCTCTAACCTAAGCTACCACAAAGAAACATATCAGATCAGTGTATTTGTGCTAAACAAATAACCAGGCATTGGGGGGGGGGGGGGGGGGGGGGGGGGGCGGAGAGCCAAAGGAAGGAACATTCAGACTGTATTGGGCACAAAAACAAACTAATCTGTTCACCTGAAACACTAGATGCAGGCCAGCACTATCCCAAGTATACTTGCAATAAAGAAAAGGAGTTTGAGAGAAACCTAAATATTGCACAATTGGGGCAAAGTCAAGTCTAAAATCAACTTATTTTCAGTGTTGTGGTTGGAGAAGGTGCTGGGGAGGGGCAGCTTTCAGACTGTATCCATGGAAACAGCACTCTTTGCTATGTATGAAGAACCCATGTAAGGTCCCTCCTCCCTTGTAGAGGGGAAAGGCAGCTCTCTTTAACCAATCCAGCAACAGTCACCGACAAGACCAATTCTAGAACCATCCGTCTTAGATGAGATCTGCTTGGGTTCTGAGACGTAGTACACCACTCATTGAATGATCCCTTTAACGCAAAGAGCAGCAAGCTTCAGGCACCATTTAAAAGCAACAAAATGCTTCAATCCCAGCAAAATGGAGTTCAGTATAAACATTCTATACAAAAGTTTTATTGAAATACCTGTATAAAAAATATGATCCATACATTTTCACACAGTTAAACTGAAAAAAATTCAAGCTGCCTTGCGCAACTAGATCACAGAAAACAGCTATTAAAATAAATTAGGACTCGTTCGAGTCAATGCATGAAAAATGTACAATGTCAATAATTTAAAATCCTTCCAAACATTACTTACATTTCTGGTTGAAAAAAATAAAAGTCATACTGGTTAAAGGAAAAACGCGACTAACAAAAAAAAAAAAATCCAATTCCCTTAAATTAGACTTTGTACAACAATTTTAAAAACAAACTTGTAAAGAGCAGGAATACATTTTTACAAAAGTTAACAGGAACGCAGAAAACATGAGAAATGTCTTGAGCGGGGGACCAGCAGAGGAAAGGGATAGCACAGTGTTGGGTATTTCTAAACAAATAAATTAAAATAAATATATCTTTAAGATAAAACTGTGGGACCGGTCCAAATGTCGTAATAAATAAACTGTATAACCGAAGATAACCGAGTGTACATAAATACATTATACAGGTATGGGGAGAAAGTCAAAGTCCTCGGGTATTTGCATTGGTTGTGCATTGAACATGCTCACACATACTTAAGACTTGCGGGTTAACAGAAAGGAGAGAGTCAAGATGAAACAGGGGCTTTTGGGGCCCAGTGGTAGAGATGAAATGGAGGAGTGGCTGTTCCTGATAAAGCGGATATCCCTGTTCATACTTCTGTGCAGGCTATAGGAAGTATCTGAGCAGCAGAGAGTTGGGGGTGAACATGTCTCTTCAAGTATTCCATCACTGTTGGATGGGAAAACTTCCGTTAACCGAGCAGGTTCCAGTGCGTTATAGGCCTCGCTCGACAGCCAGTCCTATAACCAAAAGGGATCTTCTTTGGACATAGACAGCTCAAAAAAGAAAACGTCCCACTGAAGCAGCTTTCAAAAAAAGGCACTCAAAAGCAAATAAAATCTAGTCCGGGCTCTATGAGAGCAAAAAGGTTCATATTCAAGAGGTCACTGCTTTCTTAAATAAAAATAAGTCTATTTTGTCCAAGGAGCGGCCTGCAGCTTACAAACATCAACGCCGCCAAGAAGTCCCATCCGGAGCAGAACCAGAGAGGGGGTGTATACATCATACCCTCCCACAGATTCAACTACAGAATAATTAATGCATTGTCAATAAAGCCCCTCCCAAACATTGGCAGCAGCGCTGTGATGTGTCTGCAAGCACCTCCCCTCGGATGGGTGGGTTTCAGAGGCTCTCGCTGCTGGAACTTGTGCTAGATACATCAGTGTCTATGGTCCGGAGTCTCAGATCACAGTCCTCCGACTTAACGTCTGGCGATTTGCGCATCCATGCGTGGTCGAAAATCTGTTCCAGCGTTGGTCTGTCTGAAGGCCTCAGCGAAAGGCACCACTTGATCAGCTGTTGGCATTCTTTTGGGAGGAATAAAAGAGGGGAAATATTAAATCACTGCAAATAAATAGAAACAGCACACAAAGTAAAAAGGAAAACCATAGAAGAACAAACCTGGGGTAATTCTCCTTCTGAAGTAGACTCGCCCTCGTAAAATCTCGTCATCTTGTTCGAAAGGGATGTCTCCGCACACCATGTCGTACAGGAGGACGCCAAGAGACCAAACGGTAGCCGACCTCCCGTGATACCTGTGGTATTTAATCCATTCCGGTGGACTGTACACTCGCGTCCCTGAAAGACACAATAAAGAGATTATTAAACTAACACGTTTAAAATTAAAATAAATATAACAAATAGTTACAAACTGAAAACCATGAGCTAAAACAGTATATATGGCAAGGAAAAAGTAGGCTATGTTAGGACATTAACATAGCAACCGTACAAACACACATCCTTCAGATAAGGCTGAATGTTTACAAACACTGAGCTCGATGCCCACGTGGCACAGCACACCCAAAATAGACACAAAAGGAGCACTGGGGAGACAGCTGAGCCGCAGCCTTCACCACAAGTCCTATCCTCTCGAATTTCACGCTGAAGAACCAGACACCTCCTCCCCAGCTCAATAAGCTGCTGCTAAGTAACGAAGCGGCAGCGCGGTGGGGGCGGGGAGCCTTTTGTTAGTGGGCTTATTCAGAAGGAGGCGTGCCCGCCCTCCCCGTCGCACCCCATGCCCGCCCTCCCTCCCCATCGAGCTATTCGGATTTATTAGCCGACGACTACCGTCATGGCGGAGGGTGCGTAGATCACACTCAAACTACGTATACAGTGCATTTCCATTTTACAGGCCATGCAAGGGGGGGGGGGGGGGGGGGGGGGGGAGATTTCTAAAAAGTTTCGATTTAAGTATTTGTTTTTTTAACGGGGGGGGGGGGGGGGAAATAAGCGTAGCTAGTACCATTGTACCATTCCTGCCCGCTCTCCCACTGCCCGTCCCTTCTTCCCGCCTGCTGGCTTTGCCATCTGTACGCCCTCCCCTCCTGCGCCCCTTCCTTGGAAACAGAGCAGGCCCCGGCAGCTGACGTATGTGGTCACATGGCGAGCGTTGGGTTTCAAAACAAACAGATGCGAAGTGTTGGGGAGGCTCTTACCGCGGCCGACGGCAATTCCCTCCAAAATCTGCCCCACCCACAAAGAGTGGCGGCAAAAAAAAGCAACCGCACATCTGCAACCACAGCACCTCACAGAAACAAATCCCCGCACAGGTGAGGCGCTGTGCTGCAAAGTGCCGGACGTGAGGGGATTGCCAATCAACCATATCACAAACATTAAAGGCTCGGAGTGCAAATACCACTGGGCAACCTTGTGTGCACCTTGATGTCCCCGCAATGACAATGCAACATTTGCAATCACTACGAGAGTGAATAAACCCCAAGGGGTGATGAGCCGGGAAAGAATCATATGCACACCGAAATGTTTGCCACAGCTTTCAAAACACTAGGTCCTGGCGATCCACAAGAACATGCGTGCAAAGCAATCCGGGGGGAGGAGGGGTTCCCCGACAGCCACTAAGGAGGTACCTAAGCAACACGACAAACCAAAATACGACTGTTTCCCTAGACGGTATACAAAAGCACTCGTTGCCAGTAAACAACGTCGTTCACCTAGGCACATGGGTCAGCCCGACACACAAAACAAGCAGTAAAATTATCAACGCATTTTCAGTAGACAGTGTGTAGCATTTACAGTTCAAGAACGAGACAATCGGGCGGGCTAACAGACAAGGGCAGAACTGCGCATACAGCAGGTTCACCTACGTGTGAAAAAAAAAAATAGGACAACCTCGACTTAAATCATTGCGTGATTGCAAAGGGAACAGAAAGACAGCCTTTACAGGAGCGACAGCAAACAGTGCTATGGGCTAATGGCAAAGCACAGCAAAGATGGGGCACTGCCCGCATACCATGCGGACATAAATCACCGGTGCGAACAGTTCGACGTAGAGAAAAAAGGGCAAAAAACCCAACCCTCTATGGACAGGGAACATCAGGGTGTTGTCAGGTTTGCTAAATCACATGGCGAGATAAGGGTTCGCAGGCGGGCAGCAGGGACAGACAAGATGCGCGCAGCTCACGTACCATCGAAGTCCGTGTAGACGGTGTCCTTGAGCAAGGCCCCAGAGCCGAAGTCGATGAGCCGCAGCTCGCCCGTGCGCAGGTCGACTAGGAGGTTCTCGTCCTTGAGGTCGCGGTGCACCACCCCGCAGCTGTAACAGTGGCGGACGGCCTCCAGCACCTGGCGGAAAAAGGCCCGCGCCGCCTCCTCGTCCAGCGCACCCTTCTCCGTGATGAAGTCGAAGAGGTCCTTGACGGGCTCGGGCCGCTCCAGCACGAGCAGGAAGCCGTCGGTCCGCTCATACCAGTCCAGCAGCCGGATCACGCCTCGGAAGGCCGGCGAGCCCACCTTCTTCAGCAGGACCACCTCCAGGGGAACCATGGAGCCGTTCTGTGGAAAGGAAGAGCGATAAGAGCACTGATAAATATCAAATACCCACCCACACTCCAAGTCACCCTGCCCTGGCGGACCCGAACACCCAACCCTGAGGACGGACAGCAAGCCCTGCCATAGCCTAACCTTCCACTCACCCTCGGGATAGGTACTGCTAAAGATCAACCGCCCACACATGAGAAAGGACAAAGCATTAACAGGAGTAGGGATCATATGGGCATTCTAGAGGGGGTGGCCAGTGTGTAAAGCCAGGATGCGAAAGCATCCATCCACTGGTGGGCAACGCCCGCCATTACTAAGGGCGAACTACATTTTGGTAAAAGTAACTGCACTATGGATAGTGGACACCGACTTGGAGGCCCAGGTGATCTACAGGTGCAGGCTTAAAGGCATCCACCGCCCAAACAGGCGCGCCAACCGTGAAGAGAGATAGCTTTAAATTGACTGAGACCCCTAGAGGACGACTGGCCGGTAAAAGTGAATACATGTTGCCAGTGTTGCTGTACGGGAGGCTAAGGAAAACCAGAGCCCACAGGACCTGCAGAGATGCCCAGCCGCATAACCTCATAACTATTCATGAACCGAACCACGGGGAAATACCGCAGCCTAGGTACCGGCTCGTGGCTAGAGATCCCTGGGGAAATGGGTACTCGAGAAGGCTATACTTACTAGGGTTCCCCACTCGGTGACCCGTTCCTTGCAGACGTGCTTCACCGCAACCTGAAGACAAGAAGACAACATTAGAAGGATGACACATGAGCAGCAGGGGCTGATCGCTGCGCGGGACCTCGGACATGAGGGATACGGGGCGGTGAACGTTCCATAGCAAAAAGGTTTAGTGATGCTGGACAGGGAGAACTCAGAGCAACGCAGGGATCCCAGCCCCGGGGGTGCACAGATCGCAGACACCATGCTGCCTGGCAGGGTGGTTCAGTGATTCTGGGCACGGAGGACACAGGGCGGTGAAAGGCTCTGGCAAGAAGCAAGACTGTCTGGCGAGGATGGCAAGAGGGACCATACATGCCGGCACTGTGAAAATGGAAGAGGCAAATACTGCAACTGAAAGAGGGAGGCACGATGTAGCCATAAAGCTGCACTGAAATTTAACGGTGGTAAAATAAAACCTCATTTACAGAGGAGAGGTAACACTGCTGTGAGGTTGGACGGGCAGTGAAGATATTGCATCCTCGTGTCGGCGAGGGGTGGGTGAATCTCTGGGTAGGCAGGGAGCTGCGGAGATCTAGGCGATGCGGGGAAATGTTAGCTATAGAAGCACGACTGAGAAGGGGTGGGGGCGGCATGAGGCAGGACGCTGATGGGAATGACAGTGCTGCAGTGCGATCGCCGGGGGTGTGGTGAGTACTGCAGGGCACTGCATGGATCCGAAGCGGCACGGATCCAGGGCGGTTTAAGTCACGACTCTGGGTAGAAAAAAAAACCTGGATGTCTACATGGGGGGAAAAAAGCATAAGTGGTACTAGTTAGGATCCAGGGCTAGGTTAGACCTGTGCCGGGCAGTGTGTGTGTGTGGGGGGACAGGATGCTGCATGGAAGGGAGGTGTACAGATCCTATGCAAGGCGCCGGGGGTAGCCGTGGGAAGCCGGCGAGTGCCGATCCCACCAGTGAGCGCAGGCTTCCATTCGTCCTTACCGGCAGCCCGTCAGAAATCCTGCTGCCCGCGTAGACAGTGCCGAAGCCGCCGCTTCCCAGCACCGAGCCCACCTGGTAGACCTTCTCGAATGGCTCCTTGTCCAGCTTGGCTGCGGGAACAGAAGAGAGAGAAAGTGAGCCACGACGTCCAGGCAACGGAGGCGCTGAGATACAGAGGCCGGGCGGAGAGACCCCTTCCAGGAGCCGGCAGCCGTCCTTACCTGGCGGCAGGATCTTGGCGGGCAAGTGGTCTACGCTGCTAGGATTGCAGATGTGAGCCAGGGAACCAAACTTAGACAGTAACATGTTCCAGTAAAACCAAAACAATCCAGTGGCAAAAGGATCCTCGGGTCTTCGCGGTCCAAGCCCGCCGATGCCGCCCGCACAGTAATCCAAACAAAACTCCTCCCAGACCCGCGCCTCGATAGCACTGAGCGACGCCGTTCCCGTGCAGCCTCTTAACTTGCAATGTTTTGGTGGCGACGAGAGAACCCTTTGATATCCCTCCGCGACCAGCAGCTGAGGGGGATAGCGCCACGCCCCCTTCCTCCACCCACAGCAGATAACTCCTCCAGTCCCCAGGAAAACGGCTGTGGGTGGTGCCAAACCACGCGACTAGCTCTCCCCACACCTGAAACCGCGGGAAGCGCAGCCAAGAGCGGCGCCTACAGAAAAATAAACACTGGCACTACTTTACTACGAGCATGCTAGACGCGCAAGGTTCTCCAGTCTGAATTCGAGCCCGGCGTGTTACACACATTAAAGCGAATCTAAATGGGCGGTGGTCAAACTTACATATGCATCAGATGCCAACCTATCGGTGTCGATCGTCGGGACAATTGATGCCAGGGTCTCATCCAATGGGGCGGAAGGGCGGTTTGCATAACGCCTGGGCGGGAATCCCTGGACGCGCCTCCCCCCTAAGCAGCAGGCGACCGGGAAAGGTCAGCGGCTGAGAGCGCGAGACACTGCAGCACGCTCTGAGGGGAGGAGCGGGGCATCGGCCCTCCCTGCCAACGCATCACGAGGCGGTGCTGCATGCAGCCAGGACCTCGACGGCCTCCCGCCCTAAACCAGGATTGCTGTCAACGCTATCCAGGAGCCCGATCCCGCCTACCACAACAATAACACTAACACTGACATTTTACCGCATGACCCTGCGATACCGTACCGGGGATCCTTCAGTAATAATATATATGACTCCTTGCCTTTAATTACCACCACCATTTTCATTGAACAGTGCATTTCAGTATCAAAAATAGACACGATTCCCATTTTTACGCATTCCTAGCTATATGGCTTTCGATTAATTACCTGCAACTTGCCTTTATAAAGACGCATTTATTTCGTAACCATCAGAAAGTTGACCATTCTAGTTGTATTGTGCCTATAATTTATATTGTATAAGAAAATATTTTTTTACACGTCTGCAAAGGAGCGTGTTGTATAATGCCCGATTTCAAGGTGACTGGAAAAAAAAATCCTCTGATGAGGGAACCCAGGATTCCCCTTTCATGTGGGTTGTGCTTGTCGAATTTATAATATATGTTGGCGCATTCATCAAAGAGAGCCGCTCCTGCGTCGCACGCGCTTCTGTATTTTATTTCAGGGATGGGTGGAGGCTGCAAAACGAAGGTGGGGAAAGGACGCTTTTTAATTGTAATAATTTTTAATAATGAAGTACATATTTCGAAAATTATTTTTTTATAGCTTTTGCTTCCGCTCGGATCGTGTTGGAACGAACGTTCATGCCGTGCACTGGCTGCGCGGTTTAGCCCGGTGGAAGTCCTGCGAAGGCTGTAGTTGGCGGGCGTCCGTGCTTGTGTTTGGTTTCTCGGTGGCTAGCCGCCATCTTTTCTGTGCGGGTTTGTCAGGGAGACAGCGCATTGCCGCGAGTCGCCGAAGACGGCGCTGCAGACATAGGGAAGACACGGGGCTTCCCGCCTCGCCCCCACACTAAAGCTACGCACCACAGACTCTTTATTGCCCGTGCATGAATTACAAACGCGGAGCTCCGGTGAAATGGCGGTTTATAAGGCGAACGTTCTCCTCCCCTTGCTGGCTGCGCCGCTCGAAGTCTCTCATCTCTGCTTGAGTCAAAAAGAATAAAAAAAGCTGCGCAAGCGTTGGACGAGCCTACAAAACACCACCACACACTTGCATAACCCTTCAAATGCCTTTTTTTTATATAACCCTTCTACTAAAGATTGGTACGACCTTTCTATCCTAAAAGTATGCATCTAAAACATTGCCTTTTATTTCTGTTACATGTGCACCTATGCACGAAGTGATGAAAATTAGTCTATAATAGGAAGTAACACGACAGTAAAATGCTGTATGGTTCGATACACCTCCAACAAGCATTTGCAATGCAATAGGTCTCGCAGTTACGAGAGTTTCAGCTATTGGCATTGTAAATAACAATGCCTTTTATTTATGCTTTAAAAAAAAAGGCTTTATTATTTGTAATGTCAATAGCTCAAACTCGCGTAAATGCGAGACCTATTGCATTGCAAATTGCAAAAGACCTTACAACTCCGAGCCCCGCCCTGTGCGCATTCTGTGTGAATGTGTGTGCGCAAGTTGACCAGGTGTGTCTTTTGAATTTCATTGTCAGGCTGTACTTACGATCGAGAAGACATCAATGAGTTCTCCCCGTCTCGTTACTGTATTTAAATTCCTTAAATATTGTATAGATTAGGTGCCTGTGTAATAATATCCTCTTTTCAGCGCTCCAATATCTCGGTGGCTTTTTTTCTTGCCGCTTCGTTTTGTTTAAGAAAGGTCACAAAGAACATATGGCGCGACTGCTGGAATGCATATAAGTTTGAAAGAGACACTTAATAGCATCTGCTAGCATAGCTTGAAGCTAGCCACCAAATCCCGCGTCTCCTATGCAAAAAAAAAAAAAAAGAGGAACAGTAAAGTGTGAAAAAATCCCACACGTATGTTATAAGAAATAGCACATGGTAGTTGAAAAAGAGCGCTATCTTTTCAGGTAGTGGAAGATAATTGAAGTTTCGAATAAAAAAATGAATTCTGCAACAAAGTAAAACATCGAATTGAGGCCCAGAATGTGTAAAGCGAGCTTAAAGTTAGAGGAGATTCTGGAAAGCTGAGTCACAGAGAAGACATTTTGTAACTTGCAAGGCGTTATCACCAGCGCATGGAGGCTGACAAAGAGAGAAGCACGGATATGAAGGATTTGCCCCCATTTCCTAGCAAGAGAATGTCCTGCACCCTTTCGGCGCTGGTGCCAGTAAATGCACAAACTGCAAGTCCCGTCCGCTGTTTTTATGGCTGAGAGTGAAAAGGCTAGAAGTACAAATAGTTTAATTTATTGAAGAAAAAGACAGGCACACTTTAAAGCTTTTCAACAAGCAGGAAGGGGGTGGCAAATGGTGTGCACTTTCACGGCGGCTTTGATGTCCTCAGTGGCCGCGCGGCTCACTGAGGACATCAAAGCGGCCGTGAGTGAAAGTGATCACGCAGTGCTTTTCAGGCTGCCAAATGGTGCGCGCGCCCGGCGCACATGCACTGTATTTGGAGGCCTGAAAAGCACTCGTTTGCACTTCCAGATCCCCCTTTAACAAAAGCTCTCGCGAGAGCAGCGCTAAAGCGCTGTCTCAGGCGAGACCTAAAAACGGACACAGTATGGCCACAATCAAAAAGTGTGCTTTTGGGACATCTGGTGTGTGAGGTGAGGAGCTTGGCGAAGCTATTCCCAGAGAGATACACCAGGCTCCACACCCTTAAACTGCTTTCCTTTTGGTGCAGCGAAACACGGGGCTACAATAATTGTCTTAATTGCGCACGCCGCCATTCTTCACTAACGCTGGTGCATGACCTGAGTTCTGGTTTACAGGTTTTCATTTCAAATCGTGAATTTGGAGAACAAATAAAATGCTTCACAATTATCACTCGGAGGTCCAGCCACACAATTTGCTCCCTTGCCCATGCAGGTAGATGGACTGAGGATGCTCGAACGTAGCCCGGGTCGTCTGGTTGTTTGCTTCTTCTATCCAAGCGATCTTCCCGGGTCCCCTTCATTACCGAGCACTTCAACGGCTCAAGATACGCCATCTCCAGAAAGGCCTCAAGTATTGCGATCAGATTCCTCTCTCAGAGGAGGCAAGGTGGGAGATGTTGTGGTGGCTAGTGTTGCAGCGTGGAACATCAAATTCCCCCTTCGTCACAGACCAAATACCTCACTAGCAAATTCACTCAAATACATTCATTGGTGGGGCCCATAACACTAACACTCATACTTGATTGATCTGCTTCCCTAGAGAAATAAGCTTCCAAACGCTGACATGAAAGAAATATCTTTACCTAAACCTAAATGCGTTGACTACAACCTTGTGATATTCCCCTCATTAGGAGACGGATCATTTAGTTGTTTTGTAGTCTAGTGAAACCATTCAGCTATCTATACTCTACTCTTTATCCTAGTTTCTTTTCAAATAATCGACACAACACATTTGTCAATTAATCAAATATCATTTATCTAAGAAAATTGCAAATTGTTAGAAATCATCATTAGAACCACAGAACATCATATTCACCTAAGCTGGCTAATAGTCGTGGAAAAACTTTAATATTCATCAAAGTTAGGCCGCAATTCAGTCTCTCAAAGATTCAGGATAACAGCTGTCCAGCAGTGTCACCGTCCTCTCCGTCAGCATAATGTCAGGAAATGGAGTTCGTCAATGAAGAACGTTTTTTAGTTCATTTCCCTACCTACTTTTATAATGAAATTAATGTCAAAATGTATCAAGATTGGGGTTTTGGAAAGTTCTGATTGGTAGACTTGGGGTAATCCGTTAAAGTTCTCACATAGTCCGAAAAATGAAGTCATCGCACTTGCTGGTTCCGGTTTTAACCCCTTCAGTGCCCATGACGAGCTGGACTCGTCATGGGCCGCGGTTGCGCTGTGCCCATGACGAGTCCAGCTCGTCATAGACCCCGCCCGCTAATGCAACGGCCGGCACAGGGCGGGGAAAGGGGCGGGCACTGAAGGGGTTAAGACAGTTCTTTGTATTGTCGTTGGCGAAGTTCCCAGAGCGTCCTTGACTAGGACATCAGCTCCTGGGGTCAGGACTAGGCCATTGTTGCTGGCGGTGACGCATGCACACTTCACCCAAAACCTCGTGTTGTCAGGAGCAGTCACGTTCAACGTCTCGTTCAGCCATTTTGAGTTAGGCCGAAATGGTCAATTTAAGCAAAACAAACACAAAAACGTAATTAAAACATGGAAATTGCTAATAAAATGTTAATCCCTCACTAATACCCTTATGTGTATGTAATTATCTAGCAGAATAGCAACATCCAAAGCGTTTATACTCACTCAATGATACGCAACTTACAATTACATCACAAAAGCAATATATATCATGCAATATTCTACTTTCCAACTATTAGTATGCGTACATATGTTAGTTTACAATTAGTTTAGCCATGCAAAGTACAATTCCCACGTGTAATTCTTTGTTAATATAATTGGTAAGTCTTTCACTGCAAACAAGTTAATACGATTACTATTAGTTGATTATTCAGATTAATATAAACATGCAGAATGGGGGGGTATACAACATTTTGTACTACCCGCTCCAGCAATCCCCCCCTTTGGTGATTATATCACCACACCAACAAAAAATGTTGTATCCCCTTTTATCAAATTTCAAATTGATTTCTTGTTTCATTCATATTTCAGTTTCCCCTGTTACTTCTCTTTTTGCTGTTTTATAATACTCTCCTTGATTTCTTCTAATTCTATTTCCTCAAATTCTCTTTCTTGTTTCTTATCTGTTCTCCTTAAGATTTCTCTTTTTAATCTTTTCTGATTTTTATCTTTTCTACGACAAATACATCCTAATCTAATTATTAATACTAAGAAAATCACACATGTTAATGGAAATAATATTTTACCTAAAAATGTACTACCTAAACTTACTACAAAATCTTTAATAGCTGATATTTTCTTTCCAATCTTCTCCCAAACACCTTCAACCTCCAGTGGTGCAATTTCGTCATGCAATTCTGTAATATTTTTAACATAAATTTTCAAATCTCTACTTTCATCAGGAATGTAAGTACAACAATGTTGAACTTTCAGCATTCCACAGACTCCACCCTCTTTTGCCAATAAAATATCAAGGGCAAGTCGATTTTGCATTACCAAAGTGCGCATGGCAACCATTTCAGTATTTACCAATAAGAATCCTCCAGCGGTGCTTGTGGACAAGCGATCCACTACTGTTGAAAGTCTTCTAATTTTGTTTGCATTCAGAGATATTCCCACTGCGGGTATCAGTGCTCCAAAAATGTCACCCATAATTTCTGTCCAAGATTTTCTCTTACTACGTGCTAAATAACTACCTAAACTATTTACACCATCTTCTCCTCTATCCATATGAAAAATCTTTGGAAAAACCAGGCCAACATAACATGTGCCATACCACTGGTCTGGCAAACGATAATATGCCCTGTTCCCACAAATAAAACACAGTCCTGGAAAGACTGGATCTTTTCCACCTTTAAATCCCCATCCTCCCATGATTCGGTATGTATCATGGCACTCACTATTCCCTACAAAATAATTATCACACGCTGTTTGATTCCTTCTTATACACAATTTCCCTTTCTGAGGCCAATCTAAAGCCATAGTTGGACTCGTTTCCCCTTTCAAGTGTTTCTCCATTTCTACATCCCAAACTGTTTCCTCGACTTTCCCTTCTGAAGCCTTTCTTTGCATTTTCAACCTCCTTTCTTCAACCATATCTAAAAATGTCTTCTCCTCTTTCTTTAAACTGCAAGTCAAGTTATTTCTAAAAATATATTCTAATGTTAGTTCCTTAGTCTCTAAGAAAAATTCACCTAATACCTTTGCAGGTTTTACCTTGTTTAGTTTGTTAATTGACGGTACTCGTGAAAATATAGTATCTACATCTGAAAAATAATACTCTAATTTACCTGTTTGATCAAATAAACTAGCTATTGCACTACATGTTATTCCATATGTTACTGGAAGGTGATGATAAGTCACTCCTTCAGATACAGATGCAGGTAAATGCATACATACGTAGCAATCCCTTACGTCCATTGTTTTTACATATTCATACAACAATTATGAAAACACATTATTAGAAAAATCTGTTATAGACCTATCTTTATGCAAATAATTTTTATCTATTCTAGTCGGAACTACCTTTTGAATCATCCCTATATTAGTTATGTTATCACTATGTCCTTCTAATGTATCTATAGTAACTTTAAATGAAATTAGTAGAGCAAGTATGCTCCAAAGAAGCATTAATAATCCTGTACAACAACGACACATTTTACACCATCTTCTAAAGAAGGTACATCTACCTTTGCTACTATCTATGTTTGCCATCTTAGCTAAAATGGGCCGTGTCTTTTGACTTAGCCTCTTCTACTTCACAACTAGTTTTCTAACCCAAGGCTCTAAGCACCTACGTGGTTCTACCAGTTTTTGCCTTTTTCAGTATTTTATTGTCTTTCCATCAGTAATTTTTCGTGTCTCATTCAGTTTGGCATCTCATCATCTTTCACTTTTCCTTCGTTTTCGGTATACAGAATTTCCTGAACATCTGCTTCTTCTCCAATATCGGATAAGATAACTCTCAGGATTTCCAATTCTTCTTCTTCCTCAACCACTTCCGGTACAACCACCTCTGGATTTCCTTGGCTATCCGCCTCTTCTTTTACTTCAGGCAGAGCCATATATGTCCATTCCGGTGATTTATACTTCTGGTTAGGTTTCCTTGTTCTTTTGCTTTCTTTAACCACAATTGTTTCTTCTTCCTTTGATTTCTCTTGACTCGTCACTTCATTCACCTGTTCAGCCCTTGGCGAATTTACGCGTGTCAGTCTATATCTCAATCTTTTTATTTTATTTGGCCAAACATCGTCTTTTGCTGCTCTTTTCAATTTACTCCCTTTATCATTCTTTTCAGTCCTCCAAGCTCTCTTTCTCAGAACTCGGCCTTCTGGTATTTCATCTTCGCTTTCCTCTGACTCTGTTTCAACTTGCTTTTTACTCTCAACAGTTTCTTTTTCCACCACATATTTTGTTTTCCCTACTTCTGTCCCTCCTCGAATCTCCGGCACGTAATCTTCCTGCTGACTACTTGTCCCTGCTTCTAACTGGATGTTGGAGTTCCCTACACCTCCTCGGGGGTCTTCCGCAATAATCTTTCCCTCTCTCTCTGTATCTGGCACCTGTTCATCTAAGTGTGTTATTTCAGGTGGAATTTCTCTTAATCTTTCATCTGGCACTTCTTCCTCATGAATCTCTTTTATCGTCTCTCCACTGTCCTTTTCTTTGTTCTTCCCTTGTTCTTTCCTGGAAGAGTTTGCTCTTTGTTCTGTCTCTGAGTCCGAACTGGTATCAGAAATCTGTAACCTTCTCCTCAGGGAATTACTTCTGGGGACCAAAGTTAAACTCGGCTCTGTTTCCCCCCTTTCTGCGTTTTCTTTGTCTTTTGGCTCTCCGTCATCCGACTCAGTACTGGATTCTGATTCGTCAAAATACTCCTTTTCTTTGCTGTCGACTGGATTTGGAATTCGCAAAGTATGGCTTGCATGGATCCAGTTCTTCAATCCAGCACACTTCACAGCTGTCGTTGTAGTCAAGATGACTTGTCTTGGTTTTCCCCACCTGGGAACCAAACAGTTTCTTCTTCTGTGTACTTTTATCCTTACCCAGTCCCCTGGGCTTAGATCATGGGCTTGCTTCTTTTCAAGAGTGGTGGCATCCGCTCCAACCTGATGAAACACAGAATGAACTGCGTCAGCCAGGCTTTTACAGTATTCCAACACCATGTCATCAGTTATAGTCATCAGCTTGTTGACTGGTATAAAAACATGACGCATGGCTCGTCCCATGAGGATTTCATGTGGACTCAAACCTGTAGTTCTGTCTGGAATTGATCTAATAGTCATGAGTACTAGAGGCAAAACATCGGGCCATTTCATACCTGTGGCTAAACACATTTTCCCAATTCTGTTTTTGATAGTACCATTCATTTGTTCTACTACACCAGAAGCCTCTGGTCGATAGGCACAATGCAGTTTTTGTCGTACATTCAATGCTTCACATATCAGTTTTATGATCTCATTATGGAAATGTCCTCCTCTGTCTGATTCAATAGTCACTGGGAACCCAAATCTAGGGATAAATCCCCTCAAAAGTAATTTTGCCACTGTCATTCCATCATTTCTTCTTGTTGGGAACGCCTCTACCCACCTGGAAAATAGACATATCATGACCAAAACCTACCTCAACCTGTTACAGGGAGGCATTTCAATGAAATCCACTTGCATTTTGGTAAAAGGCCCTCCTTCTCGACCTATTGTTCCTAGACTCACTACTGTCTTTCTTCCTGGATTGTATTGCTGACAAATTAGACATCTCTGACAAAGACCTTCTGCTACAAGTCTGAATTTTGCATTATACCAAGTTTGTTTAAAAGACCTAATCATGGTGTCTCCCCCTATATGTCCCTGCTCATGATACATCTGTGCCATGGCAGACATCATGCTATCAGGCATAACTGGTCTTCCATCTCGATAGACCCACACATGATCCTTCTCTCTTGGTGCACATCCTGCTTTTACCCACTGTTTTATTTCATCCTCTCCTGCTTCTTCCTGCAATTGTCTTACTTCTTCCCATGTCCCCACAGTGTTAGTAAACATTGGGAAATAAGAAATCAACTCCTTTTCCTTTGCCCGATTGATTGAATTCTGATTTCGTGCACAGTATTGCGCCATGTCATTTGCGAATTTATTACCAGTGGCAATGTAATCACCACTGCGACTATGGGCAGCACATTTTACCACAGCTAATTGTCTAGGCAGCTGTATCGCCTCAAGCAACTTTCCAACCACTTTAGCATTCTTAATGGGAGTTCCACTCGAGGTTAGGAAATCTCTCTGCAGCCATATTTGGCCAAAGTCGTGGACTACCTCATAGCCGTACTGGCTATCAGTGATCACAGTCACTCTCACACTTTTCCCAATCTTGCATGCTCTTGTCAAGGCAACAAGTTCAGCTACTTGGGCCAATGTTACCCCTTTCAAATAGGATGCTTCCATCACTGCTGTAACTGTACATACCGCATATGCTGCACTCAGCACTCCATCATCAGTCCTCAAACAAGATCCATCAACGAACATGACATAATCACTTTCTGGTAAGGGTTCATCTTTTATGTCAGGTCGTAGTTTTGTACAAAAATCAAGTACATCCAAACAGTCATGAGCTGCTTCATCTTTTACTTCCACATTCTCAGCATCTGGCAACAGTGTTGAAGGATTCACATTCACACATCTCACAAGACTCACATTTGTTGCACCCAATATGACCTTTTCATACTTAGTCAGCCGACTGTGCGTCATATACTGAGTACGACTCCTTGTTAAAAGGATCGTCACATCATGGGGTACAAACACTTTCACAGGATATCCCATCACAATTCCCTCACTCTGTTCCAAACTTCAACATTTAGCAGCTACTGCTTTCAAACACCCAGGAAGGGTTACAGCTACTGGGCCCAACATGGATGAAAAATATGCAATTGGTTTCCTCAGTTTTCCATGCTTCTGTACTAGAACAGAGAGTGCACATCCATTTCTCTCACTGCAATACAACTCAAATTCCTTCACACAATCCTTCTCTCAATCTTTTGAATGCTGTCAATTCCTCTTTGTTCAAATCAATTGGATCTCTCACATCACTTCTTGTCAATCGTACCAAAGGTTTTGCAAGCAATGAGAAATTGCTAATCCACTGACGACAATATCCAACCATTCCCAGAAACATTCTCACTCCTCTTTGGGTCATCGGTGGACTCATTCTCTTTATGATCCTGATTCTGTCTATGGTTATTCTTCTCAGTCCTTTTTCAATGTTATGTCCTAGATATTGTACTTCCTTCTTACAAAATTGTAATTTCGATGGTGACACTTTTAGTCCTTCATCTGCCAAGTGATTCAGCAAGGCTATTGTGTCTACCTCACAAGCTTCACGAGTTTTCGATGCCACAAGCAGGTCATCGATGTACTGAACTAATACAGAATTTTCAGGCATTTCTAGACTTTCCAAAGACTTCTTCAATAGCTGATTACATTTTGATGGGCTTTCTGTATACCCCTGTGGCATTCGGCACCATGCCAAAATACGCTCACCGAAACGAAATGCAAAAATTTGCTGACTGTCATGATGCAAAGGGATGGAAAAGAAAGCATGGCACAGATCAATCACTGTATACCATTCTGCGTCATGAGGGATCTGATATAAAATCACAGATGGATTCGGTACAACAGGACAACATGGTACAACAATCTTGTTTATCTTTCTCAGATCTTGCACTAGCCTGAACTTCCCACTGGGCTTTTTCAATCCCATTATGGGTGAAGTACATGGGCTACTCATTATTTCTCTCAAGCGTCCTTGTTTTATCATTTTCTCAATCACAGGAGTAACTCCTTCAATTATTTCAGGTGTCAATTTATATTGTGGGACATTTGGGTAACTTACTCCTTCTTTTACAGTTATTTTTACTGGGTCCACATTTCCCATCAATCCTACGTCTTCTCCTGTGAAATCCCACACTTCTGCTTTAACAGATTGCTTTAATTCTTTTGGTAATTCGTCAGGGTTAAATACAGCATAGGTTCCTGTAACCTCTTTCTCCCTGTTTGCTATTGTCATTTTAAACTGCACATCATCATCTGGTGTTTCAAAAGCTATTCCATCTGGAGTACAAAATATAGTGCAGTTCATCTTGCACAATAAATCTCTACCTAACAAATTCACAGGACTGGTGTCGCACACGACAAACTGGTGCATTTCAGAGAATTTCCCTATACTAACTTTCACTGGTTCTGTAAGGTAAGTTTTAATCTGTCTGTTGGATATACCAACTACTTGGATCATTTCATCCGAGAGAGGAAGATTCTTGACATCAGCTTATCTAACAGTTGATCGAGTAGCACCAGTATCAACTAGGAAAGTAATATTTTCATTATTAACTTTTCCATCTACAAATGGGCCTGTCTGGTCTACTTCTAGAGTTGCGCCAAGCACGCACTCTTCTTCCTCCCTTCGGCACCGTCAATAACCCTCTTCTGAATCGCTTTCATCGCGTTGCAGCCAATACTGCAAAGCAGCGCTAGCGCGTGGCGGCTTATTTACCTGTTCTTCGTTGTAGAATCCATTCTCTTTACTATACTTCTGGCAATTTTTGTTCTGTGGAAAAGGTGGTTTTGGCACCTGATTCTGTTGTGTTACAACCTGCTGTTGTCATTGCTGTTGACCACTCACCTCATTCTGCACCTGTGGATTCAATGATGCATTTTCATCGTTAGTACTCGGAGGAAATTTACACTCGGATTTCCAATGCCCTTTCCTACCGCAATTATGACACGGAAATTTCTTTTTAGCTTCCTCAATATTTCCTTTACCTTTCCCAGGATTAAATTTTGGTCTTGACCCTGCTTGCTCTGCTAATTGAGCTTCCTGTCTCTCTGCTACCTTTACTTGTGCCCACATAGCCTTCTCTTTCAATTTTCGCTGTTTTGCTTCTATTCCATCACTGAAATATTTAGCATGTCTCAATACTTCGTTTATTTTCCTATTTTGCCAGACTACGGTATGTTGTTTTATCATCTCACTAATTTCTGGACGAAGACCATATACAAATCTGTATACAAAATGACTCAACTCCTTTTCACTTAGATTTTCATCTCCACTGAATTGTTTAAAGGCTAAAATTAACCTCTCATAATAGGCATGTACTGACTCTTTGCTTTCCTGATGTGTTCTCTCAATTTTTACCCAATCTGTCTCTTTAGGAGGTACTTTGTTTTAAAAAAAATGCCATAACCTGTTCATATTTCTTCATTACCTCGGGGTCTGGAGTCCCTGTTTTTGGATCCCTTGGGTATTCCTGTGTCGGCCAGTCTATCATGATTTTGCGCTCTGTCCATAGATCTGCTGGTACTATTATGTCAAACAAGCTATTTAGATCAATCCACAATACTTTGGATAATTTTACAAATCTATCCACCTGTCTATACCACTCAACGGGGTTTTCACGTAGTCGAGGGAAGTCATTCGTAAATGACAAAATATCCTGTCTAGTCCATGGGACATGTACATATCCTCCTCCTGGAATCTCTCTCATAGGGCATTCTGTCACAACCTTCTCTTTCTCTCTCACAGGGAAAGCTGAAAAAGTTTTGTCTGAAACTTCATCTTGTTTACGATACCATCTACTTTTCCATTTGTCCACATCTCCCCATTTTCTCAACAAAATAATTATCTCTTTAATCTGACCTATTCGTCCTGTGGTATTCATATTTTCAATGTCTTTTTCAGTGAAATCTACTCGATAGGGTTTCTGTAGTGCTTTTACCTTTTCAATATCAATACCCATTTCATTTGCCACTTCTTCTAATCTTTCATGGAGACTTTTTGCTCTCCATGTTACGCTTTTACACACAAATAACAACTCCTCATCTTGGTAAGTTTTTAACTTTTCCGTAGGGATAGTTCCCACTATTAATTATTCCATTACCATTCGTAGTTTGGCCACATCTATTGACTGCAATTCTGTGTCTTTCTTCTGCAAGCTTCTCAACCATTCACTCAATTCCTCTGTAGATGGTCCTACTGGCTTCTCTACATTTCCTTGTCCAAAATCTTTTTGTGTTTGTGATATTGACTCGACTATCATCATACTCTTTTCTGCACAGTTTTGACCTACAAACGGGTTATTTGAAAAATTCAGTTCAATCATACTCATTGTCTGTCTCCATGGATTCTCATTCTGACTCATTCTTGGTTGTTCAACCGGTTTACTACTTTTATAAGGGACCGTCAAACAATGTTCGCTATCTTTCTGTTTATCAAAAATAGGCATTACTGGACCTATTGTTACTGTAACTGTTACAGCTTCCAGATTCTTAGTTAATTCTCGTATTTTCTCTGTCAATTATAGGGTCGTTTTAGCTAGTTCTGCTGAATTTTCCTCATTTATTTTACCTCCAGACTTCTTCTCTACCTCTCTAATGGAATTGTTTCTTCCCAAATCTTGGCACTCTGGTTCCGATTTTATGATTCATACTGTTTCTTTCATTGGGGCACTTGGAGTTAATATTTCTGGTTCTGGTCGATATGGAGGTGGATTTTTGTAAAACATGTCATCAAGAACATCATCCTCTGATTCACTCATCCCATAACCTCTCGATTCCACATTATGTCTCTTTTCTACACACTTTCTTCCTTCATTCTCTCCTGCAATTCTTACGGGAAACAAACCCTCAGTCATACTCGCATTTCGCCACCTTCTCATTCGATCATAATGCGTCTCATGTCCGTATGACCTACCAAACATGTACCTATATCCTCTACCATTTCTCTGTCTTTCTCGATCAAGCATCTCATCTTCCCACTCCGTCAATGCTTCGAATTGGGTCGGTCTAGGTCTTGGTTCTAAATTTATCATTTTCTCTTTCAAATTTCTCAAAACTGCCAGATTAAATGAACTATGTTCTGGAAAAGCCAACACTCCATCCTTTTCGGTATACTTGACCCAATTATCTAACCAAATACAAGTGTGATATACATATTTCGCAACCATAAAGGATGCAGGGGTTTTCGGTGGAGGAAGTAACTGTCCTTCCCTTGTTACAATCGGTCTGTCCTTTTTAAACCACTTTTTAATTCTACCAAACCAAGACTTTTTCTCCTTCTCTGGTGGATCGTAATACATTTTCCTTTCTTTTCGTGTATCACTAGTCTCTCCTTACAACTGTACCGCTATTCTGTCCAATCGTAGCGCGACTCACACTAACGCACCAATACGGAGTGTCTACGTCACCCTGTACTTCTCCACTTCTAGCGCGGCGCACACTAACGCACCAATCCGGAGTGTTTTACGTTTCTGTCCAATCCCAGCGTGGTCGTTCTGATGTCAGCAGCCGCTGCGGCAGCTCCTGCTCCTGTCTACCCCGCCTTCACAAAATCCACTCTGTAAGTTTTGTTTCGAAATTTACAATTCTGTTAGTAACTACTTTAAAACACCACCATTGTCTGCTTCGCTGACCAAGGAATAGCAACAGACCTTTCTCACGAGAATTCCGTCTTTCCCGAGAGCAGCGCTTACCTCTGCCCTACTACGGAATTGTTACTTCCGTTGATAAAGTAGCACATCCCTCTACCTTACCGTTCTAACAAGCATTAGCTAACCGTTTCTCCAGAATTAAGACACATAGTTGGAGACCCAATGCTACTGAGAAATAAAACTAGAGTTTCACAATTATCCCGAATGCCTTCACATTCACGCACTTCCACACGGGAAAAATGTAGTACATTCACACAGAATCCTGTCTTTCCCGAGAACAGTGAACAGTCTGTCCTACTACAGAATTATTACATACGTTAACAAAGCAGAGCTTCCCTCTACTTTGTACTTCTAGCAAGCTCAGAGAACACCTGTTACCTTTCCAGTGATAAGCGTTATCGGAATGCCATTTGGACTCCTGATACCTAAGACCAAAATTTCACAGGGAACCTTCGCTATCATACACACTTCTCTCACACAGAAAATGTCTCTAATGGCAACATACGGCGATGTCACCGAATCGAACCCAGACAATGCGTCATGCAACTTCAATCGTTACACGTTTCTCCCTGTGTGCCTACAGGGCAACAACAATTCCGTCTTTCCCGAGAGCAGCGCTTACCTCTACTCTACTACGGAACCGTTACAAACTTCCGACTTCCTACATCCCAGAAGCCGTGCAAACAACATAGAACTCAACGCGACTCAACATAGAGTGTTAATACAAAAATCAATATTAATCAATAACCAATAATCAATAAGCAATTTACTAGCTATAATCACTAAACCAAAACAATAACAACCATCCTCTGCTACCAGAAAAACTGTTGCAGCATGGAACATAAAATTCCCCCTTCGTCACAGACCAAATACCTCAATAGCAAATTCACTCAAATACATTAATTGGTAGGGCCCATAACACTAACACTCATACTTCATTGATCTGCTTCCCTAGAGGAATAAGCTTCCAAGCACTGACATGAAAGGAATAGCTTTACCTAACCCTAAATGCGTTGACTACAACCTTGTGATATTCCCCTCATTAGGAGACAGATCATTTAGTTGTTTTTTAGTTTAGTGGAACTATTCAGCTATCTATACTCTACTCTTTATCCTAGTTTCTTTTCAAATTATCGGCACAACACATTTGTCAATTAATCGAATATTATTTATCTAAGAAAATTGCAACTTGTTAGAAATCATCATTAGAACCGCAGAACATCATATTTACCTAAGCTGGCTAATAGTCGTCCTCTAAGTCAGTCAAGTCTTGGAAAAACTTTAATATTCATCAAAGTTAGGCCGCAATTCAGTCTCTCAAAGATTCAGGATAACAGCTGTCCAGCAATGTCACCGTTCTCTCCATCAGCATAACGTCAGGAAATCGAGTTTGTCAAGGAAGAGCGTTTTTTAGTTCATTTCCCTACCTACTTTTATAATGAAATTAATGTCAAAATGTATCAAGATTGGGGTTTTGGAAAGTTCTGATTGGTAGACTTGGGGTCATCCGGTAAAGTTCTCACGTAGTCCGCAAAATGAAGTCATCGCACTTGCTGGTTCCAGTTTTAAGACAGTCCTTTGTATTGTCGTTGGCGAAGCTCCCAGAGCGTCCTTGACTAGAACATCAGCTCCTGGGGTCAGGACTAGGCCATTGTTGCTGGCGGTGACGCATGCGCACTTCACCCAGAACCTCGTGTTGTCAGGAGCAGTCACATTCAACGTCCCGTTCAGCCACTTTGAGTTAGGCCGAAATGGTCAACTTAAGCAAAACAAACACAAAAACGTAATTAAAACATGGAAATGGCTAATAAAATGTTAATCCCTCACTAATACCCTTATGTGTATGTAATTATCTAGCAGAATAGCAACATCCAAAGCGTTTATACTCACTCAATGATACGCAACTTACAATTACATCACAAAAGCAACATATATCATGCAATATTCTACTTTTCTACGATTAGTATGCGTACATATGTTAGTTTACAATTAGTTTAGCCATGCAAAGTGCAATTCCCACGTGTAATTCTTTGTTAATATAATTGGTAAGTCTTTCACTGCAAACAAGTTAATAAGATTACTATTAGTTGATTATTCAGATTAATATAAACATGCAGAATGGGGGGGTATACAACATTTTTTACTACCCGCTCCATCACTTGTCAACTCCTCATGCCCAATCAGAAGATCAGATCGATCAAGAGAGAGTTGAGGTTGATTTTGAACAAGCAGACTGTGTCCTTGAGATCTGTAGCCCGGGTCGTCGGGTTGTTAGCTTCTTCTATCCAAGCGATCTTCCCGGTCCCCTTCATTACCGAGCACTTCAACGGCTCAAGATACGCCATCTCCAGAAAGGCCTCAAGTATTCCGATCAGATTCCTCTCTCAGAGGAGGCAAGGTGGGAGATGTTGTGGTGGCTAGAACATATGGAGTCGTGGAACGGTCGAGCCCTATTCGGCACCACCCGAAGGTGGTGATCGAATCTGATGCCAGTCGATGGGGTTGGGGAGCCTGGTGCAGTCAAGTGTCCGCTGGTCTCCGGAGGAATTAGATCTCCACATCAATTACCTGGAGCTTCTGACGGGCTCCTTTGCGATTCGGTGCCTCTCACCCAGTCAGACAAATTGTTGCATCCTTCTCCGCATGGACAACGTGTCGGCGGTTCGTTATGTCAACAAGTTGGACGGGACCCCGTCCCGACTTCTAGCGGAGATTGCCAAAGACTTTTGGCACTTTTGCCTTCAGAACAAGCTGCTTGTAGTGGCGGAGTACCTTCCAGGGTGCAGCAACCAGGTTGACGATTGGAATTCCCGACATCTCCGGGATTTCAGCGATTGGAGGCTTCACCCTTGAGTGTTCCGATTGTTGAACAAGATGTGGGGCCCTTGTCAGATCGATCTGTTTGCCTCCAGACTCAACAAACAGATTCCAGTGTTCTTCAGCTGGCGTCCGGATCCGGAGGCTCTAGCCACAGATGCTTTTCTGCAAGTGTGGCCTCCATCGCTTTGTTATGCGTTCCCTCCGTTTGTAATGATTCCAAGGGTCCTGGCCCGAACCAAATGTTATCACTCGGAATTGATTCTGATCACTCCTCTGTGGAGGGCTCAAGCGTGGTTCCCAGTACTTCTGGAAATGTTATGTGCGGTTCCGGTCCTTCTTCCCCGGCGGTGGAATCTGTTGTTAGAACCTCTCCAATTTCCCCATCCGTTAATAACATCAGGTCAGCTCATGCTGGTCGCTTGGTGAATTTCGGGGATCGCTGGAAAGTCCCAGGCCTTTCGAGAGACGCTACCAGATTTATCAGCGAGGCTTGGTCGCCCAACACACACAAGCGTTATGCTTCAGCACTGAAACGATGGTGTGATTGGTGCTCTCAACGGGAAGTGGATCCCACTACAGCACATTGGTAGTGAATTTTCTTGCGTCCTTAGCTGCTTCAGGCCTTGTTTATCGCACTGTCAATAATTTCCGGTCAGCCATTTTGGCGGGTCATGTGGCCATTGAGGGCAAGACACTTGGTGAACATCCACTAGTATGTAAATTACTCAGAGGTATCCGGTTGGTAAAACCATCATGTTCTAAATATTCGGAGCTTTGGGATGTCTCCATTGTCTTACGTTAAATCAGTGTTTGTCTTGTAAACAGCTTTCTGCTAAGCTCGCTATGCTACTTTGTATAGTATCCTGTAAACGCGTCTCTGATGTTCGTGCTCTAGATCTAGCGGGTCGCAGATTCTCTCCTGAGGGTGTTACTTTTTTGGTCACCAGACGCAATAAAGGCAACACCCCTTCTGTCACTTATCCTGCGTTTCCTAACAATCCAAAATTGTGTGTGGTACAATGTATCCGGGATTATGAGGTGAGTATTGCAGGTTTTCGTCAAGATATGGCGGGTCAATTGTTGATTGCTCTACAGAAACCTTTTCGTCCTGTGACCCCGCCTAGCAAGATGGGTGCGTTGGCTCATGGGTGAAGCTGGTATTGATGTTTCCAGATTTGGTGCTCATTCTGCTCGTGTTGCTATGGCATACAAGGCTTTTTCTGTGGGAGTCAGTTTATTGGACATTATGATTGCAGCCGATTGGTCCTCGGACTCTACATTTAAAACTTTTTATTATAAACCTATTGTGAATGTTGCATCTGTTGTGGTGGCACAGCTTTGACCAAGCATAATCGGAGCATCCGGTCCTGACATAGAATTCAAAATTTGCGAACATTCGTGACAAGAAATTTCAATTCTATTAGGGACACGGAGGCGAGGATTATCCCACCCATAATTCAGTACTGTGATGTCTGCTTTGACTTGTTTATATACTGCAATGTATATTTATGCTGTTTTTTCTACCCTTCCCTTATGATATATCTCTTCTTGGTGGTGTGATATTACGGCTTTATCTTTCAATTTCAGGTTCTGATCTCGAATAAAGTTTGCTGACTTTCACCTTTGAAGACAATATTCGTCGTCTCCAAGAGGCTGCTGTTTCGTTCACGCTGACTTCAAGTTTATTGTTGCTGCCCGTTGGCCTGTGGATTTCCTTATGATGCAGGGATTCTTCTTCTTTCCAGTTGTTGCCAGATATCAGACTATTTATTCTTGGACTTAACTGTTATTTCACACAAAGAAAGAGGATGTAGTATTCTCTTATGCTCCTTATATAGGGGTCTACTCTATGGTTGTCATGTGATACCCACTAGGGTTTATGGGTATTGTAGTGTGTATTTTTGTTTTTACTTTTCTGATTGGCTGCTGAGAATTTTCAGTAAAGAAAATGAGAAGCATAATCCTCGCCTCTGTGTCCTTAATAGAATTGAAAATTCTTGTCACGAATGTTCGCAAATTTTGAATTGTGCACTAAGTATAGGGTGACCAGATTCTCAAAACAAAAAACGGGGACAGTAGGACTACAGTTTGCAGTAACAGTCGACATGAAAGTAGGACTATTTGACCGCTGTCATAGACATGGAAGAGGGACTAAAATGGCAGCAGCCTTCACAGACACAGATGAAGAATTACAGACAAATCATATGTGTGACACAGACTTAGCCGAGACAGACGTCGAGGTTTCAGTGACCATCACTCGGGTGACCCGCTAATTGCACGGTGTGGTATCCTTACTTGGTGACACTCATGGTTCCCTGTGGATTGTAAATTATGACTCACTGCACATCCTGGACAACGCGGCCTGGAGGCGCGGATTTAGCACCAAACCCGAATTGCCGGGGCAAGCAGTGGCTTGCGGCCTGAGCCTGCCAGTGCCTGAAGCCTGGCCAGCCTTAGCAGATTGTTTTACAGCCCAAGTAAGTTTAAGTTTTAAGCCTGGGTGCCAATGGCAGCGCGCAATCAGACAGCTGCAGCGCCTGCGGTGTTACTCAAAACAGTGAAATGTGTTTTAAGTCTGGCGCCGCGTGAAGTGTGTTTTATGTTGTTGGGGCCTCTCTGACATAGATCCCCTGTTGGGTCCCCCGAGTCCTGATGTTCTCCTGACTTCAATTGCTGGGAAGGAGGGGGGCACCGCAAAGGCTGGCAATCTTTATTTTGATTTTTCTGCTGGCCCAACCAACAGTAGCCACCAGAGTGTTGTTTGGGTCTCGCACATCTTTTTTGGGTTGTGTCCCACCTTGGAGAGAGGCACAGGGTCACTCATGTGACGTCAGAGGGTGGCCCGAGTCCTGATGTTCTCCTGACTTTAGTTTGCAGGGAAGGAGGGGGCCCCCCACAAAGGCCGGCAATCTTTATATTGTTTCTCTGCTGGCCTATCCAACAACCGTAGCCACCAGAGTGTTGTTAGCAGGGCCTCGCACATCCTGTTTGGGCTGGGTCCCACCTTGGAGAGAGGCCCTGGACTGAGTGATGCTCACTGCACAGCATCATTAATTACGAGGGAGGAACCAGGCGGTCCAGTATAAGTGAGCAAAGGATGAAGGTACAAGCCTCAAAAAACAAACAACCACAAAAAAGTAAAAAACAGCTCCTGACTTAGTGTGCAGAGAGAGCCTTGATTTAATATGCTGCAAGGGAGTTTCCTGATATTTGTACGATACTAAGTATATTTACTTAGACATGAGTATAAATGAAAGTTGTTTAACTGCTTGCGTGCTCATGACGAGCTCAGCTCGTCATGAGGCACAGTGGAGCTGTGCTCATGACGAGCTGGGCTCATCATAACGGTCGCGGCCCGCCCACGTGCGATTGATTCCCCGCCTGTGCGGGAGAATCAATCAGTGGGCGGGGTCGTGACGAGCTCAGCTCGTCATGAGCACAGCTCCACTGTGCCTCATGACGAGCTGGGCTCGTCACGAGTACCGCGGCACCGCGCGCGCCCCCCACGCCGTGGGGAAATTACCCCCGCGGCAAAGGGGTTACCCATTATTTCTTGCGCTTTGCAGCAGCTCACATAGAGTTTCTAGTTGCTCAAATGGGTGTCCTATCTGATATTTATAAGTTTCCCTTGTTTTAATATCTTGATTTTGCTCGCAGGAAAGTGCCACTCATAGTCATTAAAATGTCACTCATAATTACTCTGAAATTATCAAAATGTCACACATAGAAATCTGAAACCTTGGCAGCTATACAAGTAACATTACACCTACAACAAGCCAGGACTATTCGCTTTGTCAGTTGTTCTTAGCTGCATAAGATAAATTAGCAACAAACTTGGGCTTCATTGTACATAACATTAAAAATGCTTCAGTTCTGGGATGATGAGACTGTGAAAGAACTATAACGGGTCTCTTTGAAGGCAGTGAAGTGTGGTATTGCTGCAGCAGTAAGATTGTTTTTTCATCCTGAGGGCAAAAATGGACATCCCAATAGAGACCCGTCTCAGCACCTGTGGTAAGTAAGCAGAGAAATGTCCCGGTTTTTTAATAGTGTTTTAGTGCGAGACACTATTTAAAATCCGGGACATTTCTCTGTTTTACCTGGGCACAGCACAAAAACTGGGACATTTCTGTAATTAGGAGCAAAGTGTTGGAACACAGGGACACTGCTCCGAAAACTGGGACCGTCCAGGGAGAACCCGGACATCTGGTCACAGTTTTCCCCGTAAAGTAGTACTAAGTAATACTAAGTAGTACTGAAGTAGAGAGAGGCTGCTTGACTGCAGAATTCCTAGAGCACAGAACATCGTAGGCAGCTCAGAATGAACCCAATTATATAGAAACCAATTGCAACTACCTACCTGGCAAGCACGGGACGTTAGAGAGCCGCCCGTGCTGAAGTAAGTAGAAAGGCGTGCAGCGGGTAAAAATTAAGTAATTTAAGGCGCCTGCTCTGCAACTCCTGCTGCTTGCGGCGGCTCTCAGTGGGACAGTCTAGCCATTGAATGGCGATAACCTAAGTGACCTAGAGTGAGTGTGGGGCTCTCACCAAACAAGCTCCTTCCGGCACCCATCTGATACCTTTGAAATTCCCACCTGTCGGGACCTGCAAAGGCTACATAAGAGATGCTTATAAATAATTGGACTCGGCAATGATTGTTACATCTGGGTGCAGGGTGATGTGGAGGGTAATTTTTAATGACGTCTTTCTGGGGTTGACACTGTAAACTTCAAGAAACCCTTTCTTTCCTATCCCATGGCATGGCTGTGTGAACCCCGCACGTTCCCAGAGTGAATAAGTAATCACTTACTGCTGCCCGGGCAATGATTCTAAAGGTACTCACCAGCTGCACAGTTCGTGAGTGGTGGACTCGCCTGCTCTGAGCTCCATCGCAGCTGCCACGGTCCCGTGAGTCTAGAGCCCAGTCGTTGGGTATCACAATGTTGATTCATTTTTAATTTGACAGCGGCGGTGCGAGTGGAACTACCATTTGCCGCACAGAAACTTTGCCTCCTGACCCCTGCTGCGCCACAGGCGCCAGCAAGACGTGATGTACCACGGCTCTAGAAAGTCAGCTGCTGACACTGGACGCAAATTCTTACACTGTAGCACAATCACTGCTCAGACAGCCAGCCCGAGCATGCCTGAGCAGCGCGCTGCCACTCTCCAGCTTTACATTTCAGATTAGCATTGAAATTAGCATGGCTATGGCTTGACAGTCCAGGATCAGGTGCAAATGCCAATAATGCGTGACAATGCATTTAATTGCGGTGATGCGGACCACCACACTGAAATGCGTTAGTCTAACGCGTGATGCGTGGTACTTGGCAGCGCTGGATTAGGTATTGCCATGCACCGAATCTAGACCCAAACATTTATTAGGAATTCGCCGCTGATGTTCTGCTCTGCCTTTGTTGGAATGTTGGAATTAACCTGGGCAAATCAGCAGAAAATGGCAGAAGTCAAGGGAACCATACCTTTTTTGGACAAAGCAAGTTACTTTTCCTAACAAATCTCTTTCCCTCGACAAATGAACCAGTCATCATAATCATGGAAAATGGTGAAAACTCACAACTTCGCAATCCAATCCACAGTTGAAGGAGAGCATCACAAGCCAGACCTTCTGCATTTGGCCACCAACTGAAGAACTGAGGACACTTCTTGCTGATACAGGAAGCAAAGAAATCCAATCTGAAAAAGAAACCAAAGCTTGTTGACAGGAACTCACATTTTCTGATCCAGATGACAATTGTTTCTGTTCTCTAGGAACCAGGCGTATCAATGTGCCAGAGTATTTGACAACACCTGGAAATATTTTTTTCCTGAATGGCTATTGTATTATTTACAATTGTGCAAAGCTCTGCAAGTAAGTATGCCAAAGATTTGGGCATTTTGCCACCCAATTTGTTTACGTAACAGGCTGTGGACACATCCACCTTGTATCCTTGCCAAAACCTTTTAGGGCAAAGGAACTTGCAATAAGCTCTGAAGAGTTTGTATACAACCAACATTCTTCCACTGGCCACTTCTGTAATTGGCAAATGTACATTGCTCCTGACCTGAGCCTGCTTGCATGGTTCTCCAATATGATATTTGAGGCCTTTCCAAAAATGGATGTTCAATTAAATTTGTCCATATGAGCGAGCCGTTATTGCAAGCTCCCCCTCTCTTTTAAGAGAGGGAAATATAGTGAACCTTCAGTCTCAGGAGAATCATTTAAATATATAAGTGCGGGAAAAATAGCTGAAATTCATGTCAAGGGCGAACTATTAATCCTGGCAAGCCCAACGAATGAGAACAATCTCCTCTTTAACTCTAACTATATTTCCTTCTTTTTTCTCTTGATCATCTAATTGGGAAACCAACATGGAGAGTATCGCAAACCTCAAAATGTGCATTTTCTGTAAAGGAAACAGAATCAGTTTCTTCTAATTCGCTATAAAATCTGGGTCCTGCGATAGTAAGATCACCTTCTTTGAAAACCCAATGTGGGAGAACTGGTTCTAGACACTCTGAATCCAGCAAATTCCTTGTTTCAGTTAAATATGATAGTTTTTACCCACAAAATAAAAAACTTTCCTATAGACTGAGAGGTAGTCCATTCACAGGAAGAGGGATGTTGGATAACACTATGTTTAATAATGCCCCAATAGAGAATTTAAAATAACCTTTTGGTTGGCATCTGCAGGACCTGCCACCATCCGAATCTGTAGTGTTAGTGGCTTGTGAACTTCTGGCTCATTAGACAAATTGACTGTAGTTGACAAGTGAAACTGGAACGTACCAGATTTGATCATAGAGCGAATATTAGTCGTTGTTGTCCTAATACATCAGAGCAGTTGGGTGCTATTTAAAGGGCGTCACAGAGGGAAGCTGGCTACTGCACCAGTTTCACCTGCAAACTTTGGCAAGGAAAGGGATGACCACAGCAGCTGACTTTGTCTCCTGTTTGCAGCAGGAATAGTAGAAATACTATCAATAGCATGGTAGAAATACTGCAATGCTATCAGCATTCACAGTAGTCAACACCACTATGGCTGTTGTAAACCACCATAGACAGTAGTCTTTCTACAATGCCTATTTCTAACAAGGCTCCCGGGCAACTATATTTTGCCCTAGTCCTGCTTCTCCTGATGATGGGAAAGGAGAATTAGTCCTGCTAGCGGTAGCTCCAGAGTCCTGCTAATGAGAATTTTTGTCATTTAAAAACAAATCTTTTCTGGTGATTGTGAGCACTGGGTGAGTGTAGAAAATGTCAGGGATAGATAAAATGGCTTCAGACATTCACAAACCTATTTTGAAGTTCATATTGGAGGGACATTTGGTGACGGCTGTGGCTGAAGGCCACACTCTATACCCTAAACTCTCTGCACATGGTTAAAGGCCATTGCAGTAGTTTCTGGCAGTAGAGGCTAGGCACACAGTGAGGTGAAAGGCCTTTTCTGGTACCGAGTGCCTTTTGAGCAAGACTGACAGTATGTCTAGTGTTGTCTGAGTGCAGGGTATGCACTCAGTACTGCTTCTTCAAAGAACCAAAGTACATGGCCTTATACCTCTACCTATAGGTTCTGTTTTCAATGCTTGAATTTAAAAACACTACCTTAAGACCCAAATATCCATGTGGGACAGCTTCCACTCGGAAGGTAGTCGTGGGCATTGTGGGGAGAAAAGGTGGCCCATGGGACTGCTGCACGTTTCCCTGTTCACTTTCGTATTATGCTTATTTTTTATTGCAGTGCGTGTAGCCAATAGGTCTCGCCTTTGGGTCCATATAAGTGTTTAGCCATGCAACAGTTGCATAACTAAATACTTATAAGGTCCTAAAAGCGAGACCTATTGGCTATTGCAAGCGGCCGTGACAGTGAAAGTAATCGCGGTAAAAGCGGCGCGCGCGCCCGCGCACATGCACTGTAGCTCTAGGCTGGCCTGGTAGCACTTTTTGGAGCCCTCTCAATAAGTCTCGCCAGACCAGCGTATGCGCTGGGTCAGGCGAGACCTAAAAAGAAGGGTATTTCAAATGTAGATGCAAGAATGTAGCTGTATTGTCCGTCGCAGGCCTCCACCCCCGCATTCCAAGCTCTTTCGGTAGGATTCACAAACAAAATCCTTCCGTATTAGTATTAATAAGAGAGAATTTTGGTTATTTTGGCACTGCAACAGATTTATACATCCGCCACAGAGAAATTATTTTTTTACGTTGCAAACCAGGCTATATTTTTGCACAGCAACCGAATCCTTCCTGGGTACAAGACTTCCCTCAAAATTCATGAATTTATAGACATGCTCTAACAAATGGAGAAATGTTTCCTGGCCATTAAGGAATCTAAGACATGTCCAAGAAAGGACTAGTACAATTCTAAACACTTGATCCCTTATGTAGTGTGTTCTGTGGAGAAATGTGAATTGAATTAGGCAGCAGTGTGCTGAGATCACAATCACTCGTGGTGATCTAAGAGCAACCCTGAAGTCTATCTTTGATAGGTCTCCTACATCAAACTCCCAGGCAGTATGCAACACAGTGAAAGACTCCAATGAGCTGATCACTAAGGATTAATAGATATAGGATACTTTCTTCTCCCCTTAGTTTCCCATCGTGAGCTTTGCCTTAAGGTGACTGGATTCCGTCACCTAGCCAGCCTCCTTCAAATAAAGTGCAATGCATGACGTAATCGGAAATAGCTGAAAAACTGTGCTTTGTCTTAAACAAAGTTTGTTTACAATTTGAAAAAAGAGAAGAAAGGACATCTTTTGTTTGGGAAATGCCAGAGAACCCCAGAATGAAGGCCCCCTGTGGCATTCGCATCTCCAGCTATGGGGGTCGTTCCCTTTAATCTGCACTGCTACAGAGTCACACAGAGGGAATCCTTCAGTGTCTACGTTAGTGGCTGAAGGAGCAGTTCAATGTAATACTCCCCTTTATAGGGAAGGGTGAGGGCATTACTCATGAGGTGTGCCTGTAAGAGATAGTCGGGTCATCATTGGAGAGCAAAAAGCCAGTTGTTAACCATCAAAAGATGGAGCGCTTGATATTAAGAAACCACCCTTAAAATACCCAATCCCCCATCGTACTGGGACTTGTAACACTTGTACATAGAAACTTTGGGCATTCCCCCCTTTCCCCACCATAGAACGCCCCACAACACAAAAGTGACTGCGAAACAAGAGAGACAAGAGAGAATACAATGGGGATAGTCTGAAAGGGAATAATGTAGTTTTGATAAAGAAACTGGATTCCAGACATAAAGGTCCTTGTCTTTTTGTAGTTTGTTTCTCAGCAAAACTATGTTTCCCATCCATGTTAAGGCAGTTGAGTTGGCAATGTAATTCCCCTTGGAATTTGAACCCTTCTGGCTTCAATCTTACTACCTAATGAATCTCATCTACAGTTCCTTTGATCAAAAATTGGATAGATTTCATCCAGTTAAACATCAGGCATGAGCCAAACAGAAGCAGTCCTGAGTCTCCATTTCCATGGGGCGAGAAGATAGGGGCTTGCTAAGATTTAAGAGAATGGATCAATAAGTGATCGTTAAGTCTCCCCTCCCCCTCCCCAAGTGAAACCCAAGAATGTCGCCAACTTCCCCCAGGGACTGGGCCAATGATTCACTGGTCATGGAAAAAAGCAGGAAGAAAAGTACATTGTCCTTAGTGTCATCCTCAGTAGGGAAGTAAAAGGAGAGCACCCCATTGATCCATATCTTAGCAATGAGTTTTTTGTAGAGGAGGTAGGAGTATGAAATAAATTGAGGTCCAACTCCGTCAGAGCTAGAAAAGCAAAGATATAAATGAACACTACCAAGTAGTATGTCTTTGTAAAGTTGACCATGAGTAGCGTCAGGGGCCCAAATAAGCAATGGGCCACAGTGACCGCATTGTGAAGGTGTCTGCTGTTGTGATTAGTGAATTGGCCGACCATGATGCTGCACCAATCCTCCTGCACCAAAGATGTGATATGGGGAAGCAGCAGGTAGAGATCATATTTCAATATTTTGGCCTCCACGTTAATTAAAGCAATGGGTTTGAGGTTTGTGTATGTTTTGAGCACTAATGATTTTACTCATAAGTAGGTGTTGGATTGATGTTTGTAGTATTGCTGTGATTAGAAGATGTAGAAAAAGACACAATCCTAACTTGCAGACATAGGGGAAAGGAATGATGAAGTTTAGTTAACATTATTTAGAATAAAGGAATGGTGTTTATGGAGCTGATATAACCAGCGTTCTCTTACCCAGCAAATCTCAAGAATGATGTGTTATTGCTATCTCAGGATTCCACACTATGGGGCTCTCTGTCCACCCAACCCCAAAAAGAGCCTATTTTCTGTCAATCTCATAAGGGGTTTTCGCTGCGTTTTATATTGCCAGTTCAGCCTTGGAATCTACGACAAGTCTTCTTAATACAAGTTATATACATAGATATGGTTCCAGGTGAAACTGAGGAGAAAATAAATAGAAAAGCATCTTATGAACAACAAGGCACAATGATCGGTTTGGTCTTATATTTTTTTCTTAACGTGAAATGCTAATGTGCATTTCAGTAATTTCAAATAAACGCAGGAGAAAAGTGTTATTCTAGATGTGCAACCATGGAAAATCTTTTTATTTGACAAGTTTCTGAACATCAGGGAATAAACATCTAACACATTAGGAGATGGGGAGAAGGTAGATACATTAGGAACGCCGTGTCTCTTTTGTAGTTGGTTTTACCCAAGTGTCAATATGATTGTGTTCAAGAAGTTGTAGCAGCCTCCACATGTCTTGTAGAAAGTGTTCAATGGGACAAAAAAAAGAAAACACACTGCTATTTTATCAACATTGCTGTTGAATTTCCACGAACTAAGGCCCTCGTTTGGAGGATTGCAAACAGTCCGCCATTCTGCTAGTTCAGCAGAGGAATGTCCAAGGCAGAACTGGTGGACGACTGCCCACCATACTGTCACCCTTGAAGGTGGACCTCTCTATGCCTTCATCAGAGCCACTGTAGCAGAGGAATGTCCAAGGCGGACCTGGTGGACGACTGCCCACCATACTGTCACCCTGGAAGGTGGACCTCTCTATGCCTTCATCAGAGCCACTGTAGCAGAGGAATGTCCAAGGCGGACCTGGTGGACGACTGCCCACCATACTGTCACCCTGGAAGGTGGACCTCTCTATGCCTTCATCAGAGCCACTGTAGCTCCGCTGACAGCACAGAAGTTTGGTAAACTCATGGCATGAATGATGCATCCACTCAACAACTCAGCAAATTCCTAAAGTGGGAATTTGTTATTAAAAAACAAACAAAAAATATCTGACACACAGGGAGTTTTCTCCTAGCATGTGGGCTTCTTTTCCTGGTTTGAAATTTAAGACTTCCAGGCTTTCCCCGATGGTCACAAACAGATTAAATGCAGTAGCGGCTCCTGGAGGGAGTGCTGCGGGGTGGTGGGGCGGGCCGGGGGAGGGGCAGGGTGGGGGGTACTAAACTCCGGATTAAGGCCAAACGGAGTTCAGTAACTAAATAAATAAATAAAATGAATTACATTGTGCGCTGCATTGCCGGTTTGTTCTATTTATTTATTTAGTTACTGAACTCCGTTCAGCCTTAATCCAGAGTTTGCTACCTCCACCCTGCCCCTCCCCCGCCCCACCCCACCTCCCCAGAGCACTCCCTCCAGGAGTCACTACTGATTAAATGTATGACAGAACGACTGTCCTTAATAGTACATACATTCTGTCATTTGTAGACTGACGACCCAGTGGTAGAGGGGCTGCCTGGCAATGTTTTCTGCGGGCAGAGCTAGTGCAGACTCTGCCGTTGTAATAGTGATGCTTCCCCAAATTGTACACTGAGTCGGAGAACTGCAACTTTGGCAGGGAGGCCACTCACCACATTTTTGTGGATTTCTAACAAATGCCAAACTCTGAGTGAGGCTCTAAATCAGGTTCATTACAGCTACTAAGAGGCACTGTGGTCATGATTGCAAATTGCCCATCAACTTCATGGGGAGACTGTGGGGCTGGAATTAATGGTTCTGTCTGGCCTGAATTAATGGTTCCGTCTGGTATCTCCCTGTGACATAATGGGATTGGGAGTTGAAGTCCACAGAATGGGTAATAAACTGCTAGACCTGGATTTATTGGGCCCTTTACTGCAGGTTTTGCTTGACTCTGGGAACCATAAGGCAGATAGTCACCACCTGCTTTAAGTAGATGGTAACTAACTGCTGGGGGCTGGAGGGGAGGGGGCAGTGCCAGTTTGGGATGTTGGGCAGAAAGACGAGGAGGCCTTTGAAGTCTGAGGAGGTTTGTGAGTCTCTGGAGGAGCATTGTCTGTTTCCGCCATGGTGATGGAGGAGCAAGTGGACACCCTGCTGTCCCTCAGCACATGTCTCTCTGCACTTAAGGTTTTACTAGATGCAGACCTGCACTCAGTAGTACCGTGTCTGGTGTTTATAGACCAGATAATTTTGGGTTAGGAAATACTGGGCAACTCGTTGTTGTACAGAGCAGGATCTCCTTAAGGGATGTCCATTTAGGTCATTCGTAATGAGGGCCTAGTCTTTTATGACTTTTTTATCCAAGTCCTGGCTGTTAGCCTACAACATCTCCATGTCATAAAAACTGCCATTGTAGCCTTCTAACAGGTAGGGCTTTATGCCATTTCCAAATGCACAAGACAGAGTTGTCAACTTGCCGAATGTCCAGATTTTTCGTTTTTTTGGCAACAATGCTTTCCATTTTTCGATTTGTAGTTGCAGTAGTCTCATTATAAATATTGGCCATGTATCCCAGCCTGCAAAGATCTTTTGGCCAAAATCTCAGAACCCATTAATGCGATCCTGACGACATGTGGCCAGATGTCAACAATAAGATTTGCGCCTGCTTACATTTTCATTATACACGCATATGTGTGAATAGCATTTCTCAGTGCTTTGTGAGTAAGTATCTCAAGCTGTCCTGAAACCGAAGGACATGTTTTGGCGAAATAGTGAGCCAGTGCTTAAGGCGTATTCACGCCTAGGTCTCAGTTGAACACTTAACATTGATTTTTCTTTTTTTGCGACGAGGTGAAAATCTAATTGACATCTATGAGTTGTCAATTGTTGACAGTGTTGTGCAAGGCATGTCTGACAGTATTATTCTGTAAGCATTATCTGCTGACAGACTTGTTCATTTTCTCTGGTTTAGAAGTTAACACTGTACAGCAATTAACACACTGCCTCTGGCAAACTAAATGGTTTAAATTTGCCAGATAAAACATAGTAAAGGCTAACAGCAGAAACCTATACTCCCCTAAATACAGTTTAGAACTTCTGAATGCAAAGCATTCTGAATAAGCAGCGACGAATATATGTTGTTACTACGCATTCCGTTGCAACGCATCCCTTTTCCATGCATGCGTTACAACGGAATGATTTTTCTACGCATAGCCTTTACCTCGATTTTTCCTTTACCACGTTTTTTTTGGGGGTGGGAAACCCCCCCCCCCCCCAAGCCCCCTTTTTTCTTTTTTTTGCCTTTTTTTCATGTCTTCGCCGACACTAAAAAAGGACTGACGCCTTTTCTGCAGATGAGGTAGAAGACGTTCCGTGAAGACGTTGCTTGCGTGATAAAGACGGTCGTGGAAGCAATACGCGTTGTGAAGACGTTTACGAGGTAAGTGTACAGTTGTAAACGTAACGCGTAGAAAAGCCTTCGTGGTAAAGGCTGTTTCCCGCAGAGACTGCAGAGTGCATGTGCTGGTTCACATAAATTGCATCAGTGTGAGCAGTTTTGCACTGGTGCCGAGTAATTGTGCACCTGCATTAAACACGTTTTATGTTATGAAATTACATTTTGCACTTATCCTCAGGGCAACTGTTATTACAAGCTGCCCAACGCGGATGCAAAATTCTTTAAAACCAGTGCATCATCGACCAAAACTCGTCATGTAATAACCTCCTTATTTAGCAAGTAAAACATATGTATTCACTTTACTTGGTGTAATGTTGTGCATCAGTACATTCCAATTTATAAAACACATGCAAATAATTTGCGTTAAATACTATGTGCAGTTTCACATACAATATCTCATCGTATCTCAATAGCTCATTCCCAACATGGATACATTACTGCAATACATCATGCTTCTTCCATTAACAATTCACATTTTCTGCACATCATTTATGGTAGATAATATGTCACACAAGTATCTAAACATTAAGGGGCAGATTTCCTAAGTGTTGCATAGCGCAGCAACACCGTATTGTGCGAGGGTGGAAATACAGCACAGAGCCATATCCAGAAATGCAGCTGGCGTCCTGTGCCCTCTCACCTAAGCAGCCTCCCTAGTGCCACGCACATACCATTGCACCACAGTGCAAAGGTGTGTGCATGATGTCTAGAGACAGTTTTGTACTAGAAGGCTAACAGTTTTGTTCAAAATATCATGCTTAGACATACTTTAAACCTTTTTACACATTGTATGTGTACTGAATAGTGCAGCACACACACAATGTTGGAAAAGTTACGAGAAATTAAACCATTTGTCCTTGTTAGCACCTGCCCCAAGGAGGCTATATTTTATTGGCGCAAACCCTACCATTATAGGTACCTAGGGGTTTGTGTCAAAAACCAAAAGCAAAGTGCTATTGGCGTTACTTTACAGACTACTTTCCAGCACAAACATAGTTTTGTGTTGGAAAGTAAACTGTTTGTCACCTGTTTGGGCCGGGTTTTGTGAAAGTTTGTGACTTTGCACTTCAGCAAAGTGTTGATAAATCTGCCCCACAGTTTTATGAATCGTGTACCATTTATCACCAATTTCTCAAGAAAAAGAAGACTTTAAATATGCAAAATGACTATTACTGCCACTCAACCCATGGGATTCCTGGAGTACAATTTAAAAACGTAAGAGAAAGCTAAATTGAAATATAAGCAAACCTTTTTACAACATGCATTAATTTGAATACATTACATTACTGATCTAAGTCAACTTAATCAAAGAGAATATCCTCTAAGGACAATGAAAAAGTGAATGGGATACACCATTTTTCTTCTTCATGCATCATCTTGATACCATTTTTCTTCTTCATGCATCATCTTGATACCCCTTTCAGGCTTCTCCAGGGCCTTCTAGCACCCCCAGTGTCCAAGACTGGGCATTGCTTCTCAAGTTTATTATTTTAACTGTTCTCACCCCTTCTTTGAAAAAGAGAATTACATTTTTATGGTTTGTCTGTTATTACAAACAAATGTGGAGTCTTTTTGTGGTGTTTTATCATGTTTGTGTGTGTGGGTGGGTGTGTTGCACAAATACTTTACACATTGCCTCTTTAGATAAGCCTGACTACTCTGTGCCAAGCTACCGGAGGCTGAGCGCAGTTTATCTTTTATTGTGTATCTAACTTACTCTGACTAGAGTGTTGGTCCCTACTTGGACAGTGTGCATACCTCTGTAAACTAGAGACCGTATTCCTAAAACATGGAATAGCCTGTCTCCAGAATTGCCACCTGATGTTTACCATGCTCCAGACTCTTATTATTGGGATTGCTCTTCCACAAGTAATGGTCAACAACATGCTTCTTCTGACAGAGAACAAGCAATCTTTTTCAGTTTACAAAATGCTCTGTTTAAAATTGCCCTGCCTGGAAAAAACAGTGGGAAGGAATTAATTTGGCAAGTGTTGCCCCATCCTCATCAAGACTTTTTGCTCTTGCATGGCAATCACATGCCCTACTCACTTCACATACACCCCACCAAGTGAAACTTCAGCAGGAAAGCTTAATTTCAGAAGATTTTCATGAGTTCCTTTTTAATATACAAATTATTGTGTGCTCTGCTAGGCATAGGGAAGCCCTGAAGGAGTAAGTGGACTTTGTCTAAATATGCAGCACCTTAAAAGTTCAGCAGATGGGACTCACCAACACTTGTATGTGCTTTTTAGGGTCAAGTCTTCAAGAGCATGCTCTAGCTCATGCGTTCCGCTTGCAAGACACTGTTGTTAACAAAAAGGGCTTGGAGCCTACCTGTTGTTTACTATTTGTTGGCTTGGCTGGCACTCTTCTTTACATTGTTGTAATTTGTCAAGGCAGCCCTAGCATCATTTCCATTCCTCTTTGTGGAGCAGAGACCAAGCACAGATTGATTCAACTGTATCAGTGCCCGTCCGCTGCTCCCGACGTGATTGAGGTACTATTTGACGTGTGACTGGCAAAAATATGCCCAGCTGGACAAACAAAATTGCAAAGATATATTTTCTTTAGTTAATTTCTTTTCTCACTGTGCACTCATGTTTTCTTTTGTTTTTGCTTGTGAGCGCTGTTCTCAAAAGATGGGGATTATTTTAATGCAAAGCGACATTGTTTAATTTTTATGTGCAAATCTGAAATGATGCTTGAACACATAATTGTGCATTAAACCCCACCTCACCCCACACCAATCTAACCAACTCAAGCCAATCTACCCCTGACCAATCCAATCCACCCCACTCCAGTCCAAACCATTCGCCCCAATCCAATCCACTCTAATCCACCACACTCCAATCCTTCCAATCCACCCCTCTACAGTGTGCACCACTCCAAACTGCGCCACTCCAATTTGCCCTAATCCAATCCAAAACAATCTGCCCCACTCCAATTCAGAGCAGTCTGTCCCACTCCAATTTGTCCCACTCCAATCCAAAACAATCTGCCCTACTCCAGAACAATCTGTCCCACTCCAATCTGCCCCACTCCAATCCAAAACAATCTGCCTCAATCCATAATAACCCAATCTGTCCCACTCCAATCTGCTCCACTCCAAACCAAAACAATCTGCCTCAATCCATAATAAACCAATCTTCCAAACTTCAATCTGCAGCACTCCACTCTGCCCCACTCCAATCCTAAACAATCTGCCCCACCCCAATCCTAAACATCTTGCCCCACTCCAATCCACACCAATCTGCTCCACTCAATCCAAAACAATATGTCTCACTTTAATCCACTCCAATCTTCTCCACTCTAGTCTGACCCACTCCAAACTGCCCCACTCCAATCCAAAACAATCTGCAGCACTCAATCTGCCCCACTCTAATCCACCCCACTCCAATCTGCCACTCTTGAATCCAAAACAATCTGCCCCACTTCAATCCAAAACAATCTGCCCCACTCCAATCCATAAACGTTGCCCCACTCAATCCAAAACAATTTGCCCCACTGCATCTGTCACCATCCAATCCACTCCACCCCACTCCAATCTAAAACAAGCTGCCCCCCTCCAATCTGCACACTCTAATCTGCCCCACTCCAGTCTGCCCCACTCGAATCCAAACCAGTCCCTCCACTCCAATCTGCCCAATTCTAACAATCTGTCCCACTGCAATCCAAAACTGTTTGCCCCACTCAATCCAACAAATTTGCCCACTCCAATCCAAAACAGTCTTCCCCCTCCAAACTAAAAGATTCTGTCCCATTTCAATTTGCCCACTCCAATCCAAAACAGTCTGCCTCACTCCAATCTGTCTCACTCCATTCCAAAACAATCTGCCCCACTCCAATCCAAAACAATCTGCCCAACCCCAATCCAAAATAATCTAACACACTCTGATCTGCCCCCACACAAATGTGCCCCACTCCAATTCACACCACTCCAATCCAAAATAATCTGCCCGACTCAAATCCAAAACAGTCTGCCCCACTCCAATCCAAAACAATCTGCCCACTTAAATCTGCCCCATTTCAATCCAAAACAATTGACCCCACTCAAATTGATCTCACTCCAATCTTCCCCACTTCAAACGAAAACAATCTGCCCCACTCCAGTCTGCCCCACTCCAATCCAAAACAATCTGCCCCATTCTAATCTGCCCCACTCCAATCCACCCTACTCCAATCTGCCCCACTCCAATCTGTCCCACTCCAATCTGCCCCAATCCAAAACAATCTGCCCCACTTGAAACCACCCCACCTCAGTCCAATCCATTTTACTCCAATCTAGTCAACCTCACCCCATCCAATCCGGCCAAATCAAATCTACCCCACTCCAATCCACCCCACTCCAGTCCACCCCATCCCAATCCAATCCACCTCAATCCAATTCTCCTCACCCCAATCCAGTTCACCTTACCTCAATAGAATCCACCTCAATCCATTCCACCACAATCCCATCCACCACACTCAATCCAATCCACCTCACTCCAATCTGATCCACCCCACCGCAATCCAAACTACTCCACTCCAATCCACCCCATGCCAATTCACCCACTCCATTCTACCCCAGTCCAGTCCACGTCACTCCAGTCCAATCCACTTCACTCCTGTCCAATTCATCCCATCCAGTCCACCCCACTTTACTACAGTCCAGTCCACCCCACTCCAATCCACACCACTCTATCTCAGTCCAATTCACCCCTCCCCAGTTCAGTCCACCCCACTCAGTACAATCTATCCAGCCCACCACACTCCAATCCACCCCACTCCAATCCAATCCAACCCACACCAATCCAATCCACCCCACTCCAATCCATCCCCCTCCAGTACAGTCCAATCCACCTTCTCCACTCCAAACCACCCTACAATAATCCAGTCCACCCACCCCAATAAAATCCACCCCACCCCATACCAATCTAATCCACCCACTCCTATCAAACCTACCTGACCCCATTTCAGTCCACCCCATCCCACTCCAATCCAATCCACCCGATCCAGTCCACCCACTCCAATCCGCCCTACACCACTTAATCCAACCCACTTTACCACAATCCAATCCACCACAATCTACTCCATTCCATTCCAATTCACACCACTACCTCAATCCACCCCAAATCATGCTACCCAATTCCACCCCACTCCATTTCACTCTATGCCACCCTACTCTATGACATTGCACTTGATGACACTGCACTCTATGACACTCTTCCACTGAACCTCTGAACTCTACTCCCCTCTACTCAACTCTGCGACACTCTACTCCCCCTACTCCACTCTAGAATACTCCACACCACTAACATTTAGCTATGCAGCCGCCCAACTGATGTACAACATGGCAAAAATACATTCGCAAAGCCAATAGCTCTTGTGTAGACACGAGACCAATTGGCTTTGCTAATGGTTGTTTTCACTGCCTGTACCGGTGACTACACAGCGTCCACATGAGACTAGGGATGGGCGGTAATCTCGGTCCACTCATCTATTGGCGTGGAGCATGTAGTTCAGCAAAAACTCTGCCAACCACCATGTGGCAGAGTTTTTCTCGCACGCGGCTTACCATCGTTAAGTTTGTGAGAGCAAGTGGGAACAAACAAGCGCTAGACCGCCTTCTTTTGAAACTTCTCATCGCGGGCAGTCGCTATCACTCACGTTCAGTAGCGGCCTGTGGAGGGAGTGCCGCTGGACGGTGGGGCGGGGCGGGGCGGGGGAGGGGCAGGGTGGGGGGTAGTAAACTCCGACTCACAGCCGACCGGAGTAATGTAAATAAATAAATAAATAAAATGAATTTCATTGTGCACCCTGAAACACATTTGCCATTTCAGCGCGTGCAATGAAATTCATTTTATTTATTTATTTATTTACATTACTCCGGTCGGCTGTGAGCCGGAGTTTACTACCCCCCACCCTGCCCCTCCCCCACCCCACCGCCCCACGGCACTCCCTCCACGGCCACTACTGCTCACATGGAGGAAGTTGCCACTTGGGTTGCAAAAGCTGCTAGCGGCAGAAAAAAGCAATGCCCTCTGGCACGCCCCATGGTGGCATTCTTGCTGACAAGCTCCAGGTGTTGAATATCAGCGCAAGCAGTGCAACGGACTGGAATTCAGCCACTTGCGGAACTCTGTGGAATCTTGCTGAATTTTTAGACAACTGCGTGGAATTCCACAGAGTAACACTCGCGAGTGCCGCCCACCACTCCTTGAGATGTGCTTGGAAGGGCTACAGCTTCTGGAGTCATGTCCTAGCAGGAAGAAATGTGCCCTCTCACATTCTTAGCTATTTTATCATATATTCTACCTCATATTGCCTCCATTCTGTGCTCTCATCTTGGTCATCTGCTTCCATCAGGAGACCAAGCTCACCAGTTGCTACCCATCCCTTGTGCTGCAATGCTATCCTCTCTCAGACTACACCATCAGTGATGTCCCCTTATTCAATGATTTCAGATCATGTACGTTCTTATACCCATCGCTCTCCAGTCCCTTGTTTTTCCTGTCATTTGCACTTTTTCATTATCGTTTGCTTTACAATTCTTTAATTTCCCCATCATGTGCTTTGTTGCCTGTTCTTTCAAGTATCCTGTGCTCCAATCTCTTATTCTCTCTCATTCTGCACTCTAATCTTCTGTGCCCGTTTAAACAGAAGGAAACTAACTACAGCCCTACATCCTGTGTTCTCCCCATGCAATGGTCTACAGTGGTCCAGTATTGTGCTTATGCATTCTGTGCTGTTTGTCATCTTGTCTTCTTCCTCACCCTTTGTGCTTTGAAGGTGGCTTTCTAGGTTTGTTGTTCCTGTAGAATAGATGTGTTATGTCCTCTTCTCAGCTGTACTTCCCTGCTCACATCTCCTGGTGCCTCCGGCTATGCTATCCCCTCTTTGTAGGGCTAGTAGGTGTTATTGAGGGGAATTTCAATGTGGTTCTGCTCCCGTTATTTTGGGAGATGTCCTCGTTCTGGTTGGCAGTGTGGGCTTTTCTCACGTCAGTACATAGATGTTGTGACATCCATGGATGTCATTATCTCCTTTATTGGGATCCGAACGTCATTTTCTGTTTCGATGTTTCTCTGTACTCATTGGCGGTGGCTGTATTTAGGACCGGTTTAGCTATGATGTAGTGTTTGTGTCAGGTGTTTATTGCTTACTACGAAGTGGATCAAACAACATGCTCTGAGCTAAAGCCATAATTGAGATATTTTGCATTAGGGCTATTTTGGTTTTGACTTTGAGTTTTCTTTTTCTGTCCTTGTGCTTGCCATATCTTTCATACTGTATTAGTCTAACAACCACAAACCCAGGTAAGTAATAGATATGTTTAACCCAAAAGCAAACACCCCCATTGCAGCCACTGACATCCATCAACTGCTTTATTAAGCAGTTAGAATGTACAAGAACAGGGGTTCTAAATGGAACAGACCATGTGAAGAGACAAGAATGGGAGGAAAGAGATTAAAGAGAGAGGAGGAAAAACATAAAGGAAACTATGTAATAATAAAATAATATAGCACATCCTTCTCCTTAACAAGAAGATAAAAAATAAAACAAGTAAAATTGCTTGATGTCGAATATCCCACTTGAAGGGAATCTACAATTCAAAATGAAACATATGCATGGTGACTGCGGTCTAGGAGCCAATAGTTCAATGAAGGACGAGCATACCCCAAAAATATCACAAAATAATGAGAAAAAAGAGTGCCCATAGAATTTAAAATAAAAGTGTAATGAAGGAAACGAGAAAACCAGCAATCCAGAGAGATCCCATCTAATCTTGTACTAGTCTTCATGAAGAATTCTTTCCCGTGCCTGGTCTTTTACTCAATAAGCCACAGAAATCCTGTCACAAATTTCTCTCCTTGGTGAGGTGCCAACTATTAGACATAGGTAGTTTACCAATGCCATTACCATGCATTTCCAACTCTTCCTCTTGGGGAGAACCCATGTCTTCGTTGCACAGAAATCAATTTACAGATCTGCGGTCAATTAAAAAAAATTGCTCCGTTGAATGTGAGAAATGTCCTCCTGATTACACTGTACTTTACAGAAAGATCCAATTCAATCTTACGTCAGTCTTCATAAAGGTTTCTTCTCCCTTTCCCCTGGGCCAATCAGAAGCCTTTATTTTTTTTTATTGGGTATCTGAACAGTTGGGTTCGCGAAACGCTCGGAAGAGTCCCACAAGCACACACCTTTGAATAATGGAGTGATCTGATTGGCTGAGGGGGCTTTATTTTCCAGTCAGCCATCTGAGGGTCCAGTGAATATCTTGAGAATGTGTGCTGTGATTGGTCGGCCACAAAATGAGGAGAAATATTGTTGTCCCTATTACAGGTCACGGAAACTCTTTCCCGATGATAAAAAGTATAAGCTATAAGGGAGCAGGGAAGGGGCTCCTGACCACCTGGACCCTGAGGGGGAGTCCGAGAGGGACCCCACCCCTGGGCCAAGTCTAAACCTTATGGTTTAGATGGTTTTTGCTCCTGTGGGACTCCCCTGCTGTTATGGTAGTCCCTCGGGAGCACAGGGGCTGCGCTGTCTCCTGTAAGACTCATGCAGGATATGAAAACCATTAAAAAACAAGTGGAGGGGCATGAATGTCTGTGGTGGGTTGGTCTCGAACATGCAGGGAGCTAGGTGCAAGGCTCGGCTGCAGGGTAAGTCCTGCAGCCAACCTTGCACTGCACACTGCCTTTGGCTGTGGGAAGAAGGGGTGGCTGCTAGCAGAGAGGTTGGGTGAAGGGTATCGCGCAGGGTCTGGTCACAGGCCTAGCCCTCTGGCCAGCCCCCTGTCATGCACGGCCGTTGGCATATTTACGCATGGTAATGCAATATTACTTTATGTAAAAAAAACCTAGAAATTAACTGAAAAAAATAGTGGTTAAAATGATATTATACTTAGGTATGGTAATAATATCCTATTTTGTATTTTAAAAAAAAACCCTCAGAAATTAACTAGAAAAAAAGTGATGTTAAAACTAGGGGAAATTTTCAGTTCAAACTTGACATTTTAAACTAACAAAAACACTGAAATTCACCAGTTATAGTTATTTCAAGTAACTATAACTGACGCCCTCGCAATGCAGGGCTTATCTCATTGTTAATTTAATTGCAAATGTTAAATATTATCAATGATGTCATAGAAGATGCCATGAGTGAGGTAATATGTGGGGTAATTAGCAGTGCATGTCGAGCGAGCAAGTTATAGTTACCTTAGGGCACGAGCTAAAGGTACTTGAGATAACTATAAATGGTGAATTTCAGTGATTTTGTATGTTTAAAATGTTACATTGTCACAGACATTTTAACCTAACTATAACGTTACTTTAACCTTTGTTTTGTTCAGTGAATTTCTAGGTTTTTTAAACATAAAGTAATATTTTATTACCGTACGCAAAGCAAATGCCCTGCCTCACACGGCCAAAGGCCAGGCCCTGTGACCACCCCCTGCAGGCGGCCATGTGTGGCATGGGGTTGGCTTCCAGGCTTGATCTGCGTCTAGGCCCTGCGTCCAAACGCTATGGGCAGCCAACCCCACCCCTTGGTGCAGCCCCCTCCCAAGTCACTTCAGGGCTGGGGGATAACATCCTGGGGGGCCTTTGTATGAAAAATTAAGGGGCTGCCTGACCCTCCTCAAGCGTTTTAATTAAGTAGAGGGAGCACACGGCCCTCCCTCCTGGAGCCAGTAGTTGTCCCAGGGACTTTGCATCAGGGTCCAGTTACTTTATTTTGCTTAATTACTGTAGCTGGGTTAGATTGACTGTCTCAGTGTTGTCATATTTTTCAATTAGACAGCCTTGTAGACCATGATTACACAATTTAATTGTGCTCACCCTTGTTATCCAGTCTGTCGTTGTCTTGTTTCGACATACTTTTATTGGCAGAATTAACACAAGACTCCCTGGGACTTCCCGGTGACATAAGAAAAGTGCCATCACATGACATTTCACCCAGAATGCACTTCTTTCTACGGGACTTTCAAAATAATATTTCATGAAAAATTAAGACTGCAACATGGGGTATGACTAGCGATTTATACCTGGCCTGGAGAAGTAGCTGCTAGAAATAGCAACGTACAGTGATATACTTTGTTTAAAACATTAATAGTTGGATTGCTTTACTCGCAGAAGTTTTAAAGCACGGATGTTGTTAACAGTAACACACATCAATGGCACGATTGTAGTTGTGTTCCATGTGACACTGTGAACCGCAGCGACTGCCATACCTTTCAAATGTATTCCTCTTTCTTCACTTCTCCTACACGCAGTCCTGTAGTTCATGTTCTTGTATACCATTTAAAAGTTTGGAAAAAAAAAAATGTATTCCGTCCAGATATTGTGCAGCTGAAAAGTGCATCCATCATATGCATGCATGTTTACACGCAAATGACTGGCCCGGCTGTTTATTTCTTGCCAAATCTGTTTGTTTACTTAACAACCAATCATGACTTAGATAAATTGTTTATAGTAAGAACACACTACATCCCGCTGAAACCAGTTCAGTAACCTCCCCAGAGGAGCAAATGCATCACAAGGCAGCCTTTGGCTGAACTGGTTTCATTGTGAACTGAGCTTTAAAGCCCGCTCATGAAGGTCAGGGAGGCCTATACCTGGCACGTGCCACCTGAATTAGAAAATATGGTGCACGCTCAGAAATCTGTAATATTAAAGGGTGTTCGTTTTGTCTACTGTGAAATTTCACTGTCCAGGTCAAGGCTGCAAGTGCCTTTGAGGTAAAATGTTTGCTTTATGGAAAGACCGTGTGCCTTATCCGAGTGCCTTAAAATGTGTTTCAAGTTGTGAATGTGGTAAAAAAAAAAGCAGCTCTCTTGTGCAGGTGAACATATAGAAGGGAAGAAAACAGGGATGCTGTTTAATATTAAGTATTCCTGTTGTTAAATTATTTCTCAGGTAAACATTCACCTAAATGCGTGCTGGATTTGGGACGCCCTCCAAAACTGCATCTAAATGAGTTCTCGATCGAGTGGAAAAGAGGATGAAACTGGGCTTGTCCCTTTCTCTACTACTTCAATAAATACATTTATTATTTTCTATTAAAGACTTTGGTATTCATGTTGAAAACACCAGTAGTGACCCATATGGGGAACATTTCCAGTAGCCATATTACCAGCAATGTTTTCCTTGTTGAAAGAGTATGAATATTCTTTTTTATTACCAAGAGGAATAATGGTGATATTGCACATCTCCTACTGACATTTGAATATCATTCTTGGAGTCTTTTGTCGCCGGTAAGGTCAAAATTTGCACTGATTAGTCCCCCAAATCCTTGTGTCTGTGTGAATATATTTTTAAAACATCTGGAATGGCAGCTGTCATTTTTAATACCCGACCTGCGATTTCTACCATATTTCGTGCAAGGACATTTGTATAACAGTTTCATCTTATAGTGAACTGCGAAACCAACTATTCATGTTTAATCTTTCACAGGCCTCTTTAGAATGAGGTGCAAAATGGCAAACTAGCAAGTGAGAGGCAACAATAACGTACACAAGAATGAATGACACTTTTATGGATAACTGTGCAATACAGTTTATTGACTTTAAGGACCCAAATGAAGGTAATACAAGCATTGGCATAGCCAATAGGTCTCGCCTTTGGGACCTTATAAGTGTTTAGCCATGCAACAGTTGCATAACTAAATACTTATAAGGTCCCAAAAGCAAGACCTATTGGCTATGCCAATGCTTGTTAAAGAGAATGTGCCAAAAGTTTCCAGCTTCCTCATCATGTCCTCATGAAAGAGCCAACGAAAGGACTCCCTGAATGGTGCAATGGACATGAAGCAGCCGCTGCGATCAGAAATAAACACTGTGAACGTTGTCCAGTTTCACAGTAACATTTCCTTAATTCTTTAAGTCACAAAACAGTAATACTAAAAGCATCTCCAAATAAAGGAACACAACATCGAGTTTGTGGAAAGAGAAAGCACATTGTAAGTCAAGCGGGTGCAGCAAAGCATTAACACAACAACATGTTCTTAGATGTTTGATGTTCTTTGAACGAGAACATCAAAGGGGCGACGCAAAAGTGATCGCGGCCGAAAGTGAAAGTGATCGCGGGCGCTTAATGAGCATGACGAGGTTTGCCAGCCTCTGCTCCTAGGCGCGCGCCTGCGCACATGCACTGTAGCTCTAGGCTGGCCATGGTAGCATTTTTTTGAGCCCTAACAAAAAGTCTCGCCAGTCCAACGCATGCGCTGAGTCAGGTGAGACCTAATAAAAAAGAGGTCCGGCGTGGTACAGAGTAATGTGTTCCTGAGTTGCATGTTGAAGCAAAGTGTATGCTCCGTTGCTCCAAAAGCACAGACTGCATTGGCATCAAAGCAGAGTCTGCTTTGGGGCTGTGTGATCGGTGCAGCCGCACCTGGCGCTGTCTTGAGGGCGCTGTGTTTAGAAATAACTTATAGTTTTAAAAGCACCTGCTGCAGAGTTTCTTGTGCACCCAGCAGTTTTTAGGCAGCAATAAAAATGTCAAAATAACTCTAGTGTTCAATGTCCCTGTTGGAGAGAGATCGGAGTTTTGTCGAGTGGCAGTTTTACTCATTATAAAGTAGCACAGAGGGTGAATATCCCTGTTACAGAGGACATGTAACATAAAGATCACAGAACTGTATTTTATGTGGCTAGCTCAGTGGATTACTGCTTTTGTCATGTAGGTCATTTTGATATAACAGTTCATAAGATACACAATACTGATATAGTCTTAGAGCCCACCGTAGCGGGCTCTACCGGCCATTAAAGGCCCACTCCAGCGTTAAAGGCCTGAGCCGAAGGCTAGGGCCTTTAACAAGGGAGTGGCCTTTATTGACAGGTAGAGCCCGCTAGGAGTACTCTAAGGCTACTAGAACATTCCACCCCAGAGGGAAGAATGTTTTATTTGGTAAAAAACAAAGGGCTCTTGGATCCCGGGGGATTTAAATCCCCTCAGACCCTGAAAGGCCTTTGTTTACAGCAGCAGCTGTGAATGAAAAACAACATTAGGATGTTGTTCTGCCGGCTTCTACCGGCCTGTAAAAGCCCAGAGGACTCCACTGTCTGCAATGGAGTGCTCAGGGATCTTATATAGAACAGTGACTTGTGAACTGGCATCAAAGAGCTGCATGCAAACTGCATTAAATAGGTTAGGAGGATATGTTTTTTTCCCCAGTCTTTCACTTTCTATTCTTAATGGTGCTAAAAAGGGTTAATTTGAGTAGATATACATTCTTATTAGTAAAACCAACCCCAACCAGCACTTTAAAATAAGTGAAATGCATATGAGAAAGGGACAATGGAGTGATGAGGGGCCCTGTTAGAGGGTGGTAGTGAGGGAATCCGTAAGGGAGGTTACTGGTAGGGGTGGGCAGTGCCATAAAATGATTATCGTAATGGAGGCCACCAGTACCAAAGCCAGCCCTGCATCAAATCTCTGTGCTGGACACACTACATGCCATTGATTGAACATGTGCACACTGTCACTCACTGAGAATAGGGACAATTTCAAGCAGGCCCTGACACAATCGCCATGTCACATAATCTGTGAAAAGATTGGTCTTCAGATATATTATAATGTCTTCCAAAAACTCGCCCTCTGGTGGTGGCGGAGAAAGAGCTATTGCCGATCTGAGGATTTATAGTGTTAAAATCTTGGTCGGCAACTGGTAGGCTGCGTGAATGAAGCAAAAAGCATATGGATGTACTCACATAACCCACAATGTCCCCACCACATCAGTTAGTTCCAATCTATGCAATTTCTGGTGTTGACTGGGCTGAGTAGCCCATAGGAGCAGCATTAGACAGTCTTGGCTTTTCTGCCCTACTCCGATTTTTGGCTGACTTGTTCATTGTCTGGAACTGCAGTGTAGGTGGCGATACCAGCACAGCTTTGCATGAATGCTCCTCCTCTTGTGCTATCCTCTCTGATTGGCCATCCTAGCTAATAGTGCTTGGAGGCTTCTCAAGATGCACAGCTTTTCTGCGAACAATGGATTGTACCTCATTTAGCAGGAATAGGTTTTGACATGTGGGGCAGCATACCCAGCTCTGAAGTCATTGTCATATTTCCCAACCTCTGCAGATTATGTAATTGGTCGTTCACCGCTATAATCACCTTTTATTTTCACCTTTTCTCCTGCAGGTATGTATTTGAAGTGTGTATCTGCCATATACCCTATTACAGACCCTTTGGAGGTGGAATTTAGTGGTTCATATTGCATGTCTCAATACATTGGTCCTTTAATTGGCTTTATCTGTTGACAGGCTCACCAAATACTGCCATTAATATCCCCTACCCTCATTGCAGCAATATATATTTTGTGTATCTCCTGTCCTGCTGATTGATCAATCATTGCCTGAATGTGTTGGCCTCTGTAGTATTTTGTTTCTTTTTGTTTCTTTTTTCTACCATTAAAGTTCAGGTTGCATCCATAAGGAAGACAACGATCAGTCTGTTGCTTTTTGTGTGTCATTTTTCATCTGATCAGAGAGCAAACCTTAAAACCTTGCTTCAAAATGATATAAATTCCACAGGTGTTACATGTTTTTTGCTTCTATGTCACCATACCCTGAATTCCCCCCAGTGTCTAGCTTTTAAAAATGTGCAAGGTTGCTTGGTTTCTCTAGGTGCCAGCTGAGCTAGGACCCAAAATCTACAGCTACCCTCTTTACAAAAAAAGGGACAGTTTTGATACATCACGTTGTAAAATGTGATGTATCCATATTGCATTTTGAGCCTTTTCCTCCCACAGGAACTAAGCCTACCCACACAAGTGAGGTATCATTTTTTTGGAAGACACGTGGGAGCATAAAATAGTAAAGCATTTGTTATTACCAATTGGATTTCGCTGCATTTGTGCAATCCTAATGTTAGAAAACTGGCACAAAAGACATTGTAATAAACACCTCTAAATTCTATGCTAGTGCAGGTACCCACAAATTCAGGGATGTACAAATAACCATTGCTCCTAAACTCAACATCTTGTGCCCATTTCAGAAATGCATAGGTTTACTTGATGCCCAGTTTCCACTCTACATATTTCACTATATGAATTGGTCTATACTCGGTATGCAATGAAAAACCATTGTACAATGCAGGTCAGTTTTTTGCGCTGGATATCTTGGGTTCTCGGAGAACATACAGACTGTATATATCTCCACAACCAGAAGAGTGTAGCGGACGAATTGGTATATTGCTCTCTGTAAATCGGCCGTTGTGACAAAAAGTTACAGATAAAAGCATTGTCACAAATGGCCATTTTACCTGCTCATTTTCAATATAACTTTTGTTCAACAGTTCATTTCTGTGGGAAATCCTTGAGGGATCAACACATACGAACCATTGTTGAATTTAGATTTGTTTTTTACTTTTCAGAAATGTAGCTTTTCTGGATCACCCATGGGTTTCACACTGGTTTCCACCACAAACTGGAGTGTATTGAGAGCAAAAAATAGAAAAATTGGGTTACCTCTTTGAAAAATTGCAATACTGTGGTAAAAAATAGTTTTTTTTTCAGCTTGGCATGTTTCTGACAGTTGAGAAGATTGTGACTGTAGCACGGCAAATAGTTTGTTGATGCCATTTTTAGTTTTTGGAACAGTAACCACACACTTTTATCCAGAGCACTGTTTTGCTCTTTTTCCTCAAAAACTCAAAATGTAGCTATATTTTTTCAATTTTCTCGGTCCCCTTTAGGGCAATCCACAAACCCTGTGTATTTTTAGAATCCCCGGGATGTTCGAAAAGCCCTAAGCCAAACTACCCCAAATAGCTAAGAAAGTGCTCAGCATTGGGAGGGGAGGTAGCCCACAGTTAAGGGAATGACGCATCAATCATCAGACTCTATCAAATTAATCACATCACACATTTCAACAGTGGTACTTCAGTGCTTCTATAACATGAACATGATTACCCCGGTGTATGCTACACTCTGGACGTTGCTGGTTTGGCCTGTCTGGTGTCCTATCTGTCTCCATTCACGCCATGTTGTTATTGCTCTTCTTGTGGTATTTTTACTTACTGTAGGCAGTGTTTGTGGTAATATCAGGGAAATCGACCGTAGAAAAAGTTGGCCCACCAGACTATAAAATGGGCCCCCAAACCAGAAAACCTGCTTACACTCTGACCTTTCAGACCAGTCCTTCTGGCACTGCTAGAGGCCCTAGATGGTAAGCTAGAATGAATGCAATGGTATTTAGTGATAATGTAAAACCTAATAGTGAATCTATATAGGTTTAAGTTGTTTCACGTTTGAGGCCTTTTCTTACTAATTCCCTTTCTTGTTTTAGTTTGTTGTTGTTTTCTTATCACCGACAGCCATCAGCTCCCACGTGCTTTTTGGAGGCATTTCACTTTGTTGTGTAAATAGACACTGTGGAGGGGTAAAGAGCGTATGGTACACAAGAGAAAACGTCCCCACTTGTATTGTAAATGCTTCATGTTATTTAAAAAATATAAACCACCTCAAGCTCTTATCTGTTTACAAAGCACTTGAAAGGGTCATGTCTGTGTCCAGGATCTACTCTGTGGAAACTAAAATAATGAATTCCACAACAATGAGATTAGTGATGGTTTTAACCTTTGGTCAAGGGCTGATACATGCCATGCATGAGAGATAGAGAAATTCTTCTAAGATGAACTCTATATGGTCGCATTAAAGTGGTGTAAGACGAGAAATATCCACTGCAAGTGGTCGAGAAATGTCCATTGCAAATGTGTTTGTGCAAGGTTTTCTACTTTTCACTTATTACAGTATTTTCGAATTATGCTGGTGACATTTTCTCCCAGCCCTACCTAGTGGAAATTATGTGGGAAAAAGTGTGCAGAATCACTCCCAATAAACGGTTTTCACATGTTATTCATCGATATATACAGCTGAGTTTTTATCTGGTTCAAAACACGCCCAAGTATCGTGTTCGAATGCTACTTATTCTGTGATTTGATGTTTCTGTTATTACTAGATAACCTGAAATAAGTCCCTAATGGTTATTTACATTTATCTCATAATAACATACATACCTGTGTTGCGGGTAGTGTATATTTACAGTGTCGTGATTAATGGGGAATAGTTTGTGAGAATGCTAATTGTGCACGTTTTACTCACTCATTTCCTTCTCACATACTGATTAGTCCCAGCAGTGACTGCCAAGAAAAACCTGTTGATATATATTTAGGCTAATACATAACTAGTGTATTTTTGTGCCAAACTCATAATGGGAGTTAGTTCTGAAGCTGGTGCAAATGCAATTCACACTAGTTTTGTTCCTGACAACTGGGTGCAAATTGGCCTATACATGTGGACTAAGCCAAGGCGAATGGAAACAACACATCAATAGGTTCTCAGTTTTTGCAAATAGATAGATGTTTGCACGAATTGATTAAAACATAGCTTCTGATTGTAAGGAGCCAAATTATGGCATAAGTGTAGTAACATGTAGCTTCTCTAGAATATTTAGTTTCTATTTATCCTTTTCTTTTGCCCTCGCTTCCTTATAACATAAGTTCCTTGTTGCCTGAAGCCCCCACTGGAAAATATCTTGCCAGTGAAACCACTTCCCTTCTTCTTTCTTCCCTCTAACAGATCTAAGAGTCAATGGAGAGCCCTTGTCTGGAGGTTAGGACGGGGAAACTATATAGACCTTCAAGTACTAGGAGACATGGCAGGCTTCTACCTAAAATTGATGGTTTCCACCAGATTTCAGCTGAAGAGAGATCCTTTTGTGCTCCTGCTGTCACTGCTACAAGGATATCCTAATGGAAAGTCCCTTGCTGCAGTTTCCCTCCTCCCTCTCACTACACTAATTTCCTCCATCACGGCAACCAATAACAGTCAAATCACCCTGGACCAAGGAGAAACAATGGCCCGCATTCTGCTTGAGGTCTCAGCAGCCTTCGACACTGTCTCCCATAATACCCTCATCAGAAGACTCCACAAGATTGGCATACAAGGATCTGCTCTCAAAATGGATCTGTTCCTTCCTCACAGAAAATGGTCAGGCTGCCACCCTTCACATCAGAGACAAAGAAATTGTTATGCGGAGTCCCTTAGGGATTGTCCCTCAGCCCTTCCCTTTTCAACATGTACATGACACCGCTCACCAAAATCATCAGATCACAAGACCTCACAATCGTCTCCTACGCTGATGACACCATACTCATGCTCTCCCTGGCGGACAAGTCAACCCCCACCAGGACCAACTTCACTAACTACCATTGTCGCTCAGCCCCACCCTTTTCAACAAATACATGACACCACTCAGTAACATCATCAGATCACAAAACATCACCATTGTCTCCTACGCGGATGGCAGCCATCTCATCCTCTCCCTGGTGTATAAGTCATCCTCCACCAGTACCAACTTCAACAACTTGTTGACCATGTTAGCAGGCTGGATGCGAACTAACTGCCTACAGCTCAACTCTGACAAGGCCAAAGTACTGGTGTTCAGCAACAAGTCCTCCCCATTGGACTCCACCTGGGGGCCATCAGAGCTAGCACCAATACCCACAGACCACACAAGAAATCTAGGGATCATCCTAGATTACAAGCTCAACATGACGGCTCAAGTCAATGCAGGATCACATCCTGCTTCCACATCCCATGCTTGCTGAGAAATATCTTCAAATGTTCCCTCAGAACACCAGATGGACCATCAGGCAAGCACTGATAACAGCAGGTTGGACAACTGAAACACTCTCTGCAACAGAATCTCCAAACAATTTCTACAAAGCCTGCAGACCATCCAGAACACCGCTGCAAAACTCGATCCCCCCATGCTACACCCACATCACATTGCACCTCAAGATGCTTCACTGGCTCCCCATTCACAAGCTCAATCAATTCAAACTTCTCATGCACACATACAAAGCCCTACACAACACAGGACTATAACACCTGAACAGCCACATACCCTTTCACCAACCCACTACATACCTACGCTCTGCCTCACTTTCACTTGCATTCATTCCCTGCATCCACAAAAACAAAACTGGACGTCACTCATTCTCCCACATCGCACCCACGACTTGGAACAACCTCCCTCAACACATACAAGCCTCCTCCTGACTTCTCGAGTTCCACAAGAAGCTGTAGACCTCGCTCTTCATATAAACACCTTGGGGACTACAAGCACCTGGATACCTTCTCGAGTGATTAGTGTGCTATACAAATCAATATGACATAACACTTTTCAACGGATTCCAGAGTCAGGAGAGAGAGACCATGTCCCTTGGTTGGGCTAAGGACTTCAAATCTAAGGAGAATTATCATATGTCAGCCTATACCTGAAAACTTTCACTAATAGTAGTGTATAAGGCTTTAAAAATCTCAGTGAGCAGTCCACCGATTTGTAACCCTGCTGCACTTGCCACCTGATCCAGAACATTAGAAAGGAACTTGTTGCATAATGAGCATGTTTAACGAGCATACAGAAGTCATATATGTCATTGTGTTGGGTCACTGGGTTCTGTGAGGAAATTTGTAGAATGTTAAGGGAGAGGTTGTGCCAGTTGGAAGTGGAGCTGAGGGATAGAGGCACTTTGCTGCTCCTCACCAATGACCATTCATTGTGGAAATAAACTATGACTTTTAACTTTGTGTTTCTTGCCTTTCGTTTTGTGCTACAGAACTCTACAGTGCTGCTTCCCTAATCCCTCTTCCACGCCAAGAGATCACAGAGTCAGGGTAGAAACCATGTCTGGAGTTTGGGATAGCAGAATGCGGAGGACTTCAAACCCTTGGTGACATAGCATGCTTGTCCCTATAGTTGATAGCTCTTGCCAGTGATTACAGCGAAAGGCAGAACTTCAGGGCTTTAGATTCTGGAGGGCCCTGCAGAGCATGAACTCACCACAAGCTCATCCTGAGCTAAGTCCCAGCCAATGGGGAATTCCTATGCAGTTCATCAGAGGATGGATGAGGTCGGGCTTGCGCCCCCTCTCCTTGGTACAATGTAGCTGCTCTTAACGCCGGTAACTATAATTTATGAGATTTGATTGCTGCTGTGGTACCAAGTCCAATACTAAATCGTGAATCCAATACCTTGACTTTCAACATAACTCTTCTTTTACTGCCACCAGATTATTAATTTACTTACATATTTTGTTTAGCACCAGCTTATTGTCATGCAGCCACCTTCTAACACTTAGGGTCATGTTGTGGGGGCATTTATGACTTGACGATTGAATAGTAGACAAGGTACATGTGTGAGCCTGTGCACACCTGCTGTTCGGTGCTCACACCAGCATCACTGACCATGTTACTAAAGCAGTATATTGCTGTTCAGACACATACAGGAAGGAGCTTGCACAGCGCTTTCACAGAGTGGCTTCCATTCCTGCTGTTCTGTGACTAACTGCCTGAGGTTTGAAGGGGTCTTAAACATACAACGTTATTATACTAAGGTTTGCTCCTACTTGATCATCAATATCTGTCCATGCAAAGAGTGAAGCCTCGTGTGTTCAAGAGGTGGAAATGTATACACTTGTTTGCCGTGACATATTCGCAAGTACAGCCATAAATGTTGAGCGAAGTCCCTAATCCACATTTATTAGCCCTTGTGACCAATGCAGATCCATAAATGTTGCAAGTTTGGGTCTAGTGATGGTCCAAATGCACAGTTATAGCTAATATCTTCAATGAAGACCATATGCGCATGAGGTCCATGCCCATATACTCAGTGCAGCCATATATATATGTGTAGCCCATATGCTCAGTGCAACCTTCCATGTGTCCTCCGTGGCCATTAATAGCCATATGTGCTCAGTGCAGCACCCCTTACCTGGGCATGGCTCTATATAGGCAGAACAAAACCACTATGCTAGCAGCAGGTCCACTTTGCCCACACCACCCTTCCGTAACCTCAGAAATTATCCTATCATTGCAGCCCCACGACGGATTGATAGGACTCGCATTGCAGGTGAGATCAGATGGAATGTTTAGGTGGAAAGTCCAGAGAAGCTCCTCCCCTTCATCAATACCCCTGCCTCACTTCCTTCACTCGTGTAGAAGGCTATTCTAGAGGTGGAGAGGAGCCCTAAGCAATAGTGGTGAAGCAATGTGGCTCTAGGGCGAGGGGAGCTGGAGTGGTTGCAATGTACCACAAGCTTTTGATTAAATCTTTCTTGGAAATGTTTACACACTCACCCACATGCAGTAGATGTTTGAGAAATAGGAAATTGTCATACCCCTCGATGCTTCCCTAGACTATCAGCAGCCAATGGGAGATTGCTGAGTGACTCAAACAGGGATAAGCAGTGAAAGTTCCCACCATTTTTCCTACCTTTATTCTGAGTTCACCTTGGTGTTGAACGCCATGTGGTTGGGTTGTATTGCGGACAAAAAAGGCCAAGTGCAAGAATAAGCATACAAAACACTGCGACTAGTAGATTCTCTACCAGTCTGAACCATTCAATAATCCTGACTTATAGTGGACTCACCCGCTTCAATGTGATGCTCGGCTTCTTCACCTGGGACAACTTCCTTTGCTCCAGTGTCAAACACCCACAATGTTAAACCACGTTTCAAAACTAAAGAATATATAAATACAAAAATGAAGATCAAATAAAACTATATTTAAAAAGAGATAACAACTGATAAAAGCTAACGTCGAAGAGGAATACATTTAGCAAAGTAGTAAGGAATATAAAATGTTGCCTTTTCAGATTCGTCTATTGCCCTCTCCTTATTTCTTGAGAAAGAAGTATGCATTTCTCAGTAATCTTCTGCTCAGAAGCCACTCATCAGTGTTCACTGATTCCCTATCTTGGCAGGATGTGTTCCGAAGCAGCAGACAGGATTGGAAGTGAAATGAACATGGAGGCAGATGATGCCTGGGCTAATGCAATCTGAACTCTCTTACCCTTATTGAATGCCTCTTATCTAAGGCTTTCCATTTACCTTGATGGCCAGATATATTTGCAAACAAGCTAACCGAATCCATGTAATGCGCCTTCCTTTCAGCTAATGTGGTTGTGCAAATCTTTATGGATCTTACCTTCTTGGGGATCAGAGACTTACAGGCAGTGGCTTATGATACATACAGGTCATAAGTTGGGATACACGCGGGTACACGGCGTCCACCCACTCTTTTCACAGGGTGGATGCTGTCCAGCCAGCCAAGAAGTTGGGTCCCACTAAAAAATATGCTGAATTTGTCCCGGTGTAATTTGCAAGCACTGGAACACATTCAGCAGCGCCTGCACACTGTTGTCTGCTTTCGATCCGCAAAAAAGTGCCGGCGGGGAGGGGGCTTTCTTAGTTCAGACTCCAGCTTTGCCCATAACAAAGGTCGAATCTGAGGGGTCCAGGCCTCCTTTTGTTGGTGTCTCCTAGCTGGCAGCAGTCAGGAGCCTCACACCTAGAAGCAAATGCAGCAGACGGGGAAACAATGGATCACACCTTGTTAGCACTTCACACATACTTAAGAATGAATGTTGTTGTATGTTGTAGACTTGTAAAGCGCACAGCTACCCCAGCAACGGGGCGTCCCGGCACTGTAGACCGCTGGGGAACCCGTCCTGGCTATCCCTGTGAGATGGTCCCTTTCTGGGTATTTCCATGGTGAAACCAGGCATCCCCGGCGTCTGTGGGGGGCCATTGTAGAGATGAGGCAAGCTTAATGCCCAGAGTTGCCGAGTGTGTTCCTGGTTAGAGTAGGTACCGAGGCGAGAATTATCGAGTCCGTTTTGACCCTGGTCCACAACCCTGCCGCGTCGGGAATTGAACCCTGGTCCCTGGCAGATTTTCACTTTGTTCAGGCTCTGTTTAGGAGACATGCATGCACTGTAAGAATGTTAGATGTGTAGGTCTTTCCCAGCATTTACGGAAAAAAATTGCATTTATATAGTGCTTACTACCCCTGAGGAGTTGTTGTAATAATTTAAATATCACTATTTTTTCTTGCAAAGCACTATGGGTAGAGGAGGTTTACGCTGACAAAAGGCAACATTGTTTTATGTGTAGCTTACAAAAGTGTGAATCTTCAGGAGGGTTTCCCTGTATACTGGAAATATGCCCCAGTGTACTCATGATAGACATGTTAAACATATATGTGAGGACTTAAGATCTGATGTCACTTCTTATGATACCACTTCCTGCGATGTCACGCGCCATGACCTCACGCTCCCTGATGTCACGCACCCTGATGTAACTTGCATACTGATTAACTAGGTTAGTCCCCCACTTATGTTTTTTAGGACTTGTGCCCTGGACACATATAACACAAGCACCAATTATTTTTATGCAAATTATATGTATGTCTAAATTTACAATAATGTGTATAATCTGCAAACATTAATGGAATTAGAGGGGGGGCGGAGCTTGCCGGCGGCAATGGAGGACGCGTGAGAGCGGAGCTCCTCGCCTTAGCTCTCAAACGATCCGCCCAACTATCCTGATCTGCGGTGCCGCCTAGCTGGGGAGCCGGGGGAATCCTCCCTCTACCCAGTGGTGCGGCCTGCGAGGCCCTCCCGTGCTGTGGCGGAGCCGTGCGGGCGGACGCGGCGGCTGGAGCCGCGGCGGGCAGGCAGGCCCGACATCCCCGGCCTGTCCTACGGAGCTTCCTGGCGTACGTGCCGTGACGTGCGGCTTCGAAACTGAAAGTGGTCCCGCACTACTGGATTGAGCTGCGGACGCCTCCCTGGACGTGGCATCGCGAAGTGGACTGCTCCGGGAGACGGTGCTGAGCCTGGCAACCCTGGCGGCAAAGAGAGCCTGGCCGGTGAGCGACCGGGTCAAGCGGCCTGACTTCCACGGCGCGGTGGCGCCGACATGTGCATTTGAGTGATCCTGACGGAGATCTGACCTCCTGGGGCGAGAGGCTGTGTCGGGCTGTCGCCCCTTGCTGGACGAACGTTGTGCCCTGAAGGAGCTGGCTGGAGAGGTCCTGGACCATTCAGGTGGGGGAGCGGCCCTGGGCGCCTTCGAGAGTATCGGTGGGCGCGCCCACGCGATTGAATCCCCGTGGAGTGTACTGCGGGTCCAGCTGAGGTGGTCTCGGATGTGGTCCGATAAGGAATACCGGTTGGCTGGTCAGTGATACGCCCTGGAGGGCACGGACTGCCCGGCTGGGCGCTTGGAGGTCGCCCCCCGCCCGGCTCGGTGCTGGGGTTGTGGCTAGCGGCCTGCGGGGTCCCGCCTAGACGTGGCGGTGGGGGCTGACCCGGGAGCGGAACGTTGTGCCGGGAGCTGGATTACTTGCTGCTGCGGGGCGGCCTGGCGGGCTGCGGGCGACACTCCTGCCGGCGCTGGTGGAGACACAGGGGTGGGACCCCTTTGCTGGGCTGCTGAGGCGGCGCCCCGGGGGCCATTCGGATCGTACGTCGGACCTGCCTGGTGGGGCCCGGCCTGCGGGTGCCCCGGCCGCTGACCGCCGCCATGGGAAAAGGCGATAAGATGCAACCCAAACTATCGTTTGACCCCCGCAAGGCGAAGGGACCCGGCGTGGAGGCGACAGAGGCGGCCGCTGGTGGCTCTGCCTCGGGGGGCGCTGCGGGGGCGGACCTCAGGGACATGCTGGTGGCGATGGAGAAAGGCCTGCAAGGCAGTCTGACGGCAATCGACGCCAAGCTGGACGCTCTCACCTATCGCATGGACCGCATGTCGGAGCGGGTGGACAAGAACTCGGAACGGCTGGACACGGCGGAAAAGAGGGTGTCGCAGGTTGAAGACGCGCAAACGGAGTGGGATGCGGATCGGAAGCAAATCAGCAGACTGCTTCAAGTCATCCAGGACAAGGCAGAAGACTTGGAGGCCCGCTCGTGGAGATCGAACATCCGCATCACGGGTGTGGCGGAGTCGACGCCAACGGGGAGGATGGAGCTCTTCGTGGAGAAGCTCTTGCAAACCTTGCTGGGGGAGGCCGTGTTCTCTCCCATGTTCGTGGTTGAACGGGCCCACCGCTCGCTGGGGCCCCGCCCAAAGCCGGGGGCGCCAGCTAGACCCATCATCGCAAAGCTCCTGAATTACAGGGACCGGGATGCGGCCCTGCGGGCGTCCAGGGAAAAGGGCAAGCTCCAGTTTGAAGGTATGGACATATCCATTTTCCCCGACTTCACGGCCAAGGTCCAGGAAGAACGAAGGCAATTTGCTCCATATAAAAAACAACTCCGGGACCTTGGCCTGGACTATGCGATGTTATACCCAGCGAGACTTCGGATAAACAGGCAGGGCCGTTCCCACTTCTTTTCTGACCCGAAGGAGCTGCAGAGATCTCTGAAGGACTGGTCCAGGGAACAGCGGAGCAGCCCGCGGAGTCAACATGACGCTACGGAGGAGACCTCCCGACTGGAGGAGCAAGACTAGCCGTCTGTGTGTGGTCGGGCTTAGTGTGCGACGGACCTGGTTTGTTCTTGCTGGTTGGGCAGGGCGTGTTCGATGCCCTGGTGCTTGATGAGACGCTTGGAGCTCCATGCCCGGCTGCGATGGGTGCGGCCGCTTATGAGGACTGCGCTGCTGCCTCCTGGTGAGACCTTTCTGATTCATTGGGCATGTATGCACTCTGGGGGGCCTGCGGACTTGCGCTAGATGGGGAAGGTACATTGAGACTGCATGGATGCTGTCCCGCTGGGCCTGTCTTCCTGGGGTCTGGGGGGGCCCCTCTCCCCCCCCCCGGGGTGGTTTATAAAGACATTTGCGAAACCGGATCGGAACTGAGTCCCCGTGGGGGGGTGCGGGTGGATCCTGCGGGTCCCCTGAGGGCAACGGATTTGTCTGGCAGGGCGTCCGACCCAGCTACATATGAGTGCGGATGGGATTCCCCTATTTGGCCTTACGGAGGTGGTAGCGGGGTGGCTCGCGCAGGGGGGGGGGTCTACCGTTACCCTGAGGTGCAACCTGGTGGAGAGTGTTTTAGTGCCAGGTAGCCTCTACCCCCACGCTGCTGCTTTACGAGGTCCCTGTTGGGGCTGGTTGGGGAAATGTTTACGTGGTGTGTGTGGTTTTGAGGGGTGGGGGGTGGAAGTGGGGTCCTGTCTGGCCAGGTTGGGGGTGGTCGGCTGTGGGTGGGGGGGAGTGATGTTGGGGGAAGTTCCTGAGATACGGGATGGTTGGGCGCGCGACGCACTGAGTGATGTGTATTTTGTTGTACCTCTGTCGTTTTTGATATGGATGCCTGGTGCCGCCCAGTTGGTGGCACGCTGCGTAGAAATGCTCCGAGTGGTGCTCATAGAAAGTAGGTATGCTGATGGCAGCCCCTAGTGTGGCGAATGGTGTGAGCAATACTAGTACTCTGAGAGCACTGACGTGGAATGTCAGGGGGCTGAATGACTTTCGTAAGCTTAGGAAAGTGCTAAATTACTTCCAAAGGCACCACATTGACCTAGCATTAATACAGGAAACACACCTCCCCCTAGGGAGTAAAATGCTTTCTGCGCGAGGCCTGGTGGGCACTAGCGTGGCAGCTGGCTTTACGACGCACTCCCGGGGGGTAGTCACTTGGGTAAACCCGAGATCCAATTTGAGGCTGACGGTGCTGGAGGCTGATACGAATGGGCGCTACTTAATCACGAGATGTGTAGGGAAGGGCCATGACTTGGTGGTGGTGAACATGTATGGTCCTAATTTTGACAGTCCAGAGTTCTACGCCGCGCTGGCTGCACTCTGTAGACAATACGAACACTCGAGAATGGTGTGGGGAGGCGACTTTAACTTTACATTCAACCCGTCGATGGACCGCTCATCGGGGTCGCTGAGGCGCCCGGCGGCAGCGGCCTTACGAATGCAGGCGGAGCTGACTAGACTCGACCTGGTTGACACCTGGCGGCACGGCCACCCGGGGAAAGGGGGCTATACGCACTACTCCGCGTTCCATGACGTGCACACTAGAATTGACTACTGGCTGGTGTTGCGTCCCCTACTGGCGGTTGCTAAGGGGTGCGTGGTCCTCCCGCGTACACTCTCGGACCACTCCCCTCTTCTGCTGATATTGGAGGCCCCGACCAAACGGATTCCGCCATTCACCTGGCGATTGCCGCCCTACTCGCTGCTGGATGATGTCTTCAGGGGTGAGTTGGCGGAAGACATAGAATCTTTCTTTGATAAGAACCTGGGCTCAGTACAGAGTTTCCACACGGTATGGGACTCCTTCAAAGCTTACATACGTGGCATGGCTATGGCCAAACACTCTAGTGTCCTTAAGTTCATCCGCCAGCGTCTGCAGACCATAGAGACGCAGTTGGCGCGGCTAGAAAAGCAGCTACAGCGGTCCCCGGACGCCGGGGTTGAAGCTAGGATCTGCGAGTTGGTTACGGAATACAATAGCGAAGCAGACAGGGAAGGACAGCACCTGGGCAAGTATGCGGCTGCCCGTTCGTATGGGGAGGGTGAGCGCCCGGGCTCCCTGCTGGCAAAGATATTGCGTAATAGCAGACAGCCCCTGGTAATAGACGAACTTGTCACATCCGCAGGCACAGTGATCACGGACGAAGAGGAGATTGTGGCTGAATTCAGAGAGTACTATGCCGGGCTCTATTCAGCTAAGTCAGTGCATATGGAGGAGGAAATAGACGACTACCTCAGCTACATTAAAATGCCCTTCTTGTCCAACTCGCAAAGGGAATTTTTGATGCTGCCAATACAACAGGATGAGATCCTGGAGGCACTGGAGGGTATGAGGTCGGGCAGCGCCCCGGGTGCGGATGGGTTGACAGTGGCCTTCTACAAGGCCTTCAAGGACGTGCTTCTCCCGCACCTGATCACGCTAGTTGATGATATCTGCCAGGAGGGCTGTATGCCGGATACCATGAGAGAAGCCCTAGTGGTCACTATCCTGAAACCTGGGAGACCCCCTAACTTATGCGGGTCCTATCGGCCGCTCTCACTACTCAATGTGGACGCCAAGTTGTATGCTAAGGTCTTGGCCACGCGCCTAGCGCTTTTGGTACCGGAGCTTGTGGCCCCGGAGCAGGCCGGTTTTATCCCGGCCAGGAACCTCACATACAACATCCGAACGGTGTTGGGAACCATGCAGCATGTACGCCTGGAGTGCAAGGCCTTGACACTTTTCCTGGACATGGAAAAGGCATTTGATTCTGTAGAGTGGCCATTTATGGTGCGCGTACTTCGCAAATTCGGGCTGGGTGAACCATTTCTGCAGATGCTTGGAGCATTGTACTTCCGTCCCACTGCCAGACTGAGAATTGGAGACCGGGTCACGGCCTACTTTGACATAGGCAAGGGCACCAGGCAGGGCTGCCCCCTTTCCCCTCTCTTATATGCCCTGGTGGCGGAACCCTTGGCTTGCGCAATTAGGGAATACCATAGATATGAGGGCATCAGCTTTCCCACCTATAAGATTGGCGTCTCGACTTATGCTGACGACACTCTGTTGTATGTGAGGGACCCAGAGGAGAATCTCATCTCCATTCTGAGGGAGGTGGTTAGGTTTGGGGCCCTGTCTGGCCTTCGGGTGAACTGGAGCAAATCGTTGGTGTTTCCGCTGACGCTGGTAACTCTGCCGTTCCAGATGGAGTACCCACTGCAGTGGACGACGGATTCGGTCCGGTACTTGGGGATTCAGCTCCACAGGGATCCGGAGGTGCTCCTCCGGGAAAACTACGGTGTGGCATACACCAAGTTAGTTGAAGATGTGGAGAGGTGGAACCGGCTTCCCCTGAAGTTACTGGGCAGAATAGCCATCATGAAAATGGTGGTCTTGCCGAGGTTCCTGTTCCTGTTCAGCAATATCCCTGTCGTGCTATCCAAGGCCTTTTTCAAGCAGCTGACCCAAACACTGATCAGCCTGGCCTGGGGCGGTAAGCAGCCCAGGGTTCGATGGGAGGTGTTGACACTACCGTATGAACTGGGGGGGCTGGGGGCCCCTGACCTGGAAAGGTATTACAGAGTAGCGCAGGCGGCGCACCTGCACACGTGGATACACGCTGACCCGGGGGTTCCCCATGTGATCCTCGAGCGCCTGTTCGCGGACCCGCTCCCCTTACCGGCAACCGTTTGTCAGCCGGTGGATCGCAGGGTGGGAAGCTTAGACTCCCTTAAGGCCACGAACCATGCCTGGCAGGCGCTGGCGAAGGCCCGGGATTGCGCAATATTGTACTCCCCGTTGCTGCCGGTGGAATGGGCGGTGTGGCTCCCCCCACTGAGAGAGAAGGGTGTGCTACAGGCGTTGAGTAAGTTGGGCATTCTTAGGATGGCGGATTTATTCGTTGACGGAGTGGCCAAGACGTGGGAGCAGCTTGGACCAGAGCTGCCGGCCCCCACACTCCTACAGCGTTTTCAGTTCCATAGAGTGCGCAGCGCACTCTCGGTCCTGTTGGGGCCAGGCATGGCAGAGCCCCCGGAGGTCCCGGAACTTACTTACGTTATAAAAACCGCGGCCTCGGCCAAGCTGGTCACGATACTCAAAAGATTGGGGGATCAGCGCGCGGCGAGTCGGTGTATGGCGGCGAGACTTGCCTGGCAGACGGATCTCAACATAGAGATCACGGATGAGATGTGGAAATACTGCTGCGCTAGCACCAAGAAGGTGTCCTTAAATGGCCGACACAGATTGGTGCACTTTAAATTTTTGCAGCGCGTATATTACACTCCGGAGAGATTGTATAGGTATGGGCTGCGCCAAACGGCAGAGTGTGAGCGCTGCCGCTATCCTGTTGCGGATTTCATACACATGGCCTGGCACTGCCCGGGGGTCGCCAGGTTCTGGGCGGAGGTTTTCCGAGACCTGAGTCGGATTTTGGAGGTGGAGATCCCCCCTTCTCCGTCTTTGGCGCTGCTGGGGTACTCCAGACCCCTTCCGCAGGCGCTGCGCCGCCTGGCGGATATGGCACTGTTGATAGCTAGGAGAGTGGTGGCGCTTTGCTGGATGCGGGGACCGCTGCCCACTAAAAAGCGATGGGCCAGTGACATGTTGTACTGCAGCACACAGGCAGAGATATACAGTGAATTGTTACCGCCAAAAAGCCGCCCCAAGAATTTCTGGGGGCTGTACAGATCGACTTTGGCACCCGGGGACCCTGAGTTGAATGGCCAGGGGGGGGCCACAAGAGATGGAATCCAGTGTGCACGCATCAGCTGGGGGGGACACTGGGTGCGATCAGGACACCGAGGACGAGCGCCTGTGAGGTTCCCTGTGTGACTGAGTCAGTGGGGGTGCCTGCACGCGGAAAGCAAGGACTGGTATGTCCCAGGTTTGACTGGGCCGGTCCTGTGAGTGGCTCGTATTGAGTGTGTGTGTATTACCAGGGTGTATATAGATCGAATGAGGGAGGCCGCTCCTACTGGGCGCGACTGGACGGCGAGATGACAGACGCGGACGTATGCTGCGGAGTGACGGGAGGAGACAGTGCGTGTGCGGTGGGCGGGGAGGGTGGGGGGGTTAGTGATAAGGCTGGAACATTCAGGGATTATGTTAGATTGGCGGGCTGTGGAGGGCATGTGGATACTCCTGCTTCGCGATCGCTCGCTACATTGGGGTGTGGGTGCGGGCACGGCTCTGGCCGACGTCGCGTCCTCGCTCGCGGTTTTCTCTCAGTCCATGATTGTGGTAACGCCGCCGGTCCCTCGGGATGTCGGCTGAATGGCTGTGTATGAGTGACCTCCACTACCCACGCGAAGAGCTGTGCCTTCGCGTTGCCGTGGGCCGGGAGGGCGATGCTATTAGTATTGTTCCTTTGTGTTAATAAAGGTTTTTGAAAATTAAAAAAAAATTTAAAAAAATAATAATAAATTAATGGAATTAGAGTCTAAGCAAGAAGGCCAGAAATGCAGTAGTAAATATATTATATCGTCACCTCTCTCGATTCTCGGTCCACATTGCCTTGCAAATCGCCTTGCACAAAGCGCCAAACATAGCTGCAGCAAGAAAAATTTTGACACGTCTTACCTCGTTCCTGTGCCTGCGACTTAATCAGCACAGTCTCCATGCTGCTGTTGGCATCGAGATAGGTGATGTTGTAAGAGAGCTGTGATGCCATTGAGAACTGAATGTGAAGATCATAATTTGTAATAATAATGCACATTTTATTTGCCACTCTTAACATAGAAAATAGATATCTTGTAGAAGAATTATGGATAAGTTTTAAAAATAAATTGAAAAAACAAATCAGTTAGCATTAATACAGTACTAAGCCAAATTAATAATACTGCTATTCGGCTGGTCATAAAAAAAAAAAACACACTGGCATGTCGTCAATTTGAATATGCCTTCATCAGCACAAATAGAATGGAGGCCTGACATGACCAATGTACAATATATTTTTGAGGGCCCAAATACTACGATTCAGATTTTATGCCCACAAAAATGTTTTTTTGCAATGTTCTAAACCCAATTAAGGTCTCTGTATCCTTTTTCCGGGTCTTAAAATGGGGTTCAACATGTCTAAGAAATCACTGTTTGGAAGGGACGTATTGTAGATTCCGAATAGCAATTCCTTTCCATACTTATCAGTGGTTTAGTATTGAAATAGCAATGCGAAACGATTGAAAAGTTACTTTTTGCATGCTGCACCCCTCTTTGTTTGCTGGGGCACAGCTGTCCACTGTAGATTCTATGACCCATACAAAATGCAGAAATTACTAACCCCTGATTTGAATATTTAACTTTATTACAAGCCCATAGTATATGATGTGGAAATATACCCATGACGTGAAAAGATAAATGTCACCCTTGGAGTGCAGCAGTTCTTTTGTCATTGTTGGGCTTGGCCCTTTTTGCAGGGTCATCCCAGAACTTTTTGAAATTAAATGAAATTAAATAGGGGTTTTATAAAGCGTGTGTATGCCACAGCGTCTTAGAGCTGAAGCTGCCATATCCTGAAATGGAGGGGGAAGATTGAAAATTAAGAGTTGGGTGCCAACAGCCAAGTTATCAGCACCTTTCTGAACAGTTGTCTGTTTGTTTGGCATCTCAGATTGAAAGGCAGAGTATTCCAAAGTTTAGGGGCCAGGTGGAAAAAACTTCTTCCACCCCACTTCATGGTCTTCACCCTTGGGATGACCAACAATGAGGCAGTCGATGATCTGTGACTGCGTTGAGGAGTATACCGCCTAATTCGATTGTTGAAATACACAGGTCCTGTCCCGTAGAGGGTCTTGCGGACAATGCACAATGACTTAAACTGTATCCTTGCCAGGACGGACAGCCATTGTAGCTCTCGGATTTCTTTGGACACTGAGCTAAATTTAGGTAGTTTAAGTAACAGTCATGCTGCCGCATTTTGAAGTGATTGAAGTTTACATATGTTCCCTTTATTTGCACCTAAATAAAGGGCATTGCAGTAGTCAATCCTTGATAGCACTAGGGTCACGATCCCTGTTTTCCTTAGATCCATCAGAATAAACAGAGGGATTTTTCTTATAATCCTCAGGGTGTGATAGCAGGAAGATGTAATAGACTTGACCTGGTTTGACAGGGATAATTGATCATCAAGAAGGATGCCTAGATTTTTTACCTTCTTTACGGGGGACGGACAGGATCCTGCCCCTTCAGGCCACCAAGCTGTATTCCAGAGGGCGGTGTTTTTTCCCAAAAAGTAGCACCTCAGTTTTATTGGTGTTCAATTTCAAACAGTTTTCATGCATCCAGCCTATTATATGGACCATACAGTTGTTAAATATTTTGCCACGTCACTAGGGTTTGATGATAGAGACAAAACTATTTGTGTGTCGTCCGCATAACTGATAGCGGTAAAACCGTTGGAGCGGATGAGTTTAGCAAGAGGTGTCACATAGGCATTGAACAGAGTTGGGGACAACGAAGACCCTTGGGGCACTCCACATGGCAGGGCGTACGGATGTGATTTGTGCCCACCCATCGTGACTGTTTGTTCTCTGTTTGTTAAGAATGATTTTAGAATCTTGGAGGCTGCACCTGTGATCCCCATTTCGGCAAGGCGCCGAATGAGAACTTGATGGTTTACCGTGTCAAACGCCGCTGAGAGGTCCAGCAAAATAAGTATTGCCTTCCCTCCTCCATCTAACTGGATGCGGATCTCCTCTGTGGCTACAATGAGGGCTGACTCCGTACTGTGTAGAGGTCGAAATCCATGTTGTTCTGGGTTCAATATATCATTTGACTCCAGGAAGTCCAGCAGATCTTCATTTAGCGCTTTTTTCAGAATTTTGGAAGGAAACGGCAAGCAAGAAATTGGCTGATCATTTTTAACCTCGTTGGGGTCTAGAGAAGGTTTTTTCAAGATTGCCTTCCTCCTGTATTTTTTCTGACCGGTTGTTGGTGGTTTTATGACTCTGGGCACTTTGCCACTGCCGATCATTGCTAAAGTGCATGTGCTGTCTCTTATAACATGGTAAGATAGGCATATTTAATTTGCCGGTAAGTCCCTCTACGCCGGCACCACCGCCAAACTCCAGAGGAAACTCCAACGAATCCAGAACGCCTCAGCATGACTCGTCCTGGACATCCCCCTGCACAGCTACATCTCTGGACACCTGAGAGACCTGCACTGGCTCCCTGTCAGCAAGAGGATCACGTTCAGACTCCTCACCCACGCACACACGCCCTCCACGACCTGGGCCCCAAGCTCATCAACACCCGCCTGACCTTCCTCACGCCCACCCGCCAGCTCCGCTCCGCCAGCCTCGCCCTCGCCGCGGTTCCACGCATCCGCAGAACCACCGCCGGAGGAAGATCCTTCTCCTACCTGGCAGCCAAGACATGGAACTCCCTCCCCATCCACCTCCGAACAACCCAGGACCACCTCGCCTTCAGGAAGCAATCCAAGACCTGGCTGTTCGAGCAGTAACGTTCCACCCTCCCCCAGCGCCTTGAGACCCTACGGGTGAGTAGTGCGCTATACAAATACCATGATTGATTGATTGATTGTACAGTGGTAGCCCATAAACACATGGCCTGTAATTTAAATGCTACTAGTGGGCTTGCAGCGCTACTTGCAGCACCCACCGAAGTAACCTTTCAAACCTGTCTCTGGTCTCTGCCACTGCAGGACCTGCACGTGCAGTTTACCTCTGCAGTGTCGTGGCATGGTAAGTGGTTGTCACGTCTGAAACTCCCCCTTTACTACATATAAGTCACCACTAAGGTAGGCCCTAGCTATCCCTATGGGCAGGGTGATGTGTAGGTAGAAGGTAGGACCTGTGCCTTAAATGTGTGGCATGTCCTGGTAGTGACAAACAGCCTATTTGGTTTCTCACTGGTGTGAGGCTGCCCTCACAAAAGTTTGCATTGGGGATTCCCTGATATGTGCTTCAGTGGTAATTTCTGATCTGAGAGGGGTAGCGTGACCATGTCTGGTACGTTTGGAATAGTAGTGATAAATCCTGCATATTGGTGGAAGCAGATTTATTGTTACTATTTTAGAAATGTGCCTATGAGTCTTTGTGCCCTGCCTGGATGTGTATTGACAGTCTGGTTTTGACTGACAGGAGAGAGGGGGTGTGTTTTCACTCTAGACAGTCACAAGGGGGTTAAGTGTGTCCTGCCTTTCCTGAGTGACTCAGCGCTAGGCTGAGTAGACCATGGCTGAATTTTGAGTAGCGGGAGGAGTTTTCCTTGCACCTGAATAGGGCTGGTCTGCATTTGGAGTGGTGGGAGGAGTTGCACCTGCACCTGAATAGGGCTGTGCCTGCCTTCTACAATGCTGTTTCTGCCCCCTGTGGTGTTTCTTGGGCCAGGGCATAGAATGTGAATGGGGGTGTTGTGCACTTCTACAATGTGTCTGAAGTGCCCCCAGAACAAAGACTTTGGCACTATAAGTACAGGGGCTGTGGCCCCATGAAGGAGAGAAGACACTGTGTGGACTTGTAACTGGAAGGCTGCTGGACTGCAGGAGGTACTGCCTTGGGACCTGATTATTCTGAAGGGCTGACCTACTGCCTGTTGGCTGAAATAAGGACTGCCTCTTTGCACTGAGGACCCTTGTGCTGGCCGGCCTGCCTGCACCTTGCTGGTTTGCCCCTGGTATTTGCAAACTCGAGCGCGTGCGAGGCGCTGCATCTCGGAGTCATCCCTGAAAACCACGCTGTGCTTTCTGCCGGGGGGAAGATCCCCCCTGTGTAGTGACCAGGGCCGAAATACCTGTGGAGAGCCTGTGAAGAACAGAAACCCTTGTGCGCTATCTCTTAGATGTTTGTTAGGTCAGCGCGTGGCTGGCCGACGTGAATCTGAGCACGGCAGTGGGAAGAGGAGCAAGGGTTCCTTTTCAGCTCCCCCAGCCATGGGAGCATCAATGCAGCAGTGCCAGAGGGTCCTGTTGATGAGGTGCAGCAGAACAGGAAGTTCGAACGTGGCCTCTGCAGGTTACCGTGGCAACGCAAAAGCTATATCCAAAGCACCGGATGCCCAGAGGAGACCCCCCTCAGTGGGGCCCCGCCGGCAAGGAAGCAACGCTAAGAGCGAGGGCAGAAAATTTGGCGATAGACCTGCTAAGGGCAGGTCGGGAGTATGGCCACGCTCACTTTCTGCAGAACCACGAGAGCAAGCTGCCAGCAGAGAATTGCGGGAGGCCCGACATGGTCTCCTCCCCAACGGTGACCGATCTGGCCACAGCAGCCACCCCTCGGTGTAGTCGCGGGCTGCGCAGCAGAGAGCCAGTCCGGCAAGCGGGAAGGACCAAGCGAGACCTCCCCGCCAACTTGACAGATTTTTAGGGGCACTGTTTGGCTCCACCAAAAGAGTGAAACCTCGGCGGAGGCCCCCTGCTACATTCCAGCTCCAAACGCAAACAAAACTGCACTCCCGGTGATGAGAGTGCAAGGGTAGCATGGCCAATGGGAGTTTTGGGCTGCCTGCCGAACGAGAGTGAGGTTAATCCTGAAATAACCAGATAACAGGTATTGTGGGAGCCCAGGAGGGTTGGACCCTACTCCGTGTCCCCAATAGTAGGAGCACAGGAGCTGCTCATGGGGTTCTTTATGATAACACATGGTAATGTGTTTTGGTGATTATGGATTCTACTGATCACCCGCCCCATGTTGTTTCTGATTTATGACCATGTAGGGTGAGGAGATATATGAGGACAAATAGGAACAAAAAGAGAGCGAGGAAAAAGAAAAACTTGTCCTCTTCCCAATGACTTTAGCAAAACAAAATGGACAAGTTTTTGACGATTCAAAGCAAACGTTTTTTGCTATCACCTTATGGAAAACTTGAAAGGAGAGAGCACAACTGCTGTGGAAAAAAACCCTCACCCACCTACCTGGTAGGTGGCATGCTTCATCATTGGGGCCCAACTGGATTGCCTAGTACAATCCAGCTGTGCTACGACGCCTGGATTACAGCGGAGCAGGATATTGAGCAGAGAGTGACGTGCTATGTGAGATGTAACTATAGGTTAAAAAAGTCTCTGAGAAATGCCCTTTGAAAAAAAACTTTTATTAGAAGGGTCCCAGGACTAATGTTAAAAGATTTAAGCGGGATATATAGTTAGGAATATTATTTTCCTGATATCCCTTGTAAATAAGGTCAACTAGTTTCAGCCTTTTGGATGGTTCTAGAGGCTTTCGTCAGGACCAGAAAAAGGTGAATGGCCATAAAAACAAGGTTTAGGCCACGTGTAAATATCAGCACACACCCTAAAGTGTGCTGTGAGTGTAGTGGTAATGTACTCACAGTATCTCCGTTTGAGAATACTTGGGTAAAGAGGTAGTTATGCCTCTGGTAACCGATCGACGTTGAAATCCCCTCTTGACCATTTATCAGGGAAAGTAAGGTCCGAGGTACCTAGGACGACGATCGGGTCCGCTTGTTGGCTGAACAAGCGGACCCGATCGTCGTCCTAGGTACCTTGGACCTTACTTTCCCTGACAAATGGTAACCTAGGACGACGATCGGGTCCGCTTGTTCAGCCAACAAGCGGACCCGATCGTCGTCCTAGGTACCTCGGACCTTACTTTCCCTGACAAATGGTCAAGAGGGGATTTCAACATCGATCGGTTACCAGAGGCATAACTACCTCTTTACCCAAGTATTCTCAAACGGAGATACTGTGAGTACATTACCACTACACTCACAGCACACTTTAGGGTGTGTGCTGATATTTACACGTGGCCTAAACCTTGTTTTTATGGCCATTCACCTTTTTCTGGTCCTGACGAAAGCCTCTAGAACCATTCAGAAGGCTGAAACTAGTTGACCTTATTTACAAGGGATATCAGGAAAATAATATTCCTAACTATATATCCCGCTTAAATCTTTTAACATTAGTCCTGGGACCCTTCTAATAAAAGTTTTTTTTCAAAGGGCATTTCTCAGAGACTTTTTTAACCTATAGTTACATCTCACATAGCACGTCACTCTCTGCTCAATATCCTGCTCCGCTGTAATCCAGGCGTCGTAGCACAGCTGGATTGTACTAGGCAATCCAGTTGGGCCCCAATGATGAAGCATGCCACCTACCAGGTAGGTGGGTGAGGGTTTTTTTCCACAGCAGTTGTGCTCTCTCCTTTCAAGTTTTCCATAAGGTGATATATGAGGACAACCAGCTTTAAGATGTATCATGTTGGCATGTGATGACGTGCAACGCGTAAGCCAATACTTGAGTGCCCTATCTATGCTGTTATGACAGTGGCCCGATTAGCCAAGTGATTTATAAAGCTGTGTAATGCCAATGCAAGTGCCTAGTGGCACAGTAATGTATGTGATTGTGGTCTAACGTGTTTTTAGGAGTAATACAAAGGAAATATTTATATAACCTTGTGTGGAGTCTCTTTTTGTGGTGTGCCTAGTGTGTTACTGGTGTGAGAGCGTATTGCACAAGTGCTTTACACATTGCCTCTGGGATAAGCCTGACTGCTCTGCCATGCTACCAAGGTGGTGAGCAGGGGTTATCTTCAGTGTGTAGCTCCCTTACCCTGAGTAGAGTGGGGGTTCTGCCTGGCTTAGGTGCATACCCTAGCCAGCAGAAACCCAATTTCTAACAGTCATCCACTATTATTACAAAGGAAAGCCTGGCTTCAGGCCTACCATTGTAGCCTACCTGCTATAGCATAAATGCTGCAACCTGTTAAAATAACCCTTTTTAACAGGTAAAAATCTCCTTTTTAAATATTAGTATATCAGCCCTATGTAAGCCTTGTAGCCCACAAGCTAGTGTGCATGGTATTTAAGATTGGGACTTTAGAAAATGAATGTTACCATATTCATGTTACCAAAGCCCAAAAGCTATTTTCACTGTGGCAGGCCTAGCTGTCGTATGTAGAAGACCATAGTATAGATTAAAATATTAATACTGTCATCCCCGGAATGGAACAAGCTAGAAAAATAATGTAATCTCTATTTTTAATAGTTACTAAAAATCCAATTCAATGGTGTAGTCAGATTTTTAATAAATACTAAAGAAGTGTACGTTTTAGAAAGTTATCGTTTACCTGCCTGAACTGACAGAGCACTAATCTGCCAACTCCCAGCCTGTGCTCAAGCCCAGGAATTGGTGTGAAAGAGGTGTGAAATGCCTCCCAGCAGCAAATATTAGGCTGACCTGAATGGACAGAGATGACTCTTCTGCCCTCCACAGAATATCCAGAGTGGGGGCTGTGTGCTTCCTGTTGACACCACTCTGTCATATCCTGATAGAAAAACCTGTTGATCCACATGTCCTACTGGAGGCACGCTAGAAAGGGAGAGAGCAGGATGTCAAGATAAATCATGTGCACTCCCTGTCTGGTTGCTGAAGGACTCTGCTTTTGTCCTACCAGACTTCTGTCTATGGGTTTGTTGTGGGTAAAGTGCCTAATTCAAACTGGATTTTAAATTTAGACATGGGAGGATATTGTTGATTCCCCTTTATACACAGCTCCAGCCTTTACAACCCAAGTTTAGTGTTATCAAAGACTTTCGTAATCGTGAAAATGCCCAGACACATTGCATTTTGGGTCTGTTTGCAATAAGGCAAAGTGGAATTATTGAAAATGTGGGAAGGGCTGCCCCCAGGAACCTTTACGCTATTGGTTAAGTTGTGCCCTGGAGTCACCCCCACCCACTTGCACAAATGGCTCAATCTATTGACTAATGCAGAGCTAGAAACAAATTTTCCTAGAGCCAATTTGCTGTTTGAATATGTAAGGTGGTTTAAATATATACTAATACGTTGCTCCTTAAGTCCAGTGTTTGTTTATATTTACCTCGAATGCCGTGTATACTGGCCACAAACTTAGCACTGATAATCACAGCTCCTGTATTTATCCCCATTCAAAAATGTTATTTGACGTTTAACCTCCAGTGATGGGCTGGCATGAACTGTGGGGCGGAGGCCTGTTGATGCCAGATGAATTGTAGGTCTTCCTAAACAATAACAATGAGGTTTGAACACACCTAGAGTTTCTAACATGCAGCAATGTAGTCTGGAAAATATATCTGAATTATGAATATTTCCTAATGTAATTCTGTTACTTTCTATTTTACTTATTTCAACGTCATTGCAGCTCTAATCTAAGAGTATTTAGAAATGCTGTCACCTGGTGACCTCTCCCCCCCCCCCCCCCCCACTGCCACCCCTCTACACACGCAGGCATCATCAGCAAACACTTCCTGACTATTGGGTTCTGTTCTACGTGTCTTCTAAACACATCGTGGGTTCAAAGTTCACTGACACATATACGTTAGACTGTGTCACAACGAGTGTGTGCAATGTTATGATTTCACTAGTGTTTAGTCACAGACATAAAAGTGACCTTTGCCTTCGGAAATAAAAATCACATGCATTACTTTTTTCACAAAACGGATAGCGTGGTGTCTATCAGGTGATGCTAAATTTAAAGTACAGATTTTGTTATATCAATCTTAGGAATGTTTTTATTTTGTTTTTTGCAGTAATAGATGATTTCTTGTCAACTGTTTAGAAATAAGATGTGGCTAATTTGCTACTCATCTGCCTGTGCCTTTTTTCTAGTGGTTAATAATTTTGAATTTGCCCTAGAGTTTCCTCACTCTTAAGCCAACTTGAGTATCTTGTCACATCACACCCCAGGAAGCAAACTATAGCCTCAAATATATCACACGAGGCCCTCTCTCCGTCCACCATCTTCGCCTGATTGAACCGTGACTCATTATGTTCATTTGCTTATATTCATGTCTTAGTTCATTATCTGGCAGAGGAGAGCACACGTACTCATGATTGTGGAATCATATGTGCCTTCTTTGTGCCACTTAACTGGAGTGATCGCAAATTAAGTGATTCCAGCATAATTTGGGATTTCGCGCCACTCTACGAGAGCTTTCCATCCTCATGATTGCAGTATGGCAGACTATGTCAGTAAATTAAATTACATAACAGTAGGTGCTAAATAGCTGTAAGTGCCTGCAACTCTTTCGCTCAGCTTACACGGCTTGGCCATCCTTAAGGAATGTGTTCAGATATTTGCGTCATTAATGTAAGGGAATTGAATGCAAGGTGGCCTTCCTCGATGACACTGTCTTGAAGATGACTGGGTGCATTGGAGTATGCAAGTAATGAGGCTCCTGTGTTCTTTACGTTGGTATACTTGCTGCCAATTGAATCAAAGGCGATTTTTCTCAGGTGTGGTGTTAGCAGCTAGTTTCTCGTCTCAATACACATTGAAGTAGGATCTTAATAAAACTAACTTGACCTTGGTGGGGGAGGTGAATAGACCATGATTGAAATTTGGAGGTACATGAACTTAGGCAGTTTAGGTATATTAGGCAGGGTCCCCAAGTTAGGGTATTAACTTCTCTAAGCGCCCAAAAGGCATAAACTAGCATCAATAATTTTCTGGCTGATCTTGTGATGTTTACCTCTTCTATAGAAGACATTGGCGGCATCATTTGATTTGGCAAGAGATGCTTAGATCATAAATTGTGACTAATGATCTACTTGTGAATCCATGGTGTTGGTAGATGTCCCAAGGCTCACCACGGAGTTCTTCAGTGTCAGCACAGTAGAGGTACCTCAGAGAATTCAACATTGGATGCAGTGAAAGTTAAAGTTTGGGCGCATTTCTTTGAGATGGCCATGAGGAAAAGTTGAACTGCTTCCAGAATTATTAATCAATTAGGAAGATAATGAAAGCAATGCATTTGGATATATTGTATGAGGTCCAGGAGCGGCCGGCATGGCTTGCGGGTGGGAGGCGGGTGCAGGGGCCGCGGGGGTCACGTGGAGTGTCGCGCAGGGGGGGATTACAGGGGGTGTCGCGCGGGGGGAGTGATGTTTAGAAATAAAAACAATAAAAAAACTTACCTCGAGGCCGGGTCCCGCGTCTTCTGTGCTCTTGCTGTCCTGAGTCCGCTTCCAGGAACAGGAAGCAGGCAGCCAGGCTCCCACCCCTAAGCCAATCACAACGCTCCAATGGAGTATTGGGATTGGTCTGTGCGCCGTGACATGGCACTCAGTCAGAGGCTGTAGGGGTGGGCATGTTCTCCATGCAGGCTGTAATGCAGCCTGCATGGAGAACAGGGAAGTGCGTATGACTGCTTTGGGCAGCCCGAGAGGGCCGCCCAAACAGTCATTGCGCACTTGAGTGGGCAAACCACTCCACGCCTGCCCCGCTCCGTGAGCAGAGCAGCCCCGCCCACCCACAGCCTGCATGGAGAACAGGGAAGTGCGTATGACTGCTTTGGGCAGCCCGAGAGTGCCGTCCAAACAGTCATTGCGCACTTGAGTGGGCAAACCACTCCACGCCTGCCCCGCTCCGTGAGCAGAGCAGCCCCGCCCATCTTCCCGCCCGCAAAGAAAACATAACATGTCAATAACTGGAAGTTATTATCATGTTATGTTTCCTTTTCTCGCACTGCTTGAAAGCACTGGGGCGACGCTCCTCCACCATAGCGGAGGAGTCGCCACTGATGAGGTCTCTGCTCTTTCAGTAACTCTGCTGTCCCTAATGGCTTACTTCATTACTGGATGTATGACGTTGGGAGCAGTGATATATCTGCCAAGTATCACTTTTCGTCAACCAGGGTAGTTAAATCCTAAGCAGAAGGTTGACGGTTTAACCAGTAAGATGGAAATCCAAACTCCGCATTATGAGGATATAGGATGGGAGGCTTTTGACTCCAGAGAGGTATATGGTAACTGGCATAAACTGGACCCCTTAGTGCCTGAGCATTTAAAGGATGTCTTGGAATTGTATGCCTATGACTTTAAGTGGCCCAGATCCCTCCAGGTCTCAGACCCAGTAGTATTTTAGAATTGACATTGAAACGGGTTCCTACCAGGCCCTATATTCATGTCCTTAACATTATTGAGGAAAATACTGACGATTTCAGAACAATTAATGTAATACATGTTTAGGTGATCTGTCAGTGATGTTGTTCCCATTTAAATTTTAAATATTGTAATGTATCTTGCTCTCCATTAGAGTGTTAGTTTTTGCCAGGATGTTTTGTTTCTGTATTTTGTTTGTTCGTTTTGCATATTACTCTATTATAGTGCATGCTTTGAAATGAGTCGCCTCCAGGTGTTTATAACGGCCTCGATTAAGAGGTCTACAATTGAGACTAAAAGCAGTGAGAGTTTCTCACAGTGCATGTCAGTGGGTCAAAAAGGTGTTCAGAATACATGGTCATCCAATCCTCGGCTGTGCTCCAGGCCGCACACAGACATCCATTTTCAAAGCCAATCGTCCAGGCTGATTTTAGGTGTATGTCAGTTGTTGAGCTATTATATCTTAATGCAACAACAGAAAGCTCAGCGAGGCACCAAAATGCTGGTCTGCTGGCACACTATGGGAATCACAGAAATGTAGTTTGCGTGGTTAAGCCACGCCTATAACCACATAGCCCACACCCCTTTTAGAGACCCCCACTCTTTCTCTTCCAATTAAAGTCCTCGGTATACCAAAAATATAATCATAGTCCGCCTTTACAGAGACTTCATATCAATTATTTATGCCCCAAATTACTATCCCTGACATTCTGTCCATAGATGTAGCATTTCCGTTTGATAAACGCGAATGCAAATTATTTCCCCAATTTAATGAGTGAGTTAAAACTGCAGTCCACTCTGAATGTTGAAACATTATGACCGGTTCCTTTGAGAGTGCATAGGATAAGTAGTAAGAAGAAGAAGAAGAAAAACTACTAAATACAAAGGGGTCTCAGGGAAAAGTTTATAGACCTAGCATGGATATATTCCCCAGCAACATATGAATAAACAACACAAATATGCACAGGTCTAATAATTAGGATAAGTAGTAGTCATGGTAGAATGGGTTGTTGTTCTCCCCTAGCCAAGGAGAGCTGTGTTGCTGGACCAAAAGGATAAACCGATTATCATCGTAAACGTGAACTGGAAAATTACATTAAAAGCTTGACCAATGAATTAACCATGGGCTTGGGGAGATATGCATACAGACTGTTAGGCATAATCCAGTCATGCACTTCTAAAAACAATACAGTTTCAGAAAATGTTGGATTCTATGTTATCTCTTTAAAAGCTAGCATTAGGCATGTCAGTAAATGCAAAAGAAGCTAATACTGTGACAACTAGATTCATATGCTCAGGGCTTGCTAAAGCTTTGCTTTACATATCTTGTCCGTCTTCTGATACAGTGGGGCAAACAAAGCCTATTTATTATTGCATAGCCGTGCTTCTGCCACTTTTTGTCTAAACAGTAGAAAAAATTAAGATGTTATTTTGTCACTCTTCCGCTTTAGGGCTGGCCTAGTGGCAGCTTTAGTTGCCTCACGGTCTCAAGTGATAAAAATAAATCATCAATAAATAAAAACAACCTACACCAAAGGGCCTTTTACTTTTGGTTAGTCTTCTTTATCCATTTGCTTGCTTAAATGTCATTCACAATTTACTTTTGTCTACAACAGCCTACAGCGTGGGGCACTGGGTCAACCTAATGTGTTAGTGGGCTCTCTTTCACTGTGAGTGACTATATTTTCCTGATAATAAGTGCACATCTGCCTAAAATGAAGGGCAAGAGTTCCAGAGCCACAGGTCAAATATGTTTCTTTTAGTCTTCCTTGTGTGCTCAAACTATGTCTTCAGGTTACAGCAATACAAAGCCAATAGAAATTTTTCTTTGCACTAATAAGATTCATATTTTCCTAAAATTTTCCTTAAAATTAAAATTAATTTCTAAATATGTTCTATTTTTACCTGCCTGTTAGGAAGCCATATACCGTTCTATTATTATTGTATGTAATGGTTATCTTTTTATAATTTAAAATATTTAATGCAAACATATGGCTATCATGTTTAGACAGCAACGTTTTCCTTTTTCTTCTTTTTTTTCTTTGGGCATGTGTTCGAAAAAATAAAAGAAAATTATAATAACCATTACACTATCTTGCTAATACAGTGGTGAAGCAAGGGAGGGGCGGTGTCCCCCCGCTCTTACTTGTGGCCATGCGGAGCGGCAGTTGCGGGAATTGCCAGCACCCACCCGCTCTTACATGCGGCTGCTGGGCGGCAAACGCAGTGACCGCCACGGGTGGCACAACGTCTAGCTAAGCCACTGTGCTAATACCTGGCAGATTGGCTTTACCAGTGCTTGTTACATAAACAATCGAGTTCAGAGAGGAAGCATGTCAAAATACACATCATCTCAGGAAGCAACTACACAATTTAAGAAATTAAGCATAAACAACCCGGAATTACAGATAAAACACGAAAGGGCCAAGGAATAGGTCCATGAGCTGGGTAAATGGAGAGTGCATATGCAAACTTAGAATCATTGTCATTAAAATTTGTATATCATTAACATTTGCTCTTATCAAGTCTTAAGAAAGCTTCATTTGAGCTAACGTGTGAAACAAAGTCTACTTTGAACTGCATCTAAAATGTACATAGAAGGTGATGTTAAGAAGAAACTACAATTGAATTATTGAAAACTAAAGGGAATGGGCAAAAAGAGAATACACCGTATTAATTTTAAAAAACACAGAAATATTTTGCTTTCCTGTGATAGATATCCTGTGCGCTCCCCTTCCCCGAAATTCTGATTTCACACAAAAAGTGGTGTAGGGGGAGGCAGAGCACTAAACGGACGGTGGCCCAAAAACAATACAACTAAATCATGAAACGCTTTTGCAATTGAAAAAGTAAAATCGTGAGCCTGGTTTATAGGGAATCCATTTTAAAAGTGACTTATTGTGGCATCTGCACAAAGAATCGACTTAAACATTGCTGGTGGCCGCAGCCTTCATTCTACTGCACAAAGAATCGACTTAAACATTGCTGGTGGCCGCAGCCTTCATTCTATTTATCATGTATTGTACTGAGGGTTAGAGAAAAAAAGAAAGGGTAAATACGGAAGGAAGGCAGCCTGCTTGGCACAGACGTGGCAGTGTATGTTCAGCACCATTGTGAAACGGAGGTCGAAAGAATGAATGACGCAGTCGGAGTAATTGGTGGCTAAGTCACTCCACTACAGGCTGTATCTCATCCATAGGATAACACAAAACCCTTGGTACGATGCTGGTCTAATGATTGACAGACTTGTGACATCAGAACAAGTGACAGGCCTTTCATATGTGATAATCTAATCTCCACTGACTGCTGAAGCGGAGTCGTGACGCAGTCCTTAGACCATGGGACTTGCAGTAAGACGTTCCATAGTCCAAACTCCAACACCTCCTCTGATGTTGTGCATTGTGGTGGCCAGTTTATCTTTCTCTCTGTGACCCACTTGGCATAACTTATATTTTTGTTTTTGTTGTCTTTCCCGGCTGAGTATGTAGCTCTGCTGACAGGTAGAAAATTCACACGAAAATGTGGATCTTTCATGCAGCGCAAAGCTGTCCACTCTTTACACGTCATAAAATATGACAGAATTTGTCCACAGAGATGTGACATGAACGTGCACTGCTAAAGTGCTTTAATAATTGATGAAAAGTTACACTCAATGTTACTATTACAGAGCACACTTATTGTACAATTAGAGAATTTCCTCATAGAATTTGTATAACCGTTAACAACGTTTATGATAAAACTTTTTCCCCGCAGGGATTCACAACGCGGTTGTTACAACGACCACATTGTGATTCCGCATACCATTACTTCGCAGGTTGGAACAACGACTTGCGGAGGGGGGGGAGGGGTTGGATTTAAAATCCAACACCTTCCCTAGTGTCCGCACTGACTGGAGTTGGAATAGTAAATTATGCTATTCCAACATCCAGCACCCCCCCCCTCCGCAAGTCGTAACGGTATGCGGAATCACAACGCGGTTGTTGTAACAACCGCGTTGTGAATCCCTGCGGGGAAAAAGACTGCGGGACAAAGACATATATTCATATAACCATGTTGACTAAGGTGTTTTAATGAAGCTTGATTAATTGATGAAACATCCTTCTTTAATAACTAATGTACTTTCATTATTGAAGAAACCCAAATTTCCTAAACATGTGCTATATTTTCGGTATAACACATGATCATTAGAAAATGTGTTAATAACCATTCTCACATGTGTAGAATACTATTGCTACTGAAATGATAATTCATATGTAATGTATTCACTAATGTTACATGTCTGCGCATTCAAACATAGTTCTCAGTCATACTTACCTTTGAATGATTTGATTATTTACAGTATGTTTTATGCAATATGAACTAAAATGTATTAAAGACTTTATGTTTGTTTATGTTATATTGGGTACACACATATTAAATGTACACCATAACGCATAATGGTTAACTTGACTTGATAGTTTAGGCCTGTATTTCACCATGCTGCGTTTCATGAAATGCTATATTTCAGTATCTGCTAATGTGGCTTTCTTGCAGGTATTCACACGCATTGTTTGTTTAGAATAGATACATTTCTGTACTAGAGATAGATACATAGCTTTAGAAACAGACCTTGACGAAAGTACTTGGGAAACCAGAAGCCAAATCAAAGGACTATTCTTTAGAGACTTAGGTGTGAGAGAGAAATATCTTTCACGGATGTTGCAGTCTGCAATGTGGAGAAATGAAACAAAGACATTGGACATTTGACGATGATGTGTCCAAGGGGTATCACCTACAAACTTTATGGATTATAATATACTGACAGCCCCGTTTGAGAGGGGAGATGTCCTTGTCCCCTTCGGGGAGACTAACTCCACTGATCCTTTCGGGACTTCTATTGGACTTCTTTGCTGAACTCCTTTTTGCAGACTCTATGCTGATCCTTCCTTGGACTCCTATCCGACCCCTTTTATAATTCTCATCTGCCAGTTAAATGGACATTGAGAGGTTTAGACCTCTATTCCTTTGAATCTTGCCCTAAGTGTGTGTTATGCGATCACTTATTACTGACCCATTGAAGACTCTTGACTGAGCTTCTGAGATGTTAACGTTTGTCTTAGTTAAGGTTCTGTGCTTTGTCCCTGTTTCTTACATTGAACTCTTTGATTTCTGAGACTCTTTAGATAATTGAACCATCCTTTTGCTTTGGAGTGTGCTTGGAAGATTTTGATTACTAATATATAGAAAAGTTAACTTAAGATCGATTTCGGAACATCAGATTCTGGTGTTATTGTTCTCCGTTGCAGCTACTGAATTACATGGCTGTTTAATATTGGTCTGCCTGTATCCTGGTCCTCATTGTATAGCCAATGGGTTGCACTGTTAAATGTATTTTATAGAATAGAACAAAAGAGAATACTAACTCCCTTTCACCTCAGAACGACAAGAAAGGTCCATCTGAGGACCAAGTGTAAATTGACAGAAATCAAGTGAAGGATAAAGTTTTGGGCCCAGAAACTCTGGATCACCTTTGTGCTCTTGACGGCTATCTAAAGTGAATAGAAGTTTGCCGTTAAATTAAAACGGTTGTCGTGCAATTACTGGGATTTTTGGGGGGAGTTTTGTAATGAACATTCATCACAAATCGAAACTTTCATAGTCCATAAAAAGAAAAGACATCCATCCACAACTCTCACTACTTAACCATATTCAAAATGGAAGCAAAACATGTCGCAAAGCATGTGGTACTAATTCAGAGACAAAAGCTGATCGGTCACACAAATCAGCCTTTAAACAAATAACTCATCTCTTCCTGGAGTGCAGAGCTTTAAATGGGCCAGTACTCACCGGTACTGAGTAAAAGCTCTCTCAGTTTTCTCCTCCTGAATACCTGAACTTCTCAGTGGGCAAGGACAGTACCGGTACATCTTGGGGCAGTAAAAGCAAAAACCGTTCAGCAAGAGCTGCTGAAAATGATCCTTTCAGAAGGAGCGTGTCTATGTGCCACTCTGACAAGCAATAGCCAGTGTATTCCCATGCTGGGCATGCTGCCTGAGCATTACAGTGTAATTGGTAGCACAATAGGAATGAGGAGATGCGGCCAGAGATGCCAACAATGGAATTGAGGAACTAGGTTCAAATCCCTTGCATCAGTTCGTCATCCTGTGATTCTGGGCAAGTCACTTAACCCCCCCCCCCGCGCTTAAAAAATGTATGCTTTTATGTCAAACTTCTGATTGTCATGTAAAACACTCAGATGCACTTGGGCCTAGTTTGTACTATATCAGACTGCAAAAAAATAGACCCTGCACATATGACATAGAGGCTGATGCCTGCCATGTCTCCCAAGACACACAAAATCCAAATGTACTCTGTGGCCTGGCCCAGTCAGGAATGCAGTGAGTTGAGACACAGTGTACATAAGTGGGACCCTAATCACATTTATAAAAATATATATATTGAAAGTTGTTCAAGTGCTGATTTGAGTGTTATTATTGTATGTATGCGTGTTTGCCTATCCCTGATGTCACAGGCCCACATGTAGTGGCAGAACTGGAAGAGACAAGCTAGCACTTACTCCCTCTCACACTCAATTCTGGAAACGCAGGGATTGGGAGGGGGAGGTCTGCACTGCCCAATGACAGCTAGCAGCCTTTCAAGCCTAGTTAAAAAAAAATAACTTTTGCAGGTAGTAGGTGGGGGTTCCTAGAGGTGTGGAATTGAGGTAGGTTACAAAGCTGTTTGTGAGTATTGGACGGCCTACATGCATATTCAAGAGTGTGCAAGATCAGGTGTGTGTGTTCCATTACTGGTGGCAAGAAAGCTCAGAGTATTTGCACACCTGTTGAGATTGCTTGTAGTAAACTGTAGTGCTCTTTATCAGCACTGAAAAACTCCAAAAGAATATTTGTTCTATCATGTACAAAGATTGCTGAATGCGGGTAGCCAACTTGTGCTGAATTATCTTACAGCCTATTGATGTAGACGGCCACAGTTCCAGGACCCTGAGGTGTGGATGTGTAACACTAAGGGTACAACGCACCCGTGTCAGTTAGGGCAGAAAAGGGAAGTATGATATAAGCTCATTTTATTTAAAACACACTGGACTGGTGTACATAGGCAACAGGGATCACTCCGAATGTGGGTCCCATGGTAACACATTTTGCGACTATCCACAAGACTAAATCTCACTGCAACGCTGCATCTTTAACTTTAGTTTTTTGCTATGTGTGTGCGGTGCCCATTCTGTTGTATTTTTTTGCAAATACGTGTGAAAATGTTGCTGAAAATGCTGTACTTGGCTTGACGATCACCAGCCTCTGATAGACACCAAGAAAAGGTTTTTTTTATGTTTGAAAAACTTTATTAGCAATTTTGTTAATACTTCAAGACAACAGCAGTATACAGAGAAAATGGCTGATATCTGGAAGAATAGAGTATAAGCAATTTGTGGGGTTTATGTAAGGTGAAAGTAAGGGGAAAGTGGGGAAGGGAGGGGGGAAGAGGGGAAGAAAGGGGGAGGAAAGGGGATGCTAATACTATGTTATAAGAAATAAAACAGAGAGAAACATATTAGATTGAATACAGTAAATGAATAAATATAAATTGTCTAGTGAGTAAATATATATCTTAGTTCAACAGGGTAGATAATGAAGAACAGAGATAAAACCGTTCAATGTGGTTTCAAGTTTTCCGAAGTTATATGAGAAGTATTTTGTAAAACAATTTGGTCTAAATATGTGGTGAGAGGTAACCAAAAGAGATCTCTATTCATGGTTGGTTTGCAAGAGGAGGCAAAAGCAACATCGAGTCTATGAAAATGGCAGAGGGTATTCCACCAATGTTGTATGGAAAGTTTTGTGAGATTTTTCCAGTTAAAGGATATGTGTTGAAAAGCCAAAGCAAGCATTAGATCAAAAAGACCATGGTCATGTGGAGAGAGATATAAAGAGTTAGAAAGGCTTCCAGCAAAGAGGAGAGGTATAGAAAAAGGAATGGAAATAGTGAACAACCGAGAAATATAAGACCAAATCTTCTACCAGAACTCGGAGACTGAAGGACAGAGAAAGAAAAGATGAAGGAGGTCAGCATTAGAGGAGCCACAGGTCCAGCAGTTAGAGACAGCAGAGGAAGAAAAGCGTGCTAGGGAAGCAGGGGTGAGATAAAGTCTGTGGTAAAGGAAAAACATAGATTGGGTAAGAGAAGCGGAGCAAGAGATTTTTTTAGATCTAGACCAAAGGTTATCCCAAAAGGTGATTGACCATTCACATCGAAGATCAAATTCCCAAGAAAGTTCCAATTTAGATTTAGCGCGATCTGGATTGGGAGCTGAATAGAATTTGTATATAAGGGAACCCTTGGGGAGAGTAAGAAGTATTTTGAGAAGAGGATTTTGGATATCAGATGAAGATGAAATGGGAAGGGAATAGCATATATCAAGAATGATCGCCATGAGAGTAGTACATTTCTGTAAAAAGGAACGAGGACAATGAAACAAGGATTGGAATCGAGGAAAGGAGCAAGGTGAAACTCCATCAAAAAGCTGATTAACCCATGAAATACCCCTTAATCTCCACGCCTTCCAGAAGATGGATTTATTGTTGTGCCAAATAGGAGAGTCTAGGAAGGATGTACGGGAAATGATAATGGGATGGACCAAAGGTTTCAAGAGGGAACAAGTATGTCTAAATAAGGGGAGGGAGGTAAAAGAAGTTTTGGCATAAAAACGCATAACTTCCTTGAAGGAAAAGAGTAATAATAAGATTTGTTCAATGTCGAGCCACAGAGGAGTAAAGGGGGAAGCGTCAGATATAAGCCATCTTGAGGCATGACGCAAAGAAAAGGACATATGATAAAGGCGAAAATCCAGGAAGTTTACACCACCATTTGGCTTCCGAAGAGAAGATAAGGCAAGTCTAGATTTTGTATTCTTCCAAAGAAATCTAGAAAGGCACGAATCAATACGTTTAAAATAGATAGAGGGGATGTGAACGGGGAGCATGGAGAGGATATAAATTAAAATTGGGGCAATCATCATCTTAATCGAGTCCAAACAGCCCCACCAGGACAGAAAAAGAGGGTTTCAAGAGGAGAATGATTTCTCAATTTGAGATAGGGCAGCGGACATATTCATTTTAATGGAAGAGGTTATGGAATTGGAGAACCATATGCCTAGATACTTAATTTTTGAAATATTCCAAGCAAATTTAGTGGAAGAAAAGAAATGGGGAAGACAGAATTTTGTGAGAGGGAGAATTTCAGTCTTGTCTGAGTTGATATTGTAGCCAGAAACCTGCGAAAAGGAGTTAAATTCAACTAGTAAATAAGGCATAGATGTTTCAGGAGCAGAGATGAATAAAAGAATATCATCTGCATGTGCAGAAAGTTTCAATTGATGATCACCATAAGGGAAACCAGAGATAGAATCATTATTACGGATAGAAGATAAAAAGGGTTCAAGGGCTAGAACGAAGAGAAGAGGAGATAATGGACATCCGTGACGAACACCACGTTGGAGAGGAAAGGAAGATGAAACACGACCATTTACTAAGACCGAGGCTTTAGGAGCAGAATACAACAAGGAAATAAGTGATATGAATTTAGGAACGAAACCGTGCCAGTGTAACGACGAAAACAAAAACGACCAATCTACTCTATCAAAAGCTTTCTCAGCATCAACAGAGATAGCAGCCAGAGGAACAGAGAGAGAGGAGACTTTATTTAAAACATTGAGAAAGAGACGAGAATTATCGGAAGTGAGTCTACCCTTAATAAAACCACATTGTTCTTTACCAATAAGATGGGGCATGATAGGATCTAAACGTAAAGCAAGCAATTTAGCAAATAATTTATAGTCAACATTAACTAAAGAGATCGGACGATAATTTTTACAAAATTGAGGATCACGACCATCTTTAGGAATGAGGCAAATAGTTGCCTCTTGAAAGGTGCTTTCTGCCTTACAAGCTAAATACAATGAGTTGAAGGGTATTAAAAGTATTACAAGTTTGGGGAGCAACAAATCAGAGAAATGTAGGTAGAATTCACCAGGAAAACCATCTGGTCCTGGCATTTTCCCTTTAGTGAGGGTATTTAAAGCTTTGGAAAGTTCATTAAGGGAAAGATCATTTTCAAGGTCAAGAAGGTTAGGATGAGAAGTAGAGGGAGTAGGGAGGTTATCCAGATAGGTCTGGATGAGAGAGGGAGTGGGAGGAGATTCTGGTGTGTAGAGGTTTTGATAAAAGAGTTTAAATTCATCAAGAATTTCCTGATCTTTATGAAGAAGGGAATTTTCAGAGTAAATTGAATCAATAAGAGTACGTTCTTTACGTGTTTTAAGGTAATTTGCTAAAAGTTTCCCTGTTTTATTACGACGGTCATAATAACGAGCACTGCTACGAAGGAGTATTGAAGATGCATTGTCAGTAGAAGTTTTGTTAAACTCAAGTTTGGCTCGTATAACTTCTGGTGGGATGGAACTGTGTGAGGAGGTATAAATGTCATGCTCCAAAAGCTTAATTTGAGCTAATACAGTTTTCGGTTTCTGTAGAAAGCGTTTCTTTTTCTTAGAGACAAAGTCTATAATGAAACCCCGCGCAGTAGCTTTAAAAAAATCCCAGATAATATGGGGGAGGTGTTAGGATCGCAATTAAGGAGGAAGAATTCATTCACAAAGGAACTAAACGAGGAGGAGAATAGAAGATCAGTTAGAAGGAAATTGTTGAAGCGCCAGCGGGAAGATTTTGGGTGTGGCGGGAGTAAATCAAGGTCTGTTACAATTGGAGCGTGGTCAGAGATAACTATAGGTTCAATAGAGGAAGACAGTAAATTTTGAGACAAAGATTGAGAAAGGAAGATGTAGTCTAGACGAGAAAGGGATGCATGAGGAGGAGAGAAAAAAGAATAGTCAAGAGTATCAGGATGAGAAAGTCGCCAAGAGTCAATGAGATGTATTTGAGAAATAGTGTCAAGAAAGTGTTTATGAGACTTATTAGGAATAAAATGGACTGTCGATTTGCGGTCCAGAAAAGGGTCTACAATTTGGTTGCATTCACCACCTAGAATAAACAAATCATCTCAAAATTGAATACATTTTTGCGTAATCAAAGGCCAAAAAGAACAATCAGGCTGTGTAGGACCATAAATACTAAAAACAGTTAAAGGAACAGAATTAATTAACAGTTTAGCTTATACCCATCTACCATCCGTGTCATTTTCTTGCGATAAAACTTTACACTTCAATTTATTTTGACATAGAATGACAACACCATTCTTTATATTAGTAGATGGAGGGAATACAACCGTACCCCCAGCCTCTTTTTAGCTTAAGTGACTCAGCTTCTGTAAGGTGGGTCTTCTGTAAGAGGACTATATCAGGATTATAAGAAGCTAGGTGAGAAATGATTCTCTGTCTTTTAATAAGACTTATAAAACCCTTTACAATCTAGCAGATAACTCTGAATGTAAAAACATTAAAAATCTAGAAAAAACAGAATTTACAATAATAGAAACATCAACGAGGGTAACAATGAATAACAGGAGAAAAGGATAGAGGAGGAAGAGGAAAAGAGGGAGGAAAGAGAAAGAACAAGAGAAGGAGAAGATGAGAGATTCATACGGAGAATGAGAGGAAGCGAACATGGGAAGAAAAGAGAGAAGTATGATCAATGGAGGAAAGGTAGAAGGAAGGAGAAGAGGGAAAAGGGGAGAGAGAGAAAATACAAGAAGAGACAGTACATATCCAAAAAGGATGACTGAAAATAACATACCGGAAGGGAACAAAAAACAGAGAACGGGGCAAGGACAACGCACAACAAGATGAACCACCCGACCCTAGGGAGTCCAACCGCACCGAGACGAGGGAAATAGGAGAGGGACCATATGAGTTGAAGAGATAGAAACAAATCTGTATGAATGAACAAAAAAAAAAGAGACGATTAACATTCAAATAAAATATAGAGAGATATATAACAGACTAGTGTGTAACAAGAAATATGATGAGCATGAGGAACGGACTTTGCATAAGAAACATCTAAAAATGACAGCGAACAAAACTATTATTTAAGAAACAGAGCCAGTGAAAAGACATCGACAGGAACTTTTACAAAGGAAAATAATTGAATTTTAAACCATTTGAAGAGTTAGAAGTGTCCATAACATTGGCAGTATGAAGAAGAATAAAGTTCTTAAGTTCTGCAGGTTCTTGAAAAGTTTTGATATGTTACTTTGAAGATACATGGATGAAACAAACCATATCTTGCACCATTAGCACGGAGAGGAGGATGAAGATTCAAGAATTCTTTCCTTCTGAAGGCTGTGGCGTTAGAGACATCTTGAGATAAAAATACCTTCTGACTAAGCCAGGAAATTTGCTTTTTAGATCTAGCTGCAGAGAGAGCTGAGAGTAACTTCAGAAAGAGAATGATGACACCACGTGGTTTAACTGGAGCTGTTGAAAGAGGTGGACGAGGACCGAGCCTATGAGCTCTTTGAATGCTGAGCGAGGTAGTAGAAGGCATATCCAGGAGTTTCGGAAGGAAGGTGGAGAAGAAAGATACAGGGTCTTCACCTTCCAGAGATTCAGGTAATCCATAAATACGAAGATTGTTCCTCCTGTTTCTATTTTCTAAATCCTCAGTATGTTGCTGAAGGTTGCGGACTGTTTTTTCTAAAGATGAGATTCGCTGAGAGTTGTCATGTATCTCTGAGGCTTGCTGTTCCAATGAAGATACTCTACTTTCCATTGTAGACCATTTTTCTTCAAGAAATTGCATTTTGTTATTGGTTTCTTCCACAAACGGGTGCAGTGCGCGAATTTCATCCAACACTATTTCCAAAGAGATGGAAGATGATGAAGGGTTGTCCAGAGATGGAGGATCATGTTTCAAACGCTTTGAAGTGGAGGTAGACGGAGAGGATTTACTTGAAGTAGATTGTGATGAGGAGCTGCGGTTTACGCAGTTTTCCCATAAATAATTGTCTCTCAGAAAGCAGAGTAAGCGTTTCACAGAATTAGTAGGGGACGTGTTCAAAATTTCACCAAAAGAATCAGCTAAGGATTTGACTAACGGTGAATTGTGCGTGTAGCATCAGCACATAATAGAGGAACAGGAGTGGAAAAAATACTGATCACGTGTTGAAAAATCAGAGATGCAGCCTTAGCATATGAAGAAAATGGCGAAGAACATCCATCCTGTCTCATGAAGCCAGTTAATTTTTTAAGTAAACAGTTGTCAGACAGTTGAAGGAATGATCTTGCTGGGATATTAAGATACCTCTGGGAATGATGATAACAAAGCTGTAGAGACTGCGGCAGAAATAAAGCATAATATCTTGGCAGGAAGTAATATCAGTAGCAAGGAGCGCTCTGCTTCACAAAGATATATGAACCTTAAATAGGAAATATGCGTTTAATGCCAAGTTTCAGTAAAGAATTAGTGTCCATAAGTAAGAGAGTTGAAGAAATATGAGGGAAAGTTCCAAGCACAAGAAAATGGTGGGCATTCTGAGGAGAAAAGAAACGTAGGAAAAAAGGTGTCCAGCATACCTTGTTATATGCAGCTCAAAGCTCCTTGTTGCAGCCAGAATACTGCCCCCATAAATAATTTGTAGAGCTCAGAGCATTTTGGGACAGAGAAGAGGCATCGCCCGTGTGAGCTGAAGCGCGTTCTGAAGCGTTTATCCAAAATGGCCGACGCGCTGAATCAAACGCGTCCGCTATGAAAAGAAGTTGAAGCGCAGCTCGCTTCAGCGAGAAAAGTGCTTCACTAAGTCCGTACATATTCCGGTGAAGATTGCTGCAGTTTCCGCTGTCGTCTGAAGCGGGGAGCGCGCCTGCAGGATAAGAACAGGTCCCGTTGCGGCGGAGGAGCCCTGTCAGGCGGCAATCTCTAGCGGCGTCGAAACCACGCCCCCCAGACACCAAGAAAAGGTTAATATTATAAAATGTCTCCCTCAGAGCCACGCCCCCAGACACGCCCTTAGCTGCCCCTCAAGGCGTACCCAATCAAATTGGTGAATATCAGCACTTCTGTTTTTCCCATTTAAAGCACAGCCTGGAGGTGCAGCAGCAACCACCCGCCAACCTGTGCCCTGAGTGCCTGAAAAGACATGGTTGGCAGCCTATCTATCACCTGAGCGCCACAAAGCAGCTTAAGCCATAGATCAATATTTGTGAAACCATATCTGACTACTTTAATCTCAGTTACATTTATATTTGGAAGCAGTGATATGTGCAGTTGCACACTACCATATTTATGAATGTTTTGACATTTGTGGAAGCAAAGGCAAGGACTAGCTAAAACATCTTAATTGTAAAAATGTCTAAATTAACATAGTTCTATAAGGTTTCATAAAACACAACATTTGCATTCAAATATTTCACTTTAAGGAGCCGTGCTTTGGGTGATGTGTTATCTCTTGCACGTTGACATGCAACCATATTTCAGTGATGAAGCGCATTGTCTATTTTGTTCCTTGGGATCCTTCTGTTACATGAAACAAATTGATATTTCATGTAATTCCGAAAACACACACTTTCTGTTTTTAGAGATATATAATTCGTGAAGTGGGAATAATTATGCATATGTTACCCCTGTATACACTTGCATTCTGCACATGAACAATGGGCCCCCTGTAGGTGCAACCCACCACTTTGCAGAGAGACATATGATGGGACTGGGTATAACAAAATCAAGTCTAGACAAAGTACCGAAATGTAAGTATCCCAAAACACTATTACAATAGACAGGGCTATAAACCCAAAAATGTAATCTCGAAATGCTTAAAAATTATAAATACTAATGTAATGCCCATCCACTCTGAACCTTTCTCACCTCCTTCGACCAGCATCACAAAGACACCGCAGGAAAGAAGATTCTTTGCACTGCCCGGGATAACAAGAGGATTTCAGATTGCTGCCAAGCCTGACCTAAAACGAGCAACACTCATTTGGAAATTCTTACTGGGGCAAGACCGGCTGGTGACCTGACATGCTTTTTAACCCATCTTGTATTTCTCCTGGTATTTTTTAATTGATTTAAACAAATATAATCCTAGAACCTGATAATTAGGCCTCCCAATTGCACATTTGTATTAGCACACATTTACATTGTTCTTATTCTGCCAGTGTGGTCAGTAGGGCCAATTGGGCCGGGTTCTTTTCCCAAGCCCTCTACACACAAAGCGAATCTTTATTTGCACCCAGTCTTCAGCAGCCATCTTATGTGGGGCCACATTTCTTTCTGTTGTGGTGCAAATCATGACAGACAACATTAATTTAAACCCAAGTGTGCAATGTTTCTACTTTCTACAAGCCAGCACGATCGCCTAGTGACCCATCATGCTTTAATATCCACCTTGCACTTCAAAAGGTAATTTTGGATTGATTTGAACAACTGTGTTTTTAGAACCCATTAGGCTACACAATTAAACATTAGTATTAGCACACTCCAGTTCAACCCAAGCATAATGTTATGGCCTCATCATTTACTTCGAAGGATCTTGAGTATACGGCCCACCCCAAAAATTAAATTGTGTACTTATAAACGTTAATTCACTTTTTTTTTTTGTTGCAGAGTTTTATATAGCGCAAACTTGACCTGACCCCAATCAGGTATCAGAGCGCTTTACATAGCACCAGTTACGTTACTTGACTGCATCTTTTTTCAGAGAAAGTAGCCACATGCTTATTAAATATTAACCATCTACTGCTTCTAGCTGATTTTAACTTCACATGTATGATTTGCAAAACAAAGAGACCCAAAATGTGATTAATGAGAAAGTGTTGGACTTCAGAGAGGTGAAATTTACTATTCCCACTTCAGTCTGTACAACAGTAGGCATAGTGTTGGACATCGAAGAGTTAAATTTACTATTTCCACTTCAAACAGGACAATAGTAGGGAAAGTGTTGGACTTTGGAGGCATCAATTTTACAGTTCCTACTGCAGTCTAAGATAAATTACTTCACTCTCAACACATTGCATATATGAGTAACCCCATGAATGGAGAATTCTTTTCAACTCTTAATATGCAAAATATTATTTCGCATGAATATGTATATATATATATATGTCTGTGTGCATAAGCAAACTAAAAACAATTGATCAATTATACATAATTACTGTTTGATATTTATCAATTAATACATAATTGTTATTCAATTAGTAATTAATTAACTTCTCACCTTATACCCCTACAAACCTAACAGCCAACACCTAAAATATAACAAAACAATAAGTATTCCATAATTTACACATTTAAAATCAATTCCATAATTAATTAACAATTAATAATGAATTTGCATTTAAATATTACTTAATTGATGTCCCATTCAAGACCCCTTCAAACCTAGCAGCTGGCAACTAAAATTTGATTGAAATAAATAGATATTGTACAAATTACATTTTTTAATTTTAGATAAATACTTAATTTACAATTATTACTTAATTAATTTCCACAATATACCCCAACAAAATTAGGATCCTGTAAATAAAATATAATTAAAATAAATAAGTATTCCATATTTTACGTAATTAGAATTCAGTTAGATAATTAATTTACAAATAATAATTACCAGTTAATTAATTATCACTTAATTTACTTCCCACCCTAGGCCCCTACAAACCTAGCATCCTGCAGCTAAATTATAAGTAAGTGGGGGAATGGCCAAGATGGCCAAGATGGCTGTGGAGGAAGACACTTCTCGTGGCCCAGGTCGACTATTTTTGGTAATATGTGTGGCCCTGCCATTTATTTTCTAATGGACCCCCTCAATTTGACCGTCGAAGGTACTTGGCTGCCTGACTGACCGGCGTGGTCAGTAATTGGCCCCAGATGAGCCCACAGCTAGCTGAGACTCTGAGCGCTTAAGCCTGTAAGATGGTGCCTGCCTGACTGCGACCGCTCCAACAACCGGCGCTGCAAAGGTGGAGCTGAGCGGCACAGCCATTGCATCCAGGTGATCACGGCTCTGCTTTTGGCTATCAGCCTGAGTGCGACTTCATAACAGTGGTGCAGCTTCATTAGATCTCCTGGACACCGGAGTTCTGCCTCTCGTGCTGCTAGGCCTTCTGTGTGTGACTGCCAGCTTTGCGCTGATGCCCCAAACACCTAGCTGCTGTGGCGGCCCACTGAGATGAAGTCCAGGGCCAGTCCCGCCCGATGCTACCCTGGCTTACCCCAGCTCATCCTCAACTGCCAGTAAGAACATTTAATAGTTACCGAGGACTCCCACGCGGGGTGCAGTCCCTCCCTTGACTTCACTTCCAGAGCCAGGGCCCCCACGCAGGAGACTAGCAGGGCAGACCCACTCTGTTGGCTCTGTGCTGGGCCCCTTCCTGACTGCCCGCCCCATAGTTTTTTCCAATAGCATACTGGGAGGCTGTGCGGCACAGAGAACATGGGTCCTGATCACGATAAGGCTTGTCGGGGCCTGGTCCTAATCTACCTAGATACTATCAGTGACTTGAGCTGGGCCCCCCGCTGCCTTCTCTGAAGCTTCTGGAGACTACGTGGGCCCCCCAGTCTCCTCTAGACTGTGCCAACACCTTAAACCCATGATTGCAGCCTAGGACATGCCACACCTGGGAGGCACAGGGCTCAGTAATACAGGAACAATTGATGCCAGGGGGCCTTAGGGCTGAGGCCCAGAGCACCGGTTGTCCTCACCCTACCTCAGCTACGAGCAGGCCTGATACCACTGGACTCTGTGCTTTCTGCCTCCCGTTCCTTCTCACATATGCAAGCATGGCTCACCTGCACCTTGAGACTTTTGACCTATCCAGCTAGCTTGCCGTCCCCGCTACGCACGTAGGTGCCCCTATGTGTTGGGCTTAGACTCTCAGACTAGCGTGACTCCAACCTACCCAAGGGGCCTTGATGCGCTTACCTTGACTGATCTTGACAGCATCCAGGATCCCGTTGTGTTAAAGACAAATAATCTAGGATAACACCAAACATATATGTGACCAGTCAGTCCAGGAAATGTTCCCCTCTCACAACCCCAGCTCCACTGAAGGACTCTGCCTGCAATCCACAACCTCTATCACAGAATGATCCTGACGGATCTTTCAAATCTGATCAGGCCCTGGTGATGCAGGCCTTCCTGGCTTCCCTCTTCGATTCCTTGAAGATAGATGTCCAAGACCTAAAGAAAGACCCTCCATAGGATTAGAAGGAACTGCAACACGATCTGACCTTGTGGATGACCGGGTGGCCTCCCTAGAAGAGAATGAAATGGTGCGGGTTGAACAGGTGGAACTCTTGTGCCAAGAAATCATTCACCTACCCGAGCAACATGACGACCTCCGGACCCAAGTGGAAGACCTTGAAAATCGGTCTCGCCACAACATCAGTTGCCTACTCTGGGTCCCCTCTGGATCAGGGGGCTCAGACGTTCGCAAATACGCACAGGCGCTGTCCCAACAGGTCCTGGCCTGGGAACCCAATAGGGACCTTCATTTGGACAGAGTACACAGTGTCGGTCACCCCGGAAGCCCTAACACCAGACCTGCTGACATTCTCGCTTGTGCACATGATTTTCAGACTAAAGAGGACATTCTTCATAAAGCATGAGCCACGCAACCTAGCCACATCCGTGGCCACGCCATTGGCTTATTTGAGGATGTCTCCCTCCTCACCCTCCAATGCTGCAAGGGCTTCAAACCCATCACTGATTACTTACGCTCCAAGGTGGTATCATAAAGTTGGGGCCATCTCTTCAGAATGATCTTCCGGTGAGAGGATCAGCTCCATCAGCCTAAATCGCTCAGGGATGCCAGCCGCATACTAAGCTGACGAAAGACATATCTCTTTGCTCCACATAGAGCTCCCCCGGGAGTTCTCCTCCTCATGCACCAGCATGCCGAAGAGTGTGCAGCTGCAGAAAACACACCCATCCTGGGCCCAAGGAGCGAGAGCTCAGGAGAGCCAGGTGGTACTGGAAAGCTTGGCCACAGGTACTGGAGGTGCCACTTATTGAGACTCTACCTGCCAGATGAAAACGCATGATCGTTCCCACTGTTCTGGGCCACTTCATATCTCATATGGCCTGTGGTGGCGAGGAATCACTTGTGAGCATTTCACTTGACCTCCTGCTCTGACCACTTCGGTCCACGCTCTATATTCTACATATCACGAGCATTGATTGCAGTTAATTGTTATTTTCTTTGTCTATTAAGAGGAGTTTCTTGCTGGTGAGGTTTCCATTCCTTCACTTTACATGGTCAGATGGGGAAGTCTTTGTTCCTTGTTATGTAAAGGCTCCCCCCACCAAGTCCACACATGGCAATCTCCTCTCACATCCACCTCTTGCCCAGTCTTCACATCCCTTTTAATGACTGTGCGGGAGATTAAAATAACAAGCCTCAATGTTAGAGGCCTCAACAATCCTACTAAATGAAAGGCAATCCAATCCCTTATAGAACGCTCAGGCAGTGACATTTGTCTGATTCAGGAGACGCACCTAGTGTCTAAAGATGTTCACCACATGTCAACTATGGTCCTCTAACTCCTCCAAGCGTGGAGGAGTAGCTATCCTGATCTCCATGGGTTTTAATGGGGACATAGTATCTAAAGTGGCTGAATACAAGGAACGACTTCTTGCCTACAACATGGCACTTTCCACTTTACCCTAGCAAATATTTATGCACCCAATGAACAACAGGAGCATTTTATTATTGATGCTCTCTCACCCGTACTCCAGACCTCAGACACTGCAATCTCATTGGAGGCGACTTAAACCTTGTGATGGACAATGACCTGAACCACTCAAGCCAACGATCAGACCAAACAGGGGCATTCTAACCACAGGGTCTTTATTGGCTGGGGGACTGTGTCCTAGAAGGGGTTTGGAGGACTAAACACCCTAGCTTCCGGGACTATACCTATTATTTGTTGGCATACAAAACATACGCCTGCATTGACTATTTCTTGGTGACCTCAGCCCTGCATCCACTAGGGAGCAACTCCTACATAGCTCCCAGATCGTTGTCGGATCATGCCCCTCTGTCCCTAGTAGCCCATATTGATGCAAAGCAACTGAATACCTTGCGATGGTGCCTTAGGGAAAACCTACTTCAATCTCCCTTGACGGTTACTTCCATTTGCAGGATCATCCTAGACTATCTACAGACCAATGATAATTACCATGTGACCCTGGCCCCCCTTTGGGAAACCTTGAAACTGGTTGTCCATGGATAATTTATAGCTATATCGGCGTCCGAAAACCATACCCACAAGGAGAAACAACAGACTTACGAACACAGATTCCTAGAGCTAGAGGCGAAATACAAATGTCCAGGGGCATTTCATCATTTTTATAGTTCCCTCTATACAGACTCAACAGGGCTCCTTCAGACTAACTTGCAAAATGTCCACTGGCCCCCTCCCACCTCAAACTGCTGACTCTTTAAACACACTCATTCACATCAAAAAAGTAATCTCAGCAATAGCCTGCTTGAAGTTGATGAAATCTCCTGGGCCTGACAGCTTCTCCTCACAATTCTACAGAACCGTTTGGCTCAAATTATCCCTGCTTCTCACCCGACTGTTTAACTTTTTTACTGCCACAGGCTCCCTTACAGACTCCGTGCTAGAAGCTTTGATATCGGTTATTCCTAAACCAGGTAAGGACCTAACGCTTTGTGGGTCTTACAAACCCATATCTCTTCTTATTGCCGCTGTCAAATTGTTTACAAGTATACTAGCCCACTGCTTTAATCCCCTAATGCAAGCATTGATCACTCCAGTCAAGGCTGGTTTCATTCCAGCACACCAATGTGGAGATAACACCAGAAGCATCTATCAACTTCTTGACAAAGTCTCAAGATCACAAAAGGAAGCCGTACTACTTTCAAAATCAATGCAGAGAAGGTGTTTGGTTGAGTCCACTGGCCCTACCTCTTTAAGACCCTAGTGCGTTACAGCTTTCGCGATCAGTTCCTGCAATGGATTTAGTGTATATATAGCTCAACTAGGGCAGCAGTCCAGGTCAATGGACTCCCATCTCAGCCCTTCCCCATCTGCCACGGCACATGTCAAGGGCAGCCGCGGTCCATGCAGGTAACAGCAGTGGAGTGGGGGGACTGCATGGGGGATGTTTCGAGGGACGATGCTGGGGAAAAATTTATTTAATTTTCCCTTTACTTCGTCCCTCAAAATCCCCCTCACATGGCCCCACCACCCTACTGCTGTTAGCTGCACGCACCGCGGCTGGTCAATGATGTCCCCTCTCTCCTCCTCTTTGACCTGCACATGGAGTCCCTTGCCTAATTCATATGAGCACATCCCAACATCACAGGTATCCAGTTCAGAGGAGACCAGCACCTCATCAGCTTATATGCCGATGACGTGATCCTGGCCTTTGAAAACCCACTGACATCTTTCCCTGCCTTAGTCACAGAGGTCCAAACCTTTGGGGCTTGCTTTGGTTGTAAAGTAAATATGCAAAAATCACAAATTTAGAATGCAAAATGAAAGACTCCCATGCTTCCAATTTCAATTCGAATACACCACTGACTCCATCCCTTACCACAGGATTAAGAATGCAAAGTCTCTCTCTAAAACCATCTCTCTTAATTATACAAATTTGACCAAGCAAATCCGATCCGATATTAGCAAATGGGAATGCCTTAGGCTCTCTTGACTGGGCAGCATTGCTGCCATTAAAATTACCACTTTACCACATATTCTTTGAGTCTTCAAAGCCCCAGCATTGACCCCGCCACAGCATACACTCCAATCACTGCAAACTGATATTAATAAATTCATATGGTAAGGAAAGAACCCTCTTCTGCATAATCTTCTCATGTTCCACCCAACACGCGAGGGAGGTCTTGCAGTCCCTTCCCTACTTCTTTACTACCAGGCCTCACAGCTGTGCTTCCTAGTGGAGTGGAACCGTCTGCTTACTGAGAAGCACTGGTGCTTTATGGACCAGGCTGTAGCTGGCTCCCACATCTGGAAGGAAACCAGGCTTCCTCGGAAATATATTGAATGGGGTCTTTATTTCTCATCGGTCACTGGCTCGGTCTTTTGGGTGTGGGATGCAGTCGAGGCTAAAGCAGGCTTAATGTCCTTCCCTTCCCCTATGACTGCAATTGTAGCTAACCCAGACTTTAGCCCAGGGATGCTCACCAGACACGTTTCGACAATAGCAGGAAGGCAGATGCAAACGTGCTGGTTGTATGTTTGATCCCCAGGGGGTAATTTCCTTTGATTAATTAAATATGGACTACGACCTGGAGGAGAATGATCTTATCCAATACCTTCAGGTTTGAGAGTGGGAGCTGCAACCTTCTGTCAGGCCATACACGGAGAGACCCTTAGCACCTTTTGAAAAATGATTATTACTTGAGAGAGATGATAGGCACCTCATTACTGAGCTGTATGCCATCCTCGGTCGAGGAGAAAGTACCACTCTTTCTGCTGGACAAAAGAGATGGGAAGACAAAATAGGCCGGATATTCTCTGATGACGAGTGGGCTGACATCTTCCATAGAGCTTGATATACCGCGCATAACATGTCCAGTACTGAAACAGAGTACAAAATGATATCTTACTGGTACTTGACTCTGGTACGACTTGGCGCTTGGAATTCTGAGCATTCTAAAGAGTGCTGAAGGGGCTGTGAGGGGACAGGGACATTGCTACATCTCTTATGGCATTGCCCAAACCTCACCAATTTTTGGGAGCAAGTCCTTAACGACATAGATTGTGCCTTTGACACTTTGATTCCATGATTCTCGGCATATACAGTCCCCTTGATATTTCCACTCAAATCCTGTCGAGGGAGACAAATGGCATTAGTGCTAGGCGCGGCGCACCAGGCACATCTTGCCCTCTGGGGTACTGACAGGTCCTGTAACTACACAACCTGGCAACACAAACTCTGGTTCCTACTGGGTATGGAAAATTGTCATTAACAATTGATCAGAAGACTTACTCTTATGCTACAGAGTAGGCTCCTCTGATACGCATTCTTTCTTGAAAGTTTAAGAATTGACGTGCCCAACCTTTTTGAAACTCCTCCACTTGCTACCTCGATCCTGACCCTGCTTTGACTACCACCTCCAATTAAGCCTCCTGGGCAACTGGCTCAAATTAATGCAGGCCCCGGACAGGACCAAGTATTACCACTGCATACTTAGCTAAATCTTATAAAGGGTGGGTGGGTTGTTTTGGTGATCTGTTGTGTTTAATTACAGTTAAAATGCCTCAATATTGCTGCCACCCTCAGGGTTTTAGGCATGAAGCTGTGTTCACTTGATTTACCTTGTTACTGACTGTTCCCAGCCCTACGAGGTTGTAGGCATTCAGCTGTGTCATCATTAGCTTCACTGCGGCTTAAATAGAAAGAATGGTTCCAGAAGATATAAGTAAAATAAATAAGCATTCCATAAATTACATAATTAATAATCACTAAAATAATGAATTAACAATGAAAAATTAATTTGTCATTAATTATTGCTTTAAAACTTCCCACCCTAGACCTCTTCAAACCTGGCAGCCCGCAAATAAAATATAAGTAAAGTAAATAATTATTACATAAATTACATAATAAAAAAATCAATGAAATAAATAATTCACAATGAATAATTAATGATTACTTAGTTAACTTCCCGCCCTGTGCCCCTACAAACCTAACAGCCCACAATTAGCATATAACAAATATAATTCAGTATTATATAACTTACGTAATAAATATCAATCAGATATTTAAATTACAATTCATTCAATAATTCATAATTATATATCAAGTTTGTTGTATGAATAAAATACATCTTCACAATATATCCACAGCAGGTGTAGGTAAAAATATTTTGTGAACAACTTTTTAAAAATAATTATAAGCATTTAAGAAGGTTTACTTTTTTACATTGCGCACTCCCTAAAACCATTCAGGCTAAAGTGCATTGAAAAGGAGTTAAGCTATATGTGTAAACATGATACAGAAGGTCCTAGCAACATCATCTTTATCCTAACATCACAGGTGTAATTTATCATTGTTTGACTCAGTAAAACCATTCGGTCAAAAGTGCGTGCAAAGAGATTAAAGCTATGTGTGCAATCATGATCCTGCTTATCTTGGCAACATCATCTTAGGTCTCACATCATGATACCGGCAATCTTACCAAGATTATCTTAGGTCTCACATCATGATACAGGCAATCTTACCAAGATCATCTTAGGTCTCACATCATGATACAGGCAATCTTACCAAGATCATCTTAGGTCTCACATCATGACACCGGCAATCTTACCAACATCATCTTAGGTCTCACATCATGATACCGGCAATCTTACCAACATCATCTTAGGTCTCACATCATGATACCGGCAATCTTACCAACATCATCTTAGGTCTCACATCATGACACCGGCAATCTTACCAACATCATCTTAGGTCTCACATCATGATACAGGCAATCTTACCAACATCATCTTAGGTCTCACATCATGATACCGGCAATCTTACCAACATCATCTTAGGTCTCACATCATGACACCGGCAATCTTACCAACATCATCTTAGGTCTCACATCATGACACCGGCAATCTTACCAACATCATCTTAGGTCTCACATCATGATACCGGCAATCTTACCAACATCATCTTAGGTCTCACATCATGATACCGGCAATCTTACCAACATCATCTTAGGTCTCACATCATGACACCGGCAATCTTACCAACATCATCTTAGGTCTCACATCATGATACAGGCAATCTTACCAACATCATCTTTGGCCTGACATCACAGGTGCGATTTAACACAGTTTGACTCATTAAAACCATTTGGGCTGAAGTGTGTTCTAAGGGATTTAAGCTATGTTTGCATTCATACCACAGACGGTCTTAGCGCCATCGTCTTTGGCCTGACATCGCAGGTACAACTTATCACTATTGTTTTAAAAATTCTAAAAATGATTACTTTTGCCACAGGCATTCTACCATGTGAAAATGTGTGAGAAAGAGGGTCTTATCGTGTGAACATGTGTGATCTTATTAAGGATTATGTACGATAGACCCTCTATTTCTCTTTTATTATGGCAAAGAAACTAGACATGTTTGCTAATTCCATGTGGATAATACATGTGTAGATGTAGTAAACGGTCTCCTTGCATGATAGAATGCCTTGCTGCAAAAATGTTGGCCTTAATGGGAGGCGCCTTTGTGGCAATAGTTAAGAGCAGCAACACAGTAGATGTATCACTGATTATATGGCATTAGTTCACAGTCTGCACTACTGTGAGTCTGGCAAATGTGTTTTTCCAGAGTGTTGTGAATTGGGACATTGGCAAGCTTAGGAGTCTGGTGTTCAAGATGCTCCTAAAGGCCTGACTCAACAGAGCAGCTTTCAGATATGGCTGACAGACCATGTCCACATGTGAATTGTAGAGTCCCAAGGCAACCAAGATCTGCCTAACCACAGACAAGTCTTCTTCTTTTGAAAGAATCCTTCTTTGCTTCTTCAAGATGCTCTTTAAGAGTGGCGGAGTGCTGTTTTATGCTTTCCACAATGAGATTTAGTGTAGCACTTTGGAGATATAGTGTCCGCAGGCTGTGTGCATAGTTAAAGATTGTGTTAATTACATTTTTCATTGACCCAGCACCAGCCCAGATTACTTGGTTGCAATACTTTATAATTAGGGCTCCCGGTTGTATGGTATTTACTTTTTTAACGTTTCCGTCTGTAGTTATCAATATTTATTTTTGGGCCATTTTATCTGTATATATCCATATTTATTTAGTATTTTGCGGATAAATGAAGTTGTAAAACTGTACATTTCCATATTTATTTAAGTGATAGACACACAGTCATACTTTGATGTCTTTTGTGTTTTAGCTATTTGAGCAGCGACATAGTACATAACAATACATCCACAGGTAAATATTAGTATTACACCACAAATGTATGTTGACATATGTTATTGTTTAAAGAAATGCCATCCTGTTTTTTTAACTTCCCATGCTGTCCTTCTGCTCAGCTGTTGGGCTATAATTCATGAAAGACAGCACAGAGTGTTTGCTTAACTTATTTCTAGGTGTCTGTATATAGCAGCCGCGGTCGGTAGTAGGAGTAACTGCAGGGCGGTGACGTGGGGAGGGGGAGGGGCAGGGTGGGGGTAGTAAACTATGGATTACGGAGGTTTACAGGTAAGTTAACATATAAATTAATGAAATGAATTTCGTTGCGTGCACTGCATTGTATTTGGGGATGCAGTGCACGCAACGAAATTCGTTTCATTAATTTATATGTTAACTTACCTGTAAACCTCCGTAATCCATAGTTTACTACCCCCACCCTGCCCCTGCCCCTCCCCACGTCACCGCCCTGCAGTTACTCCTACTACCGACCGCGGCTGGTATATAGAGAAGTTATTGCACCCAATGACTGTTTTGGGATCCCCCATGCAGCCAATTTGGCCCATGATGTTCTTCGATCAATGCCATCAAATGTCGTGCTGTAATCTGTAGAGCATGTGAATAGCAGACTTGTTGCTTCTTTCACTGCTTTATCCATCAAGTATGAGAGGGCTATTACATTGTCGGTAGTGGAGGCCTTTGGGCATGAACCCGTTTGATAGTATGGGGTTATACTGTTGTCAGCAACCTAGGCTTCTAGTTCGTGCAAAAGCCACTTGGTGAACATTTTCCATTCTAAAGCCAGTAGGGCAATTAATCTGTAATTTTCAGGAGCCGTATGATTACCCTTTTATCGATAGAATATAGGATGGAACCCCCTCCATGAGTCTGGAATGCTGGAGGCATAATTTATCATTTAATATTACCTAATTAATCTCCCACTATCCCCTTACAAACCCAACATCCTGCTACGACAGTAAAAATTACGATTAGAAAACGAAATTAAAAATTTTAAATCACTTAAAATGAAATGCTATTTTTGAAAGAAATTACTAACATGCATAAAAGCAATAGTAACATAAAATTAATAAATCAACTAATGTACATTAGAATAATTAAAAACAATATATTTAACACCTATTTTGCTGAAAACTGTATTAAAAACATTGATATTATGTAACGCAATATTACTTACCGCAAACAATGATATTCTTGTGAATGATATACTTGTTTCACAATATTTATGCATCATAATATTTTATTTTTTGATGTTTTTGTCTCCCTATCTTTACAACTTGATATTTTGTCCAAACAACACATATGACATCTGCCTCATTTTGGATAATGGGGGCGTGGCTGCCATGATTTTGCTACACTTGTAAGTCGCATTCTACTTGACTGACTCCACTGAAGGAACCACTTCTTAGATAACTCCTATGTTGTACCCACACAAGACTTACAACATAGGGGTTATCTAAGAAAAAGGACGGCGAGGACGAGGAAGGAGAGCGGCCATGGCGAGGAGGAGGCAGCCACGGCAGGTAAGTGCCTTTTTCTAAACATTACAATTACTTTGCGAGGGGGGAGGTAGCAGAGCAGAGTTCCACTGAGTTGTTTTCCAACTCCATGGAACTCCGTGTAGAGGCACTCCGCCGGCTCCGCCCGGGCTTACCAAACTCAAGGTCCTCCCGGGGCCGGACTGGCCGTAGCGGGCACCGGGCAATCCCCCGGGGTGGCCGAGCACTTTGCCAGGGCCGGTTTTGGTTCCCAGTTCGGCCTTGGGTCCTCCCATCCGATTTAGAGGCAGATGGACATTAACTATGTCAACGAAGGAGGATACTTAGTCTCTGCCTCTAACATACTCTTCTGCGGCCCGAGGGCATATGGGACATTGGAGCTTAACACATTTTACCGTCCAGCCTATTTAGAGTGGACGGCATTATATGTTTTTTTTGCTGTCACCACCAAACCTGGCAGTGAGAGATAGTAAAAAAAAAAAATACTCCCACACAATTCGTTTTTCCAAAACCAACTTCCGCTTCGGGACTTTGTTTTTGAAAAAATCAAGTGGTTTCACCTGCCACAATTGACATGTGGTAAATGGCAGAAGTACAGGGTTCATTGCAACAGGTAAATTAGCACGTGTAACAAGCACGAGTATTTGCACAGCGACACCGATTTTACGCCCCCTTGTGTTCTGGGCCAAAGAAAATAAAACAAATGCATTCAGTCAATTACATTTAGCATTTTACCAAAAATATGCACTCAGTTTCTTATAACGATAGGACACTAATTCTGACACATTATACCCACAGGTTTCTTTAATTAGTATAATACATTCTTTACGGAAAGTGGCACAAATCGCGAATGTGACCGGATTGCTTCATGTCGGTGGACCATAGTTCACCAAAGTGCTCTGTGACCTTCTCCAAAATTAGTAGCGAGGCGACTCTGTGTGCGAACTCTTTCATTCAGAGATAGCAGAGGAATGCGCCAACCCCATGTGACGGCCAGATCAAATGCAGCCTTCGGTGCCTATCTAATCAGTGACCTTTTGGAGTGTGTGTTAACTTTGCAATCTTAATTTCTATTTCATTTTCCAGCTACCATACGTGTCATGCTCTCACTTACATGACATTAGTCGGAATATCTGACAGGCTTGCCCAACTCACCCTTTATTTATTTATTTATTAACAATCCTGCTTCTTGAAATAGAAAACGAACATTTCTTTCAGCGTCTTGCTTTTTCATTAGTACTTTTCTCTACACATGAAAATGCTTTTATGTCCTGCACATAACACTGAGTTAAGTATATGCACATGTAGTAATATAATGACAACGAATATGCTAGGAGCATTTTGCTAGTACCTTTTTAAAAGCATGTAGACGATTTTCTTTTTCTGTTCACACCTGCAACAACCAATTTTAATGCAGGTCCGGCTTTTAGCAGTTGTCCCACTGTCATGTAAACTGTAGCTGCTTCAGAAATCTATTGAAGGGCCAAAATTCAACAGAGACCAGTGAAAGAACCCACCCACCAGCACGGGTTGAAGAATTAATTATATACCACCACATGCCTGAAATGTGGATACGCCAAACCACTCCATAGTCATATGTGGTCATATAGAGCACCACAGAACAGTGACCATAAAAGTAATGTAAATGAGTAAAACCATCACCACAATAAGGCTCTGATTACGAGTTGTATGGTAGCAACATTATCGCATGTTTCATTAAAATACGGATATGTTAAACATTAAGGGCAATTATGAGTTGTTTATTGCATGTGGAAATTACCATGTGCGTTAAAAACAAAACACAAAATATATCATGTGTAAGATACAGCATGCAAAGTTTTCCATATGCGGTAAAAAAAAAATATGCGGCACAAGTGATTAGCACGATGGGCAAATCGTTCGGAAAGTAATGCGAAAAAATAGCACCAGCCATAGCCAGCGGTGGTAAATAAAAAAAAAAACATAATCTGTTGTAGAAAAGTGAGTTGTGAGCCCACAATATGCCTAAATTCATTTTTATATTCAAGACAACTCATTTGTACACCGATGGGTGAATGTTAGTAGAAACAATTGAGTTTTGTTAATGCATCCAAAACATATGACACTATTGTGGTGTAAAACATATCCTGATAATAGATAACACAATGCAAATGCTCATATTATTAAAGTAAAATACTATATTCAAAGTACTGCTGCAGACATGTATTTAAATGTGCAGTAACATGTGCAATTAGTTGCATTAAACTTCACCAAAATATTGCACAACTGTCATCATTGTGAATCAATTCACAACAGGTATTGTCATCATGCCTGAGATTCATGCATTGAAACACTTGCAGGCAAATCATTTGTGACACATGTAACATGCAACTTATTCGAAATGACATAAACATGTTCATTAATCAGTTGTTTGGAGCAGGCTCATTCAGTCGGTCAAGGTGGAATGTATAACACATTGCACACCTCATTTGCCTTTGTGGAGATGTGTGACAGGATGGAGAGGTAGACGGAATAGATGGAACAGATGGAGTTGCCATTTCACTATCCACAAATTGTGTCATTTGTGATGTCATTTCTTGTCTTTCCAGCAGATGACTCAGGGTATTTATTTAGGGCTGACCCAGTTGAAATCTGTCTAGCCACCAACTGATGACTGATAGTGAGTATAATTCTAATCATGAGGTTCATGGCACTGGTATTTGAACACAGAAAGTGCTTATGTTGTGCATCGGAATCCTTCGTGTAGCTGTTCTTTTAGGGTATCCCTGATTGAGGCATAGCAGCATGTGACTCAACCTGTTTCTGGAAGGTTTTGAGTAATTGCTCTGGTCCTTCTTCAGTTTTGTTATGTGCTGGCATAGCACTTCATGCATTTTACTTGATGTTGTGTCATGATGCTGATCTTTCATCTGCACGTCCACATCTTCAAAATTATGGTGGGCTGAAATTGGCATTATTTGTTTGCATGGCGATGGTGTACTCTTGTTGTTGATCAGTGTCAATGAATTGCACGGGGGTCATTTCCTCAGAATGAATTAGTCCCTCCTCTCCCTGCTGATTGCTAGTGGTGATATGGCCATTGTCACCATAGAGTCGGTAGAGGAGCAAATTGTCTTTTGTGGCTTGTTAGTGTTCTCACACATACCCAGAACACTACCTTCTGCTGCAATCTCCATTGATGGTGATGGTACAGTCATATTTCTTTTCAAATGTTTTGTTTTAGATATCAACTGACTCTCATATTTTTCAGCAGATGACGCTTTTTATGTGACATGGCACAATCTTGCTGGGCACTGTCTTTCTTTGTTTTCCTACCAATTGCTCTGGATGATTTATTACTTGTGATTCTGGAGATGGGGGTTGGCGTGGCTGTTTATCTTCCTTGGTGAAATGCTCTTATTTGTAGTGACAGATGTAACTGGGGTGAAGATGGTGCACCTGTTGATGGGGACCCACAGTCGTCTTATTCATCCTCACTTTCAGGGGCTCAGTGTTCTGTAAAAGAAGAGAATCTTTTTCTCATACCACATTTACACATTTGATGACTGATAGCGAATTAATAAAGCAATGCACCACTACATACAGAATGAATGTTTGGAAGTGCATGGAAGTGAAAATATTTGCATCGCAAATCATCAGTGTTGCCATACATATAGTACCAGGTGAATTTACTATATCGCCATAATTATTGCAGAAGGAAAGGGATGTGTAAATCTGTGCATAGTCCATCCAGCAGGGCTCATGGTGCAATGCTGCTCTGCGTGGAAGGGATGAGAAGTGATGGTACATATGTACATAAATAGACCACTTTTGATGCCATTTATGAACCATGTGTATGCAACACACTTGTTGAATGTACATTACGCGTAACATTTCTATAGATGACTGATGAAATGACATTTTAAACACAATATATTCATATTGGATGCAGGGCTATGTGTCATTGTACAAGTCATACACATTGAAATTGTGGTCCAACAACATGATACACATCTTCCACATGTTCAGCCAGTGTGTTATGATATGCAAATTTATGCCTCAGTTATTCAACAATTATTCATGGTACAGCTTGAGTACACTATTACCATATTAAATGCAACTCAAACCTGAAACACACTTCTTCCGAATAATTACTATACCCTAAGAGACCGGGATACTACTCTTGGATGCATTATGGTTGCTATATCACTTACACAATCGTACATGAATACAAATATACATTATTTTTACCATATCATACATTCACATACCTGTATGTTCTTGGTTGCCTCCAACCCCTAATCCACTACTGATACCTTTGAGACCACACATATACATTTTACACAGTATTATCTCCTCCCAAGGTTTGAGTGGGTATTTTGTGGGTTGTCCCACACCAGTTCCCATGATCTTTTTTCAAATACCCTTCTCTTCAGTTCCTGATAATGTATCTTCACTCTCTCGACCTCCCATGGGAATGACAAGGCTGTATTTACATTGTCCATGATTTTTTTCCATAGTCGTGTACGGACTTTGGGATTTTTTTCAGCATCACGTGACCCAAAATTCTTTTGTGATACTTCACTACACCATCAGCAGCTGCTTCAAGCTCTGGCTCGGAAAATGTATATTTACATTGCCTGAGACGGTCCATTCTATTCAGTTTTGTTCTTTGTTTACTCCGCTGATGACTTCTCTGGAAGGATGGATGTGGATTGCAAATCGTCTTCTTTTCTAATGCATGAGTGGACAAAATGGCTGCCTCCTTCCACTATTGGCTCTCCAGTTGGTGTTAAGTGTTTCTGCAGCCTCGAGATGCTTTTCACATCTGTGCATGGGTGATTTAGATTGTTGTGGGCAGTTATTTCTTAGGGGGAATTGTCCTTACACTCTGTGGCTCATGGAATCGCTGCTTCTTGGATTTTAGCGCATACGCATTACTGTACGCATGTGATATTTTGCACATGAGGCACAGATTGCTTATGCTAAATACCTATTCCTGTGATGCAATATTTACTATATGCAGTAATTTACAAGCACAGTAAATAATAATATTGCAGGATACGGTAAAAAATAATTATTTTTGTTTTTAATTTGAATATAACAAGTAACAAAATAGATTGTGACACATGCCCCAGAACAAAAGAGGAGACTTCTCACAAGCAGCCCTCCGCATAGGACAGGCACATGGCTACAATGGCAAATTCAGCAGGATAAAAGACAATGATTCACAAGATGACAACATGTACATGAAGGTTTTCAGGTAAAAGTTTCAGCCACTTTGGCAGGGAACAGTATTCCATAGTTTTTCAGCCTACTCCCCCAAACCATGAAAAACGGTGTGGGTAACCTCTACTTTTATATGTAACCATTTGTGCTGCCATATAGAAGTCCATCCCCGACCTCCATTCTCCCACAGTCAGGATTGCGGGGCACACAAGTGTCATACCATATCGCGCTTGGCTACCACAAGCACCAGGTTGCAAAAGAGGAGCTTTGCCCTAGGGACATCCACATCTCCTGGGACCCCCAACAGCAAATAATGGGGCTCTTGAGGAATGTGTTCCCCCAACACTTTACTAAGCTCCCCCACTCCCCGTGCCCAGTACACCTGAATGGCTGGGCAGCTCCAAAGTGTATGCACAAATGTATCCCGAGCCACTCCACACCTCAGGCAATTTGAGGATGCGGCCCTCCCCATACAGTGCAGATGGTCCCTATCCTAGTAAACATAGTGCAGAATCTTGGATAGTATCAAACACAAAATGAACTTTATGGCGATATCCCTTAGGTGCATCAGAGCTGACTCCCAGTCTACGTCTTCAAGATATTTCCCTAACTCTCCCCCCCAGTGGGCTCTTAGCTGTACTAGTGTGTCTGGCATATTGTTATTGAGAGTTTTATAGGTGAAGGAAATTGCCTTTGACTGTAACTCTTCTAGGAGCAGCCGTCCCTTGAGAGGTGCTTATTCAGGCAAGTCATCTCCCCCAGGTCCTCTGATTGCCAAGCATTGGGCGCTCATTAAGTATTGGTTGGGACTCATATGATATTTTCTTTGAAGGGAGGAGTAGGACATCGGACCACCCTTTTTCAGGCGGTCCCCCACCTGGGAAATTCCCATCAGGTCCCAGGGCACACACACATACACATAACACTCACAGCCATGCATTCACACATGCGCACACACAAACACATCCATTCACAACACTCTTTACCGAACATTCATACATACATGCACCAAACATTTATTTGAAAGAAAAAAACACTTACCTGCAGCCAGCTCTGCCTCAGAGGTTCCAGGAGGCCAATGAGGGAAGACACATCAATGTCATCACAGAGTGGGATGGGGTCAGTGAGACCGCTGACCCCACCCCACTCTGTGATGAAGTGTCACTGATTGACACTCGACCCTAGGCACTTCAGGGCTTAAAACTCAAGTGCCCAGGTGCAAGGCAATCAGTGATGCTACCCCTTGTCAGTGAGGGGAGGACCTTTGCTGAGCTGAGGACGTCACGCCCACAGGAGCTGTGACTTCCTCAGCCCAGCAAAGTTCAGCTCATACAGCCAGGATCCTGCATATTTTGCACATGTCTGGCTCCTGGCTGCCTCACCTGAAATGAACAGTGTTCGTCAGGCTGACCTTTGTGCAGCCTGACAGACACTGTTCGTGAGGGACAAAAGATGGAGGAGCTTTGCCCCTCAGCCCCAATGGACTGGCCGCAGCTGCTACTGACACTTTGTTCTCTTTGAAGTAAAGCTCCAAGTCGATCTGTAGCTCTCCGGCGACTTCTGGGTCCTCAGTTCCCATGAAATAAGGTTCCATCCTGTGGGCTGATGGTGGCTCCCTCCATGCACCATCACCCAGTGAGGCGAATGGTCCGAGGGAGCGCATGCCAAGTAGTCTGCCCTATCCACCTCGGTCACGTCGCCCATGGAGGAAAAGATGTAATCTATTTTGGAGAAGACCCTGCGTGTACTGGAGAAGAAGGAGTAGTCCCTGGCCCTGGGATCTGCCATCACCACAGGTCAGAGAGACCCAGAGAGGCCACAAATCGCACCAGGGGGTGCTCGCCGGGGTAGCCACAGCACACCCGATTGATCCACCTGCAGGGCCATAACGTCATTAAAATTCCCACCTACAATATGAATAGTGGAGTTGGCCTCCAGAAGTATGTCGCCACTTCTTCTAGCACGGGTGCCTGAAGACGAGGGGTTGCATATACACTAATCAGGGTAACCAACGTCAGTCCCCACAGGCCCTGCACTCCCGCATAATTCCCATACCGATCCATCCACAGAGGAGTAATCCGGAATCGGGGTGTTGCCACCCATGTGATCCAGTGGTAAACCCTGCATGTGTTAATGTCATATATGCTCCCCTACCTAAAATTCAGCACTAAGTCCCCAACAAATGCATCTCCTGAAGGCAAACCACATCACATTTGAGGATACAAATGTAGCACACCACTGGGCCCCATTTCACCCTGCCACCTAGCCCGTTAACCTTCCAGGACATCATAAAGTATTGTGTGCCACCCAGAGATCTATTCTGCAACATCAGGTGGCAGTAAGATCATGGCTGTGTCATCTCCTGCCAATGTGTCAGGGAGCATGTGCCCATGTATGAGACCCATCAAAAACAACTGAACAAATTCAAATAAGCAGTCAAAGAATAACCCCTATGCAAGCGCCCCATCTACACCCCACCCCACCTCCCATTACTCCAGGACATCGTGTCAACAGGAAAAACACTAAATATTGAGGTGAGAGAGGTCTGTTGCCCTCCCACCAATATTTAAAACACCAAACAGTAAAGCCAACCCTTAGGTAGAAAAGTAAAGTTAGACACTTGCCTCTCCGAGGAGAGCTAAGCAAGAGTAATGAGCTAAAGAAGTGAGGAAAGAGAGAAGAAGAAACAGAGGAAGAAAGGGAAGAAGAAAGAGGGGGAGTGACAAGAGCATCCACTGCCCTGTAATTTGTGCGGCTCCATCTTCTGCTTCACAGTCCAATGCCATCTGCAGGTAGCATGAGGACCCCTGGGCGAACACTGCACCTTCCGGAGGGGCAAAGTGACAGTTCACAGCAAGTCAACTACCAGGATGAAAAGTGTGCAATCCATTCAGCAGCTCCTAGAAACCCACCGGGACCCTGCAGCAAGGCATAGATCAACACGTCCACGGCACTTCAGGAGTTACCGGCTGGACAGGTCTGGTGTGTCCTTGACCACTCTGAGCCACTATCCGCCGACTGCACTGACGTGACCACCTCCACCAGTGCCCTCGCCTCCTCCTTCTGATGCTGTAGTCTCTCTACATTCAACATGCCATCCTGCCTGACTGCCCTCTCCCTCCTGCATCTACTGTGTTGCCTCCTGAAGGTATCCTTCCAACAATGAGCCGATGACCAGCCAGAGGGCTCCCCTGCACCAGGCACCAGGATTCTGCCATCTCCCCAGATGTCCAGCCAGTCCCTGACTTCCTCTGGGGCCAGAAAAAAATGGGACTGCCCTTCTTGGAGCACCTTGAGTTTGGTTGGATACAACAACATCTACCTCAGCCCCATCACTCTTAGCTTTTGCTTTACTCCCCTAAATGTTTTCCACAGCTGCTGCACATTTAGGGTATAGTGTGGGAAGGTCCATGCAACAAGGTTCTCAGAGGAGGGATCTCCTAGTTCGTGAACCATTTGCAATATTTTATCTCTGTTGCTGTAGTTGAGAAGTTTGGCAAGGATAGTTTTCGGTGGCCCCCCAGGTGGCGGTGGGGATGCTAAGGCCCTGTGCGCACTTTCCACAACAACGACATTGGACAGGGCTGCGCCTGAGAGTGTCTGTTGGAGCCATTGTTCCCAAAAAAGGTTACAGAGCTGTGAGCGATCCTTTACATCCTCTGCTCACATTTCCAGTCTCTGCATCGTCAAAGTAGCAACCATGGACTGGAGGGCCTTCACATCCTCCTGGAGCTTCGTCACACGCTGTTCTATCTCCAGTGATCTCTCAGCCACTTTACGCAGGTCAGCACACAGCAGATTGGCATCTGAAGATACTGAGTCTAGTTTGGGCTGCACGTTCGTGCTGGAAGCCTCGATTGCAGCTAAGATCTCCATGCCCATGCGGCCCAGATAGTTTTCCAGTCCCCCTTCACCAGTCGCCGCCAGGTCTCCCCCTGCCTCCACAGCCGTATATTGATTGATCGTCATCTGTTGGGCCACACTTTATGCTTTATCCTTGACCATCCGAGGCCCCTGTATACCCGGGGCAATGAAGTGGTCTGACTGGATCATTCACTGGTGCATGAGGCAGGAGCCAGCTGCCCTCCAACATTGTTCCAGACCCAGTCCTGCACATCCTGCATTGCCAGCGGTGGGGTTGAGCAAGGGCCAGAACATCAGACCAAGGGTCCCCCGATCTGGGGCACCGCACCCAGATTTGCTCCTTTAGCCAATGATAAGTCACACTAGAGGCTCAGGCAGGGAGGGTTAGGGGCCCACAGCCAGTCCAGCAGCCCCGTGCCGGGAGCTGGAGCCCTGACAGTTGTTTACAAGAAGACATTCAGCACTTTGGCCCCCATCCGGAACTACATGATTGGGGGCCCGCTCCACTACACTGGCCTCTGGATGGGTTGCGATGTCCAGAAAAACAACTATAAGGCCTTTGTGTGCACCCTCAGACTCCAGTTCCAACTGCTCCTCCAGGTCAGGGACTCCCAAGTATTTTGGTCCGGCTACTCCTATAGCGCCGCGTTAGGGGGTGGATGTTTTAGTTACCTTAGTGTATGAGTATAGTTACTTGAGATAACTATAACTGCTGAATTTCTATGGAATTGTGAGTGTAAAATCTGAATCTCACTATAACGTCCCTGGAAGCTTTGTTTTTTTCAATGAATATATATATGTATACCAGTTATAGTTCAGCATATATCTATCTATCTATCTATCTATCTATCTATCTCTCTCTCTCTATCTATCTATCTATCTATCTATCTATCTATCTATCTATCTATCTATCTATCTATCTATCTATCTATCTATCTATCTGTCTGTCTGTCTGTCTGTCTGTCTGTCTGTCTGTCTGTCTCTGTCTGTCTGTCTATCTATCTATCTATCTAAGATAGATAGATAGATAGATAGATAGATAGATAGATAGATAGATAGATAGATAGATAGATAGATAGATAGATATGCATACATTTGTTCTGACTCTAAGACGCTGGCGTAGCCTAATACATCTTTGTGCATTGTCTGCATAGCGCTCCTGTTGTGCTTTTTTACAGTTACAACATTGGGTTCTGGCTCTTTCCATGCCTCTTTCACGAGCTGCCGCTCGAAGAGGCCAGAGGGTCAGGTGGAAGCTCTGCGTATTATATATAAACACATATATATCTTCAAAAAATCACTGAAATAGTTATATATATCATACTAACTACCTCTACAATTAAGTGTTGTTGGTGCAGCAGCACATAGGGGTCAAAAAATGAGTTGACAAAAAGGAGCCAACCAATAAGAAAAGAAGCAAACAACTCTTTTATTCCTTCTTCAGTACACAAAACATAAAAACATGGCTGGCGCTTTTTGACACACACCCTCCACTGGGCTGTCATTTACATTTTGCTTTCACCCACCAAGACAAGGTGTCAGTCCACTTCAGCCATATTCTCTCTTCCACTATGACTGATGGCATTTTTTCTTATCACTTACACATAAAAAGAATTGCATTTCATTGCTAAAGCTAGTGGGCAATACTTTGCTTTACCAATGCTTTTTGATGTCCATTCTTTATATTTGTTATATTTTAGTCATTCTTATTTGTTTAAAAAGTGTCTTTAGATTACAGTAATTCAAAGCCAACTGTACATTTTTTGGCAATACAAATCATGATTCCTGCGATATGTAGTAAAACTAAAAGGATTTACATATGTGCTCTTAATACATCTACCTGGAAGGCACACCAGTAGAGCTCTTTTAAAATAGTGGCCAAAGGCTAATTAGACACAAGGTTTTCTTCTTTTTTTTTTGTGGCATATGTTACAATCAAAAGTAAATACAAATCTAAGGATTGCAGCAGCCTGGCAAGACCAATTCTATGTGCTTTGCCAATGCTTTTCCTGCACTTGGAATTTCTGACAAGAATTGAGTTACTGCTAACAGTAATTCACTTACTGCCATTGGTTTATTCATCATTTGCAGTAATCTAGCAGAGTAGATTTTACAGTTAGATATATTTTATCCTTCTGATATTACTAATTAGGGATGACATCAGTGATCATCGTGGCTCCTTCCAGATCATAGGCATAATGTTTACAGTTTTGTAACTTATGACAAAAGACACCACAGATAGCATTGTGACATAGCTAGATAGATAGATAGATAGACAGACAGACAGACAGACAGACAGACAGACAGACAGACAGACAGACAGACAGATAGATAGATAGATAGATAGATAGATAGATAGATAGATAGATAGATAGATAGATAGATAGATAGATAGATAGATAGATAGATAGATAGATAGATAGATAGATAGATAGATAGATAGATAGATAGATAGATAGATAGATAGATAGATAGATAGATAGATAGATAGGAGGCAAAACAGAGGTCATGGTAATCAGAAGCAATCCATCACTGTGATATCAACTCTATTGGCTCCCGTTCATGGGTCATCACCCCGATCCTAAGCCACAAGTGAAATATCTGGGTGTCACTTTGGACACACAGCTTAAAATGCCCTCCCAGGCATAGAAAGTGATGAGTACGTGTTTCAGTCTCCTGAGAGCTCTTAGGAAGACCCTTAAATGGCTTCCCATGGAAGTACTTAGAACAGTGGTCCAAGGTCTTATTCTGTCCCACCTGGACTCTGGAACTCTCTTTATTTAGGAAGCCCACTATCAGTCGTTAAGAAATTGCAAATCATTCAGAATGCCACGGCCCGTACTTTGCTGGGCATACCTAAATTTCAGTCGACTCATCCGGTGCGCGTCACACTTCATTATTTGCTGATAAGCAAAATAATGCAGTTCAAGGCACTCTGTATTGCACATTGTGCAAAATATAAGGTCCGCAGAATCTCCGTCACCTCATCAATCCCTACAGTACTAACAGAGAATTGAGCTCAAATAATCTATGTCTCCTTGATGTACACAAAATAAAAAGAGCCCGAGGCAGGGGTGTTTGTTTGCATATCTTGCTCCAAAAGCTTCAGGACAAATAATAACTTCTTAGACTTCAGAAAGCAATTCAAAACTAATCTACTTATGTAATCAGCCCTCTTTTCTTGGGACCTGTTTGCACTCGGAATCCCGATTCTGGGTAGCCATTGAGCTTTTCAAATCCAAAATAGATAGATAGATAGATAGATAGATAGATAGATAGATAGATAGATAGATAGATAGATAGATAGATAGATAGATAGATAGATAGATAGATAGATAGATAGATAGATAGATAGATAGATAGATAGATAGATAGATAGATAGATAGATAGATAGATAGATAGATAGGTCGGTCGGTCGGTCGGTCGATCGATTGATCAATCGATAGATAGATAGATAGACTGTATACAGTATTCATAATAGTCATAGTAGACTTACACTTTCTCCACTATGTCCTTAGTAAGCAGGCATGACGGGTTCAATATTGCTCCAATCGCTGATGAGAGACCATCAGCAGCATTAGCAATAAATGCTTCCAGTGGCCTGACTACCCCTGCTGTGCTCCTTCGTGCCCCTCAGTGCTCCTCCTGATTCATTCACTGCACACCGTTCAAGGGGACACGGCTGCACGCGCCCCAGTCTCACACTCACCCATTTACTGTGTTCTACGCTGAGCTGCCGCCTGCAGAATGCTTTGTCAAATATGAGACACTTCTAAAAGTCACTTGGCTCCAAATTCAAGGACAATTATGAACTCAGACAAAATCAAAAGCACACAAGGCAAAGTGAATAGTTGTTGGCAGTTAATAATTGATATCAATTACTGCACACATTAGTTATTCTCATTTCACTAATGAAGAGCTATGCAATATTGATTTGAAACCTTGAAAGATTAAACGTTATGCTTTGCAGGTTGCATGCAGATATTTGCTGGATGGGAATTTGTGGTCTGCAGATTGCACAGGTACCAGTTTAAATTGTGGTTTGAAGATTACGCGTTTCTATTCAACAATCACACTGGCCCATGGGCACCGCCCTATCCTCCTAAGATACACACGTGTCCTCTAGATTACATACAGTGTTCTGCAGCAGGAATCTTAACACTCTCAGCTGTTTTATAATTATATACCCATGTTACACATATATCTCTGTAATAAGTGCATTAACTGAAACATGCAATAAGGAGACTGGTGGATGCATGCAATAAGTCTAACCACTGGCAAATGCTTGGGGTAGCATTCCAGCCTATCTTTCTTTTGCCCACCATGCCACCTCAGTTTGGACCCAGCCATATGCAGATCAGCCTTGACCCTGCTCTAATAAGAACAGTCCTACCTGAAGTGCCAAGCCAAATCATTCCTGAACCGGAACACAAGCAACCCAAGACCAGTTTTGCCCTGATTGGTGCTCTTCAGTTGGGTGTAGCTTGGTGCCAGTGGCACAGTGAGCACGGGTCCTGCACCTGGGTATTACCTTGGCCACTAAGGGCATTACATGAAACACGCAAAAGGTGATGGAAGGATGCTTGCAAGAAGTCTAACCATTTGCATCGCTCGAGGTAGGCTTCCAGCCCATCATTCTTTTGACCTGCATGCCGCCTCACTTTGGACCCAGCCATATGCAAATCAGTCTTGAACCTGCTTAAAAAGAAGCAGTTCTGTTTGAACTGCCAAGCCAGGTCCTCCCTGAAACTTACAACAAGCAACCACATGAGAGGTAATCCTGAAACTTGCTGGACACGTGTAATTTCCTACAATCGGTGATCTAGACCTAGAGGCTCTCTGAAAAAGTTGTCTGTTTGAGACTCATAAAGTAAGTCAAAGGCGATGTTTTATTGCAGGATTAGAAGCCTGTATCTTGGAGTAGTAAATCTGGTTACCAAAAAACTGTACCCAAGCATGACTGATACATTACCTACTGTTGCCGTCTTTATACTATTCCGTGATCATTGCGGTAATCCACCTTGTGATGGAACTCTTGATTAGTTCACAAGCCAGCAAATGTTGACCCTCCCCATGGGCTGGGCAAATACCCCCTTTGCATCACATTTTGTTCTGTTTTTATCCACAGTCAAATATTTCACTTCCTACATCACAGTAGGGGCACTGTTTCTTTGTTATTGGTCTAGAATTAATAGAGAATGGATGCATCTGATGGAGCATGAGACCAGAATTTAATCAGGTCCAATTATTGGTTGCAAGTTACATCTCTGAAGTGTGTGCAATTGGACACTGAATCCCTGCTGGGGCGGAAGTATGGGGTCCATGAGACACTGTGCAATGTTGGTGCATTCCGTGGTGTGCGGGTGAATTGTATTTTGTGACGTATTCCCTCACCCAAATAGGGAGGTGTCCTGCATGAGGAGATGCATTAGCAAGCAGTTATGTCTGGTGACAGCAACAGGGGTCGTTTTTCATTCCTTGGTGTGAGTTGACCTGGGAATTCGATCTTCATTTATATGCCTAAATAACCTGCAAAGTGATGCTTCATCCTATGTCAGAATGATGGACCGTAGCAGTAATGGGGAATTGTGATATAGTGATAATGATTTCAGGTCCTTTTCTCCACTGTAGAAACATAAGGACAAAGAAGGCAGTTGTGCAGTGCCATGGTAAAGGCAAATTGTGCACTTTACTATTGCTAATTCATAATTATAGCAATAAACTCAAGCACTCTTGTTCTTGTTCTTCTTTTCCTACAGATCTTTCCCAGCAGTAGTCTTAGATTCCTGATCTCCTACCCTGAAGCAATGGGTGTCTCACAGATTCAACTACACAGTTTAAAAAACATGCAGCGGCTTTGAAAGGTGTTAGTGGTCATTCCCAAACAGGAAAGCAGCCACTTGTAAACCTGATGAGAATGGAGAAGATGAGGTCCCTGAATCTTCTGGTCATTACATCTGATATCAAGGATTGGAGATCTTGGCATGCATCAGGTAATACTTGAGGTCTGCCTTCAACTTCATAAGATGTTGGTTTTTGCAAACTTCTCATTCATTCTATCCTGGTATTCCTTTCCATGCCACATGTTAGATCTCTCTTTTTCTGGGAACTTGAAAAATCTTGAGTAGGATGTATCCTTTTTTTGAGGGTGTGTTGAGGGGGTCGCAGAGGTGATTAAGATGTACACTTCTCTGTTTCAGTGCTAAATGGGACTACATTAGTTGCTCTTTGAATGTTATATGATGCAAACCCACTTATATGAAAGTGAAAGCTTCACTCTGCCACCATAGTCATGCTGACTAGTTCATCTTCACCCCTCCCAGTCTGGCATCTAAGCTACCAGGTTGGTAGGCGGATCCAAAGGTTTTTAGGTGCCTGGGTACAGTGCGTCTTAGCCCAACTGACCAAAGAGATGGCAGAACATTCATACACTGTCAGCTTTTAGAGCCACGCCCCTTGTTTCTAATGCATCGTCAAGATCCTCTTTTGCTGTATCTCAGGATGCTATGGGTTCTGCTGAGGGGAATTAAGGAAGTGATGGAGGTGCATGTGATCAATCCTACACACAAAGGCAATGAGAGGTAAACTAGTCCCTCTTGTACTTTTTGAATACTTGTAACACTGTAATACACAAGGTAAAGCTAGATCAGTCATCACTATTTTAACACTGTGCTTTTCGTGTATGTTAGGATCCCTTTTAGAAAGATAAAAAAGACCTCACCCACATTTGTGGCATGCGTCATCATCAGGCTTATCTTCACCCAAAACATTATTGTCTCAGGACCGACTCTACCATTCCCTCTTCTGAAGATTTGTAATCTTGCCACAGTAACCACAAATAAACTATTATTTTGGTTACTTTAGACAATTTTACTCAACTCTTCGGTGTAATAAATTGATCAAGGTCCCCAAATATAATATCAAGAGCTCCACATTTTAGGTATAGCCCATACCAACACAGAAGTCCCACCTGACACCAGCTCATTGGAGTGATTTTCGATTCATGAAACAGAAGTGTCAACCGAATGAATAAGTTGTATTGGCTTTTGGACAGTTTATGGCCTTTGAATATGAAAAGAAAAATACCAAAAAAGAAAGACAAAAAAGATAATGTTTATGAATAAAAAGTTAATAATCCGAATAAGAAGTCAGCTTGTTTGTGCATGGTTATTGGAAGGATTTAGCTTTTCTTTTTCTCCGTGGTCAGCCAGTAATGGTTAACCATTTCCAAATTTCTAGTTGCCCCTGGGGATCAGGAGGGGGCCCTGAAGATAACAAATCTAGGAAAACAGGGCATGGAAGAAAATCAAGTATTTTTTTCTGTGCCTCATATGTCCTCATATACAGTATAGATCCAAGCATTTTAATGAGGGTTGATAAATGATAGAGGTTTTTGGAACCTTGAAAATTCTTTGGTGGAGCTTTTTTGAACATTTGATCTGATAATTTATATGGCATTCTAGTATTCTAATCAAAACTTGCATCGCAAATGATAGAGGGAAAGGACCAGGCTTAAGATGGTGTGAGTGAGATGGACAATCAAACTATTTCTGAGGCCACATCCGGCAATATGGTGATCCAATAAAAGTAGTAGGACACCATGGAAACACATTGAAGTTACCGGGGCTTAGGTTGTGCCTTGTTTCCATTTTAAAACTGGTGAAGTTCCTATTTTCATTGGACATTAGCGTATACATCTGCTGGCCTCACCATACTGATTGACCTTCTAGTGAATTGAATTGGGCGAGGACAACGAGTATGCGGAGAGTGAACCAGTAACAGACAGAGACACACTCCCTATTACATTGTGGAGTTTCTACCACCGAGGAGTGAATGTACACACTTTTTTCTGTTATTGATCGACTGCCAATGTCTAGAACAATTTTTAACTTAAACACTAAATGACCAGAAACATTGAAGATTGCTTTCTCTAAAGCCAGCTGTGCCACAATCACTTCCGTGAATGGAATACCATTCCTATAAGTGAGTCCAATGATCTCACTGATGTCATCTGAGCTGATAACGCTTGGCCGTGGATTGGCCTTCAGCCATACCAGAACATTATTCTACAGGGTATCATGTGGTTCTAGCATATTATATTAAATCTTTTTTTCAGCGGTGTGTTGATAATACGTGGCATATGTGCTTTTACTGGGCAATAGCTACTTGATTCGTGTTGGATAATGTGTTTTTTGTGATTTCTTCAACAGACCCTTACTGAGAGCACTCAAACCTGCCTTTGGGTCGCATTGGGCACTTCCAGATTTAGATTGGCCTCCCTCTTTGGGTGGTCCTTGCCTTTTTCTTGGGGAGCAGCCCTTCCCAGCTGGCTCCTTGTAGCGGTCAGAGTAGTTTGAGTCTGTTTATCCAAAGGGTCATTACAGGAAGTGGTATTCTTTTGCCATAGAGAGTTTTGTGTTTCCCAGAATTTCTGCACTCAGCTCCCTCTTCTGAAGCCCTTCTGACTTATTGCTGAAAGACTCAATGCTAGTTGCATCCCCCCTCACAGTCTTTCTAGATGTTATGGCTATCTGTCTGAAGACTGAGTGGAAGGGTCTGTTGTCCATGTCTTTGCATGTCAAGATTCATGGCGCCCTCCACAATAAAATTAATTGGAAAACACCCAAGCGAAATTGTTTTCATTCAAGACCCAATTCTTGGTTTGCATTACTTCGGGGAGGAAATCCTGAGAGGCCAGAGCTTTGTTGTGATCTGATCTAGACCTCCATTTTCTTCTGTATCTCTTATTGATTGCCCTTCCCCAGTAGCCTATTCATAAGATCTAGTCATCTATCCATTGTTCTTAGTGTGTCATCATCCCGTGCCTGATTTCTTTAGTCAACGATGGGGAAGAAGATGCTTTCCACCTGCTGGTTTAGGGCAGATGGTACAAATACACCTTAATGATCTATTCCCATTCCTAAAGTCTTAGTGTCTGTTTCTGACCATATGTTTGGGCCGTTGGCCACAAACCTAGAAGCATTAAACAACAGCAAAGAAACAATAACTCTGGCTTATGCACAACGGAACATATGTCTCTCTTAGTTGATTCAGGATCACTACACCTATGGTGACATCTTGGGTGTATTTTAGAGTGGTGTTAATAGTTGACTTGGCTTTCCTTCAGATCTTCATGATGCATTGGAGGTTAGGATTGGGACTTCCGGTGTTCAGATTTCAATCTGTCAGTGCTCAACACTGCTTCTGTAGAGTACTAACAATTGCTATTATGTCTTTTTTACTGCGTTATTAATTAAACTAGATGTGTGACAATACCTTTGTCTCAGTGTAAGACAATGATGGGTTTGCTGATTGGTCAAATGCTCAACACTGTTTCTGTAGAGTGCTAACAATTGGATTTATGTTGTATTTACTGTTTTGTGAATTAAAATAGATGTGTATCCATAACTTTGTCTCAGTATCAGTCAAGGATGGGTTTGCTGATTGCTCAAATTCTAAGTGTTAAAAGACAGAGATAAGGAAGTAGAACAACAGGGCACTGCACTGCTTACTTACTGGTAATGCCCACTATAAAAAGTCCTCTCTTTATCATTCCAGTCCTTTTTTCTACTTCCTACTATCATTTAATCGCCTTTGCCTGAACATATATTACCATTTGGGTAACGGTACATAACTTAAAATATGAAGGGGTGCAGCTTAGTTTGATGGTGTCTGAACCATTGTATCCTTTCATAATGTGGATTCCCTCAATGCCAAACAACATGAATGAGGAAGAGGGAACTTTGTGTGTCAACCCACAAGGTGTCCACCCAGTGTCACATGATATTTGGCATAGTGGAAAGCAAATTATCATGAGTACAATGTTATGCTTTTGGAAAGGGCAGTTCTACTCTCTCACAATTACTTTCTTTTTTTTTTATTTTAAATTGTTTTATTTAGCCAAAAGAGAAAAACAACCAGACAAATTACAAAACATACCATAAAGTCAGAGAGTCCAGACTGGATAAGCAGATATAGAGTATATGATATATACAAACAAACTCATCGTTACTCTTTAGTCCCATTGCAGGTAGTGCCAGACTCGTTCTGTTCTAATCTGAGAGCGGAGGCCCCTGGCCTTTGCCAGGGCGATCTCTAATTCATATACCCCTCTTAACAGCTGCCAAAACTCCACAAACGTTGGAGGTTTAGGCTCAATCCAGACCCTGGCAATGCATAGTCGGCAACAAGCCATAATAATAGAAAATAAGGCTGCTGAGATTAAACCTGACTCATCTATTAGCCCAAACAGTATCTCTTTCTCTTAGATAACAATATTAGTCCCTGAAAGGTTACATAACTCCTTAGCAGTCCTAGACCAAAAGGCAGATAGTAAAGGACAGGTAATGAACATATGTCTAATATCAGCAGCATACAATGTACATTTGGGGCAGAAGGTTTTAGGTGCCATATTGGACAAAGCCCTTTTTGAAATGATTTCAGGCGTATAATATAGAAGGAATAACATCCGATGCTGCTAAAGTTTTAAGTAAATAGACAGAAGTGTTAATAATCGATAATGACCTATACAGAGTAGTTGTGGTGATGCTAATACCAAAATAACGGTTTAATTTCTCAACAGCCTGGGGGGCATCATCTACTACACCTAAAATTAAACATTTGTAAATTTTCCCAATACAGCCCCTGCCCCGGAGTTGTAAGAATGAGCTTGCAGGTTCCCCCAGTATATTAACTCTCACTAAACCTTCCCCATTAACCCCTTGAGTGCCCATGACGAGATGGTCTCGTCATGGGCCGCGGTTGCGCTGTGCCCATGACGAGACTATCTCGTCATGAACCCCGCCCGCTAATTCAACGCCCGGCACAGGGCGGGGAAAGGGCGGGGCACACAAGGGGTTAATAAAAAAATCTATAATTTGCAAAAATTTAAAGAAAGAGTGATTGGGAACCCCGAATTTGTCTCTAAAGGAAGAAAATGGCCTAAATCCATCCTGATCATACAGTTGCCCTAACTGCAGTAAGCCGCATTGTTGCCAAATCTTCCAAGCAGGATCACCAAATAAAACCCCCAGCCTAGGATTCCCAAATAAATAAGTGCTAGCATGCAATTCGGGGATGTTATACTGCTTTGAAATATCTCGCCAGTTCCAAGCAGCATGCCTCAAAATCTTAAAGCAAACGCGTTTGAAATAATTTGGGTCTGTCATCTGGGCTAGTAAGAACCTGTAGTCCGACCCACATGTTAACTGATATGAAGTCCACTTTTGAGACGTACCAAGACCTTCCATCAGGCTCTGCAAGCACGTAGCAAAGGCCGCCCAAAAATATAGTTTAAAATCGGGTAGTCCGAAACCGCCCCTCTCGTATGGGAGTTTAAGAAGTTTAATAGTCCGCCTGGCCCTTTTATACCCCCAGATAAAACTGCCTATGATGCCATCCAGTCGTTTAAAAAATGAAAATGGAACCCGCAGGGGAATACTCCTAAACAAATACAAAAACTTTGGAAGGACATTCATCTTAATAACATTACAACGCCCCCAAATAGTTAAGGGCAGTTGGTGCCACCTGCGCAGGTCCGTAGCCACTTTCTTGAATAGTGGTTCATAGTTAATCTTCACTATTTCCTCCGTATGACTGTTAAGACTGACCCCAAGATAGGTGGCCTTTTGAGTAACGCCCAAAATAGATGGACAGGGGCTGTATTCAATATTAGTGATTGTTTGAGTTTTGCTAGTGTTAAGTTTATACCCGGAGATTGATCCGAAACGCTGAGCCTCCAAGACAATCTCCCCCATCGCTTGGACGGGGTCCGTAGTAAAAACAGCTATATCATCCGCATAGGCGGTTATTTTAATATACACTTGGTTAAAGAGGACCGGGGTAATCCGCTGGTTCCCTAACAAATGACAAATGAAAGGTTCAATGTATAATGCAAAAAGTAGGGGGGAGAGGGGACACCCCTGACGGGTGCCCCTCTGAATAGCAAATGTGTCCGAAGTCAGGCCGTTAAGCCTAATAACAGCCTGCGAGTTTGCATAGATTTTCTGGATTGCCGAAACAAACTTGCAGCCGATCCCTACTTTCAACATTATAGCCCAAAGTGCCCCCCACGTGACTCGGTCGAAAGCCTTCTCGGCATCCAACATTAACATCGCTACTTTACCACCCAAACATTGAGCCGCGTCAAACACAGCTATGGCAGTATGAATATGGGAAGTAGTATCCCGCCCTGGGATGAAACCATGTTGTTGATCCGACACTATTAACTTTATGTATGGAGCAAGTCGAGAAGACAAGATCTTCGAGAAAATTTTGGCGTCATGATTAATAAGTGAGATTGGGCGATACGAGCCTCTCTCATCTTGAGGCTTCCCTTTTTTGAGAAACACAATTATATTTGTCTGTTTCCAAGACGGGGGAGCGTCCCTGCCGTTCATGATATCATTCACCATCTTTAAAAAAAACGGTCCCAGAATTCTTAGAAAAATTCTGTAAAACTCTAAAGGTAAGGCATCCCCCCCAACAGCTTTCCCTGCGGGTAAAGCGTTAATTGCTTCCAATATTTCAGCTCCGTCCACATCCCTATCCATTGAGAGGGTAGTGAGAGAGTTTAAGGTTTTCAAGCCACTCTCCTGTAGGTAAGCATCTAGCCCATGATGATCACTAGTCGTATCATCCCTGTATAAATCTGTATAAAATTGCCTAAATTGCTCCAAGGTCTCTACAGATTGGTGGAAAGTTCGACCATCATCCCCAATGATACTCTTAATTTGCGTATGGGCCCTAGAGTCCGCTAGCTGATAGGCTAAAACCCGTCCAATCCTCTCTCCATATTCATATTGTCTTAATCTAGATTCGTGATACTGACTAGCCACCTTCTCCCTTAACTCGCGAATGATCTTGGCTCTCGCTATTACAAGTTGCTGATGAATATCAACTTCTCGAGGATCTCTATTTTGTATTGCTTTAATGTGTTGCTGTTCTAATTCCAAACACTCCCTTCGCCCAGCAGCTACAAGTAGTACCCTCGCCTGGTTTTGACGAAACAGATACTGCTGAGTGATGCCCCTGATGAATGCCTTTAGGCTGTCCCAGACCATAGACCATGAAGCAGTATGGGCATTAGTGTCTATAAAATCCACTGGTTGTCCTTGCATACGCTGAATATAGTCATGGTTTTTAAGAAGAATTTTGGGAAATGTAAAACCCCTTGCCACCCGGGGTGTTGTTAGTCCGAGAAAGATTGTAACCAATAGAGGATTGTGATCCGACGTAATTTTTTGACAAACCTCGATATTGGAGTCTGCTAGGCGAGCCTGGCTAACAAACACCATGTCTATCCTAGAATATTGACGGTGTGGTTGCGAAAAATATGTAAAACCATTAGCTAATGGATAGACCTCCCGCCATAAGTCGACCAACTGGTGTATTCGCAATAGATCTTTAATAGCCGCCCTAGTAGATACCATTCTAACCCGACCCGAGACGTTTGAGGAATCTAATTTCTGATCTAGAACACAATTGAAGTCTCCCATAAGTATAAGTTCACCATCCCAGCCCAGCAGCTCTGAGTTTAAAAAGGAAATGTCCTTAGAACAGTCGCTATTCGGACCATAAACCACACAAATAGTGAGTTTATGTCCGCGAACCAAAAGTTGGGCAATGACCCATCTACCCCTATTATCGCTAAGTGACCGTAATAAAGTAAATTTAGTAGTTCGTGCTTGCAAGAGAGCAACACCACGTATTGAGACAGTCTGTGAGGTACATGTTATCAATTCAAATCCCATTTGCTTAAAAAAGTTACGATCCTTGAAAGCCAAATGAGTCTCTGTTAAACCAATAATCAGTGGTTGATATGCTTTTAGTTCCTCCGAAACTAATCGCCGTTAGGTAGAAGAGTTCAGGCCAGCCACATTCCAACACATTATACGAACTCTAGACATTTTCGTCCGGGTATTGCACTTAAACACTGTCCCTCCAAACCACAGTCTTGTCCTGGAACGGAAAATCCATCATAACCAATAACATTCTTTTTAACGCTCTTTTGGCTATTTTCAACTTTTACCCCCCCTACACCTACCCCCTCCCCGAACCCCAACCTGAATCCCCCCCACAACCCTGTGCCTACGGAACGGAATCACCCCCTTTCCCAGCTGTCGAAAGACAGCAATACACCAAAGTGCACCCTCCACAAAGAGCACCCCCCCCTCCGACCACCGAGGACTAATAAGTACGACAAAATACAAGTACATTGCAAAGCCCTGCCTAACCTTACCAAGTAAGTAAGTCATTACACATAAGTGATTCAACTCGAAACGAAACATGAAAATACGTGGAAATACAGGGACCATAATATGCCCCCCGTTAAGAACACCCCCTAGCATTTCTTTGGTAGTTGTTGCCATTTAGATAGGCTTAACTTAGCCTCTTGTTCGTTAAAGAAAATATGTGATCGCCCATCTTTGATCACCTTGAGGCGGGCAGGATCTTGTAAAAACACCGATGCACAGACAGCTTTAAAAAGATCCATAAGCTGCCTTAACTGCCACCGTCTGTCCATAGTGTGTTTGCACAAATCAGAACGAACAAAGATAGACATTGAGTCATATTGTACTGGGGCCATAGGTCGAGCTTTAAAGAATATGGCTTGTCTCAATAGAAAGTTCCCAATATACACTAATATTGGTCGGGGGAATGTTGAGGATCGAGAAGGGTTAGCAGCTAGGGGAAGACGATGCGCTCTTTGAATTTGCGAGTCCATATCCCAGTCGGCAAGATCAGAAAATGCTTTAGAAAAGAGACTAACAATAAACCCTCGGGCATCGGCACCCTCCCTTCCTTCGGGTATTCCAATGAACCTCAGGTTCTGGCGTCTTTGCCGATTTTCCAAATCCTCGACCTTAGATTGTATAGTAATCATCAGCTGATCTTGAGCCTTAATCGTGGCACAGGCGGCAGCATTAGCCTCCTCCACCTCGGCAACCCGCTGTTGAAGGTCTGAGACTTCAATACCGAGATTTGAGACCTTAACGGCAACCTCCTCCAGAGCAGTTTTGATCTCCTGCCTATCCATTCTGGCCTGAAGAAAGTAGTGCTGTGTCTCCTCGTGTCGAGTTGCCAGTACTGAGAGTACAGTAGATAGGGTGGGTTCAGGACACAGAGCTACTTTAGGATTCGAAACTCCGCTACTGCATTTCTTGACGTGCTCACCTGCCTCTTCCACTGGCGAGCCCACTGGTGTCGGGGATGCCAGACCCAGAATCCAAGAGTTTGAGGAGGGCTGTCGACCCCCTGCTGTATTAGTTGAGTCATCCCTTTCTGAAATTTTATCACTGGATGAAACCGGGGTTATTACAGAGGGGATTTGAGTAATGGGGCTTGTAGAGGTCTCTGTACGTTCCAAATTAATAGAGAATGTTACACCATCAGTCACAGTAGCTTTAGTTTGAGCTATCGGGGCTTGACCTGCTCCCACCACTATCGGTAGCTCTACAGGAGTGACAGGAGCAGATCTAGGTCTCTCCGACCGTGTTGCCGAGCCTATTGTAGAATTGCCCAGGCTAGCAGGTAAACCAATGTTAGATAATCGAGCAACCATAGTTCTCACTTCTCCTTTTGTGGACACCCATTTGCGTAGCGGGCTTGATCCCAAATCCTTTTTTTTAAGGAGTTAATAACAGCAGGTCTTGTAGCGCCTTTGCCTCCAACAACAGCACCAGCTACTTGGGTCTTCCCGTGGCCACGGCCCTTTCCACCTCTACTGCCACCTCCACACGCTTTAACGCCTTTAGTTTTACCAATTTTAGATGGCCCCACTTGGGGCTGTGATTCTGCCTGCTCTGACTCAGATTCCGCTACATAGTCCAGAGTATAGTCGTGAGATAGAGATATGCTTGGAGATAAGACTGCGTCCTCAACTCTCCCGGGTGGCCAGTCATCAGAATCTAAGGGGTGGTCGGTACTAGATAGCCCAGTTTTCCCGGCTTTCCCAACCTCGCCCACATCCTTAGCCATCCCGCACTCCACTGCAGCGTTGAGTGCCTCGGCTATAGGAAAACCCGGAGTGGAGGTTTCCGAACCGATAGCCTGTAAAAGAACAGTAGCTTGACCAGATTTCAAAAAGTTCATAATAGGTTTACCAAGGCTGCTGGTGTTAGTGTTAATGTTTGGTGACACACTTGCAAGGATGCCCCCGCTGCTGCGGCCCCCCCTATCTCGACTGAGAACCTGAATAGGGCTATGCTGAGTGTTACTGTTGCTGTTGCTGCTGATAGCTGCTAGCTCCTCCTCTTCGTTGGTCCCTGCAGCAGCTGCCTGTGAAGCCACTGACTCTCCGCCGTGCTCAGGCCGGGCTCGTCGGGTGCTCCGAGGAGGGGCCATCCCAGCAACACGGAGTTGCTCACCTCGTACTGAACCACGGAGCTTCCTCGCAGGTCCGAAGCCTGCACGCCACCTCGCGCTGCGAGCGCCGAAAACAGTACCGCTAACTTGCGTGAGGCGGCACATCAGGTGAGTGCCTTACGATCCGCTCCTTTCCGCTTTTTGTATCGCTCGGTATATTAATTTAGTTCTTCACGGACCTCCGCTCCGCTTGCAGCCCGTCTAAGTATGCCATTAATCTTGGTCCGCTTAGTGAGGCAGAGCCGTAGCCATCAATCGGTGGTCAGAGCGACGGGAGGGGGAGCATTAGGAGGAGGCGTCCTTCAGCGGCGAACCAACGTCCGCCATCTTCCTTTCCCCAGCTTTGTCTCACAATTACTTTCTGTGTGGTGTGAAATAGTATCAACATCATCAAGGAACCACAATGGACTTGGGATTCGTCCCCTCTTATAAATGCCTGTTTATGGGCTGGTATGAGTGAAGGCACACCTGGGCCTGTGGTACAAAAGATTAACTCCAATATGTTCACTTGTGGGGCAGGTACATTAATGATAATATCATTATCTTGACATGTACAGGTGAACAAATAACCACCTATCTTAAATATCTTAATCCATATAATGTCAAATTAACTATAAATATATATATAAATGAAATACAATTCTTAGATATAAAGTTATACATTGTAATGTGAAGATACAGACTACCTTATACCATAAACCACACACCACTTTGAGAGCACACATCCTGCGTGTGTCAAAAATGCAACCCCATACGAGTAAAAGATTAGAATCCGATTAATTGTAGCAAAGGTGTCACATTAAAATCTAATGTACAGGCACTTAAAACATCTCTCAAAAACAAGGGGTATAACAAAAAGATATTAGATCTAGCAGAAAACAGAGCCGAAAATAACCAGATCAGAGACATTATGCGTGTCACAATCCCCCAAATGCAAGAATAGAGTTGTGCTTATTACCAGCTTTTCTAACAATAGTTAATAAATGTACAATATACTCAAATGACCCTGGGATTAACTGAACGAAGTTGCTTGACTCACGTCTTTAATTACTCCTCACCCCCTTGTCCCCTATAGATGTGGCTGCACAATTAAGAAAATAGTTAGCCTTAATTACATTCCTGTTATCACAAATAAAGATAATTGGCCAAGACAACCAATGCACGTATTTACTTGTGGTTCCTGTTCAGTATACATGTTGGGTATGAACAAGACAGTTGGCATTTCATACACGTCATCAGGAAGGTATAACATCGTTTGTTTTAATAATTTCTTGACCACCTATGTAGAATATGTAATCAAATGTTGCTGCAGTAAAATATATGTAGGCAGCACCTAGAGAAAACTCAAACGTAAAATACAGGAACAGGTTAGACCTTCCAGACACAAAGATGTGACATACCCACTTGTTTGTCATTTAGCTTTTAATAGAATTCTTTAGATTTTCTCCATATTGATGATGACATATGAAGCATCCCTAAGCTGTCAACGTGCCACTAAATAATCATCACAAAAGCTTTAGTAACGTCTCCAATGCAATTTGGGCCGATCAGGTCTTTCATCAGAGGAATTAAAAGTTTTTCTAAAGTTGGTCTACAGTTTTATATTTTAAATGGATATATATTATATATATTTTCCAAACAAACTTGACGCTATGAAGGACACCCTGCCTGTTGGATCAGGGCTTGTAAGCGGGCGTCACTGCTACATATTCCAACAACAACACACTCCTGAGAACAGCAGCATCACGAGCCCACTAGCCAGTTTGTAAGCATGTATCATTTATTGAAGAGAGTCCATACATAGGTTTTTTTACCCCCTCTGGATCTTAATCATATGCAGGATGTAGAGTGGTCAGCCACTCTCGTTTTTAAACGTAGAATGCATAAACACTGAAGATAGACTTCGAAGGGATAAGGTTGAAATAGTGATGTTCAAGATAAAATGGTACATCCTTCTAGATCAAACACAAGAAGATGATGGGCGCAGCGCTGAAACTTTTCAAACACTCACCCCCAGTCACAGATATGGGTTGAATCCATCATCGTTCTTTAGCACACTTCGCCACTTCAGTTCAGACCCAGCTATATGCAAATCAGTCTTGACCCTGTGCCTCATGGGAACAGTCCAGCCTGACTTGCCAAGCCAGGTCTTCGCTGTCCCACGCTCACTGTGCCACTGGATTCAAGCTAGCCTGGCTGATGAGGGGTGATGCCCCGAAACCGGTCCCAGGATACTTCTTTCCGGTCCAGGGAGGACCAAGCTTGGCAGTTCGGTCTGGACTGTTCCCATGAGGCACAGGATCAACACTGATTTGCAAATAGCTGGGTCCAAACTGAGGTAGCGATGTGAGCAAAAGAACAATGCATTTAACCCAGATCTATTGACTGGGGGAGAATGTTTGATTTGCTCTGCATTCCATCTATCATCTGTGTGTCTTTTACATACTTCTAGATACAATGGTCATCAGTATAGTACTTTGATCACAATAACCACAATAACATCCATGAGTTGGCATTAAAAACAGTTATTGTCACTCATTTCGCTCACATTAATTCACAGACCACAGTATCCATAATGCACTGCGTTGCCGATTGCACAGGTATTCCATCCATCTTAAACTTTTCATATTGACCTTATATAGACTTTTGCGCCCTCCATTAATTTCACAAGTATGTATCCTCGACTTGCCTAGAAGAACTCAATTTCATGTTGGGCGGAGTAATACCATATCCTGCACAATGCTGAAGGCGGCAACTCTTGCATTCCACGTTGGTGTTAAAAAGTGACTTTCCACCTTTCTGAGGATACCCTCGGCAATTTTCTTCATATGAACACACTTACGTTTTGTGCAAGAGTAAATTCCCCTGTAAATTCTGGCTGCCTCAAATTGTCACCAAAATCAACATTAATCGGGCATGCCTCTTGTTCACTCACAGTGATCGCACCTTAATCCATTGCCTTTGTCTCCACTTTAAGATGCAGCCGCCTGCCCAATGCATCTATGTACGTTTTGAGTTAGTGCAATGATGCTGGCAGTGCTGTGCAAAATGTGGCCAAGACCCATGCCCAAAAAGTCTAAATAATGATGCGTGAAAACACAGCTGAGAAGGACTTAGTTAAAATGTAGCTGGCTGTGAGTAAAGTGCATCATTAATCGCTTTCACGCGAGTAATATTCAATGCTTGCTTAAAAATAGGTGAAAGGAGAATATAAGGGTCAGGCTAGGAAGGCAGTTCTAAGGTCGCTGTCCGCTCTTGTGACTCAGCAGTACTGATGCAAACTTATCGACCAACAGCGCATCCTGGCAGTGGGCCTCGTGTGGAAACAGCATAGCCAATAGGAGACTAAACTGACATTAGAGATGCATGTGCAACAAGCACTGACAAATAGTTCCATACATATGCGATCATTTACAGATTAACCAATAAATAGCTAATTTGTATCAAAAATTAAAAAGTGCATGGGCCCCCAATGTTCGTCGGACCCACATCTGATTCCTCTGAATGTCGGGGTTGCACAATAGCCAGGCGGTATTTTTTGATTCCACCTCATGGCCTTTTCTTACACAACTCTTCACATCCTGTTCCTTAATCTCACAATTGCAGCTTTCTTAAAATCCCTGATTTCTCCCTTTAGACTGTGCTCCTTTCTTTCTTTTTTCATTTTCTGTCTCCCTCCTACTCTGGGTCAAAGTCTGACCAAGAAAAAGATGTTCAGGTCACCAAAACTGTATACCAGTGTCCAAAAGTTGCAAACACCACACAAATTAGACACTCAAACCCGGAGCTCTGCAGTGCAGCTTAGATGCCGAGTGGTCCTATGCGGTGCGTGACTCCTTCATTTGGTACCAGATTTTTTGCAAAGTAAGTCTGTTAGGATTTTGTGATATTTTAGCAGTAGTTATAATGGTGGAAATACTATAAAAGACAAAAAAGGCACATTACTTTTGGCTGCAAAGTCAGATCTGGCTGACGGTTACATATGACTTGGGGTCCCTTGGCACCAATGACTCACTGAAATAATAGAGATCTATGTCCGTTATCGTTTGCAGTTCAACCCTCTTGAGTAGGAAGTGCGGGTCATAGTTTCTAGCCCTTGTGTGTGTCACGAGTTCGGTTAATAAGTTGAAATCACACTCTCAAACTCTTGTGACCTTGACAACTGTTCTCCTTGCCATGTTATTTACACTGCTCTAAAGAAATGCGATTAATGACTCCAGGAGTTAAAATAACTTTGAAATGTTGTCTGCCTAAAGGTTTCATAGGAACATTATTGATTTTATATAGATAAGAGATAAAAGTATAAAAATGTCGAACTGTGTAAAAAAAAAAATGTTGTCTGCACCCTTCACATGCAGGAATGCAGATAATGCTCCTGGTAATGCCTTTAAAACTAGTGTTAATCTCCGATTATCAGCATGCTTATTGATGTGAGACATTAACCTGCACCCTACATACTTAGGGTAACTTAGCCTCAGTCAGAGCTCAGGGTGAATAGTGGCTTATTGTGCAGGGGAGGAGATCCCACATAGTGGTACTCTTCTCCCTGCATTCCTATCAAATGGCTGGTCCTTCAGTAGGTTTTAGGCAATGACATTCCTTTTGATGGAGGCATTACCCCTATGATGAGGGCATGGAATTAAAATTTACATTTGCTTTGCATGTTTTCCTACACACTTGAATTGCATTACATGTCTGGAGTCACTGCCCTAGGACAGGAGGATAAACATTATGCTTCCCCTACCTGCTGTAACTGTGGAAGAAGGCACTGCTGCACTGCAGGCGGCAAACAGAGGACCCATGGGCATTCTTTCCCAACTTGTCCCCAGATGAGTAAGGGAGTCCACGGAGTATTGCTACTCACCCTATGAGGAGGTGATCTCTTCATTCAATTCCATTCTGCTTTGCGAGCCCATTTTATCCAAGCTATGTTTATTTGTTTTGCAACTCTAAAGGCAGGTTTTGCTTCTCTCCTTTAGTTGCACAGGAATATTTTGATTGAGGGGGGATAATCCATCAATTTGGAGTTGCCTTTGGCTGTGTTTGTCTGTCTGTAACTCCCAGATGTAATGATTTAGAACCGGTGAGTTGCCTTTTCTCTGATTTAGCTCACTAGTCAACTCTTCCAGAAGACAAAATCATCAAACCATAAGCTAAAGGGGAAGCTAAGGCCAAAGGCATCACCCCACCCTTTATCGGAATTTGCAAGTCCTGGGATGTAATGCTTCTTTCTTGGTGCAGAACAAACTACTCCGCAAAGCCCACGTGTTTTGAATCTGGAAACTCACTGCTTAGGCATCTGATGAGCCACAAAGACCTCATCTGCCCTTCTTGTAGTCCAGTCCTGGGCAGCAACCTAATAAAAATAATCATAATAAAAAATAAAAATATATATATATATATACAATAGAGAACAAGCCTCTGTGATGCACAAGTCTATCCATCTCACCCTAATCTACAGCTCTGACAGCGCCTCCTTTACAGTGATAAGTTCAGAGCACCCCTGACAACCTCACGCACCTCAGCAACTCACCTCTTTAGGACACCTTACCTAGCAAAGATGAAAGCCCAAGCTTGTGACACTCATGCTAATTGACCACTGCGGATCCCATTAATGGCAGAAGTGTAATATATAAATGCTATATAACAATAACACGTTATGTAACATTGCTCCTGGGTAGTCTCCATTTACATTCCTTGCAAGTCTAACAGTTCCTCCAATGTGTTGATCAACTGTCGCTCCTGGGTGAACTACATATGATACACCTAGATGGGTTACGCCAGGTCTGGTGGCTTAGTGGACTAAGACTCCACTGTAGGGGCCTCTGTTCAACCTCATGGTCGCAGGTTCAAATTCCAGTGAGTCAACTCAGGCTTTCATCCATATGAGGTTAATAAAATGAGTATCGTTGGATAACAATAAACATCTGTTATTCAGCACCAAGATACCCTTGGGTGAACATGTGCTTTACATATACTTATGTTATGTAAGCGTGCCTGCAATGGATTAACGCTTGTTTCCATCCTTTGTACTCTCCATATAATAGCCTTTGGTTGTTTCAAAGGGCTTCCAATAGTTTCACTCCACTGAGGACACCAGTAATGCGCTTCAATGACACATACAATTCTGCTCGCCCAAGAGACGCATGGGCTGCTTTGTCTATTCTCACACTCTACTCAACACCCTTACTTATGTGCAACGACAGTGACACACCCATCAGTCCTCACATCTCTCAAAAAGCATTTTCCTTGTAGGCTAACACAGACACCCTTTCAACCATGCATGCCGGAGGAAATGGGTGCTAAACGGAACCCTTCAGGACGTTGTCCAGAATATGACTGCCTACATTAAAGCTGTAGAAAAGCACTTTAAGCCTCACTTGGGGTATAGAAAGTGCTATATGAATACTGATAACATATAATACACTATAATGTGCTATGTTTTGTGCCTCATGTGGAGCATTTAGGTTTTCTGTAGTCCTTGTGGCCTTTTGTCTACACAGTCTATTATGGTCATGTACTGCCAAGTCCCCCTCCTCCCTTAAATCTAGAACCTTGGGGTGGGGGCCCTTCCCCATTCCAGCGCAGCTTGCCGCACCCTCTTCCCCCAAGGGAACAACTTAAACAACACACCTGTTTGAATTAAGTGTCGTAAACCCCGGCCGTATTTATTACATAACAATAATCAGGCATTAATATTATTTACATTTTGTACACAATACGCAGAAAGTCCGGTCCGTTACATTGATAGGTACAATATGTCAATTGGCTAACCCTAACATGCTTCTAATACATAGACATTCCTATCATAAGCTAAGTAATCAATAACATTATCTTTCTGCGTATCCCTGTTTGAGAATATGGCAGGGTCAATGACTGGCCCCAGATCCCGATCAAGCTAGGTCCCAACCTCCTACCGGAGTGACCTTGCACAGGGGGCCCAGTTCACCAGAAGGATACCTCCCCTGGACACCCCCTACGCTCTGAACATTATCTCCATAAGGGCCCATGCAGTTATGCTTGCTTGCACCCTTGTGCGCATGCGGGGGTTGGCCAACCAGCTTACCACAAGCGGAACTTCCCTTCCCGCACCCTTCCAGTCTACCGGCTGGTACCAGGTCCACCACAGATGCTAAGGGATGATGGGCCTCTGCATCCTTCGCTCCTGCGGCACAGGATCTAGAGACTGCAGGTCAAACCATGAAGAGAAAAACAACAGTGAGTGAGAAAATCACCACAACCTCTAGAGCATATGCAGCCGCACATAGCGCTTATAGCAATCTGAGGACCACGTACCGATCCTCTGCAGCTCGCTCCTGACAAAACCTCTAGCTGCCGCTTCCGTGGCAGCCCCTATCCTGAAAGAATCGGTCCTAAAACTGCCTGGATCTAAACCGGCTTTCTGTATGGCCAAGCCTGTGACTCACCTGAATTGGGATGTAGTAAGTGGGGTCCCATCTGCATAAATTAGTAAAAAAGGACCCCCGCTCCTCTTGGCCTGCGGTCTATGAATGCCTCCAGCCTGACGATGGGGCAGCAAATGCTCCCTTCTGCTTCAAACAAAAGTGTTTCGCCTTCTGAGTCACAAACTTGATTCGGCACATCCAGCAATGTGGCCAACATTTCAACACCTTTTGGTCACCTTGCGTCTGGCTGTGAACCCTGCAAGCGCTGCCACTCTTTTAATGCTTTCCCTACTATAAATGTGCTAATAGGTCCCCTCTGCCCTTCACTTTCAAGCAAAAGGAAATAGCTGCTATGTGTCGCCTTGCTGATGCCACTGAGCACCCCTCATCCATCCTTGTTCTCAAGCAGGAAAACACTGCCCCAAAATCACGCCAGGTCTCCTCCCCTCTCTACTACCACATCTGCATATTACATGGTAAGTCAACTGTGCCAAAAAGAACTCCTTGACCTGGAAGTCGGGGTGCGGTTACCTCCTCGACTATTTTCAGTGCACAACATAGGCTACGTACCAGGGACCAGTGACTTAGCTTCCAGCCGACCGTATGCTCGCTCCACCAACGCCCCCCCATGTTTGTGCTGGGTCAGTCATGCGAATATGATGATAAACCCCCATCTCCCATACAACGGTTTTCTGGGGGCTTAGACTCGTGGGGAAACAAACCGGTGGTTATGAAGGGAACCTCCTCCAACATGTCTAACTTGGGATATTTGCAAGCACACCGTATTGTGGGAAATTGCTGACCTGCTTCGATCCCAAGTGCCAGTATGTAAGAAGGACTTTTGCAGTGGGCAATTCCCTGTACCCTATACTGCTGTAACACTCCCCACCACCTCCTGTTTTGTTCCGGGCCCCAACCGGGCCCCCGACACCGTATTGTTGTACCTAGCACTTGACATGTTTCAATTACCTTTGGCAAGGAGAAAATGTTTGCTATAGAGTGCCCCAATGGTCCTTCAAGTGAAGGCCATGTTATATGATGCACCTAACAAAATGCATATTATTATTATATGAGATTCTGGGTAGAACCCTGACTGCCACCATGAGGTACATAGCCTCAGGAAACTTAAAGTGTACCAAACCTTTGACAATATAATCACGGTATTACGGATGGGGCTGCGTTTTTAAATGAAGTAGCCTCATCGGTATTCAAATAGTACTCCCTGGCAATGAAGGTATCTTATATCCTTATAATGAATGTAATGCGCATCCCATGGTTCCGACGATTGTTTTGAATTGATTGCCCAGCTGTATTTTGTGCATAGAAGATGTCGTATGCCACTGCCTTCAATACACTTGAGTATATTTTTGCACGATCATCAAGAAACTAGTTTCCTCCTACACAATTCACCACTCTTTCTCCCAGAACTACCTTGGAGGGTGGTCCGTTGCAGCGTAGTATACAGAGGAAAATAGCAGAAGGAATGGGCCAAGCCAGACCTACTTTCCATCCCTTGCCTGTCTTGGTCCCACAGTTTTCGCCTATTGTAAACCTTCGACATTTTTATGCAACCCTAGATAAACCATGTTCCCGCACATAGCGTACTCCGAGTAAATGCCGGGCTGGCGACAAGCAGGAGTCTTTTCCAGCCACAACGAGGTTACTGAAGAGAAGCAGATTAACACAAGTATTTAACATGATGTCTCAGGGAGTAAAAGCGTGCCTTGATTAAACTGATGCCTCTTTGTCTCAGAGCTGCATTGAGCCAAGCTATGCTTGAAACCTGAGTTCAGACTTTGGCTGTGTGCAACAGAAAAGTATCTCTGAACCCTTCACTCCTACAAGTGTGGCAATTCAGCTATTTCAGTACATCAGAGCTATAATATTGGCGTGAGCGGCAGGTATTACTAATTTGCAATGCATATTGACTTATTAAACACACTTGTGGTCGTCTCAAAATTAGACAGACAGCTGCAACATGTGGTGGACTGCCACGCGAGATGATGCTGACAATTAAATGCTGGTGGTGAGCACCTGGAAAACACCAGTTCAAATTAAGCACTGGCCAAAACGTAACAATTGATTTCCTATTAACTTGAGATATTTTTCTCATGAGTTATAGAGCAATCCAGACCCCAGAAGTGTGGGGAACAATGCAAAACGGTTTTAAGCTAGTGTGGTTTGTTTTAGTATTTCAATAATATACATTGCTATTCAATAATGATCATTTAAATAGCAGAGAAAAGGAAGATGTTTATATATCCGGCTTTTTCTCAGAGTTACATTTTAGTGGACTTGTTTTTATGAAGTTCCTGATCTGGATATTGTGTTATACATTGACACTTTATTTACCTTATTGATAATATCCTATGAGGCTCCTTTCTCTGTTAAGGAGGATTGCTTTGGAGCAAGCAACTGGTTTCTTTTGTCTCATATTTATTCCATCATGCCGTTATTTATTTGTTCAATGGATTTTATTTACTATTTATTTCTCCACAGGCGTGCAGCTATCAATAATGCAACAGGGTACTTGAGGGGTTCACTAGACCCAGTTTTGGCTGTTTTTTACTATCAAACAATGGGGGTAATTTCTTTCTTTTTTGCATTGAGGCGTGTGACCCCTTTATGTCCCCAGCTTCTTGAGGTGCATGTTCAGCCTTTAATGTTGTATGTGATAACCAAATATGTCATGGCAAATACATATTTTGTGAGTACGCCATTTGTGGAGGAGCATGGGTGTGTACAGCAGTGTTTTTTCTGCAAAAAAGAACACGGCTTCTATATGAAAGGATTTCTTAGTAATTGGTATCTAATTTTGTTTTTTTTCTCTATAATTTAGAATTGTTAAGTGGCGGCTCCTCCGCTACGACGGGGGAGCATCACCCCACTGCTTTATGCAGTGCAAAAAAAGGAAAAATAAAATGATAATAACTCAAGGTTATTATCATTTTATTTTTTCCCGTTGCAGCATTTTTGTGGGGCGGGGCTGCTCTCAGAGCAGGGAGAGGAGTGGTTTGCACTCCACTCATGAGCATGAGTGATTGGCAGGCCTTCTCGGGCTTCCCAAAACTGTCATGCGCACATAACGTGTTCTCCATGCGGGCTGCATTACTGGCTGAGCACCATATCACGGTGCTGAGACAAACCACAACGCTACTTTGCAGAGTTGTTATTGGCCGCGGGAAGCGTGGAAGCCCTGGTGCTTCCTGTTTCCCAGAAGAAGCCAGGAAGAGGAGGCAGGAGATGCAGCAGCCGGCCCAGGAGGTAAGTGATTGTTTTTGTATCCGATTCTCCCCTGCCCCTTTCCCTTACCCCACCTCGCCACAATGCTGCTTCAAGAAAGTAGACGCCGCTGGAATTGTTACTATTTTTAGTATAATGTAGTAGGTTGGGTCTCCGCCCATACCTGCTCCTACGTTATGAGAGTGGAGTGACCAAATTTCCACAGAATGGGGGAGCAGTACAAGCATGTCAATTATAGGCCCACACAGCGTGGTCCATTGAAGGCGTCTAGAGACCTTGCCTGGCCTCTTTTAAGGTCCAACAGTTAGGCCTGGTGAAGGAAGAGCTGGAATCAACCAAAACGGATAGGGTGGACTAGTTCGTCAGGTCCTACCACCAGCCCAGGACCCGGCTGCAGAGAGCGTGGCTCCAAAAAAACCACACACGGAAGCAAGTCATGATCCGTGACATTGTAACCTTATAGGCCCCAGTAATAGGTAGGTAATTTTGAGAAAATAACAGCAATATCCTCGTATTTCAACAATGTATGTGGAAAAAAATTGCCAGATTGCAAAACTGGCGAAACAATTTTTTTCAATCCTGTTTCAATGAAACTCTGTGATAATCCTCTGTACTAGTTAAGCAACGAAATGGATATGTTTCAGGTGCGTCTTATGTTTTATATGCATCTCGACATCACAATGAGGTCCACCAAGAACCACACGAACCCCACAACCTGCCAGTGAACTGGGCAGCCCACAGTTCAAATCGCCATTCCGCGCTGCCTCCACCTTGTTGTTACTCTGTGGCAGGCAAAAGTGCACCAGCAACATTTTGACAAGAATTAAATTTAATGAATTTACCCATCGCTGGTTGTGGCCAAATAATTGTAATTGTGTTTGTTTAGCCTTCATAACCCTTGGAAGTCGCTGTAGCACTTGTTAGAAGGGTCGCGCTCCACACCACGGGCCAGTTATTGGTTGAATAACCATCTGCAAGTGGTCTTTGTGGGAAGTGTTTCAGTGTCAAGCTTGACTGACCAGAGAGGGGCTCATATCCTGTTCTGGATTGCGTCTAGTCGCTGTTCAGTGTGACGTGCACGTGATGGCGTGTCCTCACTGGGCCTTAAGTGCTGCCACCCTGTGCACCTACCTATTAGGACAGACGTGGTGCTACATAGGTGATTGCCAATGCTAATAGTGTACATTTGCCTCATATTTGACGTTCTTGTGTTGCACACAACCTTTACTACCATAAAGATCTGACAAAATGTTTCCCACCATTATTTTAACGAAGTGCAGCAAAAACAAAATATGTTTATAAGACACGTATTCAATGAGGTTCTGAGTTTTATCTTAGGAGTCCGCTTCTGTTTTTTCTCTGATTTATAACATGGTTCCTTGCGTTCGACATGTTTGTCAGACAGGCCAGGTTCTAGAGGGTGGGCCAGGCCCACCCAAACATGAGCCTGGCCCGCCCAAACATGAGCCTTGGCCCTCGCAGTGAATCTGCCACCGATGTACAACAATAAATGTTTAGGTAACTGGTGAATTATGATCCTGCTGGAGAGCACTCATTTGTCCGACGGTAGTTTTTAAAAGCAGATAAACTGTATTTTATGTGGATAGCTCAGTGGGTTACTGCCTTTGTCACAGAGATCCTTGTGTTACTTGCAGTTCAGAAGTTGTAATCCTAAAATAGGACAGTGACCTCTGAACCAATCAATCAATCAATCAAGCAAGCATTTATACAGCTACTCACCCGTGGGGGTCTCAAGGCGCTGGAAGGGAAGAAAGGGGGGGGGGTGCTGCTACTGTTCTAAGAGCCAGGTCTTGAGGTGTTTCCTGAAGGTGAGATGGACCTGGGTCATTCGCAGGTGTGCGGGGAGGGAGTTCCAGGTAACGGCTGCCTGGTGGGGGAACGATCTTCCACCGGCGGTGGTTCTGCGAATCCGTGGGTCAGAGGCGAGGGCGAGGCTGGCGGATCGGAGCTGGCGGGTGGGGGCGTGAAACGAGAGGCGGTTGTTGAGGTATTCGGGGCCCTTGTTGTGGAGAGCTTTGTGTGCGTGGGTGAGGAGCCTGAACGTGATCCTCTTGCTGACGGGGAGCCAATGCAGGTTTCTCAGATGGGCGGATATGTGGTGATGGCGAGGGATGTCGAGGACGAGTCGTGCGGAGGCGTTCTGTATGCATTGCAGTAGTTTCTGAAGTTTGGCGGTGGTTCCTGCGTACAGGGCGTTTCCGTAGTCTACTCGACTGGTGACGAGGGCCTGGGTGACGTTTTTTTTTGTTTCGGTGGGGATCCATCTGAAGATTTTTTGGAGCATGCGCAGGGTGTTGAAGCAGGAGGACGAGACGGTGTTGACTTGCTTGGTCATTGTAAGGGAGGAGTCCAGGATGAATCCCAGGTTGCGTGCGTGGTCAGAGGGTGTCGGCGCGGGGCCCAGTGCAGTGGGCCACCAGGAGTCGTCCCAGGTGGATGGCGTACGTCTGAGGATGAGGACCTCCGTCTTGTCTGAGTTCAGCTTCAGGCGGCTTAGCTTCATCCATTCTGCGACGTCTTTCATTCCTTCCTGGAGGTTGGTTTTTGCGGTGGCGGGGTCTTTGGTGAGGGAAAGTATAAGCTGGGTGTCGTCGGCGTAGGAGATGATGTTGATGTTGTGTTTGCGTGCGATGGCGGCGAGGGGGCTCATGTAGATGTTGAAGAGGGTTGGGCTGAGCGAGGAGCCTTGGGGTACGCCGCAGATGATATTGGTAGCCTCTGAGCGGAAGGGGGGGAGACGGACTCTCTGGGTTCTGTTGGAGAGGAACGAGGTGATCCAGTCCAGGGCCTTTCCTTGGATCCCTGTGTTGAGGAGGCGGGTTATTAGGGTGCAGTGGCATACAGTGTCGAAGGCTGCCGAGAGGTCCAGGAGGATGAGGGAGGTAGTCTCACCGTTGTCCATCCTGGTCCCGATGTCGTCGGTGGCTGCGATGAGGGCGGTCTCGGTGCTGTGGTTGGCTCGGAATCCGGACTGGGACGGGTCGAGTGAGTTATTGGCCTCAAGGAATGCTGTCAGCTGTTTGTTGACGGTCTTCTCGATGACTTTGGCAGGGAAGGGAAGCAGAGAAATCGGGCGGAAGTTCTTGAGCTCTTTGGGGTCCGCTGTGGGCTTCTTTAGTAGGGCGTTGATTTCTGAGTGCTTCCAGCTCTCCGGGAAGGTGGCTGACGTGAAGGAGCTGTTTATGACGTTCCGGAGGTGGGGTGCGATGATGGTGTCGGCTTTGTTGAAGATGTGGTGAGGGCATGGGTCCGAGGGGGAGCCGGAGTGGATGGAGTTCATCACGTAGGTGGTGTCTTCCGTGCTGATGGGGGTCCAGGCGTCAAGGGTGGGGGTGGCAGTTGCTGGTTCCGTGGCTGGAGGCGGTCCGAAGCTATCGTGTATGTCTGCGATTTTTCGGTGGAAGAACGTCGCGAGGGAGTTGCAGAGTTTCTGTGACGGTATGATGTCGTTGTTGCTGGCGTTGGGGTTGGAGAGCTCTTTGACGATGTTGAAGAGTTCCTTGCTGTTGTGGGTGTTGGTGTCTAGTCGTTCTTTGAATGATGTCCTTTTGGTTGTGCGGATCAGCTGGTGGTGTTTACGGGTTGCATTCTTGAGGGCGGTCATGTTTTCTGTGGTTCGTTCGTGACGCCAGGTTTTTTCGAGTGTTCGGCAGGTTTTCTTTGATTCTTTGAGGGCGTCTGTGAACCATGGGGTTTTCCTGCTGTTGGTCGTGCCTGGAGGGTTCTTCAGTGGTGCGAGGTTGTCGGCGCAGTTGGTGATCCACTGTGTGAGGCTATGGGCTGCGTCGTTGGTGTCGTCGGTGTTGGCTGGCGGGTTTTGGCTCAGTGATGTGAGGAGCTGGTCTGTGGTGATCTTGCTCCAGTGTCTTCGGGGGATTTGTAGCGTGTGGTGGTGGGATGTGTTCTTTTTGAAGGTGAAGCGGATGCATCTGTGGTCGGTCCAGTGTAGTCCGGAGGTGTGGCTGAAGGAGACGTGGTTGCTGGCAGAGAAGATGGGGTCGAGCGTGTGGCCTGCGATGTGGGTGGGAGTGTTCACCAGTTGCTTGAGTCCAAGGTTGTTGAGGTTGTCGAGTAGGGTGGTGGTGTTGTTGTCGCTGTTTTTCTCCAGGTGGAAGTTCAGGTCCCCAAGGAGGATGTAATCTGGTGAGGCTAGGGCGTGCGGGCAGATGAAGTCGGCGATGGTTTCGCTGAATTGCGTGCGTGGGCCCGGGGGTCTGTAGATGAGCGTACCTCTAAGAGTGGTCTTGGGGTCAGTGCGGATCTGGAAGTGTAGGTGTTCGGCGGTGGAGAGTGTCTCTTCGTTGTTGGTCATGACGTTGATGGTGTTCCTGTAGATGATGGCGATTCCTCCTCCTGCTTTGTTGGTGTGATCCTTTCGGGTGATTTTGTAGCCGTCCGGTATGGCTATGGCGAGGAGATGTTCATCCAAGTTTCCGTGAGGAAGGCGACGTCTGGTGCTGTTGTATCGAGGAGGTCCCACAGTTCGATGGCGTGCTTGTGGACGGAGCGGGTGTTGAGGAGGATGCACTTGAGGTGGTTGTTGTTGTTGCGAGGTCCTGTGGGTGGTCTGCCGGTTTGGATGCAGGTGTATTTGCAGGTTTGACAGGTGAAGGGTCCGTGAGATCGCTTCGGGGTGGCTTGGTAGCAGGCGGGCGTTCGTCCTGTGTTGAGTGCGATGAGGGCGGCCGCATCGTATCTCAGACGGGTGGCTTGGCTCTGGTGGGGGCCAGGGGTTCTGGCGCTGGGCGCGGACCAGGCGCGGACGGGCGCAGATGGGCTTGCCTTAGGCGCGCCTTTGGCACGCCAGCGTCGTGGCCGCGCAGCGGCCTGCATTATGTAGGGTCGAGGGAGGGAGGAGCAGCTGGGAGGGGGCGAGCGTGGGCCAATCGGGTCAGGGGGCGGGGCCGCAGAGGAGGTAGCGGTGGGGAAACAAAGGGGCAATGTCGGGGCAGGGAAACAAACAGAAAGGGTACAGAAAGCAAAGGGGGAAATACAGAAGACAAAAATCAGCACAACAGGGCTAAATAACAGTAAAAACAATGCAGCAGCAGTACAGTGGGTAAAGGCACAAGGGGCAAGGCTTACGGTCTCTGGGCCACCGGGGACCACCGGGGATCGAACCGGCGGCAGCAGCGGCACAAGGGACAGAGGCAGCACCAGCAGGTCGCACTAGCGTGGTGGGGGGGCGACCTGGCCTGAAATCAGGGTCAAGGGTCGCTCCCTTAGCGCGCAGCGGCCTGCATTATGTAGGGTTGAGGGAGGGAGGAGCAGCTGGGAGGGGTGAGCGTGGGCCAATCGGGTCAGGGGGCGGGGCCGCAGAGGAGGTAGCGGCGGGGAAACGAAGGGGCAACGTCAGGGCAGTGAAACAAACAGAGAGGGTACAGAAAGCAAAGGGGGAAATACAGAAGACAAAAATCAGCACAACAGGGCTAAATAACAGTAAAACCAATGCAGCAGCAGTGCAGTGGGTAAAGGCACAAGGGGCAAGGCTTACGGTCTCTGGACCACGGGGAGCACCGGGGACCACCGGGGATCGAACCGGCGGCAGCAGCGGCACAAGGGACAGAGGCAGCATCAGCAGGTCGCGCTAGCGTGGTGGGGGCGACCTGGCCTGAAATCAGGGTCAAGGGTCGCTCCCTTAGCGAGCAGCGGCCTACATTATGTAGGGTCGAGGGAGGGAGGAGCAGCTGGGAGGGGGGATCGTGGGCCAATCGGGTCAGGGGGCGGGGCCGCAGAGGAGGTAGCGGCGGGGAAACGAAAGGGGCAACGTCGGGGCAGGGAAACAAACAGAAAGGGTACAGAAAGCAAAGGAGGAAATACAGAAGACAAACATCAGCACAACAGGACTAAATAACAGTAAAAACAATGCAGCAGCAGTACAGTGGGTAAAGGCACAAGGGGCAAGGCTTACGGTCTCTGGACCACCGGGGATCGAACCGGCGGCAGCAGCGGCACAAGGGACAGAGGCAGCACCAGCAGGTCCCGCTAGCGTGGTGGAGGGGCGACCTGGCCTGAAATCAGGGTCAAGGGTCGCTCATCAAAGAGCTGCATACAAACTTCGCTTTTTTGTGTTGTGATATAATTAGAACTTCCCCAGTCTTTCATTATTTTAATGTTGCTAAAAGGAGTTTGTTCAGGCAGATATACATTTTTATCAGTAAAGCTAACCCGCAACCACTGGAGTACTCTTCAAATCTTGTGTTTGTGCTTCTCCAGACCAAACCCTCTTACAATATATTGCCCACCAGTACAGATGACGTGATTCCTACACCTTGTAATCCTCATTAATTTATGTGACATTCCCTGTAGACTGATTTATTGTCTCTGTATAATATGTGCATGATGTAAAGTACTGTGACAACCCACACTGATATGGGTAGCACTATACAACAAATTAAATGCATATGAGAGAGGGGCTACGGAAAGATGAGGAGCACTGGTGGAGGGTGGCAGTGAGGGAATCTGAGGAGGAGTTCATGAGGGGGAGCTGATGAGGGTGGCAGGGAGAAAATCTGAGGAGGAGGTCATCAGGGAAGGGCTAAGGAGCGATGAGGGGCACTGGTGGAGAGTGGCAGTGAGGGAGTCCGAGGAGTAGGTCATGGGATGGAGAGGGGGGGAGCTACAGAGAGATGAGGTGCACAGGTGGAGGTTAGTATTGAGGGAATCTGAGGAGGAGGACAATAGGGGGAGGGGCTATGGAGCGATGAGGGGAACTGGTGGAGGGTGGCAGTGAGGGAATCCGAGAAGGAGGTCAGTAGGGGGAGGGGCTACGGAGAGATGAGAGGAACTGGTGGATGGTGGCAGTGAGGGAATCTGAGAAGGAGGTCAGTAGGGGGAGGGGCTACAGAGAGATGAGGGGCATTGTTGGAGGGTGGCAAAGAGGGAATCCGAGGAGGAGGTCATTGGGTGGGGGGGAGGTACAGAGAGATATGGGCACTAGTGGAGGGTGGCAGTGAGGGAATCCGAGGGGGATGTCATGGGGTGGGTGGGAGCTATGGAGAGATGAGGGGTACTAGTGGAGGGTGGCAGTGAGGGAGTCCGAGGAGGAGGTCATAAGGTGTTGGCTATGGAGAGATGAGGGACACTGGTGGAGGGTGGGGTAGTGAGGGAGTCTGAGGAGGAGGTCATGAGGGGAAGAGGCTACGGAGAGATGAAGGGCACTGTTGGAGGGTGGTAGTAAAGGTATCTACGGAGAAAGAGGTCATTGGTGGGGTGCCAGACAAGACTTTCGCACCAGCGCTAAAGCTGGCCCTGTCATGGCCTTTCAGTTTTTGGTTATTTAATTAACAGCTGGGTCATTAGGGAAACAGTGGAACATACTTTAGAGTACATGCTAATTACATTTACTGCTATATTCAATGTTTCAAGTTTGAAGGTGATTTTACTAATGTTTTTTTTCCGGGAACAATGAAAGTGGAACTGGGTGGTGGCTGATATTGGGCTGGGGCCCAAGGTCAGCTATGAGATAAGATGCACTGGAGAGGGGTGGTAGAAAAGTGGATAATCAGCCTGTAAGGGAGTGCGCTGCAGAGTCAGGGGTCAGGTGGAGGTAGTAATGAAGAGGGATTCTCCCTTACAGCTCGCACAGAGGGAGCTCGAGTAGTGTCACTTGCCTGATACTCCCACCTCAGAAACCTCCTCTTCCCATCAAAGCCACATTACATGGCAAAGAACACTTTTTGAGAGTGATAACATTTAGAAAGAGATTTGGAAAAGAGTGCATTTTACTTAGCCTTATAAGACTAAGAAGAGATAAAGGAGGGACCGGAAGCAGGCCTGGCTAGACATATCAGAGACAAATCGGGCCCGCAGGGGCCCACTCTAATGCACCCTTGGCCCACCCAAATAAATATTCCTGGAGCCGGGCCTGTTGTCAGACCGCAAGATCCTCTATAATGTATTTTTTCTCACCTCTTGATACACGTTGATCATTCGTAAGCGCTGTAAATAAGAGGTGTTGCAGTGTTTGTTGACCTCGGAAGGATGGGATGCTGGCCTAGCTCTCTCGGGGCTCAACCTCGCGACACACTGGTCTCACCTAAGCGCACGTTCACTTGCACATGTCAGCACCGAGTGCTTACTTCACCAACCAGTAAAAAAAAAGTTAAAACAAAAAACAAAAAACAATGAAATCAACTTGTGCTTAGTAAATAATAATCAATTGCTGATAGAAGCGTGCAAATTAGGAACGCAAAATTGTGTGGTTCGGTACAAGTAAAGCACATAACCTGAGGTGAAAGCTAGAACGTGTCAATCAGCCTCTGTGACAGCCACAATTAGTCATGCCATAAAATAAATCATCAAAACAACGGTTATTGTCGTAATTTATCTAAACTTTACCTGATTTATGGAGTGTGTATTTTTAAAAATGTTTTAAGCTGCTTCCTGTGGCATGCACAACTGCATTAACAATATAGAGTAGATGGTAAGAGATTAGGACATTCCAGAGAGTCCACTAAAGACTTCACCCTGGTTTTAGTGCTACCGTGAAGCATTCGTTTAAAAATCTATGGCAAAGGTTAGCACACAATGTAAACAAGAAAATGAGCGCCCACACCCACTGCACCCCTCCCCGGTAGCATTCCATTGATTACATAGGGATAAAAGCACCTACAGGACAGTTTGGAAGTCATGGTGAGCACAGAAGTCAATACTTCTTGGCTATCTATGGTGCCTAGGTCACAACAGAATGTGATTTGTAGCGTATTAGTGCACATTCAGGGACTATCTAATAAGTGTTGCATTTATATAGTGCCTACTACCTCTGACGAGGCTTTGAAAGTGATATGTTCACTTATAATGGCTTGTGATACATTTTATCTTGATGTCCATAAAGTCACAGCAGCAGATTGTCTTATGTGTTGAGACTCTCAATTCAATTTTGTTTGGTTAATTAAAACCTTTAAAAACTGTTGAGTTAAAAAGATAGAAATATACAGCGTGCGATAATAAAACCATATAATAAAAGCAAGCAGCACTGAATACAGGCAGAAAGAATTCGCTGAACCATGTAAAAAGCAGGTTGGGAAGCAGTCGTGGCACATGACAGGGCAAGCTTTTGCACATAAAAATTGAACAATCTGCAAAATACGCAGAACACAAACCTGTTGTAAAATGATAGATCTACAGAATACAGGCGGGAAAGATTCAGCTGAGCTATATTTTAAGGGATAATGCAGGTAACAGATCACATTTTTTTGACATGGATTATAAACACTGTGCAAAGTACGCAAATCACAGGCCAGTTGTGAAACAACAGATCTATAACGGTACTAAACAGAACCATGTCGCAAACTTGTCTTACTCAGAAACTGACGTAGTACAATCCAGACAGTGGGTGTTTAGAACAAACCAATAACCAACTGACCAATATAACGATGTGGAAAATACGCAGAACGCAGACCTGCTGTGAGACTATGGATCTACGGAATGCAAGCAGGAAAGATTCAGCTGATCCATAGTTTGAAGGATGGTGCAAGTGGCAATCGCGGTTTTTTTTAACATGGATTGTAGAGCGATGGCCAAATACGCTAAACACAGGCCGGTTATAGGACAACAGATCTGTAGATGACACTAAACGAGAACATATCACACATTGATTTACTCAGATTGTCTTATGTGTTTGATCACAGTGGCTATTTGCAGTGAGATTAACAAAACCTTGCATGGCTTAACAGGCTCTAATGACATCTGCATCCAAATTAAGCTTGTAAAAAGATGTGTTGACAATGTGTTCATTCCTCTTTTTGCTGTGACCTTAACATTTGATTGAAAGGTGAACATGGCACTGCAATCACCTCTCAATTAAAGTTGTGTCTATAGTAGCATTTGTGAAATTTGGATTTTTAAGAGACCTTCACACACAGATGAAAACATCCCAGAGCTCCTACCTCACAGTGAGGGAGTTGTAGCCCTCAGTGGGACTAGGTTTCCCACTGGGAGGAGAAACCCATATGATGAAGCATGCCACCCATGGTGGGTGAGGGTTTTCGTGCTAAACGGGATTGTCCCCCTATTTAGCTTTAGAAAACCACCTCCTGTTTTGCAGAGCCCACGGAGTCCGGACGAGCTCTGGATCTGCAGACCGGTCGACTTAGTTGCGGTGCCTGCAAATGCAGGGGAGTGACTCCTTCACTCCAAGGAAGATTACTTCAGGTGTCTTTGATGCTTCACAGGCCTTGGAAGGTTGCTGTCACAGACGATGCAGCAGACTGGAAGGGAGACGAAATCAGGCACAAACGAAGTCCAGCGAAGTCCAGAATGCCCAGATGGTAGAAGTGCAGTGGTGTCTGATCTGAATCTTATCCCACAACAAATCTAGGGACCTACACCCAGGTAAGCCCTTACGCGACCTAGGGGGAAGGGTTGGGAAGATTCAGTGAACCCTCTCAGGGGAGGGTCTGGACGGGGGGAGGTTACTCCCAAGTCCTTTGTCCAGTTTTGCACCAGAGCGGGAGCCAATGGCTCCCTGAACTGGTTTGATCTGGACTATGCACAGGGACACCACGTGTGCCCCTAATGCAGACTATCTGGCGCTTGCAAGCGCACCCACGCTGTCCAAATACACTAAATCCTGTCTGGGACGTATTCACACCTCCCTGTGACAGGATGCCGATTGTTTCACCTTCCTCTGCTTGCGCTTGGCTCAGCAGCAGGAGGTCAGAAATGTGTCTCTGGTCGACAGCAATAATTTTGCCCTCTCCGGGTCTGAAAAATTGGTACCAGGAACACTGAGAGCCTAACCGAGGGCTCCTCCAGTACTTGGAATCATACCTCCCACACCATTAACGGTGTGGGGGTATGATTCCAACACGTTTGATACCAAACATGATAGGATTGGTTGCAGCTGTTTTTGAGATGGTCATTGCGTAATTACGCGGTGCCCCTATATATAGTATATGGCAACTTCACTGACAACCTGGAAGAATGCACTTCGTAGACTGTAGGGGTGTCCTGCTCATGCAGGGGGACCCTCTCACTTAGAACCAAGCACCCTGCCTTCAGGATTGCAAAGGCCTGCTTTAGGGGTGACTTATAGGTTTTAAGTGCAGTGACCCTTAGATATAGTAAACCTATATCTTATGTAACTGGTGCAAGCACCAACTTACACAGGCTGCAATCGCAGGCCTGTAGATCCATTTTGCATGGTCTCCCATGGGTGGCATAATCCATGCTTCTGCTCATGGGAGACCTCTGGTGTAACTATACCCTTGGTACGTTAGTACCATATATTAGGGACAGAGAAGGGTGCACCAGTATCCAATCTGGAGTGTACCTAAGTACTCAAAACAACAATTTAGGGAGAAAGCAGATAGACTGGGGTCCTGATTAGCAGGATTCCATTCTGACTTGTAAAAATAGAGCTTTGCACCAGGCAAAAAGGGGGGTAAGCATAGAAGATCCTTCTTTCCTACAGGGATTTATCCAGGGACACCACAGGAAGCCAAAAGAACTTGGCACAATTCACTCACTCACTCATAATGAGTTGGCTTAGGTGAAGAGGACAGAAGCCTGTAATGCACAATGAGTCATATTAGAACATTGAAATGTTGAGAGATCAATTGAAGACAGTGGAACGACTCAAGAACAATTATGGCTGGTATAGGCCTTCTGCTCCAAAATTTGAATGCTTGTCTTTCAGTATCTCCCTTTTTAATTTAGAACATTGAACCCTTACTGGGTGCAATGTTCTAATAGAATTATATTCCTTCTGCCTCAGGCTCTACTTGATAAACTGGCTTAGTGATGACCAACAGCCTAAGTTGAAAGGGTGAGAATTTGCATACTGCTAAGTATCAGTAGTGGAAAATACCTTCGCACCACACGACTGTGCAAGAAAAAAAGGTATAGTCAAAAGAAATTGTTGTTCAGGATGGAGTGATCCAGGGAGCTTCTGTCCAGCAGCTAGGTCCCATTTGTATGGTTACTTTTCCAACAGTGTCTATGATGTCAGCTGCAAATACCGCAAATAAAATTGGGCAGAGCACCTAGCAGCCACACTGGTGCCCGTACGAACACTTGTACTGAATCCAACACTAGAATGTACAGAAAAAATTGACACATCCCTTTTAGGATGGAGATGCAAGCTTGAAACAGGCAATGGCAAATCCAGTAGTTCTCTCCTACTTGGCCTATTGACTTTGCCAATACCTTTTGGTGTTGCTGGACGGCATTAGAAAAAGGCATGTTTTGCCAATGATGTGCAGCATCAGCTAAAAGAATAAAAGGTGTGATGGTGTGGTAGGTAACAGTCACTGTGTCAATTACAGACACGTGCATACCCAATTACATTGTGTGCACATAAGCATGCCTACAAAAAAGGAAAAAGGTGCCTTTTTTATTTAGATAATTAAAAAAATCCGAAAAAAGGACCATCAGGGGTATGGAGGAGTGAGTAGGGTCAGGGATCGGAAGGAAGCAGCTGCAAATGGATAGAGGAGTTTAAAACACACAAAGCTTGGGAAGGTGAAGGAGGGGAAAAGCAGTCCACAAGAGACACTGCAACACAGGGGGTGGGGGAGACCCAATCAAGAGAAAGAGTGAGCAGCGCACAGTGGTGATACCAAGCCGATGCTTTGGGGCAGTTATTTGGTGGGGGGGTGAGAAGCATACAAAGTAAAGAGCTTGAACTTTCATGCTTTCTCATGGAGTGCTTAACCGAAAAGAAGTTTCCTAAAAGTAAGCAGTGGAATAATACAAGTTAGGCAATCAAAAGGATGGTAAAGAAGCTACAACTTTATGAAGAACAAGCACAAGATGGATACGATGTGACAAGGAAACCGAAACAAATTAAAGAGACAATAAAGCCAACCAAAGGTATGCAGTGGGTGGGCTCTAGGCCTACTGTTGGTTCTTGGTAAGACCTCCAATAGGACTTTTGAAGTCTGACAGTTTGCTGTGGCTGTGAGTTGACACTTAAAAAGGAAATAAACCGTGGTAAACATCAACAGTGCGGTAAAATGGCACACACTCTGGAGCAGATAAGTAATCACTGAAACAATAAAGCCAAACCTGGACTGAAAAGTTACTTCCACAGAGTGATGGAAGCTATGTACACTGTGTTACATGGACACTGCAGTACTGTTTGAGACTGTATGTCATTCTACTATGTGTAACTATGATATTGTACCACGTCATGTTGCCTCAGTAGATGGTTGTGTAAAATCAATAAAAAACAGATTTAAAAAAAAAAAAACATGGACACTGCAGTAGGAGGTATGAACATTTGAGAATTATCAAAACAGAGACACACACACATTGTCACACCCCCATACACACACAGTCACACAGTCACACACACACACACACGCACGCACACACACACACACACACACACACACACACAAATAGTTGTGCCCACATGCAAACACACAGAGATAGGGAATACAATGGAATTGGGACTATGAGAAACACCGGGTAAGAGAATCTACTCAATGGGACACCAACACTCCTTATTACTCTGGTCAGGCGATGCAGCGAGCACAAAGTAAGTGGTTTTATTTATTTATTTAATATTACTTATACCGTCCTCTGTCGACTTTCACCACCCCCTACCCCGCCCCGTCCCGCCGCTCTTACCTGTGTGAGTCGCTATTGTTAAATGCACAGGAACAACAGAACAGGAGCGCTTTTACAGTGCTTTTGCAATATTCTGCACTATTTGTTAGCGTAAAATACATTTTTGCATTAACACATTTCCTGCCAAAATATTGTGCTTAATTACAGATTTGCATTTTGCCTTTGCGTACATAATTTTTCCGACATGTTGGTAAGTGTGCAAAAGCAAATTAGACGCACCCCTATGTAAGATTCTGGGGCAGAAAAGAAGTAGAAGCAAAAGATCAAGACTGGCTCCAAGCAAAGGGGCTTATACCATGCACCCTTCCTACCTGACACTCAGAAAGTGGACTTAAGAAATCACTCCAACCCCCACCCCATGGCCTGGGACAGTTACTTTTCTGGTCGTTGGGAGCCAGAAGTGATGCTAACAACCCAGCATCCAGTGTGGGGTCCACCACCAGGCCCAGCCAAATTGAACTGCTCCACAGTCGGGGGCAATTATGCATGCACCCATCACTCACTTTGAGGACGCTGGGGATCTATCACTATGTGCATGAAACAAGGATCATCTCGCCTGCCATTCCTCCTTTTTGAGAATTTTAAGAGTCTATTCTTGTTAATTTAGCAGTCAACTGTTGTAAGATTGGGCATAAAATAGAGACCACTCCCCTCCACAGTTTCGTCTGATACAAAGTCCTGTTCTCATCATAAATTCCCTGGTCCTGTCATTTTTATCTTGAAAAAGCATTGTGTAATGCAAAAAAGTCTGAATTTTCCACAAGAAAAATTAAAGATATAGGGGCATATTATCAAGCACGGCGTTAAAATTATCGCCGCTTTAGCGGCTGAGAACTGCTGCTAAAGCGGCGATAATGGGCTTGATAATATGCCTGTGAGAATTCCATTAGAAGCCCATGTTGACACCGGAACATGAGCTTCTATTGCAATTCTCATGGGCATATTATCAAGCCCATTATCGCCGCTTTAGCTGCAATTTTCTGCCGGTAAAGCGGCGATAATTGTAACGCCGTTTTTTGATAATATGCCCTGTATATTTCAATGCATTTTTTCAAATTGTCGTTTCATTTACAATTTGAATAGAGTTTAAAAAAAATCTTTTTACTAATATTGTATCAAAGATCAAAAACATTGTCTCATAAATCCAGAAGACATCATCACAACACAATTACATATTACCCTCATATTTCAGACACCATTGCCATGCTTGTGTCCCAAGTTGAATTCCAGATGTTCACAAAAACATTCCACCCAACATTATCCGCCATGTGACTGCACAATTTGAATAAAGTTAATTCAGAGATTTCCTGTTTAGGTTACGGAAAGCCCAAACAAATTTACCTGTGGCTGGTGTAAATCACTTAAGGATTCAAGGATAGACGTTGCTTCTAGGAAGTGAACTGGTTTCTGCACTTTGCATTTATAATCTTGCAACATTGCACTAAATTAAAAATTTGGGAGATGGCCAGTCCATAAACGCACCAACGTATAGTGTTCAGCGGCTATGATGCCCGGATTCATCTCATGGCATGTGAAAAGGCATGTGACCAGAAAGGCTCATCAAACTGTCAATGAATGACAGCAAGATATTGTTGTACATTGTCAAACGTTCAGGATCTGTGTTCAAACTGTGTGAGCTTTGGCGCTTTGTAAACAAAATTACACTGGATGAATGGCTAGAAATGACAGTCAATGGTTCACATGATTGTATCCTCGATAGATAGGTTTTTCTAAATTGAGAGAAACACAGGTTATAAGCGCCTGCTTTCAACAACTCATAAGATTGTCTTGTAAACTTTCTCAACCAGACACTTAGGGCCCGATTGTGAGTTTCGGCAGTGGGGGGCGGGCATTACTCCAATGCCAGGCCCCGGCATTGTCGAGACTCACCACCACCCGCCAGATTACAAGTTATTTGTAGTTGGGCGGGAGAACGGGGTTGCGCTCCCAGGGTGGTGCCTCTTTTAAAGGCCACGGTGCCTTTGAAAATGGCACTGCAATGGGGACGCCTCAATAGGTTCCTGCACGGCATGGACTCAAAAGTCCATGCCGTGACAGAACATTTGTGCATGGACACAGGGGGGCACATGTTATGCTCCCCTGTGTGCATGCACAAGTGGAGGAGGCCATGTAGGGCCCCCTTAGTTTCCCCTCCTCCAAGGTTTCCATGTAAACCCTGGAGGAAAGGAAACTCGTAATATGCTTGGCAGGACCGCAGCGGTCCCTCTAAGCATATTCCACGCCACCTCCAAGGAATGGCGGTTCCCTGGCAGCGTCGGCGGTCCCAGGATGGTCTGACTGCCCAACTCGTAATGAGGTGGTCGGAGCGTTACTGCCGCACCAATTTGGCGGTCCTTAGACTGCCAGGCTTGTAATCAGGCCTTTAGAATTCAGTTATTACTGCTTTTTCTGTTGTACTTAGATGCAGGTGCTCTGTATGTCACACTAGCATCCTTTTGAATCTGCGTACTACAAATGTAGTAGGTAGCAGTGGAATGAGTTACAGGTAGGTTTACCATTGATCATCTAATTTGTTTTATACTGTGTCCTCTTCATGGTGTAAAAACTGTAGCATTCATGTAATTTTTTTGAATTTTTGGGAATTTGATCTCATGAGAAGATCAGTTCTTATGTCAGCGTTGCAAAACTATAGGCAGTAAAGAGACAGTTTTCTTGCTGATTTAGTATGATGGAAGTGACTTTGTCTCTTTACCCTGGAACAACATGATATAGAAGCTTTGTCAAAGCCAGTAGGACTGGCTTGTATTTTGAGTCATTCCTAAAATATTTTTTAAAAGTATCTTGCAGTGAAAAGCCAATACAAAAAACAATTACTTTCTGTATACAATGCAAGTATGAATAATTAATTTAACGCGTGATGAATCAGAGTGGTTTTGAGATGTGAAGTAGTCTCTTATGCACTGCGATTGAAGCACTCTATACGAGGTGGATAGATACAACAAACAGCCAATAGCATGAGGAGACAGAGATATAATTCTCTCATCGAAGCCAAAGCCCTCTCCATCTATATTTTAAGGAATTGATAACAATAATTAATCGAGATAACTGCACTGCCAAGCCAGACCTAAAAACGGGAATTGAGGTCAATTCATGAAATACATGTTATTAGCACATTTACGGGTATGCTGATAGGCAGCCAATAAGACTACTCCCAATGTAGTCCATAACTACCAGTGCTGGCCCTGACCAACTCTTAGATCAAAAAACGAACCCTTTAGAAGGAAAGAAGGAGAGGAGGGTAACCACAAAGCTGGCACATGCCTATGCTAAGAGCATTACTTATTTTAGAGCCAGAAAATAATGCTAGTAAATGCCCCATGCCATTTTCGCTTGCCCGTGCCTCGGGTATACAAGGTAGGTGAAAGTCAATAATTAGTGTTATTAGCTGGCTCCGCAGCCATAAGATTCTTGCCAGGTTGACATTGTGTGACCCTAAGAGAGAACTTGCTGCTGAACATTTATGTCAATGTATATGACAATTTGGAATCATACAGGTCCAGTGACAGCAATGGTGCTGTGGCCTTCCCTTTGGGCCTTAATCGACAAAGGTACTAGGTACAGAATGCTGTACTCAGTTGACAATTAATGGGAGAAGATGAGTCCCTGTCCATGTATGGACATTCCTTCATGTGCTTCCTGGGCGTGTCTTTGTTGCTCAAAGTGCAATGCAGCCAGCCTGCTCCAGCTCCCTCTTGGCTCCTTCCTTTAATTTATGGCTGGCTCACTCAAGCTAAAACAGGCAGTTCTGGAACCAGCCATGTAGGCATCCAAAGTCCGGCTGTGCAGGATTTTACTACCTGCGGGAATGGCCCCATCTGCAATGCACTATTTTCTTTTCCTGTAAGTGCTTATCTGAGAGAGAGGCTATAAACCAGTTCAAATAGTCTTAAATGTGATAAGCACTAAAATTCGCAATGAAATAGGCCACTACAAGGTTGCAGCTCCCATACTCGTCCATCACTGGCACACCAGAGTTTCACGGTGCGGCCTTGAGGTATCGGAGGAGGCTGGCTGCTTCCAAGCGGAAGCCCAGTGAGTGCCTTCTTGTTTGCCTAGCAGTTAACATATACCACACTGCAGTAAATAGTAGAACTGTGTGAGTGAAATGCAATGTAACTTTTGTCACTCTGAATAAGGACTACACGTTACATTTTCTTCCCTGTTTTTTGAGAAACCTACATTGACCTGCCTCAACAAAGCCATTTGATGGACTCTACTAGCCTGAGTGCTGTCAACAATTTAAAGTGATGTATCATTTTAGGATACATGGCTACAAAACAGTGCTAAGAGGAGAAGTAACTAGCAAATGGTAAGCAGTGTAAATACTTCATAAAAACTTGTTTTTTATGGATTTTCACACACTCTTATGACATTTCTGTGCTCGAACTTGGAAAGATAAAAGGCTGAGTTGGCGATTCAAACTCATGACCCGAAGGCCACAGAAGCTGCCAGCAGCGAGTGATTTATTCTGAGAGCCATCTTGAACAAATAGAGGGCATTTTGTAAGTAGAGAGTTTGTTTTAGGATTCCTTTTCTGGACTGCTCTACAGTGAAAGGGGACACTATGAACTACAAGAGAAAAGGTTCATTAGGTAGTCGGGGCTAGTATGGTGCCAGCACCCCATTAAGAGAAATGCACCCATGTATGTTTGATAAGGGATAAGGAGTGAAATATACTGATCCTTGCATACAATTTTTTCATGCTACATAAACTTGATGAGTATTGTTTTTAACAGTTTCGCAAATTACATAAACCACACAAAGTGCAATGTTTTTAAATAAAAAGCTTTTGAACACACATTAACAAAAATATTTTTCTTTTGCTGGAGAAAAGCTCCAGCTTCCGGAATAAGAATTGTCATGCAAAATGTTTTAACTGAGCATTCTTCTTCAAAATACATTATGTGGTAACCTTAACCACAGGGAAAATTTTGGAATCGTTTAGAAACTTTGAAACTTCAACACTTACTTACTAATATTGTGAACTTTGCACACTTTATGTGTTTTACTTCTGTGTACAACTGTTTCTTGCCTACATCCGTTGTGTGTTTTCATGCCAATAGAAATAAAAAAAATACTTGTATTTAGTCATTAGGGGATTATACACCATAATCTCCCAATAAGAATTGTTTCTACTTTAGACTAAACTCGCCCTTTTGGATTTCAAACTAGCAGACAATGGTGTCTAGGACTTCACTCACTGGACTAGCTCACCCACGACCTTTGCTATATGGTTTTAGCCAGTGGAGTATGTCAGCCAAGGCAGATTTTCACCAGCAACAGAAGGGTTACCTTTCACCCAATTATGATAAGAGAAGTTTGGAGGACGCAGGTATGTTCTCACATGAGTCAGATGTTCGGGTGGAGCCGGGGCTCACTCTCAGAGACATATCCCTATCTGTTCATACAATTTGTTCTGTTGTTCAAACAGTGAGTAACCCTGCCTTGCTCCATTCATTAGCTAGGTGGGGTAGAACATTCTGAAAAGGCCGGGCCACGTAAACCGAACATGTTCAAATATATAAAATATTTCAAAAGATCTGTGTGTGGGTGGGGATCAAGCGTGGATAATATTTGACAGTGTGGTAAAGAAATGGATTCCGTGGTTTTTGTTTTTGCTGCAAAGTTCATTGGAAGTCATTTTAGTTCATTTTCATTATTATTTCAATGGATGGATCAGTGGTACAGGAGTGTAAAATACTAGAGGTGTGTGTGGGAGTCACAGAAATTGTGAAATTTTATTTTGCTTTTAATTATGCACACTTTCGAAAAGGTTATGCAAAATGCAAAACAGGCATTTAGCACTAATAAAAAGCGTAAAAAAGACAAGTGCTTCACGATGTTCCTGTACTTCTACGCTAGAATTTTGCCATGTGGTGTAATGACAGTATTTCGGATAACAAGAATGTCAGATTCACAATGTTACTCAAAAGTATGATAGTGCAAGAAAATTTTGCAGAAGCTTCATAAATAAAAGATGTATACAAGACATAGTAAATACAAGATGAAGGCACCCTTAAAAGATGAGGGCATACCACCTCTCACCTGTATAAACTTCTTGATACGCACAATGGTCAGGCCCTGAAAGCATTTAACAGAAATTGGCAACTCCTTACAGAATCACCAAACACTCCATACATTAGAGAAACAACATGGCAAAAGCTCTAGAAATCCCCCTTGAATGCTAAACTCACCCCCGCTCTTGCACTATCTAGATAATGGTCCATCCATAAAACGTACTGGACCCCAGGTAGACTACACAAATTGGGGCTAAGGAACTCAATCACATGCTGGCGATGTGGGGAGGGTCCAGGAGACCTCCAACATATGTGTTTTTTAATGCAAGATGACACTCCCACAAAGATCCAAGACCTGCTACATCAGGTCACTGGAGTTTCAATGGAGATTGACTTCCTAACAAATGTCCTAGGACTACATACCAACATCCCCACAAAGTAATTTGACTCTCACACCTCCTCACTAGTTGACCTCCTCCTCTCCTTAGGCACCAAAACAATTCTCTCAGACTGGAAATCAACATCACCCAGCACCTTTGACAAATGGTGGAACTTAAGATGCTCAGTTAGACGCGCTGATAAAACTTTACGCTCTGAGGTTCATGGCTCTTGGGCCCCTGACGTCTTTGGGATCCATTCGATAAACACTTACAGAAGAACAAAACGCCATAAAGCACTCTTTTTGTTCTTCTCCTGTTCAGGGACCTGCCCGCAATTTATCTTACAGCCAGCTCACCACCGCCCAGTGTAGCCATCCCCTCCCTGTCTCCATCTCTACTTCTTCCCTCCTCCTCTCTTTCTTCCCACCTCTCCCCTTATGAGCCAGTGAACTCTCTCTGAGGTAATCTCCGATCAGACAAACTGAATTTGCATTAACTAGAGCTGCCAATCGCTGTACATAACTACTGCCATGTCTGTTCTGTAATAACAGACGTTTCGCAACCACTCATTATGCTGTGACATGCCGCTGACTATGTGCATTCTATGTCGAACTGTATCACACATTTGATGTCATTGTCTCTCTCTTCCCTCTGACAACTAGAGTGTACTGCTTATCTTTGTATTGTTTTCTGACCATTTTATATTACTTCTATTTGTAAAACATAAAAAATATCTGAACAAAACAAAAAAACTACATAATAATGGCCTAAACCAGAAACATTGGTGTCCAACTTGGTTCAAGGAGGCTGAATCCCGATGACACATTGTGGTCAAAGTTAACAAGCCGGAAGATGTTATTATTATTATTAAGAGGCATCATGTAAACATATCTTTGGTAGGTATCCTGAAACTCTTCAATGCAGGGCTTCCTGGGTCGCTGTTGCTAGTACATGTAGGATGCTTTAGTGTCTTAATATCAGTTTTCAGCAGCATTTATTTTATTTATAATGTTTTATATAGCTGAAATATGACCCATGAGGGAATGAGAGCGCTTTACATATTTTATTAAGCCTTTGGAATGTGGTTTTTTTGTCTAAGGGCCATATACTCATGTGCCATAATACGAACCAGTAGAGGAACCATATGCAACTGCTCAAACGGGATTTCTTCCATGTAAATATTAACCCTGGGCGTAGTTCGCAAAGTAGCATATGCGAATCTACGCAAAGTGCACTTCGCACTACGCGAGCTACGCGTAGCACTTCACGAACTGCGTAGTACCCTGTTCGCACTGTGCAAGATGCCGTTTTCAATGATTGCACAGTGCGGACAAGCATCCGGCACTGTGCAATCATTGAAAACGGCATCTTGCACAGTGCGAGCTGTAGTTTTCTGCCGTTCGAGTAGATTTTTACTCGAGCGGCAGCTTTCTCAACGCGGACTGGTAGTTTCTCATCGCGAGCGGTCATGAGCATACGCGACCACTCGCAATGAGAAACCTGACCTCCCCGTGTTGAGAATCTCGCCGGGATGTTTATTTTCCATGCTTGCGATCGGCAACTTGATGGTGCTGATCGCGAACAAGGAAAAAGTCTCGCCGGGATGTCATTTTGCTTGCTCGCGGTCGCCAACTTGATGTTGAGGACCGTGAGCAAGCAAAAAATGACCGCTGCACTACGCAGCGCTACGCTATGCATGTTTGCACTGTGCTATGTGCAATTCGCGTAGTGCGAAGTAGCGCAAACTTCGCAAACTACGCGAGCGTAGCGTAGTGCTTTGCCCAGGCTTAGTAAATATTGGTCAGAGCAAGGCTGAAATCAAAAAGGTCATATAGAAACCTGCAGGGATTCCCTTTGCACCATTTCTAGTGGGAGCAGACTTCCCTTTGCTTTACTTATGCAAGTCGCACCATATACCATTGATAATACCACAGCTTCGCATCCCAATGCCATCTATTGCACTTCCTGCAGGTTCCTCCTTTTTAGTCATCAACATGTTGCATTATGAGGCTTTACATTTTAACATTAAAGTGCTACTCAAAAAGCCCAATAGCTAAAGAGTCATTGGCTAAAAAACAGGACTAGCTTGATGTTCCATACCTGGCGATAATGTGTTAATTTTTTTAAAAGGCGTTACAATGTCAGCTTGTGGTCGCCACAGAAATCTGGTTATATAACAGGTGTCAACCGGGATGCCAGGATGAACTCCTTATTTAGAGCTCTTCTGTTGCTACACTCTTGTTGGCTCTTCATCTATCAAATGCAAGTCTGACAGTTCCATTTTTGAATGAACTTGTGCGCCAAACAACTTGCACAAAATGTGCAGCGTTTACCCTTGTGTGGTGTCTGAGTTACAGTGGCGAGCGCGAGGATGAACTGTGTACCAACTAGGAACTGGCTGCACATCGATTGGTTGTCCCCCTCACCCCCTTTCCCAATCGCATATCGGGGTCGGCTAGACTGGCGACTTTGGTGCTGGAAACCAGGGTTCGAGCCTCGGGGTCGCGTCGCGCTATATAAAATCTGCACACAAAAAAAAATGCACGCTCTCACAAAGCAGGCTCCTTTGCCACAGTGAAATACACAGTGACCGTTTGAAACTTTTGTTTTTACTGCTGTATTTTTTCAACACAGGTTAACACTGAAAGTTAGCTGCTGTGCTGTGGAGAGAACATTTTCGAAAATATGTATTTCATTATATTTTGACTCATAGAAATAAAAAACATATATAGAAAAATAGCGCCATTCGATCCATCATTGGTAGTGCAGAGTGTACCAGTAAATTATTTGCATGGCACTGGCATATTTACTGCTACACATATATATTACTACATTTAGTATGGTAAGCTTGGTTCTGCGTTTTTGTTGCGCTTGTATTACTTTCATTCTTTGCAATTATTTTCCATATTGGCAAACTTTCTGGTAGTTTGCCATCTGTTCTTTTCAGTTTCGTCTTTATTTCTTCTTCTGATCGTTATTCGTGGGTTTATGTATTCCCGTCTTCCACTTCTGGGGGGTTTGTGGACAGTTATGTTATGTTATGTTAGCCAGATTTATATAGCGCACAGCTGCCCCAGTCAATCTATCACTGCTCTTCTTCTTACTGATATATGAACAAGTTGCAGGAATTTCCTTTTCATCTTGTATTTAGATCTGCTAACCTCGAAATCAACCAAATAAGTTTGGGGTTTTGCCTCTATTTCTAGTTGTAGATGTTACAGTATTCTACTTTTCACCATTGCCTAATAGTTCTGAAGGGTTTGGCAGTCCCAAAATTGGTGAAAGGATGAAATGTCTATGTGCCTGCATTTAGGGTAGCTTGTATCCCTACTGGGGCATAGTTTGTGGTGGAGGTGTGAGTGCCTGCTGAAGATTCATCAAGGCAGGACTCTCCCAAACACACACCATATTCCTCCCTCTCACATTACCTAGGAATACTTTTTAGCTGGGGAGTCACGTCGGTGCAGACTGGAACAGATTTTTGCCCACAGTAGATCTGCCAAATGTAATTTAGGAGTTAAAGTCTTGACATAGCCCACGCCCCTTTTCGAGGCCTCCATTTTATTAAACCTACTTAAAGCCCTGTTTTTTTGGGATTGGCTCTCAGACGCCCCCTGGTCCTGTTACTTTAGCTTCCCTTTGCAGCCCAGACAGTCATTTTAAATTGCACATCAGAAGTTGGCTACAACCTGCGCCTGGAACCAATGGCAGCATCAAAGCGCGGTTTCTGGGCGTGTTTGTAATTAAAGTCGCTGATCTTTTACTAACATGGGGACTTTTATTACCTTACATACATGCAATCTGTAATTAACGTGCTAATTTAAATTACGGCCCCGTTCACGTGCTGTTTCTCTCCTATCAGAAACAGACAACACCCTGCCTTTATACACAACTTTGTTCTGCAAACAAAGAATGACAAAGACAAGGCCAAAGGAGTGCATGCGAACCTGGAGATTACACCCCGGGTAATTACAAATGGCCGGGGATGCCTCGGATGTAGCAGGGTGGGGCGGTTTTCTACCAGGGATTACCAGCATCAGGGCAAGGGAGAGGCGGAGAAACTTCTCAAAACAAAGCGCGCGCCCTACAAAGGGCGCCTGCCTTGCACAATGTAGGCCTCATGCACTAAAGCGGAGTTGTAACTTGCCCTCAAGAGGAGGCTGTCTTGGCGCTCGTATGAGGAATTCCAACCACGGGTTGTCATGTGAGTATTGAACCCAAGCATGCTGCTTGGTCTGTAGCTTAGGGTGTCTGTTCTTTGATCAATCGAATTCTTTATATACAGATTTCAGTGTAATTCAGACTCCTCGACAAAGTAAATCAACTATTAAAAAAAAAAAAATTACAGGGAATGCGTGAAAGGGGAGAGGTGACGGGCTAGTTGAAAAATAGTTCCCTTCCAAGAGCTCCCATCGGCTGCTGTAATATTAGAACAGCATGCTGCATGCACACGCAGCTAAACAAGGGTCGCAGGTAGCACTGCCCGGAATGACATGTTTGCGTCTGTTGGAGTAAATATCCCCGGGCTTCACTGAGCCGCGGCAGCAGTTCTTTCACGAGCCCCATACTTATTGATTAATTCATCTAAGAGGGATGAAACCCCGTGCTAAGCCTGCAGGGCTGTAACCTTTGACCTCACGGCTCAGACAGATGCTGGCAACAGGTGTTTTAATCCACTGAGCAACTGTGACATCTTAATGGCTTTTTCATGCCCAAAATATTTAAGAATTGTGATTGCAACATGAGACAAATATAGTTGTCTTGCCTCAGCACAACCAATAAACAAGTCACCACAGCATTATAGATTAGATTCATTAGTGCATTATGTTTAAAAAAGACCATCAGTGGAGTAAACATTTTAATGTAGTAAGTATTATGCTTTAAACATAATGTGGAAATGAATTCACTACATTCTTCTGCTGGAGAGATAGTGTAGGAAATTACTTAAAAAATGAAAATGTAACTCACAGACCATGTTAGAATTGCACTTTAGAATGTGTTTAAACTGCTTGAGAAATGTTTACACATATAAAATAACACACAGAGAAATGTGACTGTGTTATAACGTGAAAGAATCATACTTAAATGTATTTTTGATTTAGTAAATTAATCTTAGATTAATCATATGTATGGAAAATGTGTAGTACTAAAACATAAGCAAAATAATATGGAAGACTTTTTTGTACCAGGCTATCATTCTTAAATGTGCCTCTTTATTTAGGCCTGCAAGCCTTTTCTTTTGCCTCTTGCTCATATCTTAATAGGCATTTATTTAGAAAATTTGCCTAGCACCAGCAACTTTCTTAAGAATGTGTTGACTTCAAATACATATTTCTTTAGCTTCCTCACACTATGGGGGTCATTACGATGGCGTACGGACTGGAGTCCGTTCGCCATCGTGGTGGTGACTGGGACCGTCCGCAATACATGCGGCAGTTCCGCACACCAAATTAGGATGCGACTGCCACCATGGCAGTCACATCTTGCATTGTAACATTGCGACGGGTGCTGCTGACTGCAGCACCTGCCGCGATGTTAAAAATGCAGGTTGTGCATTTCACTGCACTATGTGGCAGGCACCACACAGTGCCTGCCACCTGGTGTGGTGAAATGTAGGGGGTACCATGGGTACACCCCAGTGCACAAACACCACCCCCAAACACAAGGGGGGCCCATAACGGGCCCCCAAAACCAATCCCCGCCTGCCTCTCAATGGCGGTTTACCCGCCACAAAAAGGCTGGCTGAAGACAGCATCCTAATTTGGCGGACGGTGCCTGCCAGGCACCGCCACCATTTTATGGCTGCAGACCGCTCCGCCAGGCAATTAGAGCGATTGCCTGTTGCGGTTCCGTGGCAGAAATTCTTTGCATCCGCCACGGTCACAGTCTGGATTCCACTGTCATCGTATGTGGCGGGGGAAAATCGCGGTCTGATGGCAGAAGGCCCGCCACCGCACGGCTGGCGGTGGTGGTCCTTCCACCATCGTAATCCCCCCCTATGTTAGGTCCCTTTCCTAATAAAGTGAGCGACTGTGACTTCCTGAATAAATAATGATTTAGATATATTTTATGAATGCATTACAGAATATTATTACTAGTTTGCCAAATCATAGCCGGCTTGCTTTGTATTCACAATGGACATAGAGTGCATCTTTTAACTTAGGTAAGAAGGTTTTCCTGAGAACTTTCCTTCATGTAACAAAATTCTGAAAAAAAGCATCGGAAATTGACACCATCAGATGAGCAGTTTCCATTGGAAGAGAGGAGTTCACGCCAAACAATTATCAATACATTATTGTGTGGTTTATATTAATGAGTGTTCCTAGCTAGATAGAGTAGAGGGTAGAAAGAGAATTGCAGAATTGGATGGGAAGAAGATTGTGCCTTTGCGATTCTTCTACTGGGGAATTGCTCCTTTATTTCCGTTATTAACAGCTACTCCTAAAAGGTGATGATTCTTCCTTTAATTTAGAGACCCTTCCTTGATTGATGCTACTGCAAAGATCATCCTATTAAAGCGGTTGTTACTGCAGCTGTAACATACTCAGCTGAGTTCCCAGAAAAACTCTTTATGGGTAGTCCTTCTCATATTCTAAATCTTGCCATTTTCTCTAAAAAACTCTTCATGGGTTCTATTTAGGTTCGATTAGGCTCCTTAGCTAGTTTACTGACAATTTCCTTCATGGAACACTCTGTATTGATTTATGCTGTCACTAATAAACCTTTTTATTGACATTTCTGTAAAAATTGTAATCTGAATAAAGATGACAAATAATTCTAATACTTTAAGATAAATAAAGGTGTTGAAATTCCATCAATCTCTCATCATTGACTTAACATTAATCTGACCACTGATGATGCATGCACAGTTTACAGCTTTGTTCTAGCTCCATTCTAAATCAGTGGTAAAGGTCCATCCACGTTTTCAAGAGCCATCAGGATTATCCAAGGGACAACATCTGTAAATTGTGTGTTTAGACTTAAATACCATTCTTGGCTAATCTTCAGGCTCCTGCAATAGCAATGATTAATACTTTCTGATGGTTTTAGTTTGCTTGAGTGTTACAATTGTTGCTTTCGAGTTTCATTGTTGCTGTTGAATTAATGCGCTGGTACAACAGTAAAGTGAGTAGAATACGAGCCCATGCTATAGTATGATGAAACCCTGCAGCTTCTGACCTTTTCCTGTCTCCCTGTCAAGCTCGGTGATGAAAATAGAAAGACTCAGTTAATTCCTCAGTGCTGTAGCTATGGCTTTTGACGCCCGGGGTGATACCTCAGTTTGCCGCCGTCCAGTGTTGGTAAAGATGGGTGTCTTGGAGAATGACCACGCCAAGCGTGGGGGGCGTACAGGCGACAATGGGTGGGGAGCGTTTAGCGACGCCAAACCCTGATGAGGGAGAAGAATCTAAAACAAAATTTAACTTGAGGCTGTAGCTTGCCGCAGCCCCCCAACAAGTGACGCCCAAGGTGGACCACCCCCCTAGCTATGCCACTGTAATTCCCCCTCCTTTTCTTTCATGTTCTGACAAGGGATCTTCTTCTTTGCACAGGGTTCTGAACGATGACCAAATCCGTATGAAGCGGGTCACAACTCAAGCGATGCAGATTTGTAGAGCGCATCACCCAGGAGGGTATCCTGGTGCTGAGTAGGCATGAGCCTAGCGAAACCAAGAACCTAGTGGTACTAGTCGAATAGACAGGCCTTCAGCTTTTCTGGAAGTCAAGAAATGAGGAGGAGGAGGCTCTTATGTGTAGTTGCAGGTCATTCCATACTTTAAAAGCGATGTAGGAGAAGGCTTGACGACCATGTCTAGTTTTTAATATGCACGGAATGGGCAAGTAAGAGTCCTGATGAGGGAAGGCATCTGGAAGATTTGTGAAATGCAGATGCAGTTGTTGAGGTATGCTGGGCCAGTGTTATGTAGCTGAAAGTTGGGGTGAGGAGTTTGAATTTTGCTAGTTCGTGTGGAGCTCCTTCAGGTGTGATGTGATGTGAGTGGGGCGTGGGAGGTTGAATGTTATTGTGGCTGTTGAGTTCTGATGGTCTGCAGCCTTCTGTTGAGTTTTTTTGTTGATCCTGGCATAGAGGGTGTTCTCATAGTCCAGCTTGCTTGTGGAAAGGGTGTGCGTGATGGTTTTCCGGGTGCTGATTAAGAGCCATTTAAAAACCTTCCTCAGCATCTTTAGGGTATGGAAGCATGAGGCAGTAATGGCGTTGACTTGGGCCATCATGTTGAGTTTGCTGTTGATCACAATCCTAAGGTTCTTGGCAAGGGTGGTGGGGGCGGGTGTTGGTCTTAGTTTTGTTGGTCATCAGTGGAGTCCTATGGTGTAGTGCTCTACCCAAAGATCACAATTTCAGGCTTGGCTGTGTTCAGCTTCATCCAGTGAGCAATTTTATTCAAGCAGGCATTCAACTTGTTCCGGGTACTGGGTGTGTTGTTCATGAGAAGGGAATGAGTTGCATGTCGTTGACTTAGAGAGAATGTTGATTTTGAGAGAGAGGGTGATGCTGGCTAGAGGGATTATGTATGCATTGTAGGTTTGGTTTCAGGGAGGACCTTAGCAAAACTCCGCAGAGGAGCTTGTGGATGTCTGAGTTGTATGGTGCCAGCTGACTAAGTGGGTCCTTTCAGTCAGGAAGGAGCAGATCTATTGGAGTGCAAGTCCATAGATTCTGATGTTGTGTAGGAATTGAATGAAGATGGGGTGGGAGACTGTGTCGAAAGCTGAAGAGTGGTCGAGAAGGATGAGGGCCTGGTGTCTAGATCTTGTTGTATTGCTGTGTATGAAGGGTCAAGGGAGTCGGCGCAGGAAGTGATCCAGTTGTTGAGATTCTTGATGGCTTGGAGAGGCTGTTGCTGTGATCGGGTAGGTGGGTGTTGAGAGCAGTGTTCCAGTCATTGTCAGTGATGTTGATCCAGTTTTAGTGGCTGAAATTTGTAGTCTGCAGAGGATTTTTTAAAGCGAGAAGACTTTTCAAAAATTCCTCTTTTTTCAGAATTAAACATGGTTTTGGAACAAGTTTTTGTCAAATACAGGCAGTGTGTGACTAATAGCATTAAGCTATGTTTGTAATGAGGCATGGAGAATTCCAAGTCCACCAAACAGAGCTTTTTTATGTCGAAATAGAATTATATAAAAGCTAAAGCATATTTTTCTTTACAAATTACGAAAAAAAAATTGTATTCACACATCATGATCAACAATATGCTGCTCTTAAGCTAGCCCCAAGCTAGATTTACAAGATAGAGCAGTTTAGATCTGACACAGATTTCAAAGATCAGTTCACTTGAGTATTTTTCTGATATCTAATATAGCACAATTAAAGCTGTGGACTTAAAGTCTCACCAAACTCTGACAGGATTTATCTGCACATATTCAACCAGGTACTACCTAGAAGACCTTAGGTCCAGGTGTAAGTACATTGGTGTACTTGCTGTGCTGACCTGCGTGACAGGGCAGAGCAGCACTATTTCTATGGCTTACAGTGCATTCCTGTCCTTTAGCTGGTGTCATTTTGCCCACATAGCACCAATGCAGGCACCTTTGCACCATTGTGCAAGGTTGCCTGTGTTCGAGGCAGGATTGTTTTTGTGCAAAACAATCCTGGGAGGCGTTTTCCTCTTTATATGTGTGCTGCAGAATATTGCATACATAGAAAGAGTCATAATGTTTTGGCGTGTCCCAAGGTTTACATGGTCTTATAATTCTGGGGATGGGTCAAAATCCATTGTTGTTGCATGAAAACAACCACCTCAATGCCCATGGAACTCCTCCCTACTGCAGAATAAGGCAACACAGTGATTTGCACTGCCGTGCCTTACTCCATCTCTGCAAGGTCATTCAAAGCCAAACAAAGTAATGCAAGTCCAAGAAACTCGTGAATATACCCCAACATTTACAGAGAGAGGTAATTTTATTCTCATATTAAGGGGGTTATGCACAGGAAGATGATGTCTCCTGATCCAATATAATAGGAGATTCTATACATTGAGCCCCGTGCAAAAATGTTGAACTGCAAGAGTATGAAACACTTAACCAATAGACAAATTAAATAGCTTTCTACGTGTTTGAACATTACAGGCAGATGGACCATTTCATGATATGCAGGTCTGATTCAAGAATTAACATGTTTACCCAAAAATAATAATATGCGATACCTGAAATCCTGTGATCACCTTTTTCCTTATAAACATAGAACTTCCTCCCGGGATAGATTAGTGACTGTTTTGTAGAATTTCATTTTCACCTTGCCATAACTGAAAAGCTGACCTATGGTAATAGGATAGTAGGATCCATCTATATGACTACAGTGACAAGTATGCTTCAGAAATTACAGTTATTTGCCAACTAGTTGGTCTGATGTTTGAACTGCAAAGAAATTAGGTTCCCTAAATAATACCTGTTATGTGTCTGCCCTTGATGCAGAGTTATTAAAGGGTGTTCTTTTTAAGAACCAACATCCAATGTTTCACCATCATCTCATAATATTCTTGTATCTGCTACTATATTAGAAATTATGATGAAGCCATTCCTAGATGCAACTTACATATGTAGTATGTAAAGTGATGCAGGAATAATTATGATTAAATTAAATGATTAAATGATGACATTTCTAATTGACCTAATCTCCCCAAAGTTACCATGGGCTCTAGTTCCTTGACTCGTTTCTTTGCCCCCTCAGTTTTTTCCATCTGTTGAACACTGTTGAACACTCATCTATTAATTGATGAAACACAGTTCCTTTATCGCTTACGGTATTTGTAGAGCTCCCTGTCACCTATTGGTACAGGTGTGCTACATAAATTGTCAAAAAATTAAAACAATGAATACAGAATTCAGAGCAAAATGTAAGTAAATATCAATAAACAAAGATATAACTCAAACAAGGTGTACAAGTTAGCAGTGGTGGCCGTCACTAACAATGGGTGGTAGGGCGGGTGGGATGGGCGCGGGAGGATGTTTTAATTGTAATAAAATAAAAATACCCGATGCCGCCGGCCATCTCCCGCGTCTCTCCTGCTGGCCACTTCCTGGTCCCAACAGCCCCTGAGACAGACTCCCATCCAATCTCCATGCTACAGAGCAGCTTGGGGATTGGCCTGAGTGGGCAGGAAAGGTGCTCCGCTCAGGTCATGGAGTCTGTGGGGTTTCTCCAGCACGGCTGCTGAACGCCTGAGACGGCCGGCAAAAAACTCATATGTGTACTTAGGGAGTGCAAAAGCACTCCTCCTCCCCCTCCCATGACTCGCCCCTCCATGCACAAGCTGCCTCAGAGCCGACAAACTGAAAATAAACTGATGCTCTGTGCCAGGTAGTGGAGCGACGTTCCTCCACAATCGCGGAGGAGCCGCCACTGCAAGTTAGTGCTGTACAATTTTAATGCAAAATCCTCAACACTCCTGAAACACTCTTTAATTTCATTATTTGGCACACTTATTTTGCTCAGATTTTCAAAGTACTCAATGTAACAAAGCAACACACTTTTTATGAGCCTAAATAAGCAGATATTTCTTTCAAATGTTGCAGAGAAACAGTCCATAATATCTGAGTATCATACATGACATGAGAAATCACAATAACAAATATGTCTTGGCACACTTATAAGTTCTCTAACGAAAATGCCGCTTTTAGGAAGTTGACATTTTTCTGCCTAAACAAAATGTGCCTTTCTAACAGTGTCCAGGGTCATATGACTGTGCATGGCTGTCCTGTTTTGGGTTGTGTATTTTTTCCAAGCGTGGAGATTAAAGAGGCTTAGGTGTGAGTAGAGTGGGTCTTTCTGACAGGATGGCTGGGGAGCAGATGTACCCTGCATGGTCTGGAGACGGTAACTCTTCAGCACAAACTCGGTCCCTGTACCCGACCCGCACTTCATCGTAGTCAGGCTGAACTTTTAGATTTACCCTAGTTCAGCGCAACCAGATTACCATAAGTGGCGCTTTGTGCTTTTGGGAACTATTTTGATCTAAAAACATTTAAAAATCATCACTCCAGGTTCTGCTGATTGGCTATTTGTTGTGTTTGTGTCATTTCATTGATTACATTTTATTCTATTTTTCCAAATTAAAATGGGATTTTTCTTGTGTTATGTTTACAAGTAATTATTGTTTGAGTGCAGTATACATATTTCAAACATTGCCTCTAAGCTAAGCCTAAATGATTTTGTGCCATGCTCCCAAAGGGTTAAGCCGTTTTAGTTAGTGACTATGTTTCACCCTGACAAAAACTGTGTTTATTATTTGAGTGGGGCTTCTGTGGGCTTCCACCCCTCTGAACTAATCACTTAATTTCCTACCTTCGTGTTCAGTGGTGGGATCCAATACTTGGATTTGTGCAGTGCCACTTAGCGGTTTGTGTAAAACCATAAGTCCTTGATAACAATCTGACATTAGAATCAATTTATTTTTTAATTCTCTTTGATTGGCCATGTTTTCTTCCTTTTTCCAAATTTTATTCATGCCTTACATTTGTGCACATGTGACACTTGCTTGAAAAAATAGAGTTGGAGCACTGCAGCACTGATAACCTCAAGGTGGCAGAGTTGAGGAAGCTCTGCAAAGAGAGAGAGCTAACCTTGGGAAAGGGGGTCACAAAAGTGGACTTTCAAATAGCTCTCTGAGCCTATGAGGCAGTCCACAGGATGCAATCTGCAACAGAAGAGCAGGAGGGTGATGACCCTGAGAATTAAGAGGCGGATGTGGAGGATGAGGATGAGGAAGGCTTTGGCATGGGCATAGGCCCAAAGCTACAACACAGGGAGGAGACCAACTGGCCCACAGGAGTGAGGCACCCCCCTGCCAGAGCAGGGAGCAATGTGTCCTCTCACAACCTCTGCCCTGAGACGCTGGAGGACAGAAGAGCTGTAAGGGAGTCTCAAGTGCAGCTGGCCAAGCTAAAACTGGCTGCTGAGAAGGAGAAGCCTGAGGCAGAGAGAGCCTTGGCAGAAAATAAGCTGAATTTGGAAGCTGAAAGGATAGCAGCTGACAGGGCCTTGGAGGAGAAGAAAATGTTGCTGGCTCACGAAGTGAGTCAGAGGGAACTGAATGGAAAGTAAAGAAGCTCACTGAGTGCAGTTCAAATGGTGGCAGCAACAAGCCAGTGTCTACTGGAGACAGAAGGGTTCACATCTTGAAGAGCCCAGTTCCTAACTTTGTGGTTGGGATCACCATACACAAGGGAATTCAGGCAATGAGGTGGCTCTGGAGATGCATTGGGCCCATGAGAAGGATTGTGGAGTCAGCCTCTGGAGGCATACACCCATGGAAGAGAGGAACTCTTTATTTGTCCTGGAGAAGGGTGGCAGGATAAAACACCCACTCTTGAAGAAATCCTTTATCAGGAAATATAGGTTAAAGTTTTCGGACAGCAAGAAACTGACAAGCCAGTCCGGGGTAGATTTTACAGATTACTTCTATAAGGTAATGAATGGTTGGGTGAAGGGCAGTAAGATGAGTAATAACAATGAGCTGTCCAATCTTGTTGCAAAAGAGCATATGTTCAGTAATTGTTTTCCAGCCCTATGTCTACACCTGATAGATTCCCAGTTCACTGAACCTCAGAAGCTGGTGAGGGAGTGAACCACTGGCTCAGCACCAGGGTCTAAAAGAAGGTACCTGAGAGTGACTCTAACAAAGATGATTCAAGTACACCCAACAGAGCTAGGGGGAGGTCTGAGGTGACACAGGCCACTCCAAAATAAAGTAGGGGATAAGAGTTCCCATGCCTCATCTGAGACTAAGAGTGGAGGTTCTGGTGGGTGGTCGCCCCTGGCACCACACTTCCAACCCAGTTGTAATGACTGTTCCCGGTTAAGGCACATGCAGGGGGACCCTGTCTGCACCAAGAGACCATCCACTGGGGTAAACTTGACAGGGGTGACCAATATGGCCTTAAGGGGAATAGTCACCAGAAGCATAGTGTAGAACATGCATTAGCGTACCTTAGTTGTGAGATAGACTTAGCGAGTAAGCTTGTGATCCCTGAGGGTGGGAGTCGCCACTTCTTCTGGATCACAGTGAATGGGCTACCTGTCTTTGCTCTGAAAGATACTAGTTCCACCCATACCATGATGGTGGAAAGGCTGGTTTCCTCAGATCAGTACCTATAGAGTAACCCCGGTTCAGGGGCTGGACTTTCTCACCCTGTAACTATGGTATCTCTGAAATAGTATGGGGAAGTGTCCCAGAGGCGGGTCATAGACAGGTCCCAAATGTCCAATTACTTCATCCCAGGAAATTAGCTACCACCAGTGACCTCAGGGAACCCTCCGAGACCTTAGGGAACTCTTTGCCAGCCCCAAGGCTGAATGTGAGGCCCGCCCAGGGACCCTGCTTGGAGCTTCCACCTGTAAGTGGGTTGCACATGGCCTACCTATTGGAACTGACAGCTGTCCGTGGCCTCTGTTGGATGTTGTACTTATGGCTGGGGACAGAAGTCTAAAACAAGGGGCGGAATGGGCCAGCGCAACTTGTTGGCCATTGGCCATTGTGGCACTGTCTGCCTACTGGGTTGTAAACTATGGCATCATTGCATATAATGCAGAGTACAGAATAGGAATGTTAGCAAATGAAATAGTTAAGCTCAGTTAGTTCAGTTAAGGAGCATGATAAAGGAATGTTAACATGTGTGCTGTTGAAGAATAAAATAGTTATTTTAACTACTTACATGTCTAAGACGGTATTACATTTTAGCGATGATCTAAGGTAATACAGATCAGAGAAGATTTGAAGATGCTACTACCTTAATGAAGATGCAGCTTCCTTAGTGATTGGTTGCCACAACCCACACAATGGGAAAGAAACATCATCCCTCTTCATCAGAGCACAAACAAAAGCTGTAGCGTCATAAAAGGTGAGAGAGCAGAGCGATTTTGAGCAATTTTGTTGGCCGAACGTATGCTCTGTGTGAATGTGACTGCACTACTACAAAGATGTGCATCCAAGCGCATAATAGGCTTTGACTGTGCTAACACAAAACAGTGCCTTTTGATAAGATATTACGGTAGCAGTGTGTGGAATATGTGTGCTATCTCTCAGAGACAATCTGGATGCTCAAATATTTAAAACAGATGTAGTCATGCGCCTAATAACGCAAGACCTACACAAGGTCTCAGCGGCCATCTTAAAGTCAGTCAATAGAGTACAATTTGAATCATGCGAGACATGCACACACATTCAGCAGCCATTTTGAAGTCATGCATTCTTCATAGGAATCAATGGGAAAGACCATTTTACGGTCAAGCCACTAACACATTGCATTGGAAATAGCATAAAATAACATAGGTAAAACAAAATGTCAGGTTTTTAAAATGGAAGTAGAAGTGACATAACAACCAATACAGAGGGAGTGGAAATACAAGAAATATAAATACAAGAATAAAGAATTTTCGCAGACGTCTACCATTTGAAATAACTGACCAACAAAATATTGTGCAAAGATGGGAGATAAGGCAAAGGCGTTTTGAACATTTTTGAAAATCAAATTTATAGAACAAGATAGAGCATCGTAATAAGGATTGGTAAAGTATGTAAATAAAAGATTTGATCCACCAAAATATGAATTTTTAAAGATTCAAAATGTAATATCGCTGGTCAAGAGGAAGATGTGACGCTAGAAGAGTATGTTACAACATTAAGAAAGTTCATCATGTTTTGTGAGTTTGAAAAATTTAATAATGAAGTAGTGATAAGACTATGAATTTTACAAAAGGAGAAAAGAACAAATTATAGATGTGTAATAACTTTTTCACACACAAGTACTTGCCTGCAATGGGTCAGCAATGCATATATATATTGTGTAAAGTTAAATTGTATGGTAATGTGTATAAATTCGAATATGAAATTGAAAAAGAAATAGCAACAAGCCTTGGAAGTAATCAGTAAAAGGAAACATCTGCTCTGTGCCCTAGTTACCAGTGGGTTGAGCTCAAGTTAATTTAGTGGCTTCAGTGTTTCATAATGGCAAAGACTTTGTGGTTATTACTTGATGTGGAAACTTTCCCCCCTCAACTATGAATATATGAATATATGAATTTGGTAACGTGTTATCCAGCCATGAGATATACTGTTGATTAAGGCCAGAGATTAAATAATGTAACGTCTGAAAACAAGATATACACATTAGACCTGCCTTGAGCCCTTCACAGATTATAAAAAATATTTGGTTCTGTCATTCCCTAACTATTGTTCATTTTTTCATCCCTTGCTTGATAAAATGGATGAAACATAGATACAAACACATGTGTTTCAACCATATGTTAAAGTGTGTTTTTGAAAGAAATAATGTAGGTTATTAGAAAAAAATATGCATTTATTTCTTCTTTTCCACGTTCCTAAAATTATGAATATTCAAAGTGGCTAAGAAGTTCCTTATTTACATTGTCTGTCACTTTGAACCCATACTGTGGTGGGTTCAGTATGCAAGAGGTCAGTATAAGTGGATACTATGTTGCATTTATTAGTATTGTATGAATACGCTCATGTATACTGATAATTGTTGTTGCAATGTTAGTAGATTTTATCACAAGACAATTATATAATCACTACACAAAGGAAGACAAACCTTAACATTAGCAAAAACCTGATGAATATTAAAAGTGGTTGAACTGTAGGAGGCGACACAACAGTTAGCATATGCACGAAGGCTGCAGCATTAGAATAACCTTGGCAAAACACAATATAATGTGATTTATATTGAAAGGTCATCCATAGTTTAATAGCTAATGAAAAAAGTAATGGCAATAGCAATGAGAAAGACAACACATTACAAGAAGCAATAACCCCAAGGGTAACAATGGAGGATACACATTAGGTTGGATTAGAGAAAATTGTAGCTAGAACCAAAAAGTGATTTCATCAATGATGTCATTTGAGATGTCATCAGTGATTTCATAAATGATTTCATAGAGCATGCCATGAGTGATATAATATGTGAGGTCATAAGCAGTGCATGGTGGGGGCGCAAGTTAAAGGTAGCTCTGCTTACTATAGATGGTGAATTACTGTGTTTTTGTTTTAGCTCAATACGTTAATGTTGTCAGTGGAATATTCACCTAAATTTAACGCCACTTTACCCTTTGTTTTTTTTCTGTGAATATTAATATAAAAATATACATATATTTGTGTGTGTACATATATATATGTATATATATATATATCGCCACAACTCGCCCACACTCCGTATGCTGGAAAGACGAGGCGAACCCAGATTCTGTGAATGTAAGTTTTATTCCGTGCCCAGCACCGCCACCATTACGCGTTTCAGCTCTACACGAGCCTTGATCACATGATACACCACATGATTGTCATTACACCTTTTAAGGAGACAGTACACAGAAAGGGAAGGCGGGTTCTCCCGCGTCATGGGAATAGACATAGAAAACATCTTTTACTAATGTAACGCAATTCCCTTAATAACTGTATAAATACATGTTTGTTTTTATCGAAGATACAGTTTTTTTGTTTGTGTAATGTAAACAAAGTGCTACTTGTGCAAAATACCGCTAAGTGCAAAATTGTGCAAGTGTTCTGGTCTAAATACCAAAACGAAGTACATGGTCAAATGAAATATGAATAAATAAATAAATATATAAATATATTCATTAAAAATTCACATACGGTTAAAAAACAGGATTTTAAAACAAACGATACCAGGGTTTAAATAAACGTTCATAGTTTTGTATAAAAAAATCCTACTAAATAAAATAGTGGTTCTTGAGGAAACCATCTATATATAACCTTGTTGACACATGAAAACAGACTGCATTAATATCTTATTAATATCCATAATGGATAATTACACATAGCAAAACAAAAGTAGCACATTAAAATTAGAATCTACCTGATGTCATCTTTAAAAGGTGTAGGGTAACCTAAAAGTGCAATATTGTGCAATAAATAATCATAAAATTATTTGTGTTAAATAAAAAAAGTCTTAAATTGATCATAGGTTAAAAAGGAACACAGAGAAGAAGAGCGCTAGTGATTCAGTGGTCAATAGACAGCAGGATTGAATGTTGATAAGAATAGATTTTCACAGGTGAGTATAAAAATCCTCACTGAAGTTCAATATATATATATATATATATATATATCCTACTGGCGGTCACCAGTAGGTAGTTATAGTTAGGACCTATTTTCATAGGAAATCTGCAACATTCTATTCCCAATAACTTTGGCGCCGGTTGACGAATCTTTGCGAAATTTTCAAAACTTTTGGCAAGCTCCGGTCCGCTCCTATCCTGAAAGTCTCGGGGTGATTTGTCAAGCGGGGGCTGAGAAAAAAGGGGGATCCCAAAACGTGTTTTCCCCATGCAATTTTCCATAGGAACCTTTAGTCGCAGCTACAGCCCGAACTGCTGAATGGAATTACACCAAATTTGGCAAAAAGGTAGCCCTTGGTACAGAGTCGTGCCTTTTGGTTAAATGGTGTAAATCCGTTCAGTAGTTCTTGAGAAAATCAAAAGTAAAATCACATATATATCTATGGGCGCGGTTGATCTGCGCACCCTGAGCGTACCCTGCGCGCACCCTCCCGTTCATGAGCTGCATGTTAATTGGCTGTCAACTTGCTGTCAACACTCCAAACCAGGAAGTGTTGGCAGCCATTTTGCGCCTCGGTAGAACCGAGGCACAAGAAGTCCTTGAAAAAAATGCGCAAAATGCAAAAAAAAGGGGGCAGGGTAGAAACACCCTGACCCCCTAGGCCTGCTTAGGGGGTCTCACAAGGACCCCCTGGGCCCCCCAAAAATGTTATTTTTTTTAAAAACGGGAAGATGCGCGTAGTGTGCGAGGATGCTGCCGATTTTTAAACAAAACGAAGCGCGGGCTCCTGCGTTTCGTTGGTAATTAGCCCCAGGGGGGCCAAGTCCCGGGGGCAATATTATTATGTCAATGGGGGGCCCAGAGGGGCCCCCCAGCCCCGGGAACCACCACCCCCGGGGGTATTTAAAATTATGTACGGGGGCTCACAGCCACCCCAGCCCTGGAGACCGCCACCCCCGGGGCTTCAATATTCATGGGTGGTGGCTTAAAGGCCCCCCAAGCCCCGGGGCTTCTTTAGGATATATGCGGGGAGGCTCATGGCCTCCCGCAGTCCCGGGGACCGCCACCCCGGGGCTTTTTACATGCAAGCACGCGAGCGTCGCGTAAGGTAATACGTATGTGTCGCGTATGCGCCTGGAGTCGTGTACCGGTCGCATAGTGATCGCGCACGAAAATATGCACCCATCGCACATCCTACGCGGATCCAACACAACAATCCTAAAATGGCGGCTAGGTTCCGCGCAGTGATCGAGAAAGGTACACTTTGGGTGCGCGACTCCCCCCAAAAATTTGAAAAAATAAATAAATTAAGAAAATAATATAAATATATTTAAAAAATATAAAACAAAAAAAAATTAGAGTTTCAATATTTAGAAACTTTTTTTGCCATTTATATTAAAAAATATATAATGTCATTTAAAAAATATATGTGAAAATAGTTAGAAAATGTAGAAAATCAGTATAAAAAAATGAATATAACTATTAGTACATTTAAAAATTGTCATTTAAGAAATCTTTGAAATTCACTGAAAAAAACATAGGTTTCAGACATGTTATAGTTAGCAATTAGCATTTAAAAAACATTTGAAATTCATTGAAAAAACCATAGGTTTCAGACATGTTATAGTTAGGAATTAGCATTTAAAAAACGTTTGAAATTCACTGAAAAAAACATAGGTTTCAGACATGTTATAGTTAGGAATTAGCATTTAAAAAATCTTAGAAATTCACTGTAAAAACCATGAATTTCAGGGGTGTTATACTCAGCTGGACATTTCACTCGTTCAAAACCATTGAAATTCCTTTGTTATAGTTAGTTCTACTAACTATAACTCGCGTGCCCGCAATCCATTGCTGATGATGTCACATATTACATCGTTCATGACATGGTCAGTGACATCACTGATGACATCACTGATGACATCTCAAATGACATCACTGATGACATCATCCACGTGACAATCTGATACACCTCATCATACAATAGTATAACCTTTCATCACTCATTATAAAATATGGAGTACCATATTTGAAACCATTGACACACCAATATAAGTTTCTAAAAACCCACTCAGTGATTACTAGATCTACACACACATCTAAACACTTACCTATAGATTCACTCATACATGCTGACAAAGCTCAATAGAACACTATCAAATATACTTATACACATACATCAACATTACACACGAGCATACATTCTATTCACATATGCAGTTGTCCTACTCACTTATGCAAACAATTGATCATACTTACATTTTCTCAGCTACACACTTATACAAACACCACTTCATTTATTCATATAGATAGTAACTCATACGTAGTGTGTTATAAAATCACTATTACAAATATACAGTTATCCACACCGTCACTCATAGAATCACTGAGTCTTATGTATACCTATTTTTATACAACTGTCACATACACTGCCTTTTATATTTCTACTTTGTTGGACATGTATCATTGAGAAATATATTTACTCATCACTACACCCATAAAGACATTCACTCACCCAAACAACTGTTTCCAAATGCAGTCTTAACCTCATATACCTACTAAATCAACTATTTACACATCTTTGGACAGTCACACACCTCCCACCTAACCACACACACATTCACTCTCCCATAAAAATACTCACTCAACTAATCAATAACTAATATAGACTTTCACATAGCTAGTGTCCAACTTATGCAGTAGTTTACACAACAAGAGACAGAGTGATACAGATATTCACACAGTTTAATCACTATCCCATATATTAAATGAGACACTAAATTAGTCACTTAAACAGTCAATCACACTGCTAGTAAATACTCCATCCAGACACTTATACTTCCACTCATTCTTCAATGCAGATTACTATATATATAAAATACATATTTAAATATCGAACCAAACCACATTCACTCGATGATGTCATCAGTGATGTCATCAGTGATGTCACTGACCATGTCATGAATGATGTAATACGTGACATCATCAGCAGTGGATTGCGGGCGCATGAGTTATAGTTAGTAGAACTTACTGTAACAAAGGAATTTCAATGGTTTTGTACGAGTGAAATGTCCAGGTAACTATAACACCCCTGAAACCTTTGGTATGTGTAAGAGTCAGTGATTATGAGAGTAACTATATGAATGAGTGTATAATTGTAATGGTGATTTTTTAACATATTAACTATGAGTTATTATGTGTTTGAATAAATGAGGTGTTGTTGGATAATTGTGTAAGTGAGTAAATGTAAGTGTGATTAATCTTTTTCATGAGTGAGTAGGATGACTGCATAACCGACTAAGATGACTGCATGTATAAATAATTCTGTTGTTGAATGGGTAGTTGTGTGTGTAGACTTAGGAATCAGTGAGTGGGTATGTAGTAACTGGTATTGGTGTGTCAATGGTTTCAAATATGGTACTCTGTATTTTACAGTGAGTGATGAAAGGTTATACTAGTGTATGATAATGTGTATCAGATTGCCACATGGAGGATGTCATCAGTGATGTCATTTGAGATGTCATCAGTGATGTCACTGACCATGTCAGAAATGATGCAATATGTGACATCATCAGCAGTGCATTGCGGGCGCGCGAGTTATAGTTAGCAGAACTAACTATAACGGAGGAATTTCTATGGTTTTGTACGAGTGAAATGCCCAGCTAACTATAGTTTTTTCTGTGAATTTCTAAGGTTTTTTTAAATGCTAATTTCTAACTATAACGTCTCTTAAACCTATGGTTTTTTCAGTGAATTTCAAAGCTTTTTAAATGCTAATTTCTAACTATAACGTCTCTGAAACCTATGTTTTTTTTCAGTGAATTTCAAAGGTTTTTTAAATGCTCATTTTTAAGTGTGGTAGTAGTTATACCTATTTTTTTGAACTGATTTTCTACAGTTTTTTAACTGTTTATTTATAAATATTTTATACATTAAATAACATTATATATTTTTCTGAAAATTGCAAAAAAAATTTTTTTTTCAAAATCAAACTGAAATATTGATTAATTTTCTTGTTTTCATTTTTTTAAATATATTTATATTATTTTCTTTAAAAAAAAATTACAATGTTTCAGGGTCCCTCACTCAAAGCGTACACATCACGGTGGGTGCGCGCATTCTAGCCGACATTTTAGAAAAGTCGTGAAGGATCCGCGTATGGTGTGCGACGGCTGCGTGTTTTTCAGTTACATCATATACATTTAATATTACGTGATGTGCGCGATTGGTATGTGACCAGTCTGCTCCCGCGCATTCGCGACAAATGCGCATTACGGTACGAGATACTTGCATGGTTGCGCGTCCCGCGTGACGTCATATATGTGCTGGGGCGTGCTGGCGCACGACTCCCGCAAAAAATGTATGTTCCAAAATGATATGTATGTGTGTTTAATATACATATTAGGGCAAGAGATTATCTAAGATATTCATAAAAATAATATATTTGTACTTATAATAAACTTATATTATTTTTAAATATATTTTCGCAAAGTCAGGTGCGTGCATCGTGAGTGCAGAGAACCAGGTCAGCAGAGCTGCTGTAGAGACAGAGAAACCAGATCAGCAGAGCCATTGTAGAGCCAGAGAACCAGGACAGCAGAGCTGCTGTAGAGCCTAAGAAGCAGGTCAGCAGAGCTGCTCTAGATCCAGAGACCCAGGTCAGCAGAGCTGCTCTAGAGCCAGAGACCCAGGTCAGCAGAGTTGCTCTAGAGGCCGAGAACCAGGTCTAGAGCCAGAGAAACCAGTTCATAAGAGCTGCTTTAGAGGGAGAGAACCAGGTCAGCAGACCTGCTTTAGAGCCAGAGAACCAGGTCAGCAGAGCTGCTCTAGAGCCAGAGAACCAGGTCAGCAGATCTTCTTTATAACCATAGAACCAGGTCAGCAGAGCTGCTCTAGAGGCAGAGAACCAGGTCAGCAGAACTGCTTTAGAGCCATAGAACCAGGTCAACAGATCTCTTTAGAGGCAGAGAACCAGGTCAGCAGAGCTGCTCTAGAGGCAGAGAACCAGATCAGCAGAGCCGCTTTAGAGGGAGAGAACCAGGTCAGCAGAACTGCTTTAGAGCCAGAGAACCAGGTCAGCAGAGCTGCTCTAGAGCCAGAGAAACCAGGTCAGCAGAGCTGCTTTAGAGGGAGAGAACCAGGTCAGCAGAGCTGCTTTAGAGCCGCCAGACAACCAGGTCTGCAGAGCTGCTCTAGAGCCTAAGAACCAGGTCAGCAGAGCTGCTGTAGAGCCAGAGAAACCAGGTCAGTAGAGCTACTTTAGACCGAGAGAACCAGGTCAGCAGAGCTGCTTTAGAGGGAGAGAACCAGGTCAGCAGAGCTGCTTTAGAGCCAAGGGACCAGGTCAGAAGAGCTGCTCTAGAGCCAGAGAAACCAGGTCAGCAGAGCTGCTTTAGAGGGAGAGAACCAGGTCAGCAGAGCTGCTTTAGAGCCAGAGAACCAGGTCAGCAGAGCTGCTCTAGAGCCAGAGAAACCAGGTCAGCAGAGCTGCTCTAGAGCCAGAGAACCAGGTCAGCAGAACTGCTTTAGAGCCATAGAACCGGGTCAGCAGAGCTGCTTTAGAGCCAGAGAACCAGGTCAGCAGAGCTGTTGTAGAGCCAGAGAACCAGGTCAGGAGAGCTGCTCTAGCGCCTAAAAACTAGGTCAGCAGAGCTGCTTTAGAGCCAGAGAACCAGGTCAGCAGAGCTGCTCCAGAGCCAGAGAAACCAGGTCAGCAGAGCTGCTCTAGAGCCAGAGAACCAGGTCAGCAGAGCTGTTGTAGAGCCAGAGAACCAGGTCAGCAGAGCTGCTCTAGAGCCTAAAAACTAGGTCAGCAGAGCTGCTCTAGAGCCAGAGAAACCAGGTCAGCAGAGCTGCTTTAGAGGGAGAGAACCAGGTCAGCAGAGCTGCTTTAGAGCCGCCAGAGAACTAGGTCAGCAGAGCTGCTCTAGAGCCAGAGAACCAGGTCAGCAGACCTGCTCTAGAGCCATAGAACCAGGTCAGCAGAGCTGCTCTAGAGGCAGAGAACCAGGTCAGTAGAGCTGATTTAGAGGGAGAGAACCAGGTCAGCAGAGCTGCTTTAGAGCCAGAGAACCAGGTCAGCAGAGCTGCTCTAGAGCCAGAGAACCAGGTCAGCAGAGCTGCTTAAGCGCCATAGAACCAGGTCAGCAGAGCTGCTTTAGAGCCAGACAACCAGGTCTGCAGAGCTGCTCTAGAGCCTAAGAACCAGGTCAGCAGAGCTGCTGTAGAGCCAGAGAAACCAGGTCAGTAGAGCTGCTTTAGACCGAGAGAACCAGGTCAGCAGAGCTGCTTTAGAGGGAGAGAACCAGGTCAGCAGAGCTGCTTTAGAGCCAAGGGACCAGGTCAGAAGAGCTGCTCTAGAGCCAGAGAAACCAGGTCAGCAGAGCTGCTTTAGAGGGAGAGAACCAGGTCAGCAGAGCTGCTTTAGAGCCAGAGAACCAGGTCAGCAGAGCTGCTCTAGAGCCAGAGAAACCAGGTCAGCAGAGCTGCTGTAGTGCCAGATAAACCAGGCCAGCAGAACTGCTTTAGAGCCAGAGAACCAGGTCAGCAGAGCTGCTCTAGAGCCAGAGAAACCAGGTCAGCAGAGCTGCTTTAGAGGGAGAGAACCAGGTCAGCAGAGCTGCTTTAGAGCCGCCAGAGAACTAGGTCAGCAGAGCTGCTCTAGAGCCAGAGAACCAGGTCAGCAGACCTGCTCTAGAGCCATAGAACCAGGTCAGCAGAGCTGCTCTAGAGGCAGAGAACTAGGTCAGTAGAGCTGATTTAGAGGGAGAGAACCAGGTCAGCAGAGCTGCTTTAGAGTCAGAGAACCAGGTCAGCAGAGCTGCTCTAGAGCCAGAGAACCAGGTCAGCAGAGCTGCTTTAGAGCCATAGAACCAGGTCAGCAGAGCTGCTTTAGAGCCAGAGAACCAGGTCAGCAGAGCTGCTGTAGAGCCAGAGAAACCAGGTCAGTAGAGCTGCTTTAGACCGAGAGAACCAGGTCAGCAGAGCTGCTCTAGAGCCAGAGAAACCAGGTCAGCAGAGCTGCTCTAGAGCCAGAGAACCAGGTCAGCAGAACTGCTTTAGAGCCATAGAACCGGGTCAGCAGAGTTTCTTTAGAGCCAGAGAACCAGGTCAGCAGAGCTGCTCTAGAGCCTAAGAACTAGGTCAGGAGAGCTGCTCTAGAGCCAGAGAACCAGGTCAGCAGAGCTGCTGTAGAGCCAGAGAAACCAGGCCAGCAGAACTGCTTTAGAGCAAGAGAACCAGGTCAGCAGAGCTGCTTTAGAGCCAGAGAACCAGGTCAGCAGAGCTGTTGTAGAGCCAGAGAACCAGGTCAGCAGAGCTGCTCTAGCGCCTAAAAACTAGGTCAGCAGAGCTGCTTTAGAGCCAGAGAACCAGGTCAGCAGAGCTGCTCCAGAGCCAGAGAAACCAGGTCAGCAGAGCTGCTCTAGAGCCAGAGAACCAGGTCAGCAGAACTGCTTTAGAGCCATAGAACCGGGTCAGCAGAGCTGCTTTAGAGCCAGAGAACCAGGTCAGCAGAGCTGTTGTAGAGCCAGAGAACCAGGTCAGCAGAGCTGCTCTAGAGCCTAAGAACTAGGTCAGGAGAGCTGCTCTAGAGCCAGAGAACCAGGTCAGCAGAGCTGCTGTAGAGCCAGAGAAACCAGGCCAGCAGAACTGCTTTAGAGCAAGAGAACCAGGTCAGCAGAGCTGCTTTAGAGCCAGAGAACCAGGTCAGCAGAGCTGTTGTAGAGCCAGAGAACCAGGTCAGCAGAGCTGCTCTAGAGCCTAAAAACTAGGTCAGCAGAGCTGCTCTAGAGCCAGAGAACCAGGTCAGCAGAGCTGCTGTAGATCCAGATAAACCAGGCCAGCAGAACTGCTTTAGAGCCAGAGAACCAGGTCAGCAGAGCTGCTCTAGAGCCAGAGAAACCAGGTCAGCAGAGCTGATTTAGAGGGAGAGAACCAGGTCAGCAGAGCTGCTTTAGAGCCGCCAGAGAACTAGGTCAGCAGAGCTGCTCTAGAGCCAGAGAACCAGGTCAGCAGACCTGCTCTAGAGCCATAGAACCAGGTCAGCAGAGCTGCTCTAGAGGCAGAGAACCAGGTCAGTAGAGCTGATTTAGAGGGAGAGAACCAGGTCAGCAGAGCTGCTTTAGAGTCAGAGAACCAGGTCAGCAGAGCTTCTCTAGAGCCAGAGAACCAGGTCAGCAGAGCTGCTTTAGAGCCATAGAACCAGGTCAGCAGAGCTGCTTTAGAGCCAGAGAACCAGGTCAGCAGAGCTGCTGTAGAGCCAGAGAAACCAGGTCAGTAGAGTTGGTTTAGACCGAGAGAACCAGGTCAGCAGAGCTGCTCTAGAGCCAGAGAAACCAGGTCAGCAGAGCTGCTCTAGAGCCAGAGAACCAGGTCAGCAGAACTGCTTTAGAGCCATAGAACCGGGTCAGCAGAGCTTCTTTAGAGCCAGAGAACCAGGTCAGCAGAGCTGTTGTAGAGCCAGAGAACCAGGTCAGCAGAGCTGCTCTAGAGCCTAAGAACTAGGTCAGGAGAGCTGCTCTAGAGCCAGAGAACCAGGTCAGCAGAGCTGCTGTAGAGCCAGAGAAACCAGGCCAGCAGAACTGCTTTAGAGCAAGAGAACCAGGTCAGCAGAGCTGCTTTAGAGCCAGAGAACCATGGCAGCAGAGCTGCTCTAGAGCCAGACAACCAAGTCAGCAGAGCTGCTTTAGAGCCATAGAACCAGGTCAGCAGAGCTGCTTTAGAGCCTTAGAACCAGGTCAGCAGAGCTGCTCTAGAGCCTAAGAACCAGGTCAGCAGAGCTGCTCTAGAGCCAGAGAACCAGGTCAGCAGAGCTGCTCTAGCTGACACTGACTGACTGACACTGACAGACTGACAGTGACTGGTTGACACTGATTGACTGAAACTGACTGACTGACAATGACTGACACTGATTGACTGACACTGACTGACTGACACTGACTGACTGACTGAAAATGACTGACACTGATTGACTGACACTGACTGACTGACACTGACTGACACTGATTGACTGACACTGACTGACTGATTGACTGACACTGACTGACTGACACTGACTGACTGACACTGACACTGACTGACTGACACTGACTGACTACTCTCTACTACTCTACTACTTACTCTCTACTACTCTCTACTACTCACTCTCTACTACTCTACTACTCTCTACTACTCACTCTAATACTCACGCTCTACTACTCTCTATTACTCACTCTCTACTACTCTCTCTCTCCTACTCACTCTCTACTACTCTCTACTAGTCACTCTCTACTACTCACTCTCCACTACTCACTCTACTACTCTCTACTACTCTCTACCACTCACTCTCTACTACTCTCTACTACTCTCTACTACTCTCTCTCTACTACTCAATCTCTACTACTCTACTACTCTTTACTACTCACTCTCTACTTCTCACTCTCTACTACTCTCTACTACTCACTCTCTACTACTCACTCTCTACTACTCTCTACTACTACTCTCTACAATTAACCCTCTCTACTACTCACTCTCTACTACTCTCTTCTACTCACTCTCTACTCTCTACTACTCTCTACCACTCACTCTCTACTACTCTACTACTCACTCTCTACTACTCTCTATCTACTACTCACACTCTACTACTCTCTACTACTCACTTTCTACTACTCTCTCTCTACTATTCACTCTCTACTATTCACTCTCTACTACTCGCTCTCTACTACTCTCTACTACTCACTCTTCACTATTCACTCTCTACTACTCGCTCTCTACTACTCTCTACTACTCACTCTACTACTCACTCTTTACTACTCTACTACTCTCTACTACTCTCTCTACTACTCACTCTCTACTACTCACTCTCCACTATTCTCTACTACTCACTCTACTACTCGCTGCTACTCTCCACCACTCACTCTCTACTACTCTACAACTCACTCTCTACTACTCTCTCTCTACTACTCACTCTCTACTACTCTCTCTCTCTACTACTCACTCTACTACTCTCTACTACTCACTCTCTACTACTCTCTACTACTCTCTACTACTCTCTCTCTACTACTCACTCTCTACTACTCTACTACTCTCTACTACTCACTCTCTACTTCTCACTCTCTACTACTCTCTACTACTCACTCTCTACTACTCACTCTCTACTACTCTCTACTACTACTCTCTACAATTAACCCTCTCTACTACTCACTCTCTACTACTCTCTTCTACTCACTCTACTACTCTCTACTACTCTCTACCACTCACTCTCTACTACTCTACTACTCACTCTCTACTACTCTCTATCTACTACTCACACTCTACTACTCTCTACTACTCACTTTCTACTACTCTCTCTCTACTATTCACTCTCTACTATTCACTCTCTACTACTCGCTCTCTACTACTCTCTACTACTCACTCTTCACTATTCACTCTCTACTACTCGCTCTCTACTACTCTCTACTACTCACTCTACTACTCACTCTTTACTACTCTACTACTCTCTACTACTCTCTCTACTACTCACTCTCTACTACTCACTCTCTACTACTCTACTACTCTCTCTACTACTCACTCTCCACTATTCTCTACTACTCACTCTACTACTCGCTGCTACTCTCCACCACTCACTCTCTACTACTCTACAACTCACTCTCTACTACTCTCTCTCTACTACTCACTCTCTACTACTCTCTCTCTACTACTCACTCTCTACTACTCTCTCTACTACTACTACTATCTACTATCTAACTCTCTACTAGTCTCTCTCTACTGCTCTCTCTCTACTCACTCTCTACTACTCTCTACTACTCACTCTCTACTCACTCTACTACTCTCTACTGCTCACTCTCCACTACTCACTCTCTACTACTCGCTCTCAACTACTCTCTACTACTCACTCTACTACTCACTCTCTACTACTCTACTACTCTCTCTTACTCTCTCTACTACTCACTCTCTACTACACACTCTCTACTGCTTGCTCTCTACTACTCGCTCTCTACTTCTCTCTACTACTCACTCTACTACTCACTCTCTACTACTCCCTACTACTCACCCTACTACTCACTCTCTACTACTCTCTACTACTCACTCTCTACTACTCCACTACTCTCTACTACTCACTCTCTGCTACTCACTCTCTACTACTCTACTACTCCCTACTGCTCTCTTTCTACTACTCACTCTCTACTACTCACTCTCTACTACTCTCTACTACTCCCTCTCTACTACTTTCTCTCTGCTACTCTCTACTACTCTCTACTACTCACTCTACTACTCACTCTCTACTACTCACTCTCTACTACTCTCTACTACTCACTCTCTACTACTCTCTCTACTACTCTCTACTACTCACTCTCTACTACTCACTCTCTACTACTCACTCTCTACTACCCTCTACTACTCACTCTCAACTACTCACTCTCTACTACTCTCCACTACTCACTCTCTACTACTCTCTACTACTGACTCTCTATTACCCACTCTCTACTACTCTCTACTACTCTCTACTACTCACTCTCTACTACTCACTCTACTATTCTACTACTCACTCTCTGCTACTCTCTCTACTACTCTCTACTACTCACTCTCTACTCTCTATTACTTATCATCTACTCTCCACCTCTCTACCTCTCTCTACCTCTCTCTCTACTACTCTCTACCTCTATCTCTCTACCTCTACCTCTCTACCTCTACCTCAATACCTCTACACCTCTACCTCTCTCTACACGCACACATATGCACATATATATATGCATATACATGCATTTATATATATGTATGTGTATATATATATATATACATACATATATAAACATATATATAATCTGCATATCTATATAAATACAAAAATAATTGCATGCATACATATACATATATGCATACATATGCATGTTATGTACATGAAAGTTTGAAAAATACTAATACAAGCAAAGCTAAAAAGCCACCTAATTACACACAGAATTGCTTTAACTTAAACGAGGGCGAGACCTATTGCATTTTCAATGCTTGTTTACTTTGGTTCCATCAAGAAGGCATTCAGATGTGTCACACATTTGCCATCAATTCTGAATGGTAGCACTCTAGTTGCTCATTAGTTCACAGTAGTAAAGCTACTGCTCACCAGGGAAGTCTGCTGCTGGTATTCAAAGTGCATGTTTCAGTCTGTACGTCAGAATTTTTTAATGAAATAGAAGAGGATTTGAGAAGTCAAAATGTGCCCTAATTTTTCTTTCTGCAGCACTAATCATAATTTCTATGGCGAAATGAACCCCCTCATTTTGTTCCTTTGGAAATTAAATGTTTTAAGTGTTACCACTTTATTCCAATCAAGATGGCTTCAGGTGTGCCATGCTTTTGTCATAAGTAAGACTGTTAGCACTCTTGTTATTCTATAGAACACTCTGGGACATTCTGTCATTGGGCTATACTTGGGCTACATCTGGGTGATATTTGTGCTACATTTGGGCTCTTTTGTCTCTGGTGGCCATCTTGGGATATTTATTTGTTATGAAGTTTCCTAATTTCTTCATTTACTACAGTCGCCTCAGTAGGAATACTTACAGTTTTTTACTTTGATTCCATCAAGAAGGCATTCAGATGTGTCACACATTTGCCATAAATTCAGAATGTTAGCACTCTAGTTGCTCATTAGATCACTGTAGTAAAGCTGCTGCTCACCAGGGAAGTGTGCTGCTGGTATTGAAAGTGCATGTTTCAGTCTGCATGTCAGATTTTTTTTAAGAAATAGAAGAGGATTTGAGAAGTCACTCAAAATGTGCCCTAATTTTTCTTTCAGCAGCATTAATCATACTTTCTATGGCAAAATGAACCCCCTCATTTTGTTCCTTTTTAAATTAAATGTTTTAAGAGTTACCACTTTATTCCAATCAAGATGGCTTTAGGTGTGCCATACGTTTATCATAAGTAGGACTGTTAGCGCTCTAATTGTTCTTTGGAACACTCTGGGAAGCTGCAGTAGAACACAAAGGAATCAACTGACAGTCTCTGCCCTTGTTGGATGCACATGTTTTACTGAGAATGTCAGACTTCATTCTCACATAACTGAGAATAATAATGTGAATTTACAGGAAATATGTTCTCAGTTTAGCTTATAGATTACCTTACACACCTCTGTGGGAAAGCATGAGAAAATAGTTTTCTCTCAAACATGATTCATGATATCCCAACAGAAGGCTTTTTCACATCGTAAAATCACCTAAGAACATACCACAATTCACAAAAATGAGTATGTACTATCAACAAATGATTTATAATATAACTAAAGTCTTAAAACCTTCTATTAACTTCAAAGCTTTTAATGAGGTGCTATCATGTATATTGGTCCCAAGATGGCTGCCAACACTTCTTGGATGAAGTGCTGACAGCCAATCAGATCTCACGATGAGATGTGTGGTTTGGCTCCACCAAGATATATATGTGATTTTATTTTTGATTTTCTCAGGAACTACTGAATGGATTTACACCATTTAAGCAAAAGGCACGACTCTGAACCAAGGTCAACATTTCTGCCAAATTTGGTGTAATTCCGTTCAGCAGTTCGGGTTGTAGCTGCGTCTAAAGGTCCCTATGGAAAATTGCATGGGGAAAACAAGTTTTGGGACCCCCTTTTTTCTCGGCCCTTGCTTGACGAATCACCCCGAGACTTTCAGGAGAGGAGTGGACCGGAGCGGGCCACTAGTTTTGACGCGCCAAAGTTATTCTAACTTGAATGTTGCGCATTTCCTATGGATAATAGGTCCTAACTATAACTGCCTACTGGCGACCGTCAGTAGGTAATATATATATATATATATAGATATATATATAATGTATATATGTATATATTATGTATATATATATTTATATTATAGTTAGGACCAAGTTTCCATAGGAAATCTGAAAATTCTATTTTGAATAACTTTGGTGCTGGTTGACGAATCCTCGCGAAATTTTCAAAACTAATGGGGCGCTCCGCTCAGCTCCCACCCTGAAACTCTCGGGGTGATTCGTCAATCGGGGGCTGAGAAATAAGGGGGGTCCCAAAACACGTTTTCCCCATGCATTTTCCCATAGGACCTTTAGTAGAAGGTACAGCCCGAACGGCTGAACAGAATTACTGGAAATTTGGCAAAGAGGTAGTCCTCAGGTCAGGCATGTGCCTTTTGCATATATGGTGTCAATCTGTTCAGTAGTTCCTGAGAAAATTGCAGTTAAAAGTACATAAATATCTATAAGCGCGCACCGTGCGCGCACCGTGCGCTCACCATAACGTGCGCGAGCGTAATTCTGATTGGTGGTTACATGTCAGTCAGCATTCGAATCGGTCGAAATCAGCAAGTGTCGGCCGCCATTTTGTGTGTTTTGTGTGTGACAGTGAAAAAGAAAGGTGGAGAACGTGAAAAGGGGGCAGGGTAGAAAGTTCCTGACCCCCTAGCCTTTGTCAGGGGGTCCCTGAAGGACCCCGAAGGGTGAAAAAAACATTTTAATTTCTTTTAAAAAAATCGCGGTGAAAATCCTTAAAAAAAAAAAAACACATTTTAAACGAGCCATTCCATATTACAGGATGCAGTCAATCTATAACTATATACATAGGTAGCTTATTGTAAAATAAATATATAAAAAATATAATAAGACATACATAACTTAGCATTTAAAAAACCTTACAAATTCACTTAAAAAACCACAGGTTTCACACACGTTATAGTTAGGAATTAGCATTTAAAAAACCTTGCAAATTCACTTAAAAAACCATAGGTTTCACACATGATATAGTTAGCTTCACATTTCACTCGTAAAAAACCATTGAAATTCCCCCGTTATAGTTAGTTCAGATAACTATAACTTGCGCGACCGCCACTTTATCACAAGGATGATGTCATCAGTGATGTCATGAGTGATGCCACTGACCATGTCATGAGTGATGTAATATGTGACGTCATCAGCAGTGGATTGCGGGCGCGCGAGTTATAGTTATCTGAATTAACTATAACGGGGGAATTTCAATGGTTTTTTACGAGTGAAATGTCCAGCTAACTATAACATGTGTGAAACCTATGGTTTTTTAAGTGAATATATATATATGTACATATATATATGTATATAGACATATTCACTGAAAAAACAAAGGTGACAGGGACATTATAGTTAGGCTCAGATTTCTCTCGACAAAACCATAGAAATTAAGAAGCTATAGTTAACTGAGCTAACTATTACTTTCGGCCTGAAATGCACTGCTTATGACCTCACATATTACATCACTTATGACATGTTAAGTGACATCACTCATGACATCTCAAATGACATCACTCATGACATCACTGATCACATAATCCACAGAACCACTCACACACCTGCTCATACCCCATACAACTTCTCATACACCCACTCCCAAACAATTCCCTCCCATTTATTTTTTAGTCCCTGGAGAGGTGTTAGGGGAGGTGGTGGTCCCCGGGGGTCTGTGCAGCCCCTGCAAATTGTTTATATTGCCCGAGGTAGGTGGTCTGGGGGAAGTGGTGGTCCCAAGGGGGTTTGTGCAGCCTTGCCCTGGGGAGGTGGTCTAGAAGCCCAGGTGGTGGGTCTGAGCGGCCACCCTCCATTACTAAAAACAAAGCCCCCGGGATGGGGTGGTCCCTGGGGCTTCTAGAAAGCCCAAGAGGGGGTCTGCATGCCCCACCACCATTTTTAAAATAAAGCCCTGGAGAGTAGGTGGTCCCCTGGGCTCCAAGATCCTCAGGAGGTGGGCCCTGTGCACACCCCAGGGCCCCCTCCTTATTTTTCATGAAATGACCCTGGGACGTGGCTTACATGGGGGCCCTTTTCAAAACATGTGCTTTTTTAAAAAAAACAATGGCTGCAATTCGCAAAGTTTTGAGATATCACAGTTACATTTAAAAAAAAAAGCTTTTTTGCCCTAGCTGGTGTCCCTCTAAGACACAAGGACCAAGTTTAGGGTGTTAGGGCATCTGTATCCTGCCCGCTTTTCTTTTTTTTGGGGACTCTGCTGAAGCCGAATCTCAAGATGGCTGCCACCCCTTCCTAGTTAAAGTGTTGGCAGCCAATCAGAGTTTTGCAGATCTCTGCACAAGCTCATCATTATTCACAAATTATTCGAGGCCGTAGATATATACATTCTGATTTCTTTTAATTTCTCAAAAACTACTGAACGGATTTACACCAAAAAACCAATGAAATTCCACCGTTATAGTTAGTTCAGATAACTATAACTCGCGCGACCGCCACTCTATCACAAGGATGATGTCATCAGTGATGTCAAGAGTGATGCCACTGACCATGTCATGAGTGATGTAATATGTGATGTCATGAGCAGAGGATTGCGGGCGCGCGAGTTATAGTTATCTGAACTAACTATAATGGTGGAATTTCATTGGTTTTTTATGAGTAAAATATCCACCTAACTATAACATGTGTGAAACCTATGGTTTTTTAAGTGATATCTATAGAAAAAGTTTTGTTTAAAAAAATATATTAATAAATACATAACTTAGCATTTAAAAAACCGTACAAATTCACTAAAAAAACCATAGGTTTCACACACGTTATAGTTAGGAATTAGCATTTAAAAAACCTTGCAAATTCACTTAAAAAAGCATAGGTTTCACACATGTTATAGTTAGCTGGGCATTTCCCTCGTAAAAAACCAATGAAATTCCCCGTTATAGTTAGAGCAGGCAACTATAACTCACGCGACCGCAATCCGCTGCTGATGACGTCAGATATAACATCACTGATGACATATGTGTCTTTCTGAAAAAAAAAAAATGAAATATATGTATAGCTAAAGATGAATGGAAGAAGACATGGGTAAATAAGTGTCTAAATACAGTGATGTAATATCTGACGTCATCAGCAGCGGATTGCGGTCGCGTGAGTTATAGTTGCCTGCACTAACTATAACGGGAAATTTCATTGGTTTTTTACGAGGGAAATGCCCAGCTAACTATAACATGTGTGAAACCTATGGTTTTTTAAGTGAATATATATATATATATATATATATATATATATATATATATATATATATATATATAAATATATATATATATACATATATATATACATATATATATATATATTGAAGAAAAAGGTTGCCCCTGGGTGGACCAGCACTCGCACAGGGCATCCGCTCACCAACGCAGGCAGAATCAATGCGACTCACAGCCCCTCTCAATTCGCTGCTCGACGCGTTTCGGGCTTGGTCGCCCTTCCTCATGAGCATTTCAAATCCCAGTGACAAACGGCACAAACACTTCCAGTAAAGTCCCCTCTTTTATTTCTGGCATAACATAGCACTCAGCATTATGGGACTGGTAGTGAACATAGTTCCCCCTGTGGGTTGCCGTCGTCCGTGGAACATCACGATTTTACAGGAGTTTCAGTGCCGCAAAGAGACCCCTGCACCTTAACAAGAGCACCTCGTGCGCCGATCAAGCTGTCCATTACAAACAGCACCGGCCCCGCTTTCAGTCCCGCGGTGGTGCTAGTCCGTGACCCGGCAGGCCACTAAATATTGAAGAAAAAGGTTGCCCCTGGGTGGACCAGCACTCGCACAGGGCATCCGCTCACCAACGCAGGCAGAATCAATGCGACTCACAGCCCCTCTCAATTCGCTGCTCGACGCGTTTCGGGCTTGGTCGCCCTTCCTCATGAGCATTTCAAATCCCAGTGACAAACGGCACAAACACTTCCAGTAAAGTCCCCTCTTTTATTTCTGGCATAACATAGCACTCAGCATTATGGGACTGGTAGTGAACATAGTTCCCCCTGTGGGTTGCCGTCGTCCGTGGAACATCACGATTTTACAGGAGTTTCAGTGCCGCAAAGAGACCCCTGCACCTTAACAAGAGCACCTCGTGCGCTGATCAAGCTGTCCATTACAAACAGCACCGGCCCCGCTTTCAGTCCCGCAGTGGTGCTAGTCCGTGACCGGGCAGGCCACTAAATATTGAAGAAAAAGGTTGCCCCTGGGTGGACCAGCACTCGCACAGGGCATCCGCTCACCAACGCAGGCAGAATCAATGCGACTCACAGCCCCTCTCAATTCGCTGCTCGACGCGTTTCGGGCTTGGTCGCCCTTCCTCATGAGCATTTCAAATCCCAGTGACAAACGGCACAAACACTTCCAGTAAAGTCCCCTCTTTTATTTCTGGCATAACATAGCACTCAGCATTATGGGACTGGTAGTGAACATAGTTCCCCCTGTGGGTTGCCGTCGTCCGTGGAACATCACGATTTTACAGGAGTTTCAGTGCCGCAAAGAGACCCCTGCACCTTAACAAGAGCACCTCGTGCGCCGATCAAGCTGTCCATTACAAACAGCACCGGCCCCGCTTTCAGTCCCGCGGTGGTGCTAGTCCGTGACCGGGCAGGCCACTAAATATTGAAGAAAAAGGTTGCCCCTGGGTGGACCAGCACTCGCACAGGGCATCCGCTCACCAACGCAGGCAGAATCAATGCGACTCACAGCCCCTCTCAATTCGCTGCTCAACGCGTTTCGGGCTTGGTCGCCCTTCCTCATGAGCATTTCAAATCCCAGTGACCAATGGCACAAACACTTCCAGTGAAGTCCCCTCTTTTATTTCTGGCATAACATAGCACTCAGCATTATGGGACTGGTAGTGAACATAGTTCCCCCTGTGGGTTGCCGTCATCCGTGGAACATCACGATTTTACAGGAGTTTCAGTGCCGCAAAGAGACCCCTGCACCTTAACAAGAGCACCTCGTGCGCCGATCAAGCTGTCCATTACAAACAGCACCGGCCCCGCTTTCAGTCCCGCGGTGGTGCTAGTCCGTGACCGGGCAGGCCACTAAATATTGAAGAAAAAGGTTGCCCCTGGGTGGACCAGCACTCGCACAGGGCATCCTCTCACCAACGCAGGCAGAATCAATGCGACTCACAGCCCCTCTCAATTCGCTGCTCGACGCGTTTCGGGCTTGGTCGCCCTTCCTCATGAGCATTTCAAATCCCAGTGACAAATGGCACAAACACTTCCAGTAAAGTCCCCTCTTTTATTTCTGGCATAACATAGCACTCAGCATTATGGGACTGGTAGTGAACATAGTTCCCCCTGTGGGTTGCCGTCGTCCGTGGAACATCACGATTTTACAGGAGTTTCAGTGCCGCAAAGAGACCCCTGCACCTTAACAAGAGCACCTCGTGCGCCGATCAAGCTGTCCATTACAAACAGCACCGGCCCCGCTTTCAGTCCCGCGGTGGTGCTAGTCCGTGACCCGGCAGGCCACTAAATATTGAAGAAAAAGGTTGCCCCTGGGTGGACCAGCACTCGCACAGGGCATCCGCTCACCAACGCAGGCAGAATCAATGCGACTCACAGCCCCTCTCAATTCGCTGCTCGACGCGTTTCGGGCTTGGTCGCCCGTCCTCATGAGCATTTCAAATCCCAGTGACAAACGGCACAAACACTTCCAGTAAAGTCCCCTCTTTTATTTCTGGCATAACATAGCACTCAGCATTATGGGACTGGTAGTGAACATAGTTCCCCCTGTGGGTTGCCGTCATCCGTGGAACATCACGATTTTACAGGAGTTTCAGTGCCGCAAAGAGACCCCTGCACCTTAACAAGAGCACCTCGTGCACCGATCAAGCTGTCCATTACAAACAGCACCGGCCCCGCTTTCAGTCCCGCGGTGGTGCTAGTCCGTGACCGGGCAGGCCACTAAATATTGAAGAAAAAGGTTGCCCCTGGGTGGACCAGCACTCGCAGAGGGCATCCGCTCACCAACGCAGGCAGAATCAATGCGACTCACAGCCCCTCTCAATTCGCTGCTCGACGCATTTCGGGCTTGGTCGCCCTTCCTCATGAGCATTTCAAATCCCAGTGACAAACGGCACAAACACTTCCAGTAAAGTCCCCTCTTTTATTTCTGGCGTAGCGCTGGGGGTACGCACCGTACATACAGGGGTGGGGGTACGACTCGAATGTACTCAGGTGTACATACACGGGGGGGTTCGACACGTACTCGGGTGTACATACACGGGGGGGTTCGACACGTACTCGGGTGTACATACACGGGTGGGGGTACGACTCGAACGTACTCGGGTGTACATACACGGGTGGGGGTACGACTCGAACGTAGTCGGGTGTACATACACGGGGGGGTTCGACACGTACTCGGGTGTACATACACGGGGGGGTTCGACACGTACTCGGGTGTACATACACGGGTGGGGGTACGACTCGAACGTACTCGGGTGTACATACACGGGTGGGGGTACGACTCGAACGTACTCGGGCGTACATACACGGGGGGGTTCGACACGTACTCGGGTGTACATACACGGGGGGGTTCGACACGTACTCGGGTGTACATACACGGGAGGGGGTACGACTCAAACGTACTCGGGTGTACATACACGGGTGGGGGTACGACTCGAACGTACTCGGGTGTACATACACGGGGGGTTCGACACGTACTCGGGTGTACATACACGGGGGGTTCGACACGTACTCGGGTGTACATACACGGGGGGGTTCGACACGTACTCGGGTGTACATACACGGGTGGGGGTACGACTCGAACGTACTCGGGTGTACATACACGGGTGCGGGTACGACTCGAACGTACTCGGGTGTACATACACGGGGGGTTCGACACGTACTCGGGTGTACATACACGGGGGTTCGACACGTACTCGATTGTACATACACGGGGGGGTTCGACACGTACATGCGGGGGCTGGGGGGGGTACGGCGCGTACATGCGGGGGCTGGGGGGGTACGGTGCGTACATGCGGGGGTACGGCGCATACATGCGGGGGCTGGGGGGGTACGGTGCGCACATGCGGGGGCTGGCGGGGGTACGGCACGTACATGCGGGGGCTGGGGGGGGTACGGCGCGTACATGCGGGGGCTGGGGGGGGGGTACGGCGCTTACCGGGCCACCTACTCTGGTCGTTTTGCGCCGTACTTCGCATTTGCGGCACTTTTTGGGTGCCGTGAAAATATTGCCGTCCGGACTGCTGTCGGTTCGAATCGTAATTCCTGGGTCGTGAAACGCTGCCTAGAAGCGTCCCGACGTCACGTCGCAGCATTCCCGGATCACATTCGTATGCATATTTTCGTCGGTCGGTGTTTTTTACGATTCGTACGGAAATGGTGTTTCCGTGCGAATCGTAATTCCATGTTTGTAATGTTTTACAACCGGGTACGAGTCGGACGGAGAATACGCTCCGACCGACGGTTCGTACCCGGTTTTTACCGGATCGTAATCGGCACCTTAGTGTAGTATTTATCTTTGCTCTTGTATTTCCGTCGACAGTATTTTCCACACCGATGACTTTGGAAACGTAAAACTTGCTCCTTTAACTTTTTCTCTTCTGTGCTTTTTGGTATAGCACATGTTGCATATTCTTCAATGAAAGATAACACTGCTTCATCAGTATCTGTTCCAAACTTTGGGGCATCCTTGATCCACAACAGCATATGAATATGAGGAGCACCTCTTGCCTGGTACTCTTTTCTCCAAAAGAAATCCTCTACTTCTCCAAGAGGTGGATTTTTTTTATTGCAGATGAAGGACATCATAGCCTCAAATCTATGATTGAAATATCTGCAAACATTAACCGGATCCAATGAGCACAGTTCTCCTGCTGTCTTGTATTCGATGTTTTTAATGTTTGAATTTGCCTCTCGTAGAAAATCCAGTAAATCATCCCAAGCGTACTCAGCACAGCTTAGAGTAAGGAACCATGTTGGTGTTCCTAAATTCCTTAACATGCATTTTAATTCACCATGGCGTCGGTACCAATATTCATTTGTCCCACGCTGACAAGCCATCAGATTGATCAGTTGTGTTTCCAAATGATCATCTCGGTGCTGCACTTTCTCCATAAAATCCTTAGCAGACACATTTTGTAAATGTACTCCACTTTTTAAAATGTGATTTACTGCATATGATAATGCAGACAAGTCGCTTTCAAATAAAAGATGGAACAAATAAGGAATACTTTGTCGAAATCTGGGATCTTCTGCATATAGTCTTGTAGTTCGATACTCAGAAGCTGGAATCTGTTCTGGACGTTCATCGTATCGTCCTCCTTTTCCTGTAGGAAACAGCTGGGGAAAACATCGAGCTTCCAAGCTCTCCTCCCATACACTCACGGGAGTTCCTTTTGCTTTCTTCATCTGAAACAGATCAATATTGTCTCCCATAACTTCTTTTGAATGAAGAGGATGTATGCTAAAATGTTCATAAATTTCTTCTTCCTTTGACTTGTCCACTTTTTCAATTTGTCCAGTTGGTGTTTCTGTGTCTTCTTGTAAATCTTCTTCTTCTTCTTCTATATAAATTGATTCATACCATTTGTTATTCCTTTTCAAATACAAATTTGCTCTTTGTACTTTCCGTACATCTATCAGCTCCTGCCAAATCTTCTTATTCTTTGTAGGTACACCATTAACCAGAATAAATAATGGTTCAGTTTCCAAAGTATCTGCATCAATAGTTTCCATATTTTTTTTCAAATCCAAGGGCAAATACACCACTCTTCCTTTTAAACCTCACAGTAAATCTGAAGGAGGTAATTTACCAGTTTTGGGCTCCATACGTACTATGGTCTGGAACGGATGAACACATTGAATAAGTATAGACTCATATGTATTTAATTCAGAAAGTTCGGCAGGAATAACATCCAATTCTAAATTATTATGTACAGCTCTGGTCGGCATTCTATTTTCCTCTAACTTATTGTAACAGTATTTACAAATACGCTGATCTTCACCCAATTCAAAACAATTTTCAAGAAATATATATGTGGCAAAATCCTTCCACTTATAATTATCTTCATTTTCACTTTTTCTGTAGAGATCAACATTCCTGGTTTGTTTTCTATAATGAGTTATGCGGCAACAAATACAAGTAATATTTGGTCTTTCATTAGAGATTATTGCAAATTTTCTTATGTGATCATTAAATGTCTTACTTACAGAGGGTTCTACATTCTCTTCCACTTCTTCCTCATTTACTGTGTCCTTTTCTGCACTGTCTTGTTCAGGACCAAAGTAACAAAACTGAATTTCATCAGTAACCTTCTCTACATCTGATACCGATCCACGGAACAGAGCCCTATTCAATTCATCTAACTTTATTGCTGGACTTTTAGCAAAATACAACCGTCTCAAAAACTTTCTCATTTCAGTATGATGAACAGCCAGCATCCTAAAATGATGAAAAACACTTTTACACACTTTTCTAGATAGACAAGCCAGAGAATGACCCTGCAAACCAGTATTCTCTCTCACTCTGCATGGATCTAGACTTTGAAGCACCTTAATCTTCTGTTTTACACTTTTTTTTACTATATTCTCTTAGAAACTCACGAAATTTATCAATAGATTCCTGACGCACAGTGCAAATACTACTACAATTCCAAGTGTACACCTCATCTCTTGGAACCATTTTCTCCTTCTCCATTATACAACCATTTTTCACTTCATAAGCACGACCTCTGGTGTCAACTGCATGCAGTAAACTATTACTTTGAAAATAACTCTCTTCATTAAAAAAAGGTTCACTACTTGAACTATGCATCCATTCTCCTAAAAACACTTTACAAAAGTTTGTTCTTTTCACTACTCTTTTCCTTTTGCTTTGTGATTTCAGTACATTAACCATTTTATCTAATGTACGCATCCTATTCAAAATTAAAATGAATAGTTTCCTTTTTAATTCTAATGCCTTTGCTGCAATGGCTTCAATTTCTTCTTTCTCTTATAAAATTTAGCCTTTTGCTTATATTTCTTCACATCCTTTATCAAATTGGACATAACTCTTCTCTGAAACATTTTTCTGTGTATCTCTTTAAACGCTGTTTTTCTGTTTAAGTTAATCTTTATTGTTTCTGAAGGTATATTTGCATTAACTAAATGCTCAATTTTTTCCTGTTGTTTTTTTTTGAAAACATTCTTTCCAGTACAGACATTTTGTACATTTTTCCTTTTTTTGAAGATGTTCTTTAAAAAATCTTTTGTCTGCTTACCAGAAGACTTTCTCTTTTTCCCAACATGAGCATCTCCAACTAACTTAGGTCCTCCAGTTGTCTTCAAATATAGTTTTTTTTGTGGTTTTTCCTTAGTCTGGATTTTGTAGGCATCTTACATTTTGTTCACTGCTCTTCAGCAATACCTGGAAAAAACTAAAAAAAAAATTCCTTTATTTTATTTAAATATGTTACTACATTTTTTATGATCTTTTCAAATCTTAAAATACTAAGTACCCCTTTCCTACAAGTGAAAATCACAATAACACCTTCACAAATTAAATATCTAAAAACAATTCCTGTGTGCACACAGAGTCATGGTTTGAAATTAGGCAGAAAACGAAATTTCTTTGCCAATTGGAAAGCACACTTCCTACTGCTTTTTTGGCAAGTGATAAGTACTTTTACAGTCTGACACATTTTGAATCCACTTTTCAGATTCTGAAAAAAGCACATGTCCAAACTGCTTTTTGAGACCAGCAACATCTGTAACCTGGGTGACTGACTACACTCCAGCAAGGGCAACCAGCCTTAGTGATGCTGAATGTATTTGCATTACTGACTGCAACCTCAAACCCCACTCAGTTGTGAATACTGTGCATGATTCCACAGGATAAGCAGCTGGGTGTGTGCGAAGAGTCTGCTTCTGCAGAAAAAATAGCTCCCCCTTTCCTACTAATGCAACTGTAAAATTACCAAAGTAATACACAATAAATCTCTGTCTATAATTCCTCTTTGCACACAGAGTCATGGTTTCATATTAGTCAGAAAACGAAATTTCTTTGCCAATTGGAAAGCACACTTACTACTCTTTTTTTTTGCAAGTGATAAGTACTTTTACAGTCTGACACATTTTGAATCCACTTTTCAGATTCTTAAAAAAGCACATCTCCAAACAGCTTTTTCAGACCAGCAACATGTGTAACCTGGGTGACTGACTACACTCCAGCAAGGGCAACCAGCCTTAGTGATGCTGAATGTATTTGCATTACTGACTGCAACCTCAAACCCCACTCGGTTGTGAATACTGTGCATGATTCCACAGGATAAGCAGCTGGGTGTGTGCTAAGAGTCTGCTTCTGCAGAAAAATAGCTCCCCCTTTCCATCTAATGCAAATGTAAAATTACCACAGCAATACGCAATAAATCTCTGTCTATAATTCCTCTTTGCACACAGAGTCATGGTTTCATATTAGTCAGAAAACGAAATTTCTTTGCCAATTGGAAAGCACACTTACTACTCTTTTTTTTTGCAAGTGATAAGTACTTTTACAGTCTGACACATTTTGAATCCACTTTTCAGATTCTTAAAAAAGCACATGTCCAAACAGCTTTTTCAGACCAGAAACATGTGTAACCTGGGTGACTGACTACACTCCAGCAAGGGCAACCAGCCTTAGTGATGCTGAATGTATTTGCATTACTGACTGCAACCTCAAACCCCACTCGGTTGTGAATACTGTGCATGATTCCACAGGATAAGCAGCTGGGTGTGTGCTAAGAGTCTGCTTCTGCAGAAAAAAATAGCTCCCCCTTTCCATCTAATGCAAATGTAAAATTACCAGAGCAATACGCAATAAATCTCTGTCTGTAATTCCTCTTTGCACACAGAGTCATGTTTTCATATTAGTCAGAAAACGAAATTTCTTTGCCAATTTGAAAGCACACTTACTACTCTTTTTTTTGCAAGTGATAAGTACTTTTACAGTCTGACACATTTTGAATCCACTTTTCAGATTCTTAAAAAAGCACATCTCCAAACAGCTTTTTCAGACCAGCAACATGTGTAACCTGGGTGACTGACTACACTCCAGCAAGGGCAACCAGCCTTAGTGATGCTGAATGTATTTGCATTACTGACTGCAACCTCAAACCCCACTCGGTTGTGAATACTGTGCATGATTCCACAGGATAAGCAGCTGGGTGTGTGCTAAGAGTCTGCTTCTGCATAAAAATAGCTCCTCCTTTCCATCTAATGCAAATGTAAAATTACCACAGCAATACGCAATAAATCTCTGTCTATAATTCCTCTTTGCACACAGAGTCATGGTTTCATATTAGTCAGAAAACGAAATTTCTTTGCCAATTGGAAAGCACACTTACTACTCTTTTTTTTTGCAAGTGATAAGTACTTTTACAGTCTGACACATTTTGAATCCACTTTTCAGATTCTTAAAAAAGCACATCTCCAAACAGCTTTTTCAGACCAGAAACATGTGTAACCTGGGTGACTGACTACACTCCAGCAAGGGCAACCAGCCTTAGTGATGCTGAATGTATTTGCATTACTGACTGCAACCTCAAACCCCACTCGGTTGTGAATACTGTGCATGATTCCACAGGATAAGCAGCTGGGTGTGTGCTAAGAGTCTGCTTCTGCATAAAAAAATAGCTCCCCCTTTCCATATAATGCAAATGTAAAATCACCAGAGCAATACGCAATAAATCTCTGTCTATAATTCCTCTTTGCACACAGAGTCATGGTTTCATATTAGTCAGAAAACGAAATTTCTTTGCCAATTTGAAAGCACACTTACTACTCTTTTTTTTGCAAGTGATAAGTACTTTTACAGTCTGACACATTTCGAATCCACTTTTCAGATTCTTAAAAAAGCACATGTCCAAACAGCTTTTTCAGACCAGAAACATGTGTAACCTGGGTGACTGACTACACTCCAACAAGGGCAACCAGCCTTAGTGATGCTGAATGTATTTGCATTACTGACTGGAACCTCAAACCCTAAAAGTATTCCTCATGTTATGTTATGTTATGTTAATGGGTGACTTATATAGCGCACGGCTACTCCAAGGAGTGTCCCGGCGCTTTCTGACCCATTACTGATAAAAGGAGAAAAAGACAACAGAAACATAACAGAATTACTGATTAAAAAGCCAGGTTTTCAAGGCCTTTCTAAAGGCAAACAGGTTGGGAATGCGGCGGAGATCAACAGGAAGGGAGTTCCATAGTTTGGGGGCGAGATATTTAAAGGAACGTCCACCTATTCTGACTTTCCTAATGGGAGTCACCATTGCCAGGCCAAGACTTTCCGACCTTAATTTATGGTGAAAACATAGTCCATATTATTTTACATGTTCCTCACATTTAAATTTCTCCCAAAACACAAAATGATAAACACAACTTCAACAAAAGGAATTCCAATTCTATTATTCATTTCTTAATTTACCATATACATCCCCTCTCAAACTCTTAACTCACCTTTAAAATTAGTTAGTTGTGAAAGAAATGTGGCACTCAAACAGCAGATTATCAGAGCCAGGATCTCTGTTCTGTACACCTCTCTCCTCTCAGCAGAACCAGATAATGGCAATGTTTCCCTCTCTTTTTCCACACATATACATGTTAGTTTCAAATCTCAGTGCTTCCCCCTTTTTTTCAAATGTAATCACACATTTCTATTGGTTGAAAACCAACCCTTTTCCAAAAGTACCCTTCCCCCAACTTGACTTCAGCCTAGTACCCTTCCCCCAACTTGACTTCTGCCTGCTACCATAGCAACTGCTCTTGAAACACTGCTGTGTAGAGTTAGGTCAGAAGTTCACCACACAATGTTTCATTTCCAAAGAGCAGGAGTGCTTGACTTTTCAAACCTAACAGCAAATCCATAGTACTGTTCTTTGGTAACACATTTTTCTGTACCAATACAAAACATGCTTCTATAAATTGACACATACAGCCTAGTTTTTAGTGTAGAATGGTATGAAACAGCCAATCAGTTCTTTTTATTTTAAAAAAATATGTAGGCCTCCATTTCCAATCTGTCTTTCATTTCTTTTTACCATTCTACTGAATTACACCTCCTGAGTGCATCCAGATCTCCTTGGAAGATGTTCACAGTGTGGATTGTAGGGCACAGCTATGTCTTCTGGAGTGAAAAGTATGCAGAGAAAACAGGTATGGTGAGAGACCTTGCTTTGCCAAATGAAGACAATAAATGGATTGGTCAGAGAGGGTTAAAGTGGCACCAATTGATGCCATTGATGAAATCCTTCATGCAAATCCAACACCCTGACCTCATAATAGTGCACTGTGGTGGCAATGACCTAGGCACTTTGACTGGGGTAGGTCTGGAAATGCTTATGAAGGATACCTTTGCACAACTGTTTTCACTTTTCCCTAAAACTGCCTTTGTGTATTCTAACATATGCCAAAGGCAAAAATGGAACTGATCCAATCAATTTTGTCCGCAGATTGACAAAGCAAAAAAGCACGTCAACAAATCTGTTTCTGCTTTCCTCCGAGACTATGGTATGGGTTCCATTTACCACAACAACTTGCGTTACGACATGCAAGACATTTATAGAGGAGATGGTGTACACTTCACTGATGAAGGGAACAGAGTCTTCCTCTTGAACCTTAGACTCTGCGTCGGTACTTACTTGTAGGTACCACTAAAAAATCAAATCACTTCATAAACACAACGGCTCTTTTTAGAGCCCCCTAATATCTAAACACTTAAATCTGAAGTTTATTTCTTTTTTTATTTTTTTTTTCTACCGTACGCATACGGTAAGCTTACCGTAAGCTTACCGTACGCGTACCCCGCGATTTTTTTTTAAAATTAATAAATGGTTTTTTTGTACTTTTCTGTCCTTCTTTGACCCCCTTTCAAATGTTAGGGGGTCTGTAACTCTCTTCCTTGCCCCCTTTTCAAGTTATCACCCTTTTTTTTCTGAGTGAAACACACAAAATGGCGGCCGCCGCTTCCTGGTTTCGACCGATTCGAATGTTTACTAAGATCTAACAGCCAATCAGAATCGCGCTCGCGCACGTCACCGTACGCGTACGCTAAGCTTACCGTAAGCACACGGTAAGCGCACCGTAAGCTGCCACAGATATATATATTGATTTAAATGCTATTTTCTCAGGAACTACTGAACAGATTTACACCAGACCTACAAAAGGCACTTCCTTGACCTGAGGACTACCTCTCTGACAAATTTCAAGTAACTCTGTTCAGCCGTTCGGGCTGTAGCTGTGTCTAAAGGTCCTATGGAAAAATGCATGGGAAAAACGCGTTTTGGGACCCCCCTTTTTTCTCAGCCCCCACTTGACGAATCCCCCCGAGACTTTCAGGGTAGGAGCGGAGTGTAGCGCCCCACCTATTTTGAAAATTTCGCGAGGATTCATAGACCGGCTCCAAAGTTATTCCAAATAGAATGTTGCGGATTTCCTATGGAAACAGGGTCCTAACTATAACTACCTATTGGCGACCGCCAGTAGGTAATATATATATATATATATATATATATATATGCCACAAGGAATCGCCTCACCAACCGCACAGCATTCCAGCGCGAAAGACGAACACGGACCCAGAGTAAGTGCTTAGTGGTTTTTATTGAATCAAAAACCCAGTAGCTGCCATGACGCGTTTCGGCCTTCCAGAGGCCTTGATCACATGACGCTGTCTTGTGAAGCCAGAGTTTTTAAAGTGCAAGTGCAAAGGTTAATCATGACATCATCACAATAGATATAGAAAACATACTATATAAAATACAATCGTACAAATGCGCAAACAGTTAAATGCATTAATTCATCGTGTGATTCATATTACAATAAATTCTAAAGCCGCAAATAACAGTCAAATGCTTTCAAAACACATGTGTGCTGGCCAAAGAAATTTAAAATTTCATGATTAATGAGACATACTGTGCAGCACAATTCGATCTGATAAATCAATCTAAAATTTGTAGCTTAAATCGGTTACACCAGAGAACTCCCTGGTAACCAATGCCTACACAGAAAAAGCCAAAGCTAATAATAACTGGATCAATCCGGTATATATATATATATGTTATGTTACCTACTGGCGGTCACCAGTAGGTAGTTATAGTTAGGACCAAGTTTCCATAGGAAGAGCATTTTTTGTTTTGCTTATAACTTTGGCGTCGGTTGATGAATCTTCATGAAATTTTCCAAACTAATTCTTTGTTCATATCAGCTCCTATGTTGAACGTTTGGGGGTGATTTGTCAAGGGGGGAAGAAGAAAGGGGGGTCCCAAAACTTGTTTTCTCCATACAATTTCCATAGGAAACTTTAGACAAGGCTACAGGTCAAACAGGTGAACGGAATTACCCCAACTTTGGCAGAGAGAAGGGTCTTGTTCTAGAAAGCACGCTTTTGTTTATTTGGTGTAAATCCGTTCAGTAGTTTTGGAGAAATATCGAAATTTACAGATATCGATATTTGGGAATTCTGCCATCTGATTGGCTGAGGCGTTAGGAGCACAAGCTTGCTGCTTATTGGCTGCGAGCTGTTGCAACTAGGAAGTGTTGGCAGCCATTTTGTGATTCCGTTGAAACAAGTAAGGGGAAAAAAGGGCAAAAAGAATAGTAAACAGATGCATAGGAGCACTGTAACCTCTGTGGGGGAGTACGAAGCGAAGTACTCACTCCTACCGGTCTGAAAGTGCGGTGTTGCTCAGAGTGACATGGTGCTGAGATGAGATGCTGCTATACTCGGGTATGAAACCAAGAGCCTAAACCGTGAGCTCATTGCTGTAAAGTGATGTGCTATGGTCTTTGTAGCATACCTGTGCAAGTAGTGTTAGTAGGCATTTATACCATACAGGGAGTGGGACGTGAACTACTGATCCCTACCGTGCGTTTATACTATAGCGGAAGTGGGAAGCGAAGTACTCACGCCTACCGGTGTGGAGACTCGGGGATCAAACCGAGCTTATTGCTGTAAAGTGATGGATTCTGGGCTGTAGCATATTGGCCACTGTAGTATAACTGTGTAAGTAGTGTTAGTATGCGTTTATACTATACAGGGAGTGGGAAGCGAACTACTCACCCCTACTGGTCTGAAGACTCGGGGATTAAACCGTGAGCCTAAACCGTGAGCTCATTCCTGTAAAGTGATGTGCTCTGGGAAGTAGTGTTAGTTTGCGTTTATACAATACAGGGAGTGGGAAGCAAACTACTCCCCCTACTGGTCTCAAGATTCGTGGATGAAACCATGAGCTCATTTCTGTAAAGTCATATGCTCTGTGTAGTATTCCAATGTAAGTCATAGTAGAATGTTAGTATGTAATGCTACTAGAATGTAAGTATGTAATGTTAGAATGTAGGGCTGTCATGAGGGGAATCTTGGGGAGTTTGTACACAGTGCTGGAGAAGACGGTTGCCTTGCTGTCTGCTCCTGTTGGCGGCTGTTTAAGCTGTCTTCTTTTCCTGCAATAAATCTACTTATCGGATCCACTGCTGTCTGCTTCTTCACTACATAAATTTGGCGACGAATGGGAGAAACTAAAAAGAAGGCAGCACTCACCAATATTTCAAGCTTCCTTGCGTTCTGCTGAAGACTCGTTTTCTTCGTGAAGCTGTTTCTACTCATCCCAGGGTCGTCGGCTCATTGAACTATGTCATCCGACCTCTGGTAGGATTTATATTTTTTGATTTTGGGCTTCCTCTGCCTTTTCACTACACTCTGGTCGCTGTACTACACATGTGCAAGTAGTTTTAGTATGCGTTTATACTAATTCTGTAGTTATGCAGTAACCAATGCATCATGGCCCTTTGGAGCGCCACCTCTCAGGCACAGCTCATACAATGTCCCGGGGTGTCCAGCCGCGGGACATTTATGTTTGCTATTACAGGGCGGGAGCATGGTTTCCACCCTGTGATAGCAAATCCTTGTTTGCCTCGTTGAAGCGAGAGGAGGAAAACCTTGTATCGCTTCAATAAAGCGGATCCGGATGGTAAAAATGGAGAAAAAAATGAAGCGGGGTCTCACCCATTCATTTAAATGTGCCCCCTGGTGGGTAATGTTCCGGGGCCAATCCTATTATTATATTACGGGGTCTCTGCAGCACTGGGGACCTTAATCTCACATGTAAATTAGGCGCGGAAGGGCACAGAGACATTTCGCAGCCTAGGGGATCGCCACCTCCCCGGGTATTGTTTACTAATTGTTCGGGGGGCTTCAACGCCAACTCAAGTTCGGAGATCGCCACCCTCCGGGGCTTTACTTAAATATGCAGGGTGGGCCTCGCCAGTCCCTGAAACCTCGGTGGCCCTAGGCAGTGCCTTATTGGTTCTGTAATCACACGGGCAGTACTTATGGTGTTATAAAGTGATACACTCATAGAACCCTTGCAGTTGTAGAATTACCCAGGCTTCATTTATGTAATAGTCAGTTGGTTTATATTTGGTAGGTGCACCGCAAAATTACAAATGTTTTCCCTCATAACCTCCTATCAACCGCCGATTTTTACAATAAACTACAGACAAGTGTTGTCAGAAAAAGAAGACCCATACACTCACTTATTTATTGGTAAAAAAAATACCCTTTATTAAAACAACACAAATAAATGGAAACACAATTTTATTCGAAGAAACAACAGTATAACATGAAATAAGTGGGTGGGACTCCTCCGGAAGCAGCGTACAAAACCTGCAAGACAAAAAAGCAACATAAGTCCTTCTTGAAGTACGATCTACCAACTGTTAGTGGTAATCGTGGTTCAAAGAGGAGTTGGAGAGTACGAGAATACACAAGGTTAAATAATAATATATCATGCCAACGTTCACATACAAAGGAACAGAGCGCATGCTAGAAGCATAATGCGTGCCTGTAATGCAGTGGCGCAAGCCTGTGTGCATGTACACTTAGTAATCAGCTCACTACAGTGCCCCAAAAGCCAATGCCACATGTCTGTAGGGCAGCGCTGCCCGCTGGCTCAGGCCTACAGTACGGTCCAGCAGGTCTTTAAAATGAGACAGCGATGTGACTGAATGAGATCAGAGATCACATCATTACGCACAGCAACTTCGCTTGTTCGCACCTGCCTACCCAGGCTGATGCACCCCACTCCTCCCGCAGCACCACGCTCAATTGCAGCCACTGTGCACCCAGGCCCCACTGCTCACCTGATGTCATTGTTGTGTGTCCAAACACAGCCGCAGGGTTCACAATTCAAATCGAGTTTTGATTGCGAGGATGGTGTACACCTCATGGATCCCTTTTTTTTATTGCGCATTGTGATATGCGAGGTGGATGCGGCCATATCACCTGAGGCAGTGTGGAAGAACTGGGACATGTGGCGGCATCGTTATCCTATTTATACGTACGCAAAGTGGGCTGGGCCTGTGTACGCCAGGCCAGTGTAGGGGTGTGAATAATTATTCCGGGGACCTGGGCGTTGTTCAATTCCTGTCTGGCCAGGAAGTGTACTTGTGTGTGTGTCCCTGTTGCAGTTTTGACGTCGCACAATCCGCAATTTACATTAATGTAGCATGTACTAAGAGGGTGGCAACTATCGCTAATGAGATGCTGTCCGAAAACATTGAATGGCCAACATCACATGTCGTTGTCAAGCTTGTGGATATGCGCAGACACGCATGTCAATGGTGTGTGGTATTATTGAAAGTGTTGCTATCGCGAAGCGCACACATGTGAATGTGCTCGGATGGAGGGAGGATCAGCAGTGAGGCTACGTCATACACAGTGATAACGCTCATTACAGTCAAGCAATGCATGTCAAATGTGAATCTGAAAGTCTCACATATGACACATTACTATACTGGTAAAGCCTGACAACAGAGCATACTGCAACACAAATCTACACATTACTCTTTTCTGTTTGTCACATGTGATCTAGGATGTGCACTCTGCCCGTGGCTGATGATACCCCTTCGAGCCACCAATACCCAGGCCAAAAGGCAGCACAATAATGCGCACACACACACACACCAGGGGCATTGTGTAACACATGTTTGTTTTTTGATGTAACGTTTCAGATGCATGGCCATCACACGTGGTAGGCTACTGTACAGACCATGAATATTGATCAAGATGATCGTTGCATTTTATTTGTAGTATAAGATATGTGTACACAGCAAAAAACTTTTCAAAAAAGCTCTCTAAGCAGAAGAGGTGTCTCTCATCAAACGCTGTAGAGAGAATGGGTGGGATCCTCCAACTGTTAAAATGGGAAATGTTATGAACCAAACAAATGCTTTTTTTTTAAGGTCACATGTAAATTGCGCACCGAGCGCGATTTTGAGAAATATATTTACCATGATATAAGTTTATTACAGTTAGAAATATATAAATGTTTAAAATATTTTAGATTTTCGCTTGCTCTCATATACACTTTAAACCTATTTAGATATAGTTTTGAGACATAAAAAAAAATTAGGGAATGGCGTACCCGGTGTGACACCATACGTCTATGATGTAACACAGGGTCTGGCAGCGTGCACTCGTCGCATATGCAACGTGCAGCGGGCGCAACCCCATACGTACATGACGTAACGCGCGGCTTGGTACTTCGTACCCGTCGCATACAAAAGTAGCAGCTGGTGCGACCTCATAAGTATATGATGTTACGCGGGACGAGGTGCCACAAACCCGTCGGATATGAAATGCGCATCATTTATGAGTTTAGCAATATGGAAGATAGGATTCGTGTGCTGATGGAGCTTGGTACACTACCGGTACGGGACTCCAGTTTTCTAAAAAAAAAAGATATACATATTTTTGGGGGAAGATATAAAACATTACATAATTTTTAAAGTTAAAAAAAAGGATAATAGAGTTCCAAAATATCACAAAAAAAATAGAAAAGATATAGGTTTTCATAAATATTAAAATATGAAATTAACAATGAAAAAACCTTCGAAATTTACTGAAAAAAACCATAGGTTTTACAGACGTTATAGTTAGGAATTAGCATTTAAAAAACCTTTGAAATTCACTAAAAAACCATAGGTTTATGGGACGTTATAGTTAGTTGGACATTTGACTCATATAAAACCATAGAAATTCCCCTGTTATAGTTAGTTGAGCTAACTATAACTCTTGCGTCCGCAATGCGCTGCTGATGACATCACATATTACATTAATCATGACATGGTCAGTGACATCACTGATGACATCAGTGATGACATCTCAAATTACATCACTGATGACATCACTGATGACATCATCCACGTGATAATCTGAGGCACGTGCTCTAATATAAACTTTGATACACCCACTCTAAAATACAGACTACTATTTTTGAAACCATACACATAACAATGCCATATACTACATACCACCAAATATTTCCTAGGTCTACACACACATCCAGTCACTTATACATGCAGTTAATCATCAATAAAGTACTATAATATGCACTCATACACCGATACATACAATCACACTCCGTCACTCATCTATAGAGTTACTCACACACCTAGTCAGTCATGCAAAGAATCAATCACATACCCATTTACTCATGTATACAGTTATACACACCAACTCTGTTGTTTATACACACACACCACATCACTTATTTATGCAGATAGTAACACATACCTACTGTCTTATACAATCACTGATACAAGCAGACACTCATTTATACACCCACTCTTCAAATAACTTACTCTCATCAGTGATGTCATCAGTGATGTCACTGACCATGTCATGAGTGATGTAATATGTGACGTCATCACCAGTGCATTATGGGCGCGCAAGTTATAGTTAGCTCAACTAACTATAACGGGCGAATTTCTCTGGTTTTATATGAGTCAAATGTCCAACTAACGATAACGTCCCTGAAACTTATGTTTTTTTTAGTGAATTTCAAAGGTTTTTTAAATGCTAATTCCTAACTATAACGTCTGTAAAAGCTATGTTTTTTTCAGTGAATATATATATAGTTAGGACCATGTTTTTATAGATGGTTTTTTTTTTTGACTTGCCTGTATCTTTGGCAGCGTTTGACAAGTCTTTACTTTTTTTTTATATTCCCCGGTGCAGTGATTTTTGTTGTGCATGGAAAGTTTCGGGGCAACCCGTCAAGTGGGGGTCAAGGAAAAGCAAGGTCAAAAAAGTCTAGCACTGATGCTGAGGATACTGCTGTAGTCAGTTATGAGGTTATGAAGAATCAATATTAGCAAGAATTGAACTCTCCCAGAAAGGCTGAAGCAACTTCTTGTCTTCCTCACACTGGTCGGCTTCAACAAATCTTCCACCTGTGGACTAAAAAGCTATAACCCTAAAAGCAGTTTGCATGAGATAGGAGGCTGCGGGGTAGAACCCCACTTGCATGGCTGCACCAGATGTGCCAACACCTAGCCTTAAAAGCATCAGAAATTATGTCCTTAGCACACAAACCATTTGACGTCATGTCAGAAAGTGCACCATGTGTTTCATAGCACCCAGGAGATCAGTGCAGTCCTTTTATCTATGCGAAAATGTGAAAAGTGAGGAAACTGGAAAATACATACTTTTGCACTGACGCTGCATGGTACCCGATTAATTGTCTTCATTTATGTTCATTACCTGAAGTTCCTTTCGTCGGTTATTTGTTTTATATATAGCACCTCTGTATGCTTTGCTCCCCTTATGTTTCAGACTCTTCAGTCTCCAGCCCCATGCCCAGTGGTGGATGGTATCATTCTCGGGTGGTGGTGTGGGTATGGTGCACAGGGGGGACGGACGAGGGAGGGTGGGGGGAACAGTAAAAAATTAAATTAAAATTGAAAGCAACACTTACCTTGATGCATCGGAGAATGGGGTAAGTGCGCATGACTGGTTTGGGTGGCTTGAGAGGGCCGACCAAACAGTCATTGTGCACTTAGGAGTGGGCAAACCACTCGTCCCCTGTTCGGAGAGCACAGAAGCCCCACACACACGCCCGCCGCAAAGAAAATATAAAATGATAATAACTAAAAGTTATTATCATTTTATATTTCCTTAACTTCACTGCTCAAAAGCAGTGGGGCGATGCCCCTCCTCCATGGTGAATGAGCTGCCCCTGCCCTGGCCCACATTCACGAACAGTTTGTGCTGGTTTGCGTCTCAAAAATATACTCTCCCATTAATTATAGAGACAATAATCTTTTAAAGCACTTAAAAAATTATGCTTTAAATACCATGAAATCATCAACATAAAATTAGAGAAAATTATGAGTTTAACTCTCTTAAATTCTGGCCAAATTTAACAAAGTTAAACAACTCTACAGCTTCAAATACTTGATTCCTTTTCTTTTTCTTTTGTCAGTAGTCCTCTCTCTGGACTTTATTAAGTCTGGTATTGAAGTAATTTCTTGAGATTTGTTAAGGTTTAAACTTTCCCAAAGGCACACAAAGAGAATGTAGAAATGATTCCATGAACAATCCTCAACAATATAATATCTGGTAATTTGGACTGACAAAATGTGCAGACAGGAATAAAAACGTATTAGGCAGACAAAGACATATTAGCAAATTAATTGAAATGATTAGCACAGAGCTGTCTTTAGTTATACTGTTAGGGGAACCAGTACTTTTAATCACTACGTTAAATTAGATTCATCCGTTTGAAAAGCCCATAATAGCCTAATTTCTTTTAGTAAATCAGACTCATTTTGTTTTTATTTTATTTTGGATTCCCTCAGTGTGTCATGTTAAAAACTTACATTCACGTGCACTTTGGACCACATGTGAATAATGTTATATCAATAGCAGACCCCCGATTCACTAAATGAGAGGGTTTGTGACGACTAAAACGCTATTTTATAGTTTAAATTAGTTTATTGATTTACACCATGTACCACATACATCCAAAGGCCAGTGGACCCGCTGAGATAAGATACAATCTGAAACAGTGCAAACAAAACCCCTTCATCCCAACAGGAGAGATCAGTTCCCTCCACACTCCCATTAAAAACCCTCCCCCCACCCCAAGTTCCTCAGCAATGTCTTTAATTTTGCTTGTCCATATAATCCACCAGGGAGTGTCACCGTATGTCCCCCAATGGAGCGGCCTTAAATAGAATGATGGCTATCTAATATTAGGATGTGCTAGCACAGGGGCGTAATACCTGAAAGTATTTGAGACATATGAGTTCTCTCTATTCCTGCAAGAGGAAAGTAATGCATGGTTCCAAAGTTTTTTCAAACTATGGTTCCCTCGCCTCCAGTGTAGTGGAAACCTTTTTCATTCCCATTATGTGCCAAAGATGGTGGAGCCATGCCCTATAGTCTGGAGCTGTAGCTTCACCCCAGACAGCTAAGTTGGCCTGTGTGGCTACGCAGAGTGTCAAGTCAATCACTTTATTGTGAAAGCATTGGGAACATGAGAGCATTAGAGTAAACCCAAGATAGTGTAGACTGGACACAGGTGGATACCGGTGTGAAATATTTAATTAATGCTGTGAAGACCTGCCGTCCAATATGGCTGAAGTTTTGGACAGTGCCACAGTAGGTGCACAATGGGACCGGGTGCACCGCACTCCCTCAAACAGTTTGGGGACCAAGAGTGTACTTTGGCTGGAATGTAATACCAGCATTGAGCAACCTTATCCTTGGCCTCCCTGCCTGCAGCACCAAATACTGCTGTGCATGTGCGGTGAAATATCTCACCCCATTCCCTGGCTGTGAGCGTGAACCCCAATTCGGTCTCCCTTCTTTTTTGCGCCACCATACGCAGTAGGGAAACAACCCCTTCGAAGGAGATTGTAGAAATCAGAAACCAGGTGTGCATAATCAGTTTTGGTGGCAAACTATTTTTAAAAGGGAGTCAATGAACTGATCATGAGTTTCTGGATGGTAGGATGGGTCACCCAGTGACCAATCTGTAAATAGCGCAGTCTTTTCATCTCTGGTAGGCAATAACCATCCCAGAGCTGCTCCAGGGAATGGAGCCCTTCATGAGAAAAGAATCCCCAATTCTTTTTACAGTTTGCTAGCTGCCACGCCTGGAAGTCTGTGGTATGCCTTGCTGGTGAGAATTTTGAATTGCCTGTGATCGGAGTCTTTGGGAAAGGCATAGAGCTGAGGTTCACAGGAAGCGTGATGCTGTCCCAGGCATCACAGTGGCTCAGATTACCAGGGAACCGTATATTCCCCATGGTCTGTGTTGTGTTACGTAGGTAGCCATGAGACTTCCACACATGCATGCCGGCTATGGCAGCAGTGTTTCTCGGAGGCAGTGGAATGCCATGTTTTCCTATGTATCTTAGTTGGGTAGCTGTATAGTAGTGCTTTAGTCAGAGGATCTCCAGTCCTCCCTTTCATGGTGTGACATATTGGTTTTGCCTAGATATCCAATCTTTTTTCCCTTCTAGAGCCCTCTATCAGTTTCTATAGGGCGGGCAACATACCATGGGGTGGCTGTAAGGGAAGGGTCTGCACCATTACAGTATTTTTGACAGGAGAGCCACCTTAATGGCTGTCATACACCCCATGTACGAAAGGCCTCCTCATCTGCCAGTTCTGTAGGCCTCTACAGCTTGTGTATAGTTGTTCAATTCAGCTGTACTTTCTATTGCAGGACAGGTTTTAATGCCTAAATACATAATGTCCTGTTGCACACAATATAGGGGGCACTGTTTTTGCAAGGCTTTTTCTCGCGCCTTGGATACATTGATCACTAGAATATGGGATTTGTGCATGTTCCCTTTAAACCCCAATGATTTGCCGATGGCTTCTAAAACGTTATTTTAGATGTACTAAACCTATTTCAGGAGTCACTAAAGTTTTACTGGCTCCTAAAATTGGTGTAGAAATGGATAACAATTCATTATTTGGGAGATGGGTTTTTGGGCGTTCCTCCTCCTCCTCTGTAAATCCAGTGGCAATTCATTGATAAATTACCCTCTCCCAAGAAGGGGTCTAAACTCATTCACAAAATGGAAGTGGTCCCCTTTGGACCACTTCCCGCTTGTGAAACAGGGTTGCTAGTTTCAGAGGGAGTAGGCAGTCACTGAAGTTTTTCAAAGCCTTTTTTAGTCCTCAGACCTCAGCATAAATCACAAAACAATAACATTAAAAAGTGAAAGAAATCTGAGAGCTGATCTTGGGAAAATTGAATTCCTTAGGAGGTATCCTAGAAGAGGAAAGCTTGTTTTTTTCTTGACTAAAACATCTTCTTATCTCCAAGTGCTGCAAGTAATTCTATCAATGTAAGAGAGGTTGATTTCTGAAATTAACTTTTTCTGGACCTTTAGAGGGATCAACGGTGTTGGTGCACAGTAAACTCCTTCCATGGAATATCTCTCCCACTCTGTTCCTTGTTCACTGTCAGACCCTTGTGTATTTTGTGCACTGTACCTCTCATTGGCAAATCCACTGTGGAGCCCTGAACCCTTTCACTGTGGTCCTGGGATCTGCCTACATTGTCTCCTCTTGTGGAGCATGCCCAGTGGTCATTGAATTAACGGCGAGTGCATCATGAGCAACACATTTGATATAAAATAGCACAAGTGACATTTTCATGGGCCTTCTTCCTGCTCCTCTATATACGCCTTGTCTGCTTTGTGTTCCTTCCCTACTCTCTTCACTTTCTTCCCGCCTTTTTCCTTGCAGTGCTCTAAAGTGGGAAAAAGTGGCAAAGGTCGTATAATGCACTGATCGTGCTGTGGGGGAGGAGAAATTTGCTGCCTGGATTTTCTCTTTCCAGGACTGCTCTAGGGTTCTTTGTCCTGTTGCAATACTCATCACTGAGCCACAAATTAAATGGTAAGCTTTCCAGCTCAACTGGAACAACTACAAAGTCAATAATTATGTAAGCTCGCTTCCTTGCAACATAACCTGCCCATGTGTGTGAGTGGGCCTGGGGCCAGATTTCACAAACTGCAGCTCCACCTATGCTTTAATGCACCTGAACGCACCTTGGCTAATGAATTACACATTACGAATGAAAAAAGTGTAAACATGCTGTTCCACATTCAGAGCCACCCTCATAATATAAACTGTATGTTGCGTCAGTGGCGTCAGCAGTATTGTGCAGAGATATTCAGTTAATGACATACGGTGACTGAGACTGCACCCTGTATCATTAGTGCTGGCCTATGCAATATTTATTTCCTGTCAGTTCCCCCACAGGAAGCTTAGAGCTTGGCATTGCTCACTCTGGGGCATATCATCAAGGACCGGCGATAATTATTGCTCAGCGCACTTAGCGCTAGAATAATTATCGCCGGGTAACGTAGAATTTTATCGCTGAGATAGCGTGCTATTAGCAACGCTTATCTCAAAAGCGATAAAATTCCAAGCACTAACTGCTAAATGTGAGATTATCGCTGGAAATCCAGCAATAATCTCACAAAGTTTGGCGATAGCTTGCTGATAGGTAAAGGCATACTTAGCCATGATATCCATCTTACATAGGATATCATGGCTAAGTCAGTCTTGAAGCAGGCGTAAGGAAAGTAGCGATAACAGAGGTTATCGCTACTTTGCTTGTTGCTCTGCAGGTTAGCGTGCCCATTGATAATTGGAGAAATGTCGCTTAGCAACATTTCTCCAGTTATGTCAGGGCAGGAACGCCCACTTTGCATCTCATTAGAGATGCGAAGATGGGCGTTGGGGGAAACGGCGATAATGCAAGGATTCACGCGATAGCGTGACCTTGCTGATTAGGCGATGAAATTATCGTCGCTTTTCGGCCGAAAACGGCCGCAAAAGCAGCGATAATTGTTTATCACCGCCTTGATGATATGCCCCTCTGACCCCTCAGCCCCAACAAAGGAGAAAGAGAGTGCCCCGCTCTGCTATACCATGTCTCTCAGAGATGAGAGTTGGGAGTGATGTATTTAGCAGGTCAAAAGCAACGAATGAGTTTTTGGGGTTTCAAATGCCCTGCCATAGATCATGCATGAGAGAGCGAATGTGTGTGTGTATGCATGTGTGGGTGTGTGTCTATGTGTGTGTGTGAGAGTGTGTGCGTGTCTTGACTCCAAGCAAGAGCTGGAGCGCAAGTAAAAATAGGGGTCTTTCTACGGAGGAAGACTAGATAAATGTAGGTCTGCTGGAACACGTGAACAAACGATTTGCAAATATTAATACTACCTTTACCACTGCAGTGTAACCAGCCGAAAATATGTCTAATGATCTGGTAGCAATTTTCACAGGACATTCCTATCGAAACCCATTGAGATTGCAGTAAGTTCCTCATTGTATTTCCACAGGCATGATCAACTCATTTTCTATCTGGCCAATGGCAGCATACACACAGTGAACTGTGCAGTAAATATTGTATTCACAATTAATTTGTTTGATTGAAATTCTTCATCCCTTGTGGAATTCATGCAGTGGGTTAGTGGGATAGCAATAACAATTGTTCACAATAAAGGTGAGAAAAGAGACTACCTATTGAAAGCATTGACTAGAAAGGAGATCTTTCTTATAGGCAACCTCTGCACAAGATTGCCACTTAAATATTTTTTATTTCACGGGGAACGAAAGGGGTATTTCAATAGTGCTTACGGACCTGGAATCAGGGCCACAGTTTCAGGAGTGTCCATTTTGTCAGTAAATGCAAACTGAAGAGTCAAATCTGAAACCTTCTGAATAAATATGAATACATCACCCCATTCTGATGAAACTCTATTGGCTCCTCTTGCTGGCACACACAAACTTCAAAACCAGCTTTATCTATTAGTGTTAGCAAATAAGCTTACCATCTCTGGTGACTTTTAGCACACCTGCAGCCAGGACACCATCAGACTGGAGGCGGAGAGCCGGATTCAGGGTTGGATGGACCAAGACGTGTCTATTGGGATGGCAGAGGCATTACCTTTGTCATTCCGACGATATTCTATCTGTCGATTTTAGAGATGAGCGGAATATGCAAGGTCTGCCCATCTCTAAATGAGGCAGGCAGACCAAAGGTTTGGTGGGCGGGGTACTCCATCATGTTTGCATCAGAGCACCCTTGCCTTAAACTCTAAATCAAGCCATGCGAAGTGCAAAACCAAAATGCAAGACAGCATGCCTTTTCCCTCTGTTAGCACATGATCTTGAATAACATCCTCACATCCATTAGAACGACTCCAATGCTGCTCCATTTTAGGACATTTTAGGAAAGAGTTGAAGATGCTACTCTTTAAAGAACACTACATTACAGTATAATTGTGCATTCAGAGTCTCAAAACCAGCTACCTCTCCTATCATTCATTGAGCCTATGCATTTTTGACCATGTACACGCTCTTTTGGCTAGGTTCAAGTTATAGAAATACCACATGCATACATTTTTGTTTACCTAGAAAAATATATTTATGGAACAATTCTGTTTATTAAAGCCGAATCAATAATATGTACAGCTAGTCCCCTACAGCCCAGAGGGCCGGCAGCATTTAGTAAAACTTATATCTTACTTAACACAGCTTTCCACCTGCAACCCTGGGGTGGGCAGTGTAGTTTAGGCAGTTGTAGGTCTAAAACAAGAAATAACTATTCAAACAATCCCCCACCCCCAATAATTCTTCTGTATAAGTAGCTTTATTGTCTGAATTATTGGCATCATGAAATGATGTGGTGTGGATAGTGTAAGATGTTAGGACCTCAAATCGTGCCTAGCTGTCTGTAGGGGCCATGTCAGGGATTAAGCGGTGCAGCCACAGATACACCGGGCATGTCAGTTCTTGGAATTCAGCAGAAAGAATTTGAAAGAAAGGGGCCCACATGTCAGGATAGGAGGTGCGGCTCGAATCTACCGACAAGGACAGTTTCTCCATCCACAGGATAAAGTACAGTTTGTGCAGCTGGATGATGAGCTGCCTCCAGGGCTAGGGCCATTTGCCTCTCTCGGTTAGAGCGTAGTGGGTAAGTCAAAGGATTCAGAAGTCCAAGGATAGTTTAGGCTGGGAACCTCAGGATTGAAGTGTTAACAGCATGGTCATTAACATCCAGAATTTGGTCCCAGTAATGGGTGAGTTTCGGACATTGCCATAGGAGGTGGAGTAGTGTTCCGGTGTCCCCACATCCCCAACAGCATTATTTTGAGTGTCCTGACATCCATTTTTGAGTATTATGTGCTGTGTGGTGCACTTTGTAGAATATATTCTCCCACTCTGTCAGAAAGAGCTCTACCCAGCTCTGTCTCCCATCTCAACTGCCCTTTGGATTTGGTTGGGGAACACTACTTGCCCAGTAGGGCATAGTGTTCAGTAATGAGGTGTTAATCATCAGGCTTAGGAGTACCCATTTATCGAAGAGGGTCATAGGCTGTCCTGCCCTCTTGTCTATTCTACGGTTGTGTCACCCAGTGTTGCAATTGTAAGTATTGTATGCGATCGGAGTCTGCTAAGGAATAATCAGCTTCTATCTGGTCAAAGGGGATGATCCCCTAGGCATCAAAGGGAGAACCTACTCTCTTTCATCCCCCTTCCTGCCACTGCCAGGACAAATTTGCTTACCTCCCTGGGATGAACTCTAAGTTAACTAGAATCAGGATCATGGGAGAATGATGAAGATTAGAGGCCCCAGGCTCTAGTCTTACGGGGAAGCCAGACTTCATTCTATTTGTTGGAGCCAGCAATTGCTTCAGCCATAAAGGACCAATGCTTTCTTGATAGCGGTTGGTTCCATTCCTCCAAACATATAAGTTGAGTACCTTTATAGTATCGGAATAGCATAGGTACTGCCATACCCCCTTCTCACTTCAAGCAATAAAGTAAATGTTTATGAAGGTGGGGATTTTACAAGACCACAGGAATTTGTTGATTTCCAATTGGAGGATATTGTGTGGTGGGGTCAGAGGCACCGTCTGGAAGAGGTATGCACGGTAGAATGGTCATTTTGACCTCCGCTGCTCTACCCATCCAAGAGAGACAAAGGCACCTTCACGCGGACAGGTCTCTGTGGATTTGAGAGTTAAGGGTTACATAGTTAGCAGCAAAGTCTTAGAGAAAGTCTGGGCCAGCTTAATACCAAGGTTGGGTATGGAATCTGTCATTCACTTGAAAGGAAACAGGGAGCATAGTATATTTTCATGAGGAAAGGGAAGGGAAGGGAATCCTCAGGCTGTCCCTCAGACTTTGTGCCAAAAGCTCCATGTATAAAGCACAAAGAAGAGGGGACAGAGGGCACTCTTGACGTGTGCCCTGTTGTATCGGGAAGGGAGGGGACAACAAAGATTGATCCTCACCGAGGCTCGAGGGGCGAAATAAATGCTTCGAACCCATCTGCAGACTTCTCACCAATACTGAATTTCAACAGCGTTTCAAATAGGTAGGGCCAGTGGACACGATCAAATGCCTTCTCAACATTCTGTGACTTGTAAGCCTTGTCTAAGAGGTGCAGAAGGCATTTGGTATTATCATTGCATTTGCACACTGGTATGAATCCCGTTTGGTCTGGCTCAATCAGTCTTGGCATTAGTGGGTTGAGGCAATGAGTCAAGAATATCTTTGTGGCTATATTCAAGAGAGAGATGGGTCTGTACATCCCACAGAGGGCTGGGCATTTGCCTAGTGTCAGAATTACACAAATGGCGGCCACTAATATCGAGTCAGTGAGGCAGCCCATATCAGCGAAGGAGTTATATAGATGAGTAAGCAGGGGGGCTAAAAAGTTTGTAAAATTGTGAGCTAAAGCCATCAGGGCCTGGGACTTCATAGTTTTTTAATGAGCGATGGCCGAAATCTCCTCCTCGATTTGTACGGGTTGTTCAAGGGCCTCGGCTTCCATATCTGGAAGGAAGGTGAGGGCGACATTGTGGAGATCTCTGCTGAGGCCATCAGAGGTTGTGTAAAGAGACCATATATGGGCTGAAATGCAGGTGCTATCTCCGTGTCTAGTCGACAGAGGTCGATATCTGTCCAGGACTGGATTTGCTCTGGCTGTGCCGTAGCGATTGGACACGGTATCGGCCTGCAGTGGGCGACCTATGTGGTGCTCTGATGGTGCAATATTTGCACTTTATAAAGCATTGATGCAGATATCACATTTGTATTTACCCCGTCAGAGATTACACATACGCTGTGTGGAGCAGAAATGTCAGACAGCATGTTTATCCTGAAGAAAGCCCCATAAAACAACATAAGAGTAGAAACATTGACTGTTTTATTGGGATTGTTTGATTGTACAAAGTATATTGAGCACAGTAATCAATGATTATATCTTGAACTGTTTTAATCTGGTACAAAGTTTCAGACATCTTTTTGTATATATAGATCATCGTAAATAATGCATTAACTGCACTTTTTGAGCACTGCGCCATCTGCACTTTACTTGATATTAATGACATGCAAATGGTTGTTTAAAAATAAAGTAAAAACTACTGTTGAATAACGTAGCGATTGGATTTGACGTATTTTGCATACTAAAAAAATAGTCCCACTGAACCATTGTTGCTACTTAGTATATGGTACCCTGGTTCAGAGTGGGCATATGGGTTAGGTTCTGTATATATTTACAAGGCACAGAAATACAGCAGTGAAACAACAAACACAATAATTCATTGCCCAGCCCAGCCCAGTCCTTGTCTTATTAGAAAGAGAAGTACTTTAATCTCCCTTCAAAATGAAATACTACCCACATGAATGGGTGTGCAGTGACAGGGTTATACAAAACACAGCTAGGCGACTCTAGCAATGATCTACAGCAATCTCACACCAGTCTACAGAGTTCTAGCAGCAATGAAAAGGGTCATAGCCAGAAATGAGGCACAGGTGTGATCTCACAAATGGCCTGTGCATCCAACTACTTGGTTCAGTATTTTGTAGGCCAGTATTATCTTAATTAAAAAGAATCTGCGATGGCAATCGCTAAGCTTGTGATGTGTAGAGTTATATATCTGAGTCTGAATCATAGTCTCATAGTTTCTAGATTCAGGCATTCTATCACATTTTAGCTTGAATGTCACTTGGGTTTAATGATGCTCCATGTAGTTTGCTAGGGAAGCCATGGAGACCACTCATAAACTGGGACAGTGCTGGTTATACTCCTGTTAGAATGTTTGTTCCCTTACACTCCAGGAACATAGCTGAGCCTTTTCTCCTGGACAGTCTCTCCTTAAGTAGGGCCAGTAACAAATGTCCCTTTATGAGTAGGGAAACAAGTACTAGGCAGGCCCACAGCTCTCCAGTAAGTTGAACCTACTTCACATTATGTTCCATCACCTTTGAGACATTGTCAGTCAGACAGACTCCAGCCCGGATCAAAGTTGCTCTTCAAGTATTGTGCAGGGCACTCCCTTCCTTAGTCAAAAAGTACTTTGAACTGTAACACAGTGGGATTGTTTGGGTCCCTCCGATTCTCAAGTCAGAGGATGTTGATTCACTGGCCAAGTTTCCGGACCTGGTTTATGATAATTCATTTTCAAATTTCATTATCTAGCTTCGGTACAGATACAGTCCTTGTGAAAGGTTATAGTACGCACATAAGGTAATGATGATACTGGCTCCAGCTTGATTACACAAAAAATGAGCACAATGGAGTATGAAATGTCTGTACGTGGCTGTCATCAGCCTGCCTGAAGTAGCATTCATGAAGAGACAAAATGGGCAGGCCTTGCCTAGAAACATCCGTTTCAAACAACATAACCTGCTTTCTGGTCCCCATCTCACTGTGTTCAAGCAAACATTAATCAGTCCTCTGCTAAAAGGTCCTTATTGAAGGTCCTTTTTAGAAATGGGGGTCTCGAGTTGGTAGAGCTATGCACTTTTGTATGGACCCTTGCTTCAAGTCAGGGTAAGGGGAGACACACACTTTAGATAACCCCTGCTCACCCATCTTGGTAGCTTGGCACGAACAGACAGGCTTATCCCAAAGGCAACTTGTAAAGTATTTGTACTAAAAACACACAGTAACAGAGGGAAAACACTTCAAATGGACACCACTCCGGTTTAGAAAAATAAAGTAGCTTTACCTAAATCACACGTACTTGTATCCAAATATCACTTTATTACAGTTATTGAAAAAATAGAACTCGTAGAAACAGAACAACTCCACCTGGGGCTTTTACGACGTCATGACAGGCATAAATCCAAAGTACATCGCTGACCGCATGGTGCGTGGTGTCGGGCATCGAGTTACATGGACCCCCAAACAACAGTACCTGGGAAAACGAAGTCTATGGATGATGCACGGCATCGTGAAGTTGAGGCATCGGTGTCGAGGTCGGTTTCCCTTGTTGCCACGGGGGAGGCGAAGCGTCGAGTCTATGAGGAGGTGAAGCTTCGAATCCAGGTCCAGGGAAGTCAGTGGCTTTGGTGGTGAGGCATCGGTTCCTGTAAAATGATGTGATGTTGAAGAGTTTGTGAAGTCACCCTAGTCAGTTATCGGGTTTGCGATAATGGGATGCTGGGGCTGGTGGTGACGACGTCAGAGCAAGCGTTGGCATTGGGAAGGCCAATAACTGCAGGCATCAAAGGGCATCAGAGCTGTGGTGCAAGAGGGACAGTGCGTCATCGCGCACTTCACGAGCAATGCCCCCTGCCTCGATGCAGGTCACGGCATTACCAGCAGTGTCACTTACGGTATCGGAGTTGTTTTTCTTGCTTTGCAATACCAACAACACAGTACTCTGGCTCAGGAAGTAGAATAGGTGCCCTTTTGAATGCAGGAGTCCACACAGGAGTCCAGGTGCTGGTCAGTGGGTTGCAGGTGAAATCTTTGCATTCCTGAGACTTCAAAACAGGAGGTCAGCACACACAAGCCCTTGGAGATTCTTCTTCAAGCAGGTTCACAGCAAAGTTGCAGTATTTCTCTTTTCCTTGGCAGTACATGGCAGCAACTGCAGGCCAACCAAGCAAAGCACACAGCAAAGGGGCATGACTCCTCCTCATAGCTCTCCAGCTCTTCTCCTTGGCAAAGGCTCCTCTTGAGTCCAGAAGTGATCTAATTCTTTGGGGTTTAAGGTCCAATACTTATAACCCATATTTCCTTTGTTCTTTTTGTGGCAAGGATCTCTGAGCCCAGTTCAAACCAGTTCTGTCCTCTCTGGTGCAGCATTACCACAGGAGGTGGAAACAGCATTGTGCAAAGGAGACACAGCCTATTCAGGTGATAGTGAAACTCCTCCCACTACTCTAAATGCAGCCAAGGTCTATTCAGCTCAGCTATGAGTCACCCAGGAATGGCAAGACACACCTCAACCCCCTTGTGGCTGTCTACAATGAATGCACAAACCCAGCTCCTGTCACTCTAAGACCAGACAGTCAATACACAAACCAGCAGAGGCACACAGAAAGGTTAAACAAGAAAATGCCCACTTTCTAAAAGTGGCATTTTTCAAACACACAATTTAAAACCATCTTCGTAATAAGATAGGTTAGTTTATTCGGTGTTCAGAGAGCCTAAACTTCAGTTCTGCATCTGGTCCCAATGGAAAGCTATACTTGTAAGATGTTACAAAGTAACTCACATGTTAGCTATGAGACAAATACCCTTTCAATAGTGAAAAAAGAAATTGGCAGCATTTCACTATCAGGACAGGTAAAGCACACCAGCACATGTCCTACCTTTTACCCACACTGCACCATGTCTGTAGGTGCACTTGCCAGGTCGACATGGCAGTTTAAAACTGCGTGCAGACACTGCAGTGGCAGGTCTGAGATACCTTTACATGGCTACTCATGTGGGTGGCACAATTAGTGCTGCAGGCCTTGGCACATTCAGTGCACTTTACAAAGGACTTACCAGTAAATCAAATATGCCAATCATGGATAATCAATCATCATAACAATTTCCCTGGGGAGCACTTGTACTTTGACACTGATCAGCAGTGGCAAAGTGCCCACAGCATCAAAACCAGCGAAAACTACATCAAGCATAGCATACAAAATACAGGGGGTAGAGGCAAAAGGTCAGGGGAAACCACGTCAAAGATGCCAAGTATAACAGTTACTTATCTGATACGATAAATAGCACCTATTAAGAGTTTCTGTGGAATAAAATGGCACTGTAAATACATTTCCCATTGCCAAGTCTAACAGTCCTCATAAAGGAGCCTTCCTAGATTTAAAGGCGTCACTCTCTCCATCCTCCCATATTTCAATGTCTAAGGCTCTTCTTCTCTGTAGATCTAGGAATGATAGCAATGCATGTCCTGTCAGAGGAAGCTCTTCTCCAACCTCCATCTTGTGCCATGTAAAGCCAGGGATAATCCAAAACGGATCCTGCTGGTGTTGGCAATCATAGAGGTACAATGGCACAGAGTCCTATTACTATCTAAACTTCACACTTATGCACTCACCATGCAGATAGGATGTCAGTGCATGGGTCTGGGTGCCACATAGAAGCGGAACTTTGGATGAGTAGGGCTTGTATATTCTGTACTCCTTCTGAACCAGAGCCAAAGGACTCTTTAGCACTGTAATCAAAAACTAGTACGTTGCCACCACCTCTTTTTGTCAACAACCTAAGACATGGTCAGTAGACCAACATCAAACCAGACAGTATATTTGTTGTGCCCCATTAGGTTAGAGAACAGGTTCGGAACCTTTTGATCATCATGGACAGGCTAAGGCCTCAGTGCTCACACCAGATTAGTGTTTTTGATGGGCAAAGAAATTGCAGGTTACCAGTTCCACATGGAGTCGGGTCACTCAGCGCAAAGATGCCCACCCGTTTCTCAGTGCAGCAGACATTCCCACCCCAAAAATGCACCACCATTTTTTGGAGCCCATTTAGGTTTATATGACAATAGCCTGCTTGTTTCCACATAATGTTCATCCGTTTCGAACCTCAATCATTGTTGTGCTCACAGGAATGAGGAATATACCATCGAAACATCTCTAATTCCAAAGCATGTTTGTCTTCTAGGTAAGAGAAAACAGAATCTCTAGTATGGCATTTTTTTGTTTGGCAGTATTATCTTTATAGTTTATGCCCTGGGGAGTGATAATCATGTGCCACGAGCCTGAGAGCCTTGGGATAGCAAACCCATAGCTCCCACATGCCAATGTCTTTGAAAATTTAACAGTGACTATTTGTGAAAATATAGGGAAATAAATCTATTTTCTGCCACAGCAAAAATCAACATATAAGATGGTCAATGATTCCACAAAAGCATCACGGAAAGCATGATGGGACAGAATTCGGAGAATAATATACGAAGAGCATACTCTGTGCTTCAGAGGAGGAGCAAATAAGTACAAGGAGACATGTATACAGGTTCCTGACAGAGGAAGGTAATGTAAAAATCAAGTGAATTTCGAGAACCACCATCTGTCCAGTGACTTGTTTGGGCCAGTACTGTATGAGAAGACTTCCAACACTCTTCATACAACATTGGCAATATTTATTTTAAGTCTCCCAACAAAGTTTAGCCATTGCCCCTCCCACTGGTCATAGCAATTGTTTTGTGGCTTGAGGTCTGTTGGGAACAGCTGTTACTTAGTCAGCTTTTGTGAATGTGGCTTTTTGGCGGGCACTCCAAAAGAGTTCAAAATAGCATGGAGATAAAAGGTTGAACTGGAGGACAATGATGGATAAATGAAAGTAGGAAGGGGGCTAAAAGATATTAAGTGCTCAAGTAAGCAACAGCCAAGCTTGCATTGAAATGTGCAATTAGTGGCAGACATAGCTGTCCTTTCACATAAAAAGAAAATGGCATTTGTCTTTGTCTCACTTGCCTTCCAAATGTACACCCAGAGAAGGATCTCTGAGGGGCACATTCTGTGTCAGTGTTTCATAAAAGATCAGATCATTTGTAAGATTTGTTTAGGCTGTAGGCATTGCAACGCCATCTGAAGTCCTTTTTTAGGTCTCGCCTTGCTATCGCGTAAGCGATCGCAAAGCGAGACTATTGTAAAAGGGCATTTCAAAGTGCTCCCAAAAAGCGGATTGCATTGCTAGCACGCGCACAATCACGCGCTTGGTGCCGCCATGCACTCCTCTTTTTGGGAGCACTTCAAAGGGCTCGCTCCCCCGCCTGGAATGCGCTCCCCCGCCTCCAAGCGCACGCGCACCACGCTCCGCCGGGCTTGTTCTTTAATGCATGTTGGGCTTTTATCTCCCCTCCAGTGCAGCCCGTGAGGCGCTGCTTATCCCCCTTCCCTTGTTTTCTCCCCTCCAGTGCAGCCCGTGCGGAGCTGCTCAGCCCCCTCGCCTTGTTTATACTTATTCTTTTGTGACCATAATACGAGCGAACTGCTAGAGGAGTCGACCTCTGAGCAAAGCTGCTTGCGCTTGTGTTTTTAGTTCCGTTTTGTGGCTGGCTGGTAGAGCCCAATGCAATTGATGCGCTCAGTTCACTATGCCCCTGCTCCCTTAACACTTCCTACACTGCTGTCGACCATGTCTCCCACCCCTTATGCTCGCCAGAGCCTTGAATTAACGTGTTGTTGTGTTGGTGCATCATGTTCCCATCAAGGGCGGAGTCTGAGTGTATGTTCGTGTTCTTAGTGAACAAGAACAGCTGTTGTCCTTTCTCCCTTTCGCATGTATCTGCTCTCTGCTAATTAGCTGTACTGGCGACACCGGACCCCAGACAGATGTTCGGTTGGGCTGGAGGCAGAAGACCTGGCAGACCTCTATAGCATCCACACACCGTGGCACTTCGGCTCTCTGGGACTCCCAGCCTCCGTCATAGGTGTGAGGGGGTGTCACATTAATGCAGCTGGCAGTCACAGACAGACCTTCTCTGGGAAGGGGGGTCTGAGGCAGAGATATTGATACTAGTGTGCGAGTGGGTTAACAACATTTAAAGTATAGGTACAGGGGCATGGGTGGGCATCTCAAAGCTCTAATAATCACAATACACTTGTTTGTTCATTTACTAAGCTGACTCTCTTGGTTTTAGCATTAGTTTTAATAATAACTGTATGTGAAGCTTTAGTAAGATTCCTCATCTATGTGTTTCTAAAGTTATCAGTCACACAGCGGTTTAAAGGCTGGGTTCGGATAGGCGATTCAGATATTATACCATACCACTCTCTGCAGACAGCACGTTAAACCAGTGAGCTGCTTCCCCTTTCATCTCCACTCAAAGGATATTCGAGGTCCCATAAACTTAAATCTGAATAAAACAATTGTTATTCGAAGAAAAACACTAATTTATGTGACTTAATCTTTTTGATGAGTTCTCTGTGAAAAATCACTATGGGGTGGGTCTCTGGGTGCTTACTCAATCGCTGCAGTTATTAAATAGGTTTATTTTATCTACCTACCATGAACGCAAAGCTGGGTTAATTGACGAAGTGGAGATGAAAGGGAAAGCCGCTCACTGGTTTCTCTCGCTCACCCATTCTTCTGTTCCATCCCCCCGCCGGGCCTCCCTTCACTCCGTTTTTAATTCTTTTCTGCCCCCCTGCAATTGAACAAACTGGGACCTTTCAAGCTCTCACTGCTACTGTGCTTTGCACGCTATGCACTGGGTAAAAGTGAACTTTGGTGCAGTGTTAGCTGCAGAACACGGTCTCCCTCTCTCCCTGCAGCCTGCATGTTCAAATAGCCTGTGGCCGCCCACCTCTGTAATTTACTTTTATGCCTCCTGATTAGTAAATTAAATACTATCCAGATTACAGCAAAATATAATAAACATCTGGCTACAGTATGAAGGCAGCCCATTATACAGAGAGAGCCCCATGTGCATAATTTTGTGACACGAAGCTTATTATATCATAAACTACTCCGGGTGTGGTGGAACCGGCTGACTCACTCCATTGCTGTATCCCAAGATGAACATCCAGATGCCCTGTGCATAGAAATAGCTACACCCTGTCAGCTGCTAATTCTCTCTGTCCCCACCTCTCTCTTTGCCCCTTTCATCGTTATCACATCCCACAACTCCGCTCTTAGCGCATGCACATTCCAAAAGGATGGTGGACTGCTTACATAGATATAAAAAGCATATAATATTTATAGTTCTACAAAGTTGCTAACAATACAGTATGTATACAATATTCAGGTACGTGCTTGCCCGTGTGTTCTCTTCCTATTGTCTCGTGCAGTGGTGCAACTGCAGCAATGCGGGGCACTTTACATGTGCATCAATTCTGTCTTTCCTCTTGGTTTTAAAGCACTACTACTACCTCCCCTGTTTGCCACTGTTTCCTCTCCATCCCCTTTTCTTCCTATCCCTTTAAAAAGGTCAAATGAATACTCCACTGCAAACAAAAGAGCATAACTAAAAAGAGTGTCATTTGCAACGCTAATAGCTCTTATTTTCAATAATGCGAGACTGATTGCATTGCACACCGGTCCCAGTGGCAATTCCTCATTCTGAGTCCTATAGGCAGTGCTGCAGCTCTGTCTCTGTTCATACATTCACTACACTCCAAACCAAAACACATAGGTAAAAGACATTATCATTTACAACACCAATAGCTCTAACTCTAAAAACGCGAGACCTATTGCATTGAAAATGCTTGTTTTCTTTTGCTAACCTTAGCAGCTCTCACTGCGTCATCTGACTATATTCCTCTTTTCGTTTGATGCTGTACATCATTCTACTGCATTTTGATAGGGTCTCGCTGTGTAAATATCACGGGGCAGATTTACAAGACCCTTGTGCCACTTTTGCGTCACTTTTAACATGGGGAAAGTGACGCAAAAGTGGTGGAAGGGGCTTGTAAATCTGCCCTCACATGCACTCCCAGGCATAGTGACTACTACCAGTAAATGCATTAAGAAAAAAACCTATATCCGTTCATTTTCTGGTATGGCTCCTAGGATCTGGAACGCTTTGCCCACTGAAACACGAACGAACCCGTCATCGGCCTACTTCAAGAAAGAAGTGAAAGCGATCCTCATTGCTAAATTCATGTGAACTCTGGCCTATTGCTAGACTTACTGTACATTATAGCTATCTATGTCTTTGTGCTCAATAGCTGTCATTTTGTCTTGTATATGCTATTTATAGCTGTTCACCTATATCCAGCCGCGGCCCGTGGAGGGAGTTCCGTGGGGCGGTAAGGCGGGGCGGGGGAGGGGCAGGGTGGGGGGTTCTAAAAACCGGAATATGGATAATTTAGAACCCCCCACCCTGCCCCTCCCCCGCCCCGCCTTACCGCCCCACGGAACTCCCTCCACGGGCCGCGGCTGCCTATATCTGTGTTTTCTACACCTTGCTTTCTCTATTTGACTGTAAAGCGCTCTGATACCCGCAAGGGTCTTGTTCGCGCTATATAAAACCCTTAAAATAAAATAAACTGCATTCGAACTCTCTCGTCAATGAACCACTTTCCTTATGTTGTTATGGTTCCATTCCTTAGTGTCCCCGTCCCATCCTGTCTCCCCTGTACCGAGCAGTGTTGTGGGATTGATGTTTGAATAGTCGGCTGCCAAGCGTCTGAAGAGTATGGAGGAAATCATTTGCTAGCCCATCTGACATGTTTATGGCTAATCATCCTCCACTACCCGCGAGGCACGCTGCGACGGGGGACAGAAGGGGTCAGAACAGATCACCGGATGTATACTTTGCCTAATTCTTGGAATTGATACTACGCTGCTCACTTGACAGAGGCCTTCCGGTTTGTCTTTCCATTCGAATAAAACTCTGTGGAGTTCAGTGAAGATATGCCCGCTCTGTGGAAAACAACAGGAAACATATTGGCAATCGAGGGAATGTGGAAATGTGTTCAGGAGGCTTGTGTGTTTTTTCTGCATGAAGTCATCACAAGATAAGGGATCAAATAAGGACATTCCGGCGAGCATTTACGAGCAGGACTTCCCTCAAATCTGCCTGTAACAAAAACAATCCTTTCCTAATGTGGCTGAAAAACATACAGCGCGGATGTTTTTTACTTTTTGAAATGTGCAGTGAACTAAGGATTGGAACCTGCCACAATCTCCATGATGTTATCAGGAAATGGTCTATGTTCATAACAATCTCTTTGACAAGGGGCTGCTTGGAGTTATGATTCCTGTGGCACGCTACAGTCCCGAGACATGAAAAAAAGGATTAAGGCTTGTTTGTGGCTAAGAGTTAATGCCAGCCAGGTGTCCTCTTCTTAGGTGAAGGTTGTGATTTGGAACAGGATGTGTTATTTGTAAGCAAGTCATAGTATTCAAAAAGTTGAATACAGAAAATAATATAGTCTGCACTAATTTTCTGGGGAAAATGTGTCAACAATCTGCAAAAACACACCCAATTTTTTTTTTAAGCAGATTGCAAGACTGATGTCAATATTTATGGTTGGAAATTGTATTGTATAAAAAGACATCTCCATGTGGAAACTCCAACTGGGAAACAAACAGAGAAAATATTTTTGTGGAAATATGAGCATGTATTAATTGATATTTAGGTGCCCATAGGTGGTATGGGCGTTACAACAAACAAATGATGGACGGAATGCTGACAATGCATACATTCTCCCCCAGTCAAGAGATCTGGGTTAAATCCATCGTTCTTTTGCCCACTACACCACCCCAGTTTAGACATGGCCATATGCAAATCAGTCTTGACCCTGTGCCTCATGGGAACAGTCCAGCCCGAACTGCCAAGCCATGTCTTTCCTGGACCGGAATCAAGCATCCTAGGACCGGTTTCTGGCTATCAGCCGTCATCAGCCAGGATAGCTTGACTCCATTGGCGTAGTGAGCACGGGTCCCACGTCTGGGAATACCCATCCCACTTAAGGCGAAAAGCGTTACAACAAACAAATGATGGACGGAATGCTGACAATGCATACATTCTCCCCCAGTCAAGAGATCTGGGTTAAATCCATCGTTCTTTTGCCCACTACACCACCCCAGTTTAGACATGGCCATATGCAAATCAGTCTTGACCCTGTGCCTCATGGGAACAGTCCAGCCCGAACTGCCAAGCCATGTCTTCCCTGGACCGGAATCAAGCATCCTAGGACCGGTTTCTGGCTATCAGCCGTCATCAGCCAGGATAGCTTGACTCCATTGGCGTAGTGAGCACGGGTTCCACGTCTGGGAATACCCATCCCACTTAGGGCGAAAAGCGTTACAACAAACAAATGATGGACGGAATGCTGACAATGCATACATTCTCCCCCAGTCAAGAGATCTGGGTTAAATCCATCGTTCTTTTGCCCACTACACCACCCCAGTTTAGACATGGCCATATGCAAATCAGTCTTGACCCTGTGCCTCATGGGAACAGTCCAGCCCAAACTGCCAAGCCATGTCTTCCCTGGACCGGAATCAAGCATCCTAGGACCGGTTTCTGGCTATCAGCCGTCATCAGCCAGGATAGCTTGATTCCATTGGCGTAGTGAGCACGGGTCCCACGTCTGGGAATACCCATCCCACTTAGGGCGAAAAGCGTTACAACAAACAAATGATGGACGGAATGCTGACAATGCATACATTCTCCCCCAGTCAAGAGATCTGGGTTAAATCCATCGTACTTTTGCCCACTACACCACCCCAGTTTAGACATGGCCATATGCAAATCAGTCTTGACCCTGTGCCTCATGGGAAGAGTCCAGCCCGAACTGCCAAGCCATGTCTTCCCTGGACCGGAATCAAGCATCCTAGGACCGGTTTCTGGCTATCAGCCGTCATCAGCCAGGATAGCTTGACTCCATTGGCGTAGTGAGCACGGGTCCCACGTCTGGGAATACCCATCCCACTTAGGGCGAAAAGCGTTACAACAAACAAATGATGGACATAATGCTGACAATGCATACATTCTCCCCCAGTCAAGAGATCTGGGTTAAATCCATCGTTCTTTTGCCCACTACACCACCCCAGTTTAGACATGGCCATATGCAAATCAGTCTTGACCCTGTGCCTCATGGGAACAGTCCAGCCCGAACTGCCAAGCCATGTCTTCCCTGGACCGGAATCCAGCATCCTAGGACCGGTTTCTGGCTATCAGCCGTCATCAGCCAGGATAGCTTGACTCCATTGGCGTAGTGAGCACGGGTCCCACGTCTGGGAATACCCATCCCACTTAGGGCGAAAAGCGTTACAACAAACAAATGATGGACGGAATGCTGACAATGCATACATTCTCCCCCAGTCAAGAGATCTGTGTTAAATCCATCGTTCTTTTGCCCACTACACCACCCCAGTTTAGACATGGCCATATGCAAATCACTCTTGACCCTGTGCCTCATGGGAACAGTCCAGCCCGAACTGCCAAGCCATGTCTTCCCTGGACCGGAATCAAGCATCCTAGGACCGGTTTCTGGCTATCAGCCGTCATCAGCCAGGATAGCTTGACTCCATTGGCGTAGTGAGCACGGGTCCCACGTCTGGGAATACCCATCCCACTTAGGGCGAAAAGCGTTACAACAAACAAATGATAGACGGAATGCTGACAATGCATACATTGTCCCCCAGTCAAGAGATCTGGGTTAAATCCATCGTTCTTTTGCCCACTACACCACCCCAGTTTAGACATGGCCATATGCAAATCAGTCTTGACCCTGTGCCTCATGGGAACAGTCCAGCCAGAACTGCCAAGCCATGTCTTCCCTGGACCGGAATCAAGCATCCTAGGACCGGTTTCTGGCTATCAGCCGTCATCAGCCAGGATAGCTTGACTCCATTGGCGTAGTGAGCACGGGTCCCACGTCTGGGAATACCCATCCCACTTAGGGCGAAAAGCGTTACAACAAACAAATGATGGACGGAATGCTGACAATGCATACATTCTCCCCCAGTCAAGAGATCTGGGTTAAATCCATCGTTCTTTTGCCCACTACACCACCCCAGTTTAGACATGGCCATATGCAAATCAGTCTTGACCCTGTGCCTCATGGGAACAGTCCAGCCCGAACTGCCAAGCCATGTCTTCCCTGGACCGGAATCAAGCATCCTAGGACCGGTTTCTGGCTATCAGCCGTCATCAGCCAGGATAGCTTGACTCCATTGGCGTAGTGAGCACGGGTCCCACGTCTGGGAATACCCATCCCACTTAGGGCGAAAAGCGTTACAACAAACAAATGATGGACGGAATGCTGACAATGCATACATTCTCCCCCAGTCAAGAGATCTGGGTTAAATCCATCGTTCTTTTGCCCACTACACCACCCCAGTTTAGACATGGCCATATGCAAATCAGTCTTGACCCTGTGCCTCATGGGAACAGTCCAGCCCGAACTGCCAAGCCATGTCTTCCCTGGACCGGAATCAAGCATCCTAGGACCGGTTTCTGGCTATCAGCCGTCATCAGCCAGGATAGCTTGACTCCATTGGCGTAGTGAGCACGGGTCCCACGTCTGGGAATACCCATCCCACTTAGGGCGAAAAGCGTTACAACAAACAAATGATGGACGGAATGCTGACAATGCATACATTCTCCCCCAGTCAAGAGATCTGGGTTAAATCCATCGTTCTTTTGCCCACTACACCACCCCAGTTTAGACATGGCCATATGCAAATCAGTCTTGACCCTGTGCCTCATGGGAACAGTCCAGCCCGAACTGCCAAGCCATGTCTTCCCTGGACCGGAATCAAGCATCCTAGGACCGGTTTCTGGCTATCAGCCGTCATCAGCCAGGATAGCTTGACTCCATTGGCGTAGTGAGCACGGGTCCCACGTCTGGGAATACCCATCCCACTTAGGGCGAAAAGCGTTACAACAAACAAATGATGGACGGAATGCTGACAATGCATACATTCTCCCCCAGTCAAGAGATCTGGGTTAAATCCATCATTCTTTTGCCCACTACACCACCCCAGTTTAGACATGGCCATATGCAAATCACTCTTGACCCTGTGCCTCATGGGAACAGTCCAGCCCGAACTGCCAAGCCATGTCTTCCCTGGACCGGAATCAAGCATCCTAGGACCGGTTTCTGGCTATCAGCCGTCATCAGCCAGGATAGCTTGACTCCATTGGCGTAGTGAGCACGGGTCCCACGTCTGGGAATACCCATCCCACTTAGGGCGAAAAGCGTTACAACAAACAAATGATGGACGGAATGCTGACAATGCATACATTCTCCCCCAGTCAAGAGATCTGGGTTAAATCCATCGTTCTTTTGCCCACTACACCACCCCAGTTTAGACATGGCCATATGCAAATCAGTCTTGACCCTGTGCCTCATGGGAACAGTCCAGCCCGAACTGCCAAGCCATGTCTTCCCTGGACCGGAATCAAGCATCCTAGGACCGGTTTCTGGCTATCAGCCGTCATCAGCCAGGATAGCTTGACTCCATTGGCGTAGTGAGCACGGGTCCCACGTCTGGGAATACCCATCCCACTTAGGGCGAAAAGCGTTACAACAAACAAATGATGGACGGAATGCTGACAATGCATACATTCTCCCCCAGTCAAGAGATCTGGGTTAAATCCATCGTTCTTTTGCCCACTACACCACCCCAGTTTAGACATGGCCATATGCAAATCAGTCTTGACCCTGTGCCTCATGGGAACAGTCCAGCCCGAACTGCCAAGCCATGTCTTCCCTGGACCGGAATCAAGCATCCTAGGACCGGTTTCTGGCTATCAGCCGTCATCAGCCAGGATAGCTTGACTCCATTGGCGTAGTGAGCACGGGTCCCACGTCTGGGAATACCCATCCCACTTAGGGCGAAAAGCGTTACAACAAACAAATGATGGACCGAATGCTGACAATGCATACATTCTCCCCCAGTCAAGAGATCTGGGTTAAATCCATCGTTCTTTTGCCCACTACACCACCCCAGTTTAGACATGGCCATATGCAAATCAGTCTTGACCCTGTGCCTCATGGGAACAGTCCAGCCCGAACTGCCAAGCCATGTCTTCCCTGGACCGGAATCAAGCATCCTAGGTGGAACGATGGATTTAACCCAGATCTCTTGACTGGGGGAGAATGTCTGCATTGTCAGCATTCCGTCCATCAATTGTTTGTTGTAACGCTTTTCGCCCTAAGTGGGATGGGTATTCCTAGACGTGGGACCCGTGCTCACTACGCCACTGGAGTCAAGCTATCCTGGCTGATGACGGTTGATAGCCAGAAACCGGTCCTAGGATGCTTGATTCCGGTCCAGGGAAGACATGGCTTGGCAGTTCGGGCTGGACTGTTCCCATGAGGCACAGGGTCAAGACTGATTTGCATATGGCCATGTCTAAACTGGGGTGGTGTAGTGGGCAAAAGAACGATGGATTTAACCCAGATCTCTTGACTGGGGGAGAATGTCTGCATTGTCAGCATTCCGTCCATCAATTGTTTGTTGTAACGCATACGTGGTATGGGGTCACGCCCTGCAGGGTGCACCAGGGTAAACAAAAGTGATTGGAAACTGATATTATATCTGCTTACTCTGTTTCAGTTGATGTTAGGCCAGTGGAGGCCTGCACAACTGCCTGATTTGCACTCCCCTCCTCTCAGTGTGACATACCGCTCGCTGCTCAACGGCTTCAAGTGGAGAAGTAGAGCTGTGTTGTGTGAGTAAAAGTGAGTGGTGTGCAATTTGTCATGCTTGAAGTGGTTGTTTTATGTTATGATGTTGCTCCAGGTCTGATAAGCCAGATATCGAGAAACACCTGTCTGTTGGGGTGTATCGAAGGAAAGTGAGAACATTGTGTTATTTAGATCTCTAGAAATAGCCAAAAACAATAAAAAAGCAACAAGGTTTTTTCCAAGAGGCTAGCTAGATTAGAGCCTGGCGATACTGCACTCCTTCCATCACAGTCAAAAGGAATTTGTTATTGTGGAGGTGAATTGTACTGCTCTAACTCCTTCATCACAAGATTATGAAAGTTCATTCCTTTCCATTAAAGTCTACTTCTTTAGGAAAAATTTTAAGCAACACATTTAGCTGACCAAAAAAGCGGCAGTCATTGGCGATCAAAGCTGTTCTTTTATGCCAGAATATCAGGCTAATTTCTCTGTGACAGCACAAAAACACTGCAAACCCCAAAGTGTGGAGGGATTCTTCAGCTAGCTGATATTCAAAGAAGTAATGGCCAAATTGCTATTAGTACTGCAAGAGCTTGTCCTGCCTCCATAATAGAAAAAGTACTTGCAGTACAGCTAAACGGCTTCCCATAGTAGGCATAGATTAATGGTCTTTACAGAGGGATCAGTAAATTGCTTAAGAGGAGGTAGAGCTCAGGTGAACCTTATTCTTAGGATCACAGTTCACTATGGGGGCTGCTGGTACTTAATGATGGCGAGCATCCAAAGTTCATTCCCTGCAGTAAGAGAACTTCATGTACTCATGTCTAAAGTCTGTCTGGCCGGAATGAAGACTAACAGTTTGAGAAGTAACTCACAAGGGACTGGGGACACCAGCAAAACATACAAGTTAACCAGTTGTGAATTAGAAAGTGGGATTTCCTTTATCATCAAACTATGATTTAAAATAATGGTATTTCTGGAGCCATCAGGTCTAGGGAGAGAATTCAAATAGTTAGAGAATCAGAGTAAACATAAGCAAACAATGCACACTAACTACACTAGGGAGGGGAGTAAAGATGAAAAACTTTGCCGTCCATTTCTGGGTACCAGAGTAGGGTGCCCTTTAGGGAAAATTCAATAAAGATTCTCTTTGCAGGCAGCATGTTACCAAGGAGTATGGGCTAGTACAGACTGCCAATGAATAATAAAATGAAGAACCTTTTTTACAATAGTTGCATTCTCAAATTAGGCCTGGATTCTGGGTTTGTAGCAATACAGCTGCTTTTTCTTGCACCAGATCATGTTTATCTGGTACAATAAATAGCACCTATTAAGAGTTTCTGGGGAATAAGCTGGTACTGTAAATACTTGAATTTTTCCCCCAGTTAGATTCTGGCACATTTGTTCTGTTAAAATTTAATGATGGTCAAATATGTAATGCACCCAGTAATTATTGGATATGACAAATACCACCCAACTTGAAATTCTGATTCCTGTACAAACAAGGGTTTCCATGGGATTTGGAAAACACAGACTCATTCGTAATCAGGATGGAAGTGTCAAACTTTTTGGCGCATATCAGAAGAATGCTTCATTCACGTAAAGACACTATGCTTGCCAGTAAGTTATTGAAGTATTAGTTGATGGGGAATGGGTAACTACCCACCTCAAGTAATAATCGCAGTCCTTGTTAGTGTGAAAACACACCCCAAGAAAAACCCCAAGCCAATTTAATAAATACAGTAAATTGTAGTGAATAAAATGAAGTGAAAACCACAACAATCCAGTAAGGGGAACCAAAGATATGAATTAAAAATGTTTTAAATAAAAACAGCACCAAACGCGGTCAGCTGGTCAGGGAAGACTGGGACCTAGGCTTGATTGGAGGTCGACTGTGATAGAGTGTGGGTTGGCTACAGAAACCAGGTTCGACACAATCAGAGGTTTTACCTTTGGATGTCTGAAATGGAAGTCCAAAAACTTCAGTGGGAAAAGGCAGCAGGCTATGGCCGAGAAGGGCTCCATGAGGCCAGATAACTGTCAGACAAGGTACCAGTGAATTAATTAACTTTTGGTGGGCAGCTCAGAGTAGGAGGAATTCAAATTTACACTCAAGGAAGGTCCCTTGCCTTTTGCGGCTGAGGATTTCAGATTTTGTACTTAAACTCTTTTTGGAAGCTCGCAATCCTCCAGTGAGGCAAAGCTGCAGGCTATAGCCGAAGAGATCTCCACAAGGCCATACACCTTCTCCTCAAGATCCACCTGAATCGGATTTGCTGCTGTGGAAAATAGCACTCAATGAAGGTACTTTACCGGCCGAATTATTTTGGCACCTTCGTCTGGTAAAGATTTCTTTCCTTGTAATTAGTCACCTCTATAGAGTTCAGATTCCTTCAGGGTGACAAGCCTTCAAGTTGAAGCTGAAGAGGGTTCCACAAGACTGGATACCTTCTCCATGAAGTCCGACTAAATCTTAAGGACCAGCTTGTCCCTGTCCTAGGTTTCTATGGATGTCAGGAGTAGTGCACATTGTCACGACCCAGGGTTCCAACCTTCAGATACAGCACTTGGGGGTCAAGACTCGCTCCAGCAGAATCCACCAGCAGGGTCCAGGACAGGTTCAGTTGGAATTGCTCAGCTGGGCAGTTGCAGAAAAGGTCTCTCGAAGCTTGTTGCATCCCTCTAGCCTGATCAAGAGATTCAGCCTTGTGACCCTTAGACTCTACTTCATTGTCATGGGTACAAGAGGATGAGCAGGTCCAGTCCTTCAGGATGTTGCTCAGGTCTCAGACAGCATGTTCATTCCTCTTCTGTTCTTCCACTGTTCCAGTGGTGTTCTGTGGAGGGTACTGGGTATTCCATATTTATGCATGGCAACAGCCTTTGGGTGGGACAAACTCCTGGCTCTACCCTAATCAATGAGGTAAAGGTTTCCAGGGGTTACCCTACCCACATTTTGTTGCATTTCCTACGTGCCCTAGTACAAACAATCCTACAGTACCCCGCTGTGCCTAAATCCATTTTTTTTAAACCTTCTCCTCTTGTGCAGAACCTGTGTGCCCACCTCGACTGAACCTGCCCTAGACCCTGCTGGTGATTTCTGCTAGAGTAAGTCTTAAGCCTAGAGGTGTGGCCAGGGACATGAGCAGCCCCTCTTCTGTGATCAATCAAAGACATTTAATCAAAGACATTTATAGAGCGCACTACTCACCCGTAGGGTCTCAAGGCGCTGGGGGGAGGGGGGTGCCGTTACTGCTCGAACAGCCAGGTCTTCAGCTTCTTCCTGAAGGAGAGGTAGTCTTGGGTCACTTCAAATCAGTTCTGGGGCAGCTCCCTCCCCACTGTGTTTGGAGCCTCATTGACTGGGGGAACAAGAGAGGGGCCTGTGCTGGTGTCATTTGCCTGAGACAGGAGTGGCCTATTTTAAGGTAAATATATTTGTTGGCATGGCCAAATGGCCATCCTGCTAGAGGAACAGAAACATCTCCCCACACCTTGTCTCATGTTCTAGCAGCAGTTTTCCCACTTCATCCAGAAGTAGGCAATTAGATGGATGTAGCTCAAGGCCAATTCAAATAAGCCTTCAAAGGCATTAGGAAAGTTAAAGGTACCTTTATAAAAGTAATTTTCCTTAATACTAATTACAAAATGTGACTTCACCATTGAATTGGGCTTTTAATAAATATCAAAAACAGTCCAAGAATACAATTTTTTGCTGTTTCCTATTATTCAATGTAATATTGCATCTCAGTGTTTTCCTATGGAATAGCTAGCCTTGCTTCAGAGAAATTAGATTTTGGGACATTTTCACTGTAAGAACATGTGTAACATTACATTTCTACATTTGAATACCATATACCCTGCCTTATTGGCAGTCAGGTCTACTTAGAGGTGACTTACTAATATTTAAAAGGAAGATTCAGACCTGTCAAAGAAGTTTAGTTTGACAGGTTGCATTGCAGTTTAAAAGCTATTTTTAATTAAGCTAGAATTGTAGGCCGGAAGCCATGTTTTAGATTGTCACTGTAGTGGATGGCACAATGGGTGCTGAAGTCCACTACAGCATTTAACTTAAAGGCCCTGGATGTATTTTGTTACATATATTAAGGACTTATAAGTAAGTGAACTATGGCAATTAGGGGTATACAAATTTCATCAGGCTCTGTGCTACCCTTGTGATCAATTTTTCTTTTATAATATAAGCTCAGGATGTAGCTTGCAAAGAGGTACTTGAGTTTGCAACTTACTAAGCTCATATCTGCAAGACAAAAAAGCATGATTTACTTTGTAGACTGTACACAACAATAAGGCTCTCATTATAAACGTTGGCAAATTTTTGTGTGGGAAAACTGTGGGTCCATAATCTTCGATTGCAACTGATATCCCTACACTAAAATCTATGGGCCATATTATCAAGGAACGGTGATAACATTATCGCCGCTTTAGCGGCAGGAAACTGCCGATAAAGCTGCGATAATGGGCTTGATAATATGCCCTTGTGAATTCCCATAGAAGGCCAGGTTCTGGTGTGAACCTGGGCTTCTATGGTAATTCACAAGGGCATATTATCAAGCCCATTATCGCCACTTTAGCGGCAGTTTCGTGCTGCTAAAGCGGCGATAATGTTATCGCCGTTCCTTGATAATATGGCCTTATGAGTTTCATCCGTGGAATGTGGAACAACCACATGGACCGAGAATACTGAATCTAATTTGGTGATATTTTTCATAGGTATGTCTGCAACTATTCATACTAAAATCTTGATTCCCTTTGATTCTAAGTTGCTACAGGATATTTTGATCTGGGAGAACAACTAAGCATGATCACAAATTATGCATTCTTCTGACAACCCTATGCATTGGAAATGTGTGCTATGTGAACATAATTAATAGGGATTTTTTAATGTGATTTAAGTGTGAAATCCACTTTTAATGCAACTACAAATGGCATGTGAAATCAGCAGATCATTCAATTGATTAACCAAAATAATAAAGACTATTTTGGTACCCATCCCAGAATAATATGATTATTGTGAAACAGTTCATGCTGTACACTCAGCTGTGCAGCGTTAAAGTCCCCTTGGTCAGATAACTATAGGCTCATTACAGATTACTTCAGCACTTATGAACAGAAACTGCATCTACAAAAGCATGCATAAATTGTACTACTGACATAACATGCGAATTACAAGTTGTGCATATCTGAAACTCTTCAATTTATATTGTATAACAATTCTGCTTATCAGTTTCTACACCCATCTCGATATATCTTTTGAAGAAATAGCACACCTTACTGGAAATAGAGCCTCTACATTGGTATATATCCAATAAGATTGCCTGAGAAATCTACACTCTGATCAGAGAAACAAAACAAGAGACGAGTCCCACTGAAAACATACAATATAATCTACATCATTGGAAAGATCTACTGTGCAGTGAAATCAAAATTTACACGCAACAACACTTATGCAGTACCATAAATCCAAATTATATTCACTATTTTACAGTACATTTCACCCCAAAATCCAGAAGCAAGAGTCTTGACGTTGGGACCAGTTGCCTGGCTCCAAAGCTGATAAAGGTCTTCAACATGTCCATGGGAGGTCATCATTTGGTTATAAATGCATGGATGATGCGGTGCCTTCCCTTCACCCGAAAATAATTAGTGATACTGAGGTACAACTCCAATTTTATTAGCACAGAGTCCCATAAATACATCATCAATGTAAAGACTATCATTTAGTGTCTGTGAAGCTTCATACACTTTAGCGGCTACAACACTAGAGATCACATATGCAGTGCCAGCCGTGTAATCTGGATAAGAAGCCCACTGGTACATCTCATATGGGACATAATACTTGCTGTCTTTGTTCCGCACAGGAGGTGATCCACGGTGCACTCTTTCAATCCAGAAGTCTTGAACATTAATTTGATCCATACTTTGGAGATAGGAAACTAGATTAGGAGTGTGCACAAATATGTCGTCATCTGTAGACATTATGAACTTTCCATGAGGACAGTACGAGTTCACCCACCTGAACTGCAACAATAGTTTTAGAGTAAGGTTATTAAAAGTATCCAGAAAGTCTTGCTGAATGAGATCCTTGTATTTACGGTCTTCAGCATGGAGTCTTTTCTGCACTGGAAATCTTGTCTGGGAATCCTTCGGCACTCCCAAAGCAAAAACAATTTTAATATTGGCATTATAGTGAGAACGCAAGTAGTCTTCATTACCCCAGGTCTTCCGTATTAAATCCCTTTGGAGACTGTTCTCAGGTGATGTCTTTACAAACAGCAAGACATCTTGTTCATTGCATTTAGACTCATGGTTAATCAAATAGTTGTAGTTCGGCTCACCATGGGGTGTGTTCCTGGTAACACTAAGGCTCTCATTTACAAAGCTGTAGCGGTTTATGAGGTATCTGTAAGAGTAGGACTTCACATGGCTCACAACTGAACTATCCTGCTGTCCAATGAATAACATGAAACACAGAATGAAACACATGGCAAATACTTGCAAAAACTGCCATCTTCTTATTCTTCTGACACTGATCAACATTCTCGAGTAATACCGTTTCAGCTTTGTTCAAATCAAGTGAAAAGGTTTGAGGATTTTTGCAGACAGTGAAAATAGGATTGTGCTATGTCAGCTGCCAATAAAACCATTCTATGGAAGCAAGCAAGCTTTGTTTCAAAATCCTTTGGTAAAAACTGAAGTGAAAACTAGACAGAACACTGATTTCTATTGGAGGTGCTCTCAAATGACATCATTGGATTACTTCTATAGGTATCGTCATGAGTTTCTCAAATTCATGATGTCAGCTCTCTCTACACTTCCATCCCCCATGCTGAAGGTATTAAAGCAATAGAACAGGCACTGCTCAACAATGGAGATATCAAAGCCAACAAGGTATTCCTTATTGTGTTCCTTCGATGTTCCTTATTCCATAGTTACTGTCACGGGGTAGAGAACTTCTACATACAAAAAAAATGAACCTCTATGGATTTTTCTAGGGCACCAACTTTGCAAATCTATTTATGATGAAATTTGAAGAGGAATTAATTCTGAAAAAGGACCAAGTACTCATCATGTAAGTAAAATTCATTGATAACATATCCATCACAATAAGATACAACTCAATTCTAGATCATATAACTAGATCATATAAACAACCACTGAAAATTCAGTCACCACATCAGGGGAACCAATGTACTTTTTTTTAGATGTTTTTGGTGAAACTTCAGGAAACACGAATCATCACCGATGTCTATCAAAAACTAGCCTGACCAAAACAACACACTATATTATCACATTTTTCACCTGGAACCACTTAAGAAACATCGAACATTCTCCTAATTCATCAGATTAAACAAATCACATCAGAATCACTAAGTTACAAAATAAGCTCTACAGAATATGTTGGTAGACTCTTGCACAGGAAATTACCTAAATTAGTTTTAAGTGATGCCAAAAAGAGAGCTAGTGAAACTCAGAGATTACAATTGCTAACCAAGACAAATAAGACACCTAATATATGTTTCACTTGTGTCTCTCAAGATTCCAACACTAAGTTCCTGATTGATAAATAGGTGGAAGAACCAACGTTTCACCTTGGGGACAGAGTAAATTACTTTCCTTCCCATGACGGAGGGACTGCCTGCCTAATTTATAAATGACCGCCAAGCGCTCAGTCATTTATAAAAACATCGGCAGGAACCACTTTAGCGGAGGTTCTTGCCAATGCATTTTACTCACTGCTACAGGGCTGCGTCAGCAGGATACCACCCTGTAGCAAAGTGTATTCTTTTTTTATTTACAAGAAGAAAATCCTGAAATTGTATTTTCTTTTTGTAAACAAAATAAGTTATGCTTCCCTTGCCATGGGAGTCATCTCCCGTGGCGGGTGGAACATTATTTCGAATTTAGTGTCCCTAACCTCCGTGGCTTGACTGACTGTGAAAGTAAGTAAAAATGGCTATATTTACGCCCATCCTAATTGTCCATTTCCCCGAAACTCCTTACTCCACAGGGTTGTCGAAGAAGTTTGGCCATGGTGGAGATGGAGTAGTCTAGTGGCCTAATTTAAGGTCTGCCCACATATAGATAGGTCTGGCAAGTGGATCACTATGTTGGCAGGGAGGGAACCATGTCGCCACACTAAGTGCCAAGGTCAACAAAAGATGAAGACAACTTTAGTACATTTTACAATGAGAAGCCATTATTTGCTTATGAGAGGTCCAGAAACATCAAAGAACTGATGACAACAAAACCACTGGTGACTACTTATCCGTAAATTGTGGGCACTAAACCCTGCAGACAATGCATTCACTGCAATAATGTCACCATAACTTCATCAAGGGAGCATATGTGAATCATTCTCAAAAGGGCAACAAAATAAAACTTAAGTGTAAGGTTAACTATAACACCAGCAATTGTATTTATGCTTTAAAATGCCTTTGCCTTCTTCTATATGCAGGTAAAACAGAGCAAAAAATCTAAATTCGTATTTCAGAACACAAGAGTAATATAAGTAAAAAGATATCAAAATCGCAGTGGCAACATACTTTATGGAATGTAAACATAACATATCATGATTGGGCTTCCAAATATTACAGACTCAAGAGGTTTTCCCAGGTGTCAATATATATAAAAGTCTCCTACTAGAGGATTTACATTGGATTATACTTTGGCTACTCTGCAACCAAGGGACCTCAATGATCGAATGGAAATTTCATTTTCTTGTAATTGTTTAACATATAATCTATTGACAACAGAAGTAGATATATACTCCTATTAATAAATTTGCCAACTTTAAGTAACATAATTTACAAGGTTATTCACATCGGGTTTTGAAGCTGAAGCAAACTTATAGGTTTTGACCTTTCTTTAATTTTACCATTGGCTAAGGCACTTAATTCATTCTTCTTCGCATGCTCCAACATGGCTGTGCTTTTCTCTTACCAAAGTGTGACCTTACAGCTCACACTACCCTATACACACTGACTTTTCTGGTTCTTTTCTCTTTCATACAATGACAGGGATTTGTCCCTTAGAACACATGACCTGTGGGCATTCACTTACTTTGCCTCTTAGATGCTCACATACGCTCTTCAGGCTCATGGATGCTCTGGTAGTCCATGATTTTTCACCACACTGTTCCAAAATAGAGACCTACATTCACATTGAAGATAAGGAAGTGTCATCACTCAGCACTTCTACACTTAAGCGCTCACAATCATCTTCACGAACACACTGTGTATTTGAAACCCACTTAGTTCTGATAACTTTGTTTTTATGTCCCACATGTGCTAAACGCATGTACCACAATGCATGAATGCTACTATTCAACTATAGACCGATTTTCACTCATCATCAGCCTTTCTATGTTCCTTGTTTACTTTACCACTGCAATTCACTAATATTTTTTACCTCAGCGCGCTCCAATGGCATTTGGATCAGGCATGCCTGCAGCTAAACACATTGAAACCTTGAGTCTTTTCTGATCTAAGTTTTTATAGGATGTTTTTATCTGTGAGATCAACTATGCAAGATCACATAAAACATCTGTCTGTCAACAGTATGTCTTATCTTGCTTTCTTTATTTAACAAAGTTAAAATGCTGATTTCTGTTCTATTTGATTCCAGAGTGATGTTGTACAACTGTCCCCTGATGAAGGATACATATATCGGAAATGCATTGGGAATGTGTACCATGTGAACATAATTCAATGACAAGGATTTTTGATTTTGATTAAAGTGTGAAATCCACTTCTAAAACAATTCAGAATGTCATGTGAAATCAACAGATCATTCAATTGATTATCCAAAATAATGAAAACCGTTTTGTACCCATACAGGATTCATTTCATTATTGTGAAACAGCTTGCACTGTGAACTCAGCTGTGCATTGTTCTAGACCATTTGATCGGATGGCTAAAGGATTATGACAAAGAATTGTTATCGACTTCAAAACAAACAAAATTTGTTATTAAAATTATGAAATAAGTTGCTGCCCATTTATGATTTATTTCTTCATCCTCAGTATTCATAAGGAGTCCATGTCTATGGCTTACTTTGTTATTTATTGCTTTCTTTATATTTGTAAATGCTGCATGTTTTTTGTATGATAGTTAACTATACATTTTTGGTGGACATTATTATCTTTTTGTTTTCTAATTCCCTGTTGATACTCTTACCACTAGATGTACTGTACAAATGTTTGGCTTCTAAGCAAATTACAAAACCATGGTCAAGCAAGATGCTGGTTCTCATCTTACATTATACGGCACTATCTCAGTCTTCTTATCATATATTCCATTTGCCAACTTTCCATTATCTACTTTACTTAACATTCAAGTAAATGTGTTTGAATAGCAAACATTGTCAACGTCAATTGGTCTCAACGTTTAAAAGCAATACAGGCCTATTGACTTTGCTTTTTGAAAAATATGTTCCTCATCAGCAAAAAGAAAAACATCATTCATTGTTGATGCTAAACAGCATAAAAACAAAATAAAATACAAAAATGTAGGCTCTTGCGCAAATTTGATATCTACTGCCCTTGTCTTTAATATTTATTACCCTTTTGAATTTACCCCTGGTTTTCAAAGTGGACCCTCTAGCTAAAGTTGACTTAAACATTGTGACTTGAAAAGTGCAGGTTTTTTTTTAGCCATTGCCTAGGTAATACCGTTATGTAAATTAAGATCATTGTCTGTCCAAACCCCTTATTTACTGGTTTTCCCAGGCTGGTTGCTGTTGAGAATTAGTCATCCTAAATTAGTGTCTTCCATACTTCAGAATCAGGAAATTACTCATCCCTCCTTTTTTTCTTCTCCTTCTTAAGCGGAAGAGGAATCATGACAACAGCTGGATGTAACACTTGCATTCCAGACCTACCTTTTATACTCAGAGACTCTGTGAAAGCCTCTTTCGTAAATTTTGGGTTTTCTGGTGGAGATATGAGGCTTCTGTTTCACCTGCTCAGCCGATGGATAAAGACTGTGGTCTCTCTGGCCTGTTATTTACAAAGATTCTCTTTGCCAGATGTTGTACAAGGGTAATCCAACAGTGTTATGGCTGCTCAAGAGCATAGGCTAGGGGTGCCTGAATCCAGGACGTTTCCTAGGCAACAACGTGGGCAGGTTCCTTCTACATACGCCTCTCACTACATTTAGATGTGGGCGATTAGTGGTCCTTAGACTTGGGAGCTGAATGCTTGTTCTCCTGGACTGAGTCTCTTCCGTAATTTAACAGATTAAATGTGCGGCATTACTTTGGAGATGTTTCATTTGTTGGATGTTTGGTCATGAGCTAACTATTTGGGTATATCTTCACAGTTATAAGGACTGGGCTAAGGGAAAGGTTTAGGAGATAATGTACTTTTTACCTATCAGTAATCCTCACGTCTCTGATTGCATTTCCTGAATCTAATGCTTACATCCTGTCCTCCTCCCCATTGTGGCGACCCGCATTACTGGTGCTTGAGGTTGACTGGATGTTTGATTAACATGCGCCTCTTTCAGGGGCGTAACACAGGCCCCCACACTCCCCGCGGTGCAGGGGGCCCCTGAGCTGCAGGGGTCCCCTCAGCACAGTACTCAGGCCTGAGCGCTCCGTATTAAATCCAGAGAGGATGTGGCCCTCCGTGTTTATTACAGGGGGGCCCCTTAAACTTTTGTTACGCCACCGGACTCTTTCTGCTAAAGGTACGAGTCTGGGACTAAAGGCAAAATACATATGAGAGCAACGGAGGGTAGGGAACATTTTCATTTGAGGCTCGACCATGTTTCTCTTGGGGGAGGTGGACCCACTTCATAGTCGTAAATTTGTGGGGCAACAAATGTAGTCAGAGTAATGAAGAATAGCGGTAATCAGTACAGTTCACTGTAGAGTGATTCGGACGTGCCAACCTGAGAGATCTACAAACTTCTCTGGCTTCGGTTACAGTTGCTCTTCTTCTCTTCCCAAATGATTCTTCCCCAAAGCCAGACTATAAACACTGATTTAACTTCTGCCTCCACCCCATCTGTTCAATTACACTCACTGATAGGAATGCAGGGTTGATCAAGCTAAGGCGCTCCAGCTATAAATCAGAGATGTTCATCCACAGAGTGTCTGAGGCTTCTCTCTCGCCAAAGAACACTGCAATATGTTTTCGATTTGATTTGAAAGGGCAAATTACAGGCGGAGCACAGCTGGAGATCAGAACAGAGCGAAACTAAATGGCCTCCTTTAAAACATATATTTAAATTATCTTGGAAGTTATCGGTTTTCTCCATTTCTAGGTTCCAAGGTAGTTGCTCATTTATTCTAAATGTTACAACCTAAATTGGGAGAGCTGTATTCCCACGCTGTGTTTCTAAAAGCAGGCATGCACGTGTCCAAGACAGGTTTATTTCTAGATAAAATGATGCACTCCGCCCCAGGTCCTCTGAGTTTAGCTTTTCTCGCCAGTGTTCATTCCCTGCTTTGCTATTGTTTCATCCAGCGCTCGGAGTGGTTACTGTAAACGGACTCTGGTTTCCTCGTTTGTTCCCAGGGGATAATTATGATCCGGAGCAGTTTTTAATCCCAAAAAATTCTCTGCTATCCCACAGAAAGGGGAAATGACAAGTGGAAGATTTACTGCGACCGGTGTGGTTTCCGTCCAACTGTGCACACTCTATCCAGTGGAAGATTAGAGAACTCACATCAACTCATAATTTCAACTTCTTTCCACTAGTTTCTTACTCTATTTTTTATAACATGCTCGATAAACTTTAGCAGAGAGTGTGCAAAAGAGCAGAAACCTGCCAGTACCACACGAAAGAGCACCTGTTTTATGAAGCTCGATCTATGCCATCTGGTTTAGATGGACTTGGAGGACGGGTCACCTCCCAGAACATTTGTGGTTGTCTTTCTTATTTCAATGTCAATTAGAGGAACAAAGATTTTCAGAACTTATAAAGTGTCATTATCGTTTTTAAAGCGTTATATTCTTTGTAGACGTTTTTAAGGGGCTTGGTACATTTTTTGATAGTTGGCACCATCACAAAGTTGATGTCTCAGGAGAATACGCGGTGTCTCGCGACTGCACGGCCAAGGGCAGTGGCTATGTTGCACTCTTTTTGCTCATGTGCTTCAAGGGTAGAGAGGCTGTGGTTCTATAGGATCAGGGCTTGGTGAGAGGAATTGGCACTAGCCCACAAAAGACCAAAGAAACAGACCCTCACAATTGCTGTGGGTAGGGAATTACCTCTCGAATCATATATTGAAACAAACATATCAGTGTTAAAAATAGTGTATCATAACAATAAAAAACAAGTTATCAGTTATTGAGTAGATTCACATAATTGCTGTTGTCGCAATTCATTGTAGACTCGCTCTTCACACCACACATACTGTCTGCTCTCTGGTGAATTCATGCTAACCTTTTTTAGTCTAAAAGTGGATAAAGCCCCAATCCAATTATTTCCTTAACTCTAAGGCCCCACTCATGGTGTCCAGTCTAACCATTCTCATTGGCCTGAAGCCACAACAGCAGGTGACCCCAAAGGAGTCTGTGCTGTAGCTGGAGGGCAGGGTCTTCATACAAGACTCTGGAGCCATCCAAGTAAGAGGTAAGTTGTTATTCCATTATAGGTTCTTAGGTTGCAGTTACACCAGGTAGGTTCTGTTAGGGCTCCAGACTCCCTCTAGTTGTAACCAACGCCCTTGCTTCACTCCTCGGACAGAGACTAACATTCCATTCATCATCACTTTCTCACAACATCTACACTCCTGATTCTACAGCATGCCCATTCAGCCTATGTGTACACAGACACATCACATCACTAAAGTCTCTTTCTGCCACCCTTCTGGGAGACATTCCTGGAGAACCGTGTCAGAAGCACTGACTCCTAGCACAGACCCATCTCCCTCACACCCCATGAGCTACAAGTGAGCACCCAGAGAAGGTCCTGAACAGCCACACTAGCTTCCCCTGGTCCCTAACACTAAGCACCCTCAAGCCCACACCGAGGTAAAAAGATAATGTTATGCCCTATAAGTGTTGGTGATACTCTCAGATCCATGCTACCTACCTGTTTACACAAACATGCAGCCGCGGCCCATGCAGGTAAGAGCGGTGGGGCGTTGTAATAAATAATTCATTTTCCTTTGTCATTGTCTGTCAAAATCCCCCCTCACCAGGCCCCACCGCCCCAATGCTCTAACCTGCATGGGCTGCGGCTGCAAATAAGACTGACCACCAAGTTCCTAACCCAATTAAATACCTCAGGGACATATTTGTATTTTGCTGTAAGCCAATGATATTGCTATCCAAGAGCAAACCCCCTTACTCAAGAACATTCTGAAATAAGCATTTGCAATGCAATAGGTCTCGCATTTACGAGAGTTTGAGCTATTGGGATTGTAAATGACAATGCCTTTTATTTATGTGTTGTTAAACACAAACAAACAAACAAACAAACAAACAGATAAATAAAAGGCATTGTCATTTACAATGCCAATAGTTTAAACTCTCACAAATGCGAGACCTAATGCATTGCAACTGCGTTCGGAGCCCATGCTCTAATCTTTTTCTAAAAAGCATTGGGAGAGAGCATGTGGACAAAGCTATTTGAGAAAATAGTGCTCGGAGGCAGTAATTAAAGCCTACCAAGAAATAGCACACGTAACAGGGGAAATCGCCATGGAAGGTTACAAAATGAGACAAGGTGGTACTAATGAGGGGCTACTAAGCCTATTGACCAATGAACAGACAGTTTACAATGGACAATGATACAAGCCAATGAAAAATATGCGTAGGGAGTGGGCGGAGCTTCAAGTCCCTACTTGAATACAGCTTGCCTTGCAGTGCAGCCATGTGCTGCCCAGGCTCGACCTAAAAGGGACTGGGTGCATGTACAAATGTTAATTGGCTGCAAGAATTAGCTGTGCTTGGTGCTCCAACAGCGGTAGAGTGGTCAAGGATCGGTGGCAGGAGGGCGTTCTTCAGGGGGGTACAAGGAATGAAGGGGACAACCTGCCATCACGTCGGGGTTATAAAGCCTCCAAGCTCGGCATGCACCATGAATCCAGGCCTGCACACCTAATGTCTCCTATGATGATAGGTCCATGCTGCAGGACAGAACAGGAGTGCCCACCTCCCTCAAGTACGTGCCCATGGGGGAGATTCCTGAGGAATTCTAGGGCTAAGGCTTCTCTTTAGTTTCATGTCATGCCTTGAACGTGACTCTGTTGTATAGTGTGGACTGTCTGGTTTTGTGTTTAAGTGGCCTTGGTTGATTAATTTCTGCAGGGGGATGTAGTTTTCAAGTGCTAAATTTGTGCATGTGGTTGCACTTTGTGGGCATTGGCAGTCATTTTTATCGGGTCTCCGTTCGGGATCCTCGATCTCGCCAGGACCCGAACTGCACAGATCACTTCTTTGAGGACTGTGTTCAGTGTGCCAGAGCGGTAGAAGGGTACCAATTGGCTTTAGAGAAACAGAGTCAGCTCCCTCCCACAGATAGAGGTGACAAACTACTGAACAAGACCTATGGAAACGGCCAGTAAAGCCATTTTATTATGAATGAGATGAATATGGCATACACATATACAGAGTGACTTATATACTAGATGGTCCTGATGAATGCCTAAGGCCGCCATTTGGAGCCAAGGAAAGGCAGAAACATGTTGACCTACATAGGGGGACATTTGTTATGAACACCCTATCGTCTGCTCTTTTGATCCTTCCCAATCAATCTACCTAATAAAATTATTTGAGCCCTAGAGAAAGTTTTAGTTTTCACTGCGCTTTATTCACAGCACTCTGTCCCTCACTCACCATTAACTTCTTTCGGCATCCCTTTGTCTTAAAACACCTCAGCTCCTCCCCACACTACTACACTAGGTGGGGAGTTGTAGCCCACATTGTGGACCGACTGGCCCTATGTTCAGAGGGAGCCCAATGATGAAGCATGTCACCTTTGGGTGAGTGAGGGTTCTTGTCCGTTAAGGATCTTGCTTTCCCACTCACACATCATTTCAATCCCGATTTTGGTAGGACATATCTCGAGTGAGTTCCAGATTTAGTTAGGGAGTGATATGTTCCCAGTTGCTCTCCCTCGGATCCTACGTGTGGTAGAAGTCATTTTGTATGGCCTGGGACATATTTTTCATCGCCATACTTTGCAGCAGAGCAAGAGAGAGAAAGGAAAAACAAGAGAAGAAAAAGGAGGAAGAGAAGCATAGTGATGAAGTGAGAAAGCAGGGATAAAAAAAGAACCTGTAATAAGTGAGAAACATGAAGTGTATGACTGTGGAAGAAAGATATAAATGGAGTCTACACTGTGTTGGCATGCTTCAGTCCTGGCACTGAATAGCACCAGTGATGGGCTCCAAAGAAAAACGTTTGGCGCCAGCACTTACTATTATTGTTATTTTTTTTACAATTAAGTACTTGATTTGTCTAGTCCTGTTTCGCTAGGTTTGCCCTGATGCTTATTCCCTTGGTTGTTTAGTTGTGCAATGTTTAATATTCGACCATGGTTTGATGGTTTAGTTGGGTTCTATCTGCCTAGTGTTGTAACAGTGCTCCTGTGCCCCGTCTGTTCCAGTTGTTCAGTAGCTGTGTCACATATGTGTTTAATGTCACTAGCCTGCCCATGTGGCACTGTGCAAGTGTCTCCTTTGCCTCAAGCTCTGCCTCTGCCTAGAACTGTATTCTTTCTTTTCCTGCTGTTCAACGGTCATGATATCATCTTGTTAAGCCCTGCAGCAGGAAGAATGCAAGAATGTTTGACACGACAGGTGCAATATAACTTTGTTGCCGAAGCACTTCCCATCCACTAAAAATAAATCATTTTTGGACACTTTTGTTAATTTTTTTTGTACCAGCTGGTATTGGCTCCGGAATAGCTTCTCTCAACCTCTGAACACGCTATCCCCGCCCTCCTCCTTAGGCTAGGATGAGAATTGTCCTCACTGTCATTCTGAAATCGGACAGCGTATTGTTTTGGCTGTTGTGTTAGTGTGATGTTGTGCACTGTCTCCCCACTAGCTACACAGTGTTGCTGTGTTTTGCCTCTTCTCGTTGTATGCATATAGGGTTGGAGGTGGAGGTGGGTGATTCATTTCTCTTGGGTACCTGAATCGGATGTAAATTGTGGGCTGGCAAGGGCCCAAATGCACATCACACACTCCCACCGTGCATAACACACACATTCACAGTGCACAACAAACTAACCTTGATATACCCACCCTCTCACACTTTCTGTGCTCTGCACCTCTTCACACTTCTCAACACATACTCACTTTGCACAACACAAACTTTAATAAATTAGACCAACTTTTGTGCTTTTAGCATACCTTCCTCGTTATCCCTAGCACATACAGAGCACCACATTCATCCTTTTCCTTGACCACAATACACTACTGCATACAGAATACCAACATTCATCAAACTCTATGCCATTCCAATTGTTCACGTTGCATTTGCTTTTTGGACATTACTGGCGAAAAATTAGCTTTGCATCATCATTCAATATAGCTTCTTCAAAACAACATATTGCCCATGGATCCTTGGTAATTCAATGTGGGGAAAAATGTAGGCCGTCACGAACCCAACCCTACTGCTCCAAAAGTGATGCTGTGTCTTGGGGAAGGAGGTGTAAGGAGATGCTGTAGAGCTGGTACAAATGAGGCTGACCACCCCAGGAAGAGCATTATGGATTGCAGGGCCTCCAAGACCTCTTAGCCCATCGGATCAAAGTCACTGATGGTGGAGTTGTCTGCTCCAAGCCTAAGCATCATCTGAGAAATTGCTCTTGGGTACAGCGTTAGATGCATAGTTGTTTACTGCTCTCCCAAGTCAGAGATACCTGAGGGAGCGACACCCTGTTGGTAGTATGCCATGTCACTCGCCCTGCATGTGATGGGTGAATGGAGGCTAATGGAGCTACAGTGTACATACCCAGCTCTGCAACCTGTGCCAGATCCACCACCCCAAGAACCCCATGGATGAAGTGATAAGGGCCTCCCATGAATTCCAGTTCCCTCCTCTCCAAAAAGGTATCCAGAATGTGAGCATGGCACAGGAGTTTGATCTTATGATTAGGGACTTGCCTCACATCTGTGGCTGCTCCAGCTTCTTTATGACTTGAATGGAACACATGATCTAACTGGAGCTATATCAGCCCTCTTGGGACCTCATTTAGAAGAATTGACGCATCGATGATACAACGCAATGATGCGTCAGAAATACTTGCACCACCTTAAGTCATTTTCTAATGCTATGGATGCACCATATTTACAATACGGCGCACCATGTGTAAGGAACAAGCATGAGTAAAAAAAACAGATGCTTTGGTGGGGAAGGATGGGGCAGCGTAAAGTGATTCTGCGGCTAGAAAACTGATATATGGCTGAATTTGGGCTTACAACAAGCTCAACTTAAGCTAGGCTTCACAAACAGAGGCCATGCGCCGTTTCTAACTGACACAAATGGCCCAATGCATCAGAAATATTGTGAAGAGTGTAATTATAGTAAAGTTACATAGGACGCCATACCATAGGTCCTGGATGTAAGGCATACAAGTATGAAGTATGGCTATGTGTCACATTACAGTTGGCATAGTCTACTTGTGTGTAAGATACCTAAGTATGTTTGAAGTGTTGAGTGAAACAGTAATGTGAGCGGATTCATATAAGTAAAGTGTCAAGTCAAGTCAAAAATACTTTTATTAATTCTTTAAAAATCATAAAAGGATGGCAAACCATCATAAAATTCTAGTTCTAAACATTATGTAAACATATGTATATAAAAGATATAATTATGTAAAAAGTTGTTATTATTATTATTATTTTTTTTATTTTTTTTTTTAGGTATCGTTTTGAAACATTGATTTGGAAGAAATCATTGGAAAAGGGAGCCATGATCACTGTAGAAAGTCCATCAAAAAGTTAAATGTTTGCTTGTCATGAAGAAATTTTGTCCAATTCTTTTGCTGCTACTTTCCAAAATTTTATAGCACTGCAGGAGAGTGGAGTTGAGAACCATCCAAGACACCTGATGACCGCAACTCTACATGTTCTGATCTGTTCTTTCTTTAAGGTCTCCCGAAGAATGGATTTACGTGTTTTCAATAAAATGGGGCATATGCATAATAAGTGTAATAATGACTCCTCCCCTTGACAGCAAAGGCAACATTCCTTCGATGGCCATACGTATTTCCATTGCGGGGTTAAATCTTTTGAGGGGAATGAACCCAGTCTTAGTAACATCAAGTAATGCTTTTTATAGTAAGAAATATGTTCAGTCAGATACCGTTGCGGTGTTAGCCTCTGGTATGTCTGAATCACGGCCCAGGCGTGATGTTTTTTAGAAAAAGACTTTTTGTCAGTTAATAGGGAGTTCCTCTTGATTGCGGAATTTGCCGCGTTTTTAAATCCAGGATACGTTACTGGTGTTGACCAGACCTCCTCTAGCTGTAACGCCGACAAGGATTCCTGCAGTATTCTCGTTGTTGTGTTGGCATGTCTAGCTTGACTTTCGATCTCAACCCAACAACGATGGGCTAGGGTGTTATCTTCTGCCTCCCTCATCCTCCAATAGTACTTCACTAAAGCACCTTGTCTGGTCATGATCTGGTTTTTTAATCCAAATTCTAGACGGATTTGGTCTTGTGAGATGTGTAGCGGAATTGTAAACAGTCTTTTGAAGAATACGGATTGTGCTGTATTTAGGGTAGTTGCATCTTTGGTATTCAGGATTTCTGAACCGTACGAGATGGAAGGCAAACATTTTGCAGCGATCACTTGAAGCAGGTGGCTAGTAGAACAACCTGTGAGCTCTTTTTTCAAAACTTTAAAGGCAAACAGCAGTTGTTTTGCTTTTATGCTTCCTTGTTCCATGTGTTGTTTAAAGTTTAACTTGCTATCGAGCAGAAAGCCTAAGTATATATAGGAAGTTACGCAGGCCAAACGTTGTTCGCCCAATTTCCAGGAAAAGGAGTACCTGGACGAGATTTTGTTATGTTTTGAAAAACGCATTACTTTTGTCTTTTGATGATTGATCGTAAGTTGGTTGGAGTTAGTATAGGCTCCTAGTCCCGTGATCAGTTTCTGCAGGCCAGCTGGTGTTTGTGCTAGTAGTACTATATCATCTGCATACTGAATGCATGGCGTTGGTATTTTGCCCAGTTTTGGGGGGTCAGCTGGAATTGACTGAAGGTGTTTGTCGAGATCTGACGTGTAGATATTAAACAAGCATGGCGCTAAAACGCAACCTTGTTTTAGCCCGTTCAGAGTTGAAATCTTACCGGTGACCCTTAACCCGTCTCCTTTCTTAATTTGCACCCAGGTGTTAGAATACAGATTGATGATGGCCTCCAGGAGTCTAGGCGGAACCCCCCAGGCCTGCATCTTAGCCCATATAAGTAAAGTGATGTAAAGTGACAGGTCCTGTGTTACCTGTCTTATGTGTGTACTTACTTATCCCAAGTGTCGGCATTCTAATAGTTGAGGGGATGTGATGTAATGACTAATTACAGTGTGTTAAGTGAATTCAGCTGGCTTGTCAGAAACCTATTTCACAGCCAATGCATCATTCTCACACCTGGGTTTTTGAGGCGTAGGAATTTTGACACATTACAGGCTGTACATGATGCTTGCCGATGCTGCGTCCCTTTCCCAAAAACTCGTAAATACTGCAGCATCAGTTTTATGATAAAAAATAGAAGGGAACGCCTACCTTGCATATGATTAACGCAGCCCATGCAGACACAGGAACAAACTGACGCAACACACGGAAAAGTGATGCATCCGCCTAGATGCGTCACTTTGAAAACATGGAGCAAAGAAAGCGTTGCCGGTGCGTCAAAATAAGTGATGCACAGGCAGTGCAAGCTCCATGTAAATAAGCCGCTTGGTGTCCTAATGTTGGCTTTGGTAGTTGAATTACAGTCCAAAGAGTTGCCTCTATTCCTCTCCTACCTTTCTGCCTTCCTGCAAAGGCCCTTTAGTGCCATCTTCTAGTGAGGCCAGGCCCAAAGAAGATTTTTTCGAGAGATTTGAAAATAATTTAGACCAAACTAATAGAACATTCTAAGAATGGATCCAAATGAGTACTTTAAAATACAGACTACAGGTGCATGGTTTATAGATAGGAAACTAAGTATAATAAGAATTAGGCAAATAGAGCAGCTCCCTATGAGTAATATTTGGGTGTATTCGCAAGCAGATTTTGAAGATTTGCACAGTGCCAATGTGCACTATACAGTTTATGATCCAAGGGGAAGTCAGCATTTCTCAAATGAGACCTGCACTTTTTTAAGAGGCTGGTTGTGCAGGACCCTATTGTGAAAAACACCCTTAATGAATATAGAGTAGTTGGTCACATTGCGCATGCTACTGACAAAACACCTGTACTCTGTATGGCAATAGAACTGACATCCTAAGTATGGGCTTTATATTGCCCACCCTCAGACAATGTATTCTCCCACTGTTGACTATATAGGCCTTTATGGCATGTTATTTAGCTTTTAAAAAACAAATTTTCAGATTTTTAAATAGCCTCTTGGCATTGAAAGTTTTTTAGTAGAGCCAGCTGCTCGTTCGGGTTTCCTATAATGGGCGCTCCACTGATGGAGTTAAACTCTTAATAACCCATACACCTGTGTATGTGAAGCCAGTGGTCTGTGTGCGTGGAAGATAACTGTTTCACTATGCTGGACCCTAGCGAGTGCGTCATTCCTCATTGATCAATTTTCTATGACCGAACAGCAAATATAAGGAAGAGGCAGAACTGTACCAAAAGCTCACCTCTGAAAATTATTTTATCCCTGGTATGACTTAAGAAATCTCTTGAATATTTAAAGGTGTGCTGATAAGATAAACTTAATTTTCCTACTCACCATGTAGGGCTCTTGCTCTCGTGTTCAAACTGACAAAAGCCGTCATCCTGTAAATGGATCTCTGCCTTTAAACACACATCAGCTACTTTACTAAAGCTGCTTTCTCTCTTCTAAATCATTTCTATGAAATAATGCAATTCATATCTAAGGAAGACATCAGAATTGCTGTCCAGCTTTGTCATCTCTCAGCAAAAGCAAGGAAAAGGAAGGGAGGATTTTCATGTGCAACATAAAGGAGTGATGAGAATATGACAGAAAAAATTGAGGTATGGTACTGAAGGTTGTGGAGGACTGGACATTGGCTACTGGTGCTGAGGTCCAAGGAGAGGACCTTCCAGGTTAGAAAAAAAGTACAGGTGTAGATAATGGGAGACGTGATTCAGGGACAATTTAAGAAGCAGAGGCAGATGGAAAGATTTGCCTCTCAACTTCTTGGTTGTATGGATCCCTTGTACGAATAGTTCATTCCTCCTCATGTGTCCTGCTCCTTTGTTTGTTCTCACTCCCTCACTTTGCATTTTCCTTCCTCTTTGTAGAACTTACGATTGATGGAATCTCCTGTGCCAGTATCAGACCATCTATTCTGGGCTTGTGCATGTAGCAGCTGCACTTCAGTAGGCCACGCCTCCTGGTGCTCTCGAGCTCTGGGAGGATCTCCTGTTTTCATCACTGATGTTCCCATTCGGAGCATTGGGTGAGTACATACCTTTGTCACCTAATTGAGTTATCAGAGTGATTGAACCACAGCAATAGCTATACATGTTGTGTTTGTGTTTGTATAATTAGACCAGTATGCAGACATGACTCTATGAGTATTAGCACTGATGCTGCCTCTTCCCTTCAGAGTGCTGTGAGCCACCCTGAATAACCCAGAGATGAAGCCAAGACACCCTGTATTTCTTCTCGTACTTCCCCCATTTTCCCATGTAATGATTGAGTTGGTTCGGGTTTTTGGTTCGTTGTTGGCTAATGAACCTCTGCTCGTGGAGGATTGGTGGATTTTCTTCGGAGCCTGTACTTAAACCTTCACAACCACCATATGTCTTGGTCTTGTCACATAACAATGGGAAATGTTCTTCTAGAAAGACTAGTAACATTTTCTGTAGCACCAGTTAAAGACATCCTGCGATTAACCACTTGCCTTGTTACTGGCTCAAAAACCCAACACATTACCCAATTGCTCCCCATCCATAAATATGTACGTCTTTCAAATCCTCAATCGTCACATTCTTCAAATTCTACCTTGAACTGAGAACATATTTTGTTTGTTCTCTGTGAGGTGCTCCAGTGCCTTTGCCTACTTTTGTACTACATGCATTAAAAAATTAAATAAATAACCGCATAAACAGTCGTTATATTAGGCATATAAACACAATAATAGAATAACATATCCATTATTGTGTTAATCCAAGGCGTTTCTAAGGTACAAAAGGAACCTCAGTGAGAGGAAGGTAGAAGAACTACCAGCACATATTCAACAAAATAACAAACAACTCTTATTCAAGAGGGCTATTAACATAAGGGTATTATGTTGTTTTTGATACAGTCGGATGTTCTATGGACAAAGGTCATGAGCTAACCCACCAATCTAACCACAGTAGCTGTGTGAGGCTAGATGCTTGTGCTCTTCATCCCACCCAACACTTTGCAGGATAGCTGTAATTATGCACCTCTCCAGCCTTAAAGCAAGCCTCAGCCTCTACTATCATGCTATATCTTCTTACCATTTTGGACACCATCATTTTAAAGCTACTGTGAATGATCTGAGAATATTTCTGATCCTCATCATGCATGGCAGAAAATGCATCCAATGTATGGCACCCTTGAACAGATTGTAAGGCTAAGGTCGAATAAAAGCACCAGCTTGATCAAAAACAGTTAATCCTTCAGGGTCGCGAAATTCCTGAAATGAAGCTGTTAACAATTTGTTGGGGGCTGGGAGAAGCACTATACACGAGCCATTGAGTGAGCTCACAATGGTGGTTTATCAGTACCACACACCGCTTTCCGAGTACTAGAAAAGGCACACTATCATCTGAAATCTCTCCTGTGGCAAGAAAAATATAGAATGAAAAATGTATGGATTGCCTCATCAGAAATAGTGAAATGACAATGTTCAGGTCAGGTAAAAATGTGTACCAGTGTCTGATGAAGGAAAAAAAGGTAGCCCAACTCTAGAACCCTAAGCAAGCAATAACCAGCCTAGATTAAAGAAAATCAGTGAAAAGAAAAGCAATCTAAATGGCGATATATGAGGAAATGTGTCAGTAATATTCAACTTCAGTATTGTTGAGAACAAAAAGAAGTAAGGCAGCGACTGCTGAAATGTTTATTAAGATAGAGCAACCGCCCCTCAAATCCCCACTCCTCAGAGAACATTGAACTTGCTTGAAATAAAGAGTGAACAGAATATATTTGCCACTGCTGTCCTGTGGTAAACAACCATCACCCTGCATCCGTAACCCCGCATGTTGTTACAACGCATACCATTACCCCGCAAGTCGTTACAAAGACTTGCGGAGGGGAGGGGGAGGTGTTGGATTTAAAATCCAACACCTTCCCTACAGTCCGCACAGACTGGAGTTGGAATAGTATATTTTACTATTCCAACATCCAGTGCCCCCTCTGCAAGTTGTTGTTACGACTTGCGGGGTAATGGTATGCGTTGTTACTACGCGATCGTTGTAACAACATGCGGGGTAACGGTATGCGGGAAAAAGAGGCATATTCCTGTCCTGTATATGTTGTGCCACTGGATATACTGTGGTTTGGCCTCAGATGCCGATGATTTTCCAAGATTAATACAGGTTAACATTGGTTGTCTCTTTCTCTGTCCACCTATTCTCAGTATGCCAACCTAACAGTGCGTATCTTCAATACTTGTTGTAGTATTTTAGAGAGCTGCAATTTCCTGTTGTTGCAGATCCACACCTGAGATTATTATATGAAATTAATACATTTATGTTTCACGGAAGTGCATCGTGATGTTCAGTGAGTCCTTGTGAATAGCCTCTTGTATACCACAGGGCTTATTTAAGAGAGCCCTGCGTCACTTTTGCACCAGGCAAAGTGGTACATATGTGATGCAGGTCTCTCATAAAGATTTATGAATTCACGCAAAGCCACCCTGCATAACTTTGAGTGGCATCATCAATTGCTGCGTCACTTTACTCTGAGTGTTCCATGGGCGTTGCATGGATTTTGGCACGCAACACCCATAGAATTTAATGCTACCCCAGATTTACAAAGTGATGTAAACCTGGTGAAGCATCAAATCCATATGCGTCCTTTAAGTGAGGCGTAACAAGGAGAATATGTTTATTTCTCTTCGATCTTTCCTCTTTCCATGTGTGCTGTATTTTGCCTTGTAGAATTGTTTTTGTGCAGGAAGGTGCGCCTTCCTGCACAAAAACAATCCTGCATGTAATGGAGGGACCTTTGCACCATGGTGCAAGGGTACCTACGTGGGGCTAGTCTGCCAAAATGCTACCAGCGTACGCAGAAAGGACAGAAATGCACCGTATTGCTTAAATACAGTGCATTTCTGCCTTTTCACTTTGGTATAGGGCATAGGGCAGTGCAGCAAGGTGCCTTACTGCGCTGCCCTGCGCTACAATCCCATAAATGAGGCCCTGCAAGTTTAGTCTCCAGCAGAATAGGTTTTCAGTGTCCTAGTGTCTTACCACATACTATGAAGTAGCTTCTGTTCAGTTCAGTATTATCCCAGTGAGGAAATTAAAAATGGCAGCCAAGCAGAAAGCATTTGTGGATACTTGCGAACTGAACCCTTGCAACAGCATTTCATCCGCAGGCAGAAAGACCGAGGAAGCAAATACATCATTAGGCCAAAAGCCAGATAAACTATATTCTATTTAGATCGTGATTAAAAGCAACCCCAGTCTCAATACTTTGGGGCAGATTTACAAGCCCCGTACGCCACATTTGCACCGCCGTTGCGTCACTTTTGTGACGCAGCGGTGGCGCAAAGCCAGCGCCATGCTGCGGGGTATTTGCAACGTGACGCATCTAGGTAGATGCGTCACGTTGTAAAGCCCTGCGCCACATGTGGGTGTTCCGGCGCAGGGGGGGCGTTCCGGCGCAGGAACGCCTCCTAAAAGTGGCTGAGTGAAATCTACAAGATTTCACTCAGTTACTTTTACGGCCATGCTGCGTCAAAACCCTGCGCCTGCTTGAAGCAGGCGTAAGGATTGACGCAGCATGTTAGGGATAGGGGCACCCCTAGCCTTGCTGGAGCTGCGTTGCGCTTGCGACGCAACTCCAGCAATGCGTCACCTTTACGGCAGCAGATGCATCATGCATCTGTCTATTCTTGCCCCATGGTGCACCGCATTGTAAATGCGGCGCATCCATGGTGGCGCAAGAGGTGTCTGCCGTGACCCAAAATAACTGGCGCATCCCTGCTGATATGCAGGGATGCACCAGTTATTGTAAATCTGCCCCGCAGTTGGGCATTCAGAGGCTCAGTTTAATTGTGGGGCTTCCCCAGCATTGCTCTACAGTGCCAATGATTAGTTAAGTATTGTCATTTAAATATTAAATCGTAGCAAGTAATTTGGGAATATTTGACGCAAGTTGAAGATGCACACAAAACTGGGTTTCTCTTGATATGCTATGCCTGAATATGCCATTTGTTCCGCCCTCTGCGGAAATAGAAAACAAAATCAGATCTGGCAAACACGTTTCAACCCGCACTGCAGGAGGTAGCGCCTAGAATGGGGTCATAGGGACATGTTTGAGTCTTGGCAGTCCATACTACCCCGATTCCACCCCCTGGCCTGCAGCCCACCAGGTAAATGCCAGAGTGGCAGAATAGACTGCGCGGTGCGTCCCACCCATGCACACCTTAAAATCTGAAACTGACATCATTACAAAGCCAGTATTCTTAACTCCTCCTAAGTACCAGGCAACATAATGGATTTGGTACTCTAGTTTTAATATGAAACTGGTTTGATTATAGCATAAAATAAAATAAACATAAAACATGGGCACGGGTTCAAGTCCTACTTACTTACTGATTCGCTGCAAGGCCTCTGGCAGCAGCTTGTCTAGAATCTGATACAAAGAGGCTGTATATTCGTTCATTATCGGAGTTATGTGGCTAGCTTTATCTGTGATGTGTGAATTATTGTTTTCAACACCTAGCTTACAAAGATGTACAAAACTTAAACATGCTCTTAAGCTTGACAGCAATGAGTTCTGATGTACATTTAATCTATCCCATAAAACACCTGAATAAGTATATTCGCCGGCACTATCTTCTCATTAGCACAGCTGTGCTGCCCAATGGAACATTGTATTTCGGAAGAATAACCCCATATAGGCAGTGTTTTTCCTTTACATGCCAGCCACAGAGCGCTCTTTGTTACCCTCCACATCTGTCCATGCACAAGGGCTACTCTGCTCTCCTCTTTGTCCAATATTCGAAGTGATGTATTTTTATTGCAAGCACAGTGAATTTAATATTGCGGGAGCGCCACACAGCAGAGCTTATCCAGCAAAGAATACTCTTTTCATAAGAAGGCCCATGGAGATGGCTCTCAGCTGCAGAGCTAAAAGTTACAGTTCTAAAAGGGCATCTGTCTCGACTTGCAGTAATATCTTTGTTAGTGTCAACTCTTATGGACCTGGAAGCCCAATATTTCTCCGAGCCACAACTGAGTTTTGTCCCGAACCGCAGAAAGACAACAAAGGATCTTTCTATAGCGACTTAAACTAATTCACAGTACAATGAAAAATTCAATTGAAAGAGCAGCATTGATAAATTCAGGGAAAGCTCGAAATAATGATAAATCGCTCTTTAAGGCAGCGGTTCAATCGGCACCTCTGCCGGTGCCAAGGACAGTAAGTAACAGGTGCCACTGGGGACCTATTAAATTGTACCCAATTTGCCGACCTTGAATGGGGTGAAAGCTGAATGAACTTTCCAGGATTCGAATTCATTTTTTGCGGATCGCAGATAATGTCAGCGGTGAGTGTCAGTTCGCTGAGCCATCTTGCTGCCATGCTGTACGTAGCACGTGGATGTCCAATAATGGCAGATACAAGTAGCACATGCCACCCTTATTTGGTACTTCGGTACCGCTGCCACTACCATCGCACCGAGGAGTGGGTCAATTTTATTTTAATCTGCAAAATTTTCATTCATTTACAAACTTTGCGAAGGTTGAAATGGTTTGTAACCTTATGCCAAACTTCGCAAAATTATGCTTGTGAAACATTTTCTAGAGCAAACGTTTTTTTGCGAAGGAATCCTCCTTGTGAAATATTTTTTTCCGGTGATTATTTTCTACAAAAACAATTTAAAATTCGTAATATACTGGAATGTAGTTACATTTGCAAAGCTTTCCCCAAAAATTCACAATGTTTCGGAAAGAAAACTTTCACGCATATCCCTACTTGCATGCCTGGTCTCTGTAGTCATGAAAACAGGTACAGAACATAGACAAAGAAATAAGAACCATATCGACGTTCTTCAGTTTCCACTCTTTGCCACAGCCAAGCCACCTCAGCAATGAATGATTCACAGTTAAGCAGTGATGGGAGGCTCGAAGTATCATCTCTGTGATGTCATTGGGTGGTAAGAACAATGGCAAGTGTGCGTTCCTGTGAATTGATGTCCATGTTGCAGTATGAGGACTAGTGTACACCAGCTGCGGTCCATGCAGGTAACAGCGGTGGGGCGGTGGGGTTGGGTAAGGGGGGATTTCGAGGGACGATGCAGAATGAAAATTAAATAATTAATTAATTTTCCCTGTGCATCGTCCCTTGAAATCCCCCTTTACATGGCCCCACCGCCCCACTGCTGTTACCTACATGGAGCGCGGCTGGTGTGCACACAAGACATGCGAGGCATCAGAGCTATATCATGTTAGAAATAAGGTTGTTGAATGACTGAAGTGTGAGCCCTGGTGAAGCAGCAACCACAATTCTTGTCAGCATTAAGCCACAAGGAAACTCCAAATTAACCTGTGCTCAACCCCCTAGTAGCTTGGCACAGAGCAGACAGGATTAACTTAGCGGCAATGTGTAAAGTATTTTGGCAACACTTCAAACAATAACACAATGACAACGCACCGCAAAAGTAGCCTACAACAGAGTTAGAAATATAGGGCAATTTGTAATAAATAATACAAGACCAAGATGACAAAAATCCAATTAGTAGGACCAGAGATATTCAACTTTAAATATTGTAGCAAAAATAGCACCAAAAGGCATAAAGCGCTAACTGTGTGTATCTGGTTGCGCTGACCCAGGAAAAAGTCACAAATTCAAGCAGACCGCAATGGAGCATGGGCCGACCACAGTGGCCAATTAAGGTCCGCTGAACAAAGTACCTTCAATCCGGGTTTGCAAAGCATTGCGAGGATCCGTGTCAAAGAAGCTTCACGTAGCCGAAGCGGTGCGTCGGTCCCAAGATGCGGTACGAGGTCCAGGTTGCGTCGTCATTGAAGATCCAATCAACGAGAGTTTGTGATGAGAAGTCCAGAGTCGGGGATGAGTTGGACAGTCTGGCCAATGCGTAGGTTCTGAGGCACTGCGAGGCTGCGATGAGGAGTCCAGCATCATCATCAAGGTTGATGTCGATTAGGGATGTGAGGGCCTGCGGCGAGGATGTGGCATGCAGTGGCAGTTCCAAAGGCGTTGAGCGCTGCGGCGGCAATGCAAGTATTTGTGACAGGTCAATCAGTGCAGCAGCTAAGATGAATTGGTTCTGCTCGTGGTTGCGACGCACAGCAGAGGAGATGCATCAGTCCTACTGGATCCACAGAGGTTGGCAAACCACCTTATGCCTACTTCCAAGGGTTCAGGACTAGAGTGGCACCACTTGGCAGGGTAGGCTTACAGGTGCAGGAGCAATGTTGTTGGATCCTTCTTACCCTGAGGCTCAGTCAAGAGGCTAGCCAATTAGCCCTTGGAGTCACTCTGGGATTCTGGGTTCAAGAAATGCAGGTCAAGTCCTTCTCACCCAGGCAGGAGGGCAGCAGGCAGCTGGTCAGCACAACAAAACAGCAGCACAGCAAGGCAGTCGTCCAGCAGAGTGCTGTTCAGCAGAGTAGCAGTCTTTCAGCTGCACAGCAATCCTTCTTCTTGGCAAAGTATCCAAAGGTCCAGAAGTGTACTGTAGATTTGTTGTATGAGGTCCAGTATTTATACATGGTTGTGCCTTTGAAGTGGGGATATGCTTCCAGAGGCATGCCTTTGAAGTGCACAGATTCCCCACCTTCTTGGCCCTGGCTCCAGACTAACTACTGGAGGTATGGAGCCCTTTGTGTGGAGACAGGACACAGACTATTTAAGAATATGTGAGGTTGGGCCCAGCTCCTCCCACCTATCCTGCCAGTGATGGGCCATCTAGTCACACCTAAGCTCCCCATCATGTGTGGCTGTCTAGGAGGAATACACAAAGCCCAGCTACCAACTACACCCAGTCATGTGACCCAGGCAGGCTGCAGGCACTAAATGACTAAGGCAAGAAAATACCAACTTTCTAAATGCGGCATTTTCAGAATTGCAATTTAAAATCTGACTTCACCATAAGTTAGGCTTTTAATTTGTAATTCCAGAAACACCAAACATGAAATGGTTATCTATTCCCATTTGGAAATTGCACTTATAAAATGCAATAATGTAATCTCAATGTTATCCTATTGGAGAGGTAGTCCTTGCAGTAGTGAATAATGTGTTTAAGAGTTTTTCACTACCAGGAAAAGTACATGCCCAATGTCTTAAATGCACTGCACCCTGCCCTTGGGGCTATCCAGGGCCCACCATAGGGGTGACTTATATGTATTAAAAATGAAGGATTGGGCCTGGCAAAAAGTTTACTTTGCCAGGTCGAATTGGCAATCTACAATTGCCCACACATAGGCTGCAGTGGTACTCTTGAGACATGTTTAAAGTGATACTTAAGTGGGTGGCACAATCAGTGCTGCAGGCCCACTAGTAGCATTTAATTTACAGGCCCTCTGCAAAGGTAGTGATGTTTAACTAGGAACTTACAAGTAAATTAAAGTTGACAATTAGGTATAAACCAAACAAACATGTTTTAAGGCGGAAGCACAAGCACTTTAGTGCTGCTTAGCAGAGGTAAAGTGTGCAGAGTCCTAAGGCCAACAAAAACAAATTCAGCAAAAATAGGAGGAAGGAAAAAATTCTGGGATGACCCTGCATGTTCAACATCCCATGTTTGTATATTAGTGGTTTATGAACATAACATAACATGTGTATTTGTAAAGCACACATTCACCCAGAGGGTATCTTGGCACTGAATAACAGATGTTTATTTTTATCCAACTCAATGGTACTCATTTTATTGGCCTCAGGAGGTTGAAAGGCTAAACTATCTACATATGACCGTTTTCTAGTTTCAGACAGCCACGGCCCGTGCAGGTAAGAGCGGTGGGGCAGGGTGGGAGGGGATTTTGACAGACGAGAACGAGGTAAAATTAAATAATTAATTTTGCCTCGTCATCTATAGAAATATCCCCCCACCCAGCTCCACCGCCCCACCGCTTTTACCTGCATGGGCCGCGGCTGGTTTCAGATGACTTTAGGTAATAAACTTAAATACATGCTTGCCCCTACCCTGGATCCCAAAACAGTGAGCTTTGTTGTGGAAATTTAGCTTGTAACTGAACATTATCTGCGCCATCTTGCCTCTCCCCAGCGCCACGCACAGCGAATGCACGGCCGCCATTTTAGGCACCCCACTCTCTCCCCGCTCATTCTCGATCGCCAGCGCTTTCCCCTGGCGCTGCGAGCATCCCCCGCGCGCCGGCCACCCCCGCTCTCTCATACACGGGCCATAAACCCTCTCATTCAGCGCGACCCTGCCATGGAACCACATCCCACACCTGACCGACATCCCATACATGGTCATGCCCCTCTTTGATAAACCCCCTTCCTCTGCGCCCCATTGTCCGAACCGATCCCAGGCCATCACCTAGCCCTGCGGATGCAGTTTATTGCCCCTACTGTAAGGGAAACACCCCACATCAAAGGGATTACGGTGGATCAAAGCCCCTACCCCCTGAGACCCGGCCGGTTGCACACACCCCCGGGAATTGGCGGAATATCCAGCTGCGTGATAGCCATCTCCTACTGTGGGTGGGGTGGGACTTCTACTGTAGATATGTGTGGGAACGAGCTTGAAGTGGGGGTTCCAAGGAATGTCTTTCCGTACATCAAGGTCTCAATAAGAATGTACCATGTGTAATAAAGCAATAAACCTGTGTATAAGAGGCCAGGCCTCAGAGATGCAGTTAGAGCACCTCGTGACGATACCTTGCTGTCTGATCTGATGTGTTCTGCTCCGACGGAATAAAACTTTGTTTCCTGCCTTCCAGACTCCGGCGCCTGCCTCTTTCATTGGTAAATTATCGAGTGGTATGAGAGGCGATTACCGCCGGGCAATACTTGAAGGGTTATCGACTGAAACTGCCGCTACCATTTAACAATTGGCGTCCCAAGCGTGGGGCCCATCAGAGACACGTGGATCCAGTGGGAGAGGTCCTGACGACAGAGTGAACGACTGCAACGATCGGGAGAGCTCCTGCCCAATAGACCCTCGTCTGGCAGCCGATCATCCGAACTTCACTGGTTCCGAGCAGACCTCTCTCGAGTGATCTACGGTCCTGACTGGGAACCATCAGGAGTGCCGCGGCAAATACGGAGAGTAGAGGACGATCGGGCGCTGGAGGCGGAAGACGAGAAACTGTCCACGCGGTCCGGGTAAGGTCGTGATACACGACAAATTGCGAAATAATTGATTGATTGTTTGAAGCTTTGGAATACTAGTATTGCTCATTGATTGTGCTCATTGATTGTTCTCTTTGAGATATTCGCTGTCTACAAACGGGGAGGAGTAGAAATACTCTCTCTCTCTCTCCCTTTGCAGATAGTGAAGGGTAGGTAATGCAGACTTTTGTCCCCGTTGAAACCCGTCGTGCCTATCTTTATCTCCCCACTGATTGATTGTCTGAACATTGATTGTTTTGAAGAATAGTACTCTTTGAGATATTCTCTGTTTGCAAATAACGTAGAATAGAAATATTCTGTCTAGTCTTTGCAAATAGTGAAGGGTAGGTAACGCAGACTTTTGTCCCCGTTGTAACCCGTCGTGCCTATCTTTATCTCCCCATTGATTGATTGATTGATTGTCCGAACACTAGTTGTTCGATATTGATTCTTTTGGAGGTATTCTCTGCTTACAAATAACAAGGAATAGAGATATTCTGTCTAGTCTTTGCAAGCAGTGAAAAGATAGGTAGTGCTGACTTTTGTCCCCATTGAAACCCGTCATGCCTATCTTCTCCCCACTGATTGGTAGTTGGTTCTGCCCGGACCGCTTATTAGAGGTGGACCATCCGGCTCCACTGGAAGGCACCCCTAATAAGGACATGTTCACTAAATATGGACTAGTCGCCGTAGCTTATACCAAGCTATGGCATAAATATACAAAGAAGGACCCCGAGAGTCAGTGGCCACTGATGGGATCCTTCGACGACCATAAGATAGAAGTGCTATAAATAGCTCTGCGTAGCAATAAGACGACGCCTACTATGCTTGACAGTATCGGCATGTGGCGCAAAGAAGCAACGCAACGGAAAAAGAGGGAAGAAGTAAAAGCAGAAAAGGAATTACGAAAAGCAGCTCACCTTGCCGCTAGAAAGTTAGAAGAAGAAATAAAGGAGAGAAGGGAAACTAAACTAAGACAGGAGCCCGAAACATCAGGCCAGTACGCTGTTAGGACCCCTTCTTTGCTCTACCCTGAGTTATCCTCTAAGCAGCGAACGAATGATGAATTACTATTAGGTCCCCCGATCATTTACATGCCCCCTCCATACGCACCCTCCCAATCAATAGTGCAACACCCACAACCCCCAAACACGAGCGAAAGCAGTACAGGGGCCTCGGTCCTCACGGCCTCCGCGCCGGCCGAGCCTCCTGTACTGAACACAACGTCGGCAATAACGTTGGATGACCCTGAGATGAAGAAGAAAGATTCCACCAGAATGAATCGACTAACGAAGGATGAACGAGCAGGAATCGACAAAATAGTAAAGACACTAGTGGAGCGTAAGGAAAGTGAGGAGTATATAACAGACGTATATAACTCGTATGCAGACAGCCGCAGACGACACTTTGTCGTACGACTTTGTTATCATGCCCTAAATGCATATGAGGATAGGTACCGCGATAAAGGTCCCGAAGGCTTAGCGACCCTATATAGGAAGGTAGACATTGGGGAAGAAGGAGAGGGCGATGTAACGAACCTCTTCACTCGTACACTCGAGGTCTATCGACACCTTAGAGAACACAGGCAGACCACCAAAGCAGAAACCCCCATAGCGACTAAGCCCCAAGAAGGAAGGGCTGATACCATGATGCCCATCAAAGAGGCTGCCCCCTACTGGGTCCCCCCACGAGGTCAGGGAACACATGACGACATCAACCACCAAGATGCGAAGGGAAGGGTTGTATATAATTGGGTCTACCAGCCATGGGACCGACAAGATATTTTGACATTTAGAAAAACTCTACCCGACTTGAGAAAGAACCCGACTGCCTTCTACACTGAACTGGGTACAGCCTTAGGTTCTACGATAATGACTTTAGCAGATATCGACTTGTTCTTTGGGCTATGTCTGCCGGCTGATGTGTGGAAGCAAATCCGGAAAGTTGACCACGCTGAGCCGTTCGGATATACCTGGGTACAACTCGATACCATAGATAAACAGCGAGAACCGGGACAGAAACCCCCGAAAGCCATATTAGAGCTCCCAGACAAGATTGTACTTAAGTTGAAGACTCTAATCCCGGAAAGAAAGGTAGATTGGTCAATAGTGACGGCTTGTCGCCAGAAACCCCAGGAGGATGTGTCTGAATATTTCTCTCGGTTCGAGACTGTGTTTTCCGATTATAGTGGCCAGGACATGACCACTGCAACCGGACATCACCTCTTTGTCCAGAATTATGTGAAGGGTCTGTCACAAGAAGTTTCCCAGAAGCGACAGACCAGCGAGAGTAGTTGGGCAGCCTCCAAACCCGCAGCAATTCTCCAGATGGCCCAATATTACGAAAACCAGAAGAACGAGAACGATAGGGCGTCAGAGAGGAAGAAAAAGGAACTGAAGGAGAGGGTAATGATAGCACAGTTGCAAGGGGTGACCATAGGAAGGGAACCCCCGAAAGGGAATTACCAACCAACTGCCCCTAGAAAGCTACCCCCTAGAGACCATACACCTGCACCCTACAACGGACGGAGAGACTTAGATGGGAACCAATGTGCGTTCTGTAGAGGGTTCGGACACTGGAAATCCCAGTGCCCGGTCCTTCTGGAACTGAACAAAAATAGGGATCCCAGAGACACAGCATATGACCCCAGAAATAGAGGACAGGGACGAGGGCACACGAACGACGCCATCAACGACAGGCCAGGCAGACCAAACACCTTTGATCGCCCCCGACAAAACCAGTGTCAACAGTCCGACTATGAAAGCACCCATGACTTCGCATAGGACCGCCAGGGGCAAGGGAGGGATCCAGTCGAACTCCGTGTTGACCAGCAAGGTCCTTACGTCACCGCTAAGGTCTTGGGCACAAAATCTCCATTCCTGGTAGACACTGGGGCGACACGTAGTGCGTTATCCAAACGACTGATTCCTAGGGCACCCTTGTCTGGCTCACATGTAACCTCAATAGGCTTCGATGGAACGCCCTCCACTAACCCCTTATCAGCACCAATCTCCTTTGACTTAGAAGATAACACCACTGACACGACCTTTCTGCTCTCCTCCAACACCCCCGATGCTATTATGGGACTTGATTTGCTAAAACATTTTCGAGCTACCATCAGATGCTCCCCAGACGGAATCGAGTCATCCTACCCGATAACCCAGATCTGTCCAGACCCTGTCACACACGGCGTATGCTCTCTATAACCGATGCTGACATGTCCCTACTCGACACATTACCTTCACATCTATGGGCTAAAACCGACTCAGATGTAGGGCGCATGGTGATCGACCCGGTACACATAACCGTCCGACCGGACGCAGTGCTCCCAAAGCTTCCACAGTATCGGATATCACCCGAAGGCGAGAAGGCATTGGTGGAAATCATCGAGTCCCTAGTCGAGGCAGGAGTGGTAGAAGAAGTAGTCAGTAATGTTTGCAACAGCCCTATCCTACCCATTGTAAAGAAGCAAGGCGAGGGAGATGAGAAAGCCTACCGTTTCATTGTTGATTTGCGAGAGGTTAACAAAGTAGTCATACCCCAGTACCCCGTGGTCTCAGACATCACCACCATCCTCACCCTGATTCCATCCACTGCCACCACCTTTACTGTTATTGATCTCAAGAACGCATTCTTTTCCATCCCCATCCACCCAGACAGCCGCTACCTGTTCGGCTTCACTTTAAAAGCCCGTTCGTACAGATTCTGCAGGGCACCCCAAGGCTACACTGAGAGTCCCAGTATTTATAGCCAAGCCCTCAAGAGGCAACTAGATGCAGTCCAACTACCCGATGGAGTGGTGTTGATACAGTACGTCGATGACATTCTTTTGGCGGCCGACACCACTCCACTTGCCGTCACAGCCACCATTCACCTCCTCCGCTTCCTTGCGGAGAACGGTCACAAGGTCTCCAGAAAGAAATTGCAATTCTGCCAGCCCCAAGTAACGTATCTAGGCCACCTACTATCCAAAGACGGGAGGAAACTTACCCCTGACCGAATTCAGACCATCCTAGAAACCCCTGTTCCCAAAACTCAGAAGCAAGTGCGGTCCCTAGTAGGCCTCACCTCCTTTTGTCGACAATGGTTGCCAAACTTCAGTCTTATCGTAAAACCTCTGCTTTCCCTGCTGGCTAAAGATGTCCCCTTCCCCCTCCCCTGGACATCCGAATGTCAATCCTCCTTCAAAGAATTACGAGACGCCCTCTGTTCGGCCCCAGTCCTAGGAACCCCAGACTACACTAAACCTTTCTCCCTCTACACCCACGAAAGGGAGGGATGTGCGTTGTCTGTCCTAACCCAGTCCATAGGCCCTAAACAACGCCCTTGTGCCTACTTCTCTGCCACTCTTGACCCTGTAGCCAGAGCTTTGCCCGCATGCCTTCGAGCAGTAGCCGCCGCGGCTATCTCTATCCGGCAAAGCGAGGGGATCGTACTCTCAAACCCCCTCACAGTATTGGTACCCCATGCGGTTGACACCCTCCTGAACCAAACCAAGACTCAACACCTGACTAGCGCACGACTGACCGGTTACGAACTGACTCTGCTTGCACCCCACATCACATTGAAACGATGCACCACTCTGAATCCAGCTACTCTACTACCTCTCCCTGACACTGATCCCAATGCGTCCCCTATACACGACTGTGTGACCCTCACCGACGAACAGACCAAGAGTAGGGTCGACCTCCGAGATACTGCCTTCCCGGACCCTGACGGAGAACTGTGGGTGGATGGCTCATGCATCAAGCTCCCCGATGGCACCACCTCAGCTGCCTATGCAGTCACCACAGCCCGAACAGTTGTTGAGACAGCCCGCATCACACAGCGATCCGCACAGGCGGCGGAACTAATTGCTCTCACACGAGCCTGCATCCTGGCAGCAGGGACAACCGCAAACATCTACACAGACAGTCAGTACGCCTTCGGGGTAGTTCACCACTTTGGGCTCTTATGGAAAGAGAGGGGATTCTTGACTTCTCATGGCACACCCATCCTGCATGGAGATCTAGTCTCTGCCCTGACCGAAGCAGTCCTCCTCCCCACACGGTTAGCTGTGATCAAATGCCAGGCACACAAGAAGGTGACAGACATTATAGGACAGGGAAATGCACTGGCTGACATTACTGCCCGAACCACAGCCGAGAATAGGTCCACGACCCGTATGTACGTGACCAGGTCACAAACTGAGAAATGGAAGGATGCTAGGGAAACAATTAGGGATATCCAACTAGCCAGCACACCACACGAATTAACTGAATGGGCCCGGGTGGGATTAAAGGACGATGACGGTTGCTGGCGAACTAAAGACTTGAACAAATGGTTGCTACCAGATTCATACTTGATCCCCATGCTGACCATGGCACACTCCCCCGCACACATAGGGTCTGCCCCCATGATCGAGCTCATCTCCAAAGTCTGGCACAACGACAAAATCCCAGACTCAGCCAAACGTCTGGTCCAACAATGCCTAGTATGCCTCCAACACAACCCTGGGAAGGGAACTGCTGTACCCCGGGGAGGGTTTGGGGTCCCCAATCACCCCTTTGAAGTCCTACAAATGGACTATGTCCAGTTAGAAAGGTGCCAAGGTTTGAAGTATATACTTGTCGTTGTGTGTGCCTTCAGCAAGTGGGTGGAAGCCTACCCAACCCATGACAACACCGCTATGACTACCGCAAAAGTACTACTGAAGGAATTCTTCCCCCGATACGGCCTTTGTCGAATTTTGTGGAGCGACAACGGCCCCCACTTCGTAGCCGAAGTTATCCAACTCATCTTAAAAGGGTTGGGTGTAAAACAGAAATTCCATGCGGTCTTCCATCCCCAATCTGCAGGCTTGGTTGAGCGACACAACGCCACATTGAAGCTTAAGATAGCAAAAATAGTCGCCACCACAGGACTGAGATGGCCAGACGCTCTCCCGCTAGCATTGCTATCAATGCGTTCCACCCCCACTAAACACCACTTAACCCCCTACGAGGTCGTTTTCGGGCGGCCCATGAACCTTTGGGCTGCTCCAAAGCCAACATCCATCCACGACGTCCCGGACGTCCTCATGTCTGACTATTTGTATAACCTAACTAAAACGTTGTCTGTCATCCATCAGCAGGTGCTGCACGCCATTCCCGATGTTTCCAGGGGCCCCGGACACGACATCCAACCCGGTGACTTCGTCTTAGTGCGTAACTTCCAGCGCACCAAGAGTCTGGAGCCCCGGTGGACGGGCCCCCTGCAAGTCCTGATCACCACCCGAACAGCTCTTCGAGTGGAGGGGAAACGCAATTGGCTGCATGCACACCACTGCAAGAAGGTATCACCGACCCTGACAACCACGGACAACATCACCGCCCAAGAAGAACTTCTGGACAAAGACCGACCATCCCTGAGCCGCTGCCCAGATACAGAGACACTCGAGTTAGTAAGATATCCTGATCCCACCGTGCCATCCAAGGAAGGGTATAACTTGCGACAAAAGGAGAGAACTTCGGCTAAGCAGACCACAGGCTAAGTGGAAATCTCAGAGCGGTAGCCTAGTCACCTCAAAGGCCACCAGGAGAGAAACTAAACAAAGTCTGTGGTTCTGCCCGCTACCGAGTCTCTTGAAGATGATGGAAGCAACCGGACGTCCGAAGATCCACTACAAAAACCCAAAGACTGACCGAATGCACAGCTTAAAGACTATTGCACTTTTCATTACCCTTCTCTTTTGCCTTCTCCTCGTGGTCACCTTCTGGATCATGGAGGAGAGCACACCCGCTCATAAGACATTGCTGACCACCGTTCAACCTACCACCACGAAAGAACACCATCTGATCTCACTTTCACCCCAACTCCGAGAAAGGCGTAAGGAGTTCTGGAATAACTCTTTTGTGCAGTTGCTCCACCAACACAATCTTGCTGCCAACGCCACTAATTGCTGGATCTGTGGATTGCTACCACATGCCACTGGACACTCTATCCCTTTCATCCCTTCACCTTTTTCTGTCCATGGTTCCTGCCTCGCCTGGCTAATCCTCCTGCAAGAAAGCTACAAGGACAATGCCACTTCCGGCAGAACCATGTCACACTTCTACCATGGGTTCTGGCTGAACAAAACTGGAAGAACTTCTGCCCTCTTCTGCCCTCTGAGATCGAACACTTCCTTTCACATGGACATCCCTGCCAAAGAACGAGTTGAAATGCAAGTGTTCAACAACCCAGCCAGACCCACCTTCTCTTACCTCCGGAAACGAACGGCCGCCACCCTAACAGTGGCCCTGTCCGTCATCAACATCACTGGATTTGTGTGCCTCGAAGGCCTGGGGGCGCAGCTGGTGTGCCACAGCTCCTGCCTCATCACCCGAACATTGGACTCAGTTGACCCACCCTCCTTTGTTGCCTCCCCGAATATGTACTTCGTCTGTGGTACTAAGGCCTACACCTGGCTTCCGAAAGGTTGGGGAGGCACCTGCTACATCGCCTTTGTCCTTCCTCCGACATATGTGGCTCCAGCAAACCATCACCGACAGAAACGGGCCAAAGACATTGTGCAAGTCGACTCCGCCGGAGCACAGTTCATGGACGCAGTGAAAGGCCTTGTTCCACTCTGGGGTCCAATGGCAAACAGCCGTGCCATCCGCCACTTAACCCAGGCAGTCGAAACGGCGATGAACATTACGGCTGGCGCCCTCGCCAACAACACCGCCGAGCTCCAGGCCGTCCGCTTAGTGGCCCTTCAGAACCGCCTCGTTCTAGATGTGGTTCTGGCTGATCGTGGAGGAGCATGCCGCATCATTGGGTCCAGCTGTTGTACCTACGTACCGGATAACTCACCCTCAGTCTACAAAGCAATTGAACACCTCCACAGACTGTCCGCAGAGGTCCATCAAGAGCAAGAAGAATGGTCACTGGGGAGTTGGTTTTGGGACACTATTAAAAGTTGGGGATGGAGGCTGTTTTCATTTATCCTCATACCAATTGTGATACTATGTGGATGTTGCTTGGGGATTCAGTGTCTGCCACCTTTATGTTCGCTTTTTATGAACTGCATCTGCCCTAAGACTTTGGACTTTGAAACAGAGCGAATGAAAGCTCTGTATGAGGTGGAAGTTCGAAGTATTATGGGGATAGATCCGAACTAGACAAGCTGGCGAGATATGTTAAAAGGGAGGACTGTGGAAATTTAGCTTGTAACTGAACATTATCTGCGCCATCTTGCCTCTCCCCAGCGCCACGCACAGCGAATGCACGGCCGCCATTTTAGGCACCCCACTCTCTCCCCGCTCATTCTCGATCGCCAGCGCTTTCCCCTGGTGCTGCGAGCATCCCCCGCGCGCCGGCCACCCCCGCGCGCCGGCCACCCCCGCTCTCTCATACACGGGCCATAAACCCTCTCATTCAGCGCGACCCTGCCATGGAACCACATCCCACACCTGACCGACATCCCATACATGGTCATGCCCCTCTTTGATAAACCCCCTTCCTCTGCGCCCCATTGTCCGAACCGATCCCAGGCCATCACCTAGCCCTGCGGATGCAGTTTATTGCCCCTACTGTAAGGGAAACACCCCACATCAAAGGGATTATGGTGGATCAAAGCCCCTACCCCCTGAGACCCGGCCGGTTGCACACACCCCCGGGAATTGGCGGAATATCCAGCTGCGTGATAGCCATCTCCTACTGTGGGTGGGGTGGGGACTTCTACTGTAGATATGTGTGGGAACGAGCTTAAAGTGGGGGTTCCAAGGAATGTCTTTCCGTACATCAAGGTCTCAATAAGAATGTACCATGTGTAATAAAGCAATAAACCTGTGTATAAGAGGCCAGGCCTCAGAGATGCAGTTAGAGCACCTCGTGACGATACCTTGCTGTCTGATCTGATGTGTTCTGCTCCGACGGAATAACACTTTGTTTCCTGCCTTCCAGTCTCCGGCGCCTGCCTCTTTCATTGGTAAATTATCGAGTGGTAAGAGAGGCGATTACCGCCGGGCAATACTTGAAGGGTTATCGACTGAAACTGCCGCTACCATTTAACATTGTGAAGAACTCTACATTTTGCAACACTATTTTAGCTTGATGTCTCCTGTCAATGAAAAATTGAACTGTGCCATCAGGCTTCAAAATGTAGTTTATTTTGTACACATAAAAGTCATTTTAATATATAAAAATGCAAATATATTTTCCATGCATTTCCCTCTCTAATATTCTGCTCTGACTCTGCTCCAGATTGTTTTCAAGATATTCATTGTGAACTCTGAGAAAGATTTTTAATACTTTTTAACCATGCAAATATATATTTTACCCAATCTGCCAAGTAGGGATTGTTTGGATTGTGAAGCTTGTTCTCCCCTCAAAATACTTTGATAAGTTCACAAGCTTCATGAGGTTCACAAATGCTTATGATATTTGGCATCCAGAAGACGTTGCAACATGGGTGCTGACTACAGGGTGAAAGACATCCTCCTTTTTTTATTCTTGAGTGGGGAGAGTGAGAATAAAATTATATTGTCTCCACCCTGCATCATTTTATTTTTACATTTTCTTTATTCGTTTTGGTGAATTATCTGCCCATTTAGCAGAGTATGTATTAGTGCATAGGTGGCATTGCCAGCGTTATTTCTTACTCTCTTGAACACTGCTCTGTGTTATCACTTCATTGCTTTCTGAATTTGGCCATTTCAACATTGTTACTGTGTTGACACATTAATGTCTTCCATCCAATCGTAATTCCTTTGATCCAGATCATTTAGTTCTTGTTTATATTTAGCCAATTGACTTAAATGCCATACTCTCCCATCACTAAGAAGCGCTGAATTTCAAGACAACTTACACACTCTTATGGGATCAGAAAATCTGCTTTCACCTTGACCTACTTTTCTTTCTTTCATCACTTTGACCCAATAACCTATTTCAGTATGAAGTATTTTGACACCCTGTTTCTTGTTGTACCAATCATAGTGTGCTTGTTTAGCTGCAGAAAGTTTCTTTTTTACACCCTCCAGAGACCACTCAGCTATTCTGCTTGCCAGCAGCCATGCTATATCTTTACTAATAGAGTCATGTCCTCTTATTATCACAAAAGGACATTTACCAGTACTGTTATTGGGTGTTATTCTGTATGCCCATATTAGTTTCTTCACTTAAGTTTTCCACTTCAAACCACCACTTGCATCTAATTGTATCACACCTTTTATGACATGGTTAAAGCGTTCCACTAAACCATTACCGTAGGGATGATAAACTGAAGTGGTCTTATGGATAATACCATTTCTTTCCAAAAATTATTTGAATGCTTCAGCAACATATTGCGGACCATTGTCAGACAAAATACACTTAGGTAAACCTTCCTTCTTGAAAACTTTGTCTAGAAATCGTATCACACATTCACAATCTTCTTTGCCCACTATTTCTATCTCTGGCCATTTTAAAACGTGGTCCTTGACTACAATAATATACTATTTCCCACATATTTCATCCTCAACTGGATCCATAGTGTTGATACCAATTATTTCCCATGGCATATTGGGACATGCTATGGTGACAAAGGTGGATGGAAAGGTTTTTTATTTGTTTCTGATCTGTTGCAATCTACACACTCATTTATCAAGTTTTCAATATCGCCATCAAATCTTGTCCATCAATACCTACACTTTGTTCTCAATTGTTCTCAATTTTGTCTTAACTCTGCTTTCATGGCACAACCTGAGTATTTGTTTCCGTAAAGATACTAGTGGAACACATTTTTCACACCTTATCAATAAACCACGTTCTTCATTTAATTTATCATGAATTTCCCAAAACATGTATTCTGTTTGGTTCATTTTCCTCTTCTCAGGCCATCCATTATTCATATGCAACAGTATATTTTGCAGTTCCTTATCTAACTTCATTTGTTCTTTCCATTCATCCACATTGAAGCCAACCAGTCGAATATTCCAGCCACACACTCCTCATCCATATACGCACCTTCAACTCCATCAGAGGGTAGAGGCATGCAACTTAAAAAATCACAAACTCTATTCCTGATCCCGGAAATATATTGTACCTCATGGTTTAAGTCTAATAGTTTTATGGACATTCTGGCTAACAAGCGGCAGCTCCTCTGCAATGGCGGAGGAGCATCGTCCCACTGCCTGGCTCAGAGCCAGCAAATGTAAAATAAAATGATTAGCCAGCGCTGTAGGGAGTGGCGGGCCTAGGCATGGGAGGGGGAGAAGCAGTGCTCGGTGCACTCCACTTCCTTATTGCTCATGTGTGTTTGACCTGCTGTGTCCGTCCCATCAAAACACACATGTGCACTTAGGTTTTCTCCAGCCCAGCTGCATTGAGCAGTCTGGCTGGAGAAACCCCCACAGACTCCCTGGTCAGAGCAGGACATCTTTTGAGCCCAATCAGGCCAATCCCCACGCTGCTCTGCAGCACAGGGATTGAATGGGAGTCTGTCCCAGGGGCTGCTGGAACCCCAGAAGAAGAGGAGAGGCGGCACGATGCTGGAGGCTTCCGGCAGCTGAAAGTACATTTTTTTGTTTAAAAGCTATTATTTCTAACCACCACTGCGTCCTACCCCGTTCTCCCCTTTGCCGCCTCACCGCCCTTTATTTGTGGCGGCCGCCATTGTGGCTAACCCGGGTGAAGCTTTTTGTAAACCAGAAGTAGTAAGTACTTTGGTTAATGGTTTATAATCTGTTCTGACTGTCACATTGCAACCTCACACATACTGGCGAAAATGAACCAGGCCCCAGATGCATGCAAGAGTCTCCCTTTCAATGACTGTTTATTTTTCCTCCGCTTTGAATAATGCCCATGACGCAAAACCAAAAACCCATTCAGTGCCATTATCATCATATTGAGATAATACTGCCTTTACTTGCATCTGTCATAATGTAAATTTTATATTCTAGATTAAATACTTTAAAAAAAGGTGTTATCTCAGCTTTATTTTAGCTAAATCTTACTTTGTTCTTAAGAGGATACCTAGTGGTATATGTTTTCTCAGGGTCCTAAAAAAGCTCTAATGTCGTCTTTGTTTTGGTGTGCACTCTGAGTAGCATTGACTAAAACCATTTTTGGTTATATTCCTTTTCTGCTTATGGTATGCCCTAAACAGTTCACTTCTCTCATTGCAAATTAGCATTTCCCATATTCCACTGTAAGCACCTTGTTCACAAAATCTTCCAGCACTTACCTCAATTTCACATCGAGCTCCTCTTTAGTTTATCCCATAATTAATACATCATCCTGGAAAAACATTACACCCTTAAGGTCCTCAAATAAATTACTAATTAGTCTTTTGAACATCGCTGCAGCCGATGCCAAGCCAAAAGGTCCTGGCAAAAATTGAAAACACCCTATGGGTGTGATAAACATCATCAATATTCTACTATCAAAATGTAACATCACCTGATGTTACACAGATTTTAATCTAACGTGGTATTTGCAAACAATTAGTTGATTTTTGCCATGGGATATGGGTCAACCCTTATACTTTTATTCAATTCTCATAAATCTACACACAGCCTAAGTTTGTAGTTGGCGCATCTCGCTACTACCAAGGGAGACACCCATTCAGCCGTCTCCACCTGTTCAATTATTCCTTGCTGAACCCATTTTTTTAATTCTTGAGACACCTCATCTCTAATTGAAAATGGAACATGCCTAAGTTTGTGAATAGATGATTTGGCACATGGCTTAAGTTCAATTTTATGGCAAAAATCATTTAGAAGTCCTACCTTCCCTGAAAATACTTTGGGATACTCCTCCAGCATTTGTTCCATATCCTTTCCAACATCATCACTAGCTACCGATAATTCCAGCTCTGAACTTTTGGGGTCCAGAATTATTCCGAAATCCCCCTGGTCAAACCATTCAAGCCCAGATGGGACTTTTTCCGTGATATATAATTTGCACAAATACTTTCTCTTCCTTTGAATACAAACTCTAATGTCTGATAACCAATTATATCAATACTTTCACCAGTATAACTTCTGGCTTTTACATCGGGAACCTCCAACTGAATACCAAATTCCTTTACAAATTCGTCATCCCAAATATTCTTATTAATAATAGTGAACGGTGATCCTGAATCTGCAACCACCTTCACCATAACACTACCCATTTTTAGCTCACACAAAGGCTTTTTTTCTTGTGATATGTTCAACATCAAGAATATCATATTCAATACAAAAAACTCCATTCATATCTGCATCTTCATCCTGCTGATCTGAACTAGATTGACATTGGTATTCTTCCTGAATGTATTTTACCTTTCTGTCCATATTCATTCTAAATACCTTCACATAGTGCCCTAAAATCCCACATATAAAAAACTTTTGTTTCTTAGCAGGGCATTTCTAAAAAAAAATGCGTAATGTTCTAGACTGCTACAACAATAATATTTATTTTGCTCACCACTGTCATTAGTTTTGTTTTTTGTTTTGTCATCCCTCAGCTCGTGTGTTACTTTTGTAAAATAGTTACTTGTAGCGTTTTTCCTGCTTCAATAAATGAATCTGTTTTATTTCTTGTAACTCATCAATCACAGCCTTTGCACATTTGCCCGTAAATTCTTCTTTCTTCATTAGTGCAATGACATCTTTCAGTGGAGCTTCCCCATTAACCCACAGTTTGTCTTGTATATTAGGATTACTAGCGGGCATTATGATCTACAAGTTTTAGCTAGATGCTTAAGCGCTGAGACATACTCGTCTACTGTTTCAGATTTTCCTTGTTTGTACTGGAAACATTTATATCGGTCCACCACTGCTATGCACACCACCAGTGAAAAGTGGGAATCTATATCTTCCAACACATGTGTGATCACATTGCAAAACCCTCTTGCCTAGTTTTCTTATCCATTTATTTGTAAATTCTTAACCCACCTGAACCAATGCAATGCAATAATATTTCTTTTTTTTTACCGCGGAAATATCTTCCTCCTCAAATTTGTCAATATAATTGCAAAGATCCTTCCATTCCAGCCATGTCATTGTAGGTTCAACCTTGTCCGGAAGGAAGACCTGTGGAGTAGATAAATCCAATGAATTCACTGCACCCATTTATCTTTATGTAGGCAACCTCTTCAAATGCAATACCAGCAGTCTGCACACTGTACTTCATACAATAGCGCCCATTGAATTCAGCTTGCACACCGAAGTACTCATTCAGATGGTGTGTCCACTGGCACTGAACCACAGGCTGCTTGCTTAACTCAAGGTTCCTTAGCTTTCAGTGAACACTTGAAATGCATACACTAAATGCCAAATGAGTCAGTGCAGAGGAAATATGTGAAATATGTGCCAGATGATTTAGCGCTTATGTATTAAGTCACTGCTAGAGCAGGCACGTGAAATACATGCCAAACAAGTGAGAGCGAGTAGCTTTGACTTGCCTGTAGCAATGCTTGCACTGTTCTCATCCATTACCAGGTCATTTATAATTGTGTTGTGCTGGAGCGTACAACGAATGTGAAAATATGCTTAAATACCTTGAAACAGGTAACCGCCTATTACACGGGACTCTGAAGCCTGTTGTGCGGCACACTGAAGATTGTCCGACCTCAGATCGGAGCTGGTACTACACATCTGCTCTGCTAAACACTTTCACAAGATGGAGGCACACTGCACTTACCGAGGTCACGTATGTGACCTTTCATCAGCCAATGCCGTTCAATGCAGGAAGAGCGTGTTACAATTGCTGACATAATAGTAGCTGAATGCCAGTGCTGACGGCTCACGGATGCCACACACCTGATGATGATTTCACCGACAAGAGGTACTATTGAAGGAAAACCATTGGTGATGTTAGATTTTGTCAGATTTTGTAGCAAATCCTGTGGAATTGACCGGTAGAGCCAGAAAATACCGTGCCAGGCCATAGACAACCTTAGCCCACTATATATCAAACTGTCGGTCCCATGTGCTCTCCATATGTAAATTCTTCCCAAAAAATGTATGTAGTTGTCACTGGTATTGGGCCTGCAAATATGACCTTTTCTACTTGTCGCCAATTCTGTAAAGATAAGGTCCACTCTGTAAATAAGCATAAGCTCCTTTATTAACAGCCCCATACACCATGAGGGGAAGACACATCCAGGTACATTCTACTGCTGCAGAGCTGGTCCTCAACTGAGGCTCAGCATTCTAATACATCATACAATGACATCAAGAAGAATGTACAGTCCCCAACGTTCTTACATTCGGTAAAGAAGATAGCCCATTACCACATCCTCATTCAATGGGAATCTCTGAATGTGAGTCAACTTAGCAAAATGTTGTGCAAAATTAAAATTTCAACCAGTCCTGCTTTCAGACTCCTAAGTATTGAAGTAAAGCTTCCAGTTTTTGATGAGCAAGTACATTTCTTCCTACTGGCTGGGTGGCATGTATGATGTGGGGTTTGTGCCATTGGTGTTATCTTGCTGCAGAGAAATTATTCACATTGCACCCTGTCTGATTACCTGCATTCATCTACTGTTATTATGTTATTATACAGTGCATTAGGTACATTATGGCTATGCTGTAATGCATCTTCAGGTTAAGTGTAAAATAAGCCTGGGCACAACTCATGGAGTTACAAAAAACCTCTGCGAGATTCTGCAAGATTCCGCAAACGGGCGGATATAGGTATGTTGTACTGTGATTTAACGCCGGGGGCTCATTCTGTGCTGAAAAATAAGTGCAAACAGCACCTCGCGGCACACCAGAGGGTGCAACTGCTCGAGCTGATTTTGTTGCTGCTTGAGTAGATTTTCTACTTGAACTGCAGCTTCTGGCCGTGAATGTTCAAGACCGCCCACGGCCGCCCACATTGGAGAAATCTCACCAGGTGCCCTCCTAGTGACTAAAAATCGTGTGAGGGGATGCCAAATCTCACTCACCAACTTACCATTTTCAACCCACACACAAGATAAAACTCCACTCATGAGACGGTTGATGTAAATTGGCCGGAACTCCATGTTACAAGTGCAATGCGGAGTTGCCATAAGTCCGCTAATTCCACTGGTGGAGTGGAATATATCCCCCACCCCTAGTGTAAAACAGTGCTGTGACTTCCATTGGAATGAGCTTTTTTGGTCCTTGTCAATGTGTTAGTTGCTCATTATCATTTTTACATCGATGACTGTGTTTTTTAGTATTTCACACTAGGAAAAGGTCACTATGTAAACATTATCACCAGGCTTAACATTGCTTTGCATGGTTGGTTGCTGACTTGGCAGCTGACTAGGATGGCCATGTGATAGTAATGCTCATCTTTATCTGACACATATTACAAAAATATCCTTATATCATGCAAGCTAAGTTGTCTGAAACTGCAGCACTGAAGAGATAGGGCAGCGGTCCACTCTAAGCACTCAGGTACCAAGAGTAAATTCAGCCCGTGCACTGGCAGGGGCCCTTGTGGTTGCGCTGAACTCGTGAGGGAGACTGGGAGCTGGGAGAGTGACAGGTGGCCCTGCAACATTGCTTGGAGCCAGGAATGTGTCCACTGCCCTTGCTTTCAAGACCAAGCCCTTAGGCTAGTAATGTCTCGAAAACACCCCACTTAGTAACTCTGCCAATAGATATGGGGCCCAAGCACATGAACGACGTTTATGGGCTCCACCATTTTAATGCAAAACACTCCATGACCTTTGGTAGAGAAAGAGACAAAGGAACTTGTTTTTAACTTTGTTGCAAGACTGCAATGTGTTGTTAGAGAGTTGATACCTTTACATTTCTCCAGTTCTGAGTTGTGTCTGAAGAGGGTCCACTCTAGTCTAGACTATAACATGGAATTTGCTCATGTTGAGCCAAATGGCATTTACCTGATTGCCAAGTGCCACCTTTTTAACTTCCTGACAATTCTAGCCACGATATATGGCCCTTACACAGACACCCCGGTTTGAATTATGAAATCCTCACAATATGCTGCCAAACACTGGAATATTCTTTGATTTGGGGAGGTGACTTCAACTTGCCACTGGATCCAGAACTTGATACATCAGGTGTAAGACTCAGACATCCCTCTGTATCTGAAAGAGCGCTTGCTGGTGTTATGGTAATGTTGAAGGTGGTAGATGCATGATGATTGAGACACAGGCACCAACATATTTTCTTATACTACTCATAGGTTCTAGTATATTTCACTGCACAGCTGTCACCATTACCTATTTTAGGCTAGTGTCTGTAGAGTGGTGATTCACCCACCTAATGCTTTTTTTCTTGTACCGCTCTGCATCTCTACATGTTCCCCATATATATATGGTGTGAGTGTGGCACGTTGAGTGATAGACAGTCCCTGGAAGGATGCTGGGCAGGACCCGGATGTTTTTTGTTGCCTTTTTGGCCCATCTCCTTCATCTGTTTTTTTTATATAATTAAGGGATCCTTGCTTCTTTTTTGTTTACCAGGGTGCCCCTTAGTATAACTTCTGCTGTTTGTAGTTCCCTGGTCATCCACTCAGGCATTCACTTGTCTGCTACTGCCAAACTATTTCATTCTGCAGTGGAGTTCAGACAGTGAAAGGTCCTGAGTTCAAGGGTATGTGGCTGGAAGGTTGAACACCCTAATCATCAATACATGACTCAGTGAACTAGCTGGACTATTGTTATGTTTTTGGAAGGCTAGGAACAGGTATTGCAGAATCACATATAAACCATGCACTGTCGAATATCCATTTTCGGTATACCCATGTGTGCTTCTCGAGGTTTCCAGTGGTTGCACGGCTAGACTCAGCCTTAAGGTCTGAGGTATGGCTGGTGATAGTCAAATATTTCAAGATTAATGTGGGTCCTGCGGCCAAGATGGCGACAGTCTGGTCAGACTTTAAGGCACGTATTTCTAAAAACCTGCTGTTGTCTGGGTCATTTGCTGTCAAATCCAGAAATCAGAGAAAATTACCCGAATGGTCCATCCAGGTAAAAAATCAACGTGAAATGTTTTTGTCCAGCCATGTTAAAGAACTGCTGCGCACTTTGGGAAGACGCAACTCAAGTTTGTACTGATTGTGTTGTTTCCATGCTTCGCTGTACTATTTTTTTCTAAAACAGGGTTTCATTATGCAACATGGAGTAATGGCATAATTTCACTAATTGTGTGCAAATTATTTTACTTGAAATTACAAAAATGTTGCCAATCATGCCAGCATAATTACATTATGCCTTGTTCTACTCCTAAAGTCAGCGTCTTCCACTGCTTGGCCAGCAGCTCGGACTTATGCCTTGTTCTGCTTTTTCGGTTGGGCTATTTCTACAACAAGCCTGCAAAATTGTCTACGTGCTGCTGGTATCCCACCTGCCTCCTTCTGTCTCACGCCACACAGTCATCCATCTTGGACTTTCGTGGGGACTGCCTGTGGGGTACATCACAAGCCTCTATTTTCAGATGCGGGAATCGCCTCCAGCCCTTGACAGATTGAGATATTTGTAGCTTAGGAGGATGCAAAAAAGCTTGGCGGTGCCATTTAGAGAGAGGAGGGTGTACTCTGCGAAAAGGGAATCTGTCATGTAGGAGGGAGTTACCTTTTGTCATTGGAAGAGAGACTGGTGGTAAGGAGGCGGAAAAGTGAGTGTGCTGGAAAAACATGTGTTGTCATTTTAGTCTTTAATATTTCAAGTGTTTTAGTTCTTGGGTATTCAAGGGCAAGAGAGAGGCTGACAGGCGTATGAGGCTGCAACATGCATCATGAGGACCTACAAATACCATGAATGTTTAGGCAAAGGAGGTGTGCGCAGGAACCACACATGTAAGTCCTGATTCAGCCTTTGAGTCCCAGTAGGCACTGCATGGGTGCCACCAACATATTGGCAACCTGACAGAGGTGCTCATTTAACATTAGACAAGTACTGCCGAAAGAAAAAAAATCCAAGCATTGGTATGATCCTATTTGCACGTCATATATTGTAACATATCGAGGACCAGCTGAATGTAGTACACGAGCAACTGTTGGGAAAACCACATTTTCCTGTTTTTTAATTAGATAGGTCGTTACTTCTTTGTATGGCTCAGTGAACGTACCTTAAGTTGAACTGTAAATTGCTGCAAGCATTTTCATGTTTTATTTTTATGCAAGCTATATATTAAATGTTCTTTTTCAAGTTTTAGAATCGGTTTAACATTGTCTTTGTAGCATGTTTTTGATGTTACGACACCATAAAGATCACTTAAAGCAGCGCTACACGGTTATTAAAACAGTCCTCACACACTAAAAACACACGACATAAAATTCAATGGTGCATTTGATATTACAAAAACAAATTAGAATATTGCACATAAATAACCACGTTTCCCTAGTGACGCTACAACACTGCTTTACGGCACACGCAAAGAATGTTAATACATGTGCTTTTACGATAATACACAAACGTTGGCACGAGCCTTGGATCAGATTCTCAGGTGGGGGCTTCCGATGACGCAATAATATGTGATTTCTCGTTATTGCAGCAGGTTTTCTCGGAGACCAAGGCGACCATTTCTGTGCAGGTGCAGGCCGAGCTCCAGGGAAAGCCTAGCAGGCGCATTGGTTACGACTCGCCTGGTAGTTGCCTTGTTGCTATCTGTAGTTAAATTAAGAGCAACGAACGTTTATCACCGGCGTACATCTGCTCCCGCTCTCTGGGGTTTTCAGGCAACCGGCCGTCCATTCCAAGCAGGGTTCTCCCGTTCAATGCGCGAGGCAGCCTTTTCCACTTTAAGAGCCCGTAACATGCAACCTTAGTAGCAGCGAGCAAACTACAGTGAAAAGATCACAATGCAAATCAGATGTGCATCTCTTGCCTTCACAGATGTAAATACTAACAGCCCATTTCAATCTGTCATAAACACCATGGGCCACATGTATCAATGAAGCCTTTTTCGATTAGCAAATTGCGAGCTTTACAGAATCGCTATTTGGTAATTACAAAATGCTATGTATGTCAGGAATCGCCAAAGATTTGGGGATTTTCTAATATTACCTAATAGTGAGTCGGTAAATAGCGAATCGTTATTAGGTAATATTACTGCTTACGTTTCTAGGGTCCGAAAGGCCCATAGTTGTGAATGGTTTTGTGTTAGCTATTTTTTTATTACCTAATTAGTAATCGCAAATTAGGTAATGCAAAGCCAAAGGTGCACAGGGGCCTAAGGCCCCCCTGGTGCACCCCAAAAAAGCAATGTGCACATGTAAATGCCCTAGGAGCATTTGTGCGCTATGAGGCACTTTGAAAAATGCAGTTTTGTGCATTTTTCAACATTTACACATGGTTACCATCGACTTGAAGACAATGGTAACTGCGTTTTCCTAAATGCACAGTTTGCATTTGGAAAATGCTTCATACATGTGCTAAGGGAAGCGCAATTTGCGATTCCCTATTTGTAGCCTCAATTTTAGGTAATTGCAATTTTTGCGATTACCTAAAACTGCGACTACAAAGCCTTTAATATATCATGAAAGGCTATGTTGCAGTAGCAAACCGACGATTTTACCGAATCACACAGTTTGCGAATGCAAAAAACTTTCATACACGTGGCCAAATATTTCCAAAGAGCACAGTCAATCAATTCCACCTTGTAGAACCTAGTTATTTGTCATTTGTGATTCCACCTGCAGTGGTTTGTGAAATCGAAACTTTTCACATCTTCATGAAGTGTATGAAATTTTCACAACTCCACTTTCAATGCGATATACAGCAGTAAACTTTCAGCAGGAATTTGTCATTATAACAATACTGCTGAATTGTTCCTCAAAATGCATGTTCTGTTTTTTTTGGCAAAAACCTAATGTTTGCCCAATTGATCACTTTCATTTTTTTACAAAATTGTTGGAAGAATTTCACTTCTACATCTTTAGTGTTTTGTCATTTCCCCCCCCCCCCCCAAAAAAACCCAAAAACCCCTGGAATCTTGCACATTCCCAATCCTCACAAATGTGTCATAGGGAGGAAGTCCTGAACATCCCTCCTCCCACAATGCAGCACACATGCTGTCCAGCATACTCCTATGCTCCAGCTTATCTCCGTACATGATGCCTTGAACATGCATACTGAGCAACAAAGCCTCATACCTAATGACCTGCAGAGTTACCTCCCCAGCAAACCAAATGGTTGCCACCCTGAATACCTCCCTTTCCCCTTTAAAGTGCCATATCAGAAATCTAGCACACACCCTTCCACCCACAAAGCCCAATACCTGTTATCCAGCTCCCCCTTCCCCAACAAAGTTCCAAAACCAATTACCTGGTCACACCAATTTCCCTCTGCAAAACCATAATGCCTCAAAATGTGAGCCCCCTCCCGATCAAAGCTGACACTTTATTCCTTGTTCTCCCTTCCTCTAACAAAACCCATATCCGATGTTTTACACACTCAGGGGTATATTCACAAGAACGTGTGATAACTACCGCAAGAGTAGCTTATGCAACTTCCAACATCGCAGCCTATAGCGGGAAAATAACCCAGTGTCAACATGGAATTCACAACAAGGCAGCCCCATGTGATAGTTTGCCATAACCACGGCCCATGCCCGCGATACAACCACCTAGACGGAGATAAAAACACAAACCCCAATGCCAAAAAACCTGCGATGGGCCAAAGCGCGATAAGAAAACAGTGACAACCAGCGCAGGGGGCAGCAATACTCACGTGTAATGCGGGAAAAAACACAAGAACAGCATACGGAAAATGCCGCAGAAAAAAATACCCAAACCTAGACTGGAGGTGGGCCAAAGGCAGTAAAGCTGAGCCCGTAGTAAGAATTAACAACAAATTTGCTAGTACTGCAACTATTCTTGAACCTCAAAACAACTTATGAGGGCACATTTTGGGAGACAACAAAATGTGACTGGGACCTTTCTTTTCGTCGACCTAATCAATCAATTTCATTTATATCAAATATACTTTATCAACCTTCCATAACAAAAAAATCAAAAAGGTTACACCTCACGTCAATGAGACATATTTTGAACAATATATTTCACACCATTCAGTCACTCATTACAACCATTCTTGACACCAAACTATTCTTCACTCCAAACACACTGGTACCACAAACCATTCATACGTGTCAATCAGTCTTCTCAAAAACAAAACAACTCAATATACTTTTCTGAAGACCACAGAGAATATCGTTAAACTTATTGATCTCAATATTATTTCTTTTTGACGAATTCAAAATTCTTATGGTCGCACCACAAAAGGTCTACGCGTTTCGAAACCCCTTAGTTTGAGGGTCTCTCATCAGCACCTCTGTCAAATGGAGAGAAGATCAGCCGATCTTATTCGAATAACTATGGATTGTCTTATAAGCACGTGAGAGTCCGTGACGCTAATTCCTGTCACATGACAGGAATTAGCGTCCTCAAACGGTTCCCGCAATTTACGGAAATTATTCAGGTCAAAAGAAAAGATTTATTCAGCTTCACGGACTCTCACGTGCTTATAAGACAGCGTATATCTATTGTCCTTGGAAACGTTGAATTCCAGTCTTTATTGGAGAAGCGCCAGATGGGGCTCCTTAGGACATTTTTACATGTCCTTCGTACATATTTCAGCTTATGAGTGATTTTGAGAACACCTCGCCATTATCATCGATATTAAGATAGCGAAGACTCGCTATAATTAGGATAATCCGTAGTTATTCGAATAAGATCGGCTGATCTTCTCTCCATTTGACAGAGGTCCTGATGAGAGACCCTCAAACTAAGGGGTTTCGAAACGCATAGACCTTTTTTGGTGCGACCACAAGAATTTGGAATTTGTCAAAAAGAAATAATATTGAGATCAATAAGTTTAACGATATTCTCTGTGGTCTGCAGAAAAGTATATTGAGTTGTTTTGTTTTTTGAGAAGACTGATTGACACGTATGAATGGTTTGTGGTACCAGTGTGTTTGGAGTGAAGAATAGTTTGGTGTCAAGAATGGTTGTAATGAGTGACTGAATGGTGTGAAATATATTGTTAAAAATATGTCTCATTGACGTGAGGTGTAACCTTTTTGATTTTTTTGTTATGGAAGGTTGATAAAGTATATTTGATATAAATAAAATTGATTGATTAAGTCGACGAAAAGAAAGGTCCCAGTCGCATTTTGTTGTCTCCCAAAATGTGCCCTCAGGAGTTGTTTTGAGGTTCAAGAATAGTTGCAGTACTAGCAAATTTGTTGTTAATTCCTACAGAAAAAAATACATCAACAGCGGAGTACCACGGATGCACCCTGACCGACTGCAGAGGACAACATGTACGCCACAACATCCAAGCACCGTGGAAGAACAGAAATGACAGGCACACTGCATGAAAGAGACCAGTGGCAGACAAATCAGACCCGCAGGAGCGATTCGCTCACCATGCAGCATACGCACATAAGCAGAAGTGCACCTCGACATTGACAACATCACGGTACAAACAGCAACCCCTCCACACAGGACACAACTGGTTCCGCAAATGTGCACATCATGGTAAATCACATCTGAAACCGCAGGAAAATGTAACATGACAATGTACAAGTACAACCTGTAACCTGCAAATATGTTTTAATCACACATGCAGTGCAATTGGACATCTTCTATTGTCCCATGATTGCCATGGACGGCCACAATGTGTCATGCTCATGAGAAGTAAGTGTCAATGATGGAGTTCCTACAGGCCATTCCTGCCACAGCTGCAGTGGGATGTGGGCCACGTGCCCCAACGTCACCATCATCGCCCGGTACCTCTGGAACTGGGATCCATGGGGCATTGGTGCGAACACAGATGTTGTGCAACACACAACATGCAACGATCATCTTGCACACGATGTTCGGACTGTACAGGAGCTTTCCACCTGTGCCATCCAGGCACCTGAAACGTGACTTCAACATGCCAAATTTGCATTCAACGATGCCCCTGATGCGTATGTGGGCCGCATTGTACTGCCTCTAGGCGGGTGTGTCTGGGTCTCGGAAGGGTGTCATCATCCAAGGGTAGAGTGCATATTCTTGATCACCTGTGACAGTGCAGGGAGAAAAGAGGCAATACTTGGTTCGGCAGGATGTGATGGCAGGCCCACTAATACAGTGACGCCTGTGCTGCCTGTGTGTGGGGTGAGTGTAAGCCAGCCCTCAGGGAGTAGCTGGTGCTGGCAACATTTCCAACAGTCATCAGGCACTCAGAAATGCAATGTAAGTACAACAAGGGGGAATGACTCGAGTCGCACAGGGCTAGTGGCCCCGGATGCAGAGCGGCCGACACGGGCCCACCGCCACGGGACGCTGAACTGCGGGAGACTGGGGTAGGGTCATGAGGGCAGAGCAGGGCATCACATGTGTCATGGGTGCCTTCCGCGCAGTGTCACGGGGGAGAATGGGAGGCCTACTCCCAGGGCATGATGCAGAGGGTATATGCCAGCTGTGTCCGGCAACATGGCGGATATGAATGCCACAGACCCAGGGCAGACACCCGTACCTGTCCGTTGCTGATGACAACCCTCAGGCCACAGGCTCAGACACCAACGATGTTCCGCCGGAGGATGATGGTCACGCATGGCGCACAGGGTTAGTGGTACCACGTGTCGCCGGCTTGCGTTGAACAGGGTTAGTGGCACCACGTGTTGCCGGCTTGCGTTGAACAGGGTTAGTGGCATCACGTGTCGCAGGCCTGAGATATGGAATTATGCCTCACTGATCGAAGGGAGTCTTGTGCTGTGGCCGCTGCCATGGACTTTGGGTCACTACAATTCAGGATTCAGGACACTGTTCCACATGTGGGACCTACTGGACCGAAGAGGACGCCGGTGGAGCATGTAAATTAGTAAGGAGTGATGTGGACCAGCGTCGGGGGGCCCAGCTATGGTCTGCGGAGGCTGCAGAGGTCGCGGGACTGGGGCTTGGTGCTTGCACCAGCACGTGTTTGGCCCTCTTTGACACACGACGGTGTCGGCAGGTGAGCAGTGCGGCACTGGTGCGCTGAGGCGGGCAGGCCTGGTCTATGCATCCGTGTCCTGGGGTGCAGCAGGCGCCCAGGGTCGCATGGCAGGCCGTGCGGCACCACACTGTCAGTGACGTTGGCCTTCCCGGGAGTGGACCACATCCTGCACTACGGGGTTTGTCACCACACCCCTGCGCAGCCCTGGCGTACTCTGGGCCAACCCACTATGCTCATGCACACGGGGGGACGCAGCATGCGACACTTCCGCTATCTGTCCCATGGCCTGGAGTGACATGGTTGCGTCCACTGCTCACTACTCTCCAGCCATCAGCAGTTGTGGTCTGCATGGACATATCAGTTGTTTGCATTCCCATGTCTGTCCTGCACATCCACGCCTCACTTCTTGTTGTGTACATTCCCACTCACGGGTCACTTGCATCCTCGCACATGGCTGCATTCCGCATCTCCACATGTTAAACTGTTGTGTGGCTGTGGTGCCATGAAATGTCCGTATTGGGTGCAGGGGTAGCCCAGGATGACCCTAGAGTGGTGTAGTCGTGTCTGGTAGGTGGTCGTGTAGTTTGACATGTTGTATGTGGTTTGGTCATGTGTGCATTCCCACAGTTGTGCGTTGTGTGTTGGTTGCTTTGGGGTGTGTGATGTGTTGATTTGGCCCTTACTAACAAGCAGTCCCATTCCATATGTGCCATCCTGGAAGCACTGGTTGATGATGGACTGTCGGAAGATGAAGGAATCATGCACACTGCCTGGGTAGTTGGAACCAACATTGGTGAAGAGTCCCCGGTGGTCCACTATTGCCTGCACATTGATGGAACGCTGATGCTTTCTGTTGCGGTAGTGGTGTGCAGTATCTGCACGGGGTACAAGTGGGAAATGTGTGTAGTCGATTGCCCCCAACACTGCCGGGAATCCGGCTATGGCGTAGAAGCCTTGCTTTGTCTACAGCTGTTCCTGCGCAGTGTTGGTGAAGTGAAGGTACTGGGGTATGAAGCTGAGGATGGCATCCAGGACAGGTGTGATGAACTTTGATAGGGTTGGCTGTGAGACCCCTCCGACTCTGGCAGTTGTTGGTTGGAAGGTACCAGAGGCCAACAGCAGCTTTGTCTGCGGAGGGATGTTGGTTTTCTGCTGTGTTGGGACCGTCAGCCTGTGGGCGATGTGAGTCATGATGCGGAGGATGGTTGCCCTTTTGAGCCTGTAGTGGGCAATGACTTCCTCAGGCGTTAGGTCTGTGAAAATGGTGTGTTTTTGGTAGGTCCGCTGTCTTATTCTGCGCTGCCTCTGTGCTGGTCCGGGGGGGGCGGGTCTGGGTTCTGGGGGTGGTGGCGGTGGGTGTTGTGGCCCTGTTGGGGCACTGAGCTGCATGATGAGTAGCTCCATGGCATTGTTTGTTCTTCGGGTGTTGCTGTGTGCGGGGCTCCGTTGCCTACTGCAGGTAGTCGTCCATCTTTTACACCTGCTTGAGGCAGGTGTTAAATAAATACCTGCGGCTACCGCGGCTTATCGCCTGTTTTTGGTTCCCTTCACAGATCTGGCAGTTCGTTGTGAAAGTGGTGTTGTGGTTTTTTCGTGTGGTTTTGCATGGGAACGCCTACTCTGCATCTTATTAGGGTTAGTTGGCGGTGTCCGCTGTGGTGATACATTTTGGGGCAGTTATCGCGGGAATACTGGTGATGTCTGCAGTTTGCACCAGCTTGTGAATGGGGTGTTAGGTCTATCTCCACATATGATGCATTAAGGTGGAGCTAAATCAGAGATAAGTCCTTGTGAATATCCTCCTCTCTGTTCCTCAAAGTGTGGATAAATAACTGGCAGTCTGCACCAGTGGCGTAGTTAGGCTTGAGGCTGCCCGTGGTGGCCCCTGCGTTTGCTGCCCGCGGCAACCTAATCAAAGAGCAGGGGGTGCTGGCGACGGCCGCAGGTAAGAGCTGGCGGGGGGGGTTTGAAGGGGTGCTGCCGATTGGCTGCAGGTAAGAGCGGGGGGAAAGGAGGCCAGACGCCGCCCCCCCAAACCTCATGCCGCCTAGAGCGGTCCTCCCCCACTGCCCCTTCCAGCTACGCCACTGTTCTGCACTACTAACCGCCTCATACTTGGTAAAGAACATACACTTCCTTTCAAAAATTGCTCCATACCTGTCAGACCTGACTCCTGCAGTGAAGCACAGAGAAGCAGTTTGAACTGCAGTTTAATGTTTCAGTGATGCAGTTTCCATATCGCGAATTAGCACATTTGCAGATCATGTCTTTTTTTATGCTATTAGGGGGCATATGTATCAACATCTCCATTTGCGATTCTCAAATAGCGATTTTTAAAGAATCGCGATTTGAGAATTGCAAAACGGGATGTATTTAAAAACTCGCAAAACTTTTGCGATTTCTTAAAATTCCTTAATTGCGATTAGCAAATTGCGAAATCGCAATTAAGGAATACCTTCCCATTCATTTCTATGGGCCAGGAGACCCATAGGAATGAATGGGAAGTAATTCTCAAATTGCGATTCGCAATTTGCTAATCACAATTTGAGAATAATTTCAAAGGTGCAAGGGTATCATGATGACACCCTGATGCACCCCTGAAATGAGCATGTGTGTGTATATGGCGCACATACATGCCCTAAGGGCATGTATGTGCGCTACGTGGCACTTAGTAAAAATCCATAAACTGCTTTTTAAACAGAAATCGCAAATTACCACCAACTAGAAGTTGGTGGTAATTTGCGATTTCTTAAGGATAATTCGCATAACTTCGGTGCGTGTTACATATCATTTAAGAAATCGCATTTTGTTGATTTCTTAAATGCGTACGCAAAATTAAGAAATCGCTAAATTAGCGATTCCTTAATTTTGCGATGAGAATTTGCCTCATGCATCCCGTTTTGCGTATTTTTAAACGCAAACGCTGTTTTTTGCGAATCGCAGCGTTTGCGATTAAAAATTCGGTTGATACATATGCCCCTAGGTCCCTGTTCCAGTCTATATGAGCAAGAGTCCCGGTGTAAACTGCTATTATGAGCCCAGTTACACAATCCAACCTAGGTGCGATTCCAGGACTGAATTTAAAAGTGGCAGAAAAGTGGTAGCTCGCAGATCAGAATTTAATCATTCATTTTGCAGCACTAATATTTCAAGCAGAACGTTTTACATAGCAACAATGACAGCACATCGATGAGGGTGGGGCTGGTAATATGATTTCGACAAATAACAGTTGTTGCAGGGATAAATTGCACCCGTTGCTTGATTGTGATTTGTGATGAAACACACACAACTTATATCTAAATGACTACAATATACATAATTACAGCAGGGACATAATCACTGTCTTGTTTCAGGTTGCAAAGCTGATTTTCTCCATGCACTATTTTGAGCTGCTGTAGCTGAGAAGCTCCAGTCAAAGGGGTTTAGCAATTTGTTCAGGGGTCATAAGGAGGTTTTGAGTGCTCGAATGCTGATTTCAAGTTGGATAGTATGAGACAAACGTCTCCGATAGGTCAAGTGGACAAGAACATGGAAAAGGCAAGTATATCATACAATGCAATAGAACATGCAATATGGCGGCAGCATGTAACTTTATTAGAAGGATGGTAGAAACAAGACTGTAAGGTAAAGCACTTTTTTGTTGTCAAGTGAAATGAGCTAATTAGATCACACATGAGAACCACAAAATAACTTTCAAACAGTTTTCTAAACTACAGTTAACATTGTCCCAGTAAAGAACATAATGCATTTTGAAGATTTTCCTCACTTTTGATTCACAGTGATTCACGGTGATGAAGTTTTATTCTTTAGACAAGTCTGTTTTTATTTCATGGGCTACGGCTCCTGTGTGATTTTCCACAAATTGAAATTCAGTGGATGCCAAAGAAGTAATACTAACAGAATGTAGCTGCACCTAGTTTATTGGGCGCACACCCAAGTTTGGGTTTGTCAAATTTGAATAGGATTTTGCCATGGTGGGCAAAGAAATGACCATGAGAGCATTTCCATTGGTGTTGGAGCAGATTTAAGAAAAAGAACAACATATTTTAGATAAGCCTCAGACTTCCTCAAAATGCATCGCATATTAGAACCGGAGTGTGGGATGTGTTGTGAGCGTGTTAGTGAGCAGCCTAATGAGAAAATAAGTGTATCTATGCAGACCCTTTCTATGCAGTGCTTGATGCTGCTATTCAGCCTGTTAGTGCTCTCTGTATCGGCAGATATGGGAAGTGTCTCACAGTTAAGGCCTGATTTTTATTTTGGCAGATAGAGTATTCTCCATTGGCCTGTTGGAGAATTTACATCGCCAGGCCGAGAATACTCTGCCCACCAGATTTATAAATGACCACGTAGTAGGCAGCCATTTATAAAGGCATTGGCAGGAACCACGGTCACGGTGGTTCCTGTCAATCTGCCACGGCCCATGCAGGTAGGAGTGGTGGGGCCAGGTTTGAGGGGGGATTCAACAGACGACCATGAGGGAAAATTAAATAAATAATACATTTTCTCTCATCGGCATCTGTCGAAATCCCCCCCCCCCCGACCCCACCGCTCTTACCTGCACGGGCCGCGGCTGCTGTCAATGCATTTGCCTGTTTGCTACAGGGCTGCAACGGAAGGACACAGTCCAGAAGCAAACAGTATTCTTTTTTCTTTTTTTTACCAAAAAGAAAATTCTAAGACGGGATTTTCTTTTCAAAAAGAAAAAAAGTAATGCTCCACTCGCCAGGAGCATTAGAATGATTTTACTGTTCCTCTCCGCCAGGTGTGCAGTAAAATATGGCTACTATTTCCGCCCATCTAAATTGGGTGGGCGAACATGTAGCCATTTCTCAGATGGGCCGTCGAAGAGGTTTGGCCACGCTGGGGACTGAGTAGTCTCCGACGTGGCCAAACTTAAGGTCCGCCCACAATTAAATTTGGCAGCCATTGCGATGGAGTATGCTCTCCGCCAATATATAAATCAGGCCCTAAATGATTTAAATTATTTTAGCCATGCACAGATTTGACGGATCTGATCTCACCACGCTTATTGCAAAGTTCCCTATTTAGCATCTAGATCAAATCCCACCCTATATGCGCAACAAAAAATTGCAGCAGTTTTAAAAATGGGACACAGCATAATAACAGGGTTTGGTGTGTGTATTTGTGCCTTTCAGAGCAATACCATGGCAAACAAACATTATTTTGTAATACATTACAGTCCAGCCAAACACTACAGTTCGGAGGCTCGGTGGCACACTTGAAAAGTTTATACCTCCTAGTGATGTGTCCCTCTATAATCCTGCTGCAATTTGAGCTCTGTAGATAACTACTATTCAACACCTCCGCATGTCCAACCTAACAGTTTCGTAGCTGGTGGGCAGTGCTTAATGCAAGCAGGGGATTGAAGGAGGGACCCACAGTCACTCATTTTCGGGAACCGGCGCTTACTTTTCCTCATTAGATTATGGCACAGAGCAAGAGAGGGAAAAACTCTTAAAGGAGGAAAGAAAGGTGAAAAAACTGTGAGAAAGGGAAAAAGTAAGGATGAAAAACAACCTAAAAGTGTGAGATAAAGGGAAAGAGAGTGTCTGGTGGTGGGTGAAAGAGGCATGAAGTCAAATCAGGACCATACAGCCTTGGTATTTGGCACCTCTGACAATTGTTAGCGCCAGCTGTAGGCTTCAAGCATAACTTTGGGAATCGGCCTTATTCATTTACAAACTGCGCACTCACGGTAAGTCATGCATAATGTCATGTATTTGATTTAACAGCGCTGTAAAGCCGCAGTTCTGCAGCAAAAGATATTGGATGCTTTAAAAAAGAAGTTCAAATTGTGCCACATACCATGAGACGTGGTATGAAGCATTTGGAAATCGAAAGGAGGTTGCATAATAGTGTTTGAATGAGAATGAGTTGCAATTTCTGAATAATATGCATGTGTTTACAGATATCACCTATTTCAGTAATGTAGTGCAGCATAGGCGTGACACACAAGAAATGACTCCAGCAATTGGCAGATTTTGGTAAGGGATGAGCATTGTTTTAGCAAGCAACAGAGGAGCCGGCTTTTTAGATGTTTCCTGAAAGTAAGCAGGGTGGGTCCACTTGTGATTCGGGGCCATATGTAGGTAGAAAGTGTTTTGCGATTCTCTAATTGCAATTTTTAGGGAATCGCAATTAGAGAATTGCAAAACGGAATGTAGGTAGGATTAGCAAATCATTTTGCGAATCCTACATATTCCTTAATTGCGAATTGCAAATTGCAAATTGCAATTCGCAATTAAGGAATACCTCTCCATTCATTCCTATGGGCCTAGAGGCCCATAGGAATGAATGGGAAGCCATTCTCAATTTGCGATTCTCAATTAGAGAATCGCAAATTGAGAATGCAATTTCAAGTGTGCCAGGGTGTCAAAAGGACACCCTGTTGCACCCCTGAAATGAGCATGGGTGCACATGTGGCACACATACATGCCCTAAGGACATGTGTGTGCACCACATGCCATTTTAAAAAATGCAAAAATATGCATTTTTGAAAGAAATCGCAAATTACCACCAACCTGTAGTTGGTGGTAATTTGCGATTCCTTAAGGCCAAATTGCACTTTTTTGGTGCTTCTTACATTGCATTTAAGGAATCGCAAAATTTGCGATTCCTTAAATGCAATTGCAAAATAAGGAATCGCAAATTTAGCGATTCCTTATTTTGCACGCAGATTTGCCTTCCTACATATCACTTAGCAAAATTGCGATCGCAAACGCCGATTTTCGGCGAATTTCGGCGTTTGCGATCGCAATTTTGCTTTCTACATATGGCCCATAGAGCCGTACGGTGTAACAAACTGTGTTGTGGCCCCAGAAAAGGATTGTAGCCTTAACCCCTTGGCTGCGGCAGGAATTCTGCCGCAGCGCTGGGGGGGTTTGGGAGCAGCGCGGTGGGGCTGTGCTCATGACGGAGCCACTCCATCATGAGTCACGGTTGAGCTGTGCTCATGACGGAGTGGTTCCGTCATGACTCCGCCCACGGCGCTAATCGCCCGCACAGGCGGGGAATTAGCGCGCTTGGGAGGAGCGGCCGCCAACGGCCGCGGCATGACGGAACCACTCCGTCATGAGCACACGGCACCCGTGGCTCATGACGGAGTGGTTCCGTCATGAGCGGGGAAGGGGTTAAATTGACAGAGTTAGAGCTTCTGAGTCCTTCATGTTGGCTAGAGTTGGATGACAGTTACAATAAATAGGGAAGTTTGCTAGGTTGGATAAATGTTTATGCAAGGCGGCTCACTTTTGAAGGTTATCCTTAAATGTAGAGGCAGCCAGAGCAGATTATGAAGTACGGGGGTGATGCTGTCAGATTTTCCTGAGGCGGTGATCAGCCTTGTCAATGGAGAGAGAAACAATCCTCTCAGAGGTTTATTGCCATACATATTCAACAGTTCATTTGGGGTTAGAAAGAGAACTGTGTGATCAGCATATAATTGTTACATTTGAAAACAAAACACAATTTCTTTAAAAGATTCTAGGATGAAGAGAGCAGTCAGCTAGACAAAATGCAACAGGAATTGTAAGCTGTTTAAATGTTGATGCTTGAGCCTCACGCAGACATGCTTTTGAAGTATAGCAATAGTGTGGGGCATATTTACAAGGATTGAATGCCGCTGCCATAGCCTTAATATTTTGACGCAACAGCAGCTTTTTTTAATTGCACTAATGGAAGTAACTCCTACAGTCATTACCATGTGTCATGTGAGCGTAAGGATGATGAGTACAAATTTATATAAAGGCAACCATACATCCTGACAATTACACTATGGAGGTATTACAGAGGACCGGGCCAATGGCATTTTAGTGATGTGTATGCTGTAAACGATAGGCAAGTTAATGGCATAGATGCAGGTTATTTGTCTGTACAACACCATGTGGAAGGTGAATGTAGAATGCTGCACACTGGACACAAAGTCAAAAAATATAATCCGCTAACACATTGTGATAATAGACTTATGTACCTTTACTCCATCTTCTGTTTCAGCTGAGCAAGGCTATGCACTATTGCCATAGGTGATGACACCCATCAAAGTGGCACACATACACAGGCACAGAGAGACTACAATGTGACACTGGGACGCACAAGGGCCATAGTAGAAAGAACATTTGTAGTTCTCAAATAAAGGTTTTGGTGTCTGGACATTTCAGGTGGAAAGCTCCATTGTAGCCCGGCCTTGGTATGCAAGATAATATTTGTTTGTTGTATACTACACAATATTTGAGTAAGGACAAATACACCTCTGTCTGAAGACCAAGAAGAGATGGAATATCCTAATGATGGGTTGGACTAAGAAGGATCCGAGCCAACATTCCACTGCTGCAGCTGCATAATTGAGGAGGGATGCAATCATCAACAACTTCGCATAATGTCACCTCAGAGTTATATTGTTTTACGTATAGCTTGGCACCTATATGTTCACCTCATGATATAGTATACAATAATTTCACCAATATCTTGTAAGCTTGGTTTGTAACTTCAGAAGGTGAACAATCTGGGAAATGTATGTGCTCCAACCAATAGTGTCACACAGAGCAATCACCTAGCAGGGTATATGACTCCAACTAAACCATGACCTGGAATGCTAAAATGTTTTGTGCATTATAACTACAGAATGGATATAGGCCATCATTGTGAAATACAATGTGCTCGTTGTGTTGTGCCCTAAGCACCATCAGGTTCATCTTCTCAAAAGACTTTAGGAGTCAAGACAATGTGTGTATGGTGCTTCGATGTAGCTGGGGCCACACTGCTCAAATCTATTCCAAAGTTTTGACAAACAATCTCTGTGTGTAATCTGTGCCACTGGAAAAATGTTTTCTGACAAAAGACACAAAAATACATGACAATGGTGATCATGATCAGCTTGACGGTGGGCAGGCTGATGAATCAAAGGATAGTTGAGCCAGACTAACGGATTATCTGGCGGAGAACAACTTACTGGACCCCTCCCAGAATGGTTTTCGGCCGGGTCACAGTACGGAATCAGCCCTCCTAGCTGTGACCGAGCATCTGAGGGGGCTCTAGATGAGGGTCGAATATCGGCAGTGATTTTGTTAGATCTCAGTGCTGCATTCAACACCATCTCCCACCAGATCATGTGGCAAACGTTGGAGGAGGTGGGGATCGTGGACTCTGCCCTCGAGTGGTTCGTCTCCTTTTTAGCTGACAGGACTTTCCAGGTTGCAGTCCCCACTTTTGCTTCCAAGATCCATACCATCAAATATGGGTTGATGCAGAGCTCAGCTTTGAGCCCAACGTTGTTCAACCTATATGTGCAAATTTTGAGCAGCAGTGGCAAAAATCAGAGGGTTCACATGAGTGTCTTATGCGGTTGACAGACAGTTGCTAGTGGCACTCTCAGATGACTCGGGACAGGGCACATGTATGTTCCAGAGGGATCTGGAGATCATATCACTGTCTTCAGTTAAATGCCAACAAGTGCGAGGTTCTGCTGGTCGGGAGAAACACTGAGCTGTGGAGCGAGCACTGGTGGCCTGCTAAGCTGGGCTATGCACTCGTCCCCAAACAGGTGTAAAAAATCTGGGTGTGTGGGTAGATTCCACAATTAGCTTTCAGACACAAACAAAGAAAGTACCAGGAACCTGTTTTGGCATTCTACGGGGGCTCAAACCAGTGCTGGGGTTCTTTGACTCGGCCATGAGACAGATGATTGTCCGGGCATCCATTCTGTCTAGACTGGACTACGCCAATTCACTCTACTTGGGAGTCAATAAGGCAGAAATTACAAGACTGCAAAGGGTACAGAACGCTGCAGCTAGAACCTTGCCCAGGAGATACCCACCTTCCAGTGCTATCCGTTGGCTACATTGGTTGCCTGTGGCAAAACGCATAAAGTTCAAAACTCTTTGCAAGTCTTTGAAAAACTTAAATATTTCCTCTCCAGACATCTTGGCCAATCTGCTTACACCTTACACCCCCTCACGCCAACTCCGGTCTATGGGCCAAAGTTGGCGGTTGTTCCGCGGGCGAGGAGGGTTTGTGCTGGTGGACGCTTCTTTGGTGTATTGGCAGCCAGTCTTTGGAATGCACTCCTCACCGCCATTCGTAGTATGGAAAACTACCTGGCTTTCCATAAGGCTATCAAAACACACCTCTTTCCTCCACTATAGACTGTTGTTTGTTGTCTATTGTTCTGCTGTTTTCTGTTTCAGCGCTGGAATGCCCTGTGCGTGATATAAAACCGCATAGCATAGCATAAATCAATATACTGCTGGGTCTGCTTATTTACATCAATCATACACATATATTCCACTATTGCAAGTGACACTACCTCCATAGCTGACAGATGTGTCACTGTAATGACAACATTGGAAAAGTCTTGCATCACAAACACTGTGTATAACTTATCTTCCACACTGCACTGACCTTATATTGCTAGCATTTTATCAGCACAAACACTGACACATAGGTTAGCCATGGGACAACTGTGAAAGCATCAGCACCCACTATTGTGTACGTAGGCCAAATGAGATGGGAATGCAATGACAAGAATGTGTGGATGTCCAATGTCCACCAACATGAGTGCGGCATGGCAATCAATGTTGTGAACTGGCACTATCCTCATCCCATCACAAGAAATCTGGTAGACACATGAGTAAAGTGCGACAGGGATACCAACAAGTATGTCCAAAACATGCAAGTAACATACAATGAATCCCAGCATCAATGACAAATGTATTTGTGTAAGACTTACCACAAAAACATGGTAGCACAATGAAGTGGCATCACCTCCCTCTGGAATGCCATTACAACATTTCAAATGTAGATCACATAATGCGTGCAATCTCGGTATTTCTTACAACAATATATATGTCAACATATCTCTCCATTTGCAGGCACAGTTGAATACAAATATGATCATACATCATATATGAAATGGTCATGCCACACACATTTCTATCTCTCCAGGAATGTACACACCAAAATATTACATGTGTATCACATTGTCCTAAACCTCCATCTAATCACACATACATTCACATATGGCCTCAGACCCGTAGTGGGCCTAAGCCAAAAATAGCTAAAGCATGCTGGACACTAATCCAATTCCTATCACATGTAAAGGGACAGGTATAATGTATGTCTAAACCAATCAGGGTTACATTTACCAGTGCATATTGCAAACAGAACTTCAATTTTAGAACTGTTTTGATGTAAAACTCACACTCTCTCAACTTGAAAAGTGACGTTAAGCAACATAACGTGACATAATTTCCAAATCAATGTTAGGTACCTGCACATGCTCCACTTAGCATGAGAGGGGGATGCAAAGTGGGTTGGAGTGGCTCTTACGCTACAACATACTTTGTGTGATGATGCTGAAGTCATCTGAGAGTGTACCCAAATATATAATGGCTCAGAAATGTAGTTTTAAGACTGGTGATACAATGCAACATACATAGCATTTTACTTTCAGTGTGCTAAGAAAATAGTGAATGCATGTTGTTGCACACATTGACACATCCTTTTAAGATCAACCTTTGTTAGGGGCAAGCTATGAGGAAAGATCTGAGTCAGGTGTTCTGTGTCATTCATTTAAATAGTGCTTTACCTTGTCTTAGCACACAGGGATGAGGCATGTGTACTAAAGATATATGGGACTGCCATGTGTATGCCCTTGTGGTGGTGTTTAACCATCAGGGAAGCCCATGTTCTGGCACATGTGTGCCATCCGCAAAGGGTAAATGGTCTGCATTTTTAATTTTGGGTTTGCATTAAGGGATCCCTTCCAGCACAATATTATAATGAAAGTATATTTTCAGTATCCATGTGTGCTGCATAATGCAGCACACATGGAAATATATGTAAATCACAAAGAGACATTACATGTCAACTGTTCTTGGCTTTCAATTGTTGAATTGACAGAGTCTTCAAAGTCCACACAGCCGCAGAGGTATCATTCTGGACAAACCTCAAAAGTTCTGCAAGTTTGGCTGAACTATCCTAATCCATACCTATGTCACAACAAGTTACTGAATTTGAGTAGTGTGGCACGGATACCATGGATCATGTGGCGTTAAGCCAAGTTGAGTGCTTTTGAGGGATTTAGTAACTGGCTCGATGTCTAAACTTCTTGATTGTGATTCACAGGAGGATACTAATCTTATTGTTTCTCAGGTTCACGAAGACTTGTTTAGGAAATTAAAATAGTTTTTTTATCAAAAGTAGTATTCCCAGGAAGAAGAGTACGGTGAAGGCGGCTCTTGGTATAATAGCGCCTGCAGACAGGCTTACAAAACCTTATCGAGGGCCATTAGATCTAAAGATTCGGGTGATATCAGAAAGGCTAGAGCTAGTTATAAGAAAGCGCAGTTACTAGCGAAGAAGGAATGGGATGAAGACCGATGGCAAGATTTGTTGTTGGCCTTCAAAGGGAGAAACATGATACAATTTTGGCAGCTAGTTAAATGGGGTAGTGGTGAACAGAAGCGGATACCGACCAACCACGTTGCTCCAGAACAGTGGGTCGCACACTACGAGGCGCAGTTTCAGTCCTCTAATTGTAACGAAGAGATTCCCTTATGGCCACCATTAGTGAACCCCTGTGTTTTACCAGTGTAGAGGTTGAGTCTGTGTTAAAACTAATTCCCAGAGGTAGGGCCCCCGGTCCTATTTATAAATGAAGAAGAGCTCTGGATACCCTACATCAAGTTATTGGCGAACGCTATAGCTAGCGGAGCCCCGATTCCCGATACTTGTGCAGGGGATGAAATCCTATCTATATATAAGAAGGGTGATCGTTCAAATCCAGGAAACTACAGGCCAATTAGCCTGATAGATTCTGTTGAAAAGATTGTAGCCAGATTAGTACTTGGTAGATTTCAGGCCTGGATAGTGGAAACAGATATTCTGACACCCTTACAGGCGGGGTTTCGGCCACATACAAGTACCCTTGACCAGGTTTTTAGGTTTGTGTTAATTTACTGGCGGGTGGTTATCATAGCTGGGGGGACAATTTATGCGGCTTTTGTGGATTTAAAATCTGCATTTGATTTAGTTCCCCGTGTGAAAATGTGGAGTGCTCTAGTGGAAATGGGAATGCCTCCGGAACTGGTGGCCATTCTAGTGAAGCTACATGATTCAACATATGCGCAGGTCCGCTGGGGTAAGCCGGGGGAAGTTACAGCGAGGTTTCCTGTCTCCAAGGGGGTACGTCAGGGGTGTGTACTAGCTCCCACTATGTTTTCTCTATTTATAAACAGGGTTGTTCAATACTTTACTAGCCACCCCACTGACGCTCCATCACTAGCAGGTATGAAGATATCCCTGCTCATGTTCGCGGACGACACCCTGATAAGATCTAAGACCAGACAGGACCTGCAGGCCACCCTGTCTCGGTTTGAGGTGTTCTGCCACGACCATGAGTTAAGGGTCAACGTGGAGAAAACAAAGTTCATGGTGCTCCATAAATCCAAATCCATCACTGGGAGAGTATACATGAACAATGTCCCTTTGGATCAGATGGATGTATTCACCTACTTGGGTATTACATTAAGTAGAAAGTTGAGCTGGAAACCCCAGGTTGACATGCTGGCTCTAAAACATGTGCAATGAGCAGGTGCACTGATTAAAGAACACAGGCTCTCTCAAACTAAGCAAATTGCCCCTGTTCTACAAATATATAATTCAAAAATTAGTCCCGCAATATTATACGGAGCTGAACTGTGGGGCTTCGAAAACCTAACCCCTTTGGTACTAGCGCAAAACAAGTTTGTTAGATAACTGGTTGGCCTTCTGCAATCCTCTCCTCTCATGCCACTGTATCTAGATCTGGGCAGTCATGATATAGAAGACGCGGCACGCTTCAGACCACTGGCATTCTGGAGAAGACTGTGGACTACTCCGGAACTTTCACAGTATGCTAAGGCCCTACTTGAAGTAAGGAGGTTGGGTCGACTGCATGAGATCCCATGCTTCAAAAATAATTAAATCACACTGTCTGACATGGGGATGAGTACTCTGTGAGAGGACCCAGATGTTTCATCCTTCCCTTCGAAAAAGATCTATAAGGCAGCATACTGGGACATGGTTAAAATTAAGAAGTTTTCATCTATCATAAGGCCAACATTGTCAAGGGATTTCCTAGTAGTAAAACATGAGGTTAAATTGGAAGCTTACTGGGATTTTATTTCTAGGCCGCTTGATCGGAAACTGTACCATCAGTTCAGAGTAGGTTCACTACCAATAAGGGCGTTTACGAAAAAGATGGCTTTTACCAGCGGGTGATAAATGTATATTTTGCCACGGCCACATTGAGACCCTAGCCCATATTCTATTTGTTTGTCCAGCTTACAATCTTCCCAGGACCAAATGGCTTAAACCTGTTTGTATGAATTTGGGTGTTAGAACAGCAAAGGAGGCTCTAAGGATCCTAAGATGTGATACGACGGATCTTATTGTAGTTGGTATGGCAAGATTCTTAAGCTGGATGTGGGCCATTCAAACCAACAAAATGATGGTAGAGTAACCTTTATTGTTAGAGGGACCTGACACTAGGTTAACAATCTCTATGGAATGATTATATGTTAAATCCCTGTGGAGTAAATTTGTGGGTGTTTTGGTTTTAGTCTTGTGATATGATAATAGTTGAATGTCATATTGCATTTTAAAGATCAATTTTACTGTTGATTATGTATAATCATGTGTTTTAAATAATGGATATATATTTATATTTGTCTACAAAGATCTTTGAATGTTGTCGGTCTTATCAATTAATGAAATATGCAACGAGATGAAGTTCTTTTTTAATATTTTAAATACTGACTTATCTTTTCTTTTATGATTGAGCAATCGAAATAAAGACTATATTGAATTGAATTGAGTGCTTTTGCACAAACCAGTTTAAATATGCAAGTCATTGCCTCCACCTAAGCAAATACTCCAAAGAGAATCTGTAGTCAACATTCACATTGTATGCATTAATAAAAATCTTTAATACAAGTAGTGAATGCTTGTTGGACAAGTTAGTATGTGTCGCAAGCCCATTACATTGGTACACACCTTAAAGCAATAATGTGCTATGTAACAGCCTTATATATAAAGTAAACACACGGAGATGATGGACGGAGCGCTGACACTTTTCAGACACTCACCCCCAGTCACAGATCTGGGTTGAATCCATCATCGTTCTTTAGCTCACTTTGCCACCTCAGTTCAGACCCAGCTATATGCAAATCAGTCTTGACCCTGTGCCTCATGGGAACAGTTAAGCCCAAACTGCCAAGCCAGGTCTTCCCTGAACTGGAAACAAGCATCCTGGGACCGGTTTCGGGGTAACACCCCTCATCTTATATATAGCCACACATGTAACTTAAGGTAATGAATATGACTACCACTCAAGCATGCTGTACCTATCAAACATTATTATATGTGGCTATGCATTAATGTGTGGAAGGAGTGCATATTGACAGCTCAGATTTTCTGATATCAAAACATATCAGATTAAAGAAAGTCACATACACAACACAGATCACATACCATAGTCATATGGTGTTGTTAGGCATGCAATATCATGAAATATGGTTAATTTGGTGATCACCTTGCACTTAGAGGCAATTTTTTCCCGCTTTTCACGTAAGCGTTAATTTTTCCATTCCCGCTATGGAAAACACTCGCGAAGTACCTGTGTTGACAATGGAAAATTCCCGCTAAACCTTTAGCGGCAAAAAGATCACGCTAACTCACAAAATAGGCTGGGGATTATCGTTGGCAGGCAAGGTGGTAAGTAAATGGCAGATGATGTCTGCTTTCACACTGTGTGTTCCATGATAACAACTGTGTTCATTGTCAAAATGTAATTTACACAACAGGATATTGCCATAGACTTTGTTAAAAATGAACCTGCCTGTTATCAACGAAGGCACTCTTGCATCATTGTGCAAGGGTGCCTGAGTTGAAGGGAATTATTGTTTATGTTAAGGAAGGTGTTCCTTTCTGCACATAAACAATCTGCAATTACGTTTTGAAAATTCTATGTGTGCTGCTTAGTGCAGCATGCATAGAAGTTGTAAAACGTCATATTTTTATAATGTTTGTTTATGTGTAGGAAGGGACACCTTTCTGCACAGAAGCAATCAATGGCATTTTGCTTTTTCTGTGTGTGCTGCACAAAGCAGCACACATGGAAAGAGAAAAAATTTAGAGAAGTTAAACTTTTATCCTCGTTGCTCAAGGGTAAGGCCAGGTTTTCACTGGTCTTAATTTAGGCGCTGGCCCATATTTATGCCACCCTTGTAAATATGGGGCAGCGTCTAAATCAATGGGTGTTGTGGTGGAATGCCCACCACAACACCCATTGCCCTCGTCTTTCATGCTAAGTATAGCGTTAAAGGGTGCCTTATTCACAAGTCGGCGTTCACCTTGTGAGTAAGGCGCAGCCCCATCGCCACCCCAACGTCGAGAAAAGTGACGACAGGGGCTTGTAAATATGCCCCTCAATTTGTAGTCACAATATAATCATGTATTCTTGGTCCGGTGGAGGAGGCCGTGTCACAGTGCTTGAGAAACCAATCCTCTCAGCTGGGTTTCCACCAATGGGAGCAAAATGGAACATCAGTAAAAGCAGCGGGTGGCAGTTTACGGTGATTGGTATATGATTAAGGCGATTAATTCCGAAATGCGTCATGCCTCCTGTAAAGCAATAAAAGAGTGTTTCTCCTGGTACCCTGCTGTGTCCCTTTGGTTCTTTTCCTGTTGGTGAGGAATCTTCTTTGGATATATATACGATGCATATCGCAAATTCAGGCACACTTGCACCATAATGCAAAGGTACCTGAGTTCCGAAAATGTTTAATCATGTGCTGGAAGGTGCCACTTATTGCATATACACTGACAGTCATGGTGTTTTGCTGTCTGTATGTATCCAGCAAAAGGCTGCACAACTAGATATATCAACAAATGTTTTATTTACATAGCATTTCTCCTCATTCTGCAACATTTGTACATCATCCTTGGGAATATGCTGAATATTCTATCTTAAAATGTGTTTCGGCTGAACACCCATCACAACACCCATTGTCCACCACATTGTGGGAAAAGTGATGTTCCAGTGGCAATGGTGCCTTGGAAACTTGACCAATTGTGTCATTCACACATGTGCTGTTTTCTCACTGCCTATCAAGGGCAAAGACTCAGCAGACCCAATCTTCTGGAATGTCCTCTGTATTTGTTGTACTTTCTACACTGCTTAGGCATTGTTGACACCTCTCCAGTCTGATCAACACAGACAACACATATCAGGCAAATGAAAGTGCATTTATTTACATGCCAAAGTAGAAATTGTCACACCGGACCAGTTCTTTTGACAACAACCCGAACATTGAGTACATAGCCAGGGGATGGCCAGACAGAGTCCTTGTAGAGGAACATGTCATGAGCCATATCTAGGAATCAGAAATCTTCAGTCAGGAGGATGTTTGCAGTGTCATTGAGGATCAATTGCCACATTGACAGTCCATAAAATGTTCAAGGTGAATGTGGCATGGTCAATCTGAGGACAGTGACAGGTGATGTTCCGAGGCATGATGGTAAACACAGGGCTAAGCCGAAACTGGCCATTTGACACAGATGAATGGTACCGCTGGCTTCTCCTTATAAGAGATGTTTCATCCACATTTTCCTCCTCTGATGTGTGTGGTGTCATCCATGAGGGTGATGTTGGATTTGCGGCAGCCCAGGGAGACACAGACACATTAGGGGCAGAAGATTTGGATGCTGTAGGTGCAGCAGCATTCATCTGTGCCAATGGATGAGGTATCCCCGCAACAAGGATGATCTGTGGGGCTTGCAGGACTCCAGCAACGTCACAGTGGTAGGCAGCCATGGCAGCCAAGTGGGAATCCTGCTTTCGCTCCATGTTCTCCAAGATCTTCCTCATTGCCTCCAACTCTTTGGCCACATTGCCGGTGCACATTTGTCAGGACAGTTGTTGTTGCCTCTGCGCCATGACACCAGAGATGTCAGCCAGGGACTGCTGAAGGCCACGGTGTAGACTGTAGGTGCCTCTGATGGCAGCTGAGTGGTCCCTATTGGGACTGAGGCAGACACAGATCCTCTCGAATTTGTCTGCCAGGGTCTCTAATCCCGCCCGCACCACGTCTGCCATCTCACGCTGGACTCTTATAGCAGGGCATTGAAATTGTATCTGTGGCTGTGGTGGTAGGTGGTGCCTGTTGGATGTTTGGTGAGGCATGTGAAGGCTCCACAATGGTGCTGGATCTCCCCAGGTCCAGAGATGGGCTGCCTATGGAGTTGAGCAGCTCTTGGAGGGTGTCATGGTTGATGGGTGTGAGTTCTTCATACTCATCGTCATCATCGATCAAGAGTGGGACAGGCTGCTGAACAGAAGGTGAGGTTTCATCCTCTGCAGCATAAAGGGCAGATACTGTTGTATGTGTCTGTTAAATGTTACCATTTTTTTGCATTTGACAATCAGAGTGCATGACACTTTCCATTCTCCTGTGTTACATGGTACACCTGTGACACGTCGCTTTGTATATCAATGTATAAAGTCCATAAATGTTACATTTAGATTGTTCATTGATTTGAACAGTTGCCCTGTATGCCAACAGTGAGGTACATATTTATAACCCCCTACTGCCACTGTTACATGATCTATTCAGACCTTTCTGTGGTTCTGGTTGCTTCACCTTGTTTACAATGCAAGATTAAGCTACTTCATGTGGCTTAACACTTCATTGGGGATAAGGCACTCTTACAAACTCCAGGTTGCGTATGAGTGTTGGTCACTGAGTTTTTAGGTGGATATTCCACTGCACCCCCCATTGATGTTGCCATTGCCACCTATTTACAAGTGTGGCATAAGGAGGAGGCCATTCATGGTCTTGAGCCCAGGGATACTGTGATTTCCATGTGGAAAAGACAAGGAGATGTGTTCCGATTCTCCTAATCTTAGATGTATCTATTTGTTTCAATGTATGCAGCACACATTCAAACAGGCCAATCCCATGAAGGGATGTTTGTGTGCAGGGATGAACACCTTCTTCTTCATTAACAGCCTTTCCCTCTATCCAGACACCCTTGCACTTTTGTACAAGAGTGCCTTTGGTGATGAAAGGTAGCCTAGATACCCACAGGTACAATTGCAAACGCAGAGTTGCAGCTTAAATTAGAAAATCTATACTACCCAGATTTTTCATTATGGTGAAGCATGATGTTGGCAATTTAAACTTAAACACACACTTTGCTTTTCTGTGGTTAAGCTACTACAAAGTGTCTACATCCTAACCTATGTTTCAAATGGTAATCACTGACATCCTTTGTATTGCATTGTGTTTAGTGTAGGTGTTAAGCAAGATGTGTGTCAGCTTAGGTATGTCTTTTGAACACATGTATGTGTCCATTGATCCCTCTGTGTGATTAAGACTGAGGTCAGGACAAACAACTGACTGACACACAGTTAAGTGACCATGTTGACAAGTGTTTTATCATGTGGCTATGACTCTTGCTTATTTTGTAGCTTGCCGCAACAGGAAGATGTTGCAATCTGTTAGAAGGTGACATGTATTTTGCAGCCCACCTGAGGGTGCCTTTCTTGGGCGGATGGAGTGATTTCACAACATATACTCCTTAGACCAGATTTTGAATAGACATTGTGCTGCAACAACTTAAAGTGTTCAAGCCAGCATGGGTCTACAAACACGGGACTGGGCCAGAGTAAAGATGTGCGTGCCATCCCCTTGTGATTTCCACAGCAATGACAATGATAACTTAATGCAAGCAGGACGACATAGGACTTTGAGGCAGGTTTCAAGGATTGGTGCATTGTTGCACAGCAGACCTTTGTTGAACAGCACAGAGGCGAGCACATGGATGATACATACTGTAGTGTACATGGTCCTTCGATGCATTTGTTACTGGAAGAATGTTTACAGACATCAGTAGCTATGCATTTTCTCCCAGCCACAGTTGATTTTACCTAAGACCCATGTTCCACGCATGTCAATATGTGTCATTGATTACCAAACCCAGGACCCTGAATACAATGACACACTGCCAATGGAACATCACATTAAGCAACTTTCATGTGGAAAAAAGCATTTTGAGGAATAATAGTAATGCAGCGTGTAGCCAAATAACGTGCATTATTGCAACATTATGAATGAGGCCCCTTCTCACCCTTCACTTACCATGAAAGGAACAGGGAATGTGTGGTTCAATGAGCATTGCATACACAACAGACATGTTGATATTTAAATGAACACATTCCTACAATGTTGGGGCAGTAAACAATACTTAAAAATGCAGAACACTTGTGCAAACATTGAATGTACCTTGCACCTCCAGTATGTAATTTATAATCATTATGGAATGTGTCCATCAACAACGCAAGGTGCTTGCAAGAGATGTGCGGCTTTTCATATAAACAACAAGGGTGAGTCACCATCAAAAAGTTATACCGGACATTTTTTGATGTGGTTATGTGTGCTGCATTCAGCTGCACACATCAAACCAGCAGGTAAGCAATTACAATTGCTTGTGGCATATTTCAAAGCCACTATCACCACAGGATGATCACTCTTTTTAACTTTACTGTGGGAAACCATGCTTCGCAATATTTACAAGGCAATTGATGTGGCTTGGCAACACGTTGTAAATGAGGTACACTTTCACACTGTACTTGGGGGCATATGTTCAAGGCTGTGATGGAGCATGGCGTTAGCCTTCTTGGCTTCACACGGAGCTCAGCCACTTCTAAAACGCAGGTCTGAACCGTATTTACAACAATACAGTGCAGCATGGCATTTCATCCTGCGCTGGTGCAAAATGTAGATGCAGGAGTGCCTGCGTTGGCGCTAGGCAGCTACATATATCACCAGTGCAGAGTGAAACACAGGACTGAGCTGTATTGTTGAACATACAGCGCAGCCCTGCATTTCAAAATTGGTGGAGCGCTGCGTTAAGCCAAGAAGACTAATGCCACACTCCGTCACTTTGATTGTAAGTATGCGCCAGAGTTAGAAGGCACATGACTGGTCAGTTAACATTGTATGTATGCATGTGTGCTTGATTACTAGGCCCTTACACCACTGTTATGTGACTTTCAATGTATTTGTAAATAATAACAACAGCTCAAGGAACATGTGTCTGTATGCCCGAGTACCTATGTAGCTAGCATTTGATCTGTGGGTGGGCAATGAGACATAGATAGTTGGACGGAACAACATTACTCACACCCCCCATGTCCCTGGTTTTTGCTTACCCTGTTACTGATGTAGTTGGTCATAGTCAGCACTAACCTATCCCTCTACTCCAACCACTGACTCCTCACAGATGACTGTGGACACCTGTTCCTCCAAGGCATAAAGCTCCTCCTGTGGTGCTAGACTCCCACCTCTGGTCTGCAATGCTGCCTGTCGATTGCTGGCCAGTTTCTGCTTAGTCTTGCGCTTGGCATCCTGCCAACACTTTTTACAGCTAGTCACTGTCCTTTTGACTTCTGCTATGGAGTTCACCTTGCTGACAATGGACTGCCAAATGGCATTTTTGATCCCCAATGACACCCTTGAGCTGACAGAAAGCTGGTGTTGATTCCCTGTCACCGCCGCAATCAGGATCTCATTTTCCTCCTGACTGAATCTGGTTTTCCTTTTCATATTCCCCTGGCTGGCCATCCTGGCTGTTGTAAAGGTAAAGGGGGTTGTTGTCTAGTGCTGAACTGGGTCCAGGCAGCTCCATTTGGCATTCAGGTGTATTTATTTTTATTTTTAGGTGTTTGATGCGTTTTTGGGTATTTTTTTCCCGCTAGACGCAAAAAATGTGACGTTCGGGTGCCTAACGTGAGTTTTCTTGCAGCTAATTGGCCGGTCGGCAGGCACTTTTTTCATGCTAGTGTCAAGATTTTATCACCGAGACGCTCGGGTTAGCGGCTACTTTTGCAGCTGCTAGCTGATCCTAACGCTATGTAACGGCATATTGTAAATACGTCGCAAACATGGTGATGGATTTCGGCGATAGACAGCGGTAAAAAAATTGCCGTTAAGCTCTTTCAAAACTGGTTAGCGGCAATTCATTGAAATATACCTCATTGTTTTTATTGATGTTACAATTTTTTTAAATTGATTTTTCCTTCCATTTTAAGTTAGCGTTCAAGGGTTTACATACCTAACTGGTGTGGTATGGAAAGACCAGGTCGTTGGGCCAGGGGAGGAGGAGCCTGGGATTGTGTCTGCAGGTCACATGGTGAGTGACGTACAAGCCAAGGCACATACCCTGATGTATTTTTTGTCTAGTTTACCTTTATAATATATTTGTATTATTTAATAATGTCAATTAAATACTTGAAAATTTTAAAACACATAGGGGCCAATTCCGATCTCGGTTGGAAGAGCACCGTATCGGGTTCGGCCGGAAAAACAATGAGCCGTACGCGTGTTTTCCGGCCGACTCGTAGAGCTGTACGAGCGAGCAAGTACGATGCGAGCTACATGAAAATCACCGACCGAGTCGTTTCCGGGTCCGAACCACTCCGTACGTACCGGTCAGAAGCTAACCGTAGCGTGCAATGGTTGTGATTTACAACCGAGCCAGTACGATGCACGTGTCGGACAGCCTGTGCGAGCCGGAGTGTCTGGCTCGCAAAAGCTCCTGGAGTCAGACTTTGGGGGTTCACGTTGGACCCCCTGACACTATGACTCGGACACAGGGGGAGACCTATGGGTCTCCCCAACACGGGCATGTACAGTGCGGGTGGCACCGACGCATACCCACTGTAGGTGCCGCACTTGTTCGACACGTACCCATTCAGTCAATGGGAGCCCATGTACGCGTCATACGAGCGGCTCTCATTGACTTCTATGGGAGTCCGACCGAACCGAATCCGACAGCATACGTGCGCATCGTACTTGCTCGGTCGGACTATAGGGGTCCGGCTTGGTCAGAAAACACCCCGGATCCGGCTCGGTCAGAGTGCTTTCCGACCCAGATCGGAATCGGCCCCATAATGGTTTATTTTTACTACTATATATTTTTAAATATGTGAATGAAGGATTATTGTAACAATTCTGATGTTCAATAAAAGTATTTTAATTATAAAACCATGGCTGACTATATTATATTGTTAATGCAAATCTAAATAATGTTGTACTTAATGATATATCTATTTAAATGTTATCATATTACTGTATACATTAAGTAGTACAAAATTTATGGATAAGAAATTATAATTGAAGATCCATAAACATGTACTTCAGGTATTATTACGCATGTCATATTTAATATTATAATTCTAACCCAACAATTAGTATGAAAAGTACATATATGTATATATTTTACTCTATTCTATTCATTGGTTTTATAAAGCGCATGACTACTCGATGACAAGCTTCAATCAGGCAAACGTTGCAGAACAGTAATTTACTGTATGAAAGTTAAAATATACTATTCTATGCCCAATCTTACAAACATTAGGTAAAGCAAATTTACATCTCCAACTACAGGCTCAGTAACTTTGGGAGAATTACGTATACTGCAATTGGGTGTGAGCATCTGGTCAGATTACGATTCTAAATTTAATTTCAACATATATTTTGGGGTTTCTTATATTTTATCCAACTCCAGCCCCACAAACTTTAGGGAGGGCTATTTATTTTAGGGAATGGGATGAAGACAGATTTTATATTCTAATTCCAATCCCACAAACATTAAGCAAGATACATATCTTTGGGGGGCATGGAGGAGACGGGTTAGATTTCCTATTCTAACTCTAGTCCCATAAATATTGGGGAAAATGCATATATTTTGGGGATGGAATTAGATTTACTATTTATTATTTATTACTCCACCCAAATGCCCCAAATTAATCTTGCTTTTATTTTCTCTGAATGGGTTGAAACCTATCTCTGAGTTCAAGATTATGCTGATGAGACCAGTACTAGGCTTGGTTTGATGTTCTACTTATGATCAGGAGTAACAAATGAACTTGTTTTTTGCCTTCTTAAGTTCAGCAACTATAACAAAACTTTACAGATCTGACAACATTTTACTTTACCTACCAACCAGAGTCCTTAGGGACAGTGGAACATTACAATATGACTCAGAAAAATAAGCTAAGATATGTGAGCAAAGTGGATTTAAGGTTGCTAACCCTCTACGTTTAGCTCTCATGTAGATTAGGGACAACTCCAGTCAAAAGTCTAAGATGAGTCAAATTGGATTTGTAATAGGCAGACACACGATTCTTCCTTACGCTTCTACTGTGTCTCAGTCTTTACTCAATTTTCATTTATAGATGATGTGACTCTAGAGTACTTCAAACAATTGATTTGCTATCTCAACATCTTCTACTCCTATGTGCAAGCTGGACTGCTAGCTGGACTGAAATCTACTACAGCCTGACAACTGGCTTCACATGAAAATCCATCAGTAAAAGTTGTCGCTCCAACGTCCTTTCCAGATTCTGCTTACTATGAACATAGCCATGAAGCATCAAGGACTAACCTCCTGGATCCTTGCTTCACACTACAAGGGAACTTATGAGCTGAAAGGCATCCTTAACAGCGCACTTTTACAACGGCATTAGGGGTGTATAAAATTTGCTAAATTTGCTTTTGTGTAATTATGCGGAATTTAGGACAAATTTGGCAAAATTTGTCTTAATTATGAGGAGTGCAAAAACAGCATTTGGCGCCATCGTTTTAGGGTGAAATGGCCCTCGCTTCCATCTTGGATGTGGGAATGTATTGCATGCTTTAATAGCACAAACACTCAAGTGCCACCAATAGCTGCTGCTTGCATTCTGAATGTTTGTGTTCTTCTAATGTGCTCACACAAAATATTTGACAGAAATAACACATAATTACAAACATGACAAAATAGTGTAATTTCAGAAATTTCAAGTAGCAAGGGTATTATGAAATTTCCAAAATTGCGTGAGATTTCACTCACCTAACAGAAATTTCTCTTGGGCCTACATGTTGTTAGGATGAAGGCCCATCACCTGCAAAAAGCTTCAGCCTGTGAATTGGGTAGTGAGAAGCCTCCTCGGAACCAAAGCACTCAATGGGTCTAACCAGGATTAGACGGGCCTGTAGGGTAATCAAGCAGTTCCTGATGGGTTGGTTTAACAGACCGGTGCGTGGGTCGTATTTTTTAACAGTTGTGGGGCTATTGGCCAGGTGGGATGGTTTTACTGTTGATTTCTCTGAAATTACCACTTTGTTTTAACTATCTGCTCCGCTAATGTGGGCCACTTTTATTTTGGTGCCTGGGTCTATTTTTTGTCACAGTCTGACCCTGGGTCTAAACTGGCCATCTTTGCTCCAAGCCTCTTTGATTGGATCATCATGTGGCTGTGCCAGGAGGGGGCCAGGTTGTTAGTTAGAAGAAGTCAGCCTCACTGAGCCCGCCGACCTCCTCCAGAGCAAATACTCGGTCTACAATGTCAATGAATTCCTGCAAGTTTTTGATCTGCACAAACAGGATCAGAACCTCTATTCATGCTGCCTGTGCTCTAATGTGCCCATTTATTCTAATGGGGTATTTAAATGGGATGTGCCAATGGTCCCAGTTACCTTTGAACAATGTGATTACCTGCACATGCACTTTAGCATTGAGTGTGATAAAACTTGGCAATCCACTTTACAGCAACAGATCTTAGTCCCTGGTATTCTTCTCCATTCTTTTGCATATGGTCTGGTCTGTGTTGTTTGAAAAGGTTGCATCTTAATGGGAAGGAGGGAGCTTAGTGAATCCATTATGTAACGCACTGAATCAATTACTTTTCCTGTTTTCACCCCTATTGAGATTCAAAGAACAATCTTTCCATCCTGAGTGTTGTTCATCCTCACATCTGATCAAACTGAAACTCATTATGAGAGTGGCAATCAGGCTAATGTGTCACTATGCAAGGACTGGCCTGTAAGTGTCCTGCTATCCTGTTTCTGCTGTGTCTGCAATCAGACATTTTGTGAAGCGACCTCCTGCCTTGCATAGGAGAAACAGCAGAGACATTTTTCAGACAGCTAGATTTTTCTCCATTCTGATCCCAACCTATAGAATGGTACCTTCCATCTGTAGGATTTGCAGGGTTGCCAAGGTGCTGGAGGTGGTAGCTCATACTCTCGAAACAACCATCTGGTGCTTCAGTAGACTATGATTTGGCAAAATAGAGTGGCTCTTGATTTCATCTTGGATGCTATGGGTGATGCATGTGCTATAACTGGAGTAGAATATTGTGCTTACATTCCAGACATGTAGAGTAAGCACACTCCTGGATGGGGAGGGTGTCACTCGTTGCACTCAAAGAGAGAATAAAGGTTCTCCTTGTCCAAAAGTTTAGTTCCAAACACTGAAACGGTGATTCAGAGTCAATTGAATTTATTTATGACAATCTTCCAAAGATGTAGAATTATCATCATTCTATCAATCTCAACTTTATCCCCTTCATCAGGAGCGGCACTGTGGAGGAGACAAGGGAGCAGCATTCATTTATCACATTGTACATAGGTTAAAATGAGCATAACAAATTAAAACGTAAAATGTGTAACAAGGTACGGTGAACAATAAAGTTGTGTGAATCGGGAGTGAAAAAAACGGGTAGTACAAACGAACATATTCAAATAGCAGTGGGTTTCAGTTGCGTTAGAAACCATCGGGTATAATGGCCTTAGTAAAGTGAATTCAGGTGGTTGAACGGCCCGAAATGCATTGGGCAATTGATTAATGGATAAAGTTGAGATTGATAGAATGATGATAATTCTACATCTTTGGAAGATTGTCATAAATAAATTCAATTGACTCTGAATCACCGTTTCAGTGTTTGGAACTAAACTTTTGGACAAGGAGAACCTTTATTCTCTCTTTGAGTGCAACGAATGACACCCTCCCCATCCAGGAGTGTGCTTACTCTACTTTCATTGCGTCCCAACCCAGGGGGACATACTCGTTTGCACCTGCGACCTGACTAATTGAACTACCCTGCTCAACACACGGAGTGCGCCTATTTCTGTTTCTTTCTTGTTGTACATTCCAGACATGCCCATAGGCATCGATAAATGTGTAGTGACAATATAGGAAAGTGTCAAAGACTTACCTACAATCAAACGTTTGGGAAACTCCGGTCATCCTTGAAAAGCATTTTTGGAGGGTGGGGTTTGCAAAGTACTTCAAGTTTTTTTATCAATATTGTTGACATTCTCCTAATATACATTCATGTCTGAGGCTGTACTGCCAGTATCACGATCATTACCAGAGGAAAGGTTACTTTCCCATTTACAACACACTGTAAAGAGGGGGGACGGGGAGCTATTAGAAGGAGAACAGGTCCAGTACCATTGCTCCCAAGAATTAACATGATATACACTAAGGGGTAGCTGAAGAAAAAAAGAATGGCAGCCTATTTTGGTTTGCACATAGGTGTAGGAGTTGTCTATCTTTAGTGGAGTTGGGCTGTCTAGAGTGAAGGGGAATTCCTCCTCTTAGATATAGTGCCCTCAAAAACCCTTGCGAGTGTCATGCTTCATCATCGGGCGTTGCTCCTCGTGGGGGTGGTGCTGTTGTCCCCCACGGGCCACGCGAGTGGGTGAGTTAAAATTACCAAGCGGTACCCAGAACCTAGTTTTATTCAGGGGTTCGGATGATAAGGTTAAAAAATGGATCGGATGTGGAGCTCCTCTTGGAAACAAATGTGGAAGGAGGGATAAATTTACTCCCGTTGCTCTCAGTATCCGTGTGGGTGTGTGGAAAGGAATGGGGTCAACATGTTTTGCGCATCGTGATGGTCCATAAGGGATCCAGGGGCGCTTTGTCAGGACCAAAAGGTGAAAAAGAATATATATAAAGGAGAGAGTGACCAGGGATCAGGGAAAAAAAGGGGAATCCTGTATACCCGTGTGAAAACGCTGGCGTTTCTCTGACGGACGGTCAGGTACCGGGTACTTAAGGGGATGAACGACTATACTCTCCCAAGTAGCCGCAGTGAGCGCTCATGCGACCCTCTACTTCCAATTTGGGGGTTGGGCAAAGGAACATGGAGTTCACGTTCCTTCTAGTGCTGAGACGCATCTACACCTGACTATAGGTAACACGGGTATACAGGGGTCCCTTTTTTCCCCTGATCCCTGGTCACTCTCTCCTCTATATATATTATTTGTCCAAGAGGAGCTCCACATCAGATCCATTTTTAGGTCTCGCGAGCCAAAGGCTCGAAGAGACATTTTATATGTGGGCTTCTCAAAGTGCTGCCGTGGCCTAAAGCTACAGTGCACGTGAACGTGCACGCGCGCCCTCCGTTGCATCGTAATCGCGATTGCGATCACTTTCACTTTCGCGGCCGCGTTGCCAAAGCTTGGTTTACTTGGGGACGGGTACAGTGTGTTCCTTGTGTGTTACGTCTCTCTCATGGTCCCCTGTGTCTCCCTCAGCCTGGGTTCAATGTTTCTCGCGGGGTGTCCTTTGTCATCTCACGGGGGTGTACAGCTCTTTCCCCGCACTCCGCCCCTCACCGTACTCCGTCCCGTACTCCGTCCCTCAGCCCGGGTTTCCCCGGCTGCATCCCACGGTGACTCTTACACCGTTTCCGGCTCCCTTGGCAACCCCGGCCCTTGTGATTATTTGCATTTATTGTGATGTTGTTGCCTTAGAAACCAGCACACAGTGCATGCCTCAGCCGTGTGTAGGCCGCAGGAGGGATCCCCAGTGCTCTGACATCATGGGTTGGGGAGGGGGGCGGGGGTCTGTTCCTCATCTGGACTCTGCTCTGTGTACCTGGCTGCAGCTGGCTGCGCCCGCCCCCATCGCACTTCATCTACGTGGGTCTATTATTACTAGCCCTTCCCCCTCCTCCCTCGCCCCCCTCCTCCCGTGTATTATTTACCCTCTGTTGGCCTGCTGCCACCGGCGAACATCAATCCCTCAAACGCCGTCTCTGGCTAATCTCTTCCCCCGCGTTTTCCTCTCCTCGCAGAACGAGCTTTCCTCGCTCTCCCATGCTTTCCTTGCTCTTGTTTTTTCTCCCACATCTACCGTGCTCCCTCACCTGTCCACCCCTTGTCAGTCGTGTAATTCCACGCTCCAGAGACGCGCTCAAGCCAAAACGTGATCGAGGAAATCACGTGTGAATGAGTTCCAAGAATAATGTTTAAGCGGCGGTAACATTCACATTATAGGGCGTCTTAGAAAGCCCCTAGCTCACACTTTGCCACCCATTTCATTTTCAGTCTGAAGTGGACGAGAAACCACCGTGCCGGTATGAGTGCGCAGGGAGGTTTTTCTGTGTGTTCTTTTTGGGTAATAGTTGCTTGCTGCTGGTGTTTTCCCACGTGGATGAGTTAGGCAGAGGTTACAGAGCAGCTGCCTGCCTACCTGTGTGCTCGTGGGCAGGCTCAGAGCCTAGTTTTTAAAAGCCACCATTTTTTTATTATTTTACAATGCCAGTAATCTGCATGTTAAGCAGGACTTCCCGTGCCACTGACATTGCCCCAGCCCTTCCAGTATATTCGACGCAGTAACATGACATTTTTTTACTTTTATTAAAAGGCACCATATTTTTTACCTCTTACAGTGGCAGTGAGTTGCACATAAAGCAGGGGTTTGCAGTGCCACTAACACTGCCCCAGCCCTTCCAGTCTTTTCAATACAGTATCATGGCATCTCCAGTCAGTTGCACGTCGCGCAAGATTTGCCGTGCCACTGACACTGTCCCAGCCCTTGCTGTCTTTCCTACACAGTAACATGGCATCTGCTACTTTTGCCAATTTTTTTAAGGGCGGGAAAGTGTTCGAGTTCGGGAGTCCAACAATGTGCTGTTCACAGCTTCTTGGCCCTACAAAACTAGATTATTAACTTTTTCTACTGTATTATTTCACACAGTCATGGCTCATCCATTAAACGCGTGCAGTTACATATGCTTTATCTTGAAATATCTCGTTTTTCGGCAAATGTTATAAAAATCAAATATGGCAGTAGCAGTCAGCTGCACGTAAAGCAGGACGTCCTGAGCCATTGATACTGTCCCAGCCCTTCCAGTATATCTGGCGCATTATTATGGAATTTTACATTTTACTAAAAGGCACCATATTTTTTGTCTTTACTGCGGCAGTCAGCTGCACACTAAACAGGACTTCCCCTGCCACTGACAATCGCCGAACCCTTCCTGTCTTCCCAACGCAGTAACGTGGTATCTACTGCTTTTGGCAGCATTTTTAGGGGAAGGAGAGTGTTCAAGTATGTGAGTCCACCAACGGGCTACCTGTTCGCATCTTTTTGGCCGTGTTAAATTGGAATATTTTATGGATTGGATTAAGCGCGTGCAGGACCATCTCACCTTCAGGAAACACCTCAAGACCTGGCTATTCGGGCAGTAGCAGCACCCCCCACCCCAGCGCCTTGAGATCCTCGCGGGTGAGTAGCGCGCTATATAAATGTACTGATTGATTGATTGCAGTTGCACATGCTTTCGTTTGAAACGTCTTGATTTTTGGCAAATGTTAGAAAAATGAAATGGGCTAGTGGCAGTCAGCTGCAGGTAAATCAGGACTTGCTGTGCCATTGACACTGTCCCAGCCCTTCCAGTATATAGGTTGCAGTAACGAGGAATGTTAAAGTGGCAGTGAGCTTCACGTCACGTACTACTTGCCCTGCAACTAACACTGTATCTCCTTTTATTTCTTTAAAAGCCACCATATTATTTCCTATTTCACAGTGCCAGTGAGCTGCACGTTAAGCAGGACGTCCCGTGCCACTGACACTGTCTCCGCCCTCCTTCCAGTATGTCTGACGCAGTAATATGGAATTTTTAAATTTTACTAAAAGGCACCATATTTTTTACCTCCTACAGCGGCAGAATAAATTGGGGGTTTGGTTTGAAAAAGAAAGGCAGCTTTAATAACACAAGCATTTGCAATGCAATAGGTGTCACATTTGTGAGATTTTAAGCTGTTAGCATTGTAAATGGCAGTGTCTTATTTATATGATTTGATAAGTAACACATAAATTAAAGGCAGTGTCATTTACAATGCCAATAGCTCAAACTCGCGTAAATGCGAGACCTATTGCATTGCAAATGCTTGTTTAACCTTATCATCTGGACCCCCGAATAAAACTAGGTTCTGGGTACCGCTTGATAATTTTAACTCACCCATTCACTCACTTTCCCAGGCCGACACACATGCATGCACAACTGCGGCGTCTCCTTGAAAGATCTCAGACAAAGAGCCCTCTTGCGGGGGCCGTGGGGAGACAGCAGCGCCACCTCCACGAGGAGCAACGCCCGATGATGAAACATGACACTTGCAAGGGTGTGTGAGGGCACTATATCTAAAAGGAGGAATTCCCCCTCACTCTAGACATCCCAACTCCACTTGAGATAGACAACTCCTACACATATGTGCAAACCAGAATAGGTTGCCATTACTTTATTCTTCAGGAACAGCTACCCTTTACTGAATATTACTTTCCCATTTACCCATATCCAGTTTATGATGGTGTTAATGATTATGAGATTGATTACAAGTCCGAATATGGCACTTTGGACAGTCTTGTTGATCTTGAAATATATTGGTCAGTGAACAAGGAAATGTCTCAAAATTTTCACAAATAAAATAGTGCAAGAGGGAGGGAGTCTGAAATATTATGAATGTATTTTCTTCCATCGAGTAACTAGCCTGATTGAGGCATGTCTTCTTACTAATGCTATCATTTCCCGCAAGATGAGTCCATCTCTGATGTTGATTCAGGCTACGTATTGTCACTCAAGATGAGATAATGAAAAAAGCTTGTTCAGGAGAAAACCATTTGCATTTATTATCTCTTGAAGGCCATTTCCCTAGTTCTCCTTGGGTTCAGGTAGGCAACTGCTTATTTCCATTGTGAAAATGTTCTCTTGCAACAAATAATACAACCATGTCTAGTAAAGAATAAATTAGATTTGTACTTAACAAGCTTGTCTCCACCAGTGATTTCACTAGGACCCTCCTCGATTGACTCTATGATTCATAGACCATTATTTTTTCTTTTTCCCATAAATCCTTTGGGACTCTGAACTCAACATGTAAAGAGATTTTTTTTGACACTTTGTTGAATTCCCCTTTAGGTTCAAGTTCTACAAACACCAATGGATACTTTTTTGAGTGATGCCTTTACTTAATCAATTCTTGCTTCGGTGATTTTTCCTTAATAATTTGAAATACTTTTTGGCAGACCTCTTCGCTTACTTATGTGAAACACCTTCTTTCTACTTTCAAATGCTGTATGTTTCAGAAAGATTGTCTTCTTGATGAGTGTTAGTCTAAGAGTTTGGGCCCTTTGATGTGTGAATCACTGTGACTCTAATTATTGCCTACCTGCCCAGGAACATTTAATTTTCACTTTAGTAGTTAGGCCACTAATTTGTTTTTGTTATCATTTTCATATGTGAGAGGACATTTTTGATCAGCATTGCAAGTGAGCACACGTTTTCAAAAGCTTGTAAATTCCATAGATGTTGCAGCATGTGTGACTTCTACCAACCGTAAAAATTGTAGATTAAATACTTACTGGCCGAATGACTGCACACATTCAGTATTAAAATCATTGTGCATGCTATCCCATTTAGACATTACATCATATTACCTCGTGTGACCTTGTGCAGCCTTATCTGAACTAATATGATGCTGCCTTACCTCTGTAAATTCTAGCCATAGACACCCTTTCATTGTTTACTTTTTTCATTGGACTTTTCATGTTTAAAGATGTTTGGCAAGATCATGTAAATTGTATCAGTACTATCAATATAGCACTAGTTACAACAATAGTCTACTTTGTTGGGCAACTTTGCAGTGACATTTGCACCAATAATGTTCGCATAAAGTTATTTTCACCAAATGACCAAAGCAGAAACCCCATTTTTTACTATCGGGTGGTGAAAGTGTCAGTTCAAAAGAGGTAAGCAAACACAAAGAGATGATGGATGGAGTGCTGAAACTTTTCAAACACTCACCCCCAGTCACAGATCTAGGTTGAATCCATCATCATTCTTTAGCTCACTTTGCCACACCAGTTCAGACCCAGCTATATGCAAATCAGTCTTGACCCTGTGCCTCATGGAAACAGTCCAGCCCGAACTGCCATGCCATGTCTTCCCTGGACCGGAAACAAGCATCCTGAGACCGGTTTCGGGCTAACAGTCCTCATCAGCCAGGCTAGCTTGAATCCAGTGGCAAAGTGAGCAAGAGACCCACATCTGGACATACCCTGCCAACTTAGGGAGAACGAAGCAAACACAAAGAGATGATGGACGGAGTGCTGAAACTTTTTAAACACTCACCCCCAGTCACAGATCTGGGTTGAATCCATCATCAATCTTTAGCTCACTTTGCCACCCCAGTTCAGACACAGCTATATGCAAATCAGTCTTGACCCTGCCTGAGTTCAAAAGAGGTATACAATTACTTGTAGCAAGTGCAAAATTGCTCATCGTTGTAGCAGTTTACTTGATCCAACCCTTGATTGCCTTACATGAATTTATTAGAAGTTGTTTAGCACAGTACTGTAGTGAGGGCTGCGATTTAGATACATACATTGCTATGTTGGCATAAGCGCGTTAGATGTTAGAAAGCCATCTTACAACTTTTGCTGCCTTTGCACACGACACTGCAGATACAAGTTATTATTTGAAAACTGCTTGCTCGCCTTTTTCTTCACATGAGAACTGTCTGTTGTTCACATCCCTAGACGTGCGCTGTGACCTTGGTCTGAACATTGTGCAAAGAAACAGTCTGGGTCGCCAAGATAATGCATGTTTTTAAGTTCAGGTTGATCGGCCCACTATTTAGCCATAACACGCACGCAGCTGCAAATTTCTGAAAGTCGAGTGCTTTTAATATTGCAGACTGCATGAGTACACCTGATCCTGTGATGTGATTCCACTAAGCTGATCTTTACGGTATGGGGTTCCCCATTCAAGCCTAGAGACCTTCTACTAGTCTAATAATACTAGTTTACTAGCGAAAGGAAGGTGGCTGTATACCACTGTCATTTATACTATGATTTCTCCTTTCATTTTCTATGGCATTGTAACAATGCTGATGGTTCTGATTTTAATCATTTGTCTGCTTATGTTAGCCAAAGTACTGCATCTTAGGACACGTAGTTTATAAAATAAACCTTTTAAACTTTACCGTGTCTCTGATTACTCTTGTTGTGGACTGATATGAGAATAATTACGAACAGGTATTTCTTATTCCCACCATTCCTGAGAGTACTCTAAGTCGCTTGTTCTGGGTTGTCTATACATTGGGACCTCCGTGATGATACGGATAACGAATGGGACACTCATGCTGGTCGGATAGGGGTTCTGGGTTCTGAGGTGAGTTTTTGGTACACCACAATTCACTGTGGTCCTAGTTTCCTGCGCATAGTTCGTGCATGAGTGGAATCCCTGCAACAGTACATGAGTGATAAAATATCTGTAACAGATCAGGGTGGGTTCTAGACATCACATAGATTTCCAAAATATAGGTCTCATTTTTGGATGAATTTTGAATATGCTTAATATTTGATACCCCTGACATATAGAAAGTTTATGGATATCTTCATGACTAGATTTTTTTACCTTTGGTTTGATGCAGGCAAATCCAGTCTGTCTTTGATCATTCAAACTTGCTTCAAATGAGGATCAAGGGTAATTGTGGCAGTGATTGTGCAATCAATATATTTTGTAAAACCACTTTGAACTTTTAAGGAGATTTGTTTGTTAAGTTTAGAACTAGCTTAGAGCACTAAAAGACCATGCCTGTCACCCTATAGATTAATTAGTTTGCCAAACGGTGATCCAACGTGGTTCCGGAGTGCAAAGCTCAAACTTCGATCAACACTCTTGCTATAAATAAAGGTTTTCTGCATTCACTACAGACCTGTCTATGGATGTGATTAATGAAATGGTTTCCTTCTTTCCATTGGTAAGAGTCGTCTTCTGTTTCCTAAATGTGTTCTGTACAGACTCCTCACTTGTGCTCTTCTAAGGCTTCTTAGACAGTGTCACCCCACCACACCATGAGCTCAATGTAAGTATGTATACATTAACTATATATATGTGTGTTTGTGTATAAATATATATACATATGTGTATGTATATATATTCCCTGAAACAAACAAAGGTTACAAGGACATTATAGTTAGGCTCAGATTTCACTCATACAAAACCATTGAAATTCAGCAGTTATAGTTAACTCATGCCCTAAGGTATCTATAACCCGCGCACACACCATGCACAGTTTTCGCTTCAATAATTTTACAGCAAATGTTTCAGTGATATTATCAAGGATGTCATAGAAGATGTCATGAGTGATGTAATATGTGGGGTAATTAGCAGTGCATGGCGAGAGCGTGAGTTATAGTTACCTTAGGGCATGAGTTATAGTTAAATGAGGTAACTCTAACTATAACTGATGAATTTCAATGGTTTTGTACAAGTGAATTCTGAGCCTAACAATAACGTCCCTGTAACCTTTTGTTTTTTCAGTGAATTTCTATGATCTTTCAATGCCTTAATTCAAATCTCTGTGTATCACCTATAAGGACCTTCATGACTGAACCACTGTTTTTGAAGAAAGCTTTTTCCTGGTACACCATCACCAGAAATCTAAGATCATTGGGATCCTTCAAAATAAACAGCATTAGATATTTAAAAAAATCCAAATGGGAAGGAAGCAGCTTCCTAGTAGGAGCAACCAAACAATGGAATCTCCTCCCTTTGGGCATCAGATCAGCCCCCTCCCTCCTACAATTCAGGAAGGCCTTAAGTACCTGGATTTTTAATCAGTAGCTTCTCCTTCTACACTTGCTCTGCACTCTGACTAGCGCCAAGACACCTCTGGGTATATGTTGCATTTTAAAAGTTTTTTAACATAACATAACTTAACATATTTCCTAACTATAACATTTCTGCAACCTGGGTGTGTGAGGGTGGGTGTGAGTGGTTGTGTGGGTGTGTAAGTTCATCTGTGAGTGTGTGGTCGGTGTGTGAGTGGGTGTGTGAGTGGTTTTGTGGGTCCGTGAGTGGGTGTGTGAGTGGCTGTATGGGCGTGTGAGTGGCTGTGTGAAGGGTTGTGAGGGTATGTATGTAGGTGTGTCAGTATGTGAATGGGTGTATGAGTGGGTGTATAAGTGGTTTTGAAGATCTGTGAGTCGTTGTGTGAGTGGGTGTGTGAGTGGTTGTATGGGTGTGTAATTAGGTGTTGAGTGTGAAAGCTGTGTGGGTCTATGAGTGGGTGTGTGAGATATTTTGAGGGTCTGTGAGTGGGTGTGTGGGTGGCTGCATGGGTGTGTGAGTGGCCATGTGAGTGGGTGTATAAGTGGTTGTGTGAGTGTCTGAGTGGGTGTGTGAGTGGCTGTGTGAGTCTGTGAGTGGGTGTGTGAGTGGTTTTGTGGGTCTGTGCATGGGTGTGTGAGTAGCTGTATGTGTGTGTGAGTAGGTGTGTGAATGGTTGTGTGGTTGTGTAAGTGTGTGTTTGAGTGTGTGAGTGAGTGTATGAATAGGTGTGTGGATTTGTGAGTGAGTGTATGTTTTATTTAATTGGGGTCTGGATCCTTGGATCCTCCCCAAATCCACCTGAATCCATAAGGATCCGGGAGGATCCGGGGAGGATCTACTGCTCCTCACGATAGAAAAAAGGTTTTGGACAATTTCTTGCCCATGAGGTGTATCTCACAGACCCCTTCCATTAGTCCCATGGGGTCAGAGTACCTCTACCCTGACCCCTTCTACCAGTTTTTAACTTTTTTTCCCCACAGGGAACTGAATCTTGATAAACAAAATGGTGGCTGCAACTTTCCTCTCAGGTTACGGCCAATCACAACATTGCTGTTGGCGTGTGGATTCGCGAATTCGAGGAGGCTCCGCATGCCTACATATTCAAATTTGGTTTTCAGTTAATATCTCTAAAACTACTGAATGGATTTATGCCAAATCACAAAAAGGTCACTTTTTTGACTAACCTGTAGCTTCCTAACAAATTTGGTGTAATTCCGTTCAGTGGTTTGTGCTGTAGTCGTATCTTATATCCCTATGGTAATTAACATGGGAAATACACTTTTTTTGACCTTCCCGTTTTTCTCGAACCCCGCTTGACGGATCATCCTGAAACTTTCCATGCACATCTAGAATCAGGAGGGAACGTTTTGGAAAATTTCATGAAGATTCGTCAAACAGCGCCAAAAATATAGGCAAGTCAAAAAACACTTTTTCTATGGAAACTAGGTCCTTACTATAACTACTTACTTGCGACCGCCAGTAGGTAATGTATAGTCACTGAAAAAACAAAGTTTTAAGGGATGTTAAAATTAGGTGAAAATGTCACTTAAAAGAGACTGTTCTAAACAAACATATTATGACATTCACAATTTATAGTTATCTCAAGTAACTGTAACTTGTGCCCTAAAGTAACCATAAATTTCGCCCCCGACCATGTACAGTGTTGTTATCAGTGATGTCATATCAGATGTTGCAGTGATGTTATCTATAATGTAAAAGAAAATGCTATGAGTGATGTAACATATGAGGTAATTGGCAGTGCATTGTGAGAGTGCAATATACAGTTACTTTAGGGCACAAGTTATGGTTACTTGAGATAACTGCAACTTGAGTTTTGTTAGTTTAAAAAGGTTTGTTTTAACTGACTTTTTCATTATAACAGCGCATTACCCATTGTTTAATAGTGAATTTCTAGTTTTTTTTATATAAAGGAAGATAACATTAGAATTCTTAACTATATTGTCACTTTAACCTTTGTTTTTTTCTGTGAATGTCTGGGTGTAAAGAAAATGTAAAGTAAGATGTCCATCGCTGTGTGCGTTGTGGGGTTGCACACATGGCACCCTTTACATTGTTAAATCACGTAGTCAGCTGAGCACACCAGCCAGGCCCTGTGCTCAACTCCTTGTTCGTGCCTAACCCTTGCTGCTCATGGCCTTTGGACATGCGCAGCATTGGGTTGGGCATCCTTTTCCATGCAGCGCACAGCCTTTGGCTGTGTGCAGCATGGGGTTGGGCGCAGGGTCTGGTGGGGTGCTCGGCTGACTATGTGATGTAACAATCTAAAGGGTGTCATTTTAAGTAAGACAGACCTACTGAATTTGTCAAAGGGTCAGAGCACCAAAATCTAAAAAACAGGACTATTGGCTTTTTCAAGGGGTCAGCACATCAACATATACAGAGTAGATCTATTATCTTTCTCAAAAAGTCACCATTAATTTTACTCAAATGTATATTTTATAAACTCATGCATTGCAATGTTTAATAAAAGTGATTTTCTCAAAATATTGTTAATAAAGAATTATTTTAAAAAAAAAAAAACATTAAACAACTCTGTGAGTCTTATTTTTAAACATTTTTCAAGCCACAAAGCCCAGCCAAAAAGCCAACAACAAGGGGTCCTTGCACTCTAGGTTAAAGGCATGCATCTCCGGCTTTAAAAAATATGAAAAGCTCTCTTGGGGTCATAAATTCAATGACCCTGAAGACTTACTGTGTTGTTTTCGTTTAATGTCACTGGGGACTGCTGAGCTCTGCTTCAGAGCCACTGTCCTGTTTTAAGACAAAACACAAGTAGATGGCCCCATAAGGGTCCCCCCACCAGGCCTCTGGAGACAGGCTATCCCTATCCTGACCGCTATATGTTTTGTTTTACTATTTTCAAGACAGGGGACTAAGTCCCTGAGTCTGAATCTTTGTTGATGTGGTAGCAGCAAATCATGCTATCTTTACACCAGTTGCCTCCAGGGATGCTTGTTGGCAAGTTATGTACTTACATTTTGAACTTTATTTTTCAAAAACTACTTGACAGATTTACACTTGGTCACAAAAAGAATGGATCAAGATTTAGGTTTCTGCCAAATCTGGTGTCATTCCGTTCAGGTGTTTTTTCTGGTGGCGTGGTCCAATTTTCCTGTGGAAAATTGCATCCGAAAAGCGTGTTATGGAACCCCTCCTTTTTCTCAGCCCCACTTGATGAATCACTTCAAATCTTACCAGGAAGGTCCTTAGGTGGATGAGACTTTTTGGGAGATTTTGTGAGGATTCATCAAATGGCGCTAAAGTTATTTGCAAACCAAAAAAATCTATTTCCTATGGAATCGTGGTCATAACTATAACTACCACTGGTAATGATATGAGTTCATACAAAACTAAATATTTAATAAATGCTGGAATCGAATTAATACATAGATCAAAAGTGCCTGAAAATTCAAAGTATGGTGTATGTGTAGCAGAGGCGTGAACATCAGTAACTTTCATAATACATCGCAACTGACCAAATAAATGTACCTGTGAAAATAAAGAAAGGAAACATGAGGGCACATGTGAGATGGTGGTAGAAGCCCGCTTAGATACATTGGGTATTGTATATGATCGTTGATATAAATTATATTTATTTATATTTTTATAATATAAACTTATTTAAACAATTTGATGTAATTTAACATTATTTCCTACGGGGTTTTAAGTCCCTGTCTACATACTTTTCTATGGGAGGGTTTTGCAGTAACAGTGGTCGGCCTTGTGTAGTGCTGGAACTACTGTTATTTCTTTCTGGCGATAGTAACTTACACTTGTAAATTTGGCTCCACCCCATATTTCAGTGGGTGGAGGCATGCAAGCTACACTTTTGAGAAACTTTGCACTCAGATTTTGTGAATAGCTTAAGTTGTTCAAAAGTGTAAGTGTAAAGTGCACATATAAATCACACACAAGTGTAAGTTACCTTTGATGTTCCAATCAACATTTTCATATTCCTATCCCTTAATGCAAAAATTCTGACTACAGTATTCCATTTTGCTAGCGGAATTTGTGCAGTAGTTCCATCTGTGGACACAATTTCTCTGCAGAGCCAGATTCTAGATAGTTGTGTCCATGGATATTAACTTAATTTAGCTTAAGTTTTTTAACAGGGTTATTACATTTGCATCTGTGCCCATTCCACAAAACATGAAGAACAAAGCTTGACCCCCACCCACTTCCACCCCCAGCACATATACTAAGGGCTAGAATTTACTAGTATCATACATTCTGCAAGACAACTTTTTATCCTAAGGTCGGGATGCAATAAATCAGTGTACGGCCCCTGACTGTGAAGATAGTTTAAAGAGAGGAAACAATGTACTCAAAACTGAGGAATGGGATATTTAATTATCTTAAATGGTTACTAAGTAACTTTGGTTCTCATTCCCCCAAGAATTAAAACAAGACCAACACTGAAACTGTTAATGCATCTAAGTCATTCTTGGGAGGCAAAAAAATAAAAAATTATCAGCACCGCAAATGACAGATCCTTATTCACAGAATCAAGATCTGCAGATTTGCTACAGCCTCAGGGTTCAGTCACTAATGCAGGAATCAGTTGATTGTCTCGATTTCCACAGGAATTAGAATGGCACGCAGAAGGAAACAACAAGGTTCATATGGCAATGCCAATGGAAAGTGGGATTGCCAGGGTGGTGTCTATCTACAAAGTCAGAGCTTTGTAAGCTTTAATAAAAATTGACAATGATTTTTCGGATGTTCATTCCACTATGTCCCCTTCCAGTAAGCATAGCTGAATTAACAAGCAATTCAAAGTGTTTTTAGACCCCTAGTTTACCAGGGTGCATTCCGAAAGGAACCTCTTTACATGGAAAATGCTATCTCTGTCAAGAAAGAAGGGATATGTAGCATTGCCTGTTTAAGGTAGCCCTATGACTACAGATAATCTGTAGTTGTATGGTTAGGTCTGACAGGTGTGCACCCGTTGAACTATGAAAGCCATAGTTCAACGTAACAAATATTTGTAAAATACAAATTTATTCTTACTCATTTTATTGACCTCACATGGATGAAAGGCTGGGTTGACCAGCTGGGATCTGAAACTGTGACCATGTGGTCAAACACACAAAATAAGTAAAGCTTTCTAATTCACAGACATATATGTTTCTGGACGGTTGCATGACATTTCAACGAATGACTTTACCATGCATGCTTTTACCAACGATCCCTTACCACACATTGCATTTACCACGCATTGCCTCTACCACGCAGGTCTTTTACACACATATGCCTTTACCACGCATGCCTTTACAAATAAATGGTAAGTATATATCAGGTAAGTTTATAAGCGGTGGTAAAGGCATTGCATAGTGATTGTCGTGTTGTAAAGGCTGTTTCTCTTTCTGGAGTTATTTTTGTGAATGGGGCTCACATTTCAACGCAACATTATTAATAAATTAGAAAAATCAGGTCACATGATCATTTTCATATCTGACCATCTAGGAGCACTTTCCCTGATCCTTGCTTCTTATTTACAATTTTGTATTATTTTGTTTTTTACTCTGCCCAGCTCAAGCTGTTTAATTACAGGTGATTACTTATTCTTTCCTGGTTCTACATAATTATTGAGATTACTTGTATTAATCATACAGAATAAACCAGTGCAGTTTAGGAAACCTGTGCCAGTTTGCTTAGACCATTTTGCCATTTTCGATTGGCTTTCCTTTTGGAACTAAGCATTTTATGACTCTTAGAGCTTCAGAATTATCTTGCAATAACACTTATGGGCCGATTACGATGGCGGTCGAACATGCGTCCTACTGCCATAGTTGCGAGAACGGGACCGACAGACAGGTAGTCAGTGGTCCTAATCACCAAATTAGGATCCGAACGCCATGGAGGCGGTCGGAAACATGCCTCCTGCATTGTGCCTTGTGCTGAGGCACGGAAAAGGGCCGCAGCAGAAGCCTCAATGCAAAGAGGCATGTTTACAAACATCCTTGCACCCTGTGGCAGGCACCATGTGGTGCCTGCCACAGTGTGCAGGGATTTTTAGGGTGGCACCACAGGTGCCCATTGTGGAGGGCCACAGGGGACAGAGGCCCTGCTAGGAGCCTCAAAAAATATTTTTCGCCAGCCTTTTTACGTCAGAAGAACTGACGTGAAATGGGTGACGGAAAGGTGTATCGTAATCCTCACGGCGGAGCCTGAGAAGGCACTGCCCCATTGTGGGGAATGTGATCAGACCACCCATCGGGCTCCCTTTGTGGTGGGGAAAGAAGCATAATATGTGGATTCGGTATTTACCACACTGAAATCTGCATGTGTTGCCTTTTACGCAGCTATTTTCCCCTGAAACTGCAGCCTTTTTTTCTAGAGAAATCGGCAGAGTAAAGGTTTGGCAATGTGATATTTACCACAGTACTTGGAATTCCGATTTCTTCTCATATTCCGGTTTGCATGGCGACTAGAATTTATTCTCCAACTCAGAATCATGGGCCTTGTGCCTTTAAACCAATAGCATGCCCCAAACCAGTCCTGCCAATCACATATGTAATTGATGCATGTGTAAAGTACACATGAAAATTACATGTTGACTTTCATTGTTAAACTGTGCATACCTTAGGTAAAGGTACCAAACCTTTCTCCGGTGAACTTTCAAATTGCTCCAGGAAAAGAAAAGAAAGTCTGTAAAGTCTACTTTTCTGCCTCAGATTAAATGTTCTGCAACCCAAACACAATGGTCTTGATTCACATAGCCATAAATATAATTTTAAGGCCGAAAATGCCTCTCTCTACATATTGCACGTAGCCACAAAAAGATACCTAGTCGACACAAATGTTTTTACTATTACATAATTAATATGCCAAACCTACATCAGTTATGCGGTAATAAACTTCTCACAGGGGTGGGAAGTAAAGAGCTCAAGGTGTGGTTTGCTTTGAGGTTTATGAACACCCATTGTCTTGTGAGTTTCTCGCATTTCCAATGTGTTCTGTACCAACAAACAATAGAGGGTAAAGATTAACAATATTTTTTGCTTCCTGTCAAGCAAACATAGACTGCAGTACAATGTTTTTCCACCCAAGCACACCCAAAGGAATAGTCTGCTCCTGTTCACAATGCGCTTTGGTTGCTCCTGAGGGTTATGAAGCGCTTTATAAATGCAACAAAAATATAGTACCCCATATTTCATTGAAGGAGACACCCAGGTTGCAATGACCATGACACTTCAAAGACAAGAGAGCTGTCACGGCTTTTATACATTTTAATTCAATTTTAGTATGCAAAATGTTTAAAGGTTTCAATAGACAGAGAATATGAATGCCCCACTTTCCCCATGCTTCTCATAATTTCAATTTCCACACGATCCTAAAATACTTTTTATGTATCCTTAATGGCTCGTTATGTTGTGCCACTGCCAAGCATTCACCCTAAACCCATTCTGCACTCGCCGTTTCCTTCATTTAAATGGCAATTAGTACCCGCTAGTTCAAATTAAAGTCTAAATTACTCTTGCATATTCATTAAATCCCTCAAAAGCCCAAGAGTATTGGGAAAATATTAATTTACGATGCCAAAGGCAATTGAAGGGAACACGTATATATACTATCTTACTCATTACATTAAACCAGTTCGGAAACAACACTAAAATGTGCACTATTAGAACAAAATTATTAATTAGGGTCATGAACTAAAATGTTCTCAAAATAGATAAATGCAGAAGAAATGCCTTGCCTTTATTTCATTTTTGTGTGAGTAGATACAGAAATGCAGAGTAAATTGGGGAGAGGAGTTAGCCTAACGGCTATGGCGCCCGACCTCGGACCTGGGGAACTGGGTTCGAGCCTCGGTAATGACTCTGAACATCCTGTGATTCTGGGCAAATCACTTAAGCTCCCCGTGCCTAACAAAACATGAATGTGTGTCCTCATGTAACGTAACTGGTGCTATGTAAAGCACTCTGATACCCGATTGGATTCGGGTCAAGTTCGCTATATGAAATTCTGCATAAAAATATTAAAGCACCCTCCTTCATAAACGTCTCTGCTGCATACCAACGTAATATACATCAGTGTATGATCATTTTGCACGTATCTCTAGAAGAGGCCTGCCTTGCAGACATTCCAATCATTTTTAAATGAAGGAATCCTTGTTCAGCACATCTCCCCAGAGGCCCAATGTCATGTGTTGGGAATACATTCCTCGGCATGATTTGGGTTTCACACACAGCCGCCCAGCTCTTGTACTTTTTCTGTGTAGGTCTTTGTACTTCCCCCCAGTAAACTCTTAGGTCATGCAAGGACACAGAGAGTTCTCTCGTTTTTCAAGAAATATCAGAAGTGGTTTCAGATGTCGAGGAGACACTGAAGGTGCAGCCCTCTTGGTGATCATAATTACACCAGGATACAGGCCATTTGACCTTTACCCCTTCTGGTAAACTCTGTTCATTCTCTTGTAACTGGGAGCCCTTGCCTTCTATTATGTTTGGGGCAGGCTAGCATTCTCTGCTTAGCTGTGTGTACGCTTTTACAGTTGTGCTTGAATGGGTGAATGTATATTTTTTGACTCCACATGTGTGGACTGTGCTTGATAGTGGTGAACTTAAAGTGGACTGTCAATATTGGGGCCTGCACGTGGCCATGAGGTCATTTTGACCAGCTGCTCAGCACCCTGCAAAAGTAATCTGGGTCAAGGAGCTGATCCATTATCTTTCCAGTTTGAGTAGGATGACCAGGACCCTCCTTGTACCCATAGGGTGATTGTAGTTTCCTCTACAGCCATCCCTTGCCAGTTTTGAAGACTTTTGACTGCAGCCACGATTCTGTGGATGAACCTGAGAATACCATTCTTCCAATTCTGCTGCCAGTGTTGACAGATATTCATGTGCTCCAATTGAGGAAGCACTAACATTGAGGCATCTGTATACAATTCTTGAGAATTCATCTCACTGGTAATGGGCACTGTGGAGTTAGGTTACTTTATACATTAATCATTTGAAAACAGTAATACCAGTTTTGATTCATGTCCTTCATTATAAATTGAATTATATTCCCAGCTTCAGGGAGCAAAGGTTTCTAAACTGCCAGTGTGTGATTTCCATGATAAATTCATCAGTAGTTAGAAAGACCGCACCCTACCCAACCTATGAATGTTTAAAGCACATAGGCGTTTTAGTGTTCACTATCAAAAGCAGGGAGGTGCGAAGTAGTTGTGGCACTATAGGCAGTTGGATTGCCAATTACAAGGGATAATGAGTAAATCTGAGGCTAAAATTGAAGAACATTGAAGCAAGGTCTTTACAAGAAACATACCCAGTGATTGCTGTCCATTGTGATATATTTGGTTAGGCATCATAGCTGAGTCACTGCCATTATTCGTAAGTAGAAATAATCCAAGATTTTCATTTGGCACACACTCAACTTGAGATTGATTACTTCTCTACTCCTGAGCTTGCTCCGTTCCATTTATACCTCATCCAAGCAGATGTCTCCTATGAGGTAAAAAAGCTACATCTGATTATTCTAGCTAGGAAGCAAGAGCCAAAGCATATTTGATGGACAACTATAGCAAGCCTACTCCAGAGAAGAAGAAATACCAAATAATTTGCTTTCTCCACTGATGGTTCAGGGCCACGAATTGGAAAGAAGACGGGTTCAAATCTCTCCTAAACATTTAGAATTGCTACAACCAGCGATGAAGACTTACAACACATTCACAGGCTAGAAAATGTATAGGACATTTTGGGCCTTATGTAGGTAGCCTAACATTTACCACTTCATAAATACCGAATTTTACCGATTCGGTATTTATGAAGTGGTAAATGCTATGTAGGTAATTAGTCGGTAAAAATTACCGATTCGGTATTGGTCGGTAATTAAGAATCGGTATTTACCGATTCGGTAATGGTAACTGGCTTCTCATTGATTCCTATGGGCCAGGAGGCCCATAGGAATCAATGGGAAGCCAGTTACCATTACCGAATCGGTAAATACCGATTCGGTAATGGGGGGAGCACAATCAAGGGTGGCAGGGTGTCACAGTGACACCCTGTTGCACCCCTGATTCCTGCATGTGTGCACATGTGGCACACATACATGCCCTAAGGGCATGTATGTCTGCCACATTGCACACTTCAAAGTGCAAAAAAATGCTTTTTTCCCCGCTATTCGTCATTTACCACCAACTTTTAGTTGGTGGTAAATAACGAATCCCCAAGACAACCACACACTCCCCCTACATCTCATTTCAGGATTCGGTATTTACCGAATCGGTAAAATTACCGATTCGGTAATTTTACCGATTCGGTAAATTACCGAATCCTGAAATGTCCCCCCTACATACCAAAAGCCTGAATACCGGTCGGTAACGTGATTTTTACCGAAAATCGGCCGTTACCGACCGGTATTGGGCTCCCTACATATGGCCCTTTATGTCTAGCATGGGAAACCCTGGACATTGTTAATTCCATACCAGGAAATGGATAGTAGAGCGCTTTACAAATGAGGTGTCATTCCAGTTGCATCATTGGTGATCGAAACTGATGTGGTGTGTGCATGTCTTCTAGTCAGCCGCGGTCGGTAGTAGGAGTAACTGCTCACATAAACTCCCTGGGAAAAGATGCATAATACCATATCAAATTTCTCAGAAGCTCAAATCCTTTATTCCTGACGGCTACCTCAAATCTGTAGCAGAATCCTTAGTACAAACTAAACTCAAATATGATAACGTTCTAGCAGCTGAAATCCGTTAGCTACATCTGCCTCCCCCCCCCCCCCCAAAAGAAAATCTGCCTTCTATGAAGCTGCAAGATTAGTTTCAGGAACAAGAAGCAGCCGCGGTCGGTAGTAGGAGTAACTGCAGGGCGGTGATGTGGGGAGGGGGAGGGGCAGGGTGGGGGGTAGTAAGCTATGGATTACGGAGGGTTACAGGTAAGTTAAAATATAAATCAATAAAACGAATTTCGTTGCTTGCACTGCATCGTGGGGATGCAGTGCACGCAACAAAATTTGTTTTATTAATTTATATGTTAACTTACCTGTAACCCTCCGTAATCCATAGTTTACTACCTCCCACCCTGCCCCTCCCCTCCCCACATCACCGCCCTGCAGTTACTCATACTACCGACCGCGGCTGCTTCTAGTTCCTCAAACTAATCATGCAGTTTCATAGAAGGCAGGTTTTTTTTTGGGGGGGAGGCAGATGTAGCTAACGGATTTCAGCCGCTAGAACATTATCATATTTGAATTTAGTTTGTACTAAGGATTCTGCTACAGATTTGAGGTAGCCGTCAGGAATAAAGGATTTGAGCTTCTGAGAAATTTGAGATGGTATTATGCAGCTTTTCCCAGGGAGTTTATGTGAGCTTGGAGGATTATAGTTTTGCTGAATAGAAATCTAAGAGATTTGGCACATTTGACATTAAAGTGATAAGTCAAGGCACCACTCTCCTTTGTATGATGGTGGAGAAAAGGCATACATCTGGAAGTCTATTGCAGAAATCCAAATGCTAGAAGCCACAAATCAGAGACAAAAAAGTAGCAAGAAGCAAAGAATGTGTCAAAAACTCAGAAAAGAAATGTATTACATTGCATTTTCCTCTCATTATTGGCTTATTTATGAAAGCTTCAAGAAGGAACTGACATCACAGAAAAAGACTCTAATTTATCTTAGATTGATAATCACAGATAACATTCTAAGTACAAATCACCATCTTGGAAAGGGGTGATTATAATTTGTGTCCATGCCCTTTACTTTGAATTCATGCCTATCATTTGGCAAACAAAAAACAAATGCCTAAGTTTGAGATACTTTATGAGGCATTAGACTTTGCAATCCTGCCATCAACCTCTATGTTTTGCACACTTTTAGAAATGGAGTCTATGGTTTGCAGTGGTTCACACACTGTCCGAGCAGGAACTCTCACTCTTGTCAGGATTAGTAAGTTAGACCCTTAGAATAACCTATGCTCACTCCCTTGGTAGTTTGGCAAGAGCCATCAGGTTTATCCACAGAGGAAATGTGTAAAGTGTTTGTACACACACACAGTAACAAAATGAAAACACCACAGAAAAATATTCAATATTTATCTGAGTAAAAAAAGACCAAAGTGACAAAAATCCAACATATACAAGGCAAAGAAGCTTTCTCAAATATTAAATGCAGTTATAGCGCTTAGAAACCCAGTAGCTCCAACCGGGGCTGGAACGATGTGCTTGATAGAGTCAAATCTCAAAGTTCGGGCTGATCACGATGGAGCATGGGCCAGCTATGGAGTTGTACAGACCGTGGTTACAGTACTTTGGAATCTATGACAAAACAAAGACTTTGCGAGGCGCCGGGGAACTGAAGCGTCGCAGGTGCTTATGCAGTGTTGGTTCCATACTGGTGGTGAAGGTTGTTGGCACATCGGTGCTTGGGACGTTGTAAGATACAAATGAGGTTATGCAGCTTTGGTGCAAGGCGGTGGTTCCTCTGATGATGTGGGGTCGATGAAGTGTTGAGAGTCTAGCCACACAGTGTCTATTTTGCAGTGTCGATGTCACACCACAGGGCCACCGGTGCAGCGACGAAGTCAGAGTTGGGTGCCACTGAATAGGGTGAAGCAGTACTCGGGACTTCTTGTGTGGCAGTTTTTCGGACATGCTGTGACAGCATCAAGGCCTGTGTTGCAAGTCATTGTTACGTTGAACGGGGACCACAGCTCTGGTGCAGGCAGCGGCACGGTGTCAAAGAATGACACTGCTCTGAAGTCAAACTCAAAGTCAATTTGCTGCTTTCTTCTTTTTGAACACAGCAAACTCCCTTCCAAGAGCCCAGGAACTGGATTTGACACAAATCAAAAATTAAAATCTCAGGACAACAATTTTTTTATGGAGGTAAATCAAGGGGCCAGGACTATGAGATTTCCAACAGGAGGCAAGCTCAACTTAAACCCTTAGAGAAACATTGAAAACAGGATGTAGAAAGCACATTTCTGTCCTTTGACTCACAGGACAGAAGCAGCAGCAGCAGGCCAGCACAGCAAAGCAAACAACAAAGTGGCAGTCCCTGCTGATAGCAACGCAGCTCTTCTTCCTGGCAGAATATCCTCAATCCAGAAGTGTTCCAAGTATATAGTGTCAAATGTCCAGTACTTATACCCATTTCAGTCTTTGAAGGAGGTAAATTCACAGAAAGGTCTTTGTAGTGCACAAAACCCTCCCTTCCGTGGCCCTGTCTCCAGACACAGTACAGGGGGTAGAGGTTGCTTTGCGAGGGGACAGGCACAGCCCTATTCAGGTGCAAGTGTCCACTCCTCCCACCACTCTAGCTCAGGAAGACCCATCAGCCTTGTGATGGGCCATCAGGATATGCAGGGCACACTTCAGTTCCCTTCATGTGTAACTGTCTAGAGTGAATTCACAAAGGCCGACTGTCATCCAACCAAGATATGTTTTCAGAGACAGGCAGAGGCACAGATTGGTTAGGCAAGAAATTGGCAAGCTTCTAAAAGTGGCATTTTCAGACCTGCAAGTTGAAAACCAACTTTTCTAAAAGATGTCTTTTAAATTGTGAGTCCAGAGACACCAAACTCCAATGTTCTATCAGCTCCCAATTGGAAGATACATATGTACCATGTTATAAGGCATCTCCAATGCTAACCTATGGGAGAGATAGGCCTTGGTATAGTGAAAACGAATTTAGTAATTTTTTACTACCAGAACATCTAAAACTTAAAACCACATGCCCTACCTTTTAAATAGGGGGCAACGTTGGGCCTATCTTACGGAAGGTTTGGGCCTGGCAAGGAGTTGCACTGGGCAGGTTGAAATGGCAGTTTAAATCTGCACCCACAGACATTGCAGTGGTAGGCCTGAGACATGTTTGCAGGGCTACATATGTGGGTGGCACAATCAGTGCTGGAGGCCCATTAGCAACATTTGATCTACAGGCCCTGGGTACACCTGGTGCATAGTGCTAGGGACTTACTGATACATCAAATAGGCCATTTATGAAGAAACCAAATACTGTTACATTTTAGACAGGGAGCACTTGCACTTCAGTACTGGTCAGCAGTGGTAAAGTGCCCAGACTCCCAAGGTCAGCAAAACAAAATTCAGCACACAGTCAAGTGCAGTAGGTCAGATACAAAAAGCCAGGGAAAACTACCCCAAAAGATGTAATGTCTAACACACTTTAAGCAACTCACAGTGCAGAGAATACCCCTGCAGGTGACCGTGAGAACAGAGACTCCAGAGCATTCCAGGTGGCAAGTATGCCAAGTCATGAGCTGTGTGTGGTGTCCAACAACAGCCAAGCAGTGCGTGGAGCATGTCTTCTTCTTCTTAATATGTGAAACCTCTCGTGAACTCTTGGTACCGATCTCAGAAGAGCTCCCAGCACAGATTGCTGCACGGATGTAACAAAAGTGTGTGCCCCAACTAATTTTAAGGCAATTAGGAACCTCGGCAGTTGTGAGGGAGGCATGGATAAGTTTGATCCAACAATGGGTATGAAACTTCTAGTAGCTTTGAGTAGATTCTTTATGGGGTCAGAAAGAGAGAGGAAGATCTGTCCATAAGTTCAGATTTAGTGATTTCCTGGAAATGTGACCACATAGGAAATAGGACTTCAGATGAGTAGTTTCAAACTCAAGTTTTTTTCTGGTTCAAAGAGGGAATGTTTTATTTTTTCACTTTTTCGTCAAAGAATCAGGCTAAATTGCTTCAGTTTTCAAGGGTGCTCTATATCATTTTGCCATCCTCCATCCTGCACTCACTGTGCTCCCTGGAACCTAATCATGATAGCCAAGGGTTTGATAACGTGGCCGTGGCATATTGAATGTAGGACATCCATCAATAGCTCCTGACATTCCCTGCTCCAGTAAGTACTGTGATCTCATGCGTTCTTAACCTGCCAGGCACTGCTTGTTTGACACTTGCTTGCTGGAGACTCAAAAACATCTTGTATGAGCATAGAACTTGTAACCAATTGCACATGGACTAATCCTGTCCATCCTGTGAATAAAGGGCTGCTGTGTGTGTCACTGTTAAAGTGACTTGACTCTCTCATTCTCTGCATCTTGCTCCATCCATCTGTAGAATACTGTGAACTTACCCCCTTCCCCAAACAAAAGGGGAAAGTAAATGGATGAGTGGAGATGCACAATTTGTCGGTGCATCCACTGTCTTTCTTGGAGGTGCTACTGACCTAGGAAAGCTTCTATCATCCTCTGTTTGTTTCCCCTTCTTTTCCCTTGCTGATCTCAGTTTTGTTTTGACTGAGGAGGTCCTTGTGTGGCTCTTTTATGTGGTTCCAGATGGGTCAACCATAGGACCTAATGAATGCTCCTTTAGGTATGTCTTGATAAGGCACTTGTGCTGACACACTGCTGACATCTTCAAACTCCGTTTTGGAGTATCAAGCGAATCAGTGGTAGCCAGGGTACATGATCCTCACAGGGGCGTAACACAGGCCCCCGCAGCCCCCGTGGTGTGGGCGAGCCCCAAGCTCCAGGGGGCTTGCAGGGAGGCCCCCTCAAGGTTCGTTACGCCAGTGTATCCTCATCTCATGCTCTGTCACTTTCCAGCATGCAACTGATCTTTAACATAGTATTATTATGTCTATCTACCTGTTAACCTATAGGTGATTCTCTGGGCACATCTCTTCTCTGGATCTTCCTATGCACAAAACCCTTCGACACTGAGGTCCTTCTTTGAATCGCCTACACAGAGCTAAAATGTGAAAGCTTGCCACAATTCCAAACTCTCTCCTTTTCTTGGAGAACATTTTGAAGTGTCAACCAGCAGCTTTTGCCACAATTCCAAACGCTCTCCTTTTCTGGGAGAACATTTTGAAGTGGCAACCAGCAGCTCTTTGTCTTCACTGACTCGTCATGCTGATCCCTCACAATGCTGTGATGCTTATCCTGTATACAGTCTAAGGAAACCCTTGGGTGTCTCAATGAAAATAGTTCTGATACTTGTTAAATACAACATCCATTTACAGGGTGGTGCAGTATATCCAGTTCATCAAAGTTGTGATAAAATCAGTCAAATGAAGGTTAATGGAAATACACAGGCATGATGCAAAATCATTATTGAACCAAACCCTGTTTTTAACCTAAGTGTGGGTGTCGGCCATCGGCTGACGCCCGTACTCCATCCCAAATGTGTCTGTCATCCACTGGCTGATGCTGGGGAGGGCTTTAAAGGAATCTCTAGTGCTCGCAGAGGGCTTCCTTTTTTATTTTGTTTAGGTTGGGTTGCTGTGGAAGAGCTTCCACAGGACCACAGAAACTATTGAAAGTATGCTAATGGTCATTTCAATTTGACTGCATCTGTGCCTGGGGCCTATTACAGCCCCCCCAGCAGCAATTTTCATGGAGCAGGTACCATTGGGAAGGGTAGAATCTCCTTTTTCCAATGCTATTTCTCCCTAGTGAATCCCTGCTTAGGGATCGCGTGCGGTGACCCCAAGCAGGGATCTACCCAGTAGACACCATGGATTAGGTTTTGAGGGGACCATCCCACTAGGCAGTGGTCTATTTCTCCCTCTGGTAACAAAAGTCTTTCTGCCCCTGTGACCAGACAGGAGGGATTTACTTCCAATCTTCAAGCCCATGAGATGTCAGGGATTGAGGGTGGGCGTGACCCCCCGGCAATAGACTGATGCTCCTCCCTCCCATTGGCCATATACATCTTTGTGAACCCCCAGAGAGCGGATAGGAGGGTTTAAACTCCAATCTTCCCTCTGGGGCCTGAAAACCTAATATATGCCAGGGAGATCTTTTTTATTATAAAAATAGGTGCAGCAACCTGGCCCAACCATTGGGTGGAGCCCCCATACCAACATATACACAGTATTTTTTTGGTATTGTGCCCCTAATTGGGGAAAAGAGGGCATTTGTCCCATTTAGTTCCAGAAGGGGTGGGGGCAGAAATCTCACTGAATGCCAGAAATATTTGTTTTTTTAATCATATTGTGGGGCCTTGCTCATGTTGACATTAAACAACCCCCAAAATCCCCACAAGACTCAAGGGCCGATTAAGATGACTTCATCATGTGCATGTTTTCCACCCCCCATATCATAATGGCGGGCCTAAGGATGGCAGTCGGAAAGTCCGACCGCCACCCACCCAACGGGCTCCTTGAGCACGTCTGGTGCGGTGGAGGGCCTCGCATTCCCTCCAATGGTGACCGTGGCTACCAGGCACCGCAGTAGGGATTACTATGTCTCTTTCCGCCCTCCTGTTTAGGGTGTGTGCTGTACAAAACCAAAAGACTGTAATGCTACTCCATCTATAGTAGCACCTTAGTCCACATACAGGGGACAAAAGACAACTGATGTCACTCACTAATAGCATTGTTGTCAGGTCAGTGGCGGAGAGACATGCATGTTTTTATATTCAACATGAGGGGGGTGTGGCCAAGATGGCCGAGGAGCAACACCGAGCCTAAGGAGCTCCTGACGCAGTGGCTGAGGGAATGCATATCTACGGCTTGTTGGGGTCCCCCGAGGTTGAGCAAGAGACGCAGTGTTCCCGGCATCTGCTCTGCTCACGTTTAGAGCTCCGGTAGACCACGGCTTTTGCGGCGTCGATGTGCCATAGCTGAAGCCTGTGAGGTGCGGGCCCGCGTTCCAGTCGCTGGAGACGGGGTGGCGCTGCAAGCATCGTTGGGGCTTGGACTCGGCCTGGTGGAGTTGGACAACGCCGAGGCGCTGCCTCCCACATCCCAGAGATGACAGCCACCAAAGGGTCATGGAGCAGCATCAGGCACGGGCGAGGCGGGGCCCGCAAGGCGCGGGCCCGAGTCACGGAGCAGAGAGGAGTGGAGGTAGCCTGGCCTTCCAGAGCTCTGACCGGACAACACACACCCAAGTGGGGGCCCGAGCCTGGAGGAGCGTGGACGTTCATCGCAGGGGAGCAGTCTTGGTGACTGGAGCCAGAGGGGAGTGCGAAGACGCAGACTCCCCATTCTGCAGCCCTTCCCGGGGAGATAACCAGAGCAGAAGGCAGCTCTAGCACAATGCCCTTGGAGGGGACACTGAGATCCTCTGTGACTTGTGGGGATGCGAGGACTTCCAGATGCAAACCTAGCACTGATCAGCCGATACGGCCCTTACCCACGGTGCGCTGAGCCCGGTGTGGGAAGGCAGCCCCAGTAGGCGAAGGCCCATGAGGGATAGTGAAGGGGCCTGTCCGAAGCGGGTGGAGACCTGGTGCAAGTGGGCAACGCCGGGGCTTGAAGGGAGACTGTTTGATGGAGGAGGAGCAAGGTCTGGGGACCAGCTATAAAAGAGATCTCCTGGCCTGGATCTTCGTGATCTGCATGATCTGTTGTGCCTTTGTTAATGAGCCCTCAAACACCGTAGAGGGAACCCAGTCTATCAATCGGGCCAGCGGAGAACTTACATGATAAGGGCTGGCAGGAAATGAGAGAGGAAGGGTGTCTGGGGCGCAGACAGTTTCCGACATCTAGTAAAAGGAGGGAGTGGAGTATTACTCAGACCTTGCATTCCGCCCCCGACATACTCAGTCCCCAAGATGTCATCTCTCAGATCAAAGAAGGACTTCACCATCAAGGACCTCCTGCAAAAGACCGGTTTGAAAAAGACAGACTCGCAAGTGGTAGACATGCAGCCTTTGGAGAGGGAAATGGAGTCTGTGAACGACCCGACGTCAGAACCGATAAAAAGGGGCTTCCTAGAACAACTTTTTGGGGCCCTCAGAGACGACTTCACGCCCTCCACCAAGAGATAGCCTTTGATCAAACAGCTTAAGGCAGACATTCAGGAGATTGGAGATCGGGTTGATTCCCTTGAGCGAGTGGGAGACAGCAGAGATGAGGAGCTCATGGAACAGACCCTGAAACTTCTGGAGCTCAGAGATCGTAATGAAGAACTGCATCTACGCCTGGAGGATTTGGAGAATCAATCCCGTAGATGAACATATGCATTAAAGGAGTGCCTTTGCAGGCAGATGGAGGGAAGCTGGAAGAATGGGCATTGCGCTTCTTCAGAAACGTAGTCCCGGAACTTGGAGATGGAGACATTGTCCTCAACCGCACACACTGTGCTGTGCGACCGGCTTTGATCCCAGGCCAACCTCAAGCTATCCTCACCTTCCTCCACTCATATAGACAAAAGAACCTCATTATGAACGCAACCAAAGACAAGACCACCATTAACTTTGAGGGTCTCTAGGTGGGAGTGTACCAGGACCTCTCGCCCCTCACCCTCCAACGCTGAAGGGAGCTGAGGCCACTCACTTCTCTCGTGAGGGACAAAGGAATATGGTACAGTTGGGGCCACCCCTTTAGCCTATCCTTCACATGGGAGAACGAACTGCGAGTGGTGCGCTCCATGGGAGACGCGAAGGAAATACTGGGAGCCTGAATGTGGAGGACTCTGAAAGTGACCAACACCCGACCGCAATGTCCCTGTGCCAGACCGTTAAGAGAAGACGCTGGAGAACGGGGAGGGGGCAGTCTACGAAGCCTATGGAGCATGAATGGCAGCAGGTGAGAGAGGCTCTGCTCCGCCAGCTGCAGGTCAGAGATGCAACATGTGACCCCAAAAGTGACTGATTAAAAGGCACCATGTAGACACCACAGCGATAGTCTTGTACGCCTCCGTGAGGACCCAACCTCCATGATATGAAGACCGACTGTTGGCAGGATGAACCCTTGCACATTGAAGTGCTTCAATCCTGTTGGAGAGTATCTCTTGTGCTCTTGACTTGTTTGTTTACTATTTTGCCATATTCCTTCTTTCTTTACTATTCTTTCCTGGTTCCACTGCAGTTCTCCCTAATAAGGTTAGAGGTGTGCCTACCAATGGGCAATGCGGATTCGCAGAATAGAGTGTGTGTGGTGGAGATGGTTTTAGCTGTGGGCGGGGTAAAGGGAGGGGTTGGGTGTTAGGGTTCGGATGGCATTGGGAGAACTGGTGGTTGCAGTGGGCACCCGGCCACAGCATAGGCTTGGAGCTGCCCCTTAGATCTCATATCCACAATTAAAATAAGCATGTTGAGCCTCAAAGTTAGAGGCCTCAACTTCCTGGTGAAGAGAAGGGCACTATTAGCACTCCTGTGGGAGACTGGTAGTGATATATGCCTGCTACAGGAGACTCATTTACTGCGAGCAGACTGGAAACACCTCCGCTCCTGGTGGTTTGACAGGCAATATTTCTCCTCCTCAGGAGACAAGATGGCGGGGTTAGCGGTCCTGTTCACCACCCATTTCCAGGGTAGAGTGCTAGCGATGTGTACGGAGGTGCCAGGCAGAGCTTTAGCTGTGAGGGTAGTAGTTGGCAGCTACACATATACTATTGCATCCATATACAGCCCAAACGAGCGCCAAGAGTTGTTCCTCAATAATACCTTGACTGCTATCCTGGAGTCCTATGATGAAGACCTGGTTATAGGGGGGGATTTTAATATAGCACATGATGCGCAGTTAGATCGATCCATATAAAGACAGGGTCACACTGGGGCGCTTTCCGGCCCTATGAGGCAGAAATTGTCAGACTGGGTCTCTCGGACGTGTGGAGGATGAGGAACCCAATAGCTAGGGAATACACACGTTTTTCAGCCGCTCACCAAACCTACACCTGTATTGCCTGGTTCTTAATGTACCCAAGAGTTACTAGGGATACCAGTGGGGCTTCGATAGGGACTGTGGCATTATGGGATCACTCTCCAATCAGACTGGAATTGCGTATCCGGAGGGACCCCCGGGGTCACAAAGAGTGGAGGCTTAATCATAAACTGCTCGAGTACAACGCCAACGTTAAAGAAATATGGGAGACAATGAAGACGTATCTTGAGACTAACGATGATGGAATGACCCCGATCGCCCTTCTATGGGCTGCACTTAAAGCTCTCATCTGAGGGCGATTTATAGCAATAGCAGCAGGATTTAACAAAGATAGGAAAGAGAAGAGAGAGCACCTCGAATCACAAGTAAAGGAATTAGAGGGGCTCCATTCAGGTTAGGCGGCGACATCATGCTGCTAGACAGCAGCTGAAAGCCCTTGATTATGACTGGGTGGAATACTCGCTTCTGTGAACCAAGCAGCATTACTACGCTGGAGGTAATAAGGCCGGAAAACTCCTTGCAAGTCTTCTTCAAGCTCAGATGACCGGGGAGATTAGGAGCACTCAGGGCAGGATCTTATGTTTAGATTGGGACATAGCTGGCAGGTTTGAATCCTTTTATACTGAGTTATACAGGGCTGATGATTTAGACCCAGAAGCGGCCAAACAATATGTGAGAGATGTCCCAGTGACACCACTCCCTCACTTGGAGGCAACAAAGCAAGATGTGGATGTTCAGACAGAAGAGGTTCTTAAGGCCATAGCTGGACTCACCTCACGGAAGGCGACGGAAGAGAAGGTATTCTCGACTGATTTTTACAAATCATTTGCCCAGGACCTGGCCCCGGTACTGGTTCGTTTATTTAATTCTTTTAGTGACACTGGTAGACTGACCCCGACTATGACCATGGCTGAAGTCATTGTGATTCCCAAGCCCGATAAAGATCCAATGGATTGTGCCTCCTATCGTCCCATCTTGTTATTGAACGTTGACCTCAAGATTTTCACAAGCATCTTGGATGCCCATTTGGCGCCACGTATGCAGGGCTTGATTGACCCCGATCAGTTGGGATTTATCCCGGAATGCAATTGTAGTGACGGAACTTGTCGGATGTGGCGCTTGCTGGATAAAACCCAACATACTCAGACACCCCCGGTGCTTTTTTCGATTGATGCCGAGAAGGCTTTCGATTGGGTTCACTGGCTGTATTTGCAACAGACATTACGCAAATTTGGAGCGGGAGACTGCTTCTTGAAATGGGTGACCTTCATTTATATGGACCCCCAGGCGCGGATATGGGTTAATGGTGTAACATCTGGACTGTTTGGAATTCGGAGAGGTACGCAACAGTGCTGCTCTCCATCGCCCCTGCTTTTTGCATTGTATATTGAGCCGTTTGCAGTGAAAGTTCGCCAAAACCCGAGAATATCCGGGATCAGAATGGGGGATAGGGAGCATAAAATGTCATTAGATGCAGACGATATAGTCTTATTTTTGACTCAACCGGCAATCTCATTACCCACATTAATGTAGGAACTTGAACTATTCAGTTTAGCATCGGGCTTTAAAGTCAACATCCATAAAACTCAGGCTCTGAGGTTGACCCTCCCTCAAGCAGAACAACAGGCCCTAACGGCACAGTTTCCATTCAAGTGGGCTACGGAGGGCATCCAGTACTTGGGTTTGCAGTTGTTTCCCACCCTGGTTAAGATGGCCCAAGTGAACAATGCTACCCTCTTAACTAGAGTTAGGAATGAACTCTCAAATTGGAAGAGGCATATGCTGTCCTGGCTGCGCAGGCTGGCTGCCGTTAAAATGACTACTCTCCCGCAGATCCTCTATGTGATGCAGACGTTGCCGTTCAGACCACCGCCCAACATGCTATCACAGATGCAACGCCTTATTAGCAACTTTGTCTGGGGAGGTAGGTAAGTGAGATTGGCCCGCCATTTGACATATCTGAAGCAGGAAGACGGAGGTTTGGGTGTCCCGTGGTTGGAACGGTACTTTCAGGCAGCACAACTCAGATACATGCTTGAGTGGCACAAACTAGAGTCGGAAAAGCATTGGTGCTTTATAGACCGCTCAATAGCGGGTATACACATCTAGAAGGTCCTGTGATTCCCCCAAAAACATAGTCCCCGGAAGAGTATATGTGTCACCGGTCTTAAGGGACACCCTGGGAGTGTGGGATAGGCACTGGTACCATATGGCCTCTCGACCCCTGTGTCCCCTCTGACCCCATTTATAGGCAACCCCGACTTCCCACCGGCTCACACAGGGAATGGCTATCTCCATTGGCAAGAGGCCAACTGTAAACACATTGGGAACCTCTTTGATGAAAACAGGGTAATGGAGTTCACTAGCCTAACCGAGGGCTTTGGGATCCCTCGTCAGGCGTACTGGCAATATCTGGCTCTCCATCATTGGGGAACCCAACCACAGATACTACCCCATGCAGGTCGCTTTTTAACAAAGTTCGAGAAATGGTAAATTACTAGAACATTAGACAAACGGCTGCTGTCAGACATGTACGCTTTTTTAAACACCCCCAGGCAGCTTAGTAAATCTCATGCGCAGCGTAGGTGGAAATCTGAAATGGAACGGGAGTTCTCCCCCAAGGAATGGCACGATATGATACATAGGGCCAGAGCCTCCTCATGCAGCACAGCGGGCAAAGAGAATTTTTTGAAAATTGCACATTACTGGTATTACACACCAGCAAGAATAATCAAATGGAAACCGAGAGGGAATGGGCAATGCTGGTGGCAATGTGGTCAACCGGGCACACTCACTCATATTCTTTGGTCATGCCCGAAGATACAGGAATACTGGCAGGTAATCCTCTGAGATGTAGACGACATATACCACACTGGTTTACCCAAATTCCCCTCATACATACTCCTAGGGCTCCCCAATGCCTTGATGTATCCTCTTAGATCATGCCATGGCAGGGCAATTACTTTGGCCCTGGGAGCGGCCAAACAGGCACTATTGGCTAGATGGGGCACGGCGGAGATACCCACTCGCCTGGACTGGCTATACAAGCTATGGGAAACATTGAGGATGGAAAAGATTACAGCGGGTCTTACATGTTCCCTCCCTAAATTCGATAAAACATTAGAATTCTTGCCCAACGAATTCACTGAACTCACCTGCCCTGAAGTACCTGAGAGTGGTCCGCCTCACAAGAGGCCCCCCCCAAATGATTAAGGATAACAGATGGCCGTACCCACCCAGATCATCTATGTGACTCTTGCCTGTTGCACCACACGCACATATAGAGGATAGACGCCTTTCTCTTCTACTTTCTTCCTTTTATGCCTTTACATCTAGCTCATATAAATGAACCCCACCGATGTAGGTGGCGGCTACTGGAATGCTTGTCTTTTCAAATCAATAAAAGGATTTAAACCATACATTCAACATGAGTGTCTGTCACTTCTAACAATTGTCACTCAATGCAATGGAGTAATTAATATATTGAACTGCATAAACTGAAAAGCGTTGCATCGGTCACATTATAAAGAAATACACTGTTTAAAATGTGAATGGCCTTTATCATATATGTACTGCACTGTCTGAGCGAAGCAACTGCAAACCCCTCACTCCTTTCCCCTGAAGCCCTGAATGTCTGCTTGTGGCAACCCTCCAGGATACAAGAAACAACCCAATTCAAAAACAGATGACTTTGAAGTGAGCGTGGTCTGACTGTCACGCTTTAAACCAATGGGGGCAGATTTATGAGCCTCTTGCGCCACTTTTGCGTCACTTTTCCCATGTTAAAAGTGACGCAAAAGTGGCGCAAGGGGCTCATAAATCTGCCCCAATGTTTTGCATTCTTTGTCGTAAAGTGCCACGTACTGCAGGCAGAAAATGAGGCCAGCCCTACCCTTAGGAACAAAACCGGCTCCCACCAGCAGTAAAACCAGCCCCCACCCTGCCAGTTCACTAGGAAAGTCCCCGGTGCCGGTATGGCGGGCCACTTTAATATTTACCAAACTTCTCAAACCCAATAAAAACGATTCACACTTCCTATAAGAGTACCTATAAAAAGGTGAAACTCTGGGATGTTGAAAATGAATCGTTGACCAAAAATAATAGCAATTAAAGAAATTATATAAATACAATAGCAAAATGTATTTTTCATGTTTTGGAATTTTTTTGGCACAGCATACCGTAAAGGGCTTTAATTATTATAAGTAATATTCATGTAACCCATTGAATATGCGCTATGCAAAATGTTTCTGCGTGAGGAGTTTATTTCACAATTTGATTATTTACGGGAAGGCACGAAGCTAACAGCTGTGTAAGAATAAATAATCGGGAATATTTCTCTGAAAACCCGACAGATCCCATAAATTCAATTGGCAAATGATCCTGAAACTGCTTCACAGTTTTGTGTCATACTGCTTTCCTATTTATTAGTCATACACTCTGCTCTCCTTTTAGTTTCAATCAATAAATTAACCTCCCCAGATAGAGACGCGTTTCCATTATTCACTTACTCAAAGCCTTAAATGAATTCCAATGAATTCCTGATTACAGTTATGTGACAGGCTATTACTGAAAACCCAAGCTAAAGGAAATATACAGGAAATGTCGGAATGCTGACAGTACACTCAGCCAGAACAACCGGCTGCGAGCCTGCGTGTCTGCGTTTGACATTCACAATCCATAGCCAAAACTATTTGACAATTCGTAGTAGTTTGGGCAAGATCGTTATATTACACATTTTATTTGCGTCCTTTTATGTTCCGTGGTGAGAATTTCAGTGATTTGATATTGTTTCACCGGATCCAGTGGGTAGCTTATTTTTATGAGGCTATACTAGACTTCTATGAGGAAAGAATCAAATAGTTTTTTATGGATTTTTATTTAACCAGTAATACATTCTGGGCCATATGTACAATGAAGTGGCGGAGAGATGCGTTAGTCTTCCTGGCTTAACGCCTCTCTCCGCCACTTCTGAAACGCAAGTCTGCACCATATTTACAAGAAGGTGGTGCAGCCTTGCGTTTCCCCCTGCGATGGCGCTAAGTTTAGCAACTTAGCACCAACGCAGGTACCCTTGCACCATAGTGCAAGGATGTCTACGTGCCATGGAGGAATGTTTATGTGTAGGAAGGTGTCCATTCCTGCACATAAACAATCCTAAAATGCCATTCTGTCACTTTCGTGTGTGCTGCTTCATGAAGCACACATGAAAGTGACAAAATGGCATTTTTTGTAAAGGTTTGTTTATGTACAGGAAGGGACACCTTCCTGTACATAAACAAACCATGGCATTTTGGTTTTTCCACAAGTCAGCACACATGGAAAAAGCAAAAACAATGGAAAATAATGCATTTCTCCTCGTTTCGCCAACTTAAGACCGGCATTTACCTGGTCTTAATTTTGGCGCTGCCTCCTATGTACGCCGCCCTTGTACATAGGGGGCAGCGCCAAAATCAATGTGTGTTTCTGTGGAACGCCCACTGCAACACCCACTGCCCACCCCTTTCACGCTAACCATAGCATGAAAGGGGGCCTTATGTACAAGGCAGCTTTAAGGCACGTTAGGTGGCTTAACACTGCCTTGTACATAAGGCGCAGTCCCTATCGCCACCACAAAGTGGATAAAAGTAACGCTGGGGTGGCGATAAGGGCTTGTTCATATGCCCCTCTGTGTTTTTGTCGAAGCATAAAATGAAACTGCGCCCAAAACCAGAATTGCAAGAAAGAGGTACATTTATTCTGAGTGAACAGTAACTCCTGAATAGGTGCAACCATTCTAATAGGGATTTTTCAGGTGTATAGTCATTTGCACGTATAATTTAAAGCTGATGGGTCTATGGACACATTTATCAGGTCAAACTTGGAGGAATTGGTTCTCATAACATGGCCCGCAATTCGGGAAGGCATGCTGACATTGGGTTATATCAGAAGCGACGTGTTGGAACTATATGGTACTTTTGTGTTCCAAAATGACTGATGCCTACGGTATTGGTAATGTGGGGGGGTCTGACGTTTCTGCATGACAGTGCCTGAATGAGGAACAAATCCAGCAAGATGTCTCAACGAGCTAACATGTACCCCTGATATCTACCATAACATGCAGGTCACATGATTGAATACTGCAAGGCCAGTGAACCATTTCATCCTTAAAAAGTTAGGCTATTTAGTACCACTATATTTGAAAATCGTAAGAACTGTGGTTAATAGTGCTTACAAATAGCAGAATATTATATTAGTATATATTCAATATTGTATTATTATTATGATCCGAAATCTGGAGTGTGCGAATTAAGCACAGAGCTTGATAAATGTGAATATTTTGAAAACATGGAAGCAATGCTCTAGAAAAGGGGAATACTTTATATGCTTTCCTATACCTACTTAGACATTTATTTAAGTACTTCTTTAACTGAATATTATGGTTCTAGTGTTGGAAAGAGAAATATTTTTCATCTTGTGAACTACTTTTATACAGTGTCCATAACTACTGCTTTGATTTTGATAGCATCACAGCTAGTATAAAGAGTTTACACTCTAAAAGGAGAAAGGTAGAACTTTGTGTGCTTTATGTGGTGGCGGTTGCCGGTGCGCGTCCAATTCGCTGGTGGTGCCTCCTAATGGCATCTCCACTCCAACGCCAATATAGCTTCAGGACTCTATAGTATAAATTGAGAACGGCACTCATGCATGGTGGCAACAGATTTTTATTTATCAAAAAACAGCAGTGTCAACATCAACATGTTTCGGTTCAAGACCAGTCTTGATCAGGATGGAACTGTATGTGAGTAACTTGTGCAATGTGTGACTTATTTGTCCTAATTTGTGAGACCTGAGACATCTACTGTTTGAGGAGCGTATGCTATGAATGCTGAGTAATAATTAATACTCCGTGTTTCCATTTTTTGTGATTTTTACAGATAAATACACGCAGAAAACATTGTATTTTCTTGGCTGTATTCATTTGTAAATGAGCAAAAAACCCGAAATTAGGTTGAATTCATTGCATTCGCTCCTCAAAACATTGGATGCGTCAGCCTTCACAAATAGACATAGATTGCACAAGTTATTTAAACAGTTGTAAGCATTGCTTGCAACATGTAGAGCAGGAGTAGCTCCTCCGATGGCAGGTCGATAATCAAGCATCTCATTGCATCCCTGCCACCCAGCCTGGTACACCTTTCTTCTGTTAATGCCACAACCAAACCCTTGAGGCATGTGTATCTTTATTTATCTTACCTTAACACTGCCATTAATTTATGTGAATAGGCTTTAAATATGTTCATCCACTTAATGTATTGTGTTGTATTGTCACATTTGTTCAGTGTTTCACACCCCTGATGAAGATGTGAAATGCTCCAAAGTGGTACTTGAGTGCCCTTTTAGAGAGTATGGTTGAATGGTTCTTGGGTGTAGAATGCTTACTGTGCGAAATATTTCTTAAGGTGCATTAGTTTCAGATACATGCTTAAAAAATAGTCCAACGAGCATTCCAGGATAGACGCAGCTGTTCGTATCTGCTTACAAATTTTGTTTAGTAGCTCATGCTCTGAGTATTTTGCTTATAGTGTTGGAAAGAGCTATAGGCCTGATTATGACTTTGGCGGTGCTGCACCATCTTAACGCCAGCCCAGCACCACTAAAGCATTGCAAAGACCACCTGCCTGATTGCGAGTTGAACTGGTGAACACTTGCATCGGATTTGAGAACGTTGCAGTGGCAGGTATTGTAAAGTGGATGCTTGACCAGCTCCTCCTTTCCCATGTGGGTTTCCTGTTAGTGTTCTAGCGCAGCCCTAGCTAGTTCTACACTATCAAGGAAAGGATGGGCTTTCAACTTGAGGAGGATGGTTCGACAATTTCTCGAGAATGCAGCAGACGCACCAAATTAATGGGGCTCAAAAGTCACAAATCAAAACCAGTTTGCTAGTTCTCTCTGGTTTATATCATGACCCCACAGTGAACAAATGTTCATGCCTGTTTATAACCCAACTGTCGGAATGTCGAAAAATACGAATGGCTGTGTGGTGGATTTTGGCAGCCATCTTGGTATGGCCGTGTCGCTTTCAACACAGTTTAATAACCTGTCAACTTCATCTTCAGTACCTAAGTTATAAGGAACTGCTGAAGAAGTGTTAGCTACTGTTGTGGTTCAGAAAATTTGGACATCTTCTGCAAAGACGCAAAGTAATATACGTTAGATATACTGATTTTTAGGAGACTTTTTATGTAAGAGTAGTGTACTTAGGAAACATCGCTCTTCACGCTCAGAATTATACAAAGTCCAATTGTAATGCAGAGTTCACAGAAGAAATAATGAAAGTAAGTCAGTGGTTGACCATTATTTAGTTCCAGTAATTAAGACCCGACAGGTCGCAGAGCAATACTGAACTTTAAGCTGCAACGTTCTGAAGTTGACCAAGCTCGAGCAGCGGACCAGTAGCCACACACGCTTTGCTGGCATAGTGGGGTACCTCCCTGGAAAGGAATCCGGTTCTGGCAGATATTTGAATGCCAGAACCTGGGTTGTAATGGCCTTGACAAATTGTCCCAACCTTGTTCTTTTTAGTTACTGATCCAACTTGGATTTGTAAAAATGTGCTTGAGTAATTTTGTAGGCCCAAAATAAAGTTATTCGCAAGTTGCAAACCATTCAGAATGCAGCCGCCAGGATACTCTCAGGAACCCCTAAATATAAGCCAATATCTCAGGTTATCCAAAAATACCACTGGCTCCCTGTGAAGAACCGTATCATGTTCAAGGCCTTATGCATTGTGTACAAAACATTGCGCAACATAGGGCCTCAATTTTTGATCAGTGACTTCGCTCATCTACGGCATCTCTGTTCATAGTGCCTCGCACCAAAACGGCCATCTGGGTCGACAAACGCTTTATTGTCGCAGCTGCTAAACTTTGGAACTCACTTCCACTACAGATCAGAACCTCCCAATCATTACTAATGTTCAGAAGAATGACGAAAACGTGGCTGTTCGCACAATAAGTCTCCTGGTACAAGTTTCATGCTGCCGTCCTTAGCGCCGAGACACCCACGGGTATTTGAGCGCTCTATAAATCTCATAAACATAAACATAGGCGCACACATGCGTGGTACGCATGCTTACAAAAAGATACCACCGCTCAAAAACAAGAGTGTTTTTTTTTATTCTTTAGCCTTGCCGAAAATGATCAGGGATGCTGTGCAGAATGGTTAAAATCCATGCCATGGACATTATTACTAGGCCCAATTGGCTCTGCCAGTGTTTGTTGTATTTGTGAGTAGGTAAAGAAACACTACTGAAGTGCCACTTCTCTTGCTAAAAATGCATTGGTGAATAGGTCGAGATATATATCTTCCTTTTGCTCAACCTCAACTGGTTTGGAATTTGCATTATTTTTTTTTCTTACTTTAATGTAATTTTGGTGCTGCTTAAATACCTAATATTTGTATAGGACCAACCTGCTTCTTTGTACTTTTGCCATCAGTCGTACTTAGTAATACCATGTTATATAAAACATAAGTAATCAATATTTAGAGATAAAAATAACCAAGTTTGTGTCTTGGTCCCATGTTTAGTGTTATCTAGTCAAAGCAAATTTCCTTTGGTTTGGTATTTTTGTCGGTCCTTAAAAGTTCTGGGGAAAAGGATCCTTTTATCTCTCATATAAGTATTATGGGCAAAATTCTTTATATGTGTGGCGAACACAAACTTCAGTCTGTTTTAATTAAATCAGAATAAGCCAAATCTCGCCTCTGGAAATTATTTTTGGGCTTGAAAAATGTAATCACTTCAAGGCTATTTGACTGGAATTAGATTTTCCCAGAATAAGGTGGCCACATTCAGGTGATAAGTTTTTATTACATGAGTAAGGCACCAGCCAACGTTTAAAATATTTTGGAAAAACTTTGTCATAATGTTAGCATAAAGTTTTTTTTCCCCATCCCTTTTAACCGTATCGGTGAAACAAAAAAGTAGAACTGCAATGCAATCCTATTTAGGGATAACAAAAGAAAATACGTAAGAACATGACATCCTGCATGCATCTTCCTTCATTTAAACATGTGGCTTAAAGTAGCCAATTTTGTCGTTTAGGTCATGCTCAGTTTTATACACAAGCAAAACTTGACCCTGGAGTCATATGATCTTTTACTTGGGAGGTTTACTTATTGGTGACTACAATACTTGGTTGAAATGTAAAAACGATACCAAACATTTTGGTTGCAAAATATGTCAATGCGCCCATCAGGCTTTAAATAATTCATTATTCTTTTGTCTAGGATTGTCAAAGCACCAAGTGAGATGCTTAAGGCCGATATTTTTGTCACAAACTATCAATTTGATCTCTGATGTAATAGAACTGTTGTAAACGTTTGTTTTCACGTGTGTAATAAAAAAAAAAAACGGTACATATTTCAGACCTGAATTTATGGGTTTAAACTGCATGGTACATTTCTGTGAAAATGTTTGCCGAATACAATTGAAGTGAATTTGAATAGAATAATAGGACATCAATGATTTTATGTATTATACTTGCTAAAATTGTTCCTAAATTTTGACTCCTGAGGACCCCCACTCAGTCACCATTGAAAGCCAGGGACCCCGAAGCAATTTGTACGATTTAAATTTCAAACATTAAAACAGTAATTAAAAAAAAAGAAACATACGTGTGCACACTAAACAAATACGTGACTTACTAGGATTTTAGTATTGCATATTGAAAGAATTTGAAACAAATGAAATTTTTTAATGGGGAGGTTTGTGCTGCATCTCTTTAAATGGTTGGATCTATTTCACAGTATGGGGCTCCTGCTCCTGCCAGGGGAAGACTGGAATCCAAAAGCAGCCCTGGCAAATGTTTTCAGACCAGTCCCCACACGGTGCACACCAAGTGCAGTGAGTGAGCCTGACCACTACAAAGGAGGCTTTGGGAGGCACTCCCCCCAAGAAAATTTAGGAAACAATTGTGCATTCTACAACACATTTATCATTATATATTGAATTGTATTAGCTTTTAAAGTATAGTAAATGATGACCTTACTATGTACCAGGATACGACAATCTTTGTTGGGGTTCTTCAATGATTCCCTTACTATCACCCTCCATTAGTGCCTCTCAACTCTCTATAGCCCCTCTGTCACATGTATTTCATTTGTTTTATAGCATCTCTCATACCATTGTTGGATGTCAGAGCACTTTACATCACACACATATAGAGACAATGAATCATACATGGTAATCAGTGTTTAGAAAATGTCACATAAGGCAAAGGGGACAACAAGGTGTAGGATTCACATGTCATTCATACTGGTAGGCATTTTTAAAGAGTGGTGGTCTGGAGAAGCACAAACTCAGGATTCAGAACATAACACAGTAGTTAGCATTGACGTTTATAATGAACATGTATTTCCACCCAAATAAACCTTTTTAGCAGCATCAGGAAAATGAAAGACTGGGAAAACACATAAGTTACTAACTTGTACCATGCAGTTTGCAAGCAGCTCTTTGATGACAGTTTATTTATAGGTCACTGTGCTAGATTATGATTTTAATTTATAAACTGCACAGTAACAAAAGAATCTCTGTGACGAAAGCAGTAACCCACTGACCTATGCACATAAAATACTGTTTTATAAAATGCATGGTAAATGTTCTTTGCAGTAGGCATATGAACGCTTTTTGCTACCTTAGATAAGTCGAAGCTGCCACTGGACAAAAGGCTCATCTCTCTCCAGCAGGTACATTAATCACTGGCGTTATCTTGACACTTTTATTGTTGCCCGAAAACTGCTAATTATACAAGGAATTTTGCAGTACTTTTAAAACTGCTGCCTGCGGTCCCATTGGGAATGTGTCTCAGACCTCTGAGCGTCCGCAGACCACAGTTTGGGAAACACAGCTAGCACATAATATGGGATGCCACCAATAATGTCATTTTTGATACTCTTGGTAATCTGTTGCCATAAGCCATGGATTAAGAGCCATTATGGTTGCCACTGTGTTTTTTCTTTCACTTTCTAGTGGTACGGGGTATTTAACACCACTAGAACCTGACCGTGTTCAGGTTTGCATTCATTTTTTGCTTTCAGGTCACGAGTGATAGGGACATCAGTAAACCGGTTAGGCACATTTCATAGATGCCTGTCAGGCTAAAATGTTATTCTTATATGCACCCCCACCTTTGCCCTGTTAAATGCTAGTCCCGTTTGTACCTCTTAAAGAGTTCCCAGCATTATGGGCAGTGAGAGTGAGTCACTTAGTCATACATATATAAACATATTGATTGTGTCCTTCCACTCATATTCTGCTTTGCTGATGCATACTTTCTTATTAAAGATACAACAAGTCTTACCTACAGGTCTCTGCATTGTCTTTTGCCTTCCTTTTTACCTGTTTCCCAAGGGCTGGACTTTCTAGTCCCTGTATCCATATTTATATAATGCTCGGCCTTGTATGCTTCAGATGCATTTGGGATGGTACACGAACTGTTGTCGGTTACTCCTCTCTGTTTACGACAGGTCATGCCAGGTGAGGATGGGGCAGGTTTCCTCTTTACGACAAAGAGGCATCGCCTCCCTCATCCTAATTTTCATTGAGGATGAAAGAGACCCTTGACTTGTGACAGCATTCCTGATGGCTAATTTGCATTTATGACCTGTACTCTGGGGGAGCTGTCAAGCACCCCGCTTTTCCTTGGTCTGCAGCGTTTTGTGCACCAAGTAAGAATGTGGCAGCTAACCCCAGTGAAAATGAAACATTTCCCCTGACCCTTGAACAATGTGTGGGGGGGGCTTGCAGAACCCTCCATGCCCATTCCGAATGGCTGAGGATATGAATTAAAGCTACTATCTTAAGACCTTGATTACAAAACCCGTTGTTTTCCGATGGGACTGGTAGCAAGAGTAAACACCTCCATTGGAGCTCTGAGTCTTGTTAAAACACAGCGGGTCCAGTGTCTTTCACCTGCCAACTCAACCTCTCAGTGGCAGCTGGAGCTTTCAGGTGAATTGCCAGGTGAGAAAATGGTAAATAACCTGGGGAACTGGAACTGAAATTACTGATTCCTCATTAATTCCTCATCGTTAAGAAGACCCTGAAAGTTCCAGTTTAAACCCTGGTGACTCCGCTCTAAGAGTTGCCTTGCCACACGTGTCACTACCTCAGGATGGGGCGACTCACTTGAGAGATCACCAGGGACCTCGCAATGAATCTCCAATTTTTGTACTTCCTGTCTTTTAAGGGTTTGTCTTTTATCCAGAATGCACCATCAACCTTACCTAAAGCTTAAACTAGAGTATTTTTAAAGTGCAAGGTGTGGTAGCTGGGGGTTGCTGGACCTAAGTCTTTCAGGATACTATAGAGAATAAGCATTTGCAATGCAATAGAACTCGCATTTAGAAAACTGTAAGTGTGAGACCTATTGCATTGCAAATGCTTGTTTGCAAAAGCGCCCATGTGGCGCTTTCACTTTAATGTCGGCTGCGCCCCTTTCCTTAGATGAGCCGTGTTTAAAGAAATGGGTGTGGCTGCCATTAAAGTGAAAGCACAGTATGGGGCGCTTTACATAAAAAGCATTTGTTTGTCAAGTTAATTTTTTTTCTCCACAGCACCCCTTTCCTTAGATGCGTCTCGTCCCCAAGGCCGCCATTAATGTGAAAGTGTGGCATGGGGCAGTTAAACAAACAAAAGTTAATAGTAAAAATAAAAACGCTGCAAATAAGCCAAAGGCATGGCCACCACTGTATGATGGTGGCGTGCCGTGCTATGGAAAAAAAATTGAAGGGATGGGGGAGAGCAGAGAAAACCATTTAAGCAAATAGTGCTTGGAGGCTGTAATAAAAGCCAAGCGAGTAACAACACCTGTTACAGGGGTTGTCCTCATGGGAGGTTATAAAATGTGACAAGGCGGTACTAAGAAGGGACTAATAAGCCTATTGACCAATGAAAATCTACAGTTCCCAAAGGGCCAGTGGTGGCACCTCTGCTATGGTGGAGGAGCGTCGCCCTATTGCTTTCTCGTGGTGTGAGAAGCAAAAACATAAAATGGTAATAACTTTTAGTTATTACCATTTTATGTTTGCTTGTGGGCTGGCGGGTGGACGGGCCGCTCTGCTCTCCGAGAAGGCAGGGGAGGAGTGGTGTGCCCACTCCTGAGTGCGCAAAGACTGTTTGGTCGGCCCTCTTGGGCCACCCAAATAGTCATGCACACTTTTCCCTTCTCCATGCAGGCTGCATGCATCTTGCATGGAGAACATGCTCACCCCTCTAACCCCTGGCTGAGTGCCGTGTTACGGCACTCCAGACCAATCACAATGCTTTTAAAATTATGACACACCCCACCCCACGTGCGAACTCCCTCGCGACCCCCCTCCCTGCATGACCCCTCGCGCCCCCCCACCTGCGAGCCATGCCGGCTGCAACTGCAAAGGACAATGACACAAGCCAATGAAAAATATGGGGGAGAGTGTTGCGGAGCTGCATGTCCATACCTGAATACAGCACGCCTGGCAGAGCAGTGCATGCGCTGCCCTGGTTTGACTTAAAAACTGCAAACTTTTGACAGTCTTTTAAAGATACTTGAAAATCTTTAAACTCTGAAAAATGACCAGTAATACTAAAAACTGAATAGAAGCCATATGCAAAAAATAAAATACGGGAGCTTTACATGTGAGTACAACTTAAAATCACATCTGAATAGAGTCAGAAGTCAATTCCATAATACTAACATGTTTTTACATTTTACTATTCTTTTAAAAGCGTTTTGTGGAATAGACCTAACACATTTTGTACAAAGATTAAATCAATAACACTTGCCCATGGCAGTGTGATAGAGTAAAAGAAACATCACACTACAGAAAAAAAGCTTAGCCCACATAATGCTGCAGTCAGATTAAATATAGAATTAAGAATTTCTTCACGATGTAGAGTCACACAGTGCATTGTCCTCTAACACCTCCAACCACAGGTAAAACCGTCATAAAGAAACATAGGGACTCATTTAAAGTTTTGCAGAGCGGGACCACTGCCATCTACCAGCAGTGCTCGCGCCCAACTAAATTTGTGATTTCCCCCCTCTGTTTAGTATTAGAAGTGGTGACTTTACACCAGTAGAGTCACAGCAGGCCCCACCTCCACCATCATAAACGTTTGACCTGAGGGTTTGCTAACACTCTGCTATCAGATCAAAGCAATGGTTACCCCATCCTTTTGGGGAGAGGCAAACATCATCAGATTTCCAAATTGAGACTGCCATGAAAGGAATGGTTTAACAAGGCTGGGAAATACACCAACGGCCCTGCGTGAAGGGATAAACTCAGTGAAGGAATAAAACTCCTGAGCTGAACACCATTTAACTACCTCTCTCCCACAATTAGGTTCTTGGGATACCCCCCTACCTTCTCACTCCTTCCCTTTTTTGCTATTCCTCTCTCTAACCTAGACTTTCCTCACCACCAAAACATGGGAGCTAACCATGGCAGCTGTATTATCCAATGAATGCTTCTGATTTGATCCTCAATGCCTCTACACTGTCATGTATGTGTTCAACAACTGTTTTTATTGTCTTCTCATGTAACATATGAAATACCACAATACCTTTGTACTTCTCTTACCTATTCTTTTATTGCAATTCTGCTTTCACATGAAAATGTTTAATAAAATATTACAAAATAAAGAAAAATAAAAAATATTTTGTTTTAAAGCCCTGGATTTTGTTTTTTTGAAGTACAAACTACTGCTTTGGAAGTTTGGTGTTGAAAAACAAAAAAGTATATCAAGCGTGTGCAACAAACATTGTGCTCATCTGGCAAACTCTTCAGCCTTCACAGCATCTGCCTGAGCACCTTGCCCAAAAATAGTGGATGGGGCTCCACAGGCCATAGTGTTTGCTTTCCTTGCGTGTGCACTGGTTTGCAGGCTACAAGGGCCTAAATTACCCTATTGATGGATATATACACTTCCAGGATTATGAAAAGACACATGCTTATTAGTAACAGTCATTCTGAGATCCAGGCTAGGTTTCCACCACAGTTTAATCAGTGATGGGATGATCCTATTGTACAACAAGCTGCCATCTTTGACCAATTGCTTGTGTTTAGCGATATTAATATATAGGATGATAATTCTTCCACACTAATTTTAAATCTCTATAGTTTACTTAACTCTAAACCTTTGTCACTTCATTGTGGGCCCCATCCACCCAGTAGGCCATGCTTTAGACCCCTTGTTTGGCCCTGACGAGCAGCTAAAAGTTGCCCCCACACAAATAATTTGGACTAATCACTAGTTTATTCAGTTTACTATTCAATGCCTCTCTTCTGTGTCCACTTTAGTTTCTCAAGCCTTTTGTGTTTCATAGTAAGACAGTGCAATAAACCTTTAGAGGCAATTTCCAGAGGCTTCTTGAAGATAATTGTCCTGAGACTGCCCTATCTGTCTTTGAAAATTATCCCATACCCTCTATTGCTACTTTTAATGCCGCTGTTTTAGACAACCTGATTCCTCTGTAAATGAGTCAATTAAAAGCTAAACTCAGATGATACAAAGATCTTGATGACCAGCTACACACATAGCAAATATAAAGAAAACCAAAGACATCATGGTATCTTAAGACATGGTATCTTAAGATCATCTTATTTAGGATCAAGTACCCAATTTTTCCCTTATGCATATTAGATTGGTAAAAATATCGGTGACATCTCTCTAAACTAAATTAGCATTCTGCTATCAGTCTGCAAGTGAACATGTTAACACCCTTTTCTGTATTGAGAATGTTGCACTAGACAAATCAAATTCATCTTCATCATATGAATATTAAAGTTGCTGACAGTGATAATAAATAAGATACATGGATCCAATTGGAATGTGGAGACTTCGCACTCCTTGGTGTATAAATTTGATCGCAGTTCGTCAAGATAATGGGTGCAGAGTTGGTAACCCTGATGAGCACGAGGTAAATAATACTGCAAAGATGTGCGGTATTTCCCTTGGGAGTAACGTCCCCAACTGTGCACTCCTTGAATGCGCTTCAACTGTTTTAATAAAGTTTCATAAAAGTTGTTCAATGGTTTCTTCTTTTTATTTCATATTGTTAATTTCTTTTCTTTTTGAGTGATTTTATACTATTTCATTCATAGTATAACATTTATTCCACCCAATGCATTTCGGGCATAGCCCTTCTTCAGGGGCCTTACATTCTGAAAGTACAAGAAAGGTAAAGTATGCGTAATGCTGTAAAGAATCAATTTCACAATTGTTATCTAAACAAATTTCAGAAAACTTCAAAAGAGTAGATGTACAGAAGTCCGTTATGGGTTTACAAACCTGACAGTGAAACGTATTTAACCGTAAAACATGTCTTATGCTTTAATACATTCAATTTAAAAAAACGTAATGCTTCAAAACAGTGCACTAATGAAAAAGAGATTGTCATCTGAAGAGTGTCTATGATATTATAAAGGATTTGGTGGAAAAACTGTTCTCTCGAATCATTTATTGATGGCGTAGTGCGTCATGTTTCTAAACGATAATGCTGGGAACAACACTTGTATTGTAGCTGACTGTAAATAACATTAGTGAAAGTGGCGCGGGAAAATATAGATGTCTGACTGTAATTTAGACGCCGTGGTAATCACACATCCCCCTTTTTTTTTTTTTTTTTAAATTGAATGTATTAAAGCATAAGACATGTTTCACGGTTAAATACGTTTCACTGTCAGGTTTGTAAACCCATAACGGACTTCTGTACATCTACTCTTTTGAAGTTTTCTGAAATTTGTTTAGATAACAATTGTGAAATTGATTCTTTACAGCATTACGCATACTTTACCTTTCTTGTACTTTCAGAATGTAAGTCCCCTGAAGAAGGGCTATGCCCGAAATGCATTGGGCGGAATAAATGTTATACTATGAATGAAATAGTATAAAATCACTCAAAAAGAAAAGAAATTAACAATATGAAATAAAAAGAAGAAACCATTGAACAACTTGTATGAAACTTTATTGAAATCAGTTGAAGCGCAATCAAGGAGTGCACAGTTGGGGACGTTACTCCCAAGGGAAATAACGCACATCTTTGCAATAAATAAGATACACCGTAGGGCAGAGACTGCTATATTTTTTAAATACTAATATAATGTCAATATTGACAATTGTATGAGAATTTGCATCTGTATGAATGTTACTTTACGCGACTTCACCATTTTGTGAATCCTATACTGATCTGAATTTTTCATGACAAACAAGCCTGAAATTCAGACAAATTCAAAGTTCAGATTATGGTAAATTACTGAACAGGTGGTAAGTGTGTCCTCCGGACAGTGAATCCCAGGAAGAGGATGATTACATAAAGTGAGCTATCTCAGCTGGGACAGGTAAGAAAACAGGTTGAGCAGCCCATTTGCAAGAAAGAAAGCTCAATTGCTGTCTCTTGTTTTACACTTCCAAGCAGTAAGTCACGTTAAGCGCCAAGCTTTGGTGGAAGATATGAATTCACTAAGACTCCTGGCTCTCAGGAAACCTCTCCAGAGACATCTTCTCATGCTATACCTTACAAACCCAAACTAGAGGAAACGTGGTTGGTATGCAGCCACAATACTTGCTCTGGGATGTGTGTGGGAGTGATCTGAATGAGTGGGAGGGATGGGTACAGATCAGCATATCATAACATTGGAGCAAAGTAACTTCAGAGCCTATATCATCAAACCCACCAGATAACAAGCGTACCCGAATTCTGAACAGATGTGGCAGTCATTAGAGCAAATGTTGACCTTTATTACGAAAATACTTCCCAGTATGCACAGTCATTTAAAGACACGTCTTCCAGAATTTCCTTTCCCTTCCATGATGGAGCTTACTATTTTCATATGTGTTATGTAGGGCCTTATTTATTGACCTTTGACCTATCTCCTGCTGTTTGATCCTTGGATTTCGGACACAGAGGAGGCATTTGAAATCAGTTGTTTCCCTCTGCAAGCACCACCCACATTAGGAACAGTAAAAGGCAGAGTTTTTCCTGTGTTTATATCAGCATTGTACTGCTGAACAGAGAATTCAAATACTGAAATAGATATGTATGATGTACGCCCATCTTGAAATCGGCTCCCTCTGTCTGTTGGCATTTTATTGGAGAAGGAGTCTCTTCCTGACACCACGGAAGCTTACATGATAGACATTCCACACTGCCTGCCGGAGGCAGGGATATCAATGAACATTACGAGCTATCCATTCTGTAATGCTTCCCCGAAGTTCTTTTGCTGACAACTCCTGAGAAAGTAACAAGGATCTTATCATGAGAAAAGTTACATACCAGGTGGTATAACCAAATTAAATCAAGCATTGCAAGTATTTGGGAGGGAAAATTAGGCAAATATAGAACTCCTAACATAGGGCCTGTTTATGAGTTTGGCAGTCCTTGCGTCTGCCGTATTACAATGTCAGCTGCGGTGTTTCTAACAGTGAGGAATATATTTTTGTATATGTCGATGCAGGTGTTTATATTTTGACTGAAAAAATACCGACTAACAGTACTTTCCCATTGCTGGAGCCCAGACCATGTGTGCCCAGTCCAGTCAATGGGCAAATACTGCGAAACAGACTAACCTGGATATTAGAACCAATCGGTTTGTTTTCTTCTGGGTCAAGATGCTGCTGTGAAGGAGGGGCCTTGAGGAAGAGTTCCACATTGGAAACTGATGGTGTGAAAGGAAATGGCCGAGTATGCACCCCAATTCCTTTGTTTTCACTGACTTCGAAGCTGGTGGTCTTCCCACCATGATCAGCTAGATGGAAAACCAACTTGTAATTCGGACGGAGGTGAACTTGTCTGTATTGCCCCTGACAGCTGCTTTCCCCCTACTACCAACACAATGGTCGGCGAATGGCTGGAGGTGGCAGCTGTGCTCCAGTGGTCTTTCATTCTGCAAAATGCCAACATCATAATACTGTGGGTGGGTGAGCTGCCAACTAGGCAGTGGGGTTTCCAACGCCATTTCAACTGCGGTTCCCTTACCGCTAAATTCACAATCAGGCCCATAGTGTCAGATGACTGGGGAAGGTTTTTAAAATATTGTTTGTGCTTTTTGATCATGTGTGAGAAGTATTGCTTCTATTTGAAGTTTCAAATTCAGGCACTATTGGTTTTCTCAGATTATTGCATCTATTTAGCAATTGAGCTCTCTAGGGTTATAAATGTTGAGGTATGATAGCTGCTTTTCCCAGATAATTGGTGGTCGGTGTTTTCTCTGCTCTGAGCTAATGAAGTGGCCCCTTGAAGGCTTCAGTTCAGTTGTCACCCCAATTTTCCCAGGGTTAAGCTCCTAAATAATAACCCCTCTTTGCAATGACCAGACTTATTACTTGTGTAGCAAAGAATGCACCACCCACAATGTTTCTCAGGTACATTTTGGCAGGTGAAACATTGCAACATTTACAGTAGAGAATGCTTGATATATTCTGATTCATGCTGAATTTGGTTCACAACACACCAATTCAACATATAAATCCTTATTTTTCTTGGGGATAGTAATTACTGCTCCTGGTAAATACTTCTCCCTGAAGTAATGGTATATGCTAGATAAACCAAACACCCCATTTGCATCCCTCTCGCAATCAGAGCCCAACCATTAGAAAACATGTAGAAAAGTACAGTTTTGACAACAATGTAACTTCGTTAAGCACATACACTTTTTATCAAAATTAAATAAACAAACAGGTTATTTCCCACCATTACCATGCTTAAGGGCGGTTGCATTATTTTAGCCTTCTAGTGTTTACAAGCCTTAGGGTGATCACAAATGTGTATGCTTATGTTAGTGGATATATTTAAACCTACCCTGCTTCCAGTAAGGTGGTGGCAATAGGGACGATCTCCACCTTTCCCAAGGGAGTGTATTTGCTTTTTCATCCCTCCTCGTTGGTCAAGGGTGAGGTATATTATTTTAATCACCCACTGACTTGCCAAGGAAGGGCAAGATTTACATTTACATTATAATCCCTTTGCCTTCAACAATGGCTGGGTCATTTTATCTGCCCCTTCCCAAGCCTATCCAAATTTGAAGGGCTATATTTTCATGACCCTCCTTGCCCTATGGGGGAAGAGTAACTGTGAGCCCAATCCTACAACTGATCAAATGTCAAGGGAAACAAAAACGGAAAGGACAAGATATGAAGCAGCCAGCACTATCAGCTCCTCTGTGCTCTACAGTATTTTGCAGGCCATCGAGGAGAGAGACTTTTGTCACTTATCTCCTCACTCTGTCCACGCTTGCAATGTGCAGGGCAGTTCAGGGCTACCAGAAATGTTGTGGGCCAAAGCATTCTGTGGGTTATGTGGGGGGGGGGGGCAGCTGGCACCTTCCCCACCGCCCTGTTAGTAAAATCAAATAGGGTGCATGGACAGATGTGACTTGCCCAGGTCCTCCATTAGCTACAAGATTTTGCAGTCTTTGGAGGACTAGTACAACTGTCTTCTACTCTGGTGCTATCATTTGAAATGAAAGATGCATTGAAGCAGGTGATAGCTGATCTATGCATTTAAAAAAATAAAATTGGTAGATCCATTTTATGCTCTTGGGCGAAGGGAGGAGTTTGATGAACAATTTTTGCTCCTAGGCCTTTGGCTAGGTGTGGGGGTTATCAATATCCTAGCAAGTTTCAAACAGAGGGGCTAAGGGCACATTCTAGCCCTTGGACAGGAAATCTACTCTATTCCTGCCAGCACTATGCCAAGATGGAATTGGGGACTATTTGGTAATTTTTAACCTCCTGCCTTTAGATACGTAAATTGGGATAATCAATTTACCCACTGCACTTCACGAATGATGGGATTGAAGTCATTATTTTCCCCTACAATTAGGCAGTTCACCAAATGGGAGCAGAGGGGGTTGAAACATATGCAACCACCCTGCCTTTGTGCAGGCATGATATGTAATTGATTTCCCATGTACTTTAGCAATCTTAAATAAGAGGAGGGGGAAATCCTACAGCATTTGGTCAGTGGTGGTGTGAGCTGTACAAATTCCATCTCTCAGGTTGGTGATTTTAAAGAAGTTTGTGGGGCCACAGTTGTCCTCTCAGTAATTTGAGAGGACCAGAGATAGTTCATTATTTATAAACCCTGTGCCTTTTAAGACTAAGGTGTACTTCTAACCACCTTGGCCCAGGCAAGGCCTGACTACATGGAGTGTATGTGTCACCGCTCCCTGATCTGCATTAGTTGGTCCGCCCAAGGAACACTCATTTATGCATCATTCAGCATTGGATTCCCCATCGAAGTTTTATGCTTTCTATTTTTGAGGGCTAACTGTTCAGAATGTATATGTTTTTCATTTGACCCCACTTTGGCTTCAATTATCGATTTCTTTCGGTGATCAAGAACAATTACTGATTAATACTTTGTTGGAAAATGCACAATGAACTGTCATATTATTCATGATAGCTCCAAAATATCTGTACAAAAATTCTCCAGACCATGGAAAGGCACTGAATGCCAGAAAAGCCATAAGCCATATAAAATTGGCAGTTTTTAATGAGCATGGCATCCTAGTGACTTAAGCTGGCGCCTTTGGACTCTGGAGATCCAAGTTCAAATCCTGTCCTCAATGCTAGACTCAACATTGTGTGATTGTGGGCAAGTCAGTTAATCTTCCTGTGCTGAAAATGTATTTGTGCAATCCTACTTGATGTACTTGCTCTTGAACATTGTCTCCTGACCCCTCGTGTAATGTGCAACACTCTGTCATTTCATAACTAGGTTTATAGTATATAAATATCAACACATACTTGCTATGAATCTTCTCTATAGGAAAGCTCATGTCGTTTGCAAAACTCACTCATTTTGGGATTCCTCAAGTAACTTTTGATGTGGTTTAGCACACTGAACTCAAAAAGTGTGCACACGCAAAGATTGCTTACTGTAGATTGTTGCCTTTTTGGTGCATACTTTCCAAGTTTTTAAAATGCTTTAATTTGATTTTCCTATGCAGTGAAGAATCAAACAACACAATAGAGGCTGTACTGTGACTCTGTAATATATGTTTAAATTATGACAGTACATTTTATCTATGTAAACCACCAAAACATATTTTTTAATAGAGGCATATTCTGAGATCTGAATGCTCCTGTAATAAAAATAATAACCCCTCTACTCACTACTCACTACAATGTCCCATTCCTTCTTATGAATAAGGTGCTAACCTGATGTCCAGTAGAAGTGATGTTCCCAAGTCACTTACCCACTCATCTTGTACCATACTCATGCCAATTAAAGTAGTCAGTTAATCTTGAATGTGCCGGAGGTTAAAGGGGAATGGGAATGAGAGAAACAGCTTTTCTTGTGTCTGTGACATGACTCGTAAATCTGTCCTTCTTCTCGGGTATTGAGCTACCAGAATTCTGGTTGTTTGACACCTAAATATTAAGGGTCTGATTTACAAAGGTATACTTACACTTTTGTGTAAGTTTATTTTTTTTCGGTATTCAAAAACTCTGAGTTAATAGTAAGTTTGCGACTGTGGAGACTCCGCAATAGGGGCAACGAACTCTGCACATAAATAGATAGACCTATCTTTTTATTTGTGGAGTTCTCTGCACCGACTGCATAGAGTCTGCAGTCTTAAACTTACTATAAACTAGTTGTTTGAGAATATCAAACAAAATGCAAACGTATCTATCTTTTCATGTGCAGAGTTCTCTGCCCCAACTGTGGAGTCTCCGCAGTTGTAAACTTACTCGCAGTTTCTGAATACAAAAAAAATGTAAGCTTACACAAAACTGTAAGTTTATCTTTGTGAATCAGGCCCTAAGTATTATTTTATAATTTATATATGAGTCCCGTGCTCTCCATGCCACTGGAATCAAGCTATCCTGGCTGAAGAGTGGTGAAACCCCAAAACCGGTCCTAGGACGTTTGATTCCAGTCCAGGGAGGACCTGGTCTGGCAGTTCGGGCTGGACTGTTCCCATTGGGCACAGGGTCAAGACTGATTTGCATATGGCTGGGTCCAAACTGGTATGGCATGGTGAGCAAAAAACGATGGATTGAGGCCCAGATCTCTGTACTGGGGTGAACGTATGACATTGTTCAGCATTCTGTCCATCAATAGTTCTTTTTGCATTTGTCACCCCGAGTGGGACGGGTATGCTCAGACATGAGTCCCGTGCTCTCCATGCCACTGGAATCAAGCTATCCTGGCTGAAGAGGGGTAAAACCCCGAAACCGGTCCTAGGATGCTTGTGTCCAGTCCAGGGAGGACCTGGCCTGGCAGTTCGGGCTGGACTTTTATCATTGGGCACAAGGTCAAGACTGATGTGCAAATGGCTGGGTCCAAACTGGAATGGCATGGTGAGCAAAAAAACGATGGATTGAGGCCCAGATCTCTGTACTGGGGTGAATGTATGACATTGTTCAGCATTCTGTCCATCAATAGTTCTTTTTACATTTGTCACCCCGAGTGGGATGGGTATGCTCAGACGTGAGTCCCGTGCTCTCCATGCCACTGGAATCAAGCTATCCTGGCTGAAGAGGGGTGAAACCCCGAAACCGGTTCTAGGATGCTTGTTTCCAGTCCAGGGAGGACCTTGTCTGGCAGTTCGGGCTGGACTGTTCCCATTGGGCACAGGTTCAAGACTGATTTGCATATGGCTGGGTCCAAACCGGAATGGCATGGTGAGCAAAAAAGCGATGGATTTATGCCCAGATCTCTGTACTGGGATGAATGTATGACATTGTTCTGCATTCTGCCCATCAATAGTTCTTTTTACAGATAGCAGAAAGAGCATCTTTGATCAAACACTGTGAATACACCCTGTGCTTTGGAAGCTGGGAGAAAATAACAAAATCATTACTCTTACTGCACTGAGGGAGCGTCTGCCGCCATCTTCCTATAACCCTGGGAGAAGACAGGTAGCATCCATCTATATATGGAGAGCAGTCACAAAGCATTTTGATGTAACAGATTGAAGATTTAGCACTGTGAGCTAATGTGGCGTTGCAAGTAGCCAACTCACACTTCAATTCAGAGCAGTCGCTATGTGACCTTGCTCCTGTATAGTGTCAAATAACCCCTCTGTGACTTGAAATGGTTTCATAATATCCTTTTCGGGTGCTTTAGTCCATATACAAAAATAATTGGTTTCATTCTTACTCCATTTTAATTCCTCTTTAGCTTGTTTTTGTTCATATAGTCGACTTTTGTTTATTTTCCACTTTTCTCTCACACCCACTCAATTTTCTCCCTTTCTTTATTTCGATCTCCAGTGCTTGACTCATCTTAAACTGTGGTAGGTTTTGAAGGTATCAACTTTGTTTATGTGTTGTGTGTCTTTACTTCTTTAAGAAGGACAATTAAAAAATGGTGCTTTTGACCACCTACGGGTCCACTTTCTGACTCTTTTCAGCCCTTAGGCCTATTTGTTATTTAATGTTTTCCCCAGGTACAATAAAATATCGACATCTATTTGTCTCCTATTTATATCATCTTTTCTATGCAGCAAGATTATCTAACCCAACCCAGTACTTACTTTAGCGCATTCAGAAGAGCTTGGGTGGATGTTGGGCTTTTTGCTCTGTCTAATATTGGGCGTCTAATATTGTTGACATATGCAGTTTTCCTCTGGGTGCATCATCATAAACCATCATTAGTTTAATGAGATTGTCTATTTTTAATCCACCTGCCAAATGAATAGTTTAAGAATGCAAATTCGTTTTTGTTATGTCACATGGTTTTTGTACAGCACACGTTTTCCAATTACTTATCCTCTTAACTATCTGCTTGTCTGCAGTTGTGGGTTTGCCCATGAGATAGGGGCTCCATGCAAGGAGTGGTAGCATGTCAGTGGGAATGCTTTTGCCTAATGAGTGTGGTGTGGCTTGAATGTAGGGTTTTCTTCCTGGTGGGGACCTGTAGAGGAGTGGGACTTGCAACCTGCTTCCATCACAAGATGGTGCCCGATTTCTAGCGGGGCAGAGCGGACTGGTTGATGGACCATGCACTACAAGTTTCTGGTCAGTGAGCTGTTGTTTGCTCTCTGATTCCACCTTTGTATTAATGGCCAGTTGCAGGATACGTAGGACCAGTTTCTGCCTATTATCAGGACCCTTCCTTCCCTGACTTCATCCAGAGGCCAAAAAATCCTCATTTTTGCTTAGACTGCTTACCTAGGCCTTTGTGTCTTGCGACAGTTGTTTGTGTACTGTGTGTGATATAAATTATGGCAATCAATGAAATAAGTCTAACGCATAACTTAAAATTTGATTTAAATTGTGTTTAGTTATTGGTACCGAAGCATATTTTTTACGTTACGGGGAGCATGAAATGGATGTATCAAAGACGTTTAATATTAAGAGCGAAGTAAGTACATTCATTGTTTTTAGAATGAGAGCTCTTTTCAATATTTATTGATCATATCAAAAATGACAGACACTCAGCAAAGTGAAGTTAGAAAACTGGCTCTGCTCTGTGATTGACTTCATTGGTCTTGGAAGATTCATCAAATATAAAACAGACATTGGCATAGTAACTGGTGAGCTAATAGACACAAGACTAAATGAAATGCATATTGCTATGGATTGGTTTTACAAGGGCAGTATGAAAGTAGGCAGTTTAGTATGCTGAACTCATTATGAACACCCAGATCAATCTCTATAAGATATCATGATGAGCTTTTAGACTGCATGAGAAATAAAATTGTAGTATATGGAAACATAAAAGTTATTATATATTATATATTTTGAAATTAGTGCTATTGCTCTATTAATCAGCCGAGGAGATAATGTGCCTACTTGTGGCATGCAATGACATTTGTATGTGTTTGGAGAAACATATTTGCATGTATTTTGGCATTTGCATATATCTGGCAAATTCCAGAGGTTTTTACGCTTTTGAGTCAGACCCATACACTATAACTCAGTTTTAATGGTGTTTTTTTCAGTAATCATTATGTACAAATGTATCTAGATAATTAATAAACATTTTGTTGCATGCCACAAATAACTATATATATATAGCGCTGAAAAAATCCACAGTTGAAAATGGTGTATGGTTCTATCTCAAAAGCATCCAACCACTAAAATGTACCAGTTATTATTTCAAAGAACACAATACGACATAACTGGGTGCCGTCCACTATGTTGCATTTTCAATGTTTATTTCATGTGTTTGTGCCTCCAGGAGGCATTGAGTAGAGCACGAGTTATGGCATGTGTTGAATAGTCCTGCTATATATTCTATATATGTTTAAATACATATAGAGAGAGCACAAGCGCGAGAGAGAAATTTCTTAACATAATAGAAGATATTATTACCTAATCTAACTGTAACGCCACTTTAACTTTTGTTGATATATATGTGTGTGTGTGTATATATTATCCACTGGCGGTCGCCAGTAGATAGGTATAGTTAGGACCGTGTTTCCATAGGAAATCTGAAAATTCTATTTTGAATAACTTTGGCACCGGTTGATGAATCCTCGCGAAATTTTCAAAACTGATGGGGCGCTCTGCTCAGCTCCTACCCTGAAAGTCTCGGGGTGATTCGTCAAGCGGGGGCCGAGAAAAAAGGGGGGTCCCAAAACACGTTTTCCCCATGTTATTTTCCATAGGACCTTTAGTCGAAGGTACAGCCCAAACGGCTGAACAGAATTACTTGAAATTTGGCAGAGAGGTAGTCCTCAGGTCAGGCATGTGCCTTTTGCATATATGGAGTCAATCTGTACAGTAGTTCCTGACAAAATTGCAGTTAAAAGTACATAAATATCTATATGCGTGCACCGTGCGCGCACCGTGCACGAGCGTAATTCTGATTGGTGGTTACATGTTAGTCAACATTCAAATCGGTCGAAATCAGGAAGTGTTGTCCGCCATTGTGTTTGTTTTAGGTGCGACACTGAAAAAGAGAGGTGGCGAACGTGAAAAGGGGGCAGGGTAGAGAGTTCCTGACCCCTTAGCCTTTGTCAGGGGGTCCCTGAAGGACCCCGAAGGGTGAAAAAAACATATATATATTTTTTTTTTTAAATCGCGGGGTGTACGCACGGTGCGCGCACGGTGAAAAACCTTAAAAAAATATATATAATAATACATACATAACTTAGCATTAAAAAAACGTACAAATTCACTTAAAAAACCATAGGTTTCACACACGTTATAGTTAGGAATTAGCATTTAAAAAACCTTGCAAATTCACTTAAAAAACCATAGGTTTCACACATGTTATAGTTAGGTGGACATTTCACTCGTAAAAAAACAATGAAATTCCCCCGTTATAGTTAGTTCAGATAACTATAACTCGCGCGACCGCCACTCTATCACAAGGATGATGTCATCAGTGATGTCATGAGTGATGCCACTGACCATGTCATGAGTGATGTAATATGTGACGTCATGAGCAGTGGATTGCGGGCGCGCGAGTTATAGGTATCTGAACTAACTATAACGGGGGAATTTCATTGTTTTTTTATGAGTGAAATGTCCACCTAACTATAACATGTGTGAAACCTATGGTTTTTTAAGTGAATATATATATATATATATATATATATATATATATATATATATATATATATATATATATATATATTCACTGATAAAAACAAAGGTTATAGTTAGGCTCTGATTTCACTCATTCAAAACCATAGAAATTCAGCAGTCATAGTTACCTGAGCTAACTATTACTTATGCCTCCGCAATTCACTTCTTATGACCTCACATATTACATCACTCATGACATGACCACTTTCAGTGGTCCATTGTCACAATTTGGTTCCTATGGCTCTCCCAATCATCAAAGTGGCAGGGCTTTCATCCCTGTAAGAATGGGGAGTTGAGCTGTATGCATGGAGCACAGAATGAAGAACTGATTTGACTTCAAGCTTTTCCCGCACAGTGCACTGAACGGTCTTCTTGAGGGTGCTCATTCATCTCTTGACAGCACCTTTTGCCTGTGGTCAGACAGGTATGTTTTTCTGATGTGTGACATTTAGATGAGTGAGAAAATCTTTAAATTCTGAACTATTGAAAGATGGGTCATTGTCAGATTTAAAAATCAAAGGAACACCCTATATTGCAAAAATACTTTCTAATCTCACAATGATTCTGTCATGAGTAGTTGATGACAAATCTTCCACCTGGGAAAATTGGAAATATTCATTAACAATAACTTGTAGATGATGTCCATTGTCAAGGGGCTCAAAGAAATCATTTACAATCTTTTTCCAAGCATGCTTTTGGAAGATCAGACATTTTTAATGGATGCAAGTTGTTTTGGATGACAAGTAATTGCACAAATGATAAGCCCTGAATTATTTTTCAACTCTTTTTTCAAGATGGAAAACCACACTCGTCCCATAGAGCTCGTTTATTAGCAACAGTTCCACGATGGCCCAGTTCAATGACTTGATCCTCGTAATATAAAGTAACTGAAAGTTTTTCCTGCACATATTTGAATTTCTGGCATTCAAGGTCATGAAGAGGTCAAGAATGTTTTAGTCATGAGTGGTGTGTAATAATGTCTTTGAGTAATAGCAAATCTCTGTTAGTGCTCGTGGCAGCAATGATTTGTTCCACCAATATAGCATCAGGGCTGCTGGATTTCATGATGAAGTTAACATAGGCATAAGCCACTTTGGAAGTGGTGACAAGGCTTGGCATTGGTACACATGAGAAGTAGTAAGCAGGGTTTTAATCTTTTCCTGGACAATGTACAGCCATATAGCCATATAATAATATTCCTGCAGTCGCAACCCCGACGTCTCAATGGGAGGGGGCATCTTGGCTTTAAGTTGTCAAAAATTATGAGCAATGCTTGGTGGTCGGTGACACCCATAAAATGCTTTCCATACAGGAACACATGAAAATGGTCACAAGCCCACACCACTGCAAGGATTTCTTTTTTAGGTTTTGAATAGGCACGTTCCATAGATGACAAACTAGCATAGGCCACATAGTGTCTTGGAGCATTGGGATGTTGAGTGTTCTTGGCACAGATGGCAGTTTGCCCCTCTCGGCTTGCCTCAACAACAACCTCTTTATACAATTTCAGATCAAAATTTGCCATTTAAGTTGCATTCTCAATTGCATGTTTGATTTTCTTGAAGCTTTGTTCAGATTCACATGACCATCAAAATTGAATATTCAGTTTCAATAAGTCTCTCTAAATGGGTCACTTACAGTGACAAAAGTCACACATATACCTTGAACAGATACTGGCCATACCAAGGAAGGATCGCAGCATAGTTACATCATGTGGGGGAGACGTGTATTACAAAGCTTGTACTTTATCTGGATCTGGAGTCAATCCCCCATCAGAAAGGATATGGTCAAAGAACTTGAACTTGTTTTAGGAAACTCACACTTTCAAGTGTGACCTGCATCGGCAAGTATACAACACACTTGTGTAAGAGCTTTCTCATGTCCCTTTCGTGTGGCCCCAAAAACTAGTATGTCATCACTGTACTTGAAAGCATTTGTGACTGGCTGTATTATGCGACAATTGATTCAAATCAAGGCGGGTAAAGACTGTAGTTCCATTCAACTGCAAAATCATGTCATCAATGTGTGAACCTGGATGCTGTTCTTTTTCAATTGCCTTGTTCACTTATCGCATAAGCAACAGGGCGGATGTCCTCATTTATGTGAAGTTGCACTTTTATTGTATTAAGTCTTTCCAGTCCATGAAACAAAGATGGAAACTGATTCACTATCTCATAATAGGCATTAACACTGTAGTTTACATAAATCAGCCCGATGTCAGCAGCAGAGTAAACATGCATTCATAGAAGTGCCTTGCAGGACCTGAATTGTTACTTGTACTTTTGTCTTTTTATGCTATGAATGAACCTTGACTTTGCTGTGGCATTGAAGCTGCCCAAGTATACACTTTGGTTTTTGACCGGTTTAAGCGGGACGCTGGAGACAATTCATTGCACTTTTTACATTGACATGATGTTTATTGACGTGCCACTGTCTATAACAAAAGGTATGGAGCACTCATTTACTCTCAGTGTGATTTTGGGACAGTGTCCAAATGAATTTAATACGATCACTTGTTGATCTAGCTTTGACCGGCATTCTTCCTTGCAAAAAGCTAATCCTACATGCACACGCCGTCCAGCAGTCAACATTGACACCGCAGACTCATCTTCCTCATTGTCACTTTACAATGACGGTGACGAACATTCTAGCGAGGAATTTGAGGAAAATATACGCTGTTCAGTTTCTGCTTGTCCCAACTGATGTTGTCGCTTGGGCACATGGTTGGAATGTCTCTGGAATATACATTTTGTTTTCTCGACGTGACACACTTGATCTTTCCCTCGCTTTGCAAACTGTCAGAAAATGGTTCGCTTTCCCGCAGGTTTTACATATCTGCTCATTGACAAGATATTTACCTTCATGTGGAAAGGAAAATCCACATCGAAAAGACAGCTTCTTTTTCTTTGGAGACAATACTTTATGGCCTTCTACTTTGTGTCTTGGTTAACTTTTCACATGTTATGCTGATTCATTTTGGGCCATTCTGGCCTCCATGTTAGCTGTTTGTCTGTCAGCTCTTTCTTTCGCTCTAGCGATATAAGTACTGGCTCCAAACTGAGTGTCTCTTTCAGCATTCATCATCTGAAGGAATCGGAGAGACAGCATTTGATTATTCTGAGACACATGGCCTCTTCATCTTTGAAATTGTTGAAATTGCAATGCTTAATGAGGGAATCAAATCTTTTTATATACTCATCCATTGTTTCACCATCTTTCTGCCTTTCTTGGTTGAAAATGTGTCTTTCATAGTCGATATTTGGCAGTGAATTCAACTTGGTGTTTAGCACCTCTTTGATTTGAATGTATGTCACTTCACCACTGCGTGGTATTTTCTTAATCACTTCTTTTACTCCGTCACCCGCCAAATTCTTCAGCTAGTTAAAAGTTAAAGATCTTTCTGTCATTTACTTCTTCCAGCGCATCAATAAAATCATCGAAGGATTCAATCAACACAGTCCATCTGTCTCCACTATTCTGCATTTTGGGAGTTGGTGGTTTCAGGAATGTGGCAGCATCATAACCTGTGGAACTTTCTGTTTTCGGGAGCGGAACCCTCTCCGCAGTGACTTGAACCGGCACCTTCATCAAGCACTAGCCGTGTGCTAACATTTGGGTCAATGCACCTGCTCTCTGGTTGTGAGGCGCTGTCTTCTTCTTCTTTGATGGTGAGTAGCGGCTGTGTTTCTGACACGACTACTTCACTCCTCTCATCTCTTTGCATTGTACCTGGTTTCTAATGCCTTTAGCGTTTCTTTGTGATAGAAATGTTTCCACTTTTAGCGCTTTCTTGCACTCGGCTACCACTGCCTTTAGCGATTCTCTGTACCTGGTCGTTGCTGCCTTTAGATTTGTCGTACTGTATGAATGATGGCTCTGTGTTAGGTTGTGGCGCAGATTCTCTTGTCTCGACTTTACCAGAACATTTCTAGCCAAGGAAAAAAAAGTTTTTGTGTGGCCTTCACTTTTTTCACAGGCTTTGCACTGGCTCGAGTGGCACTTTGACTCCACATATGGCAACCGTTGATTTTCACTTCAACTGAAGCACACGTGGCATGCATGAGCAGTTTGCTGGACCATGGCAATCTGTCCGGGAAAGCCCTCATGGTTCTTTGGGCTGCAGGGTTTACATAATCCCCTAGCTCATCACCAGTTGAAGCATCCTCCCCAGTTCAGGTACATGCAAATGATCATGCCACACATGGAGCTTGGAATTACACGTCTTTTCTCCTCAGCTTTTAACCATTAACTGAAAATTCTACATCAGGAATTCTTTCACTATACGCAAGCACTTACGTCACTGTTCTGCGGAGTCTGTCGGGAACCAAAATAGTCCCGTCATCTCTAACTCACAAGACATGACATTCCCCAGCTTTGGGATGCAAAAATGGAGCAGCTATTCTCTCCTCACGCAAATCTCACACACAATTATTGACTCATCATCATGATTCTGAAAGAAGATTTGTCTATTGTCAGAACCCCACCGATCCTTGGTGAAATAAGAAGATCTGGATATTTATCAAAACTGAAACATAAGACTTCCAGTTGGAATTTGAGCAGAAGAAGATTAGAAGTTTCAAGATGGCGGCCAGAAGACCATGACATTTTCAACATTCTAGTGTTGAAAACCTGAAGACAGGAATGGAATGCCCAGCGCGCTCTGCCTCAGAACAGTGCACTTCAAAGAAGAAGTTTTCTAACCAGGTTGGAAATCTCATTGCCCCATGAAAGTTTTAGTCAGGGTTGTTGTGTCACAAGGACTCTACATTTTAGTCCGTCGCTTAGCGATTACGGCAATTCTGTTTGCGAAGGTGCAAGTGTCTCTTTCCTGCGACTGTTAGTTAATCCCTGCTATTCCTACTGACTCTGACAGGGCTCAGTAGAAGTAGTGTCTCCTTTCTTCTCGGAGTCCGATAGAAGTCAATGCAAAATCCCTTGCCTAGTGAAAGCCCCATTGAGAGAGATTAGTGTCTGTTGGATAAGGTCAGAGGAGCTCTCTTGAAGACATGACGAGACAGAAAAATAATTTCCTCTAAATTACAACTATAATCAAAGTTCAATAACCCAGTGACCGAAAATAGAGAACCACAGTGAAATATTGGAATTTGAAAAGAAAGGAAGCATTTACCTGAAGTCAAAATGATCTCTGTTTTCTTTCCCTATCTTCTTATGGTCTGCAGACACATAAGTACCCTAAAAAGTAAAAGAAGGAAATTGAACTTACAGTTGATGAAATATTATGTTATGTGAAAAAGTACATGCGACTGAAGAAAGACAATATTACAGAAATTCCATATGCTAACAGTAAATGATATTTAACAAAATATATAAAGCGATAGAAGAGAGGCATTAGTCACAGATATATTGGTTAAGCTAACAAGAGAAAAAAGAGATATATAGCTGAGAGAGTCGAGGGAGAACATTATATTACATGTGTCTTTATGTTTATATTTCCCATGCAGTTTCCTCTCCAGAGAAGAATTGTTGAATAGCTCAGGAAGGAGATAGAAAGTAGGCCAAGACAAGTTCTGGGAAGGAAGCCAAGCAGACGTGACTGTCTCTTCTCTCTCCCATTCCCCTTCCCCCTTTTGAGCTGCTCTGCTGGTCTAGGATTAATTAGGATTTGCAGGGAGGGTTTGAAAAGTCATTGGGAAAAAGTTGTCGTACTGCTCCTGTGCAGATACAGGTGAGAAGCCTTCTGACATCTATCCTCAAATTAAAGTTGGTAAGCACATACTTAACCTTGTTAACATCTATGCCCCCACATTACATAACCCTTCTTTTTGTCAAAATATTACTACAGAAATTGTCAAATTTGATAACGTCCCCTTCATTATGGGGGAGCCTTAAATCTTATTTGGGATCCGTTGTTAGATCGCTCCTCTTCATTCAAATTTAGATCCACTAAATCTTTTCCCATACTTAAATCCTTTTTTTCTGCCAATAAACTGTTTGATTTTTAGAGATTAGCACATCCTGCTGATAAAGAATTTACTTTCTTTTCTAATGAACACTCCACTTTCACAAGAATTGACTACCTACTATTCTCGCGACACTTATGTCATATTATTACTGAACCTACTCTTAAACCTATTCCAATCTCTTACCATGCTCTAATGTCTTTTTCTTTGATCCTAAAGTCCTGGCCTACTAAGAATAGATGGGAAATGAATCCTGACATAGTCTTAAATCCAAATAGCTCTACAGAACTTTCTATTGCCATTAATGACTATTTACAAAATAATAACCCTAAAGATACTTCTAATATAATCCACTGGGACACATTCAAACCATATATGAGGCATCAATATATCCCTTATGGCTCATGAAAACAAAATCTTATGTTCAGCTATCCCAGATATCCTAGAAAAGCAATGAACTGCCCTTGAAAGACTTTTTATATCCTCATGAGATAATAAACACAAATCTCAACTTCAAAAAGTACGATATGAATATGTATTGCCTTGCCCACTTGCGTAATCTAAACTTACGCATGCCACTTACTTACACAGAAACTCCGACACTCCTCTGGAGGTAAAATTAGCTTTATTAGTATCGTAGACAAGGGCAATAAGTCACTGAAGCTAGTATGTTTTTAGGCACCAAGTGAAACAATGAATACACCACACTATATATATATTGTACAAATATGAGATCTTGAATATAGATATATAAACAGTTAATGTACAAAGCACCTCACCAGATGCGTCTGCACCAGAGTCTTCAGCATCCCTGGCCAAGCACCAAAAACACCAAGTCGGGAACCCTGTAGAGACTGGGGCACAGGGAGTAATCTCTCCGGGCACCAAAGTCGTCCCGCGAGTGCGTCCACTCCAAGACTGAGTTCCTGAGCTTCACCCCACAGACACCGCTTTTTATAGTTAAATCAACACGTTCGAGAACCCTCTAGTAGGCGTTCTCACCCATCTATCCATCATAGGTGCTGGCCGCATCTCTGCGTCAGATCCACCCATACAGACCTGGCCAGATTCTGCTTCGGTGCGCCGAGGCAAAAGACATTCCTTTCCCTGTCTCCGGCCTTGGAGAACCTTGCACAGCGCATCCTCCCTCTGTCCCAGAGATAGGCATAGAATGCACAAAAACAAGCTCACTTGCACAGCGCATCCTCCCTCTGTCCTAGAGATAAGCATAGAATGCACAAAAACAACCTCAAGGTACAAAATAACCTCACGAGGTATGTCTCGCACCAGCTCGTACAGGTTTACGTGAAAAACATGTTTATGTTACTGCTGAAGTGTAACTACAGGTCAAAGCAGCACAAAATGGAAATGCAGTGCAACAAAATGGAAGATCAGAGCATCACATGGAATCGAGGTCAACATGCAGTTTAGCACGTGTAAAATGGCGAATGCAGTACAGAATATAATAATTTGTTAAGTAAAAGAGCAGGGTTGCTTGTATCTAAAGACAAATCAACCTACCATTTTCACTCAAATAAATCTGGATAACGTTTAGGCAATTACTTATGTATCAAAAGGGACAGGACTCAAATATCAATTTAGAAATCTGATGGTATACTACTTCTTACTACAGAAGGCATAAACAAAATGTATTCTATTCTTTTATTTTTCTCTTTATCACAAACCTGCAGAGCTCCAAAATGATATTATTGATACTTTTCTAAAGGATTGCAATTTACCCTAAATTCCCACTGGTGATAGACTAGCATTAGAAAATCTCAAATTGATATTCAGGAGATTAGCATGGAAATCAAATCATTAAGCTCCAATAAATCAACTGGACCAGATGGCATCCCAGCTGATTTCTATAAATGGTTTTAGTCTCACCTTTTCCCTATTCTACTTTCACTATTTAAAGACTTTCAGGATGCTACTATGGTGAGTGGTTCTTTTAAAGAAGTAGCTATTATTGTTATTCCGAAACCAGACGAAATTCCTACTTTAGTTTTCAATCATTTTCCAATATCCCTCATTAACCAAGATTGTAAAATCTATGCCAAACTCTTAACTAACAGATTAACATCCATAGTTAATTCCATTATACTACCAGACCAGACAGGATTTCTGAATGGTAGATTGGCTGCACATACACCTGTCTTTTATGTCACATCATTTAATATGTTAATAAGCTCAAATATCCAGTGGGCTTATTCGCCTTAGATTTGGAAAAGGTATTTGATAAAGTAAATGAGCAATCCCTGTTTAAGACACTGGAAGCTTTCCATTTCGGTCCTGCTTTTTTAAGTATTGTGAAAGCATTATATACAGCCCCCTCCACAACAATTTATATCAAAGGTACTCTATCTGCTCTATTTAAATTACATAGACGTACTCGACAAGGATGTCCTTTTTCTCTGCTTTTATTTCTTATTGCTATTGAACCTCTCTATGAACAATGTACTGGAATTGCTTCAAACAATACGATTTTATAAGTTTATGCTTATCCTGACAATGTTCTGTCATATTATATGTAAGTGACTCTCCTTCTTATTCTTCATATTATTCAACAATATGCTCATATTTCTGGCCATTCTTTAAACATCTTAAAACTGAATTTTTCCACTAAATATTTTATGTAATTTCTGAGAGGTAGCAAATACGAAGATTCTATGGACTCCTGCCACTCTAAAATATTTGGGTATTACTTTTTCTAACTCCACCAAAACCACAATTGATGTCAACTACACTAACATATTGACTAACACAAAATATAAATTAGATAAGTGGTCGCTCTCAATTTAAACTAGTGGGGTTGTATTGAAGCAATTAAAACAGTTATTACTTCTAAAATAATTCTTTGCACTTCAGCTATGTTACCATTATGCTTATCTTCCACTTTTTGCCTAACAAGCTATACAAATTAATTACTAACTTTATTTGGAACAACAATCCTGCATGCATTAGCATTAAAACTTTTCCAATTCTCATAAAGGATGGTGGTGTTGGCTTACCTGATTTTAAGAAGTATCTCATGCCTTTTGCTAATTTCATAAATATCATTATGTTTTCAAAATATTAAGCCTGTATCTGGTCCCAAATGGCTTTTAATAGAAAACAATCTCATACAGCAATGTCCTTTACCTAGTTTTTTCCAGTGGCTAACACCCAAGTTGGTAAAATCTCTGTCATCATTACTGCCTCAATACTTGCACTAATATTTTTTGATGGCAAATTCGGTATCAATATGAGATCATCTTAAAAACTTCTCACTTTGGCTTAATCCCAATCTAAAACTCAATAAGCATATCTTTTACTGGAATTCATAGATTGGAGCTGGTATCCTTTATATTAGTGATATTTGCCAAAGGGCTATGTCTTACTCCTTTGCTGAGCTAAGTACTAAATACCACCTTCCTCAATCTGACTTCTCCAAATACGAATTGTTATGTAATGCGATCCTCAACAGCTCCCTTTATTCACTACCTTCAGCAAAAACATATACGATGGAGTTCTATATGAGCCTTTGTGATGAGTCAGGTCCCATTGCCTCCAAAGTGTAGACAAAACTCATTGCCATTTTGTCCCCTTTTACTGCTTTGGCCCCAAAATGGTCTTCAAACCTAGATATCTACTACACACTGGAAATCTATCTGGTTAAACACAGTGGCTAGCTATCCCCTGGCCACTATTATACATACCAATGTTTTAGGTCTCCAGTCAAAATGTGTAAAGTAAAATTATTAGGTACACCAAATTGCTGGCATTGTAAAACTGCCTTAGGGAGTGTCCAACATATATTATATGAGTGCCATATTGATCTTATATTTTGGGCAGATGTTTGGACTATTTTCTTTACAGCTTTTTAACCTCCAAATCCATCATTTTATGTACTTATTTATAAATCTTATACCTTTAAATATGTGTTATCTAATGCTGATTCTAAGCTTTTTGATTTCCTTATCTCTATGACTGTTAAATCAATTGCTTCAGACTGGAAAAATGCAACTTTATGATCTAGTAATGCTTGGTGGTAATTGATTATCTTTCTTAGACATGGACACTCTTCATCAGTTTGTACACACAGGGACTCTATACTTGCATCTAACATGTGGCATACTGTTGACTCCTAGATTACCATATCTAATATATTGTAAGCCATATACTAAAGTTGTTTAAACCATCAAAGTATACAGAGATAAAAAAAATCATCAATTTACAGTCTAAAACAAAAGAATAAGTTTCAAAAGGCTGCATTTAAAATATGCTGTAAAAAGAGGTCAAAACAAATTACATAGATTAAAAGGCATAAAGGGCGAGCTTCAGAATAACAACCACCCAGCCAAAGAGCCACGCCACGTACAAAGATATTAAAAAGAAGCTTCTATACAGTACGCATTGATTCTATTAGGCAACATATCACCATCAAGAGCGATATTTAGCTTCCGGAGAATTAGCCAGAAGAAAAATATAAAGCGACTAAGGATTAAGTATTAAGATATTCCATCATCACATGCAACACAAATTATGTCAGATCGAGCTGTGAAACCATATCAGGAAATATCAATGAATAGATTCCTTGAGTTTCTTTTAGAGGCAGATCATATGTTATAACTTCTGCAGTATTATACTTTGATTGCTTTGTTTATGCTAACTCCTAATTGATTAACTAACTTGTTACTTGTTCTCTTTCTATAATGATCATAGAGATTGGCTTTGAAACGGAAATATAGACATCGAGATGTTTCTTAAATACTTTTTTAATTTAAAGCAATGGTTTCTGGAGTCTTTCAGAAGGATAACGTCCATGCAAAATATATCTGTAAGGATAAAAATGTGATTGTTTTTGATCATGTGGTGTCTGGCATTATTTCTTAGAATTGCCAAAATAACTTTATTCAATGTATGGTTAACTTTTTATATTATTGGTGGTAGATATTATGCAGTGTTGTCTCTGTGCCACTTTTGTGAAAATATTGTCTATCAGAGGATAAAAGGGCACTGTTCTTACCTTCACTTGCTTCACAGTTTAGTTCCAAAATGCCATGGCTATACCATGCACCTATAAGCTAGGTATAACTACAATATCAGACAATTTGGAATGATCAGAGACACCTGGAATCTTGTCTGTCGCTTATTTATTAGCCTTATAAAAACTCACTAAGTCTTATAAAGACTCAGCCAGTCCACAATTTGAGTATCAATACTTTTAATTAATTATTGCCTAGACAATTCCAGTGGCATTCCTTATTGTCTTCTCAGCGCGGCCAATCCTTCAAAAATGTAAATTCATTGTTGTTTATATTGATAGTGTTAGGATATTTTTGAAAGCTTGTTTAACATCTATTGTGGAAAGACTCTAAGTTGTCCTTTTGTGTAAGTGGGTTGAAGATGCATTTGGACAGAATTCATGATAGTTATACTTATTGGATCCCATAAAATCTTTCTCAATGTTGTGGAGACAAACATATTTTTTACAAAAAAAAGCACAACAGTGGTTCACCTGGCACAAAAAACACAACAGTGATTCAGTTGCAACTCATTTCTGTAGATTCATCTTTTTGCAAAGGAACAATTCAATGTGTAAAATTAATATAAAGGTCCAACTGTATAAGTTGTTTTAATACACACAACAATGAGCAGTAACAATAGCAATTGTTGAAATGGCACATGTACAATTCCAAAAAGACAAAATTGCAATGTGTCCCAGTTAAAAATGAAGCAATAGTGGTTCTATACAGGAAAAAGACTTTAAATATGTGTTTCTTCAACACACAACCAAAGTCCCTCCTATCAGAAATTTAGTTTAGGCCATATTAATTTTTGTGGAGTCAACAACGTCTGTAGGGCCACTGACCTCTCTCCATATTTATTGGCCCTGTATGATAAACATGCAGCATGACCTTTATCAAACAAGGTCTGCTTCTGCAGGCTACAGGTCGTCTTTACAACGCCAGTTCACTGTAAAAATCTAAATTGTGATATCATAGGGTGACCAATCAATTGGCTTTGAAAATGAAATATAGACATAGAGATGTTTATTAAATACTTTTTTAATTTAAACAAAAATGGTTTCTGGAGTCTGTCAATGCAAAATATATCTGTAAGGTTAAAAAATGTGATTGTTTTTGGTCATGTGGTGTCCGGCATTGTTTCTTAGAATTGCCAAAATGCCTTTATTCAATGTATGGTTGACTTTTTATATTCTTGGTGGTGGATATTATGCAGTGTTGTCCCTGTGCTACCTTTGTAAAAATATTTTCAACCAGAGGATAAAAGGGCTCCTTTCTTACCTGCACTTGCTTCACAGCTTAGTTCCAAAACGTCATGGGGCTATACCATGCACCTACAAGCTAGGTATAACTACAATATCCGACCACGTGGAATGATCAAAGACACCTGGTTTAATACAGATGATCAGTTTCAATATAGCACTAAATAATTGCATTATTCTGTTATAGCCTTATAGCGGGCTATACCGGCTATTAAAGGCCCGCTGCAGCGTTAAAGGCCCGAGCCGAAGGCGAGGGACTTTAACAAAGCAGCTGGACTTTAATAGCCGGTATAGCTCTGCTACAAAGGCTTATAAGGATATATTAGAATAATGCAATTATTTAGTGCTATTAGAACATTCTGCCACTAGAGGGCATAATGTTCTAACAAATAAAACAAAGCCTTCAGGGAGCGCGAGGGGATTCAAATCCCCTCAGGCTCCCTGAAGCCTTTGTTCACAGCCAGAGCTGTGAACAAAGACACATTGGAATGTTGGAGCTCCGGGCTTATACCAGCCATTATAAGCCCGGAGCACTCCATTGTTTTCAATGGAGCTTCCAACATTCCGATGTTCTAATTCGGATTATGGCCTGTTTTCACAGAAAAATTAATGCCTTAGACAATGTAGTCAAATGGGGTAGCCAGAGGTTGAACTTAGATCACCTTGGTTAGATGGGCATAACTTAGTCACTAGCTATATTTTTCCTATCCCCCTCCAAGGAAGAGGATGGTTGCAATTCCTTGGATAGGTTCCCCTCAACAAAAGGCTGTCCATGGATTTAGTTTGCTGCTGTGCTCTTAGATACTATGAGAAGTGCCTTTAGGAGTCAAACCAGCTACAGTTGTTTAGAGTGGGTGGACTGAGCTGAAAACAGAAAAACAGGGAGATATGAGTAAGTGCTGCCAAAGACACAGGTAGGTATGTGGGGGGATACAATGGGAGTTATGAGAGTTCTGAGGAGAATAAAATCGGGGTTAGGGGATTTATGATAGTGTCAAATCGGACACAGGCAGGGCTTATCAGAGTAGGGGACAGAAAGGGGGTTATTGGAGTGTGAAACAAAACATAGACAGAGTAAAGCGTATGGGGATAAAACAGGGAACCATGATAGGGAAAGGGTGGGGAAACAGGATGAAGGCACATTAGAGGGGAACAAATGTAGTACTCACAATGGAATGTGGGAGGCAGGACTCAAAAGCCATAAAATTCCATCCATCCTTTCATCATATCTTCAAGCACCATTACCTGTATGACTGTCTCAGTTCTTCCATAGATACAGATTTGGTGTAGGACAAGATAGTTCCCCCTTGCTAATGACAATGTTAAAGATAGTGTTGTTTCAGTGATGTCAGGATATGACATAGATCCAGCCTTCTCTTTATGGACTCAAGTGACTGTCCACCAATGAAATGGTTATGTGTCTTATTCAGACCCACAGGAATTTGGTGTTTCAGTGGCAGCAGCATTTTCAGCATAATTATGAGTCTATCAAACTTACCAGATGATCCACCAGCTCCAGCTTTAATTAAAAAAAGGTGAAATTTGTAATGCCACACAGTGGCATACCAAATGCAATGGTTAACTGGTCGCGCTGTGATTCCTGATTTTTATAGTCAGGTGTCAAACTGGTCATAATCACAGCAAACATTTGTCCATACAGTATTAATGTGTGCTCAAATTTCAAATTAGCGACATAATGCTTCCACAGAATGAGTAACAATTCTCCAAATTGCTTATTCATGGCTTATAGTTTGTCAACCTTGTCACATAATTTGGTTCTGTATTTTTGCTTAATACTGAGTGATGCTGCCCTTTTTTTTGTGGAATGACAGGACGTCCCATGACAGTTCCAATCAACCAATGGCAGATTAATGTGGTCTGACACAACAACGAGTGGCTGAGTGCAGCTGACCTTGCCCTCTCCCTCTCAATACACTTCCTTAGCTCTATGAAGTAGTCTTCAACCAGACCAAAAGAACTCTATGAAATGTAGTTGAAAAAGCCCACATTTTAAAGTTAAGAATGGCAAAAAAAGGCATGGAATCATGCCATAAAAGAAAGACAGCAACATGTTAAACATTCTCACAATGTCCAAAAAATACCCTTACATTTCTATGGTCTTGAGATATTGCTAGTCCCTGACTTTGGTTAACAAAACCGAGCAGCGTCCAAACAGAGAGGTGTAACTAGTGAAGAATGACAGTTCACACACACAGTGCTTCATCAATTTATTGTTAAGTAAAGGGCAGCTGGTTCATGGTTATAGGACAGCGAAGGGGAATTTCTGAATCCTACCCCTCATTCTGGATATTTCAACCAATTCAAAGCAGATTGCTCTTCTGTGCCAGAATGTGTATTTTGACATTTCTTGGGAGGGCCCCGCCGTGCAGCTTACCATGAACAAAGAAGGCTCAGAGACCGAGACATGAAAACAAATTCCCTACATTACAGTAAAACTCATTTTTCAGAAAATATTCAATATTTATCATGTGAACCAATAGAACAGAATGTGCAGTGCCTAAATATTTAACACAGATGTGCTTAATATTTTACTCCAGCTTTTAGTAGACACTGCTCGACTTATTTTACTTCATTCAATAGATTTTCTGCCTGACCTTACTCGACTAGAGCGTGAGTTTGTATTCTCCATGCCACTTTCACACGAGCTTTCATCATTGGCTGGCATACATAAACCGGTTTTTTTCCTCGAAGGCCAGCTTTGTACGTCCATGGAAGCTTGTGAATTACAAATAGCATTGCGGTCGTACGGCCAAACCATATTAAAACTGTGTCAAGCTGATTTTTCTGAATAACAAAACTGTATGAAAATATAGCTCTCAATGAATTTAAGAAGCGATGTCAATTAATGCAATTTTTGCATCATGCACACATTTGCACAAAAGGATGTTCTCCTTTAGCAAAGGTTTTCTACCTTGCTTGTTGCACCAGAAAACTGATGACTGCAATACAACATGCATTTGTAAAATCTGTAAGTCTGGCTTTGAATGCCTACCTTTCCTGTTGGTCAATGCTCGTTTTGTTTTGTCATGTTTTTGCAACACTCTATATCTGAGGAGATGTTGTCTCACTGCCAGTATAAAAAATAAACACTGAGCAAAGCAAGAACATTTTTGGCTGCGCAAAGCATACTGGAATAATGGGAATTGTTTGCGTTAATGTGCTTTTTGATCAAAAGGTCTTGGCTTATGCTTGACCTAAAAAGGATTACCATCTTCAATGTAAATGAAACACAGCAAGCAGATTGCTGTAGAAAAAAACATCCATTCCGTTTACATGAAATGACCAAAGTAATAGTAGCATTCTAGCAAAGTGAAGTTAGATGATGGATAGACAAGCATGGAGTAATGAATAATGGCATGCTAGGTTCGTCCGTCTCTGTTTGCGTCACGGTGCACCTTGAAAGAGTTGCGCCAGGTACACACAAGGACAGTGCGCCCCATTACAATGAATGTGCTGGCCCTAGGGCAGCCACAAACCCGCTCTGCCCTGGTGGCAGTACATTCAGAGAAATACAAAGCGGCTACTTCAAAGCCACTCTGTGTTTCACAGTGCAAACAGCATGCCACCTGCACTTTAAAGAAGGGAGAGAGATCACACTGCAGGCAGGTACAGTGAGTGACTGCACCTACCTGCATGGGATATCCGGGAGGTCCATGGGATTCCCTTTCTCCCTCTGCTCCCCCTCTCCATAGGGCTGCCTTCAAGAGGCGCACTGGTAGTGCACCACCTTTTGGTAGTGCATTGTGAGCGAGCCTCATACGGGCCTGTTTCTGTCTGCATCTATAATACAGCAGTAGCACAGAGGAAAAGGGACTCCCCTCTAATGACAGTGATGGTGCTACATGCATGCCTGCACCATCAGTATTACAGAAGCAGACACTCAAGTGTCTGCGGCCCCTTCTGTATTACCATTGTGCCCCGAGGTGCACCCTTTGAATCCTGGGGCAAAATGGGTAAAATGGCCCTTGGTAGTTAGGCCTAGGCAGATTTTCTGAAAAGCTACCCACAAAATGGTGAGGGCATTCATTGTTCTTATCACCCAAACCTCTCTATAGAGTTTATGTGCAATTTGAAAGCTTGGATACATCAAAGTCAAGGAATGATGAAGCCTTACAATACAGCAAAACCTTTTATACGAAGAACTTAAAAAAACATCAGAAAGCTTGATTTACTCTAATCAGGAGATCCAATCACCCGGATGGGTAATCATTCGTGTGAGTTAAACCTCACTTTCAAGTCCTAAATAGAATTGAAACTTTCCGTTACAATAGCGAGAGCATTTTTCATTCTAAAGCAGGACCCGGAGGCAAGTATTATGCTAGTTTAAAACGTATCCACCACCAGAACCGCAGTGGCGGGGACTGGTTTGAAATAAAACCTTTTGAAGGTTGAATCTGATTACCAATCCACTACATTCAAAATATACCCCAAGTGGGCTCCCAAAGCAAAAGCTTTTGAGGCCATCGCACCCGAGTGGAGGACGCACCAATAATCTTAATGTTATTTCACACTTCCTACATGATCCACTGCATCCATCTTGCGATAGTGGATGAGGAGACTGCTCGGAAAAGTTTCCTCAAAGCAATCAACAGTTGCCTCCCCCATGGGGACGAAGCTTCACCGTCATAGTCTCATAGGCCTTGATACACCTGACAAAGCACAACTTCGGTACCTCCGGGAAAGCGAATAGGAAATCACCAGGGAATGACATTTAGTGTATCTAGAAACATGGAAAGTGACTCCATCTTGTGTGAAGGATCTTCCCATAATATCTAGGGCCCAGACATCCGACACCCTCTTACAGGAGATCAGGCACAGCAGAATGGCCATGTTAGCAGAAAACTGTTTCTGGGAAAGGTTTCTGTTTCTTGGCCATGAGGACAGGAGGTTTAAACATTTATTCACGTCTGTTCTGCTCGATTTTCCCGGCCTTCTTGTGTTAACAAGTGATCGAATGTGACTTCAGTCTCTTACCATTCAAGCCTAAGGGTTAGAGTAGTGAATGGAGCCTATTTACTAGGCACTTCGACATGATTCTGTGCTCTTCCCCATAGATCAGGGCTTGCACACATAGCCTAGGGGATAGATTCGTTAGTATTAGGGATAACCTGTCCTGTAGTGAGGGTATTTCATGGAGCTGTGCTGAATTCAGGCCTGGTAGGCCTCAAACGGAAAAGACTCCATCTTTCTTTCTGCTCCGGCAGCTTGGGATGCTTCTAGGTCAAAAGTAATGTTTTAGTTATGAGGTGTTATTCGCTTGGAGAGAACCGGTTCAGGCCGGCCCTTATCGAAGGATTGTATTTTTCTTCATGCCGAAGACACTACATCAGGCCGGCCGGCTGGGAACGTGTCCTTGGTACGGGGAGGTACAAGAATTTGGTGGGCGGCAGGTTACGGGCCGGAATTTTCCATGAGGAAATGCACCTCTATATTAGTGAAAGTCTGAGGCAGTTACATGTTCAGTCCGTAGGCGGCATCTAGCCGTTAGCAGTAAAGCTACTACTTATTCCAGGGAAGACAGACGCCATCTTGAAGGCGAAGAAGAACCGAGAGACAGATGCTTTCCTAACAGAATAGCCAGAGAGGAGAGAGTAGCCGATAAGGAAGAGGTCCCAGTGACTCGGAGAAGGGTGATTCCAGGCGAGCCGAGACACAGACGAGAAGGGAGCCTAGATGACCACTGAGTGCAGGCTACATACTACTAAGGTGATGTCGACCCTTTCTTATTAGAGTGTACAACTTAATCTTTCACTTTTCTTTGCAGGTTATGTGTTATATCGTAATGTTATGTGATTGTGTATGTAATGAGTAATAAAGTATCCAGTTTGTAGTGAACCAACATGTGATGCGTGTTCTTGTATAAGAGGGTAGCCTATTCTTCTAGTCAGCTGCGGCTACATGAACAGATGTTAACCCTGATCAGGTAAGTGGTAACTGAATAAAGGAAAGAGGAGCCCCTCGAACCTGAGAACAGGCTATGCCCGAACTGGCAATCCTTGTGTGATCTGATGAATAGTGAGACTGATTCCCTTTTTGTATGTTATGGTGATCATAGGATGAACTGTCGTATGAGACTGCCGTCTAGGTAGAGAGGTCTGGATTCGTAGGGGATCGCGAGGCCGCCGATTGTGCTGAGACTGCCGTCTGGGTAGAGAGGTCTGGGTTCGTATGGGACCGCGAGGCCGCCACTTGTGATACTGTCGTACGGGCAGAGAGGTCTGGATTCGTAGGGGATCGCGAGGCCGCCGATTGTGCTGAGACTGCCGTCTGGGTAGAGAGGTCTGGGTTCGTATGGGACCGCGAGGCCGCCACTTGTGATACTGTCGTATGGGCAGAGAGGTCTGGATCCGTATGGGATCGCGAGGCCGCCGATTGTGCTGATACTGTCGTATGGGCAGAGAGGTCTGGGTTCGTATGGGACCGCGAGGCCGCCACTTGTGATACTGTCGTACGGGCAGAGAGGTCTGGATTCGTAGGGGATCGCGAGGCCGCCGATTGTGCTGAGACTGCCGTCTGGGTAGAGAGGTCTGGGTTCGTATGGGACCGCGAGGCCGCCACTTGTGATACTGTCGTATGGGCAGAGAGGTCTGGATCCGTATGGGATCGCGAGGCCGCCGACTGTGCTGAGACTGCCGTCTGGGTAGAGAGGTCTGGGTTCGTAGGGGAACGCGAGGCCGCCACTTGTGATACTGTCGTATGGGCAGAGAGGTCTGGATTCGTAGGGGATCGCGAGGCCGCCGATTGTGCTGAGACTGCCGTCTGGGTAGAGAGGTCTGGGTTCGTATGGGACCGCGAGGCCGCCACTTGTAAGACTGCCGTCTAGGTAGAGAGGTCTGGGTTCGTAGGGGATCGCAAGGCCGCCACTTGTGATACTGTCGTATGGGCAGAAAGGTCTGGATCCGTATGGGATCGCGAGGCCGCCGATTGTGAGGTCTTGGTATGCATAGTAGGAATCCCCTGTCCTTAGGTGATAGATATATGTGGTTGCAGGATTGTAAATAGGTTCTAGGGAGGGGGTAACGTTCTGGCTGGGTTAGTGAGGCTCTGATGAGTGGGTTCTATCTGATCCCAAAACCCAAGCAGAACATTTGGCGTCACGAACCGTTTCCGAAACCTGTGTGCGTTGTGGTTGTATCGTGTTTGCTTTCGGCGCGTGCGTGGTTTCGTTTGTATATTATTTCTTTATATTTGTGAGTGTAGTTTTTTTTTCTTTTTCTTCTTTCTTCTTTCTCTTTTTCTCTTTTTCTTTCTTTTCCGAAATGTTTTCTAGAAAGTCGAAATCTACTTTTAAGTTGCCCGTTGATATTCCCGTCTGGGATTCAACGCCTTATGAAGCCTTAGCCCGTGAGTGGGCTGATTCTACTGGTTTGAGTGAGAATTGGAATTCTTTTTTGGAGCTGGCGGAGCCGGCTAATGTGATTACTTGTTTACAGAAGGCGCCGGTATCTAAGGGTGATGAGCTTCCCGTTTTGGGGCGCAGAGGTTGGATTGTTCTGTCTGCGTACAGGATTCTCCATGAGAGGTTGTTGAAGTTGCAGAACTTGCATAAGGATTTGGAAGCGAACTTTGTTGAGATTCAGAATGCTCATACTTTGTTGCGGTGTCAAAATAAGTTGCTTGCTGATAAACTTGAGACGTACCAAACTATTGCCGAGAGGGCGGCTGTGCGAATTGCTCGTTATAAATACAAGAATAGGCGTGGTCGGGTCTCGACGCGAAAGGTGCGTCTGGTCGTGGCGAAAGCCGGACTGGATTGGAATCCTGATGAATGGGATGGTAATATCTGGAACTCGAGTGATTCTCCTTCCTCGGGTGAGGAGTCTGCCAAGCGCGAGTCCTCTCGCTCCGGCCGTGCTTGTAAATCTGCTTCTTGCGCCTCTGATGGTGCACCCCGTGATTGCGCTCGTCCTTCGAGCGGGGTCGATGCTTCTTCCACTGATTGTTCCTCTACGTGTACTGGTCGAGCTCCTTGTGATGCTCATCCCGCGGTCTCGGCGCATCCAGTTTTTCGACGGAAGTTGCAGCCGGCTCCCGGTGCTCCGAATGGTATTGCTTTAGACTCTTTGGAGGATTTTACTCAACAAGAAATTAGTGATATTTTGCAGCGATTTCGGCAGCGAGTTGGTGAGCCCTTGCTCACATGGATGGTGCGCCTTTATGAACTGGGCGCTGCTGGCATTATGTTGGATGCTGGCAATTGTTTGAAGTTTTGTTCCTTGAGTTCGGATTCTACTGTACAGGATCATTTTCGTAACTTTAATGGTGGTGGTCAAATTTCTTTGCTTCAATTGGCGACTGAGGGTTGTAATCAAAAATATCCTACTGAGTCTGACTGGCCTCTGAATGACAAACCGTGGTATACTTTGCGCGATGCTGCGCAACGTCTCAAAGAGGAGGTGATGAAAACGGCAATTTTTCTGAGTACTGCTGACCGGTTGCTTGATGGTTTCTTGACGTCTTCTGTGCGGAATCGTATTATTCGTTCTTCCCCTGTTGCTTATAAGCAGGTCATGATGACTTTATTGATTAATCAGACTGGTAACATGTTATCAGTGGTGCTGGAATCGGTACGCCAACTCGGTGAGTTGGGTGAGTGGTTTAAACCTGAACGGCAATCCCGGCCTGACACTCGTACTCCTGGTGACAATAAACTTACTAGACGTGATATGTTTTTTGGTCTTATGGCCGATGGTGTGCGGAAGGAGGACATTGATGGTGAGACTACTTCTCGTTTGTGGGAAATGTTTCGCAAACGTGACTTGGATCGAAAGGAGGGTGCCCGGCGTGTTCGGACAACTGAGTGTGATCGTGGTTTTTCTGACGGTAGCGGTGATGACGACCGCCGTGGGCGCTCTGATCGTCGTGATGATCGACGTTATGCGCGTGATTTGTCCCCCCGTCGTGAGAGAGACAGGGAGAGAGAGGGGGAAAGAGAGAGGGGGAGAGATGATTATGTTAACAGCAGACGTAGAGATGATAGGGATCAATCCCCTGAGTTGAGAAGGAGAGAGGATCGACACATATTGGCCGATCGAAACCCGCAGTACAATGCAGGGAACAGTAATCCATTTCGTAATGGAGATGGATATGAACAGGAGGTATCGATACCTAGGAACCGTGAGAGTCTTTATCCTGATTTATCCTGGTACACAGAACACAATAAAAAGGACTAGGAAATAGGTCAAGCTCCAGTACACAGATGGGCTCACAGAGATAATAGACCCTATGTAGATATTGATATTTATTGGAGACATCGTAATATCCAAAGGGCCTGAGCATTGGTAGATACAGGAGCGGAGGCCACTCTTATTCATGGAAAATCAAAGAAGTTTAAAGGTCAGCCTTTTACAATTACCGGATTAGGTGGAAAGGAAACTCCCGCAGTTCAAACCTTACTTGAAATGAGAATAGGTAGAATTCCTAGAAAAGAGTACTCTGTATTAGTGGTGCCACTCTTAGAATTCATAATTGGAATTGATATTTTGAAAGGAATGACTTTGCACTTAGATGATGGATGTTACCAATTTGGAACTAAACATTATATATCGTCCAGGCCTGTACGGGTTGGTCGTTTAAGAATGCCCCCCATAAAAGTTCCCCAGGCGACAAAAGTGGTTCGTCAGAAGCAGTATCGTATTCCAGGTGGTCATGAAGAGATTAGTACCACTATTCAGGAGTTGGTGGATGCAGGAGTTATAACCCCAGTTACTTCTGCTTGGAATAATCCTGTTTGGCCTGTACGTAAGAGTGATAATTCTTGGCGCATGACTGTTGATTATCGAGAATTGAATAGACACACACCCTCTTTGACTGTTGCAGTACTGGATGTTATTACCCTAATTGAAAGAATCCAGAAACATCCAGGTACATGGTATGCGTCCATTGATATTGCTAATGCTTTCTTTTCGATTCCGATTGCCCCTGAGTGTCAGGAACAATTCAGTTTTACGTGGAACGGGCGTCAGATGACGGTTAGAAGTCTTCCTCAGGGCTATGTGCATAGTCCTACGATATGTCACCGGCTGGTGGCAGAGCATCTGGCTGAGGTACCAGTTCATCCACAAATTCAGATATGTCACTATATTGATGATATTTTGATCCAAGGTGAATCACTAGAGGAAGTTCAGACCCAATTGGATAGAGTCATTGAGTGCTTGCGTGAGAAAGGTTGGGAAATCAACCCGGATAAATTACAAGGTCCGTCCCAGGCTGTGAAATTTTTGGGTATTAATTGGCATGAAGGGCACCGAGAAGTGATCCCTCAGGTTAAACAGAAAATTCTTGATTTTGCAGTTCCGAGAAATAGGAAAGAAGCCCAAAGCTTCATTGGTTTGTTTGGATTTTGGCGCCAGCATATTCCTCATTTGAGTCAAATATTGGCCCCTTTGTACCAGGTCACTCGTAAAAAGAATGCATTTGAATGGGGTAAACCACAGGAAGATGCGTTCAGTCTGGCAAAAGACTCCCCCATTATTCAGTTTGACTACCTCCGAGTGGTCCGCCTGATACCTCTTAAGGGGACACTCTCATAAAAATGTTTTTGTTTGGGTTAATTGTTTGTTGTTATATATTGTATTGATGGTATGTGATATATGTGTCTGTATCTTTCTTTGTATAAACGCCTGTTTCCTTGTGATATACTGTAAATGATGCCAGATGTATGCTATTATTATTTAATAATTTTGAAAGGGTAATTAAATGTGCTCTCTCTATGAATAATTGTACGTATTTTTTCCGTGATACTCCCTTTTCTATATATATATACAGTCTGGCAAAAGAAGCAATTCAGCATGCTCTGGATTTATGGCCTGTATGTGATGGTGATGTGGATTTGAATGTGTCTGTACAAGGCCTTTATGCGAATTGGAGTTTGTGGCAGAAACAAGGCAAGAGTAGAGTACCGTTAGGTTTCTGGACCAAAAAGTTACCTGATGCTGGTGAGCGTTATACACCTTTTGAGAAACAGTTACTTGCATGTTATTGGGCTCTGGTGGATACCGAGCAATTGACTTTGGTACATGATATAGTTTTGCGACCTGAAATTCCTATCATGCAGTGGGTTATGAGTTCGCCGAAAACTCCCCGAATTGGACACGCTCAAGAGGCGAGTGTGATTAAATGGAAATGGTATATACAAGACAGGGCACGTGTGGGACAAAAAGGAGTTGCATCTTTGCATGAGCAGGTGGCACGGGCGCCATCAACTGAAACTGAGAGTGAATGTTCCGTACCTTTAGTACAGGAATCTCCTGTTAAGTGGGGTAAACCTTTTGATGATTTGTCCGCAGAGGACAGAAACCATGTCTGGTTTACGGATGGTTCAGCAAGGTTCATAGGGACGAAACGGCATTGGAAGGCAGTGTCCTATAATCCGATCACACAAAAATTGCTGAGTACAAATGGTGAGGGTAAGAGCAGTCAATTTGCTGAACTCTATGCTGTTTATCAAGTTCTGAAACAAGAGTTACCTGGCACATGTCATATTTTTACCGATTCTTGGTCTACTGCCAATGGACTGGCAGTTTGGTTACCGACTTGGCATTCCCATAGTTGGAAAATCCATTCCAAAGAATTGTGGGGAAAAGAATTATGGCAGGAGATTTGGGAAATGCTCCCACAGAGTACTGTTACAATCTTCCATGTGGATGCTCATACCCCGATAGACTCTCTTGACAAATTCTTTCATAACATTGCAGATGAGAAATCTAAAATTGCTGAGGCAGTGGTGGACACGCAAGATTCTGATATTGCGGGATTGGCGAAATGGGCCCACCAGAAAGCAGGACACTTTGGAGAGAAAGCCACTAGCAGGTGGGCTGCTGATCGAGGAATTTATATTCCCCTAGATTTAATTAAAAATGTTATTCTACATTGTCCCATTTGTCAGCATATCAGGCAGCGCAAAGTGCCCCAAATTGTTAAAGGTCATTTACATCGCGGGAAATTGCCCGCTCAAATTTGGCAGATTGATTACATTGGTCCACTTCCTATGAGTAGGAATTGTCAATATGTTTGCACCATTGTTGATACATACAGTGGGCTGTTGGTGGCCCTTCCCTGTAAGCAAGCTACCCAATTGAATACTATTAAAACATTGGAATTGATTATGATGTATTATGGTGTGCCATTCCAAATTCAATCTGATAATGCATCCCATTTTCGTGGAAGATTGGTACAGGAATTCTGTGTGGAAAACAATATTGAATGGGTGTTTCATATACCATATTATCCACAGGCCTCGGGTCTTGTGGAGAGGTTGAATGGCCTGCTGAAAGACCAATTGCGCAAATTAACAGATGACAAGTATAAGAATTGGCGAGATTTTTTGCCTCAAGCGCTATTGATTTTGAATAACCGTCCTTTTCTAAATGCTGAATCCCCACTTATGCGTTTGTTTCCTCCGAATGTTGATGCTAAGCCCAATGAGATCAGAGAGACTGTGATGTACTGGGAGATTACTCCCGGAGCTTTGGCTCCATGCAGAGCGACCCCAGGGTCGGCAGGTTTAGACTTGCATGCCATGGATGGCACCATTATAAAAAGTAAAGATCGAGTCATCATTGAAACAGGTGTTGGTGTTCAGATACCACCTGGAAATTTCGGATTAATTGCCCCTAGATCGGGGCTGGCTGTAAAAGGCATTCAGGTGCTTGGAGGAATCATTGATAGTGATTATCAGGGAGAGATTAAGGTGCTCCTGCTGAATAGCAGTGAGGTTGACTTACTGATACATAAAACTGACCGAGTGGCTCAATTGCTAATAATGCCTGTTTTCAGTGGTGAGATCACAAAAGGCACTGCCCCAACGTTGCTAACTGTACGAGGCCAGAAAGGTTTTGGCTCCACAGATAATCCTGGGGCCAGAGTTTGGGTGCAGTCGCCTAAGAATCCCCCTGAACAAGCAGAAGTGATTGCAACCGGTCAAGACAACACCATTTTAGTTATGAGACCAGGGAAAGATAGCTGGGAAGCAGTCCCGGCTGACAAATGTTACTTACGAGAATGAATAATGCCTGTATTTGATTCTTTTTCAGATCATTCTTTGGACTGTTGCTGCAGGATGTGTCGGCGTTGGACTCCTTTTGGGATGGTACGACGAGAGAGGAGGGATCCCATCAACCCGGGCTGAGTTGAGAACCCGAGTGTCGCGTTCCTTCGCTGCGTGGGATTCGTCGCCAAACTTTTGGGTTACATTGGCCAAGCAAGTGACGAAGACCCCTCATTTCTGCTTGACACCGATGAGATCGGTAACTGATATACTGGCAACTTGTTTGGTTGCTGTCCCTGCTTCATTGGAGACTCTGACTCATATTTTTAATATAACAAATGCTCGCCCCAATGTTCTTCTGGGCGATTTCGCTGCCCATGAGTATTGCCCCTTGTGTACTGTACTGTCAGACCCGATACCGCCTGTCCAGTCCCAAATAGTTACCTATAATATCACACAAGGTGATTTATGTTTTTTCCTTACTTGTGATCCTAGTGCGATTTCTGAATGTATGCGTTTAAAATTGAAAGGTGCCACTTCATTCACCGCTCATGAACGAACTTTGTGCTTTCAAAGGACACCGAAAACATGTACTTCTGTTCAGAATAACATGACTTGCAAGAGTATGGTAGTTACCCCCAGTCACTATCGCACGATGTTACTACCTGCCGGATGGCTTTTCTCATGTGGTAATACTTCCTGGCCATATATCCCCGCAAATATTTCTGGAGGCCCTTGTGCCATTACTAGACTGAGCTTACTAATGTTCTCGTCACATCCGAATGCCAACTCTCGTGTGATCCGAGATACAGTGAGGTTACAGGAGGATTGTGACTCATCTTTGCATTTATATTCCAAGTCTGAATACCTTAGCCTGGCTGTTTCAATTGTTGGTGTTCCTGCTTTGGCAGTTTATAATGCCAAATCTATTGGGAAAATGGCCTGCTGGATGGTAAAATCCATCAATCATACTTCTACAGTCCTGTCTGACATGCTATTAGACGCCCAGGGTGAACGAAGGGCTATCTTACAAAATCGAGCGGCCATTGATTATCTTTTGCTTAAACATGGACACGATTGTTCTGATTTTGAGGGTCTTTGTTGTTTTAACTTGTCGGATCATACAAAATCCATTCAGGTTCACATTGATAAAGTACATGACTTGACAGAAGAAGTTAGAAAACACATAGACCAGGGCTGGTTTGACTGGCTCTTTAATTGGTTACCTGATTTGCATTTGTTACGTCAAATATTAGGAGGTATTCTAATTGCTATTGGCATTTTGATTTCTATCTGTTGCTTTATTCAGTGTATTCCTTCACTACTTCAATTCTGCACACCTGGTACTAGACATAGATCAGTTAGTCTTGTTTCATATTATTCTTCCACAGATGTTAGTTCTGTTTAATGAATGTATAATAGACTGAAGTCAAGGGTGAAATGTTCTGCACGATTTTCCCGGCCTTCTTGTGTTAACAAGTGATCGAATGTGACTTCAGTCTCTTACCATTCAAGCCTAAGGGTTAGAGTAGTGAATGGAGCCTATTTACTAGGCACTTCGACATGATTCTGTGCTCTTCCCCATAGATCAGGGCTTGCACACATAGCCTAGGGGATAGATTCGTTTGTATTAGGGATAACCTGTCCTGTAGTGAGGGTATTTCATGGAGCTGTGCTGAATTCAGGCCTGGTAGGCCTCAAACGGGAGAGACTCCATCTTTCTTTCTGCTCCGTCAGCTTGGGATGCTTCTAGGTCAAAAGTAATGTTTTAGTTATGAGGTGTTATTCGCTTGGAGAGAACCGGTTCAGGCCGGCCCTTATCGAAGGATTGTATTTTTCTTCATGCCGAAGACACTACATCAGGCCGGCCGGCTGGGAACGTGTCCTTGGTACGGGGAGGTACAAGAATTTGGTGGGCGGCAGGTTACGGGCCGGAATTTTCCATGAGGAAATGCACCTCTATATTAGTGAAAGTCTGAGGCAGTTACATGTTCAGTCCGTAGGCGGCATCTAGCCGTTAGCAGTAAAGCTACTACTTATTCCAGGGAAGACAGACGCCATCTTGAAGGCGAAGAAGAACCGAGAGACAGATGCTTTCCTAACAGAATAGCCAGAGAGGAGAGAGTAGCCGATAAGGAAGAGGTCCCAGTGACTCGGAGAAGGGTGATTCCAGGCGAGCCGAGACACAGACGAGAAGGGAGCCTAGATGACCACTGAGTGCAGGCTACATACTACTAAGGTGATGTCGACCCTTTCTTATTAGAGTGTACAACTTAATCTTTCACTTTTCTTTGCAGGTTATGTGTTATATCGTAATGTTATGTGATTGTGTATGTAATGAGTAATAAAGTATCCAGTTTGTAGTGAACCAACATGTGATGCGTGTTCTTGTATGAGAGGGTAGCCTATTCTGCTAGTCAGCTGCGGCTACATGAACAGATGTTAATCCTGATCAGGTAAGTGGTAACTGAATAAAGGAAAGAGGAGCCCCTCGAACCTGAGAACAGGCTATGCCCGAACTGGCAATCCTTGTGTGATCTGATGAATAGTGAGACTGATTCCCTTTTTGTATGTTATGGTGATCCTAGGATGAACTGTCGTATGAGACTGCCGTCTAGGTAGAGAGGTCTGGATTCGTAGGGGATCGCGAGGCCGCCGATTGTGCTGAGACTGCCGTCTGGGTAGAGAGGTCTGGGTTCGTATGGGACCGCGAGGCCGCCACTTGTGATACTGTCGTACGGGCAGAGAGGTCTGGATTCGTAGGGGATCGCGAGGCCGCCGATTGTGCTGATACTGTCGTATGGGCAGAGAGGTCTGGGTTCGTATGGGACCGCGAGGCCGCCACTTGTGATACTGTCGTATGGGCAGAGAGGTCTGGATTCGTAGGGGATCGCGAGGCCGCCGATTGTGCTGAGACTGCCGTCTGGGTAGAGAGGTCTGGGTTCGTATGGGACCGCGAGGCCGCCACTTGTGATACTGTCGTATGGGCAGAGAGGTCTGGATCCGTATGGGATCGCAAGGCCGCCGACTGTGCTGAGACTGCCGTCTGGGTAGAGAGGTCTGGGTTCGTAAGGGATCGCGAGGCCGCCACTTGTGATACTGTCGTATGGGCAGAGAGGTCTGGATTCGTAGGGGATCGCGAGGCCGCCGATTGTGCTGAGACTGCCGTCTGGGTAGAGAGGTCTGGGTTCGTATGGGACCGCGAGGCCGCCACTTGTAAGACTGCCGTCTAGGTAGAGAGGTCTGGGTTCATAGGGGATCGCGAGGCCGCCACTTGTGATACTGTCGTATGGGCAGAAAGGTCTGGATCCGTATGGGATCGCGAGGCCGCCGATTGTGAGGTCTTGGTATGCATAGTAGGAATCCCCTGTCCTTAGGTGATAGATATATGTGGTTGCAGGATTGTAAATAGGTTCTAGGGAGGGGGTAACGTTCTGGCTGGGTTAGTGAGGCTCTGATGAGCGGGTTCTATCTGATCCAAAAACCCAAGCAGAACAACGTCCCAGAGGACAAGTACCTGAGTTCTGGAGGCAGGGACATTCTAATGCCACAGAGCAAGTTTTTGACAAGACGATGTTCTCCCACTGGTGAACCTGCAATCACTGTATGGCCCGCAGATATCGCTGATATAAATTGATTGACCGATTTGTAAGCCATTCCTCCTGCTGCTAAAGAGGTCAGAAAACTCAGGATGTGAACAATGTCCGCCCGCAAGGGACCCAGACTCCATTGCAGACACCAACCCACTCATTGAGACCGGGCCGATTGATACCTCTTGATGCTACCTTCCACCGAAGCTCGGTAGAAGAGATCCGCTGCATCTCCCGATAGGCCAGGGACTTGTCATTTTGACCTGCAATCCTCCACGCTATAAGCTGGAGGTTGTCGCATGTCACCAGATGATGGGGATTTCCGGAGGGGTCGCTCAGAAGATGACAATACTGGTGTAGATGTTTTGGAGAAACCGAAGAAAGTTCCATCAGAACTGGAAACCACACTTGCAACTTCCACACTGGAGTGATCACCATCACATCCACCCTCTGACAGCGCATCTGAGCTGTCAGCCGCATGATCATGGTGAATTGGGGAAAGGATGAACCCTGTTCCTACGACCAATCCTGGAGGAAAGCATCGATTGCCACTGCTCCCGGGTCCGGCCTCCAGCTGTAGTACTGGGGAAGATGATGATCGAGTCGGGTCATGAGCAAGTCAATTGTGAATGGTCACCAGGGGGAGAAAAGGGCTTGGAACATTGCTGGGAAAATCCTCCACAGGCTTGAATCCCGGATATGGCGAGAGTGCCAATCCACCACTTGACTGGTCAACCCCGGGAGGCCTTCCGCCATCACTGAAGCATGGTGCTCCAGGCAGTATTCCCAAAAATTCTTGGCCAGATACGAGAGGGCCTTGGACCATGTCCTCCCCAGGTGATTGATATAGCAGACTGCCGCTACATTGTGTGGTTGTTCGGTCAGATATTGTGGGTGCGAAAAGACTCCATGATCCTTCAGACCCATCAGGTTCCTATGATTACATCAGGCTTGAGCAGAAATCAAGATTTTTAGTTGAGGGCCTAGTGCACATGGAGCTACGACACTGTCTGGTTGAAGCACCAACGATTAGATTCAAATTTAAACCTCCTGCCCATTGTGATCGACTACCCCCTCTAAAAGGTAGTCCTCACAATCAAGATGAGTCTTTGGACACTTCAATGGTAGACTGACTGAAGGAGGCACTGGGGGAGGTGATTTAAATGGTTCTCCTATGTCCAAAAGCTGCTGGTACAAATTGGCCTTGGGGAGTTCTGGTCCTCCTCGGCTGCAACAATTAATTTGTCGAGGTCAGCACTCATGGATTCATATTGGGCCCATGCCTACTATAGAGAATTCCAGAATGTAACTGAGGGCTCACTTATTTCACTTTTTTCTACATTTGAAACCCAACATTCAATGGGAGCCTTTTTTGGATTATATTAATCCATTACCAGCAAAGACCCTCTTCCTTAAATTCCCAAAAAGCACTTTACCCTTAATGTCCATACTGAAAAAATGGAGCCTCCCGACTGTAATAAGAAGTGTATGCCCAGTTTGCCAACAAGCTGACGAATCACTAGTGCACTTCATATTTTTCTATCTGGGTTACATTCGCCCTAGGAGAACATGGATCATCCTATATGTAGAAAACTAGGCTCCAGAAATATTGAGACTGCCATACGGCTCCTCTGCACAGAATCTTTGCAATCAATTGTGTGTGCGGTATCAAAATATATACATTGGAGTTGGTCTATTAGAAGCAAGGCCATTGAATAACAAACATTGCTGGTCTATTATTCATTTTTCTCTATCAAGTGTAGGCTTTTATGGAGCCCTACAGAGCCCATAAAAATGAGGCTCTTTGCCTTCGAAAAATACACTTTAACCCACATGGGGCACATTTTGAGAATTTGTACTATCATCTATTAGCGGAGGCAAGCTGTTTTATGAATATGGTTCTATGACCTTTTAAATCTATTTTTCAGCTGTTTTATGAACTTAACATCCTCCTTTTTAATAGTTACTAAAGCTGAACTGTTATTTTATATGATGTACACAACCCCTTGATGATTTTATGTACTTTTTAGGCATTTATCTAAATGCAAAATAAAGATGTGATTGACTGATTGATTGAGGCTCTTTGCACATATGAACATTTTTAGCTGGTGTATTTTGTTTCATAAGATTGCTTGTCATCTGCAAATCACAAGGGGGGCAATTAGACTATGCTATTATCATAGCCCATAACAGTTGCTATTGGGGTCCTAAAAAATGTGTTATTGATATGCTTTAGAGTGTGTTTTTATTGTTAATTGTATATATATATTTATACTTATATGTATTGCGTCAGTCTGTATACTTTTATGTGTGGATATCCTGAATAAAGTATTTTGATGATGATGACATTGTCCACCTTCAGCAGAACTGCAAGATTGCATCTGGTCCTTGGTCCAACATTTGACTGCAAAGGGAACTGCCATCAGGTCCAGGCAGCTGGTGTGCATGGACTGTTCTGCGGCGGAACATCCTCCGTCGGTCGTAAATTTTCCACAATGAGCCCCACAACTGGAACCGCTGGTATCTGAAATGATCATGATATCCAGTTGCGATCAGAAAATGGCGCAACCATTCCACACCTCCATAAGGGAGAGCCACCACTGGAACTCCTCCCTGGCCTTGTCTGACAGGGGGACGTACTGGGAGTTTCTGAGGCCACTGCGATGGTGAGATGCTTTGAACCGTTGTAAGGCCCTGAAATTTAGGGGCCCCGGAAAGATGGCCTGAATTGAGGATGACAATAGGCCTACCACCCTGGCTATCTTACGGAGGGAGGTCCTCGGTTTCACTAGTGTTCTCCTCACCTCGTGACGGATTTTGGCCATCTTCTTGGAGGGAAGGTTTAGCGTAGTCGCCACTGAATCGATCACAAACCCCAGAAAGGTGGTGGAGCGTGAAGGGACTGGACTTCACTTGGTTGATGACAAACCCTATGGATTGAAGGGGATTCACTGCCATCTGTAGGTGATGGGACAGAGCCCTCGGGCATTGGTACATCAGTAGCATATCGTCCAAGTACACAATCATTGGTATACCGGTTGCTTTCAGGACCTTGGTGAAACACTAAGGGGCCGATGACCGACCAAAACGTAGAGAGGTGAACTTGAAAGTTTGGCCTTGCCATTAACATTAGAGAATCATTGATGTGGTGGAACAATGGGAACTGTGAGATGAGCATCTTTGAGGTTAAGCCGGACCATCCAGTCATTGGGTCTCAGAAGATCGCGCAGGAGGTGGATGCTCTCAATCTTAAAGTGGCGGTATACCAACCATTCGTGGAAATCCCGGAGAGTGATCACCGGGCACAGACTGCCACCCTGCTTCTCGACCAGAAAGAGATTGCTTATAAACCCAGAGGGGTGAGGATTAGAAAGACAGATTGCCCCTTTGGCTAAAAGTTCCTGAACCTCACGCTGAATTAGGTTGGAAGGGGGACTCGATGTGGAACTCCTGTACTGTTTGGAGCAACCAGGCGTCGGACGTGAGCAACTGCCAATTTTTTTTAAACTGTGCCTGGCGACCCCCCAAGAAAAAAAATGAATGAAAAGCTCACTGGGTGAATTGGCGTTCGCTCCTCCACTGCAGGGTCTGTTAAGGTGACCTCTGGAGTATGACCACCCTCTGGTGGGGTAGAATCCCCCAAAGCATGAGGAGTTCTGCCAGTGACTTCGCTGGGAAGGTTGGCCCCTGCCGGAGGCAGAGTAATGGGAATGGCCAGCCAAGTGCCCCCTACCATGGCCAGCCTTGGAATAAACACACACATTAAAGATGTGCTTGACAGTGAATTGGGCCTTGTTAAGTGAATTGAATGTCGAGACAAACTTCACGATCTCTTTGACAAACGGGCCACCCTGTGTCACTTGGCCCACCTCTCACATTGCCAATTCCCCTAGCTTGGGATCATTCTTAACTCGCAAAGATCTGTGCCTCTCTGTTGAGATAGCACATTTGGCATTCCCGAGAAATATATTGGCTTGTTGAGCCCAATTGGACAGTGCATCAGGGGGAATCATAGCACCAGACCCCTTGGCTTCCTCTGACATATCAAAGATCTTTACAAGCAGGCCAGTGATTTCCAGGAGCTTTATTTGGCCAGAAAAGATGACATACATGCATCTATCTCAGGAGTGAGGGCCTCTTTCCAGTTCAAAGACGGGTGGAACATTCTTCCCGAAGGCAGTTTCTAACCTCCTGATCAAGAGGCTTATGGAGCTAGCCAGCCGCATAATTGGCCACTTTGTCACAGGGTGTACACAGAGAGGAGCGGGGATGCATGACTTCCTCAGGGTCCAAGAGATCTAACTGGCAATCAGCGGGGACCTCAATAGTGGCCTGTGACCCAGTAGGGGGATTGGATGAAGGTCTCCAGTACTGGTCATAGTCAGACTAGCCCTCCGAACCCATAGGGGAACCATCTGAAGGCGGAGGTGGGGGATTAGGCGTGGCCTCGCTTGGTTTTGAGAAGCCATTGGGGTTGGGCGTAGGGGGGTTTGCCCCTAAAAATGCCTCCTTCAGCCTGGCAAAATCACTCAGGTCCACCCCCAAGTCGTGTGGGTGTTTGCACTGGTTCTCAGAGTGGGAAGCAGGGTGCGCTTCGGGGGTGATGTGGCCAAAGGCCCAGGAAGATCCTCCCTTGGTGGGACGGGTTGTAGGCACCGTTGTGCCATTTCCATAAGTCTCTACTCCAGAGGGGCCATTGTGTCTGAGACCACTTTGATTATAGAGGGGCTTACCTCATTGCAGAAGCCATCTGCAACCAGGAAGTATTCTACGCCCTCCTCCTCCTCATAGTATTCCCCATACGCCTCCATGGGTACTGTGAGGTAGTTATAGTTATCCTGTAGATATATGTGCTGCACGTTGGCCACCCACCAGGTAAGAGGGAGTTGTTATGTGGGCGTGAAACCCCAGCAGTGTTCAATAGCATGCTGTAGCCCTTGTGGGGTCCTTAAGGAAGGAGGCTGACTGCCAACCCAAGATCTTAGTAGGCATGTGAGGATAGCCAGGCAACTGGCCTTGAAGACCTGAATGTAATGTGTAGCTATTTATATATATGGCCCACAATGGAGTATTGTAATCCTCGCTAGGTCTCAACAGTGGGGAAAGCTAGGAAGATAATTCGCCCTCATTTGATGTCAAATGGCCTAAATACACACAATAAATGACAGCCTGAGCAAGTCTGCCTTTTGTGCACGAGTCTCTGCTCCAGAAATTGTCTTACCCCCTAGGGTGTTTGCACTCCAGGCTGGCAGGGCACTTGGCTCGGACATTTCGTGGGCACTTAGCTAGATCTGAAACTGACATGGACTTTGTGGGCCAAAGAGAACAGACAGCACTGTCAGAAGGCGCGAGAGGGGCACATACCCTCTAGTGGTCGGTGGACCTTAGCGCTCCCTGGCCGCTATCCCTCAGATGAGGTAAATTACTTTGGAGAAACGGCCATGAAGGGGCGGCGCAGTGTTCCTGTGGCCCCGGCTGTATGAGGTGCAAGCACCTCTCACCTAAAAGAAGAATTACCAATACAGTAATTAAGGCAAAACATGAAAAAGGGGGACCGGAGTTCTAATACTCAACTGACACGGCTACGAGCAGTAAAGAAAGAGGGCAATAGACGAAGGGCAATGCAAGTTGCAGAACATGGTAGCACATGATTGGACATGAACTTTTTGGTTTGTAAATGTCATTGTTCCCTGGGGTTATGGGAAACGAAGAGGCAGATTTACAAGCCCCTTGCGGCACCGGTGCATCACGTTGCGTGACGCAGTCTGCTAAGTGATATTTACAAGAACAGTTAAAGTCACACAGGGTGACATAACCTATGCTTGTAAATATCGCCCCTGTTCACGCAACACTTGTGTGTTAGGGGCTTGACATAGGTGTTGCTGTGTGTGTTCCCACATAACACTCATGTCCACTGATGCATTTCCAGATTTACGAGAAATCGTAAATCTGGAAATGCATCGGAACGCTACGCCACCCTAGGGGTGGCGTAGCAAGGTGCAACGAGGAGAAATGTTTTCATTTCTCCTCTTTTTTTTCCTCTTTCAATGCATGCTGCATTCTACAGCACACATTGGAAGAGGAAATCACCTCAATTGATTGTTTTTGTGCAACAATCTCCCCACGCCTCAGGCATACTTGCACCATGGTGCAAGGGTGCCTGCGCAGGCGCATGGCAGCAGTTTGTGCGCCAGCGCAAGGGGAAGCACGGACATGCAACATATTGTTGTAAATATGTCGCAATCCTGTGCTTTGAAACTAACGCAAATGACTTGCGGCACCGCACTGCGTTAGTTTCTTGTAGATCTGCCCAAAGTTTTTTCTGGTTGTTGTTTACAGTTAACATGGCTGCAATTCAATAAAATGGAGAAAGAAGAGCATAATCGTTACCTCCGGGTCCTGTCATTGAATTCATGGTTGTGAGATTCTCTTCACAAATGTGAACGGTGATGGGTCAAACCCAGATCTGTTGACTGGGTGTGAGTGTTTGATTGATTCTGATGCTCCGTCCATCACCACCCACTTTTTGTACCGCTTTGTTCGCCATAAGTTGGCAGGGTATGCTCAGACGTGAGTCCCTTGCTCACTTTGCCACTGGATTCAAGCAAGCCTGGCTGAAGACGGCTGAAATGCCAGAAACCGGGCCTAGGAAGCTTGTTTCCGGTCCAGGGAAGGCATGGCTTGGCAGTTCGGGCTGGACTGTTCCCATGAGGCACAGGGTCAGACTGATTTGCATATGGCCATGTCTGAACTGGGGTGGCAGAGTGGGCTAAAGAACGGTGATGGGTCAAACCCAGATCTGTTGACTGGGTGTGAGTGTTTGATTGGTTCTGATGCTCCGTCCATCACCACCCACTTTTTGTACCGCTTTGTTCGCCATAAGTTGGCAGGGTATGCTCAGACGTGAGTCCCTTGCTCACTTTGCCACTGGATTCAAGCAAGCCTGGCTGAAGACGGCTGAAATGCCAGAAACCGGGCCTAGGAAGCTTGTTTCCGGTCCAGGGAAGGCATGGCTTGGCAGTTCGGGCTGGACTGTTCCCATGAGGCACAGGGTCAGACTGATTTGCATATGGCCATGTCTGAACTGGGGTGGCAGAGTGGGCTAAAGAACGGTGATGGATCAAACCCAGATCTGTTGACTGGGTGTGAGTGTTTGATTGGTTCTGATGCTCCGTCCATCACCACCCCCTTTTGTACCGCTTCATTCTCTTCACAAATGCCTGCAAGTGCTAGGCCTTTTACCTAATATTTTTGGAAAACTGTACTGTAAAATTAATAATGTGGGCCATTTTTTTAAAGAAATAATAATTTTTTCCTGAAAAAGCAATCCACCTAGAAACCCTGGAAATGTTTTATTTATTTTCTACACTTGCCGCATGCAATATGGGACTAGCATTCAAACAATTTCCATGGCTGTATGCAACTCCAAATCTAGCTTTAAGTTTTGTTAAGTTTCAGTTTGCTTTGCTGTGTTTCATTGATTCTCATAAGATTTGCCATTTACTTTGTTTGGTGCATTTTATGGTTCATATATTTTTATTTTGTGGTTTTGATTTTTTAAAATTTTGAAATGATCATCCAGGTACAGAAGAAATATATGTCATTATCATCACAAATGATTTAGGCGTTTTGAAGGAGTAAATTCTGACTTTGAGGCGCTCTCCGATTTCCATGAAATCAGAAGAGATGGAGAGCAAATTTATTAAAGCAAACTGAGGATCTGGCTAAGAAGGATAGATGGAATGAGGCGCATGGATTCAGCAGTGTTGAGGGGATTTTTTTAGCAGCCAGTAGAGGGAGGGACAGAAGTCTCTGAGCATACAGATGGCACAAGGCAGGATCAAAAGGCCTCTATCAAGTACAAGCACGGCTAGAGTTAGGTCCCCTTAATTTTTTTCTATGGGGGTCTAGGATAATTATAAACCATCTAGGGATCCCGGAAATACAACGTTAGGAGGAGGAGATTAGGGGAGAAACTCCTCTTCCTTCCTAATTACTTGACGCTGCAGCCTTTCAGAATCACCTGAAGCCCTGGCCTAAGGAAATAAATGACACTTTCAAACCCCCCCTAAAGAACCAAACCTCTAGGTCAACGATACGCAATGTGGAGGAGTTTGCTGGTCATCACATGAATCTGGCCAATGATACCACTGCTGTTTTCATCACAAAACTGTTGACATCGTGGCTTTTTAATAGGATTGTGCAAAAACCAAATTCTAAGAATGAGTGTCTAGAAGCAGCGCCAGATTAGTGACGTCGGGGCAGATTTATGTTAGACTTGCGGCACTTTTACGCCGCCGTTGCGTTACTTTTGTGACGCAGCGGCGGCGTAAACCCTGCGCCACGTTGCGCCCTATTTACATCGTGACGCATCTATGGAGATGCGTCACGGTGTAAATCCCTGCGCCACATTAAACCTGCGTCAGGTTTAATGTATGCAGGGTGGCCGTTCCATCGGAAAAAGCCTCGGAAAAGTGATGCAGTGAAATCTACAAGATTTCACTCAGTCACTTTTCCGACGCTGCTGCGTCAAAACCTTGCGCCTGCTTGAAGCAGGCGTAAGGCATGACGCAGCATGTTAGGTATGGGCAGCCCCTAAACATTGCTGGAGTTGCGTCGTGCTTGCGACGCGACTCCAGCAATGCGCCGCCCTTACGCCATCAGATGCGTTACGCATCTGTTTATCCTTGCGCCACGATGCACTGCATTGTAAATGCGGCGCATCTGTGGTGGCGCAAGGGTAAACTTGCGTGACGCATCTTTCCTGGCGCATCCCTGCTGATTTGCACCTTACTCTTTTTGATCAAGTGCCTGATACCAAGTGCACCTTGCTAGGACACCTTTATGCACCACCAAGGGAGACAGAACTGGTACTTAGATGCATTTTAGTGGTATGTGCATTACAAATTTGCAGGTATAATATTAATATTAATTGACATCTTCCAAGGAGTGCAATAGTAGGGTTAACTGGCAAGGATATTTGTTTAGCTTTGGTGAAGGCTTGTTTAATGTATATATTTATTTAATTAACGTGTTTTATAAAGGCCAAACATGACCCAAGTGTATCAGAGTGCTGAACATAAGTTGGAAACAGAAGCAATTTTATGGGGTCTTTGAAGTCAGGCTAACCAACACATTGGGCAAGGAATCTGTTCATTAGGATCCTTTCCACCTCTTTTTTGAAAATGTGGGTCAATGGGTTTGACCGAATCTTGGGTGGGAGAAAGTTTAATATCCTCGGAGTCGATCCTGAAAAAGGGAGAGTGTGTAGGTTTTATGAATAGCTTTCTCCAAGCTTGTTGTGTTCCTTTACTACCTGCTTTCATACATAAACAAAAAGAACCACAATATGTATAATAACTCAAACCAACAAGAACTAATAAGATGAGAGGATGTGGCCTAACGGCTAGGGTGGTCGACCTCAAATCTGGGAAAGTGGGTTTGAGTCTCAGCAACGATGCTCAACATCCTGTGATTACGGGCAAATCACTTAATCTCCCCGTGCCTAACAAAAATGACTGTGTCCTTATGTAACCCAACTGGTGCTCTGATACCTTCGGGTCAAGTTTGCACTATATAAAACTCTGAAAAGAAATAAGAAAAATGACATAATATAAGGAAGGTTTTGATTTAGAAGAGTTTCAGTAAACACCTTAGTGCAGAGTTTGAGGAAGGGGTCTGTTTTGTTTAGTTTTACAGAGTACAATTTGTTTTATTTGAAATAAAGGCCACATGGAATTTGCTTCACGAAACATGTGCTTCCTCTCAAGCTTGGTTCCACTTCATTTGTGCCTCTCATTGAGGAAGCCACAGCCTTTCTTCATTATTATAATGAAATTGAGTCAGAGGCTAAAACAGAGTGCTCTTTGGAGTGTCATCAAGGGCTTGTGCTAATATTCAAGAAATCAGTGCTACATAAAAGGCCTCTCTGTCTATCTACTCCTAATGTAGCCTCTCTCCTTCAGGTTTAATGGAATTATATGACAGGGATGGTGAGTGCTCTTCATAATGTACTATGCTGCATCTGGTACAAAATGCACAAACAGGCTGTGTCATGCCTCACAGAAAAGGTCTGTCTGTCACACCTTCAAACTATGCAGCACTCCCCTAGACTTGAGATCAATTCAAGTCAATTTAAAATGTAGTGTGATCTCTTTCGGATCAAGCGCCTAATGTGATGTAAGATGATAAAGTGCTTGATTTATGTGATGTCACACAAAACAGGACAGACATCTCCTGAATCCAAACGATGTCAGAATCAAATTAAAATTAAACGCAGAGTGTTCTTTGGACAGTCAAGCACTCTGGAGCCAGATCCTGAAGTCAACCAGCTAATGATCTTCAGAAAGAAGTGTAATTAAACATTAAATTGTATTCTGAAAGAGGGAGCACCGTGGGCTTAGCCCTCGTTTTTGTGAAATCCAGATAACATAATCCATTAAATATTCTTTACTTTCCTTAGCATAAGAAATAAAAAGCCAGTTTAAAAAAAAGCTTTGCCAAACTCCTCTTTAAACAAGCATTGGCCGCTTTGATGTTTGATCGCGATCACTTTCACGGCCCGCTTGGCATAGCCAATAGGTCTCCCCTTTGGGACCTTATAAGTGTTTAGCCATGCAACAGTTGCATAACTAAATACTTATAAGGTCCCAAAAGCAAGACCTAGTGGCTATGCCAAGCGGGCCGTGAAAGTGATCGCGATCAAACATCAAAGCGGCCGTGTGGCAGCGAAAGTGAAAGTAATCGTGGCAAGCGCGGCGCGTGCGCCCGCGCACATGCACTGTAGCTCTAGGCTGGCCTGGTAGCACTTTTTGGAGCCCTCTCAATAAGTCTCGCCAGACCAGCGCATGCACTGGGTCAGGCGAGACCTAAAAAGCAGTCCTAAATAAAATCTCAATAACAGCAACAGCGCCTCACTCATCCGTCTAATCAAGGGACATCCTTCCAGAATAGGCTTGATCAAACTTTGTAAATCAAGCGTCACAAACATTTAATAAGATTTACCTACTCAGAGCAGCATACAAATGCTACAAGTTTGAAACTCATTCGAGGATAGACCCAGCTGCGGCCCATGCAGGTAAGAGCATTGGGGGGTGTTTTCGACAGATGACGACAAGGGATAATTAAATAAATAACTAATTCTCCCTTGCCATCGTCTGTGGAGATTCCATCCCCCTTCCCCTCCCCCCTCCACTCGGCTCCACCGCTCTTATTGGGCCGCAGCTGGATAGACCTTAAAAGAGATATCTGGAATTGTCCTTTAGATAAGTTTATTTCCATGCAGTCGAGGTACTTTCTGGGTCTGTCAAAGTTAATAAGAGCTTGCAGAAACGCCATATATCTTCGATATAGGTGTGATTTGATGCTAATGAGGTCAATAGCAATCTTTTTCAAGTCATTTAGTGATTCTTGGAAGTAGATTATTCAGCCCTTTGCCTTAACACTACATCTGCTCTTTCCAAATATCAGAGTATATAAGCCATTTTCTTGGACTGGTTGCAAAGTGACGGGTTCTACAATTGCAGGGTCTCAACCTATTTCTCAATCTCAGATTATGGGAGTCTACTGTGGTGCTCAAAATACTCTTTTGGATATCGTACATTTTGCTTAGCTACAGCAGCATTTATCTAAGATCTTTTACTGAGACTTGTTTTGAGCTTCCCTGCTGAGGAACCATGCAGGTCACCTACGTCACTTGATTACTAGGGGACACTTAAAACTGATAGTTTAGAAGAGTTCTTAGCTGCTGTAATTATCACAATCTTTCATTAGAATCTTTTGTCCTCAGCAAAGAATTCCAAACCATCAGAAACTTTTTTATGCGAAAAGGCATATCCAAAAGAGAATATTAATTTCCCAGTAGGGCTGGGAAAGCATTTGTGTTTTTATCCTTCCATGATTTCTTCCACGCTTATTGGGAATCAAATTTTGGCAAGGAACGTTTTAATAACTGAGAATGCCTCTAGTGACTAAACATTAATGTTTTGTGTCTTCTGTTATATCTTTGACTCTCTGAATTTCTAAGCCAGGTAATAATTTGTCAGCATTCAATGAAATAGAATTAATGGAAAGCCCAAGACTGAATAGCCTAAAGCCTTCTACTCATGATTGAAAGATTTCCCAAAATATACTGATTTGTTTGATTAAAGTCTTTAGAGGATATGTCAGTGCAGCTGAGATCTGTTCCATTTTCCAACTTCTATCTGTCCTTCCAAAACTAAACACCCTTATCTTTTCTACTCCACCACCCACTCAAAGGGGCGAATGTATAATGCAAGAAAAAGACATCAAAACTCCTCTTTTTAACCCCAATCATAGTTGCCTCAGAGTGTCAGGACTCAATATTGAGGACCTCTCTTTACAAAAAGAGCCCTGCTGTCATTGGTAAGATTCTTATGGAGATATAGGAGATAGAAACAAAGTGGTTCTATCACAAGGGAACCAAATTATTTCCTGGAAATATTCTGATCTGGCGCTTAACATGTTTTGGCTCATGCATTTCCAACACATTTTCCTAAGTGAATAAAGTATGTCTAAATATGGATTGCTTGTTTAGTGTGCCTAGCGACCCAAAGAACAACTTGAAGGATGCATGCCAATCCTATGATTGGAGTGAAATCACACTTGCATGCTAGTATGCTCATGAATTACTAAATATGTGTGTAGTACTAATGGGAATTATCTTTGAAATGACCACCACACTCTAAGTGATGGCCATTCTCAGTAAGTTAATCAATGCCATCACTAAATAGGAGGTAGCACTGCCTTTTTTATATAATATAAAATTATATCGATTAAATATCAACATTTTCTGATTTGGCTTAAGGGCATGTTTTCTGATTTGATATAAAGGCATGGGGTGAATTCAATGGTAGATGGGAATCAAAGAACAAGTTTACAGGGCGCGATAAGAAAGTGAACCATTCACTTACAAATGCTCATTGGAGTAGTTAGAAAAATCGTCACACAATTTTCTAAATTATACAGAATGAGAAAAAGATTAGGGTTAGGATAAGAGTGAGGGCCACACTTTTTCACTGACAATTTTTTAGGCAATGGTGTGTTAATGAAATGTCTGTCCTGTGCAAACTAATGCAAAATATCTCTTTTACTTGGAATACTTTGTCATTAAATGAATGATAATGTAAGGGTATTTCAGTGAAATGCCCTGAGATGAAATTGAACAGATCTGTTCTTTGCAGTGGGCTATAATGATGAAAACGAGGCTGGGATATGGAGCACATTCTCTTGTCCGCTGAAGCCCATAACGCATAGTGAATTCCATTAACCCAAGGTCACTGCAAAGTTAGCCAGTGACTGTGTGCAAAAAAATAGCAAACCCTCCCACATCATAAATCACTGAGGTGTGAAATCCTTCATTAAGGGGTTGTAGTCCATGTGGAGTACGACAGCCGCCTCATTGCCTTGTCCAGGAACCACAGGGAAATATCCTGCCACCGCGCAGCACTCCTGCGGATCCAGAAGGAGCTGGAGGCGCATCTCATCAAGGAGATCTTATGTGGCATTGATTAGGGGATCTCCCAGGTCCCACTGCGGCTCATGCTCCATACAGAAGAATACCCCTTCTTTCTTTTCTCCCTTCCCTCTTCTACCTTTGTACACTACTCTGAATCATGTCCATTACCACTCAGTCTGCCATCATCTGTCGCTCTACAGTAAGGTTTGTCCAATACAATTTATAACTTACTTGGCTTTAAGGAATGGACTTGTATGTGAACCTTGTGTTGTCGTCTTGCCATTATCTGTTTTCTTTTATTTAACGCTGCAAGCTTTGCATGGTCTCACATGATATTCTGCTATCAGTTCACTTTGTTATCTAAAAACATTGATACATATTTGTTTTGATTAGCTGAGTTCCAGTTGGACAGGTTGCAATGCAGGGATATACACACCTCCTCTGCACCCTCACCCCAGACACAGGTTGGTGCACTGCTGGCAAATCAGAATAAACCATAACAAAACCCCTGCACTGTTTCACAGATAAGGCACCGGGGAGGATATTTATGTTGTTACATAATTACGTTTTCAAAATGAGAACCAGGAGTAACAAATTATATTGGTCAGCACCACACTAGGGAGAAAGGTTGCTAGAGGTAAAGCACACATAGCTTTACACTTTATAAAAAAGTGCAACAATGACAAGAAGAACAAAAACTGTTAGCTATAGTGGTATCAAAACGTGGGAGGGAACTGTAATGATAATAGTAGAGCATCCTTAAAATGCAGATGACCACATGCTGCCAATGTGAACAAATATGTCAGTAGCAGTGCCTCAAACAGGTCCTGTTCGCTAGTTTATCTTGTTTCAACAAGGTGAGGTGCTTACGCCCATTCTTGTTGCTCACGTGCTCATACGCTAACAAGAAGAAGTTTCTTTTCATTTCTGTTCTACTAGCCCAATACGTTGTTCTGCAGCTTTTCCACCACCCGCCCTTGACTTTAATCCTTTTCCTCCCTGCATTGGCTTCCTCCATTTCCTCTCTTGCCTACTGGTGTAACAGGAGGGCGGTTATATTATTGTGTTAATGGATTGTCTTGCATCCTGCCCAGTCACCCGCACTCCACAGTGCACACGAACGTCTACATGAAGGAGGGGCAGGCATTGAAAAGTACTATGCAACGGGCAGCACTCCAGCAGCACTCTCCTCTGTCCATTTCCTAATCTAGATCTCTGTGGGTCTTCACCAACTCAATTCACAAAGATTTGTCGGTGAGTGAGTGCTGCTTACTGACCATAACGTCACTCCTTAGTATGAAACCCAGCCCCCCCCAACTGGTAGAAGTCGATGGAGAATAGCCGAGCTCCAGCTGCCTCTATTAATTATTTGATTAATCTGTAGCAAAGCAAGACCACTGGTAATGCATCAGTAGCAGTTTCTGAGCAGGGCTGCTTGCATCATTGAGTTTATCTCAAGGGGCTACATCATCACAGGTCCAGATTGACAAAGATCACACATGTGTGCAAAACACAAAAAAGTGCTGAACGTGACTGCTCTATTTTCAGAAAATGCACAAGTGCATTTTGAGATGTAGGTGCCTTCTTTGGAGCAGCTCACCTTTTCTCGTGTCATCTCAGATTTGTTTCTGGCAAAAGTGCTGTAATCATCACAATTGGCTCATTTTTGTTGGAAATGTGGTGGGGTGGACAGCCATGTCGGAGCTGCCCGCCATTCCAATTTAGAGGAAACAAATAATCAATGGCCCTAACAAGCAGGGAGCTTTTTCCCAACCCTTGAGTGACATTATTCATTCTTCTTGCCAAGCAATCTAAAAGTAACTGATATTTCCGTTTCACCGTAATGCGAGTATTCTATTTCTTTGACAGGATAGCTCAGTGAGTTGAGTGCTTGCAGCAGAAGGAGAGGGCTGTAGGTTACAAATTTGAGTTCTTACTACTCTGATGCAGCCTTCCATCCGTTTAAGATCACTAAATTGAGCAATATTAAATTAGGTAAACAACAGCCTTTCAAAAAAGCAGAAGTGCTACTTTACATAACAGACGGTCTGATTTAAAGTTTAGCAGATAGGATACTGCGTCACAAAGTGACGGATATCCCAGATGCTGTATTACAAAAGCCATAGGATATAATGCACTTGTAATATGGCGGATGGTGTATGTGGTATGTTTGTCACGGAGTATCCCATCCACCAAACTCTAAATCAGGCCCGAATGAAGTGACTATGATTATACTTGGATTGCTCATGGTTTTGGTTCATTGGTGATTTGGCCCAAAATCTTTAAAAATAGTGCTCATCCACCTAGACTTAAGGTTGGCAAATTTCAAAAAGACTATGGACAGTGTTTCTTCACTGCCACCCACTTTCAGCATCCTGTCAAGAACATTTAATCAGTCTAAAGAAAAAATACACAGTTCAGAATAACATTAAACTTGGCATGAACAAAGAAGCCACTAAAATCTATATACTTTTTCGAAGTTGGGGTGTGTTGACGATCCGTCAAGGGTTTAAAAAACAAATTGAGGTAACTGTTAAGCGAAAATTCACAAAAAATGATGTGACTGAACCTCGGGCTAAAAATTTAATCTGACCTGGCCATTTGATTGACTGCCAAAGTAGGACTGCCAGAAGTAGAACTATAATACATACAATACATTGCCATTGTTCACATTACCCACTTGTTGAAAGCAAGCACAGTTTGCTATGGCTTGGCAGCAGCATTTCTATTATTCATATCAAATCAAATCAGGAGTTTGTTAAGCGCGACTACTCACCGGTAAGGGTCTCAAGGCGCTATATATATATATATATCTCACTCTCACTATCACTGTCTGTTCCATATCACACTTGGTAAGATCCCAATGATTATCCAGCAATTGGGATATAGTACTATACTCCTATCCTCATCTTTGATTAATGGCACAATGAAGGATTAAAAATAAAATATAATCTTAAATTCACTTCCTCCGCTAGGACTAATGATTATGATGTTATATAATTCATGTATTGAATTAATTAACAAACACGCAAATGTTGAACTTTATTGATTCGTCAAATGAACAAGCACTTTTGGTCACGGTTGAGTATTTTCTCCATGTTTATTGCACACGCTGTGTCGTGTATACTGTGTCTTTAAATGATAGTGAAACTCACTAAAGGTCATATGACCAAGATCTCGGCTGAGATCGAAACGCGTCTTTTTGTTTGCCAAATAAACCTGCAACATTAACTAAACCTTGGACTGGAGTGGCTCGTTTTTCTACAAACATTGTGGAATATTGTCTGTGCATATTTAGCGGCGGCGTCCGCTGAACGAGCCCCGACTCGCAAGGAAGGGAAGTGCCTTTGACCGCCAACCCAACTTTTTGAACCCGAGAAACACGCCCGCCGACGCAACCGAGGATATTCAACATCTAAGAGCTACGGCTCGATACTACGAACTTCCTAACACGGAGAGCCAACGGAAAACGATTGAACAAACAGGCGAAAGAAGAGCAGACTGAACATCTACCCTGAATCGCCCGACACCTACTCGTGAGTACGTGAGTGCCCCGACTGTTATGTTTCCATTCGTATTTGAATTTCAGCTACGAATGACTTGAGAAGGTTGCGTTAGAGTCCGTGAGTGAACGCATCACTGAAGCGCAGTCCAAGGTTTTTATGTAAGTCTATGTGACCACAGAGGAGTTTTGAAATGGCAGACGAGTGGTTGAAAGGGTGGGAAGCGTCCGCCAATTTAATTTTTAAAAGAAAAAATACGGGAGTGGGAGAAAATGCCGGTACACAAGGACCAACAGTGCCCGAGGGTTCAACAATCAAGCAGCTTGGGAACCAACTCGAGAGACTGCGCAAGAAAGAAACGAGCAGATGGTGGGAGGCGACTTCATTGCAAAATTATCTAGAAGTCGACAGAATCCCACGAGGCCTGAGAATTTTCATCATTCCCACACTAAACCGTCCAAAGCCACAATTACTCAGAGACTGGACTGAAAACACCAACACTTGCTCTAAAAATATGCTACACATGTTAATAAAAAATGCATGGGAAGAACACAAAGAATTAACACAACAAATCCAAGTGTTAATGGATGAACTTGCAAACAATGCAGATCAAAATGATGTCAAAATTGTCCTGAAACTAGTAGATGAGAGAATTAAATCATTTGAAAAGGGAGTAATAGAAAGAAAGGAAATGAAATTTCAACGCGACGAAAAAGATTATAGACTGGGACGAATACTGACTTTTGCAAGAAAATTTGACAAAATCAGAGCAGATATGGTTAAAGACAAAGCATTGAGAGTGATTGACAGAGGCACGGATGGCTCAATCACGGACCTGAGCTCAGACCAAGAATCAGTGGACAGTGGCGCATCAAACCAAGGTGAATCATCGTCTTTTTCCGAGGAAATGCGCCTCATACAGAGAAACCACAAACAGTCTTACAGAGGAAAACCGGGGGGAAGAGGAAGGGGCGCCAACACAAGAGCAAGAAAAGAAGGTGCAGGAGGACAAAAGAAAAACAATACTGGTATGGGAACGAGAAGCCAGGACAACAAGAAGCAATAATGGAAGACACCGCCCAACAACTAACGGTAATGAATCTGTCAGTTAGACCTATTACGGTATTTGAAGAACAAGTGTTAAAATTGGGTTTATCCTTCTGCCCAGATAACTATTTAGACTACGCCCAAACTCGAATTGATCTTTATCAATTCGTACGTAAAATTAAACTCTATAAATTACACACACTACGGGGCAATGTTACTAATACCAACCCTAGCATGGATTCACAAGTGGCAAATTCTATCAACAACCAGGGATTGGCCATAGCTGACATTCCAGCCCTCTTGACCATGCAGCATTTACAGAATCCTAATAACAATGTCATAAGCACACAAAATCCATTAGATCCCAACAGCAATGACATTAACTCACGCACACTGGGAATTGAAACAAATGCCCCTGGTCTGACCAATTTTAGAGCTCCGTCCAAATATGTACCCCAGACACCTAAAGACAACATTGACCTATTCCATGAGACGGTTAGTCAGGATCTACTCAAAGTCATAGACAAATACCCTAAAACTAGAAATATGAGTAAAGACCAATGGGAAGCAGTCTCGAACCTACAGCAAGACAACACAATAGTCATTAAGTCATCAGACAAAGGTGGTAATATTGTAGTCATGGATAGGGACAAATATATCCAAGAGGCCATGAGACAATTGAACAACTCTGTATGCTATGAGAGGGTGGATAAATCGTATCTTGACACACTACTTACCAGATATCATGGTTATCTTAATGAATGGTTTGATCAGAAACTATTGAGTTGGGATGAAAAGAAATACTTATTAAATGAAACCCCCACCACGCCCACTTTCTATTTGTTGCCTAAGGTACATAAAGATCCTGTCAACCCCTCTGGTCGCCCCATAGTATCTTCAAAGAACAGTCTCCTAGAAAAAACATCAGAGTACATTGACCATTTTTTGTTTCCGTATGTAAAAGATCTCAATTCGTATCTTAGAGATACTACAGATTTCCTTCAAAAGATTCAAAACCTACATTGGGAAAATGAATATTGGATGGTCTGTTTAGACGTATAGAGCTTATATACGAGCATTAAACATACAGACGGTCTTATGGCATGTCAATATTTTTTAAAAGCAAGAAATATTGAATTTTTGGAGCATACATGCATGCTCCTACAAATGATCGAGATCTGTCTAACTGAAAATGTGTTCATGTTTAATGAAAAATGGTATAAACAATTGCAAGGCACCTCGATGGGTACCTGCTTCGCCCCGAGCTATGCCAATCTTGTGGTAGGTTGGTGGGAGAAGCAGGTACTCTGGAGTGAAGATACTGAGCCATGGTCAAATAACATCGGACTATGGCTCAGATTTATTGATGACATTTTCTTTGTGTGGGAGGGCAATGAATCCAGTCTTCTTGAATTTGTAAACCATCTGAATTGTAACACCTTGAATTTAAAATTCACCATGCAACACAGCCAACATAGCATTGATTTCCTTGACATCAGATTGACAATAGAAAATGGCATGCTAACTACAGACCTGTACAGAAAAAAGACGGCAGGGAACTCTATCCTCCACTCAGCTAGCTGTCACCCACCCTACTTCAGATGGAGTATACCATACAGTGAGCTTTTGAGAGCAAAAAGAAATTGTAGCACTGAAGCACTGTATGAGAAAAACAAGCTTAGCATGATAACTAGATTTAAGAACAGGGGATACCCGAATAAAATGCTGCAGAGAGGTGCCAAAAAAGCAGACCTCATAAGTCATAATGATGCCCTATTCTCACCTCCTAAAAAACGGAATAAGTTAGAGAACACTGACACACCAGTCAGATTCATCACCACTTTCAGTACGCAGGCAGATGAATTGAGGAGAATCATAAAGAAAAGGTGGCACATCCTTACACAGGATCCTCTCCTTCAAGCTAAGTTGGGGCAGACACCCGCTATCACTTACAGGAAGACTGCATCTTTAAAAGATAAACTAGTGGATAGCCATCTACAGCCTCAAAAGAAAAAAACCTGGTTAGATCAGAGGGTTGGCTTTCACAAATGCAGTAAATGCAAAGCCCGCAGTCATAGTGTAAACACCAAGGAAGTCACACTACGCAGATTTAAAAACAAATGGAAGATCAACAAACCCATCTCGTGCAGCACTGACTTTGTAGTCTATGCGATTATCTGCCCGTGTGATAAATGGTATGTGGGGTCAACCACATTTCCAGTTAAGAAAAGAATCTTGGAACACTGGCGGGCCATCACTAATCGCGATCATAGCTACAGTACAGCGAGGCACTTCAGTGAAATGCATGGGGGCGACTGGACCAAAGGTAGATACATTGGTTTAGCAACTATTCCTAAACACCCTAGAGGAGGGAATCGGATTCAAACCTTGCGTCGCCTAGAATCACGGCTGATCCTATTGGCTGGTAGTAAGTTCCCATTCGGTATGAATAACGATGAAGAACTATATGTACATTTGTAAATTCATGAAACGTTTCCCGTAGCCTAACCATGAGTTTCTAGTTGATATCACTCCAGCTGAGTGATACAATTTAATTTTATTTATCGGACCTATGTGCTGTTCTGTAATTTTCTCTTGTGTCTCCAATCTATTTTACAGCGGGTGGAAGATGTGCTAGTTCATGTAGGATAAAAATTGTGGAAATATTAGATTGTGATATTTAGATGTACATAAAAATGCAATTATGTTGAGAAATCAGAGGTTGTATATCTCATAAATCTAACTGTTTATTCTTGATTTATGTTTTTTGGCAGATTGGAAAAGCGAGGAGGATAGACACTGATATTCGGTTAAGAGCACACAAGATTCGGCTACTGTAGCTGAATTTTCGTCTCGACTAAATCACCAGTATTGATTAGTAATACCCATCACGAATCCCACTATCTGTCAGCACTCCAAACCATACCAGCATATCATGCAGTAGTAGATGTACAATGTGACACTAGGTACTATACCTTCACTCTCACTATCACTGTCTGTTCCATATCAGTCTTGGTAAGATCCCAATGATTAGCCAGCAATTGGGATATAGTACTATACTCCTATCCTCATCTTTGATTAATGGCACAATGAAGGATTAAAAATAAAATATAATCTTAAATTCACTTCCTCCGCTAGGACTAATGATTATGATGTTATATAATTAATGTATTGAATTAATTAACAAACACGCAAATGTTGAACTTTATTGATTCGTCAAATGAACAAGCACTTTTGGTCACGGTTGAGTATTTTCTCCATGTTTATTGCACACGCTGTGTCGTGTATACTGTGCCTTTAAATGATAGTGAAACTCACTAAAGGTCATGTGACCAAGATCTCGGCTGAGATCGAAACGCGTCTTTTTGTTTGCCAAATAAACCCGCAACATTAACTAAACCTTGGACTGGAGTGACTCGTTTTTCTACAAACATTGTGGAATATTGTCTGTGCATATATATATATATTTCCCCAAAAGTCCAATACTGCGCTCTCAGTCACCAGTAAAATCCAAGATCCAAAGTGATATCCAAAGAGGTGTTTATTCCTCACAACAACGCGTTTCAACTCTATGCAGAGTCTTGATCACGTAAGGACAAACAATAGGTGAGCAACAGATAAAGTCTTCCGGGAGCGGTAAACAGTGACAAAGGACAATCCTGTTGGCACAAGTCAGTACAGTGGCAGACATTTTGCAATGGGAATACAAACGTAAATCGTAACACTGTGGCAGACATATTAGCAGTGGAAATTTAAACGTAATTCATAAAGAGTTATACATGAAATATGTAAATGATTGATAATTGCTAAATAAGCACAAATGACTCTGCGGGATCAACATGTGAAACAGGTAATCTGGATACAATCTATGAACCGCATACACCACATGGACCGCATAACTTAACTAGGAGATACGGCAAGTGCCGCTGGTCACTAGGCAAGACCGAGAAATGTGGTGGAGTTGCTAGTGAAGTGCATACGTGCTAGGAAATATTGAGACGCATGCCGAGGTGAAGAGCAGCTTATCGTCTATACTGCTAAACTGGTCGTGTGAGTGAAAATATCACTGTCTTATGTTGGCTAGTGCCACATGAGTCAAAAAATCAGATAAATCAGATAGATCAGATAAATCAAATTAATCAATCAAATACAACAGAGCTATGCAGGGCAAGTGCCCATGTGCGGCTAGTGCAGAAAGAGTCCTGAGTGAACACGGGAGTAGGGAATAGATCGACGATCACTGTACCAGAACCCCAGAGGCTTCATCCAAATGCCGTGAGAGAGGGGGGGGGAAAGGGTAGGAAGCCCGTGAGTGTGCACGTGATTGTGATGAGCTCCTTCCTTCCCTCCTGGAATAAAACAGAGAATAAACAATGTTATCATCTAAAATACGAACACAACAAAACATAGACGATGTTGTTATTCTACCCTAGTTAATTACAGACAAGGAGGAGGGGGAATCTACACAAGATTGGCCTACAGTGTGTTCTGCTGAGTAAAGAGGGCAATGAACCAACACACAGGCAAAACAAAAGCGAAAAAGAGATAAGCATAAGTATGTAAAATGTCCATTCATCTTGATTCTTATCGTGAGACAAGTTACAATGCAAGTTGTAATGCAAAGAGCTACAAATTACCACAGATTATTTAAGGTGTACTGCCATCTCCTCATCCTGGTTCAAACCCCCGGGGTGTTTTGTCTGGAAATCTACAATGTATTTTGATTCCCTTTGTCGTAGTTTGAGAACTCTATCACCCCCCCTCGGGTTATTGGAAATCTGTTCCAGGATAAAAAATCTCAGGAGGTCAGGATTGGAGAAATGTTTCTCGTTCCAGTGTCGAGCCACCGCATATTTGGCATCAGAATGTACGATGGCCCGGTAGTGTTCTAACACCCGTTTCTTCGCCATCAATGTGGTGCTCCCAATGTACCATAATTCGCAGGGGCATACAATCGCATAAATGACAAATGTCGAGCTGCAGGTAAGGAATTGTGTTATCTCTTTATGTATGCCATTGCAACTGATCTTTTTGCAGTGAAAGCTCCTCTTACAAGCCTTGCAGTGGCCGCAGGGAAAGAATCCCTGCAACCCATGTTCCTGTCTTTGAGGGTACCTGGTGACATCATTGTGCAGTAGCATGTCCCTAAGGTTCCTCCCCTTCCTGTATGTGACACCGGGTCTCCTGGGAATGAGATCACCAATAGTGGTGTCTGATCTAAGGATTTCCCAGTTTTTGCTCAGGATACCTTGTATCCTGCGTGAATCTGTACTGTATGTCAAAATGATTCTGGTCTCAGTGTCGTCATCATTGGGGATGGTGTTGGAGAGGGTGGTGGCCCTGTCTATTGCGTCTGCTCTGTTTTTGGCTTTGCTCAGTACCCAATTGGGATAGCCTCTATTCTTGAAGCGTTCCAGCATCCTGGTACTCTCTTGCTCCGCCGGCGTGTGCGCCACTTCCCTTGGGTCGAACAATCCAGCAGGAGCGTTTCTTGGAGCATATATATATATATATATATATATATATATACGATCGCCAGTAGGTAGTTATAGTTGGGACCTATTTTCCATAGGAAATCCGCAACATTCTATTCCCAATAAGTCTGGCGCCGGTTAACGAATCTTCGCAAAGTTTTCCAAACTTTTGGCCAGCTCCGGTCCGCTCCTATCCTGAAAGTTTCCTGGTGATTCGTCAAGCGGGGGCTGAGAAAAAAGGGAGGTCCCAAAATGAGTTTTCCCCATGCAATTTCCCATAGGACCTGTTGACGCAGCTACAGCCCGAACTGCTGAACGGAATTACACCAAATTTGTCAGAGAGGTAGACCTTGCTTCAGAGTCATGCCTTTTGCTTAAATGGTGTAAATCCGTTCAGTAGTTCCTGAGAAAATCAAAAGTAAAATCACATTTATATCTGGGCGGAGCCTAACCACACATCTCATCGTGAGATCTGATTGGCTGTCAGCACTTCATCCATGAAGTGTTGGCAGCCATCTTGGGACCAATATACATCATAGCACCTCATTAAAAAGCATTGCAGTTAATAGAAGGTTTTAAGACTTTAGTTACATTATAAATCATTTGTTGATGGTACCATACTCATTTTAGGAATTGTGGTATGTTCTAAGGTGATTTTACCATGTGAAAAAGCCTTCTGCTGGGATATCATGAATCATGTTTGAGAGAAAACTATTTTCACATGCTTTTCCCACAGAGGTTTGGAAGGTGATCTATAAGCTAAACTGAGAGCATATTTTCTGTAAATTCACATTATCTTTCTTAGTCATGTGAGAATGAAGTCTGACATTCTCAGTAAAACATGTACATCCAACAAGGGCAGAGACTGTCAGTTGATTCCTTTGTGTTCTACTACAGCTTCCCAGAGTGTTCCAAAGAACAACTAGAGCGCTAACACTCCTACTTATGATAAACGTATGGCACACCTGAAGCCATCTTGATTGGAATAAAGTGGTAACTCTTAAAACATTTAATTTAAAAAGGATCAAAATGAGGGGGTTCATTTTGCCATAGAATGTATGATTAGTGCTGCAGAAAGACAAATTAGGGCACATTTTGAGAGACTTCTCAAATCCTCTTCTATTTCATTAAAGAATTCTGACATGCAGACTGAAACATGCACTTTCAATACCAGCAGCAGACTTCCCTGGTGAGCAGTAGCTTTACTACAGTGATCTAATGAGCAACTAGAGTGCTAACATTCTGAATTTATGGCAAATGTGTGACACATCTTAATGCCTTCTTCATTGAATCAAAGTAAAAAACTGACAGTATGCCTACTGAGGAGACTGTAGTAAATGAGGAAATTAGGAAACGTCATAACAAGTCTCCCAAGATGGCCACCAGAGACAAAGGAGCCCAAATGTAGCACAAATATCACCGAGATGTAGCCCAAGTATAGCCCAATGACAGAAATCCCAGAGTGTTTTAAAGAACAACTAGAGCGCTAACAGTCTTACGTATGATAAAAGTATGGCACACCTGAAGCCATCTTGATTGGAATAAAGTGGTAACACTTGAAACATTTAATTTGCAAAGGAACAAAATGAGGGGGTTCATTTTGCCATAGAAATTTTGATTAGTACTGCAGAAAGAAAAATTAGGGCACATTTTGACTTCTCAAATCCTCTTCTATTTCATTAAAAAGTTCTGACATGCAGACTGAAACATGCACTTTGAATACCAGCAGCAGACTTCCCTGGTGAGCAGTAGCTTTACTACAGTGGTCTAATGAGGAACTAGAGTGCTACCATTCAGAGTTTATGGCAAATGTGTCACATCTGAATGCCTTCTTGATGGAACCAAAGTAAACAAGCATTGAAGATACAATAGGTCTCGCCCTCGTTTAAGTTAAAGCAATTCTGTTTGTAATTAGGTAGCTTTTTAGCTTTGCTTTTATTAGTGTTTTTCAAAATTTCATGTACATAACATGCATATATGTATATGTATGCATGTATTTATATTTGTATTTATATAGATATGCAGTTTATATATATGTTTATATATGTATGTATATATATACACATACATATATATAAATGCATATGCATATATGTGCATATGTGTGCGTGTAGAGAGAGGTAGAGAGAGGTATAGGTAGAGGTGTAGAGGTAGAGACGTAGAGGTAGAGAGGTAGAGGTAGAGAGTAGTAGCGAGAGAGGTAGAGAGAGGTAGAGAGGTAGAGAGTAGAGGATGAGTAATAGAGAGTAGAGAGTAGAGAGAGAGTAGTAGAGAGCAGTAGAGAGAGTAGCAGAGAGTGAGTAGGAGAGAGTAGTAGAGTAAGTAGTAGAGAGTGAGTAGTAGAGAGTAGTAGAGAGTGAGAAGTAGAGAGTAGTAAAGAGTGAGTAGTAGAGTGAGTAGTAGAGAGTATTAGAGAGTGAGTAGTAGAGAGTAGTAGATAGTAGTAGAGAGAGAGTAGTGGAGACTGAGTAGCAGAGAGAGAGTAGTAGAGAGTCAGTAGTAGAGAGTAGTAGAGAGTGAGTAGTAGAGAGTAGTAGATAGTAGTAGAGAGAGAGTAGTAGAGAGTGAGTAGTAGAGAGTAGTAGAGAGAGAGTAGTAGAGAGTGAGTAGTAGAGAGTAGTAGAGAGTGAGTAGTAGAGAGTAGTACAGAGTGAGTAGTAGAGAGTGATTAGTAGAGAGTAGTGGAGTAGTAGAGAGTGAGTAGTAGAGAGTAGGAGAGAGTGAGTAGTAGGGAGTAGTAGAGAGTGAGTAGTAGAGTGAGTAGTAGAGTGGGTAGTAGAGAGCAAGTAGTAGATAGTGTGTAGTAGAGAGAGAGTAGTAGAGAGTGAGTAGTAGAGAGTGAGTAGTAGAGAGAGTGGTAGAGAGTAGTAGAGTAGTAGAGAGTGAGTAGTAGAGAGTGAGTAGTAGAGAGTAGTAGAAAGTGAGTAGCAGAGAGAGTAGTAGAGAGTAGTAGAGTAGTAGAGAGTGAGTAGTAGAGTGAGTAGTAGAGAGAAGTAGAGAGCGAGTAGTAGAGAGAGTAGTAGAGAGTGAGTAGTTGAGAGTGAGTAGTAGAGAGTGAGTAGTAGAGAGTAGTAGAGAGTAGTAGAGTAGTAGAGAGTGAGTAGTAGAGAGTGAGTAGTAGAGAGTAGTAGAGAGAGAGAGTAGTAGAGAGTCAGTAGTAGAGAGTAGTAGAAAGTGAGTAGCAGAGAGAGTAGTAGAGAGTAGTAGAGTAGTAGAGAGTGAGTAGTAGAGTGAGTAGTAGAGAGCGAGTAGTAGAGAGAGTAGTAGAGAGTGAGTATTTGTGAGTGAGTAGTAGAGAGTGAGTAGTAGAGAGTAGTAGAGAGTAGTGGAGTAGTAGAGAGTGAGTAGTAGAGAGTGAGTAGTAGAGTAGTAGAGAGTGAGTGGTAGAGAGTAGTAGAGAGTAGTAGAGTGAGTAGTAGAGAGTAGTAGAGAGTGAGTAGTAGAGAGAGTAGTAGAGAGTGAGTAGTTGAGAGTGAGTAGTAGAGAGTGAGTAGTAGAGAGTAGTAGAGAGTAGTAGAGTAGTAGAGAGTGAGTAGTAGAGAGTAGTAGAGTGAGTAATAGAGAGGGAGTAGTAGAGGGAGAGTAGTAGAGAGTAGTAGAGAGTGAGTAGTAGAGTGTAGTAGAGTGAGTAGTAGAGAGGGAGTAGTAGAGAGAGAGTAGTAGAGAGTAGTAGAGAGTGAGTAGTAGAGTAATAGAGAGTGAGTGGTAGAGAGTAGTAGAGAGCAGAGAGTGAGTAGTAGAGAGTAGTAGAGTGTGAGTAGTAGAGAGTGAGTAGTAGAGAGTAGTAGTAGAGAGTAGTAGTAGAGAGTAGTAGAGAGAGAGTAGTAGAGAGTGAGTAGTAGAAAGTAGTAGCGAGTGAGTAGTAGAGAGTGAGTAGTTTAATTTAAAAGGAACACAATGAGGAGGTTCATTTTGCCATATAAATTATGATTAGTGCGGAAAAAAGAAAATTAGGGCACATTTTGAGTGACTTCTCAAATCCTCTTCTATTTCATTAAAAAATTCTGACATGCAGACTGAAACATGCACTTTCAATAACAGCAGCAGACTTCCCTGGTGAGCAGTAGCTTCACTACAGTGATCTAATAAGCAACTAGAGTGCTAACATTCCGAATTTATGGCAAATGTGTGACACATCTGAATGCCTTCTTGATGGAATGAAAGTAAAAAACCTGAATGTATTTCCTACTGAGGAGACTGTTGTAAATGAGGAAATTAGGAAACTTCAAAACAAATAAGTCTCCCAAGGTGGCCACCAGAGACAAAAGAGCCAAAATGTAGCACAAATATCACCGAGATGTAGACCAAGTATAGCCCAATGACAGAATGTCCCAGAGTGTTTTAAAGAACAACTAGAGCGCTAACAGTCTTACTTATGACAAAAGTATGGCACACCTGATGCCATCTTGATTGGAATAAAGTGGTAACACTTAAAACATTTAATTTGCAAAGGAACAAAATAAGGGGGTTCATTTTGCCATAGAAATTATGATTAGTGCTGCAGAAAGAAAAATTAGGGCACATTTTGACTTCTCAAATCCTCTTCTATTTCATTAAAAAGTTCTGATATGCAGACTGAAACATGCACTTTGAATACCAGCAGCAGACTTCCCTGGTGAGCAGTAGCTTTACTACAGTGGTCTAATGAGGAACTAGAGTGCTACCATTCAGAGTTTATGGCAAATGTGTCACATCTGAATGCCTTCTTGATGGAACCAAAGTAAACAAGCATTGAAGATACAATAGGTCTCGCCCTCGTTTAAGTTAAAGCAATTCTGTTTGTAATTAGGTAGCTTTTTAGCTTTGCTTTTATTAGTGTTTTTCAAAATTTCATGTACATAACATGCATATATGTATATGTATGCATGTATTTATATTTGTATTTATATAGATATGCAGATTATATATATGTTTATATATGTATGTATATATATACACATACATATATATAAATGCATATGCATATATGTGCTTATGTGTGCGTGTAGAGAGAGGTAGAGAGAGGTAGAGAGGTAGAGGTGTAGAGGTAGCAACGTAGAGGTAGAGAGGTAGAGGTAGAGAGTAGTAGAGAGAGAGGTAGAGAGAGGTAGAGAGGTAGAGAGTAGAGGATGAGTAATAGAGAGTAGAGAGTAGAGAGAGAGTAGTAGAGAGTAGTAGAGAGAGTAGCAGAGAGTGAGTAGGAGAGAGTAGTAGAGTAAGTAGTAGAGAGTGAGTAGTAGAGAGTAGTAGAGAGTGAGAAGTAGAGAGTAGTAGAGAGTAGTAAAGAGTGCGTAGTAGAGTGAGTAGTAGAGAGTGAGTAGTAGAGAGTGAGTATTAGATAGTGAGTAGTAGAGAGTAGTAGAGTGTGAGTAGTGGAGACTGAGTAGCAGAGAGAGAGTAGTAGAGAATGAGTAGTAGAGAATGAGTAGTAGAGTAAGTAGTAGAGAGAGAGTAGTAGAGAGTCAGCAGTAGAGAGTAGTAGAGAGTGAGTAGTAGAGAGTAGTAGATAGTAGTAGAGAGAGAGTAGCAGAGAGTGAGTAGTAGAGAGTAGTAGAGAGTGAGTAGTAGAGAGTGAGTAGTAGAGAGAGAGTAGTAGAGAGTGAGTAGTAGAGAGTAGTAGAGAGTGAGTAGTAGAGAGTAGTACAGAGTGAGTAGTAGAGAGTGATTAGTAGAGAGTAGTGGAGTAGTAGAGAGTGAGTAGTAGAGAGTAGGAGAGAGTGAGTAGTAGGGAGTAGTAGACAGTGAGTAGTAGAGTGAGTAGTAGAGAGCAAGTAGTAGAAAGTGTGTAGTAGAGAGAGAGTAGTAGAGAGTAGTAGAGAGTGGGTAGTAGAGAGTGAGTAGTAGAGAGAGTGGTAGAGAGTAGTAGAGTAGTAGAGAGTGAGTAGTAGAGAGTGAGTAGTAGAGAGTAGTAGAGAGTAGTAGAAAGTGAGTAGCAGAGAGAGTAGTAGAGAGTAGTAGAGCAGTAGAGAGTGAGTAGTAGAGTGAGTAGTAGAGAGAAGTAGAGAGCGAGTAGTAGAGAGAGTAGTAGAGAGTGAGTAGTTGAGAGTGAGTAGTAGAGAGTGAGTAGTAGAGAGTAGTAGAGAGTAGTAGAGTAGTAGAGAGTGAGTAGTAGAGAGTGAGTAGTAGAGAGTAGTAGAGAGAGAGTAGTAGAGAGTCAGTAGTAGAGAGTAGTAGAGAGTGAGTAGTAGAGAGTAGTAGATAGTAGTAGAGAGAGAGTAGTACAGAGTGAGTAGTAGAGAGTGATTAGTAGAGAGTAGTGGAGTAGTAGAGAGTGAGTAGTAGAGAGTAGGAGAGAGTGAGTAGTAGGGAGTAGTAGAGAGTGAGTAGTAGAGTGAGTAGTAGAGTGGGTAGTAGAGAGCAAGTAGTAGATAGTGTGTAGTAGAGAGAGAGTAGTAGAGAGTGAGTAGTAGAGAGTGAGTAGTAGAGAGAGTGGTAGAGAGTAGTAGAGTAGTAGAGAGTGAGTAGTAGAGAGTGAGTAGTAGAGAGTAGTAGAAAGTGAGTAGCAGAGAGAGTAGTAGAGAGTAGTAGAGTAGTAGAGAGTGAGTAGTAGAGTGAGTAGTAGAGAGAAGTAGAGAGCGAGTAGTAGAGAGAGTAGTAGAGAGTGAGTAGTTGAGAGTGAGTAGTAGAGAGTGAGTAGTAGAGAGTAGTAGAGAGTAGTAGAGTAGTAGAGAGTGAGTAGTAGAGGGTGAGTAGTAGAGAGGAGTAGAGAGAGAGAGTAGTAGAGAGTCAGTAGTAGAGAGTAGTAGAAAGTGAGTAGCAGAGAGAGTAGTAGAGAGTAGTAGAGTAGTAGAGAGTGAGTAGTAGAGTGAGTAGTAGAGAGCGAGTAGTAGAGAGAGTAGTAGAGAGTGAGTATTTGTGAGTGAGTAGTAGAGAGTGAGTAGTAGAGAGTAGTAGAGAGTAGTGGAGTAGTAGAGAGTGAGTAGTAGAGAGTGAGTAGTAGAGTAGTAGAGAGTGAGTGGTAGAGAGTAGTAGAGAGTAGTAGAGTGAGTAGTAGAGAGTAGTAGAGAGTGAGTAGTAGAGAGAGTAGTAGAGAGTGAGTAGTTGAGAGTGAGTAGTAGAGAGTGAGTAGTAGAGAGTAGTAGAGAGTAGTAGAGTAGTAGAGAGTGAGTAGTAGAGAGTAGTAGAGTGAGTAATAGAGAGGGAGTAGTAGAGGGAGAGTAGTAGAGAGTAGTAGAGAGTGAGTAGTAGAGTGTAGTAGAGTGAGTAGTAGAGAGGGAGTAGTAGAGAGAGAGTAGTAGAGAGTAGTAGAGAGTGAGTAGTAGAGTAATAGAGAGTGAGTGGTAGAGAGTAGTAGAGAGCAGAGAGTGAGTAGTAGAGAGTAGTAGAGTGTGAGTAGTAGAGAGTGAGTAGTAGAGAGTAGTAGTAGAGAGTAGTAGTAGAGAGTAGTAGAGAGAGAGTAGTAGAGAGTGAGTAGTAGAAAGTAGTAGCGAGTGAGTAGTAGAGAGTGAGTAGTTTAATTTAAAAGGAACACAATGAGGAGGTTCATTTTGCCATATAAATTATGATTAGTGCGGAAAAAAGAAAATTAGGGCACATTTTGAGTGACTTCTCAAATCCTCTTCTATTTCATTAAAAAATTCTGACATGCAGACTGAAACATGCACTTTCAATAACAGCAGCAGACTTCCCTGGTGAGCAGTAGCTTCACTACAGTGATCTAATAAGCAACTAGAGTGCTAACATTCCGAATTTATGGCAAATGTGTGACACATCTGAATGCCTTCTTGATGGAATGAAAGTAAAAAACCTGAATGTATTTCCTACTGAGGAGACTGTTGTAAATGAGGAAATTAGGAAACTTCAAAACAAATAAGTCTCCCAAGGTGGCCACCAGAGACAAAAGAGCCAAAATGTAGCACAAATATCACCGAGATGTAGACCAAGTATAGCCCAATGACAGAATGTCCCAGAGTGTTTTAAAGAACAACTAGAGCGCTAACAGTCTTACTTATGACAAAAGTATGGCACACCTGATGCCATCTTGATTGGAATAAAGTGGTAACACTTAAAACATTTAATTTGCAAAGGAACAAAATAAGGGGGTTCATTTTGCCATAGAAATTATGATTAGTGCTGCAGAAAGAAAAATTAGGGCACATTTTGACTTCTCAAATCCTCTTCTATTTCATTAAAAAGTTCTGATATGCAGACTGAAACATGCACTTTGAATACCAGCAGCAGACTTCCCTGGTGAGCAGTAGCTTTATTACAGTGATCTAATGAGGAACTACAGTGCTACCATTCAGAATTTATGGCAAATGTGTCACAAATGAATGCCTTCTTGATGGAACCAAAGTAAACAAGCATTGAAGATGCAATAGGTCTCGCCCTCGTTTAAGTTAAAGCAATTCTGTTTGTAATTATGTAGCTTTTTAGCTTTGCTTTTATTAGTGTTCTTCAAAATTTCATGTACATAACATGCATATATGTATATGTATGCATGTATTTATATTTGTATTTATATAGATATGCAGATTATATATATGTTTATATATGTATGTATATATATACACATACATATATATAAATGCATATGCATATATGTGCATATGTGTGCGTGTAGAGAGAGGTAGAGAGAGGTAGAGAGGTAGAGGTGTAGAGGTAGCAACGTAGAGGTAGAGAGGTAGAGGTAGAGAGTAGTAGAGAGAGAGGTAGAGAGAGGTAGAGAGGTAGAGAGTAGAGGATGAGTAATAGAGAGTAGAGAGTAGAGAGAGAGTAGTAGAGAGTAGTAGAGAGAGTAGCAGAGAGTGAGTAGGAGAGAGTAGTAGAGTAAGTAGTAGAGAGTGAGTAGTAGAGAGTAGTAGAGAGTGAGAAGTAGAGAGTAGTAGAGAGTAGTAAAGAGTGCGTAGTAGAGTGAGTAGTAGAGAGTGAGTAGTAGAGAGTGAGTATTAGATAGTGAGTAGTAGAGAGTAGTAGAGTGTGAGTAGTGGAGACTGAGTAGCAGAGAGAGAGTAGTAGAGAATGAGTAGTAGAGAATGAGTAGTAGAGTAAGTAGTAGAGAGAGAGTAGTAGAGAGTCAGCAGTAGAGAGTAGTAGAGAGTGAGTAGTAGAGAGTAGTAGATAGTAGTAGAGAGAGAGTAGCAGAGAGTGAGTAGTAGAGAGTAGTAGAGAGTGAGTAGTAGAGAGTGAGTAGTAGAGAGAGAGTAGTAGAGAGTGAGTAGTAGAGAGTAGTAGAGAGTGAGTAGTAGAGAGTAGTACAGAGTGAGTAGTAGAGAGTGATTAGTAGAGAGTAGTGGAGTAGTAGAGAGTGAGTAGTAGAGAGTAGGAGAGAGTGAGTAGTAGGGAGTAGTAGACAGTGAGTAGTAGAGTGAGTAGTAGAGAGCAAGTAGTAGAAAGTGTGTAGTAGAGAGAGAGTAGTAGAGAGTAGTAGAGAGTGGGTAGTAGAGAGTGAGTAGTAGAGAGAGTGGTAGAGAGTAGTAGAGTAGTAGAGAGTGAGTAGTAGAGAGTGAGTAGTAGAGAGTAGTAGAGAGTAGTAGAAAGTGAGTAGCAGAGAGAGTAGTAGAGAGTAGTAGAGCAGTAGAGAGTGAGTAGTAGAGTGAGTAGTAGAGAGAAGTAGAGAGCGAGTAGTAGAGAGAGTAGTAGAGAGTGAGTAGTTGAGAGTGAGTAGTAGAGAGTGAGTAGTAGAGAGTAGTAGAGAGTAGTAGAGTAGTAGAGAGTGAGTAGTAGAGAGTGAGTAGTAGAGAGTAGTAGAGAGAGAGTAGTAGAGAGTCAGTAGTAGAGAGTAGTAGAGAGTGAGTCGTAGAGAGTAGTAGATAGTAGTAGAGAGAGAGTAGTAGAGAGTGAGTAGTAGAGAGTAGTAGAGAGTGAGTAGTAGAGAGTGAGTAGTATAGAGAGAGTAGTAGAGAGTGAGTAGTAGAGGGTAGTAGAGAGTGAGTAGTAGAGAGTGATTAGTAGAGAGTAGTGGAGTAGTAGAGAGTGAGTAGTAGAGAGTAGGAGAGAGTGAGTAGTAGGGAGTAGTAGAGAGTGAGTAGTAGAGTGAGTAGTAGAGTGAGTAGTAGAGAGCAAGTAGTAGAGAGTGTGTAGTAGAGAGAGAGTAGTAGAGAGTAGTAGAGAGTGAGTAGTAGAGAGTGAGTAGTAGAGAGAGTGGTAGAGAGTAGTAGAGTAGTAGAGAGTGAGTAGTAGAGAATGAGTAGTAGAGAGTAGTAGAAAGTGAGTAGCACAGAGAGTAGTAGAGAGTAGTAGAGTAGTAGAGAGTGAGTAGTAGAGTGAGTAGTAGAGAGAAGTAGAGAGCGAGTAGTAGAGAGTAGTAGAGAGTGAGTAGTTGAGAGTGAGTAGTAGAGAGTGAGTAGTAGAGAGTAGTAGAGAGTAGTAGAGTAGTAGAAAGTGAGTAGCAGAGAGAGTAGTAGAGAGTAGTAGAGCAGTAGAGAGTGAGTAGTAGAGTGAGTAGTAGAGAGAAGTAGAGAGCGAGTAGTAGAGAGAGTAGTAGAGAGTGAGTAGTTGAGAGTGAGTAGTAGAGAGTGAGTAGTAGAGAGTAGTAGAGAGTAGTAGAGTAGTAGAGAGTGAGTAGTAGAGAGTGAGTAGTAGAGAGTAGTAGAGAGAGAGTAGTAGAGAGTCAGTAGTAGAGAGTAGTAGAGAGTGAGTAGTAGAGAGTAGTAGATAGTAGTAGAGAGAGAGTAGTAGAGAGTGAGTAGTAGAGAGTAGTAGAGAGTGAGTAGTAGAGAGTGAGTAGTATAGAGAGAGTAGTAGAGAGTGAGTAGTAGAGGGTAGTAGAGAGTGAGTAGTAGAGAGTGATTAGTAGAGAGTAGTGGAGTAGTAGAGAGTGAGTAGTAGAGAGTAGGAGAGAGTGAGTAGTAGGGAGTAGTAGAGAGTGAGTAGTAGAGTGAGTAGTAGAGTGAGTAGTAGAGAGCAAGTAGTAGAGAATGTGTAGTAGAGAGAGAGTAGTAGAGAGTAGTAGAGAGTGAGTAGTAGAGAGTGAGTAGTAGAGAGAGTGGTAGAGAGTAGTAGAGTAGTAGAGAGTGAGTAGTAGAGAATGAGTAGTAGAGAGTAGTAGAAAGTGAGTAGCACAGAGAGTAGTAGAGAGTAGTAGAGTAGTAGAGAGTGAGTAGTAGAGTGAGTAGTAGAGAGAAGTAGAGAGCGAGTAGTAGAGAGTAGTAGAGAGTGAGTAGTTGAGAGTGAGTAGTAGAGAGTGAGTAGTAGAGAGTAGTAGAGAGTAGTAGAGTAGTAGAGAGTGAGTAGTAGAGAGTGAGTAGTAGAGAGTAGTAGAAAGTGAGTAGTAGAGAGGGAGTAGTAGAGAGTGAGTAGTAGAGAGTGAGTAGTAGAGAGTAGTAGAGTAGTAGAGAGTGAGTAGTAGAGAGTGAGTAGTAGAGAGTAGTAGAGTGAGTAGTAGAGAGGGAGTAGTAGAGAGAGAGTAGTAGAGAGTAGTAGAGAGTGAGTAGTAGAGTAGTAGAGAGTGAGTGGTAGAGAGTAGTAGAGAGTAGTAGAGTGAGTAGTAGAGAGTAGTAGAGAGTGAGTAGTAGAGAGAGTAGTAGAGAGTGAGTAGTTGAGAGTGAGTAGTAGAGAGTGAGTAGTGGAGAGTAGTAGAGAGTAGTAGAGTAGTAGAGAGTGAGTAGTAGAGAGTGAGTAGTAGAGAGTAGTAGAGTGAGTAGTAGAGAGGGAGTAGTAGAGAGAGAGAAGTAGAGAGTAGGAGAGAGTGAGTAGTAGAGTAGTAGAGAGTGAGTGGTAGAGAGTAGTAGAGAGCAGTAGAGTGAGTAGTAGAGAGTAGTAGAGAGTGAGTAGTAGAGAGTGAGTAGTAGAGAGTAGTAGTAGAGAGTAGTAGAGAGTAGTAGAGAGAGAGTAGTAGAGAGTGAGTAGTAGAAAGTAGTAGCGAGTGAGTAGTAGAGAGTGAGTAGTTTAATTTAAAAGGAACACAATGAGGAGGTTCATTTTGCCATAGAAATTATGATTAGTGCGGAAAAAAGAAAATTAGGGCACATTTTAAGTGACTTCTCAAATTCTCTTCTATTTCATTAAAAAATTCTGACATGCAGACTGAAACATGCACTTTCAATACCAGCAGCAGACTTCCCTGGTGAGCAGTAGCTTCACTACAGTGATCTAATGAGCAACTAGAGTGCTAACATTCCGAATTTATGGCAAATGTGTGACACATCTGAATGCCTTCTTGATGGAATGAAAGTAAAAAACCTGAAAGTATTTCCTACTGAGGAGACTGTTGTAAATGAGGAAATTAGGAAACTTCAAAACAAATACGTCTCCCAAGATGGCCACCAGAGACAAAAGAGCCCAAATGTAGCACAAATATCACCGAGATGTAGACCAAGTATAGCCCAATGACAGAATGTCCCAGAGTGTTTTAAAGAACAACTAGAGCGCTAACAGTCTTACTTATGACAAAAGTATGGCACACCTGATGCCATCTTGATTGGAAAAAAGTGGTAACAATTAAAACATTTAATTTGCAAAGGAACAAAATGAGGGGGCTCATTTTGCCATAGAAATTATGATTAGTGCTGCAGAAAGAAAAATTAGGGCACATTTTGACTTCTCACATCCTCTTCTATTTCATTAAAAAGTTCTTATATGCAGACTGAAACATGCACTTTGACTACCAGCAGCAGACTTCCCTTGTGAGCAGTAGCTTTACTACAGTGATCTAATGAGGAACTAGAGTGCTACCATTCAGAATTTATGGCAAATGTGTCACATCTGAATGCCTTCTTGATGGAACCAAAGTAAACAAGCATTGAAGATGCAATAGGTCTCGCCCTCGTTTAAGTTAAAGCAATTCTGTTTGTAATTATGTAGCTTTTTAGCTTTCCTTTTATTAGTGTTCTTCAAAATTTCATGTACATAACATGCATATATGTATATGTATGCATGTATTTATATTTGTATTTATATAGATATGCAGATTATATATATATGTTTATATATGTATGTATATATATACACATACATATATATAAATGCATATGCATATATGTGCATATGTGTGCGTGTAGAGAGAGGTAGAGAGAGGTAAAGAGGTAGAGGTGTAGAGGTAGAGACGTAGAGGTAGAGAGGTAGAGGTAGAGAGTAGTAGAGAGAGAGGTAGAGAGGTAGAGAGTAGAGGATGAGTAATAGAGAGTAGAGAGTAGAGAGAGAGTAGTAGAGAGTAGTAGAGAGAGTAGCAGAGAGTGAGTAGGAGAGAGTAGTAGAGTAAGTAGTAGAGAGTGAGTAGTAGAGAGTAGTAGAGTGAGAAGTAGAGAGTAGTAGAGGGTAGTAAAGAGTGAGTAGTAGAGTGAGTAGTAGAGAGTAGTAGAGAGTGAGTAGTAGAGAGTAGTAGAGAGTGAGTATTAGAGAGTGAGTAGTAGAGAGTAGTAGAGTGTGAGTAGTGGAGACTGAGTAGCAGAGAGAGAGTAGTAGAGAATGAGTAGTAGAGAATGAGTAGTAGAATAAGTAGTAGAGAGTGAGTAGTAGAGAGTAGTAGATAGTAGTAGAGAGAGAGTAGTAGAGAGTGAGTAGTAGAGAGTAGTAGAGAGTGAGTAGTAGAGAGTGAGTAGTAGAGAGAGAGTAGTAGAGAGTGAGTAGTAGAGAGTAGTAGAGAGTGAGTAGTAGAGAGTAGTACAGAGTGAGTAGTAGAGAGTGATTAATAGAGAGTAGTGGAGTAGTAGAGAGTGAGTAGTAGAGAGTAGGAGAGAGTGAGTAGTAGGGAGTAGTAGAGAGTGAGTAGTAGAGTGAGTAGTAGAGTGAGTAGTAGAGAGCAAGTAGTAGAGAGTGTGTAGTAGAGAGAGAGTAGAGAGAGAGTAGTAGAGAGTGAGTAGTAGAGAGTGAGTAGTAGAGAGAGTGGTAGAGAGTAGTAGAGTAGTAGAGATTGAGTAGTAGAGAGTGAGTAGTAGAGAGTAGTAGAGAGTAGTAGAAAGTGAGTAGCAGAGAGAGTAGTAGAGAGTAGTAGAGCAGTAGAGAGTGAGTAGTAGAGTGAGTAGTAGAGAGAAGTAGAGAGCGAGTAGTAGAGAGAGTAGTAGAGAGTGAGTAGTTGAGAGTGAGTAGTAGAGAGTGAGTAGTAGAGAGTAGTAGAGAGTAGTAGAGTAGTAGAGAGTGAGTAGTAGAGAGTGAGTAGTAGAGAGTAGTAGAGAGAGAGTAGTAGAGAGTCAGTAGTAGAGAGTAGTAGAGAGTGAGTAGTAGAGAGTAGTAGATAGTAGTAGAGAGAGAGTAGTAGAGAGTGAGTAGTAGAGCGTAGTAGAGAGTGAGTAGTAGAGAGTGAGTAGTAGCGAGAGAGTAGTAGAGAGTGAGTAGTAGAGGGTAGTAGAGAGTGAGTAGTAGAGAGTTGTACAGAGTGAGTAGTAGAGAGTGATTAGTAGAGAGTAGTGGAGTAGTAGAGAGTGAGTAGTAGAGAGTAGGAGAGAGTGAGTAGTAGGGAGTAGTAGAGAGTGAGTAGTAGAGTGAGTAGTAGAGTGAGTAGTAGAGAGCAAGTAGTAGAGAGTGTGTAGTAGAGAGAGAGTAGTAGAGAGTAGTAGAGAGTGAGTAGTAGAGAGTGAGTAGTAGAGAGAGTGGTAGAGAGTAGTAGAGTAGTAGAGAGTGAGTAGTAGAGAGTGAGTAGTAGAAAGTGAGTAGCAGAGAGAGTAGTAGAGAGTAGTAGAGTAGTAGAGAGTGAGTAGTAGAGTGAGTAGTAGAGAGAAGTAGAGAGCGAGTAGTAGAGAGAGTAGTAGTGAGTGAGTAGTTGAGAGTGAGTAGTAGAGAGTGAGTAGTAGAGAGTATTAGAGAGTAGTAGAGTAGTAGAGAGTGAGTAGTAGAGAGTGAGTAGTAGAGAGTAGTAGAGTGAGTAGTAGAGAGGGAGTAGTAGAGAGTGAGTAGTAGAGCGTGAGTAGTAGAGAGTAGTAGAGTGAGTAGTAGAGAGGGAGTAGTAGAGAGAGAGTAGTAGAGAGTAGTAGAGAGTGAGTAGTAGAGTAGTAGAGACAGAGTGGTAGAAAGTAGTAGAGAGTAGTAGAGTGAGTAGTAGAGAGTAGTAGAGAGTGAGTAGTAGAGAGAATAGTAGAGAGTGAGAAGTAGAGAGTAGTAGAGAGTAGTAAAGAGTGAGTAGTAGAGTGAGTAGTAGAGAGTAGTAGAGAGTGAGTAGTAGAGAGTGAGTATTAGAGAGTGAGTAGTAGAGAGTAGTAGAGTGTGAGTAGTGGAGACTGAGTAGCAGAGAGAGAGTAGTAGAGAATGAGTAGTAGAGAATGAGTAGTAGAGTAAGTAGTAGAGAGAGAGTAGTAGAGAGTCAGCAGTAGAGAGTAGTAGAGAGTGAGTAGTAGAGAGTAGTAGATAGTAGTAGAGAGAGAGTAGTAGAGAGTGAGTAGGAGAGAGTAGTAGAGAGTGAGTAGAAGAGAGTGAGTAGTAGAGAGAGAGTAGTAGAGAGTGAGTAGTAGAGAGTAGTACAGAGTGAGTAGTAGAGAGTGATTAGTAGAGAGTAGTGGAGTAGTAGAGAGTGAGTAGTAGAGAGTAGGAGAGAGTGAGTAGTAGGGAGTAGTAGAGAGTGAGTAGTAGAGTGAGTAGTAGAGAGCAAGTAGGAGAGAGTGTGTAGTAGAGAGAGAGTAGTAGAGAGTAGTAGAGAGTGAGTAGTAGAGAGTGAGTAGTAGAGCGAGTGGTAGAGAGTCGTAGAGTAGTAGAGAGTGAGTAGTAGAGAGTGAGTAGTAGAGAGTAGTAGAGAGTAGTAGAAAGTGAGTAGCAGAGAGAGTAGTAGAGAGTAGTAGAGCAGTAGAGAGTGAGTAGTAGAGTGAGTAGTAGAGAGTAGTAGAGAGTAGTAGAGTAGTAGAGAGTGAGTAGTAGAGAGTAGTAGAGAGAGAGTAGTAGAGAGTCAGTAGAAGAGAGTAGTAGAGAGTGAGTAGTAGAGAGTAGTAGATAGTAGTAGAGGGTGAGTAGTAGAGAGAGAGTAGTAGAGAGTGAGTAGGAGAGTGAGTAGTAGAGAGAGTAGTAGAGAGTGAGTAGTAGAGGGTAGTAGAGAGTGAGTAGTAGAGAGTAGTACAGAGTGAGTAGTAGAGAGTGATTAGTATAGAGTAGTGGAGTAGTAGAGAGTAGTGGAGTATTAGAGAGTAGGAGAGAGTGAGTAGTGGGGAGTAGTAGAGAGTGAGTAAAAGAGTGAGTAGTAGAGTGAGTAGTAGAGAGCAAGTAGCAGAGAGTGTGTAGTAGAGTGAGAGTAGTAGAGAGTAGTAGAGAGTCAGTAGTAGAGAGTGAGTAGTAGAGAGAGTGGTAGAGAGTGAGTAGTAGAGAGTAGTAGAAAGTGAGTAGCAGAGAGAGTAGTAGAGAGTAGTAGAGTAGTAGAGAGTGAGTAGTAGAGTGAGTAGTAGAGAGAAGTAGAGAGCGAGTAGTAGAGAGAGCAGTAGAGAGTGAGTAGTTGAGAGTGAGTAGTAGAGAGTGAGTAGTAGAGAGTAGTAGAGAGTAGTAGAGTAGTAGAGAGTGAGTAGTAGAGAGTGAGTAGTAGAGAGTAGTAGAGTGAGTAGTAGAGAGGGAGTAGTAGAGAGTGAGTAGTAGAGAGTAGTAGAGAGTAGTAGAGTAGTAGAGAGTGAGTAGTAGAGAGTGAGTAGTAGAGAGTAGTAGAGTAAGTAGTAGAGAGGGAGTAGTAGAGAGAGAGTAGTAGAGAGTAGTAGAGAGTGAGTAGTAGAGTAGTAGAGAGTGAGTGGTAGAGAGTAGTAGAGTGAGTAGTAGAGAGTAGTAGAGAGTGAGTAGTAGAGAGAGTAGTAGAGAGTGAGTAGTTGAGAGTGAGTAGTAGAGAGTGAGTAGTAGAGAGTAGTAGAGAGTAGTAGAGTAGTAGAGAGTGAGTAGTAGAGAGTGAGTAGTAGAGAGTAGTAGAGTGAGTAGTAGAGAGGGAGTAGTAGAGAGAGAGTAGTAGAGAGTAGTTGAGAGTGAGTAGTAGAGTAGTAGAGAGTGAGTGGTAGAGAGTACTAGAGAGCAGTAGAGTGAGTAGTAGAGAGTAGTAGAGAGTGAGTAGTAGAGAGTGAGACGTAGAGAGTAGTAGTAGAGAGTAGTAGAGAGTAGTAGAGAGAGAGTAGTAGAGAGTGAGTAGTAAAAAGTAGTAGCGAGTGAGTAGTAGAGAGTGAGTAGTTTAATTTAAAAGGAACACAATGAGGAGGTTCATTTTGCCATAGAAATTATGATTAGTGCGGAAAAAAGAAAATTAGGGCACATTTTGAGTGACTTCTCAAATCCTCTTCTATTTCATTAAAAAATACTGACATGCAGACTGAAACATGCACTTTAAATACCAGCAGCAGACTTCCCTGGTGAGCAGTAGCTTCACTACAGTGATCTAATAAGCAACTAGAGTGCTAACATTCCGAATTTATGGCAAATGTGTGACACATCTGAATGCCTTCTTGATGGAATGAAAGTAAAAAACCTGAAAGTATTTCCTACTGAGGAGACTGTTGTAAATGAGGAAATTAGGAAACTTCAAAACAAATAAGTCTCCCAAGATGGCCACCAGAGACAAAAGAGCCCAAATGTAGCACAAATATCACCGAGATGTAGCCCAAGTATAGCCCAATGACAGAATGTCCCAGACTGTTTTAAAGAACAACTAGAGCGCTAACGGTCTTACTGATGACAAAAGTATGGCACACCTGATGCCATCTTGATTGGAATAAAGTGGTAACACTTAAAACATTTAATTTGCAAAGGAACAAAATGAGGGGGTTCATTTTGCCATAGAAATTATGATTAGTGCTGCAGTAAGAAAGATTAGGGCACATTTTGACTTCTCAAATCCTCTTCCATTTCATTAAAAAATTCTGACATGCAGACTGAAACATGCACTTTGAATACCAGCAGCAGACTTCCCTGGTGAGCAGTTGCTTTACTACAGTGATCTAATGAGCAACTAGAGTGCTACCATTCAGAATTGATGGAAAATGTGTGACACATCTGAATGCCTTCTTGATGGAATCAAAGTAAACAAGCATTGAAAATGCAATAGGTCTCGCCCTCGCTTAAGTTAAAGCAATTCTGTTTGTAATTAGGTGGCTTTTTAGCTTTGCTTGTATTAGAGGTTTTCAAACTTTCATGTACATACCATGCATATGTATGCATATATGTATATGTATATGTTTGCATGCATTTATATTTATATAGATATGCAGATTATATTTATATGTTTATATATGTATATATATATACACACATTACCTACTGGCGGTCGCCAGTAGGTAGTTATAGTTAGGACCCTCTTACCATAGGAAATCCGCAACATTCTATTTTGAATAACTTTGGCGCCGGTCGACGAATCCTCGCGAATTTTTCAAAATAGGTGGGGCGCTATGCTCCGCTCCTACCCTGAAAGTCTCGGGGGGATTCGTCAAGCGGGGGCTGAGATAAAAGGGGGGTCCCAAAACGCGTTTTTCCCATGCATTTTTCCATAGGACCTTTAGACACAGCTACAGCCCGAACGGCTGAACAGAATTACTTGAAATTTGGCAGAGAGGTAGTCCTCAGGTCAAGGAAGTGCCTTTTGTAGGTTTGGTGTAAATCTGTTCAGTAGATTCTGAGAAAATAGCCTTTAAATCAATATATATATCTGAGCCAGCTTACGGTGCGCTTACGGTGCGCTTACCGTACGCGTACGGTGACGTGCGCGAGCGCGATTCTGATTGGCTGTTAGATCTTAGTAAACATTCGAATCGGTCGAAACCAGGAAGCGGCGGCCGCCATTTTGTGTGTTTCACTCAGAAAAAAAGGGTGATAACTTGAAAAGGGGGCAAGGAAGAGAGTTACAGACCCCCTAACATTTGTAAGGGGGTCAAAGAAGGACAGAAAAGTACAAAGAAAACATTTATTGATTTTAAAAAAAATCGCGGGGTACGCGTACGGTAAGCTCACCGTACGCGTACGGTAAAAGAAATTTAAAAAAGAAATGAAATGCAGATTTAAGTGTTTAGATATTAGGGGGCTCTAAAAAGAGCCGTTGTGTTTATTAAGTGATTTTTTAGTGGTACCTGCAAGTAAGTACCGATGCAGAGTCTAAGGTTCAAGAGGAAGACTCTGTTCCCTTCATCAGTGAAGTGTACACCATCTCCTCTATAAATGTCTTGCATGTCGTAACGCAAGTTGTTGTGGTAAATGGAACCCATACCATAGTCACGGAGGAAAGCAGAAACAGATTTGTTGACGTGCTTTCTTGCTTTGTCAATCTGTGGACAAAAATGATTGGACCAGTTCCATTTTTGCCTTTGGCATATGTTAGAAAACACAAAGGCAGTTTTAGGGAAAAGTGAAAACAGTTGTGCAAAGGTGTCCTTCATAAGCATTTCCAGACCTACCCCAGTCAAAGTGCCTAGGTCATTGCCACCACAGTGCACTATTATGAGGTCAGGGTGTTGGATTTGCATGAAGGATTTCACCAATGGCATCAATTGGTGCCACTTTAACCCTCTCTGACCAATCCATTTAATGTCTACATTTGGCAAAGCAAGGTCTCTCACCATATCTGTTTTCTCTGCATACTTTTCACTCCAGAAGACATAGCTGTGCCCTACAATCCACACTGTGAACATCTTCAAAGGAGAACTGGATGCACTCAGGAGGTGTAATTCAGTAGAATGGTAAAAAGAAATGAAAGACAGTTTGGAAATGGAGGCATACATATTTAAAAAAAAAAAAAAAGAACTGATTGGCTGTTTCATACCATTCTAGAATAAAAACTAGGCTGTATGTGTAAATTCATAGAAGCATGTTTTGTATTGGTACAGAAAAATGTGTTACCAAAGAACAGTACTATGGATTTGCTGTTAGGTTTGAAAAGTCAAGCACTCCTGCTCTTTGGAAATGAAACATTGTGTGGCGAACTTCTGACCTAACTCCACACAGCAGTGTTCCATGAGCTGTTGCTATGGTAGCAGGCAGAAGTCAAGTTGGGGGAAGGGTACTAGGCAGAAGTCAAGTTGGGGGAAGGGTACTTTTGGAAAAGGGTTGGTTTTCAACCAATAGAAATGTGTGATTACATTTGAAAAAAAGGGGGAAGCACTGAGATTTGAAATTAACATGTATATGTGTGGAAAAAGAGAGGGAAAGTTTGCCATTATCTGGTTCTGCTGAGAGGAGAGAGGTGTACAGAACAGAGATCCTGGCTCTGATAATCTGCTGTTTGAGTGCCACATTTCTTTTACAATTAACTAATTTTAAAGGTGAGTTTAGAGTTTGAGAGGGGATGTATATGGTAAATTAAGAAATGAATAATAGAATTGGAATTCCTTTTGTTGAAGTTGTGTTTATTATTTTCTGTTTTGGGAGAAATTTAAATGTGAGGAACATGTAAAATAATATGGACTATGTTTTCACGATAAATTTAGGTGTACTGGTAAAAATAAGGAATACTTTAAGGGTTTGAGGTTGCACTCAGTAATGCAAATACATTCAGCATCAGTAAGGCTGGTTGCCCTTGCAGGAGTGTAGTGAGTCACCCAGGTTACACATGTTGCTGGTCTCAGAAAGCTGTTTGGTCTTGCTCTGGTGATTTTACATATGCATTAGATGGAAAGGGGGAGGTATTTTTTTATGCAGAAGCAGACTCTTAGCACACAGCCAGCTGCTTATCCTGTGGAATCATGCACAGTATTCACAACCGAGTGGGGTTTGAGGTTTCAGTCAGTAATGCAAATACATTCAGCATCACTAAGGCTGGTTGCCCTTGCTGGAGTGTAGTCAGTCACCCAGGTTACATGGTGTTGGTCTGAAAAAGCAGTTTGGACATGTGCTTTTTTAAGAATCTGAAAAGTGGATTCAAAATGTGTCAGTCTGTAAAAGTGTTTATCACTTGCCAAAAAAAAGAGTAGTAAGTGTGCTTTCAAATTGGCAAAGAAATTTCGTTTTGTGACTAATATGAAAACATGACTGTGTGCAAATAGGAATTACAGGCAGAGATTTATTGTGTATTGCTCTGGTGAATTTACATTTGCATTAGATGTAAAGGGGGAGCCATTTTTTTGTGCAGAAGTAGACTCTTAGCACACAGCCAGCTGCTTATCCTGTGGAATCATGCATAGTAATGACAACCGAGTGGGGTTTGAGGTTTCAGTCAGTAATGCAAAAACATTCAGCATCACTAAGGCTGGTTGCCCTTGCTGTAGTGTAGTCAGTCACCCAGGTTACACATGTTGCTGGTCAGAGAAAGCTGTTTGGTATTGCTCTGGTGATTTTACATTTGCAATAGATGGAAAGGGGGAGCTATTTTTTTATGCAGAAGCAGACTCTTAGCACACCCAGCTGCTTATCCTGTGGAATCATGCACAGTATTCACATCCGAGTGGGGTTTGAGGTTGCACTCAGTAATGCAAATATATTCAGCATCACTAACGCTGGTTGCCCTTGCTGGAGTGTAGTCAGTCACCCAGGTTACACATGTTGCTGGTCAGAGAAAGCTGTCTGGTATTGCTCTGGTGATTTTACATTTGCATTAGATGGAAAGGGGGTGTTATTTTTTTATACAGAAGCAGACTCTTAGCACACAACCAGCTGCTTATCCTGTGGAATCAAGCACAGTATTCACAACCGAGTGGGGTTTGAGGTTGCAGTCAGTAATGCAAATACATTCAGCATCAGTAAGGCTGGTTGCCCTTGCAGGAGTGTAGTGAGTCACCCAGGTTACACATGTTGCTGGTCTCAGAAAGCTGTTTGGTCTTGCTCTGGTGATTTTACATTTGCATTAGATGGAAAGGGGGAGGTATTTTTTTATGCAGAAGCAGACTCTTAGCACACAGCCAGCTGCTTATCCTGTGGAATCATGCACAGTATTCACAACCGAGTGGGGTTTGAGGTTTCAGTCAGTAATGCAAATACATTCAGCATCACTAAGGCTGGTTGCCCTTGCTGGAGTGTAGTCAGTCACCCAGGTTACACATGGTGCTGGTCTGAAAAAGCAGTTTGGACATGTGCTTTTTTAAGAATCTGAAAAGTGGATTCAAAATGTGTCAGTCTGTAAAAGTGTTTATCACTTGCCAAAAAAAAGAGTAGTAAGTGTGCTTTCAAATTGGCAAAGAAATTTCGTTTTGTGACTAATATGAAAACATGACTGTGTGCAAATAGGAATTACAGGCAGAGATTTATTGTGTATTGCTCTGGTGAATTTACATTTGCATTAGATGTAAAGGGGGAGCCATTTTTTTGTGCAGAAGTAGACTCTTAGCACACAGCCAGCTGCTTATCCTGTGGAATCATGCATAGTAATGACAACCGAGTGGGGTTTGAGGTTTCAGTCAGTAATGCAAAAACATTCAGCATCACTAAGGCTGGTTGCCCTTGCTGTAGTGTAGTCAGTCACCCAGGTTACACATGTTGCTGGTCAGAGAAAGCTGTTTGGTATTGCTCTGGTGATTTTACATTTGCAATAGATGGAAAGGGGGAGCTATTTTTTTATGCAGAAGCAGACTCTTAGCACACCCAGCTGCTTATCCTGTGGAATCATGCACAGTATTCACATCCGAGTGGGGTTTGAGGTTGCACTCAGTAATGCAAATATATTCAGCATCACTAACGCTGGTTGCCCTTGCTGGAGTGTAGTCAGTCACCCAGGTTACACATGTTGCTGGTCAGAGAAAGCTGTCTGGTATTGCTCTGGTGATTTTACATTTGCATTAGATGGAAAGGGGGTGTTATTTTTTTATACAGAAGCAGACTCTTAGCACACAACCAGCTGCTTATCCTGTGGAATCAAGCACAGTATTCACAACCGAGTGGGGTTTGAGGTTGCAGTCAGTAATGCAAATACATTCAGCATCACTAAGGCTGGTTGCCCTTGCTGGAGTGTAGTCAGTCACCCAGGTTACACATGTTGCTGGTCTGAAAATGTTGTTTGGACATGTGCTTTTTTAAGAATCTAAAAAGTGGATTCATAATGTGTCAGACTGTAAAAGTGTTTATCACTTGCCAAAAAAAAGAGTAGTAAGTGTGCTTTCAAATTGGCAAAGAAATTGCGAATTCTGACTAATATGTAAACATGACTCTGTGTGCAAAGAGGAATTACAGGCAGAGATTTATTGCGTATTGCTCTGGTGATTTTACATTTGCATTAGATGGAAAGGGGGACCTATTTTTTTGTGCAGAAGCAAACTCTTAGCACACACCAGCTGTTTATCCTGTGGAAACATGCACAGTATTCACAACCGAGTGGGGTTTGAGGTTTTAATCAGTAATGCAAATACATTCAGCATCACTAAGGCTGGTTGCCCTTGCTGGAGTGTAGTCAGTCACCCAGGTTACACATGTTGCTGGTCTGAAAAAGCTGTTTGGACATGTGCTGTTTTCAGAATCTGAAAAGTGGATTCAAAATGTGTCAGACTGTAAAAGTACTTATCACTTGCCAAAAAAGTAGTAGAAAGTATGCTTTGCAATTGGCAAAGAAATTTCGTTTTATGCCTAATTTCAAAGCATGACTCTGTGTGCACACAGGAATTGTTTTTAGATATTTAATTTGTGAAGGTGTTATTGTAATTTTCATTTATAGGAAAGGGGTTTATAGTATTTTAAGATTTCAAAAGATCATAAATAATGTAGTAATATATTTAAATAAAATAAAGGAATTTTTTTTTAGTTTTTTTCAGGTATTGCTGAAGAGCCTACAAAATCCAGACTAAAGAAAGACCACAAAAAAAAACTATATTTGAAGACAACTGGAGGACCTAAGTTAGTTGGAGATGCTCATGTTGGGAAAAAGAGAAGATCTTCTGGTAAGCAGACAAAAGATTTTTTAAAGAACATCTTCAAAAAAAGGAAAAATGTACAAAATGTCTGTACTGGAAAGAATGTTTTCAATAGAAAAAAACAGGAAAAAATTGAGAATTTAGTTAATGCAAATATACCTTCTGCAACAATAAAGATTAACTTAAACAGAAAAACAGCGTTTAAAGAGATACGTAGAAAAATGTTTCAGAGAAGAGTTATGTCCAATTTGATAAAGGATGTGAAGAAATATAAGAAAAAGGCAAAATATTACAAGAGAAAAAAAGAAATTGAAGCCATTGCAGCAAAGGCATTAGAATTAAAAAGGAAACTATTCATTTTAATTTTGAATAGGATGCGTACATTAGATAAAATGGTTAATGTACTGAAATCACAAAGCAAAAGGAAAAGAGTAGTGAACAGAACAAACTTTTGTAAAGTGTTTTTAGGAAAATGGATGCATAGTTCAAGTAGTGAACCTTTTTTTAATGAAGAGAGTTATTTTCAAAGTAATAGTTTGCTGCATGCAGTTGACACCAGAGGTCGTGCTTATGAAGTGAAAAATGGTTGCATAATGGAGAAGGAGATAATGGTTCCAAGAGATGAGGTACAAGTGATGGCGGATGAGGCTATGGGGAGACGTCCTAAAGCCCCAGTGTACACTTGGAATTGTAGTAGTATTTGCACTGTGCGTCAGGAATCTATTGATAAATTTCGTGAGTTTCTAAGAGAATATAATAAAAAAAGTGTAAAACAGAAGATTAAGGTGCTTCAAAGTCTAGATCCATGCAGAGTGAGAGAGAATACTGGTTTGCAGGGTCATTCTCTGGCTTGTCTATCTAGAAAAGTGTGTAATAGTGTTTTCCATCATTTTAGGATGCTGGCTGTTCATCATACTGAAATGAGAAAGTTTGTGAGACGGTTGTATTTTGCTAAAAGTCCAGCAATAAAGTTAGATGAATTGAATAGGGCTCTGTTCCGTGGATCGGTATCAGATGTAGAGAAGGTTGTTGATGAAATTCAGTTTTGTTACTTTGGTCCTGAACAAAACAGTGCAGAAAAGGACACAGTAAATGAGGAAGAAGTGGAAGAGAATGTAGAACCCTCTGTAAGTAAGATATTTAATGATCACATAACAAAATTTGCAATAATCTCTAATGAAAGACCAAATATTACTTGTATTTGTTGCCGCAGAACTCATTATAGAAAACAAACTAGGAATGTTGATCTCTACAGAAAGAGTGAAAATGAAGATAATTATAAGTGGAAGGATTTTGCCACATATATATTTCTTGAAAATTGTTTTGAATTGGGTGAAGATCAGCGTATTTGTAAATACTGTTACAACAAGTTAGAGGAAAATAGAATGCCGACCAGAGCTGTACATAATAATTTAGAATTGGATGCTATTCCTGCTGAACTTTCTGAATTAAATACATATGAGTCTATACTTATTCAATGTGTTCATCCGTTCCAGACCATAGTACGTATGGAGCCCAAAACTGGTAAATTACCTCCTTCAGATTTACTGAGAGGTTTAAAAGGTAGAGTGGTGTATTTGCCCTTGGATTTGAAAAAAAATATGGAAACTATTGATGCAGATACTTTGGAAACTGAACCATTAGTTATTCTGGTTAATGGTGTACCTACAAAGAATAAGAAGATTTGGCAGGAGCTGGTAGATGTACGGAAAGTACAAAGAGCAAATTTGTATTTGAAAAGGAATAACAAATGGTATGAATCAGTTTATATAAAAGAAGAAGAAGAAGATTTACAAGAAGACACAGAAACACCAACTGGACAAATTGAAAAAGTGGACAAGTCAAAGGAAAAAGAAATTTATGAACATTTTAGCATACATCCTCTTCATTCAAAAGAAGTTATGGGAGACAATATTGATCTGTTTCAGATGAAGAAAGCAAAAGGAACTCCCGTGAGTGTATGGGAGGAGAGCTTGGAAGCTCGATGTTTTCCCCAGCTGTTTCCTAAAGGAAAAGGAGGACGATACGATGAACGTCCAGAACAGATTCCAGCTTCTGAGTATCGGACTACAAGACTATATGCTGAAGATCCCAGATTTCGACAAAGTATTCCTTATTTGTTCCATCTTTTATTTGAAAGCGACTTGTCTGCACTATCTTATGCAGTAAATCACATTTTAAAAAGTGGAGTACATTTACAAAATGTGTCTGCTAAGGATTTTATGGAGAAAGTGCAGCACCGAGATGATCATTTGGAAACACAACTGATCAGTCTGATGGCTTGTCAGCGTGGGACAAATGAATATTGGTACCGACGCCATGGTGAATTAAAATGCATGTTACGAAATTTAGGAACACCAACATGGTTCCTTACCCTAAGCTGTGCTGAGTACGCTTGGGATGATTTACTGGATTTTCTACGAGAGGCAAATTCAAACATTAAAAACATCGAATACAAGACAGCAGGAGAACTGTGCTCATTGGATCCGGTTAATGTTTGCAGATATTTCAATCATAGATTTGAGGCTATGATGTCCTTCATCTGCAATAAAAAAAAACCACCTCTAGGAGAAGTAGTGGATTTCTTTTGGAGAAAAGAGTACCAGGCAAGAGAGAGGTGCTCCTCATATTCATATGCTGTTGTGGATCAAGGATGCCCCAAAGTTTGGAACAGATACTGATGAAGCAGTGTTATCTTACATTGAAGAATATGCAACATGTGCTATACCAAGAAGCACAGAAGAGAAAAAGTTAAAGGAGCAAGTTTTACGTTTCCAAAGTCATCGGTGTGGAAAATACTGTCGACGGAAATACAAGAGCAAAGATAAATACTACACTAAATGTCGATTTGGATTTCCTAGACCTGTTCTTTCAAATGGAAGAGTAAACAGTTTTATGTCATCTGTGAGACATACTATCACAAGAAAATCACCTAAGAATACCTACAACCTAAAAAGAAAAGAAGAATCAAAAAATATAAATGACTACAACCCAGTCATTTTATCCATGTGGAATGCTAACATGGATATACAGTATGTAGCTGACAATTCCATTGCTGTTGCTCGATATGTAACGTCTTACATTACTAAATCTGAAAAAACTGAATTGAAAGAAATGTGGGAAGAGATTTCTCACGAGAAGACTGTCAGTAAGAAGCTGTACAGTTTCAGTTTAAAGATGTTATCGCATCGAGAAATTGGATCCTACGAATGTTCAGATAGGTTATCTTCTGCAAGTCTCTACTCGAAATCAAGAAGAATAATTTGGGCAAGTTTAGGCCTTGCAGCAATGAGAAATCGGGTACTGAAATCTGTTGGAGAAATTGAATATTTGGCCAAGAACGACCCAGAAAGTACAGATATTTTGAAATCAAACATGTTGGACACATATTATCCCAAGAGAAGTCAACATCTGGAGAACACGTGTCTCTATGAAGTGCTGCAGAACTACATTTATTCACGGAAAGCCGCAGAAGACATCAAAAATGGAAAATATAAAGTCATTGGTGAGGAAGGATGTTTGGTGAAGCAAACAAAAGGAAGTTTGATAAATCACCGGAAGCTGAGTTGCGACACTACTGACAAAAAGGAATTTTACTACTTGGCTCTTTTACAGCTGTTTAAACCATGGCGTTCAGAGGATGAACTACTGGGAGAATTTCAAAGCTATGAAGATTCATTTAATGCTTGCAAAGACAGCATACAATGCAATACATTCACAACTTATCTGCAAATGTTAAATGAAGAAATTGAACAGGAAACTACAATTGCAGCAGAAGTAGCTAGAGACAGTTCTCAGGACAGCCAAAGTTCAGGAACACTCAGTCAAGATCCCCTAGGACAACCAATCGTTGAAAATGAAGCATCAATAGCCATGAATGAAGTGGAAACGGCTATGAATCAAGCTCAAGAAGAATTTATAGACTTACAAAATTTGGAAAGACAACTGAACGAAGAGCAGCAACAAATTTATGAAGAGATCAGAAACAAAATTGATCACGGATTTCTACATGAAAAAAAAGAGTGCTCATGCACATCATTTCATCCAATCAGGATGTATGTAAGCGGACAAGCTGGAACTGGAAAAAGTTTCCTAATAAAAGTCATCAGAAGCTACCTACAGCAAAAAACGGATTCTACTTTGTCTTGTGTGGTTACTGCTCCAACTGGGTTAGCAGCATATAACATAAAAGGAATCACCTTACATCGTTTGCTAATGTTACCAGTGGAGCATGAGAACAAAATAAAATACAACAAGCTAACTGGAGAAGCATGCTTGGAAGTTTCAAGAGTATTGAAGAAGATGCAAGTTCTCATTATTGATGAGGTGAGCATGGTATCAAACTTAATGCTTGCCTTTGTGCATTTAAGAATGCAGCAAATTCTAAGGACAGACTATGACATGTTATTTGGTGGAAAACATGTCATAGTTTTTGGGGATCTTCTACAACTTACTCCAGTTAAAGGACAACCAGTGTTTAATACTGTGACACATGAAGACACAAAGAAGTCATTGGGAAGCATCGGTAATGCAAATATTTGGTCCTTCTTTGAGTACAAGGAACTTACTACTAATATGAGGCAAGCAAAGATGAAGAATATGGAAGTATTCTGAAAGATATCAGGATTGGACTACTCACAGAAGTTGGCAAAAAAGCATTACAGAGTCGGCTGCTACATAATTTATTTTCAAAGGAAGAAATAGTTGCAGAGAAGATATACAAGAACATTGCAGAAAAGAAAAGTGTCATCTGCTTAATGCCAACTCTACGTGAATGCTCAATATTCAATGAGGAGCTTTTAAAATTGGAAAAGGAAGATATCAGGAAATTGGAAGCAGTGGACAAAATTGAGGATGGAAGAATTACTATCACATTAACAGGCACACTGAAAAATAAATTGGATTCACTAGAGAAGAACATTTCCAAAACAGCTGGATTAGAAAAAAATCTATATGTTTGCATGAACTGTGGAGTATTTTTAAGGAGAAATTTGGATGTTGAAAAAGGTTTAGTTAATGGAGCTATGGGAAGAGTTGTGGGTTTTATTAATTATCAGAAAAAAGATGGAATTGAATGTTTAAAAATAAAATTTGATCAGATAGAAGAAGTTAAAGACATTTGTCGTTGTACAGTTCGTTTCATGCTTGTGAAAGACTTATATGTACGTAGGAAGCAGTTTCCGTTTTCGCTAGCATATGCTGTAACTATTCACAAGTCTCAAGGATTGACTGTAGATTGTGCTTTTGTGAACATTGGTTCAACTGTGTTCAAAGAAGGTATGGCTTATGTAGCTTTGTCACGAGTGAAAACATTATCTGGTTTATTCATGATAGACTTTGATGACTCAAAAGTTAGTGCTGATACAAATTGTGTAAAGGAGTATAATAGATTAAGAAGAACCTATGCTCCTCATTTAGGTCAGTATCCTGTGTTGGAGAAACGTGTAGTTTCTCGTAAAAGGAGAAATGAGAATATCTGTAATGAAGATGTAGAGAGGAGGAAAAAAAAGAGGAGTGATGTAATTGCAAGGAAAATGAAGAAGAGGTTGTAGGATGTCATTTTGAAAATAGCTCTGGTGTCAACTGCTACGCTAATGTAGTGCTGAATGTTGCATTTTATCTGGAAAGTTTGCAAGAGCAGATAGTAGTAAATCAGAGAAAAAGATTCTGTTCTGAGTTGAGTCTCCTTTTTCAAAAGCTGAGTAATGATAAAACTCAAATAAAAAGTGCTACTGAAATTAGAAAACTTTTAGATGTATGTTCAGGACGAACACAGTTTTCTCAAAATGTACAGCAAGACACACAGGAATTCTTGATGTTTTTTCTTCAGGTACTGGAAGAAGAAGGCGTTCCCATTGAAAATTTGTTTGGTCTCTCTTATAAATGGGAACATAGTTGTGAAAACTGTTACAATATATGTGGCTCTAATGTTGATTCTGAAAGGTTTATTTATTGAACATTGCCAGAAAGTAAAACAGTCACTTTTGCTAAATTAGTTAAAGATGCTAATCATAGCATGGAATGCGGTGAGTGTAAATCTGAAATGTTTTCAACGTTAATTTTAAAGGAATACGGACAATATGTAATTTTAATGATGCAACGATGTAAAGCTGATGGTTCAAAATTAGATACTTTAATAAAGAAGTTTACAGGACAGCAATTATCAATTTCAGGAAAAACTTTTGTAACAGTTGCAATAATTTTCCATGAAGGACCTACTGTTACTTCTGGACATTACACAGTTTATCTTAAATGTGAAAAAGGCTGGACACTGTGTAATGATTCAAAATTGATTTTCAAGCAACGTTTGCCTTTTGATTTAGCAAATTCCTATCTAATCTTCCTGAAACCAAAATTTTAGAGAGACTTGGCAAGATCTGTACAAAACAATTTTACCATTTTATTGGATTACCATTGGAATTTTCAAAAAAAATGATTTAACAAATTATCATTTGGCCTAATGGAAAGGTAACCAATTGTAATGTGGACTTTTAAAATTTTTAATGAAACTTTGGAAAACCAAAAATTTAGACAAAATCGGTAACATCTGCACAATTTAAATTTTGGAATGTTATTGGATTGCCATTGGAAATTTATTCAAAAAAGATTTTTAAAATTACTATTTGGCCATGAGGAAAGGTAAACAATTGTATTGTGGACTTATTTAATTATTAATTAATCTTTCGGAAACCAAAATGTTACAGACAATCGGTGAGATCTGTACAATTTAAATTTTGGAATTTTATTGGATTAACATTGGAAATTTAATCAAAAAAGAATTTTAAAATTACTATTTGGCCTAAAGAAAATGGAACCAGATGTATTGTGGAGTTATTTGAGATATAATATTTTTGGGATTATACTTCTGACACAAAATTGTCAGACGGTATTTTAAAGAAATAAGTATTGATATTAGATGATATTTTTTAAGAATATTATGCATTTCTATAATGTTATGTTTATGCAAAAAGAGATTCTGGGCTTTTTTAAAACAATCTTTGAGATTGTTATTTTTTTTTTGCCCGCTGTTAAATGATGAATGCAATTGCTTTCACAATTTATAGTGAAATGCAATATATTCTGAAAACAGCAAAAAAAAGGCAAACATTTTTTTAGGAAAATATGTAAATATGTGTACAGTATTATAAAATGTTTTATTAAATATTAATACTTTTTTCTTTTATTTCAGATTGAGATAGAAAATTTTCGAAAACTTGAACCATTTTTAAAGCAATTAAAATTCAATTTAAATTAATAAATAATTTTTTGAGTGGGTATGGTAAGTCAAAAATTTCATGGTCCCTTTTTTCCACTTCTCCACAATCACATTTTCAGTTTTTCATTGTAGTCTCTCAAGGACCTTGTAATGTGAAAATTGATTTTTAGTTTTTTTTAAAAAAAATTACGCGTACCGTACGCGTACGGTAAAAAAAAAAAAAGTTTCAAAAAATATATAAAAAAAAGTTGAAAGGTAAGGTTGGCTCTTAAAAGAGCCGTTGTGTTCATGCAGGGACAGAGGAAAGAAAGAGTGGGAATATTAGTCTTTACGACAAATGTGCTGATCTATTAAATTGTTCACTAGGGCAACACTGGTCTCCCTATGACAAATTAGATCATGACAAGTGGCGCACCGAACTAAAACCCTCGAAAACCGATGGTTGATTTCCAGAGGACTAGAAAAAGGAGATGCTCCCCCCACAGATGAAGGGCTCAGCTGACCTGCCGAAGATGGACTCGGCAATGCAGATGATGGACCAGGCTGAGCTGCTGTGGATGTGCTTGGTTGACTTACTGAAGGGTTACCTTCAGTATGTCGAGCAAATGTCCTACCGTGTACATCTTGAAGGTGTCTCAACATGGTGTGATTCCCGAAAGAATACTTCTTGTTGGGATTCCCTCTTGAAAGTACACGGCCACAAAGCTTACAAGTCACTAAGGGTGCATTTACCTTTTTCTTGCCCTCTGGAAAAGAAAAATACTCCCATATGAAAGAGCTCTTTTGTTTCCTCCTTCTCTGCCTCAAGGTAGTGCTGCTAGCCTCACTCTCAGAAGAGTTCTGCTGTTCTGCCATCGTATCACAAAGACAACTCAGCTCCTTCTCCTAAGGGATCACAAGCAGAAATGAGGGGAATGGGTGTGGTGTAGGAGAGTTCTAGAACTGAAAGTAGTTTCAACCAATCAAAAGTTGTGTTTCATGATCACATGACCCACCGTGCGCGTACGTTACGCTTACGGAGCGCTTACGGTAAAAGCGCAAAACAGGCACGCCCCTTCACTTCCGCGTAACAAGCGCATGCAGCGTACGCGTTACGCGCTGCGCGCGCGTGACGTACGTCTACGCAAATTGCGTAAATGAACGCAAACAGCGTAGAAATCTAACGTTATGAAAGCAAGACGTGCGCTTACCGTACGCGCACGTAAAAAAAAAAATTTAAAAAAAGGGGAAAAAAAAACCAATATGTTATACTAATAAATCTTACCTGTTTAGTTTAAAAAAATGGTAAAAAAAAAAATATATTGTAGAATTTTTAAAATTTAACCATAGTCTTTAAAAAAGGATAGAAAATTAAAATAAAAATATGTTAAAAAAATTGAAAAAATAAAAATAAAAAAAAAAAATAAGAATTAGCATTTAAAAAACCTTGCAAATTCACTGAAAAAACCATGGGTTTCACACACGTTATAGTTAGGAATTAGCATTTAAAAAACCTTGCAAATTCACTGAAAAAACCATGGGTTTCACACACGTTATAGTTAGGAATTAGCATTTAAAAAACCTTAGAAATTCAATGAAAAAACCAAAGGTTTCACACATGTTATAGTTAGCTGGACATTTCACTCGTAAAAAACCAATGAAATTCCCCCGTTATAGTTAGTTCAGCTAACTATAACTCGCGCACCCGCAATGCACTACTGATGACGTCACATATTACATCACTCATGACATGGTCACTGACATCACTCATGACATCACTGATGACATCTCAAATGACATCACTGATGACATCACTGATGACATCATCCAGTGAATGTGTGTTTTTCTGAAAATTAAATATGTTTTATATATGTATATCTCAAGGTCAAGGGAAGAATAAATGGGTATATAAGTGTCTAAATGGATGCTTTGTTTTTGAAAAAAAAAATTGTGTAACTGACTGATTAAGTGTATCATAGTGAATACATGGCTTACTGAGTAATGTTTAAATATGAAAATATCTGTATCAGTCTCTCACTTTGTGTATAAGTGGCTGCATGGGTTGGTGAGTAGCTTCATGGGTGTCTATATAGGTTATTAGTTGTTTTTTTAAGTATCAGTCTGAGTGTCTGTATGGTTCGGTGGGGGGTATTATGTAGTGCATAGGTGCATGAATGAGTGATTCACTCTTTGTATGTGTTGAAGACAGCATGTGTGCAGGACTGTATGGGTGGATGAGTGTGTGTATGGGTGTGTTAGTGAGTGAATGACTGTCTCAATAGTGTCTTTATGAGTAACTACATATCTATTAAACTAGTATATGTGACTATTGGTGTATATAAGTGAGTATATGTGAGAGGGAGAGATTGAAAGAGTTCCTGTATGAATAAGTATGTGTTTCTATAAGTGATTGTTTATAAGACTATGTATGTGTAAGTTTCCGTAGAAGTAAGTGTGGTGGTGTGTGTATAACTGTATAAGCTAATAAATGTATGTTTGTTTCTTTATTAGCATGAGTGAGTATGTGTGAGTAACTCTATGGATGAGTGGCATTGTGTAACAGGATGTATAGGTGTATGAGTACATATGATGAGTGAGTGCATGTATGAGTGACTGTATAGGACTGTTGGTGAATGAGTGGATGTGTATGTGGTTCTTAGAATTACTGAATAGGTTGTTGTAACTGATATTGGTATGTCCATTGTTTTGAAAATTTTAGTTTCTATTTTTGAATGTGTGTATCAAAGGTTATATTAGGGGAAGAGGAGGTCTGCCACTCTATCACAAGGATAATGTCATCAGTGATGTCATCAGTGATGTCATTTGAGATGTCATCAGTGATGTCATGAGTGATGTCAGTGACCATGTCATGAGTGATGTAATATGTGACGTCATCAGTAGTGCATTGCGGGCGCGCAAGTTATAGTTAGCTGAACTAACTATAACGGGGGAATTTCATTGGTTTTTTACGAGTGAAATGTCCAGCTAACTATAACATGTGTGAAACCTTTGGTTTTTTCATTGAATACATATATATAAATGCATATGCATATATATATTGTGCATATGTGTGCACGTACAGAGAGGTAGAGAGGTAGAGGTGTATAGGTAGAGAGGTAGAGAGTAGTAGAGAGAGAGGTAGAGAGAGGTAGAGAGTAGAGAGCGAGTAATAGAGAGTAGAGAGTGAGTAGTAGAGAGTAGTAGAGAGTAGTAGAGAAAGTATCAGAGAGTGAGTAGTAGAGAGTAGTAGAGTGAGTAGTAGAGAGTGAGTAGTAGAGAGTGAGTATTAGAGAGTGAGTAGTAGAGAGTAGTAGAGAGTGAGTAGTAGAGTGAGTAGTAGAGAGTAGTAGAGAGTAGTAGAGAGTGAGTAGTAGAGAGTAGTAGAGAGTGAGTAGTAGAGAGTGAGGAGTAGAGAGTAGTAGAGAGTGAGTAGCAGAGAGAGAGTATTAGAGAGTAGCAGAGAGTGAGTAGCAGAGTGAGTAGAGCAGCTCTGCTGACATAGTTCTTATGCTACAGAGCAGCTCTGCTGATCTAGTTCTCTGGCTCAACAACAGCTCTGCTGACCTGGTTCTCTGGCTCTAAAGCAGCTCCGCTGACACAGTTCTATGGCTCTGAAAAAGTTCTGCTGACATGGTTCCCGGGCTCTAGAGCAGCTCTGCTGACCTGGTTCTCTCCCTCCAAAACAGCTCTACTGACCTGGTTTCTCTGGCTCTGCAGCAGCTCTGCAGACCTGGTTCTCTGGCTCTAGAGCAGCTCTGTTGACCTGGTTCTTAGGCTCTAGAGCAGCTCTACTGACCTGGTTCTCTGGCTCTAAAGCAGCTCTGCTGACCTGGTTCTCTGGCTCTAGAGTAGCTCTGCTGACCTGGTTCTCTGGCTCTAAAGCAACTCTGCTAACCTGGTTCTCTGGCTCTAAAGCAGCTCTGCTGACCTGGTTTTCTGTACTCACGATGCACGCACCTGACTTCGCGAAAATATATTTAAGAATAGTATAATTTTATTATAAGTACAAATATATAATATTTTGATGAATATCTTACATAATCTCTTGCCTTAATATGTATATTAAAGACACATACATATCATTTTGGAACATACAATTATTTTTGTGGGAGTCGTGCACCCAGCGCGCCCCAGCACGTATATGATGTCACGCGGGACCCGCAACCGCGCAAACATCTAGTACCGTAATGCGCATGTGTCACGAATGCGTGGGAGCAGGAGTCGCAGACTGGTCGCATACCAATCGCGCATATCACGTGATATTAAATGTATATGATGTAACTGAAAAAGACGCAGCCGTCGCACACCATACGCGGATCCTTCATGACTTTTCCAAAATGGCGGCTAGAATGCGCACACCCACCGTAATGTGTACACTTTGAGTGCGCAACTGCGAAAAAAATTGGATTTAAAAAAAAAAGAAATTAATATAAATATATTAAAATAAAAAATGAAAACAAGAATATTAATCAATACTTCAGTTTTAATTAAACATTTTTTTTGTGTGCAATTTTCAGAAAAATACATAATGTTATTTAATGAATAAAATATTTATAAATAAACAGTTAAAAAACTGTAGAAAATCAGTAAAAAAATAGATATAACTACTATCACACTTAAAAGTTAGCATTTAAAAAACCTTTGAAATTCACTGAACAAAAACATAGGTTTCAGAGACGTTATAGTTAGAAATTAGCATTTAAAAAACCTTAGAAATTCACAGAAAAAAACCATAGGTTTCAGGGGTGTTATAGTTAGCTGCCCATTTCACTCATACAAAACCATAGAAATTCCTCCGTTATAGTTAGTTCTGCTAACTATAACTCACGCGCCCGCAATGCACTGCTGATGATGTCACATATTGCATCATTCATGACATGGTCAGTGACATCACTGATGACATCACTGATGACATCTCAAATGACATCACTGATGACATCATACACTTGACAATCTGATACACCTCATCATACACTAGTATAACTTTTCATCACTCACTTTAAAATACAGAGTACCACATTTGAAACCATTGACACACCAATACCAGTTACTACATACCCACTCACTGATTCCTAAGTCTACACACACAACTACCCATTCAACAACAGAATCATCTATACATGCAGTCATTAATTAATAGAACACTATCAAATGCACTTATACACATATATAGACATTGACACATCAGCAGTCATCTTAGTCGGTTATGCAGTCATCCTACTCACTCATGAAAAAAATGTATCGCACTTAAATTTACTCACTTACACAATTATCCAACACCGCCTCATTTATTCAAACACATAGTAACTCATCGTTAATATGTTAAAAAAGCACCATTACAATTATACACCCATTCATATAGTTACTCTCACAATCACTGACTCTTACACATACTTATTTATATACACCAGCTCTCACATAAAAGGCCATTTATTTTTTTACTTTGTTGAAGATGTACAACTAAAGCATATATTCGATCGCCAACACACAAATAAATACACTCAGTCACCCAAATAAATGTTTCCACATACACTCCTAATCCCATACACCTAGTCAATCAACCATTCACACATCTATGCATAGAGTTACACACACCCCATCCAACCACACACAAACTCATTGTCCCATACAAATACTCACCCAACTAATCAATAACTAATATACACACTTATGTAGTTAGTGACCAACTGATGCAGCATGTTATACATCAACAGAGACAGTGCTGCACACATTCACATAGTTTAGTTACTAATCCATGTATTAAGTGAGACACTTTTAATTATTCACTTAAAAAGACAGTCAGACAGCTACTAAATCCTCCATCCAGACAGTTATATATCCACTCAATCTTCAATACAGATTGGTATATATATATAATACATATTTAAATTTCAAACTAAACCACATTCAGTGGATGATGTCATCAGTGATGTCATTTGAGATGTCATCAGTGATGTCATCAGCGATGTCACTGACCATGTCATGAATGATGCAATATGTGACATCATCAGCAGTGCATTGCGGGCGCGTGAGTTATAGTTAGCAGAACTAACTATAACGGAGGAATTTCTATGGTTTTGTATGAGTGAAATGTGCAGCTAACTATAACACCCCTGAAACCTATGTTTTTTTCTGTGAATATATATATATTCACTGAAAAAGCCATAGGTTTCACACATGTTATAGTTAGCTGGACATTTCACTCGTACAAAACCATTGAAATTCCCCCGTTATAGTTAGTTCAGCTAACTATAACTCGCGCGACCGCAATCCACTGCTGATGACGTCACATATTACATCACTCATGACATGGTCAGTGACATCACTCATGACATCACTAGTGACATCTCAAATGACATCACTGATGACATCACTGATGACATAATCCAGTGAATATTGCAAGGTTTTTTAAATGCTAATTCCTAACTATAATGTATGTGAAACCTATGGTTTGTTCAGTGAATTTGCAAGGTTTTTTAAATGCTAATTCCTAACTATAACGTGTGTGAAACCTATGGTTTTTTAAGTGAATTTGTAAGGTTTTTTAAATACTAATTTATGAATGTATTATTATATTTTTTAAATATTTATTTTACAATAAGCTACCTATCTATATATAGTTATAGATTTACTTTATCCTGTAATATGGAATGGCTCAGCTCTTTTTTTTTTTAATTTGGATAAAGTTGAACAGTATAGTTAATATCTTCTACAAACTTATAAACACTTGAAACAATTTTTTTTTTTTAAGGGTTTTTGACCGTGCGCGCACCGTGCGCGCACCGTGCGCGCACGGTACACGCATGCGTACGTGCTCCGTGTGCGCATGCGTATGTGCTCCACGTGCGCATGCGTACGTCGTGCGTGCTCATTACGCGCATGCGCGCGTGCTCCGTACGCGCATGCTCCGTACACGCGTGCTCCGTACGCACATGCGTGCGTGCTCCGTGCACGCACCGTGTGCACACGGCAAGTCATGTGATTTAGAAACAACACTTTTCATTGGTTTATAGTAGTTTCAGATCATGTGATTAAGAAACAACACTTTTCATTGGTTTATAGTAGTTTCAGTTCCAGAAACTTCCAACACCACACCCACTCCCCTCATTACTTCTTCTGATTCCCTGGGAGAGAGAGCTGAGCAGCTTTTCCAGTACTCCAGTACTTGAGAATGGCAGAGCAGCAGTCATCTTCTGGGAGTGAGCAGGAGACCCTTGTGAGACAGAGGAAACAGAAAGACTCTTTTATATGGCAATTGTTTAAATTTCCAGTGGGGCAGAAGAAGGTGAATGCTCCAAAAGTCACCTGCACTATTTGTGGTGTTGTCTTATTAAGAGGAGATCCCAAAAAGAAATACTCTTTTAGTATTTTCACTATGATCAGGCACGTTAAAGGAGTACATCCTGTGGCTTTTGCTCGAGCTGCTAGAGACAACCCTCCAGCAGCTCAGCCGAGCACATCCGCAGCAGCTCAGCCGAGCACATCATCGGCAGCTCAGCCGAGCACTTCATCTGCGGCGGCAGCTTCACCTGCTTCTGTTCCTCTGGATATACACCCTCTGTTCAAGAGGGTGCATATACGGTGCAATGCGTGCAATGCTCTTCTCTCTTATGGTGACACCAGCATTCCCCTAATAGAGAGCAAGATACAACAGCACACATGCGGCACCCCATAATTTTTTTCATTTTTTTGTTCCTCTGTTCCTCAATTAACACAACGGCTCTTTTTAGATCCACCTAACATGTAAACACTTAAATTTGATTTTTAATTCTATTTTTTTGTTATTTTTTTCTGCGTGCGCCCACCTTTTTAAAAAAATAAAATGTTTTTTACACCCTTCGGGGTCCTTCAGGGACCCCCTGACAAAGCTAGGGGGTCGGGAACTCTGTACCCTGCCAACTTTTCACGTTCTCCACCTTTCTTTTTCACTGTCACACACAAAATGGCGGACAACACTTCCTGATTTTGACCGATTCAAATGTTGACTGACATGTAACCACCAATCACAATTACGCTCGCGCACGTTACGGTGCGCGCACGGTGCGCGCACGGTGCACGCTTATTGATATTTATGTACATTTAACTGCAATTTTCTCAGGAACTACTGAACAGATTGACACCATATATGCAAAAGGCACATGCCTGACCTGAGGACTATCTCTTTGCCAAATTTCAAGTAATTCTGTTCAGCCGTTCGAGCTGTACCTTCAACTAAAGGTCCTATGGGAAAATGCATGGGGAAAACGCGTTTTGGGACCCCACTTTTTTCTCAGCCCCCGCTTGACGAATCACCCCGAGACTTCCAGGGTAGGAGCTGAGCGGATCGCCCCATTAGTTTTAAAAATTTCGCGAGTGTCCGTCAACCGGCGCCAAAGTTATACAAAATAGAATTTTCAGATTTCCTATGGAAACACGGTCCTAACTATAACTATCTACTGGCAACCGCCAGTAGATAATATATATAGACACATATATATATATACATATATATATATATATATATATATATATATATATATATATATATATCCTGGCTACAAAATGCGAAGCACTCACGGGACAGTTTTCACGTTGATTTATTGATGCAAATGCATTTCGGCATATCAGCCTTCCTCAGTGCATATCAACTGGCACTTTGACATGATGGTTGTTTAAATGCGTTAAAGAAAGATTTCATTGGAGGGATGTGTTTTCACCACAAGTGACGAAGGACTGGGATAGTTCAGGGTCCAAATGCCTTTTCTTTGGCTGCCATGTCTGTGTGTGTTGATTTAGATGGAAAACAAATCGTTTTTAACTCTAGAGTCTTGATCTTGCATAGACGATTAAAAAGCAAATTGCAGTTGCATCAATAAATCAACGTGAAAACTGTCCCGTGAGTGCTTCGCATTTTGTAGCCAGGATTTATTATCTCATGGTCTCATCCCCACGACCAGCGGTTCAAAAGCACCCGCCCCGAGTGCAGCAGCAAGGGTGGGACTTGGAGCCTGAACGTAATTACTGCCTGCACCGCCGAAAGGAAGAATGGCGAAACATCCTACCAGCGCTGCTGACAATTATATAAATTGTAGGACTGAAGTAATCCATACGGAAACCTGCAGGATGCCAAACCTTTCCCCTTTTGGCAGGCGAGGGACCTAACAACATCAAGGCACGCGTTTTTTTGGGGGACATTGCAACCGGACTAATCTCGAAGGGCTGGTTGAATTATCTGCCATGTAAGTGGAACTGCAATTTGCTTTTTTATCGTCTATGCAAGATCAAGACTCTAGAGTTAAAAACGATTTGTTTTCCATCTAAATCAACACACACAGACATGGCAGCCAAAGAAAAGGCATTTGGACCCTGAACTATCCCAGTCCTTCGTCACTTGTGGTGAAAACACATCCCTCCAATGAAATCTTTCTTTAACGCATTTAAACAGACATCATGTCAAAGTGCCAGTTGATATGCACTGAGGAAGGCTGATATGCCGAAATGCATTTGCATCAATAAATCAACGTGAAAACTGTCCCGTGAGTGCTTCGCATTTTGTAGCCAGGATTTATTATCGTGGTCTCATCCCCACGACCAGCGGTTCAAAAGCACCCGCCCCGAGTGCAGCAGCAAGGGTGGGACTTGGAGCCTGAATATATATATATATATATATATATATATATTTATAATCAGAGGCAAAGTTGGACGTGCTCTCAGGAACCACACAAAGAAATCCACAATGATCAATTTATTGCTTCCTAAATCGCAACGTTGCCTTTGCTTTGGGATTAAAAACAGGCAGCTCTGCCGGCTGACGTGCCACCTCCCCAGGGTCTCCGGTTCTCAGCAGGAGCCTTTTTCTTTGGGATATTACCTACTGGCGGTTGCCAGTAGGTAGTTATAGTTAGGACCTAGTTTCCATGGGAAAAGCGCTTTTTGATTTGCCAATATCTTTGGTGCCGTTTGACAAATCTTCGTGAAATGTTCCAAAAAATAGGGCTGGACCGCTCAGTTTCTGTGTTGTAAGTTTCGGGATGATTCGTCAAGGGGGGGCCGAGAAAGAAGGGGGGTCCCAAAGCACGTTTTCTCCATGTTATTTTTTTTAGGAAAGTTTATTAGAGGCTACAGCCCGACCTGCTAAACGGAATGACACCAAATTTGGCAAAAAGGTAGGTCTTGGTTTAGAGTGTGCCCTTTTTTTTTTAAATGGTGTAAATCCGTTCAGAGTATTTTTTTAACCCCTTCTGTGCCCATGACGAGCTGGACTCGTCATGGGCCGCGGTTGCGCTGTGCCCATGACGAGTCCAGCTCGTCATGAACCCCGCCCGCTAATGGAACGCCCGGCACAGGGCGGGGAAAGGGTGTGGCACACAAGGGGTTAAAGAAAAATATCGATATCTGACCACCGAGGAGGAGTCGCGAACCCTCCCGAGCATGAGCTCAATATTGATTGGCTGCCAACACTCCAAACCAGGAAGTGTTGGCAGCCATCTTGTTACTCGGTAACCGAGTCCCAAGAGAAAGGGTGAAAAAAGATTTAAAAACATGAAAACACCCTGACCCCCTAGGCCTGCTAAGGGGGTCCCACAAGGACCCCCAAGGCCAAAAAAAGCAGTAAAAAAAAAAGGAAAATTGGCCAAATTCGAGTTGGTGTCGCGAATTCGGCCGAGAAAATTTAAAAAAATGAAGCGCGGGCTTCATTTTTGAAAGGCCAGGTCCCAGGGGCACTCACCAATCAATTTGCGGGGGCTCTCACAGCCCTGGAAACCGCCACCTTTCCGGGGCTTATTAAATTGAATGCGGGGGGCATGCAGCCCCCCACAATCCTGGGAAACGCCACCTCCCTGGGGCTTCTTTAATAAATGCATGGGGGTCCCAACCCCCCCACGCTGCCCCGGGGACCACCACCTCCCCGGGACATTCTTGTAAATGGGCGGGGGGGCATCACAGGCCCCCGAGCCCCGGGGACTGCCACCTCCCCAGTGCACCTAATATTCAAATTCGGGGCTTTAAATACGTTGGGATGAGGGATGCGCAGCCCCCCACCTGGAGCCCTCAATGGCCCTGGCGACCGCCACCCCCCAGGTCCGGCTCCTGCAATGTCCCGAGACATTGCTGTTTGCTATGGCATAGCCATAGCAAACTCTGCTTTGGTTCATTGAAGCGAGAGCAGGAAAACCTGCTCTTGCTTCAATGAAGCAAAGCATAATTGCTTTTGAGCAAGGGGAGGTGCATGTCAGCATCAGATTATCACGTGGATGATGTCATCAGTGATGTCATTTGAGATGTCATCAATGATGTCATCAGTGATGTCACTGACCATGTCATGAGTGATGTAATATGTGACGTCATCAGCAGTGCATTGCGGGGGCGCGAGTTATAGTTAGCTGAACTAATATATATATATATATATGTATATATATATATATATGTATATATATATTACCTACTGGCGGTCGCCAGTAGGTAGTTATAGTTAGGACCACGTTTCCATAGGAAAACCTCAACATTCTATTTTGAATAACTTTGGCGCCGGTCGACGAATCCTCGCGAATTTCTCAAAATAGGTGGGGTGCTACGCTCCGCTCCTACCCTGAAAGTCTCGGGGGGATTCGTCAAGCGGGGGCTGAGATAAAAGGGGGGTCCCAAAACGCGTTTTTCCCATGCATTTTTCCATAGGACCTTTAGAATGAGCTACAGCCCGAACGGCTGAACAGAATTACTTGAAATTTGGCAGAGAGGTAGTCCCTAGGTCAAGGAAGTGCCTTTTGTAGGTTTGGTGTAAATCTGTTCAGTAGATTCTGAGAAAATAGCCTTTAAATCAATATATATATCTGAGCCCGCTTACGGTACGCTTACCGTACGCTTACCGTACGCGTACGGTGGCGTGCGCGAGCGCGATTCTGATTGGCTGTTAGATCTTAGTAAACATTCGAATCGGCCGAAACCAGGAAGCGGCGGCCGCCATTTTGTGTGTTTCACTCAGAAAAAAAAGAGTGAAAACAAGAAAAGGGGGCAATGAGGAGAGTTACAGACCCCCTTACATTTGTGAGGGGGTCAAAGAAGGACTGTAAAGTACAAAGAAAACATTTATTGATTTTTAAAAAAATCACGGGGTACGCGTACGGTAAGCTTACGGTAAGCGTACGGAAGAAAAATGGCGTGCGCGAGCGAGATTCTGATTGGCTGTTAGATCTTAGTAAACATTCGAATCGGCCGAAACCAGGAAGCGGCGGCCGCCATTTTGTGTGTTTCACTCAGAAAAAAAAGAGTGAAAACAAGAAAAGGGGGCAATGAGGAGAGTTACAGACCCCCTTACATTTGTGAGGGGGTCAAAGAAGGACTGTAAAGTACAAAGAAAACATTTATTGATTTTTAAAAAAATCACGGGGTACGCGTACGGTAAGCTTACGGTAAGCGTACGGAAGAAAAAATAAATTAAAAAAGAAATGAAATGCAGATTTAAGAGTTTAGATATGAGGGAGCTCTAAAAAGAGCCGTTGTGTTTATGAAGTGAAGTGTGTTTGTGTTGACATGGCCCATCTAGCGTAACGTGGGCATGCGGTGCGCGTAGCGCACCGCGTGCCCACCGTGCGTGCACGGCACTAACTGCGTAAAGTGGGCGCGCGGTGCGCGAAGCGCACTGCGTGCTCACTGTGCGCGCACTGTGCGCGAAGCGCACCGTGCGCGCACGGAACGAACTGCGTTAAGTGGGCGCGCACGCCACGAATGGCGTAAAGTAACTTAGCATTTAAAAAAACGTACAAATTCACTGAAAAAACCATAGGTTTCACACACGTTATAGTTAGGAATTAGCATTTAAAAAACCTTGCAAATTCACTGAAAAAACCATAGGTTTCACACATGTTATAGTTAGCGGAAATTTTACTGATAAAAAACCAGTGAAATTCCCCCGTTATAGTTAGTGCAGGCAACTATAACTCACGCGACCGCAATCTTCTGCTGATGACATATGTGTCTTTATGAAAAAAAAATATTTGTAATATATGTATAGCTAAAAATGTATGGAAGAAGACATGGGCAAATAAGTGTCTAAATACAGTATTAGCATCAGCAGAGGATTGCGGTCGCGTGAGTTATAGTTGCCTGCACTAACTATAACGGGGGAATTTCACTGGTTTTTTATCAGTAAAATTTCCGCTAACTATAACATGTGTGAAACCTATGGTTTTTTCAGTGAATATACATATATATACATATATATATATATTATCTACTGGCGGTCGCCAGTAGATAGTTATAGTTAGGACCGAGTTCCCATAGGAAATCTGAAAATTCTATTTTGAATAACTTTGGCGCCGGTTGACATATCTTCGTGAAATTTTCAAAACTAATGGGGCGCTCCGCTCAACTCCTACCCTGAAAGTCTCGGGGTGATTAGTCAAGCGGGGGCTGAGAAAAAAGGGGGGTCCCAAAACGCGTTTTCCCCATGCATTTTCCCATAGGACCTTTAGTCGAAGGTACAGCCCGAACGGCTGAACAGAATTACTTGAAATTTGGCAAAGAGGTAGTCCTCAGGTCAGGCATGTGCCTTTTGCATATATGGTGTCAATCTGTTCAGTAGTTCCTGAGAAAATCAAAAGTAAAATCACATATATATCTGGGCGGAGCCTAACCACACATCTCACTGTGAGATCTGATTGGCTGTCAGCACTTCATCCAAGAAGTGTTGGCAGCCATCTTGGGACCAATATACATGATAGCACCTCATTAAAAAGCATTGCAGTTAATAGAAGGTTTTAAGACTTTAGTTACATTATAAATCATTTGTTGATGGTACCATACTCATTTTAGGAATTGTGGTGTGTTCTATGGTGATTTTACCATGTGAAAAAGCCTTCTGCTGTGATATCATGAATCATGTTTGAGAGAAAACTATTTTCTCATGCTTTTCCCACAGAGGTTTGGAAGGTGATCTATAAGCTAAACTGAGAGCATATTTCCTGTAAATTCACATTATCTTTCTCAGTCATGTGAGAATGAAGTCTGACATTCTCAGTAAAACATGTACATCCAACAAGGGCAGAGACTGTCAGTTGATTCCTTTGTGTTCTACTGCAGCTTCCCAGAGTGTTCTAAAGAACAACTAGAGCGCTAACAGTCCTACTTATGACAAACGTATGGCACACCTGAAGCCATCTTGGTTGGAATAAAGTGGTAACTCTTAAAACATTTATTAGGGCACATTTTGACTTCTCAAACCCTCTTCTATTTCATAAAAAAATTTCTGACATGCAGACTGAAACATGCACTTTGAATACCAGCAGCAGACTTCCCTGGTGAGCAGTAGCTTTACTACAGTGATCTAATGAGGAACTAGAGTGCTAACATTCGGAATTTATGGCAAATGTGTGACACATCTGAATGCCTTCTTGATGAAACCAAAGTAAAAAACTGAAAGTATTTCCTACTGAGGAGACTGCAGGAAATTTGGAAACTTCATAACAAATAAATCTCCCAAGATGGCCACCAGAGACAAAAGAGCCCAAATGTAGCCCAACTATCACCCAGATGGAGCCCAAGTATAGCCCAATGACAGAATGTCCCAGAGTGTTCTAGCGAACAACTAGAGCGCTAACAGTCTTACTTATGACAAAAGAATGGCACACCTGAAGCCATCTTGATTGGAATAAAGTGGTAACACTTAAAACATTTAATTTACAAAGGAACAAAATGAGGGGGTTCATTTTGCCATAGAAATTATGATTAGTTCTGCAGAAAGAAAAATTAGGGCACATTTTGACTTCTCAAATCCTCTTCTATTTCATAAAAAATTTCTGACATGCAGACTGAAACATGCACTTTGAATATTTGCAGTTTTATATAGTGCAGACTTGTCAGGTATTGGAGTGCTTTACATGAGCATTGGTTACATCACACAAGATCAAATTCATTTTGGTTGTAGACATGGGGAGATTAAATGATTTGACCAGAATCACAGAATGTGGAGCTGAAGCAGAAACTCCAACCTGGTTCCCCAGTTGCAAAGTCTGCAGCTCTGGAAGTAACACCACATCCTCTCCCCTAGGTGCAACATTTAATCAAGTGATCAACTGGATAAAAAAACATAAAGATTACAAATAATTTAAAAGTTCTTTGTCGCTATTTGAAAACTCAGAAAATATGTCCTCATTTTAGTTTTTTAGAGCACTAACCATAATTTTGATGCAAATAAGACCCTCTCATATATGTAATTTCTAAAGGAAATACTCTAGGTATTACAGTTTTGATTACATCAAGATGACATCAGGCGTTCCACACTTTTGTAATAAAAATAGAATGTTAGCAATCTAGTTGTTCATTGGGATACTGTTGAGAGGCAGAGACCAGGGGCACGGACTCTGAAAATTGAAGGCAGGTAGGAGAGTGCAGATGCAACAATTTGACCACACTGGGCAGGCAGGAAGGGCAGTGGCAGCACAACAGACTATGGAGGGCAGTGGAAAGGGGGCAGGGGCAACAAACCAACCATACAGGACTGGCAAGATAGGCTGTGGCAATCTAATAGACCATTGTGGGCAGAAGGAAGAGACAGTGGTAGTACAACCATACATGCCAACAGTCCCGTTTCAGCCAGGAAACGTCCAATGTTTTTAAGCTCAAATGGTCTTTATTTGATCTGTCTCCTGTCTACAATCTCCTCTTTTTTAATGTAACTCAAAGGGGAAAATCAATACCCAAGTTTTTTTTCAAAATCTCCCTCTTACCAAGTTCAAAATGTTCGCAAGTATGGTACATTGGATCATGGTAGGCAGGAGGAATTGGGATGGGGACATGGACTCGGATAACAGAGGAGAGGAGGGACATGGAGAGGTGCACCAAACTGACCCTACAGGGCAGGCATCAGGGTTTGCAGCAGCACAATACACCACACAGCGCATGCGGGACGGGAGTGCAGCACAACAATCCATAGAAAGCAATAGGGAGGGGACAGGACCATGCACATGGACAACAGAGAACAGAGGGGAAAGAGGCAATGGTAGCTAGCTGACCATAATGGACAGACAAGAGAGAAAGCTGCAGCATAACAGACCATAAAGGGCAGGAGGGACGGATCAGGGGCATTACAATGGAACAGACAAGCCAGGAGGGAGGGAATAGGGGTCTGCACGTGGAAACAGAGGGCTGGGGGCAAGGGGGCAGGGCAGGAGCAGCAAGATGACCATGGAGGTCAGGCAGGTTGGGCACTAGAAACAAGACACACCATGGAGAGCAACAATGAGACTATGATGGCATACACACAGACCATGGAGGGAAGGTGGGAGGGGGTCAGGGGCAGCTAGCTGACCACACAGGGAAGGTGGGAGGGGTCATGGCAGCACAGAAGACCATGCATGGCAAGCGGGAGGGTTAGTGGCAGCACAATGGCTATGATGGGCAAGAAGGAGGGTGCAGGGGCATGCATAAAGGACCATGGAGGATAGAAGGGAGGGTCAGGACCTGGGCACAGACAAGAGAGTTCAGGGGAAGGGGCCTCACAACAGACTGCATGGGGCAGGCAGGAGGAGCAATTGCAGCACAACAGACCAGGGAGGGCAGAAGGGTGTGGCAGTAAAATGAACCATGGAGGACAGGAGGAAGGGGATAGGGGCATGGCATGTGGACAGGCAGGGTGGAGGTGGCAGGGACAAGTTACAGTCATCTGACAATGCTAGGCAGGTGGGAGGGGAGTGCAGCTCAACAGAACACTCAGAGTAGATAGGAGTGGCAGGTCCATGGAACATGGTGGGCAAAAAGGATGGAGCAGGGGAAAGCACAAAGAGGGCAGGGGGAAGGAGAATAGGGGCAGCAAGCTAAGCACAGAGGCTAAGCCGGAGGTCAATGATGGGCCATAGAATTGGGCAATGGATGGGCAGGAGGAGTGGACTGGTACATCATGCTAAATGGAGGGCAGTGGCAGCACATCAGACCATGCATGGCAGGAGGGAGAAGGCTAGTCCGTGGATTCAGACAACAGAGGATAGGAAGAAGGTAGATGGGACAGCAAGCTAACTGTTCAGAGAAGGTGGGTATTAGGAACTTTATTGTTTTTAAAATGTGTGTATGTGCGAACTACTTAAAATATGAACAAGTATGCAGCATAATCTCACTTTTATTCAGGAAGAAGAGGACGTTTGTGACTGTGACTCCGGGCTCACTTGGCAGAAACACCCCCTGACCCTCCACCCCCATCGCAAAATGTAATGCCAGTGAAAAGGGTAGGTGGACGCAGTGTTATATAGAACATAGTCCTGGGAGCACGATTGAAAATGAAAACTAGATATAGTATATGGTATAAACTATGCACCAAAAAGTGTGATATAAGATGAACCGGGGCGTGAAATATAATATGCAATACATTGTGCGCAATGACAGATTCATTGGAGAGCGCAAGATATCACAGGCACTAGCGTGTGCAATACGATATGCGCATTGGAGTGTAATATGCACAGGGCAGTGTTGTGTAACCTAACTAGTCTCTAAAGTTGTAATATAAAATATGTGCTGGGGAGTGTAACGTTGCATATGCACTGTGACAAAGATATGGATCCCAGATTGTAATATTTATGGCATAGCACTGTGCGTTATAACATAGGCATCGAGGAAGGCACATTAGATGGGGCAATATAACCGGTGTGAAGGCAAGTGTGGCATGACATATTCACGGGGTGGTGCTACAGTGCATATGGGCTAGAGAGTGTCATAGCATACGCACTAGCTGGTGAAATACAACACAGAGGTGTGAGGCACTCGGCGGGCACTGGTGGGTGTAACACAGCATTGGGCTCAGCCAGGAGCACGCTGTGACTCTCAAGTGAGGTTCGTCTCCTTTCCAGAGAGTAAAATAAAAAGTATTACACATCCGGCGGTGGATGTGTGTTTTATTAACCGTGAGGGGGGTTTCTTGCATAGTTTGGTCGAATTTTTGTCGAATCCCCTTTGAATGGCTTGGTGTGCGTGTATATTAAATGTGCCCGTCAATAGCTACCCATGTTTGTATAAATAAACGCCAAGGGTGTCTACTTGGAGAGTACCCACCGGCGGGGGCACCGGGATTAGGCACGGTAGGGCGTCAGACACGTCAGAGCTTCACTAGCGGTGTAAATACATTCCATGTGGAGTCATTCTATGCATAGTCGCCTTTTAATGAATATCACGCAAATCGTCATGGTGATAGGTACATACGGTTTGTCCAGCATGTCCTAGGTGTTGCTATAAATATATATTTTTTAAAAGTAATAAAAAACAAAGGCAGGCCCCGGGGGATGGGGTGGCCTGAGGAGGGGGAAAAAAAAAAAGGCCATGACCCGGGGGTTGGGGTCCCCGGGGCCGATTAAGGCCTTGGGAGGGCCAAATTAATTTTTTTCAACAAAAAAAGTTAGGATGCAGGCCCTGGGGGATGGGGTCTCCAGGGCCAGTAAATTAGAAAAAGAAGGGGGGGCCACACAGCCCTCCTTCTTAAAAAAATTAAATAAATAAAAGACCGGCATCGCGCCGGAGGCCATGCCCCCTCCTTGCAGCACTCTGCAAACGCGCCCCCTGGCCAGTTGTAAGTTGGGGAATTAATTCCCCTTCAATACTGAGGGTCCCTGAGGGCCAACTAGCCCAACAGGTATCTCCAGTATGCGCCAGGGAGCTACGTTGCAGACAGGTGTTCTGAGGCCACGCCCCTTTTATCACCTCTATGCAACGCAGCTCTGTGGCGCTTACTGGAGGTACCTAGTGGACTAGTTTGACCCTAGGGACCCTTAGGATTCAAGGGGACTTAATCTTTCAACTTAGAACGGCCACAGGGCGCGTTTTCACAGTGATGAAGGGAGGGGACGGGGCCTGAGGTGACGTGTGCAAACACGCCCTGTGGTGCATTTTAAGTTGGGGAAATAATTCCCTTTCAATCCTGAGGGACCCTGGGGGCCAACTAGCCCACCAGGTGCTTCCAGTAAGCGCCACTGCTCTGCGTTGCAGAGAGGTGGTGCAGGCTTAGCTCCTTTTTACACCTCTCTGCAATGGCGCTTACTGGACATACCTAGTGGGCTATTTTGCCCCTAGGGATCCTCAGGATTCAAGGGGACTTAATCTCCCAACTTAAAAAACGGCCACAGGGCGTGTTTACACAGTGGGGAAGGGAGGGGACGGGGCCTGAGGTGACGTGTGAAAACACGCCCTATGGCGCGTTTTAAGTTGGGGAAATAATTCCCCTTCGATCCTGAGGGCCTCTGGGGGCTAACTAGCCCATCAGGTGCTTCCAGTAAGCGCCACTGAGCTGCGTTGCAGAGAGGTGGTCCAGGCCGTGCCACTTTTTACACCTCTCTGCAACGCAGCTCTGTGGTGCCCCCTGGGGGTACCTAGTGGGCTAGTTGGACCCTCAGGATTCAAATGAACTTAATCTCCCAACAAAAAAACGGCCACAGGGCGTGTTTACACAGTGGTGAAGGGAGGGGACGGGGCCTGAGTTAACGCGTGCAAACAAGCCCTGTGGTGCGTTTTAAGTTGGGGAAATAATTCCCCTTCAATCCTGAGGGACCTTGGGGGCCAACTAGCCCACCAGGTGCTTCCAGTAAGCGCCACTGCGCTGCGTTGCAGAGAGGTGGTCTAGGCCGTGCCCCTTTTTACATCTCTCTGCAACGCAGGTCTGTGGCGCTTACTGGAGGTACCTAGTGGTCTAGTTGGACCCTAGGGACCCTCAGGATTCAAGGGGACTTAATCTCCCAACTTAAAACGGCCACAGGGCGTGTTTACACAGTGGGGAAGTGAGGGGATGGGGCCTGAGGTGACGCGTGCAAACATGCCCTGTGGCGCGTTTTAAGAGGTAGTTTTAATCCCCTGCCCTATTATATACTAGGGGCTTACAGAGGAGGTCATGCTGATCACAGGGGGACCCCAACGCATAGTGTTCCCTAGTGTAGGGTAGGGTAGGTGGACACAGTGTTATATAGAACATGGTCCTGGGAGCACGATTGAAAATGAAAACTAGATGTAGTATATGGTATAAACTATGCACCAAAAAGTGTGATATAAGATGAACCGGGGCGTGAAATATAATATGCAATACATTGTGCGCAATGACAGATTCATTGGAGAGCGCGAGATAGCACAGGCACTAGCGTGTGCTATACAATATGCGCATTGGAATAGGTTTGTTGTAACTGATATTGGTATGTCTGTTGTTTTGAAAATTTTAGTTTCTATTTTTGAATGTGTGTATCAAAGGTTATATTAGGGGGAGAGGAGGTCTGCCACTCTATCAGCAAGGATGATGTCATGAGTGATGTCACTTGAAATGTCATGAGTCATGTAACATGTGACGTCATCAGCAGTGCATTGTGGGCGCGCGAGTTATAGTTAGCTGAACTAACTATAACGGGGGAATTTCAATGGTTTTGTACGAGTGAAAAGTCCAGCTAAATATAACGCCCCTGACACCTATGGTTTTTTCAGTGAATATATATATATATATATATATATATATATATATATATATATATATATATATATATATATATATATATATATTGATAGATATCAAAGCAAAACATATATATTCAAAGTACGTAGATGTGGAGTTATGAGTTGTAAATCTATACTTCATATGGACTTACCCTTCAATATTTTATCCCTTGATATTCCTTCCTCGATATTGATATCCTATGAAGTTATTGGTGTCAATATTCAGTAGTACAATCGACATATACAAATTGCCTGTGACCACAGTAAAATGTCTTTGGTCTGAATCACTATTGTAGACAATTAGTAAGTCTGGCTTTCATTTAGTCAGAGTTCCCCTGGAAAAATGTGATGTTTCTCTGTTTCAGTTCAGCTCCCACAAGAGCTGAGAGGGAGAATTCACACCTGTCGTTGTAATTATTATGGCAGTGATTTCCAATAGCAGAGCAGACTATAGTAATACACTGAGAGAGAAGCAAGATGTGTTCTTTTTATGAATTATTCAAGACTGCAAGCTGTGGTAGAGCAGAGAATGCAAACTGTCAATGGACAATAGACACTGATAAGAGATTCCTTAGTTCGTTTGAACAGCAAAAAAAGTTACAGTCTAATAAAAAACAAAAGTCCGGCCTTGGCAAGCTAGTTTGAGTGTTACATTTTATTTTTTAACTGCAAGAATATCCCACAAAAACACAAAGAAGATTAAAGGAAGAAAACATGCCACTATCTAAAAATACTAGCCATATGCATACAGTATATTTGTAGGATTTAAAAATATTATGTACATGGAACAAAACGGGGCTTTCCTGGCAAGAGGATGCAGTTAGAATTGGGCAGCAAATTTTAAGGCATTTCAAAGAAAATACTTTTATTATTTTTACAAAGAAAAAAATATATTTGTTTAAATTGCTGAAACCTGAAGGCATAGTTTGACCCGCAAGGATGAGCATTTGAAAAAAAACCTGAAAAAATTAATAGAATAAAAGTATAAAGTATAAGGCCTGTGAGAAATTTGAGTTATGTTAGCTTAATTAGTGTCATTTCTTTTCACAAAATTGCGATATTATGCCACACTGTGTAATTACGTGCTGTGCACTGTAAACATTTACAGCAAATGCGCTGTTTGTGGTAAAAATATACCACAAGAGCATGCTTACAATGCAAGTGTTAGAGCACGAGTGGCAGTTGTTCACGCTGATTTTGTGTATCTGCACTAATTTGTTTGTGTGAAATGCAGTCTTGCTGATGCGCTTTGCACTAAAATACAAAAAGAACAATTGATGGACAGAATGTAGAACAATGTCATACATTCACCCCAATAAAAACATCTGGTCTAAATCCATCATTTTCTTGCTCTCCATGCCATTCCAGTTTGATCCCAACCATATGAAAATCAGTCTTGACCCTCCTTCCAATGGGAACAGTCCAGCCCGAACTGCCAGGCCAGGTCCTCCCTGGACTGGAAACAAGCATGCTAGGACCGGTTTCAGGGTTTCACCCCTCATCAGACAGGATAGATTGACTCCAGTGGCATGGAGAGCATGAGACCAACGTCTGGGCATATATCTTCCCACTCAGGTGACAAATGGTAAAAGAACAATTGATGGACAGTATGCAGAACAATGTCATACATTCACCCCAGTACAAAGATCTGGGCCTAAATCCATCGTTTTTGTGCTCTCCATGCCATTCTAGTTTGATCCTAGCCATATGCAAAACAGTCTTGACCCTGCTCCCAATGAGAACAGTCCAGCTGAACTGCCTGGCCAGGCCCTCCCTGGACTGGAAACAAGCATCCTAGGACTGGTTTTGGATTTCGCCCCTAATCAGCCAGGATAACTTGACTCCAGCGGCATGGAGAGCACAGGACCCACGACTGAACAGGAGAACAGTAAGCCAAGGTTAATCACCATGTATAATAAGAGATCTAGTCAGTTCAGACAGGTCCTAAAACATCATTGGAGTCTATTAATGACTGACCCGGTGATTGGGGATACAGTAGGGAACACTCCCCTTGTAACATACAGACAACCCGGTTCCTTGAAGGATTTTTTGGTACACCGCTTCCGAGAGCCAGCCTCGGCTACGTCATGGATGGGGGGGGTCAACAGGGAGATTTCTATACCTGTAACTCCTGTAAAGCCTGCAAAAATAGCCAAAGTTGTAGAAGTTACACCATCAGGAATGCGAGAACAAAACAAATTTACAATTTCATAACATGAAATGTTCTAAAATGCCTTTGTGGATTAAGATACGTTGGCAGTACCAAACTACCATTGAAGATTAGAATTCTTCAACACCTGCGAGCTATCACTAACAAAGATTTTAATTATCCGGTAGCTTAACATTTTCAAGTTCTGCATAACAGCAATAGCGATCAATTGAATTTTTTTGGAATAGATCGTATTCTAAAGCACACAAGAGGCGGTGACAGAGTAAAGCAATTACGGATTCTTGAATCCAGGCTCATAATTGATTTAAATACTAGAATTCTGAATGGTACGAGCAGCATTGAGGAATTAACAACACATATATGCAGATAGAATTTATCCAATTTCCCTCAATCGTGTCACCCTCTGTATATTCTTTTTTCCGCTTTCATTTTGTTGTTTTCACTCACTTTGGCACTTTTTAGCATAGGCAAACATTCATTGTCGTTGTTAATTGGCACTTGCCCGTTGATTGATGGATTATATTAGGAATTTGGACCCTAACAGGTAGTGTTTTTTCGGTTTCATGGATTTTGGAAAACGGTGGTTTATGAATTTATGTCTATTTTCAACTAATTCAGATCTGAAACGATAATCAAATAGGGATATTGTTTGATGCCTTACACACCCCAGTTGACCCCACATGGGGCCTTATTAAGACATTTTCACATAAGTCTCATGGCCAAATGGGGAGTCCACATTACCATATGAGTGTTTTTCATTGGAATCTATACATGGGACAATGTATGTTTTCCGGCAGTTGTATATAATATATGTGCCATCTCACATTTGCACTTATATAACACACATGGTAACATATTGGATGCACAACGTGCATTGGAACTATTGAATCAAGTTTTTCGTATGCATTCTAATGTGATGAATTTGAATGGAATTTAATATTATTTTCCTATTATTTTTGTTTTATTTTATGCAAAATCTATTCATGTAATGTGAAATTGATTTTAGAATCACACAATAATGAATTAGCGAAATTTAATTGCAAAAAAATATTTTAATTTTGCATAGCATTTTGTTTATCTCTATTATGTTGTGTCTTATTTCTTTGGTGAGTGGAGCACATTGTGTAGACTTGACAAAGGCCTTCTGGCTGAAACGCTTTTTTTCGTACAATAAACTTTGTGGTCTTCACTTGGTATGCCGCTTTTATCATTCTTGAATGCTGGAATGGTTCATTGTTATTTATATTTGATGGTTGCTGCTACCATCGCAGGCACTGGCACCGCGAGGTAGATTACGGCGTCCCAGCAGCTCACTGTTTTCTGAAGCATTTTGAAAAGCATCTGCTTTCTTTTGCCAAATAAAATACCAATTGATCAAAATACAAGCCTGTTGGTGAGGCTGGATTTCTTATTTCACGGTAGAAAGATTATCGCTGGCATATAATATAATATCATATATATATATATATACACACACACACACACACACACACGTATAAATAGTACACACCTATAATAAATAAAGAAATACAGAAATACACAGACAGACATATATAATATATATATACGGCCAGCTACTACATCTCCCGGCTGCCCCGGGGTCAACCGACGCACTCGTGACGCTCCTGCCGCGCCTGGAGGCGCTAGAAGAACGCGGAACGCCTCGCGGGATGTGCGCCGGGCTAAGCCCGGGCAAAGGGCGGGCTGTCAGGGGCCGAGGGAGGCAAGGCTGGGCCTCTCCCTTAACAACCAGAGCTAAAAATACAACTGTATCCTGTAGTGGTGAGTGGTGTGTTTTTTCTTCTGGTACTTTTTGGATGTCTGGGGGTTCTGTCATTATGGGAAACGTAGCGTTACTACCCCAGCAGGCAAGATTACATCCATCGACACTATGTTGGAGCGGGCGGTGAATATGGTCAGCACCGAGATCGAGCTGACGGAGAGAAGATTGTCCCTGGGCCCCACAAAAACCCAATGTGAAGCACAAACTGATATAAGCGATCCAGAGGTACTGACACAGAGAATCATTGAACAAACCTCTACTGGAGAGAATACGCTGGGCATGGAAGGGCTTGGCTCTATAGGAACAACTGAAAATTTTGAATCTGGGTGTAGTCCAACTGTTTCATTGACACTAACTACAGCCAACCTGGACACAACCCCTAACCCCTAACCCAGAAGTAAGTGGAGCGAGAAAGAAGAGGAAGGTGGTGAAACCAGCCTGCTCTAAATGAAAACAGCCCCCACGCTTGAACTCACAACGTACAACGTTAAACACGTGGATTAAGGGCCCCATGGTCCCCGCAGACCCAATCCCCAGTAGTGTCTCAATTGACCTAGCTGATGTGGATACCCAAAGTAATTCCACTCAGACGAAGTCCACGCAGACTGCTTTTTCTAACTTCACACTTGGGGATACTGCTATAGATATCATAGTTGACACATTGTATGATCGTGTTAAAGGGCTTGTGGATAAAAGTTTTGAAAAGTTATGGAAGCGTTTAGATCGCCTGGAATCCCTAACTACTAAGGCAACACCACCTTGCAGGGAACACAATGAGCCAGTTCGACAGGTAGGCACTCTGGAAAATCCACCTCAGAATGTGCAACTGGCTCGACAAGTGCCCCAAACCGTAAAGTCGTTGCCTGTTCCCCTTGATTCTAATAATAGAACGAGAAACCCCCTAGCCTCTAAGCCATATACTCGATCTGTCAATACCCAAAATGTAAACCCTGATGATTCCCAAGATGGTCCGATAATTAGCACGAGTGTTGTTGACATTCGCACCAGGGGGCATGTAGAACCAAACAAGGATGTTTTAAATTTACCCCCTGCATCCTGTCCATATGTGCTAACTCTTGTAGGGGTACCCCCACTAGAGAAAAATAAACCAGAGTCCTGGGAACAACTGCGGAATAAATGTGTGGACTGGATGGCTAAACACAAAGGGTACAGGAGGTCTGATATATATGAAATTTTAATGGTATGAAGGGTAGGCTGGGTGGGACCTGCAGCGAAAACTATCAGGGGTGATTGCATTGTTATTAATTTTTCCCGGCCTAGGACCGTTGGATCCACATTAGCAGTTAAGTAGACCAACTGCCTTACCTCTACAAACATCTGTGCATTACCCCTTGGTTTCTTCTATAAACCGCCATCTATACAGTGCCCACTCCTCGGCCCTTCTTATCAGTCGGTAAATAGATGTTTGGCTATTTCTGACTTAGATACCCTTGATTGACTTTCACCCAAAACCCACACTACTGGATTGGTCTATATGGTACCTAAGGAGACTCCTAATATCAGCCCTGGGGTGGAAATGACGCAATTAATTGATTGCTCTGACTCAATATTGAAGGTGTTGAGTTGGAATATGGCAGGCCTGGCCTCAAAATTAAATATAGAAGATTGGGCAAATATGATACATAAATTTGACATCCTTATGTTCCAAGAGACCTGGGCAACTAAAGAGCTATATCTTGAAGGGTATGAGTGTTTTAATATTATTTCCCCTAAACCTAAACATGGCAGACCTTCAGGATGTTTACCAATATGGGTCAGCATCGCTTCAGGTGGTAGAGTAAAACTAATTCCCACCGAGAATGTTAATTTCCAAGTACTGATCTACACACGGGGGGCCTCTATTTGTTTTATTAATTTCTATAATAATGACTTCTTAAGTACACCAAATGTTAATTTTGTTCACCTTTTTAACTTTATTCAGGATCTGGATAATTTATTGGGAAAGTACAAACTGGCAGGGATATGCCTGGGGGGGTGATTTTAATGCAAAGATAGGAGAAGGAACTACCGGGTGTTCTTCCCAATTTATTCCACCCAACCCGTGCAAGAGAGGACACGAGCTATGAGACCACCTATCAAGTAGCAGTCTCTTAAACGTGATGGATATTGCAGCTGCAAACACTAATGATAATCCATTACCCACTTATAGAGGCCTAGGACGAGCCTCAACTATAGACTATGTCTTCATATCTCCATCATTAGAAGACTACTTAGTTGAGGCAGAGGTCAGGGCATCCACTTTTGGTGATAATAATCCTATTACGGTCTCGTTAAGGGTAGCCCCGCGACCAAATATTAGAAGAGAATTGGGAGCGGGAAACTTAGAACTCTCAACTGATAGTTTAAGAGTTAAATGGAAGGGTATGGATTGTAGGGAGGTCTTCCAGAAGATGGTAAAAACTTATCCATCTCTCTGTGAGACTTGTCTCCCTTTGGCTGACCCCAACCCAGAGGCAGTTTCTGCTTTTACTCTATTATGTGTAGGCATTAAGGAACTGATCTCCAGACCTGCAGCCCTACACAAATTTGACCCTACGTGGTTTGACAACACCTGCTCTAGGGCTAATAGGGATCTCAGAGCAGCTTTATCAGTTTCCCCTAGAGATCCCACTTGTATTAGAACCCTAAGTCACAATTATAAAAGTGTAATAAAATTAAGGCGAGACGTGGTCTTAAACGAGTATTGGAATAACCTGGCTTGTGCTGCCAAACTTAATAATATAAACAATTTTTGGTCTGCCACTAAGTCCCTGAGAGCTTATGGGAATACATCTACCCCCCTAAGTTGCAATATAGCTAGTGAAGTGTGGGTTGCTCATTTCTCAAAAATATATGCCTCCCCGCCCCAATGCGAAGACACTCTGGAAAATGTTATGCCTACCCAAATTCAAATTTCTTTTATTGAGGTCGAGGAGGCAATATTCCAGAGTGCGGGAAATAAAGCCCCAGGCCCGGATGGGTTGCCTATTGACCTTATAAATCAAGGCCAGAGTTCTGGGCTCCTCTGCTACTTAACGTTTTTAACAATTTAATCACAACAAAAATCCCAAATACATGGCCCACATCTGTAATTATCCCCATTTTTAAAAAAGGAGATAGATCGAACCCAAGCTGTTACAGACCCATTTCCCTAATCGATAACACCCAAATGTCAGTTGGGTTTTCGTAGTCATCTTGGTACTGTGGAACAGTGTTTGATTCTTAATTTAATCATATGGAAATACACTATCGCCCGACACAGTCCTCTTTACCTGGCATTTATGGACCTTTCGTCCGCTTTTGATTTTGTTAAAAGATCCAGGCTCTGGCAATGCCTTCTAGATTATAGGTTAGATAAAGATTTGGTGTATTTTTTACATATCTGCATAGGGACTTAAGGGCCCGGGTAAGGATAAGTATGGATGCGGCAGTGTCAGGAGACATAGTGGTTGGGAGAGGCGTTTGACAAGGGTGCGTTCTCGCCCCACTCTTATTTATTTTATATATTAATGAACTTTATAATGTCCTGTCTCACCAAACCACCGATGTCCCTATAATTAATGGTAACAGACTGCCCGCCTTACTATATGCAGATGATGCTGCTTTAATGGGCCGAACACCTAATGCCTTGAGAATTTTAGTTAGGGGATTTGCCATTTTTATGAATAACCTGGATCTTTGCACACATTTTTAAAAATCTTTTTTAATGTGTTGTGGTCCTAAGAAACGTTCCATTAATACTATTACCTTGGGCCCTGATTCTTTGATATGCGCTCGCACTTTCCCTTATTTGGGCTTACAATTTTCTGATAATGGGTCCTGGACACCACATTTGGCTTATGGACGGACTCAATTTTCAAGAGCCATAAACTCAGTAATAAATTTCCCCCAACCGAAAAGATTTGAGGTGGTACTGTCCCTACTTATAATCTATAGGACACAATGTGTACCAATTATGACTTATGGGGCTGAAATTTGGGGCCATATAAATTTGAAAATTGTCCAGGCCGAAGAAAACAGATTTTGCAGGAGACTTTTGGGCCTACCAATTTCATCGTCCACCTTTGTATGCCATAACGAGTTAAGAATGCCATACTTGGAAGATTACATTAGGTCCCGCCCTGTTTTATTTTGGCTAACGGTTTGAAAAATCCAGCAGCCTTATTAACAAGGGAGATTCTGGCAGATTGTCTAAAATGTGATAAGGGCGGTGATATCCCTTGGCTGGCCCAAGTATGGGCAAATTTGACTGCGGTCAATCTAGAGCATATTTTTAATAATCCTGAGCAACTAGATGGAATTGATGGAAAGACTATCCGCAAAGTTTTATATCAATATTACGGGGATGCGAGATATGCCCAGGAATCCACCAAAGTATCTGTGAAACAATATATTTTAATGACAGGCGAGGGCGGATCTCCTTTATGCTCTCCTATTAGTTATCTCTTAAGAGATATTACTCGCTGGGAGCGAAGCCTTCTTTTTCGTCTTAGATCGGGCTCAATAAAGTATCTGTTGTGCTTCCCTATAGGTTATCAACCTAATATTGAGAACTTGGCTTGCCCATGTGGTAACTTAGGGAATCAGTCTATGTTACACTTTCTGTTCTTTTGCTCTTTTTATCAAAAATATAGTATGCAGTTATTGATACCGTTTTTCAGGGCAAAGGGCACAACGGATTTTAAGGTTACATACAAAATTATTTTCCAGCTTAAAGATGATGATATAACATATCGAGTGTGCACCTTCCTGAAAATGGCCATCCGCTCACGTTTTTCTATGAATTGATGATTGCTGGATTAGGCTGTACAATATGTATTTTTGGACTTTGTATTGCTTGTATTTACATTTTGTACTGTGCACACCTGCACTTTCATTTAATGCTGCTAACTGTAACCTTTCTGAGATTTAAGGATTTGCCCGTCTTTAGTTGCTCTTCCGTGAAATATTTGCACTTTGCACACTGTTATTTTAACATCGTCGATGATATCAAGTTATGGATAATTTAGTAATATTTTAACTGATTAGTTTTAATGATGAGTTTTATTTTTAATATTTTAATGATGATGGACTATGTATGTGATCATGAGTAATGTTTGTACTTTTATGGATAATGCACATATCCGAATAAAGATAATGATGATGATGATGCTATATATATATGCTCATGCTACCTTGACGCATTTCGGCTGCCCTGAAGCCTTGCTCACATTTAGTTAGGAGTCATTTTGTGTCTCTATTTATTTATTTATTTGAGTATTTTGTAAAGCGCGCAGCGGCCCCAACGGGGCGTCCCGGCGCTGAGAACTCTGAAACATAGAGGTCAGGGGTCAGAATTCCACTGTTTAAGAGGAGAATAGATGTGTTTTCAGGGATTTACGGAAGGCTGATTCTGATTGACAAGTGCGTAAGGCTAGTGGGAGCTTGTTCCAGCGCTGAGAGGTACAGACCTCAAAGGTTTTTCCACCTGCCCGAGAGCGTTTAAATCGGGGAGTTTCCAGGAAGTGGAGGGTATTGGAACGTAAAGTCCTGGAGTTGGCATAGGGTCGCAGAGTGTTTTTCAGGTGTGCCGATCCACTGCCTTTTGATGCTCGGTAGGCCAATGTCATGGCCTTGAACACACATCTTTTGGCTATGGGCAGCCAATGGAGTTTGCGGAGGTGTGGAGTGATATGGTGTCTAGCAGGAATGCTCTCCACCAGCCGGGCGGCGGCATTTTGGACCGTCTGAAGTTTATGGCAGAGGCCTGCTGTGATACCAAGGTAGAGGGCATTGGCATAGTCGAGGTGTGAAATGATCAATGCCTGGATCACAGTTTTACGGCAGTCCGCCGGCAAGAAGTTAATGAGGCGTTTTATGGTGCGGATCTTAGCAAAGCAGGAGGATGCAACTGTTTGCACCTGATTGTTAAAGCTAAGTTGATTGTCCCAGCGAACTCCGAGATTTCTCACCGAATCTTTGGGGGTGGGGGCTAGGCTCAGGTCTTCTGGCCACCATATACTGGAGTCCAGAGGGGATGGTGTGTTGAAAAAGAGGATCTCTGTTTTTCCAGCATTGAGTCGGAGGGAATTAGCATCCATCCAGCTCGAAATGTCCCTAAGGCAGGATTTAAGTGGATCAAAAGCTGAGGCGGAGGGGGAGTCAAAGGTGAAAAGAAGCTGGATGTCATCAGCGTAGGAGGTAGATTTAATCCCCGTCTGTGCAATCAGCTTGGCCAGGGGGGTGAAATACACATTAAAAAGGAGCGGGCTTAGGGAAGAACCCTGAGGGACTCCCCATTTGAGTGGTCTGGCAGAAGAGGTGAATGGAGGAGTGAAGACCTGCTGTGTGCGGTCCGAAAGGTAAGATGAGAGCCATTTCAGAACAGCGCCACCCAGCCCAAGGTCCTCCAGTCTTTCCAGCAGGATTTTATGAGAGACGGTGTCGGATGCTGCCGAGAGATCCAGCAGCACCAACACCGCCCTCGATCCTTGGTCAAGCGTCCACCTCACCGAGTCAGCCATTTCAATTAGGGCCGACTCGGTGCTGTGGCCCGACCTGAAACCGTGCTGGGAGTCATGGAGAAGCCCATTGGTTTCAATGTAATTCGACAACTGCGAGTGTACCAGTTTTTCCAGGATCTTGGCTGGAGCAGGCAGGAGAGAAATAGGCCTGTAGTTACTGGGGTTGTCTGGATCCAAGTTGGGTTTTTTAAGGATGGGGACTAAGGAGGCATGTTTCCATTTGACAGGGAAACAGCCCGTTCTGAGGGAGTTATTCCAGATAGAGTTGAGGTGGGGGTTGAGGAGGGATGCAAGATTTTTATATTGCTTGGCAGGCCAAGGGTCTTTGGGTGAGCCTGATTTGCATTTGATAAGTTCAGCCATGGAATCTGTTTCTGAAATGGATGTAAATTCGAGTAGGATAGGCTGCAGAAGCGGGGAAGTCACGAGTTCCTTTTGACGCCCTTCTGTGTTAGGAATAGGGAAGGAAGAGTAGATGGCTTCGATTTTATCCTCAAAAAATTGTGAAAGTTTGTTGCAAAGCGACAGAGAGGCGGGCTGAGTACGAGTCAGCGCATTGGGGTTTGTAAAAGATCTTACTATATTAAAAATTTCCCTAGCGCCATTGCTGGCAAGTTTGATTCTGGAGGCTAGAAAATCTTGTTTGTGTTTTTCGATCATTCTCCGGTATTCTTTAAGGGCCGATTTATAAATGGTTTTGCTGTCCAAGGAGTAGTTTTGTCTCCAGAGGCGTTCGAGAGATTTACAGGAGGCCTTTTTCTGCCGGAGCTCATCTGAGTACCATGGTGCGGAGGGTGCCGCCCTGTAGGTTTTAGTGGGTTTAATGGGAGCCAGGGCGTCTATGGCCTGGCTAATCCATGCGTCCAGATGGTCAATCTGTGAGTCCGGGTCGGACGATGGACGGGGTAGAGTGTTTTTTAAATATCCCAGGAGCGATTCAGGGGTGATACGACTCCAGTTTCTGCCTGATGATTTAGGGGTGATGGCGGGTCTGACATGACAGGGAATGTTGATTTCAAAAGGGATGAGGAAGTGGTCGGACCATATAACCGGGATAGGAGATGTGGCCCGGATAGATGGTAAGTTGGAGCAGATCAGATCGAGCGTGTGACCTGCTTTATGCGTAGGTAGGGTAATTATTTGGACTAAATTGCATACTGCTAGCGTTGAAATGAAGTTGCTGCTGTGCAAGCAAGATTCATTATTAACGTGGAGATTGAAGTCTCCTAGTGCAGTAAAGTTAGCGTATCGTGTGCTAAGCTGAGTGAGATAGTCCGCCAGAGCGAGTAAGTGAGAGGTATTGGAATGTGGGGGACGGTAAATAAGGATTCCAGAACAGGAGGAGGATGGGGAGATTTGAACACTGAAGGGGAGGCCTTCAATACAGTCGATTGGGTCGTAAGGGGGGAGGGTAACCGTCCATTTGGATTTATGGATTAACGCAACACCACCCCCAGATTTACCATTGGGTCTGTTTGCACAGATGATGTTATAACCTTCCGGCAGTGCGAGGGCGATTGCAGGATTTGTGGTGTCATTCAACCATGTTTCGGTTAAAAATAGTAGGTCCCAGTCGTTGTCCCGTAGGGACTGCCAGATGTCGATAGCATGTTTACTCAAAGATCTGCAGTTGATTAAGGCGGCTGGGAGGGTCAGGGGGGATTGGGTTCCGCGCGAGGAGGCGGAGTTCAGGGCATGGGTCGTCCTGATAGTATGGCCTGGGACGGGCAGGGAGAAGTTGCAGGCAGTGCAAACAAAGGCTTTGCTCTGAGCGTCAGAGGAGGGAGAAGGGCAGGTCATGCATTGGGGTGTTTTTAGAGCCAACAGCTCATTTCGAGTGTAAGTAGCGGTGGTATGGCTGGTTGGTCGGAGATAGAGGCCGGCCCCGGTCGCGTCCTGATCGCGGACGAGCGCAGACGAGCTTGCCTTAAGCTAAATTGCTTAGCGTGTGACATCATCATAATAAGTGAAAACAGACTTTATCACAGTATTATCCGTCACCGATGCTGTCGGCATATTCGTAAGTGATCATTTCATGTTTAAACTGCAAATCATTCTCATAATGATCACAACATTATAAACACAATACTTTAAAGGTTTTCTAATGTTGCTACAGGTTAAATAATACAAACTGCTCTTTAACATCGCACATGCAATTTAAATATATATGTGTATATATACACATAATTGGAAACAATTATTGTGATCAATGAGCTCTTATTTCCATAGATAAGAGATTCAAGTAGGATGCACCTAAAACAAAAATACCTTGCTATGAGGCTTTTGCATATTAGCGAGATCGACATATATTAAAGGCAATGATCCCCAGCGTCTTATCACAATTGACAGAGTCCATTTACACAAAGGTGACAAATATTGCATACTATAACATAAAATTCTAATTAATAATGTATCATTACCCACATGAGCCTACCATTTCAAACAACTTCATAGTGTCCAACTCGACATATAGTTTAAAATCGATTGAGTACCTCCATGAACACTACAAACTATTGTTTTCACTTAAATTGTGCGTTGTGATTTCCACGTCAACTTTTCTCCGAAGAGTAATTCTTACATAGTCTGATACTAGTATAGGAATATTAAAAAAAAATTCACATTGTGCCATCTTATTTAGGATCATCTTCTCTCGCTCTGTAACTTCAGTATTCTCCATTTAATTTCCATCTACCAGCCTGACCATAAAAGATAGAAACCGGTGCATTTTGACTCAAGAGAAAAGAACCATAAGCTTAAATGAGAATAGTTTGTAGAAACAATATAGACAAATCTCAACCTGTATTGCACTGTGTCTTTTTTTGGTACCACCCGAAGGGAGATGTCACAAAGCTAGGTAGCAGGAGGTCCTTGCAGGGGCTTTCAATTTTGATGAGCGTTAACTCCTTTTAAATCTTTTCCCTCAGTATCCAGGGAGGTTCTGCCACTGACATCAAGTTCCTACTATTGCTTTCTACTCTAGGTCCCTCAAAAGAGATGGGAAAGCAATTCTCGAAACCCTTTAATAGTTGCTTCACCTCATTCATCCTATGATAGTCATTCATCAGGGCCCTTGTGCCACTACGAGATGGGAGTTGGTGCTAACTGCGGGCACCAGGTGTTGGTGCTTAGCTTTGCCTGGGATCCCCCTCACCCGTTCACTCCCTGATGCTTGACTTGGCGAGGGGTTGGAGATCTCCACCACATTGCAATTTAGCAGTGCTGTTTCTTTCATGTATCCCCTTATTTCTCTGCCATTTGCTGCCTGGATGACCACCCCTGCATGAACTGCATACATGCGTACATTTACATGATGATCCCCATTTGTAATCACCTTTTTTAAATTTGCAACAAATGGCTCCTGCTGCTTGGTAGCCCTACTTCCCTGGAGAACCATTGGGATTTAACCCGCTGGACTACTCATTCTAGTTGCCTTTGAAGAAGTCATTATGAAAGGACTGCTTGTTTTTTTTAACTCCTTCCCTGGACTTCTCGTTTTGTTGACCCCTTCCTTGGCTGCAACCATTTTATCTGTATACCCTGCCAGGTCTTCGTAGTGCGATTCCATGTTGGGCCATTTCTGCATCTTTAGCCTGAAATCCTGGTTGTATTTTCACCATGCCTCCCCTGAAATATTCTTTGAGCCTTGTGTTTCCTAGATTTGTATACACATAGGATAACATCCTTCTGGGAGAATGTCTCTAAAATGACACATGCCATTTTTCTAAATTGTTGTAGCCAATTATTGATGGTCTTTACCCTCCTGACCCTATGTTATTTTTTCTCCTCATCCTTCTGTTGCAGCAGGTCTGTCTATTGGCCAGTCAGGATTCTGGACAAACTGACCCGGTCAACTGGAATCCTAACCAACCCATCCCTGCCGTCATGGGCGTAAAAGACAACGTATTTGAAGGATAATAACAATGAATATAAACATGTTGTGGCGTGCCTTCGGAGGGACCCGCGAGGAGGTGCACAGGCGTACCACGAGACACACCACGAGATCCCTACACCGAAATATCAGAATTCTTTGCTCCAAATCCTCTGGATGGTACTTGCTAGGCTGTTTCCTTTGACACCACTGGTGGGCCCTCAGGGGCTACTCTGAGGTGTATGCTAGCCTGATGAACTGCCATGGCAGGTTTTCTGAGTCACCTGATAAAGCCCTGTGGTTTGCAGTAGAGTCCCCATGTAGGCTTGAGTGCCTCAATGACCCAAGGAAATGTCACCTAATGTACTCTGGCACTAACCCCCGGTTGTTGCCCCGTGGATAGCTTGGCAATATACTTTTAGGCCTGTGGCGCCTGCCCAGGGTATAGCAGAACAAAACTGTTGTTACCAGTTCCTCTCAGGTGCTTCCCTGTCTGTTGCTGCTGCAGCAGGCCTTTCTGGCAGCGCCTGGAATAGCTGCTGCCTGTTATTGGATGTTGTTGGTGCTACTGTCTGCTGCTGCATAAGATTAGATGTCTAATGCTGCCCAGTGCTCAAAAGGGCACTTTGTTGGAGGGGTGTTCGTTGTGCACAATAGCTCATATCCAATTGTGGGTCAAAAGTGTTATTGAAAGCAAGCACATTGCCGCCCCATACTTCACAGGCATGCATTACCCAAGTGGTGCATGCGCTCAGCCGCTGCATTTGTGGCCTCCCTTCTTCAGTGGTTGTTTTGTCCTCACAGGCTAGTGGGCCAGCTGTGGCCTGACGTTGCTGTGCTGGCTTAAAACACCTTACCATCTTCGCTCTTATGCTGTTTGCTGCTCCTTACCCCTGCACCAGCTGATCTTGCTGCACACCACCATTTATTTGGCTGGTCTTCTGCTCTTCCTGCTTCTGTGGTGTCTGGTTGTGTCCCTGATTGTACTGCATTCATAGTAGATTGTTGAAATACCTAAGATAAACAAATGTAATGCTTCCTGGATGGAAGGATTGAGGGTTATCCCTGTAGTCACAGATTTGACAACGATATTGAACCACTTCTGCACCTAGAGTCCCACCTGAGCACTTGTATGCAAGCATTAAAGCATAAAATTCCTTAATCCATGGAATTTCCTTGGATGCTGACCCCGTTATTATTGCTTTTAATTACATTTTCACATGCAGACATAGTACGAGTAAGGATCAACAGTCCTATCAAAATCCAGAGATAGACCTGGGCTTGAAAATATTGGCTGAAACATGTCAACTTCATGGTGTGGGAACCATTGTAGTTTTGTTACTCCCTTGCATGATATTTTTTTTTTTACCATACCAGTGACACCGAAATAAAGATCCTTATAGGGTACCCCTAAATCATTGTACATTTTCTGTTCCAAAAATATATATTATATAAAAGCTCCCAGAACATGTTGAGCCCCAACAGATGCCATAAAGTTCTGTATGGGGTGAGAACCTTATCCTGAAGAATGCCACAATACGTGGGTCAGTGTATTCCTCCCCCAAAAAACTGTGATTTCCTTGTCTTGATAAACATACTTATATGATATGGATTTTCTTCTTGCTGTTATTTTATGTCAAGGGTGGATCCAAATAATCTAGTCCTGCCTGCCAGTTGTGCGTCGGTAGAGGGGTTTGAGGGGAAGGGTGAAGACTTTCAGGGCATTTTCATTAGCCCCTCTTGAGTCTATGGTTGTTTGATATAGTTCATGTTGCAACAGCGTTTCAGCTCACCTTGCCTTGACAGCCTTTCTTGTGTCACTCACTGCTAATCCTGAAGAATGACAGCCTCTGGGGTTATGTTCAGTTACGACCACTATCTCATGGGTCCAATCCTGCTTTAACCTCGCTTAAGACTCCAGGGATGACCATTGTTGGACCCTTATTCTGAGATGACCTCACATTTCTCTCACTAATGAAAGCGGTAGCTCATACATATGGACCAAGTAATGCTCTAGGAATCCTGGGATCTAAACTACAGCTGTAATGTATAAGCACCTAAATACTGTAAACCATGTTTCGTAGAAAACACATGACTAGTGTATATTTTGCTGTTAACAGTATATAAATTGTCATTATTATTGTTTATTTCATTTATTTATTATTTAATGAAGATATCAGTCTAACATCGATTTTCTCCATCTTTGCCTGGTGCAGCTTTTTAGAAGCTTTGTTATTGGCCTGTGCTTTCAGTAAAAGTGAAGTTTTCCAGCTTTGATGAGCTGTTTTAATGCTCCGCATAGTAATTGATAAAATGCCCATGCACGCATATGACTGGCAGAGGAGGCCACTATGTGGGTGTAATTGGCATTTACAATCCTCGCCTGCTACCGAACGCTTCCGGTAATTCTTGTCTGGTTAGTTTGCAGTTGTTTCATCCTGTTTGTGCAATAGAATGGATCAGTCATTGACTGCGATTATATGGGTGTGTTGTAAGAGATGAGAGGGAAAGTTCTTCTTTACTAGGGATGTGTACATTTGAGGTCAGTGCTTTTTCAATGTCTGGCTCCCTGCTACCCTCTCACCTTGGAGCATCCATTATCACGGGTTCCTATTCAGCATTGCATTGATGCCCCTCCCTCACTGTCCCTACTAGACCCTTAGCCCTCCCTCACTGCCCCGCTTTCCTTCACATGGGATTCACTGTGGATCTGATCAAGTGACTAGCCCTCTGCTACTGATACTATTTCCTTGGGACAAAACCTTCAGCCATCTTAGATTAGCACTGGACGTTGAGGCGGCTGGAGTGAGACAGGAAAGTCGAACATTATAAGTCTCTACATGCTTTTCAACAGAGGTCTATATCACTGGTATGCTTGTCTTAATTACCCTGGATCAGGCTTGTTAAATTACATTGTGGGCAGATGGGTACAATGAAGAGCTACTGGCCCTTCCAGCCACTTCATTTAAAATGTCTTTGAAGGTATTAATTGAGAGTTGGGATGCAGGCCTATGTGGCCCTTGGCTTCCCTGGGCCTGTATCCTTTGTTCCCCTCCCTACTTTGACTGTTCCTGGTCACAGGTCCCTTCTCACCTGGGCCATGATCCCACCTCCCTTGGCTCCTCCTCCTGCCTCAACCCAACTCTTTGTTATCTCACTTCCTAAGGCATTGGATTGAATATGGGTATGTTCAGGTGATTGACTGCCATTTCCACTAATACTATTTCATCGAGAGAGAAGACCTCAGCCATCCTTGACTGGCACTGGACTTCCAGGAAGCTGCAGAATTAAGGTGGGCCTCAAGCTCTGTAACCCTCTGCATGCATTGCAACAAATGCACACATTGGCAGCTTCGCCTGATGGAACTTTATGTGTTGTGAATTGCTTTTTGTGCATTCATTATGCTTAGGGATTCCGGAGTCTGAGGTCAGTGTCTTTGCTGAGGCTGGCTCACTGCTACAAACCCTGCTCTGGCTGTCCCAGAGCACTTCTTGTATGGGTCTTAGTACCCATCCACTTCTTTCCCCTACGCTAGTCCTCCCTCATTTGGTGTGGATAATTGGCACCATTGCCTGCGTAATCTGGAGGATTGGCGTATGCATTGGCCTTGAGGGATATGCATGCTGAATAGGGGGCTGTTCTATTGGGCCTTCTAAGACTGTGCGCTCTTCCATGTGCAGCCACTAGAGAAGGGATTTCTGGATCTTTGGGTGGACACTGACGGTATATGGTCTCTGGGGGACTACGTGAATGTTAGGGGTGGTTTTGATCCGCAAGGAGTGACAGAAATATGTGCTTCATATAGTTGTTGTTGGGGATGTGTGATGAAAATGCCAGAACTGCTGGACTGTGAGTGTTTGGGCTTTGTAGATGTGGTTGCATTGTCTGCTGGACTTAAAATATTTGGAGATGGCGGATATGTTGTTGCATGGAGAAGCTGTTTAATCTGTCAGACAGAGTGGCTGCCGCATTGGGGGTTGTAGGGAAAGCAAAGAATTTAGGGCCTTATCTCAGTCTGACAGAGTAGTATCACTGGGCATACCCTTCTGCCATACTGCAAGCTGCAAATTTCCCATACCTGCTGCAATAACATTGGGTCCCGTTTTACTGGGTGTAGATCCGCGACCAGTAAAACCACAGGTAGGACAGTGCATGGGATAAAGACAGAGGCACAGCCCAGCCCTCTCCCAACCCTCTGCAACACTACAGGGAGCACGCAATAATCCTACAGTAACGGAAGAGCCTGCCCAACCCCGGGGTACTCGCTGTCCCCACTGCCCACCCTGTGACCCACGATGACTCCCATGCTCAGAGCTACCACTTTCTCAGATCAGCTGGTAAATCTGAGCAGAAATGTTTCCGGAACAGTGAATAGCCAATGAAAAAGAACCTGATAATACTACTCTTACATTGCTATTGCCAGTTCCGGTGACATTATGTCTTAATGGCCAGAGATTGATGGGGGTGATACCAGCCAGAATCTTCAATTCCAGCCCAAGTATTAGCCCATCATAAATCCATTCAGCTTTCAATGTAGACCACAGTGGAAGAGAATGTTTCAGGTCAGATGCTTGACATTGGCTTTTGCTACATGGCTCTCGGGGGTTGTGCTAACAAGTGCCCTCTAGTGTGGCATGCTCCAGAGTGCCGCAGAGCTGGGTTGGTGTTCAGGGAGGTAACAGACCTTTGGGTTAATTCTTAGGTGTTGGTCATGTTACAAAGAATGTGGCGCATATCTGGGGTAGATTTATCTATGGTGGAGACAGGGTCTCTGATTGGAGAGGAAACTAAAGAGAAGATTATACAGTTAGGGAGGAAAGGGTTGAGGCTGTGTGGATGAAATTGATTATATTTTTTGCTGAGGCAGTTGTTGTGGGGTCTGGAGTGTGCCAGGGTTCACTGTGACACTAGGGGTGCTCAGATCCAGTGTAACATCACGGGTGATCTGCAGTTCCAGTGTAAAATCAGGGGTGATCTGCAGATCTAGTGAATCATCTGCGATGATCTCTTAATTCATGGCAACATTAGGGACGATGTGCTAATGCTAAAATGCATGCCATGGCCCTTTTGGATTAGAGATGTAAGTCTACCTAGAAGAGATGCTTCTACATGGAGTCTCCTCTGTGTGTTGAGCCTGATGGGGCCATATGTGGGGGAAGCTTGGAGGGAGCTCCAGACATTTTGAGATGAGGTTGGTATATTTTGAATAGTGAGTCATGCCTGGGTTCTGGACTGCATGCAGCCTGAATTGCTTGGTGGAGTCAGAACAACGTATTTGAGACCTACTCTGCTACTTTGACCTTTATGTTTGCAGACTGGACAATTAGTGAATTAATGAATTTGGTTATGCTTTTCAAATCCTACCCGGCCCCTGTGTCACACATACAGGACTGACGAGGAAAAGGCCTGAGTTTGGTTCATTATATTTACTATATATATTGAGTCGATTATCAGGCTTCCTTCAGGGAAAGATAGCAGTTACATATTGACCAGGTATGGTAATTTATTTATCAAGATATTGTGTAACCCCAGCTAACCACGGTATATCTTTACTGGATCAATCTAAAACACCTCCCGGTCATATTGTTCTTCATTTTATTACGGACACTGGTCCACGTCCTGGGCTTTTCACCTACAAATCATTTTTGTCAGGTGTATTAGTCTAAGTAGGTCAATGGATGCAAACCAAAACTACCATACCCAGAATCCATTCGGTTGTCCAAAGATAAGGATGGGAAGACATGTCCGCATGACACAAAGTCAGATGGCCGCCTGATATCTGTTGCATACTGGTGGCTTATTAAAACTGGACTGGCTACTGTTTATGACTTACCAGCTATGATGTTGTCTATATACTACAGCCGTGGGACAACTCCAATGGCTCTTCAGGTTTTGCATAAAGGAGCAGAGTGGCATTCTGTTCAGTTTCTGTTCATTCTAAGCTAGGGTAAGGTGTATATCAGATTATTACATTTGTCTTACTGGAGCACATTAGAAATGCCACAACCATTACATTTTAGACTACGTACAGTAGCATGGTAAATGGTTAATATCTAGCCTGCAGGCTTGTAGCTACAAATGTTGCGACTGGTGCAGTGGCACCAAGACCCAGGAGTGTAAAGGACACACTGCACCTCAGTTACAACCGTTTTTACTCCCTGGTGAGCGCCCTAGTCAGTGGTGGTTACACCACTGCTGGCCTGGCTGTGATGCTTTAAGGCATCGTTTAATCCTAGCTACACCACTGAACTCTGCAATGGCACAGGGGAGTGGCATGCATCATCTTTGTTGATCAGTGATTCTCACAAGCTAATATTATATGGAAGAGTAAATCATTGAAGGAGCATTGACCTTAAAAGTGTGTAGGATGGGCAGTAAACGCCTTGAAATTAAACACAAAGTTAAATTGAAGGGCACAACACCGCGATTATTGCATTTAATTGGGTACATTATACTGCTGTTTCAGGTGCCAATCAGCCCCGTTGTGTGGGTTGCCTCACTTATGTAATATCCTGTTTCAGAAGCGAAAAGAATAATTAGGAGCTAAGGACATGAATGGGTGTGGGGCTGACTCATACCTCACCTCAAAAGCTGCAGGTACATGACCTCAAATGAATCTATATAGAGTGGAACATGGTATTTGGCAGAGCCTCGTTTTACAGCACTGTTGTTGCCCAGAATTCACTGTGACTCAGGCACTAAAGTAGCTGCCAGTATTGTTGAAATGTTTTATTTCAGTTGTGTATCAATTAATGGAAAATACAAAAGATTTTCACACATAATAGCTGTGTTTCCCAAAATCTGGGCCGAGACGTTTTTGGGTGGTTTGGGAAAGTCTGAGCAATAAAGAAAATGCCTTTATATTCTGTGTTTATTTTGTCACATTTGGGGCCTAATTTATTTGTGTTGCCCTTGCTCCACACATGTGACCCAGGGTGACACAAAACCAAGATTCAGATTTACCAAGCAATGCAAGGCCACCCTGAGTGGCTCTGCGTATCTGGTAAATCTGGTGTAACGCAAGGCAGCACAAATCGCTAACTTGCATTAAAATGCAAGGAAGGGGTGTCACATGGTTGCAGGATGGGTGTTCCCACGCATCCACCCATGCATTCTGACACATTCCCAGATTTACCAACACTGATAGACCTGGGAATGCGTCAGAATTGTACCCCTTCTCACCAGAGGCACAACAAGGACAAATATCTTTATTTCTCATCGTTGTTTCCTCTTTCTAAGTGTGCTGGATTGTGCAGCACACTTAGAAAAAGGAAAATGCCTGTGAGGATTGTTTTTGTGCAATCCTGCCTATAGCACAGGCATTCTTGCACCACAGAGCAAGGATGCCTGCTTTTACGCAAGGTAGTACATTGTGCACAAGCGCAGGCAGAGAGCATGAATGTGCCATATATTTGTAAACATGGAGCATTCCTGCCTTATACCTTTCATGCAGCAAAGCAAGTTGTCTTGCTGCATTGCGTTGTGTGAAAGTATGATAAATCTGCCCCTTGGTGCTTCAATTATAGAAGTTAAATGGCAAGCTATGGGGCATATCTACAAGGCGGCGATAGAAAATTATCGCCGCTTTTGCAGCCGTCTTCGGCCGAAAAGCGGCGATAATTTTATCGCCTAATTAGCAAGGTCACGCTAACGCGTGAAACCTTGCATTAGCGCACGAAATCTTAATGCCCAGCTTTGCATCTCTAATGAGATGCAAAGTGGGCGTTCCTGACCTAACATGACAGGAGAAATGTCGCTAAGCGACATTTTTCCTATCATAAAGCCCCACGCTATGAAGCATAGCGGCAAGAAAAGTAGCGATAACCCCTGTTATCGCTACTTTCCGTACGCCTGCTTCAGGACTGACTTAGCCATGATATCCTATGGAAGGTGGATATCATGGCTAAGTTTGTGAGGCCCTATCAACAAGCTAACGCCACATTTCGTGAGATTATCGCTGGGTTTCCAGCGAAAATCTCACATTAGGCAGTTAGCGCTAGGATTTTTATCGCTTTTGAGATAAGCGTTGCTAATAGCATGCTATCTCAGCGATAAAAATCCACGTTAGCCGGCGATAATTACCCTAGCGCTAGGTGTGCTTAGCGATAATTATCGCCGGTTGTTGCTGATATGCCCCTATGTCTTCTGATAAATTGCTGCTTATTCTTTTAACATGGGATTGGTGTTTTCTTTTCTTTCTCTAACTGCAAAGTGAGAGTAGGTTTTAAAGTGAATCATGTGGCAAACTTGCTCCAGCACAGGGACTGTGTATGGAAAGGCTCATGATGTAAATACCTGTAAATAAACTGCATGCATTCAGTTCTTAGGAAAGCAAAGAAAGAAGACTTTTTTTGTAAAGCTGAAGTGACCTTGAAAAATAATTTAATAGGATCTAAACAAATCCAGACACTTGATGATGCACAAATGCTAAATATTCCCAGAAACCCGATTTCCGCACATTATCATTTGAGTGCTGTTTAGTTTTATCAGTAAAACTGTATGTCTATCCAAAGATAGTTGCCATTTCAATGGAAAATATGCTATGTGTAAATGACAATTCTCTAACACAGGATGCTTTAGTTACATTAAAAAATGGCCCACCTCATGCCCATTTAAGGTAATTTGGTTGCGAAGAGTTGTTGCTCTAGTGGATTTAAAAAGTTTCGGAACCACTGCGTTAGTAAGAAAAGTACTTTGCTAACATATAAAAATGGTCACACCATTAAACTATTAAGCGTTGTGTTTTGACATCACATTTTTTCATCTGAGATGCAGAATCAGAATTCTAACAGATATGTGAATTGATATTGAATAAATCCACTCGTCATCCAAAAATAAAAACAAAAATAAACTTAAAATATGGTTTAGAATATCACATTTCAAGAAGTAAATTGTTACAAAGGGAAAAGGCACTCCGATGTAGTTAAGTGGAAAATGTATTGGAGGCAGCACAGCATTCACAGACCAGCAGTCTGAGCAGCTCCAAGAGATGTCAGTCAGATTCCAAATTCCAAAAAGTTACAGACATACTATTACAGAGCTATTTAAGAGTAAACAAAGTACCAAATATGTATCCTAAAACAAGAATACAACTAACTATAAATATATTAAACCAAGAATGTAACAAACATACTATTAATCAGGATGTATACTGTGCTCTAAACCAAAAACAAATGTACACATTAATTACCCAGATTACATATGCCAACGTTTTCCGCGTGAATGGCACTGTGCTAATCATATGTTTAAGACTTTGCTGTAGAAATGGCAAAAGAATTTGTCCCTTTCTATCTAGGCATGGATAGCAATGTGCTAATCCTATGATTAAAAGCTTTGATAAAAAAGCAGAAGTTTGAGGTGACACAATTCAGTGTATGGCTGGTGTTGTAGGGTGCTCTATACAGGAGCTGCTCTCCACCTAAACTTGGGAACTACCTAGAGTTCTCTGCTTCATTTTGCATAATTTATGCAGCACTCTATGCCTGAAAGGATATTGTTTTGACTTATACTGGGTGCTCCCTTGTGTCTGGACAAAGCTAAACCTCTCTGAAGAGCTATAATGATAACAAAACACGTGTCAGGGGTTGCTCTTATTTATTCCAGGTTGTCTTGGATGGCATTTTACCAGTCCAAAGCTGTATTATTGTGCCTGGAGTGGTAAAAGACTTTTGTCATTTTGCACCTCAGCATGGATGGCACTGTGCTAATCCTTTGCTTAAAGACTTTGCTGTAGAAATGGCAGAAGCCTTTGTCCCTTTCTATCTCGACATAAATAGCAGTGTGCGAATCCTATGCTTAAAAAGCTTGATAGAAAAGCAGACATTTGAGGTGAACAAATTCAGAGTGCCGCTGGTGTTGTAGGGTGCTCTATACAGAAGCTGCTCTCCACCTCAACTTGGGAACTACCCGGTATTCACTGCTTCTCCGGGGGCTCAAAAGTTGGACTCCGATGCCCCCAAATATTTACAAACCACTCCTCAGAGGTAAAGGATGTCATGGACACCCATGAAGTTTCAATGAGTTTTAATCACAAAGTAGGTTTTCACCAATGCATTTCAATTGTAATCTTGATCAAGGCTATGGCTGAAACGCATTGGTGAAGTCTTACTTTGTGATTAAAACTCATTGAAACTTCATGAGTGTCCGCAACATCCTTTACCTCTGAGGAGTGGTTTGTGAATATGTACATATATATGTGGATATATACATGTGTGTTTCCCAAGTCATGGGTTGCACTCCGGCTCCTGCAGGAGGCTTCAAGCCTTCATAGGTACGGGCAACTTCACTTCCGTGATCGCGTGTGGCAGTGAAACCGTCAGCTACAGCCTGAGGCGTTTCGAAGAATATCTTCTTCCTCAGAGGCTTGGCTGGCATAAGGAATAGTGTGCTGGCGGTCTTCATCCATTTGCTTTTATTCATATTGCCACGCCCCCAGATGGGCAGGCATTGTGAGTGTTGAAGTCCCGCATTTTACTTGCCTTAGATAGCGGCACTGAATAAATGCCAAAAGGATATTTTCAAGCCCATGGATGGGCCTCAAGGATGAGAGTTGTCCTCAATCCTGTAGCAGGCACCTCCAATGAGGTCTGGTTAGTATTATCTTAACCAGTTGGCTCCCTATTATGGGGTGGTGCAATCCCGGTGGCGGGGACAGCCGCCTAAAATATCCTGCTCCAAACTTTCCCAAGTCATGGGTTGCACTCCGGCTCCTGCGTGAGGCTTCAAGCCTTCATAGGTACAGGCAGCGAAACCGTCAGCTACAGCCTGACATGTTTCAAAGAATATCTTCTTCTTCAGAGGCTTGGCTGGCGGAAGGAATAGTGTGCCGGTGGTCTTCATCCATTTGCTTTTATTCATATTGCCACGCCCCCAGATGGGCTGGCATTGTGGGTGTTGAAGTCCCGCACTTTACTTGCCTTAGATGGCTTATATATATATATATATACAACTTTTCACAAAGACGATTGAAAAACATATAATAGTCTGTTTACCATGTCTATTGAGTAACCAATCATGTGACTCTGCATTTGGTTTTAAAAGAAACTGATTTGTTCGCATGTAATTGTGTGATCAAGGGAGTTGTCCCGAAATGCGTTACGTGAAGAATAAATATCCAAGCCGGATGGCAGAAAGCATCTCCAGTGTCGGTGTCTGATTTTCATGTGAAGTCGGATTTGGTTGGAATACTGAGCCGCTGCATTGCTGGAGCAGCGGGAAACCGACGCGACCTCGTTTAGGAGCATCCTCGACTCTCCGGCAAATTTTTGGTTTTGAGTGTTTTCAACACTACGGGGAAGCCCCCCCAAAGCCGCCCTTCTTTGAATGTGTGATCGTTGGTCGTAGTGTTGTTCCGGACGGCGGCGAGCATCCGTGGAAGCAGTTCGCCGAAGGAGCACGCTAAAGAAATCAACGGTCAGTAATCTCAGGCAGCGGGGAGAGGAGCCACGGCTTAAAAAGCACGGCGGAGTTTGCTAAGCAGGCAAAGGATACATTCAGCGTTTTATTTATTCAACAAGCGAACGTTTTGTTACAAAACTAATGTGTGGTAATGGATACCTTAATCCAACAACGTGAGGCGACTGCTGACTCTGTATTCAGCGAAAGAAGCACCACAGCGGTAAATCCAAAAACTGGGGTGGACTCAGCAGGGAAGGAGTCAAGTGACAACATTGTAGCACTAAAGAAAAAGATTGAAAAGTCACGTCGAAGTGAGATTTCCAAGTGGAGGGAGGTGAAGTCATTAAGCAGGTACCTGGATGTGGGGAGGGTTCCCCGAGGTCTGCGAGTATTGACAGCCCCCACGTATGAGAATCCGGATCCCGAGATGCTTAAGGAGTGGGCAGCGAACAACGCGCATGCTTCGGAAAATATGATGAAAATTTTGATTAAATATGCTGTGAAAGACCGGGAAAGACTACTAGCCGAAATTATAGTGTTGGAAGCAGAATTACTGAAATGCTTGGGAGAGGATGATGCAAACAAATTCAAATCCGACCTCAGTATTCGTTTAACGAAATACGAGCAATCAATAACAGCACGCAAGGCTATAAAGTTTCACCGGGATAGGCAGGATTACATGCTGGGTCAGATCTACACCTTTGCACGTCGTTTTGACTCCATCCGCAAGCAACGTCTTTCAAAGGCAAATGCGACAGTGTGTAATCCAATTACTAATATCCAGTCTTCTAACATCCCAGGTGAAACTTCTGACCTGAGTTCAGTAGCTAGCTCCGATGTAGAATCACTCCCGGAGGATGGAGCATCACAACCATCAGCGACGACGAATCCCCCGTCTGTAATTGAGGAATTCGGTTTTTTATACCAGGATCGGACTCAAAATCTACGTCCACCGTTTCCAAGTCAAAGAAAAGAAAATTACGCCAACGAAAAAACTGACGGGGCAGGCATGGAACTACGATCAGGAAAGAAGAAGCAGTTCCAGCGCAAGGGATGGAAGAAATAACGTCAACTGTTATTAATCTAACGGATCTCTTGTTATCAGAAGAAGAAACAAAAATCCTTTCACTTGGTTTTTCCTTTGGTAAACGTGCTAATTTCAACTACACGCAAACGCGCATTGACTTTTTCAAGTTCGTGAGGAAACTGAAGCTGAAAAAATTCTTTGACACTAAAATCACTAGCCGAAAGGAGAGAAATCAAGAGGTCAGTGAAGAACCTGGTAACCTTGATGTTGGGGACATGCAGGTACTATTTGACTGTCAGCAACTTATGAGTGAAGGGGTTGGTGAGAGTATGGTGGATGAAATCAGTCAGGCTGATGATTTGTTCTGTCTAGATGTTTTTGACAGCTCTGCCACCAAATTCAGACCAAAATCTAATTTCACACCCAACACCCCTAAAGATGCGTTAGACCTATACTCCGACCTGGTAATTAAAGATCTAAAGAAGATATCCTTAAGTTCTAGCAAAGAATTTTTGAAAGATGAAACAGGTTTTGACAAGAAATACCAATCTGTGATGGTCAAAATTCAAAGTAGACCAGACATAGTAGTGAGACAGGCCGATAAAGGAGGTAATTTGGTTTTGTGGTCCCTAGAAGCTTATAATGGTGAGGCAGCTTTACAATTGAGGGATAAGGAGTGTTATTCACTAGTCCCTCATAGTAACCTGGAGGAAGTTAAACTTAAATTTGACAAGGACCTTGCAAGATGGCGAGGATTAGGTTTAATTAAGCAGTCGGAATATTTGTTTCTGAAGGTGGATAAACCAGTGGTACCAATATTATACCTAATACCAAAAATCCATAAAAATAAGGACAAACCGCCTGGGCGTCCCATCATTTCTGCCATAGGGAGTCTTTTTGAACCAACCTCAAAATATCTGGACTCTTTCCTACAGCAATATGTGAGAGCACTACCAGCTTATATCCAAGACTCGAGGGACTTTTTAAATGAAATTGTAAATGTGAAATGGGAAGAATCTTATCTCCTCATAACGCTAGACGTCGTGAGCCTTTATACAAGTATTGCCCATGAGGATGGGCTAAGGGCTTTGAGGCACTTCCTAAATTTGAGACCTATCAACCTCTACCAACACACTAATATGTTGTTGGAGATGTGTAGGTTGTGTCTCACCAATAATCATTTTTTATTTGGAGGTGACACCTACAGGCAGCTTAAAGGCACGGCGATGGGCACCTGCTTCGCCCCCAGCTATGCCAACCTACACATGGGCTGGTGGGAGGAGCAGGTGCTCAGAGTTGAGTATATCAATGAATGGAGAGATCATATCATCAAATGGATTCGTTTCATTGATGATTTATTCATCATATGGAACGGATCCAAAGAATCGGCCCAAAGGTTCATCGACAGTATCAACGTAAACTAGCTAAATCTAAAATTCACTGAGGAAATAAGTACGGAGAGAGTAACTTATCTAGACTTAGAGGTATACATTGCACAAAATTCAATTCAAACCTGTACTTACAGAAAACCAACTGCTGGAAATTCAATTTTACACGCAGCTAGTTTCCATCCAACCAAACTTAAAATGAGTATCCCATATGCAGAGAACTTAAGGATGAAAAGAAACTGCAGTGAACCGGCTGCTCTAGGCAAAGCCCAGGGAGCCTTAACCCATAGATTCCTCCAGAGAGGATACAGGATGGACACATTAAATCAGGCAAAATTGAAGGTACAAAATATGGAAAGAAGTGCATTATTAAAACCAGATGGTGAAAAAGTGGAACAAAAGAGGAAGCAGACTGAGAGTCAAATCCGCATGATTACAGGTTTCAGTGCATAGCAGGCTAGAGTGAGAGACAGCCTGAGTAAGCATTGGCACCTTGTCAGACAGGACCCTATTCTTCAAGGGAAAATTTCTAGATATCCTTTGGTGACTTTCAACCGTGCCAAATCAATGAGAGATGATTTGTTCAAAACGAATATGGAAACCAAAAAGGGAGGTGGTTGGCTGAAAGTCAGCCCTGGTTTCCATAAATGTTTTAAGTGTAAAGCTTGCAGGCATGGCAAGAACACGCAGCAAATAATATCCCCTCTTTTGAACAGTCCCTGGAAACTAAGAAAACCTCTTAATTGTAAAAGTGACTTTGTTGTTTACGTTTTAAAGTGCTCGTGTCCTAAGATGTATGTAGGCAGTACTATCCACATGGTTCATGTACGTATACTGCAGCATCTTAGGGCAATAAATAATAATGATAAAAACTATGTAGTTGCTCGACACATAAATGTCCACAAGGGAAACACGAATGAACTGGTGTACTTTGCCATTGACCAAGTTCCCAAAGATCAAAGAGGGGGCGACAGAGAAAGCAAACTATGAAAATTGGAGTCAAAATATATACTCATGTTTAATACGAAGAGCCCTCACGGTATGAATGTCGAAGAAGACTTACATGTACATTTAAAATAGAGGTACCGCTATCAATTGGTTTTGGTTTTTAATCTTCATTGTTATTTTAACTTACATTATGTCACAAACGATTGTTCCTCTTACGTGTTTTTTTATTTGTAAATACATCATCATAAGGAGAGCTTCTAAGTAATGATAGGACTTTGATAAAAAGTATTTAAAGGATCTATTAATAGTACTGTATTGCACTAGCACTTTATTGTGATAAGATTGCGGTTTTTGCACATAATGAGGCACTTGCACTTTATTATAGTCTGAAAACAAGCACTAGCACTTTATCATTTTAAAACTTGATCCAAGTACCATCTTTGGAAGAATAGGCAGTAATATATGTCCTTTGACTTTCTCCTTTCTCCTTTTTTCTATCAACAGCGGTTTGAAATGAAATAATCACCGTGGGTTGTCTTACACAAAAACTATGAATTATGGACAAAGATTATCTGACGATGTGTTATATATAATTTGTTACATGGAATGACAAGGACTATATGTTAATGAATAATGATTTAAAGTATTCTAAATAGTGTCAAATTTTCTCTATATTCAAATTGTGTCTATATGGATGAGTCGATTAAATTGTAAATATATGAAATAATATGTATCTTTTTAAATCCAATCCATTTGTGACTATGAGTGAATTGTAATTAATGATGTAAAGAGATTATTGGCACTATGTCAAGACAACTTTTCACAAAGACGATTGAAAAACATATAATAGTCTGTTTACCATGTCTATTGAGTAACCAATCATGTGACTCTGCATTTGGTTTTAAAAGAAACTGATTTGTTCGCATGTAATTGTGTGATCAAGGGAGTTGTCCCGAAACGCGTTACGTGAAGAATAAATATCCAAGCCGGATGGCAGAAAGCATCTCCAGTGTCGATGTCTGATTTTCATGTGAAGTCGGATTTGGTGGGAATATATATATATATATATATATATATATATATATATATATATATATATATTATCTACTGGCGGTCGCCAGTAGATAGTTATAGTTAGGACCCTGTTTCCATAGGAAATCCGCAACATTCTATTTGGAATAACTTTGGCGCCGGTCGATGAATCCTCGCGAAATTTTCAAAATAGGTGGGGCGCTACGCTCCGCTCCTACCCTGAAAGTCTCGGGGGGATTCGTCAAGCGGGGGCTGAGAAAAAAGGGGGGTCCCAAAACGCGTTTTTCCCATGCATTTTTCCATAGGACCTTTAGACACAGCTACAGCCAGAACGGCTGAACAGAGTTACTTGAAATTTGGCAGAGAGGTAGTCCTCAGGTCAAGGAAGTGCCTTTTGTAGGTCTGGTGTAAATCTGTTCAGTAGTTCCTGAGAAAATAGCATTTAAATCAATATATATATGTGGGCGGAGCCTAACCACACATCTCATCCTGAGATCTGATTGGCTGTCAGCACTTCATCCAAGAAGTGTTAGCAGCCATCTTGGGACCAATATACATGATAGCACCTCATTAAAAAGCATTGCAGTTAATAGAAGATTTTAAGACTTTAGTTACATTATAAATCATTTGTTGATGGTACCATACTCATTTTAGGAATTGTGGTATGTTCTAAGGTGATTTCACCATGTGAAAAAGCCTTCTGCTGGGATATCATGATTGAGTGAAAAATATTTTCTCATGCTTTTACCACAGAGGTTTGGAAGGTGATCTATAAGCTAAACTGAGAGCTTATTTTCTGTAAATTCACATTATCTTTCTCAGTCATGTGAGAATGAAGTCTGACATTCTCAGTAAAACATGTACATCCAACAAGGGCAGAGACTGTCAGTTGATTCCTTTGTGTTCTACTGCAGCTTTCCAGAGTGTTCCAAAGAACTACTAGAGCGCTAACCGTCCTACTTAGGATAAATGTATGGCACACCTGAAGCCATCTTGCTTGGATTAAAGTGGTAACTCTTAAAACATTTAATTTAAAAAGGAACAAAATGAGGGGGTTCATTTTTCCATAAAAAGTATGATTAGTGCTGCAGAAAGAAAAAGTTAGGGCACATTTTGAGTGACTTCTCAAATCCTGGCATGCAGACTGAAACATGCACTTTCAATACCAGCAGCAGTTTTCCCTGGTGAGCAGTAGCTTTACTACAGTGATCTAATGAGCAAAAAGAGTGCTAACATTCTGATTTTATGGCAAATGTGTGACACATTTGAATGCCTTCTTGATGGAATCAAAGTAAAAAACTGAAAGTATTTCCTACTGAGGAGACTGCAGTAAATGAGGAAATTAGGAAACTTCATAACAAATAAGTCTCCCAAGATGGCCACCAGAGACAAAAGAGCCCAAATGTAGCCCAAATATCACCCAGATGTAGCCCAAGTATAGCCCAATGACAGAATGTCCAAGAATGTTCTTAAAAACAACTAGAGCACTTACTGTCTTCATTATGACAAAAGTATGGCACACCTGAAGCCATCTTGATTGGAATAAACTGGTAACACTTAAAACATTTAATTTAAAAAGGAACACAATGAGGGGGTTCATTTTGCCATAGAAATTATGATTAATGCTGAAGAAAGAAAATGAGGGCACATTTTGAGTGACTTCTCAAATCCTCTTCTATTTCATTAAAAAATTCTGACATGCAGACTGAAACATGCACTTTTAATACCAGGAGCAGACTTCCATGGTGAACAGTAGTTTTACTACAGTGATCTAATGAGCAACTAGAGTGCTAACATTCAGAATTCATGGCAGATGTGTGACATATCTGAATACCTTCATGATGGAATCAAAGTAAAAAACTGAAAGCATTTCCGACTGAGGAGACTGCAGTACATGAGGAAATTAGGAAACTTCATAACAAATAAATCTCCCAAGATGGCCACCGGAGACAAAAGAGCCCAAATGTAGCCCAAAATCACCCAGATATAGCCCAAATATAGCCCAATGACAGAAGTGTGCAAAACACTTATTATTTTGTGTTTTTGCAGTGTTATATAGTGCAGACTTGTCAGGTATTGGAGTGCTTTACATGAGCATTGGTTACATCACACAAGAACAAATTCATTTTGGTTGTAGACATGGGGAGACTAAGTGATTTGACCAGAATCACAGAATGTCGAGCTGAAGCAGAAACTTCAACCTGGTTCCCCAGTTGCAAAGTCTGCAGTTCTGGAAGTAACACCACATCCTCTCCCCTAAGTGCAACATTTAATCAAGTTGTCAACTAGATAAAAAAACATAAAGATAACAAATTATTTAAAAGTGCTTTGTCGCTATTTGAAAACTTAGAAAATATGTCCTTATTTTAGTCTTTTAGAGCACTAACCATAATTTTGATGCCAATAAGACCCTCTCATATATGTAATTTCTAAAGGAATGCTCTAGGTATTACAGTTTTGATTACATCAAGATGATGTCAGGCGTTCCACACTTTTGTAATAAATATAGAATGTTAGCAATCTAGTTGTTCATTAGGATACTGTTGAGAGGCAGAGGCCAGGGGCACGGACTCTGAAAATTGAAGGCAGGTAGGAGGGTGCAAAGGCAACAATTTAACCACACTGAGCAGGCAGGAAGGGCCGTGGAAGCACAACAGACTACGGAGGGCAGTGGAAAGGGGGGCAGGGGCAACAAACCAACAATACAGGACTTGCAAGAGAGGCTGTTGGAGGGAAGATCTATTACGGGTCAAGGAAGCTAGGGGCGGTCCCCAGAGCCCCGGGAGCCACCACAGAACTGAGCAGGAGAGTGAGTCAGGGACAAAAGGGGCACCTTAATTTGAGCCGGGGTGCCTAGGAACGCTTGCTCCAAAAATGAAGAAAACAGACATATGAGACATGGAATTGGAGGCAGAATACAATGGCAGTTTAATGAGAAGATGCAACTTCAAAGAAACCGCAGAATAGAGACATAAAGTACAAAATACAGAATCCAGATAATCATACAGCTGTCATGATATTCTCTGTATCTCAATTAATGGACTGACAGAGAGAGAGAGAAAACACATCTATAAATGCATCATGAGAAACAAGTTACACCAAGGAAAATGTTACCTAGGGACACTCACATTTACTCTTAGAGCAAGCATTCCTGCAATTACAATACAACATCTTTTAAATGCAAAAGTAAAGAGAACAATGGTTAAACATAACATGACATTTCATATAGGTAAAATAGAATAAGATACTTCAAGCAAAGCAGAGCAAGACATTTTAAGCAAAGGAAGACAAGAGCTCCCAGTTCTTGGGGAAAACCTGCACAGCCTGTTAACCTACATACAGACGGCGAGGTTGTCCGTCGATATCTGTGGGTGCTCCCTTTTTATATCATTTTGTGGGCTCCTTTGCACGCTACATCTACCTACGTATGCTACCCAAAAGCTTCGTCAGCAGATTTTACCAGACATTTCGTCATTTACCCACTTAATGCTGACAATGGACTGGGTGAAAAGGTCAGTCTCTCAGGCCAATCGCTTATCGTAAGTTCCATAGAGCAAGCAGAAAATAATGTGTATTGTACAGGAATTCAATATATTCATGTATAAAATCTCCTCAGTTCTCCTAACTTGACGCTCTGCGGTTGCCACTTCCGTAAAAGCGGGAAACCTACCCAGGAAGCAAGTACCAGTACAGGATGCAGCCTACTGTATGTCGACAGCTTCAGGGGGATGTTGAACTTTGATACCGAGCACGGAGCACTCGGGTAGGGTGGGGGCTACTAGTTTGGAGCAGAAGGCCTCGCAGACCTGCCTTCAGACTGCTATACACTAAAATTGCAGAGCTATGGTCAATTTAACAAAGAGGCCTACATATTGAACAGAAGGGCCTACACAGGGGTTTTATGCTGGCTGAGTGGTAAGGATGTCTCAGGATAATTATATAGCAACACAGGACCCGCTGGTCAATTTAATACGGCCTACAAATGCGGCTGGCAGGGCAAGGACAAGGGTCTCATACTTCAGGTGTGGACAGAACGGGCCAGGGGCCCCCTGTGATACAAAATCTACCCTCCTTCAAGGCTGTGGCAATGTAATAGACCATTGTGGGCAGAAGGAAGAGGCAATGGTAGTACAACCATACATGCCAACAGACCCGATTCAGCCAGGAAACGTCCAATGTTTTTAAGCTCAAATGGGCTTTATTTGATCTGTCTCCTGTCTACAATATCCTCTTTTTCAATGTAACTCAAAGGGGAAAATCAATACCCCAGTTTTTTTTCAAAATCTCCCTCTTACCAAGTTCAAAATGTTCGCAATTATGGGACATTGGATCATGGAAGGAAATGGGATAGGGACATGGACTTGGATAACAGAGGACAGGAGAGACATGGAGAGGTGCACCAAACTGACCCTGCAGGGCAGGCATCAGGGTTTGCAGCAGCACAATACACCACACAGTGCATGCAGGACGGGAGTGCAGCACAACAATCCATAGAAAGCAAGAGGGAGGGGACAGGACCATGCACATGGACAACAGAGAACAGAGGGGCAAGAGGCAATGGTAGCTAGCTCACCATAATGGACAGACAGGAGAGAAGGCTGCAGCATAACAGACCATAAAGGGCAGGAGGGATGGATCAGGGGCATTACAATGGAACAGACAAGCCAGGAGGGAGGGAGTAGGGGTCTGCACATGTAAACAGAGGGCTGGGGGCAAGGGGGCAGGGCAGGAGCAGCAAGATGGCCATGGAGGCCAGGCAGGATGGGCACTAGAAGCAAGACACAACATGAAGAGCAACAGTGAGACTGTGATGGCATACACACAGACCATGGAGGGAAGGTGGGAGGGGGTCAGGGGCAGCTAACTGACCACACAGGGAAGGTGGGAGGGGCCATGGCAGCACAGAAGACCATGCATGGCAAGTGGGAGGGTTAGTGGCAGCACAATGGCTATGATGGGCAAGAAGGAGGGTGCAGGGGCATGCACAAAGGACGATGGAGGATAGAAGGGAGGGTCAGGACCTGTGCACAGACAAGAAAGTTCAGGGGAAGGGGCCTCACAACAGACCACACGGGGCAGGCAGGAGGAGCAGTTGCAGCACAACAGACCAGGGAGGGCAGAAGGGTGTGGCAGTACAATGGACCATGTAGGACAGGAGGAAGAGGATAGAGGCATGGCATGTGGACAGGCAGGGTGGAGGTGGCAGGGACAGGTTACAGTCATCTGACAATGCTAGGCAGGTGGGAGGGGAGTGGCAGCTCAACAGAACACTCAGAGTAGATAGGAGTGGCAGGTCCATGGGACATGGTGGGCAAAAGGATGGAGCAGGGGCATGCACAAAGACATCGGAGGGCAGGGGGAAGGAGAATAGGGGCAGCAAGCTAAGCACAGAGTTTAAGCAGGAGGTCAATGATGGGGCATAGAATTGGGCAATGGAGGGCAGGAGGAGTGGACTGGTACATCATACTAAATTGAGGGCAGTGGCAGCACATCAGACCATGCATGGCAGGAGGGAGGAGGCTAGTCCATGGATTCACACAACAGAGGATAGGGAGGAGGGGGATGGGGCAGCAAGCTAACTGTTCAGAGAAGGCGGGTATTAGAAACTTTATTGTTTTTAAAACATTTTGTCTGTGCAAACTACTTAAAATATGAACAAGTATGCAGCATAATCTCACTTTTATTCAGGAAGAAGAAGACGTTAGTGACTGTGACTCCGGGCTCACTTGGCAAAAACACCCCCTGACCCTCCACCCCCTATCGCAAAATGTAATGCCCGTGAAAAGGGTAGGTGAACACAGTGTTATATAGAACATAGTCCTGAGAGCACGATTGAAAATGAAAACTAGATATAGTGTATGGTATAAACTATGCACCAAAAAGTGTGATATAAGATGAACCAGGCGTGAAATATAATATGCAATACATTGTGCGCAGTGACAGATTCATTGGAGAGCGCGAGATAGCACAGGCACTAGCGCGTGCTATGCGATATGCGCCTTAGAGTGTAATATGCACAGGGCAGTGTTGTGTAACCTAACTAGTCTCTAAAGTTGTAATATAAAATATGTGCTGGGGAGTGTAACGTTGCATATGCACTGTGACAAAGATATGGATCCCAAATTGTAATATGTATGGCATAGCACTGTGCGTTATAACATAGGCATCGAGGAAGGCACGTTAGATGGGGCAATATAACCCGTGCGAAGACAAGTGTGGCATGACATTTTCACGGGGTGGTGTTACAGTGCACATGGGCTAGAGAGTGTCATAGCATATGCACTAGCTAGTGGAATACAATACAGAGGTGTGTGGCACTCGGCAGGCAATGGTGGGTGTAACACAGCATTGGGCTCTGTCAGGAGCGCGCTGTGACTCGCAAGTGATGTTCGTCCCCTTTCCAGAGAGTAAAATAAAAAGTATTACACATCCGGCAGTGGATGTGTGTTTTATTAACTGTGAGGGGGGTTTCTTGCATAGTTTTGGTCAAATTTTTGTCGAATCCCCTTTGAATGGCTTGGTGTGCATGTGTATTAAATGTGCCCGTCAATAGCTACCCATGTTTGTATAAATAAACGACAAGGGTGTCTACCGGGATTAGGCACGGTAGAGCATCAGACATGTCAGAGCTTCACTAGTGGTGTAAATACATTCCACGTGGATTAATTGCATGCATAGTCGCCTTTTAATGAATATCACGCAAATCGTCATGGTGATAGGTACGTACGGTTTGTCCAGCATGTCCTAGGTGTGTCTATAAATATATATTTTTTAAAAATAATAAAAAACAGTGGCCGGCCCTGGGGATTGGGGTCAAAAAAATATAATTAGGAGACAGGCCCTGGGGGATGGGGTCATCAGGGCCAATAAATTAGAATAAGAAGGGGAACCACACAGCCCCCCTTCTTAAAAAAATAAAATAAATAAAAGACTGGCATCGTGCCGGAGGCCATGCCCCCTCCATGCAGCACTCTGCAAACGCGCCCCCAACAGGCATCTCCAGTATGCGCCAGGGAGCTGCGCTGCAGACAGGTGTTCTGAGGCCAAGCCCCTTTTTACACCTCTCTGCAACGCAGCTCTGTGGCGCTTACTGGAGGTACCTAGTGGTCTAGTGTGACCCTAGGGACCCTTAGGATTCAAGGGGACTTAATCTCTCAACTTAGAACAGCCACAGGGCGCGTTTACACAGTGGTGAAGGGAGGGGACGGGGCCTGAGGTGACGTGTGCAAACACGCACCATGGCACGTTTTAAATTGGGGATATAATTTCCCTTCAATACTGAGGGCCCCTGGGGGCTAACTAGCCCACCAAGTGCTTCCAGTAAGCGCCACTGAGCTGCATTGCAGAGAGGTGGTCCAGGCCGTGCCACTTTTTACACCTCTCTGCAACGCAGCTCTGTGGCACTTACTGGAGGTACCTAGTGGGCTAGTTGGACCCTAGGGACCCTCAGGACTCAAATGAACTTAATCTCCCAACTAAAAACGGACACAGGGCGTGTTTACACAATGGTGAAAGGAGGGGACGGGGCCTGAGTTAACGTGTGCAAAAACGCCCTGTGGCCTGTTTTAAGAGGTAGTTTTAATCCCCATGCCCTATTATATACTAGGGGCTTATAGAGGAGGTAAGGCTAATCACAGGGGGACCCCAACGCATAATGTTCCCTAGTGTATGTAGGTGTTTTCACTGTATTCTAAGTGTCTTTTAACATAGCACTGGCTCTAGGACTGGTTAGTCAGACTCAGTTACCACCAGTATCCGTCTGAAAAAGTTGAGGGTACAGGATGATTTTGCAACAAGTCTTCTTTCTGCTCTTCTTTTTGTTCTTTCTGCACGTTATCCTTCTTCCTGCACTTATCTTCGTATTTGAGGACTTCTGTTGCTTCTTTCTGCACTTCTTTTGTTTCTTTCTGTGCATTTTTTCTTCTTTCTTCACATGTCCTATCTCTGTAGGCATGGTTAGAAATTAGCATTTAAAAAACCTTTGAAATTAACAGAAAAAACCATAGGTTTCAGGCATGTTATAGTTAGGAATTAGCATTTAAAAAACCTCAGAAATTCACTGAAAAAACCATAGGTTTCAGGGGTGTTATAGTTAGCTGGACTTTTCACTTGTACAAAACCATTGAAATTCCCCCGTTATAGTTAGTTCAGCTAACTATAACTCGCGCGCCCGCAATGCACTGCTGATGACGTCACATATTACATCACTCATGACATGGTCAGTGACATCACTCATGACATCACTGATGACATCTCAAATGACATCACTGATGACATCACTGATGACATCATCCTTGTGATAGAGTGGCAGACCTCCTCTCACCCTAATATAACCTTTGATACACACATTCAAAAATAGAGACTAAAATTTTCAAAACAATGGACATACCAATACCAGTTACAACAACCTCTTCAGTAATTCTAAGATCCACATACACATCCACTCATTCACCAACAGTCCAATACAGTCACTCATACATGTACTCACTCATCATATGTACTCATACACCTATACATCCTGTTACACAATGCCACTCATCCATAGAGTTACTCACACACATAGTCACTCATGCTAATAAAGAATCAAACATACATTTACTTGCATATACAGTTATACACACACCACCACACTTACTTCTACGGAAACTTACACATACTTAGTCTTTTAAACAATCACTTATAGAAACACATACTTATTCATACAGGAACTCTTTCAATCTCTCACTCTCACATATACTCACATATATACACCAATAGTCACATATACTAGTTTAAAACATATGTAGTTACTCATAAAGACACTATTGAGACAGTCATTCACTCACTAACACACCCATACACACACTCATCCACCCATACAGTCCTGCACACATACTGTGTTCAACACATACAAAAAGTGAGTCACTCATTCATGCACCTATGCACTACATAATACCCCCACCGAACCATGCAGACACTCAGACTGATACTCAAAAAACCAACTAATAACCTATATAGACACCCATGTAGCTACTCACCAACCCATGCAGCCACTTATACACAAAGTGAGAGACTGATACAGATATTTACATATTTAAACATTACTCACTAAGCCATGTATTCACTATGATACACTTAATCAGTCAGTTACACAATCAATTTTTCAAAAACAAATCATCCATTTAGACACTTATATACCCATTTATTCTTCCATCGACCTTGAGATATACATATATAAAACATATTTAATTTTCAGAATAACACACATTCACTGGATGATGTCATCAGTGATGTCATCAGTGATGTCATTTGAGATGTCATCAGTGATGTCATGAGTGATGTCACTGACCATGTCATGAGTGATGTAATATGTGACGTCATCAGCAGTGCATTGCGGGCGCGCGAGTTATAGTTAGCTGAACTAACTATAACGGGGGAATTTCAATGGTTTTGTACAAGTGAAAAGTCCAGCTAACTATAACACCCCTGAAACCTATGGTTTTTTCAGTGAATATATATATATATATATATTATAGTTAGTTGGACATTTCACTCGTACAAAACCAGTGAAATTCCCCCATTATAGTTAGTTCAGCTATCTATAACTCATGCCCTGCAATGCACTGCTGATGACGTCACATATTACATCAGTCATGACATGGTCAGTGACATCACTGATGACATCTCAAATTACATCACTGATGACATCATCCAGTGACTGTGTGTTTCTGTAAAGCTTAAATATGTTTAATATATATAGGGAAAGGCGTATTGAAGAATGAGTGGGTATATAAGTGTCTGAATGGATGATTTAGTAGGTGCGTGACTGACTCTATAAGTGAGTGATTAAACTTGTCTTACTGAATTCATGGGTTACTGAGTAAGCTGTGTGAATGTCTGTACCCGTCTGTCTGTTGGTGTGTAAGCGGCTGCATGGGTTTTCAAATAGCTACATGAGTATCTATACGGTTTCTAAACCCCGAAACCAGTCCTAGGATGCTTGTTTCCGGTCCAGGGAGGACCTGGCTTGGCAGTTCGGGCTGGACTGTTCCCATGAGGCACAGGGTCAAGACTGATTTGCATATGGCCAGGTCTAAACTGGGGTGGCATGGTGAGCAAAAGAATGATGGATTTAACTCAGATCTCTTGACTGAGGGTGAATGTTTTGATTTGTTCTGCATTCCGTCCATCAATTGTGTGTCTTTTAGTTTCTAACTAAGCCTACAGAGGTAGGACATGTGAAGAAAGAAGAAAAACAACACACAGAAAGAAGCAAAAGAAATGCAGAAAGAAGCAACAGAAGTCCACAGAGATGAAGAAAAGTGCGGGAAAAAGCAAGACATGTGCAGAAAGAACCAACAGAGGAGCAGAAAGAGGCCTTGTTGCAAAATCATCCTGTGCCCACAACTTTTTCAGACGGGTGCTGGTGGTAACTGACTCTGACTAACTAGGCCTAGAGCCAGTGCTATGCTAAAAGACACTTAGGGGCAGATTTATGTGGGACTTGCGCCCCTTTTACGGCGCCGTTGCGTCAGTTTTGTCCATAGCCAATAGGTCTCGCTTTTGGGACCTTATAAGTATTTAGTTATGCAGCACAATATCCTTGGTTCAACAACATCAACTGTTGCATGGCTAAGCACTTATAAGGTTCCAAATGCGAGACCTATTGGCTATGCCAATGCTTGTTTTAACTGCTGTTGTGGCTTCTCAGGTCCAATCTCAATGTACTTAGGAACAAGTGATAATATTAATCATGGTTATGTGCATTATAGAGGTGGTCTTCAATCTATGGCGTACAAAGGGATATTCAAAGGGATGGGGCACTGACAAAAGAATGACATTGTTATTTTCAGAAGTTTCTCTGAAAATCAATAGCATTTTGCCAATGAACTTATCTAAATGTATTTTATGGTGAAACTATGAACATCAGAGCGGTGTGTGAAATGTTCAATATGTTCATTTGAGAAATCAGCAGGTAAAAAAAAAACATAATATGGTAAGTTGGATAAGACACGGTACAGAGCAGGTAGAGAGATAACATACCTGGCAGGTTTTCTTCTAGGAATTGTAGTCCATGTTTTATAATGGAATGAACAAGACCACATGTCCCGGAATTAAAAATGAAACCACAAACTAGAACCGCGCATCACACATGGACCTGGGAAACTTGGCAGGGCTGAGATAAGAGGGCAAAATGCATGGACATCATGAGAGGAAGTGAGTGGCATACCAGATGGAACCCTTGGATTACCCTGTGGTACCCTGGGCACTGTCCTTGTTTCCCCTGGTCTCCAGGGTCATGAAAGTAACTCAGGAACAATGTTCCTACAACAGTGTATGAAGCAATGAGATGCTGTAACTGTGGAATATTGAGACACCATCTACAGCTAACCAATAGATAACTATATCAACAAATATTCAGTAAGTACTGAGCCTGTCTCCCACACTTCCCACCACAGTTATGCTTATGCTCTTAAACCCATGCAATCCTTCAAGTCTGCCACCACTTTGATGATCTGCATCCAGTTTTACTTATCTGCCCATAGGAGATCTAGCAACTCAGAAGGAACACCGTTTTTGGACTTTTAAGATGTTCGGCCCTCGGATCTCTTTTAAAATATCTTATTCTGTTGCAATGTTTTCCACTATATAAATTTGTTGTGATAAATTGGAGGTGCTACTGAATTTAGTTTTTTAATCGGCGCTCCTTTTACGGAAGTCTCACTGCAATGTTTTTTCCTGTCAATGAAGAGCATTTTGTGAGAAAAGTTTATATTTGGGGGATTTGACATGGACAACTCTGAAGACCTCTGTAAACAGAACAGAAGACAGGTAGAGGACAGATAGACAGAAAAGACTAAGGGCCTTATTTACAGTATTTTGAGGCACGGCAGTGCAGCAAGCCTTCCTGCTGCGCTGTCATGCGTCAAAATGAAAGGGCAGGAATGCACCGTATCTAAAAGATACAGTGCAATCCCCTGCACCAGCTCACAAACAGCAGCCGTGCTCCAGCTCAGACACCCTTACGTCATTTTACAAGGGTACCTGTGATGAGGGGATGATTGTTTCTGTGCAATAAGAGACACCTTCCTGCACAAAAACAATCATTAAAGGCATTTTCCTCTTTCTATGCTTGCTGCAGAATGCAGCACGCATTAAGAATGAAGAAGTGAAGAGAAATAAAAGTATTTCTCCTTGTTACGGGTGCCTGTGCTGAGGGGATGATTGTTTCTGTGCAATAAGAGACACCTTCCTGCACAAAAACAATCATTAAAGGCATTTTCCTCTTTCTATGCTTGCTGCAGAATGCAGCACGCATTAAGAATGAAGAAGTGAAGAGAAATAAAAGTATTTCTCCTTGTTACGCCTCCTTACCTCTCCATTGGTGAGGCGTAGGATTCTTACACATTCCCAGATTTAGAAAATGCTGTAAATCTGGGAATGACTCAAGTTCCATGGATGTTCAGTGGGAACACCCACAGCAACACCCATGGAACGCCCCTGTCACACAGAGTTACGCGTGAAAGGGAAACATATATGCAAGGCCATCAAAAGTCATGCACGGTGACTTTATGTGGCCTTGTAAATATGGGTAGGCACACTGTGCCACCCGTGCGTCAATAAAAGTGACACACCGGTGGCGCAATGGGGTTTAAACTAAGACCCTAAGGACCTTATGTAGAGTTTGACCGATGGAATTCTCTGTCACAAATTGAGCGAACATCCCTTTGGCTGCATTACCAGTTTTTTTCCTCCCAGAGCTTTATATAGCGTGAACTTGACCCGAAAGTATCAGAGCACTTTACATGAGCACCAGTTGTGTTACAGATGGACACGTTCATTTTGTTAGGCACGGGGAGATAAAGTGATTTGCCCAGAATCACAGTATGCTGAAGGTCCACGCCGAGACTCAAAACCCACTTCCCAGCTTCGAGGTCATATGCTCTAGCCGTTAGGCTACATCCTCTCACCTAGTGCTTTATGGCCCAAGGTTCTTCTTTCATAGTGGAGATCCGCCACATTTTGTTTGTATATCTGCCACATTTTCATGGAGTATCCTATCTGCTAAACTTTAAACATGGCCCTGAGTCCCTGAGGGCAACGTGGGAGATACATTCCAATCCCTGTGCAGGCAGAACGTGTGCACAGGGAACAGAACTCTGAGTAACGTAGTTATTACCTCCTCTGCAATTTCTCCTGGCAAATTTCAGCAGATCAAACTAGCTGACAAAACTTACAGTGGGAAATTGAGTAGTAAATTCAGATACAAGCACATTTCTGGGCAGAAACACTGATTCCACGTGTAAGTCCAAGTTTTTTTTAGGAAAACTCGAAATATAAGGGATTAAATGCATCTGGAAAATATAACACCCATGGGGTATCAGTGTTTACTGAGTGCAGTAAATGCCTCACCCTTTAGATCCACTTTGTAACCTTGGCTTTAGAGAACAACAGAACAGCTGAACAGTCCTATAGACCGACAAAAAGAAAGGCATTGCTAGGGAAAGGAACAACCATCTCTCTTTTAAAATATAGAGGACTATGCAGCTGACTCACCTGTGTGTAACAGAAGAAAATAAGCAGATAGACTCATTAACAGACACAGTGTATTGCATTATGATGAAAGGAAAAGGTGTCCTTCTATATGTCTGCCAGTTGGCCAGTTCCTACATCTATGTATCTGTTTACCTAGCCCGCCACCTACCATAAACATAATTAATTTATCGACCAGCCTCCCAGCCACTCCACTGCCCATAACCCATCCATCAATGCAAAATCGAATCAAAAGATCTTTATTTCGGCTAATGAGGTTGGGGGTATTGATTACCTAACCCACGTACGCTTATATTTTTAGTCAGAGTTTGTGGTAAATATTTCATTACCGGTACTATTTTTTATGCGGTAAAATCTAGTAAGAATAACTCAGTAAATATAAGAGGCAGAATCCGTGGTATTAGAGGTTCTAAAGGCTTTATTCCTTGACAAAGGAAATACAATTCAAATTGCAGGCTTCAAATTCCATCACCACGAAAGTTCAGGAAGGAAGGGCATACATTATTGACAGATAATTAGTTTTATAGGAAATGCATTACAGTGTAACAGATGCAAGAGGCGTAACAGCTGATAATACAGATAAAATGTGCATACGTAACTAATAGAGGCGGACATATGGGCGTAACTTAGTAAACGTCATTATACATGATGTCACAAGTGGGTGGATCCATAAGAGAATCCTGCAATGTCAGCAGAAATATTTGGCAGAGATGCGCGCGCAGCCGCATGACGTGTGATTGACGTGCAACTAGAGGGTGAAGGGGACTTGACATTTAACTCTACATGTGGAGACAGAAGTCTGGGGGTCATGTCAACCTAATCCCAAATCATATCTAATATCCTATGTTTAAAGAACTATGTTATCCAAAAGGAAAGGTCTCTAGGATAGAATCTATTCTATACTGACTGTTAGTGCGTGTACAAGCGTCTAAGTGTCTACATGAGATGCGAGGGGGCAGGAATCTTCCATGGTAACAGGGGCTATGAATTACTTGCATGAGGACAGCGAGGCCTGGCCCTTTGCACGGTAGCTGGAGGAATGTTTACCTAAACTACTAGACAGGAATGCATCGGATGAGGAGCGGAGTAGATAATCTTGAAGGTGAAATACAGTTTTTGGCAGGCAACAGGCTGGATCAGGCACCGTTAGCCGCGCAGGGAGTAGGACAAAGTTCATGGATACAGATGCAGGCTCAGACTGGAGCTTTCAGAGACAGAAGGCAGGAAAAGACTTGATGACAGAATTCTGGGCCCACTCGCCTGAATCTGTAAAATGTGGAAAGTGAACCACATAAAGTCGGTGGCCTTTCATACTTAGGAATGGAATATCTGATCCATTCATGGCGGATCTGAAAGAGGACATGTTGACGGTGGACGCACATGTATTTGCGTCTTCAAAACTGGAACTGGAGGGAACATACATGTACTTATAGCATGCACATGGAGCCGTTGGGGTCTACGATAGGGGACATAACTGATCACAAAATTCATATTTCCTCATTCCCTCCTTGTCCCCTACGGACCCTCAGGAGATATCGATCTTCATCAATCCATCGATCTGTTCATATAGCATCATTTGTTCTTCTTTCTTCTTCCGGGATCTTGAACGAAAACTTGGATGTGGGATACACGATGTGGCACACAGACCACAAATCGCTGGCCCACATTGTAGACATAAGCAGCAACTGAATAGTATGAGAAAGCCAATACCTAGGAAGGATAGGATTCTCCATCCCCAGGCTGACAACACGCTCCAAAACCAACCGGACCAAGTCCAGGGGCCTGGACTCTGGTGTATCTGGCTCATAATCTTATGAAGGCGAGTTATGGCTTTATATACTGACGGCGAATTTTCTGGTATGAAAACGCAGCAACTTGATCCGATGACCCTACAAGCTCCGCCCCTATCGGCCAGGATGACGTCAAGGACAAGACGATTTTGAAGCACAACAATCCGCATAGCAGACTGCTCTTCTGTTAAATTGCCTAAGGCGGAAGTAGTCTCGTTCACTACTGCTTCAAGGGTTCTGGTTAATCTACGTATCAGCTTACTATTAGTGACTGTACCTATATAGGGAAAGAAACCTTTATTGAAATCTGTGTATTGTTCCCATGCCGTTTCAGTGTAATCGACAATCGGGAGATCTCTCTGCTGTCTATTGTGTACTAAATGGGTATTTCTGTGATAATCAGGAGGAGCTAGGAAAACAGGTGGCAGAAGGAATGCTATGTAACAGGTACCATCCCAATCTAAAGGTAGACATATATATGCGGTCTGGCCACATATGAAGTAGGAATGATGGGAAGCTCTAAATGTAGACTTGCCTTGATCACTGAATTTTATTACAGTGGTGCATTTACTATGGCCCATGTGTATGGAACCATTCTTTCTTACACATAATTCCCCTTTTACTGGGAATACTGACATGGCGGGCAAGATTGGTGTAGCTTCAGATTCAACGTTCAGGATCATGAGGTTAAGTGTAAAATTACCTAATCCATATACTTCATTTTCTAGATCAGTTCCTGTTCTTTTGGGAAGTCCCTCCTTGTTAGGGTAGCAGACTTTAAGCAAAACTAGGTTCAGGTTTCCCCATACCCATTTGTCTTGATAAACTGCGGAATTTGAATCTAGGGAATTAATCAAACTAAACCATGCTCCACAGGAGCCATTGTGTGTGAACGGATAGGGAAAGAGGGGCAAAACTCCCTTATAGTTCTGATAGGGAGGGAGTCGGCCACATATCCAACAATTTGTGGCGTTGCTGGTCTGATGGGAATGATGTAACATACTAATGAATGTGTTGTTGCGCAGCGCAAATCTATAGGACAACTCATGCGGAGGTAATTCGCTAAAAGAATGTTCTGCAGTTACATTGTAAGCATGTTTAAGAATAGGGTAATACATGTGTAATAGTATGCTGGAAATGATGATCAGAAGACTTAGAAAAAACAAAATTAATAATGTTACTGTGCAATGACTACGAAGTGATTTACAATACGCATGCTTTTTAAGCTGCATCTGTTGATTTCTTTCTCTATTCCGGTCTAGAGGATACATGTCAGAGACAAATTCAACCGATTCACCTTGGAGAGGACTTAAACAATCAAATTGTCTGACTTGCTAGACCTTAATTTTAGTTTATAAAGTTCCGTTTTTGACGGCTCAACCAAGGGAAGCTTAGAGTCTGTCTGTGAGGGAATGCAGGGTTGAGCGTTCACACTAGATGGTAGTCCATAAAATTTCTTGATATGACTCGAGTGCAACCACCCTTTACGTCCCTCGATCTTCACGGCTGTCCTTGTGGTTAGCAGAACAAGCTTCGGCGACTTCCACCTAGGCTCCAGTTGGGTCTTCCGGTCGAAATTCCGGACCAGAACCAGGTCGCCCGGAACCACGTCATGGGGCTTCACCTCAGTATTATCGGGAAAAGCTGCAGCTACCTGTGAACGACAAGATTGTAGTGCAGACATCAAGGAAGCCAGGTAATCTGTCAGCATATTACAGTCAACATCAGTGATTTTGCGAGGTATAGGCGTCCCCCACATATTTGGTGGTCTACCGAAGATCACCTCGTACGGGGATAGCCCTGTTCGAGAATGTGCTACCATTCTCATGTAAAAGAGCGCAACTGGTAAGGCTACTATCCAATCAACACCTTTTTCTCTACATATTTTTGACAATCTAATTTTCAGAGTTTGATTATGGCGTTCCACGAGACCTGCTGCCTCGGGATGTCGGACACAGTGGAATTTCCATTGGTAGCCTAACAAAAGGGAAACGTGTTTCATCAGTTCGGAGGAGAACGGCTGGCCGTTATCTGAGTAGACAACACGTGGTAAACCGTACCGTGGGAAGAATTCTCGAACTAACTGTTTGGCAGTAGTCGGGGCAGTGTAATCTGAAACCGGGTAGGCTTCTGTCCAACGGGAAAGAGCACAGACAACTACGAGAACATATTTGAATCCTCGACATCGTTCCATCTGGATATAATCCATCTGGAGGACTTCAAAAGCATGATCGGGAGGTTGAAATCCACCCTGTTCTACGGGGATGCTTTTACCTGGATTAAACTGACAACATATCATACAGGTACGAACTTTTTGTTTAGCTGCTGCTCGCAAGTGTTTGTTGAACCAAATGTGTTGAATGCTGTCTAGCATAGCTTTTTCTCCTAGGTGCGCTGGACTATGTATTGTGTTAATGATGACTTGAACCATGGAGTCGGGAAGAAACCATATAGATTTTTCCTTCGTCATCCATCCTTGATCCGTTTGGATCCCTCCTGATTCAGTCCATTTCTTTATTTCTTCTGGTGTAGCATGTGTCTGTATGTCAATTACATCAAGGGCGGGATCCTTAACTGTCATGCAATGTGTTGGTGTCGGAACTATTGTCTTTGTCGTGTCAGTTGTGTGAGTCTGATTCTGAGCAGTCTGTTTAGCTGTTCTGTCAGCTAGGTCATTACCCTGAGAAATGATATCGGTAACTTTTGTATGGGCTTTGCATTTCATAATCGATATTGCAGTAGGTAGATGAATCGCGTCTAATAGGGCTTGAATGAGGGGTCCGTGTTGGATGTGGGCACCGTGAGAAGTTAAATAACCTCTCTCTCGCCACAGTACGCCGAAGTCATGGACGACTCCGAATGCATAACGTGAATCTGTGTATATGTTGACTTTCTTATTTGTGGCTTGAATACAGGCTTGTGTCAGAGCGATGAGCTCTGCTGCTTGAGCTGACAAAATGTTAATACAATTTGTTTCAATGACTTCAGTGTCTGTTGTGACTGCGTAAGCGGCCACTAACTCTCCAGTACTTGTTCTCATACATGACCCATCTACATACAATGTTAAGTCTGGATCTGACAAAGGGATGTCTGTCAAGTCTTGTCCGGGTTTCGTCGTGATAGTAATGACTTCGACACAATCATGTGCCAATGGATCTGTTCCGCCTACTGGCAACAGTGTGGCAGGATTTAACGTATTACAACGTCTGATTTCTATGTGTGGCTGAAATAATGTCAATTCGTAACTAGTGAGTCTCGCTATAGTCAAGTGTTGTGTTTGTGTGCGGTTCAAGAGAACCTCTACTGCGTGTGGTACATGTACTGTCATTTGGTGTCCTAACACTATGGCATCGCTTTGTCTGATTGCTAAAGCTGTTGCTGCCACCGATTTCAGGCATGCAGGAAGAGCCTGAGCTACTGGATCTAATGTACTAGAGAAATAAGCACATGGTTTGTGTGCTCCTGCTTGTTCCTGAGTGAGTACTGACAAGGCAGTACCGTTGCGTTCTGTAACAAAGAGTGTAAACTGTTTACTGTAACATGGTGTTGCTAAAACAGGTGCTTGGCATAAAGCTCTCTTTAAGCTTTCAAAAGCATGTGTGTGTTCTTGAGTCCAAGGGAGGACAGTCGATGTGGCTGCCTCCTGTGTTGTCAACTGGATGAGTGGTTTTGCTAGAAATGCATATTGAGGGATCCACTGCCTACAGTACGAAGTGAGGCCTATAAAAGCCCGCACCTCCTTTTGTGTCTTGGGTGGTGACATGTTAGCGATTAACTGGATACGATCAGGTGTAAGCTGTCTCCCCTCCTTGGACAGCGAGTGCCCAAGGTAAACAACTCGCTGGACACAGAATTGCAGCTTAGAAGGGGACACCTTGTGCCCCTTGTCGGCCAGAAATTTCAAAACCGTCAGTGACGCTGTTTCACATTCAGGTTCGCTTCGGGCGGTGATCAGCAGATCATCGACATATTGAAGCAAGGCAGTGTTAACTGGCATGTGGATACTGTCAAGTTCTCGTTTCAGTGCTTGGCTATAGATGCTGGGGCTTTCTGTAAATCCTTGAGGTGCGCGTGTGAATTTAAAACTTCGTCCATTTAAACTGAATCCGAACAGATATTGACTTTCCGGATCTATTGGGACGCTAAAGAAAGCATTCTTAAGATCAATTACAGTGAAGAACGTTGCTTCTGAGTCAATAGCTGTTAGTAATGAAGAGATATCTGGGACCACAGGGTATTGTGGTACAATACATTTATTTAGTTCGCGCAGATCAATAACTAATCGATATACTGGTGGTGCTTTTGGATCCGTTCTTTTAAGAATCGGAATTATTGGGGAATTGCATATATTGGAGTCGGTTTCTACAACCACTCCTTGTGCAATGAGCTCGTCAATGATTTGCAGCAAAGCCACTACAGCATCTGGTGGTAACTTGTATTGTCGCATTCGTGGTAGTACTACTCCTGTTTTCAGTGTGACTCGATATGGTGTAATGTTCATGCAACCAACATCAGTGGGGCCTTGTGCCCATAAATGTGTAGGTAAATTCTGCAGTCGGTGATCCATGTCTGTGGACACGTAGTGACCTTTAAAGTCACGTAAAAATAGTCGTACTCCTTCCGGAGAACAACATATTATAGCTCCTAGAGCTTTCAATGTTTTTATACCTAACAAGTTTTCTGGACATGATTTAGTAAGCAATAAATCTGTAGTACGTGTCAATGGACCAACCGTGAGTGGAAGAGGTTGTGTTACGTCATTAATTATAGGTTTTCCTGAGAATCCAAGGGAAATATTCTGTGAGCCTGAGAGGGGTGCCCCTGGAACTTCACTGCGTCTTATAGTTGTTCTGCTTGCCCCTGTATCAAGTAAAAACTTTCTGTCTTCCCCTAATAGTTCACTATGTACATAAGGTCCCTCCTGGTCTACAGGAACCTCAATAAGGGGTAAGCCAACTTCCCTCTCTAGGCTATTTCATGTGTATCGCTGATAATCGGGATAATCTGCTTGTGCATACTGATACATCTGTTGCGTTGTTGCTTGTGTGGCAGCAATAGGCTGCGCTTGTAGTGGTGCTACGGTCTGTTGTGGAGCTGGTTGTTGCGGAGCTGACCTAGGTTGTACATGCTGAGGGATTTGTTGTTGATTCTGATCCTGTCTAGGTGGACGTGGTCTCTCCTGGGTTCTACCTGTAGCAATGTTATGCTTCAGGACTGGACAATCGTGTATATAATGACCTTGTTGTTTACAATAGTTGCATGTCCCTTTCGTAGGACCTGCGGAATCACCCTTTTGATGACCATCGGCTGGAACTGACTGGGCAACAAGCATTTTCATTTTTGTATCTTTCATACGTCTTTGTTCATGTTCTTGTTCTTCTCTAATTCTATTGTGATGATATTGTAACATCTGTAACATCTGTGATGGGGTATTACCTTGCCAGGTACTTTCGAATTTCAATACTCTATTCTTGACTTGTAGCAGAGAATTTTCAACTAATTTTGTCACAAACAGATGTGGATATGACTCGCTACTTGCTTTTATGCCACTGTTAATACCAAAACATTTTTCAAATCGGGAATAGAAATCACTAGTGTCTTCATCTTGCTTTTGTTTACAGGCTGAGATTGCACCCCAGTCCTCCTTTTTCGTCGTTAATAAACGTGGTAGTACCTGCACTAGTAATCCTGGTAGTGCTGTAGTCTTTTCCCCAAGCCCTGCTCCTGCGGCTCGGGCCTTCTCTTCGTTTTCTAATGCTGTCCAATCTATCTTTTGGTCTCCCACCTCCCATTCCTTTTCTTTGAGTTTCTCGTAAACACCGGCAGGCATTAACACTTTCAATATTTTCATAATGTCGGGGTAAGTATACTCTCCCATGGGTAACATGTCTTTTATCTCACGGTGGAAACCTGCTGGATCCTTGTCATGACTGGGTACTACTTTCTTCATTTCTAATAATTCGATTTTAGTTATAGGCGTGTACACAAACACGCGTGTAAAGTTATTACCATCACCTCTAATTGGGTGTACTTCGCGTAACGGGTTCTGTCTATCTATGTGATACATTTTTCTTCCCGTGATGGGAACTGGAACGTGTTCTGGGCATACGAAAGCTATATACTGGTTTCGGAATTCTAGAATTTCATTAATTAAATCAGTACCTGACCCTCTCCATTTATTCGTGAGTAGTTCTGTCAATATGTCAGGTAAGGGTCCTGGATCGGAGTGTTGGCTTTTATATAATATAATGAGGTGTTGGATCATGTATATACTAGCTAAACGCTGTTCGTAGGGGTCAAGATTCAGAAACGTGTGTGCTAGTGCATCATCATTGTATTCGCTGGGACTGTCAGCCCATTGTACTGCTGACCTGGCTAGATCTTGTTCGTCCATGGAATCGAGCATATGATACCCCCTTCGATCTCGGAGTAATTTATCAACGGTTTGGAATAGGTGTTCAGGGGATCTTGTATTTAACATAGGGTTTGGAAAATGTCTATTATATTCTGGACGTATTGGACGTATCGGGTCATTAAAGCCTCTAGTATTATTATGGGATCTTCCTCTACCTACGTAAGCTATCATTTCCAATTGTTCTGATTCTTGCTCCTCCTCTTCCTCTGATTCAATTCTGTCTGCGTCTCGTTTTTCTTTATGTATTCGTTCTATTTCCTTGCGGATCTTTCGACACATAACTACTATGCATGACTGTTTATCATGTTTCTCTTCTGATATGTTCTGACCCCATTTGGCAAGTTTTTGCATGGTATCATGATCTGCCCCAGGCCTGTCTTGGTTCCTAATCACGCAATTTATGAAAAAGCGTAGTAGTTGTCTTTGTACATCCACTTTCTGGTATTCCATAGCTTCGTTAATACTTTCTGGACCTCGCCCTGTTTGGACGAAGCGATATATATTGTCTAGGTGTTCAACCATTCCTGGTATCGTCATTAAATACAATGTAGCTCGTCGTATACGTAGTGATGATATGAGCAATTTGTCCTGTCTACCTGGTACTGGGTCGTATCTACAATCCACAAGCTGCTCTTTAAACATGTCGGGTGTCGCTAGTTGGGGTGTACGCTGGAGTGCTAAATCTCTAAGGGTCTGTTTATTTCGCGGCGGTGTGGCAAACATGTCTGTCGTACCTCCTGTAGCACCCTCTGAAGTACTGGGCAAGAAAGGATTCGTTGGACGTAAAATAGAAATCGTAGATGCGGGAAAAACTGTAGAAACGGACGGACCTGTGGGAACTTGTGTAGGAGTTTGTAGTTGCGGGGATACAGACGGATGCTCTTGGTGTTGAACACCATCGGCAAGCGGTGTGTGTGGTATGGCATTAGCATACTCGGGAGCTACATCATCTAAATAGGAGGAAAGGAAAACGTCCTTTGCTGTTTTGGGATGTGTTTTGGGATGTGCTTTTATCGGGAGCAATGGAGGAGTTAAGTCTTTTGGTATTTCCGGGGTAGCCTTAGGTAACCCTTCGGCCAGAAGAGGATACATACCATTCATAAGAGTGTTTCTTTGTCTATCTACTTGTTCTGATTTTACTCGGGTACCTTCCTCAATTAATAGATTTTCTCGGGTTTTATTTGAATTCTCTCTACCTTTCTCTTCCTGTCTGAGCGCTTTTTCTGTACGTCTATATGATTCTTTACACCATAATTCAATGGCATCTTTCTGTGACTGTCTGGCTTTCTTTTTCCATAATTCTTCTTCTACTCTCATGATGCAATCTGCATCCCAGGTCCCCGCTGCGGGCCACCTCTGACTTTCTGGCAAATCCTTGGTGTAGTCCACCCATAAATCAAGAAATAATACGGCATCTAGGCCATGCTTATGATACATAAAATACCCTGGAGTGTCCCTAGGTGGAATGGGAACAGCTTCTTCGAGTACCCCTTTTCTGGTTTTGATCTGTCTTAATTTCGAAAAGAGCGGCATTTTTAGACCTGATTTCTTAATTTTAAACACACTTAATACAGTAAACACAATAATGAACAGTCATTCACACCACAATATGTAGAACGTATTTAAACATTTAACACTTAACAGTTTTACGAATGATGATAACTAATAGAAAACTAGTTACTGACATATTACTGACACTACATAATACTTATTTATATGCGAGACATACTATATATACTGCTAAACAGTACAGATACACTGCTGAAACAGTGCAGACCGGATTTGTGTACCCAAACCCGTCTTGACCGGCACAGACTATGTGCACGTTAAATGCCTCCCCGGTAATGGTACTCACCGGGTAGCTCGGAACGGAAGGCCTCGGAACGGAACTGAAACTGGACCGGACTGGACTCGACTCGACTGGACTCGGGACTTCGGAACCTGGTGGGCCTCTGTATACCTCGGATCTTGCTCTCTCAGCTAGGCTCTGGTCGGGATACTTCGCACTTCTCACCGCCTCGTCTGGGTGTTGATCGCAGCCTCAGTCGCCCCCGCTTGGCCGGAGGGAGATACAGGAAATCCTGCGGGTACGCGTTTTTGTCCGTTCAGCTGTAGCAGGAGACCGGGCCTGCAACGCACCGCCGGCGCGTGAGATGAGAAAGTGTCCCTATTCGGGCGCCAATTTATGTGGTAAATATTTCATTACCGGTACTATTTTTTATGCGGTAAAATCTAGTAAGAATAACTCAGTAAATATAAGAGGCAGAATCCGTGGTATTAGAGGTTCTAAAGGCTTTATTCCTTGACAAAGGAAATACAATTCGAATTGCAGGCTTCAAATTCCATCACCACGAAAGTTCAGGAAGGAAGGGCATACATTATTGACAGATAATTAGTTTTATAGGAAATGCATTACAGTGTAACAGATGCAAGAGGCGTAACAGCTGATAATACAGATAAAATGTGCATACGTAACTAATAGAGGCGGACATATGGGCGTAACTTAGTAAACGTCATTATACATGATGTCACAAGTGGGTGGATCCATAAGAGAATCCTGCAATGTCAGCAGAAATATTTGGCAGAGATGCGCGCGCAGCCGCATGACGTGTGATTGACGTGCAACTAGAGGGTGAAGGGGACTTGACATTTAACTCTACATGTGGAGACAGAAGTCTGGGGGTCATGTCAACCTAATCCCAAATCATATCTAATATCCTATGTTTAAAGAACTATGTTATCCAAAAAGAAAGGTCTCTAGGATAGAATCTATTCTATACTGACTGTTAGTGCGTGTACAAGCGTCTAAGTGTCTACATGAGATGCGAGGGGGCAGGAATCTTCCATGGTAACAGGGGCTATGAATTACTTGCATGAGGACAGCGAGGCCTGGCCCTTTGCACGGTAGCTGGAGGAATGTTTACCTAAACTACTAGACAGGAATGCATCGGATGAGGAGCGGAGTAGATAATCTTGAAGGTGAAATACAGTTTTTGGCAGGCAACAGGCTGGATCAGGCACCGTTAGCCGCGCAGGGAGTAGGACAAAGTTCATGGATACAGATGCAGGCTCAGACTGGAGCTTTCAGAGACAGAAGGCAGGAAAAGACTTGATGACAGAATTCTGGGCCCACTCGCCTGAATCTGTAAAATGTGGAAAGTGAACCACATAAAGTCGGTGGCCTTTCATACTTAGGAATGGAATATCTGATCCATTCATGGCGGATCTGAAAGAGGACATGTTGACGGTGGACGCACATGTATTTGCGTCTTCAAAACTGGAACTGGAGGGAACATACATGTACTTATAGCATGCACATGGAGCCGTTGGGGTCTACGATAGGGGACATAACTGATCACAAAATTCATATTTCCTCAAGTTAGAGAAATAACGAAGAAACAACCAACTAGTTGTTACAAGTGAACAGAACTTCTCTTAAATTACTGACTTGGAGTAGGATAACAGATTCTTAAAAAGGTACTGACCTCTTATGGAAAAGTAAATTTCAAACATGTTGGATCCAAATGGTGTTGGGGTTTATTAGTCTATCTAATCTATATACTTTTATTCAGAGGATAGAAAAATAAAGAAGGAACAATTAATCAGTCATCAAAAGTGAATAGAATTTCTCTCAAATTACCTAATTGGAGATAGACGATCAATTCGGATAAAGCTATTGACCTTTTATTGAATAGTACATTTCAAACAGGTCAAATATCAAGATTAGAGATTTATTTATATCATCCCTGCATCTCTCCCATTTTAAATAAAAGGTGCGGCGTCGATGGGATGCATTTGGCCTCTTGTGTACAATCACTTCTTATCCTAAATACAAAACTATGTTTAATTAGATCTATCAAGCAGGTTTGAAGGGTAATTAATTCCCAAACTTAAAACGCGCCACAGGGCCTGTTTGCACACATGTCATATCAGGCCCGTCCCCTTTCTTCACCACTGTGCAAACGCGCCCTGTGGCGTGTTTTAAGTTGGGAGATTAAGTCCCCTTCAATCCTAAGGGTCCCTGAGGTCCAACTAGCCCATCAGGTACCTCCAGTAAGCGCCACAGAGCTGCGTTGCAGAGAGGTGTCCCTGGTGGGCTAGTTGGCCCCCAGGGACCCTCAGGATTGTAGGGGAATTAATTCCCCAACTCAAAACGCGCCACAGGGCGCGTTTGCATAGTGTTGCTGGGAGGGGGCGGGGCCTCCGGCTCGATGCCGGATTAAAAAAAAAATTGTTTTCTAGAAGGGGGGCTGTGTGGCCCCCCTTCCTTTCCTATATTTTGGGCCCTGGGGACCCCATCCCCCAGGGTATCACCCCCAATTTTTATTTTTTATATTTTTTTTAAATGGAATTTTAATATTTACAAAGGAGGGGGGCTGCGTGGCCCTCCTCCTTAGACTTCTTTTAGCCCCGGAGACCCCATCCCCCGGGGCTCTGCCTAGTTTTTTTGGGGGGCCACTTCTAGCCCTCTCCGTTGGAGACTGTGGGTGGAGCCCCAATGCCCCCACGGTCCCTGCCAGCTCCCTTCCTCCTGCGGAAGCCAGCATTGCTTTTCCACATGGGGAGCTGCTAACATGCAGATCCCCTTGTGGAAAAGCAATCTGCTTTGCTTCATTGAAGCGAGAGCAGGTTTCCATGCTCTCGCTTCAATGAAGCCTACCAGTTTGCAATGACAGGGCGGGAGCCGCACAGCTCCCGCCCTGTCAGGCCTAGGGGGTCAGGGTGTTTCTACCCTGCCCCCTTTTCTTGTTTTTTGCATTTGTTTTCCCTGTTTTCTTGTGCCTCGGTTACCAAGGGACAAGGTGGCTGCCAATACTTCCTCGGTTGGAGTGATGACAGCCAATGAGAATAAAGCTTGTGATTGGCAAGGTGCGCGCATCCACCATGCATCTAAATATTGAAACTTTTATTTTTTTATTTTTTCAGGAACTACTGAACGGATTTACACCATTTTAAAAAAAGGTCTCTTTCTGAACCAAGGGCTACTTTTTTGCCAAATTTGGAGTAATTCCGTTCAGCAGTTTCAGCTATAACTGTGTCTAAAGTTTCCTATGGGAAATTGATTTTCTGACCTCTATTTTTTGAATTTCTCAGGAACTACTGAACGGATTTATACCATTTAAAAAAAGGTCTCTTTGTGAACCAAGGGCTACCTGTTTGCCAGATTTGGTGTAATTCCGTTCAGCAGTTAGGGCTGGATGGAAATTAACATGGAGAAAACACGTTTTGGGACCCCCCTTTTTTCTCGGCCCCCGCTTGTCCAATCACCCAAATACTTTCAAGATAGGAGCTGACCAGAGCGCCCCACTAGTTTTGAAAATTTTGCGAAGATTTGTCAACCGGCGCCAAAGTTATTGGGAAAAGAAAAAATGCTTTTTGAATAGAAACATGGTCCTAACAATGACTGCCAGTAGGTTATATATATATATATATATATATATATATATATATATATATATATATATATATATATATATATATATATATATATTATCTACTGGCGGTCGCCAGTAGATAGTTATAGTTAGGACCCTGTTTCCATAGGAAATCCGCAACATTCTATTTGGAATAACTTTGGCGCCGGTCGACGAATCCTCGCGAAATTTTCAAAATAGGTGGGGCGCTACGCTCCGCTCCTACCCTGAAAGTCTCGGGGGGATTCGTCAAGCGGGGGCTGAGATAAAAGGGGGTCCCAAAACGCGTTTTTCCCATGCATTTTTCCATAGGACCTTTAGACACAGCTACAGCCCGAACGGCTGAACAGAGTTACTTGAAATTTGGCAGAGAGGTAGTCCTCAGGTCAAGGAAGTGCCTTTTGTAGGTCTGGTGTAAATCTGTTCAGTAGTTCCTGAGAAAATAGCATTTAAATCAATATATATATCTGAGCCAGCTTACGGTGCGCTTACCGTGCGCTTACGGTAAGCTTACCGTACGCGTACGGTGCCGTGCGCGAGCACGATTCTGATTGGCTGTTAGATCTTAGTAAACATTCGAATCGTTCGAAACCAGGAAGCGGCGTCCGCCATTTTCTCTCTCGCACTCTGACGAGGAGAAGAAAAACAAAGGCCAAAAACATGTAAAGGGACTGTTTAGACAGCTCCTAACCACCTAGCTTTGATGTATGTGTCCCCAAAGTACCCCCAAGGCCTTAAAATCAGGTTTATTTTTTTTCGAAAAATCGCCGATTACGCTTACCGTACGCGTACGGTAAAAAAAAAATAAAAAAAAAAATGATCCACACTTTCCCCACCCCGTGTGCAAATGGAGCCCGCAGGGCACCATTTGTGCACGGCATCTGCAAATCATGTAGAAATCTTAAAGCTTACCTTTCACAACGAAGCGCATAATATGTCCTCCATGTGCGCACGGTGCGCGAAGCGCATCGTGTGTACATGGCCCATCCACGGCACTAACTGTGTAAAGTGGGCGCGCGGTGCGCGAGTTATAGTTATCTGAACTAACTATAACGGGGGAATTTCATTGGTTTTTTACGAGTGAAATATCCACCTAACTATAACATGTGTGAAACCTATGGTTTTTTAAGTGAATTTGCAAGGTTTTTTAAATGCTAATTCCTAACTATAACGTGTGTGAAACCTATGGTTTTTTCAGTGAATTTGTACGGTTTGTTAAATGCTAAGTTATGTATGTATTATTATTTTTTTTATATATTTATTTTACAATTAACTAAGTATTAAAAATTATTATTATTTATTTTTGGTTTTCCACCGTGCGCGCACGGTGCGCGCACCCCCGCGATTTAAAAAAAAAGAAAAATTTAAAAAATGTTCTGCCTTCGGGGTCCTTCATGGACCCCCTGACAAAGGCTAGGGGGTCAGGAACTCTCTACCCTGCCCCCTTTTCACGTTCGCCACCTTCCTTTTTCACTCTCTCACTGAAAACAAACAAAATGGCGGCTGACACTTCCTGATTTAGACCGATTCGAACGTTGACTAACATGTAACCACCAATCAGAATTAAGCTCGCGCACGTTAGGGTGCTCGCACGGTGCTCGCACGGTGCGCGGCTATAGATGTATATGCTTTTAAATGCTATTTTCTCAGGAACTACTGAACAGATTGACACCAGACCTGCAAAAGGCACTTCCCTGACCTGAGGACTACCTCTCTGCCAAATTTCAAGTAATTCTGTTCAGCCGTTCGGGCTGTACCTTCGACTAAAGGTCCTACGGAAAAATGCATGGGGAAAACGCGTTTTGGGACCCCTCTTTTTTCTCGGCCCTCGCTTGACGAATCACCCCGAGACTTTCAGGGTAGGAGCTGATATATATAGATAGATATATAAAGATTATATATATATATATATATATAAAGTTTCACAAGTTGCCCAAGGCGGGGCGCACTCTCCTCTTGACAAACCATAGGGTCAGGGAAGGACAGGCACACTCGACGTCAGCAGAGTCCTGACGCGTTTCGGGAAACTCCCTTCCTCAAAGGCTGTCTGCTGCACACTGAAAGCCACCAAACGGATTTCCCAGCATTCTCCCTCTTTATTTAAATGCAATCCAATATTACATTCAGGTAAGTAAATGCACCATTGCTTTCTGGGACTGGGAGTCCATGATCAAAAACCCATGCGGGCTGCTGGCAGTCTATTGTACAAAATAATGCAAAAATCATGGGTGTGTCATCAAAGCCTTCCCCCAATGCTGCCTTGTGTCAAAAGGTCCCGCGCGCCGAACCACAGTCCAGCACAGGAACCGCTTGAGTCTGCGACGGTGCGCCCCTCGACCGAACAGGCCGAATATATAAAGTTTCACAAGTTGCCCAAGGCGGGGCGCACTCTCCTCTTGACAAACCATAGGGTCAGGGAAGGACCAGGCACACTCGACGTCAGCAGAGTCCTGACGCGTTTCGGGAAACTCCCTTCCTCAAAGGCTGTCTGCTGCACACTGAAAGCCACCAAACGGATTTCCCAGCATTCTCCCTCTTTATTTAAATGCAATCCAATATTACATTCAGGTGAGTAAATGCACCATTGCTTTCTGGGACTGGGAGTCCATGATCAAAAACCTATGCGGGCTGCTGGCAGTCTATTGTACAAAATAATGCAAAAATCACGGGTGTGTCATCAAAGCCTTCCCCCAATGCTGCCTTGTGTCAAAAGGTCCCGCGCGCCGAACCACAGTCCAGCACAGGAACCGCTTGAGTCTGCGACGGTGCGCCCCTCGACCGAGCAGGCCGAATATATAAAGTTTCACAAGTTGCCCAAGGCGGGGCGCACTCTCCTCTTGACAAACCATAGGGTCAGGGAAGGACCAGGCACACTCGACGTCAGCAGAGTCCTGACGCGTTTCGGGAAACTCCCTTCCTCAAAGGCTGTCTGCTACACACTGAAAGCCACCAAACGGATTTCCCAGCATTCTCCCTCTTTATTTAAATGCAATCCAATATTACATTCAGGTGAGTAAATGCACCATTGCTTTCTGGGACTGGGAGTCCATGATCAAAAACCCATGCATGGTGCATTTACTCAGCTGAATGTAATATTGGATTGCATTTAAATAAAGAGGGAGAATGCTGGGAAATCGACGTCGAGTGTGCCTGGTCCTTCCCTGACCCTATGGTTTGTCAAGAGGAGAGTGCACCCCGCCTTGGGCAACTTGTGAAACTTTATATATTCGGCCTGCTCGGTCGAGGGGCGCACCGTCGCAGACTCAAGCGGTTCCTGTGCTGGACTGTGGTTCGGCGCGCGGGACCTTTTGACACAAGGCAGCATTGGGGGAAGGCTTTGATGACACACCCGTGATATTTGCATTATTTTGTACAATAGACTGCCAGCAGCCCACATGGGTTTTTGATCAGGGACTCCCAGTCCCAGAAAGCAATGGTGCATTTACTCACCTGAATGTAATATTGGATTGCATTTAAATAAAGAGGGAGAATGCTGGGAAATCCGTTTGGAGGCTTTCAGTGTGCAGCAGACAGCCTTTGAGAAAGGGAGTTTCCCGAAATGCGTCAGGACTCTGCTGACGTCGAGTGTGCCTGGTCCTTCCCTGACCCTATGGTTTGTCAAGAGGAGAGTGCGCCCCGCCTTGGGCAACTTGTGAAACTTTATATATTCGGCCTGCTCGGTCGAGGGGCGCACCGTTGCAGACTCAAGCGGTTCCTGTGCTGGACTGTGGTTCGGCGCGCGGGACCTTTTGACACAAGGCAGCATTGGGGGACGGCTTTGATGACACACCCGTGATTTTTGCATTATTTTGTACAATAGACTGCCAGCAGCCCACATGGGTTTTTGATCATGGACTCCCAGTCCCAGAAAGCAATGGTGCATTTACTCACCTGAATGTAATATTGGATTGCATTTAAATAAAGAGGGAGAATGCTGGGAAATCCGTTTGGTGGCTTTTAGTGTGCAGCAGACAGCCTTTGAGGAAGGGAGTTTCCCGAAACGCGTCAGGACTCTGCTGACGTCGAGTGTGCCTGGTCCTTCCCTGACCCTATGGTTTGTCAAGAGGAGAGTGCGCCCCGCCTTGGGCAACTTGTGAAACTTTATATATTCGGCCTGCTCGGTCGAGGGGCGCACCGTCGCAGACTCAAGCGGTTCCTGTGCTGGACTGTGGTTCGGCGCGCGGGACCTTTTGACACAAGGCAGCATTGGGGGAAGGCTTTGATGACACACCCGTGATTTTTGCACCATTGCTTTCTGGGACTGGGAGTCCATGATCAAAAACCCATGCATGGTGCATTTACTCAGCTGAATGTAATATTGGATTGCATTTAAATAAAGAGGGAGAATGCTGGGAAATCGACGTCGAGTGTGCCTGGTCCTTCCCTGACCCTATGGTTTGTCAAGAGGAGAGTGCACCCCGCCTTGGGCAACTTGTGAAACTTTATATATTCGGCCTGCTCGGTCGAGGGGCGCACCGTCGCAGACTCAAGCGGTTCCTGTGCTGGACTGTGGTTCGGCGCGCGGGACCTTTTGACACAAGGCAGCATTGGGGGAAGGCTTTGATGACACACCCGTGATATTTGCATTATTTTGTACAATAGACTGCCAGCAGCCCACATGGGTTTTTGATCAGGGACTCCCAGTCCCAGAAAGCAATGGTGCATTTACTCACCTGAATGTAATATTGGATTGCATTTAAATAAAGAGGGAGAATGCTGGGAAATCCGTTTGGTGGCTTTCAGTGTGCAGCAGACAGCCTTTGAGGAAGGGAGTTTCCCGAAATGCGTCAGGACTCTGCTGACGTCGAGTGTGCCTGGTCCTTCCCTGACCCTATGGTTTGTCAAGAGGAGAGTGCGCCCCGCCTTGGGCAACTTGTGAAACTTTATATATTCGGCCTGCTCGGTCGAGGGGCGCACCGTTGCAGACTCAAGCGGTTCCTGTGCTGGACTGTGGTTCGGCGCGCGGGACCTTTTGACACAAGGCAGCATTGGGGGACGGCTTTGATGACACACCCGTGATTTTTGCATTATTTTGTACAATAGACTGCCAGCAGCCCACATGGGTTTTTGATCATGGACTCCCAGTCCCAGAAAGCAATGGTGCATTTACTCACCTGAATGTAATATTGGATTGCATTTAAATAAAGAGGGAGAATGCTGGGAAATCCGTTTGGTGGCTTTCAGTGTGCAGCAGACAGCCTTTGAGGAAGGGAGTTTCCCGAAACGCGTCAGGACTCTGCTGACGTCGAGTGTGCCTGGTCCTTCCCTGACCCTATGGTTTGTCAAGAGGAGAGTGCGCCCCGCCTTGGGCAACTTGTGAAACTTTATATATTCGGCCTGCTCGGTCGAGGGGCGCACCGTCGCAGACTCAAGCGGTTCCTGTGCTGGACTGTGGTTCGGCGCGCGGGACCTTTTGACACAAGGCAGCATTGGGGGAAGGCTTTGATGACACACCCGTGATTTTTGCATTATTTTGTACAATAGACTGCCAGCAGCCCACATGGGTCTTTGATCATGGACTCCCAGTCCCAGAAAGCAATGGTGCATTTACTCACCTGAATGTAATATTGGATTGCATTTAAATAAAGAGGGAGAATGCTGGGAAATCCGTTTGGTGGCTTTCAGTGTGCAGCAGACAGCCTTTGAGGAAGGGAGTTTCCCGAAACGCGTCAGGACTCTGCTGACGTCGAGTGTGCCTGGTCCTTCTCTGACCCTATGGTTTGTCAAGAGGAGAGTGCGCCCCGCCTTGGGCAACTTGTGAAACTTTATATATTCGGCCTGCTCGGTCGAGGGGCGCACCGTCGCAGACTCAAGCGGTTCCTGTGCTGGACTGTGGTTCGGCGCGCAGGACCTTTTGACACAAGGCAGCATTGGGGGAAGGCTTTGATGACACACCCGTGATTTTTGCATTATTTTGTACAATAGACTGCCAGCAGCCCACATGGGTTTTTGATCATGGACTCCCAGTCCCAGAAAGCAATGGTGCATTTACTCACCTGAATGTAATATTGGATTGCATTTAAATAAAGAGAGAGAATGCTGGGAAATCCGTTTGGTGGCTTTCAGTGTGCAGCAGACAGCCTTTGAGGAAGGGAGTTTCCCGAAACGCGTCAGGACTCTGCTGACGTCGAGTGTGCCTGGTCCTTCTCTGACCCTATGGTTTGTCAAGAGGAGAGTGCGCCCCGCCTTGGGCAACTTGTGAAACTTTATATATTCGGCCTGCTCGGTCGAGGGGCGCACCGTCGCAGACTCAAGCGGTTCCTGTGCTGGACTGTGGTTCGGCGCGCAGGACCTTTTGACACAAGGCAGCATAGGGGGAAGGCTTTGATGACACACCCGTGATTTTTGCATTATTTTGTACAATAGACTGCCAGAAGCCCACATGGGTTTTTGATCATGGACTCCCAGTCCCAGAAAGCAATGGTGCATTTACTCACCTGAATGTAATATTGGATTGCATTTAAATAAAGAGGGAGAATGCTGGGAAATCCGTTTGGTGGCTTTCAGTGTGCAGCAGACAGCCTTTGAGGAAGGGAGTTTCCCGAAACGCGTCAGGACTCTGCTGACGTCGAGTGTGCCTGGTCCTTCCCTGACCCTATGGTTTGTCAAGAGGAGAGTGCGCCCCGCCTTGGGCAACTTGTGAAACTTTATATATTCGGCCTGCTCGGTCGAGGGGCGCACCGTCGCAGACTGAAGCGGTTCCTGTGCTGGACTGTGGTTCGGCGCGCGGGACCTTTTGACACAAGGCAGCATTGGGGGAAGGCTTTGATGACACATCCGTGATTTTTGCATTATTTTGTACAATAGACTGCCAGCAGCCCACATGGGTTTTTGATCATGGACTCCCAGTCCCAGAAAGCAATGGTGCATTTACTCACCTGAATGTAATATTGGATTGCATTTAAATAAAGAGGGAGAATGCTGGGAAATCCGTTTGGTGGCTTTCAGTGTGCAGCAGACAGCCTTTGAGGAAGGGAGTTTCCCGAAACGCGTCAGGACTCTGCTGACGTCGAGTGTGCCTGGTCCTTCCCTGACCCTATGGTTTGTCAAGAGGAGAGTGCGCCCCGCCTTGGGCAACTTGTGAAACTTTATATATTCGGCCTGCTCGGTCGAGGGGCGCACCGTCGCAGACTCAAGCGGTTCCTGTGCTGGACTGTGGTTCGGCGCGCGGGACCTTTTGACACAAGGCAGCATTGGGGGAAGGCTTTGATGACACACCCGTGATTTTTGCATTATTTTGTACAATAGACTGCCAGCAGCCCACATGCGTTTTTGATCATGGACTCCCAGTCCCAGAAAGCAATGGTGCATTTACTCACCTGAATGTAATATTGGATTGCATTTAAATAAAGAGGGAGAATGCTGGGAAATCCGTTTGGTGGCTTTCAGTGTGCAGCAGACAGCCTTTGAGGAAGGGAGTTTCCCGAAACGCGTCAGGACTCTGCTGACGTCGAGTGTGCCTGGTCCTTCCCTGACCCTATGGTTTGTCAAGAGGAGAGTGCGCCCCGCCTTGGGCAACTTGTGAAACTTTATATATTCGGCCTGCTCGGTCGAGGGGCGCACCGTCGCAGACTCAAGCGGTTCCTGTGCTGGACTGTGGTTCGGCGCGCGGGACCTTTTGACACAAGGCAGCATTGGGGGAAGGCTTTGATGACACACCCGTGATTTTTGCATTATTTTGTACAATAGACTGCCAGCAGCCCACATGCGTTTTTGATCATGGACTCCCAGTCCCAGAAAGCAATGGTGCATTTACTCACCTGAATGTAATATTGGATTGCATTTAAATAAAGAGGGAGAATGCTGGGAAATCCGTTTGGTGGCTTTCAGTGTGCAGCAGACAGCCTTTGAGGAAGGGAGTTTCCCGAAACGCGTCAGGACTCTGCTGACGTCGAGTGTGCCTGGTCCTTCCCTGACCCTATGGTTTGTCAAGAGGAGAGTGCGCCCCGCCTTGGGCAACTTGTGAAACTTTATATATTCGGCCCGCTCGGTCGAGGGGCGCACCGTCGCAGACTCAAGCGGTTCCTGTGCTGGACTGTGGTTCGGCGCGCGGGACCTTTTGACACAAGGCAGCATTGGGGGAAGGCTTTGATGACACACCCGTGATTTTTGCATTATTTTGTACAATAGACTGCCAGCAGCCCACATGGGTTTTTGATCATGGACTCCCAGTCCCAGAAAGCAATGGTGCATTTACTCACCTGAATGTAATATTGGATTGCATTTAAACAAAGAGGGAGAATGCTGGGAAATCCGTTTGGTGGCTTTCAGTGTGCATCAGACAGCCTTTGAGGAAGGGAGTTTCCCGAAACGCGTCAGGACTCTGCTGACGTCGAGTGTGCCTGGTCCTTCCCTGACCCTATGGTTTGTCAAGAGGAGAGGTCGCCCCGCCTTGGGCAACTTGTGAAACTTTATTTATTCGGCCTGCTCGGTCGAGGGGCGCACCGTCGCAGACTCAAGCGGTTCCTGTGCTGGCCTTGGGTTCGGCGCGCGGGACCTTTTGACACAAGGCAGCATTGGGGGAAGGCTTTGATGACACACCCGTGATTTTTGCATTATTTTGTACAATAGACTGCCAGCAGCCCACATGGGTTTTTGATCATGGACTCCCAGTCCCAGAAAGCAATGGTGCATTTACTCACCTGAATGTAATATTGGATTGCATTTAAATAAAGAGGGAGAATGCTGGGAAATCCGTTTGGTGGCTTTCAGTGTGCAGCAGACAGCCTTTGAGGAAGGGAGTTTCCCGAAACGCGTCAGGACTCTGCTGACGTCGAGTGTGCCTGGTCCTTCCCTGACCCTATGGTTTGTCAAGAGGAGAGTGCGCCCCGCCTTGGGCAACTTGTGAAACTTTACATATTCGGCCTGCTCGGTCGAGGGGCGCACCGTCGCAGACTCAAGCGGTTCCTGTGCTGGACTGTGGTTCGGCGTGCGGGACCTTTTGACACAAGGCAGCATTGGGGGAAGGCTTTGATGACACACCCGTGATTTTTGCATTATTTTGTACAATAGACTGCCAGCAGCCCACATGGGTTTTTGATCATGGACTCCCACTCCCAGAAAGCAATGGTGCATTTACTCACCTGAATGTAATATTGGATTGCATTTAAATAAAGAGGGAGAATGCTGGGAAATCCGTTTGGTGGCTTTCAGTGTGCAGCAGACAGCCTTTGAGGAAGGGAGTTTCCCGAAACGCGTCAGGACTCTGCTGACGTCGAGTGTGCCTGGTCCTTCCCTGACCCTATGGTTTGTCAAGAGGAGAGTGCGCCCTGCCTTGGGCAACTTGTGAAACTTTATATATATATATATATATATATATATATATATATATATATATATATATATATATATATATATATATATATATATATATATAATCTACTGGCAGTCGCCAGTACATAGATATAGATAGGACCTAGTCTCCATAGGAAAAGCGTTTTTTGTTTTCCCGATAACTTTGGTGCTGGATGACGAATCTTTGCGAAATTTTCAAAACACGTGGGGCGCTCTGGTCAGCTCCTGTCTTGAAAGTTTCGGGCTGATTCGTCAAGCGGTGGCCGAGAAAAAAGAGGTGGTCCCAAAACATGTTTTCTCCATGTTATTTTCCATAGGAAACTTTAGACACGGCTACAGCTCAAACTGCTGAATGGAATTACACCAAATTTAGCAAAATTTAGCACATGGTTCAGAAAGAGACATTTTTGTTAAATGGTGTCAGTCCGTTCAGTAGTTCCTGAGAAATTCCTGCAGGAGGCGGGGAGCCGACTGGGACCGCTCGGGCACTGGGGCTCCCCCACAGTCCCCAACGAGAGGCCAGGCACCAGGGGACGGGGTCCCCGGGGCAAGGAGTGGACTGGGAGGGGGGCCACGCGGCCCCCCTCCCCATTTTGAATTAAAAAAAAAAACACGCAAAGGCCGGCCCCGGGGGATGGGGTCTTCGGGACCATAAATGGCCAAGGAGGGGGGCCACGCAGCCCCCCTCCAAATATAAAAAAATAAAATAAACAATGGCCATGCCCCGGGGGATTGGGCCCCCAGAGACGAATATGGCCTTGGGAGGGGGGCCACGCAGCCCCCTTCCATTTAAAAAAAAAATAAAAAAATTAGGGGTCAGGCCCTGGGGTTGGGGTTAAAATAGGAAAGGAAGGGGGGCCACACAGCTCTCCTTCCTAAAAAAATTTTTTTTTAAAAGACCGGCATCGCCGAGGCCCCACTCCCTCCCAGCAACACTCTGCAACGCGTCCTGTGGCGCATTTTAAGTTGGGGAATTAATTCCCCTTCAATACTGGGGGTCCCTGGGGGCCAACTAGCCCACCAGGTGCCTCCAGTAAGCGCCACAGGGCTGCGTTGTAGAGAGGTGGTCCAGGCCACGCCCCTTTTTACACCTCTCCCTACATGCGACACTGTACTGTTCTCCTTCGGGAGTGCAGCTCACATTAGGCAAGAGAGTCATCTCTCCAATGTATATGTCGATGGATAAGCTCCCACCGGAGCTGCGTTCTCTCCCTGATACTCTTTGGGCAACTGGTCCTAACGATGTAGGCCTCTTGGAAATTCCCCCTTATGTGGTAAGTTTGAAAGCGAATGTTAAATTCCCACGAATCCCACAGTATCGGATTTCGAATGAAGGGGAACGAGCACTCTTACTGATTGTGAAAGACTTAATACAGAAAGATGTAGTTGAGGAAACTAGAGGAAATGTCTGCAATAGTCCTGTTTTGCCGATTTTGAAACGTACTGACCCATCCAAACCTCCAATCTACAGATTTGTGATTGACCTCAGAGAAGTTAATAAAATAGTGATTCCACAGTTTCCTGTGGTACCAGATATCACTGCATTATTGACGTTGATTCCTGCCTCAGCCTCATGGTTTACAGTTATCGACTTGAAAAATGCATTTTTCAGCATTCCCATAGCCGAGGAAAGTAGAGACATTTTTGGTTTCTCCTTAGGAGGTCGCAGTTTCAGATTCAAGCGCGCTCCACAAGGTTATTGTGAGAGCCCTTCAATTTACAGCCAAGCATTAAAGAGTCAATTAGATGCTCTTGTACTTCCTCCTGGTGTTGCCCTGATCCAATACGTAGATGATCTTTTACTGGCTGCTGATGACAAGGAAACTTGCAAAACAGCTACAATTTCTTTATTACGTCATTTGTCAGACTTACATCACAAGGTGTCACCTTCTAAACTGCAATATTGTTGCCAAGAAGTGACCTACTTAGGTCATCTTTTGTCAAAGGAGGGAAGAAGGTTGACCCCAGAGAGAATCAAAGCAATCTCGCAGATGACTGTACCAAGCACACAGAGAGAAGTGCGTGCGTTTTTGGGTATTACGTCATACTGTAGGCAATGGATCCCAAATTTTTCTCTCATGGCAAAACCGTTGGTGGCTCTGACTGGAAAAGGTGTTCCGAGTCCTTTGCCATGGTCTGATGAATGTCAACAAAGCTTCTCGGAATTGCGTGATGCGTTATGCTCAGCTCCTGTGTTAGGTACTCCTAACTACAGTAAGCCGTTTACACTATATGTCCATGAAAGAGAAGGTTGTGCGTTGAGTGTTTTAACGCAACAGTTTGGTGGCAAACAGCGGCCTTGTGCATATTTCTCATCCACATTAGATCCGGTAGCCAGAGCATTGCCGAGTTGTTTGAGAGCTACAGCAGCAGCTGCAGTGTCTATTAGACAGTCTGCTGGACTAGTCATGAACAACATGTTAATAGTCATGGTTCCACATGCCGTGGATACACTCATGAATCGAACGAAAACTCAGCACCTCACCAGTGCTAGACTATCAGGCTACGAGCTGACACTTTTGGCAAGTCACATTCAGATCAAGCGATGCAACATACTGAATCCAGCAACGTTGTTGCCGACTACTCAGAAGTCGAGTGATTCAGAGCCCCATGATTGTTGTTTCAGAACTGAGGAAGAGACAAAAGGTCGGATTGATTTAAAAGACACTCCGTTGCCAGATCCAGACGGCACTTTATATGTCGATGGGTCTTGTTTTAAGTTACAGAATGGTGATGTGACGGCCGCGTATGCAGTTACGACTTTGAGTACGATTGTTGAGACTGCAAGAGTAAGTCAGAATTCTGCCCAAGCTGCAGAATTAATTGCACTAACAAGAGCGTGTGTTTTAGCTGAGGGAAAGAGAGTGAATGTGTTTACTGACAGCCAATACGCCTTCGGCGTATCACATAACTTTGGACGTCTCTGGAGAGAAAGAGGTTTTCTCACATCCCATGGGACTAAAATCCAACATGGACAGTTAGTCAGTGATCTATTGGAATCTCTGACACTACCGAATGAAGTTGCGATTGTGAAATGCAGTGCACATCGGAAGATTACGGATGATATTGGCCGTGGAAATGCGTTTGCTGATGAGGTCGCCAAAGAGACGGCCAAGAACATGACGAGCCGAATGTATGTTGCAACGTCTGCAAGATGGATTGCTGAATCAGGGATGTGTGAGAATACGATTGAAAGTGTGAAGGCAATCCAGAATGAAGCAACTGAGAATGAGAAGAATGAATGGAAGGAGAAAACGGGTAAAATGGATTCAAGTGGATGTTGGGTTGATTTGTCCGAACAGCAACGTTGGATGTTACCTGATGCGTATGTACTTGCGGTAGTCACGATGGCGCATGGAGCGGCGCACATCAGTTCGAAAGGGATCTATAAAATGTTAGCTCCAGTATGGAAGAACGATGGAATTACTAAGTGTGCGGAAAGAGTGGTGAAAAACTGCATGATATGCCTGATGCATAATCCTGGCAAGGGAACCCCAACCCCAACTGGTCATTTTGCTCCCCCTTCTTGTCCCTTTGAAGTGATTCAGTTGGATTATATCCACATGGATAGGTGTAACAATCTTAAATACGTCCTAGTGGTAGTCTGTGCCTTTTCAAGATGGATTGAGGCATATCCGTTGAAGGATAACACTGCTATGTCCACTGCCAAAATCCTCCTCAAAGAATACTTCCCCAGGTATGGTATGCCACGGATTGTTTGGTCGGACAATGGAAGTGAGTTTGTAGGGAAAGTTATGAAGAGTGTGTGTGCGGGTCTGGGTATTAATCAAAAATTCCACAGTGCGAATCACCCACAGTCAGCGGGTTTGGTTGAAGGGTACAATGGCACCCTGAAGCTGAAACTTGCTAAAATTCAAGCTTCCACTGGCCTCTCTTGGCCAGAAGCACTGCCTTTAGCTCTACTGTCCACCAGAGCGACTGTACACTCTCGAGTAGGGCTTAGCCCATATGAGATTGTGTTCGGTCGTCCTGCTAATGTCTGGGGAGTCCCTAGGCCAAAGGAATTCAAACAGATTGAATACCCAATGTTGATTGATTATCTTTATGATCTGACTGCTAAATTAAGCCTTATTCATCAACAGGTATTCGAATCCTTGCCTAAACTGCCAGAGAGTCCAGGCCACACGTTGAAACCAGGCGACCAAGTTGTAGTTCGGAACTTTGAACGAACTCGAAACCTCCAGCCAAGATTCGTGGGTCCGTTCCAGGTACTCCTCACAACAAGAACTGCAGTCCGCCTAGCTGGAAGGAAAAACTGGGTACACGCTAGCCATACGAAGCGTGTCCCTCTCCCACTCCCCTATGACCATTGGGTTAGACAGGGACTTGGTGTATCCGAGACAGAACCTGTTCCTAGGCACATCCCTTTCAGTGATGCAGAGTACATAACGGACCACCCACGAACTGAAACACAGAACTTTGACACCTCAGCAGGAACCGCTCCTTTGAATCCTGGACCGAGTATTGCACAAAGTGAACATTTGCCACCTGTGGAGTCGAACATTTCCGCACCTGTAGACCAGCTATTTCAAGATCAGACAAGACCCGGAAAGTACAGATATAATCTACGTTCTCATGTTATGAACCAATGACATTGCATAATTGCCTTTCCGTTTGAAAATTGTTTTGATCTTACTGCATTCCATTCAGTCAGGAAGTTTGCTCTAAATTTTTATCTTTTTGTTTTTATTGTTTCTCTCACCTTGCCGTCTGGGTTACCGTAGGGTCGTAACGTGTGCCTTGTTTTAATTTGCAGGGAATCAGACATAAGGTCGGTTTCTTCTGTCTATCTTGGGAATCCCCAGGGTAAACAGAGGCAAGTTTTTAACAGGTACAAACCATCCGTTGCGAACGGTTGTAGAAGATGGAGCTTCCTGAACTGCGTCGGGTTAATGTCATAAATGTGCACAAGACAAAGCTATATGACATATTGTATAGCAAATGTTTTCTAATGCAATGTACTCTGACACTTCTAATTGTTTTGATAACTTTGGTAGGAGGAATTATTTTGGTATTCAGTTGATCTTTACACCTGTTACATCTACAGTATCCCCCCATGTTCCTGTTTCTCCAACATCAACTAGTGGTTAATACAACAAACTGCTGGGTGTGTGGCTTGATACCACATACCATGGACAAGGGCATCCCTTATCTGGTCCTGCCCTTTAGTTATAATGGATCATTCTGGGCATTTCAGACCATGTTCGCTTATGCCCTAGAGACCTATCCTCCACGACCTCCGCGTTCCACTCGGTATAACTCTGCTAATAGAGCCTTGGTAAAAGGAATCACTGACATGGTTAGAGGTGTCAATAATACTCCGTTCATTCCCAAGGATGAATTGCGAGTTTACATGGGTTGGAATGTTATGGAATATGGCATTACTCTGGGTGAGAACAAACGTAAAAGCTCGACTCCGATCTGGGTCGTACCCCACCAAGGTCAGGTCTGTTTGCAAGGAAATGGGAGGAATCCGAAAGCTCGACTAGGGAAGAGTGACTGTATCGAAACATATGTTTTCCCGTCACAGTCTTCCCCTGCATTCTTAGCTGCTAAGGGTACTTATTTTGTTTGCCAAGACAGAGCATACACATGGCTGCCTGCTGACTTCTCAGGCTCATGTTATATCGCTCAACTGCTACCTCCGACATACACTGCTACACCGGACTATCACAAAACTAGAGCTGTGAGAGGTGTTTTCAGTAAAGAAGATACTACTGGCCAAGAAGCAGGAGACTTCTTCAAAGGTTTCCTTCCGTTCTGGGGGCCTATGGCCAACAGTAGAAACTTACGTCAACTAACACGGGTAGTTGAATCCACTATCACCGAAACAGCTGGTGCCCTTAGTAACCTGACAGCTGAGCTTCAAGCGGATCGCCTCATGACGTTACAGAACCGTATGGTTCTTGATGTTTTACTTGCAGATCGAGGTGGAGTGTGTAAGATGATCCAATCGAGTTGCTGCGTTTTTATCCCAGATAATGCGCCAACGGTGTACAAGGCCATCTCTAAGTTACATAAGATCTCTGACTCTATTCATGTATAGGGGTGGGCGGAATTGGCGGAAGGCACTTCCGCCAATTCTCGCGAGAATGCAAGCAATTTCCGCGATCACGCGATATTTCCGTGATCGCGGAAATTGGTGCTTCCGGCCTGCCGCTGCCGCCCGCTACAGGTTGCGGGTCCCTCGAGTCAGCTGTCCATCGTAGTGGGGGAAAGGGTGGAAGATGTTGCCCACCGCTGGTGTGTGGGGCGGGGCTTCCATGCAGTTCACATGCCGCCCGTGGGCCAGAGACGCCGCGGGCCAGAGACCGATCAGAGCAGCTGGTGTCAGGAACTACACGGGGATTGCGCGACAGGTAAGGACCGTCACCACAGCTAGTTTTTGACGGTCGATATGGGGAGAACAGCACACCTGCCCAGCCTCGACCTAGCTCCCGAATGTATTGTGCCGATGAATGCGTTACTGAATTTGAGCTTCAACTCGGGCACCTGCTTTATTTATATCTGCAAGTGCTTGGCCAGGCAACAATTTCCGTTCCCTCCCGGAAATTGCGACAATTCGGCATTTCCGCGTTCCGGTCGGAACGCGGAAATGTCGAATTGTCGCAATTTCCGGGAGCGGAACGGAAATTGTCGCCCACCCCTATTCATGTAGAAGAAGGTGACTGGTCATTAATGGGATGGTTCTGGAGCCTGTTGTCTGCGTGGGGATGGAAGGTTCTGATAGTCACTGGTGTTGCATTAGTATTTTTATTTTCGTGCTGTCTCATTGTTCAGTGTGGTCCTGCCTTATGTAACGTCTGCATTTCAACATGCGTAAGAAGACCACCTGTTTTTAGAGATACGCCACGGGATAGAGTAATGCTCCAACAACATATCAGTGACCTGATGAACATAGAAATGGATTCTGACATAGAGTGAGTTATTGCCTATGTAAGGGCAAAAGGACGGTCTGAGGTTCTGTAGCGATCCGAACCCGTGAATTCGGTATCGTAGTACTGACACGGTTTTGGTACCAATGAACCGCAAATGATCCATTACATGCATGACAGTGTTTTCGCTACGCAACTAGCATGAATTCACTGAGAAATAGGGCATTCTGTTGTAAAGTCATGGCATCCATTTTAGTTACGGCATCCATTTTGTTTCTTGCCCTCACATAGTCAATAACCGGGCGATGACCCCGGCAGAGTCACCTTGTTAAGGACACGTAAGCCGAGCCCCGAGAAAGGCTGACACTACATGACTAGGCAGAATCAAGCAGCCTCCCCTGCCTGAGGCCAGCCCTGCCATACTGGTTCTCGTGTCCGTTGTCCTGACTGAAAGGCCGAAGACGGTAGCCATGCCCGTTTATGATCCATAAACACCTCTTATCCTCCTTTTCAATCCTTTTCACCTGGCTCTGCTCCTCTCCTTCTGGGCTTTTACAATGGGGAGGTTACGATTTTTATGATGGGGAGGATCGGGTAAAGAATGGAAAAACTGACAAGGGGATCTGATCGAATACCGAAATCCTACAAATTATTGTTTGATGTCTATTTACTGTTTGTTTGGGATACCGGGTTGGGCATGAGAAATATTCGTGTAATGTAGCCTAAAGACATTTTGCGTGTATTTAAAGAGTAACCCACTTAACGCAATTTGAACAGTCTCGTAGATTCTGCCTCTGTGTGGTTCCTATGACTTCTGTGTCCCTGCAGTAAATAAACCTTGGTCTTTGACGCCACCATCGAGAAGCCCGTGTCTCTGTTTATTTGTGCACCGAGACAGGAGGAACTCAGGGGTCTTTGGGTGTTGTTTCCCTGACACCTCTGGACTCTTAAAAGTCCAGAACCTCACAACCTTGGCACATCTTTTTGCTATCTGATGTATGATTTATATTTTCTTTCTAGTGTACAGTGTTTTCTGCTATGTTTTGTGCTTTGTTGTTGGTTTGTTACGCATCACTATGAGTATAAGCAACTCTAATAAAAATAAATTAAAAAAGGAAGTAATTTCTTTTCACTAATAATACTGTGCTTGATACTGTCTTGAATCAAGCAAACTCAAAGCTGCTTCTTTCTTTTTGGAGTGGCAGCAAGATCTCACCTGCTGTTGAGGAACACTTTTAGTCTTGCTGGAACTGAGTGTCAGGTCCCTTGTGCCAGCGTTTACTCACCGAATGCAGGTCTCCAGGATAAGGTAGAGGTCAGAAATTGGGCATGGTTATACCTTCACTATATGTAACTATTACAATAATCACTGTGATTTTTGGGATGGCTGTAAGCCTGTCAAAGAGCTATGTGTTGGACTACATTGCAGGCATCGTAAATCACGAAGAGCATTGTGTTACACTGAAGTCTATGCTTCTAGGCTCCTCATGTGTCTCCCTGTTGGTCAGAGTTTCCAATGTGTGTGGCTTAGAGTAACTAGGAACAACATCACCGGCATATGCTTACCCAGAGAGGCAGTGAATGTAATCACTATGGAGTCCTAATTGGCAGGTATCTAGGGGCAGATTTCCTATTTTCTAGAGCAATGTGGCACAGTAACCAAAGTGGCTGCACTGCACTGTGCAAGAGCCAGATCTAAGATTTGGCACTACTGTTATCATCCCCAGTGCTCAGTGAATAGCGCAAAACGTACGGGGGACATTGGGCAACCCTGGCGGGTGCCGCGTTGAATTTGCACAGTACCAGCAAGATCTACTAGCTTCACCGGTCCCTCTATTTGTAAAAGACTTAATTAGGTTTTTGGTGCCATAAGTACTAACATGCCTATTTCACAATAAATACTGATATTGTTTACACTGAGTTTAATTCTGACCTATGCGAAATGTGGAAATGTGTGTATGCCAAAAATGGCAGACATTCCGATAGCAGCTGCCAACCACAGTAGGCTCAGCTCAGAGGACTCTCTCACTTGCATAAAGTCTACACACCAGATCTGCACCACTCAATAATGGATGTGATATTGGCAGGGTGGAGTGTGAGACCCAAACACCAAGGCTCTGATTACAAGTGAGTCAGTTAATTACGACCCCTGCTTAGACCCCTGTTTGCTCATGGATCAGAAGTGTGGGTTTGAAGGTATTTAACATAACTGATAATTAGTATTTGTGTTAAGTACCTGAAGCTTAAATTTCAGCTAGTTTGACCTGCTGAAATATAGCAGGGGAAATATGTATGTTACTGCACATATCGCAATGATGAGTTTAAATAATATATATATATATATATATATATATATATATATATATATATATATATATTCCCAGTCAACTCGCAAAATCTCCTTCTGGTGCGAGAAAAGAGCCACACGAATCCAGTTTCCTGAAATCCTTGTTTATTTCACAGGGCAAAGACGCGTTTCGAGCAAACAAGCTCTTGGTCACATGACCTTAGGTTCAGAGTTCAGTCATTATATCGAGCCTCCGAAGACATAAACAAAAGACTTTCACACGAAAGAATTACTCCATGTCATAATTTAACAAAAAAATATATATATAAGCTTGTTTTAAACGCATAGATCAAAATCATTTCACAACTAATTTTTTACTTTTCTTAATACATATAACAAACGATCAGGTCGTAGTTTTATCAGACAAGGAAAAAGTGTGTACCCTTAGTGTAAACATACTCAAAAAAGAAAGAAAAGAGAGATTATGGTATAGTACCATTGTTGTCTCCATTACTAGTCTCTAATTCCTCTGCTAGTGTCAATCTTGGAGTGCACTTAATTCCAATTTCTTATTAAAGTGGCCCAGTGTTCTATATAAACCAAAGAGAGAAGGAGAAGGTGATAAGAACAACCCTCTGAATCTCCGTGCTCGTATTATTTATCAATAACAGTGCTGCATGTCGGTTTCATGGGTCCGTTCTAAGAGGGAGAGACAAAAAAGAGACATAAGATAAAAGATAGGGTACAGATCAAATAATTCAGTTCTTTACCATTGATTCTACACGTTGATATTGTGACTATAATCACCATCCATACAAAGAAAAAGTTTTACTAAAGTTAATTTATACATGGTTTCAATCACTATGCATACAAGCAACATCAAGACTGAACTCAAAAAATCAGAAGGAAAAAACTGGAGTTCCTAAAGGCAGAAAGGACAGTGCTGCACCGATCTCAACCAATTTCAGATTGGGGGATTAAAGGTGTACATGCATTTCTTCATCGTTATTCATCCCAAACGGAGCTACACAACCGGCTTGTAAAATAAATTTTGATTCCAACCTACGTAAAGCTTGGTTTCTGTCCCCTCCTCTAGGGTTTTTAATGACGGTGTCAAGGGCAAAGAATTTAGCCTTCGTCCAATCGCCATCATGTTCTTTGCAGAAATGTCTGGCTGTGCTATAACTAAAATCCTTATTAGTAATAGCCCGCCAGTGTTCTAGAATCCTCTTTTTCACTGGGAAGATAGTTGACCCTATGTACCACTTGCCACAAGGGCAAGTGATTACATAAACAACATAGTCTGTAGTGCACTGAATATTCTTGCGAATATACCATTTTCTTTGAGTTCTCTCAAGGATCACATGTTTCACACTCTCGCTGTGGCTGCATGCTTTGCACTTTCCACAACGATTGAAACTTTAAGTACCTGAAGCTTAAATTTCAGCTAGTTTGACCTGCTGAAATATAGCAGGGGAAATATGTATGTTACTGCACATATCGCAATGATGAGTTTAAATAATATATATATATATATATATATATATATATATATATATATATATATATATATATATATATATATATATATATATATATATATATATATATATATATATGAAGGTCAAACATGCTGATAATTCTCGCAGGAAAGATGTTGACCGGAATATGCAGATATTGATGTGGTAAACACCAACATCTCCATGTTATCCTCCCCACAACTCGAAATTTGGTGGAATTTATTGCACCTGATAAATTCCGACTCGCGGAGCTGCAGCAATTATCATATAATTTACCGGCACACTAATTAGGACTTAAGGATTCTGATTATCAATTTGAAGAAGTTATGTTTGATACTTATCAGCTAGGCTAGGATCTAAAATATTTTTAGTCTGTCAAGCAGAAGTGCAACCGCCATCAAGAGCAATGTAGTGACTTTCATATAAGCACGAAAATTCATTATTCACAAAACTGCAGAAAGCAAGATTAAAAGTAGTCGCTGTTCTTCGTGTCTCGTGACAGCTTTTCCCCCCGAGATTTACCGATATCACTGGCACTCGTAGTTACAGCCAATCGTTAAACCACAGCGCAAGATCTGCAGCAAAGAAACATTATCCTGGTGCAAAATAGATAGAAGCAAATCTAGAATTCACAATTTTGCCGCCTCTCCGTGTTTTAGAAAGATTTTTGTACCAGGCCAAAATGGAGAAAAAGTATTGTGGGACCCTTGATAACAGTATACCTTTACTGCATTTAAATACATTTACAAATTAATTCTGCTCCACGAATAACCTTAGAAAAATGTTTTTTTGATGGTTTGTCAAAGCCAATAGGTCTGATTCGCGTTTTTACTTGCTAGGCAGTCCTATTGACGTTGCTAAAGCCAACAAGTGCCTTGATTGTGGCAGCAGAAGGGGTAAGCTGCCAGGCGCACTGAATGTGGTTGCTTGGAGTGCCTCTAACAAAAACCACAAAGATACTTACCTTTAGTGCTACTATCACGTCATTTGTTTTGTGGTAAAATGAGTCACTATGTCATGCAAGTGAAAAAAAACATAAAAGGATTCTTTTTTATACACTCTTTTGTATACACGTTATAGATATTCGATCGAACTCTGAATTTGTCAAGCGATGCCATCGTAGTATTTTTCAGATGTAAAATAGTCCTGCATGGATTCCACTGGAAGCATGTTCTAAGACTTGCAAGATTGCACTAAAAAAACCAATGGTATGATAGTCAGACTAAAATACTCCTTAGGCCTCATTCAAAATGTGATTAACAATGTTTCCAAGAAATGGCTGAAATAAATTCTCCTCAATAAGACAGTAGTTTGAAGGCAGCTGACCCAAAACCCATTCACTGTGCTTTTGATGTGAGGCATTGGCTTTTCTAGACCTATACAAGGCAATACTGACTTTGACTTAACATTTGCAGGGTGATTTTCCATTTGCCTAAAAGGGAAAACCATCATAAGTATTTATGTATCCACCTCATTTAGAGGACGGGCCATCTCTATTAGCTCGGCACTCCCTTTGACTGCTGACACATCTGAGACAGGAATGCTAGTTTGTGTAATTCAGAAGTTTTGTCCCATTTATGTGACATACATTTTTTCTGGCCAGATCTGCTATGTGAGACATGGGACATCTGGACAGGAAGAGGCAAACAATGTCCTCAATGTGCAGAGACAAAGTCCTTGTGTGTCAGGACATTTGTTTTTGCAACAAATAAACCCTCCACATACCTAGTATGCCGCCATTACCTGGAGACTTGTCCTGCATGTTTTTTCACTGAAAGTGCCTCTAACACGTCAGTTGATCACCGCTAACGCTGGACCCTTACAATATGGCGGCTAGGTTTCTGTGGGGCAAATGCAGGCAAAGTCTCAATGGCTCAGTGTGCTTAGTGTCCGTCTGCCCAACAATAAATTATCTTTTTAGATTCATCTCTCAAATATGAAAAGTGAAAAAACTCCTTTATTTTTTAAACAAATCAAAAATAGCATGTAGTCCCTATACCACAATTTAACTGGGGTAGGCAATTATTTTGGAGCAAATGGTGTTATAGTAATTTTTCTATTTAATTATGTATTTATCTACTTAGTAACAGTGCAGAGTTTCTATACATTGGTTGTTCACAAGACTGATAGAGAACACTTTTTTCAGGTACAAAGATTCCTTTGTCCATTGACCTGACTCACAGAAAACTGCAGCCGTCTTGTAGCATGTTCCTCTCAATATAAAGAAATAAGAGAAATTACTTAATTAACTGTTGATTTGCAAATGTCATTTAATTTAGAAATTGTTCTTCGAAATTAGTGCAATAAATGTATCATGCACTAACCTTTTGCCTTTATTTAAATGCAATCTTCCCTTCGTTTTTATTTTTTTCCCACTACATGTTTTTAATAGGATGAAAACAAAGAAGCTTGACAACCAACAACAAAGTTCTGGAATTCAACCAACCTTTGAATTTAATGGGTGAACATTTGGAAAAGGGAGTTGGCTAGTGTTAGCAGTAAGCATGGTCCTTAGATCACTGTGATATTTCTTACATCCACAGGTAGGTAACTGAAAAATCAGAGCTGCCAGACAAATACAGCTACACCCTTCTGTTTGTGCTTTTTTTTAATGTTACCTTCTTTGAAGTAAAAATATCTGGCTTCAGTCCAACTGGCAATCCCACCTCCCTGTACTAATGCTCTTGCTTCATAAAACATACAGGAGAGCATGATTTTTTTTTTTTTGGACCTTAACCTTTTGGTCAAAAAGGGTTGACATGGTCCCCACTAGAGGAAATCATACAGTGAAAAGTGAGCCGACATAGGAGCCACATTAGTGTAGGAAGCCAAAATGTAACCTCAAAAATAATTCCCCAAAACTGCCACCATGATTGAAACAGAGGTTGTGAGGTAGCCAACTACACATTGTTTTTGTTGCCAACAGTGGAATGTTAGGCACAGTGTAAATGTTTGCAATTTTAAATCTGTTAATTTTCCTTAGACTTGGATCAAAATGCTAAACCTTGCTTGTTTAAATTAACGGCACCTGTTAAAAATGTCTCAGATTCACTTGATCTACTTTTTTCATAAAGTACAAAATAAGTTGATATCTCTGGGTGCAAAGCTAATGTCTGTCTTAAGTACATTCAGATTCTGTGTCCAATGGATAGGAAATGTAGTCTCATAGTTGGGACAGGATTGTCTTTTGTGGGGTGTCACTAAGATTGATTTGGATATCTTTGTCCTTGTCTTCAATGGCTCCCAGACTAAGAGGATGATTTGGACTTCCCTTTTTTTCACCAGTCTCCAGTTCATTCAAGCTTTTTTATTCACTTTTTGGCTTCTTATTTTAGTAGCAACATTTGTATCTGCTATGAATGAATGGAGAACCAAGTAGCTCCTTTTCAGTCCACCTAACAAACAACATGGCTCTGTAGACTGTAATGGGATCACCTGCTCTTTAAACCTTAAACACCCTCCAAAAAAACTCCTTAGCAAGATTACCCTCATAAAGACTTCACATGACCCACAGTTTTAGTAGAGGTATTGATAGGTATGCATTTGCCACTTCTAGGCTGTATGGACAACCCTCAGTAGTTTGGCAAAATACAGTACACACATTCTTGAGAGGCACACAATGGCATGCAAACTTAATGCCATGCTGAGTTAAATCACTTTTAACTGGATCACTCTTAAAATCTATTTTAGTCAACAAACTGCAGTGCCTCTTGAAATAAACATCTACACCTAATAAACATTCAGTTACTAAGAGGATGGCCCTGTATTACAACTCGTTAACACAGGCATGTGCCCAGATATCCACTGGTGGATAATCTATTGTCAACAGAAGCTTTGGGCTTACTAAAAGCTTGCAACAGGCTTTGGGTTTCAGCAACAACCTACTATGAAACATATCACTGCAACCCACATCAGGGGCACTCAGCCTGTGCTTTGTTTAATATGGAGTATTATTTGCCCTCCAAACTTTAGTGATTTGTAAATGGCACTCTGAACATGCAAAAGCACCTTCAGGGCTTTCTCTGTTTCTATGATATGCACCTGCACATGTACACACAGTAATTCTATGCTGTATGTGACTATGTTGTTATCATTAATGTCATCAGAGATTTCATCAAGGATGTCATTTGAAATCATCCTTAATGTCATCCATGATCTCATTTAACATGTCATCAGTGATCTAACATGGTAGGTCATAAGCAATACATGGCGAGGTTAGCTAAGTAAATTATAACTTGTGGATTTTAATAGATTTTTGTTTTTTAAATGTTAGTTTCTAATCTCAAATACACACCTAAGTAAAACTTCCATTTAATCTTTTTTTTTTAATTGAATATGTATATATGTGTATTCCTCACCACTGTTTATCTATGGATAAGATGCATTTTCCATTGCGAAGTTATTTTTTACTATGCATGACCCTGTAATAGGGCCTATAAAATGTGACCCCGTGGACAGATTTGAACCAGAGGTGGCAATCTACTAGCTTAGTCAGCTAAGCGTCAGCATGTTGTGCTTCCTACAGATGGCTGCAGGGAAGAAAGAGGTGGGCGGGGGGGTTGAACAAATAAATGTTTTCCATTGTAACTCCAATAAGAAGATTTTGCTCTTGTCTACAGCTCAAACCACTGCACATATTTCCACAAACTTCACATGAAAGTAGACCTTTCTTCAGTAGGCATGCTTTTTTGGTTTAAACCTGATAAGTTGTTTTTAGAGATATTATTGTTTAAGGAAATTACTGAGTTGGCACCAAAGGATTAACACTTTTCTATATGTCTGCCATTTAAACTCAGGAGTCTACGCACAAATCCTGTCAATCACATTTACATTTTTTTTTTAAAGAAATGTGATTGGCTGTATAAGGGCTTTGATTTTTTCTTTTCTGCTATCTGAAAATCCAAAAGTCAGATCTGACTCACGAGTTTTGTGCTTTGGGAAAAAACATTTCTGCTGACATAGGGGTGTCAAATCATGAATAGCTGATGGCTCCAGAAGTGTGGAATAGGCAGGCCCCACAAGAGAAAAAAGTACCAAAAATGGAGTTGGAGATGTCTCACAGTTTGTAATTGAGTGTCAGTTCACTTCTAATTCAAATGCTTCAGGCATCATAGGAAAAATCACCAGCAAAGAGAAAAAGCGTAATTTGTGTCTGCCTTTGATTTGGTGGCAGAAGGAAGAGGGCAGATCCAGGTCACAGGCCAAGTCCTTAGTCAAACAGTGGCTGTACATGACCTTTAGCTGCAACAAGTGTAAAGTGGTGGGGGCGCTAGGCCCACATGCTTGGATAAGGAGCACACAGACACTGGAGGTATAGTTAGTTACTGGCCTCGAGCACGTGCGCTCGGCCCCTTTTATTGTCAGGGTCACCTGACCGGTGACGCCTGTGGTGGGTGGGTGTTTAGTGTGGGTTCAGCAACAATAGAAACACTAGACTGTGTCCAGCAGGACACTACATCCCTCCCAACGTTTGGATAAAAGAAAAATTCCAAGTCCAACCTGTAAAGGAAAACAGATACCCAAACAAAACCCCAAACAGCCTTAACTTCAGGCCGCAGTCCGTCGGTGTTCGCTTTATTGGACCACCATTGTCTGTGACGTTCGTGTTCGTCTTGGCCAACTACTGGAGACCGACCTGGTCTATCAGTAACAACGTCTATGTACACGAGTCCTTCATTTGGATACGGGGAGCTGTGCTGGGAACCACTCTGCTGATTCTTGGCCTGAGGTTTTGCCTGGAGGTGACGTGCTAGCTGTTCCAGTATCTTGACGGCCAAGATGCTTCCGACTTGCCTCTCTCACTTGGGCACCTCTCTCACCGGTGCATCCGTGTGGGCTTTCCGGCTGGGCGGTAATGGGACCGTGTGGACCGTGCGGGCTCCGCGTGGGCCGCGCTAAGGCGTCGCTTCCGAACTGCCAACGGGACTCACAGCCTAGTCGCTCATGTGTTCGCCCGGGTGATGTTCCATCTCGGTGTCTTCGCCATCCGGTTCGGTGACTTCCTCTCAGGGTTGCCGGGCAACCAGTCTCCGGTTGCGGCCTCCGTGCATCCTGCGCATGTCGAGGAGCTGCTGTCAAACATCTCTCCCATACGGACTCCAACTTCACTGGAATTCCGCCGAGGCCCCTTGCCCCTGGATTTCCACTTGACCGCGTGGGCTGTGCGGGCCTTCGTGTAGGCTGCACGTAGGGGTCGCTTCAGAACTCCCAACAGGTCCACGGCCTAGTCTTGCCAAGGGGTGGATCTTCAAATGTTCAGTTGTGCTCTACTTCCGTATGCTACAGGGTGACAGGACACTACAAAAAGGATTTAGTGCCAGAAGGGCACTGGGTGCAGGGTCTGGCTAAACACAAGGACCTGTGGCCAACCCCCATTGTGTACAGCCGAAGGTCCTATGTGAGGGATTTGTAATAATTTAGTGAGAACACAAAGAACAAACTATACAATTGAATAAAAAAAACAGACTAAACCCATGCCTCTCCTGTTTCACATAAAAAATGCAATTTTAACAAATTCCTTAAAATTCTCAAAATGGGAGACACAAATGGTATTGTTATGGTATAGATTATAGATTTATTTTCTTTGATCACACTGTCCATGGCAGGGAAGCCAGCAGTGTCCCAGGGATTGGGTTCCCAGGACACTGTGATCAAGCTCCAGAGCATGGGGTCTCTGGATCCAATCTTCGGGGAGGCCCCCTCCCTGAAAAAAGGAATACGCTAGGATGGGGTTCCCAGGGATGTCTTTGCAGCTTGGGGAAGAGGGCAGTGAGCCCCAGTCTCCAATTTAAACATATCGGTCACAGCTGATCCAGTCCCTGGGGCCTGTTTGAGACTCGGAGAGGGGGAGGCATGCCTTCTCCCCATTTTAAAAATATCAGCCCAAAGGATGTGGTCCCCATGGCATCTTTGAAACTTGGGGGGGTGCAAAATTATGAAAATACTACCCACAGGGCCACATGAAGGCTCAGGATGGGAACCACATGTCACCCCTCCCCAAAAGATAAAAAATGTTTTGCCTCCCCAGTTCATGGTTCTCCCCGGGAGAATGTTTTTAAAAGGTGGGAGACTGTCATCTGTTTTTTTTTAATCAGCACCCTGGATCCGGAGATCGTCTGCCGATCTGTGGAACCATTTTGTTCCACTCAACAGGCCTAATGGGAAAGGGTATACCTGCCCTGTCCTGTCCCCTATATGTTTTTTAAAAAAGGTTTTTTAGGGACCGATTTAGATTTTGGCGGACAGTCTTTTTGTCTGCCAGGTCAACAGAGTAATTACTCCATCGCCCTAACGGAGATGCCACTTACTGAATTTATAAGTGACCGCCAAGCTGGTGGTCATTTATAAAGCAGTGGCAAGAACTGCCTTTGCAGTTTCATGCGAAGCATTGTGAGCACTGAGGAGGGAACCCTGCACAAACCAGTTTTCAAAAAGTAAGCTCCAAAATAAGATTTTCATTATGATGTCATTTGAGATGTCATCAGTGATGTCATGAGTGATGTCACTGACCATGTCATGAGTGATGTAATATGTGACGTCATCACCAGTGCATAGTTAGCTCAACTAACTATAACGGGTGAATTTCTCTGGTTTTATATGAGTCAAATGTCCAACTAACTATAACGTCCCTGAAACCTATGGTTTTTTTGTGCATTTCAAAGGTTTTTTAAATGCTAATTCCTAACTATAACGTCTGTAAAACCTATGTTTTTTTCTGTGAATTTTGAAGGTTTTTTATTTAAATGTTAATTTCATATTTTAATATTTAAAAAACCTATATTTTTTCCATTTTTGTGTAATATTTTGAAACTCTATTATCCTTTTTTTAATTAATTTTAAAAATTATGTAATGTTTTATATCTTCAAAAAAATATGTATATATTTTTTTTGTTGTTGAGAAAACTGGTGTCACGTACCGGTAGTGTACCAAGCTCCATCAGCACGCAAATCCTATCTGCCATATTGCTAAACTCGTAAATGATGCGCATTTTGTATCCGACGGGTTTGAGGTAGGGGTGGGCGGAATTTGCGTAATCGCGTTACGCAAATCTCTGCGAAACGGTAAAAAATCTCCGCGAACACGCAGAAATTCCACGAACACGCGGAATTGCTTGTTCGCGATTCTTTTTCCTGTTCGCGATCGCTGTTTGCGTGCTCGGGGTGAAATATCTCGCGAACACGCATATTGAGAACGCAAACAAGCCAAAACTTTTGCGAAGTTGAGGAACGCAGATTTTTGGTCAATTTCGCATTCTTGGCGGAACGCCAAATTACCCAAATTCCGCGAGCGGAACGGATTTTACCGCCCAGGCCTAGTTTGAGGCACCGCATCCCGCGTAACATCATATATGTATGAGGTCGTGCCAGCTGCTACTTTGGTATGCGACGGGTACGCAGTACCAAGCCACGAGTTGCGTCATGTACGTATGGGGTCGCGCCTGCTGAGCGTTGCGTATGCGGCGAGTGCATGCCGCCAGGCCCTGTGTTACGTCATAGACGTATGGTGTCACGCCGGGTACGCCATTCCCTCATTATTTTTGTCTCAAAACTATATCTAAATATGTTTAAAGTGTATATGAGAACAAGCGATAATCTAAAATATTTTAAACATTTATGTATTTCTAACTGTAATAAACTCAAAATCGCGTTAGGTGCGGCCTCCTTGCGCGCTTGGTGTGCGATTGCCACGTGACCTTACAGAAAAGCATTTGATTGGTTCATAACATTTCCCATTGTAACAGTTGGAGGATCCCACCCATTTTAGTCATCCTCTCCACAGCGTTTGATAAGAGACTCCTCTTCTCCTTAGAGAGCTTTTTTGAAATCCTTTTGCTATGTACACATATCTGACACTACACACAACATGCAACCTCATCTTCATCAATATTCATGCTCTGTAAAGTAGCCTTCCACCTGTGATAGCCATGCACCTAAAAGTTACATACCTGCAGTTTTCCCCACTGCCAGAGGTAACATGGTTGCATACGCTGTCCATAGCAAAAGGTAATGTGGTACTGCCCAGGGGCAGTATCATGCATAGATAATTAACACACATACACAGATAGATTGTGGAAGTGGGTATGGGCATGTGCGCTCGACTCCTCTTTATTACCAGGCTCACATATCCAGTGACGTCTGTGCTGGATGCGTGTGGGGTGAGTGTAAACCAGCCCTCAGGGAATGGTTGTGGCTAGCATCAACTACAACAGTAATCATTGGATCACACACAGAGATTCAATAATAAAAGACACAATAGTTTGTGCTGCAGTAAGGTAGGGACACTAGGTGTGAAATAATACACAAAAGATTCTATCATAAAAGAACCATAACTTGTGGTATCCTGAGATACAGGCAGTAGATCTGAAATAATACACAAAAAGATTGCATCATAAAGGGTCCATCAGTTCTAGTGCACTCAAATAGCCACATCAAAAGCATTCAGCATGTGCACAGCCAGTGATGATCCGTGCTGCGAGCGGGCTGTACTAGGAGCAATGTCTGTTGCCTACAGGACAGCCTTATCTGCAATAGCGACTCAATCTGAATTGTAAACACTGCTGTGTAGGCCAGCGAGAGGTCAGCAAGGGCCCACAGCCACGTTGCATTGACTTGAGCTGTCCTGTTTGCAGTACGAAAAGCAACAAAAACCGTGTGCGGACCCTGAGATGATGCATATGCATGGTGCGGACAGAGCAATGTCTTTTGCCTACAGGACTGCGTCATCTACAATAGCGACTAGATCTGAATTGTGAACACGGCTGTCTGCAGTGTAAATTGAAGGCAATAGTCAGCACAGTCATCCATGAATACTTTTTCTCACTTCCTCTTCACAAAATGCAACATAAATTACAAAAAACTCTGCAATAAATAAATCAAAACAATTCAAATTGCGATCTCTGCTGTCCACAGAGTAGACTGTTATTCAGTGTTCTTTTCCACTACCAAGAAGAATTTGGCCATTGTACTAAACCTATAACTTATGTAAAAAAACGTCTTCAAGCAAGTATACTAAAAGGATATTGTGTAGATTTCAATAGACGTTGTAGTTAGTTGCCTACTGGATTCTGTAATTAAACAATCACCACTCGATCTAAATTGTGAGCCCTGCTGACCACAGTGTAGGCCAGAGGCGGTGGTCATTAAAGCCTCATAGCCATGTGCCGTTGGATTCGAAAGCACGGAGCTGGTTGCACCTGATCGGAGGGGGTACACACAAATCATCACGGACTTTAACTTCTGACATCCTCAATCAAAGAATCAAGACCCCGTTTCACTGTTCGGACCTGCTGTACCGCGGTGTACTCCACCGACTGCAGTCAGCCAAGCCCAATAATCATGTGCAGCAGTTAGCTACGGAAGCACAGAGTGTGATGCACCTCAACAGAGGGAGTTGTGTGAAAACCAAGCAGCAGGTAATATCGGACGTCGTCCATTCTGGGCTCAAGACACTGTTATACTGTTGGGACCTAGAGTTGGTTGCACCTGGTCAAAGGCAGTACCTTCATCTACACTCTCAGAAGCAGTTCTAACATCGTCCATTGTGGGATCCAGACCCCGTTTCACTGTTCGGACCTGCTGTACCGCGGTGTACTCCAGCAACTGCAGTCAGCCAAGCCCAATGAACATGTGCAGCAATTAGCTACGGAAGCACAGAGTCTGATGCACCTCAACGGAGGGACTTCTGTAAAAAACAACAAGCAGCAGGTAATATCGGACATCGTCCATTCTGGGATCAAGACACTGTTCCACTGTTGGGACCTAGAGTTTCTTGCACCCGGTCGAAGGGAGTACCTTCATCTCCACTCTCAGATGCAGTTCTAACATCGTCCATTGTGGGATCAAGACACCGTTCCACTGTTGATACCTGTTGCACTACTGTGTTAGTAGTATAAATAGCACTACACGGTGCTGAGCCTCAGGCTGGGCGCTGTCTGCCTGTGTTGCGGTAGCCAGCGTTGATCTCAGGAGCCTTCCCAGCTCGCAGACCTCAGCCCAAAAGCTTCCGCCGGCACGTGGTGGGCCCTCTTTTATATATGGCGGTGTCGAAAGGTGAACTGTGGGGCATATGTGGGTCGCAGCGGCCATGACGGTTTCTGGGTACCAACAGGCTGAGAGCATTATTCACGCAGCCACCTTCGTTCACGAAGTCAACCTCGTGGCGGTGTAAACTGCGCAGACCTGGCAGACATGTTCGCCTTTCCGGAAGAGAACCACACCCAGAGAAATGTACCTTTTATTCATACCCCTACACTAGCCTTGCGTACGCCAAGCCAGCCCACTACGCTAAAGATTTGGGGGGTAGGGGACACTCTATATTTTCATAATCTTCCCTACTGACTGTACTATCATGGTTGCGTCCACTGTCCACTTCACTCAATGGACCATCAGTGTATGTTGACATGTACATGTCTGTGATCTGCATACTCAAGTCTGTCCAGCACATCCCGTCAACACTTTGCATTGTATACTTTTATAATCGAGAATCACTTGCCACCTTTGCACATACTTTGCTCCCATCTCTCCCCGCATTCTGATTTGTGTGACAGAGGTGCTATGCCATGTTTCGTTTGTGTACATGGCTAGCCACGGTTCCCACAGTACGTAGTGTCATTGTGTCTGCTAGGTGTACATGTTGTTTGTCATGTTGTATGTGATTATATAAGGTAGCGAGTTTATTTACGAGCAGTGGTTTCTCTCATTTACATATAGCTGTCTTAAAGAGGATACAGAAGTTTTTCTCACAGGAGAAAAGTGCGACCACAATGGCAGTCATTCATTACTATGCAAGAATGTCCAACTGCACAACACTTCTAAGCTTACAGCCCCCAATCTTGCATGCTTTCTTAAAAGCACGCCAACTCCCACAATCAGAACATTCACACAGCTTTCTAACGGCAGTTATCTGCTTCTTAATAACATGGACTGCTACGGAATGTGAGCTGGCATACAGTATGTCCTTACTGTTTCAAACCGGGTAACTTCCTGTGGCAATCTCTATTCCCACCCACACAAAGTAACTCCCAAAGTTCAACTTGGCCTTCAATACCTACTTTGAAAACAGATTTTATTAAACTGAGCAAACTGAAAGTGCTTTTTTTTCAAACAGAAGTGTCCCTCACTTCTCCAAAAGTAATTTATCGACTGCAGATAGCACGAACTTCAAGTAAAATACACGCCCTTTTAAATACGAACCTCCCATTACACTTTGTGAATTGTTACACAATTTTCAACACACTTTTTTAACACTGTCTCCTCCGGCCTTGTCACAGGCTTTCAAACTGTTTTTCGTATAATACAAGACTTCATTCATTCGATCATCTCTGGAATAACATGAACAGTGTCTCACTCAGTTTGCGGCCATCCTACTACTATTTTTGCTTGTAAAAAATGGCTGTGCTCCCTGTAGTAACAATCATGTCCGACAGAATATGCCTCTACGCAAAGCTACATCAATACCGTAAAAAAATTGAACAACTTTTCGGCTGCCTGCCTCTATCTATTATCGGAGCCAGCTACAACATGACATTTATTTACACATATGTAATCTGCATGCAACCATCTTTTTATTGCAAAACTTGCCCATTCGACTGTTGAATGGATCAATGCCTTGCCAACATCCCAACAAAAGCTCCCGATATCCATAAGGTAATGGAGTATCTTGAAAACCATGAACTTGATTGTTCGAGCAGTGGAGCAATGGCGGATACAGCGCAAAAAGGTATCCTGGTGGAATGGGATTTCTACTCAGCCGCGTAAGATCTCCTGCAACGTGTGACCTTTGACAACATCGCAGATTGCCTGCCAATTCAAATTCCCGCTCCAACATTCGAGGAACATTACTGTCGTTTCAAGGATATGAATTGGATCGATTAGCTTTTCTCACACGATGGCAACAATCTAATCTTGGAACATTACGCATCTCAATCCACTGAAGACCTTCCGGACTGCAATCTCCAAGACCTGTAAGAAATTCATTTTATTCTTGGATTGATTTTTTCCAACTTTTTTGAATTTTTCCTATAACTTTTTTTGATACACTTCAATTGAACTATTTTCATATAATAACTTTCTAAGTATTCTTAGGCATTTGAACTCTGTTTTCATTATTGCCCCTTACGTCTCCAGATGAACCTGGGATGGGTGATGTATGGCCTATGCAAATACGCTATTTACTTGCTAAATTAGCCTAAACCCGACATCCATTATGAAACCATGTCTATTCTTTGTGCGTACGTCTCTCTGCCTGCCTGTTATCCACGAAGCCCTTTCACACAAATTAGCTCATGCTCAGCCTCTGCTCACGAGCTAGCGATCAAGATCAAAGAACACGGCATTGTTTAGGAACTGGTTGGCACAGTGTGGTAATCGTATCCTACCTTTATTTTCATTATACAATTTACAGTCATTCATGTCTAATAGGTATTGTTTATGTCACATGGAACTGTAACATGTAATGTGGAATTGACTGATGCAGGAGCTTAGGTTTGAATACAGCAGAAGCGGTTGTAGTTTGCTTCAGCTGGATGCCTTAGCTCTTTCACCAGTGGGTCCATTTATGGCACTTAAATAAAGACACTTTTTATATAACTTGCAGACACCATCGCTTTATTACACACAGCCACTTTCTTAAACACACCTGATTTCACCATTTATCTTCAGTGGCATTGCAACATTCTGCATTATATTCTTCACGATTATTTCTTTATTCCTGCTTGCTAAAACACTCCATTTGAGTCTTCAGACCGGTGAGTAGTTTACTCCCGCTATAGTCTAAACCCATACTAACACCACTTGCACAGCTATGCTAGAGCGGCCAGTATGCTACAGCGCCCAGAGCACATCAGTTTACAGCAATTAGCTCACGGTTTCATCCCCGAGTGTACCGGCACCTCACCTCAGCACCATCTCACTCTGGGCAAAACAGCACTTTCACACCGGTGAAGATGAATACTTCACTTCACACTCCCTGTATAGCACACCCTAACCACCCCCACAAAGCTCACAGCGCTCCTACCCTCCTCTTTCCTACTTTTTTCACCCTTTTTCCCCTTACTCGCTTCTACGGAATCACAAAATGGCTGCCAACACTTCCGATTTGCAACCGTTCGCAGCCAAAAACCAGCAAGCTTGTGCTCGTAACGCCTCAACCAATCAGATGGCAGAATTCCCAAATATCAATATCGGTACATTTTGATATATCTCCAAAACAACTGAACGGATTCACCCCAAGTAAACAAAAGTATGCTTTCTAGACCAAGACCCTTCTCCCTGCCAAATTTGGGGTAATTCCGTTCACCTGTTCGACCTTGTCTAAAGTAAAACATGTTTTGGGACCCCCCGTTTTTCTATGCCCTCCCTTAACGAATCACCCCCAAACTTTCAACATAGGAGCTGATATGAACAAAGAATTGGTTTGGAAAATTTGATGACGATTCATCATACGACGCCAAAGTTATAAGCAAAACAAAAAATGCTCTTCCTATGGAAACTTGGTCCTAAATATAACTACCTACTAGCGACCGCCAGTAGGATATATATATATATATATATATATATATATATATATATATATATATATATATATATATATTCACTGAAAAAACCATAGGTTTCACACATGTTATAGTTAGCGGAAATTTTACTGATAAAAAACCAATGAAATTCCCCCGTTATAGTTAGTGCAGGCAACTATAACTCACGCGACCGCAATCCTCTGCTGATGCTAATACTGTATTTAGACACTTATTTGCCCATGTCTTCTTCCATACATTTTTAGCTATACGTATATTACAAATATTTTTTTTTCATAAAGACACATATGTCATCAGCAGAAGATTGCGGTCGCGTGAGTTATAGTTGCCTGCACTAACTATAACGGGGGAATTTCATTGGTTTTGTATCAGTAAAATTTCCGCTAACTATAACATGTGTGAAACCTATGGTTTTTTCAGTGAATTTGCAAGGTTTTTTAAATGCTAATTCCTAACTATAACGTGTGTGAAACCTATGGTTTTTTCAGTGAATTTGTACGGTTTTTTAAATGCTAAGTTACTTTACGCCATTCGTGGCGTGCGCGCCCACTTAACGCAGTTCGTTCCGTGCGCACCGTGCGCACATGGAGGACATATGATGCACTTCGTTTTGAAAGGTAATATTTTAATTTTTCGTAATTTTTATAAGCCATGCACAAATGGTGCCCTTCGGGCACCATTTGCACACGGGGTGGACAGAGTGTGGATAATTTTTTTTTAAATTTTTTTTTTTTAAATATTATAGTTTATCTCATCTGTTATAAGCGATGCACAATTGGTGGCCTACGGCCACCAATTGCACACGGGGTGGGGAGAGTGTGGATAATTTTTTTTTTTATATCATTTTTTACCGTACGCGTACGGTAAGCATAATCGGCAAAATTAGCGAAAAAAAAAAAATTCTGTTTTTGGCCTTGGGGGATCTTTGGGGACTCCCTCAACATGGCTATGTGTGTGGGAGCTGTCTAAACAGCCCCTTTACATGTTTTTGTGCTTTGTATTTTCATCATCACTCTCAGTGCGAGAGAGAAAATGGCAGCCGCTTCCTGGTTTTGGCCGATTCGAATGTTTACTAAGATCTAAGAGCCAATCCGAATCGCGCTCGCGCACGCCACCGTACGCGTACGGTAAGCGTACCGTAAGCGCACCGTAAGCTTGCTCAGATATATATATTGATTTAAAGGCTATTTTCTCAGAATCTACTGAACAGATTTACACCAAACCTACAAAAGGCACTTCCTTGACCTGAGGACTACCTCTCTGCCAAATTTCAAGTAATTCTGTTCAGCCGTTCGGGCTGTAGCCCTGTCTAAAGGTCCTATGGAAAAATGCATGGGAAAAACGCGTTTTGGGACCCCCCTTTTATCTCAGCCCCCGCTTGACGAATCCCCCCGAGACTTTCAGGGTAGGAGCGGAGCGTAGCGCCCCACCTATTTTGAAAAATTCGCGAGGATTCGTCAACCGGCGCCAAAGTTATTCAAAATAGAATGTTGCGGATTTCCTATGGAAACGTGGTCCTAACTATAACTACCTACTGGCGACCGCCAGTAGGTAATATATATATATATATATATATATATATATATTTTTTTTTTTTTCACCAACTTCCTCAAAAAGGAACCACTGCACACCAAGGGAGTTGTATACTTTCAGGATTGCTTTAATTTCTCGTGCAATTAATCACCAACCTCCACCACCAACGCGTTTCAACCAAAATTGGTCTTGCTCACGGTGTGTGAGTCTGTTTTCAATGTTGTTTATTTATACTAATACCCATTTTCACCATTAGGAGGAATTGTGGGAATTGTAGTTACATTCAAGTTGTACCAAATGTTTCACTCGAAAGTATAATCCTAATTGGATTATGTATTAATGTCTCTGTTAAGAGAAAAATATAGTATCCGTGATTGTAAATTGTTCACATTAAGTATGTATATTTAGTGAACAGTTTTGTGAGATATGTACTCACTTGGCATGATATGTGATTATATATATATATAGAGATATATATAGATATATATATAGATATATATATTCACTGAAAAAACCATAGGTTTCAGGGGTGTTATAGTTAGCTGGACATTTCCCTCGTACAAAACCCTAGAAATTCCCCCGTTATAGTTAGTTCAGCTAACCATAACTTGCGCCCCCGCAATGCACTGCTGATGACGTCACATATTACATCACTCATGACATGGTCAGTGACATCACTGATGACATCACTGACAACATCTCAAATGACATCACTGATGACATCACTGATGACATCATCCAGTGACTGTGTGTTTCTGTAAAGTTTAAATATGTTTTATATATATATAGGGAAAGGCCTATGGAAGAATGAGTGGGTGTATAAGTGTGTGAATGGATGATTTAGTAGATGCGTGACTGACTCTATAAGTGAGTGATTAAATCTATGTAACTGCGTACTAGTGACTAAACTATGTGAATGTCTGTATCTGTCTGTCTGTTGGTATGTAAGCAGCTGCATGGGTTTGTGAACAGCTACATGAGTGTCTATATGGGTTATTGATTGGTTGTCTAAGTATCTGTATGGGTGCCTGAGTGTTTGAGTGGGTGGAGTGTGTGTCACTCTGTGCATAGATGTGTGAGTGGGTGATTCAGTGGGTGCATGGTTTTAAGAGTGCAACTGTGATGGACTGTATGGGTGGGTGAGTGTATGTATGGTTGTGTTAGTTGGTATATATATATTTCATTAGTCCATGTGTAATTTACAACATATGTGAACGGCAGTATATATGTATGTTGGAGTACAGAAATAACTATAACTGAGAGTGTGTGATAGCGTGAGTGGCTGTATGGATGAGTGTATGCTTGCATCATTGATTGTATAAGACCATAAAAATATGCTAGTATTTGTATGAGTATTTGAGCTTGTGCGTGTTTAATTGTATAGGTGAGTAAATGGCAGTGTGATTAATTACTTGGATGACTGAGTATATGTGTGAGTAACTCTATGGATGAATAGCGGTGTGGGAGTGTCTATATAGGTGTATGAGTGCATATGATAGTCCTGTACTGAGTGACCATAAGTAAGAGTGACTGTACAGATGAGTGAGTGGATGTGTGTTTACACCTAAGAGTCAGTGATGGGGTATGTACTTATTGGTGTTGGATTGTCTATGGATTTGAGAGTGGCAGTATGTAATTTAGAGTGGGTGTATGAAAGGTTATATTAGGGTGTGACAAGAAGCATCAAATGATCATATGAATGACATCATCAGTGATGTCATCAGTGATGTCATTTGAGATGTCATCAGTGATGTCATCAGTGATGTCACTGACCATGTCATGAGTGATGTAATATGTGACGTCATCAGCAGTGCATTGCAGGGGCGCGAGTTATAGTTAGCTGAACTAACTATAACGGGGGAATTTCTAGGGTTTTGCACGAGGGAAATGTCCAGCTAACTATAACACCCCTGAAACCTATGGTTTTTTCAGTGAATTTCTAAGGTTTTTTAAATGCAAATTCCTAACTATAACGTGCATGAAACCTATGGTTTTTTCAGTGAATTTCAAAGGTTTTTTAAATGCTAATTCCTATCTATAACTTATCTCTAAATCTATGATGTTTAATGATTTTCATTGGATTTCAAAAATGTTCTATTTCAGTGTGTCAATTCCTTTCATTATGTTTCTTTAAAATATTTTTTTATCACCATTTTTTTAACTTATTTTTACAATTAATTATTTAAAAAATTTAAAAATGTTATTTGTTTTTAATGTTTTTTTTTTAAATGTAAATTTGTTAAAAATATGTTTTAAAATATTTTTGAAACTATATTTTCAATACTTTATTATTTTTATTTTTGGGGGGATTCGCGCACCCTATGCGCACCTTTCTTGATCCCTGCGCGAAATCATTCGCGTACGGTATGCGTTGGGTATGTATTTTGGTGCGCGATTGTAATGCAACCGGTACGCGACTCCAAGCCTTAACACGACACATACGATGCACATTACGTGACGCTTGCGCGCTTCCGCGATACATCATGTGCGTGTATGACGCGGTGGGTGCGCGAATCCCGCTAAATATTTAACATTTATAAAAACATATATATATATGTATTTCATGTGAATAATAATTGAAGACAAACTCTAAACTACTCATAAAAGTAATATATTTTTACTTCTAATCCTATATTCCTTTTAAATTCAATTTCGGGGATGTGCGCTTGGTGCGTGCTGCCTATGCATACGGTGCGCGGATCCCATGTGACCTGAAAAAAAGAGATTTGATTGGTTCATTACACTTGCTATTCTAACTATTGAAATACCCCACCCATTTCAATCATTCTTCTTTGACCTTCCTTGGAGGAGCATCTCTTTGCAGAGAAGAAACTTTTGTGGACTAAGTTTACACTGAGCTCTAACTTTTTCTTAAAAAACAATGGCTGCAGGGCAGCAGGCATCTCCAGGATCTCCTCATTCATCTGAGGATGATTTTTTGGAAGAACCACCACGCCCACCAAGATATTCATCTGTGGTGTGGAAATTATTCACCTTTCCTGAGGGGCAAACGAAAACCAATGCCTCCTTAGTAAACTGCAAGATCTGCCTGAGAGTGCTGTGCCGTGGGGATCCGAACAAAAAATATACTTGCGGAACAGGAAGCATGATGAAGCATCTGAGGACCCTCCATCCGGTGAACCTTGCTCAGGAGGAATGCCGCAGAATGAGAGTTGTTCCTGCTCCATCAGATCCATCGCAGCCAAGCACTTCAAGGGTGGATCCTTCTGTGCAAAATTTGGACATCCGCCCACAGTTTCAAACCCTGAAAGTGCTCTGCATAAAATGCAATGCTGTATTATGCTATGGAGAGCAGTCAATTGATCTTATCTACCGAAAGCAAGAGAGTCATCATTGCTAGGTTTTTGTTTTTTTCCCCTGAAGTTCATTATTTTGTTCCTCCAGTTCTGTTTTTAACTTTTTTTTTTCAAAATAAACCCCCAAAATTTAAAAATTGTTCAAAAAAACCCCCAAAAATATGAAAGAAAACAGAAGAAGAAAAAAAGTTCTTCTAAGAACTAACTTTCCTGGTTTAAAAAAAGAGCTATATTTGTTTGTTAGTGTGTGAAAGTTTAGATGAATGTATGTGTAGTATGTAATTGACTGAATGAATGCATTAGTAGCGTATGGTGAATGTATACGTGCAGAACTATGAGGAAGTGCTGCAGCATCACACAGTAACCTCTTAAACTGCAGTGTGCTGTAGTACTTCCGAAGCACAGGGATGCAACATATGTACATAAATATGTTGCAAATCTATGCTTCGCTCTGCACGGCTGCTTAAACTGCAGCCATGTGGTGACACAGGCACCCTTGCACCATGGTGCAAGGATATCTGTGTTATGTGGTGTTTGTTTTTGTGCAGGAAGACACACCTTCCTGCACAAAAACAATCAGGAAATGCATTTTTCTCCTTCAATGCATGCTGAACATTTTAGCATGCATTGAAGATTAAAAAATTAGGAGAAATGAAAATAATTCTCCTTGTTGTGCTTTCCTACACCAATTGGAGAATGGTGCAGCATTGACACACATATCGATATTTATGATTTATGATAAATCTGGAGATGTGTCTTGTTCTATGAGTATTCAGTGCAATCACGCACATCAACACTTATAGAACACCCTTTCAACGCAAAGTGGTGTGTATGATGAGGTTGTATTACATGGAGTAGAAAAAGTACACAGAGTGCCTTTTCCTCTCTTTGTAAATATGAAAGAGTGTCTTGCGCAATAACTATGTTACAAAAAGTGACATATTTCAGTTTTTAAAATTGCTTGCGAATGATAGAAGGTAAGCACAGAGTTTTGTCTGCAAAGAAGCTCAAAGAAGAATGATTGAAATGATTGCGGTCCTTCAATAGGTACAATGAGAAATATTATGAACCACTCAAATCTGGAGGTCACATGATATCCGATAACAGAGAGATTTCAAAACTATATAGGTATAAACAGAGTGTTTTTAAAAATGTGTTCAAACTTTGTAGCTTCTTGCAGATCTGTTCATTCTGCATATTAATACTTAGTTAAACTTACCTTCACAGTAATAGAAATAAAAAATGGAACACATTTTTTTCTGATTTGTTTTGTAATGTAAATTGGGGTAAATTGCTTATTTTAGAATTAGGATCTGTGAAAGAAAAGAAAAAATAGTTACAACATGTAATAATACATTTTTTACAACACAGCATAATTTAAACAAAGTAATTTGTTTGCCTTTTTTGCTGTTCTCAGAATATACTGAATTTAACTGGAAATAGTGATTTCAATCGTACTCATCACTTAACGGCAGGCAAAAAAAAAACAATCAAAAAGATTGTTTAAAAAAATCCAAAATGCTATTCTCAGTAAAATACCAGAAAATACAAATCACACATATATGAAATGCTTATGGCTAACAAAAGTTTATAACTTTAACTTATAAAAACTGTAAATGTTGTCACTTTAAAATATTCACCGAGTCAATGAGCACGAAAAAGTCCATAATTCAAACATATACCTTTCCTTGAGGACAAATTGTATTTTTGCACTCCTTTTTATGTAAATTGCCCAATGATATTCCTATTAAATTATAATAATACATTCCTCAGAGGGTGAATTATCTTCCTAAAACTTTGACTTTCAAAATATTAGATAGGAATTTGGTAATTCCCTAGGCAAACGTTGTTTGAAAACCAACTGGGAATCATTTCAAAGTGTCCAGCCCTTGTCACATTTTAGATAGGCAGTGTAATGTCCAGATGTTGTGGAAGGACCATCATGGAAAATTATTGCAATTGCTACAAAAGTCCTTCCTGATATTGATAGTTGTGTTGCTACAAATTGCTTTATTAAAGTATCCAATTTTCTTCCATCAGCTGTACAACGTTGCATCATTAAAATTATGTATTGTCCATATTTTGTTAAAAATAATGTGGATAACATTTCTGATTTACATTGGCTACACTCCATGTTTTGATTTGCACTTTTAACTAATTTATTGAAAGACACTGATTTACAGTCTGGTAATGTTAAATACAAAAATATTTCAGTGTCTACATTAGTGGTACATGTATACATGCAATTTTCACAATGATGTTCCCATTTGTAAGAAAGGCCAAAAATCTTTTCTATTTCTACACCTTCATTTTCAAAAATGGTAAGCATATACATTAAAAATTCCTGAGCATCTTGTTAGATATTTTGTGTAAATTGTGTAGAACCAGAACACACATCCAAAAGATTACGAACATCTGAAACAGATTGTATTTTACTTGTATCTGTGGTCAATTTTTCATAAACAGAATGCAACAGAGAACAAAATCTTTTTTGCCGATTCTGCATAATTTGTTCTTGCAAACCTTCAAGATAAAAAACAACATTGACCACTACATTAGCATAGCAGTTGACACCTGAACTATTTTCAAACTGATAACCAACAATCTCTTCAATAGTGTCCTTTTTTCTTTTTACTTGCAATCACAACATTATCTTGTTCTTTTCCCTTCTCTACACCTTCAGTACAGATATTTTCAAACCTTCTTTTTCGACCAACCACACGCTTTCCAAATACAGGATATTGACCTAAATTGGGAGCATACACCCTTCTTAACCTATTATACTCTTTTTCACAGTTTGCATCTGCAGTAACCTTTGTCTCATCAAAATCAATCAAAAACAAACCAGATAATGTTCTGACTCGCGACAAAGCAACATATGCCATACCCTCTTTAAATACGGTAGATCCAATGTTCACCAATGCACTGTCTACACTTAATCCTTGAGATTTATGAATAGTCACTGCGTATGCCAGAGAAAATGGAAATTGTTTCCTACGGACATATAAATCTTTAACAATCAAAAAACGAACTGAACAACGACCAATTTCTTTAACTTCTTCAATCTAATCAAATTTAATTTTTAAAAATTCAATTCCTTCTTTTTTCTGATAATTAACAAAATCCACCACTTTACCCATTGCTCCATTAACTAAACGTTTATCTACATCCAAATTACGCCTTAAAATTACCCGACAGTTTACACATGCATATAGTGTCTTTTCTAAACCAGCTGTGTTAGATATTTTTTTTTCTAAAGAATACAGTTTTGTTTTCAACTTTCCCGTCAAAATAATAGTGAATCCATCATGCTCTATTTTATCGATGGCTTCCATTTTTATAATTTCTTCATTTTCCAGTTTCAATAGTTCTTCGTTGAATATAGAACACTTGCGCAGTGTTGGCATTAAGCAGATCACTGATTTATTTTCTGCAATTTTCATGTACACTTTCTCAGGAACTACATTTTAATTTGGAAACAAATTGCAAAGTAATCGACTCTCCAAAGCTTGTTTGCCATGTTCTGTCAGAATTCCAATTCTTATATCTTGAAGAATACTTCAATATTCAGCATCATTTGCCTGTCGCATATTTGTTGTCAGTTCTTTGTATTCAAAATAAGTCCAAATGTTCACATTACCAACACTACCAAGAGACTTTCTGGTATCTTCATGTGCAAGTGTTTTAAATACCGGTTGTCCTTTTACTGGAGTCAGTTGCAGTAGATCTCCAAAAACTATGACGTGTATTCCTCCAAATAACACGTCATACTCTGTTTTAATAATTTGCTGCATTCTTAAATGCACAAAGGCAAGCATCAAGTTTGAGACCATGCTTACCTCATCAATAATGAGATGTTTCATTTTCTTCAAGACTCTTGAAACTTCACAACAAGCTTCTCCAGATAGCTTGTGGTATTCCAATTTGTTCTCATGCTCTTCTGGTAGCATTAGTAAACAATGTAAAGTGATTCCTTTAATGTTATGTGCTGCCAACCGAGTTGGAGCAGTGACAACACAAGACAAATGCGACTCAGTTGTTGTCTGCAGATAACTTGTAATTACTTTAATTAAGAAACTTTTTCCTGTTCCAGGTTGACCACTCACATACATTCGGATAGGTTGAAATGATGTACATGGTCAATCTGCTCTTTCACTTGTTGATATATTTGTTTCTGTTCAACATTTAGTTGTTCTTCCAAGTTTACTAACTGTATTACATATTCTTGAGCTTGATACATTGCTGTTTCCACCTCATTCATGGGAATCGCTGCTTCATTTTCAACAATTTGTTCTCCTAGTGGATCTTGACTCTCTTGAGAACTGTCTCTTGCAATCTCAGCTGTAATTGTAGCTTCTTGATCAATTTCATCATTCAACATTTCCACATAATTTGCAAAAGCACTGCATTGTATGCTATCTTTACAAGCATTAGATGAATCTTCATTGCTCTGGAAATCTCCAAGTAATTCCAGTTCTGAACGCCATGGTTTGAACATTTGCAAAAGGACTAAATAGTAAAAATTCCCTTTTGTCAGCAGTGTCGCAACTCAGTTTCCTGTGATAAATTACATTTCCTTTCCTTTGTTTCACCAGACATCCTTCGGAACCAATCATCGTATTCCCCATCACCTCTTTGGAATGAAGTGGATGTACACTGTAATGTTCATAGATTTCTTCACATCTGGACATGTCCACTTTTTCAATTTGTACACTTAATGTTTCAGTATCTTCTGCTAAATCTATTTCGTCTTCTCCTACAAACACATAGTACTCATTATTTTTTATCAGATACAATGATGCCTTTTGCACTTTTCTAACATCCACTAACTCTTGCCAGATTGTCTTATTCTTGGTAGGAACACCATTAACTAGAATGACTAGTGGTTCATTTTCTGTATGGTCTACACCAATAGTTTCAATATTTTTCCTTAAATCTAACGGTAAATACACAACTCTTCCTTTCAATCCTTTTTGTAACTCTGATGGAGGTAATTTACCTGTTTTAGGCTCCATACGAACAATAGCCTGAAACAGGTGCACACATTGAATGAGAATAGACTCATACGTATTAAATCTATCAGCTCTGGAGGAATAGCAACCAACTCTAGATTATTATGAACAGCTCTAGCAGGCATTTTATTCTCATCTAATTTGTTATAACAATATTTGCAAATACGCTGCTCAGATCCCAAATCAAAACAATCCTCTACCAACAAATAAGTTGCAAATTCCTTCCACTTATCATTATCTTCTATTTCATTTTTTAAATACAGATTGACACCCCTAGTCTGATTTTTATAGTGACTTCGCCGACAACAAATACAAGAAACATTTGGTTTTTCACCTGAAATTACCTTAAACTTTGTGATTTCATCCTCAAAAGTTTTTGTAATCATGGGTTCTACATTGTCTTCAACATTTTGTTCTACTAATGTGTCAGTTTCTGTACTATCTTGCTGAGGACCAAAGTAACAAAACTCCATATCATCACAAACCTTCTTCACATCTGATACTGACCCACGCAAAAGAGCACTGTTCAACTCATTTAACTTTAGTGCTGGACTTTTTGCATAATACAATCTTCTCACTAACTTCCGCATTTGAGTATGATGTACTGCCAACATCCTGAAATGGGGAAAAACACTTTGACAAACTTTCCTAGAAAGACAAGCCAGAGAAGGACCTTGCAAACCAGTATTTTTTCTCACTCTGCAAGGGTATAGTCCTTGCAACACCTTAATCTTTTGTTTAACACTTTTTTTACTATATGCTCGTAAATAACTACATAATTTATCAATAGATTCTTGTTGTAGACTACAAATACTACTGCAATCCCAAGTGTAAACAGGGTGTTTAGGACGTCTCACTAGAACTTAATCAGCTATCACTTCTTCTGCATTTCTTTCAACCATTTTCTCTTTATCAATTGGACAACCATCTCTAACCTCATAACCTCGACCACTGGTGTCAACTGCATACAATTATTTATTGCTCTGTAAATAACTCTCTTCATTAAAGAAAGGCTCTGAACTGGAACTGTGTTTCCATTCTCCCAAAAAAACATTACAATTTTTTTTTCTATTAATTACTCTTTTCCTCCTACTTTTGGCCTTCATTAAATGGATTGGTTTATCTAGTGATCAAATTCTGTTTAATACTAAAATGAATAGTTTCCTTTTTACTTCAACAATGGTTTCAATATGCTCCTTCTTTTTATAAAATAGAACTCTCTTTTTATATTTCTTCAGCAAATTATGTACTACTCTCTTGTAAAATATTTTTTTGCGTATTTCCTTATACTGATTTTGCCTTCTTTTACCATACTTTGTCTCCTTTGACTGTCCGTTTGCTTTTTTGCTTTTCCTCTTATTTTGAATTTATTTTCTAGTTGAAGCATTCTCAGAGGTTTCAGCATTCTGTACATTCTGTTTGGTCCTACAAACATTTTTAATAAATTGCTTTGTGATCTTACCAGAAGATTTTTTCTTTTTAGCCACATTATGTTGTTCATTCAATACTTGTGTTTGATGTTTCTTCAAGTAATTCTCCTGTCTCTGTTCTTTTCTTTTTCTTTTTTTTTCTGGCATGATTTCTCTATTTTAACGGTGAAGAACAGTATCTGTAAAAAATAATCCCAAATAAATGTATATTAATAACTTTCAAATGTATACTATTCTATTACTGTACAAACACATTTTATATAAATACTGACTAAGAAACTATAGCCCTGAAGCACAAGTGTGACGATGGCTAAAACACTACATGCATAGTGCATACTACTTTGAAGCAGTTCATGCCCTAAAGCCTGCCTCACTAAAAGACTACAAGCTAACTGACGGAATGATTACAGTACTATAAGGAGAGACACTGGGTGAGTGACAGGGTGTTTGCTAGAAGTGTATGGATACTGACTGGGATATTGATGGTGTGAAAGACAAGTGTGTAGGTGATGAGAGACCTACATGCATAGCGGATACATGTTTGAATCCATCCATATGTTAAGGTCTGTCTCAGTTCAATAGTACTTGGATAGTGACTGAATGTTTTGAGTATTGCAAGGATAGTGCCTGGGTGAATTTATAAGTATTTATATTTTGGTGCAGTAAATACATTAGTACATGGTGCTGAATAAGTCACTGGAGAAGTATAGAGGGAGTGATAGGGTGTTTGCGAGAACTGTATGAATACTGTCTGGGATATTGAAGGAGTGAAAGACAATTGTGTAGGTGGCTACAGACCTACATGCATAGTGGATAGACGTTTGAAACAGTCCATAGACTAACACTTGGATCACTGCAAAACTACCTGAGTACTGACTGAATCATTAGAGTACTACAAACAGAGTGACTGGGTGAATCTTTTTAAGTTTTTGGGTTCTGGTGCAGTGAATAGATTAGTACTTAGTGCAAAATGAGTCAGTGGAGGTGTGCAATTGAAGTGACAGAGTGTTTATTGGAGTTTATAGTTACTGACTGGGAAATTGAACGTCTGAAAGACAATTGTGTTGGTACTTAGAGACCTCCATGCATAGTGGAAACACGTTTGAATCAATCCATGTGCTAAGGCCTGCCTCACTCCATTAGTACTTAGGTACTGACTGAATGATTAGACTATTGCAAGAAGCGTGCCTGGGTGAAATTATAAGTGTTACAGTTTTGGCGCGGTGAATGCATTAGTACATGGTGCTGAATAAGTCACTGGAAGAGTGCAAGGGGAGTGACAGGGTTCTTTCCTGGAAGTACATGGATACTGACTGGGGAATTCAAGCTGTTAAAGACAAGTGTATAGTATGTTAGAAGACTGCATGCATACTGCATAGACATTTGAAGCAGTCCATGTGGTAATGCATGGTTCACTACATGAGAATGTGGGAACTGACTGAATCATTAGACTTATGCTAGTAGAGTGCCTGGGTAAAACTTTTAAGTTTTTCAGTTTTGGCGCAGTGAATAGATTAGTCCATGGTACTGGATCAGTCACTGGAGGAGTGCAAGATGAGTGACATGGTGTTTATTGAAGTAGATAGATACTGACTAGTTAATTGATAAAGTGAAAGACAAATGTGTAGGTGACTAGAGGCCTGCATGCATACTGGACAGACGTTTGAAGCACTCCATGGGCTAAGGCGTGGGTCACTGCATGAGTACCTGGGTACTGACTGAATTATTAGAGTACTGCAAGGAAAGTGCCTGGATAAATCTTTTACGTTTTTGGGTTTTGGCGCAGTGAATAGGTTAGTACATGCTGCTGAATGAGTCACTGGAGGTGTGCGAGGGGAGTGACAGGGTGTTTATTGGAGGATATAGATACTGACTGGGCAAATGAAGGTGTGAAAGACAATTGTGTAGATAGTTAGAGGCCTGCATGCATAGTGGATAGTCATTTGAAGTAGTCCATGTGCTAAAACTGGGTACATAAGTACCTGGGTACTGACTGAATCATTAGAGAAGTACAAGGAGAGCGCCTCAGTGAATTTATAAGTGTTTGGCTTTTGGCGCAGTAAATGGATTAGTACATGGTGCTGAATGGGTCACTGGAGAAGTGTAAGGGGTGTGACAGGGTGTTTGCGGAAACTGTATAAATACTGACTGGGATATTGAAGGTGTGAAAGACAAGTGTGTAGGTGGTTAGAGGCCTGCATGCATACTAGACAGACATTTGAAGCAGTCCATTATCTAAGGCCTGGGTCACTGCATGAGTACCTGAGTACTGACTGAATCATTAGAGTACTGCAAGGAGAGTGCCTGCATGAATCTTTTAAGTTTTGGGGTTTTGGCGCAGTGAATAGATTAGTACACGGTGCTGGATGAATCACTGGAGGTGTGCAAGGGGAGTGACAGGATGTTTATTCGAGTATATAGATACTGACTCGGCAATTGAAGGTGTGAAAGACAATTGTATAGGTGATTTGAGTCAAGCATGCATAGTGGATAGACGTTTGAAGTAGTCCACGTGCTAAGTCCGGGTTCACTACATAAGTACCTGGGTACTAACTGAATCATTAGAGTACTACAAGGAGAGTGCCTTGGTGAATTTATAGATGGTTGGGTTTTGGTGCCGTAAATGGATTAGTACATGGTGCTGAATGAGTCACTAGAGGAGTGCAAGGGGAGTGACAGGATGTTTGCTGGAAGTATATGGATAATGACTGGTGAATCGCAGGTATGAAAGAAAAGTGTGTAGATGGTTAGAGGACTGCATGCATACTGGACAGACATTTGAAGCAGTCCATGTGCTAAGGCCTGGTCACTGAATGAGCACTTGGGTACTGACTGAATGATTAGAGTACTGCAAGAACACTGCCCGGGTGAATTTATACGTATTTGGGTTTTGGCACAGTGAAAGGATTAGTACATGGTGCTGAATCGATCAGTAGAGTAGTACACAGGCAGTGACAGGGTGTTTCCTGGAAGTTTATGGATATTGACTGGGGGATTGAAGGTGTGAAAGACAAGTGTGTAGGTGGTTAGAGGACTACATGCATAGTGGATAGGCGTTTGAAGCAGTCCATGTGCTAAGGCCTGGCTCACTGTATGAGTACTTGGGTACTGTCTAAATGATTAGAGTACTGCAAGGAGAGTGCCTGGGTGAATTTATAAGTGGTTGGGTTTTGGCGCAGTGAATGAATTAGTACATGGTGCTGAATGGGTCACTAGAGGAGTGCAAGGGGAGTGACAGGATGTTTGCTGGAAGTGTATGGATACTGACGGGGGAATTGAAGGTGTGAAAGAGAACTGTGTGGATTGTTAGAGGACTGCATGCATAGTTGATAAGCGTTTGAATCAATGCATGTGCTAAGGCCTGCCTTACTCCGTTACTACTTGTATATTAACTGAATGTTTACAGTATTGCAAGGACAGTTCCTGGGTGAATACATAAGCAATGACTGCCTTTGAATTCTACCAAAACATGAGAACAGGAAAGGTTTTTAAGCAGTTATGTGTATGCAAAGATATGAAGTACCCAAATGCTTCTCTCACAGTGGCTCCCAAATGCACACAGACTCACAGTGTGATTCTAGACAACCAACACTATCTCTAGAAGTTTACCAAAACTCATTCACTCCTCTGGAAGGTGTAAGGGGACTGCACACAATCTACATATTTCAGTACTACACTTTAGTGTCAAATCCTAACTCATTTTATGAATGCATAAGCAATGACTGGCTTCTAATGCTACTAAAACTTGACATGACTGGTTTTAAAACAGTTATCTGTCAGCGAATACACAATGTTACCAAATGCTTCTCTCACAATGGTTACCCAAATGCACACAGACTCACAGTGTGATTCTAGACAAGCAACACTATCCCTAGGAGTTTACCAAAACTCATTCACTACTCTGGAAGGGGTAAGGGGACTGCACACAATCTACATATTTCAGTACTGCACTTTAGTGTCAAAGCCTAACTCATTTTATGAATGCATAAGCAATGACTGGCTTCTAATGCTACTAAAACTTGACAACATGACAGGTTTTAAAACAGTTATCTGTCAGCAAATACACAATGTTATCAAATGCTTCTCTCACAATGGTTACCCAAATGCACACAGACTCACAGTGTGATTCTAGACAACCAACACTATCCCTTGTACTTTAGCAAAACTCATTCACTACTGTGTAAGGAGTGAGGGGACTGCACACAATCTACATATTTCAGTACTGCACTTTTGTGTCAAAGCCTGACTCATTTTATGAATGCATAAGCAATGACTGGCTTCTAATGCTACTAAAACTTGACAACATGACAAGTTTTAAAACAGTTATCTGTCAGCAAATACATGATGTTACCAAATGCTTCTCTCACAGTGGTTCCCAAATGCACACAGACTCACAGTGTGATTCTAGACAAGCAACACTATCCCTAGAAGTTTACCAAAACTCATTCACTACTGTGTAAGGGGTAAGGGGACTGCACACACTCTATATATTTCAGTACTGCACTTTAGTGTCAAAGCCTGACTCATTTTATCAATGCATAAGCAAAGACTGGCTTCTAATGCTACTAAAACTTGACAACATGACAGGTTTTAAAACAGTGATCTGTCAGCAAATACACAATGTTACCAAATGTTTCTCTCACAATCCTTACCCAAATGCACACAGACTCACAGTGTGATTTTAGACAAGCAACACTATCCTAGGAGTTTACCAAAACTCATTCACTACTCTGGAAGGGATAAGGGTACTACACACAATCTACATATGTCAGTACTGCACTTTAGTATCAAAGCCTGACTCATTTTATAAATGCATAAGCAAAGACTGGCTTCTAATGCTACTAAAACTTGACAACATGACAGGTTTTAAAACAGTTATCTGTCAGCAAATAAACGATTTTACCAAATGCTTCTCTCACAATGGTTACCCAAATGCACACAGACTCACAGTGTGATTCTAGACAACCAACTCTATCCCTTGTACTTTAGAAAAACTCATTCACTACTCTGGAAGGAGTAAGGGGACTGCACACAATCTGAATATTTCAGTACTGCACTTTAGTGTCAAAGCCTGACTCATTTTATGAATGCATAAGCAATGACTGGCTTCTAATGCTACTAAAACTTGACAACATGACAGGTTTTAAAACAGTTATCTGTCCGCAAATACACACTGTTACCAAATGCTCCTCTCTCATTGGTTACCCAAATGCACACAGACTCACAGTGTGATTCTAGACAAGCAACACTATCCTAGTTTACCAAAACACATTTCTTAATCTACGAGTACTACATTTTAGTGTAGAAACATGATTCATTTTGCAAATTCATAAACAATGACTCGTTTCCAATTCTACCAGAATATAAAAACAGCACAGTTATCTGTCTGCAAACACATGAAAAACAAAAATGCTTATCACAGAATGGTTTCTACATGCTCACACACTGTCAATAAGATTGTAGACAAAAAAGTACTCCCTGCACTTTAGCAGGAGAAATACATTAGTCTGAATAAAATCAAAATAGACCACATACATCCCCTCACAATTAAATAACTCACCTTTCAAGTTGTTTTGTAGATTAAGAAGTATATCAGTCACACACCAGATTTTCTTATACAGAATCTCTGCACTGTGCACCTGTCAGCAAAACCAAAGAATGGCAAAGTTTCCCTCTCATTTTCCACACATATACATGTAAACATCAAATCACATTCCTTCCCACATAAATTCAAAAGCTAACACACATTTCTATTGGTTAAACATTTCAACCCTTTCCAAATGACATACATTTGAACCCTACCCCCAATCTGCCTTCAGCCTGTTACCATAGAAACAGTTCATGGAACACTGAACTGAGCACACAGGTCAAAAGTTCAGTGCACAATGTTGCTAATTAAAACAGCAAGTGTGCTTGACTTTTCAACATATCAGCTTATCATATATAATGTTCCTTTCAATCAGTTTTTGTTAACCAATAAGAATCATGCGTTTAAAAAACAGAAACATGCACCCTACCTTTCAGTGTAGAAGGTTGTCAAACAACCAATGATTTCTTGTCTTTTTTCAAAACTGCATCTTAGCCACCATTTTAGAAAAATCTTATTTTTCAAACTGCCATTTCATTTACAGAGACCATCTGAGTGCATCCAGACCTCCCTTCAAGATGCTTAAAGTGTGGATTGTGGGACACAGCTATATTTTCTGGAGCCAAAGGTATGCAGAATACAAAGGCATTAACAAAGACCTAGGTTTGCCAAATGTAGACATTAAATGGATTGGACAGAGAGGGTTAAAGTGGCACCAATTGATGCCATTGGTAAAATCCTTTATGCATATCCAACACCCTGACCTCATAATAGTGCACTGTGGTGGCAATGACCTAGGCACTTTGACTGGGGTAGGTCTGGAAATGCTTATGAAGGACACCTTTGCAGAATTGATTTCACTTTTTCCCAAAACTGCCTTTGTGTATTCTAACATATGCCAAAGGCAGAAATGGAACTGGTCCAATCATTTTTGTCCACAGATTGAGAAAGCTAGGAAACATGTGAATAAATCTGTTTCTGCTTTTCTCCGAGACTATAGAATGGGGTCCATTTACAATAACAATCTGCGCTTTCATATGCAAGAGATGTATAGGAGAGATGAAGTACACTTTACTGATGAAGGAAACAGAGTCTTCCTCAACAACTTTAAGTACCAAAAACTCTCAATGAACACAACGGCTCTTTTTAGAGCCACTCAAGAACTAAACACTTAAGCTTGATGTTTATCTCCCAAAAATGTAAGTTTTTTTTCCTTGGATCCGCGCAACCAACAAATTAGGAATCGCGCACCCAACGCAAGAGAAATCTGGCACCCAACGCGTTAGGATGCGCGACTCCTAATTTTACCGTAAAAAAGAATAAATAGCCCCTATAACTAATTTGTAATATCCCCGGGGACCCCATCCCCCGGGGTTTATTAAAAACGTTGGGGACCGTGGGGGGAGCCCCAACGCCCCCACGGTCCCAGCCAGCTCCCCGCGTCCTTCGGGAGCCGGCATTGATTTTCCACATGGGGAGCTGCTGACATGCAGCTCCCCGTTTGGAAAAGCAATATCGTTTGGATTTTTAAAGAGAAAGCAGGTTTCCCTGCTCTCTCTTTCAAAATCCTAACAAAGTTTGCTATGGGAGGGCGGGAGACTCCCGCCCTCTCATAGCAAACAACAGTGTCCTGGGGGTGGGCACCCCAGGACACTGTAGGAGCCGGCCCTGGGGGGTGGCGGTCCCAAGGGCCCTCAAGGGCTCCAGGAGGGGGGCTATGCAGCCCCCTCCCTCAAACAATAAAACCCCGGGGGTGGTGGTCCCCGGGGCTGGGGGGCCCCCTCAGGCCCCCCATTCATTTTTACAGATTTTGCCCTCAGGATTTGGCCCCCCCAGGGGTAATTATTAACGAAGCGTGGAAGCCTGCACTTCGGGTTTTTTATTTTTGTGTCCGGATCCGTGCACCCTGCACGCATTTCGCCGTTTAAAAAAAAAGAAAAAAAGGGGGCCCCAGGGGGTCCTTCTAGGACCCCCTAAGCAACACTAGAGGGTCAGAGTATTTCTACCCTGCCCCCTTTACATCTTTCACACACTTATTTTCATTACTTAATCAGCCTCGCTTCTACCAAGGCACAAAATGGCTGCCAACAGTTCCTGCTTTCGAATGTTGACAGACACTTGACAGCCAGTTAGCATTCAGCGCGTGATCGGGAGGGTGCGTGCTCGGTTCACAGAGGGTGCGCTCAGGTTGCGCATAGGGTGCGCGGATCCTCCGAGGCCATAGATATATCTATCTTTTTTACTCTCATTTTCTCAGGAACTACTGAACGGATTTACACCATTTATACAAAAGGCACGGGTCTGATCTGACGACTACCTCTTTGCCAAATTTGGTGTAATTCCGTTGAGCAGTTCGGGCTGTAGCTGCATCAACAGGTCCTATGGGAAATTGCATGGGGAAAACGCGTTTTGGGACCCCCATTTTTCTCGGCCCCCGCTTGACGAATAACCACAAAACTTTCAGGATAGGAGCGGACCGGAGCTAACCAAAAGTTTGGAAAATTTCGTGAAGATTCGTCAACCAGCGCCAAACTTATTGGGAATAGAATGTTGCGGATTTCCTATGGAAAATAGGTCCTAACTATAACTACCTACTGGCAAAAGCTCCTGGAGTCGGACTTTGGGGGTCCGTGTCGGACCCCCTGACACCCGCAGCCCTACAACTCGCACACAGGGGGAGACCTATGGGTCTCCCCAACACAGGCATGTACGGTGCGGCCGGCACCGACACGTACCCACTGTAGGGGGTGCACTTGTTCGAGACGTACCCATTCAGCCAATGGGAGCCCATGTACACGTCGTATGACCGGCTCCCATTGACTTCTATGGGAGTCCGACCGAACCGAGTCCGACAGCATACGTGCGCATCGTACTCGCTCGGTCGGACTGTAGGGGTCCGGCTCAGTCGGAAAACACTCCGGATCCGACTCGGTCGGAGTGCTTTCCGACCCGGAATGGAATCGGCCCCTGAATGTGTTAGCAGTGCAAGCGTATGCCACTACCTAGGCTGAAAATGCCATTGAGTACATATCACACATGTGATCCTGATTTGGCGGGCTGTAAATCAAGCAAAGACTATAAGGGGACCTAGGGTATGCTAGACATTTGGAGACCGTTCTCTGCCCCTCTTCTCTTTTCACCATGCAATGTTTGAAAAGGCAACTGAGTGGTGTATGTATTACATGTGACGAAGGCTGCTGGGCAGCTGAAATGCGCTATTGTAATTAAACAGTTTTCGACTTTGAACTTGGTTTGATTGAGCTGCTTCTGAGAGTGCGCCTGCTGAACTTTTGCGTAAGCTATTGACAGCCGGTACGCTCTGCTGGCATGCGCGCCACTCCCCTTGGGTCCGTTCATTCTGGAAAGAGCTATGAATGAAGAAAAAAAAGAAATAGATATTATATATATATATATATATATATATATATATATATATACATATATTATCTACTGGCGGTCGCCAGTAGATAGTTATAGTTAGGACCGTGTTTCCATAGGAAATCAGCAACATTCTATTTGGAATAACTTTGGCGCCGGTTGACGAATCCTCGCGAAGTTTTCAAAATAGGTGGGGCGCTCCGCTCCGCTCCTACCCTGAAAGTCTCGGGGGGATTCGTCAAGCGGGGGCGGAGAAAAAAGGGGGGTCCCAAAACGTGTTTGCCCCATGCAATTTTTCATAGGGACCTTTAGTCCAAGGTACAGCCCGAACGGCTGAACAGAATTACTTGAAATTTAGCAGAGAGGTAGTCCTCAGCTCAGGGAAGTGCCTTTTGCAGGTCTGGTGTCAATCTGTTCAGTAGTTCCTGAGAAAATCAAAAGTAAAATCATATATATATGTGGGCGGAGCCTAACCACACATCTCATCCTGAGATCTGATTGGCTGTCAGCACTTCATCCAAGAAGTGTTGGCAGCCATCTTGGGACCAATATACATGATAGCACCTCATTAATAAGCATTGCAGTTAATAGAAGGTTTTAAGACTTTAGTTACATTATAAATCATTTGTTGATGGTACCATACTCATTTTAGGAATTGTGGTATGTTCTAAGGTGATTTCACCATGTGATAAAAGCCTTCTGCTGGGATATCATGATTGAGAGAAAAATATTTTCTCTTGCTTTTCCCACAGAGGTTTGGAAGGTGATCTATAAGCTAAACTGAGAGCTTATTTTCTGTAAATTCACATTATCTTTCTCAGTCATGTGAGAATGAAGTCTGACATTCTCAGTAAAACATGTACATCCAACAAGGGCAGAAACTGTCAGTTGATTCCTTTGTGTTCTACTGCAGCTTCCCAGAGTGTTCCAAAGAACAACTAGAGCGCCAACAGTCCTACTTATGATAAACGTATGGCACACCTGAAGCCATCTTGCTTGGATTAAAGTGGTAACTCTTAAAACATTTAATTTAAAAAGGAACAAAATGAGGGGGTTCATTTTTCCATAACAAGTATGATTAGTGCTGCAGAAAGAAAAACTAGGGCACATTTTGACTTCTGAAATCCTCTTTTATTTCATTAAAAAATTCTGACATGCCGACTGAAACATGCACTTTCAATACCAGCAGCAGTTTTCCCTGGTGAGCAGTAGCTTTACTACAGTGATCTAATGAGCAAAAAGAGTGCTAACATTCTGAATTTATGGCAAATGTGTGACACATCTGAATGCCTTCTTGATGGAACCAAAGTAAAAAACTGAAAGTATTTCCTACTGAGGAGACTGCAGTAAATGAGGAAATTAGTAAACTTCATAACAAATAAGTCTCCCAAGATGGCCACCAGAGACAAAAGAGCCCAAATGTAGCCCAAATATCACCCAGATGTAGCCCAAGTATAGCCCAATGACAGAATGTCCCAGAGTGTTCTTAAAAACAACTAGAGCGCTTACTGTCTTCATTATGACAAAAGTATGGTACACCTGAAGCCATCTTGATTGGAATAAACTGGTAACACTTAAAACATTTAATTTAAAAAGGAACACAATGAGGGGGTTCTTTTTGCCATAGAAATTATGATTAATGCTGAAGAAAGAAAATGAGGGCACATTTTGAGTGACTTCTCAAATCCTTTTCTATTTCATTAAACAATTCTGACATGCAGACTGAAACATGCACTTTTAATACCAGGAGCAGACTTCCATGGTGAACAGTAGTTTTACTACAGTAATCTAATGAGCAACTAGAGTGCTAACTTTCAGAATTTATGGCAAATGTGTGACATATCTGAATACCTTCATGATGGAATCAAAGTAAAAAACTGAAAGCATTTCCTACTGAGTAGACTGCAGTACATGAGGAAATTAGGAAACTTCATAACAAATAAATCTCCCAAGATGGCCACCGAAGACAAAAGAGCCCAAATGTAGCCCAAAATCACCCAGATGTAGCCCAAATATAGCCCAATGACAGAAGTGTGCAAAACACTTATTATTTTGTGTTTTTGCAGTGTTATATAGTGCAGACTTGTCAGGTATTGGAGTGCTTTACATGAGCATTGGTTACATCACACAAGAACAAATTCATTTTGGTTGTAGACATGGGGAGACTAAGTGATTTGACCAGAATCACAGAATGTCGAGCTGAAGCAGAAACTCCAACCTGGTTCCCCAGTTGCAAAGTCTGCAGTTCTGGAAGTAACACCACATCCTCTCCCCTAAGTGCAACATTTAATCAAGTGGTCAACTGGATAAAAAAACATAAAGATAACAAATAATTTAAAAGTGCTTTGTCGCTATTTGAAAACTCAGAAAATATGTCCTTATTTTAGTCTTTTAGAGCACTAACCATAATTTTGATGCCAATAAGACCCTCTCATATATGTAATTTCTAAAGGAAATGCTCTAGGTATTACAGTTTTGATTACATCAAGATGACGTCAGGCGTTCCACACTTTTGTAATAAATATAGAATGTTAGCAATCTAGTTGTTCATTAGGATACTGTTGAGAGGCAGAGGCCAGGGGCACGGACTCTGAAAATTGAAGGCAGGTAGGAGGGTGCAAAGGCAACAATTTAACCACACTGAGCAGGCAGGAAGGGCCGTGGCAGCACAACAGACTATGGAGGGCAGTGGAAAGGGGGGCAGGGGCAACAAACCAACAATACAGGACTTGCAAGAGAGGCTGTGGCAATGTAATAGACCATTGTGGGCAGAAGGAAGAGGCAATGGTAGTACAACCATACATGCCAACAGACCCGATTCAGCCAGGAAACGTCCAATGTTTTTAAGCTCAAATGGACTTTATTTGATCTGTCTCCTGTCTACAATCTCCTCTTTTTCAATGTAACTCAAAGGGGAAAATCAATACCCCAGTTTTTTTTCAAAATCTCCCTCTTACCAAGTTCAAAATGTTCGCAAGTATGGTACATTGGATCATGGAAGGAAATGGTGTAGGGACATGGACTTGGATAACAGAGGACAGGAGGGACATGGAGAGGTGCACCAAACTGACCCTGCAGAGCAGGCATCAGGGTTTGCAGCAGCACAATACACCACACAGGGCATGCGGGACGGGAGTGCAGCACAACAATCCATAGAAAGCAAGAGGGAGGGGACAGGACCATGCACATGGACAACAGAGAACAGAGGGGCAAGAGGCAATGGTAGCTAGCTGACCATAATGGACAGACAGGAGAGAAAGCTGCAGCATAACAGACCATAAAGGGCAGGAGGGACGGATCAGGGGCATTACAATGGAACAGACAAGCAAGGAGGGAGGGAGTAGGGGTCTGCACATGTAAACAGAGGGCTGGGGGCAAGGGGGCAGGGCAGGAGCAGCAAGATAGCCATGGAGGTCAGGCAGGATGGGCACTAGAAGCAAGACACACCATGAAGAGCAACAGTGAGACTGTGATGGCATACACACAGACCATGGAGGGAAGGTGGGAGGGGGTCAGGGGCAGCTAACTGACCACACAGGGAAGGTGGGAGGGGCCATGGCAGCACAGAAGACCATGCATGGCAAGTGGGAGGGTTAGTGGCAGCACAATGGCTATGATGGGCAAGAAGGAGGGTGCAGGGGCATGCACAAAGGACGATGGAGGATAGAAGGGAGGGTCAGGACCTGTGCACAGACAAGAAAGTTCAGGGGAAGGGGCCTCACAACAGACCGCACGGGGCAGGCAGGAGGAACAGTTGCAGCACAACAGACCAGGGAGGGCAGAAGGGTGTGGCAGTACAATGGACCATGTAGGACAGGAGGAAGAGGATAGGGGCATGGCATGTGGACAGGCAGGGTGGAGGTGGCAGGGACAGGTTACAGTCATCTGACAATGCTAGGCAGGTGGGAGGGGAGTGGCAGCTCAACAGAACACTCAGAGTAGATAGGAGTGGCAGGTCCATGGAACATGGTGGGCAAAAAGGATGGAGCAGGGGCATGCACAAAGACATCGGAGGGCAGGGGGAAGGAGAATAGGGGCAGCAAGCTAAGCACAGAGTTTAAGCAGGAGGTCAATGATGGGACATAGAATTGGGAAATGGAGGGCAGGAGGAGGGGACTGGTACATCATACTAAATTGAGGGCAGTGGCAGCACATCAGACCATGCATGGCAGGAGGGAGGAGGCTAGTCCATGGATTCACACAACAGAGGATAGGGAGGAGGGGGATGGGGCAGCAAGCTAACTGTTCAGAGAAGGCGGGTATTAGGAACTTTATTGTTTTTAAAACGTGTGTCTGTGCGAACTACTTAAATTATGAACAAGTATGCAGCATAATCTCACTTTTATTCAGGAAGAAGAGGACGTTTGTGACTCCGGGCTCACTTGGCAGAAACACCCCCTGACCCTCCACCCCCCTATCGCAAAATGTAATGCCCGTGAAAAGGGTAGGTGAACACAGTGTTATATAGAACATAGTCCTGAGAGCACGATTGAAAATGAAAACTAGATATAGTGTATGGTATAAACTATGCACCAAAAAGTGTGATATAAGATGAACCGGGCGTGAAATATAATATGCAATACATTGTGCGCAATGACAGATTCATTGGAGAACGCGAGATAGCACAGGCACTAGCGCGTGCTATGCGATGTGCGCCTTGGAGTGTAACATGCACAGGGCAGTGTTGTGTAACCTAACTAGTCTCTAAAGTTGTAATATAAAATATGTGCTGGGGAGTGTAACGTTGCATATGCACTGTGCCAAAGATATGGATCCCAGATTGTAATATGTATGGCATAGCACTGTGCTTTATAACATAGGCATCGAGGAAGGCACGTTAGATGGGGCAATATAACCCGTGCGAAGACAAGTGTGGCATGACATATTCACGGGGTGGTGTTACAGTGTACATGGGCTAGAGAGTGTCATAGCATATGCACTAGTTGGTGGTATACAACACAGAGGTGTGTGGCACTCGGCAGGCAATGGTGGGTGTAACACAGCATTGGGCTCTGCCAGGAGCGCACTGTGACTCTCAAGTGATGTTCGTCCCCTTTCCAGAGAGTAAAATAAAAAGTATTACACATCCGGCAGTGGATGTGTGTTTTATTAACCGTGAGTGGGGTTTCTTACATAGTTTTGGTCGAATTTTTGTCGAATCCCCTCTGAATGGCTTGGTGTGCATGTGTATTAAATGTGCCCGTCAATAGCTACCCATGTTTGTATAAATAAACGACAAGGGTGTCTACCGGGATTAGGCACGGTAGGGCATCAGACATGTCAGAGCTTCACTAGTGGTGTAAATACATTCCACATGGATTCATTGTATGCATAGTCGCCTTTTAATGAATATCACTCAAATCGTCATGGTGATAGGTACGTACGGTTTGTCCAGCATGTCCTGGGTGTGTCTATAAATATATATTTTTTTAAAATAATAAAAAACAGTGGCCGGCCCTGGGGATTGGGGTTAAAAAAATATAATTAGGAGACAGGCCCTGGGGGATGGGGTAATCAAGGCCAATAAATTAGAATAAGAAGGGGAACCACACAGCCCCCCTTCTTAAAAAATTAAAATAAATAAAAGATTGGCATCGTGCCGGAGGCCACGCCCCTCCTTGCAGCACTCTGCAAACGCGTCCCCTGGCGAGTTGTAAGGTGGGGAATTAATTCCTCTTCAATACTGAGGGTCCCTGAGGGCCAACTAGCCCAACAGGCATCTCCAGTATGCGCCAGGGAGCTGCGCTGCAGACAGGTGTTCTGAGGCCAAGCCCCTTTTTACACCTCTCTGCAACGCAGCTCTGTGGTGCTTACTGGAGGTACCTAGTGGTCTAGTTTGACCCTAGGGACCCTTAGGATTCGAGGGGACTTAATCTCTCAACTTCGAACAGCCACAGGGCGCGTTTACACAGTGGTGAAGGGAGGGGACGGGGCCTGAGGTGACATGTGCAAACACGCACTATGGCACGTTTTAAATTGGGGATATAATTTCCCTTCAATACTGAGGGCCCCTGGGGGCTAACTAGCCCACCAAGTGCTTCCAGTAAGCGCCACTGAGCTGCATTGCAGAGAGGTGGTCCAGGCTGTGCCACTTTTTACACCTCTCTGCAACGCAGCTCTGTGGCACTTACTGGAGGTACCTAGTGGGCTAGTTGGACCCTAGGGACCCTCAGGATTCAAATTAACTTAATCTCCCAACTGAAAACGGACACAGGGCGTGTTTACACAGTGGTGAAGGGAGGGGACGGGGCCTGAGTTAACGTGTGCAAAAACGCCCTGTGGCCTGTTTTAAGAGGTAGTTTTAATCCCCCTGCCCTATTATATACTAGGGGCTTACAGAGGAGGTCATGCTAATCACAGGGGGACCCCAACGCATAATGTTCCCTAGTGTATGTAGGTGTTTTCACTGTATTCTAAGTGTCTTTTAACATAGCACTGGCTCTAGGACTGGTTATTCAGACTCAGTTTCCACCAGTATCCGTCTGAAAAAGTTGAGGGTACAGGATGATTTTGCAACAAGGCTTCTTTCTGCTCTTCTTTTTGTTCTTTCTGCACGTTATCCTTCTTCCTGCACTTTTCTTCGTCTTTGAGGACTTCTGTTGCTTCTTTCTGCACTTCTTTTTTTTCTTTCTGTGCATTTTTTCTTCTTTCTTCACATGTCCTAGCTCTGTAGGCATAGTTAGAAATTAGCATTTAAAAAACCTTTGAATTTCACAGAAAAAACCATAGGTTTCAGGCACGTTATAGTTAGGAATTAGCATTTAAAAAACCTCAGAAATTCACTGAAAAAAAAAAAAGGTTTCAGGGGTGTTATAGTTAGCTGGACTTTTCACTTGTACAAAACCATTGATATTCCCCCGTTATAGTTAGTTCAGCTAACTATAACTCGCGCGCCCGCAATGCACTGCTGATGACGTCACATATTACATCACTCATGACATGGTCAGTGACATCACTCAAGAACATCACTGATGACATCTCAAATGACATCACTGATGACATCACTGATGACATCATCCTTGTGATAGAGTGGCAGACCTCCTCTCACCCTAATATAAACTTTGATACACACATTCAAAAATAGAGACTCAAATTTTCAAAACAATGGACATACCAATACCAGTTACAACAACCTCTTCAGTAATTCTAAGATCCACATACACATCCACTCATTCACCAACAGTCCTATACAGTCACTCATACATGTACTCACTCATCATATGTACTCATACACCTATACATCCTGTTACACAATGCCACTCATCCATAGAGTTACTCACACACATAGTCACTCATGCTAATAAAGAATCAAACATACATTTACTTGCATATACAGTTATACACACACCACCACGCTTACTTCTACGGAAACTTACACATACTTAGTCTTTTAAACAATCACTTATAGAAACACATACTTATTCATACAGGAACTCTTTCAATCTCTCACTCTCACATATACTCACTTATATACACCAATAGTCACATATACTAGTTTAAAACATATGTAGTTACTCATAAAGACACTATTGAGACAGTCATTCACTCACTAACACACCCATACACACACTCATCCACCCATACAGTCCTGCACACATGCTGTCTTCAACATATACAAACAGTGAGTCACTCATTAATGCACCTATGCACTACGTAATACCCCCCACCGAACCATGCAGACACTCAGACTGATACTCAAAAAAACAACTAATAACCTACATAGACACCCATGTAGCTACTCACCAACCCATGCAGCCACTTATACACAAAGTGAGAGACTGATACAGATATTTACATATTTAAACATTACTCACTAAGCCATGTATTCACTATGATACACTTAATCAGTCAGTTACACAATCAATTTTTCAAAAACAAATCATCCATTTAGACACTTATATACCCATTTATTCTTCCATCGACCTTATATAATAGATATAAAACATATTTAATTTTCAGAAAAACACACATTCACTGGATGATGTCATCAGTGATGTCATTTGAGATGTCATCAGTGATGTCACTGACCATGTCATCAGTGATGTAATATGTGACGTCATCAGCAGTGCATTGCGGGCGCGCGAGTTATAGTTAGCTGAACTAACTATAACGGGGGAATTTCAATGGTTTTGTACAAGTGAAAAGTCCAGCTAACTATAACACCCCTGAAACCTATGGTTTTTTCAGTGAATTTCTGAGGTTTTTTAAATGCTAATATATATATATATATATATATATATATATATATATATATATATATATATATATATATCCCAAAATGAATAGCAATCCAAGTGCGCTCTCAGGAGACAAACCACAGACACGGAAATCCAATAGAGGGTTGTTTAATCCACAACGCGTTTCAGCTCGGAAGCCTTGATCACGTGGAAGAATGTGTAAAACAAGGTAACTGATAAAGTTGTCATTCATAAACATGGAAATAGGACTGGAGGTGCAACCCAGAGACACAGAAGGTAAACTTTGGCGGACATATTGGAATGTACAATGCTGAATAGCCTGTATCTGGGTTTACATTCACGGTTCCCATAAAGCTTGTGCAAATAAACAATGCAATAAAAGTAAAGTAAACGGGTATAACCATCTAAATATCACATATGAATACATCATTTGGAATCACATACGCTACAGGCAAGGTAATAGTTGCAGGTATGAGTGCTCAAAATAGAACGAGTTGTAGCGCTGTTGCAAATGAATGCATAGTGCATGCAAGCTGAGAACGGTGCTAGTGCCTAACAGTTTACTCATGAGAAAACAAGTCAAATAAATAACCCAAGTGGGTTGCTGTAGCACAGTGCAACAACGTGTGTATCAGGCATATTGATCAATGTGTGTGTGATACAAAGTGAGGGTCAAATACCCAAAGATGTTGGTAAAGTACATGTGTCCCACGGACGTCCAATAATAATGAAAAACGAAATACATCAGTTACCGTGCTCAAAAAAGTGAAGGAACGGAAGGAAGGGTAGGTGGCCCATGTGATCAAGGCTGCTGCGTCAGTCGAAATGCGTAATGATATATTGAGTGAGCAATAAACATCCTGTCATTCCAACTAAGAGGAGTTCGTGCTGGTTCTTTTCATCGCCCGTGGGGAAGTTGGAAGGCAGCAATTCAGTCATATATATAGATATATCCACTAAAAAACAAAGGTTAAAGTAACGTTACATGGTATCATTAAGTGTTGAAATGAGTTAAAAACTAGCACTTAAAAACTTTTTTTAAATCTGAGATTTACTAGTTATGGTTCATTGAGCAAACTATAAATTGTGCCCCCTCCATGCACTGCTTATGACTTCATATATTACATCATTCAGGAGAATGTTAAATGGCATAATTGATGACATCACTGATGACACCTCAAATGACATCATTAAGGACATCATTGTTGACATCATCCAATTCTACTGATTACATTTTGGCCATTTTGGTGTTCTTTTATTTATAACCATTTTGCCTATTTTCATAAATTGCTTTGGGATTTTTTGTGTGTTCTTTTTTTACGTTATCACAGTTTGTGTGTGGCATAAATACTTTACGCATTGCCTCTCTTTAAATCTTGACTACTTTGTGCCAAGCTACCAGAAAGTTAAGCAAAGTTTTATTTTTTGACTTCAGTGATTCACTCAGAGAAGGATTTTGATTATAATTTGTAGAGGGTTCCCACCCTCTTAAAGTAATACTCCAATTTCTTACAGTCTTCATGTCAACTTTGTGCAGCCAGCTGCAGTTTCTGCTGTATAACACATCAGGGATTTAACACTAAAAAATTATCTCATACATGTTCTAAAATATATAGGCAATGGGCATGGTGGGTACATAGAGCAAATAAGATTGCTGGATTGGAGAGAAAAAGCCAAAGTGTCAGCTGCATGGATTTCTAGAGCACCAGAAAAATGTGTACTTTTTTGGGACTCCTTTTTGAAGCCATTTGTTGCACTATGCTTCTGTTGTGTGATCATTTTTAGTAGCACTAGAACACAGATAAATACAATGGCATATATGTGTAGCACCAATCACGAATGTTAATGGTAAATTAAGAAAGATTTTCATTGATCAACTCATAATAAAAACGTAACACTTTTCAAAATAGGGGATATCAGGAAGGGACCAACCTGTGACAGGATATCCGTGTGGGTGGGAGATCACTTTACAAATACACGAATAACTAACTTTGTCACACGTTTCAAGATACTTACATTCGTTTGAATGTCCTGTTTGAGAAGTTACTCTTCAAGATACTCAGAAATGTTCGTTCTAACTTGCACAGAGACAAAATCAACTTGTGTTGTCTGCTCAAATAGTTTAATGAGTCTGTGCTGTGGAACTCTAAGTCACCATGAAACTGTACGTTCCTATAGCAGATCTAATTAGAGTATGGAATTGTTTCCAAGTAAACATTGTTACAACCCGTGAATAACCTGAGAGCTCCAAAAGAGCTGTTTAGCTTAAATTGGACTCGGTAAATAATTAACAAGATCCAAACTGTACCTTCAGCATCAGTTTTGTTCTGTGAATATGAAGGATATTTTCCAATAGTGCATCATAAATTTAATGGACAGGAATAACAGCTTCCTGGAATAATCCACTTAAATGCACTGGCCACAGTAAAAAGAAGTGCCCTTCTGGAAATTCTCCTGTGATTGGGTTTCATTGTGTACCCCTGTCAGGGAAAGTTTATCTGGTCTTATTTTAAACCTCAAGGCTTTGGCTCTTGTTCTGCTTTGGAAAGTAGCCTTTAGAATAAACTGTGCATGTTCAACACTCCTTCCTCTCTTTTCCTCATCACAGTACTTAGTAGGTCTGATTCAAAAAGCTAGTATGTCACGTTTACATGTTCAAATAGCAGGATTTGCGACTGCTAGGTATTCACAAAATGTGGCCTAATAGCCTTCAATTCAGCTATTTATTCATTTATTTGTGTCACAAACCAGACTCACCAGGGTGGGAGAGTGCTTTACAGGAAGCAAGTTATATAAGAACATAAAAAGTTGTAGGGGGAAGGCTAAATGTAAAGACAGCAGCCGTCATCTCTTTGTACAAAGCTACAACTATAGGGACAAATAATGTAAGGATTCAGCATGGATTACCACAATTTGCAGGTGTTTGGTGTTAGAAATGGGTTTCCTGTTTGGCTGAGGTATGCACCCAGGCCGGGCAGAAACCACCACTCTAGTCAGGAAAAGCTAGATACACACTAAAAGTTTACCTGTGCTCATCCTCTGGTAGCTTGGCACAGAGCAGTCTGGCTAAACTAAAGAGGCAACACAATGAATACAACACAAAAAGACTATACACAGGTTTAAAATAATAGAGAATATTTATCTTAGCAAAATAAGACCAGTACAACAAAACTCCAATAAGGAGAAGTCAAGATGTGATTTTTTTTAAAGATAAAATGCAAAAATAGTGCTTAGAAGTCACTGGCGGTCAAAAGGTTACTTGAGGAAATGAGGGACCAGTGCAAATCCAAAGTTTAGGCCGACTGCGATTGACAGCAGGCTGTCTACAGGACCCAGACAGGTCCCACTGAATAAATAACTTGGATGGAGCTTTTGTTGATGTCAAGAGTCTTCTGAGTCGTCATCCACCTGCGGAAATGGGGTCTTGCGTTGTCATCGAGCTCCGCTGAGTGAATGGATTGAGTCATTGTCGAGCCACGCAGAGCGCCGCCATTGATCCGCGAAGGGTGTTGAACTGCTGTTGGGCAGCCTCTGCGTCGACGTCGAAGGGCGTTGTAGCAGAATTTCTCACGCAGTTGGTGCAATTTGTCAGATTTTGATGGAAACAGCTGCAAACCCATTTCTGAGGTCCAGAGTTTGGGGGGGGGGTCCCTCAGGCAAGGGTAGAACTCTCTTTGAAGGCAGAGTTCAGCAGCACCTGCAGAATTGTAGGAAGTATTTTGTGTCCCCAAGACGTCAGAAATAGGAGGCAAGACAGCAAGACTCTTGTGATCACTTGGAGGGAAGGCAGGGTCTTTGCAGCAAAGTCAGGGAGCAGCAGTAAGGAAGGCAACAAGCAGAAAAGCAGTCCTTCCAGAAAAGCAGTCAAGATGAGTTTAAGCAGCACAGCAGACCTTCTGACAGAGGTTCAGTGCAAGATCCAGAAGTGTCTGATTTTAGGGGGTCAGAGACTCAGTACTTATACCCAAAAGTGCCTTTGATGTAGGGGATGACTTCAAATGTTCTCTCTGAAGTGCACAAGGATCCCTTTCAACCCAGTCCTGTCTGTCAGGCTAACTCTGGTGGGTAAATCAGTGCTTTGTGTGTGGACAAGACACTACCTATTGAATTGTAAGTGTCAGCCCCTCTTTTTCCTCCCAGCCCAGGAAGACCCCTCAAAATGCAGATAAATGCAGATGAGTGCTCTGGATGCAGAAAGCCTTACCTTTCTGTGTTTGTGGCTGTGTAGAGGGAATGCACAAAGTGTAGCTGTCACCCTACCCACTCGTGTATTGGAGACAGGCTGTCAGGCACAAAGAGCAGTAAGTACACAGAAATGTCCAAAAAGTGGCATTTCTGAAACAGTCATTTTTAAATGAAACTTTACCAGTAAGGAGGATTTATTATTCCGATTCCCAACATATGAAACATGAAAACGCTAACCCTCTCTGATCAAGAATTACGACTTAAAAGTGAATTAAGGAATTCCCAGTGCTAACCTATGAGAGGAGTGCATCACAGTAGTGGAAAATGAAATAGGCTGTTTGTCACTACCAGGACATGCAAGACATAAATGTACATGCCCCTACCTTTCACTTACATAGCACCATGCCCTTAAGGCTACCTAGGGCCTACCCTAGGGGTGACTTATATGTAATAAAAGGGGAGTTTTTAGTCTCGCAAGTAGTTGCAAGTGCCAAGTTGAAGTGGCAGTATCCTGCACACACAGGCCCTGCAGTGGCAGTCCTGAGGCAGGTTTGACTGGCTACTTCTGGGAGTGGCACAATCAGTGCTGCAGGCCCACTAGTAGCATTTAATTTACAGACCCTGGGTATATAGTATACCACTTTACAAGGGACTTGCAGGTAAATCAAATATGCCAAGCAAGGGTAAACCAATTATACCATGTTTAGAGGAGAGAACACATGCACTTTAGCACTGGTCAAAGGTAAAGTGCTCATAGCCTGAAATCCAACAAAAACGAGGCCAGAAAAATAGGAGGCGGAAGGCAAAAACTTTGGGGTAACCCTTCAGAGACAGCCATTTTCCAACAGTTGGGCTTTAGGACATCTAATAATGGCGCAATTAAAGCATACGGTAAGCAACATAAATTCCCACAATGTGCAAGCTTGAAAACATTTGTAAAGCCCCCACCTTCCCTTTGGCTCCATAGAAATACCCAGAGATTTGCTCCAGGCTTGGAAGGGAAACAAATCACCTCCAAACATGGTGAGCATGTAGGGGAAAGGCTTTGTACGTGAGAAGGGGACTCCTGTCACACTTAGGGGCTCATTACAAATTCGGGCAGACACAACACCATCTCGTAATCGGGACCAACTGACTTGCGGTCGGTTCATCCGACTGCCGGAATACGATGCGGCCGAACACTATTTGGTCAGATTCCCATTGTTTCCTATGGGAGCTCGTGTTACGCCTGACAACCAGCCATAGGACAGGCTCCTATGGGGAAATGGGATCTGTGTATAAAACCCTGCACCCTATGGCAGGCACCCCATGGTGTCTGCCACACAGAGCAGGATTTAAGAGGGGGGTACCTTGGGTTCCCCCTCGGCCACCAAGCGTAGGCTGCCTGGGGCTAAGGGGGCCCTGCCAGACGCTCCCAAAGTCACTTTCCAAAAGCCTCCCCATGTCGGGAAGGCCAGCATGGAAAGGCTGTTGGTAACCAGCATCATAATCCCGACAGCAGAAACGCCGTCCATAGGGCTTTACGTTGCGGTTCCAAACGACAGGAATACTCAGCGAGTTGCTTGGAGCCGAGTCAGAATGACCGGCTGGTTTACTGTCCGGCTGTGAACATCATAATCAGGCGGTTGGACTGTAAACCGGCCGGGTTGTTCGGAAGGGCTCCGACACGGTCGGGAAGATTCCGACTGCCGGGCAGAGGCTTTCCACCCGACATCGTAATGAGCCCCTTAGGGTATTTTCTGCAAAGAACAACAAAGTGATGAAAGGCATAATTACCAGTGGCTGAGACTAATTCAAGCATTCTGACCATCATCTATCACTTCTTTGTGTGTGAGTGTAATGGGTATGCCCAACTGTACGTCCTGAGCTCACTATGCCACTGGACTGAAACTGCATCTGATGGTTGAGACTCAAAAGGCCAAAACCAGTTTAAGGGTGCATGTGTTCTCATCTGGAGGGGACCTGACCTGGCAGTTCAAGCTGGACTAATCCAATTGGAACAGCAACAAGACTGATTTGCATATGACTGGCCCCCAACAAGTGTGACATAGTGAGCAAAACACAATGGACTGGAATGTTGCCCAGAGTAACCACCAGTGGATGATAATAATTCAAATATTTCATCCTTCACTTTTTATTTTTCTTAGTGGGTTGTTCAGGCACAAGTCACAACAAATATCAGATTATCACTGGTGTCAGAAACTTTGAGTCCTTACTTTTCTCTGAAAATCCCTGTTGAGGTTCTATTTGTATCTTGTATGAAAAGAGTAGGTAATGTTGTTCTACTTCCCACTTTATGTTGCAAAGCTCTTTGCAGGTTCTTAAAGAAGTGACTCTGCAGTGCATGAGTATGCAAAAGCATTCCTAATGCAAGAGGATGGTGTATTTATTCATGTTTTAATGAAACCATTCCTCCCATTCATTCCCAGTAAGGGAAGATTATGATTGGATGGACCGCCACCGACGGCCTGTCGGTGGAGGTCAGTTCGACATCTGGTGGCTTGGTCCAACTGCCACATTATGATGTGTGGCTGACGGAGATAGTGGGCGGAAGGATTAACTGATGCTTCCGACGTGCTCAAGGAGCCAGTCCAACCATCAGTCGTACCCTACAATGGGGGCAGTGCCTGCTCAGGCATCACCGTAGGGCTTGCGATGGCCCATTCTGACTGCCTTTTCATGGCGGTCTGACTTTGGGTGGTCCCTAGCAGGGCCCCAGTCCCCTGTGGGCCTCCATAATGTCCCTTCCAACATCCATGCCCTGTGTGCCAGGCAATGGATGTTTGTAAACATCTGTTTTTCCATTGTGGCTTGTGCTGTGGCCCTAATCGGGTCACAGCACAAGCTGCAATAGAAACAATTATGATTCCGACCGCCTATGCAGCGGTTGTATCATAATTAGGTGGGTGAGCCCTCCGACTACTTGCCGGTCGGGCCCAATTCCACTACAGTGTTGCCGACCGGCATCGTAATAAGTCTCTAAGTGTTTGGTGGCATTTACTACTGTTACTGTGCTATGATTTGCTTGCCCCGATTACATGATTGCAATATATTGGGAATATAAATTTTCCTATTAATGTTTAAATAGTGAATGAGCAATCTGAACAATAATGTTGCCTTTTGTTAACTGTTTTCTTTGTTGTGTTCCAGGCCCTGATAGGTTTTGAGGCATTTTGGCCTTGTTGTACTGCATTATGTTTAAGGCTCCCTGTTTTCCGTTTTTACTGATTTTTACAGATAAATACAGACAGAAAACATTTATTTTTTTGTCTGTATTTATTTTTAAATGTGGATAAAAATGGAAATTGGGGTGCCTTTTGAGTAATTCTAAACAATGTTTGCCATGACTGCCAGGCCAATAGATGTGTGGATGGATAGATAAAGGGGTTAAAAAAGAAAGGAGTTTTAGTATAGATGTTTTAACAGCAGTAGATATGCACAAGGTTGATACTGAAATTCACATATTTTTATATAATGCACTGATTTATCTTCTGCCGGTGTTCACAGCACTGAAACCTGGCAGACATTCAAGCATAAGCGCATATTTATCGGTTAAATAAATGTAGAAATATACTAATTTCAGCGCAATCTTTCCACAAAACCCAAAATAAATATGGATAAATACAGATAAAAATTTCCAAAAAATAAATATGGATAAATACAGACGGAAATTGCAAAAAAATGAATACCATAAAACCGCCATCAGGCTACAAGGAACCTTGCTTTTAGAAAGAGAAATCGTCTGTTATGGTGGCTGAGCAATTCCTACACAAGATGTTTTTTGCCAACTGTCAAAAGACTGTTGGTGCTCCTCTTTTTATGAGATACAGGTACTTAACCTTTTGTTTATGATTGCTTAATTGGTGCCCTTTCTTTGCTTTCTGTTCCACGATTCTTGCCTATTCTAGGAGTGCTGAAATGTTTGCAACATTCACTAAATTAGCAAGCTGGATCACTACAGTTAATAAGGCTGTAGAGATGTAATTAATTAGGCTGTAGATATGTTAGCCTTTTACAGCAGATGCCTCTATGTTGTTTTTTACATAAAAAATAAGTCATCATTCTAACACTGTTACATTCTGCTAGTGCTCTTTAAAAATGTCGTTTCCCATTGCACACTGTCATTATCAGACGCTCAGTGGGCGTGTTCTAGGAGTAGTTACAGTTTCTTCGAATGTAAGTCTGGGCTGTTGAGTTTCATTTTCTCCCTCTATCAGCATTCACATGTCTCCCTTTGATCTTCAGAGTTTCTCTTTGCTGCTGAGGGTGGGGTTTAGGGTCCTTCCTTGACCATATTGCTGTAAATTGTAGAAGAGTCTTGCGTCTTGTAGTAGGATTTCTGACCCTGGTAGAAATTGTCCCGGTGACATGTGGAATGAGTGTTGGTTTATGGCACAAAGCTGTTAACGGTGGCCTGGTATACTACTTGGCTTTTTGCTTGCATGTTTGTTGCTTTCTTTATTTCTGCACCGGAATGTTTTGTGTTTTAGACCTTATTCGTTTCTTTCCTGTGTATCCTTCTTGAGTGATCTGCATATGCATGGATGGCATCATACTTCTGTTGGTATGTTTCTTGGTTTTAGACCCACTCTTGTTTTCTTGCTTGCTCACATCTGATCATAGTTATTACATTTGGAAAGCATTTTTTTAAAGTAAGAGATTACTGTACTTCAATTTTCTTTTTGCTTCAGTTGCAAGTTATTTCCTAAAGTGTCACCTGGATGTCACTTTGTTGATATTTATTTATTTGTGTCTGGCTTGTAAATGATATTTGGTTCTTGTAATTCTCGTTTTGGATCATAATGGACGTTATTCTAGGGACTGTGAATGCGAATGAAAGCAATTGCATTTTATAATCTCCTGGGAGGTTAGGGGAATGTTGCTGTGGGACTCCTGCTGGGCTATTAATGTTTGCGAGCCATTGTGATTGCACATGGATTGAGTTTTACCCCTGCTGCTGTCTCCAACTCAGAAGTAGTACAAGGCGGTATCGTGAGTGATTATATGGCGTGCAGATATTCTGTAGCATATCATATTTTGTTTATGTTATTCCATCGCCGTCTTCTTATTGCTTAATTTGTAGAGTTTCAATCTGGTGTGATTTATTCTCAGTCATTATTACTTAGTATTATTGTCTAGCTCCAGGATAATATGTTGTCCATTTAGATGTCTCCATCATTAAGACATTGTGAATATGACTACACACCCTGCCGGTTCATGGGCATAGTTTAGGCACTGTCACTCCTGGAGACCAGGCTGCAGATTTACTAACATTTTGCATTGTGGCAGCACCATTTTTTTGGCATAGCCATGAAGCAAAATGGTAGTAGCGATTTACAAAGCCACACAAGGGACAAATTGCTGCTCTTGGCTTTGAAAAAAAAGCTACCTTGCAACGGGGAAGCATTCCATGGGTGGAGCATGGGCGTCCCCATAGGTTTTGACACAATCTCACATGTACTATCAATGAATCAGTATTTGATGAGCGCCATTTATCACCACGGAGGTATCCAGATGCTGGCAAGATTGTGCCATAATGGTGCACCTGGGATTGCGCTATATTGGTGCACTTCTCTAACCAAGGAGAAACATTCATTACTTCTCATTACTTTTTTCTGCGTGTGATGCATTCCGTGTCACACAAGGAAATTGGAAAAGGCCTTTAAGTGCAGAAAGATTCCCCGTCCTGCACAAAAACAATCCTACTCGTAAAGCAGGTGCACTTGCACCACTACTACTTAGGGATAGATTTACAAGCCACTTGCGCTGCCAGTACGTCACTTTTTGTGACACACTGGCAGCGCATTTCTCTGCCCCATATTTACAAGGACAGGATGCATGGCTTTTCCTGTCCTTGTAAATACGGCTCCTTTACACACAGCCAGCCACGGTCGGTAGTAGGAGTTGCTGCAGGGCGGTGACGTGGGGAGGGGGAGGGGCAGGGTGGGGGGTAGTAAACTATGGATTACGGAGGTTTACAGGTAAGTAAACATATAAATTAATAAAACGAATTTCGTTGCGTGCACTGCATCGCATTTGGGGATGCAGTGCACGCAACGAAATTCGTTTGCCAAGAGTAAGCAGCTAAACCCATTACATTCTGCCACCAACAGCTGTTCCATGGCAGCATAACCATCAGGGAAACCGACTTATGACTCAGCTTGCAGGATTAGAATTTATAAATTCTCAGGTGTAATGACCTGCCTTGCACAGGTCCTCTGCCTGCGAATATGATTGTCACATGATCGACTGTAGTCAGCTTCCACTTTGTGTTGGAGCAGCAGAGTAGCTGGAGCAAGGACAGCGAGGGGGGAAGGCTAGCATACAGGAAACAAGGTATATGAGGGTAAGGAGGACAGTAGAGAATAAGCAGAAATGGTATGAAAGGATAGCAAAGAAGTGCGTAAAGAACATGTGCAGGAAGGAAGGAGTAAACTAGGCTGGGTGAAAGAGAAGGGTAGGCGTGGCACACAGTGAAAGCCTACGGAGGGTGGAAGACAGTGAGGGTTGTGGCATTGGCCATACAAAGAAAGGTAGGTGGAAATACTTGCATCAAATGGGATGAAAGAATGTGACAGCTGAAGACATGGAGAAAAACCATGCAAGGGGTAAGGAAGTTGCAGGAAGGAGGAAAGGAAACACTCTGTTTGTGCCCGGAGGGTGGGGGGGAGAGCTTATAACGCAAAGCGGAAGGGGGAAGCAGAATCAAAACAAAAAAAAGCAGCAACAGGCGGAAAGCAACTAAAGGAGTGGGAATAGTAAATTAATTTATTTTAGTGTACAGCATGTACCACAATTTATTTTAGATTAGAGTGGGAAAAGTAAATTAATTATGTTTAGTTTCCAGCACCTACCCCAATTTATTTTACATTGGAGCGGGAATAGTAAAATAATTTATTTTAGTGTCCAGCACCTACCTCAATTTAATTTAGATTGGAGTGGGAAATTTTTCGGGTTTCCTGGAGCGTTTCTTATTTTAAAGATATTTTCGGGTATTTTATGGTTTCCAGATGGTCGTTTTGTCGATGCAGGATTTATTTTTTGCTACAGTTGAATTTTTGCATTTTTGGGGGGGAAACTTTCTATGGATGATTTTATTCTTATTTAATTGGATTATATCAGTAGATGTTGGATTTTAGAGCTACGGCAACAAACTCGGTAAGTTTATTAAATATATTTAATTGTGGGAGGGAAATAATGTTATGTTTCATTATTGTTGTGTTTTATTTTATTACATTTATAATTAATGTGTGTGAATATATTATTATTGTTAGTTAAAAATATGTTACACACAGGAATTATGTTTGTGCTAAAATAAATACTTTTTTTATGCTTTAAAGGAGAGTATTTTCTATTTAATTTGTATGGATGTTTTAAAGTAGAGTTTTGGCTATCATTCCTAGGTACTCCAGGCCTCTTGTAGTAGGGTATAGTTTGAATTTCTGTTCTAGGTATTGGTACATTTATTTAGTCTGTTTGGATGTTTTTGGTTTTAGTTGAGTGACAGATTGTTCCATTCGGAGTTCCTGATAGCTTTGTTCTTTTTGTAGGTATTTTATTAATTTTTCTAGTGTTGGTCTGACTCTCCCTGTTGTTTGTTGGAAGGCATTATGCCATCCTTCTCCAGCATTATTAGTTTTGGCTTGTTGATTAAGTGTGCTAGTGCATATGTTCCACCAGGGATTTTGAAATTTGGGCTGTCTTCTGTGGCCAGATCTATGTAATCTTCCCGCCCAGGTGTCTTCAAAGTAGTCCAATAGTGGGCTTAGTTGTTGTTCATGTTGTTGATAAAAAGGGCTTTCTAGTAGTATGTTGTAATGTTCAGCAACTTCTGTTACTGGTACAAAGGCTAATGCTATCAGTTTTTTTATTTGGTATGCAAACAAAGTATTAGTTGCGTATTCTACACTCAGTGATGATTTTTGTAGGTGCCTCCATAAGCATTGATTAAAATGGTTATAACACCCTTGAATTGAGGTATGGGGGTATGTTTTTAGTATAGAGTTGATCATTGATTGCTCAAAATCTATAATGATTTTTTGTGGGAAATAGTCATTAGTTTCTTGTTTTAGCATTTCTACGTAGGTTGAATTGTGTTTGTTAGGTAGTAATGCGTAAATAAAGGGAATATTACAATTTTGATGTAGCCCATCGATAGTGAAAAGGTGGAAGAATGGTTTGGGACATGTTGTGAAAGTTCCATCCATCATCCAAAAATCAGCTCGTTGAAGTTTAACTAAATTAGTTGCTGTACCAAACATTATTATTCTTTCTCACTGCATTTATTATCATAGATAATACATGGTTCTTTATTGAAAGTAATAGCTTGTTTTGGGGTAATTATTACTTTGTCAAAAGTTTTAGGAATTGGTGTGGAAGTTGTTGTAGCCCTTTTAGTGCACGCTATTGTTCTTTTCAATGAAACTATGGATGGCATTTGTCCAGTAGCTTCTTTGGGAATTTTAGGCAGCTGTTCTTTTAGAATTGCACTCGTTGGTCTTTGTGAGCTTGTGCTAGCCTCTTTGATGTTTTCAAGTGCACCTCTAACTTCTATTTCTGTAATGTTTAGGGGATGATTATGTTCCCTGGTGTACATTACAGTGGTTTCTCTTGTTGTAGCACGGCCGTAACATTTATTGGAATAATATTTAAAGATTTCCAATTGACTTTTAGGCCAGTTTGTTTCTCCTGCGTGTAAACATATCCCATGTAACATATTAACGTTTTTCCTTTCTGGGATGTTATAAACTGTGCTCCTTCACTTATTTTGATGTTGAAAAATCTATAATAAATGTATATAAGAATTATTAAATATTTTTCTCTTTATAAAAATGATTAAAAATATAAAAAAATTTAAAGTATACTTACATAGTTTGTTTTTATGTTGTTAAAATTGATGATCTTTATTCTTTAGTTGTGGAATGTTTTTCTGTAGTATATTTGTCTGAAATAAAAAGCAAGTTTCCTTTATTATTTGTTTTACAACAGTTTTATGTGGGGTGGGAGAGTTTTTGGGATGGGTTTTGGGTTTGGGTGGGTGTTTTACAGCTTTATTTCATGCATTTTGGAAAATACTTACTTTGCTAGTTCTATCTTTTTATGGTGTTTTCTGTAGTTTTCTGTAGTTTGATTGTTTTCTTTAGAGTTGCCTGTAGTGGAAATATAAATTAGAATAAAGATTTAAATTAGTTTTTTACGTTTGTATGTTATTGTTTAAAGAGTATTACTTTTAGTGTTATTTACTATATTTTAGTTTACTTACTTTTGGTAGATTTTTTGTAGTTTTTGTATTGTTGATCTTCTTTTTTTCTGTAGAATTTCAGCAGAGTTTCTCCTTCTTTAGCTTTCTTCATTTGAGGTGTGAAATAAGAGTTAGGTTTGTTAGTTTATATAGTGTTTAGTATATTGTTAGTTTAATTTTATTGGTCAGTTTTAAACTTGTGTGTTTCTATTGGTTAATTTATATATTTTTAAATTGTTTTGGAAGTTGTTTTCCTTATATGAAAAACGCTAATTAAGAGTTAGGTTTTTTTTTGTATTTATGTTTAAACATTTTTGTTTATATGTTAGGTTATATATCTGAAAAGATAGAAATGGATTTTATATTATGAAAGTTCATATATATGAATGATGTTAATAGTGTATTAAATATATTCTTTTTTTGTTCGAATAAAATGTGTGTTTAAATTAATTTGATTAGTAATATATGTTTAGGTATTTATTTGTATTTATGTAGTTTAATTATAATGTTTTCTCTAGTTTTGTATAGTCGATATATTTAAAATAAAGATATCTGTGTGGTCCATAGGTTTGTGGTCGATATTTTGTACGTAGTGTATGTTTTTAATCAATGTGCGATATTTTGAAAATCGATAAATATGACTATGATATTTTTGTTATCGATGTTTATGATGTCCGATAATATTGTTTTTATATTTTAGTCTTTTCTTAATTAAGTATATAGTGTCGATATTAATGTTGTCGATATTTTTGTGTCGAAATAACTGTAGGTATTGAGATATGTTGTCTCTCAAAATTATGTCAGTGATTCGAGCTTTAGTACATTTGCATAGAATGAAATGCATGTGCACAAGCCAGCAGGAGCACAGACTGTCTTGACTCCCTAAAGGATGGGACCTCCGCGTCTATACTTTCCAAGTATTTTCCACTCCTTCAATGTGTACTGTCTGGGAAAATCTCGGTGGAACTTCGTTGTGTTAGCGGGTTAGTTCACAATACGTGCAACATGAGAGGAACAGGACTCGCTTACAGTGTGCCGGTTTTGGCGTTTTCTGCCTAATACTACAGTAGTTCAACATCAAACTTTATTGGATAACAGCATGCCGACAACCCCATATCTGACAGTTGTCGTTTCTTGAACAAACTTCGTAGTGTGGGATTTTTCTACCTGTTTTCATTGTTATATTCATTCACATGTAACTTGATTTAATATTCTTGGTTTGCTGCCTGGAGGTTGTTCTATTTTTTAAAGAATGCCTTCTTTTCAAAGTTTACATTGTCTTTCTTCTCTCCAGGAAACTTACCACAATATGCCACCTTCACATTTGCTGTTATTCTTGGTATATAATGTTTTTTTATTTTAAATTTAATGTTGTCATTACCAAGTAATGTAGCTGGTCTATTCTATTACTACTACATATAATGAGCACGTTACATACAGGTGCCGATCACGATCCTGTAAAAACCGGGTACGAACCGTCGGACGGAGCAAATTCTCCGTCCGACGCGTACCCAGTCGTCAAAATATACAAGCATGGAATTACGATTCGCACGGAAACACCATTTCCGTACGAATCGTAAAAAACCCCGACCGAACAAAATAAACCTACAAATGCGATCCGGGAAAGCGCCGACCTGACGTCGGGACGCTCGCAGCCTGCCATTCACGAACAAGGACTACCAGTACGCGACGGACAGACAGGACGACGCGAACAAGGAGGACCCGTACGCGACGGACAGACAGGACGACGCGAACAAGGAGGACCAGTACGCGATGGACAGACAGGACGACGCGAACAAGGAGGACCAGTACGCGACGGACATCCAGGACGACGCGAACAAGGAGGACCCGTACACGACGGACAGACATGGACCCGAACCTACGTGTCATCCCGGCCCTCATAGCAGTCGACCTCCTCTACAGGTTCCGACGCAGACGCCGCAGAAGGTCAGAACAACTAAGGGAGGGGGGAAAGTGGGGTGGGGGGGGTAGCAGGACCAGGGCAGGCCACAAACCCCCCACCAAAGTCACACAGCACACATGCCCTGGACATACCTGACTCCCAGGCCCTGGTCACTACGAGGGGGTGGGGGCGTGTCCAGCTAAGCCAGCGACCGCCACAACGGAAGTCCGTCATGACGCGAACTGGCAACACAACCAGACAGGTACGTCCCGTACCCACGCCTGAAGAGCGTGGGTACGAGTCGTACCACGCCCACACCTACGTCACCCCAACAATGGCGGGACGGCTCATACCCACGTGGCAAAGGCCTGGGTACGGGCCGCACAAGCATCACATAGCGTGGGGACGGATATGTACGGACCGTACCCCCACCCGCGTACGTATGGAGCCTACCCCCACCCCAACAGTGTAAGTACGACCCGTACTCCCACCCGCGTACGAATGGAGCGTACCCCCACCCCAGCAGTGGTGGGGGTACGCACAGCAGCAGTGTAAGTACGACCCGTACCCCCACCCGCATACGTATGGAGCGTACCCGCACCCCAACAGTGTAAGTACGACCCGTACCCCCACCCGCGGACGTATGGAGCGTACCCCCACCCCAACAGTGTAAGTACGACACGTACCCCCACCCGCGTACGTATGGAGCATACCCCCACCCCAACAGTGTAAGTACGACCCGTACCCCCACCCGCGTACGTATGGAGCGTACCCCCACCCCAACAGTGTAAGTACGACACGTACCCCCACCCGCGGACGTATGGAGCGTACCCCCACCCCAACAGTGTAAGTACGACACGTACCCCCACCCGCGTACGTATGGAGCATACCCCCACCCCAACAGTGTAAGTACGACCCGTACCCCCACCCGCGGACGTATGGAGCGTACCCCCACCCCAACAGTGTAAGTACGACACGTACCCCCACCCGCGTACATATGGAGCGTACCCCCACCCCAACAGTGTAAGTACGACCCGTACCCCCACCCGCGGACGTATGGAGCGTACCCCCACCCCAACAATGTAAGTACGACACGTACCCCCACCCGCGTACGTATGGAGCGTACCCCCACCCCAACAGTGTAAGTACGACCCGTACCCCCACCCGCGGACGTATGGAGCGTACCCCCACCCCAACAATGTAAGTACGACACGTACCCCCACCCGCGTACGTATGGAGCGTACCCCCACCCCAACAGTGTAAGTACGACACGTACCCCCACCTCGAATGCATGGAGCATACCCACATCCGTGTATGTCATGAGCGTACATATTGTGAAATAGGAGGGGTGTGTGCAGAGTCCTCCCAGCAGTGCCCAGAGACAGGAGGGGTGGGGGCCTATCACTCCCAGCAGTGCCCTGAGACAGGAGGGGTGGGTGCAGAGTCCTCCCTGCAGTGCCCTGAGACAGGAGGGGTGGGTGCCTAACACTCCCAGCAGTGCCCAGAGACAGGAGGGGTGGGGGCCTATCACTCCCAGCAGTGCCCAGAGACAGGAGGGGTGGGTGCAGAGTCCTCCCAGCAGTGCCCAGAGACAGGAGGGGTGTGTGCAGAGTCCTCCCAGCAGTGCCCTGAGACAGGAGGGGTGGGTGCAGAGTCCTCCCAGCAGTGCCCTGAGACAGGAGGGGTGGGTGCAGAGTCCTCCCAGCAGTGCCCTGAGACAGGAGGGGTGGGTGGCCATCACTCCCAGCAGTGCCCATGGAACGCAAAGGGTGGAGTAGCCACAGATACCATGCCCACTAATGTCAGTCAGGTGCACAAAGACCCTGCAGTACATGTACCACATGTGTGCGAGGCTGGGAGTATACGCATGCATAGCGCAGAAAAGAAAACATGTACACATGAAGTCATGTCAATAGGCCACATACACAAGTACAATGACTACCAAGGATGCCACGAATGATGCAGGTGGAGACATCGCTCAGCATGCATGTGCAAAGGTGAAGGACTACGTCACACACCCAGCTAATGGACACACAGCTCTGCGCTAAAGTCAGGGGACACCTTGCAGGGAAGAAGTCAGGGTACACAGAGGAAGGAAAACACCTTGGGACAATTGCAACATGCAGCAACTGCTTACATGAATGGAGAAAGGTAGCTAACACCGTGTGATGGCACACAGATCCCAGGGTCCCCCCTATGAGCAGCACACTACTACATTTCCCACACACCCAACACATGACCAACACCCACAACCATGTAGCAGCCCCAACAACAGCAATGCCAGCAATGCAGGAGTGTTCCAAGGGCAAAAAATAAATAGCTTTATTCAGCATGAGCAAAAAACTAGTATGACGTAAGTCCAATATTAACAAAGGCCATAGGGCAGTCCAGGAGTCCCAGCTGGATGGGGGACACAGTGGGATGCGTGTCCCCTAGCTTGCCTGCACAGTTACAATCCGTTGTCTTCCACAGGGGTGAGGGCATCATGTGGGGGGGAAGAAACAGGCACCGCAGGGACAGGAGTGTGAAGGGTAGGCGTCGTGGGTGCAGGGATGGAGGACTCCACCACAGGGGGTGGGGCAGGGCCAAAGGCGGAGGCCAGGATCTCGCTGCACACCTTAGCAAGGTCCTCCAGGGACTCCCCTGCACCCGAAGGAACCACAGGCCCCAAGGAGGGGGGGGGGTCAGAGGGATGGGTCGCAGCGCCACTGGGGGAGGATGTGGACAGGGGGGGACTCAAGCACCCTGACCGGGGACCTCCTTGACCGCTTGCGAGGTGGTGTCAATGTGGGGCTCAGGGACAGAGCGCCCATGAACGAGTCTTTGGGGGAGATGTGGCCAGGAGAGCTGAGGGGAGGGGATTTGGAGGGAGTGGATTGGGTGGAATGCGGACTCCCACTCTGGCTGCGTGTCACACGTTTGCCCTCCGACCCAGTGGGTGTGCCTACTGCACCCTGTGTGTGCGTGTCAGGAGGTGTGCGGCGGACCTTCTCCGCTGGTGTGGTGCCTGTGTCTGTTGTGGTGTGTGCATGCTTATGTCTGGGTGTATGTGGGACAGGTATGGGAGTGGGAATTGTGGAAGGAGCAGGGGTAGGGGGTGGGACGTAGCGCTGCAGGAGACCCACTGCTGCAGTCAGTGTGGAGTCTATGGACCTCAGCAAGTTGCGTTGGTCAGCCTGCGATGAATGAATGCCCTCCAAGTATGCCTCCATGTTGTTGAGGACCTGGCTGTGGCCATGGAGGTCATTAAGGATCACAGTCTGACCAATCTGCAACTGCCGCTGGATGTCCACAGACTCAGCATTGGCGGCAGCAGTGGAGACAGGGGCAGGGGGTGCGGTGCCTGGCAGGAAGGAGACATGTGGTGACCGGGCACGTTGGGATGGGACACGAGCACGTGGGAGGCGGCTGATGCCAATGGAGGGGGCGGTGCCAGATGTAGGGCTGCTGTCAGATGGTGGTGCAGCCACCGCCCACTCGGAGAGATCATCCTCGGACCCGTCAGCTTCATACTCTGTTGTGCCAGTCGACAGGTCCCCGGGTTCACTCTCCTCCGCCTCTGTCCCACTCGAAGTGCCAGCCCCGATGTCACCGCTGGCACTGGTGCTCGGTCCCTCCGCGCCGTCTGTGTCCATGTCTCCCTCCGTGTCCCCCGACGATGCTGTGGGCAGGGTGAAGAGACAGAAATCAATCATACACCTGTATACATATGTCACATGAGTGAAATCTACGTAGGTTACAGTGCATAGCCTGAAACAAAGGATGAGTTACAACTACAAAACAAGGTACATATGTAGGCCCTGCAAGACACAGTTGTGTGACCCACCATGCCATGGAAAAACTATGGAGAGCATGACACAATAGCAAATGAGATGACATGGTATTCTGACTGAGGAGCAAGGCCCTGGGGACAATACAGCACTGCATCTGCACCACACAGCGTGGCAGGAAATTGGGATGAGCAGGGACCAAATCCAGGAACTAGAGGCACATGCAGCATAGGTAATACTGATAACATGCCCACCCTGAGTGGCACGCTGCACCTTGAGTGTAAGTCCAGACAAACATCACACACTGGCCAGTCCGAGCAAGGAGATGACAGGTCTTGACATGTACGCCATGGCCGCCCCACCCACCCCCTACATGAGACAAATCTGTGGAGACACAGGAAGCACTTACATCTCTTAGTCTGGGTGAAATACACATGGGATGCAATAATTCAAGATTGCACACCAAATACCCAAGGTGCGCCTGTCCAAAGAATCATGTACAAATGGGCATCATCAGATGATTGCTACAAGACACACAGGCAATGGCCACCGTGAGTATGTAGTTGGAAAATCAGGTCAGGCTGGACAGTGGACACTTGTAATACATCTCACGTCAATAAACATGGTGCCAGGGGACAATGGCACAGAGCACAACCTATGCTGTAGACACAGAGATTGTCGACATTCTCGGATTACACACATGATACCTAGGAAAAGATGCCCCTGGGGACAGTAGTGGCCACACAACTCCATGCTCCTGAATGGAAATGACTGCAACACACGCTAACATCCCTGCACTATGCGTAACGCACACTCATGCACATCATGTCACAGGCCACCACATGGGACATGCCTGCTGGAAGGCCTCGCAATCGAGAGATTAACTCCCATGTCTGGAATCAGCATTAGTGCCAACTGACATGGAACCCACAAGTCCAGAACTGGACAGGGCACAGGCAAGGTCACTAAACCTGTTACACACCACCCCCACACATGATGCTGCAGGCATTGGACACTTGAAGAATGTGTCAGGCTACATAACTTTGTGATGGAGTGACTACACAGAGACCAGTGAACACATTGCAAGGTGGGGAAGGGAGGCAGGAGGGGCCTGCAACACTGTGGGTAACAGGATCTGCACAGCACCATAAACCCTGGAAGTGTATCCATGGAACAGTGCACTTACAAATGCTGGTGAAACACAACAAACACACACATGTACCTACCCCCTTCCGGCTGCTGCATCTCCTGTAGGCGCCTGTCCAAGTCAGGAAAGACCACCGCCAGCACACGTTTCTGGATGTGGGAGAGACGGCGGCGCCCGCGGTTCTTATGGCTCTCAGGTGAGTCCCCCAGCAGAACCCGTGCGATCCTCCGCGTCCAGCACCGGATATCCTGCCAGCGTTTCCTCACCTGGGGCAGGCGCCGCTTCCGACCATCCGCACTCCTCACGGTGCTGACGGCGTCCAGCCATATCTTCTCCTTGGCAGAGGCGTCTACCTGTGAGGATGGACAAGTGACACTACCTCAATACACCTGGCACATGTCACAGGGACACAGATCATAACACATTTGCTGTTTCCAACAAGGCATAGTATGCATCCAACGCATTGCACCTTTGTCATAGGGACATGATCCTCTGGGGGAAGGCCAAAAGCAGCACGTGCCATTTAAAGGACACAGGTGGAATGAGGGCAACTACACAAGCAATGCTCCAGGCTCACACTGTGCATCACACCCACCCCTCCGGTCTCAGGGCACTGCTGGGAGTGATATGCCCCCACCCCTCCTGTCTCAGGGCACTGCTGGGAGGACTCTGCACACACCCCTCCTGTCTCAGGGCACTGCTGGGAGTGATAGGCCCCCACCCCTCCTGTCTCAGGGCACTGCTAGGAGTGATTGGCCCCCACCCCTCCTGTCTCAGGGCACTGCTGGGAGGACTCTGCACACACCCCTCCTGTCTCAGGGCACTGCTGGGAGGACTCTGCACCCACCCCTCCTGTCTCAGGGCACTGCTGGGAGGACTCTGCACACACCCCTCCTGTCTCAGGGCACTGCTGGGAGTGATAGGCCCCCACCCCTCCTGTCTCAGGGCACTGCTAGGAGTGATAGGCCCCCACCCCTCCTGTCTCAGGGCACTGCTGGGAGGACTCTGCACACACCCCTCCTGTCTCAGGGCACTGCTGGGAGACATCAGGCATTCCCCCCCCTGGGACCCCCCCTACAGTACATAGCATGTGTGTCACACCTGGACACAATGGCAGAAGTCACAGTCACAAAAAAGGGACACAGTCTGTGCCAGTGGACACTGAACTCACCTGATAACCTGGTCGCCCATACAGCATGGGGTACCGTAGGAGGATCACATCCACCAAAGCCATGTTCTCCTCCAGGGTGAATGGCTGTGACCTCTCCACAGCCCTTGACATGGTTCCAGGGAATCAGTAGCAGCAGCTGGTTCGTGGAATACAGAGATGTGCAGGCAAGTGCTCCCTCATGGGACCTGGCTGCCTTATATCTGCCTTGCTGGCCCATCTCATGCACAGGAGTACAGAGTGATTGGTCACTCACATATGCATCCTATGTTTCCTCCAATCCCTTCAAACCCAGCAGTCTGTGGGTTCTCAATCAGTTTTTTTCTCCTGCATGATGTCAGCCCCACAAACACATTGCAACAATGTAGATTCATTCCAACTGACTTCTGCTGTGCACCTTCCTGAACAAAATCAAAATTTGAACTTGGTCTCCATGACAACCAGCATGCATGTACGCCTTAATACTTGTCCCTCATGTGTCCCCTATGTAATTTGGAGCTTCACACATAGGTACGGTGCGTTCCGGGGCCCTAGGGCACCCCAAATGCATAGCAACGGCCCGTACACGCGTGCCTATGTTCACTGTCACTATGGGTGTCCTCGCGTATGCGTACTCGTAGTGGTACGGGCCGTACACACGCCTGTATGCTCACTATCACTATGGGTGATCTCGCGTATGCGTACTCGTAGTGGTACGGGCCGTACACACGCCTGTACGCTCACTATCACTACGTGTACGCATACGCGAGGACACCCATAGTGATAGGGAGAGTACAGGCGTGTGTACGGCCCGTACCACTACGAGTACGCATACGCGAGATCACCCATAGTGATAGTGAGCGTACAGGCGTGTGTACGGCCCGTACCACTACGAGTACGCATACGCGAGATCACCCATAGTGATAGTGAGCGTACAGGCGTGTGTACGGCCCGTACCACTACGAGTACGCATACGCGAGGACACCCATAGTTATACGGAGAGTACAGGCGTGTGTACGGCCCGTACCACTATGGGGGTTCTTGCGTATGCGTACTCGTAGTGGTACGGACCGTACACATGCCTGTACGCTCGCCATCACGATGGGTACACATACGGCAGCACTCCCATAGTGATATGGGAACGTACACAGGCCCTCTTAGCAGCAGTAATGGATTTCACACATCACAGTGGTGACAGGCAGCACACAGGAAGGAATAGGGCGGACATACTTGTCCATGGATGGACATACTTGTCCATGAATGGACATCAAGGCATTGTCTGTGCATTACTACATGTGTGGGGCACAGGTGTGACAGGCTGTGATGTGGCACATTACTCCAGAGTCGAGAAGGCACCAGATGTATGATGAGATGTGTACAGATGTAATGTGTGACGGTGCAATGTGTGCCAGGCATGCCCTTGACTCCTTTGACATGTGTGCATGTCGTACTGCACACTTGGGATGACCGACACTGGCATGGCACGGACACCAACACACGGAAGTGTCCCCTGATGCCCATTACAGAGGTTACCACACCTGACTTGTCACTACCCACGGTGCACGATGTGACTATGTCATGTATGTGTGGGGGCTTCCCATTTGGTTGATGTTGGAGCACCCTCAAAAGCTGCAGCTGTTGCAGCAACCAACATGTGTCTGTGTGTAGATTGACATCGCACACTGTTCCGCACACCATGCCACATGTGGTTTCGGATGTGAGGTGCGCATGTATGCATGGGACACGGAGTAGCGTGACAAGGACATGTCTGCATCCTCTCAATGAATGTGTGGTGAGTCATGACATGTGCACCTTCATGGAAAGGTGTGTGGGCTGTCCTAGTGTATTGTCATGTGACCTGTGGCTCTAGTGTTCCGCTACCAGTCTCTGCAATCGGCCTCCTACTTCTGCTGATGTGTGGGTGTATGTCACTCCTGTCTTGCGTCTGGCTGTTCACTTGCACTGGGACACAGCTAATCCCATGGCATGGCATGGGGAGGTTCTCAATCTCCGTGTGTAGCTGGCTCTTGGTAGGAGTGTCACCTGCCAGGCATACGTGTCCAGGGCATGTGGCACATACCTCACTCTGTATGTAGCATATGTGTATAGACAGAATAACATGTGCGCAGTACAAATGATTTGTTGTTGTGGTGCACTCACTCTTCCTTGTCACTTCCAAATTACTGCAGGGCGCCGCCTCTTCCCCGAGCAATGCCGGACTTGGCTGCCATGCGGGAGAATGATCGGATTCGGTGCTACCGCTTCCCACGACGGTTGATTCTGGAGTTGACGGCGAGACTGGCACCACACCTGCAACCGCTGCACAGGTATCCTACGGCACTGACACCCAAGCTGAAGGTAATGGCAGCCCTACATTTTCTAGCCACGGGTACCTTTCAAAATACCATAGCTCATGTTGGTGGCATGTCCCAGAGCATGTTCTGCCGTGTGCTGCATGATTTCTTAGAGGCCATGTTGATTCACCTGGATGACTTCATAAAGTTCCCAACCCCTGAACAGATGACTGTGGTCAAGCGTGGATTCTATGCCCTGGGAGGGATGCCCCATGTCATTGGGTCCATAGATGGGACACATGTAGCTTTGGTACCACCACACGCATGGGAGGTAGCGTACCGCAATCGGAAGCACTACCACTCCATCAATGCCCTTGTGGTGTGTCTGTCCAACATGGTGATTTCACATGTCTGTGCTCGTTTTCCAGGATCAGCACACGATGCCTACATCATGAGGCGTAGCAGGATGCCTGAAATGATGATGCAGCTGCGCAACGAACGAGCATGTGTTGTTGGTGGGTACAGTCTGTCTGTCCTGTATTTTGCATAGCCTACCAGCACGACCGCTTCACCACTTCTAACGATGTCCATGTGCTTCCCATGTAGGGGACGCTGGCTATCCCAACATGCCATGGCTGCTCACACCTCTCCGCAACCCCATCACGCCGGCCCAGCTCCGCTACAACACCGCCCATGGCCGGACAAGGCGAGTGATAGAGAGGACGTTTAGCCTGCTGAAGAGCCGATTTCGGTGCCTCCACAAGACCGGCGGCGCGCTCCCATATGCCCCTGCAAAGGTCTGCAAAATCTTCATGGTCTGCTGCATGCTGCACAACATGGCAGTTGAGAAAGCTGTGCCACTCATCCTGGATCAAGTTGACGAGGACCATCCACCCGTGGAGGACGAAGGTCTTGGCAATGGGGCTAGTGATGTGGAGGATGTGGAGCCGCAAGAGGACATCCGGACTCGGCTCATACGCGACTTCTTTGCTTAGTGGTGAGTACCAGTATCTGAGTGTGCACGCATTGGTCCCCGTGTGGCATGTGTTGTGATGTGTGTCTCCACCTGCATGTATGGCACGTGAGTCAGAGGTGTGTGTGGGTGTGTCACTGGAGTGATGGTGCCAGTGATGGTTGTATTTCCCCAGTCATAATTGTGACCTAGCATGTTGTCATCCATACATGTGTCGAGTAAATGCACATGCAAGTGGCTGTGCTTTTTGTGGCTGACTTCTTGTGTGTCTCTCTTCCCCAGGTACTTGCGCATGCCGTCTGCTGGTTGCATTGTTGTGGCACTGCTATTCCTCATGGACACGTCATCGTGGGCTGACTCAGCGTTACAGGCACGGACACGTTTGGGAGTCTCCACAGGGTAAGGGATGCATCAGGGGTGTATTGGGTGTGGCAGTTGTTCACGATGTATGCACACTGCCCCTGTTGATGTTTGGTTCCTCTGCAGACATGTAGCATCACCATGGTACACATAACATGCAGCTGGGTACACCTGAACAGATGGTCACACTTGTTGACAGTCATCAGTGATGGGATAGTGGATTGTGATGATGGCATCAATGTGTGTAACACTGCCCTCGGTCACATACGGTTAGCATTACCTTGACATGGTGTGGGACTTCTACATCAGCGGATCTATGGTGTATGGCAGGATCTCTGTGAGCAGCTGTGGGTGTTTAGCTGTTGGCCGACAATTGTGTGCCAGTTCCATGGCTATCACGCATTTGTGCTGCAGAAGGGGGGTGCCAGTGTTGGACCCACATGTTACTCCACATGAAGTGTTCATGTGTACTTCAAGTTGCCTCTGCAATCCCGAAAACATGACTAATAAAGGTGTCCCTATGCCTCCAAGGTGCCTCTTCTCAGTCAATGCTGGTGTGTTGCCACGGTGCATCCAGCATGTTTGGCATGGTTTCCCCTGATAGAGGCTATGTGTCTATGTGTTGAGTAGCAAGATGCAAGCTGTGTGTGTGGGCTGAGACTGTGTATTATGCATGATGTCCATGACTGTGTGGGTATTGTGACATGTGCCATCCCCATGCATCCAACGTTGGCCAGGCCCCCATTCTCTGCATCCACCGGACTCAAGCTTGCAGGACATGGTTCTGCCACCTGTCTACACATACCTGGGTGCCCCCCAGGACACTGGACTGGATCCCTGACCTCTGCGCATGACTGTTGCTGTACTCAATGTGTCTGTCAGCACGGTTGTTCGGCCACCCCCTCAGCTGGTTGGGCCCATCACGGGTGTGTGTGGTGCTCCATGTCTGTCTTGCCTAATACACTGTGGCCCGTGTGTCCTGTGCCAGACTCAGGCCCCAGGGTGTGGATGGTTGAAGTCAAAAGAGAACTCTGGCATGTTTAGACTTTACAAGACACATGTAAGGTAATAATGCAACCAGCAGGCATCTTCTCTTCATGGTGTGATTTTTTATTTGGGGGGGGGGGGGGTATGATGTGAGGGGCTTTCCGGGAGTTTGGAATCCAAAGTTCAGTAGGGGAGTTGGTGTCCTTGCCATTGGAAGTCCTCAGAGTCCATGCCACAGTCTTTGTCTACATTGGTCAGACAGTGACCAGCAAGGCCATGTGGCAGAGAATGTCTCTTGATGCTGTGATGCTGTTGCTCCAGTGGGCCAGGTGCCAGGCCAGGTGTCCTGGTAGATGGTGATGTTGCGCCGACCCTCACGGTCTTTTCCGTGGACGACCCGCCCTCCTGCGGGTACCCTCAGAAGCAGGCCGTGACGACGTCTGGGATGCTCCATCGGATGTTTCCTCCTCCTCCTCCTGATCCCTCCCTGTGGGTGGTGATGTTCTCCGCCTTCTGGCACAGGGAGGGTCAGCCATGTTGTCGGCCATCCGACGGAGTGTATCATGAATTCCCGTGTACGCCGTCACGAGCTCAGCCTGTCCGTCCTCCATCCTCCGTTGGTGTTGCAGTAGACAGGCATGTAGCTCCGCATGTTGCTGGGCCTGCTGGGTCTTGATCCCCTCGTGGACGGACACAACCTGGGCCAGGCCCGTGGTGTCCTGCCGGTATGTGTCCAGGATGTTACGGACATGGGAAAATACCGGTTCCCCAGCCAACTGGTCAGGCTCGCGCCTCCGCCGTCCTCCACTCCCACCACCCCTGCCCACTTGCACCTGGCCTGCCCTTGTGGGTACATCGGGTCTCCGGGACCCCTGAGGGGTGGCATTGGCGTTGTCGCCTGCCTCCTCCTGGGTGCCCGGCACACCGTGTCCCTCCTGGCCAGCCTGGCTGCATTGTGGTGGTGGGGCAGGGATCCTGGGTGTCTCCTGGGATGTGGCAGGAGTGGGGGTGGTGGTTGGCACAGTTGTACCTGATGCAGGGGCTGCAGGTGGTTGGACACCAGAGGGGCCAGGTCGGTCGGGTTCGTCCACAGAGTGGTGAGAGTCGTCGCTGCCGGTGGGATCGGGCTCCCGCAGATCCGGGTCCTGTGAGTCTTCCCCCCCAGTGTTGGGGGGTGAACCACGACGTTGACCTGTGTGTGAGAGAGACAATGTTAATTTTGGTCCATGCAACATCCATGTTTCATCAGTTTCAAAGTTGGCACATTTCCTCTTGGAATTAGGATCTGTCTTGCATTCCACTCACAGTGCACTTGTGCATGGGTGTGTCCCTTGGGCACCACTTTGGCCCCTTCAACTATGTGTGGCACAGTCTTACTTGCTGTGTCAAGTGTGACTGCAGTCAGCAGTGGAGTGGGCAGGTGTGGCGAGCCATGCATTGGCCCTTCCATGTAGCACTGTACATGTGCACATGGAGTGGATCCACACACTTATATAATGCAGGTAGCTGTCGTTGTGCTCGTGAACAGGTTGTGACATGGCCCTGTGTTTTGCCATGGAGAAGAGGGGGGGTTCTGGCACTGGCCACCCTTGTCTACATGCACGCAGTCTACCTGCTGACGAGCAGACATTCCCACACACCACACGGCTGATTTGCTCTCCCTGTGTCTCCCTCCCTCTCTGTCCCCCTCTCCCTCCCTCTGTGTGTCAGCCTCCTCCCTCTGTCCGTCTTCCGGTGTCTCCCTCCCTCTCTGTCCCCCTCTCCCTCCCTCTGTGTGTCAGCCTCCTCCCTCTGTCCGTCTTCCTGTGTCTCCCTCCCTCTCTGTCCCCCTCTCCCTCCCTCTGTGTGTCAGTCTCCTCTCTCTGTCCGTCTTCCTGTGTCTCCCTCCCTCTCTCTCCCCCTCTCCCTCCCTCCGTGTGTCAGCCTCCTCCCTCTGTCCGTCTCCCTGTGTCTCCCTCCCTCTCTGTCCCCCTCTCCCTCCCTCTCTGTCCCCCTCTCCCTCCCTCTCTGTCCCCCTCTCCCTCCCTCTGTGTGTCACCCTCTGTCACCTCAGCCCAGCTTCCTGGACACACACTTTTTCCAGTCCTTTGAATGGCCCTTGGCTTGTTGATGTGAGTTTGTTTCTGATCTCCAGGTACCCATTGGGTTTAGTGTGTGTCTCTGCGCTGCTGCTGTGGTGGTGTGTGCTGCCACTCTTTCACAATGTTGGCTGTTCATTAGCTGCTGTCATGTGCAAAACAGTGCCTTCACCCCCATGTGTTGATGCAAGGCGTCCGCCATTTGCTGGCGAGTCTTTCCTGTGTGGGGACACACTGTTTGTCTTGCTGTGACCTAGGCCATATGGGCAGAGGGCATAGTTGTTTGCTTCTGAGTTGCACTATGTGAATTTTGGGGCCCACCCTCCCGCCATCCGGGTTACCGTGTCATGTGTTGGTGTCTTCTGTGGCTTGTGACTTGACATTGTCCAGCTGGGTGCATGGGGCATGGTGGCGGCAGTGGCATGTGCGTGTTCATGGAGTGTGGTTGAGTCATGCGATATCTTGGGGTGGTTGCGTGCCTGTTAGTGATTTTGGTTGTGGATGACGTTCCCCCCATGTGAGGTGCGTTGTTTGTGTACTCACCCGGGTCTCGGAGTCCTCCTAATCCTTCGACTGCCTCCACCGGCTGTATGGCCATCACCCTCTCCTCCCAGGGCTGGTAGTGTACGGGTCTGCGGGAGGGCCCTCCTCCAGTGGCGTTGGCCTGGTTGTGTTCCTCCAGCATCTTGGCTTGGACCCTCCTCCGCAGATCGTACCACCTGGCTTGGCATTCCTGCCTGGTCCTTCTGGTGTCCCCAACAGCATTCACAGCATCGATGATGGTCTGCCACATGGCTGTTTTTGCTGCAATGCTGGTCCTTCTGACCAATGTTCCAAAGAGCTGTGGCTCGACTCTGAGGATTTCATCGACAAGGACCTCCAATTCTCGGTTACTGAAGTTTGGATTCTTGGTAGTGGGCATGGTGAGGGGTGTGGGTGTGGATGTTGGGGGGGGTGTGTGGATGGTTGTGGGTGTGTGGGTGTGGTTGTGCAGGTGTGTGTGTGAATGTGATGAGGGTGTGTTTGAGAAGGTGGTTGTGTGAAGGTGTGCAAGTGTAAGGTGTGGTGAAGCTTCTAGTTTGGTGCTGTAGGTTGTCTGTGGGGTCTGGCAGCAGTGAGTCTGTTGCAAAGGCTCATGGTTTGTGTGTGTGGGCCCTTTTTATTGGTCCATTGGTGGGTGTGGCTGTGTTTGAAGTTTGGGTGGGTGTGTTATAAGGAGTGGTGGTGTATTGGGCCTCTGTTTGTTTTTGGCAGTTGCAGGTCAGTGAATGTGTTATTTTAGTGGTTGTTGGACATGTTTAGTGGCTTTGTGCCATTCGAATGGTGTATTCTTGTGTTGTTTTGGTTTGTCCTGGTTGTGTACGTGCGTTTTTAGCGTGTGTACGGTGTGTACATGGGCCATTTGGTTGTACGGTGCTGTCCTTGTGTGTGGCTTGGTACGACTCGTACATGCGGTTGTGATGTTGGGGCCTGGGGTGCGCTCCGTACTTAGGAGGTTGTGGTGTGGGTGCGACTCTGACGTACTGGGGTGTACATACACGGTGGTACGACACGTACAGGGGTGGGGGTACGACTCGGACGTACTGGGGTGTACATACACGGTGGTACGACACGTACAGGGGTGTGGGTACGACTCTGACGTACTGGGGTGTACATACACGGTGGTACGACACGTACAGGGGTGGGGGTACGACTCGGACGTACTGGGGTGTACATACACGGTGGTACGACACGTACAGGGGTGGGGGTACGACTCGGACGTACTGGGGTGTACATACACGGTGGTACGACACGTACAGGGGTGGGGGTACGACTCGGACGTACTGGGGTGTACATACACGGTGGTACGACACGTACAGGGGTGGGGGTACGACTCGGACGTACTGGGGTGTACATACACAGTGGTACGACACGTACAGGGGTGGGGGTACGACTCGGACGTACTGGGGTGTACATACACGGTGGTACGACACGTACAGGGGTGTGGGTGCGACTCTGACGTACTGGGGTGTACATACACGGTGGTACGACACGTACAGGGGTGGGGGTACAACTCGGACGTACTGGGGTGTACATACACGGTGGTACGACACGTACAGGGGTGGGGGTACGACTCGGACGTACTGGGGTGTACATACACAGTGGTACGACACGTACAGGGGTGTGGGTACGACTCTGACGTACTGGGGTGTACATACACGGTGGTACGACACGTACAGGGGTGTGGGTACGACTCTGACGTACTGGGGTGTACATACACGGTGGTACGACACGTACAGGGGTGGGGGTACGACTCGGACGTACTGGGGTGTACATACACGGTGGTACGACACGTACAGGGGTGGGGGTACGACTCGGACGTACTGGGGTGTACATACACGGTGGTACGACACGTACAGGGGTGGGGGTACGACTCGGACGTACTGGGGTGTACATACACGGTGGTACGACACGTACAGGGGTGTGGGTACGACGCGAACGTACAGGGGTGTACATACACGGGGGTAGGACACGTACAGGGGTGGGGGTACGACGCGAACGTACTGGGGTGTACATGCACGGGGGTAGGACACGTACAGGGGTGGGGGTACGACGCGAACGTACTGAGGTGTACATGCACGGGTGGGGGTTCGACACATACACGGGTGTACATACAGGGGGGGGTGTGTACATTAACGGGGAGTGCGACTCGAACGTATGGGTGCTGGGGGGAGTGTTGGGCGCGTATGCGGGGACATGTCTCCATGGTTGCAATGGGAGTTCGGTGCGGACGGTGTTTTTACCATACGGTTGTGAGATCAGACGCACGGGTAGGATCGTGATTCCTCGGTCGGACTTGACTTTTCACATTTGTACGGTAAATCGTCCGAGGACGTGTCGGACACATTTTCCGACCCGAGGACGTGTGGGGAATGATTTCGAATGCGGTTCGTATGGACTTTTTACCATGCGAATCGTGATTGCCAGTTTGTACGGCACTTGTACGATTCGTACGGTAAAAAGACCGGATACGAGTCGTACGGGCTATTTTTTTACCGGATCGTAATCGGCACCACAATCTTTTGTCCCGCCTTTTTCCTCATTCATTTTATGTCTTTAAAAATCTTTATGTGCGGTTATGTATTGATTTCTTGTATGCTATTATCTTGTGTTGTTTGGATTCGCCTATGCTGGGGATTGTTGGAAGCATGTGTGTTTCTTTGCAGTGTTCCTGGTGGGTTGGTGACGGTACAGTCCAGGTATGTTTTTTCCTAGTTTGCATGCGCCTTTGACTTTTTACTGTACGTCTAATGCTTTACAGCTGCACTGTATATGACATATCCCTTACATGTGGGATTGTGTTATGGGTAGGTGGTGCCCATTTTCAAAGAGTGTTTGTGTGCTCTTACATAAGGGACAACTAAGTGGGTGGTAGGTACTCTTTAGTATGGGGAAACATCCTTTACCCTGCATGCATTACTCCGCATGCCATTTACCCCGCATTTTTTACACTGCAAAATCTTTTACAACGCAGGGCTTTACCTCGCAAACTATTATAACGCATTCCCCAAAGTAACCCCCGAGGGAGTTAGAATAGTAAATTGCGTTGTAATGGGGAATGCGTTGTAATGGATTGCAGTGTAAAGCCTTGCGTTGTAAAGATTTAGCGGTGTAAAAAATGAGGGGTAATGGCACCCGGAGTGAAAGTGTGAAGGGTAAAGTGTCCTATTCATTAGTATGTCAGTCACCACACACCCTTATTCGAGGGAGGGAATTGGGCAATAGTCCCATTTCTATTATTTTTCATTGCAGACCCTTACTCTAGGGGTCTCTGAAGGGGTACAAGTCCCATTCAGACACTGCAATTTGTATACCCTCATATTAGGGATGGCTGGATGATGTGTAAGTTACCCTGTGCTACATGTTTTCTTTGACGGTGTGTAAGCCACTCTGGGCTGCACATTTTCTTTGACGGTGTGCAAGTAACCTTGTGCTACACATTTTCTTTGACGGTGTGTAAGTCATCTTGTGCTACACATTTTCTTTGATGGTGTGTAAGTCACCTTGTGCTACACGTTCTGTTTGCTGCCATTTGGTAAGGAGCAGCTGTATGGGTTTTAGTCACCCATTACTTTTGTGTAATAAATGTGTCTACCAAGTGTTTAATGCGACCAGTCCTGGTCGTGCTGTGTCGTGCCTCTTCTCATGACAGTCTGGCCAGTGGGCATGGTTGGTGGTAGTCATGTGTCTCCTGCCATATTTTATGCTATACCTTTTGAAATTCATAGAGCGGGAGAATGTGTGATACATTATCTTGTATATTTATCTATGCATCTTCTCACTGCTTCTCAATTCTTTACTGTGTATTTTTCTATGCATCTTCTTCATCTTATTTTGTACTTTTATCTATTGCATCTACTTCTCATTCGCTTGTATACTTTTGCTGTGCATCTTTTATTTTTCTTTAATGCTTACTGTGGTTTATCTTTGCATATTTATTAGGGCTTGATCAGGTTTGGATTTTATTCCTTCTTGCATTTGTGTAATTTAGCATAATTTCTCTTCTTTATGGTTCTTCTTGTTAAAACCTTATTCAGGTTTACAGTTTCATTTTTGCGTTATATAAGACGGGAAGATATGTAGTATCCTGTATAAGTAATTATCCTTTTACTTTCCCCCTAGCTGCTCAGCCAGTGTGAATGTGCTGCATGAAATGTTGGCATGGTGATGCTGAGTGGAATGTTTGGGTGCCTGTGAGGTGAAGTGTGACAGTTGGAGCATAGTCTGAGTTGCAGGGAGACTGCTCCTGGTGAGGCTGCTCTACATGAACTTATCAACTTGTAACCAAGACTGAATAAACCTACTTGAAATACATCTCGGCTACTGGACTTTATCACTGCAGACTTCTCATTGCCTATCTTAGAAGCAACCCTCACCTCCGCTTGCTTTTAGTAGCCATCTTTTAGTGGCTCACGCCTTTTTTTTGCTCTCAACCTCTATTCCTCTCTCTTACTGGCTCCTCCCTCCTTTTGACACTCATCTTGATACCTCCCCATATTAACAATCTGAATCTCCTATTGTCCCCCGCAGGACATAGTTAGTTCAATTTCAATTATCCTCTAAATGTAACCAAAAATGAGAAAAGAAATCTCAAACATAAAACTCTCAAACTGAACATAGAAACATTTATAATAGGTTCCTATGTTTGCATCAACAAGAGTACGATACTTAATGACCTTATCTTCTTCACCAAATGTCGTGCTTAGTGGAGAAAGGTGCTATCCTCCATACTCAAGACTACTTCAACCTAGAAGATACCTCAAGGCTATAAACTTAGCATCACACCCTCCCCTTTGTACAATGCAGATGCCCCTATCTCCAGCTACAATTTGGCACTATGCTCATTCAGTCCTCTACTCATAACTTGGAACTCCTTGCCATTGTTTTCCTCTGCCTCAAAATCAAGCCAGACAATGACACAGTCCCCCCTTATCCAAACCCCTCATGGATTCCCTTCCTGATGATAAGCAGTTCCCACCTACTCCCTCCTCCACCTCTTCCCATTATTCTCCCATGGCAGAAACCTACTCTCCCACCTGTGCTCTCTACATATCAGAAGACTACCTCCAAATATGAGATCCCTTACCCTGCCCTAAACCATTTATCCCTCAATTCTCTTACCTAAGCTACTAGTGAACTATTTCCCAATACTGCTCTCATTCAGGTTAGTAGCCACACCACCCCTAATCAGCGATCCAACGCTATGGTACCTATAGTGGCTCCTTCTAACTACTTGTCACACATATCCTCTGATTTGTTTTTCACAACACAATTATATTGTTGACAGCCAAATTAGCCTTGATATGTCCAGGGTTACCAATATTACAAAATAATTAACAGTGATGTTGAGGCCAACATTTTCAATATACAAATAATCCAATTTAGAAATTAAGAATATCTGGACAAAAAAATCTAATAACAAACAGCAGTGCCATATCCCCGATAAAGAGTCTAGAACATGCAGTTCCCAGCCACCCGAGTTGAAGAGATACATAATCATAGTCCAGACAGTCTTGCAATCTTGTCCTCATGGCAGTTACCCAATAGTAGATGTAGGGGGGATAGTTTCCAAGTAAAGTCCCCGATAGTCCGCCCACCTTCTCCATATTTTGGAATGTTTCTGAGGGCATCCCCTCACTTTGAAATCAGGTATCTCAAAACCCATAGAGAAATCAAGGCCCTTATTCCAGACCCCAACCAATTCTGGAATGCATCCTTCCATACCCTGGCAATATCGCGCTTCACTAGCGTAAGACCAAGAAACAGTAAATGGCGGTTGTACCTATTGCCTCTTATTCCCTCTGTGATATGCAGCATGGCCAGTCACAGCGAAAATGAAATATCACATCCCAACACTTCCGAGAGGCATGTGATCATCCCTCACCAAAACCTTGACAGCACCTTGCACTGCAACACAGTGTGTATGAGAGTTCCCTCTGCATCCCTACATCGCAGCCAGTGAGGGGAAGCGATCAGTCCTGTCTTCCAAAGTCTGTGTCTAGTGATGTTGAACCAGTGGAGATTTTTAAATTGTATAAGTCTGAGGCGTGCTGCGATAGCCGCACTGCGTTGGGACTCCAGTGCCTCAACCCAACCATCATCATGTATGGGGCCTAGATAAAGTTGCCAAGCATCCTGTGTTCTCTCCCATGTAGTGGGGCCATTTGTCACAAGTGTATGGTATATCTTAGGTATTTTATGGTCATCCATTTCCCCCATAAAGAGATTAGCCTCAATGGGATTAAAGTCGGTTATGTCTTCTTTTATGGGCTATTTAGGGGTAGAAGGTATGCCGGAACTGGCGGTACCTATAAAACTGCGAACAGGACATGTCATATTCTGTTTGGAGTTCCTGGAAGGAATTTAAGTTCTGACCATGTAAGACCACCCCAACCATAGATAGACCAATAGCCTCCCTGCCCGGGAATCCGAACAGCAGTGACAATTGTGGTAATAGGCTGTTATAGATTGACAAAGGAGCTTCCTTTGTCAATCTACCCCACCGTCCCATTCCACATAGCATACGCCTCCAAGTCAGAAATACCGTCCTGGTCAAACGTGGTAGCGTTCTAAGTGTTGGGCTAGAATAAAGGATCGTATGTAGTGACGTGTTGTCCATTAACCAATGTTCGACCATGTATGTTGGGTCTCCTCTGTCCCTATACCCCCAGTCATTACGGATAAGAAGATGCGAGGCAGCATAGTATGCCGGGACATCTGGAGTCACAATACCCCCGCAGTATGTAGACTGAAAGCATGTTCTTAAAGCTACTCGTGCTGAACTGCCCACCCCCCAGAGGAAGCGGCCAAGAATTGAGTTCCTTTATCGGAACCAGGTGGGCAATATCGGGTAGGGGTGGTTTTGAAGCTGATACAAAAGACAAGGCAGAGAGACCATTTTAAATGTGGCATATCTGCCAAACAGAGATAGTGGTAAGTGCGACCAAGAGTGCACCTGTTCCCTGGTTTTTGTCTATAATGCGGCTAGATTTCTGTCCCATGAAGTGGACTGGTTGGCCGACAGGAACACCCCGAGATATTTAAACCCATCGGGGACCACCATCACCTCCCATGTCCACTCACCCAGTTGGTCGAACCCACGTAAGGGCCACAAGAAGGATTTACCAGCGTTCATATATGCGCCGGAGGTCTCGCCAAAAATTTACATTATCCTTAGTAGCCGCAGGCCAGATCTATTGGGATGCATGACAAAGAAAAGCACATCATCCGCGTAGAGCGCTATGCGGTCCGAAATCTCTTGTGACCACTCGAAGCCACGGACCTGAGCATCAATCCTTACCCAGGCCGTGAGCGGCTCCATGGCAAGTGAGAAGAGGTAGGGGGATAGGGAGCATCCCTGTTGGGTTCCCTGCCCGATAGAGAAAGTTTGTGAGGTTCAGTCGGTCACACAGACAGAAGCGGTGATGTTGATGGACAGGAGGTGAATATATGTGAGGAGGTGATGGCCAATGTTCAGGCAACTCAGAACAAAGTACAAAGTCTGACCAAAATGCTATCACCCTACCCCTGGACACTCCCAATTCTCCTATCCACTGCCTCAAAGTGAGAACCTCTCCCTTAACTCCCAATATAATACACAAATCCCCCAATCTACCTAATAGTAATCCCAACCCCAATAGCTCCTACCAGCTCTATTCTACACTCAATGCAATAAAATCAGATCTTCTGTTGATGCAGGCCGATATCCTTAATCTTCTATATATCATCTTTAACCTGCAACATTACTTGTTGAATCACTTGAGCTGCCAACGGATCCATAACACTCCCATCCCATGCCCTTCTGCTGTCAGTACTTCCAATACACAGGGTACTCAACCCAGATGGAGATGCAAACCGAATCTAGAACATTCCACCAAACCCAACAAATTAACCAGAAACCTATCAAACAATGATATCCTCTCGCTTCTCGCATCCCATAACCCAGCCCCTAATGGGCATGTTCTGCCAGCAGAAAAAGTTCTTACAATCTTCTCCCAACCACCCATGGAGCCCCATCCTAGACCCAAAGCAATCAATAAAATGAACCTCAAACTAGTTCCCAGCGCACACTCTTCTAGCATGGTTAACAAAGCTTAACTATAATGCTCCCTGCTCAATTGCCGATTGGCTGTTAAACACACGGCCGTCATAGCAGACCTTATACTCAACCTCAACCTAAACCTCCTAATTCTCTTTGAAACATGGTACATTAATCCTCATCCACTATTCTATACATCCTAGTTCCACCCAGCTATGAAATCATCCATCTGTACTGTGCGGACCGCCATGGGGGTGGCTTAGCTTGTATAAATCGGTCCAACCTGACAGTAAATCAGACTCACACTAAGCCAATATCTTATTGCAAATATCTGAGGATCAATATTACAAACAAAGATAACTTAGGCTGTTTTTAACTTTTGTAGATTTAACGGCTGCATTCGATTGCGTCGTTCATGAAAAATTATGGCTGATTCTAGAGGGACGGGGTAGACATTGTATTGATCTCCTTCTTAAGGCAACTTTACTCAGGGGCAAGGGCTAGGGTGTGTTGTGGACAGGATGGGGATTGCACAAAAAGTTTTAGTGTGAAGAAAGGCGTTAGGCAAGGCTGTGTTCTTGCTCCCTTTTTATTTACATTATATATAAATGACCTAGAGACCTGCCTGATTAAGGAGTGCAGGGATTTACCACTAATAGTAAATCGCACCATTCCTGCACTCCTATACGCAGACGATGCGTTCCTTATGGCTCGCACGTCTCTTGGTCTCCAAAGGATAGTTACTTCTTTTACTAATTTCATGTCCAACTTGGGTCTGACAATTAACTGTTCAAAATCCTTTGCAATGAACTGCGGTAATGGGTCTTCCAAAAAGAGTAATAGTAATTTTATTTATAATAAGGCTATAGAGTGCACAAAACTTTTTCTTATCTAGGGATTTTATTTGATCAAGCAGGCACTTGGACTAGGGCAGTCAGATCAAGAAGGCTTCTGTTCAGCAAGTCATTGACGGCGTTATCCAACTTTAGCCGAAAACTAGGAAAACGCTCTCCAAGGGAATTACTCCATATATATAAGGCAAAATGTGTTGCGATTGCCACTTACGGATCGGGTGTTTGGGGCTTTGCTAACGTAAAACTATTACAGATGAGAGAAAACACATTCCTTAAATTCCTCCTATCAGTACCCAATAGTATACCTAATTTAATCTATCATGCTGAACTCGGTCTGCCCTATCTAGAGGACGTGATTAAGATCCAGCCAGTCCTTCTTTGGCATAGGGTGTAGACCACAGAGGAGACTGTTTTTAATCGTCAAATCTTAAAAGATGCTCTGGGGTTGGACGGAGTAAAACACATCAGATGGCTGGGATATGTTTTAAAAAATTTAGATTGTTTAGGACATCAAGAATATTATAAGGACCCATACACCATGTGTAATTTGTCTAAAAATGATTTAAAGCTTAGCTGTATGAGGTACCTGAGTGAAATGAGATCCATGTCCGAAATGAAGAAACCAATGGTCCAGTCACACCATCTTACCCTGGCTTTTGAAAACATTCAGCCATATGTTTTGTTAGTCACTAGTGACTATGAGAGATTTCTGTTAACGTGCTTTAGACTGAACATTATTTACAGAGCGCTAAGTTTCTCTGAATGCAACGATTGGTCCAGAATTTTATGTAAATGCCCATTTGATGACGTTTCTCTACAATCGTCCATACATATTCTGTTTTTCTGTAAATTTTATTGTAGTCCCAGAAAAAGATGGATACTGCCAGTGCTAAAACGACAGGGTTTGAGACAATGTCGCCCAGCATTTTTGGCATTACAATATCTTGATAATGAATTTACCATCGCCTCTATTACTGCCTTTTTAAAAAATGTTTTTATACAACGGAAATCGATTGTGATATAACACAACGTTTGTTTTAAAAAAAAGCTCAGGGACTTTTACAATGTGATTTTTATGAATTGTGCTTTTATGGTTTACTTTGTATAGTAACCGAATAAAGTTATTTGAATTGAATTGAACTTAGCCTGTACACTGAACACCATCTACCACCCACCTGGAGGTAATCATAGTTTCACCGAACAAACCATGGAGATCATTTCTACGAACAATGATCCACACAATAACCAGGGATGGGCGGTAAACTCATCTCCGCTGGTGGAGTTTGCGAGGTTTTGCACTCTGCGCTCTGCTTGGAATGTGGAGTTCGGCAAACCTCTACCAACCCGCCGGCGGAGCAGAGTTTACCGGTGCGCTGACCCCTTGTCTCAGCAGTCCTGCTGTGGGGGACTTACTTGTGGCAACAATAGGTGTTCTTGGCCCCCAACAACCCTCAGAAGTCAAGGGGACTTCACCCGCCAACTAGTAGTGTGCTTGGAAGTGCGTTTGCAGAGTGGGTGAGAAAGGGGGCAGGGCCTCTGATGAGGTCTCAGCAATCCGACTGTAAGGGACATACCGGTGGCAACAATAGGAGTTCTTGGCCCCCAATCATCCTTAACAGCCAGGAGGCATGATTTAGAAAGGGGGCAGGGCCGCCAACGAGGTCTCAGCAATCCTACTGTGGGAGACTTACTGGTGGCAATAGGTTTGTTTGGCCCCCAACGACCTTCAGTAGCCAAGGGGACCTTATCCCCCAACCAGTAGTACACCAGGAGGTGCGTTTGCAGGGTGAATGAGAAAGGGGCAGGGCCTCCTATGAGGTCTCAGCAATCCTGCTGTGGGGGACTTACTTGTGGCACCAATAGGGGCTCTTGGCCACCAACGGCCCTCAGCAGCAAAGGGAACTTCATCCCCCAACTAGTCATAATAATACTTTTTATTGTTTGATTATTTAAAATCTTTACAATAAGAAACAGTCCTAAAAATAGTCATTTTAAAAAAACGTGTGAAAACATGTGCATTGTGTCAAGAGCAGCAGGTTAAAAAAATGTATATATTAGAAAACAGGTAAAATAGGAACCAGTAGCCAAAAGGCCAGGAAAGGATAAGGCAGTTAAGTTATAGAGTTTTAACTAGCACGGGGCTCAGAAAAAGGTCTGTTTCATGAGAAGAAGGGCTGAAGTCTTTTGGTTGTTAGATAAGTTTGACGGGTTGGACCCGGGCATTGTTGTGCTGCCTTTATGAGGGCCTTCTCGATACCTTGTACGTACTTGACAGTTCTAGAGCTAGTGCCCTGGTCTGATGAATTAAAAATTAGGTCAGGAAGGTTTCCCTACAGGTGCACACCCCTTGCTGGTTCTATTGAGGGCACAGAAGTTTACTACGAAGTCTAGCGTGGTTCCGCAAAGGCAGATGGTGTGGACCAGGTTTTTAGTTGCAAAGCCACATAGCCTGCAGGTTGTATCCCCTGCTGTCCTCAACCAAGGCTTGTTGTGCGGTAGCAATGGAAAGTCTCACAGTAGACAAGACAGAAATTAGCTTTTTGTCCTGGAATTTAGTGCTTCCCCCAGATACTGCTGAGGTCTCAGCATTTTATAGCTGTTTAATTTGAGCCAGGCATGTGAATGTTTTACTAGGGGAGCCCTGTTCTAGCAATGCTTAAATTTTGGATGCTTTTGATGCTGCCTTTTTAAATTGAGCAAACACAAGGAGATGATGGACGGGGTGCTCAAAAGACACTCACCCCCCGTCACAGATCTGGGTTGAATCCATCATCATTCTTTAGCTCACTTCGCCACCCCAGTTCAGACCCAGCCATATGAAAATCAGTCTTGACCCAGCGCCTCATGGGAACCACCAGGCCTAACAGGTTGATGGTGTTGCTGAGGTGTTTACATACAGGCGAGTGTGGCTTCTTTATGATCTACTCCCATATGTGATGATTGATAGAGTTAAGCTCAGAGTTTTCTAACTTGTGACAAAAGGTGACTTAGGCTGCTCATGTGGCATGGAACTGCTTTGTTAGCCCGAACTCAAGCCTGATTTGGGCTGGAGAGGTGCATTTGGAGAGCTGGAAGATTTGTTGTATATGCGGACCACTGCTTTGTCTAGGACTGATGTGTCTCTGCCTTAAAGCACTTCACTGCCGTAGGCCAAGGTGGGGACTACTTTTACTCAGGCGATTTCGAGAATTGGCTTGTATGAGAGCCTGTTCAGGTTTTTGAACATTGCCGCCAGGCCAGCAGCAAGAGCGTTCCCTTTCCTTTTGATTTCCTCCTTGTGTGACTTAAAGGAGCCATCGCTGTTGAATATATGGCGAAGATACTTGTAGCTATGTGTTTCTTCATTCCTGTTGCCACCAGTAGCGGTCCGTGGAGGGAGTTTCGTGGGGCGGTGAGGCGGGGTGGGGGAGGGGAAGGGTGGGGAAATGTAAACACTGGAATACGGATGAACGGAGGTAAGTACACATTTAAATAAATAAAACTAATTTCGTTGCGAGCGCTGCATCGCATTTTGCGATGCAGCGCTCGCAAAGGAATTCGTTTTATTTATTTAAATGTGTACTTACCACCGTTCATCCATAATCCAGTGTTTACATTTCCCCACCCTGCCCCTCCCCCGCCCCGCCTCACCGCCCCACGGAACTTCCTCCACGGACCGCTACTGGTTGCCACAGAGGTGCCAACTAACCTTCCCCTTCAGAGCCTCTGTGGTAAAGATCATTATTTTAGTTTTTTTGCTATTTATTTTCAGGCGCTGCATCCTAACTCGTGTTCTGCTTAGTAGCACCAGGTCGTCGGCGTACAAAAGTTTGGACAGCTGAATCGACCGTAGTTTGGGAGCGTGCAAGTTGATGGAGGAGAGTGATGATGTGAGAGCTGCGCAAATAAAATTAATAGCATTGGTGCCAGCATGCACCCCTGTTTGAGCCCACTAGCTGTTGGGATGGCCCTTGAGAGGTGGCCTCCATTTCCCAATTTGATCCTCACCCAGTTGTTTAGGGTTTCTTTTGCTTTCAGGAGATGAGGCAAGATTTGCCAATTCTTCAATTTTTCCCAAAGCTTGTTCCGGTCCACTCGATTGAAGGTGGCCTTATAGTCAATGTAGCAAAGATAGAGGGGGAGCTTTGAAAGCTTGGAAGAGTCAAATATGAGAGATAAGACCATTATTTTTGTTGTGGTGACTGATTTTCTGGTAAACCCTGTTTGGTTATAGGGAATGATGTAGTTTGAGTTGGCCCAGTCTAATGTGCTTGAGTAGGACCCCGGCATATTATTTAGCCTCGTTATCGGTCAGGGCTATCTGCCTGTAGTTTCCTGGTTCAAGTTTATTACTTCTTTTAAAGATAAAGGAAATAATGGATCCTCTTCAGAGAGGTGGGAATGATCCCCCACCAAGGGTAAGAATAAAGAGTGGCACCATTGCTTCAGCCCATTCTGCCAGGTTAGTTTTGTATAATGCCTGGTGGATGCCATTTGGTCCTGGGGCCCCGGTGTGCCACCCCTTGGTTAACTGCTGCTGCACCTACTCAGGCATGATTGTGAAGATGCCAAGCTCTAAGCTCCGGTCCTGAGTTGTCTGGCCCATACTTGTGCCAGGTTGGGTTTGGGCCTGCTTGGTTGTTGAAGTGGGCTAGTACAAAGGTGGCCCAGTCAGCTTCTGAGACGTTGGAACCAAGCTTCCTGTGGGTAGGGTTTTTTGAGGCATTCACTGTCTGCCAGAAGGCGCGTGAGTTGTTTTGCTTGAGGTCCCAGATAAGTTCAACCAACAAGGTCTCACCGTTTTGCCTTTTAATTGCTAATATTGCACGCCTAAAGTCCCACTTCACTTCCTTCAGGGTGACAGCCTTTGATTAGTTTGATGGGTTACTTCAGACAGCTCGTAGGGCTTTGTTAACTTTCCACTTTAATTGTTTAAGTTTAGTGGTCTTGTTTAGATTTTGACTAGTCAAAGTGGATTGTCTGGGCTGCACATTCCCAAGTTTTACTTTTGTGGAGAACTGTTTTGTATAGGTGGTTGTGAATTCCACCCATTTGTCTGTGGTTGAGCCGTGGAGTTGTTGTACATTTTGAATATGGCGAGTTGCCTCTTGTGCCAGGCTCTCAATTGTGTCAGAGGACCATTTGCTTATTTTCAGATAGATTGAGGAGGTGGTCCTGGCTTCTTCTGCTAAGCATTTGTTCTCCGTGGGAGGAATGGCCAATTCCAGCTCCTGGGGTAAGTGGTCACTTTCCGGTCTTAATCTGATTTTGTATGAGAGAGCTAGGTTTAATAGGTGCAGTGACACCAAGGTGTAGTCTATTAGTGAGCTCCCAGATTGAAAGTGAAACAAGAGGGCTGAGGGAGTTTCTCCATTGATGCGGACATTAAGAACTCATAGGCCAAGGTGCTCTAATTTCCAAACCAGGGATAGGCCCATTTGGTCCCTTCTCCCTGTGCTGAGTTGAGTTTATTTAGGGATGTTCCACGCCTGGTCCTCAGCCTCAATGACTTTGCTTCCGGTAGTGGGGCCTAGCAACGTCATGCTAAAGTCTCCTATCACTGTTAATGGGGTGTCTGGGGGTTGCCTTTCTAAGCTGATGATATTATCTATTTGCTCTTTTGATAACTCCATGTGATCTTTCCATCTTGGTGACACGTAGATGTTTATCAGCATGAGGCCCTGTTCCTTTCCTTTGATTATGAGTTAGATGTAGTATCTGGAGTCTGCCAAGTTCAGTTGTTTCAATCTTGCGCATTTTGAGCGCAGTTGATATATATACTCCTGAGCTACCTTTCCATCTCCTGAATTTTGCATTTTTGGGGGCTGGAATCAGGGCATGAGCGAACCCCGAGATTGATATTTGTTTCAATGCCCAGGCTTCCTGTAGTGCTATTATAGAGAACGCGTGAAGGTAAATCAGTGTTCTGGGGTCACTACTCTTGGCCTTCAGATCATGGATGCTCCATGAGCAGAGTCTTAGGTTTGAGATTGTCTGTTTCAGTCCAGTCCCCGGAGCATTAGTTCAATCTGTTGTTGGTTGTCAGTTGATTGAAAACGCGATGCACCACCATTCGTTCCTTGTGGGCTCATCTCCTAGTTGATTCTGTGGGCAAGTGTGTGGTTCTGGTCCTTTGTCTTGGTTGGTCCTCTTAAGGGAGATACCTGTTGCGTTCCTGAGGACCGAGTATGGCATGGATGAGGAGTGTGTTTTGGTGTTTGAGCGTATTCTGTCAATGTGAGTGGTTGTGGGTACCCAGGTTCGAATTACATTTCCACTAAGATCCCCCAGTCCATAAATTGTTACTTTCATAAAAAAAATCTTTCGCTGTTTCGGCTGATTTCCCGGTGACCTTAGTTGAGTCACTCTATTGCCCAGCTCTGGGGTTGATGAATTGGACTGATTCTATTCCAGCTGGTGAGACCCCTGATAGGGTGGGGATCTGCCTCAAGTCTGTGTATGTTCCCTCGATTTAAGATATCTTCCTGTCTCTGGGAGCGATATTTTGGATAAAGAAAGGTGACACTTGTTAGCCTGCTGGGGCAGTTTTCTTGAGCTTCCTGCCCCGATTGCATCATGTGGCTTGACGCCTGACACGCTTGATGGTCAACATAGAGCGGGAAGTCTGAGATTTTTCTGCCAGACCCGGGTAATCCCCTCCCATTGCTTTTATACTCCTCCAGGGTGCGTGGGTTATAAGATGAGTCATTGTTCGGAGGCATTCGGAAGGAGTCAATCCCTGTCCTGTTGTTTGTGAACGTCCTTGCAGGACCAAGTATCCCACTCTTGTGTACTTTGTGTTTCTCCTCAGGATTTGGCTTTTAGAATTCTCCATGGGACACTTGATGGAGGTCGGTCCCTATCCTGATGTTGCTGACCATCCTAATTAAAGGAGTAGTTAAGCCAGGCTTGGCAGCTCTTATGGGTGATGCAATGCGTGTATTTATTTATTGAGTGGCATTTCCTTTGAGTACTACTGTGCCTTGGTGTGGGCTCTTTGTGTCTCCTGGGCCCTTGATGCTGTTGGCCATCACAATACCCTCAGCCCCTTTTTCATCGGTGGTGTTCCTTGCTTGGTGTGGGGTGCCTCCCATGGGGATGTTTATTGCCTGTGTCTTAAATGAGTGGTTCAAGAAGCTGCAGTCGTCGTAATTTTTGTCCCTTGGCTCCCATTGGGGTCCTTGTTGCTGTAAAGGTTCTTTGCTGCAGGTGCCCTGGATGCTGGTGATGCTTCTGGTGATGCTTCTCTGCTGGGTTCTGCTGTTCTCGTACACCTCCTGCTCCCCATATGGACCAGGATTATCAATGCCTCTCTTACATAAGGGTCCATTCCGGGCTGTCTAAAAAGTGGCCAAGTCACCCCTATCCTAATAAAGCTCCTTTCTGATCCAAACTACTACTGCCCTATCTCCTGCCTCCCAGCTTTAGCCAAACTGCTGGAAAATGTGTTCATCTACAACTCTGCAACCACATTGCTCAATACCAACTCCTCGACCAATGCCAATCTGGTCTAAGACTGGGTCACAGCACTGAATCTGCCATGGTCCACATTGTTGACGATGGTTTACGCTTACTCAATCTAAATGATTCTTGTTTATAACCCTACTTGACCTATCAGTGGCATTTAACACGGTCAATCACGAGATTCTTGTGAACCTCTTAGAAAATAGACTGTGTCTCTCGGGTACTGTGCTAAAATGGTTCTCCTCATTCTTAGAAAATAGAGGCCAAAGAATTCTGATCAACCATGCCTTATCTGACCAGACTCCACTCGGGATCGGCGTACCCCAAGGCTATGCTCTTTCCTCCACCTTGTTCAATCTGTACATGCCGGGTCTGGTGGCCTAGTGGACTAATGCACCCACTGCAGGAGCCTGTGTTCGACCTCATGGTCACAGGTTCAAATCCTGGCGGGTCCACTCAGCCTTTCATCTATCTGAAGTCGATAAAATGAGTACCATTGAGTTGGGTAACAATACACATCTGTTATTCAGAGCCTTGAGACCCCTGGGTGATAAGTGTGCTTTACAAGTACACGTGCTACATGGATCCCCTGGCCGAAATCCTCAAATTCTGTAACATTTCCTACCATATGTATGCTGATGATATGCAACTTTACATGAAAATTGCCTCACTTGAAGACATCAGCATATTCAATAACACCCTGATAAAAAATCAACACCTGCTGATTCACAGCTACCGTACATGTAATGCCAGCAAAGCTGGATTCCGATTCATCTCTCTATCCAGTTCCACCTCTAACATCTAAGACTTGCTCCCATGTCTTACAGCCTTGAACTGTACCCCACATATTGTCAATTCAGCAAAATCACTAGGAATAATACTAAACAATAACCTCTCCATGCGTAACCATATCAGCGCCTCAACTAGAGTGGCCAATCGTCAACTTCACCCACTAAGGAAACTAAAACCCTTCCTGCCCATTGCAGATCTCAAAACAGCAGTTCAAGCTTTTGCACTCTCCAAACTTGACTATGGGAATGCTACGCCTGTGGGCCTACCAAAAATAAAACTAGCACCTCTGAGGCCTACCCTGAATACGGCTGCTCGGCTCATCACAGGCACAAAAAAAACAATGATATCACCCCTGTCTTGCAATCACTGAACTGGCTACCCTATGAGGCTAGGATCCATCTACGAATTGCCTGTATGACACAAAAAGCCATTTACCTCAACAAACTGTGCTATATGGCCCAGAAACTGACTCTGTCTGGTGGAAACAGATATTCTGATAGCACAAACTCCCTATTGTTGAAACACCGAAGATTCAACAAGAATAAAACTTACACGTTAACCTTCTCCGGAATTGCCCATAAAATTTGGAACTCTCTTCCCCGGAGACCAGGACCAATCCCTCATTAACCCTTTTAAAAAAATAAGTAAAAATGTTACTGCTAAATAGACTCTTTCCTCTCTGATGCGATTATCTGTACTACCGTGAATCCAGCTGCTTCTGGCCTCCTGATATTACCTGTGCATATTCTATGTTGCTTCTATTGTATAGCACTCTAATATCACCATGCAAACTTGTATTATCTTGTACATTCTTTGCTATTTTCCATTGTACAGCTCTCTTTGATACCAGAAATAGTCTTGTTCACGCTAAATAAAACTTTTAATATAAAATTACAATCTGAACCTAGGATTCGAACTCCCTATGTGCCAGTTTCCTTACCCAGTTATAAATCTTGGAACAGGGAAGTGTCAACTGTGTCTCGGTTAGCTCTATTGCTTGGGCTGGCTGGTAGGGCAACCACTACACAAGGTGTTTGAATTTGGGCCCAGATGATTATCATATTCATCATAGTTTAATTCAAATGTTGGTATTAGTTTTTTCTAAAAAAGTAATAAGTTACTTATCTGAATTAATTTTAAATGAAGAACATGGTTGATTAAAAGAAGTAGAGCTTTGAACGAAAATAGCTTTAACATTAAGATGCTACTGACACATTTTATGATTGTCACTTCAACTGGGTAGTTCTTTCGATTTGTTTTAGTTTTTCGATGCAGTTCAATATTTGGCGAAAATTGGTTTAGGAGTTGATTGATGAATTTGTTTTGGTATTAAGCAGATTGTGGATGTGGTGCCTTGAAGGTTTGAAAAGCTTTCCACCAAAACAAGAGAAAGTTAGCACAATGATGCAAGCGACTACTTAAGGAAACCGCCACCTATGGTGTTCCAATCCTGGGTCAAGCCTTTAGAAATGCACATCAAATTCTTCAGCGTGGGCATTTCTGTTTCTCTTCGGTTTCAAAAGCAGTAGATCTGAAGGGCTCTCCCCTTCTCAGATACTTATTCCAACATCTCTGGGTCAAGCAGGAGGCCACTCCTGTTCAATGGGCTGCAGGGTTCCACCTAAAGGTCTGACCACTTCCTGCAGAGTGTGGCAAAATGCTAATCCAGAAACCACTTTTCTTCCAAAATTCAATATGTCAGAATTTTCAGCAGAGAGAGAAGAGCTGGCTAAACACACCCGTGGGATGGCTAATTTCCATAGTCTCTCTCCCTTGCATCTGCTCATTCCTTCCTTAATCCTAGCATCTGGCTGGAGGTGAACAGGGTAAGGTTGCAAATGACACTGAGGTCCTCCCCTTCTCTTGAAGTGTTTTACGACTACTCCCCCTGCTCTGATATTCCTGTGCAACAGGACCCTGCCTTCCCAGCAGAGCTGGTCAACCCCTGGGGCTCTTTATCACCTCTTCAAAGAAGACTGGCTAATCCCCTTAACTCTGACCAAGCAGGACAGACCCCTGGAAGGCTGATTGAGACTTACAAACAAGAAAGTTTTATAACTTCTTGTATGTACACTTTAGGAGTAATTCAACAATATCATATTGTTGGATTTATTAATACCATTCTGGAAAGTCTTTGAATGGTACATTTATCCTTCTCCTATCAAGAGATATTAGTTAATAACTTTCTGCCATGTTAACCTATGTGGCAAGGGATTTGCAATGGGAAAAATGACTTGGGCATTTTTTCAGCACCAGGGCTTATAAAAACATATGTTATAAGTACTCTGCCTATATCTACAGAACCCCCACCCCTGGTATACCTAGGGGAGACTTTAGGGTTCAGAATATGGAGAAATATTGCAGATCCTCTCTCCACAGTGCTCCTACCACCAAAGTCGATTTTGGGCAGCACTTTATCACAATGTGGGGAGAGAAATGTGCAATTTCACTTTACCCAGGGCATATAAAACCCATTTTGTAAGGGTCCACCTTATAGATACCTGGCCCATCACTCCTGGGACACCTAGGGGAGACCCTGGGGGTACCTAATATGCCCAAACATTGTAGGTTAACCATTTGTAAATGCCCCAAACAGAAAAGTCAAGTTTGGGCAGAATTTACTTTTTAAAAGCAGTCCTGTAGCACAGAGCCACTTTTAAACTGACCTCAGGCTTCTGCAGCGCACACATGCAAGTGCAGAAAGGGCTGCTGGCCTCTAAACTGCCATGCCCAATTATATACTAGGGACTGGTAGGTAGTTTGAATCCCCCTGCCCTATTATGTACTAGGGCCCAATGGGGTAGGTCATGTCAATCACAGGGGTACCCCAACCCTTAGTGTACCCTAGTGTATGTAGGTGTTTTCACTGTATTCTAAGTGTTTTCAGCATTGCACTGGCCCTGAGCCTCTTTAGGAAGAGTCAGATTCCACTAGTACCAGTCAGCAAAATGTTTGAGGGTACAGAGGACACAGGATGACTTTGCAACAAGCATGTTGTGGTTTTTGGAGTTAAGGGTGAATTGATGAGTCAGAATAATAAACGTTCAAACAGTAAATTATTTCTTGCTACCCTTCTCTCCTGTGGCTTTGTAACCCAATCAACTACATTTCATAGATCTTGATATGTCAGTAGAGTGCTAGACGTCCTTCTCTAATCCTCAGCTCCTGACCATCTTAAATTACTGAATCACCTAGAGGATCGCATCTATGGAAGAGGATGGACTAATGGGTGAGCTGTTTTAGGCCAATGCGGGGGTTCCACTGCTGATCTGCTCCTGGGGCAATTTTGGCAATTTCATGGAGCTTTACTTGCCCTGGAGTGGGCCCTTAACCTGTGAGATGGTCAAGTGTATTCCACATGACCAATTGTGGACCAGCAAGAGTGCTCTAACATGGGCCACACCAGTTACTGACGAGCAACTTCACTCAGTCTGTTCTATGCAGCTTGTTTCGAAGCCACCAGGCCAGGCTGTAAAGTGATTCCTATCCCAATGCACTAGTCACTTTCTGACTCCTAACCTGCTACCTTTCTTAAGGGGAAGAGTCCATCCAGATGGCCTGCGAGGCAGCACGAGCAGTGGAGAGTATATTTTGCTTGTATCCTCTGGTGGGGTGTCTGCTTCCCTGCTGCCAAAGTTGTGATGCCACAGTACTGGCCACTGCCCATCAAGCATGTCCATCCCAATCACATGATACCACCAAACCAGGCACAGTCTTGGCACCTCAATCTGCCTCTGGGTGGGAGGGCACCAGCTAGCACAGCCAGGGTCTAGGTCTACCCATCTGCACCTATCTGCACCCTGACTGGCCGGCGTCAGGGATGTTGCTCCTCTGAGGGGTCACAGCCTAGTCTGCTGTCTCATGTCACTGTGAGCCAACCAAGTGCAGTGCTCTACTCGGCAGATCACCAATGAGTGGAAGAGTCACTCATACCACCTCTAGAGTCAGAATGGTTGAGGGATGAAGCAGACGCGAAGCAGAGTATAATTGGTAAACGTCTGCCATCTTGGCCATTCGGCTACACCTCTTCCAGCACTTTAAAGCACTTTGTATTAAACAAAGTAGGTATGCAAATAGAACCAGAACACAAAACACATTACCAAACCTACTAAATACACTGTTGTTCATTAGTATAAACCTAATTATAATAACAGCATATGACTTACAGTAAGGGAGCTCCAGCGACGGATAGTATTGTGAATTTAAAAAACCACTCAACTCTGCTAATATTTAGGAAGAAATAGCATTAGTTTTCCTTTGGTATAAGGGTGTCAGCTCTGTGGTGCATTTGCTGCTTGGGTCCTGTCTCTGAAGTGCCTCGGTTTTGAATGCTGATAATAATTATCCCGCTTTAAGGCTAGGGACGTCCCTTACCTTAATAAAATACACTATATGCTATACAAGAGGACAGAGTCCAGTGCTTTAAATGTGCCGGTACTGTCTGGTACGGAGTATCGGCACTTTTCTATTTTGAGAGGGAGCTCTAGAGTGCCGGCACTTCTCAAGCGAAATGCTATACTTTTAATTGGAGAGTACCGGCACTTCTCAGACACAATCAGGTACTCTGTTACTGAGTACCTGCACTTATATGTTTCCATTTCAAGCAATGGGACAGACCATCGTCACAAGACTATATATTATTATTCATGACAGAAATCCCTACAAAAGACTGCTTGGAGCGAAATGTGTTGCTGTCCGTGCTTCCTTTGATGTTGATATTTAATGCAGAAATGATGGCAGCTATCTGTTATGTTCGCCGATTGTGTACTACTAACCCGTAGGCCCAAGGCACAGTGTGGACATGCAACAACTAGCAAGTGTATCTAAAAGTAGCGATGACACGATAATAATACCTTGTTGGGATGCTACTGTTGTTACTACCTCTTTTGAAGTTTTATAGTGTTAGAAATTATAGGTGCTTCTATTATCCAATATAATGCAGAGCGTGACAGCCTACGCTCCCGGCGAAGACGCAAAGCTTTCACTGTTTACTAAAACGGCGGGCGGCGCCGGACACAGAGTTCACTTTAGGTCTACTTTCAAAGTCTGAACACGCAGCGTTTGTACGGAGACTCTTGAAATGTTTGGCCTCTGTGTGCATGAAAGATGGCGCGCGTGTGAAAGTGTTCCGGAAATTTGTACCGACAGATGCCCTACGTCTTTCCAAGGCAAGAGAATCCAGGGTGTCTTTCTGAAACTAAATCCCGAGCTCACACATTCACCACTCAATCTCCTGGCTCTGATTGGTGCGGCATAATCGGCCCTGGCAAAGAAGAACCTATGAGAATGCTTTTTGTTTCTCTTTCAAAAAAGGCTTTATTATATTTTCAGGACTAGATTTGCATTAACATCCCGTCATGTGAAACATTGTGAGCAGAAAGGGCATTCCTTTGAGACGTACACGGTAACAATCAAATGATGATTATGACAACAAGAGTAAAACAAATACAATCATAGCACAATAAGAAAATACACGAGATGAAAAACATTACACCAATGCGGATATAGACAGAGAAAGGACGACGAATAACATAAATAGAATAAAGACTGCTTATACCATGAATGAGAGCAGAGCAAGGGCTGCTTTTCACACACAGCTTCTGAAGACAGCAACCGGCACGGTTTCTTTCTTTTTCTTGATGCCACAGCCAGTTTTAACTGCTGATTATGTCTGAACCAGCCAAGTCCATGCCAGCTCCCAAGAAGGGCGCCAAGAAAAGTTACATGAGGCAGTGGTGGCCGTTGTGCATGTATCAAAAGCACACAAAATACAAGAGGTAGCAAACGATACGTTACATAAGGAAAAAGTGACATGTGTGCATGTTACAAAAGCGTTCAAAATACAAGTAAAAGTATAATACTGCAATAAATGGCAGACACTCAAAACACAAAAACACACTGGGAAGGAAATGGGAATGGGGTTGGCTCGGGGTAGGGGATGGGGGAGGGTTTGTTTAATTAAAAAAATGCATCAAATAATATCAAACTTAACTTACCGTCCTGCGCCACTGTCTTGATGGGTCCAAAGTCCGACTTCCGACTCCCGCCGTTCTGCCTTTCCCGAATTCAGTTCCGAGATCGTCATCAGCTAGCAGGCAGGCAGCCTCCCTCCCTCCCCTCTGCCAATCACAACGCTGCAATGGCAGCGTTGTGATTGGTGACCCGCATTGGAGAGCGCCCCACAGGCGGGCCATTTTCTCTATAGAGAACAAAGGGAGAGTGGGCCGTCCTGCTCGGCCCTGGGCCGACCAAACAGTCAGTATGCACAACAGTGGGCAAGCCACTCTCCCCCTGCCCTCGAGCAGGACTGCCCACCCCCAATCAGGCACTTCTGCTTTCTCGCGGTGCGAGAAGGCAGAAACATATGATGGTAGTTATTACCATTTATGTTTCTGCCTTCTCGCACCGCGAGAAAGCAGTGTGGCAACGCCCCCACGCCCCAATGGGAGAGCCGCCACTGAGAGCCATACCATCTACATTTGCAAGGTGATGAAGCAAGTGCGCCTGGAAACTGGCATCTCTTCCACGGCATGGATATCACCAACTCCTTCCTGAATGACATATTCAAATGCATTGCTAGGGAAGTCAACCACTTGCCTAATTTTCCCCAGCAGCGCATATTACCTCCAGGGAGATCAAGACTGCTGTGCATCTGCTGTTACCCAGAGAGCTGGCCAAGCATACCCAATTCCAACTCCAGCTCTGTGATTTTATGAATCACAGGGTATGCGACCACTCGAGGAATTTTCTTAATGCACCACGCCCTTTTCTAAGTAAGAAAAGTCTTCTCAACTCAAAAAAGGATTTTGTGATGCTTTCCAGATTGCAAATAGGAGGGGGCATACAAGAGGCATTCCCCTTCTATTTCTGATTGCGAAAGGAATTTATCATTGGTTGGTGCCTGCAGGTGTGGTCTAGAACCATTGATGGGTAACCAACCCCAGAGCTTGCGTGGAATCTCATTCGAAATTGGGGAAAGTGTCCCTTTGGGACACCTCCTGTGTGAATCACACCAGTGGCCTTGGGGAGAGCAGGCAGAGGTTGAAAGGGCCACTGCCTGCTCCACCTTATGTCTTCCCAAATTAAAAAACATTTCCTTAAAAGCAGCTCCGGTGCCTAAACCGAACATGGGATGCTTCAAAGAAGAATATTTACCAATTTGGAAAGCAAGTCCAGGGACAGACGCTGCCTGCCCCTTAAAATGCCTCCATCCTGGCACTGAGAGACAATCAATGGGGTCGCACATTTTAATCTTTCTAATTAAAATTCACTGTCCCAGATTATTTTGCTCCCTCATGAAAGGACTACTCAAAGGCTTAGCTGAATGCTGTGCCAGAAGAAGGTTCAACAAGTCACAATTTTAGTGGCTAATTTGCTTCCTGACATAAAGAGAAAAAAACACATTTGTGATATCAGTAACGTAGTAAAAATGTCCTAATCTGCCCAGTCCTTCCAAAACCTTGCATGTCTCTAAAGCACAAAACAAAAGTTAAATAAAAAAAGATGATTAGGACGAGTCTTTGACTTTGATTGTCACTGGATATTCAAAAGCTGTTTTGGTGGCTAAAAGAACAGGAGGTTAATAAGAGCTAGATGAGTGCTCATTGACAACAGATTGTGGGAGACGGAGGAGGTACACTAAATCATTCTGCACTTTAAGCTGTGGCAGAGTTCTTGTTTAATCCACTCACTTCTGCAACTGCTTAAGACATTGCCTCTCCAAAATTGCATTATAATAAGATTTAAAATCCTTCTCAGACATTCCTTTTTAAAAGCTTTCAGTTTAGTTAGCACGATACATGGTTGATTCCTTCTCTAAAGAAAGTTGTTAATTAAGCAATCAAGCGGGCTAACAAACAGGCATAGAAATATCTGTGAGCAAGAAGTGAGCGGGATTAAAAGAGGAGCAATAGATTTGAACCACTTCAACGCATCCGCACCATGATAGAAAATGGGAGGGCAAAGCCTGTGAGGTGACCTTAGACAATAATCTTTTGGTACTGTTAGGGAAAGTTTCGTCTCTGTACTCACACTATGGACTATGACGATTGAGACCAACTATACTCACTTCTCCATGATGTATACAAAGTTACGAGTCAAGTCAAGTAAAACTTTATTCGGTTTTGAACAAACCATAACTCACAGATAAAAAGGAAACACTGAAGGTACTATAAAAAAAAAAAAGAGATAAAACGAGGGTTTCAAAAGAAGACAGCTCAGCACATTTAGGATTCATGAGGACACATTACGGCCGTCCAGATCAAATCATTTAAAATTCAATGTCCTTAGTCAGACACAGTAAGACAGTAATCATTCAGTTATTTTTAAATGTATTAGTTTTGTTAAACTTTATCAATCATAGCACCAGACCCTAAAGATAAACAGTTTTCCTTTATAAAGTGGATAGCGCCTTTAACAAGCAGCCTTAAAGATAGACATATTATATAAAGTGTGAGGCGCCTTGTAAAGTTTTTAACCAACCATAAAAGGTCACAGATAAAAAAGAAAATGCAGAAGGTGCTTTTTTAAAAAAAACATGGGTTCCAGAAAGAAACAGCTTAACACATTTAGAATTCATGAAAACACATCAACGCTATCCAGGTCAGATCATATAAAATTCAAGATCCTAAATCAGACGCAATAAAACAATAATCATTCAGTTATGTTTAGCAAATGAGATTTGTTAAACTTTTTGAGCATAACACCCCACCCTAAAAAAAAATATTTTTTATTTAGAAAGTGCAAAGTGCCTTTGACTAGCGCAGGGGAATTTCAACCACGAAAAGCAGCCTTAAAGACAGAAATATTATATAAAGTGCATGGTGCCTTTTAAAAGTGCAAAGAAGGATTTAAAATCTCCATAGTTGCGAATGATCAATTTAGACAAGTAAAAAGTCAAGTTTGAAACATAATCTGAAAAGAGAGAGAGAGAGCAATCATTTTCCAACTAGCCTCCTTAAACGAATTGCCGCAGAGTTAAATCTATAAATCATTTAGCAGATATATTCTGTTTGGAGTAGCCGAAAATGTAATAGGACCGGCCTACATTCTCTAATATTCAGCACCCTCAGAAATGGTAGAATTAATTCCCTGCCTGGTTTGTCATATAGCTGAGAGAAAAAGAGAAAATGCAGCAGATTCTGGGATGAATTACAATCACACGGGCAGGAATCCAGATAGGCGTTGTGATATATTTTACTAGGATACAACATCAAAAAGTGCCCAATGCCAAATCTAAATCTTAAAAGGTAAACATTTTTAGAGTGGCTAAAAGGGGACAGAAGATATGGCTCAATTCCTTCATTGGTAACCAAAGGTAGATAGTCGGCTACAAGCTTTTCACTAATCTCCCCATTTTCTCTGCCCTCCATTAAGATGTTTAAAAAATCTCTTTTTAATTGAAGTTTCGTGAAGGAAGCAATGAGGTGAAGGTCAGCAAAACAGTCTTGCCTCCCCACGAGGGCCAGCTGGGTCTTGACATGGCCAAGCCAAGGTATTTTGTGTGCATGTTCACACTTTGAGCAGTCCTGAATTATTGATCTGTTAAGGGCTGTTTTTTTGTTTACCCAGATCGAACGCCACAACATAATTGGGGCAATTTGTATTAAATATACCAGGGGAGTTACGAGAATTCCTCAATAATATTAAGTCTGGCTAGAAAAGAGGGCGTAGCTTTACAATTAATCCAAAGTTATAATTGCAGTTTCTATGGTGTAATGCCTTTGTTATTACCTCGTTGCATTTTGAGGCTAATCTCTCCTCAGAAGGACAAGAGGACACAATTTAAATCTGTTGAAAAAGCACAAAAAAATAAATATATTGTATTTCTTCCTTTTAAAACTCCTAAATGTCATCAATCTCTCATACCACTTCAATCAATATTCTTAACCATATTCCAACATGTCTGTTAGTGCGCTGTCCTTCAGCTCTGAGTCACTCCTCAGGTTTCTCATAAACCTCTGCGTCTTTTTGTAAAGGTAGTTATTAATGTGGTAATTTTTTCAGTTCCTTGATATTTGATCTCAGAACAATTTCCTGTTTTTAAAGGCTTAAAAGCAAGACTTGTCAGTGATCTTCCAACAAATACATGGACTGTCCAATAGGGCGCCCTTTAGCCAATATCTCAATCCAGAATACTTCATGTCTTTGTAATGTCTCTTTCATATCTTCTCCCTGCTACTCATTTATAATACCGGTTATGTGATGTTATGCCGATTTGTAGAGTGCACAATCACCCCGGAGTATATCATGGGCTGAGCAGGTGCGAGTGTAGCCAACCTAGGACCTTGTTGGACTACTCAAAAAGCAAGGTCTTTAGCTTCTTATGGAATTCAAGCACTGCGGAGGAGGCTCTTATATGTAGCAGCAGGTGGTTCCATGCTTTAGGAGTGATGAAGAAAAAGGCTTGAGCACCGGATCTGGTTCTCTGTATGCGTGGGGTGTGTGCATGTAGAAGACTGAACTAGTGAAGGTGTCTGGAAGGTTTGTAAAAGCAGATATGATTGTTCAGGTACACTGAGCCAGTGTGCAGTAGTACCATGAAAGTGTGACGTCTGAATTGTGCTCATTTGTGTATGTTGAGACAATGGAGCTTCTTCAGGTGTGGTGTGATGTGAATGCAGCATTGGAGGTTGAGATTGATTTTGCTTGTGAAGTTCTGCTTGTGACGTTGTGAATGGTCTGCAGCTTTCTGGTGAGTATTTTGTTAATCGAGGCATGGAGGGTGTTCTTGTAGTCTAGCTTGCTTGTGACAAGGGCATGGCTGACAATTTTCCAGGTGCTAAAAGGGAGCCATTTGAAAATCTTCCTTAGCATCTACAGGGTATGGAAGCATAGGCGGTGTCTGCTTTGACTTGGGCGGTCATGTTCAGTTTGCTGCTGACCATGATAATGAGGCTCTTGGCATGGGTGATGGGGCTGGTGTCGGTCCTAACTTTACTAGCACACATATTGAATTCCACTGGAAAATGCTCTTGTCAAAGATCACAATGTCAGCCTTGTCAGTGTTCAGCTTCGGACAGTTGGTCTTTATCTAGTGGGAGATTTCAGTCCGGCAGGCAAAGAACTTGATCCGGGTGCTAGGTGCCTTGTTTGTGAGGGAGAAAATGAGTTGTGTATCATCGGCATAGGAGATGATGCTGATGTCGCAAGAGCGGAGAATGTTGACTAGAGGATCAAATATGCATTGAAGTGAGTCGGACTCAAGGAGGATTCTTGTGGAACTTTGCAGATGAGGTTGTTAGTGTCCAAGGTCTATGGTGCCAGGCTGACTGTCAGGGTCATTCCAGTCATGGAGGAATAGATCCATCAGAGCGTGGCTCCTTGGATTCTGATTTCGTGTAGCCCTTGGGTGCGGTTGGGGTGGAAGACCGTGGTAAACCCTGTAGAGAAGTCCAGAAGGATGAGGGCCTCGTGTTTCCTCCATCCAGAGTCATGCGGATGTCATTGGTGGTGGCAATGAGGGCAGTTTCTGAGTGGTGGCTGGATCGGAAAACAGACTGAGAGGTGTTGAAGGTCATTGAGAAATTCAGTGGACCATCTGTTGAAGACCTTTGCCAGGAGTGGATGTAGGGAGATTGTCTGTAGTTGGTGAGCTTTGAAGGGTTTGCAGAGGGCTTCATCAGCAATGGGAGGATAGGTGCATATTTCCAAGCATCTGGGAAGGTTGAGGACGAGGTGAAGGCATTCAAAATGGGTGTGTGCACTAATGGGTTGCAGTTCTGTGAAGTAGGCATGGTGGGGCAGTGATCCCTGGAGTGAATGGACTTCATGGTGGCAGCAGTTTCTTCTGGGGTGATGATGGGCCATGTGGTTAGCATTTGTTCTTTGGATAAGATCAGAACTTGTTTTGTGGCATCTGTCGGGCTTGGTTATTTGTTGAAGTTGCTGTAAATGGTCGTAATTTTGTTGCTGAAGAAATGAGAAAGATTTTTGCAGAGGTTCTGTAAAGGGGTGATCAAGTTGTGGGCAGTCACTGCTGAGATAAAATCCTTCACAATGATTTCTTTTCTCCTGTTGGTGCTGGCATTAATGTGGCCCACAGAGCTGTGCATTTGGTAGTCCAGATCATTTGGTGGTAACGTCTCTGTGCAGATTCAAATGTGCTCCCATCTGAATTGTCCTGGCTCATTCTCTATTAGCTCTCCAGTTGTTTGCAGTGGTGTTTTATCAGTCTGAGTTCCTACATGTACCAACTGTCCAGGGGCCTTGCTGCGTTTAAGGGGGTTCAGAGAGTAGGCAGAGGAGTTAATCCTATTGTTGAAGTTCTTGATGGCTCTGGAGAGGCTGTTGCTTTTATTCAAGGGTAATGGGTGTGGCAAAGTCCATGATAGTTCCGGTGAAGTTAGTGTCTGGTTCTGGCGGTCTAAAGATGAGAGTGTCACTTAGGGTGAAGTTTGCTGTGATGTGGAGCTTGAATGACAGGTGTTTATATGTTGAAGGATGATGTGTCCGTGGAGATGATACAGTTGATGGTGTTCTTGTGGATTGCAACTACTCTGCCTTCAGGCTTGTGAATGTCTTGGAATCTTGTAGCCATGGGGGGGGGGGGGGGTGGCTGTGGCAATTTCAGGTGCCTGTGTGGGGTTCAGCTAGGTTTCCATGAGGAAAATTAGGTCTGGGGCATTGTCATCCAGCAGGTCCCAGATCTATGTTGTATGTTTGAGGAGTAAGCAGGTGACGAAGAGCATATATGTGAGTACAGAGTTTTGTGTGAATGGTTGCAGGACTATGCAAGTGTGAGACAGAGTGGTGTTGAGTACTGTCCATACAGATGAGGTGAGTGGTAAGTGTGGGTAAGTGCTTATCAGCCTGCAGGAAGCACAGGCGAACACTCCCTCCTTGTTGTGAGGGGTGGTGTGGCAAGACAGCAGTGTGGGGAGCAGCAAATGGTTTTGAGGGCACGAAGGTCGCAGCAGGGTAGCAACTGGAGGGGGAGAACCAGTGTCCAGGCACAGACAGGTGCAAATGGGTTTGCCAGTGATGACCCTGCACTCACTTCCAGTGTTCGTTCATGCTGCAGCTGCCAATAAGTAGGTCCTGGGAGGGTGAAGGTGTGATGTCACATCATGTGCAGATATATGATGCAAAATGCAGTGAGGTCACTTCCTGTGCAGATGGCTGACGGGAAATCCAGTAATATCACTTCTTGTTCAAATGGATGATGGGAAATTCAGTGATGTCACTTCCTGAGCAAGTGGATGATGAAAATAAGCCCTCTTGCTTTGCTTCTCCTTTTAAAAACTAGCTCCAAAATGTTGCATTTTATTTGAGACAAATTAGTTTTATTTTGTTCAAAATGACACAGCACTGATGCATTAGGGCCTTATGTAGTGTTTGGGGTACTAGACACTCCAGCACAAACATAGCGGGCATCCCATCCTCTGTATTACAAGAGAGTCGAAATAAAAACATGCAATCTTTTGTTTGAATGAGGTTTATTCCAACAATCCTTTCCCTGTCTTACCATCATGCCCACATGAAACAACCCATATGGGCACATAAATGCAAATATTTAACTACTGCCCTCAGAAATAGAATGATTTAAGTTTTATCTTTTTACCTGAATTAGGATGATGTAATATGTCACATTTAAATATCTATATATAATTGGCATAAGCATGGATGTGCACCAATTGTTCTCAGTTTAATCAATCTCCATTTTTGTTTACGTCTCCTTTATACAATGCAGTCAAATAAGATCCTGTTTTTTTTTCCATTTTGACAGAAAAGCACGTTTCTTTTTTAAAATCAGTTTTAACTCAGCTTTATTTTGCAATTACACTTCAGCTCCTACTATTATGCTTTTAAGTTTCTTAGTCTAAAGACTGTGTTTTGTTACATACATATTTTTCAGATGCTGTCTAACAAGAAGAAAATTGTTACAGGATTTGAAAATAATTAAGCCAATGAATAGAATGGATTGAAAACAGAACTTGAAATATTGTTTTTGTACTGCTCTTCAATCATAGAAAGAAAATGTATTTTATAGAATAGGGAAAATTAATTAAAAATGATGAAGAATGACCATTCATTGTCGATGATGGCAGCCATTTTGCCCTACAGATGCCTTAATCACTAGTGTCACAGATGTCATCATTATTTTATCTGTTAAAATCTGACACCAAGGTAATGGCTGTGAAAAGTATGCCTTATTGCTAGGTTTGCCCATAAATATCAGGGTATAACATGCAGATTTTGGTGCAAACCCATATATATCAGACTCTCATTTCCAACCCACACCTCTGGACATGTAAGAGACATAGCAACTACCCTAGGTGGCACAAGGTGCTACTCTGATATTCCATCAAATAACTTTTTGGATCATAGGAAGGTACATTTTGTGAAGTGGTTAAAGAAGGCAGATAGTCTCCTGGCATAGGGATATTGTAATTAAAGCAAATAATTCACTTGCATGCTGTACTATGAGATGGCATTTTAAGTGCCTGAATAATTGGGGTGAATAACAAATAATATTGAATAAAAAACATTGTGTGACAAGAATATCATGTCAAAAATACAGCGTAACGGAATATAGAATATAAGAATATCATTGTATGTATATATATATATTACATTAAAAAATATTATATCGAATTTCTTTTATTGTTTCATTTAATATAGGTGTATTAATCATTGTTCTGAAATTATTTTCATATATATTAGTTGGTATATTAACTTTACTTGTCACTATTAGTAATATATCTTTACATTAGTTTTAGTGTAGTTGGTAATTTTTTATGTTATTCATTTTTTTACATTAAATTGTTAATTTATAATGTAGTAGTGGGTTGTTGAGTTATTGGAGAATATGATCAGAAGATAATTAAATTATAAACTTAATTTATTCCATTCTTTTCTTATAGTACCTAAACATTTAATTGGTAATTAATTATACAAAATATTTTAATTGATTCCTTGTTATTTGAAAAATGTAAGGGTATTTTGTGACTTTGAATGTATATTTTATTTTTGTAATATTTAATTACTAATTTATATCTTAGTAGTGAATTATTGGGTTTGTATGGGAATAGGGTTGGAAGTAATTAAAAATGTATATATTTTGTTTAAATTAATTTGTTATGCTAATTAAATAAGTATTTTGCAGTTAAACATGTAAATTATAAAACTGAGTATTTGTATGTAGCTTATTAGTTATATGTTAATTCATTGATATTTCATTCATAAGTGTATTTAATAATAATCTTTGTAACATTAATTCAATATGTTTTGGTGACTTTAATTAATTTTGTTTAATTTATTAGTGTTTTAATGTTATTATAGTATTATTTTTAATACATTTTAATTATTTTGTGGGCTTATGGATTCTTTATGAGTAGTAGGAAGGTAACAGTATTTATTTTATTTTTATTTCTTTTAATTTTAGTTATTAAATTATGTTGTATTCTTAATTTATTTTACATTTCATTCTGTTTGTTTATACAGAATATATTTTCTATTTTGATAATAATTTGGTTATTCTATGTTGTTTTTAAATGTTTTTTAAATGATTAGGAGTTTGACCGATATATTGGAGTGGGAGTAGTAAATGTTATCCATCCATTGTCTAATACTTTCCTAAACTTGCTCAGATTGGCGTGGGAATAGTAAATCTAACTACACAAAATCCAGCATTTTCCCTACTGCTGGCTATTGTTGAGTGGGAATAAATATCCAAACCCTCCAAAGCCCAACCCGTTCCCTACAGTTAAATAGAGTGAAGGGTGAATAGCAAATATAACCCGTCCAATCTCCAATACTTTCTCCACTGTTGCCTATGTTGGATTGGGAATGGTACATTAACCTCTGAAAATCCAACACTTTCCATATTGTTGCTTAGATTAGAGTGGGAACAGAAAATGTAACACCTCCAAACTCCAACACTTCCCATACTGTTGTTTAGATTTCAGTGGGAATAGTATCTACACTCTCAAAAATCCAGCACTTTCCCGAATGTTGCTTAATTGGAGTGGGAATAGAAAATCGAATAATTCCAAAGTCTAAAACCTTCCTTGATTTTGCTTACGTCCTAGTGCAGATAATAAATGTAACCCCTACATAGTCCAACACTTTCCCCTCTGTTGCTTCCATTGAAGTGGGAATAGTAAATGTAACCACTCCATAATTTGGCACTTTCTCTACTATTGCTTAGATTGGATTGGGAATAGTAAATGTAACACCTCCAAAGTCCAGCACTCTCTCTGCTTCTGTTTACGTTGGCTGGGAATAGTACATTTAACCACTCCAAAATCCAACAGTTTCCCTACTTTTGCTTTCGTTGGAGTGGGAAATAGTAAATGTAACCCATTTGAAGTCCAACATTTGCTCTGCTTCTGCTTATGTAAGAGTGGAAGTAGAAAGTGCAACCCCTCTGAATGTCAACACTGTATTTGCTTTTGCCTATACTGAAGTGGAAATAATAAATCTAACCCCTCCAAAGTCTAATATTTTTTCTGATTTTTCTTCAATTGAGTTCACATTAGTTAATGAAGTCCAACACTTTTGCTAGTGTTATTTGTGATTTTTATTTTTTATTATTAAGTATATTTTCTGAATGTTTATATTAGATTTCTAAACAAATTTAATTGTCTTTAAAATTGACTTTTTATGTTCATTTTAATTTAATATCTAAGTGTGATACTTGTTTTGTTAACTTGTTTGTTAATTTTGATTTTAAGATATGTTTGATATTATTCATGTATTTTTTGTCTAATTGCTGTTATATTTCTTATAAATATATGTATATGTATATCTATATCTTTCAGTTATATATTTAGTTTGGAGTATTAATTAAAAGTACTTGTTTTGTATTCATTTTAACATTTATATTAGGTTACATACATGTTTTGGTAATAAATGTTTGTTCTTTTTTACTTTCAAGATGTTGATATTTTTAAATTAACATATATTAAAAAATGTTTAATTATTTTTGATGTTTGAAAGAAATAACTATATTATTTACATTAGTTAATAAAACTATTTGTTTCAATTATATATAAGTTGTAGTTTAATATTCTAAATAAATTACATATAATACTAAATAGCCAAAGTGGCGATAAATTTATAAATAATTTATAATATATAATATATATCTATATATATATATATATATTTGGGATTTGCCTGCTGTACTAGGATTTGCCTGTTGTGCTGCTGACCTTCAATAAATACGCGTCTCCAGTATTGGGCCTCATTTCGTTTTTGTGCTGTTGATGGATGGGCTGCTCCGTGCCCATTGATGAGTCCTGCAACCCATTGATGAGGCCGCCCTGTAGGGTCGGGGGCTCCAGAACAGGAGGATGAACTGTATGTTTGATGGAGGAGCATGACCCACTCCCACGCTCCACCTACTAAGGAAAGGAATGCCACTAAAGTGAAAGCTGTGCGTGGGAGGAAGGGATTCGAAGAGGATGATCTCCTGCTTCGATCGTGCTTGAGACCGGAGTTGTTGCAGGCCACAGAGGGAATAACATCACCACGAAGCAATATTGACTCACCTGGCTGCTTTTCAACAGAAGTCTCCAAATGCTCGCAGTGCATGTGCCAAGTAAGAATTGTAATTAAACTGCAAAAATGAGGACTACCCGTATGCACAATCGTAAGAACTGAAAGAATGCACTGTGGGAGCTGTAGTTTGAATATGCGGCCACGTGACTAAAAATAGTTCAGCACACATGAATGCACTTTGCAGATGGTACTTTGACCCGTGACCAAGGCCAATTACGTGCCGAAACGTTGGGATTTGCCTGCTGTACTAGGATTTGCCTGTTGTGCTGCTGACCTTCAATAAATACGCGTCTCCAGTATTGGGCCTCATTTCGTTTTTGTGCTGTTGATGGATGGGCTTCTCCGTGCCCATTGATGAGGCCGCCCTGTAGGGTCGGGGGCTCCAGAACAGGAGGATGAACCGTATGTTTGATGGAGGAGCATGACCCACTCCCACGCTCCACCTACTAAGGAAAGGAATGCCACTAAAGTGAAAGCTGTGCGTGGGAGGAAGGGATTCGAAGAGGATGATCTCCTGCTTCGATCGTGCTTGAGACCGGAGTTGTTGCAGGCCACAGAGGGAATAACATCACCACGAAGCAATATTGACTCACCTGGCTGCTTTTCAACAGAAGTCTCCAAATGCTCGCAGTGCATGTGCCAAGTAAGAATTGTAATTAAACTGCAAAAATGAGGACCACCCGTATGCACAATCGTAAGAACTGAAAGAATGCACTGTGGGAGCTGTAGTTTGCATATGCGGCCACGTGACTAAAAATAGTTCAGCACACATGAATGCACTTTGCAGATGGTACTTTGACCCGTGACCAAGGCCAATTACGTGCCGAAACGTTGGGATTTTCCTGCTGTACTAGGATTTGCCTGTTGTGCTGCTGACCTTCAATAAATACGCGTCTCCAGTATTGGGCCTAATTTCGTTTTTGTGCTGTTGATGGATGGGCTGCTCCGTGCCCATTGATGAGGCCGCCCTGTAGGGTCGGGGGCTCCAGAACAGGAGGATGAACTGTATGTTTGATGGAGGAGCATGACCCACTTCCACGCTCCACCTACTAAGGAAAGGAATGCCACTAAAGTGAAAGCTGTGCGTGGGAGGAAGGGATTCGAAGAGGATGATCTCCTGCTTCGATCGTGCTTGAGACCGGAGTTGTTGCAGGCCACAGAGGGAATAACATCACCACGAAGCAATATTGACTCACCTGGCTGCTTTTCAACAGAAGTCTCCAAATGCTCGCAGTGCATGTGCCAAGTAAGAATTGTAATTAAACTGCAAAAATGAGGACTACCCGTATGCACAAGCGTAAGAACTGAAAGAATGCACTGTGGGAGCTGTAGTTTGAATATGCGGCCACGTGACTAAAAATAGTTCAGCACACATGAATGCACTTTGCAGATGGTACTTTGACCCGTGACCAAGGCCAATTACGTGCCGAAACGTTGGGATTTGCCTGCTGTATTAGGATTTGCCTGTTGTGCTGCTGACCTTCAATAAATACGCGTCTCCAGTATTGAGCCTCATTTCGTTTTTGTGCTGTTGATGGATGGGCTGCTCCGTGCCCATTGATGAGGCCGCCCTGTAGGGTCGGGGGCTCCAGAACAGGAGGATGAACTGTATGTTTGATGGAGGAGCATGACCCACTCCCACGCTCCACCTACTAAGGAAAGGAATGCCACTAAAGTGAAAGCTGTGCGTGGGAGGAAGGGATTCGAAGAGGATGATCTCCTGCTTCGATCGTGCTTGAGACCGGAGTTGTTGCAGGCCACAGAGGGAATAACATCACCACGAAGCAATATTGACTCACCTGGCTGCTTTTCAACAGAAGTCTCCAAATGCTCGCAGTGCATGTGCCAAGTAAGAATTGTAATTAAACTGCAAAAATGAGGACTACCCGTATGCACAATCGTAAGAACTGAAAGAATGCACTGTGGGAGCTGTAGTTTGAATATGCGGCCACGTGACTAAAAATAGTTCAGCACACATGAATGCACTTTGCAGATGGTACTTTGACCCGTGACCAAGGCCAATTACGTGCCGAAACGTTGGGATTTGCCTGCTGTACTAGGATTTGCCTGTTGTGCTGCTGACCTTCAATAAATACGTGTCTCCAGTATTGGGCCTCATTTCATTTTTGTGCTGTTGATGGATGGGCTGCTCCGTGCCCATTGATGAGGCCGCCCTGTAGGGTTGGGGGCTCCAGAACAGGAGGATGAACTGTATGTTTGATGGAGGAGCATGACCCACTCCCACGCTCTACCTACTAAGGAAAGGAATGCCACTAAAGTGAAAGCTGTGCGTGGGAGGAAGGGATTCGAAGAGGATGATCTCCTGCTTCGATCGTGCTTGAGACCGGAGTTGTTGCAGACCACAGAGGGAATAACATCACCACGAAGCAATATTGACTCACCTGGCTGCTTTTCAACAGAAGTCTCCAAATGCTCGCAGTGCATGTGCCAAGTAAGAATTGTAATTAAACTGCAAAAATGAGGACTACCCGTATGCACAATCGTAAGAACTGAAAGAATGCACTGTGGGAGCTGTAGTTTGAATATGCGGCCACGTGACTAAAAATAGTTCAGCACACATGAATGCACTTTGCAGATGGTACTTTGACCCGTGACCAAGGCCAATTACGTGCCGAAACGTTGGGATTTGCCTGCTGTACTAGCATTTGCCTGTTGTGCTGCTGACCTTCAATAAATACGCGTCTCCAGTATTGGGCCTCATTGCCTTTTTTTGTTCTGTTGATGGATGGGCTGCTCCGTGCCCATTGATGAGGCCGCCCTGTAGGGTCGGGGGCTCCAGAACAGGAGGATGAACTGTATATATATATATATATATATATATATATGTCATCACCAAAAACGCCCAGATTTGAGGCCGCACTCCGCATTCAGGTGGGTTACAAACCAATTTTATTGAAACATGCAGTTTCCCATCTCGTTGAAAACAATCCCTCGGCCTTACGCGTTTTGAGTCCTTCGTGACTCTCCTCAGAGGCCAACGTCAGGAAGCATTTCATTTGCCGCCACACCCCCTTTATGCACTCTTGATTGCTTTAGTTAGCCTCCGGTGTGCCCTCGCAGTCGAGTTAATATTGTTAAGGTGCATTCTGGGGCATGTGGTTTATTTAAGCACTTTATACGCCCCATTGCGTCTGTTTCCTTTCGTTCAATTCAAGGATAAAAAGTTTAACAGCCCTCCATTGGGCCCCAGATAAGTTTCTGCATGTTCGACATCCAATCACCGTCAGCGCCCAGGCAGAGAGGCACAGTGCCCCCCAGGCGGACCCTTTCTTTCTCTTTGGGTGGTGCGTCGCCCCCACGGCCGGAACCGCCGTGTATTATGTCATCACCAAAAACGCCCAGATTTGAGGCCGCACTCCGCATTCAGGTGGGTCACAAACCAATTTTATTGAAACATGCAGTTTCCCATCTCGTTGAAAACAATCCCTCGGCCTTACGCGTTTCGAGTCCTTCGTGACTCTCATCAGAGGCCAACGTTAGGAAGCATTTCATTTGCCGCCACACCCCCTTTATGCACTCTTGAATGCTTTAGTTAGCCTCCGGTGTGCCCTCGCAGTCGAGTTAATATTGTTAAGGTGCATTCTGGGGCATGTGGTTTATTTAAGCACTTTATACGCTCCATTGCGTCTGTTTCCTTTCGTTCAATTCAAGGATAAAAAGTTTAACAGCCCTCCCTTGGGCCCCAGATAAGTTTCTGCATGTTCGACATCCAATCACCGTCAGCGCCCAGGCAGAGAGGCACAGTGCCCCCCAGGCGGACCCTTTCTTTCTCTTTGGGTGGTGCGTCGCCCCCACGGCCGGAAGCGCCGTGTATTATGTCATCACCAAAAACGCCCAGATTTGAGGCCGCACTCCGCATTCAGGTGGGTTACAAACCAATTTTATTGAAACATGCAGTTTCCCATCTCGTTGAAAACAATCCCTCGGCCTTACGCGTTTCGAGTCCTTCGTGACTCTCATCAGAGGCCAACGTCAGGAAGCATTTCATTTGCCGCCACACCCCCTTTATGCACTCTTGATTGCTTTAGTTAGCCTCCGGTGTGCCCTCGCAGTCGAGGTAATATTGATAAGGTGCCTTCTGGGGCATGTGGTTTATTTAAGCACTTTATACGCTCCATTGCGTCTGTTTCCTTTCGTTCAATTCAAGGATAAAAAGTTTAACAGCCCTCCATTGGGCCCCAGATAAGTTTCTGCATGTTCGACATCCAATCACCGTCAGCGCCCAGGCAGAGAGGCACAGTGCCCCCCAGGCGGACCCTTTCTTTCTCTTTGGGTGGTGCGTCGCCCCTACGGCCGGAACAGCTGTGTATTATGTCATCACCAAAAACGCCCAGATTTGAGGCCGCACTCCGCATTCAGGTGGGTTACAAACCAATTTTATTGAAACATGCAGTTTCCCATCTCGTTGAAAACAATTCCTCGGCCTTACGCGTTTCGAGTCCTTCGTGACTCTCATCAGAGGCCAACGTCAGGAAGCATTTCATTTGCCGCCACACCCCCTTTATGCACTCTTGATTGCTTTAGTTAGCCTCCCGTGTGCCCTCGCAGTCGAGTTAATGTTGTTAAGGTGCATTCTGGGGCATGTGGTTTATTTAAGCACTTTATACGCTCCATTGCGTCTGTTTCCTTTCGTTCAATTCAAGTATAAAAAGTTTAACAGCCCTCCATTGGGCCCCAGATAAGTTTCTGCATGTTCGACATCCAATCACCGTCAGCGCCCAGGCAGAGAGGCACAGTGCCCCCCAGGCGGACCCTTTCTTTCTCTTTGGGCGGTGCGTCGCCCCCACGGCCAGAACCGCCGTGTATTATGTCATCACCAAAAACGCCCAGATTTGAGGCCGCACTCCGCATTCAGGTGGGTTACAAACCAATTTTATTGAAACATGCAGTTTCCCATCTCGTTGAAAACAATCCCTCGGCCTTACGCGTTTCGAGTCCTTCGTGACTCTCATCAGAGGCCAACGTCAGGAAGCATTTCATTTGCCACCACACCCCCTTTATGCACTCTTGATTGCATTATATATAATTTATAGATACATTTATGACCCTATTCACAAGCTGGTGCTAACAGCCAATATCACCAGTTTTCCTGCGATAGCAGCCGCAAAAAACATCGCCACAGATGACACCGGCAACTAACACTAACGATATACAGAGTAGGTGTTACCGTACAAAAAGCTGCGACAACACCACTTCGCAACATTCTCAACGACCAGCGAGATCGGCGATAAGATCCCAAAACAATCGATAAGGCGCGTTAGGGAACATGGCGGCCTCGAGGTAAACGGTCGTGGAGTGAGGAGTGCAGAAGACAGAGAGATAAGCATGTAGGCTTACGTCAAACCCCCTCAATCCGCAAATTTACCATCGGAACCGAGGCATACCTTTAACCCTCTCTCCCATGGCCACGAGGGATCTATGCAGCTCTGTTTTACGACTTACGGGAGCCCTCGGAGCCTCCCGCTGACCAGAGACACCGCCTCAACATGGAGCAGAGCAGCGGTGCAGCTGAGGCGTGCATGGGCGGCTTGCGCTCTCACACGCAGCGGTAGAGGCACCACAGGTTGGTCAGACAGAGGCGATCCAGGTGGAAGGAATTCAGTAGTACGAGAGTGCAAGTTGAAAGCAGTATTCGATGAGAGAGGAAGTGTGGACCCCCCAGCATACGTGTGGTAACCAGGAGCAGCAGTATAGAGACCTAGAAAACCTTAATGAGAAGTGGAATGATCGTATTGAGAAATCTGCAGTGCCTTCTGGTAAATCAGGTACCCTGCCAGATACAATATCCAGATATACTCTGCACACTCGTGCAGCGGGTAAATCAGGGGTATGTCCTGACCTATATGCATCTACCGCTATAGAGGTTCAAACAGAGTCTGTCGCAATAAAGGCTGTGCAAGCCAAGACGTTAAAAGCGGGCAGGCTGGTAAAGCAACTGGGGAAGAGCCCCCGAGGAAGGGGGAAAAGAACCTCGCCTCCCCAGGTCAGGGTAACTCCCTCCCTTAAAACCTTCTATAAAGTTATGTTGCATTCTATCTCAGTGGGGGTGGGTAGGGAGGAATCGACAGCTAAGACCCAATGGGAATTGGGAAGGGAGAAGCTACAGGTGAAGCCCAAGAAAACCCTATTTCATCACAGGTAGATGAAGATGGTGAAGAGGCGAATAGTGGTCGTGGAGTATCAACCGGAGTTGTTTTTCAGGTGCCAAGGCAGAACAGGTTCACCTGCCTCGAAATGGGTAAGAGGTCAAAGGTGAAGGTAGTCCTACCCAGGAGGACCATCCTGAGTCAGTATTAGCAACTGTGACTGAGACTGAGACTGAGACAGTGAGACCAAATTTACACACTGAAACCCCCTTGGCCTCCATACTCCTGGGATTAAAAGGAGATTAGGTGAAAGTTCAAAACGTCGGAAGCAACCCAAGCGGATGTACAAGCCTCTTGCATTACCTTGACACAGAAACTAGTTGTATTCGCAATAAGCACCAATGCGTTGGAGGTGGAGGTAGGCGTGATGCAACACAATATCGCCAAAAATACTGAGGGGTTGGGAGCGTTGGCCAAGGAAAACACAGGACTCAGAGCAGATTTGGAGAGAGTAGAGAACCACAACCGGAGAAACAACCTGAGAATTTTAAATATCCCCGAGGCGGAAGAAGGGACAAACATTAAGGCTTTTGTAATGAAGCTGCTTAGTGAGACCGCTTTGAAAGATAGGCCAGATATTAATCTGGATAGCGAAGTACAGCATGTACATCAGGATCCCTTCAGACAGAACCCCCAGAGGCAGAAGCCAAGGAAAATTCTCATACATTTTCTCTCGTACACTGTGAAATAATTAATATTGACAGCTGCCCTTAGTAATGGCCCATATTCGTTTCAGATTTTTTCTTTTAATATCAGGTCCGATGTCTGTCGAGCCACAGATTTGAAACAGTGGGAGCTTGGAAAAAGAATGGACAAATTGAACAAACTCGGACCCAAGGCTCAATTGAAATTTCCGGCAATGCTCCGTGTTATGTGGGGTAACCAGATGCGAAATTTAAGGTCAGTGGAAGAGGCGGATGATTTAATAGCCATTATAAAGAAGCGGGGTACCTCTTGAAATTCTTATAGGAAGTAGGGAAGGATATTCCTTACAAATCGAGTAATCTTGTATAACCACATGAACTAAACAATTGTAGGATCACTTAAATATGCTCGGGGTAGCGGGAAAGGACAGGGAAGGGTAGGAAGTGGGGTGGGAATACATTTTTGATCTCTTTTTCTTTTTTTCCCCCTTATTTTGATTTAGAAAGGATTTCCTCATTCCGGTGGTTCAAATAGGCATTTGTATGCCTGAAGAGCAAGGGAGGGTCCCAAGGGTAGGAGAGGGGGGGTGGAGGTAGAGGGCAGGGCACAGGGTGGAGAGCAGTGGGAAAAAAATAAAAAAATAAGTCCTCATGACAGCACTATTAACTTTAGACAGGACCATAATCGAAAAATCATGCAGGGAAGAAAGGGCGCGAGAATAGACTCCAGGTGCTAACCTGGAATGTAAATGGTCCCAGATCCAAAGCTATGCAGAGGCTAATATTGAAATATTTGGAAGAATCTAAAGCACAAGTCATCATGCTACAAGAAACTCATCTAACCGCATGTGAAAGCAGGGAAGTGCACGCAAGGGAAAAGTGGAATAGAGGATTATGCTGTCTCAGATCAAGTAGAATATTGCAAAGGGGTGGCGATATTGACTAGGAGGGGCTCTGGAATTGATTTAACTACCTCCAAAACCGACAGTTCTAGGAGGTGGATTATAGCGACTCTTAGAAGTGCTGGCTCAGAATTTACATGTGTGGCCTATTATGGCCCAAATGTAGATGACCCCCAGTAGATAATTGATCTACATCTGTCGTTGGTTGAAGTGTCCACCCCCATTGTTATCGGAGGGGATTTGAACAACCTATTAGATCCATTACTAGATAGATTAGGGCACCGGCTCAGGCACCCAGGACAAGGCAGGCCCTGAAGCATATGATCTACGAAATGGGCTTGGTGGATACATGGAGACAGTTAAAAGGGCAAAAACGAGGATATATCTTTCACAGCAAAAAATATTCCCACTTCTCCAGACTAGATTATCTATTAGTAGACCGTCTGTAGGCAAGTACATTAAAAGAGATAAATATTTTACCAGGCCATATCACAGACCATGCTCCGGTCAGTGTAACATTATTTGGGGTGAGAATAGGTTAAAATATGAGATGGACTTTGAAAAGATCCATCCTGCTAAACACAGACCTGTCCACCCTTGTGAGGGAAAAGACAAAGGAGTTCTTTTTGGATGACGCCCAATCCGCCCCCTTGGAAATAATATGGGATGCCTTTAAGGCTTATATACGAGGGATACTACAAAGTCATGCATCATATTTAAATAAGCTTGATAAAGCAGAACTAAAATGTTTGGAGGGGAAAGTAGGGGCGTTGGAACTGAAGTTGCAGTCTGTACACCCCACCCAAAATGCTGAGTCTTTAATGAAACAACTGGAAGAGGCAAGGTTAAATTGTAGAATTAATCTAGAGGCTAAGTGTCGTGAGAAGTGGGTGACTGGTCGCATGAAACAATTTGAGTATGGAGAGAAGGCCGGCGCATTTTTGGCCTGGAAGTCAAGGGCTGATGGGTCCCGTAATCATATCAACACTGTGGGAGACACTTCAAATAAGGAAGACGAGATGTAGGATCGCCTGGTCTTGCTTTTTTCCAGAATTATATACTGAGGAAATCAGGCCAGAGGAGGGGCATTAAAGCATTGGCTTGATAAATTGGATCTCCCAGTTCTTCAAAGTGAAGGCAGGAAGATAATAAATGCCGAGATTACGAGGGTGAAATTAGAGAGCATATAAAACATATAAAAAATGGGAAGGCAGCACGCCCGGACTCATTACCAGGAGAGCTATATAATATAATTGTAGATGAAATAGTCCCAGAAATGGTATTACTGTTTAATTTGATCTATAAGGGGGAGAAACAAATTCCAGCTTCATGGAAGGAAGCTATAATTACTTTGATCCTTAAGCCTGCAAAGGATCCGAAGAGTGCGGATTCGTATCAGCCCATCTCCCTGCTAAATGCCGACTATAAAATCTACACTAGCATTTTGGTTTTATCCCAAAGCGACAGATTCAGGAATTGACTCTGTCCCTGATCAGGACTATTGATCTAGCAACCACGCGATCGTTTCCCTTGGCCGTAATCACTATTGATGCCGCCAAGGCATTCGGGCGCGTTTGTTGGGCGTTTCTATGGGCGGTCTTGGAATCAATGGGCTTTGATGCGGGTTATATTACGGCTATAAAAAAACTGTATCAAGGTCCTACAGCTAAGATTTTAGTAAACGGAGCTTTGACAAAGAATTTTAAGATCACCAGGGGTACGAGGCAGGGCTGCCCATCGAACCCCTGGCCCATCTCCTACGGAAGATGACCAGAAAATCCCTATTCACTCACTCCGCTCTTGAAGCCAAATCGCCCTATTTGCGGATGATCTTATAATTTATACCTCTGACCTAGCTAGAACGATACCAAGGATTGAACAGTTAACTAAAGAATTCGGGGAAATCTCTGGATATTTAGTAAACACTACTAAAACTGAGGTGATGGTTTGGAATTTAGATGGTTGGGAAGGTGAACACTAGATCCCTCCACTGACAATTGGTTTTGCTGCTACAGTGGCTATTTTCAATCGAAGCGCCAGGATACCCGTAGGGTGGCAGTTTTGCGCTATATAAGTTTTTAATTCAATTCAATTCAAGGTAGAGGGTGTGAGGAGATAAAATATCTAGGGATCAATATAGTTAAACAGATTAATGATATCCCAACCCGGAATCTAGTTAGAGTAACATAAGAGATAGACAGGGCCCTGACTAGATGGAAAAATCTCCCGCTTACTATCTATGGGAGGGTGAATTTGATAAAAAATGTCTATCCTCCCTAAATTAACATACATATTCAACTGTATCCCGTTAAAATTCCCTAAAGAAATGATAAATAAATTTCAAGGGAAACTAACTAGTTTTATCTGGGCCTCTCACGGAATACGTCTTTCATGGAAAAAGCTAAGGAGGCGGCTTCAGGTGGGTGGCCTAGCCCTGCCGGATCTTAACTTATATTGTATGGCATTCCAATTAAAAACATTTCGAATGCTTATAGGGGACCCTGATTCAACTACCTGGGGCTCTATATGGGGGAAATGACAAATGAGTTCGGGACAGCTTTTTTGTATAAATTTGGGGCTCAGAAATGTAAAAAAAAAAGTAAGATTAAAAGTATCAAAAACATCCTTGAATCTGTGGTATACAATAAGGAAGGTGCTTAATATAGGATACTTCTCGGAATTTGCTCCTATCTGGGATTCCCCAGGGACACCGGAATGCCTAAAAGATGGTTTGACGTTACCGCTGAAGCAAGCCGTGGGGTGAGCTACTATTCGAAGGCAAAAACGCACCAGCCTCACAGACCTAACACCAGAGGATGTCATTGCCCACTACAGGCTCAAAATGACAACCATCCTTTGCATCCTGACCATCATTGCCCACAGGCTGGTACGGTACCAACACAGCGGACAACCAACATCCCTCTGCTGACAAAGCTGCTGGCTGTGCTGCACCTGTTGGCCTCTGGTACCTTCCAACCAACAACCACCAGAGTTGGAGGAGTCTCACAGCCAGCCCTATCAAAGTTCCTCACACCTGTCTTGGATGCCATCATCAGCTTGGTACCCCAGCACCTTTACATCCCCCAAACTGCGCAGGAACAGCTGGAGACCAAGCAAGGCTTCTACGCCATAGCTGGCTTCCCGCACATGTTGGGGCAATCGGCTGCACACATGTACTCCTCGTGCCCCCTGCCACCACTGCACACAATTACCGCAGCAGGAAGCACGCACATTCAATCAATGTGCAGGCAATAGTGGACCACCTGGGACTCTTTAACAATGTCTTCACCAACTACCCAGGCAGTGTGCATGATTCCTTCATCTTCCGACAGTCCATCATCAACCAGCGCTTTGAGGCTGGCAGCTATGGGAATGCATTGCTCGTTGGTAATTACCAAATGAACACACAACACACCTCAACTCCACAATCATGCAACTCACAACTCTGGGAATGCACATGTTACAAACTCACATACAACATGCCACACAACATGCCCACCTACCAGATACGACAGCACAACTTACTGTGGTAACCTGGGCTAGCCATGCACACAAGCCATCAAAGGCATGGCACCTCAGCCACACAATTGCAGAAGGTGGGGAGAGGTGGGAACCAGGCATGTGTGAAGGAGGCAAGTGACCCATGAATGAGAATGTACACAATGCCAAGTGTGGCATGGTTGTGCTGGCCAGACTGCAGTATGCAGACCACAGACATGTCCATGTCGACATACACTGCTGGTGTTTGGAGCGTAGTAGACAGTGGATGCAACCATGTTACCTCAGTCAGTGGGGAAGACAACGGAAATGTAGTTTTTTATGTCTGCCCCTGTAAGTGTGAGCAGAGTGGGCTGGCCCGGCGTATGCCAGGCTAGCGTAGGGGTGTGAATAAAAAGCACGATGCTCTGGGTGTGGTTTTCTTCTGGAATGGCCAACATGTCTGCCAGGGCGGCGCCTCTCACCCCGCCATGAGGCTGACGCCGTGAGCAGTGGTGCCGGTGATCCTGTGTGCCTGCTGCACCCCAGGCCGCTGGTCCCCAGACCCATCTTGGCCGCCCCTGCGCACCCATGCCTCACTGCTCACCTGCGGACACCGGCATGTGTCAAAGAGGACCCACCCTGTGCCAGTGCAAGCTCCAAGCCTGAGGCCCGCGATCTTGGCAGCCTCCTCAGACTATTGCTGGCCTCCGTGACACTGGCCCACAGCTCTCCTTTTTCGTTGACGTACTCCACCGCTGCCTCGGGCCTACACCGCGGTCTAGTAGGTCACACATTTGGAACTGAGTCTTGATATTATGATGGCCGAGTTCATATGTTAATGGGACGTTTGATCTCACTGTGCTCCCTTCGATGTGGTGCCACCAACTCTGTGCATAGCATTCCAACAACATGTGTCTGTGGGCCCCTGCTGACCGCTGCCTCCGGCCTACACTGCGGTCAAGTGGGTCACACATTTGGGACTGAGCCTTGATTTCTTTATGGCAGAGTTTATATCATTGTACAGGCCTAATCACAGACTGCATCCCCTTTCAGCTCTAGTGCCACTAACTCTGTGCCCCGAAATTCATGGACACTCTCTGGTTGAACTTTGGTGGTGTCTGAGTATATGGCCTGGGGGTTGTCTTCATCATCATGTAGCTGATACTGACTTGGTGTTAAGAATGAGTCTGTAGCATTCATCTCCTCCATATTACCTATTTCTGGTTGGTTCTGCCCCCTGCATCATGCCCTGGAAGAACACCTTCCACTGTCCCCAGAAACACTCCGCGACATTCACCTTCAACATCGACGAGGACCCGCTCAGCTCTCGTGGCCTGACCTCAGTGCACCGCAAGTCACCGTCCCATGGCGGTGTGCCTGTCCCGGCCACAGTGCATCCGTGGCCACTAACTCTGTGCAGCTCAAGTCATGGATCCTTACTGTTTCAACTTTGAACTTCTGATTGTCTGATCACTGTTGTATTTGTTGCCAGCACCAACCACTCCTTGGGGGCTGGCTTACACTCACCCCACACCCATTCAGCACAGGCATCACTGGACATGTGACCCTGGCAATGAAAGGGGCCAGGCGCACGTGCCCGTAGCCAGTTTCACAAACTATCTAAGTGTGTCCGTGTGGTCATTATGTATGCATAAAGTCCCCAGGCCCTACCACATATCATTGTGCTGTGTACAACGGACGCAACCATGTCACCTCAGGCAGTGAGGTAGACCTGGGACATGTAGCTGTGTCGTACCCCCCTGTAAGTGTAAGCGGAGTAGACTGGTGTGTGACAGTCCAGCGTAGGGGTATGGTTAATCAACCCGGGGCTCTGGGCGTGGTTAAGATTTGGCCTTGCCAAGGAAGTAACTAACTGTTGTAGTGTCGGCGCCACCCGTCCGGCAATGGACAATGTTGCAATGTAGCATGCCCCCGGAATGCGGGCTCGGCCGAAGGGGTAAATGAGGGAGCGCAAGCCCACTCGGGTTCCAGGATCATACATGCCAACTGTTGTGTGTGTCGCTATTACCGCAGCATAAGCCAAAGGTCTACCCTCAATCGCATCACGAGTTCAGCCAGCCATGAACTCTACATCTGTGTCCGCCCTATCCTTACCATAGGCCTACACACACGTGGCTGCCCACCTTCAAAGCACAACATCACCGTGTTGTTGTCAGGCTTGTGGACATGCGCAGACAGGCATGACAATGGTGTGCCATAGGAGTGCAAGTGATGCAACCGCACTGCGCACACTAGTAAATAGGCTCGGGGGAGGGAGGAGCAGCAGTGAGGCTACGTAATACACATTGATGCTGCTCATTATCTACAAGCAGTACATGTCAAACAGGAATCACCAAGTCACACATATCAAACACCAATGAACCAGTGAGCCTGCCAACACATCATGCAGAACCAACTATTGACTCATGTCTCTCTGCAATGTCACAGGTGACCAAGGATATGCACTCTGCCCTTGGATGATGGCACCCCTCCAAGCCGCAAACACACAGGCCCAGAGGCAGTACAATGCGGCCCACAAACGCACCAGACGCATCGTGGTGTGTTGAAGTCACGTTTCAGGTAACTGGACATCACAGGTGGAAGGCTCCTGTACAGCCCAGACATTGTGTGCAAGTTTATCATTGCATGTTTTGTGTTGCACAACATATGTGTACGCACTAATGCCCCATGGCTACAAGTGCCAGATGCACCGGACGATGATGAGGAATGTGAGGCAGGTGGACCACACCTCACTGCAGCTGCAGCAGGAATAGCCTGTAGGAACACCATCATTGACAATTTCTTCAAATGAGCATGTCACATTGTCACAGTCCTTAGCAATCATGGGACAGTACAAAATAACCCCAGGCACAGCATTTGCAAATAAATTAATTCCAACACACATTCCCTGAGTGCATGTCACTCCTCTGTACAAGCACATCACTCTGACAAGAGTAAGTGCAACATGTAGTGCTAACAATCTCAAAAATTGAAAATAGATGGTGGGTGTGTCTCCTCTGTACAGAGAGGCTGTTTGGGGTGTCACGTATTCGAAATGCCATTTCTGTGTGTCAACGATAGTGCGGAATTCCACTCATCAGCGATTAACATGTGTCCCAAATCATTACATATAGGCTGTCATTTGTGACCCACAATTGACAACATGGCTTCTTTTGGGTCAGATATATAGCACCATTATGCAGGGATGCACCCTGTGACTCAAGTCCCACAACATGAGCAACATCATCGTAAGGGGGAATCACTGCCCCTACATTCATCCATGATTTCATACTTGATTAATCATAGACATGACACATATGTGTGTATTAGAATGTATTATTCACGTTCAGTGGAGTGTTGAAGCTGTCTTAGTACTGGGCCATGCAGACAACACTTTACATCAGCCAGAGTCCTTTAGGGATTGACAAGTTACTCGGAAAGGGAAGAGTCCAGGCCGCAGGCTGATTTCTGTTTCATTGTTTTTGCAAACAATATATGCAGTCCATGTCGAGGTGCAAGGTTAGTGTCGCAGAGTGTATTGGGAGACAGTGGAAGGTGTTATTCCGGGGCATGATGCAGAGGGCAGAACCAAGCAGAAAGAAGCCATATGGCGGTGATAAATACTACTGTTTCCTACTTACCACAAAGGCAGATTCATCCTCATCTTCGGCCTCTGACATTTCATGTGCCTCACATGTGGGTGGTGGTGTTTGGTCTGCAGCACTGTGTGACACTGACACATCAGGGGCTGGAGATGTGGATGTAGAAGAAGCAGCAGCATACATCGGCGCAATGTCTTGTGGCATCACTCCCATGATGAGGATCTGCAGGGCATGGAAGATCCCATCTACAGCTGTCTCATGTGCAGCCATGGTAGCCATTTTTTGCACCTGCATCTGCTCCATGTTCTCCATGACCCTCCTTATGTTTCCCAAATCACGGATGACATTGTTGTAGCCACTCTGACTTGACAATTGTTGTTGTCTCCGAGTCATGACTCCAGCAACACCAGCCATGGATTGTTGGAGGGCATGGGGCAGACTGTGGGTGTCTGTTAGGGAGGGTAAGTGGTCCCTGATGGGACTTAGACACCCACATATGGCATCTAGTTTGGCTGCCATGAGTTTGAACCCCACCCACACCTGTTCAGGCAGCTCCTTCTGGCAGTCTAACACACGGCGTTGGAACGCCATGTGTTCTTCGGTGAGGTGCTGGGAGCCAGACGTGATGGTGGGTGCTTCCTGCTGTGTGGTCTGTACAGGGGGTGGGCTCACCTCGATGGTGCTGGGCTGACCTGCTACTGGAGGTGGGGTGCGGAGGGTGTCCATGAACCATTGGAGTTCATCGTAGTCGATGTCCTGGGGGTCGTCTCCATCATCACTGACGTGATGTAGGGTCTGCTCTGCAGGAGGTATTGATTGTCCCTCTGCAATGTAAAGGGAAGATGCAGTTTCATAGTGTGTTCCATGTGTCTTGACGCATTGGCGAAGTTTACATACAGACTGCATGACAATGTACATTGTGACTGTTTGTGAGGAGATGCCTATGTGATGCGGGACAGTGAACATTTGTACTACATCACAGATGTGAGGTTGTACTCGTACATTGTCATCTCACAGTTTCCTGCTATGCCGGATGTGATTGGCCATTTTGGACACACATGCAGCACCAGTTGTGTCCTGTGTTCTATTGTGAAAGTGTTGCAGTTTGTACCACATTGTTGTCAATGTTGAGGTGCTCTTATTGTTATGTGTGTGTGCTGCATTGTGGGTGAGTCACCCCTGCAGCTCAGATTTGGCTGCCCCTTATCCCTTTCAGGTGGTGTGCCTTTGACGTCTGTACTTCTACAGTGCTGAGATATAGCGGACTTGGGTGAATTGAGCTCTTGGTCGAGTTGTGACTCTTGGGCATGGTTTGTCCGCAGATGTGTTGTTGACGTCAGGGGTTGTTTGTGCATGTGGATGTGTCAGAGTGTGACATGCTCCTTTACGGATGTGGTCCACACTCAGCCACCTCAGTGTCGTGGCGTGTACAATGTCATGATGATTGGACTGCAGCCATGCAAATCGTCATGTAGTGTCACTTGCAGTGTCAGTGTGTCTCACAAATACGCATCTTTGCTGGGTTTCGCACATGTGCATGTGTTGGTGGTGAGATTGGTGATGTGTGGTGTGGGACCCATTTGAGGACATGGGGCACAGGGGCCTACTTGGTGATTGTATGTGTGCTGCAGTGTGTCACGGGGATCAGGGACATGATCCAGAGTCATTGCGGGTGTGCAGTGTGCTCTACTTTATTGTGCATGTGTGCCATTGTGCCCATCTCCCCCCGTACCCCCAGTCCCTGGTCGGTACTCACCCTGTTGATGTTGTGTCAGGTCATGTTTAGCAGTGTCCTGATCCCCAACTCCTGGCACCGTATCCGGACTGATGATTGTGGCCACCATTTTCTCCATGTCATCCAGCTCCTGATGTGCCGCTGGCCCCCCACCTCCAATCAGTGTTGCTGCTTTCATGTTGGCATCTAGGTTCTTCTTGGTTTTACCCTTCACATCATTCCAGCGCCTCTTGACCTCTTCCATTGTCCTCCTCAATGCTGCAACTGCATTCACATGTTCCAAGATAGTCTGGCATATTTGCGTCTTTGTTGCCAATGACACATTGGAGGTGACCCCGAGGTTCTTTGCTGGTCATCAGTGGGGCTTGTGGGGTTCGCGTTGTCCTCTGCACTCGGTCCGGGTGCATACATGGTGCTACGCAGGTTATTTTTTTTTGCCTTTTGTTTGTTCTGCTTTTATAGTGCTTTTTCCGCATGACGCATGGGAATAGCAGGCCTGTCGCTGGTTATCGCTGATTTTTGTATCGCGATTGGCCACATCGCAACTTTTTTCACGTTGCTGTTTCACATTTTTTCGGCATTGCGTTAATTTTAACGCTGTCATTTGGCGTGTTATCATGAGACTTATGCATGATGCCGCCGGGTTGAGAATACAACGTTAAGACGGCGTTATTTTCCTGCGATAGACTGCGATGTGCAAAGTTGCGTTAAGCTAATTTTGCGATAAATATCACACGTTCTTGAGAATATCCCCCAATATTTTTGTAGGCAATATTTTTGACACAATGTTCTTGTGTCACAATACTATTATTCTCAACATTCTGTCAACCAACCTAAATTAGTCCTTAAAACAATATAACATTTTCATTCTTCAACATTGTTTTGTAACCTCAAACTGGATGCTAGTATTTTGTCACTCTCAGCTTAGCTGAAATTCGATTGACTGCTAAATAAGGGCATGTGCTGATCAGAGGCTGATGCCTCTTTAAATTGTAGTAATAACTATTTGTTTTCTTAATCAATAAATCATTATGTGGGCCGATTGATAAAGAGGTGTCTATTTTGCTGCTCACATGGTGGCCTAACTTTTTTCTCGACTTACAAAGATAAATATATATTTGAAAAGCAAGCCTGCTTAAGATGCAATTTAATGTCTGATGCCGAAAATGAATTCATGACGTTCCACCTCTTGTATATTCCCTTATTGCAATTTGAGGAAGTTTGAAAGAGATTATTAGCAAAGGACATGATCTGCCATCTGTACCTTGAGTCTTTAATGATGGTAGAACATAACCTATGACTGTGCCCCCCTCTTTGGTGCACTTTCACAAAAAAAACTCTGCGGTCAATAATTGTGGGAAATAGTTATTGAACAATTAACATATAGAATTATAGATGGCTAACAGTGATTTAAGTTGCTGTTTTTTCACAAAGAGTTTTAAGTGACATCAAACAGAAAACTAAAGTGAAGCTCGAGGTAAACACACATCAGCGTAATTCACTTTTTACTCATCAATATGTTATATTATGTATGGTCCTACAAATGAATTGTCTAAGCTTTCAACCTGCTACACAGGGGCAGAAGAGTAATGAGGAAGCCATACATCACACGGCCTCTCCTCCCAGTCCCAAATAAAAAACACCTGGTCACCTTCCAATCCAGCCCACCCCTCGCTGTGCCATTCCTTCCCTCTCTTGCAGTAGCTGTACTCCCTGAATTCCAGCGAACTGACAGAGAGCACAGTCGCAGCAACCTGGAATTTCTCTAGGACGTAGCAACAGTGAGTTACGGAGAACTGTGATCCACCTTTGCTACATCACAGTAGTGAATTATCAGATTTAGAGACAGATTTACCAGTTTGTTACAGAAAGTAGTGCAGCAGCCACAAAGGCAGTGCAGTGTGATAAGGAGAGCATGGGAGAGCACTATATTTACAGAAATATGGCACTTTCCTCCCCTCTCCCTAGTGCTGATGCAGAAATGTGTGGCCCTGCGCTACAGACACATCTTTGCATCATAGCTCAAGGGTGTCTCTGTGAGTCTAGCATAGGTTTTGTACTTGAAGGATACCCTTCCAGTACAAAATACTATGCTAGACTAACTTTAACATTTTTCCCACTTTTTATGTGTGCTGTACAGTGCAGCACACATGCAAAGTCGGCCAATAAAGAAGAAAAAAAGCATTTCTGCTTCATATCGCCCATCTGAAATGGGCGATATTTTCTGACAATAGACCTCTTCAACATCTACATGTCACCACTCACTGACATTATCAGATCACATGACATCAACATCATCTCCTATGCCAGCGACTCACAGCTCGTCCTCTCAGCGGACACCACTTGGCAAAGACCAACTTCCACATCTGTATGAAAAACGTCATGACATGGATGAAAGACAACTGCCTAAAACTCAATGTGGACAAAATGGAAGTTCAGATCTTCGGCAGACACACTGCCCTTTGGAACGACTCCTAAATGGCAGTGGAGCTTGGACTTACCTCCACATTGAAATACCATAACCGCAAGCTTGGCATCATCCTGGACAGTGAACTCTTCATGAAACGTCGGGTCAACGCCATCTCCTCAGCCAGCTTCCACACGATCTGCATGCCTGCAAAATCTTCAGCTTGTTACCCATCAGCACAAGGAAAACTGTGATGTAGGCCCTCTTCACTAGCCATCTTGACTACAGCAGTGCACTCTATGCTGGCACCACCATCAAACTCATGCAAAAACTCCAGACAATCCAGAACGCAGCAGCCAGACTGATACTCAACCGGCCCAAGAGGACACTCATCACCCACCACCTAAAAGAGCTCCACTGGCTGCACGTCCAGAACAGATGCCATTTCAAGCTCCTGATCTATGCCTACTAAGCCCTCTACAACCAAGATTTAGCGTCATTTTGAGTCACTTTTCTGATGCAAACATCGCCTTAAATCTTAGTAAATACACCCCTTTCCCCTTAAATGTGACATACACCCTAATGTCTGTTATTACTTCAAAGAGACTCCCACAGAGGAATGAGCTTTTTTGTAAAGTGCCTTATTTGGCCACTGGAAACCTAGACAGTAAATTAAGAAACATGACAATTGTCTCTGTATTCGTGGTGGCCAGTGCTTGTATCATGCGTAGCTGCATTGATTTTAACTTTGATTCATTTTATTCTTGCGTATTTGTTGTTTGGACATGTCTGATGCAGAAGTGACTAAAAGCCAGCAGCAGTTTCTTCATGAAGTCGGGGGAGCATTGACCCCCCCCCCCCCCACCTGCTGTGAGCCATGCTAAATCAATGTGAACAATAAAATGGCAACTAAATGATTTCTTCACCATTTTATTTTTCACAAAGTGCACTGCAGCTGTCAGCCTGCCCCGGAGCCAGGAGAAATGAGGGGCATGTCCTTTGCTGCATGGAGGACACGAGTAGTGGCAGGCCAGACACTGCAAAGTGTGCCAGTCAGTTTGGCCAGCTATTTTGTGCCAGCCAAACTGACATGCACAATTTGAACCTCTCCACCCAGCCTTCTTTGACAGCTGGGTGGAGACCAAGCACGGGCCTGTAGGGCCTTAAGGAGCATCTAGCCAGCCTGCTCGATCCAATCCTGGTGCTGCTGCTCTCATGCTAGTAAACAGCACGAATGATTGAATACATGAGAATTTGCTGAGCACGCACATACACACACGGCCAACATGGTGCCTCTCCCACCTCTGCCTTTGAACCCTTGGTCACTGGAGGTTTTGCCATGAGAGCATGACCTATTCTATCCAGTGCACCTCCATTCCAGCATACTTAACAGCAGAAAGATGCGCGTGGCATTGGCAATGCATTCTGCATGCGTACACTCTTATTGCCAAGACTCTGCGTGAGAAGGGAGACATTTTTTGGCAGCTAAAGATCATCTCTGCAAACAGAAGGCGCAGTCGAATGGCTAGGCGAGGCATTAATACATACTGAAATTATTAATTAAAAGTCCGCGTAGGCACGATAAAAAGGTCAGTCGTCCTCACTGTCTGCACAGTGAAATTTACACGACGCCTGGTGCCAAGCGACGGCGCAGCACATCCGTGATCCTGTTCCCAACAGTTATTAGACGTCAGATCGTGCAGTTTTTTTTTTTTTAATATAAACAATAATTTGCTGTGTGGAGATTGAAGAACGCCCTCTGTCACGTAGTGGGTACGTTGGCACTGCCCACCGCCATACGCAGCGCACCCCCTCAAAGCCACATCAATTTGAAATCGGAAAGGTCTTTTTTGAGAAGCAGCTACTTCCTTACAGATATATTAAACATTGAATGTGCGCCGTGTGAGAGCACAATGGTGCCTCATATGCCAAAAACAGGTCTGCCTTCCTCATTGCTTGCGTTGCCAGCTGTCAATGAAATCCTTTAATGGGGCAGGTTGGGCATCCAATATAAACACGGGAGGCACTGTACTTTCCAGGTAACAATATGACCCAGGAACTAAATGTGAATATGATACTGATAAACTTAACATAATGTACCTTTCCCCTTGGAAGAGTTCCACCTGTCAAACCCTACAGCCTTACAGAACACTTGATTGTTTTTCTGCACGGAAGGAGATGCAGATTGTTAGCTGTAGAAGACGACTTGAACATGAAATGGAATTGTCATCATGAATTTATGGCCTGCACTGTTCAGTAAAACATCACATTCTAGCCAAATGTGATCAAAATAGTGTTTTTGCTAATTAGTGTCAGCCTAAAAGTGGTGGATATAACGCCAACAATAGTAACAGGACACATTTAATGCAAACATTTACACGCATCACTTTTTCTTTTCTCAGAAGCAATAAATAGCACCTATCATGAGTTTCTCCATAAAATGGGGAATAATATTCAGATTTTGGAGCTTAGTGCAAAAAAACCATCATGTCACGGTACGTCCCAGGTAATTATTCCCCGAGGAGGATGTGTGTCTAGTGCACCCTGTATTTATTGGGTGAATAAAAAAAGCCAAGCTCATAAACTGTGATATGTGCGGCAACAGGAGTTGCCGCACATTTTGTAATTGATGGGGCTGCTAGTAATGAGGCTCAAAGTGGTAAAAACGAGCCCACGCATGAGTCCCTTACCGCGCTGTACTGTAGTAACTCGAGCCGGATTTCCCAGATGAGGTCCAATAAAGCCCAAACATGTCTCATGTTCTCATTCAGAGGGGAGATAGCGCTTCCATGACTGCTGTGGCGGTGGTTGGTCCAGGTCTTCAGTGGCACAGACAGCAAAAACAATCAAATCTAAATCTGGCAAAAAGACTACTTTGAGCACTCCATCCATCACGTTTTGTTTTTCCTACTTGCTTATCAATTGTCACAACGGATACTCAGAGATCAAAATAAAATATTATCACTAATGTTGTTCGTCAATGTGTGATACCTTTACAGGTGGAGAGCGGATATGGTTGTTGATGAATGCAACATTGTAGCAGTATGGCTGGATGTTATTAAGGGGAAATGGCACTTCTCCCCCTGGTTACAAGGGAGAAGTATGGGAGATACATTTTTTCCCCTGAGTTTTATATAGCACGAACTTGACCCAAAGGTATTGGGAATCAGAGCGCTTTCACGAGCACCAGTTGCGTTACATTAGGACACATACATTTTGTTTGTTAGGCACGGGGAGATTAAGTGATTTGCCTATTATCACAGGATGTTGTGTGTCCTTGCAGAGCCTCGAACCCGGTTCCCCAGATTTGAGGTCGACCATACTAGTCGTTTGGCCAACTCCTCTTACATCTCCTCCAAATGGTGGGGGATGGGGCTGTTACATGTCTATTAGGTTTGAAACTGATTATTATCACAACTTAGATGCAGTGATAGTGGGGAGAAGTGTGAAGGTTAGGTGAGGGCACAAGAGAGTGGGAGGGTTAAACTGAGGGCGACAGGGTTAAGGAAAGCATGAGCATTATTTATGCTATTAGTCCCTGTCTATTCTGCAGTGTCCCAATTAAAATGACAAGCATTTCCATTGCAATAGGTCTCGCATTTACGTGGGTTTCACCTATTGACATTGCAAATAACAATGCCTTTCATATTTGTTTTAGTTTTTAAAACATAAATAAAAGGCATTGTCATTTACAATGTTAATGGCTGAGACTCGCGTAAATGAAAGACCTATTGCATTGCAAATGCTTGTACTAGAATAGTTCCAAGTTAGACCGGTGCACGGCCAGCCTCTGTTTGGAGCAGTAAAGGGTAAAACACAATACATTGGAAATGGTAATTACCAGTGGCTAATTTCAAGTGTACCAGCAACAGTTTTTGGTTTTTCTTTGGCATGTTAGCTCATCTTCAGTGATTATCTTTCTTAGAGCTAGCACATTCTGTTTATTCTATTCCGCACTATAACTTAAAACCGAAAAGCCACTTCCCCGAGATCCAGCCGACCAATCTGCGCCATGCAAGAGTTTTACTCCAGGAAATATTATCCTCTTCTCCGATAAAGACAACGCAACCCACATCACCAACAATCACACACCTCGGATGCCAGACAGACGCTAAGTATGTAACAACGTTTCATGAGAAGTGCTGGATGGAGGTTTGGGTTTACTCTCAACACTGGATCCTGGGGGGTTTCACCAGTTCTTTGTTTTAAACACTGGAATTAACAGTCATGGATAAGCCACCAGCCAGCCGCTGGAGAAATAAAAAAGTTCTAGGTGCCACGTGTTACAAAAAATCGAGAAAACATTCATGAAAAAATATAAAATGATAGATGCATGCGAAAACCCAGGGTACGCATGCCGCTGGACCAACCTGGCAAGCGTGCTCGACCTGTGGTCAAGAGGTGGCCGGCTTTTTTTCACAGAGTAAACACAGCATATTTCCTTATTTCCCAACTCCCCACGGTGAAGTATTGCAGCCACTGCTCACACATTTGTGTAAGGAGAGCGGGCTGCTTAACCCTGGGGTCACCACCGCAGTCTGCTCCCCTGCGTGCTGGGAGAAAGGGGGCCTGGAATCAGTGGGGGAGTCTGGGGGCGGAGCCACTAGTTCTGAATATCTGGCATTTCTCAGACCCTTTCATGTGCCAGGGTGTGAGAGGAGGCAGCCTGCACGTCATGCGGGGTTATTAACATACAATCCACAGCATGCCCCGCGGGAGAAGGTCATGGAGGGGATTGGGGGAAATCAGATAAGAGGGGAGGGACAGGGACGCAGAGCAATCAAATGGCATGGTTGATCAAGCGATGATGGGGGCATAGTGCAATGTGGTTGGATGGCACGGGGAGCGATCAACAGGAAGCGGGCAATCCGCCTGTGCCTAACAAATAAAAACAAATGGATCCGACCTTGTGCTTAACGTAACTGGTGCGAATGTGATGTGCAATGCAGTTTGTGCTCATGTAAAGCGTTCCAAAACCTTCTAGTCCAGTTTGCGCTATAGAAAGCTGCAAAGAATAAAAACAACAAGCATTTGCAATGCAATAGGTCCGATTGCATTGCAAATGGTTACGTTTAAAACTGAGTGCAGCGCCGCTTCAGGACACCGCGCTCGTTTTTTTTTTACTTTAACACTGAGCACGGTGTCCTTGAAGCGGGCGCTGCGCTCAGTGTTAAAGTTAAATATATAAAGAAACCGAGTGAGGTGTCCTTGAAGCGGCACCACGCTCAGTTTTAAAGTAAAAAACAAACAAACAGAGCGCGGTGTCCCTGAAGTGGATGCCACAAAAGTATAAATAAATAAAGTGAGCGTGGCATCCCTAGCGGGCGCCGCGCTCTTTAAAGTAATAAAAAAACATACAATTTAGAGCGCATAGCGCTGCAGCATCGTGCTTCGGGAGATGAATGACAAAAAGAAAGTGCCTACCAACTAATTGAAGGAGACATTATAACGCAGCAAGTAAAAGACCGAGTCTGGATGGGCCGTCCAAAAAGGGGACAGGGCGGTAACAAAGAAGCCTCATTTTCAATCAAAAGCCAGCGTTTAGCATAAACTACGACTCCAGCCAACAAGAATGATGGGCGGGGCTTCAACTCCACTTCAGAAATCTCGTCGATTACAATAAGTCTCGCAGAGCAAGCAGTGCATGCGCGCTGTAACGCTAGGTCTGCGAGACCTAAAAAGGGCCTCTCTAAAGACCGTGGGGATGATCAGTAGAAATAAAAAGAATCCTAAAGAGATTGCTTTATTACCCGAACAAGCAAAGTGTAAGGACAAGGGTGTACATATTTTAGATATTCTTGTATCCGTTAATTAACTTTCAAGGTAAATCAAAATCCCTTACTAGCCATTTTGATTCAAATGCATATAGAGGTATCTGTGAAAGTGCCAGAAACAAAAGGTGAGGTTTCATTAGATAAATTCAAGATCTGAGCTTTGCTAGTGTATGTATGTCCATACATTCTGGGACTTATATTGTATAACTTATAATGTACACATCTAGCTGGGGAGCAATACGCAATCAGGCAATGCACAAGAGAACAAAAAACAATCCTGGATTGTGTATAGGCAAAGAAAAAAGTCACATGACAGAAAGCCAAACTACTCATAAAAGCAGCTGGAGCAGATGCCCCTTGTTCTCATGAGAAACACTGAAAAGATGTAGTAGATTACTTGTTAGCTTTTCTCTACTGCACTGCTCTGTTGGAATGTTGCATGACATCATGGAATGCCTGGGTGCCTCTCTAGGGGAGATTGGCAGTTGGTGTACTCAGAATGAGCTGAAAGGAGCTTGCTCCTGGTGGGGCTATCTTTGTACCATCTTCCTTATCCTACTATCCTGACCACCTATGCTGGAACCAAGTTACCATTAAAGAAGTAACCTACATGAACAGATGGACTCTGTATCCTCATTTACAACAATTTTGGCGACGATCTGAAGGACTTACGCGTGAATTAAGGACTAAAGACAAATAAGGAACCAAGGAACCAAAAGACAAAGATCTATGGACATTAAGGACTTTCAAAATGTCAATTGAAAGTTAGAGGTAACGCCCTGGCCAGCCCCACCAGTGTCCTGTACCACCTGGACAGCCTGCAGCCTGGGCGTTTGTATTCACATCACTGTGGAACCTGCTGTCACCTGTAAGACTTCATCAGTGAACAGTCTCTCTGTCAACAAGCCTGCTGTGTTTTCTGCCCTTCCCCACTAACGTCTTACCTCATCAGCTGAGAGCGGGAGTGTATTTTAGGGAAGAGAAGGACTTTGGTGACTACCTTCATAGCGAGCATCTTTCATTGTGTATTTGGGGAAGTGCTTTGACGGAGACAGTGACAGCTTTAATGGACTTGAGGAACTTTGACAGAAGAACTGTCTGTGTGATTTAAATCTAGCCCATCTATGCTGGACTATCTTAAACGCTTTGACTGTTCGTCTCTTGAGAGGAAGTTGGTGTGTGAGGCGATGTCGTAACAAGCACATTAGTCAGAGGAAGTAATCTGTTAAAACGAGCACGTCATACAAAGAGCGCGACTCACGCTACTCATTCTCGTCTGCTTACCTGGTGTGCTGTCTTGCCGTGGCAGTTATTTTGTTTGGAGCTCTGCTGTCTTCGACCTCCGATCCTATTCTGGTGACATCATCGAACGTTCACTGGTAGTAGCAGAACTTCTTGCCACTCCGTAAGTACTGCATTCGACTGTCCTTCGTGTTTCTTTGTCGTCAGACGTGTGGGCGTTACTAACGCATTCACGCCGACTACGTCTTCTGCCGGCCATTTTGATGTTGCCATGGCTACTTTCCTGCAACTGTGCGTTACTCTATGATCGTAACAACGATCTCAACACTTCATGCTGTCGCATCTTGGTTGTGGATCCCGGTGCTCGTTGAAAGCACGTATAAAGTAATTCAATGTTCGTTGCGCTGGTTTTCCCTGGCGATTGCAGCAACGGTTTTTCATCGGAAGGTGTTTGTCTCTGTCTTCAGTTCAGTTACAGTTGGGTCTGCTTAGTGACTTACAGTGGTGAACGACCTGTACAGCAAGTGGAGGACGAAGCACATCGGGTCAACATGAAATGGAACTCTTGGCTCCGTTATTGTTTCTGGCTACTGTATGGAACTGTCTATCGCACTGTCTGTCGAGGTGTCGGGTGAGAGATCGCTCACCAGAGTTTTTTTTTATATATTGCCTTTTTTGTTGATTCATGTATTGGACCCTAACTTTCTTTTGTGGGCGCACTTAGTTTTCTGTCTAGTCTCTTCGGTGGGCAGTTTATGTTTAGGTGTTTTTAGGCAGTCTCTGCTCTAACTTGTTTTCTAGGGTGACGTTTACTTGCTAACCTTCGGTGTAGTTAGCAAGTATTCTTCATAGGGGAAGTTTAGTGTTTTTCCACGTTTTGTACATTTGTGGTGTACTGTGGTGTTTTGTCATTGCTGGCTGGTTAATGTCCTGTACTAGTTCGCTAAGCAAGCACCCTGTGGTGTACCCTACACTACGTAGGGGAGGTGGCGTTGTTTCTGGGTAGTCAATGCCTATGAGCTATTTTCCAAGATTAGTACCCTGTGGTGTACCCTTCTAGGTGTAAACTAGTTAGGGGAGGGTTGCGTTTGTAGGTAGTCAATGCCTCATGTCTGTTCCCAGGGTGACTGCCCTATGGCGTACCCTACCTAGGTGTAGTCGCGTTGTTTTCCGTAGTGTTTAACATGCAGTGTATCTGTCCCTTTGGGGAGGTTGTGGTGGTAGTTGATGTCAGTAGTTTCTCAGTCTATATACATAGAGTGTACCCATTTATTTGGGGAGGTTGTGGGGGTAATCTATGCCTCTAATCAAGTTTTCGGTGTTCCAGGGTTAGTACCCTGTGTACCCTTCTAGGTGTAAACTAGTTAGGGGATGTAGTTCAGGTTGCGTTTGTAGGTAGTCAATGCCTTTAAGTTGTTGTCTTCATACATAGAGTGTACCCATTTCTTTGGGGAGGTTGTGGGGGTAGTCAATGCCTTTAATTTCCTAGTCTCTGTACATAGAGTGTACCCATTTCTTTGGGGAGCTTGTGGGGGTAGGCAATGCCTCTATTTTAGTTTGTAGTTTTCTTGGGTGCGTGTACCCTATGGTGTACCCTATCTAGGGGAGGTCGTTTTATTTTCATGGGTTAGTACCCTGTCATGTTCTTTGGTGAAGTTTTTGGGTGGGTCCTGTTATCTTGGGTCTTCCTTTCATGTGGACACCATGCTCCGGTCGAAGTCTACCTGCGTGGAATTCGTGGCCAAGGGTTTCACGCTTGTACAACTTTGAGGGGGAAGTTTTTTCGTTTAGTGTCAGCATGCCTTCTCCCAAGGGACTGTGTGTTACACCCACTGTTGTTTAACAGGGTGTCTACCCTGTGGTGTACCTGAGTATGGGGAGGTTGTGTGGGTGACCGCCCTTCTTTAGTGCAGTGTTTTTTATATCTAAGCTGCTGTGTCTTCCCTAAGGGAGGGGGATGGGGCGTGTAGGAATGTGGTTTGCGATTTTAATGTTTAACATCTTAACATTTCTGTTCATGCCAGTGAAATTCATGATATCTCATGCAATACTACTGTGGATATGTGTATCTCATTGTTGCACTTTCCTGCTAAAATGTATTGGGGTATCTTATGTGTCTTACTTTTACTTCTGTTGTTCCCTAAGGAAAGAGGATGTGTAGTAGATTACTTGTTAGCTTTTCTCTACTGCACTGCTCTGTTGGAATGTTGCATGACATCATGGAATGCCTGGGTGCCTCTCTAGGGGAGATTGGCAGTTGGTGTACTCAGGCTGAGCTGAAAGGAGCTTGCTCCTGGTGGGGCTATCTTTGTACCATCTTCCTTATCCTACTATCCTGACCACCTATGCTGGAACCAAGTTACCATTAAAGAAGTAACCTACATGAACAGATGGACTCTGTATCCTCATTTACAACAAAAGACTTTGAAACTAAGATATACAGCTGAAGCCTCTCTGCTGATCTAACAGAAATCTAACTTTCTTGCTTATGTGTGCCAAGGTGAAAACGAGGCTTAGGCCCTCACATACCTGAAGGCAGCAAATCTTGGTACACAAAAGGTGCACATTGTGAATGGGTTTTTACAACAATATTACTGATGGAAACAGGAATTCTAATAAATGTAGTACTCTTTGCATGTTTACACATTGAACTAGTCAAAGCACAGCCTACATAATGTGGCATACATTAAAAAGTGATTATCAGCAGAAAAGTCATCCTGTGATTCAACCCACAATAGGCTCCTGAGGGCTTGGGCAGCAATTTATGTCCACACAAGTTATGGTTCGAACTCAGATTGACCAATCACCAGTTACAGATGTTAAAGTAAACAGTGGTATCATGTTTGGATATTGTTTTCTACACTTTTTCTTTCCAGGCAGAAAAAACCTGTACGGCCTCTGAAATCACAAGTTGTAACGCAGATCTATATTAGGGTAATCCTTGGATGTCACCAGAATTCCTTTCCCATTCCCCTCATCAACTCCCCCCAAAAAGGATCATACCCCAGTCTCACAGCACTTCAAGACCTCGATTATTCACCAATTAAACCCCATAAATGGGATACAAGCAAGTGGCATATTAGGACCTATTTTGACATTTACCAAACAAGGCCTCTGTCCCACACTGGGGCCAACAGTTGCAAATCCTGCATTTATCTTTGACATCAATTGTGAACAACACCCGTCACATACAACTTTAATTAGACCATGTCATCATCCAGTGCACACAATGTGGGGGAGACCTTCGCAAATGCTTGCTGACGTAACACCACAGCCATAAGTCCTGCAGCGACTGAGCAAAGGATAAATCTGGAACTGTGTCACTGACAGACCCTTCAAATTGAGTGGGAATATACTGCAGGGAACCATGAATCTCAGCAGCAGGTTTTTAATGCACTCTTTCACCGCTTGAATGCATGTTTTCATAGACAATGCAGTAGAAAATGCGAGGAGTGACCCTGCTGTGCAAGAGCCTGGATGCAAGGAGGCCCGAGGTAGATGGAACAAATTGGGAAAACAATTTACCACAGAACTCGTTCAGGCCATAAAGGTGTCAGTATATGGGTCAAGCCATTGGTCACATTAGTAATGATTTTAATTAAGACGAAGAGGGAGGAACATTTATTTGAATCTTCTCAGTGACACTATTTGCAGGCATGAGCCTTGGCTCATTTTATAAAAACCAATGGCATATAGCTTCTTATGCAGTTGGGTAGTGTTCCCCACTCTTACTCATTCCACAAGTACTTCAGATAGATACATTCCAATATGAAAAACTATTATTGAAAGCAAATCAATTCTTCGATTGAGTTAATTATTTTTAGTGATCAGCTTAAATTTAAAATTCCGCTACGTGAAACTCTATTCTTACCATCTAGGTTGAAGAACTAGAATCCTTACCTATTATACAACAACCACTACTGCAGATATGAGCGTTTTCCCATCACCATACCTGCTCTGAGCGTATTCCTGTTTATGTGTTTTCCAACAGTCAGTCCAAATTTGGTGTCGGTTTCTATTACTGTAACTACATAAACTATATGAATCTGAAAGTCACAGTAAACTATTACACAAACCACAGTGACTTTACATTTCAGCTACAAAACTTGGATCTAGTAAACACTGAGTTAACCCTCGAGGGATTTCAGTGCAGCAATGAATACTTTTCTAGGATGAGACTTTGTTGAGTGTGATCACTTATATTCATATGTTCTGAGATTTAGAATATTATTTTTGTTGCATAAATATGAATGCATGTGATAAGCATTTGATTACTAAAGACCTTCTCTGTTCTAACTTAGGAAGTGTCTAGACTTAGTTTTATATGAAAAATAGATTCTGAATTAACTTATCTGTATGAGTTCTAAAGCTCCGGTGATCATTCTGAACCTGTACTCGTGTACTCGCAAGATCAAAAAAGGGTCTTTAGTGTTTCATCCTTGTGGGTACAGCCAGTGCTTTGTATCTCTAGACATGTCAAGAGTTACACAGCCCAGGCTGCCCCAACAAGGGTGAAACATTAAAGACTACTGCTGAGGTAAGTGGTATCATGCACTGCATTTACCATGATGCATTGGGGCAAACTGAGTGCTGGGATGTGAGGCAGAGTATTCCTACCCTCCTTTTGTTTGACAAGGCTCCCTTGAGCAACTGAGCTGACAAGTTTGTGTTGATGCACCTGCACCCAATGGGTGGTACAGAGAACTGAGAAGACTTTGGGTGGCATTTTCAGTACCTCTAAAATGACTTGTTGCTCTCTACTGATGAAGGAATGAATCCAGAAACATGTGTCTAGAGTTACACAGCACAGGCTGCATCCACAAGGGTGAGAAATTAAAGACTACTACCAAAGTAAGTGTTGCCATACACTGCATTTACCATGATGCAGTGGGGCAAACTGAGTGCTTGGACGTAAGGCACAGTGCTCTCACACTCCTTCCATAGAAAAAGACATACTCACATGCAATTCTGATTTAAACAGTTTATAATTGGCTACAAGTTTTCATCCAAAATCACTGATAAAGAATCTCCTATTTAATGCTAAAAGTCTACAAAATAATTTCTAAAGAGAGTTAATTTCAAGTTTGCAACAGTAATATGTTTGGACATTTTGATAAACGTGTTCACACAAATACATTCTGGGGCATATTCACAAGGCAATATCGCCGCGTTAGCGGCACTTTTCTGCTGATAAAGCGACTATATTTTTATCGCACAATTCTCAAGCTGTCGCTAAGAGCTTTAGCGACAGCTTTTAGGCGAAAACGGCCATTTTAAAGATTGCGATTTCTGTTAGCAATAATTATTGCTAATTACATGCAAGGGAGGTGTTCCCGTGAAAATTCTGCCGTTAACCCAACATCTCCATATTCACAAGGGGATTCCTTAAGTCCAGAAGACCAAAAAAGTGGCTCTAACTGCAACTAGAGGCAGTTTTTTAAGACCCGAAAATATCTGGTCTTAAAAGGGAGATAACCATTGAGGCCTTATTTCCGCATTTTTCGTTGTTGGACCGCGCTGCAAGCAATGTTGCTGCGCTGCCCTGCTACAAAATTACAGGGCAGGACTGCGCACCATAAATAAGATAGTGTGCATTCCTGGGACTCACTCATGAAAAGTGTTGCAGCGGTGCAACAAGACAGCATTGCAACACTTTTCTCTATCCCCTTCTGCTCACTGGGGTTGTCCAGGTGGAACTTGAGATAACCGAGTAGGATGTCGGGGTTGGATGGGAAACCCTGGGGTACAATGTTTTTTTTTAATGGGGGGCCAGGGGCCGGGGGGCCTGCACATGAGGGTTCTACAGTGGATGTGCATGGGCTCGGTCTGGATCTGGGAGTTGAGGTGGTCCATGTTCACCCTTCCATTAGAGCGCATGGTCAGTCGGAGTGTGCCTCTGTAGGTGATGGCAATGCCTTGTCCTTGAAGGTCGGGCTGCTCCTTCTGAGTGATACTGCATCCATCAGTGATGGCGATGGAGATGTCCGGTCCGGAGCAGAGGTTGTTCCTGGTAGGCGAGGTGGCATCCAGGGTTGATGGCGAGGAGGGTGCCGGCTTCGTAGCATTGTAGTGTCCAAGAGGAAGGCTCCTTGGTGCTGAGCGCGGTCCAGGGGCAGACGGACGCAGACGGGCTAGCTTATGGTTTGCCTTTGGCATGGGAGACGTCCAGTACAACGCAGGCAGTACATCATTAACTATGCAACTCCGACAACGCAGATGCCTTTACATCGCATTTGAGTACAACACATTGTAAGGTCAGTAATGGGGTAATTTTAAGTATTTTGTGTGGGTATGTGTTTCGGATGTGGGATCTGAAATTTGGGGTATGCATTTGGGGTAAAATATGAAATTTGGAGTGTGCATTTGGGGTGAAATATGAAATTTGGGGTGTGCATTTGGGGTAAAATATGAAATTAGGGGTGTGTATTTGGGTCAATTTTGATTTTGGTGTGTGTATTGTGGCCTTAAAAAGGAATCCCTGGGTTCGAGTTTGAGATTGGGGTGCAAAGGTTAGTTTAGGGTTGCACTCACTGGAGTGGGAATAGTGATGTTCATGTCTCCGCAATGCAACGGCTAACCTACTGTTGCAATGTGCCTAATATTAATATGCATTGGAATGGAATGCAATGTCATGTAATGCATTGTAACTACGTATCTGCCTTTGGCACACAAGTGTTAGTCCAGCTGTGCATGTGCGCACAGCGGTCGCCATTTAGAAGTGTTGGGGGGACTGGACAGCTGTGAGGTGAGCACAGGAAAAAACACAGGACGGGGCGTGAACGCAGGGATGTGTGTGTGAGCAGGTGTTGCAAACATTTTAATGAGGGAAGTCTTACCTTGAAGCCAGGTCCTGTGTCTTCGTAGCTTCTGCTTTCCTGCCTCTGCTTCCAGGAAAAGGAAGTTGGCAGCCAAGCTCCCTCTCCTGAGTCAATCACAACTCTGCGATGCAGTGGTGGGATTGGTAATTAGCAACGGGACAAATCATGCAACCAAGGGCACGAGGGGTGGGCATGTTCTCCATGCAGGGTGCATTGTAGCCTGCATTGTGAACAGGGAACTGCGTGTGACTGCTTTGGGTGGGCTGAGTGGGCCGACCAAACAGTCATAGCACACTTGTGGGGGCATGCCAATCCGCCCATGCCCTGCTCCATGTTTGGAGTAGTCCTATCCACCCTTCCACCCCCTGAGGATACATGACATGATTACATCAGTTAGTCATCATCATGTGATGATTGTTCCTCTTATGCACTGCTCGAGTCAGTAGGGCAATGCTCTTCCACCCTAGCGGAAGACCCGACACTGGGGATGCGTCATCTACGTGTGTTAGGCCTGAGTGACTCACCCCCTAGCCTTCCTGCGCTATGTGTCCCACATTCTCCTTACCTGGACATTGACACCGTGGCGCAATCCACTGCACTCTCTCCAAATCTGTGACTCAGCCAGCAGGAGCATCAGCCAGGTGTGATTTCACTAGGCTGAGTACAGCAGTCTCTGCCTAGTCCGCTGGTGGACCTCCAGATGCAGTTGAAGCAGCAGGGCATCCATTAGGCCTGACGTTGCAGCACTCATGCCACACAAGTTTGGCATAGCACAGGAGCCTCACCCTCCACATCCCACTCTAGGCTCCAGACGCAGGTCCAGCAAGGCATCCATACTCCAGGTGCAGGTCCAGCGAGGCATCATGGCTCCAGAAGCAGGTCCAACGAGGCATCATGGCTCACATCCTGGTCATCCTGGACGTTGGCTGGCTTGCAGGGGTTGTTGATGAGTGCTGCACTTGGCCCTGGCTGCTCCGTTCTGCACGTCATTGTATTTTATGTGCATTTACTATTGGAGGTTGACTGAGAGGCAATTTTTTGCATTAGAGGCAAGAAAAATAAAGTTGGGCTGACTAACATGAGTTTGTTTGCCGCTAATGGGCCTTTCGCTGGTTATCGCACACTGACGCAGGAATTTCAATCACCATCACACTGATGTTGGCGTGAGTTTTCACCCCCGTTCCCTGACACTATTGCCATGTAGCGACGGCTTTTTAATACGCCGCTAACATGGCGATAGTCTTCAGGGTTAGTCGGCTGTAACAAAACTGCCGATAAGTTGCGTTGGCGATAGGTATTGCCAGTCCTTGTGAATATCCCACAAGATTTGAGATTACACTTGTAGACGTGCAATTTGTTGATTGTAATATGTAATATCGAGTAGGGAATGCCTTGATATCGCAGCCAAAATACTGAGGACTGAAATGTGAAGAGATAAGTGCATATAAACCGGGAAAGTTATGAAATTACTGTTCTTTACACCACATCTACATTCCTTGGCGGTCGCCAGTAGGTAGTTATAGTTAGAACCTAGTTTCGATAGCAAAAGCATTTTTTGATTTGCTAATAACTTCGGCGTAGTTTAATGAATCTTCCTGAATTCTCCAAAGAAAAAGTCTATCCAGGCCAGCTCCTATCCTGAAAGTGTGAGGGTGATTCGTCAAGCGGGGGCTGAGAAAAAAGGGGGGTCCCAAAACTCATTTTCTCCATGTTAATTTCCATAGGAAATTTTGCGACGAGCTACAGCTCGAACTGCTGAACGGAATTACCCCAAATTTGGCAGAAAGGTAGGGCTTGGTTCAGAAAGCGACCTTTTTTTAAAATGGTGTAAATCTGTTCAGTAGTTTTTGAGAAATTAAAAAAATAAGTGTAAAAAAATCAGGGGTTGCGGGGGTCCGCTGGGGTCTGCGCAGCCCAGGGACTTCACTTATGTTAGGAGGGGGGTTGCGCGGCCCCCCTCCTGGAGTCTTCTATGTGCTTGTAACTTTGGCATCATTTGACGAATCTTTATGAAATTATCCAAAAATTTTCTCTTTTTTTGATTAGCTCCTATATTGAAAGTTTGGGGGTGAATGCTGTAGGAGGGGCTGAGAAAAAAGAGGGTCCTAAAACATGTTTTCTCCATGGAATTTCCATACAATACTTTACAGAAGACTACAGGTGAAACTGCTGAACAGAATTACGCCAAATTTGACAGGGTGAAAGGTGATCGTCCAGAAAGCACGCTTTTCTTTAAATGGTGTAAATCCGTTCAGTAGTTTTTGAAAAATATCAAATTTTACAGATATCGAAATTTGAGAATTCTGACATGTGATTGCCTGAGGGGTAGAAGCCATCGGGTCCGCAGTTTTACCTGTGCGAGGCAACACTGGTATGTGTGTCTGTGTGAGATATGCCTTTCACAATGTATTTTCCTCATATCAACAGGTCGCGGGTATGCCTTGAGAAGCCCGTCCGTCGGCTCGGAGCTCTGTGAGTCAGTCCTAAAACACTACCCCAGCACGATCCCCTACACTACCCAAACACCAGTGCACTACCCTAAACCCTAAATCTACCCCCAGTATGACCCCCTACCCAAACACCACTGCACTACCCTAAATCCTAAAATACGACCCCCAGCACAACCCGCTACACTACCCAAACACCACTGTACTACCCTAAAGCATAAAACAGTAGCAGTCCATCAGCTTGCAGCTGTGCGTCTGCGAGCCGTCGTGTCCCTAGCTATACATGTGCGAGTCAGTCCGTTAGGTGATTGGTGTGTCTCTGCTAGCAGGGCCGTTGGCCCGTTGGTGTCCAGTGTTGGTAACCGCAGGTTAGACCGGAGCTCTTCCTCTGCGAGCCAGCACGCTGGTGTGTGTTTGCGAGCCGATGGCCCGTAGTTCACACTGTGCGAGCCGAGCTGACAGCCCGTAGCTGTCCCTGTGCGAGCTGAGCCCACGGGCCGCAGGTGTCCCTCTGCGAGGCCGCTCAACGGCCCGCAGGTCTCCCTGTGCTTGCCAGATCACAGCTGTCACTCTGCGAACCGATATTGGGAATATAAGGCGGCACTAAAAAGAGCCCTTGTCTTTATTAATTGGAGCTACATATAAGTGCGGATGCACAGCTTCAGGTTATTCAGAAAAACTTGATTTCCATGATCTGTGAAGTGTACTCCATCCCTTCTGTAGATATCAGCCATATGAAAACGTATGTTGTTGTTGTAGATCAACCCCATTCTATGGTCTCTGAGGTATGCAGATACAGCTTTGTTGACATTCTTCCTAGATTTTTCAATCTGAGGACAAAATTGGTTTGATTTATAATCAATTTAATGATAGAACGTGCATAGCCTTAAATCTGTGGTCTAGGTTTATCGTGTGTGCCGTGCTCCTGGGTATCGCTCCCTGATAAAGAGCGTAATAGTCTATCACTGTGGTAGGATCCCCAAATCCATGGGGTATGTCTCCCAAGGCACAGGTCAAAAGGGCTGTAACTGCAGCTTGTCCGTTATCAAATAAACACGCTTCTCCAAAAAGTTTGTTTTAAGAATTCATAACTGTATTGATTGTTTTATTCACAATATTTTGCTTTCTTGCTTAAACTTCATCTCCCAAAATGCACCATTCCCGGGTATAACCTTTTCAATCATCATCCCAACGCATTTCGGCCTAAAAGGCTTTCGTCAGGGGAGTGTCTACAAAATCGAAATTAATTTTATTAGTTACAAGGGATAACCACCGAGATTGTATTATTCCGCCTAGCCTTAAAAGTGTATCTTAGGTGCCTATAACGCGTTTGTGCTGAACATGCTTTCATCCATCGTGTATATACGCTACATTAGTGCATTCTAAAACGAGGTGCCTCTTCTTGCTTATGTGTGTTTCCCTCGAGTGTCGACAATAGTTAAACCCTACGGTAGCTATTTAAAATACGTGATTTGTGGAGACCGCTGCGTAACTCAACATGCAAGTTATCACAAAGTATATGCAAGTTTACTACCGTTCCGACGGATTAAAACACAGTGCAACTTAGCTTACCGATTCTCAGAATTACGTGCTCTTCTCCGCAAAACGGTTCAGTGTTTGTTAATGAACTCCCGTGGGTTCACATTAAGTGATGTGTGACAGGTTACGCGTTGACGTGCTATGCTAAACATAAAAAGGGGACTGATGATTAAATTGTGTGAACGGCTGTGCGAGCTAATAAAGATATGGTGAAAATAAACAATATATAGTGCTGATAACTTTAAATGGCGCTCTATGCGTAATCATCTATTCATCTTAAATAGCTGCAGACTGTTCGGGTGCAGGTGAATGTATTCAGAGTAATGAACTACACGTCAGCATTACGATCAAACTGAAAAACAGTGTAAGAAAGTATACCCCTACTATACATGCAAATAATGTAGACATTGAACATGATATATACAATATTTCTCCAAAGATCACACACAAATTGAGCATTATACCGTCCAAGATCCCTCTAGACATTTCTCTAGAACAAGAACATAATATCCATCAGCACATGGGCTGATTTATCTCCTTTCATGCCATGAGTTCTTTATGTAATTTGTATGCTCCATCATAAATAACATTGAAATTCAACCCTATCATTCAACCCGTTAGGCTTCAAGGTATTCATATGGTATATCCAATAGTTCTCTTGCTGTAGTAAGGTGTTGTGACTGTCCTTTACTTCTTGTTTTTCTACGATTTCTAACATGCAGAATTTTAGGTGACTAATGTGGTGATGTGCTTCAATAAAATGACACGCTACTGTCGATTTCATTTGTTTAGTTCTGATATTACTCTTATGTTTGTTCATTCGTGTTTTTAGTTTCCGCTCTGTCTGTCCTATGTAGTCTTTCCCAAATGGGCACTTAAGTATGTAAATTACATTGGACGTATCACACGTTGCATTAACTCGTTGTTTGATTTTGTACCCCTTCATAGGGTGGGTGACGTAGGTTCTTTGATAACATGGTTACAGTTGTTGCAGTTCCAACATGGTACAGTGCCTTTGTAAGGAGTTTGTGGGACACTCGTGATGGGGTGTCTTATTATTTCACCTACATTCTTACCCCTAGTGTTTGCAAAAATTGGTTCCTGTTCAAATATGTTCTTAAAGTCTTGTTCCAATTTCAGTAGTATCCAATGTCTCTTTACAATTTTTTTGAAATGCTGTATTTACATACACACGTAATGCGGTCTTCCTTTTGTCTGGGTCGTGTTTCCAACAGATCTTGCCTTGTTTTGTCTTTACTGCGTTTTTTTGCTTGTGTTAATATGTCTTCCGGGTATCCTCTTTTCCTGAATCTTTGTAACATACCGTTAGTTTGTTCTGCCTCCTTCGTGGGGTCTGAGACTATCCTAGTAACTCTCAATAGTTGGGTATACGGAAGGTTGTGGATGAAAGCTTTCATAAACCAAGGTATTATTTCTGTCCGTTTCCTTCCTGTACAGATCTGTTTCAAACCCAACCGGAGTCTTAGTAATTTTCACATCCAAAAAGCTGATTGTGTTTTCTTGTATGTCAAAAGTGAACTGTATTCTATCGTCTATCAGGTTGAGTAGGGATATTTGTTCCACCAAAGATTTAGCTGTGCCTTTCCATATTAATGAATATATCATCAGAAACCGTAAGTACAGTTGTACTTGATTTTTCCAAGGTTGGACGTTTAGAATGTGTTCTTCCTCATAGTGATTCATGAAGATGTTGACATATATGGGTGCTGCACAATTTCTCATTGATGTACCTGTCTTTTGTTGATACCAGCTGTCCTGCCATTTAAAGTAACTGTGCATTAAGGTAAACTCTAGAAGTTCCATCAGGAATACTTTCATTCCTTCTTCATATTCTGTATGTAGTAGGGCTTCCTCAACAGCTTCTATTCCTTGTTGGTGTGGGATGGACGTATATAAAGATTTTACGTCTATGGTACACAATAGTGTGGGCTCCTCTTCCGTTATCTTAACTTGATTAAGCTTATTGAGAAAGTCCGTAGTATCTTTGAGGAATGATCTCATCTTCAGCACGCATGGTTGCAGGTAGCGGTCTATAAACTTGCCGACCGGTTCATGAAGACTTCCACAAGTTGACACAATAGGGCGACAGGGTGGTCTCACTGGGTCCTTATGGATTTTTGGCACCATATAAAAGATTGGGCTTTTAGGATTGGTTTGGATTAGGTATTTTTTGACTTTTTCGTTTATGATACCCCCATCCAGTGCTTTTTGGACTATGATTTGGAGAGTCTCTTTGAACTGATCTGTGGGATTTGTTTCGAGTTCCATATAAGTGTTCTGGTCGAGTAAATGAGTCTCTACCTCTTCCAGGTAGTAGGTGGTATTCAATATAACTAGGGCTCCCCCTTTATCCGCTTTTTGGCAAGTTCCTGTGGTGTTGTTTGCAATGGATTTTAAGGCTCCAAATTCTATGACTGTGAGGTTGTTATGTTTTCGTTTTTTGTGAAAGTTAAGTTTTGCTATGTCTTGTTTTACCAACTGTTCAAACAAATCCAAGCTTCTATGGCTCACTAGGGCCATATATGTGCTTTTGGGTTTTAGTCCTTTCAAGAGGTCTTCCCCTTCTACTAACTGTTCCGTAACGACGTTTTAAAAAAAATGTCGAAGTCTTAGCTTTCTCATCAATTTGAAAAAGCTGATGTTGAGTTCCAGCATGTTGGATTGTGCCGTGGGCACAAATGATGTTCCTTTCTGCAATGTTTGTAATTCAAACTCACTGAAATGATAGTCTGAGATATTAATCACCAGGTTGTCTATTGTGTTCCTTTCTTGCCTTTGTCCTTCTTCGACGTTACATTCCTTGTTTGGGGTTGATCTTTCCCTTTCTCCTTGTCTTTTTCTTTTTCCTCCCCTGGGTCGTCCCGTTCATCGCGGCCTACTTCCCACGGCACAATCCATCATGTGACCAGATGTATAATGTGCAATGATGCGGGGGGACACGTGCAATGTGGCACATCGAGTCGTGGTTGCAGGTACCTTGTCACTCATCCATGAACGCAAGTGCATCTGCGTAAGCCACTATCTCTAATGAGTGATGGTTGGCCACAATATTTGACATGTCATCGACGTAATCCATCAGCTGACCGGGACAGATGTGCTGACTCCAACCACTGTACCCAATGTGCACTAAAGCAGAATCGGGAAGTGGGTCAATTTGCTCACTGCATACTACGACACGTGCGATCTCCCAGGCCCAGTTCCCAACATGTATGCCAAACATCCATGCATGCCATAAATGGGTATCACCATGACACTCCTGGTCGTGGGCCAACAGGGGGCACACACACCCGTCGAAATCCATGTCAGCTACCCACTCGTTGGAGAGGCACACGTCCATGCACCACTCGGATAGGCACGTGTGCGACATTGCAATACAGGTTGAATGCAGGTGATGCCCGCAATGCGGAAACTCAGCCGGTAAGTGATCTGCAGTACTGCCAAAGGCAGTGCACCCAGGACATGCAGCAGACGTGCAAGGTATAGGTGGACATGAATGGAGTCGACCATGTGTTCGGGATGCTCTGCCATTGCTTCAGTGGCTCTGCTTGTAGCTGCACTGGCTTGCTGTGTGCTAGTCTTGTGGATGGAAATGGCACAGCTAGGTGCAATGAGCCGGATCTGTGTGCAATGGGTGCAGGGCAGGGGTGTGGTGGGAGTACGTGTGAAGGCCCTTTGAAGTACGCTAACTACGACAAAGGACTTTTAAGTGTGGGATGTGTACTCGTTGTTCTCAAATCGGGCAGTGCGTAGTGTGGGAGACGGGTGCAAATATTATCGTATCTGTCAGGGGGCTGGCCACTTGCAAGTTCCTTCTCGGAGCAGCAGATGTGCTAGCGCAAGATAGCTCAGAAAAAGAATCTTTCATCCCTACAGTAACTTCTCCAGCTGCATTCATACAGGATGTGTACAAAGGCCGGTCATGGGTGTTGTGGGATGTCTGCGACCCTGGTCATCATGGTTGAGATGCCCAGCATGTGGCACACTGTGTGTTACTTTGTCAAACAGCTGCTCCTCCCTCCCACGAGCCCCCACACTTTTGTACGGTGCAGTGTTGTATCCCGTGCTCTCCTACGGCACACCATTGTAATGCCTATTTGCGCATGTCCTGTGGCATCCCAACCACACTGTGACACTGCAGTTTGGAGGTGGTGCATGCCACTTTACAACATCGACTGCTGTGGCCCTTGTGGTGGCCACACCAAAACACAGAGACACACTTACCGAACTTCCTGAACACGGACATGTCCGAGACACCCCGTTCCCCTTGCCGGATAGGCAGACCCCTGCGCTGACCTGTGTACGCCGGACCAGCACACTCCGCTTGTGCATGTAGGAGGATGCGTGCTTAGCTACATGTCCAGGCTCACTGCCAACGCTGAGGTGACATGTAACGTCCGCTGACACTGTGATGTTGCAGGGCCCGTGCCTATCATGCTAACACAATGACCTCATGGACACAATTGCTCAAATGCGGGTTCGGGGGGCGTTGGCGATCCTGGGGTTGTTGTGATGAGTGTTGTGAACCTCATGGGTATCCGTGTATCATGCTCATTGACTTTATGGCACCTGTGAGTGTTTTGGTGTGGCTCTTGGCTGTGTTCCCTTTCATGCTGCAGGTAGTCGTCCTGCTTAACACCAGCAGAAAGCAGGTGTAAAATCCCTGGTGCTAACGCGGCTTATCACCGGAATTTTTTTTGCATCGCAGTTGTTGTGAAAGTTGTGATGTGGTTTTTTGTGTACAGAAAAATAAACGAACTGGGCAGTGTATCCCGTCAAGATCCAGCACCTGACCCACTATTCCCAATTAATATAAATACAATGACATTTCTTCATTGATTTTGTGTGTACACTGTAAGTGCACCCACTACCACAGTGCAATTCAATACAGGATTTTAGTATTTAGAATACATCGAAAAGGTACACCTTTTGTCTTTTTGCACGGGAACGCTTACTCTGAATTTAATTATCAGCACATTAATGCATCTAAAGTTGAGATACATCTAACACACTATTCAGAAGCTGGTGCAAACTGCAGCCATCACCAGTATTCCCGTGATAACTGCCCCAAAATTTAACACCATCGTGGACACCACGAAATAACATTAATAAGAATGAGAAAGAGTCACACAGCACTTAAGTAACAACCAAAAACTTCATTGATTTAAAAAAAAACAAATTCAACTTTTTTTCCGTAAACGTATATATAAATGATAAATTAAATTTAACAAACTGAACATAAAACAACAAGGCGGAAGACTCCTGTTGGGACCATGAATGTCGCCTGGAAAATAAAGCACAAAATAAGGACGTGTGTAATGTGCATACCAAAGGAGTGAGACACAGAGAAGGAAAAAAAGCCACAGAGAAAAAGGGAGGGAAGGAAAGAAAGGGAGAAGGGAGATAGAGAAAGAGAAGGAAAGGAAGGAAGAGAGTGAGAGAGAGAGTGAAGAGAGGGAAGTGAGAGAGAGGGAGAGAGAGAGAGAGATACTGCCCCCCTGCGCATCCATGACCAAATAATTACCTGCTGCCACCGGACTGGCTACCAGTGGGCACTTCACGTGCCCGTCAAAGCTCAGCGGCCCGGCAGATCTCACAGATGTCGCTGAGTCCTGAGTCATGAATGGTGGAGACCACATCAGCTTCTCCACGGCCCGGCAGAACTCACACATGTCGCTGAGCCCTGATTCATCAATGGTGGAGACCAGATCAGCTTTTGGTGCCGCTAACCCTATGCAACGCAAGACAGCACCACACGGTGGTAGGCCGCTGATGGTCATACAACTTAGGGTGCAACTAACCCTGTGCAAGTCAAGTCCGCGCCACGTGGTGGTAGGCCCCTGATGGCCACATTAGCTTTGGGTGGAACTCAAGTCCGTGCCACGTGGTAGTAGGCCCCTGACGGCCATACAGCTCAGGGTGCAACTAACCCTCTGCACAACTTTTCATGGACTCTTTATGATTGAGACCCGTGGACCGTCCGCCATCCAGTCACCACCAGCAATAAAGGATGTGACGTCGATCCATTATATTTGCGTGGTCACATGGCCTGTGACGCATGTGCCGGATGGGTGTGGTGTGTGTACAAACCTGCCCTCAGGGAGTGGCCGTGACATGTTGACAACTAGACCACTGACCTGCACACCAACAGTGAGTATGTATGCGACAGGTAGCTATGTGGGGGGGGGTGAAAACATGTTTTCTCAATGGATTTTCCATAGGAAACTTTTGACAAGGCTACAGGTCAAACTGCTGAACGGAATTATGCCAAATTTGGCAGGGAGAAAGGTCTTGGTCCAGAAAGCGCGCTTTCTCACATCGAATGAAAATATAAAAGAAAGGTCTCGGGGGCAATTTAATATATCGGAGCTCTGTTTCTGAGAGATAACTCTTTCACGCTCCCTCCGCCCAACATCACCACTTCGCAGCTACCTTTGCGAGCTAGTACGCTACTGTGCCTGTACCTCTGTAAGCTACTATGCTGCTGTTCCTTTGGGAGCGGACGGCTCGTAGTACTGCATCTGTGAGTCGAGCGGATGGGCCGCAGTTGTCCCTCTGCGAGCCTAGGTGCGAACTGTTCATAACTCACACTACATAAGCATTGAAAAACCATTTTGTGATTCAGTCAGTCAGCTGGCATCTGTCTGAGGCATTTCTGAAAACATATCGGAGTTCTTTCTGTGAGAGATACCCCTTTCACGCTGCTTCTCCCTACATCAGCAGGTAACGCACCCTCTTCCCACATTACCAACAACCTTCTTGGGCCCAGAAGTGTCCCTGTGCGGTTGGACAAACAAGAATCTTAGTCATGTATAGGTTTACATATAAAACTTTTTATGTAAAGAAAACAAAAACAAATACAACTGAAGGGAGTCTGGTGCTGTGGTCACTGCCACGAAGTTGGGGTCAATGCCATTCAGGACTCAGGACACAGTTCCACATGTGGGATTGGCTTGTGTTGAACAGGGTTAGTGGCACCACGTGTCGCCGGCTTGTGTTAAACAGGGTTAGTGGCACCACGTGTCGCGGCTTGCGTTGAACAGGGTTAGTGGTACCATATGTCGCAGGCTTGTGTTGAACAGGGTTAGTGGCACCACGTGTCGTGGCTTGTGTTGAACAGGGTTAGTGGCGCCACGTGTCCAAAATTCGAATTGCGAGCTCTGCTGCCCACAGTGTACAGTGCTAAGAAGTGTTCGTTTGCACTTGAAAATGAATTTGGTGATTGTACTAAAGCTATAACTGATATAAAAAGTGTTCTTGAAGAAAGGATACTAGAGGATATTATGTAGACTTTAGGCCTGTGATAGTTACTTGCCTAGTAGACTCTGTAGTTAATGAATCAAGAAATAATTTTAATTGTGTGCCCTGATGACCGCAGTGTAGGCCAGAGGTAGCGGTCAGCAAGGACCCATAGCCACGTGGCGTTGAGTTGAGGTGCACAGTTAGTGGCACCAGAAGCATTGAGACTGTATGAGCCTGTGATGATGCTTGGTACGGACGGGCCGCACTGGGAGCAATGTGTCTTGCCTGCTGGACTGTGTCATGTGCAATCGGGACTCTATGTGATTTGTGAGGCCTGCTGACTGTAGTGTAGTCCAGAGGTAGCGGTGAGCAAGGGCCCACAGCCATGTGCATAGGTTGGTGGCCCCACCGGCCTGCATAGTTCAGGTTCAGTGGCACCACGTGTCGCCGGCCTTCCATATGCAAATACCCCTCACTAATCAAAGGGAGTCTAGTGCTGTGGTCGCTGCCATGGACTTGGGGTCACTGCCATTTAGGACTCAGGACACAGTTCCATATGTGGGATCAGCTTGTATTGAACAGGGTTAGTGGCACCACGTGTCGCCGGCCTTCCATATGCAAATACGCCTCACTAATCGAAGGGAGTTTGCTGCTGTGGTTCTCTCACGGAGTTGGGGTCACTGCCATTCAGGACTCAGGACACAGTTTCACATGTGGGATCGGCTTGTGTTGAACAGGGTTAGTGGCACCACGTGTCGTCAGTCTTCCACAGTGTAGGCCAGAGGCAGCAGTCAGCAAAGGCCCACAGCCATGTGACGTTGACTTAAGCTGCACAGATTGGGAGCATTTGGTCTAGTTAACTCATTATAGTCTCTTACACAATTTGCATCGCTACTAATCTTGAATTGTGAACCTTGCTAACCCCAGTGTAGGCCGGAGGCAACAGTCAGGATGGGTGCACAGCCATGTGGTGTTGAGTTGAGCTGCCCAGTTAGTGGCACCTGAAGCACTCAGCGTGTGCGGACCCTGCGATGATACGTGGTCCCGGCGGGCCGCACCGGGAGCAATGTCTTTTGTCTAATGAACTCTGCCTTAATAAGGCCATGTGGCGATTACTTATGGTGCAGTGAGATAGTGGTACCTTTGACGCTCAGCGTGTACGTAGCCTGCGATCATCCGTGGTCCAGGCGGGCTGCAGTGGCAGCAATGTGTCTTGCCTGCTGGATTGCGTCATCTGCAATTGCCACTGCATCTGAATTGTGAGCCCTGCTGTCCACAGTGTACATCGAAGGCAGTAGTCTGTACAGACATAAGTCTGCGGTGCTGTGCCGCTGTGTTCGCAGGGGGCCTGTGTTAAGGAGATCCGCGGTCATGGCGTGGCAGGGTGAGGGCCCCAGCCTATTTATTTATAATCGTACGCTGGAGTGCCGTACGTTAGACCAGCTTACGCTTCCAGGGGGGACAACACAGCTACATGACCGAGATCTTCCCCATTGCCTGAGGTAACATGGTTGCGTCCACTGTGCAAAACACTACAAGTATCAGTAGTATATTTCCACATGGAGAGGTTTGTGCTTTGCATTGTGAGGTCTGTCCAGCACATCACCGCTACACTTGGTATTGTGTGCATTATTATTGATGGGTGACTTGCCTCCTTCACACATACTTGGTTCCCATATCTCCCAACATTCAGCTATTTTGCGGCTGAGGGGCCATGGTGTTTTGGGAAGGTCCATTGCACTGTTTTGCGCTGCCTCGGTGGTAGTAGGGGGGTGGTCCGGGGGGAGGTCCTGGTGGTGGTGGCGGTTGGTTTTTGTGGCCTTGTTGGGTGTTGGAGCTGCATATTGGTCTTTAGATGTGGCTGTGAGTTGGGTCCAATTCACGATGTAGATAGGCGACCTCCTTACACCAGTTAAAGGCTGATGTTAATTTCTTACTGCTAACTCGGCTTATCGCCTGCTTTTTAGATCGCATTGTAGATTTGGCTGGTCATTGGAAATATGGGGAAGTGGTGTTTTAGTTTTTTTTTCCACGGGAGCACCTACTTTGAATATCATTAGCGTTAGTTGTGGCTCTCATTTGTGGCGATTGTTTGGCGGAAGGTATCGATGGAAAAGTGGTGAGTTTTGCAGTTTTGACCAGGTTGAGAATGGGATGATAATTTAAAACCACAGAAAAAAAGATAGGTTTAATGAACATTATAATTAGAAATTAGCATTTAAAAAAACATTGAAATTCACTGAAAAAACCATAGGTTTCAGGCACGTTATAGTTAGAAATTAGCATTTAAAAAACCTTAGAAATTCACTGAAAAACCATAGGTTTCAGGGACTTTATAGTAAGTTGGACATTTCACTCATACAAAACCATTGAAATTCCCCCGTTATAGTTAGTTGAGCTAACTATAAATCGCGCCCCCGCGATGCACTGCTGATGACGTCAGATATTACATCATTCATGACATGGTCAGTGACATCACTGATGACATCACTGATGACATCTCAAATGACATCACTGATAACATCATCCAGTGACTATGTGTTTCTATAAAATGTAAATATGTTTTATATATATGCCAAGGTGTATTGAAGAATGAATGGGTGTATAAGAGTTAGGATGGATGATTTAGTAGGTGTGTGACTGACTGTATAAATGAGTTATTAATTGTGTCCAACTAACTATAACGTCCTTGAAACCTATGGTTTTTTCAGTGAATATAAATAAATATATATATATATGCTTTTTAATGCTCAACTAATTGCAAGCCAATACGGGACTCACTGTGAGTAAATAACCTTCATGTCAACTGGGACTCTATATCCCAGTATGCAACAGTACTATACTGCGACATTGATTGACAGCACCTGTGGGTTTGTCGAGCTGCCCAGGAAGAAGAGGACAGGGTCCTCGAAACGCGTCGGCAACAGCTTAGAAGTTTACCTGAAATGCAAAATGCCGGTTCCTGTAATAAAAGCCTGTTGGTTTCAAGTGCTGGGAGTGCGTCTTTAAGCTTTCGGGCCATTGTATTGAAGTATTTACACGGCTGCCCTGCCGTGAAAGACTGCACCATCACCATAATGGAGGAGAGGCTGCGCGGCGAATTGGAACTGTGCCGTAGCCGCGATCAGCGCAGCATTTGAGGAGTTAATTCACCGACATAGCATTTGGGAGCCTACTAAAGGTGGAAATAATGCTTTTTAATGCTCAACTAATTGCAAGCCAATACGGGACTCACTGTGAGTAAATAACCTTCATGTCAACTGGGACTCTATATCCCAGTATGCAACAGTACTATACTGCGACATTGATTGACAGCACCTGTGGGTTTGTCGAGCTGCCCAGGAAGAAGAGGACAGGGTCCTCGAAACGCGTCGGCAACAGCTTAGAAGTTTACCTGAAATGCAAAATGCCGGTTCCTGTAATAAAAGCCTGTTGGTTTCAAGTGCTGGGAGTGCGTCTTTAAGCTTTCGGGCCATTGTATTGAAGTATTTACACGGCTGCCCTGCCGTGAAAGACTGCACCATCACCATAATGGAGGAGAGGCTGCGCGGCGAATTGGAACTGTGCCGTAGCCGCGATCAGCGCAGCATTTGAGGAGTTAATTCACCGACATAGCATTTGGGAGCCTACTAAAGGTGGAAATAATGCTTTTTAATGCTCAACTAATTGCAAGCCAATACGGGACTCACTGTGAGTAAATAACCTTCATGTCAACTGGGACTCTATATCCCAGTATGCAACAGTACTATACTGCGACATTGATTGACAGCACCTGTGGGTTTGTCGAGCTGCCCAGGAAGAAGAGGACAGGGTCCTCGAAACGCGTCGGCAACAGCTTAGAAGTTTACCTGAAATGCAAAATGCCGGTTCCTGTAATAAAAGCCTGTTGGTTTCAAGTGCTGGGAGTGCGTCTTTAAGCTTTCGGGCCATTGTATTGAAGTATTTACACGGCTGCCCTGCCGTGAAAGACTGCACCATCACCATAATGGAGGAGAGGCTGCGCGGCGAATTGGAACTGTGCTGTAGCCGCGATCAGCGCAGCATTTGAGGAGTTAATTCACCGACATAGCATTTGGGAGCCTACTAAAGGTGGAAATAATGCTTTTTAATGCTCAACTAATTGCAAGCCAATACGGGACTCACTGTGAGTAAACAACCTTCATGTCAACTGGGACTCTATATCCCAGTATGCAACAGTACTATACTGCGACATTGATTGACAGCACCTGTGGGTTTGTCGAGCTGCCCAGGAAGAAGAGGACAGGGTCCTCGAAACGCGTCGGCAACAGCTTAGAAGTTTACCTGAAATGCAAAATGCCGGTTCCTGTAATAAAAGCCTGTTGGTTTCAAGTGCTGGGAGTGCGTCTTTAAGCTTTCGGGCCATTGTATTGAAGTATTTACACGGCTGCCCTGCCGTGAAAGACTGCACCATCACCATAATGGAGGAGAGGCTGCGCGGCGAATTGGAACTGTGCCGTAGCCGCGATCAGCGCAGCATTTGAGGAGTTAATTCACCGACATAGCATTTGGGAGCCTACTAAAGGTGGAAATAATGCTTTTTAATGCTCAACTAATTGCAAGCCAATACGGGACTCACTGTGAGTAAATAACCTTCATGTCAACTGGGACTCTATATCCCAGTATGCAACAGTACTATACTGCGACATTGATTGACAGCACCTGTGGGTTTGTCGAGCTGCCCAGGAAGAAGAGGACAGGGTCCTCGAAACGCGTCGGCAACAGCTTAGAAGTTTACCTGAAATGCAAAATGCCGGTTCCTGTAATAAAAGCCTGTTGGTTTCAAGTGCTGGGAGTGCGTCTTTAAGCTTTCGGGCCATTGTATTGAAATATATATATATATATATATATCCAAAATCCGCAAACGCTTCTTCCGGACAGCTGGCACCCTTGGAAAGTGGCGTACACGCCGGCGAAGCAACCGGCAATACTATCGTCAAAGTACAAAAATACGTGCGCTCTCAGGTAAGTAAACGACACATCCGAGTTGTAGTAGTGATCAGGTTTATTCCATAACGCGTTTCGACTGCGTCCGCAGCCTTGCTCACATGGAACCGTGTACTGGAAAACTAGATGCAAATGTATACACAGGACACAACTTAGAGGGCAGTGGAGTCAAAATAGGACTAAGAGAAAGAAGGCGTCCGCCATCTTGGAAAGGTCAACATTGGTAAACATAGTGAAAGGCAAAATGCAAAGCAAATTCACAATGACGTAATGTAAAAACGACCAACAGTACAATTGCACGAAAGAACATACTCCACTGTTACATATGTGATAGGTCAAATGACCGCAAATGACCGTTATATATGTGATAGAATGCCCATGTGGACTGTACTATATAGGCAGCACTACCCTGATGGCCAAGAAAAGGGTACTTGAACACAAGCGGGCCATCACCAATAAAGACCCCAAATACCCGGTGGCGAGACATTTCCAAGAGCGACACTATTCTGACTCCTCACTACTGAAGTATTTTATTTTGGAACAAGTCCGGTTAGATCACAGAGGGGGTAACTGCGTAAAGTGGGCGCGCGGTGCGCGAAGCGCACCGCGTGCTTACTGTGCGCGCACGGTGCGCGAAGCGCACCGTGCGCGCACGGAACGAACTGCGTTAAGTGGGCGCGCACGCCACGAATGGCATAAAGTAACTTAGCATTTAAAAAACCGTACAAATTCACTGAAAAAACCATAGGTTTCACACACGTTATAGTTAGGAATTAGCATTTAAAAAACCTTGCAAATTCACTGAAAAAACCATAGGTTTCACACATGTTATAGTTAGCGGAAATTTTACTGATAAAAAACCAGTGAAATTCCCCCGTTATAGTTAGTGCAGGCAACTATAACTCACGCGACCGCAATCTTCTGCTGATGACATATGTGTCTTTATGAAAAAAAAATATTTGTAATATATGTATAGCTAAAAATGTATGGAAGAAGACATGGGCAAATAAGTGTCTAAATACAGTATTAGCATCAGCAGAGGATTGCGGTCGCGTGAGTTATAGTTGCCTGCACTAACTATAACGGGGGAATTTCACTGGTTTTTTATCAGTAAAATTTCCGCTAACTATAACATGTGTGAAACCTATGGTTTTTTCAGTGAATTTGCAAGGTTTTTTAAATGCTAATTCCTAACTATAACGTGTGTGAAACCTATGGTTTTTTCAGTGAATATATATATATATAGTGTGGGGTGGCAATGGGGGCATGCTTCTCTCAAAGCTACGCCTGTTTGCCGGTGGGATGGTGGGAGGAGCACGCCCTCAGGACACTCCCTTAGGACTTTTGGGACACCCATATCAAATACTACTGCAGGTACATCGACGATGTATTTATTGTATGGGATGGCACAAGGCAGACAGCAATGCAATTTATAACATCTATCAATGGGATGGCACAAGGCAGACAGCAATGCAATTTATAACATCTATCAATGACAACCAACTCAATCTGCACTTCACAGCCACTATCAATGAACACAGGGTGGAATTTTTTTATGTGGAAGTGTATATCTCTGAGAATAGTATTTAAACCAAATTGCAAAGGAAGAGTACAGCTGGGAACTCTACATTACATGCTACCAGCTCCCACCCCAGTACCTAATATGCAGTATACCGTATGGTGAGTTCCTTCGCCTACGTCGTATCTGTAGTTTGGAGTCCGATCTAAAACAGTGCCAATCAGAGGCCCTTGATCGTTCCCTAGCACATGGGTACAAACTACAGGATTTACAAATAGCCTTGGATAAGGCTAATTCCCAACCACGAGAGTTCTATTTAAAAACTAAGAGTTAGCGCAATATTGAAATGGCAGAAATTGATGATGTAAATATTGAGACCAAACCAATCAGACTAATAACAACTTTTAGTAGCAGGAAAAGCAAATCCGCAAGATTATATATTCACATTGGCCCATTGTGCTAATGGATTTAACATTGAAATCTCTCTTACAGACACTTCCTGCCATCACTTTCAGGAGAGCACCCTCTATGAGGGATGCTCAGGTCAAATCAAGTTCTGAATTGATACCAAAATCCACTTGGCTTTCTAAATCTATTTTTTCCAAATGTTCATCTTGCCTATAAATTTGGAGTCAACAGGTCTGAATATCTGACAGCTTTCAGTGTTACTCCTGTACCATTGACAGAACATTATACTTGTTGTTCAGAGTATGCAGTATATTTACTTGAGTGCACATGTCACCTTAAATATATAGGCATCACCAAGCTCCTTGTGTTCAACAGGATTTAACAGCACTTGCGAGCATCAATCAATTCTGACCCCAATTATCCAATTGCCCGGCATTTCAAAGCTATTCACCAGAACAAAGTCAGTGAGTTACAATATTCTGTGATTGGGGCGGTCCCTATTTCAATTCGAGGGGGCAACAGAGAAAGGAAGTTGCGAGAGTTAGAGTCTTTCTTTATCATGACTCTCGACACTAAGATGCCCAACAGACTTAACACAAGCAAGGATTTACACTATTTCCTGTAGCATTGTTAGACACATGATGTATTTTGAACTTGTCTGCAATGCTCTTTGGCTGACGCTTGGGTGTCCCTGACTCATTGTCTCTTCCTTTCACCCTAACTACACTCATATTTTTTCTAGTAGGCTTTACTGTCTTTTAAGAGCTTCTCAATTGTATTACATTGAGCATTGTCTTCTATGATGAGATGTATTTTGTACTGTATATTCTGGCACTGTCACTTTATTATTAGCACTGGCGCTTAGGCAACAACCTAAGGTTGTTTTCCATAGCATTTTTGCGCTTTTTGCACAGCTCCACTTCACTTTTTCAGTATATACTGGTTGAGGAAATATCATTTTGGCACTTTCTGCACATTTGCACAGTTGTGTTGGATGAACTAACAAATTATTTTTATTCCTTGTACGCACCAGGTATACTGATTGTATTTTGATGCTATTCAATTTTGGTTATTATGCTCATTTGGTCTGTTCATAATAGAGTTTTTTTAAAGGGATGTGAGAAGTTGGCCTGGTATATGCTGTCCACTAATTAAAGTGGGCACCTTGTACCAGTTCTAACAACCCTTACTGATGATTAGGTTAAAGACAACCTTTATTGAAAGCTATCCTAGTGGTAGCTATGGAGAGCAGCCTTCAAGCTAAGTCTCAAAGGAATGTAAAGCAGCTTGTTTTACAAGGTTATTACCTCCTGAATTACCAAATGAAAGGAGAACCACACAAGGAATATATAAAATATATGTATTTATTACTAAACACTCTCTACTAACCTCTTTATGAGATTAGAGAACAAAGCACACAATATTAAATCACTAGAACGACAGTAAATAGCACAATACACAGTGGGCTCCAGGGGGAGACCAAACCATATACTAAGAAAGTGGAATAACAACCACAAATTGACTAGACACAGTGCCGGGAGCACGTAGAATCGCTGGGACCCCAAGGAACCACCCAAAGTAGTGGCTCAGGGGACCCACAGAGGACGGGTGCAGTGTGAGAACACAGACGCGAGTTCCATACAACTCTATGGGAAAGTGGCGGTTGGAATTTTAAAGATTGAGGACACTTCAGAGAGGACTTTAAGCAAACCCAGTTAAACATAGAAAGTTCTAAGGCCAGCACCCTTGAGAGTACTGAGATACCCGTGTTACCTATCTCAGAGGAGCCAGGTGCATAGGGGTCAAGTGATGTCAGAAACCTTCGTAGTTTTCAATGGCGTGATGCGGAAAAGTGCTGCTGCCATAGAGATGAGAAGTGTCCGGTGTGATCCAAGCCTGGATCAGAGCTGAGAAGAACCCGAAAGCAGAGGGGACAGAGTCTGGGTCACTTCACAGTGACCAGGGGCACGATAGATGAATTCCCACCGATGTCGGGTATTTCAGGTGAGAAGAGGTGAAGCTTGACTCTGCAGCCACGGGGACCAGGAGATGTTGACGATGACCAAAGTCCAGAGGTGAGCTGTCCCATGAATTATGTCGAGTGCTGCGGGGTCAGTGTCTGGATTGACCACCAACAAGCCTTGGCAACTGCTACCCACACAGGCAGAGGAAAGATGCTTTGGTGAGGACCAGCAAGGTCCTGGGGACTCTCTAAGCTATGGAGAGTCAGGGCACGTCTGGAGCAACCAGGAAAGCCCACGGAAAGTCAAAGTTACCTTCACAGGGACCCACAGGTCGATGGACCAGGGATCGCGAAGGGACCTCGAGCTGAATCACAAAATACCAGCCCACAGAACACTCGTGGAGTGTAGGTCAGAAATCTTCAGTGGAATTACTGCTCAGGGTGAGGACTACAAGTAGCCCAAAGCACAGCCGCAGGGGTTGCCAAAAAGCATATGCTGCTGCAAATGTACGCGGTGCACAGGGGTTCGGGTTGCACGGTCTCCAAGAGGGATACGGGCCTCAGAATTGCTGAGAGCACAGATCAACCTCAGAGACCTTGGGAACCCGCCTCCTGTGTTGCAGAAATCTTCTGAGTACTCAGGAGCTCTGGAGATGCAAACTGGTCAGATGCATTTTAGGTGCCTGCCTTGCAGGGGAGTAACTCCTTTACTCCAAGGGAGACTCTTCAGTCATCCAGCGTCGTGCAGATCGTTGAAGTACTTGGTTTCTGTAGCAGAGTTTAGTCCAGGTAAAATCTAAAGTCCTGTAGTCAGGAGTTCCTACTTTATACCCAAGGAAGGGGTGGGACAAACTCTGGGGACCCACCTATGGGAGGGTCAGGACAGAGGGGTGGCTACACCCATGTCCTTTGTCCAGTTTCACGCCAGAGCAGGAACAAATGGCTCCTGCAACCGGTTTGAGCTGGACTATGCTCAGGGACACCAAATGTGCCCCCAGTGCAGACATCAAAGCACTCTCAGAGTGCACCCACCCAGCCCTAATACACTAAAGCCTGTCTGGGAGGTGGTCACACCTCCCTGTGACAGGAAACCTATTGTCAGGCCTTCCTCTGCTCGAGTTTCATCCAGCAGCAGGAGGGCAGACTCGTGTCCGTGGCTGGCATCATCCATTTTGTGATGCCAGGGTCGAGAAAGCTGGTATCGGGTGTATTGGTGTGTCGCATATGTCCCTTTAGGAGGGTGGAGTCATACCTCCCACATCAGTTACTGGTGTGGAGGTATGATTCCAAGGTGTTTGACACCAAACACGACATGTTTCCATGCAGCCGTTTTAAAGTTAGCATTTAACGCGAGCTTAAGTACTTATGGTTGGCTACATCACAAACAACCCCGCAGGCTGCAGAGGGGCTCTGCTCATGCAGGTGCACCCTCTCGCATAAAACCCAGCACCTTGCCTTCAGGATTGATAAGGCCTGCCATAGGGGTGACTGATAGGTTTATATGTGCAGTGATATGGAGTACATACAGTGAACCTATATCTATGTAAGGGATGCATGCACCACCTTACACAGGCTGCTGTAGCAGACCTGTGGTGTCATTTTGAATGGTCTCCCAGGGGTGACATAATACATGCTGCAGCCCCTGAGAGGCCTCTGGGGTACCTAGGCCCTGGGTACATAGTATATCATATACTAGGGACTGATAAGGGCACCCCAGAATCCAATCTGGAGTGTACCTAAAGTACATGCAATAAATTGCAATAGGAGAAAGCAGCTAGACTGGGGTCCTAGATAGCAGGATCCCAGTCAATCTAAGTCGAAAACAATGAAACATCACCAAAAAGTGGGGGTAACTATAAGAAGCAGATTCTACTCTCCTACAAGGGAGACATTAGAGTGTTGGGTAAAATCGCACTTCATTATTTATTGGCACTGACCACGAATTTTCTTGTAATGGTGCCCTGCTATCGATTTTACTCTGTGCGTGGATATATAATATGTTATCTAAGACAATATACTGCACATAGAATGATTTTTTTATCTCCTTTAAACATTTTCCTATTTTTATCATGGGCAAGCCTAATTATATCTCGCATCAATAGCTTTTAAATGTTTTTTTTTTTTTGTGCGCACCTTGAATTTAAACTACACATTTCAGTCTTTTTTCCAACCAATTGCTACAACTATGAGTCTGTTATCTCTATCCATGCACTGTTGAGTGACCAGTCTTGTGCTTTGATTGGTCGCATTGAATATTTGAGTTGTGAGTCGTCACAGGCGCATCATGTGAGCAAGATCGCCGTGTGCGATCGAAACACGTCTGGGGCGGACACTTCTCTGTTTCACTTGTGGAGATATTAATAAAAAAGAACGGCGAATCCTTTGTGAAGATTTGTGTGGTCCGTACCTGTGCTGAAAACCCCCCACAGTGTAGAAGGAGAGACAGGACTGTGGATTTTATATCTATATATTTGTATATATATCTAGATAGATAGATAGATAGATAGATAGATAGATAGATAGATAGATAGATAGATAGACAGACAGACAGACAGACAGACAGACAGACAGACAGACAGACAGACAGACAGACAGACAGACAGATAGATAGATAGATAGATAGATAGATAGATAGATAGATAGATAGATAGATAGATAGATAGATAGATAGATAGATAGATAGATAGATAGATAGATAGATAGATAGATAGACAGACAGACAGATAGATAGATAGATAGCTATATCGTCAAGGTACATTTATGTGGAGTACAGTATAAAAATATCTATACATTTTTACCTGTCAATATGTTTGGACTTGATATGTTGACAACGATATTGAGATGTAACACCATTCCCTACTCCACATTCTGGACCCACACAAGATTTTTGCACGTTAGAACGCAAATGGTTCTTGGAATTAAGTGCTTTATTTATTTTTTATCAGTCTCTGGAACATGGAGCCTCACAGCCTATTTGCCACTGTACCCGAATCTGTACATAATGTAGGTGCAAAAGCTGTTCATTATTTGTGTGCATCTGACAGAATGCTACCTTATGATTGCCCTCTCGGAGGTGGTCATTGGGGTAACAGAGACCCCTCCTCTATATCCTCAAGCCGACAAATGTAGGTATACGCTACACCCCACTGAAAGTGAATGCATGCTCACCCTGTGAAAGCAGGTTAGCCCTTGACTGAAAGGCGCACCAGCATTTTGAAACTACTGTTTTGCCTTTCATTTCTGCGCTGTCTTATGCCGCCACCAGTTCGGGCTTACACCGGGGACAGCACGTTTTTTGTGACATGACGTATAGTTCCAGTTTGCCCCATAATGTAATATCAACCCAGTACTTAAACACTGCTTTGCAAAGAGCATGGAATATGTGCGTGGTTTGGTGCACTACATTTACTTTTGAAAGGAGAACATTTGTACATATGCACCATGGGAACATTTTGAGATGACGTAAACTTCAGCATTGCAGTTAATAAAAAAAAACATTGACAGACAGAAGATGAAAGGGCATTAGTAGAGTAGGTACGTAAGCTTGGTATTTGCAGTTGAGTGTGAGTATGTTTGATCTCTGGCGTTTTGATTTTGAAGTTGTAAAATAACCATTTGTATATGAGCCAATATTCCTACTGATTTATGCATTTTGGAAAACGGACCAGTAATTTATAATTTCTTGTTCAAGCATTTGGATGTGGCCGGGTGTTTTTGTTTTAGTTATGATATGACCATGTATGCAGATTCCATATCATTTATATCCAATATTCAAGAGTAATATTTCACTAATACCTTTCTCCTTATGCACGACTAGATTTTTTTTACATGTGATTTGTCTTCAGACTCTAGATACATTTCCAGTACACAAGACTGCAATCTTTGTTGAATGTTTGCATGTGTCTTTAAACTGTAAAGCTCTATTAACTGAGGGGCATGTTCTCATGGACTTATTGCCAGGAGTGAAGACGGGACTTTTCGGATAAAAATGGGCCGATCGCCAGGTATCGCCGGCTAACGCCGGTTTCCCTATCACCATCGCGACGATATTATCGTGAGTTTTCACCGCCGTTCCCTGTTTCTATCATCATGTAGCGACGGCTTGTTAATACGCCGCTAACATGGCTATTGTTTTCAGGGTTAGGTGGCGATAACTAAACTGACGATAACTGGCGTTGGCGATAGTTATTGACCGTCCTTGAGAATACCCCCCCATCCAGAGAAAATGCATTAACAGTCAAAGAAAGAATAAAATAAAGTTGATTATATCTTACAGCAAGCACAGTTACAAGAATCAAACAACTGTGGAAAAGATTTAGAACATTATTAACAATGGAAGAATATTTGGGACAATTTGTGGTGAAAGACTTTTAGCTATATATTTGAGAAACAAGAACTTGCAGAATGTAATGACTAAAGCTGACAGTGGTTTATAGCAAGAATGCTATCAACGTTGAGTACATATGTAACTGACATTGTTCCAATTATAACAACACTATGAAAGTATTGACTTTGTAGATTCCAAAAATTGGGACAGAAATTTCATTCGTTATTTGAAGTGACCATGTGGTGTAGGCTATGTTGGACACACTTTGAGAAGCATGAGAACACCTATTAATGAACCTTAGGTGGTAAGATCTTTGAGGTTGAGGATCTAACCAAGAAGATAGAATATGTGAGAAAAATATATAACCCATTAACTACATTATGCAACCTAAGAATGCTCATCAGTGTTTAGAGAATGTACTACAGTTCTAAAACCACCCTCAACGCCATTCCATGTTTTATGGTTTGTACCAGTGTGTTTCACTCAGATACATAGATTTTATTGCTGGTGTACTAGAAGATCAGATTCCAGAATACACCCCTCTGAACAAAAATGAAAACAGCATCATTAACATGCATAACCAATACCATGCAACACATTTATTAGGTTAGTTGCAGGTGCAAGGCAAAGCTAAGATTGCACATTGATACATCAGGGCTAATATTACATGTGAACAACCACTACATGTGACACGAGGGAACACTAGAATGGGAGCAGGCAGTGCCATATCCTTATAGGCAGAGAACATAATGTCTTTGGAGTGTAGAATTTGCTCAGTGGCTCCCAGTGCAGTTTACAAAGTCAAAGAATCAGCCACTACTGATTATAATGTGAGAGTGATAGCATGAAGGAAAATAATGGTGGGTGAGGCCGGAATGACAGCTGGGAGATGGATTGAGGTGCAGCTTGGAAGTCTTTCATTAATGAAGCATCTGAACTGAGGTAGAAAACTCATGGTACAAAAGTGGTTTAGTATGACAACTGAATGGAAAAGGTGACCAGCAAATGTAGCAGAATCCATTTCTCCTACTATTTTGGTCAACAGAGTTTTCGTGGAATTGACTTTATGTGTTGTAGCTCTTTATGATATTATGGTACCAAAGAGGCTAAGGCTGAATCTCTTTGATGTGGCCCAGAAGACCAAAAGCCATCTGGAACACCTGAGTTCCAGGTAGGATTTATGCATGGACTTGGTTGCTCCTTCGGGACCAGGGTCAATACTGGTTTGAGTACGGTTGGTCCCATGTTGCATTGAATAGGACAAGCTAAGCAATGATGGCTTGGAATTTCAACTAGAGGAATTCCCAGTGCCTTCAATTGTTTAAAACACTTTCATCAATCAATTCTTTTTTGTGCCATAGGGACTCAGACTGCATCTCCCCGATGAGGCACAACAAGTTCTTCTGGTTTCCTTGCATTCCCATTCAGAATAACACTGCCTTGAAGTTCAACTGGACTTCTCCATTTGAGTAAGGAGAAGACTGATTTGCATATAGTTTTACAAAAAACATATTTAAATAAGTGCTCTCTCAGCATTTATTCACTGTCCTAGATCATCTCACCGATTCTGGTGCAGGCCTTCCTGTGCGACTGCAAGAACCAACGCATCGTGGGACCGGAGCTAGAGAGATCAACGCAGCGCTGTTGCCGCCACATCTCTGAATTCTCACTCATCGCACAAAGGTACCAAGTCTACAACAATGCCAGGGCCGCAGTAAGAAACCAACGCATCACCTCTCCCCACAGTAACGAACCGACGCATCACCTCCTCTTCAGAAAGGAACCGAAGCATTACCTTCCCTGTGCATAAGGAACCGACGCATCACCTTCTCTCTGGCTGATTTATTTAATGATTTTGACACATCCAAGGTACTTTGTGTCGAAAGTGTCGCATCTATAGTTTGCTATGGACAGAACCATTTTTGCCTTTTAAAAGTCATATCTTGATAACTGTATGTTAGATTTTTGTTGTTTTGTTCTTGTTTGGTATAGATAAAGATTACTTTTTTTTCTAATATTTGTGTGGTGTTCATTTTCAGTGTTTTCACTGTAGTACTGTATGTGCGCCAAAATGCTTTACACACTGCCTCTGAGATAAGCATGTCTGCTCGTGCCAAGCTACCAAGGGAGTGAGCAGGGGTGGTCTAAGGGCAATACTCCTGTACCCTGACTAGAAGCAAGGGTCCCTACTTAGGACAAAGGTGCAAACTATTGCTAACAAGAGACTCCCAATTCATACACCTACGGATCTACATATATTGAAGAAAATACCTCTTTACTTGACTTATCCTCCAACATAAGTGTACTAGTTATGCCTCCTTGATGGACTTGATAAAATTGTATCAATTATCTATGCAGTCTTGGAGGCCGTTATCTTTCTGTGTTTGTTAGTTTACTGTAAAGAACATCAGAATGACATTCATTGTACAGCATAAATAGCTAGAGCAAATGATTTATTGTAAGGTGAGACTTACAAAACCCTTTTCATAGATTTGAAATGGTTAAGACCTAAAATACGAAGTGAAATATATACAGAGTGTAGCCTCATATTTTATGAACCACTGCTAGGAGATCTATAAGGCAATAGGAGAATGTCCTCTGCATGTTTTTACAGATGTGTGCCAATTCCCTTAGAAACTCAACTCAACTCAACTAAACTTTTCTCCTGACTTTTTGGTGTCCAATGTCCATGACAGTCATGTGCATGTGCTGAGACCTAGGTTGTTTCATAGGGTATATCACCTAGAGAGTAGCTGTGTGGTCTTGAGGGACACACCAAGAATGCCTTCCTATGACATGGGACTACTGCCCTTGTACAGGGACATGATCATAGAGGTGTATAGGACAGGCCTTTTCCATTTCCTTGATAGGTGAGATGGTTACCAGCCTCACTCAGGTAAATATCTGCTATCTTGATGTGTCTTGATCTTGTACTGACGTTCCCAAGTAAGTGGCATGTGCACAGGTAGTGTGACTGCACGTTGAATGCCAGTGTGTGAATGTGAGGCTCATAGATTCCATTTTGAATCAACCCTTGTAAAGTATGACACAAGATGGAGGTTACGGGAAAGCCTCCCCAGACTGGCAAATTGTACTGCTGACATTCCTGAGCTTTGGGTGAAGTATCAGATAGTAAGGTATAATTTGCTGTAGTTATTCAGCAGTGAGCTTTTGAGCTGAGATCTGCTGATTGTTCCTTCCAGAGTCTCACTATTGGGCTTGGTTGAGGTTGTGTGGAGGTGTTAACAGCTATCTCCTTTGTTAAGCTAAGGGAATTATACAAACAGTACCTACTACTTTGTCTGTCCCAGATGTGCCACTCCCAGAGGGTGATAAGTGGAACATGCAACGTCTTGACTCATGGTTGCGCTCATGTTTTGGGTGCTCCAGGCTGAGACACGTCTCATCATTATTGTGTTTGGTTTGCGGAACGGTAATGCAATAAGAAAGGGAGCTCCTTCACAGAGGTTCCAGGACACTGAACTTGGAATTAACTTTCCCTATCTGCAACATGGCTTTAAATTTGAGTTGGCTCCAGATTTCTCGCTGACTGAAGAGGCTGTACTCTGCAGAGTATCAAACAAATTCCTGAGATTCAAGGCTTGTGTCATGACTGCCAGTCTACCAGAAGTGAGGGGACATCATTTGAAACATTTGCAAGGAGTTGCTAGAGAAGCAGGGGGACCACATTGGTAGTGGAGCCAGGCTCATCTGCTTAGAGAGGGAAGAGATGGATACCCCTGCAGTAGGAGAAAGTTAAGAGGAGCCCAGCTGCTGTCCCAGAAAGGGATAGCAGTGAAGTGTAGACCAGCACAGGAGCAAAGCGGGTACCCATCCAAATGTTGGAGTGAGTCTCTCTGTCTCCCCAATAACTGTTAAACAATCATTGGTGTACTGCACCCAAAAAGAATGGGAGGGAGTGATGCAAGTGCTGACTTGGGTACTGGAGTGGGTCTCCCTGTGTAGCAATCACTCTTCAAACCATAAATGGTGGGCTGAGACAAACAAAGAAAAGGAGACAGCAAGAGAATGACATGACATCCCCTGCCTCCAAAACCTGTGCCTGACACCCAAAGTCCTTTGCTAACTCTACCAATAAGCAGAGGATCAAAAAAGGTTGAACAATTGGATTTTCACATGTTGGTGATGGGGACTTTGCTTTGGGCCTATTCCCCTAGGAAGTCTACTGTATCAGAAGACAGGGATGACTTACACACACTCTGGCATGAGGGCCTCTTGATTACTGTGCTCAGGTAACTCTCACACCCTTGAATTTGTGCTCACTGGTTATTGGGATAATCTTGCCTTTAAGAAAAGCTGTGGTGGGAGTTGCCAATGACTTGGGTATGAAGAACTGGTCGATGACCAAGGATACAGAAGTCTGCTCATGCTAATGATAGTGTCTGTAACTATTCTAAATTTGATACATTTTTGCATATTTTCCATGTAATACCTGTTAAATAGCTCAGTTTTTGCAGGCATATTCTTTTGTGTGGTAGAGGTATTTTGTTTTGATAAACTATAGTACTTCTCTTTTTTAGAAGACAAGCATTGAATTGGACGATCATTACTGCTTGCTATTTAAGTACTGTTGAGCTTGAGTCTAAACCCCCTTACTACCTCCCTAGGGATCTTTGGAGTGCTTACCTTACAACCCTGAGGGCTAAGTGCTGAAAGGGTGTTCTTGGTGTGCACCTTTCATTGCTGTAGTAGGTCATACAGTGGTAAAAGGCACCACAGTAGTGGCATAGTTAATCCTGCTGACCAACACAGCCTGAATAGCTTCTGACAAAGTATATACAATTAATTATGGTTATAAATGTATTTTTACTGCTATGTGTAGATTTGAATGCACAATGTATCTATTATAGACTTTGAAAAGGCTTCCAAGATGGCACGTGATAAAGGGTGTTGGACTTGCCTGTCTCTACACGGTTACCCCCAAACCTTTTTCCTTCACCCACCTATTTTCCTAAATTTGTTTTTGCTGGCCTTAGGACTCTGTGCACTGCTAACCAGTGCTAAAGTGCTCACTCTCTAAAACATGGTAAAATTGGCTTACACTTGAATGGCATATTTAATTTTCTTATGAGACCCTAGTAAAGTGGCATACCATATGGCCTGTAAATTAAATGCTATTGGTGCTACAGGAACAAGGGACACTCATCAAGCCATAAAAAAAATATTATAATAGAAATACGATGCTGCCCATGTATGTTAGTCCAATAGACAGTTTTAAATCATGTATTTGCATAAGTATCAGACAAATAGGTGGGTGAAAAAGCAAACAACAAAACAGTCAAAGGCTGACCGCCATTTTTAAAATGGGATAGTCACAGTTCAAAACAGTACTTCTGCCCTTATCTGCATTAATGCATGAGATGAAGATAGCATTTAAGAAATAATAAAAGCCTCCGGGGGAGCAGAGGCACCACAGGATGCCAGCGAACAGCAGACAAAGCGTGTGCTCTTGGTCTCAACAAGACACTCCAGGCATCGTGGAATAGAAGGCGGTCATGATGAGCAGAGACAAAGCATCTTAGGGGAGATCGTGGCTAAATACTGCTCCCGATGTGGTAATAGGAATGAGAAGAAGGGCTGGGAAAAGGTAGCTTTAAAATTAAAGGGAAAGCGGTGGCCGTCTTTGCAAAGAGAAAGAATTCCCCAAGCGAGGACATACAGTGAATCTCTTTAGAAGGCGGAGACTGCTACCAGGAACAGAGGAATGAATTAAAGTACATAAAAAGAGAACCCGCCTGACAGCAGTCCACCATAAGGTCTATGAATTAGGGGACAAAGCCGGTAAGCTCCTAGTTTGGTTGGACAAAAGGGAGCGGGCGGATAGATGGGTGGCAGAGCTCAGACTAGAAAATGTGGGATCCACATTGGACCCACAGGAGATAGCAAATGCGCTGGCGGCGCACTTTAGGCAGGTGTACACATCCACGGTTACGACCACGGTCCAAGATGCTCTAGACTTCATCAAAGACATACGTTTGCCAACTCTCATGCAGGAAGAGCCCCAGAAGCTAGACTCTGACTTAACAGTAGACGAACTTAAGGTGGCCGTCCTCAAGATACAGTCCGAGAAGGCCAGTGGCCCAAATGGTATCCCAATAGAACTGTACAAATGTAAAGTGGATAAAGTTGCCCACTATCTATCGAAAATGTATGAAGCAAGCCTGGTTCAGATAGAGCTCCCTAAGGACCAACGCATTGCTACCATAGTAGCTATCCGCAAGCCGGGCAAACCCCCTTCTGAGAGCACTTCCTACCGACCTATTTCACTGATTAAGGCGGAAGCCAAGATCTTGGTCAAAGCGTTGGTGCTCCGATTAAACCCCTATCTCAATAAACTAGTTCACCCGGATCAATCTGGGTTCATGCCGGGTAAGAACACAGCCCTGAACCTCAGATGGCTACACAGCGTCCTCGGCCGTAAACACACAATACGAGAGGAGGCGGCGGTCCTGTCTCTCGATGCGAAAATGGCTTTCGACTCCGTGGAATGGTCGTTCCTTTTTGCAGCCCTCCAGCACCAGGGGTTTGGGCATAAGTTCTGTTCATGGGTCCGTCTATTGTACACCAACCCTCTTGCACATGTAATGGTAAATGGACACATCTCACAGGAATTTCCTTTGGGACGCGGAAAACGGCAGGGATGCCCGCTGTCACCGCTCCTTTTTGCGCTGATCTTAGAGCCATTGGCTGAATGGATCAGAGGAGATCAAATGGTTTGCGGCTTATGCTGGACGGAGGGATGGGAAGATCGGATCTCCCTCTACGCAGAAGACGTTCCGTTATATATAGCCTCCCCCACGCGGTCCATTCATGGAATACTAATTATATGCGAAAGATATGGGGAGATCTCCGCATATACAATCAACTGGGATAAGTCAGTACTGTATATCCTGTACGGGCCCCATCCCAAGTTACCAAAGAATTGCCCGGTTAGGGTAGTAACAGATTGCTTTAAATACTTAGGGATTCATCTTACGTCTGACCTGGACGACTTCCAGGTGCTGAACCTCCAAGAACCACTGCGGAGGCTGAGACGTGATATTAAATACTGGAGAGCACTACCGCTCACCCTACTGGGTAGGGCGGCACTTTTTAAAATGATGGTATTACCCAGGTTTCCCTATGCCCTGCAGAACACACCCTACCGTGTCCAGGAGTCAAATTTTAAGGCCATTGATTCAGAAGTTAATTATCTCCTATGGGAGAACAAGCCAGCTAGGATAGCTGCGGACAAACTGACTAGACGTTGGTACGATGGGGACATTGCCCTGCCCAAGGTTCGGGCATATTACTGGGCCTCGTAACTGGTAGTGATCAATCAGTGGATCCACGCTCCCAACACCGACCCTGCGTACCACCTAGATAGATTGGCCATGGGTTCGGGGGGAGTCAACCAAGTACTATACAACAAACAGAAAAAATCAAGCCTACTGGGACCAGCAGCACATACGGTTCATATGTGGCATACAGTGACGCGACACCTGGGACGGGCTGACAAGCTGACACAACACACCCCATCATGGGATACCGGCAAGCTAGGCACACTGGGCAAGAGCAAGGGGTTCCAAAAGTGGGATCTACTAGGGATCTCCCGGCTGGGTGACCTCTGGAAAGGGGGAAAGTCATTACATTTGCCCACCTGCACGAACAATACGAGATGGCTCCTACCGAGATGTTCCGGTATATGCAGGTAAAACACGTGTTAGAAGCTGCTATTTCTGCGAAGGAGACTCTCCCTGAAGCCTCCCCCTTAGAGGACCGGCTATTAACGGACCACCTAGATAAGAAAGCAATCTCCTTTACATATCGGAACATCATTAGCAATCAAATAGACCCCATGTTGACACTACGGGCTGAATGGCAGGAAGAGGTGGGGGACCTGGATGACACCGACTGGCAGGAAGCACTGCATGCATCAATGCAACGACATAGGCACCTTCTACCAAATTTTGTGGGACTGCCCAGTTATTAAACTATACTGGACAGCCGTGATGAACACTATCACGGAGGTCTGCGCCAGCCCAACCCTACCTGAAACCAAACTTTGTCTTTTGAATATATGGGAACCAATGGACTTGAATCACGCTGACCAAAACTGAGCAACGACAGGGATGATATTAGCTAAACGGAATATAGCCCAGAAATGGGGGGCGGTACAAGCCCCGGTTCACGAGGATTGGTTCAGGGACATGGATATGATTATGGTAGCAGAAAAAGCCACGTATATCCACAGAGGGTGCCCCAAGAAGTGGGGGAGGCTGTGGGGTAAATGGAATATTTACAGAGGAAATATATGTACCCCCCCCAATAGACCGGGAATCAGAGGAGGAGGTATGAAAATCACAATATGCATATAACTGTAATATGTTACACATATTGTCGCTCACTGTGAGACTGTCACTGTAATATCCTGACAATTGTTGAGATGTAAATGCAGATCTTTTGTTTAATAAAAAACGGTTTTTAAAAAATAGAACATAACAAGAAGGAAAATAATAAATAGAAATGGAAGAGCTACATGAGGCAACAAGTTGATAATACATATACATTATTTATGGAGTGCTTGCAACTAAAACCAGTGCAACAATGGAGGTACATAAGGGTACTCATGAGCGAGTGATATCCATCTAATTCATATGTAATGAACATCAGGTGTTTGTAGTGGTTACTGCCAACAGTCCAAGGGCCATGGAAGTCCACGGCCATACAGGTCAAAGTAGTGAAGTCCAGTCTTGTATTCTGTTGGAGCCAGTGTGAAGGCTGTCAGTGTGCAAAACCCATTCGAGTTCTTCCTTATGCAGTAAGGTTGAGATGTTCTCACCTCATGCTGGTGTTTTTTTCACATTCATTACTTGCCAGCGGAAGGCATTTTAATTGTGTCCCAGTTCAGTAAAGTGAACTGAACCCGGTTTAACTCCCTTTTTTATTACATATACGTCACCCCTATGGTAGACCCTATGTAGCCCATTGGGCAGGGTGCATAGTAATTAAAAGGTTATGTTTTACATGTCCTGGTAGTGAAAAACTCCTAAATTTGTGTTTCACTACTGAGAGGCCTACCTCTCTCATCGGATAACTTTTGGGTGGCTTATTACATTTAATAAGTGCTAACTTTTCTTTTGGAACAGGTAAACATTTCATGTTCGGTGTCAGAGAAATTGTACTTAAAAACCCTCTTTAATCGTAACATCAGATGTTAAGTTACAATTTTGAAAATGCCACTTTGAGAAAGTTGGCCTTTTCCTGCCCAAAGGGTTTTGTGATTACAGTCTGTTCCTGGGTCACATGACTGGGAGTAGTTGGCAGTTGGACTGTGTTTAATTATTCCATACAGCCACACAGTAGAAGGATTAGGTGTTCCTTTGTTCCTGGGTGGACCATCACTGACAGGTTGGGCGTGTGGAGCTGTGCACAGCCCCACTTGCAACTGAATGGACTGTGCCCTGTTTTCACACAAAGGACTTGGCACCACTGCATTATATTATACTATTCATGCAGCCAGCTTGGAGAAAGGGCAGGAGAGGCAGGAAACTTCAAGCACTTCAAAGGAAATTCTCTAGAAACTTCTACTTCAACAAAGGCACCAGGAAAAAAAATAGAACCCTCAGACCCACTCTTCAATTTACTTTGTGCACCTGTGAAAGGACTCTCAGAGGACTGCCTGCTGCAGTGACCTGCTGTGCACTTTGGAAGCCTGCTTTGCTGCACCTGGAAGGACTGCTTTGCTGTCTGGAGAGTGCCTTGAACCCTCATGGCTCCATGAATTAGTTGACTGGCCTCCTGATCAGAGCCTCTGGGACAGAAAAGGCTCCAACCATCTTGACCTCACATCCTGGCCCCTTGCTGAAGGAGTTAACGGTGCCCAGATAAGCAAAATCTAAAACTTGGGACTCAGAAACCTTTTGATTAAAAACTGCTCTGGGAACGAAGAGGAGACCAGGACCAACCTGCTCATCTATCCACCCAAGGTACATCGCCGGTTGCCCTGACTTCACGACAGCTCCCGGTACGTTCTTCTTCTTCGCAGCAAATCTTGTTCAGAGGTCCTTCACCAAAGGTGTATCCAGCCTTGTGGAAAGCTCTGCAGCTATAGCCTCCTGCTTTGTCCCGCCGGAGATTTTTGGTTTCCGAAAAAGAGACTGAGTCCAAACGTAGAAATCTGCACTGGAACTTCATCCAGAGGCTCCCCAATGACGATGCCTTCTCCTTGGACACCGCCTGCAGCCCAGCCCTTCTGAACTGCTACCTTCTCAGGAACGTTTTCTTCAAATCTCTTCTATGTCCAAAGGTAAATGTTGACAGGGCTAAATCCACTTTTTGTATCCCACTCATTCTCCATCATGTACAGCTATTTTTTTCGACTTTGACCCATTCTCATGTGACTAGCTCTCCAGGGTGGGTGGCTTGATCTTTTAGTCGCTAGTTTGTATCTTAAACTTTAAAAATTCATAAATCTGGTTCTACTGACTGTATTTGTGTCATTTTGGTGTAAAATCATTTATTAAAATCGACTTTGTTGCTCTAAATTGTTTGGGATTTTTCTAGTGTTTTTTCAGTGTATTACTTTTCGAGTGCTGCATAAAAACTATACACATTGCCTCAAAGCCTGACTGCTTTTTGTGCCAAGCTAAAAGAAGGTTAAGCACAGGTTAATTTAGTGACTTTTGTGGGTCACCCTGACATGGATTGTGAACTTAGCAGAGATAGGCTTTTGTAAATCCCTTGATGGTGCTATAGCTGACACAATGGTTCAGCATCGTTAAGCATCATAGAATAGAAACGAGAAGTAGGCCTTGAGAGGAAACCTAGAAGGTGAAACAACTTGTGCTGCCTTATTCCTATTGAAATTGCAATTTAGCTATATGATGTATTCTGATAATATGTCTTGGTAAAGGCACACAAAACCTGAGGTGGTATATGCACTTCTACAGGACATATGTTTGATACAGTAAAATGGCAAGTCCCTGGAGACAATTTCACATTTTTGGGCAGCACTTGCAAATCAATCAGTCTATCATCTAGAATGCAGACACAGAGTATGAGCAGCGCAATGGCTGTCATTAGGACCTGACTACATCTTTTTGCCAAAGGTTGGTGGCATGGGATCTTGTGCAACTGAGCACTGTTAAAATCCCAAATTCAATTTGAGGTGGTGCAGGGGACCCTGGAGAACATAATAATGAAGGATGGTTATTAAAGCTGGTCAAACCACTACATTCTTCACATGAGCAGCATACAACCCAAAACCCGCCACTTATGAACGCAAACACTGAAGTAGGAATCGAACACTCAACATGATAACCGAAGGAAACATACACATGGTTTCGGGGTCCTGTTGCTTCCTCTATGATTTTCCATCGAGGAATAGCAACACTGGTGTTATTAAAAAGTCTGCTGCTTTACGCAATGCAGAGAAAATAAGTGATTATTAGGTGAATTGTTTGAGTTAACCTCAGTGCAAACCCAGAGGCTACTGCAGTTGTTAGACTTATGTTCATCAAATTTGCTATGAATGCTTCCCAATATTAGTATCTTTTCTGAGTCCAGAGTTTTCCAGCATTGGCCAATGCCTGGCTGAGCCATGCCAGATTTTAAGGATAGTCACTGTCCCTGTAAATGTTTCCCATTTAAACAACTTGTATGTAAATATATCTTGTAGAAATCTCGGACAGTTCTGGCCCTGGTGGACTGAGGTTGAAAATTCTAAATTTTGCTTAATTCCATAGCACAATGGACATTTCTTGGAAAAAGTGTTGGTGACAATTATACACTTCCAGCACAGGGAGGGCTTTCTCAGGGTGCTGCAATGGAAGCAAAACGGTACCCTGGCTGTGCTGCCACCCTGGAACCTGGTGATTTGTGTTTTAATCCACGTTTTAGCAATTCAGACGTAATTCGTTTGATTAATGGCAAATCAATACATCTGTGCGACTCACATTGCAAAAGTGTGTAAGGCCTATATGCACAAAACACAATGGTGCATTGTGCTCCACTCATCTGTTCCAGTTATACATTTATACCTCCTGCCTCACCGCAGTGGGGGGCAAATTATCAAGACAGGAGAAAAAATTATCGCCGCTTTAGCGGTAGAAAACCGGCGTTAAAACGGCGATAATGGGCTTGATAATATGCTCTATGGAATTCCAATTGAAGCCCATGTTAGATGTGAAGGACATCTAACCTGAGCTTAGTCTGTCTTGATAATATGCCCCTGGTTTCTGTAACCTTCCGTTCGGGATGCTCTTGTGCAATATTAACGTTCCCTGTAAAATGTCCTGCTGCTCATCGGAGCAAGGACCTCGCTGCATCAAATACTGAAAAAAAAAATAGAAAAAAAGTGTGTGGTTCCCTAGTACAAATACTGCACTGCCAGATAACACCAGTGTGTTTGATAGCACGAACGCCTTTAAGCACTTCTTTTTGAAACCAAAGTGTACTATAAATATCGTAATCAATAAAATATAGATTCACTGGTTTGAACTTCAGAACGCCAGTTTCCCCAACAGTCCCTTCGCAGTATCCTGTAGATGTGTTATGGGCGGCCTGTGTGACCTTCCACTCCAACTGCTGCCCGAGTTAAAAGCAACAACTGCTAAAAGCACACATATTCACCTTCCAGAGCTGCGCTTCCCAAAAGTTAAAAGGCTTCAGCGTAGTATATTTCCGAGAGAGCCTCAAATGTATTGTTGTGGAAGCAGAACACGCGTCTGTAAAGCTGAATAGCTGAACTGCTTCAATAAAGTGGAGAGAAAAATAGTCATATGCCTGGTTAAAAAATACCGTAAACGTACAATTTTTGGATTATATCAATATTTATTTATTTATTTTATTTATTTATTATGCAACTTATAACGCGCAGACTAAACCCGAAGGTATCAAGGCGCCTATCAAAATCAATAAACAATAAACAGAATATACAAAGCACCACTACGGGAATGCACGTGTAAAAAGGTGAGTCTTAAGCGCGGATCTAAAAGTTTGCAGAGAGGGACTGGATCTTACTTCCAAAGGGAGGGCATTCCACCACTTAGGTGCCAGGAAGGAAAAGGCCTTGCCTCCCCATCTTGCTTTTCTGACACGGGGTACAGAGAGGAGAAGTTTGTGACTGGAGCGAAGATTTCTACTGGGGTTATGCCGAGAAAGAATGGATCCCATGCTTGTAGGGCTGGGTTTAGCTAAGGCTTTATACACCAGGCACATGGATTTGAAAAGGATCCGGTATTCAACGGGGAGCCAGTGCAGTTGTTTTCGGGCTTCGGTGGCAGAGGCACGTTTTGGTAGGTCAAGAGCCAATCTCGCTGCCGCGTTCTGGACCACCTGCAAGCGCTGTAGAAGACTCTGCAAGCGCTGTAGAAGAAGGCAGAGGATGCTATGAAAAAGAAAGTTGGAAGAGAAAATATACTTCCCTGAGACCAATAACATATATAATAAGGAAAGCTCTGTGTCTTTAGAGATGAAAAGAGGGCCCTTTGTGGTCTCTTAAAATGAAATTCAGGTACAGCATTCAGGACCACATTAGAGGGGGGCTTTGAGCACCGCTCCCCCGGCAGAGTTCGCAGAGTTTTGCCCACTCCGTGTAGAGCATGGAGTACCGAATAACTCCGCGAAGTGGCAAGTGCAGAGTTTTTCCTCTTGCATGGCTCGTCAATGTTAAGTTGGCTAGCGTGAGCAAGGAAAATCATACAGTAGACCACCTCCAGGCGAGATTTCTCAACTGTAGCAGTCAAGGCAGGTTGCTACCGCTCGAGTTGAGAAACCCGGTGGCTTGTGTTGAGGAAGTTGCTGCTCGAGTAGAGCATTTACTTGAGTGGCAGAAAGATGCAGCGCCCTCTTGTGCTGCATGTGGTGCAGTTCACACAAATTTTTCAGTGCAGGACAAACTCTCGGCACTAAAAATCAACACGAGCAACATGCAGAACTCCGCGGAGCTCAGTGGAGTTTTTTCGGCACTTCGCAGAGTTCCGCATAGCAGAACTCCATGAACTCCGCCCAGAATGAGTTTAGCTGACATTTCAATAGAGATTATTCAGTGAAGCATTGTGCAAATTCTGAATTAGTACCAAGTGAGCATTTAACATTGTAAATAGCCCAGTGAGAACAATGCATCTCAGAAATGCCATGCATGGAAAGAGATGAGTGAGACTTAGCTCATGTACATATAACTGGAACTACATTTACATCAACAGTTTGTGGTGCATAGTAAATATTTTTTCCTCCATGATGGATGAATTCTTACCCATCACAAATGAGACTGTAAAAATATCTTCAACTATTTCATTGGAGCACAGTGTCACAACTTCACATGGTGCATATAAAAAAATGCACAATCTGTTTTCGTTTTCGAAAATTAGAGAAAGTGCAACTGGCAGCATGTTTCAGTGAGTCAAGCACTTCCTGCTGATGTTCGAATCATGACACAGCCAATTTAATCCTTAAAGCTGTCTATCAGTAAATTGGACGTTATATGAGGCGGCAGGAGCAAGTCGAATTCGAAGTATGAAAATAAGATAAACAGTAGCATTGACTATAGTAAAACGCATTTGACGTGGCCACTAATTTTACACAGACATACTGTTTACTGATAAAAGTATTTAGTGCATGAAAGATAATCTGTAGAAATTGGAATTCTGTAAATATTTCAGGGGCGGTTTCTCCATTAGGGATCTGGGGGTGCACCCCTCTGAAATTCCTACATGTTTGCCTCAAAAAATATTAAATAGACCGATTTATTTAGAGTTACGATCATATCTCTAAACAAACCAATGTATTTAAGTCTGGGTTGTCTGTCCCAATTTGCCTGCCCCACCTCACTCTCAAGCAGGAGATGGAAGCCAGGCAGTTAATCAACTTCCTTCAATGTGAGGCATGACACAGGGCTTACAATTTTAAAGTCCTACTTTGCCATTGTAGTCAATGGTGGAATCAACTGTGGGCAAGTGATGCTGTCAGCATCACAGTTTTGGGCATCAGAGTGTGCATCCCTGCGTGAGTTCAGACGTCCGCCATTCACAGGCATAGGCGACACTCTTTCTCATTTGTCACACAGGAGGACTGGATGCAAGCACTTAGGTTTTGGTGCCTTCTTCTCAGTGATTGTGTTATAACGCTAATCTTGTGTTATGAATATTGTGTTGAGACCCCCTGGTCACGTTAAGTTTTCCCATTGTCACACCCGAGGCCTTGAATGCAGGTTGCTGGCCCCTTTAGAAGTGGAGCTGCTGTATGTGTTCCCCCATGAAATTGATCCAAAAGACTAGTAGGTTTTTTGTTCCCTTGCGAAGTTGATCCAAATATCTGAGTCAAGCGCAAGGGGAGAAATATGAGCTTATAGTAAAGACAGTTACATGCTGTATGGAGTTGAATGGGCCCTATATTCATGCCCTTAATATTGATGCCAAAAACATGGATTGATTTACGAACAATGAATGTTAAAAACGTAAAGGTAATCCATTTCAGCGATTTAGTTCATCTTTTATTTCGCATTGTACTTAATCTTGCGTGTTAACTATTTCATCACATTGTGTTTCTGTATTTGTTTTCATGCATCATGTATAGTGCATAGTTTGAGTCCTGCTAGGGATTTATGAGGGGCTTTGATTGAGAGCTCTGGTGCTGAGGCTGAAGGCAAAGCAAATTGCCTGTCAGTAGGTTGGCCTCTCTACAGAGCACCAAGAACATGTATTCCATTTGCAATTGAAATTCTGTGTAAATGTGTGTAAAGCGGTACAAAGATGTCAAAATATTTACAAGGCAAAAGTAAAAGAAACTAAAGTGCTGACATGTGAGTGAGTACAGTTGAGGGTGGTGACGTGAGGGAGATGTTAAGAAGTGCATTCAGGGGAGTGTGAAAAGCGGGTGCTGAAGAGGAAAGAGATGAAGTTGAAGATGTGCAGATGGATGAGATGTGCAAAGAAAAAGGGCATCCATAGCTAACATAAAGCGCACATAACTGAAGGTCAATACTACTTTCAGGGGCGTCAATAATATTTAAGTCACAGTCTCCCACTTTCAGAATTTAAACATTTTCAATGTTAATTATTTATAACAAATCGTTGCTGTTCGTTTATCTTAAACAGCTAACAACCATTGACGAAGCCATAAATACTGGATGTTTTAGGTGCATGTCAGTTGTTGTGTTATATATGTGGATGCAATAACATCTCAGAGAGAAACCATACCGGTGGGGTGGCATACTATTGAAATCACATACATTTATTTGACATGTTCCCTTTTAGAGAGCTCCACTTTTTTCATCCCACTCACATATTTCTAGATGACTGATTGCAGCCAGCAGCTGTGGGTGCTTCCCCAAGCCTGGTTAGAGCATTTTCTTCCAAAGTCAATGCTGCATGCAGTGCACAACATTGGACAAGCACGCTTTTAAAATGGCCTGAAGTTGTCACAATATACAATTTGCACATTATAGTAACTGCTAAACATACTAATGCAGTAAGATATGGGGCAGTTTTTAATGTGTTTAATATTTAAAGACTATGTACACCGCGCTGCTTTATAAACTATGCTTTCTCACTAAATTTATTTGCTTTAAAATGTACCATTTGCCAATCTTTTTTCAATTTTTTCTCAGGAGGAGCCCCCAGGCCTCACACTTGTCCATTAAACTTGCTCACTTAGCTCACCTAATAAAAGTCATACCAAACCTTTACACTCTACCACTTTCAAATGTCACCACCCACAACTGGAATATTTATCATTTGTGCATCACCAAGTAACATGTCTTGATTTGTTTCCTTCCTATTAACCCCTTCAGTGCCCATGACGAGCTGGACTCGTCATGGGCCGCGGTGGCGCTGTGCCCATGACGAGTCCAGCTCGTCATAGACCCCGCCCGCTAATGCAACGGCCGGCACTGGGCGGGGAAAGGGGCGGGCACTGAAGGGGTTAAATATCTGTTTCCTTCTTGATGCTCTAACCAGAGTGATACACACACATGAACAAATTCTGTTATCACAGTGGTGTATCAGAAATGATAGTGTTACGGTGTGATGCCGGTCCCACTGTAGTATGTCTTTTACAGTCATACTCCGTGGGACATCACAGTTACAATATTGTTACCTGGTCATTCGACCTACCAGAATTCAGGCAGAGCTTTTTCTCCCCACTTCTGCAATTTCTGTTATTATGGGTCAGCCTACCAGCTATATCTTGAACTCTGACCTCTCATTTTCAGGATAGCCACCTTTCTTCCCCATAGAAGCTTTCAATCTTCACTCTGTTAGTATACACTCTATATTAAAGGCTTACACCTCACACTATCCTATGTTTATTATTCTTTCTTTCAGCCGTTGTTCTTCTTGTTTCAGGTTCCTCTTTATCTTGTGATTCCTGATGATGCTTCCCCCATCTTCTTGAGGGATCAAAACGTCATCGACTACCACAACAGATCCTAGATAGATTATGTTTTCTATAAATGGGCTGTGTTGTTCTTGTTTTTAAGCTATACATCTTTGATAACTGAATTTGTTCAGGTGTGTATCACTTTGATGAAAGCACCAAGCACATTTCTCGCTACACACCCACTGCGCCATCACAAAGTTATTTATATATGATATACTATAACTAATTATTAAAATAACCATTTGGTTCATTTGTAATAATTGCATTGTTTTCAACTGTGAGACCAGTATTTCTTGTACATGTACTTACCCAAGGTCATCGGTGATCCTCGGGTTCCCTTGTTGATTGCAACCAACTGTGAAGTGGCATTTTTCATACATTTTCAGTTTAGCGAACCAGCTGAGAAGGGTCAGTGCTTGTATGATACATTATTTCCAGCCGGGAAGTGCCAGAGCTCATATAGTATTACAACCCAGATAAGAGGTACCAGTTTTGTCAACCTGCTGAGAAATAGTGCTGACATTATGTTATCAGTAACATAGCCTGGCAGAGAAATAACGCATTTCCAACCTATCCTTTAACTGCTGGTGCGTTTTTATGAGTAGTGTTGCTACTCCACTGAAGAGTGCCAGTGCTTCGATATCATGAACATTGCAGCTCAACTATGGGTGGGTAGAACTTGCAGAAGTTGACTCAGCGGAATGCCGCAGAGTAACATAAAAATGTCACAAGATTCCACGGAGTTCCACCAACAGGTAGAAATAGGCCTGTCATGCTGCTCGTGCTGTGATTTAGCTCCATTTGCATGCTTGGTGCTGAAAATTCAGAAGAACAGCACCACGCGGAGCGCCAGAGGGTGCAGCTACTCAAGTTGATTTTGCTGCTGCTCGCATAGATTTTCTACTCAAGTGGCAGTCTTCTGACCACGAATGGTCGCAGACACTCATGACCGTGTGTGTCAGAAAAAGCTCACTGTATGTCCTGCTAATTACCGTAAATTGTGCTCACTAGTGCTCACCAACTTAACGTTCTGGAGCTTTGCACGAGAAAACATCTGCCATGTGGTGATTGGCGGAATTTGGCAGGAACTCTGCGTTACTTGCCAGAATTCAGCCAATTCCGCTGGTGGAATGGAATGTTCCCCACCCCTAACGTCAACTACCAGTACTCATCAAAAAATATTACAGACACTGAACATGATCAGTATTATCATATAAAAACACTGCAACTTGAATCAGAAGTACCAGTATTCATATGTTATCATTGCAATTCATCTGAAAATGGAGACAACTGCTTGTACTCTCATATAAAAGTATTGCAACCTGACTAAGGTGTGCCATATCTTAAACATGTCACTACACATGTACGTAAATATGGAAATCTGTCTGAGAAGTAATAATGCTGATATTAGAAACTCATTGAAACTTGTATGATAAATATCAGTGGATTCTTTTGTACCAAATTATTGCAACTTACAAGCTATCTTTGAAGTGTCAGTATTTTAGTACTTCTCACTGTGACAAACTGATTTTGAAGAGCCATGTTTATGTTCGTCAATCAAGGCTTGAGTTGGAGACTTGCTCTTGACTTGATAGCTGGTGCCAATAACAGTGAACCTATGTGAATTGGTTGTGGGACACTTTGATGGATTTTACAAGCATATAATGTTTTCTTTTGACACTTTTAACTGACATAGTGACTACCTACCTCCCCTGATGAATGCCCAGAACCAAATGATAGGGTCCTAAGATGGACAGAAACATGCCGATGTGATTTTAATTTGTCTAAAGCTGTCATTCCCCTCCGAGTTTTCATCTGCAATTTTGGGATTTCTAATAAAGTTATTGGTCCAACATTAGGCAGTTACAATTCTATTACTCACGAACACTCTGCACTCATACCCCACCCACACCCAGCTCTCTAAATGGACATACCTTAATCCAATAGAACCACTTCTAGAGCTCCTTCCGGTGCCTCATTTTGGTTGAGCAGGAAGTTGTAGCCCACACCATTGCATCACATCACTTTTCTTGGTATGGGGTGTGGCCCAATAATGAAGCATGCCACTTTAGGGTGGTTGAGGACTTCCATCCTAAATAGAGAAAAACATTCTTCTTGAGTTATAGAAAACTCGCTTTATTCTCTATGACTGACTTCATCTGTCTGTGTGGTGAAATTAGTTGTTCACTTAATTTCTGTTAATGTGTTAAGCTCAGAGGTGTCTGTGCTGCTGGACTTCATCATTGGGCAATTATATAGCTTTGATGCATGTGGAACAGTTTAGCTAAGGTGATCTTTTGGTAATGTGAGTTAGGCTTTATGGAGTGTGCTGTTGCAGTTACATAGTCATGGTGGCATATTGTGCATATTCCACCGTTGAAAAGTCTGACCAAGATGCTATGCAGACTCTGCAAGGCATGGTCACACGAGGAGACAGATGCGCTGTTTGCAATGCTTGCGATCTATATGAGTTTGGTCACACATTGCCTGCGCAACTCTTTTCTTTGGGAGTGGAAAGATTATGAAAAAGTGTCTGCAAGAATCCCTGGCAAAGCCAAAAGGCTATACCTAGAGGCTTTGCCAATGCTTGTTAGCTGTTAAGCTTAATTCAATTTTGAAGAAGAGAGGGCACCTTTTCTATCCAAAGGAAGAAACTTTCAATAATAAAATGAACGTCTTCACTTTTAGTACAACCTTTTTGTTTTGACTTCTCAAAGTTATGGCCTTTAGAGGCTACATAGATGACACCTTGTCGGGTACCACTGTTGTGTGCCCAAGAAGATTTTCCTTAGCCTTTGGGCTGTTGAGCAACAGAGCAGGGAATACTGCAAGGGTTCTCACTCTCTCACGTGTGAGGTGTGTCATGGGACTGCCAGTGTGGAGACTGCTCCAGACCTGGCAGGCACTTAAGCAGGGTAAAATGTTCATATGGGGATCCTAATTTATCCTGGGAAGCCATCTAGTTATCTCCATTATACACTAACCTCGAGCATAAAAGATGATTAGCAATTATAATGATTGTTATTAGATCATTAGCAGAGGTGACTATTAGAAAACTTGAAGCAAAAAATATTCTTAACATCTTATAAAAAGTCTAACAGGACCTTGCATTGCATTTCCTGCTGATCTGTAGAAATGTACCCACATTCCTGAATATATTACCCATACGGTGTTGGTAATGAGCCCAGCTCTCGTGTTGTCAGACTTCCAAGTGCCTCCCACCATAAAATAATAATTTCCCGTTTGCACCTAAAACAAACGTTTTTGCGCAGCACTTAATTTAATAAAACACGTGTGAATAGTCATTACTTGCTTCGAAAGATGTGCGTGGAAATGTAGTGGTAGATACTGTGTGTGAAATGCACACATATAAGGCAGTGGCAATATATTATTGCTAAATAAATAATTAATAATAATAAAAAATACATTTATCATTGATAATATAAAATAAAAAAACATTATGAACCAAGAAACATTCATGTTATGAAAAACCCAATGTCATGTTAGGACCAACAGTCAAAGGCCATAAAATATCAGTGCAAGGTGCCAACTGCAACAGTTTTGTAGATCAAAATGAACCAACCATTCGACTGCTAAGGCTTTCCTCCCCTAATGCTGAACCCTTTTTTCTGTATGGGGAGGTGTGCACTTAAAACCTCATAACTTTTATCCACAAAAAGTATCCAGGGCAAGTTTGCATCCATTTTTACTATATTTCGAGGCATCTAATGGTATCTAGGATTTGTGAATTCCCCAGGAAGGACCCAAGAAAATAGCCAAGATATAGCAACAATGTGCTTTGATTGGTAAAAAGGAAAAGAAGATCTGTGCAAGAAAGTGTATGCTTTCTACCCTAAACACGGCTTCAACAAAAGGTTTGCTTCTCAACTTTCAGAAACAAGTAGCATTGTAAATGAAAACTTGCATTTTTCGAACTTCTAGTCCATTGTTCCTATATTTGTTTCTGTAACAATATACTTGCGTTTGTAGCAGAAACACATGTGAAACCCATAGATGAACTCCAAAAACAGTGCATTCCTGAAATGTAGACAAAATTCCAAACTGAGCAAGGGGTAATTTGTGTAGACTGCTCAGGTTTTCCAGAATAATGTTCCATCCTGGTATGGCAATTGATCACAAATTTCTCTTTTTTAAACTTTATCAGCACAGTCTTGCATCTCCTTTAGGTTCATTTACTGTTTTACTTGTTCTTCAAAAGTTCCACTGAAGGTGGCTCCTATGGTCTTCGACTCTGGAATCATCTTCTGAACCTCAATTGAATTCTTCTGAGTTCCAGTGTCAAGTCATGATAATGCATCAGCCTTTCCATTTTTTACTCTCTGGTCTGTAGGTAATAACAAAATCATAACAAACACAACAAGATGATGGGTGGAGGACTAAAACTTTTCAACCACTCACCCCCAGTCACAGATCTGGGTTGAATCCACCGTCCATCAATTTTTCTTTTTAAATTTGTCGCCCTAAGTGGGAAGGGTGTGCCCAGACGTGGGTCCCATGCTCACCATGCCACTGGAGTCAAGCTATCCTGGCTGATGAAGTGTGAAGGTGCCTGGCTTAGTATATGGTGCACACTTATTTAAGTGAAGCACCTTGCACTAATGCAGGCAACCCTTATGGTGATTTTAGAAGCATTGAAGCTCTCTAAGTGGTAGCTGTGGAGATCAGCCTTCAGGCTTAGTCCATAAGGAGTGTTAAGCAGCAGCTTGTTTTACCAGATCTAATCATATAGTGTAGGTTAAACAAAAAAGAACCATACATTGTAGTTATAAAAATATGTCTACTTATTATGCACACTCACTAGCACATTGCTATATCTCCTACCTGGAGGCTGTAGGAAGCTGGGTTTATGTTGCAGTATCCCCCCCACTTTATACCAGACTACTGATGCACTTTGACTTGATGTGCCCTGGATCCCTGCCAATCAGGTTCCCAGGGCCTGTGTTCTTTCTCGAAAACTGTACCTTGTACCCCTAATTGGCACCTCTCTGGCCACATGTCAGTCCCTTATAAAAGGTACCATGGGTACCAAGGGCACTATGGCCAGGGAAGGCCTCTAAGGTCTGCAGCACGTATTGTGCCACCCTTAGAGGTCCTGTACCTTTACACACACACACTGCCATTGCAGGCTGCATGTTTTGGTGCTGAACAAAGTGAAGAGTCAACATGGCACACATCCCTGTGTGCCATGCCTACAAACCCACTGCCCTAGAATAGGTCAGTCACCCCTCTAGCTGGGTGCACTATACCAGTTGTGGGGGTACAGGTGCATGAGCCCTGTACCCCTACAGTGTCTAGATCAATTCCTAGACATTGTAAGTGCAGTAATGCCAATAAGAGAATATGCTGCTGGGAGTTTGTCATTACGAACTTCACAGCACCATAATGGCTTCACTGAAAACTAGGAATTTTGGTATCAGCACATTAAACCCACACTTATGCCAGTGTGGGATTTAATTAAAAATGCACTGAGAGGGCATCTTAGAGATGTCCCTGAAAAAACGACCAGCCTCTGGTGGGTTCCCTGACTGGTACACACCAGCCTGCCACCACGTGACATGTTTCTGGACACCTGGGGTGGGAGCTTTCGCTCCCTGAGCCCAGAAGCAAAGCCTTTCCTGGGAGGAGATGGTTACACCTCCCCCAGGCCAGGAAGAGCCATCTGTGGCAGGGGAGCTTCAAAGGCCTTGCAGTCTTTGTAATGCGACCCCCAGCCTCTCCTGCTATCAGGAGTAGATTCCCTTCCTGCCTCCCCTCCTTTTCAGTGGGAAGACAGGCAGGAGAAATTAGCCAGCCCAGAAAGTGTGCCCACCTCTGCCAAACCCTCAGGTGGGGGAGGCTAGGTGAATCCCACTCTTGAGTGCCCACCATCTTGCAGATGGCAGGCACTCCCCAATCAGGATTAGGGGTTGTGCTCACTCCCCCATGAGGGGTGAGCACACCAAAGGTGTAGTCATCCCTAAGGTCAGTAGTCCGTTGGCTACTGACCTAGAGACCCCTAAAACACCCCCTAAATACAGTATTTAGGGGGCAGCCCTGAACCAAGAAGTCAGACAAGAATCAACCAAAACAAGAAGAAGGACCGAACAGCTGTGCCAAAGCTAAGAAGAGGAAGACTCCCACTGACTTGGCCCCAGCCCTACCAGCCTGTCCCCACCTCGAACCTGCAGAAGCAAAACTCTGGTGTGTCCTGCAGCCAGCAACCTCAAGAACCTCAAGGACCTGCCCTGCCTTCCAAAGAAAAGACTTTGTCTCCTGTGAACACCGGATTTGTTCACCGACAGACTCCAGCTCCGGCAAAATCCGCGAGTCTGAACCACTTAGCACCCGTCGCCCACAGCCCAAGTTCGAGTGGCCCAACACCACGAGGAGGTCTCCCCGGCAATCCTGACCCGAGATACAGAGATCCATGACCTGCCTCAAGCCTCCAGCCAATGCCTGCAGCCTCAATCCAGAGGGTCCCCCCAACCGCGACCAGGAGCTGGTAAGAAGATCCGACCCTAAAAGACACCCCTGCACCCGACACCCCATGGCTTTGGGTGGCCCAATCGACAGTGTCTAGCCAACTCCCAGCATCGCAAATTACCTCTCCAATTGGTAGTCGCACCCAGAAGACCTTTGTCCCCGAGTCTGCAGTGTGTTTGCAAACCAGAGAATCCCCATTGAAAGTAACAGGGCACTCGATGCCAGAACAGCACCCTGCACCCGGCCACACTAGTTCCACTGAGGGTGTACCTTTAGTGCTAACTTGATCCCCCAGTTGCCCTGAGCTAAAGTCCAGGAGCTTTGCTCCCGAACCCTGTGGCATGCTCTTAAGCCTCAGTACTCTGTACCCGGCCGCCCTAGAGCTGCTGAGGGTGCTTTGAGAGTGCATCCTTAACCCTGGGAGACCCCTGAGTCTAACCCCAGAAAACCAACTCCCACAACAAAGTACTTACCTGTTCACCAATAACTCTATTTCCACCCTGACGATAACATTGACTGTTTTCTATGAAAAAGTTTCTAACTGTGGATTTGGAAAATCTATAAAAGTCTATATAACTGTGTACAAATAACCATAATGCATTTACTTACTTGTTTACAGGAAATGTCCCAGTGCAGTATCCAGGTATACTACACTGTGTAAGAAAAGTAATCTGCAAAGTAATTTACATGACCTGCTTTTGAAAAGTAATTACAAAGTATATGCACAATATTTCAAGGTATTGCATTTCCAGTAATTCTACTATAACCAAACCAAAGTATATATACAACTGAAATTCAAACTGTATTGTTACTGCTAAGTATAAATCACTTACCCGTGCCAGGCTTGCTTGGTTGTAAGAAATAAACATAACTAAATATTATTTTTATACAAAACAGAATTGGTCTGAGTTTAGTCTTTGAGTGTGTGACATCATTTGCTGATTGATTGTGTACACCAAATGCTTAGCACTACCCTTTGATAAAGCTTTACTGCTTGCCCACCCTACCACAAATAGAGAGTAAGGTGCTATCTACTTTTACCTCTGCCTACCTTTGGAGTTCCACTGGAGTCTGTGCACACTATACCTCACTTTGATATAGTATATACAGAGCCAGCTTCCTACGGAGATATCAACACAAATACACACAATACTTAAATTGTAAACAGGTAAGTAAGCACTAATACACAGTGGTCTCCAGGGGGAGACCAGACCATATACTAAAGAAGTGGATTGCGAACTGCGACCGAAGTCGGGGCTTGAATCAAAAGACTCAGAAGAGCTGTAGACACCAGGAACCACTCGAGGAAAATATCCAGGAACCCCACAGAGGCTGTGTGCAGAGTGGAAACACAATCATGTACTTAATACAAGTCAATGGAAAAGACGCGGTTGCAGTTTCAAAGAAGAAGGACTCTTCCCAGTGGACCCTGAAGAAACTCCATGGAAGACAGAAGGTTGGAGGGTCACCCACCTGTGGTTACCCCAGGAACCAGTATACCTACACCAGGGAAGCTGGGTGCATAGGTGTGAAGTGATGTCGGAAACTGCCACATACCACAATGGAGGACTTCAGGAAAGATGCCACTGACGAAGAAGATGAAAGATTCTGGTTGAATCCACAGGTGGATTCTTGAAAAAAAGAACCTGCAAGCAGAGGGGGCAGAGTCTATGCCACTCGGAGGTGACCAGGAGGCAGGGAAGAGCAATGACCACCAATGACGGAAGATGCAGGAGTGATGATGGTGACATTTTTGCAGCAGCTGTGAGTACCAGGTGATGCTGTGGAAGAGCAGGAGCCGTTCATGAGCTTCCCCATGTTGGAAGTCGAGAACCAGGGGGTTGGTGTCTGGAGGGAGCACCAACAGGCCTTGGCAGCAGCAACGGACATGATATACGATAAAGGAGCACGTTGGGACCAGCAATATCCAAGAAACTCATCAATTACAGGAGAGTAAGAGCAGGCCCCAATCAAGCAGGGCAGCCCACTGAAGTCAAAGAAGACCCTCAAGAGGGCCCACAAGGCTGAAGTCACAGGAGTCGCAAGAGGACCTCAAGCAGCTCACCAAAGATGCAGGATCACGGTGCAGAGGATGTGGTAAGGACAAAGATCTTAGCAGGAAGAAATGCTGTAGGCTGGAAATTCTGGTATTCTGAAGATCTCTGGAATACAGAGCCAACAAGCCTTGGCAACAGCAAGTCAACGCAGTGCACAAGGATTCTGTTCCAGCGGTTCCGATGAGGAATACTGGCCTCCAACTTCCTGAGAGGACAGGTAAGGCCTTGAGGGAGTTGCAGAACAATGTGTTACTGAGCCTTTCGAAGTCCATGGGGTGTCAGGATCAGCAGACCGGTCAGCTTTGTTGCAGTGCCTGCAAAAGCAGGAGAGTGACTCCTTCACTCCAAGGGAGATTACTTTGAGTGTCCTTGATGCCCACAGGTCTGCAGAGGTACCTGGAAGAAGCCCAGGCACAGATGATGAAGGAGACTTGCAGAACAGTGGGACCAGGAGCAGCAGGAGCCTTCCTTGGTCCAGTCTCAGTTCCAGGCAAAGTCAGGTGAAGTCCAAGTGCCCAGACAGTCGAAGTTAAAGTTGTTTTGGATTTTAATTTTGTCCCACGATGAATCTGAGGACACACCCACAGATAAGCCCTTTATACCCAACGTTAGGGGTTAGGATGACTCAAGGGTTCCTCCCAGAGGACGGGCAGGACAGAGGGGAGGATACTCCCATGTCCTTTGTCCAGTTTTGTGCTAGAGCGTGAACCAAGGGCTCCCAGAACTGGTTCTAACTAGAGTATGCAAAGAGGGCACCAACTGTGCCCTTCAAAGTAGTCTGGTGGTATTGGCAAGTGCCCCCACCCGATCCCAATAGACTAAGTCCTGTCTGAGAGGTGGTCACACCTGCCTGTGACAAGAAATCTATTGTTCTGCCTTCCCCTGCTCGAGCTCACCTCAGCAGCAGGAGGGCAGACTCATGTCTGGGTCAGCAGCAGAACCAGCTTGCTGGCAGACCCTGAAAGGCTGTTACTGTGAGTAATGTGGGCTACCCGGAGGAGGCCCCTAGGACATGGAATCATACCTCCAGCACCAGTAATGGTGTTGGGATATGATTCCAACATGTTTGATGCCAAACAAGCCCAGGTTCGGCACAGCCACTATATAGTTAGCCATTGCGTAATGACACAAGGCCACTATATGTATAAAAATGGCTGACCGCACTCACAAAGCCTGGAGAATTGACTCCGGGCTTTGTAGGGGTTGTCCTGCTCATACAGGGCACCCTCACACTAATAACCTAGTACCCTGCCTTCAGGATTGAAAGGCCTGCCTTAGGGGTGATTTATAGGATTTAAGTGCAGTGGCCTCAGGTATAAGGAAAAGTATAGCTGTCATAAGTGCTGCAGCCCATGGGAGACCCCCGGTGTACCTGTTCCTTAGTACCATATACTACGGACATACATGGGTACACCAGTGGCCAATTGTGAAGGTAACAAAGTACTTACCATGACAAGTTTAGAAAGGAAGCACAGTGGCTGTGGTCCTGATTTTACAGGATCTCAGCCAGACTAGTCAAAAAAACATTCTGCACCAGCAAAAAGTGGGGTTAACCATGCTAGAAGGATCCTAACTTCCTACAAGGGGTGATATCCCAAAAACGGTCCCAGGATGCTTGTTTCCGGTCCCTGTGTACCATGTTCACAAACACTGCTTGCAGTATAGGTAATTTACCCCTACATCAGACCTTACGGCACTAAAGCAGGGTGCACTCTAGTACATGTGGGAACATGTCTGCATGAGTCAGCTCTATTTGTGGCAGTATAAGAGAACAAGGAAGCCATTCTAAGTACATGGGCTGTACATTGGTGAAAACGAGTTCCCGAGCTACATTATGGCTTCACTGAAAATAGGGGTGTTTAGTATCAAAATCTCAAATTAGTAAACCCACACTGATGCCAGTGAAGGAATCTGAGAGGTGCCCCCTGAAAATCAAACAGCCAGTGGTGTGCTGACTGACTGATTTTTGCCTGCCTGCCACCAGAGACATGTTTCTGACCCCAAGGGTGGGGGCCTTTGCTCTCAGGAGGTCAGAAATCAAGCGTCCTCTGGCAGAGGGTGCTTACACCCCCACCCACAGAATGACCTGCAAATTAGAATTCCAAGGCAGGGGAGCTTCAAAGAGTTCACCACCTTTGGTTTCTGAATCTGGCTTCTCTTACAGGAGGAGAAGCCAACCCTCTTTGTCCAGGCCTCTTTGGCACCTGAACAGGTGGAAAAATTAGCCTGTCTGCTGTTCCCCATCAAGCCTGCACCAAATATGTCTCGTCCTGCAGCTGTCATGCCTCCAAAGCCTGTGAGGACAGCCTGCCTTCAATAAAGACTCAAGAACGCCTGTGAAGCAGTGGAACTGCTCCCCTGATTCTGGAGGCAACCCAAGAAGAACTGTGAGGACTATGGAACTGCCAAAATCCGCTGCCGCCAAGCACCACTGCACTGAGCCCCCCAACCCATGTCAAAGTGGGCCAATGGTGTCAACATAGTCCCCAAGCCCTCAAGAGACCAAATCCACTTTGGGTTCACCCCTTCGTCACCTGCAGAATCTGTTTGCATGCCCCTCAAACGCGAGTGCTCCCGGACGTAGAAACCTGATGCCACAAGGACTCTCTGCACCCAGCCGCACCGGCCCGAGGAGAAGAGGACCACCCGTTTCCCCACATCCCCTAGCATCACAAGATCTGAGCCCTTTGCATGGTTCAAAACGATTGGCCTCCCAGTCAAAACCTACAGCCTCCTTTCACGAAGACCGATCCCCATTGAATAACATTGGGCACCCGACGCTGTATTGCACCACTGCACCCAGCCGCCCTAATGCCGCTCGAGGTGACCTGCTGGTGCTGCCTTGGACCTGGCCCGATACGTATCTTAAGTCCCGGATATTAGTCTTGTATGTCGCTGTACTGTACTTGAGTGCCGTTTTTGTTTTTCCTCTCATAGGATAACATAGCCGTTTCTGAAAGATGCACTGTCGACTTTTTAAAACGGAAAGCATTTCTCTTACAAAACATACTTATGTGATTGTATTGATTCAAGTGCCTAAACATATATAAAGATAAGTTATTTTTATTAATCAGTGTGGATCTCCTTACTGAGTTGTGTGCCTTGTTTATTGACTATTGTGTGTCTCTGCAGATGTCTACCATTCCTCTCTGATTAGTCTAAGGCTGCTCGACCACACTACCTCCTAGAGACGCACCTTGGGATTGCTAGATCAAGCCCCTGTCCACTCATAAGGGGACCCATGGACTCTTTGCACATATACTTCAGTTTGGTATATAATATAATGAACCAGGTTCCTACACATAATGATAAAAAAATGATGGATTTTGGCCCAGATCTCTGTACTGGGGGTGAATGTTGGACATTCATCATTCCGTCCATCAATTATTCTTTTTGCATTTTTGTGAATAGTCAGCTAAAATCTGTTTGCTGTCGAAAGACGCCTTGCTAAAACCTGTCTTTAGGCAAGACCTAAAAAGGGCATGGTATCAACCATATATGCATATCAACAGAGTGTAATATGCTATTTATTGTTTCGCTTTCGTGAATCATGACCCCTCACCTCACACTCACCTTCTCTCTATATATAGGTAGATACATTCATTCTCAGCACTTTGTGAGCTGCGGAAGTTGTTCACGTTTGTGGAATTGTAGAGAAACGTGAGCACTGGGATCATGTGCTCTACTGACGAAAACAAGCGGAACTTTCACGCTTACAGAACAGACTGTGAGGAACGCACTGCATGTTCTAGAAACTCGGCTCTCGTCTTTGCTATTTTCGGCGCACCATAGGAAGCTATGATAATTACTGCACTCATCAGCTGTAGTATTTGTTGAGAAGAATACTCCTATCAGACCGGGCTCTCGTTGCCATGGTTACACAGCCAGTAATAAATGCACAGCTAGCATTAAAAAGGAATTCCCTTTCATGGAGACGGAGAACTTGCAGGTGGGAAGGCTTTTCCGCGCCGCCCCCATCTAAAGGCATCTGTTCCGGAGGTGAAATTCCTTTAATATTACTGGCAGTTCGAGCCAACGATGTCTGCATCAATCACAGCAAGCCCCAGAGGCACAGGCTTATCTCGTGATGGCATTTTGAAGCACACACATACAGAATCACTTCCAGAAAGAGAACTGTGCGGAGAATAGCAGCGTGGCACGACGTACCGTCTGCTTTGAGTCATTGAAGCTTCTGATAAGCGCTGATGTTTTCATGCTTGTCTATATGACGCGCCTCTGGAACGCGAACATTCGTTTCAGGAGCAGAAGGCACGGATTTCTGTAAGGCTGCCCGGGGTGGGGGTTGCGCAGCGGCCCGCCCCCTCGAGGGCGGCCGCCTTAGTGCCACAGGAAGGCACAGGGGTGGGAGGTCGTGTCCCTGGGCTTGACCTAGGGAGACCCCAGTCAGGTAGCTGCTTCCGGCGGGGAGGAGCCAAGGGGGGGGTACATATTCGGTCCCCGCCCCCTCCTCGCCCTCTTGTCCGCTCGTTTGCCGTTCTCGCCGTCTCGCCTGTGGTCGCCGGAGTCGCGCACTGTTTGCTACACCGCGGACATCGAGGTTAGTTTCACCCCTACTCCCCATCTCCATTGTTGCGGTGATCCTATCGCAGTATGGGTCGAGTCCTCCCACTATCATGTGCGGGGGGTTGGGGCAGACAGCGCGGCAAAAAATGTTGAACTCCCAGCGGGCTCTCGGTAATCAGCTACGCCGCTCTAGAAGGGCCTAGCTGCACATCTCGGATGTGGTGCGTCGGCTTAACCGGGCGACTCCGAGTTGGGTATTTAGGGTCCCCTCGGCGCAGAAGGCGGCGCGCGGCAACTGCTGCTCGGCACATCTGCCGTATACTCACTCGAGTCTCGAGGGCAAGTCCTCACCCGGGAGCTGGGATTATCACGCCCCCCCCCCCCCCCCCCCCCCAGCTTTCCATGGCAAACCCAGAGCCCGGTCATGCTTTGAATCTGGATTGCAGAGCAGTGCCTTTGCTAGTGGCAATAGCTCTGGGTGCGGGGTTCGGGCAGCTAGTTAAGGCCTGGGCGAGCACATCGTCCCGCCCCCCCCCCGCACTAGGGGGGATGGGCCTGGGTGTGGGCCGGCGGCTCAACTTGCCGAGTTCGGTGCCAGGGCGCGTCCACATCTTTGGGAGCCGGGGCTTAAGCACGCACACACCCGTGTCAGACTCATGATTGTTTCCCGATGCCCACGTATAGCGCTCCAATCATGTGTAATGCCTTCATGGGCTTAGGTGCAGCGCTCCGATCTTGAGCAATAGTAATTATGCGGTGTTTAAATATAAGGCACTACCCTGTGCAATGTTTCACGGGTGCTCAGAGGGACTTGCATATTAAAAGGGGGGGATCCGGTGGCCTTTTGAGAATAGTTGACTGGGGAAACGGGAGACTCGAGTTCTAATCCCGACTTCACCACTTCACAGGCAGTGTGGTCCGGGGTGAATCATTCATCTTAATGTGCCCCGGTACAACTTCTCGGGGCACATGTACAGCGCTCCATCTCCGGCACTGCTACGGTGCTCATGTATAGCGTCACACGACCGTCCCTGAGGGTCATTGTTCCCGAGGAGGAGAGGGGGGGGGGGTCAGCGAGTTCCTCGCGGGCTCCCTCTGGGGCGAATCAGAGCTTTCTGGGAGGACGGGACAGGGGGCAGCGGGCTCCTCGCGGGCTTCCCCTGGGGTTAAGTCTCTGGTCCAGGGGCAGGGAGCCCGGCCCAGCAATGTTTCCGATGTGCTGGGGCGCAGCGCCCGGACTGCAGGCAGACAAGCAGGCACCGCAGTGGGGGACCGCAACGGCCTGAACGAGGTAGCTACGCCGCCGGAGGTTGCAAGTCAGAAATTATGTTCCACTGCATCCAGTGGGCTCGGGGTGCGATGTGCGTTCCCTGCTAGTAGAAGCACAAGGTGCCTTTAGTGAGCACAGTGTGCCTTTAGTGAGGCCATTGTGTCGAGTTATGTTAGCAGGCGTGTGCACGAGCCCTGGCTGCCTAACAGCCAGGCTGCCGTCTTTGGTGCTGGGAACCAGGGCTCGAGCCTCGAGGTTGCGTCCTCTCCCGTGATTCTAGGCAAATCTTTCCTTCGCCACTTGGCCCCAAATGGCATGTCAGAAGTAGACATGCACAAGCACACCTCACCTGAGATGGAGAACCAACAGTAGATTACAATATGCCACATTTAGGCGGTGAACATGTAATTCCATAGCATGTGACGTGTGTGAACTGTCCCCTAACATATATGAAAGTAGTTCACACGATGACCCGCTGTACAATGACGCCGATGTGGCAGGGGGGGGATGACTGAGGGAGTCTCAGCCCTTACTTGTAGAGATGAGTACGTCGCATTGGGCCTGTCAAATGTATGCTCCTTCGGCACCATATTGCAATCCAAATCGCCTCACTGCCGCCTCTGGGGCAGGAACCAGGGTTCGAGCCGCGTGGGCGTCCACTTTCTGTGATTTCCGACATATCACTTACCTCCACGTTCATGAATTGTGATGTACGGCTATGTAAGCCCTCCAATACCTCCGGTATCATGTAACTCATTGGCTGTTACCACGAGCCACATTTCGTGCAAGCCTGTCCACGGCCAACGCGCGCTGGCCTGCCTCCTCCACGGGCTGCTCTGTGGGGGCCCGCACGACAGTCGCCTCTCCCGGTGGCGAGAGGAGGTTTATCTGAGACCCTCAATAGACGGTGCTCTTGCACAGCGCTCCGATCCTGCGGGTCGAGACTGCGCTATATGACACCCGTGGCTCGCTCCTTGCGACCACGGAGTCATGTTAGCACTCTCACAGTAGAGAGGACTGGCACTGTGAGGTCCGCATTGCCTCGTTTGCGGGGCGACGCTCACCTCGGCCGCCCTGGGTCGCCAGACATCCCGGGTTGATGGAGGCGCAATGTCGGCTGTGGGGGGTGTGGAGCGCCTCGTTTGTGCAGGGCCCTGAGGCTCAGGCTGCTTACTTTGGTGCAGGATACCAGGGCCCGAGCCTCGAGGTCGCGTCCACATCCTGTGATTCAGGGCAAATCACCTAATATCCCCGTGACTGAGCATGTAATGTTATTACGGTGCTCATGCACACCGCTCCTATCCTTCGGGCTGAGTTCGCGCTATATAACAGATGCCAATGTTAAGAGTACGTTCATTCATTTCAGAAGAGAGTATAGTATTTCTATTAGATATTGAATACGGCAGGAGGAGGGACTTAATTTTGGGTGCTTTCAGTCTTGTTACACTTTAGATGTGCATCACTTACAAGCCTTGTCCTCTGTACGGGCACAATTAGGACTTTTGGAACTACATGATTACCCTGCTAGGATATGCACTTCCCTTAGATCACCCAGCTTACTATTTTCATTGATAGCTTGTTCCATCAGTAGTCCTCTCTTCCCTCAGGCCTCTCCAGTGGCGCATTCCTGGGCTAGGCCTTCACGTTGCTGCACTCACTTGGACACGAATGTAACCGATGATACCCAGATAGTCGGTCCTTGGGCCACACAGCACGCTCCGTGATGCTAAGGTTATTGTTATGTAATTCATGTGCGCAGCTGTGGTCGGGTCACCAGTGCCGCTGCGATTCGCCAGCAGCCCGGCAGGTGCACAGGCCAGGTCACGTTCACCAATATAATTTTGCTAGCGAAGTACCTTGAGCCGGGGGAAGACGGACACCTTCTATTAACTTATTGTAATGGTGCAAGGGAAGTGAATCTCACAGCTACGCTGGAACTGTGGCAGTAAGCGGGTTTCTATGAAATGCTTTGCCATGCCCGCTCTTTACCTTTGAATCTACATACAGAGTGCAGTTCTTTTACGTGGCTCAGCAGCTCGGGCCGGTTGAGAGTATCCAGCAACCGTGCCTCAGGGGCAAGGTTCTCAGCATTGGGTGCGACTAGTCCCTCCAAATCAGGGTTCAAGGCCAAGCAGGGAGGGCAAGACCTCCTCACTATGAGGACCTGGTTACTTCCAGAGATGGTGCGATGCTGTTATAAGTGATTGTGTTCAGAAAGGGCGTATTTAATATAGGGATGCATGACATGTGCTCAGTATTTATGGGTTAGGCAGTGGAACCGAGACCGCAGTGTTTTGTTCATTGTAACTGAGACTGTGTGGCCTTGGCTTGTTCTTATTTGGGGGTCTGGGGCTCTGGGGGAGCGCAAGAGCAAGGAGTGGGGGCGGCTAGCTCTCGGTTGCCTGCAACTGAGCTATAATGTGGCTTCTCACCGTATGCAAATAGAAGCACTGATTAGCAATAGAGGAGCTTGTTGTAGGTAGTGCCTTTTGTAGTAATATAGGGATGCAATGACACGTGCCTGTATATCATGTAACTGGAGCTCACCTGTAAGCTGATTTTGTCTGAAATTTACAGCAAATGCTTGGTGGGTTGGGTCCTTTTGTGTGTGATAACAAGGGTCCACCTGACTTAAATTCCTACATCAGGGAAATTAACTAAATGTAAGATCACAGTTGGGAAAGTAGCAAATAGTCATGGACCTCCATACTACATGTGACAGACTTGCATACTACCGCAATCAGTAGCAGCAAGAAACATTCTTTATGAATTTTATTGTTAATGTAATTTTACACTGGAACAGCTAGGGTGGTTGACGTGTGCTTTTGCGATCATGAAGAGAGTATGCATCGCGGGCCCTGGCTTGCATGGAAGTGGGCAAATATCACACACACCACAGGTGCCGAGGCCTGCACTGAAGCCTGGCATTGGGGTCCCAGGTTACTTCTGAAATGGTTAGGCCTTCAGATGCTGTAAGGATGTCCGTTGTTATTTACTCGATTGTTAAACGATTGGTTTTCCGGGGTCATCCGCGGGTGTAGAGCGTTAGGCTCTGGTTGTCTTTCCATCGGGTCTGTTTGATCTGGGATGGTGGTCTTTGGGCACAGCCACGTGGTGGTCTTTCTGTGTCTGACGGGGGTTAGCCTTCCTTTAATCTCCCTTGTTTGCCACACACGGTTGTAAGACGGGGGGCAAATAGCCCTGTGCTGATTGAGTTGTTAGTACTGTTATTTAGTATTAAACACATCAGGTACGCGTGGTACTGATATTGCACCCAAACAATAGGTACAATAATAGTGTCCTCCATAACACACATCTCCAGACAGGACTTCCCCTCCCCCCCCTCCTCCAATTCTTGGAGCACTAGCGGTTCAAACACTTGTGGGTTTGGCAGGCCTGGACAGAGGTTGGTGGCGAGCTCTCACATCATGCGGTAGGAGGATTTCGTAGAGTCTTGGGGCAGGTCACAGGCCGCTTCTTCTCGCTGTGTCTGTTCTTCTAGGTGTGGTTGGGTCTAAGGTCGGAGGAGAGCAGCCATCACATTATATATCTGGGCATGAAGGAACGCCAGGCAGGATTGTAGCGTAGGCAGATAGTGGAACTTATTGGGGATTGGATGTTGGCCTCAATGGCATGCCGCCATGCAAGGGGACCATGTACCTAGGTCACGTCGACCAGGCAGTGACAGGTGAACTCCATCACGCCTATTGTAAGCTGAGGATGCCTGTTGACACTGTTAGACCTGCTATTAGTTAGTACACTCTCTGTTGTGCCTTGGCCCGGTTTGTCTCGCATCAGGGCCAGTTTGGGGGTACCGGCGAGTTGTTTGCCCCACGGCTGAAGCGGGCGCTGCTAGAACAGGGCAAGATTGATGAGGCCAGGCAGCATGACAAAGGTCTTTTCGGCACTGGCAGAATGGTGCAGGCTGCGAAGTAGTGCCATTACAGAACATGGATTTGTCAACATTCAGCTAGGAATGATTAGCAGCAGGAAGGTATTAAACCATGGTGAGCAATTGGTTTTGGGTTCGTGCTCAACAGGAGCAAGGGATTTGCTTTCTGTCCCATCAGGGTCAGGGACCGCCTTTAGCACCAGGTACTGTAATGCTGACATCATCTTCACCCTGGGCTGGGGTGTCAATGCCTTCCAACTTTACAGCCAGACTCTGAGCAGGCAAAGGCATACTTGCGATGGTGCAATAGGCACTCAGCAGTCGAGTTAGATGGGTCATCATACCCCGGTATGACGCAGTGATGAAACCTAGGTTGTGGCTACACTCGACCAGGCACTCGAGGGCAGCTGGGGCGGGGGTGTGTCAGTGCCTAGAGGGTGCGGGTTGCCTGAGTAGGGCTGCTGGCTTGGAGGGAGCACTACTCGGATAGCCACAAGGGCACGTTTGTTTCATAGAAGGTTGAATTGTTACTTTTATGGCATGGTGCCAGTTGCTTTAGTTATGCGCATGTTTCTTGGCAGCGTCAGAAACATTCATAACTCAATGCTGGTGGTTAGCTTGTTGTCAGGCTGTTCAGAGGTATTTTAGCTCAGGCATGGCCAAGCATGGATTATAGGCCGGTGGTCTGCCCTGGGATTCGTGTTAACAGGCAGGTGAGGCAGCAGAACTTGGAGGGGCTTGGGTTTGGCCTCGGGGTTCTAGGGCGGAGCCTGGTTGCTCACTTAGTAGCACGCCCTTGAGTTAGACGAAACAGGTACCGTGATGCGAGCATCAGTACCGGGTAATTTCTCCCCCCTCCAGCACTGGCTGGCAGCTATGCAGGTGGCCTCCAACAGGGCCATGGTCCATATGATTAAGGGAAGCACCAGGGTAACACTTTGGGCTACAATCTGCAGGAGAACAATTTGGCTTTCCCAGTATTCAAATAGAGAAGCATTTTACACGTTGTTCTCCTCTGTGGTCACTCTGTCCTGTCTCTCCCTGGTATAATAGCAGAATTTTGGGAGGGCCAGGCTTCACATTGGGTGGTGACTGGTGGAATACGATGGGCGTACTCCATCGGAGCGAAAGAGGAAGGAAGGTAGGCTTGTCAACCCTTACCTCCTCCCGCAAGGGCTCTGCCAGGCAGGAGTGGGCGGAGCCTGGTTGCTCACTTAGTAGCCCGTCCTTGAGTTCGACGAAACAGGTACCATGGATGCGAGTATCGGTACCGGGTAACGTATCCTGCCCTCCAGCACTGGCTGGCAGCTATGCAGGTTGTGGAGGTGGCCTTCCTCGGGGGCGATATGTCCACATGATTGAGGGAAACCCCGGGGTAATGCTTTTGGGCTACCAATTAGCAGGAGAACAATTGGCGTACCCAGTATCCAAGATAGTGAAGAATTTTACACGTTGGTCCTCCTCTGTGGTCACTCAGTCCTGTCTCTCCCTGCATACTAGTAAAAGTTTGGGAGGGCAAGGCTTCTCATTTGGTGGTGACTGAGGGAATGCAATGTTCATACTCCAACTGAGTGAAGGAGGAGGTAAGGCGGGCTTGTCAACCCTTACCCCTCCCGCATTGGCACTGTCAGGCAGGAGTGTCTTGTCAAGGGGATTGTTCTTCAACCATTCAAAGGCTACATTGGACCAACGCCTAGTTTTAGGTTTACGGTCATTTCAGTCAAAATCCACGGGGGAGTTAGAAAGGATGAGGGCACCTGTCCTGTGGGGCAGGCCGCCCGCCGGTCCAGCTGGGCGTAGATTGTCTTGGCTGGACTTGGGAGAAGCCCGGTATCAGTTGCTGTAGGTAAAAAGGTCTACCTGAAGCCATGCGCAGTTGCGCAGAGCAAAGAGGTTTTGGGCTTCATCAGGCATGGCCGTACACACGCCAAGTCCACAGGGTGCCGGGAGGGAGATGGGGTGCACCTCTCTAGTTTAGGCACGGTTCTTTTCCTACTGGTCCTAGGGGAAGCTTTGGCTGCAGCAGGTTGTAAGGAAATAGGTCTACCTTGGTGGGGGGCCCTGGTAGTGACGGTGGCCACTCCCAAGGCTGTGGAGGAGTTACAGGGCGATCCAGGGTCTGCACATACCAAGGGGTATAGCATGCAGCAGCACCGTGTGGTGCTAAGCCAGGATACCCAGGGATCTTTTAGCGTGTCCACTGGAAGACCTACGGCGCCCCGCTAACCGACAGGCGGTTGTGGGTCTGAGCAACCGGGGGCTGCCATGTATGCTCCGCCCACCCATCACGGGGGGGCGTGGTGAAGCATGTGGACTGGAGGTCCACGGATGGGAGGGGGGGACCCTCCCAACATTTGGTGGTCACCAATTGGCGTTGCCATGGTGACTCTAGGCTTATCAGACGGGCAGGCGGCATGGGGCTGGCCTGCCCTGGGATCGCCCGTAAGATAACCCACCGTGTTTGCATATTTATTATGCTAATAAACCTGCAGCAATATTTCTCCACTTACATTCAGTGTCATGTGTTTTATTATGATTATGTACTGATGTGTGCTATGATAACGGTTGCCGATATTGGCACTATGTAAGGCTGCCCGGGGTGGGGGTTGCGCAGCGGCCCGCCCCCTCGAGGGCGGCCGCCTTAGTGCCACAGGAAGGCACAGGGGTGGGAGGTCGTGTCCCTGGGCTTGACCTAGGGAGACCCCAGTCAGGTAGCTGCTTCCGGCGGGGAGGAGCCAAGGGGGGGGGTACATATTCGGTCCCCGCCCCCTCCTCGCCCTCTTGTCCGCTCGTTTGCCTTGCCCGCCCATCCGCTTACCCGGCATCTGGAGGGACAAGAAGGGGGGGGAAGGTTTTTCTAACAACTTTCACTTTTGTGTTGCAGGAGGAGTTACAGGGCGATCCAGGGTCTGCACATACCAAGGGGTATAGCATGCAGCAGCACCGTGTGGTGCTAAGCCAGGATACCCAGGGATCTTTTAGCGTGTCCACTGGAAGACCTACGGCGCCCCGCTAACCGACAGGCGGTTGTGGGTCTGAGCAACCGGGGGCTGCCATGTATGCTCCGCCCACCCATCACGGGGGGGCGTGGTGAAGCATGTGGACTGGAGGTCCACGGATGGGAGGGGGGGACCCTCCCAACATTTGGTGGTCACCAATTGGCGTTGCCATGGTGACTCTAGGCTTATCAGACGGGCAGGCGGCATGGGGCTGGCCTGCCCTGGGATCGCCCGTAAGATAACCCACCGTGTTTGCATATTTATTATGCTAATAAACCTGCAGCAATATTTCTCCACTTACATTCAGTGTCATGTGTTTTATTATGATTATGTACTGATGTGTGCTATGATAACGGTTGCCGATATTGGCACTAAGTTGGGTGTAACCAGCGGTGGCAGGCGCTAGACCAGCTTGCCCTTCGGAAGTCGGAACCTCCGGCCCTCCCATTGTTGCCCCTGGTTTTGGGGGTTTTGAAGGAAAGTTGCCATTTTTTTTCCACTCAAAGGGCCTCATTTTCAAGAAACTGACCAATCGCTGTCTTAAAGCAGCAATGCACCCGTTTACTTGCACCTGCAGCAGTAACCCTTGCGCCACCATACACAAGCCGTATTTACACAACAGCGCACCATGGCACCGTTTTTTTTGGCACCTTGCTAGAGTTGGTGGGAAAACCAACGGGACTCCCGCAGTGTGTCACAATACAGAGGCGATGCGTCAATTTTCAGTGAAGCCTTGCCTATTGAATAGGGACCAATGTGCTGGAGTGTGAAAAGGTGACAGAGTCACCTTGCACTCAAACATATTGGTCCTGGATGTGACACATACAAGTGGGCATACTGCCCACTTGTATGTGTGACATCAGCATGTAATGTCACAAATTGTGACATTACGTGCACTTACCTACATTCTGTGACCCATTTACATCATGACTTGATTGCATATTGAAATCAAGTCACTACAGCTGGTGTGGTCCCTTGGGCACAGCCAATGAGACATCCCTACGCCTGTTTTAGCAGGAGTAGGGATTGCGAAGCAGTGCCAGAGCAGCGGCCAGAAACAGGGGGGAAAAGTGGTAAATACCACTGCGGCAGTTTTACTGTAGGCGTTTCCCACAGAATGCCTACCTTGCATAAATGAAAATCTAACGTGGCGCAGCCAGTTCCAATGGAGGTAAAAACTGACGGAACCTTAAAAAAAGTGACACATCTGCATCCATCTAAATATGAAGAAAATTAAGTGCCACCGTTGCGTAAAATAAAGTGATGCAATGACGGCGCAACATGGCGCAAGGGGCTTGTAAATAAGGCCCGAAATTCACAAGATTGTCTCTAAAATAATGAGTCAGGCAAAGTACCTATAGTTCTATGTCGAGGAGTCACTGTGAAAATCTGGACTTTTGCAAACACTTCATATGCAATTGTGCAATTTGTATTGAGCCGTGAGCAATTAATAGCAACACAATCCATACAGTGCACTTGAGTGCAGAATGTTCTTGAGGAAACAGCGCAAGATGGTTCTAGGACAAGTGAGGTGTGCTCTCAAGTATGAAATGCTTGCGAGTTACTGTGCAAGATGATTGTAGAACTACCTGCAAGAAAGAGCTAAAGTAAGATATATAATCACTTACGAAATGCTCACAATTTACGAGCAACCAAGTAGCACTCGCCATAGAAAATAATGTGAGTGCATATGCATAGGAAAAACAGAAATCTCAGCGGTCTACGGGTAGGCCAATACTTATGAACTAAACATGGTTATTTCCGTTTCATTAAAGCTTCACACAGGCCAATGTCAAACGTGTCAAAGTCATGATGGAAATAGAAAACAGAGGTGGCTGTCATTACATGTGCAGGGGACCTGCCTCCCCAGCCCCTTTTTTCAAAGCATGATCAGTCATGAGTGTCCTTTAGAGTGACAAAAAGATCACCGTGTGAGACTCTCACCATGCCAGGGTCTGGCAGCCATGCACTTTACATGCACTAATGAACAGGCGCCTGGTAGCCTGAGCCATGTTTTGCAGGCTGAAGATTTCACAGCCCTAAGGTTAGTTACATCATCAGTCCTGTAAAGTTCTGCGAGGATCCTACCCCTCATCAGGATGCAGAGTATCACTGATCGAGGCAGCCCTATGCACTTCAGGTTTCAGCCCAGAAGTGCCCAGGGCTGACTGTCTATGAGGGATGCCTAACACGTTACAGAGTGGGGTATAATTAGTAAGTCTCACTGATCCCACCCCACTCGGTGACAAGTTAGGGAATCTCCTCCTCTCAGTGGCCAACTCTTGGCAAGGTTAGCCAATGAGAGGAAGCAGGAGGATTTTCAGATTCCTGCTTTCTGTTCTGAAGCTTCCAGCTCCTCATGGGTGGTTGTGCTTCTACCATGTACCACCCCCTGGTACTATGATCACTGTTGCAGCCTGGTAAGTGCTGAATTTAATGCTTGGATGCATGTGTGAATGAATGAATATATGTGTATTTATTCAAGTGTGCTGTGAATGGATGAGTGCAGTGTGTGTGTGTGTGTGCGTGCTTTTGAACAGATGAGTGTGAGTGTTTGTGCATGAAAATGTGTGCTTGTGAAGGGATGGGTTATATTATGTAATGGTATGCAGATCTGCAGAGCACACTATCACCCGGGAGGGTATCCTACCACTCAGGGGTGGCTCCTCTGCTATGGCGGAGGAGCGTCGCCCCACTGCTTTTAAGCAGTGCACTGCAAAGGAAACATAAAATGATAATAACTTCGAGGTTTTATAATTTTATGTTTCCTGTTGCTTTGCAGATGGGCAGGTGGGTGGAGCTGATCTGTTCTCTGAGCAGATCAGGGGAGGAGTGGTTTGCCCACTCCTGTCGGGCTGCCCAAACCAGTCATGCACACTTTCCCCATTCTCCATGCTGGATGCATTACAGCCTGCATAGAGAACAAGCCCAGGCCTCCATGCTCTGGTTGAGCGTCGAGCCAGAACACTGAAAACCAATCATGCTGCATTGCAGCATTGTGATTGGTCAGGGGAGTGTGGGTGCTAACCAATCACAACACTGTATTGCAGTGTTGTGATTGGTCAGGGGAGCCTTTTCTATGCTTCCTGTGCATTGGGGGGCAGAAGCAGAGAAGCAGGATAGGCGCCGCAAGGAAAGTGTTTCTTTTATTATTTTATTTACCGTTCCCCCACCCGTGCTCGCACCCGCCTCGCCACCTACAGACCATGCCGGCCGCCACTGCTACCACTGAGCAGGTGGATTCTAGGCACACCTAGAACTTAGTGGAACTACTCGAAAAACTAGATCTTCAACTTTTTGAGGAATTCAAGAAGTGGGGAGGAGGCTCTTATGTGTAGCAGCACGTCGTTCCAACCTATAGGATTGATGTAGGAGAAGGATCGACCGCAGGATACGGTTTTCCGTATTTGTGGGATTTGTGCAAGTAGGAGTTAGGACAAGTTGAGGTGTCTAGAAGATTTGTGAAAGCAGATGCGATTGCTGAGACATGCTGGGCCACTATCATATAGTGCCTTGAAAGTGTGGGTGAGGAGTTTTAATTGTGTACATTTGTGAATGGGGACCCAGTGGAGCTCTTTCAGGATGGTGTGCTGTGAGTGTGGCATAGGAGGTTGACACTGATTCTGAGCACTGAGTCTTGAATGGTCTGCAGTCTTCTGGTGAGATTTTTGTTGACCAGGACATAGAGGGTGTTCCCGTAGTCCAGATTGGTTGTGACCAGGACATGCATGACTTGTTTTCCAAGTGCTGATCGGGAACCATTTAAAAATCTTCCTCAGCATCTCCATGGTATGGAAGCATAACACAGTAATGGCATTGACTTGAGCAATCATGTCGAGTTTGCATCAATGACGATCCTGTGATTCTTGGTATGGGTGGTGGAGTTGGGTGTCGGTCCAGCTCTGTTGGCTGCCAGGTGATGTGCTCTCCTCAAAGATCACAATTTCGGTCTTGTCGGTGTTCAGCTGTGGACGGTTGGTCTTCATCCAATGGAAGATTTCAGTCATGCAGGGGATTTAAGCCATGTGTGTGTGCATATGTGCGCATGTGAGTTTGTGATTGGATGTGTTTGAGTGTGTGTGCTTGTGGAAGGGTGAAAATGAGTGAGTGAGCTCACCCCACTACTTCTGCAGCTACAAGCCACCGCTTATAGGAAATGAACACAACTCTGAACACTCATCCACCTTCTGTATTTTCTCCGCTTCTTCCATCACTAGGTTTTGGTATGAAATAGGAAGATTTCTAGGGTCCAGACAAGGGGCTTCACAAAGTGTCTACCCATGGATGTTATTGGGTGTCAAAATGTAGCCGTACACTGCTCCTTGGTGAATAAAAGCCTATGATCACAGGGAATTTGTGAAAGACGATATTGATATGACTCTCAGGAAGATAGTTGTTGCTAAATACAGCTAGTCTTTGGGGATACTTAATTTTATGATTAATATAATATGACCACTTCTCAGTTTTCTTCTTACCATGAAGTAAAATGCCTACTGTTAGATTTGGGGATCTCTAGTTGGCATAGGTAGGTACCTGTGGCAAATAGGGACCCTTGCGTCTAGTCAGGGTAAGGGGGTACACTCCTAAAATAACCCCTGCTCACTCCCTTGGTAGCTTGGCACGAGCAGACAGGCTTATCTCAGAGGCAGTGTGTAAAGCATTTGTGAACACATTCAGTAATCCAGTGACAACACTATAGATGGACACCACAAAAGTTTTACATAAAAAATAAGTATTCTTTATATAGATTTATCACAAGACCATAAATTAAAAAAATCCACAATACTGTACTTTAAAATGGTAGAATTTAGCTTAGTTCTTTCAAGATGGTAAATGCGACACTCAGAGTTCAATTTACCTTAAGATGCGACACGCAGGGCAACAAAAGTGTTGCAAGAACGGTGATGCGTTGAAGATCCGGTGCAAATAAAGAACGATGGCGCTTTCTTCTTGATGCGACACGCTTCCCGGTGATGCGGCAGCGCCTGATGCGACGTCGATCCTCTTCTCCATTGATGTGAGATGTTTCCTCATGATGCGAGCCGTGACAGGCCCTGTGACACGCTTCCCAGTGATGCGGCAGCATCTGATGCGGCGTCGATCCTCTCCCCTGGCGATGCGAGTTGCTTCCACAACGATGCGAGCCACGACAGGCCCTGCGACACTCTTCCCAGTGATGCGGAGGCGTCTGATGTGACGTTGATCCTCTTCCCCGGCGATGAGCTGCGACAGGCCCTGAGACACGCTTCTCGGAGATGTGGCGGCGTCTGATACGACGTCGATCCTCGTCTCCTGCAATGAGCTGCGACAGACCCTGCGACACGCTTCCCAGAGATGCGGTGGCGTCTGATGAGACGTCAATCCTCTTCTCTGGCGATGCGAGGTGCTTCGGTGGACCTGCGATGACTCAACGTTTCTTATGCGACACGCTTCCCGGTGATGCGGCAGCATCTGATGCTCTTCTCCAGCGATGCGAGGCGCTTCGTGTTGTGAAGCGGCACTTCGGCGACACGCTTCTTGTTCTTGAGTAGCGCTTCCAGCTCCTTGCAACACACAAGTCCTCAAAAAGTCCAGCACAACTGCAGGCACTTAAAAATAACTCTTGGAGAACTGGTGGGTGAAGTCTGTTGGCCCTGAGACTTCAGCAGGAGGCAAACTCTTTTCCAGGCCCTTGGAGATCCTTCACAAGTTGAATAAAAGTGCACACAAAGTCCTTTCTTTGGCAGTCAGGCAACCACTGCAGGCCAATTTCCCAAGCAGCACTTCAGCTTAGGGATAGTCTCTCCTCAGTTTCTTCTGGTTCCATTCCTCAGCAAAGGTTTCTTCTTGTTTCCCAAAGTGATCTAAAGTTCTTGGGTTTGGGTCCCAATATTTATACCCAGTTTCTCTTTGTTCTCTGAAGGCAGAAAGGCCTTTGCCTAGTCCAAACCAGTTCTGGTCAGTCCTAGAGCACTTTGTTTACATGACTCCTTCTTTCCTTTTAGAGTGCAGGGCAGAGACATCAGACGCACCGCAGGAGGTGGAGCCAGCATTGTGGAGGGAAGGCACGGCCCTATTCAGGTCCCAGGTGCAACTCCTCCCACCCATCTAGATGCAGATCCCTCTATTCAGCCCTGTGCTGACTCATCCTGTCTCCTGGAATCCCCCAGCCCCTGTCACTCAAACTCCAGACAAGGAATACACAGCCTAGCAGAGGCAGGTTTGGATGGTTAGACAAGAAAATACCTACTTTCTAAAAGTGGTATTTTCAAACACAGAATGTTAAAACCAACTTCACTAAAATATGTATTTTATCATTCTGAGTTCAGGCATACTAAATTCGAATTTCTACCATGTTCCCTGAGTCAGTTAGGATTATAGGATGTATTCTGGCCTATGGAGAACAGGTAGCCTTACAAAAGTGAAAAACGAAAATGGCTGTAATTTACTATTAGTGCCACACACACCAGGGCATGTCCTACCTTATACTTACAATGCACCCTGCCCTTGGGCCTAGCATAGGGTTGTCTGATATGAAGAAAAGGGATGGTTTAGGGACTGGCAAGTGGGTGCACTTGCCCAGTCAGCATGACAGTACCAGACTGCACGCAGGCTCTGCAATGGCAGGCCTTAGACATACTTTTACAGGCTGCTTCTGTGGGTGGCACAACCAATGCTGCAAGCCCACCAGCAATATTTGGATTACCAGCCATGGGCACTCCTGGTGCACTGTACTAGGGTCTGACAGGTAACCCAAACCAACCAATCATGGAATCACTAACTCATACATCAATTTACAACAGGGAGCACTTGCACTGTGGCACTGGACAGCGGTGGCACAGTGCCCAAAGCAGCTAACACCAGCAAAAACACACGAGGCAACAGCAAAAATGGAAGGAAGACCCACGCCAAGGTGCCAGGTCTAACACCTACAAATAAAATTAATGGTTACACTTACTTGTCTCATATAAAATGTCTAATTACTAGCTGACAGAATGCCAACCCTCAGCCAGCTAAGATTGGATTTAGATGCTTGAAATAGCTTGTATGTCTTGTTTATTACCAAATGAATAAAATAATTTAAGGTGGGTTGATTGGTGCCAATTCAGAGGTCCCCTTTGGTAGCAGTTGCTTCTCTTGACAAACCCTTTGGTGAACCAGGTCCTGCCTTTTCTATCCCTGGTCTCGGGGATCATGAAGGAGCTAACAGGAACAGAAAGTGAAAGGTGCTCTTAGAGTCTTGTTAACTTTGCTTTAGCCCCTCAGAAGCAAATATGATATTGTGGATCTACGTATCTGAAACAGTGGGTGAAAGGTTGTCAACCCAGCATCTGCAGCATGTTGGTGAATCCATGGTGGAATCTCTAAGCACCCATAGCATGCCGTGTATGATTGCCATCTGTCTGTTTAGGTAACAGCAGCTCATTGGAACCTGCATTCTGTATGAATGAAGTTCAATAAAGGCTTGTTTAATGAAATATTCTATTCCCAAAGCTGAGGACAGGGCTCAAACAAGGACTGGAATGTATAGACCGTATACTTTCTACTGTTTCATTATCCTGCAACCCAAGCAGGCCAGACCAGATTATGGTATGATAGTTTGTATTTGCAAAGTGCACTTTGCCACGCCTAGTCCTTGTGCATCCTGATGTACAAAGAGTTTTAACGGTTGTAAACCCTCAGAATTGATAAATCTGAGGGTGTGCAACAGCTAAAACACTTTTTGTGCGCCTTCCCTTTTGACAATGTTGACCAAAATGTTTTTAGGCGTAGGTAGTGGTTAATGGGACCACTGCCGACTCTTAAATAAAAAAGATTTGTTTCACTTTATTTTTTTTAAATGAGTCCCATTTTCCCTACAGGAAAATGGACTGCATTAAATAAGATTGCTTTATTTAAAAGTAATCCCAGGCATGGTAGTCTGCTGACCCAAGCAGGCCACAATGTCTGTGACTCTAGTCAATCATAGTGGCTCATAATTTGCGACCTGCCTTATGCATATTAGTGAGGTAGGCTGAATTGTAACCCACTACGGTTCCTCACACACTCGCTCACATACCCATGTAGGCACTGATGTACCCACTCTCAAAGCCACTCAGATACGATCATACCCACTGACAGACCCACACAGATACTCACACACCCACTAACAGATCCACTCAGACACATGCACACCCACTCACAGACATACTTAGACACTTACGCACCCACTCATATATTCCTACACCCACTCAGAGACCGATTCAAACACTCATGCACCTACTCACACACTAACTCACTTGCCCATGAAGGCACTCACTCACACACCCACTCACAGACACACACAGATACAACCTATTTACAGACCTACACAAATACTCTCATACCCACTCCCAGACCCATTCAGACACTCATGCACCTACTCATATACCTTCTCAGAGAGTCCCGCACCCACTCTGAGATCCACTCAGATACTCACACACCCACTCAGACAATCACTCACTCACACACCCAATTTGACACTGATGCACCCACTCTCCATCCCTGTCAGACACTCTCACCCCATTGACAGACCCAATCAGACAATCTCATATCCACTCAGACACCCACTCAGACACTCTTGCACCAACTCAGAGACCTACTCAGACAGCCACACACCCACTCACAGATCCACCCAGACACTCACACACACGTTCACATATCTACTCAGACACTCACCCACACACTCACATAACCATGCACTCACATAACCATAACTCACACACCCACTCACGGACCTACATAGGCAGTCACACACCCACTCACAAGTCTACACAGACACTCATATACAAACTCAGAGCCCCACTCATACATTGATACACTAACTCACACACTGACTCAGACACTGATGCACCCACTCTCAAACCTCCTCACATGCTGTCATACCTAATGACAGACCCCCGCAGATACTAACACACCAACTAACACATCTACTCAAGCACCTACATACCCACTCACGGACCCACTCAGACAATCACACACCCATTCATACACCCACTCAGACAATGTCACACCCACTCAGAGACCCATTCAGACACTCATATACCTACTCACATACCCACTCACATACCCATGTCAGCACTCACACACCCACTCACAGACCCAGAGAGAGACTTACACACCCACTCGCAGACCTACACATGCACTCTCATACCCACTCACAGACCCATTCAGACACTCATGTACCTACTCATACACCCACTGTAGCAGCCACTCACTGACTCAGAGACCCATCCAAATACTCACACACCCACTCACATACCCACTTACACACTCTTGTTCCTACTCACAGACTCATTCAAACACTCAGCACTCACTCTGAAGAACCAGAACCTTTTGGGCCTGGCGGCGCAGGGTACACCTTAATCTCCTGGGTTCTCCTGCTTCAGCTAACAGAGACACGGGGACACCCTGTCGGTGTAAAAGATCAGATTTTATTAGCTGCAGCTAGTACAGTTGTCCTAGAAGTACACACGGTATGTTCTCAGGAGACTGCCACTTCACTCCGTGGCGCACAATCTTTTATAGTACATAGGTGACATATACATTAACGAAGGACACACCTAAAACATACATGGAAAACCAATAGGAATAGTCTGAAAGTAAGTCAGAGCCAGTAGAAAGAATTGGAAAACAAACGTATCGAGTAACCCGAAGAAGCCTCTCCTCCAACTGTGTTTGCCACCCCTCCCCACAGGTTAAGGTATTAACGTGTCTGTAACTGACTTGCAGGTGGCGAGATACGTTCGTGTGTTTTGGAGGACAGTTGTGAAATGAGAGAATACAAGCAGAGGACAGCGAAGGCCAGAAGATAAGATAAAGTCGGAAGAGAATAGTGTGAACCAACAGATAGTTGAGACAGGGATTAGGAAAACCAGACAGGCATTAGTGTACTCGGCCAGTCTCTAACACCAGCTTTGTAAACAGAGGCACAAGGCTATTTTGACACAATATTGCAGGAAAAGCAGAAAAGACTTCGTTCGACGTGCTGCCTGAGTGAGGGCAACACAAAAGGGCGGCGGAGCACAAAATGGCGGCTCAATGCGATCGTGATCGAAAATCGAATTTCCTCAGACCCTGCTTTTGGCAGAACTCAGGCAAGATACACAGACTCACGTTAATCTGAGTCGATGTCGATGGCCTTGAGATCATCAAGCTGTTGCTGTAACATCATTCTAATATTCTCTGTTCTTTGTGTCTTGGGTTTTGGAGTGCACATAGTAGCACAAAGGTCGCAGATGGCGGGACCACATTGCATACAAAGACAACAGGAGAAAATGATAGCTAAAACCATACCAAGGAATGTTAGCACTTTCCAACCCCATTTGGACAGTAGTCCCCAAAACCATCCCAATAACGACCAATCTCCTTCGTCTTGATGAATCGACTCGGAGATTATATGTAATTTAGAGATGGCCTGGTATACTGTCGGAGCATCATCAGGTATATAAATACAGCAACTTGATTTGATCAATTTACAGACTCCACCACGATCTGCAAGAATAACATCTAAGGCAAATCGGTTCTGTAAAGTCATAAGACGATCCGCCTGTAGTTCGCTGTAATATTACTCAAAGCTCCTACAGTGATGTCTATGGTAGTCTCTACAACACGAACCAGTTGTCTCATATTCCTGCTGTTTGCCATAGGACCCCAAAAAGGAAGAAATCATTTTAGGAAGTCTCCTCCCTCTTGTCCTGCTGTGTCTTTGGAATTAATAATTCCTCTGCCATATCTGTTTTTATGAAAATTTGAAGAAGCAGTGTATGTAGGGGGAAGAAGAAAAGCTATATAGCAAGTTCCAGAAAAACCAGTCGGCAACCACGTATAGGCTCTATCGTGACAGATGAAATACGTGCCCTGAGATGGCACTAACGGCGGCAAATTCTGAGATGAGTGGATATAAGTATGGGAACAAAAGCTTTTTCTCTGTTCGGGGTCAGTAGTTTGGCCATTTATTTGCAAACAGAAATTTCCTTGATGAGGTACAGTCCAAATTGGTGGAGATTTTCCCTGTTTAACCTTATCACTAAGGCTAGTGATATAATGAGTGACGTTCCAATTAGTATATGCTTTTCTCTCATCAACAGAAATATTACTATTTTCCATGATTTTAGCCATAGCTACCATTCCCTTTATCAATGAACTATGACTGAAATCTGGTCCACCAATATAAGAACTGACAGGTCGTTTAAATCGGCTTTGATAGGCGTTAGAGAAAATTACGAAATAAGCCCAAGCAGAACCTTCATAAGAGAACGGAAGGACTAAATATGGCATTCCTTTTTCTGTGGTATGAGGCATTAGTCCACACACCCAACAATCGGTTGTATTAATTACTAATTGGTGTTGGTGCAATAACTGGATAAACAAATTATTGTAATATTCGATTCTTCTAACGAGTTCATGTTGAGGAAGTGTATGAAATAGATGCGGAGAGATAGTAGAATAAGAAGGCACGGTAATAGAAGAAGGGACAGCTTTTTGCTGCATAGCATAAACAATCCAACCTATACACGCCAATAAAATACATAATAATATAAAAACACATAAAGTTATACTAAAACGACTGTACATTATTTTACAATGATTGTCTTTCATTTTGTTCTTTCTCTCTTTTTTGCCTAATGTAGTTTCCATCTTCTAAATGGATGCTCACGGCAATCTTCCTTAATCACTTGGTCACGATTGTCTGCCGTCTTATGACACTGCAAGTCCTGCAGGCCTATTGCCACTACTCAGGTCACAACCAAGACTCCTACCGTGCCCCTGCAACCGGGATAGAAACTACATAGAAGAGAGAATCTCAAGTTTTCTTCTTCAGTCTGGGTCTTAAATCGTAATGAGCCTTGTCAGGTACAGTCTGATCCTGAAACAATGTTCGTGGATTTGTGGTATTCAGACGAAAATGTGATGGTACAGCTTCTTGGAGAATGTCGTCGTTTTCTTTTTCCGACAATGTTCCATTCAAGCGTGCATCACTAAAATAAATCGGAGAACCTTCTCGCTTTCAGAGTCTCTTATACCCTTGCGGACCCACTGATCAAAGGGCAAAGGCAAAGGAACCTTCTTGCAGTGCACGCCGTGAATCCAGATCTTCTTTCCTTCAACCTTTACTGCTGTACGAGTGGTCAGGAGAACCCGACGGGGTTCTCTCCAGCGAGGCTCCAAGTTCTTCGTCCTTTGGAAATACTTCACACAAACCCAGTCACCTGGTTGGATGAAATGACCTGAGTCTGTGAAGGCCTCTGGCAAAGCGCTCTGTACCTGTTGATGGAGAACACGAAATTTAGTTGTGAGGTCGTGCAAATAATCAATCAACATTGGGTATGGCAAGTCTGAATACTTTTTAGGGCGTGGGACTCCCCATATATTAGCTGGCCGTCCGAAAACTATCTCATAAGGGCTAAGTCCCAAACGAGAATGCACAGCCGTTCTGGTGGATAGAAGAGCCAGAGGTAGGGCATCGGGCCAACTAAGGCCTGTACTAGCCTGCACTTTCGCAAGCTTAAGCTTTAAAGTACCATTGTAGCATTCCACTAGACCAGCTGACTGTGGATGGTTTGCCGCATGGAACTTCTGTTTTATACCAAGACCTGCACAAACTTTTTGCATGACTTGGCCCACAAATTTGGTTCCATTGTCACTCCAGACAATGCGCGGCAAACCAAATCTAGGGAAAAACTCTTTTAGAAGTACTTTGGCTGTAGATAAGGCAGTATTGTCTTTCAGGGGGTAAGCCTCTATCCATCTGGAAAAGGCACATACCACCACTAGAACATATTTGAGCTTGTTGCATCGTTCCATGTGAATGTAATCGATTTGCAACACCTCAAATGGATAGGTCGGAGGAGCAAAATGAACTGCTGGAGTTGGGGTTCCCTTTCCCGGATTGTACATTAAGCAAATAATGCAATGTTTCACTATATTGTCTGCACAATTCGGGATTCCTTCGTTTTGCCATACTGGATGACAGACAGCCGGCTTAAACTGAACACAGAGAAGACGGAGGTCCTCATCCTCGGCCCTACACCCACCGCCTGGGAAGACTCCTGGTGGCCCCCCGCCCTAGGCAGCACTCCCCAACCCACCGACCATGCACGCAACCTCGGCTTCATCCTGGACTCATCCCTCTCCATGACCAGACAGGTCAACGCGGTGACCTCGGCATGCTTCAACACTCTCCGCATGCTCCGCAAGATCTTCCGCTGGATCCCCACCGATACCAGGAAGACTGTCACCCACGCCCTCGTCACCAGTCGCTTGGACTATGGGAACACTCTGTACGCCGGCATCACCACCAAGCTGCAGAGGAAACTTCAACGAATCCAGAACGCGGCCGCACGACTCATCCTGAACATACCCCGCCACCACCACATCTCCGGACACCTGAAGAAACTCCACTGGCTCCCAGTCAACAAGAGGATCACCTTCAGACTCCTCACCCACGCACACAAAGCCCTGCACAACCTCGGACCAAAACTCATCAACCACCGCGTCTCCTTCTACACTCCTCCTCGCACCCTACGCTCGAGCGGACAAGCCCTGGCAGCCGTACCTCGCATTCGCAAAGCCACCGCCGGAGGCAGGTCTTTCTCTTACCTAGCAGCGAAGACCTGGAACTCTCTTCCCAGCCACCTTCGCGCCATACAAGACCACCTCCCCTTCAGAAGGCAGCTCAAGACCTGGCTCTTCGAGCACTGACCCCCCCCCCAGCGCCTTGAGACCCTTACGGGTGAGTAGCGCGCTTTATAAATGCAATTGATTGATTGGAGCCAGAAGCTTGCATATTCCTTTCGCACTTAGGTGGGCTGGACCATGCGCCATAGTAACTACAGGTAGTACATAGGCATCTGGTAACAACCAACCTTGGTGCTCTGACAATTCCACCCAACATCCCATCTTGTCTAACATTCCTGTACTTTCGTTCCACCTTCTCAATTCTTTCTCTGTAGCCTCTTCTTGAATTGATTTCACACTTTCTACTGTATCCTCATACATTCCTCTTTCTCTGACCCAATTTGCAGGGCCCGCAACATACATGCGACTTGTAGCATCTCTGGCTGTCTTTATCGCTACCTCATCCGCAAATGCATTCCCGCGACCAACATCGTCAGTAATCTTCTTATGCGCACTACACTTCACAATTGCTATCTGGGTAGGCAAAGCAAGTGACTCAAGAATGTCAGTCACCAATTGACCATGTTGTATCTTAGTGTCGTGGGAAGTAAGGAATCCCCTTTCTTTCCTCAAACGTCCAAAATTGAACGCCACACCAAAAGCGTACTGGCTATTGGTATACACGTTCACTCTTTTTCATTTGGATAACACACACGCTCTGGTTAAGGCTATCAGTTCAGCTGCCTGAGCCGAATTATATCTGATGCGTGCTGTTTCCACAACTGTATGCAAAGTAGTAACAGCATAGGCTGAAGTTGTTTCTCCATTAGGAAGCTTAAAACAAGAACCATCTACCCATAGCGTTCCATCCGGATTCACTAATGGTGTATCTGTTAAGTCAATTCTACCTTTTGTCTCTTCCTCAGTGCGGAAGAAACAATCATGTTGTTCTTGAACACCTTTCTCTTCTGGAAGAGGCAACAAAGTAGCTGGATTTAAAGTGTTACATCGTTTGATATGCACGTGACTAGCCAAAAGCGTCAGCTCATATCCAGACAAACGAGCACTTGTAAGATGCTGTGTTTTTGTTCTGTTTAGCAAAGTATCCACTGCATGTTGTACCATGACAATGAGAGTATTATCTAGCACCACTCCAGCAGATTGTCGAATAGAAATTGCTGCTGCTGCTGTCGCTTTAAGACAACTAGGCAATGCTTTAGCTACTGGATCTAACGTAGCCGAAAAATAGGCACATGGCCGCTGTTTATCTCCAAATCGCTGTGTTAAGACTGACAACGCACAACCTTCTCTTTCGTGGACATAGAGCGTAAAAGGCTTACTGTAATCAGGAGTACCCAGTACAGGAGCAGAACACAGAGCAGCACGTAAGTCAGTAAAACTCCTCTGACATTCGTTAGTCCATGAAAGGGGCTGAGGCGTATCTTTCAAAGTGAGTGCCAACAAAGGTTTGGCCAACAGAGAGAATTTAGGGATCCACTGCCTACAATAGGAAGTAATGCCCAGAAAGGCAAGAACCTCTCTTTGTGTGGTTGGCACAGACATTTGCGCAATTGCTTGGATACGTTCTGGGGTTAATCGTCTTCCCTCCTTTGATAAGAGATGACCCAAGTAGGTAACCTTTCGACGAACATATTGTAGCTTAGAAGGTGAAACCTTATGATTGCAACAATGTAACCGTCACATTTACATATATCTTCTGAATCAGCAGCGATTAACAAATCGTCCATGTACTGAATGAGAGCAGCACCAGACGGCAAGGAAAAAGCATCAAGATGACATTTCAAAGCTTGACTATAAATAGAGGGACTTTCACAATAGCCTTGAGGTGCGCGTTTGAACCGGAAGCTTCGGCCTCCAAGAGAGAAGCCAACAACTATCCCTACTTTCTTCGGCAATGGGAATACTAAAGAAAGCATTTTTCAGATCGATAACAGAAAACCAAACCGCTGTAGAAGGTATCATCGTCAACAGCGCAGTGATATCTGGAACAACAGGAAACTGTGGTACAACAATTTTGTTTACCTCCCGAAGATCAATTACAAAGCGATAAACAGGAGGCTGAGAAGGATCAGTGCGTTTAAGAACAGGAAGAATGGGGCTATTACATATGTTACCTCTCATTTCCTCAACCACATCCTTCTGAATCAAGTCATGAATGATTTCCAAAAGCGCTCTTTCACCTTCAGTGGAAATTCTATATTGAGGAACACGTGGCAATTCAGCATTGGGCTTGAGAGTAACAACATAAGGTGGAATTTCAAGACAACCAACATCATTTGGACCCGTAGCCCAAAGCGTTGTAGGAAGAGAGAGCAACTCGGGTGGGAATTGATCTTTAGATAAATACATTGGAGAAGTCAGTTTCTGTCCTACAGTTAGATATACACCAGAAGGAGAACAAAATATTGTTGCATGCAATCTTTTCAATAGATCCAAGCCCAAGAGATTCTAGCCGCAACCATTCGTTAAGAGAAGCGGAACTTCTAAATCATAAGGGCCAATTGAAATAGGCAAAGGGCAAGAAACCGGATTACGAACTGGGGCACCAGGAAAACCTACAGATACATTCGTTAAGCCAGACAAAGGTGCCCCAGGGAGTTTTGAATGAATGATAGAACTTTTCGTCGCACCAGTATCTACAAGAAATGGCTCTGAAACACCCATTGTAGTGACATTAACATAAGGTCCATTCTGATCTACTGGAATCGACACAACTCCCTTACTTTGTCCATGGCTGTCCTAGTTAGCATGAAGACTTGCATTCTCGCCTTCAACATAACAATCCTCATTGTAATACTGTGTAGACCGAGCGTTTTGCTGATCAAAGTAGTTCACGGAATTAGAAGGAGGAAGGGAACGCTGTTCTTGGGTCAACACACCTCGACTTCTACCTCTGCTCGCTGACTGGAGGCCACCACGACCTCGTGGAGCAGATAGTGTCCCATTGCGCTGTAATAAAACCGGGCAACTATTCTTAAAATTACCTTCCTCTCTACAATAGGCACATTGATTAGGACCTAACAAAGGTCGCGGAATATATGGCTCAGGCTTTTGATACACCCTCTGAAACTGTGGAGGTTGTTGAAACTGGGGCTGAGCATAACGAGGTGGATAAGCCTGTTGCAAGAGAACCTTAGTTTTCAATTCTTTAGTCTTTTTCTCTTGCTTATCTTTATCTTCTTTATCTCTATTTTCATAATATTGAGCAGTAGCTAATATCTGAGCTGAAGAAGAAACAGCCCATGAACTCTCGAAGTCTTTCAACTTATGCAACAGCTCGGGAAGCAAATTAAATACAAACTTATCTACAAATAATCGCTGTCCACCTTCCGTAGTCATGTCCTGACCACTGTGATCAATGACTGTCTCCTCGAAATCAGTGAAGAAATCGGAGACACTCTCATCTTTGTTTTGTTTACACGCGGCTAGTTTATCCCAGTTAACTCTCAAAGCAGGCATCATCGTTTTCATTAATGTAATAATCCTACCAGGGAGTTCTGAAATCAAAGCATCAGGCTTCGCACCACCTACTTGGTCTCTATCTGCGGCAATTATAGCATCCCAGTCTCCGCCTAATTCTTGGGCATGATTCTCTTTACGAATCCTAGCCCATAACGCCTGTGGGACTACATTCCCCATTAACATATCGACATCTGCTAAATTCATGATGCAGGCATCAACAGTCTGTGACAATTCTTTATAATAACCTGCAGGATTCTTATGAGGATCCGGTAGAGAATGTTTAAGAGCCAAAACTTCAGATCTTTTCCAGGGGACATGTACCCATATTCGCTGGAAGTGAGCAGGAATAGCTTGATTAGCACCTGCTGCTGCAACCTCTTCTCTCCATACCGGAGGAACCTCTCTCATTGGGTAATTTTTCAGTGTCAACCTAACTGAGGGATCGGAGTCAAGAAAAGTCTGTGAGGTAAATAAGGTTCTAAAGGTAACAAGCGTCTTTACAACGTCCTCAACCTTAGAACCCACAATGAGTCCCTTATCAAAATTAGCCTGAATATCTAACAGACCCTGAGGAACCGAACCCAAGTCCATATCCTCCCAACCTTTAACAAGAGTATCACACATAACATTGAAAACATATCTCTGCGTAGGCGCATTCCACTGTGAGAAGGTAGGCATAATGTCGGGTACACTATACCGAGGACCCTTCTCAATCCATTTGCGAGCGAGAGAGTCCAACTTTTCTCGTTCTTCGGAAGCAGGAAACTGACTACGAGAATGTCTTCAAGGAAATGCCGGAGACACATTTAACGCCTCAAAGAAAGAAGATAAAAGACCAGAGACCGTTTCTGTGAGTCGTTTACGCATAGACTGAGAATTGGACATAAGGATAGGGGGAAAAGTATTAGGCGAACTAACTGAAGAGAAATCAGTAATTACCGGGGGAGCAGAGGGCAAAGAAGATGAAGGTAAAGGAGTTGAAGGCAAAGCTGGCAGAGGCGGCAATACTTGAGGGGGCAAATGTGGAAGAGCCGGAGCAAGCGGAGGCGCAACTGGCGGCTGAACAGGCTGTAACAACGGGGGTGCATTAGCACCTTGTACATAGGGCGGAGGCAATCTCAATAGGTAAAACATCAAGTGATCTTCCTCTAAATCCTTTCTTTTATCAGAAGGGGAAGCTGGCAACATCGGATAGCATTTATCTATTGCCATTCGATGCTGTCTCTCTGAAATTTCCATCGCATTATCAACTTCATTATCTTTCAGTTGCTGAGCAGCCTGTATAATTGTCATACCCTGTGCTTTCCTATCTCGTTTTTCTTGCTTAATTTTTCTCTGTTTGGCTTCCTTATGCCAAAGGCGGAAAGAGTCAAACATTGCAGGCCGGGCTTTTCTTTTAAATAAAATAGTTTCCAAATTATCTAGTATGTCAGGCTCAAAACTACCATTTTCTGGCCATTTTAAAACACCATCATTCTTCGTGTATTGGATTCATGTCTCGTTAAAGGCAATGGGGCCAACACCATGTTTAGAATAGAGCTCATAAGTGGGAGTTCCAACCGAAGGAATCGGACAAGAGTCCTCCAGCCGGGAATCCCTATTATAACCAAAGCAACAAAGTTTCTTAAACTTAGTCAGACCAGGCATCGTTATTTCACTGTACTGTTCACAAACATCAAGGGGGTTAAATCAATTAACACAGCACAAATGTACTTACCCCTCGGCTTCGGTTATTGCAATACCCGAATCAAAGACCCAAAGAACCTAAGAACCAAAGAACCAAAGAACCAAAGGACCAAAGAACCAAAGAACCAAATGTGGGAGCGACCCACCAATACTTAACTAAGATGTCTTCTTACACCAACAGAGGCCCGTCTATCGTCTCGCTTTACCATACATCACCAAAAAGAGGGCCAAGGCAGGGCGGCAGTCAGTGCAGCAGTCGTCAGTAGCATCAGGAAGGAGTAACCACGCTGCAAAAGACCTTCGGGCCACTTTCGACATACAGGGGTAGCTTGACGTGGTTCGCGATTCCTCCAGAATTTTCTTGCGGGGTTCAGGCAGAACCACTACCTCTGAAGCCGCCCAACCACTACCTCTGAAGCCGCCCAACGTTGGGCGCCAGTTGAAGAACCAGAACCTTTTGGGCCTGGCGGCGCAGGGTACGCCTTAATCTCCTGGGTTCTCTTGCTTCAGCTAACAGAGACACGTGGACACTCTGTCGGCGTACAAGATCAGATTTTATTAGCTGCAGCTAGTACAGTTGTCCTAGAAGTACACACGGTATGTTCTCAGGAGACTGCCACTTCACTCCGTGGCGCACAATCTTTTATAGTACATAGGTGACATATACATTAAAGAAGGACACACCTAAAACATACATGGAAAACCAATAGGAATAGTCTGAAAGTAAGTCAGAGCCAGTAGAAAGAATTGGAAAACAAACGTATCGAGTAACCCGAAGAAGCCTCTCCTCCAACTGTGTTTGCCACCCCTCCCCACAGGTTAAGGTATTAACGTGTCTGTAACTGACTTGCAGGGGGCGAGATACGTTTGTGTGTTTTGGAGGACAGTTGTGAAACGAGAGAATACGAGCAGAGGACAGCGAAGGCCAGAAGATAAGATAAAGTCGGAAGAGAATAGTGTGAACCAACAGGTAGTTGAGACAGGGATTAGGAAAACCAGACAGGGATTAGTGTACTCGGCCAGTCTCTAACACCAGCTTTGTAAACAGAGGCACAAGGCTATTTTGACACAATATTGCAGGAAAAGCAGAAAAGACTTCGTTCGACGTGCTGCCTGAGTGAGGGCAACACAAAATGGCGGCGGAGCACAAAATGGCGGCTCAATGCGATCGTGATCGAAAATTGAATTTCCTCAACTCACAGACCCAATAAGACACTCACACACCCACTTAGTCACTGATGTACCCATGCTCAAGCTCTCTCAGACACTCTCACCCTTTCTGACTGACCCACTCAGACACTCACACCCACTCAGAGACCTACTCAGACAGTCACATACCCACTCACAATTCCACTCAAATACTCACACATGTACTCACTGATCAACTCAAACACACACACATACTCACAAACCCATGTAGGCACTCACCGACCTACACAGGCACACACACACCCACTCACAGATCCACACAGGCACTTACACAGCCACTCATACACTCACATAAACACTTAGACATCCACTCACAGACCTACTCAGACACTCATACCCCACTCACAGACCCACTCAGATACTCTCACACCCACTCACAGACCCACTCAACAGTTACACTTCCACTCACAGATCCACTCAGACACTTGTGCACCAATCACAGAACCCCACAGACACTCATGCACCCAGTCACAGACCCACTCAGATACTTACACAACCACTTAGTCACTGATACACATACTCTCAACCTATCTCAGATACCGCTATGCCACTGGCAGACCAACTCAGACACACTCACAGACCCACTCAGATACTCATGCACCCTTTCAGACACTCTCGCACCCACTCAGAGACCCACTCAGACACTCATACACCCACTCAGAGATCTACTCAGACACTCACACACTCATTCACAGATCTACTCAGACACTCCCCCACACACTCACATACTCAGTAGGCACAAACACACTGACTCACATACCTACACAGGCAGTCACACAACCACTCACAAATCTACACAGACACTCATGCACATACTTGGAGACCCACTCAGACATTGATACACTCACTCACACACCCACTCAGATACTGATGCACCCACTCTCAAACTTACATAGATACTGTCATACCTATTGACGGACCCACACAGACACTAACATACCCACAAACAGATATATTCAAACACTTACACACCCACTCATAGACCCTCTTATACACTCACACAACCATTAATTCACCCACTCAGACAATGTCACACCCACTCAGAGACCCATTCAGACACTCATATACCTACTCACATACCCACTCACATACCCATGTAGGCGCTCACACACCCACTCACAGACCCAGAGAGATACTTACATATCCACTCGCACACCAACAAAAGCACAATCACACCCCCTCACAGACACATTCAGACACTCGTGTACCTACTCATACACCCACTCAAAAATTCACTCACTGACTCAGAGACCCATCCAAATACTCACACACCCACTCACATACCCACTTATACACTCTTGTTCCCATTCACAGACTCATTCAGACAATCAGGCACTCATTTGCAGACCCAATAGGACACTCACACACCCACTTAGTCACTGAGGCACCCACTTTCAAGCCCTCTCAGACACTCTTACATTTCTTACTGACCCACTCAAACATTCTCACACCCACTCAGAGACCTATTTAGACCCTCTCACACCAATGCAGAGACCTATTCAGACAGTCACTTACCCACTCACAAATCCACTCAAATACTCACACATGTACTCACTGATCCACTCAGACACTCACACACCTACTCACATACCCTTGTAGGCACTCACATACCCACTCACAGACCTACACAGGCACTCACACACCCACTCACAGATCCAGACAGGCACTTACACACCCACTCACAGACTCGCACAATCACTTAGACATCCACTCACAGACCTACTCAGACACTCACACACCCACTCACAGACCCACTCAGATACTCTCACACCCACTCAGACCCACTCAACAATTACAATTGCCCTCACAGATCCACTCAGACACTTGGGCATGAATCACAGACCCACCCAGACCCACTTAGTTACTCACACACCCAATTAGACACTGATACACACACTGCCAACCCATCTTAGACACCCCTACCCCACTGGCAGACCAACTCAGGCACACTCACACTCACTCACAGACCACTCAGATACTCATGCACACTTTCAGACACTCTCGCACCCACTCAGAGACCACGCAGAGTCATACACCCACTCCCAGATCCACTCAGATACTCACACATGCATTCAAATATCTACTCAGACACTCAACCACACACTCACATACCCATGTAGGCACTCACACACCCACTCAAAGACCTACATAGGCAGTCACAAACCCATTTACAAGTCCACACAGACACTCACACACATACTCAGAGACCCATTCAGACATTGATGCACTCACTCACACACCCACTAAGACACTGATGCACCCACTCTCAAACTTACTCAGATACTGTCATATCCACTGAGAGACCCACACAGACACTAACACACCCACTAACAGATCCATTAAAACACTTACATACCCACTCACAGACCCACTCAGACACTCACACACACATTCATATACCCACTCAGACAATGTCACACCCACTCAGAGACTCATTCAGACACTTATACACCTATTCACATACCTACTCACATTCCCATGTGGGCACTCACACGCTCACTCACAGACCCAGAGAGATACTTACATACCCACTCACAGACCCATACAAGCACTCTCACAACCACTCACAGACCCATTCAGACACTCATGCACCTACTCATACACCCACTCAGAAAGTCACTCACTGACTCAGAGACCCATCCAAATACTCACATACCCACTCACACACCCCTCACACACTCCTGTTCTCACTCACAGTCTCATTCCAATACTCAGGCACCCACTTACAGACCCAATAAGACACTTACACACCCACTTAGTTGCTGATGCACCCACTCTCATGCCCTCTCAGAGACTCTCACCCTTTCTGACCAACCCACTCAGACACTCTCACACCCACTAAGATAACTATTCAGACACTCTCACACCAATGCAGATACCTACTCAGACAGTCACATACCCACTCACAAATCTATTCAAATACTCACACGTGTACTCACTGATCTACTCATACACTCATACACCCACTCACTTACCCATGTAGTCACTCACATTCCCACTCACAGACCTACACAGGCACTCCTGTGTCCATTCACAGACCCCCACAGGCACTTTCACTCCCACTCACAGACCTATTCAGACACTCTCACACCCACTCACAGACCCACACAGATAGTCACATACCTACTCACAGACCAACACAGGCATTCATACACCCACTCACAGAACCAAACAGGGACTTACACACCCACTCACAGACTCACACACACACTTAGACATCCACTCACAGACCTACTCAGACACTCCCACCCCCACTCACAGACCCACTCAGATACTCCCACACCCACTCAGACCCACTCAGCAGTTACACTTCCACTCACAGATTCACTCAGACACTTTTGCACCAATCACAGACCCATGCAGACACTGGTGCACCCAGTCACAGACACACTCAGATACTCACACACCTACTTAGACACTGATGCACATACTCTCAACCCATCTCAGACACCCCTACCCCACTGGCAGACCAATTCAGGCACACTCACACTCACTCACAGACCCACTCAAATACTCATGCACCTTTTCAGACACTCTCACACCCACTCACAGACCCAATCAGACAGACATACACCCACTCACAGATCCACTCAGACACTCACACACCCACTCCCATACCCATGTAGTCACACACATACCCACTCACAGACCTACACATGCACTCACATGTCCATTCACAGACCCACACAGGCACTCACACACATACTCACAGACCTACTCAGACACTCAGACACCCACTCACAGACCCACACAGATAGTCACATACTCTCACTCACAGGTCTACTCAGACACTCACTCACCCACTCTCATACTAACTCAGACACCCTCACACTCACTAACGGACCCACTCAGATTGTCACACACTCACTCAGACACTCACACTCCCAGTGACAGACCCATACAAGAACTTAAACACCCAATCACAGGCCCACTCACAGACCTACTCACACACCTACACAGCTACTCACAAACCCACTCACAGACCTATGTAGATACTCACACACTCATTCTGATACCCATGCATCCACTTACACATCCATTTACAGACCCACAGAAGCACACTCACAGCCACTCACAGACTGACACAGGCACTCACACACCCACCTACAGTTCTATGCTGGCACTTTCACACCCACTGAGAGTTCCTCATAAGCAATTACACACCCAATCACAGATCCACAGAGACACTCACACACCAACTCACAGACCCACACAGGCATCACACACCCACTCACAGGTCCACACACATCATTATACATCCACTCACAAACCTCTACAGGTGAATGCTAAATGTGCTGTTTTGTATTGAATGAGTGCATTTGGTTTGTGGATCCTTCAAGGATCTAAGGATTCAAGTAAATTTTCAAAAAAGAATTTCAACAGAAGATGAACCAAGCGAGCCTTTTGTTTATGTTGTGTAGATGATAATTATTCATAAAACAGGATTCAGTCTTTCAAGTTATTGAGAAACACCCTGTATCCTTTTCCATGCAAAAGCGTAAATTGTTGTATATAGAGCCCATGTTATGGACTCTGGGGAATGCAGAAACAGTTTTATTGACATGTTTCCTGGCTTTGTCTATCTGTGGACAAAATTTATTTGACCACTTCCAGTTCTGTCTTTGACAAATGCCGGAGCACACCAAGGCAGTGTGAGGAAAACGTGCCATTAATTGACCAAAGGTGTCCTTCAATAGGATTTCCAGTCCTACTCCGCGAATTGTGCCTAGGTCTTCGCAACGACAGTGCACAATCATGAGCTCTGGATGTTGGCAATCCCAGTGCCTTCAACCAAATGATGCAATTGCTGCCACTTTAACCCTCTCTGGCCAACCCAAGTAATGTGCACATTATGTCAACCAAAGTCACTGTCAATGCCACTTTTTCTAGCACACTTTCCGGCCCAAAACACAAAGCTATGACCCACAATTCACACTCTAACCATTTTGAAGGCAAGGAGGAGTATCACAAAAGGGAAGGCTAGAGTTGAATGAGACAGTTTTCAAAATGAAAGGCAGTTAAAATGGAGGGCAGCATCGAGTTTAAAAAATAACATATTTCATTGGATGGTATAAATATGCAGGTAGCTAAAATTAGGTAGAGATTTTCAGCAGAAAGTGGATCTGTTATTGGCTTTTATGTGTACTGCCGAAGAGTTTGGTTATGATTCTGCACGGCATTGTCTCTGCTCCCCAGAAAAACAAACTTTGGCCCGTGCCATTTACAGGCACGAATGGCTCTAAAATGATTACACCCAACAACAGAGGGTAAGGTATAAATCAACTGAGAAGAAGTTGTTGGGCAAACTGAGTTTACATGCTTGTCGTGAAGTGCAGACAGCTTATTTGAGACTGAAAATGGAAAACAACGTAGTCAACCTAATGCTAAGCGTATTTAAAAATTGAGTCTGGCTCAATAATATATATCAGGTGTTTTATGAGATAAGGTGTTGAACACTGCAGACAGGTCCAATAAGACCAGGGCTGCAGTTTCTCCAATTATCTAAGATGTATCTGATGTGTTCAGACACTGGAAGAATTGCCTCTCTGCTGTGGGCCACAAGGAAGACAAATTGGAAGTCATTGAGGATATTTTTCATTTCAATCTTGATTTTTAATAAAGATCAAAAAGCTACATTATGCCAGAAACACAAAGATATTTATTATAAAAGTGTCAATGTTATTGGAGATGGAAGTTGTATGGAGGATGACATCTTGCTATCAAGTGGACAGATTGAAAAAGTGGATAGAACTCAATCAGAAGAAATATATGAACACTATATTATCCATCCATTGTATTCCAAAGATGTTATTGGCAATGCTATTGATGTGTTTCAAAATAAACAAGCCAAAGGAGCTGAAGTGAGTGTGTGGGAGAAAGGTTTAGAGGCTCTCTGTTATCCACAACTATTTCCCACTGAAGCAGGTGGCCGGTATGATGAACGCCCTGTACAAATACCAGCAGCTGAGTACAGGTCAACCAGATTATATTCAGAGTACCCTAGAATTCAGCAATTTCATAAATATTTCATCTATAACTTGAGAATGACTTGTATGATCTATCATATGCTGTAAACCACACACTTAAGACAGGAGATTCTACAGATTCTCTCTGCAAAAGAACTTGTTGACAAAGTTCACTGTAAGAATGGAATTCAAGTTGATTAATTTGATGGCGTGCCAACATGGTATGAACGAGTATTGGTATTGTCGCCACGGTGAACTAAAATGTATATTGCTTAACTTAGGTGCACCTACTTGGTATGTGACACTCAGTTGTGCAAAGTACACGTGGTATGACTTACATGAGTTTTTGAGAGAAGCAAATTCAGGCATTAAGGGCATCAATTTGAAGACAGCTGGATAATTTTTCTCAATGGGTCCTGCAAATGTTTATAGATATTTGAACCACAGGTTTCAAGCCATTCTATCTTTTTGCTGTAACAAAACAAATTCTCCTCTTGGAGAAGTTACTGATTTGTTTTGGCATAAAGTGTACCATGCAAGAGGTCGTCCTCATATTTACATGCTGTTATGGATTAAAATGCAGCAAAACTTGGACCAGACAGTGATGACTTTGTACTCTCTTTCATAGAACAGTATGTGACATGTGCCATCCCAAAAGACAGTGCTGAAAAAGGCCTGAAACAGCAAGTCCTGCACTTTCAAACACACAGATGTGCGAAGGTATTGTCATTGAAAATACAGGGTGAAAGGGACATTTTACACAAAGTGTCGTTTTGGATTTCCAAGACCTGTAATTTCCAAAGGAAGAGTGAACAGTTTTTTATCTGCAGTCACAAATACACAGACTCAAAAATCTCAAAAATACACATATAATCTCAGAAGAACAGAGGCCTCCAATTATATTAGTGACTATAATGCTGTGATTCTTAAAATGTGGAATGTCAATATGGATATACAATTTGTGACAGACTACTCCATTGGTCTTGCTAGTAATGTGACTTCCTACGTAACAAAATCAGAGTTGAGGGAGACGAAGGAGATGAAGGAGATATGGTAGGATATTTCAGCTGAAAAGTGTCTAACCAAGAAATTGTTCGGCTTCAGTTTGACGATGCTTATTCATAGGTAAATTGGTTCCCACGAATGTTGTTTGGTTGAGCTCAGCCAGTTTGTGCTCGAAGTCAAGGGGAATTGTTTAGGTAAGCTTAGGTCTTGCAAGCACATGAAATAGAGTGTTTGAATCTTTTCTGGAAATTCAGTACCTAGCAGAGTTCGACCTGGATAGTACAGACATTGTGAAAACAAATATGTTAGACACTTACTATTCAAGAAGAAGTCCACATCTAGAAAATATGTGTCTTTATAAAATACTTCAAAACTACAGACATAGAAACAATGTAACACAGAACGTAGATGAAGGATCATAAGTAGTAGTTGGCTGCAATGATTGTTTGTTTCGACACACAAAGGAAAGTCTAATTAACCACAGAAAACTTAGATGCCAAACTTCTGATGAAAGTGAGTTTTTCTATTTGTCACTTCTACAAAAATTCCAAGCCTTGGTGTTCTGAATTGGGATTACTCGGGTCTTAGACTGCTTGAAGATTCTTTCAATGCTGTGAAAGACAGTATTCATGGTTTCCAAACTACTTGAGAATGTTAAATTATAGGATTGAACAGTAAGAAACAATTGCTGCTGAGATAGCTAAGGAAAGTTCACAAAGCAGTCAAAGTTCAGGATCTCTGAATCTAAATCCTCTTGGACAACCAATTATTGAAAATGAAGCTGCCGTAGCCATGTATGAGGTGGACACTGCAACACAACAAGCTTGACAGGAAAGTGTTGATTTGCAACAGCAAGTTGGACAACTGAATGTCGAGAAAAAAAAAATATAGGGAGGTAAAAGAGAGAATAGAGCATGGATTCCTTCATGAGAAGAAACCGTGTACATGGACTTCATTTAAGTCAATACTATTATATGTCAGCGGTCAAACTGGCACCGAGAAAAATGTTTTGATTGAAGCTCTCACTGCTTTCAAACAGAGGACTGGAGATTTTAATTTGTTGTGTGTAGAAATATCACCCACTGATTTAGCTGCATACAACATTGAAGGAATTGCTTTACATTGACTACTCAAGCTGCCTGTGTAACATGACATCAAACTGGAGTACCAAAAGTTATTCGGTGAAGCTTACCATGAAGTCTTAAGAGAACTGAAGTAATTGAAACTTTTAATCATTGATGAGATAAGCAAAGTCTCAAACGTTATGCTTGCCTTGTACACTTGAGAGTGCAACAGAATTTAAACACAGACTATGATGTCCTGCTTGAAGGAAAGCACATCATTGTATGTTATGTTATGTTAGTAAGACTTTTATAGCGCACAGCTACCCTAAGGTGTCCCGGCACTTGCTGCAGTCCTCCCAACAACCGATAAGCCAGCAAATCAGAGTATTCAGTGATCTACTACCCCATGAAAGGACAGCCTGTGCTCAAGACAATTCTCCATAATGAAACTAGAAATTGTTTGTGAAGTATTGGAAATGTAAACATTTGGTTAAGCTTCCAATGCAAAGAACTACTTAGGAATATGCATCAAAAATCTGGTGTTGAATATGGAAATAGTCTGATCGATATGAGAGTAGGAGTTCTCACAAAAGAGGGTAAACGTTGCTTAGAAAGTCGACTTATAAAAAAAACTGACTGCTACAAACAAGACATCACCAGAACTAATCTTCAATTTCATTCAAGAAAGAAAAGCTATTGTCTGCCTAATGCCTATACTTCAGGAGTGCTCCTGTTTTAGTGAAGAATTACTAAAATTGGAAAAATAAGACATTTTGCAACATACAGTAATAGACAAAATGGAACAACAGGGTGTGACAATACTCCTTAGTGAAAAACTACAAGCAAAATTGGATTAATTTGAGAATATTTTTTCCAGAACTGCGGGATCAGAAAAATGTTTATGTGTTTGCAAGAATTGTAGAGTAATTTTGCGGCAAAATTTTAATGTTGAGGAAGTATCAGTTAATGGTGCTAAGGGTAAAGTAATTGATTTAATTTGCTTTCCTAATAGGAATGAAATTGAATAACTAGCAATTACATTTGATCAGGTTGATGGCATAAAGCAGATTGGAAGGTCTGTTGCACTTTTTTGCTTGTTAAAGGCTTGTATGCTAGGAGGAAACAGCTCCCAGTTTCTCTAGCATATGCTGGGACAATTTATAAATCTCACGGTTTAAGTGTATATGCAGCATTTATTAATATTGGTAGTACTGTGTTTAAGGAAGGTATGTCATATGTAGCATTATCTCGAGTTAGAACATTGTCCATTTTTTATTTCATTGTATTAGATGACAGCAAAGTAAATGCTGATCCAAGTTGTGTTCAAGGATACAATCGGTGAAGAAGTTTTTAAGCTCCTCAGTTAGGACAGTATCCCATTTCTGAAAAACGCGTAATCTGTCCAAAGCAAAAGATTACAAAGGATTGTTTCTTAATATATATTTTTATTTGGTGTTTCCACAGTATAGGTTAAAACTACATCCATAATCAGTTGATTAGCAGAAATAGAAGCATAAATACTTTTATAAATATTACATTGAATAAATATTAAAATGCATTAATACAGCCAACTGTAAAAGCTACTAGGTCATTCTACCTCAAGATGAATATAACATTTCTCTCGCAATGAACACCATACAGTACAATAATAAGATAGGAGCATAATACCCTACTAAGATCCAAGACATACTGGATAAAAGAACATCGACAGTGCTAAAATTCAAATACTTGTTAAAGACATAAGACACATAAAGAACCGATCAAAAATTGAAACACATATATATATATATTCCTAGCCCAGAACCACCTTAGGTACCATTTAACCACCTACCATCTCGCCTCCTATACTAGATCTAGTTGTCTCAAACCTAGTCATGCTCTCCATCCACACTGCTTCTGGGGCCCAAATTAACTCTCCTTATTTCTGTGCCCTACATCCCTTTGGTTCATACAGCCCTTATTCCATATTATGCATGGCCAAAAAATGTGACCTCCTTTCTATGAATGGGGGGGATCTCAGCAAATCAATCAGATGCTATACACATTCGGCCCAAGGCCATTGCCATGAAGACCAGATACATTCCCCCTTTAGAGAGTCTCTGATCATCACTAACCTCTTGTAAAGTTGCTTGTAATATGTCATGGACTGGCTCTCCATTGAAATTGAATGCCATATATTCAAAATTGGGGACGTGTGTTGGAGGTAGACATGTGGAAGCCATGGATAGATATTTGAAAGTCACACTTGGCATATTACATTTGCTTAAGTGATGTAATGTAGAATGTATTTGCTTAGGAGTTTTGCCACTCGAGGTGAGCAAACTCGTAAGATTAGCAGAAAATATAATGCTGCTGGAGGGCGCAACAGAATTTCTTATGGCTTGTAACTTTCTTCAGTACATCATATTCATCCTACATGTGTGCATGAGCAAACCATACCTTCAAAGCATTTTTGTGAAAGGCTTTCTACTAAAGCACCTACCCACCTAGCCCATACCGCATACACACTACATACAAAGAGATGAAGATCCAAGATCCCACACACAAAAACATGAAGAAATGTTTTCCAATGCCAACAATGTGTTCTAAACTCAAATTGTTACACTGAAGATGGGCATTTATTTATGCACACTGACTAATTCCACTTTGACAATTTCAACTTTATGCACCACTCACAAAGCTGGCTTTCAAAATATTTTGAAGGCCTCACACGTTGTAATGTTATGTTGTCTGTTTCTTCATGCCATGTGTGGCATACATATTATTTACTTTTAAAATAAGAAATCTTGACGCAGAGTAAAGATGTTGGTATTCATTGAAGTATAAGGGTAACGACCCGTGAGGAGACCCGGCACCACCAGCAACCGCCAGTCCTCTGCCCCTGTGGTTCCACAAGCTAGAACCCAGTGGAGATGATGCTTGGAATGTCACGAGGTTGCTAGGAGCAAGATGTAACACATATCTTTTCCCTTTAATTATTCACAAACATTAACAGAAACAAATTTTCAAATGCATGTTTGTTATTCCTAAACTAACAACATCAAGTGCAGGCAAAATTCTTCTGCCATGCTGGTTTGAACCTGATGCACCCATTTCTGCTAAGCTCCTGTTCAGAATCAACTTGAACAGAGAAAGACAGATCTTCCCCCTTCTTCCAGTCTCTTTCCCACTTCTTCTGCTCCACTTTATTACATAACGTAACACACCGTATATTCCACCTTCTTCCATCCTCCAACTGCACACAGTTCCCCAATACTCCAACCACATGCTTGGGCTTCGAACACTTTGAAAGATTAGTTTTCTGAATTCCAAAAAGTTAAGTTCTCAGTTTCTCACCCAATCACCCACCTTAAATTATCACATCTTTTTCTGAAGCTTATCATTATGCCTACACACATACTTGTCCTAGTAATTCTGCATCCTGTGAGCCAACGACTCTCTTCCCACACATCTCAAACTGGTTCTGTCCATCCAAGCAGGTGTTACCGAAGTGCATGCCTGCCGACCCTTAAGAAGAATAAAAGGAGTTTCCATTGTGGCAGAATGGGGTGTGGTTCGATAACTTCACAACATATCCTTGACGGCATCCCTGCACGCCACTCCTGAATATGCAGCCAATTGTAAACATTCCTTCAGAACTCGGATAAACCTTTCCACAAGTCCATTTTCCCTGGGATGATATATCGTGGTGCTTATTATAAGCCAGAAAAGGATAAATATTTCTGGAACTCACTAGCAATGGATTGTGCCCCGTTATCCATAATTATGCATTCAGGATAACCTTCTCTGCAGAACACCTCCTCACAGAACCCTACATTGTTGGATACCTTGACCTCTCTCACAAAAGCTACCGCAGGCCACTTGGAAAAGTAATCCATCAAGACAATGGCATATGTCCCTTCAATTCCCTTGACATTGAAAGGACCACATATGTCCATTGCTTCTTTCTGCCATGGTCTATCTGGCAATTTGGTGGGTATTATGGGGGACTCTAACAACATGTGGGACTTATCACTTCACATGCACGCTTCACAATTACGCACATGCCTTTTGATATCTCTATCCATGCCCGGCCACCAAAAATCACACCTTGCACGTCTCTTCAATCCAGACATTCCACTGTGACCTTTATGCAGCAAATTCATCAATCTGGAACGCAGGTTAAAGGGAACAACCAATCTATCCACTCTCCTGACGATCCCATCAACTACTGATAACTCTGACCACACCATGCTATATTCAGTATAATTTTTTTTACTTCTACATGGCACATGGAATTATTGACCAAATCCATGATCATTTGTTTTAACATGTCATCTTCCAACACAGCACGTTTCCATTCCTCTCTATTCTCCACACCCTAACATGTTTTATCCACGCTAGCCACCAACCACTCTTCTCCTTCTCCAATATCATCTTCATCATCTGCACTCTGATCCTGCACTGGTAACCGTGAAAGAGAAGCAGCATTGACATTCTTGTGTCCTGGTACATATACCAACTGGAAATCATATTCCTGAAGGCAATAAAGCCATTTGGCAATTCTTGGTGTGGCCTTTCCTGCACCTTTTGTTGTAAATATGTCTGTCAGAGGTTTATGATCAGACCTCAATTCAAATTGGTCTCCCCACACATAAGGTTTGAAATGATTGACACCCAACCAGCACGCCAGAGTTTTTTTTTCAATTGTAATGTCTATGTTTCTCTGCCTACCTTATTATGTAACGTTTTGCTCGCATCTATGTACAATTTTGTTTAGCTCAACATGCTAGCATCCCTTACCCTCTCTTCAACTTCCCCATACTTTGTTTCCTTCCCCTCTACTGTGAAGCGCTCTGATACCCCTCGGGGTCTTGTTCGCGCTATACAAGACTGTAAATAAATAAATAATAAATAAATGACCGAATATGTAGGCTCTGCACCTTTCAGTGTGCGTGACTCAAATGCCACAATGCGTTCATACCGATACCTCCTTTGCATTAGAACTGCACCTAAACCATAAGCACTTGCGTCAACCACAATTATGGTCTCACCACACGGATCGAAAGGTATGAGTGCCACTGCTTTGATGATGTCAGACTTAATGTTGTCAAAAGCCAATTTACTTTCGTTGGACCATTCAAATGGAACCCCCTTTTTCATAAGCATCCTCAAACTGTGTACTTTGTCAGCAAAGTGTGCCACAAATTGTGAATAATATTCTGCAAGACCTAATAAGGAACGCACTTGTTCCTTACTGGAAGGAGCTGGAGCATTCTCGAGGTCATCCAACAGCTTTTTCTTTGGTTTGTCCCCATCACCTGAGAAGGTGTGTCCCAAATAGTCCACCTGTAGAACACCAAATTTGTACTTGTCTGCACTTACAGTTAGCCCAGCATCCTGCAGTTTCATCAAAACTTCATTGGAAATTTCATGATGCATACACATGTCTGCACACCACAACAAAATGTCATCCTGGAAAACCATAACATTGTTAACATCTCTAAGTATACTGGACATGAGTCTTTGGAAGACTGAAGAAGCAGATGCTAACCCAAACGGCATGCATAAAAATTGAAATGCCCCTTTCGGTGTGACAAATGAGGTCAAGTGCCTTGAGTCCTCATGCAATGGGACTTGATGGTTAGCCTGAGACAAATCAATGCTATAAAAATACTTAACCCCTTTTATGCTTGCCAACATCTCACTTATCTGTGGCAAAGAATGGCGTTCCACCCAAATATTCTGATTTAAGTCCCTCAAGTCCACACACATGCACACATTCCATTGGATTTGCATGCTAACACAATGGGACTAAGCCACTCTGATGCTTCGATTGGTTCAATCACCCTGCTTTGCACAATCTATTCAACTCATCCTTCAAGCGAAAATGCAGTGTGAAAGGTACATTTCTCACCTTGTGCACCAGAGGTGTATATATCGATTTCACAATTATCCGGTGTTTAAACATTTTCAAGCAACCCAACTTGCCACTGAATAACTTTGGAAATTTCTGGCTCCACATATTATTACTGGATTCAGTAGTTGACAACACTTGGTCAGGATGGTTGAGATCAAGCACAATACCCAAAGCATTTTGTTCCTTTCACCCCAACAAAGCCTTGCCTTTGTCCACAAAATACACTTTTCCATTAGTGTTTCTATTTTTGAAATATAACTGACATTTGAAATATCTCAATACAGGCATTTTCCCTCCACAATATCCCTCAGGTTCAACATCAGGAGAAGATAACTTGCACATGCCTACATTCTCCCACATGTAACAAAATGTAACATTTCCACTGCAGAAAGATCACAAAACATTGCTTTCCAGTTCTTGCCTAATGACTTGAATACTTTCTTTGCATGATGCCTTTGCCCCTTCTTCCTCCCAGCATATTTATTTAGGTAGTTTTTCCCAAACTTCCACATCCCTTGTATTTTGCGCCATTCATCCCATCTGGTATACACTCCTTGCACTTACCCCAAGTGCCTCTAAAGGAAACAGGAAGCAATTGAGGAGCTAAGGATGGGATAGTGTGTCAATCACATAAAGTCCCCAGAAGTCACGCAGTCTATGCCACTTCTGCGGCACACTGCATTTTGGTGACTTCACATCTATGATGAATCACTGCATTTGATTATGTCTTCTTCCTTTTAATAATTATTTTTCATGAAATGAATAATAGTTTAAAACTGCATAAATTGTCCCTTGCTGGTACTAATAGCTCTGATTTATGGATGGTGATCCAAAAATAACGCTTCTCATTTTAGTCCAAACGGCAAAAGAAATCTCAAGTACAGCAAACTGTTATCTGAACTACACAAAACTGGGCATGAAGACTCATCTGAACCAATCTGATTGTATTACATTTGAGTTTGAACACTAGTTCCTCTACTTTCTGTCAAGATAACCAAATGATTGAACATTCAAATTCCCAAACACTGGCCCCCACTGAAAATCTGCAACACCAACAAGGCCATGTTCAGCAGGTTGTGGGAGCAGAGGCACTGACTATCTCACATGGTCAAAAGTGAATCACTGCACAGACACCTAGACTGCAGAGGTAAAGTCCAGAAGTAGTGGATTCTTGGTGCACAAAACTGGGTCAAGTAAAGCCCAAAGGAGTCCCCACCCACCATAACACACTATACATGGCCAAAGTTTGAGTGCTTTGTTGGCGCTCATCACGCTGGGGCATGAACATGGCTGAACATTGAAGGCTACAAGCAATGCATTACGTCTACAACACAAGGCCGAGCCCTATTGGAGTTTTAGGAGCACAAGAGTGGGTTCATGGCATAGACACCCGTGCCCAGATATCTGGGGCAGAGGATCTAAGGATAGGAGACAGGGTCCAGTCCTTAGCTGAAAGTCATGTGCTGCGCAGAGGACAGACATAGGATATGAAAGGTCATGTGGGGTGTTTTTTTAGGAGCAGGACGGGGTTTAGAGCAAATGCCATGCCCTGTACCACATCTTGCCATAACTTGCCCAGTTCAATCATGTTTAGGCTCTGGGATATGCGTATTAGATCAATACCAAAAATCATGTAAAATGTAGTCTGGGGTGGGGGGGGGAGGGGGCTTCACCACAAAAGTAAATCTCGAGCCAATGGTCAATAGTTACATGCACTCCACTAAGTGTTTTTTTCCTGTTTGCAACCAGACATCAGTGCAAAGCAAACTTGAAACATTGGGGCATATCAGCAACAACCGGCGATAATTATCGCTAAGCGCACTTAGCGCTAGGATAATTATCGCCGGCTAGCATGGATTTTTATCGCTGAGATAGCGTGCTATTAGCAACGCTTTTCTCAAAAGCGAAAAAAATCCTAGCGCTAACTGCGTAACGTTAGATTATCGCTGAAAACCCAGCGATAATCTCACGAAATGTGACGTTAGCTTGTTGATAGGACCTCACAAACTTAGCCATGATATCCACCTTCCATAGGATATCATGGCTAAGTCAGTCCTGAAGCAGGCATAAGGAAAGTAGCGATAACAGGGGTTATCGCTACTTTTCTTGCCGCTAAGCTTCATGGCGTGGGGCTTGATGATAGGAGAAATGTCACTTAGCAACATTTCTCCTTTCATGTCAGGTCAGGAACGCCCACTTTGCATTTCATTAGAGATGCAAAGCTGGGCGTTAGGAATTCCTGCGCTAACACAAGGTTTCATGCGTTAACGTGACCTTGCTAATTAGGCGATAAAATTATCACCGCTTTTAGGCCGAAAACGGCCGCAAAAGCGGCGATAATTTTCTATCGCCGCCTTGTAAATATGCCCCAGTGTCTCTGAAATGCTGCATAGAAATACTGCCAAAGCCTTGTGTACTGCGCATTTCTACTGACATTGCTTTTCTGAATTAAGGGAATGTATTTAAGCTATCTCGTGTGAGCGGATTTCCACTTTAGGCAGCATCGGCTTCTGTAAGCGGAACCCTATTAGATTTGCATCTGAATGTGTCCTGAGGTGACTCTTGGCTCAAACAGAATCCATTCCCGAGGAGGGGGATATGCCTGCTGAGATCATTTCCTGCAGCCATGCATTTTTTTTTGGCTGGAAAAATGACTTCTTTTGTTCATGCTGAAAAAACATCGACAATGGGAATGCTGTGTGGTGTGGCGGCGATGTTATTTCAGGACATACGCACCTACAAACTGTCAAGCGAATGATGCTACAAACTGTGAGAAAAAAAATTGAGTTGCCACAGTAACAGAATTCAAATGCTTTGTAACGTAAATCTTGATTGTTCAGGGATCGATGCCAAACTGTATGAACCAATCTGTTGGAACACGGAAAAGCCTCTTTTTGCCAAGAAAGGAACCCGGCCTTTTCTGAAGGTTGAAGCAAAATGCGACTATTTGTAAGCTGCAAATGTAATCCTGTATGCAGCTAATATTTGGGAATCTTTCGTGTGTGAAAGATTGTTTTAATAGAAAAGGGATATTTGTTTACACAAGCAGTCTTTCAAAGCCACAGTGGTTGGAAAAACGTACCGCGGTTTTAAAAATGTCTTTCAGGCTTCCTTGAAGCCTCATGTGCGGGGAAAAGTAATTATATTTCTGCATACAACAAAAAAAAAGATGTAATACTCGAGGCGAATTGAGGACTTCCTCCCCAGAAACGACGCTACCTCTATGACGCTACCTACCAAATGGACGTCAACAAGGCGTCTCACAGGGGAGGTTTGGTTACCCTTGGGCTGCCCGGTGGGATCCCTGTCACTGCCAACGCTACCCCTGGCCTTTGGGGCATGAAGGCTGAGGCAGGAACAGTGAGTAAATAGGGCAGTTAGAACTAAGGGGGAGATTTGCCAAGCTTTTGCACCGTGTTTGCGTCACAAAAGTGACACATAACGCCGCAAAATTTTGTCATTTACTTTCCAGCACTAAACTTGTTTAGTGCTGGAAATACTGTAAAAGTAATGCGACGCAGCACATTGCGCTGTTTCGCATTACTTTGTGCCATGGGGCGCACCAAGGGTGGTGCATGGTCATTCCCATGCAACCACCCAAGATTTCTCACGCTAAACCCAATTTACTAAAAACTGTAGATTGGGTTTAGTGTGAGAAAACTGCGCCCTATTCAACTAGGCGTAAGGAAGGAGAAATGCTTTAATTTCTCCTTCCTTTTCCGACTTTGCAAAGTGGGAAAAGCTTTCCCTTGTGTCGAGCATATTATTTTGTACAGGAAGGGTACCCATCCTGTACAAAACCTATGTTGCACTTATGCACACACCCTAGCGTTGCGTGTGCTCAGGTGAGTGCATGGCGCAAGGCAGCTGTAATCAGCGATGGCGCAATGGAAAGGAGAGGAGAGAGCCATGTTTTGAATATATAGGGGCATATTATCAACACAGGCGATAAAATTATCGCCGCTTTAGCGGCAGAAAACTGCCGCTAAAATGGCGATAATGGGCTTGATAATATGCTCTATGGAATTCCAATTGAAGCCCATGTTAGACGTCCTTCACATTTAACCTGAGCTTCAATTGGAATTCCATAGAGCATATTATCAAGCCCGTTATCGCCGTTTTAGCGGCAGTTTTCTGCCGCTAAAGCGGCGATAATTTTATCGCCTGTCTTGATAATATGCCCCATGGTGCTCCCCTGCTCCCTCCCTGTCGCACAACGCAGCACAGCCTCGCAGGGGGCTGTGTGACTTTTTTGTAAATCTCCCCTTTGGTTTCCTTTTTGGATTTTGCCTTGACAGTGCATGCGCTGTTTCTGTGAAAGAATTTGTTTACATACAGTGGGCTTGCAGCCCGTCCTTAGCTTACCTCATTGTCGCTCTTATTTGCTTTGCTCAGGTTTGTCATGCCATGCGTAAATCGTGTCCTCTTCCTGAGTTTGGCCCAAGTACTTGTGTTATTCTACCTCTCCCATCTTTGAAGCTAACTTTTTTGAGGTTCAAACACTCCATATGAGTGCTTGTGTTTTTAGTCCATCTCTCATATCCCTGTGCATGTAGCTTCTTTTCCCTTTCACCCACTTTCATGTTGCTTTTTACACCTCCCACCCCCCCGGGTAACAATGTAAGTAAATCAGCTCATCTATGACAGCGAATAGTTCAGTTGTTGTGGTATATAATACACATATCCTTTTACTGAGAAGTGTGACTTTGATTCTGCAAGCTCTCCAAATAAACCTAATTTCTTGTCTCCCAGATATCATTTATAGAGTGAAACATTGTTTCTGCTGTATTCTTTCACTTTCTCCAAAAAAAAGTGCTCACCAATGCAGTGCCTTGGTGAAACATTGACAAAACCCATGAGAATGTATTACTGTCGGCCACTGCACTCTACACCACTCTACTATGCGCCACTCTACTCCACTCTGCACCACTCCACTCTATGCCACTGCACTCTATGCCACTCAACAGTACGCCTTTGTGCTCTATCTCAGTTCACTCTACGCCACCCTGTTTTAAACCCCTCCACTCTACACCATTGCACTCTATGGCACTGCACTCTATGCCACTCTATGGTACTCTGCAGCACTGTACTCTATGCCACTGTCGTCTACACTACTCTACTGTACTCTGTACCACTCTATGTCACTGCACTCTACACCACTCTAGTCTGCACCACTCTACTCCATGCCACTACACTCTAAGCCACTCTTCTCTACTCTACACCACTCTATGCCACTGCACTGCATGCCACTCAACTCAACTCTGCACCACTCTACTCTACGCCACTCCACTGTACGCCACTCCACTCTATGCCACAATACTTTATGCTACACCTCTCCACTCTACTCTACTCTGCACCTCTCCACTCTACTTCACTGCCACTCTGCTCTATGCCACTCCATTCAACTCTGCACCATTCTACTCTATGCCACTGTACTTTGCACTACTCTCCTCCATGCCACTCCACTCCACGCCCCTGCACACTACACCACTCTACTCTAGTCTGAACCACTGCACTCTATGATACTGCACTCTACACCACTCAACTCTAATATGCACCCCGTTTTTGCACACCAATGCCACTTTTCTATACTCTGCACCACTATACACCACTGCACTGTACGCCACTCAACTCTGCAACATTTTCTCTATGCCACTCAACTCTACGTAACTCTACTTTACTTTGCTCCACTTCATGCCTCTGCACTCTATACCAACCTACTCTACTCTACACTACTCTACTCCACTCTTCACCACTGCACTTCTTGCCACTCTACTATACTTAGCACCACTCATTTCAAAGAAACTCCAGTCTATGCCACTCTACTCTGCACCACTCCACTCTATGCAACTGTACTCTACACTACTCTACCCTACTCTGCACAGCTTTACTCTACACCACTGCTCTCTATGCCACTTCACTCTACACCACTCTACTCTACTCTGCACCACTGCACTATACGCCCAGTGGCGTAGCAAGTGAAGGCGGCACGAGTTTTGAGGGTGGCGAGACTCAGCCCCCCCGCTCTTACATGTGGCTGATGCGGGGGCGGCCACAGCAGAAATCGCCAGCACTCCCCTGCTCTTTAGAGTGCTACCATGGGGTGGCAATCTCAGGGGCCGCCATGGGCGACTGCAGGTCTAGCTACGCCACTGCACTCTATGCCACTCTTCTCTACTTTGCACAACTCTACTTTATGTAGCTGGAGTCTACACCATTCCACTCTACCTCACTGCACCCTGCTCTGCACCACTCATTCTACCTCACTGCACTCTACTCTGCACCACTGCACTCCATGCCACTGCACTCTGCACCACGCCATTGCACTCTATGCCACTGCACTCTATGACAATCTACCCTACTCTGCAGCACTGTTTAAGCCACTACACTCTTTACCATTCTATTCTACTCTATGCCACTCCACTCCACTTTATGATTCTGCACTCTACACTACTCTATTCTATGCTTCTCTACTCTTCTTTGCTCAACTCTACTCTACTCCTCTGCCCTTTACACCACTCTACTCTACGCCACTGCACTCTACACCTCTCCACCCTACACCACTCTGCTCTACTGTGCACTCTACACCATGGCACTCTGCGCCACTCCACTCTATACCACTGCACTCTCCTCTGCACCACTCTACTCTACTATGTGAGAAAAAGATATTCTCTTGGGTATCTATAAAGACCGCCTTATTTCCCAAATATACACTATCATATCATACATACATCAATCACTGTTATTCCTCATCAGAGGTGAAGGCACCCCAATATTTATCGTAGTTCAAGCTTCAGAGTGGACCCCAACAAACAACCACATATGACTAAATGATAAAAACTGCTATTGGTCTTTCATCCAGAAACGAGGCAGATGGGGAAAGTTCAGTGGAACACGTGATTACAACCCCGATCCCCACACAAAGGTGGATCTGACCATGTGCCATCCATGAGATGATTATCTAAATAAATATATATATATTGAAACATTGCCGTGAGTTCGCCTGAACACACTCCGTTGGACCCATATTTAAAACAATTGACATTATCTAACTGAGGACCGGATATTTTAACCTATCTCTTCCAAGAGTGGAATCCACGGACCACGTTATTTTATCTGGAAAACACTCGGTACAGGAGTTAGCAACAAGGTTATCCTCCTGATTTAATTTAAACCATAGATGGAGTTTTTACGTTTTCATGAAAGTCGGAGGAATTGTATTATTCCTGTCCTGATGAAGGTGGGATTCAAATAAGCATCCACCACCGAAACGCATCGACGCCTGTGTCTTTAAGAATTGGTTAAGATCCAGGAACTATCTCATGTAGAGATCTATTACAAAATAATAGACTGATGATTCCTATATATTGATTCTTACTGGAAATAACCTTTCTTTGATGAATGTATTGATTTCACGCAATGTTTTTGCTCTCTAGGCCTTCCTTTCATTTTTAACATGCATTTTTAATGTATTTCGTCGTTAGGATTGTATGATTTTGTTAATTATTATTTATGTGATTATGTAACTTTTAATAAATTGTGTATATTTTTATCAATTCAGTTTTTATCATTTAGTCATATGTGGTTGTTTGTCCACACTGAAGCTTGAGCTAGGATAAATATTGGGGTGCCTTCACCTCTGATGAGGAATAACAGTGATTGATGTATGTATGATATGATAGTGTATATTTGGGAAACAAGACGCATCCTAAGGGGGCTCGAGAGTGGCTCTTCTACTTACGCCGTGAGGGCAACGGCAGCATCGAAACGGACACAGAGGGGCTCCGAGGGGCTCCGATTCCAGAGAGCAATTACCTTATAATTGACCGCCGGGTCTGCCGTGAGGGAAACGTCTCTATCCACTACAAACCCCAGGTTCCTCCGGGCGGCGCAAGCAGGTGACGTCAGTGGCAGGCGTCACCTGCCTACATCTTCGCTGCACGCCTCCCGCAGCGCGGGACGCGCGCAGGCAGCGCCCGGGCAAAGCCCGGGCCAAGGGCGGGCCCGTCCTTGCCCGTCAGGGACCGTCAGAGGCCGGGCAGGGCTACCCCACTGACATCATCGCAGCTGGAAATAGCAGCAACCAAGGTACTGTGTCACAAGCCTGATACGCATTTCAAATCCCCGACTCATCTTATGTGTTTGAATCGGTTGACATTCTGAACTACAAGTTTATCAGTATCTCCCCTCACAGCTCTGTGTTAGTTAACACCTAAGGGAATTACTGTAATATCTTGCGCGATTGTGTGTATTTTACACTTTGTTTGTAACCATGAAACGCAATGGTAAAAATCCTAGCCTATCTACTTCACGGCCAACAACTAGGCAACAGACTACAACTGCGCAACCCCTCCCAAGCTTGACAGCTATTGACAAAATGCTGCAGCAGACAATTGGAGCCGTGGCCTCGGCCATAGAAAACACAGAGCGGCGTTTATCAATTACTCCTGCAATTCCCCCCCCTTCCCAAATAGTGGAGAATGTGTCAATTGCTACAACTAACGCCCTTGATCTTAATTCCTCCTTTATTTGTTCCTTCGCTGACCTACCCTGCGCACAGCCCACTACCAGCGATACGCACGCCTTCCAGGTTCCCAACTCCCCACCCCACCTTCCTCCTAATAAGGCTCCTGCGACTCGTATTGTAGCCAAGAAACCTAGGGTTGGGAAGAATAAAATACTAAGGAAAAACAAGCCTCCAATTAATTCCTCTGCATCGATTGATGCTCCTTCTACTTTGTCCCCCACGCAGGCTCCTCTGTGGGCCACTCACATGATTTTAGATCTCCAGGCCCATATTGAACATCTACTTGGTTCCCATTTTAAATCCCTCCTGTCTAGATTGGACAGATTGGTTTCTACCATCAACAACGCCGGCTTTGGTAAAACCAAGCCGTCCACAGACTCCACAAACTTCCCCCCCTGTCCTGCTCTTGCCGACGACAACGCCGGCGCCGCCACTGAAACCTCCTCTGCTCCCCCTCAAATAGCTGACATGATTGTTCCCGCTACAACTATTTCTCTGACTAGTGCCATAGACCCAGAAAGTTTTAGAACACAGAGGGAGGTTACCAATGCGGGGGAAAAATGTCTAGACAACCAAGCTAGAGAGCATAGAAACACTTCTACTGAGGGACTTAACACCGCACTACCCTGCATTGACTTGCCACCTGAATCTCTCCCGTATGTTGTTGTCCTTGCTGGTGTTCCCCCCCTACCTAAAGGGAAGAACGAGGATTTTCCGGAACTAAAAAACAAATGTATGCACTGGTTCAACTTAAACAGCTCCCTCCCCTATAACATCTCTGGAGAAATTCTGGGTGTTCGGAGATTAGATTGGATTGTGCCTACTCCTAAGTCCATCATAGGAAATTGTGTCATTGTCAATTTTAGACATCCACTTGCTGTAAATTATATCTGCAACAGGACACCCCTTAGACCAAACACTCAAATCATCCCATTGCATCTGTCATATTTCTATCCAGCCCCACAGCATAGAGTAGGGCAGACCAGGGGTGCAAGTTGGGCGGGGGGCCAAAATAAATTGTACGCTAGATCAGTGGAAGAGACCCAGAATATGCCCTTGTTGTCACTCTTTGCTCAAAAAAATAGATTCAGTGTGTTGGAGGAGGTGGACTGACCAGTCGTGAACTTGAGCCCTGTACTCCAACCTGACAAAGTTATGGGCACCCAATTAGCCGTAGAAAAGGATAGATGTGTGAGTGGAACTTTAGAATCTCCTTCAGTATCTTCTCCCCTGACCACAAGAGTGGAAACAAAACAAACCACCCATGAAGACTTGGTTGTTCCCCCCGATGACCTTCTGTGTAATGTTAATCTTGTGGGCACCACAATAGCAACAAACCCTCAAACAACTGAAGTCTGCATAGATCCTACGGCTGGCGACCCAGTAAATAGGAATAGAGCACTAGGCGGGGGAATAAAAATATTGTCCTGGAATGTGGCAGGGATAAAAAACAAGTTATTCAACTTGGAATGGAGTAAGTTTGTAGGTACTCATGACATCTGCCTCATGCAAGAAACCTGGGCCACTGAGGAAAATTTGAGGATTGGTTATGCCACTTTTGACACTTTGGCAACCACAAGTGGCAGAGGGAGGCCTTCGGGTGGTCTTTCGATTTGGGTGGGGACACATTTGGGAGCTCAGGCAACCGTGATTCCAACTAACTCCCTGGATGTTCAATGTGTCCTCTTAACCCTAAATGACAAACCATCGGTTGCTTTAATAAATGTCTATTCTAGACCAGTCAAGAATGGCCAAGAATCTGGTGTAATAGATGCATTAAAGCATTTTATATTGTCTCTAGACCCCCCACCGCAATTAATAGTAGGAGGCGACTTTAACTGCCAATTTGAACCCCTCGAGTCTCCCAACACGGGCGAGCCAGACGAAGAAGACCAGTTCTGGCACATTTGTGAACCACAGATCTCTCCTGTCAGAGCCTGGACTCCGCTCGTCCTTCAAATTAAATCCTTATCTCTTGCACTGTCCCTAAGGGCCTGTAATGGGAGGTTGAAACCCGATTGCCCAGGCCTTCCCACGTTCAACAGACCAGGCCAAAACTCTAATATCGATTACATATTAATGGAGGCAAGACATTGGGGTAACTTATTAGAGTTCGAAATCCACCTTAGACAAGATAGTGACCATAATGCCCTTGTTCTAACTTTGAAACCGGGCAGTTTTGGTCTAACTAACCCTCCTCCCAATTTAAATAGCCCAATACTCCCAGTACTCCTTTCTAACAATAGGAGGAGAATAAAATGGCCCTATTTTCTGAAATCCCCTGCTAAACTTGCGGAAGTGTATCAGACAGTTTTGCCATCTCTTTCCGCAATGGGGGATGTAAGTATAGACAACTTGAGTGATTCAACTAAGATCCATATTCACCTAGTTAATAACTTGAGGGGCCTATTTAACCCTGTGGGAAACAAACAACACCAGTCTAGGTCACACCCCTGGTATAAGGAACCCTGCAGAAAAGCAAAAAAGGACTTGCTCGCGGCAATTAAAGGTAATGACAGGGCCAACATAAAGAAACTTCGTCTAGACTATAAGAAGGCTATCGCCAGGGGGAAGAGGGATTGGGAGGAGCAAAGATGGGAGGATCTAAGATTAGCTCTCACATGTAGAGACCCTAAGGCGTTTTGGGCCACTGTGAACTCTGACGGGAATGGGGTAGCCCCACCCCTTGTTGTAAATATAGCTCCACAAGTCTGGGAATCCCATTTTGGGGAACTGTATGGGGATCCGGATGACCTTTTTTTTACTGATATGTCTCTTGAGTCTAGTCCGATGAGAGGAATTGATTCTAGTATATCTAATATTGAGACTCACCCTCGCTCCTCTATTTTAGCACCTTCTCATGTATGCCAGCCGCAACCATCTTTGATGGGTGTAGCCACTCCTGTGACAGAACTCCCTGTGGCCATCACCCTTAAAGAAGTAGAAACCGCAATAAATAAGCTCCTTTCTAACAAAGCACCTGGCCTGGATAAAATACCGCCGGACTTATTCCGCTCCCAACCAAAAATCTGGGCCCCGTATTTGGTGGTATTATTCAATTCCATTCTGATGGGGGCCGCCTTGCCAGATACTTGGTTGGGCGCGGAGATAGTTCCCATATTTAAGAAAGGCTGCCCATTAAAGCCGGCTAATTATAGACCAATTAGCCTTATTGACACCACCCAGAAATTAATGGGCAGGATTATCTTGGATAGAATCCAGGAATGGATGGATGACAACAACATCTTGACCACATTACAGGCAGGGTTTAGATCTGGGATCTCAACCATAGACCAGATCTTCCGGCTCCAGGTTCTATATTGGAAAACGGTGAGAGTAGAGGGTGGCAGTCTCTACCTCATCTTTGTAGACCTGCGAGCTGCCTTTGATCTTGTCCCAAGAGAAAAACTATGGAAAGTCCTGGCAGAAATGGGTCTCCCACCCTACCTGTTAGATATCTTAATTAGATTTCACAGCGGTAATTACGCCCAGGTTAGATGCGGGAGACATGGCGATTTATCCTCACGCTTTCCCGTTAGGAAGGGAGTGCGCCAAGGGTGTGTCTTGGCTCCAACATTGTTCAGCCTATACATCAATGGTCTTGTTATTCACCTGGCTGATGTAGCTAATAATGACGCCCCCAGATTGGCTACCGGTAGAGTGCCCGCTCTGATATTTGCCGATGATACCCTGCTAATATCCAAAACATCATCGGGCATCCAGCGCACCTTGGATGGTTTCCTGGCATTTTGTACTTCCAGAGGCTTGGAGATTAACCTAGAAAAGACTAAATTCATGATCTTCAATCCTCCCAAACGGACTCGTCCAAATCCCACCCTAAATGGCTCCCCCCTTGAGAGAGTCAGGACTTTTGTGTACCTTGGAATTACGTTGACCGAGAACTTTGATTGGGGACCTCAAATCGCAAAATCATGGTTGAGGCTGTCTCAAATAGCAGGGGGCCTTGCAAGGTCCAGCGAGCCTCGGTATATAAACCAGCAGCTCCGGTAGTTGAAATATACCGATTACAAGCTAGAACAGCTTCGTTGTACGGGGCCGAATTATGGGGCCATAAAAACATTGCCAAATTAACCCTTGTTGAGCAGGGTTTTATGAGAAGACTTGTGAGCCTTCCTGTAAGCACACCGCTCACTCCCCTACGCCTCGACCTGGGGTTAGAACCAATTGAAGACTTGGCAATTCTCCGACCCTTACTCTACTGGAAAAGGCTCTGGACGGTGCATGAACTGGCACCTTTTAGAGAGGAATTCTTAGAGGTTTGGACATTAATTAAAAGTAAGAACATTCTATGGTTATCCCATGTTAAGGCTCTTAGCATAAAGATCGGCAGGACCGATCTCTGGGAACTACCGGAGGTAGCCTGCATACGGATTTCTAAGCCTGATCTAAGAGGCCATATAAGGGAGCTGAGATTAGCTACCTTACATGGTTCAAGCTCCTTGGGGAAACTCACTAATGAGTTTCTCCTAGTAAAATTAGAAACAAGAGCAGAGGCCTTCCTCGATGTAATTTATCCGTCTCTTGCTAGGAAGCTTTATTTGCAGTTGAGGTATGGTACCTTACCGCTCAGAGCATTCACCTGCAAATGGGCAAGATCAGAAAATGCAGCCTGTCCGGCATGTAACCATAGCAGTGAAGATATATGCCATGTCCTGTTTTTCTGTCCTGCATACCATTCAATAAGAAAAAAGTGGCTCATTCCCATTTGCAAGAACCTAGGGTTTAGACACTGCATGCTCGCATGCAGGGTCTTAAGATATGATACTCACCCCCCAATTGTTTTTGCTATGTCTCGCTTTTTACATGGGTTTTGGCGCAGAAGGAAAAGTTTTCTTTAAATACTTTTGTCTTTTATCAAATGAGTCTTTTTGATAACATCAGTTTAATACATTTTTAACTATTGTATTAACTTGACATTATTTATTGTTTTAATGAAATGTGCAATTTTCTTGTTATTTATTCTGTGCTTTTATGGTCTCCGACCGAAATAAAGTTATCAAAATGAATGATACCCAAGAGAATACCTTTTTCTCACATACTTGAGGTACCCTGTCTCTTGGGCAGTGGGGTCGCTCCCAAGTCTTTATATACCACTATACTCTACACCCCTGCACTCTATGCCTCTCTATGCCACTCTACTCCACTCTGCACTACTCAACTCTACATCACTCCACTCAACACCACTACACTTTCTGCCACTGCACACTATGGCCATGGCACTGTAAACCAGTCTACTCTACTCTGCATCACTCTACTCTATGTCACTGCACTCAATGGCACTCTACTCTACTCTGTACCACACTATTCTATGCCACCATACTGTACTATGCATATGTCTAAAATACTGTACTCTAGGCCACTGCACTCTACACCACTCTATTCTATGCCACTATACTCTATGTCACTGTGTGCTACTCTGCACCACTGCATTCTGCACCACTCTATTCTACACCACTCTACTTTATGACACTGCACTATACATAACTCTACACTACATCAGTCTATTATGTGCCACTGCAGTGCATCACCACACTCCACACCACTGTATTGTACACCACACCACTTCACTCTGCACCACTGCGACCCTTACTCTACTGGAAAAGGCTCTGGACGGTGCATGAACTGGCACCTTTTAGAGAGGAATTCTTAGAGGTTTGGACATTAATTAAAAGTAAGAACATTCTATGGTTATCCCATGTTAAGGCTCTTAGCATAAAGATCGGCAGGACCGATCTCTGGGAACTACCGGAGGTAGCCTGCATACGGATTTCTAAGCCTGATCTAAGAGGCCATATAAGGGAGCTGAGATTAGCTACCTTACATGGTTCAAGCTCCTTGGGGAAACTCACTAATGAGTTTCTCCTAGTAAAATTAGAAACAAGAGCAGAGGCCTTCCTCGATGTAATTTATCCGTCTCTTGCTAGGAAGCTTTATTTGCAGTTGAGGTATGGTACCTTACCGCTCAGAGCATTCACCTGCAAATGGGCAAGATCAGAAAATGCAGCCTGTCCGGCATGTAACCATAGCAGTGAAGATATATGCCATGTCCTGTTTTTCTGTCCTGCATACCATTCAATAAGAAAAAAGTGGCTCATTCCCATTTGCAAGAACCTAGGGTTTAGACACTGCATGCTCGCATGCAGGGTCTTAAGATATGATACTCACCCCCCAATTGTTTTTGCTATGTCTCGCTTTTTACATGGGTTTTGGCGCAGAAGGAAAAGTTTTCTTTAAATACTTTTGTCTTTTATCAAATGAGTCTTTTTGATAACATCAGTTTAATACATTTTTAACTATTGTATTAACTTGACATTATTTATTGTTTTAATGAAATGTGCAATTTTCTTGTTATTTATTCTGTGCTTTTATGGTCTCCGACCGAAATAAGGTTATCAAAATGAATGATACCCAAGAGAATACCTTTTTCTCACATACTTGAGGTACCCTGTCTCTTGGGCAGTGGGGTCGCTCCCAAGTCTTTATATACCACTATACTCTACACCCCTGCACTCTATGCCTCTCTATGCCACTCTACTCCACTCTGCACTACTCAACTCTACATCACTCCACTCAACACCACTACACTGTCTGCCACTGCACACTATGGCCATGGCACTGTAAACCAGTCTACTCTACTCTGCATCACTCTACTCTATGTCACTGCACTCAATGGCACTCTACTCTACTCTGTACCACACTATTCTATGCCACCATACTGTACTATGCATATGTCTAAAATACTGTACTCTAGGCCACTGCACTCTACACCACTCTATTCTATGCCACTATACTCTATGTCACTGTGTGCTACTCTGCACCACTGCATTCTGCACCACTCTATTCTACACCACTCTACTTTATGACACTGCACTATACATAACTCTACACTACATCAGTCTATTATGTGCCACTGCAGTGCATCACCACACTCCACACCACTGTATTGTACACCACACCACTTCACTCTGCACCACTGCACTTTATGCTGTTCTACCCAAACTCCATGCCAATGCATTTTACGTCACTCTATTCAACTCTGCACCACTCCACTCTATGCCCTGCACTCTATGCCACTCCACACCACTCTATGTCACTGCCACTCCACTCCACACTACCCTGTACCAGTCCACTCCACACTACTGAACTCTACTCTGCACCACTACAATCTATGCCACCACACTCTAGAGCACACCAGCCTACTCATCTCTACTACACTCTGCACCACTCCACTCCATTCTACGCCACTGCCCGTTATCCCACTCTACTCTACTCCACTTCACTCTACACTACTCTACCCTACTCTGCACCACTTTACTGTACACTACTGCTCTCTATGCACTACACTCTACGATACTCTGCACCACTGCACTCTACACCACTCCACTCTATGTCACTCCACTCTAATACCACTGCACTCTAAGCCACTCTGCTCTACTCTGCGCTACTCCACTCTGTGCCATTGCACTGTACACCACTTCACTCTATGCTACTGGACTCTTCTCTACACCACTGAACTCTACGCCACTGCACTCTATGCCACTCCACTCTATGCCACTCCACTCTATGCCACTCCCCTCTAATCTGCACTACTCCACCCCGCACCTCTGCACCCTACTGTGCACCACTCCACTCTACACCACTGCACTCTGCTCTGCACTGCTACACTCTAATCCACTGCACTCTACTCTGCACCACTCCACTCTACACCTATGCACTCTATACTGCTGCAGTCTATGCCTATTTACTCCACTCTGCACTGCTCTACTGTATGCCACTCCCTTTTATGCTACTCTACTCTATACACTGATGCACTCTTTGACACTATTACAAGATACTGGGGTAACCCATACACCATCCATAGGACCTTGGTATCATGCAGTACGTAAAACAGTATGGTCCTACTGGTACGTAAGCAAAAACAACTGCAACATTTAGTTTGCACTTTAGGCGAGCCAAAACAGCCAAAAAACAAAACACAAAAAGGCAACACAATGAATGGAATGCACTTAATGAAGAGTCAGACAGTCAAATTAAATTTTTTGTATCAAGGTTCATTAATCATAATTTAGCAATAGAAACCCTAAAATTCATTGTATAACAGTTGCTCCAAGAGGGATAGAAAAAAGATGTGTTTCAGAAAGTGCTCCCCATTCTACGCACTCTCCTCTACTCTACTGCACCCTACTCTGCACCATTACACTCTATGCCACTGCGCTCTATGTCACTGCACTCAACACCACTGCACTCTACACTACTCTCCTCTGCATCACTCCCCTCTATGCCTCTGCACTCTATACTTCTCCAGTATATGCCTCTCTACTCTACTCTGCACTGCTCTACTGTATGCCACTACCCTTTATTACACTCTTCTCTTTGCATCACTGCACTCTATGCCTCTCTGCACTCTAAGCCACTCCACTCTAATCCACGGCACTTTATTCTGCATCACTCTGCTCTACACCACTGTACTCTATGCTGCTCTACTCTACTCTATTATGCACCACTCCACTCTATGCCACTCCACTCTATGCCATTCCACTCTATGCTACTCCACTCAATGCTATTGCACTTAATGCCTCTGCACTCTAAGCCACTCTACTCTACTCAGCATCACTCTACTATGCACCACTCTACTCTATGCCACTGCAATCTGCGTTACTCTTCTCTGCACAATTGCAGTCTGCCCCACTGCACTCCACACCACTGAATTCTATGCCACTCTACTCTACACCACTGTGCCTTTGCACTGTATATAACTCTACTCTTAACCACTCTACTCTATCCTATTGCACTACACCACTGCACTTTACAGCACTCCACTCTATGCCACTGCACTCTACTCAAACCCACTGCATTCTATGCCACTGCAATCTATGCTACTACATTCTATGCCAAACCACACCACTCTACTCTGCAGCACTCCACTCTATGCCCTGCACTCTACTCTGCACCACTCCACTATACTTCACTGTACTCTATGCCCCTTCACTCTACGCCACTGCACACTATGGCACTGCATGCTAAAACACTCTACTCTGCATCATTCTACTGTATGCCACTGCATCCTACACAACTGCACACTCTGGCCACTGCACTCTATGCTACTCTGTTCTATTCTGCGGCACTGTACAGTATGCCCATCTCTGTACCACTCTATCCTATGTCACTGCACTCTACACCACTCTACTCTGCACCACTCTACTGAATGTCACTGTACACTTTACCACTGCACTCTGTACCACTGCACTCCATGCCACTCTATGCTACTGCACTATATGCAACTCTACTCTGCACCACTGCACTCTACACCACTACACTCCATGCCGCTACACTCTATGCCACTGTACTGCACTCTGCACCACTCTACTCTATGCCACTGCACTACGCAACTGGACTCTACACCACTCTACTCTATACCACTCTACACCACACCAGTGGTCTCTATGCAACTGCAGTCTTCTCTGCACAACTGCACCACTGCTCTATAAGCCACTGCCTTCTACACCTCTCCACTCTGCACCACTCCATTATACTCTACTGCACTCTATGCCACTGCACTTTAGCCACGCTACTCTGCATCACTGTACTCTATGACACCGCACAGTATGCCCCTCAATCATACACCACTCCGCTTAACACCACTGCCCTTCACACCAACTATACTCTACTCTGCACCACTCTACTCGATGTCACTGCACAACATGCCACTGACTCTATGCTTTCGACTGTATTTCACTCTACTCTCCACCACTGCTCTCTATGCCACTGCACTCTGCACCACTCCAGAATATGCCACTCCACACTTCTCTGCACATCTTCACTCCATGCCACTGCAATCTATGCCACTACACTCTAAGTTACTGCTATTGTATTCTAATACACTCTTCTGTGCACTACTCCACTCTACGCCTCTGCACTTTATGTTACTCCAGTCTATGCTTCTCTACTGTCCTCTGCACTGCTCTACTGTATGCCACTGCCCTTTACACCACTACACCCTAGTCCACTGAACTCCAAACAACTGCACTCTATACCTCGCCATCATACACCACTCCGCTCTACTCTGCGCAACTGCACTCTATGGTGCTGCACTCTACACCACTCCACTTTATACCACTGCACTCTACTCTGCACCACTCTACTTTATGCCACTGCACTTTACGCCACTCTACTTTGCTCCACTCCACTCTACACCACTCCACTCTATGCCTCTCCCATCAGCGCCACTCCACTTTATGTTAACACCTCTCAGCCACTCTTCTCTACTCGGCACCACTGTACTCTATGCCTCTGCACTCTATGCAACTGCACTGTACGGCCACTGTACTGTATGCCACTCTACTCTACTCTGCACCACTTTACTCTATGCCAGTGCACTCTAGCACACTCTGCTCTACTCTGTACAACTCTACTCTATGCCACGCTACTCTACTTTGAACCGTTTTACCCTACACCACTGCACTCTACACCACTCTGTCTACACCACTGCACTCTATGACACTCTACTCTACTGTGCCCCACTCCACTCTACACCACTGCTGTCTACATCTAATTTACTCTGCACTATTCACTCTATGCTACTTCACTGTATGCCACTCCACTCTACACCCTTTTGCATTCTATACCAGTCCAGACTACTCTACTCTACACCACTGTCCTTTATGCCACTCTACTTTACACCACTGCACTCTACGCCACTCAACGCAGCTCTGCCCCTCTTTATTTTACACCACTGCACTCTATGACACATACTCTACACCACTATACTCTATGCCACTGTACTCTGCACCACTCTACTCCATGCCACCGAAATCATGCCACTTACTTAACTCTGCACACCTGCACTCAATGCCACTCCACTCCATTCCACTCTATACAACTCTACTCTAAGTCACACTGCTTTACTCTACGCCACTATAAACTACTCCACTGTACTCCACGATACGCCATGCTATTCCACTCCACTCTAATCTTCTCCGCTCCACTCTACGCCATGCAACTCTACTCCGCCTCCGCCTCCACTCTACTTTACTCCACTCTAAACCATTACAGTCTACACCACTCTGCTCTACTCTATGCTACTCAGGTCTACTCTATGCCACTCCACTGTACGCCACTTTTTGCCACTCCAGTCTGCACCACTCTACTCTATGCCATTCCACTCTCTGCCACTTCACTCTACACCACTTCACTATACGCCACTCCAAGTCACTCCACTCACTCTACACCGCTATATGCCATACCACTTCTCTCCACTCTCTTCTACTCAACTCCGCTGTACAACAGGGCTTATAGGCACTGGCAAAGCCAAAACCTCTTCCTTAGACAAAAACTATTGGTTCTACCAACGCTTGTTTAAGTTTACACTTCTTGGCCATTCTCTGATGCCTAAATGGTATAAAAGAGATGGGGTTGAAGGACCAAGGGTGGGACAAGGAGGGCAACCTTAAGATGTCATCAGGTGCACGCAGGATGAATGATGCCATTTCCCAATCCCTTGGCATTTTGGTGAATCAACAGCTATGATGCTGCCAACTCAACTGCTTCCACAGCTGTGTTTTTCAACCATACCTCCAACAATGCACAGAGACCCTCAACTAAATTTGGTTACATATCACTGCAAATTTCACACCACATACATAAAAACCTTTAGCCACATGCTCAGTTTTATCCTGATTTTGATAGCTCGGAGTGAGGGATGGTGCATAAACTGTGAACTATTTAACCTGCCACATGGCGAGCAAATGTCATATTCAGCTATTTGCTTATGCACGGTGCAGTAAATTGTAAAATTGTAGGGGCATACACTCATAATTTGTATAATTTGCACAATAATTATATTTCTATTTCAAGTTCAAATGGGAATTTGCCCCTGAAACTTAATTAGTGGCCCAAATGTAATCAGGAGAAGAAAATGTGATGGGTGATGTTCTTGAATTAATCTCTGCCTTTGGAAATTACTCAGGACATATTTCAGTCCATCATTTTCTTGCCCACTGTGCCACTCTAGAAAGAGATCTCCCATATGCAAAAAGACTAGGTCAGGTCCTCACCTGATGAACATGAACAACATGAGACAAGTTTCAGCCTATTTATGCCTCATCAGTGAGACAAAACTTGATTTATGTGGCATAATGAGCATGGGGTGCATGTGTCACATACTTGCCACACTGATGGAAGGAATAATTGAATTAATCTCAAAGACTGGTAATTACTTGAACTGCATTTCAATCCATCATTTAAGTGTCAGTCCAAATGTAAACAGGGCCATAGTTGGATATCAACATGCTCACAGCAGATGTTGCAAGCCTGTCATGGTACTCAGCAGCACTTGTGATCTCCACATAACAATACCTACTATACAGCACATTCGCAGTCAACTTATGCCTTTCCCAAACAGAAAAAGCTCAAGTCCCAGTGATGCTCTTGTGCACGCAACATGGCACTAAAGCCATATAGTTGGCAAAACAGTGGCAACAGCATTTCTCCCGCAACCCGCGACATATATTTTAGTAATATTCAGATAACTGTAGCTTAAAAATACCCAATCCTCAAGAGATCAGTATAAAATTATAGATATTTGCCTGGCTAGCAAAGCTCTCTGGAAATAAAACTGCAGAGACTGGCCAGTGGTCAACTGCCAACCCAGTTCAATGAAAAACATCCTCCTTGGATAAATCGATCTATACGCATAATACACTACAAAGATCTTTAGCATGATCCCTTTTAATTTAGTTTCACATTAAACAACATAATTATTATTCTATTATATACTAAATAAATCCCTACTCATTAGATGCAGACAGACAGCCATACACTCCTGATGGATGATAGTCCAGGAACCATATGAACAGGATTAAGAAAATGTTTCCAGGCCATGTTAATGGTAGAAAGCTCTAAGCAAATGCAGATAATTTAACAAAAGATTTTTCTAATTTTCGGCAGGGACATGGATGGGACACCTCTGAGTACACCTTTTTTTGCGTGCCCAAGGGAGTTGTCAGGGAATCTCTACCATTCTTCACTATCTCAAGCCAATTCCCTTTTATACTTTCTTTTATCTTGTTTTATAGGCATGCCTGCCTTATCACACTTACCTACCATTGTGTTGCTTTCCCAGTCTGACCCAGGGTTTATCTGCCTCTGTGACCTGTCACATCTTTGCATACGTCTGACATTTAGGGCAGTCATACTTTTGGTGAGGAACACCACTCAATGTCCTGGGAATAGACATGGTGGCACATGACTCTTTGAGTATGAGCTGAACTTTGTGAACCCCATTTTGTGTAATTGATCAGGTTTTGAAAAGTATTATAAATTGGAAAAGAAGTATTGAAGGTATTGAATGTCATAAAGTACCTTAATCTCCTTCTCAGGGTATGCCTTATTTTTCAGCCGAATACCTCAAATGGCAACCCCAATAAATGGTAGCCATCCTAATTCTGGACCCAATGCCCGATTTTTCAGAACTTTAAAAAGGTAAACAGATGTCATTGACTAACTGCTGACAAACTCCCCTTCTCTACCCAACCTACCTGTGAGCATATATTTGCTCTTGCTTGAGTGGATGTTGGTGTGGTAGCCTGGTCTTGGGTCCCTGCAGGGGAGAGCAAAAGCATGGAAACAGTTGAGGGTGACCTTACGCTGAATGTAATTACTACATTTGAAAACCTCAAAAGAGATGCTTAGTACATTGACTGAATGGATATTGGACTTGGATTTGACTCGACTAATTTAGCATTTTTGTGTGGAATGTCTTTTGGGTCCCCACCAACTATCAATCGCTACTGTGAAGGGTCATAGTACAGCATAAGTCAAACACTATGGAGTTCCATTTGGGGTGAAAAAGCAGAACAAACACACATTTTCAATAGGAAAGGTACAAAGAAAAGGGTGTTTTTGTCTCTATACGATTTAACAACTTTATTAATGGGCTGCTTTCTTATCATTAGGAGGCATATCAGAATGGAAAATAGTGAGCTGGCTGTAGTGGGCCTCTAAAGAGAACGGCAGTGGACCTAATGGAAATATCCTAAAGAGAGCCACCACAATTAGTTGAGAGTGAGATGCTTTACTAGTTAGTATTGGGGAATGGAGAATTGATGCTACTTTTATGCATTCGTCCTTGCGTCTCATATTTTTCACTTCCTCTTTTTTCTTCTTAATAGACTTCTTTGGACTGATGTAGTGTTACTGTTGGTTTTCTGTTGTGTTTCCATTGTATGCGGTCCTCTTTGGCCCTTTCAGTATGCTACATTAGCAGAAACTTGGGCTTTGTATATGACTTTCTGTGAGAGAATGTTTGCTTTCCACGTCTCCATTGAGCTTAAAATACATATGGATTTTATTGTTTTCTGGCTTGCTGCTTTGTGAGAAGGAACATTCATGTGGTTCATTGGTTATGCCCATACACAAGCACGGTGCAATGGGGAGGAAATCTACAACTTCCACCAGTCAGAGGAGTGTGGCAACCAAATAACTCAAGTGCAATGTTTGATTATTTTACTCCGAAAATGTGAACATTTAAGCCTAGCCATTTACTCACTTATGGATCAGTCATCAGTTGCTGGTAATGAATTGTGTGTTCTTTGCAATTTATTGAACGGAAGCTCTTCATCACTGCTGACTCCAAGATGACCCCATGTATCAAAAACATTGTTTGAGGGATTTGCATATTCATATAGCAACATCGGCTCACTATGAACCCCAGGCCTTAACAGCCTACACATTGTGATCATGAAATTGCAGCTAGGTTGTTGTTTCTTAAACAACAGCTTTATGAAAGCTTATATATTACTTTCGACAATTGATATCAAATACCTGTTGCTGTATTTATTTGGGCACTATACACATTCCAATAGGACCATTTTCACTAGAACAATGATATGCACTATTATGTAATTTAACACATTGTGTAATTTGAAAATGCATTTTGCCATTTGGTAAATGAAATGTTCCTGTTCCGATTCTGTAGGATTCAGTTTCCTAAAGTACCGGATTGGCGGCTGTACACAAAATGCGAGCAGCTACCAGACTTACAGTGATGAGATCAGATTCGTAAAATACATTGTTGCAATCGCACTTAAAAGGATTTCAGTAGTGACGAGTCAGGAAGGGCAGCAGGAGGACTCTTCAAGAAAAAAAAAGCAAAAATGGAAATAGAAATCCTTGTGGAAAAATGTGCAGCAAATAATGAGCAACTGTTTGGGAAAGCTTCCTTAACTGTTCCTGAAGCAACTCAAAGTGCCTCTTTCCATGAGAGAATTAACGTTGGTAAGGTTATTGCACACAGTGTGGCTACAATAAGTAAAAGGTGGTTTGAACTTTGCTCCAGAAGTAAGGAGAAGCTACAACTCGGAGGAAGAAGCTGCTGGCACTGAAGGCTATCCATCCGCACAGCCACCAGCCCACACCTTTGGGTGGGGTCACATTATCAACAGAGGCTATCTCCGGACTAACTAATATAGATACCTCGGAACCAGGTAAATATACTAATGTAAAACATGTGCAATTTTTGTTTACAATAAGTACATTTATCAGAAGTATAACGTGAGATTTAAGTAACTGTTTACAATTCCCAACGGTCATTTGTCAATGCAATATGTTTTAACTTCTACATAGAAAATGCATTATGGGATTTGAGGTCCGTACAAGACGTGTTGTTTCTCAAAAACATATTTATAAAAGCTAATACAGGACTTTCGAGAATTGAAATCACATACCTGTTGCTGTACAAGTCTTGTAACTTTTTCAATTTAACAGAAATTGCCTTTTCAATATATGATTAAAGAATAAGAATCTGCAACAAAAAAATCATATATTTTAATTGCAATATTCATGTAAAAAAATATAGAAAAACAGTTCAAAGTAGAAACATACACATCACACAATTACTTGTACATATGCCCATGTGGCATATAACACAAAGTATAATTTTTAACAGGTTGTATTACATTCTTTCACTGCAGATATAGAATCAAACATTTCAGAGGACCATGAGGTAGAGGACTAGAATACTATCATCGATGATCTGCTTAAACCACTTCACATTACAAGTCCCCTGTACTTTCTGAAGCATTAATGGCTCCAAAAAGACAAGCAGCTGGAGTTTCTAGAAATATACGTCCATCTACACAACGTAGAACAAACTTTTACATCTAAAGACTTAGGAGTCAATAATTCATACCAATACAACCTCAACTTTTTTTAAAGCATGATGAGACAGGTGCAACATCATCTAGAGAGGAATTTGTGCATTTGGAGAAAAAAGTTAGAAGTGCAAAATAAGCAATTGGACGTTATAAACCTGATTGACAGAAACACGGATGAAGGCTTCTCTTCATTTACTTTTGTTCACATGATGCTATTCGTGAGAAGATGAGGAGACAGAACAGAATAAAAGACATTACAAAGTAGTGTTTAAAATGCAAAACTATTGCAAGAATTTAGAAAATTTGGCTACTGCTATGAGGGGGTACTCCTACGAAGAACCATACATATTTAGCAGGAAATGGCACACTGTAGCAAGGATGTAGCTAAAGGCTTGAAACAGGTTACATCATCCCTGGAATTGTTGCACTCTATACAAACCCATTCCAGTGATCAGGCAAGCCCTGCTGTAGAAAGCAAGGAGGCTTCCAGCCACAGTACTCTGGCTGTGTCTGATGTCATGAGACATAGGTGCACACATAGTCAAGCTGCTGAATTAGAAGCAGACGTTTCTCACACAAATATAGAGAAGCCCATTCCTACCACGATAAGAACGAGACATTGAAATAATTGTGTCTTAATCATAACATACATGTTTATTGTTTTCACACAGTTGCCATTTGTAGATATTGTTTAAAAAGATATTTTAGTTTTCTGTATTTGTGGGTCTTCAATTTGTGTTTAATGACCATGCAATACAAATTTAATATCTACATTATAATAATAATCCACATTTGTAAAGCACAAACAATCACCCATAAGGGTCTTTAGGTGCTAGGGACGTCGGGAAGATTAAGCAAGCTAGTGCCCAGAGCCACATGGTGCTGGGATAATCTGCCGCCGGCGCTGGGGATCGAACCGTGATCCCCGAGTTAGTCGCCCTGGCCGCGGTGCCACACCTCTTCCCTTTGTGACTTCCATGATTATTTACAGATTTCATTTTGCATGTTAATACACTTACTTTAAAAATAGATGTTTGTAATGTATGTGTATCAATTAATTCCATCTGCAGTTCTGGTAACATCATGTAAAGGGTTTTTGTGGTGGCATCTCTTTCTCCTTATCTGAGCTATCTACTTTGGACTGCATAGAAGTCCCTTCCTTGTTGCAATGTTGTGCAAGATAACACAAGCCTCTACTATTTTCCAGCCCACTTCTGGTGAATATTGTAGAGCTACACCACTATTGTGCAGGCAGCAAAATCTCGCCTTAAGAAGGCTAAGAATCTATTCTGACTGCCCTGGTTCCCCTGTGAGCTACATTATATCTAACATAACCATGTGTAGCAGCTTTCAGGCATGGAGTCATACTCCAAGTTGATGGAGCATATGCACTGTGACCTAAAACAATAATAATGATACATTTTAAAACCATGCAAAACAGTGATGTTCAAAAATATAATCCTCATTCATGTAAATACCTAAAATGAAATCATCATCAAACTCTTCCAGGGAAAGGCAGTTATATATCAAGTTTATGAATCATGTGTGAAGCCAGAAAATTTTGCAATGTGGTCTGTAATTTAGCAGCCAGCATTCCGTACAGTTTTATGTTTAAAGAGTGCTGGCTTTTCCTATTGCGAAATAAACATTCTGTAGCACTTGTAGGGCAAACTAGAATGTGTCCCATCCATTCAACTCATAACCTTGGAAAACTGTGCCATATGAAGAAAATAAAACACATTTTTTGGCTGCAAATCTGGGGAAATTTTGGGAAATCCAGTGTGTCTGTTAATATGATCATTACGCAGCATTACATGCAAAAATGTTCTAAAAGATGTGAAATTGATCTTTAAGAATCACTTCCTGCTGTGGCAATAACACCCTTATAGCTTCCTTAGGCTAAAAGGTGAAGTCAGTAAAGTGATTGTGTATGTATCTGGATAGACACACTCCTGTGTCTGTCTCTAGACAACAAAAGGTCTAATTCAGCAATTGGATCAAAAATAATATTGCTGCTCAGCCTATACCTCTTGTAAATCTCCTCCTCAGCCTGCTGGAATAAAGTCACTCTGACTCAGAAAATGCACTCCTGTTTTTGTCTGCCAGTGTGGGAAAAACTCCCATCCTCCTTAACGCAGCGTACAGAGCAGTCATTGTAGAATAAAGGGAGTTTTCTCGCCGTTTAGTTTGCACCTGATTGCCACCTGCCAAGTGCAGTTCTTATATGGTGTATCTGACCCCCTAGGCTGTATAACTGGACAGAGCAAGCAAACACTTTACTTCTGTTTGGAAGGAGGGCTAATTGCCTGTGAAGCGAACGGTCTGCAGTTGGGCTATGCTATTGAACAATATTTTAGTGTTGTGAGAAGATTGAGGTCTTGCCTCAGAGACAGACAGTCTCTGCTGCATGGGCAGCATTGCTCTGAAAATGGGAAAGTTTAGGGGCAAAGGAACGGAAGTAATTGCCGATGTATCTGCCCATATCGGAGGCATAATACAGGGTGTGTTGCTCAGCAGGACATTATTAACATGCAGCTGATTAAATATATGACTGAATTCATTTAACAACTGGTCCCTCATTTATGGAGATTTTTTTTTTTTTTTTAAATTTGTTTATTGGTTTTTACATCAAAGCCATACATACATGATCAGACAACAACTCTAATATGCTCGACAGATCAAATGCCAGCTGTTAGTACTTACTGTGGATTATAACCTCTCCTCCCGGCTCATACGAGTGTTCATTCCCATTGCAACAGTAGGTGACACAAAGAAATTTCCTCGATACACATTCCACTGTGACCACTTTTTATCCCAATTCTTAGGGCAACCCCTGGCCTCAAAGACCGCGGACTCTGCCAGCATACATCTATCCATCTCATTCGCACACGCGGCGACCCGCGGTGAGTGCACTCCCCCCCATCCCCGGGCCAGTTCTCGTTTCACCAACGTGTATCCCAGTGTAACGAAGTGTTGTTCGGTTTCGGTAAGGTCAGTTGCCTCCCATATGTTTAGCAGTCCCATTTGTGGGGTCAATACTATTTCTTTTCCCAGGGCGGTTTGCATGTGCTCCGAGGCCCCCTCCCATAGTGCCCTCACCTCTGGGCAACTCCACAACGTATGATAAAAAGTAGCCTGTTGTCCACACCCCTTAGCACATAAGTCATCAGGTCTAGCTCCTATTTTCGCCAGAACTTTCCCTGTGATGTATGAACGGTGCAGTATGCGAAGCTGGATCAGCCTGAATCTTTGTGTGATGGCAGCCTCCCGGGGGGACATGAGGACCATTTGCCAATCCTCCTCGTCCAGAGGGCCCAGGTCCTCCTGCCACCGTTCTCTGAGCTGTGAGAAGGTATCTGGCCAGTTATTGCTCAACTTTTTATAGGTTAGGGATATCGCCTTCGAGTTAGGGGGTCCGTCTAATAGACGGTCTTCCAATGGTGATATTTCAGGTATATCTTTAAAAGATGGGAACGCCGCTTTCATTGCGTGGCTGATCTGCATATACCTGTATAATTCTCCCGGTGCCATCTTGTAGCGTTTCTGAAGGTCCTCAAATGAGAGCAATGCTCCCCTCTGTACCAGGTCTTTTACCGCTGAGATCTCAATAAGGTCCCATTTATCAAACCCGGGCTGGGGGCACAACATGCCTAGCCTCTGAGAGAACCACAGCGGCGTGGCCCTCGAGAGAGTCCCCGCCCATCCCAACCGAGAGTTAACTAGATGCCAGGTCTCTATTGTATGTTGTGTAGGACCGAAGAACCTCTCCCTTCCCTTCCTATCAGGAGTGTACAAAGCCCCCAGATAGCCGGACCTGTCTGTTTGATATCGATCAAGCACGTAACCTGGGTCATCCGGAGGGTGATAGATCCAGTGATTTACCACGACCAGCTGCGCCGCCCAGTAGTAGCGCTGTAGGTCTGGGAGTGCAATGCCTCCATCGTACCAGCCCTTAGTTAGTTTTTTCAGTGCAATCCTGGAGGCCCCTCCATCCCACAACAGGGTGCGAATCTCCCCTTCGACAGCTCTACATTTATGGAGATTTGGTGTAGGGCAGCGCAGCTATTCAACTTGCTGCTCTGCGCTACACCAAAGTGAAAGGGCAGGAATGCGCCGTGTTGATGCAATACAGTGCATTCCTGTCCTTTGCCTCAGCTCTCGTGCCATTTTGGCAGCCTAGCGCCAATGCAGGCACCCTTCCACCATAGTGCAAGGCTGCCTGTGTTGTCAGCAGGATTGTTTTTGTGCAGGAAGGGGTACCTTCCTGCACAGAAACAATCCTAAGAGGCATTTTCCTCTTTCTATGTGTGCTGCAGAATGAAGCAACTCTTTGTTATGCCTCACCTCAAGAGGCGTAAGGTTTTGATGCTTCCCCAGGTTTAGATGTGCTTGTAAATCTGAGGAACTGCAAAATTGCATTGGAAAACCCACTGCAACACCCATCGAACCCCTCCCAAGTGCAAAGTAAGGCAATGCAGAAATTTGCACTGCCTTTACTTATTTCATATCTTTGAGGCCATTCAAAGCCACTCATAGTGACTTTGCGTGGCCTCATAGATATGATTTTGTGATCTGCGCTGCTCCAGTGGTGCAAGGGGCTCGTAAATATGCCCCCTAGTCTGTAGCATGTGCTGCTTGAGCTATCACATTAGTTTCCTTCAGTTCATGCCAGTGCCTGACACTACACTTACATAACACCCAAAACATAAGGTGCCTATAAGCAGCCAGGTGACATGCAGCTGGGGAGCTACAACCACCACCTCTGTGTGCTGCAGCATTGAGATGCAACACAGGAATCAGGAGCAGAAGGGTTGATCCAAATTATAAATGAGACTTTGGTCAAGCAGTGGCTGAAAATGCCTGATCCAATTAAAGCTATCACAAATCTCCTCTATATTTTTCTTACCCAATCAGATAAACCTTACGTTTTATGTACAATTTTCTTCATCATCATGGAATTGTCTGCTATTATACTACCACTACTATTCTATCACAATCTTGAAATCCACCTTTTGAATGGGAAGAATGGATAGACATGTTCTAGAACTATTTGGAGACTGTAGATGTCCAAGATTTTTGAACATCAAGGAAAAAAGCCATTCTTCTAAGCACTTTAGGCAAAGAAGATCAATGTCTTTTTAAAGTGCTTACCTATTGCTGTAGGTTGTGATGGGCAACTGATTGCTGACATCTACAAAGAGGCAAAAAAGATTGGAAATAGATTTGCAAAAGAGACAAATATAGGTATGTGTATTTATAAATGTAAAACAAAACACACAAGATGATGGACGGAATGTTGCACATTGGCAAAACATTCACCCCCAGTCACAGATCTGGGTTTAATCCATTGTTATTTTGCTCACCACACCACTCCAGTTCAGACATGGCCATATGCAAATCAGTCTTGACCCTGTGCCTCATGGGAACAGTCCAGCCCGAACTGCCAAGCCATGTCTTCCCTGGACCGGAATCAAGCATCCTAGGACCGGTTTCGAGGTTTCACCCCTATTCAGCCAGGATAGCTTGACTCCAGTTGTGTAGTGAGCACGGAACCCACGTCTGGGCATACCCTTCCCACATAGATCTGTGACTGGGGGTGAATGTTTTGCCAATGTGCAACATTTCATCCATCATCTTGTGTGTTTTGCTATTTTTAAATGTTACACACAACCATGATAAGTTTATTTCTAGGTTCTGAGAATTGTCAGTCGAGTGCCAGTCTGATGCGATGACTGACAAATTGATTTGTGACCAACTAATAGTCCAGTGTAGGAGATGTGCTGATTGTTGCATGAGTAAAATGGAGAAAAGCAAAACAGGAGAATTGGCGAACGATCTAGTGTAGATAAACAGCAAGTAGAAGTACTTAGTAGAACCAACACACAACTGATTCAACAAAAACATGACACCAATTAAACAAGGTAACAAGATCAGCACCAGGTGTGGGAGCAGTTTTCACAATTCTGATTTCAATAATTGTTTTGCTTTTTGTAAAGAATGTTGGAAATGTGGACACAAAGGCCACTTTGTGCATATATGTGAAGATAATTAAAAAGTTAAAGTTGCTGTTGTTCAAGACAACCCTGTTGATGGTGAGAAAGTAGACAACATTTTTGTGTGTAGGTGGAGCAGAGGGCGGACTATGTAGACCTAAAGTTGAGTTTAAAATTAAAGGGAAGAAACTTAATCTCATGACAGATTTAGGTTCTTTGTATCACACTGCTCCTGACCAATAAGGGCCCACCTCACAGACCTTGCTAATGTCTCTTTTGCCCATCCATTCTTTTGAGGTATGAATAGCCAATTTCCATCAATTGCCACCTTGCATTTAATACCCCTCTGTTGTGATTTTCTTTCAATATCATCATCTACCTTGCTTATTTTTGGTTATGTCCTGTTTTTCTCTTGTATTGATGTGGGAAACATCGTTTACATCGCATTCAGTACAACGCGATGCTGTTACATCGCGGTCGTTACAACGAACGCATGTAACCACGCGATGCCATTACAACGCAAGTCTTTACATCGACTTGCGCTAGATGGCGTGCTAACATTACAAATAGTGTAGTTTACTATCCCAACACCTTCCCTACTGTTAAGTGGACTGGAGTTGGAATAGTAAATTACGCTTTTCTAATGTTAGCACGCCATCTAGCGCAAGTCGATGTAAAGACTTGCGTTGTAATGGCATCGCGTGGTTACATGCATTCGTTGTAATGACCGCGATGTAACTGCACGCGTTGTAATGACTCGCGTTGTTACGTCATACATCCTTTGATGTGTATCAATTCTCACTGCACTTGCACTTGCCTCAATAGTTCTTACTTTAATGTCCTCCACCCCTTGTGTAGTAGGATGGCTTTGGCTGTATGTATTTATCAGTGTCAGAAGCACTTTTCCTCAGTATGTTGAGTAATCAAAAGCAGGAATCCATTGTCACTGTGAAGTCTATGGTAAATTTAGTGAATACTGAACAAATCATCTGGGCCCAGATTTATCGAAGGACTCCATTGCCCTTGCATCACGCAGGGTGACGCATGGGTAATGCAATCCTTAAGTAAGATTTACAAAGCCACGCAAGGCCACTTTGAATGGCCCTGTGTGGATTGAAAAATCTAGATTAAAGCAAGGAATTCGTTGCCTTGCTCTAATCAGTGCCAGGTAGACGTTCCATGGGTAGAGCACCGGTGTTCCCTTGCATCTACATTTGCTTTTTGGCGCACTCCCTGATTTACCAAGACTGGTTAACCTGGGAATGCATCAAAATTGTATGCCTTTACGCACTCCAGAACTCCTTTGATATTATTCCGGCGGCCTACTTCCGGGAGGTGGAGGGTCTACAGAGGAGACTTATTTGGGACGGTCGCGCTCGTATCGCTCTTGCAAAACTGACTCTCCCCTGGTATGACGGGGGCATCGTGCTCCCGGACATCAGGAGGTACTATTGGGCCTCCCAGCTGTCCGCTGTCAACCATGCTACGTATTCCCCCGGCCCAAATCCGGCTTTCGAGATGGATAGATATCAGTTGCCTGGTGGCAACTTCAATAGAGCGCTCTATTCTCGGACGGCGGGGAGGAACCTAACGAGACCCACTAAGATTGCAGTGCGTGCGTGGAGGGATGCTAATGTGGCCATGTGTTGGAATGATCGCCTGACACGAGCGACCCCTCTGTTTGCGTCAGACGTATTGGGTTGCCTCTGGACGACGAAAGGTTTTGAGAACTGGGATATGATTGGTATTAGCAGAGTGGGTGATCTCTGGGTGAAAGGTTCTGCCAAGTCTTTTTCGGCGCTTCAGAGTGAGTATGAGCTGAGTGAGAGGGAATTCTTCAGGTACGCACAGGTTCGCCACGCTTTGCTGTCGGTTTTCAAGGCCGGTACCACGCTCCCCGTAGCTTCACCACTCGAGGACCGTATACTTGATGGTCATCTGCCCGATAGTACGATTTCTTTGATTTATAAGAAGTTAATCAACAGTAGGGCGGACCTCCTGGGGCATCTTCGGGAGGCCTGGACTGGAGACGGGTTGGAGTTGGATGACGAGGACTGGCAGTCTGCAGTGTCTTCCCCGAAAGAGGTCGCCATTCCTGCCCGTCTCCGTCTTGTCCAGCTTAAAATTCTTCACCATGTGTATGTGACGGGTCCTCGTTTGGTTGCGATGGGTTTTTCTTTGGATGGACTGTGTAAGCGCGGCTGTGGTATTAGTGCCACCTTCCTTCATATCCTTTGGGAGTGTCACAAGGTTGCGGCTTATTGGCGCCGTGTGCATGCCGTAATGGAGTGTGTTACTGGGGTTGCTCTGTTGCCTGAGGCTCGTCGATGTTTGTTGAATGTATGGGAGCCGAATGATTACAACGTTGCCCAGGCCCGGTGAGCGGCACTTGGGAACATGATCGCAAAGAGGGATATCGCACAGCTTTGGGGCTCCCGACGGCCTCCCACCGTGTCAGTGTGGAAGGAGAACATGAACTGGTGTATGTTCAGGGAGAGGACGGTATATCTGGTGCGGGGCAAGCCTGGGGCGTGGGGTAGAATTTGGGGTCAGTGGAACGCCTACCGAGGAAACATTTGTACGCCCCCTTTTGAAGATACTTCTGATATTTCCCTGTCCCCCTGATCCTGGGGTTCCCTGAGTACTGTACTCTTTACGCCGATTGTTCTGGCCTCCCCGCTGCCTCCCCCCCTCCCCCGGTCATCTTTATTGACCTCCTGATTCTTTACCTGGTGGGGCGGGGTCCCCCCGTCGGCGCTTGAAACTGTTTAGATTGTTTCTCGCCTTGAGTTTTGTTTTTTCCTTTTTGTTCGTTTTCTTTTTTCAAAATTTAAAATGTCAGTATTCTGCCTAATTTCTGCGTTGCCGAGCATAACTTTGTAATCCTGCTGCGCCTCTGGGGATCAGTCGCTGCTTTGTGACGTTTCGTAATTGGCATGCATGTGCTAGCGGCCGGCCCTGGTGGTTGTAGGCCCACATTTGTACTATTGATTTCTGCACAATAAAGTTTTTCAAAAAAAATAAAATTGTATGCCTTCCTGACAGAGGTACAACAAGGAACAAAATCTTTATTTCTCCAAATTATTTCCTCTTGCTAAGTGTGCCGCCCTTAAGGATTGTTTTTTGTGCATAAGGGTGTCCCTTCCTGCACAAAAACAATCTTGCCTGTAATGTATGTACCCTTGCACCATGATGCATGAGTGCCTTGTCTTGGCACTAGGCAGCACATAGCGCACCAGAGCAGGAAGGGAGTAGGAATGCATCAACGTTTTGGTGGATATGATGCATTCTTACCCTCTCCACTTGACACAGTACAGCCCAGCAAGTTCTCTTGCTGCGTTGTGCTGCATCAAATAATGATAAATCTGCCCTCAGGTGTTCATAGAGGTACATTAAAGGGTTACCCTATCCTTTGGTCTTCTACACATATATTTTGCTGTGATCATGTCTCGTGTCTCTAGGAAAGTGCAGATCGATTACCAAAGTGAGGATGAATCTTGGCCAAACTGGTAGAACAAATGATTTATCTTCAATTGCTCCAGTTGATTTAAGGGAATTAACTCTTGTCCCATACACAAGTTGCTTACTGTCTCCAGTGTTATTCATTTGTATTCTGATTGTCATATAGAATGGCATAAAGCAGGTGCTCATAAACATGGCATGGTTGGTTTCATAATATCAGACCTCTATCAGCTTTCAAAACTGTACACAATGACATGCCTATTCATGAACCAGACCACATGTGCATGGAATTGATCATATCCGTTTATTTCAGGGTTGGTTTAATCAAATGTAAAACATGGCTCCTCGCCTACACCTCTTATTCTAAAATTACAAAAGTCCTTTACAACATCTAATTAAATCATTTAGACTTACTTGCTATAACTATGGAAACGATTCACCAATCATTCTACAAATGAAGAAATCATCAGTCACCAATCACTTTTCATTTGGCTCAAACATCTAGAAAATGGAGAATTAGATAAGCCGGTGGCATCTCAAAATCAATGCTTCTAAGACCAAATTTCTAACCAACGTGTAGTGGTCTGCTTAACAACCATCCTTGAAATGGCCATTGTAATTAGAAGAGCCACCCTTACTCAGTAAAAAATGTCAGGTCCTGCTGTCTCGGGCCACTATATATCACAAGAACTGGACTACACCTCCTTGCTTTCAGACCTGGAGATTCGAGTGCCACCTTCCTCGCCATACAACTCTTCCTATCAAAAGAAGAGCTGGGCCTTCTCCTCTTTTTATATGATTTTCACTGGTAAATCACTTTCTAACTTACAACTATAACTAGCTATAATGTATATGTCTTAGTGGTAAGCTCTTCTGGAACCAAAAAAGCAAGAACCTGTCCAGAACTAATTTCTATCACCCATTTATAATCACGCTTCACCTAGTCTAAAAATGTGAGATAAGCTATTCAGTTACTGGTAATTATTCTGGGAGAAGTCCATGCCTTAGTTTTTTATCTTGTCTGAGCCACTACAGAAGGAGATCGACCATATGCAAATCAGCATTGGTCATGCTCTAACAGGAATAGATTTCCCAACTGCTCAGCCACTTCCATTCAGAATGGAAACACAAACCACCCCAGGCTGGTTTCAGCCCTGTTGGGCCTCCTCAGTGAAGTTGAGCTTAAGGACCTATGTCAAAATGAAGACCCAGCTCTTGGCATATCCACACCCATACCACATATAGTTGCCTACTTAGCAAACATTATAGATAAAATGCTTTACTACTTTAATGTACCAATCTTAAATTATTGTTAAGCTCGTTGGAAAAGCTGAGATATAAATTCAATAAAACGAGAATGAAATGAAAGTAATGTAAACCACTGGTAATTACTCCGAATGCATTAAATCTCTATATTTTTAGCTTGTATTTTCTATTACAAAAGAAACCAGCACTATACAAATCAGTTTCGATCCTGCTCTAAAAGGAACACAGTGAAAAACTACCTCTGGCACAATAAGCAAGGGACCCATGTCTGAGCACACCCACACCACTTATGCAATTTACTTAGACAGTAGTTAAAATATGATGAATAGAAATGGTTGAATTAATTTGAACCACTGATTATTGCTCCAGAGGCATTCCATAACATTGAATTTAAGTTGTGTGGGTATCTACAATAGAGATCCAACCATATACAAATCAGCCTTAAATCACCTCCAGTTGGAGAATTCCAGTATCTTTGTTTTTAACTTGTATTTGCCATTATAAAAGGGACCAACATTCTGCAAATCAGCTTCTGTTCTGCTCCAACAGGTACACAGTAACCAGAACTGCTATGACATGTCCAATCTGAGTCTGCACAAGGGCAATCACTGACAGGGAAGATCAGTTGGAGTCCCTGCAGCACAGTGAGCAAGGCACCCAGATCTCGGTACATCCACCCCACTTACAATGACACACTTATACAGCACAAAAGTGATTTCTGGAAATACTTCAATTAATATCAAAGACTCTTTGCCAATGAGCATTTTATACCGTTGTTTTGACCTCATTTATGATGTTTTGTTTCAAAATAGCACTAACCTCATACAAATTATCATTGGTCCTGCTCCAATAGGAAAAGTCCAGCCCAAACTGCCAGAGCACTACCTCTCTGAACAGAAACAAAAGCAACCCTAAAGGAGTTTCAACATGGTTAAGCCTCTTTAATGAGCTTCAGACTGGTAGAGCCAATCAGGAACAGAGAGCAGTGGACCACATATGAACTTACCTATACCTCTTAGGGTGACTCATTAAGACAGCACAAAATGATGGATGGAATTGGTTGATTTCAGGTGAATTCCATAACAAGTTTTAACTCATCTGTCTAATACCAATAGATCCTAGATTTGGGTAACATTCTCAGGCATCAGAATCAATTATGAGGGTCATGTGACATTACCTGTGCACTGTGTAGTCGATCTATGACTTAATGTGCATAACTGCATACATTTATAACCATGGTGTTGCTCGCTGGTCACAGAACATACTGTGCTCTGTATACAGGGCAAAAGGGGTCCCATAGGAAGAAATATGTAAGACACTTTAACCTCATTTGAGGACGCTAGCTGGACCACTGCAAAAGTTCATGTCACAGCATGGGATGCGCTGTCTTGGAGCAGTAGTAGCTGCAGGAGCGCTGTGAACCTCCACCTGCCTCCCACCATATCTAAACAGTGGGGGTCTGCTCTCACAGGGGAGACCTGCTTAGCTCCCTGGACGTCTTGGCACTCAACTGTCATGAAAAGCCTCCTCCCTATGAGTAGTAAAATATTAACTTAACCACTGAGAGGATCTTGGTTTTGTTGACCCTTCTGGAACACAAAAATGTGATTGAAGCTAAACCAGGTGCAGAATAAAATGTTATGTTTCATCTCAGTTGTGGCTAGGTTGTCTTGCATGTACGAATTCCAAATCATATATTAACTATATATTGATATCTGCATCTGTTTAATTGTGTTGGGTGCTGATTCACACAGAAGATGAACACAGCTTTGTTTTCCAAAATTCAAGATTCATTCTGTCTCATGGACTGAAAAATTATCTTCAAAAATATATATCCATTACAAAACCACCCTAATCAATCACCTGCAGCAAGAAATGACACTATCAGATCAAATCGCCTAAAGAGTTTTGATTATTTCACGCCCCCATCAGCAATTTGTTGACGTTGTCATTGGTGCTGAATCTCAAGAGCTCTACTAAGATGCCATTGTTAGATTCCACTGTCCAATGGTAATCTTGGCATTCTCGTTCTTGAGAGGGGGGGGGGGGGGGGTCATCATTTTGAGGTAAGCCACTGGGCACCTATGAGCAGATAGTGTAGCAGCCTGGCTAGCCACTATTGGAGATGGATAGCCAGAATTAGCCACCAAAGGACCAATCTCCCTAAAGTATGAATGACATGGCGAAAGACATCTAGGATTTGGGGCCTGTAAAGGGAAAATACGCAATTGACTGTGTCAGACACCTCAGTAAAATATTAAAAGTTCAACAAAAGAGCTAGTTGATTGCTTTCCCCTTATTTGAAAAAAGGGGCATATTTACAAGCCCCTAATGCCACTGGAGCATACTTTTTCTGAAGTTCCAGTGGTGTTGCTCCATACCCCATATTTACAAGCAGGTGTTAAGCCATAGCTTAATGCCACCATGTAAATATGCCCCTTTCCGCAGCAGTCCGGTGTGGCAAAGAGTCGGGCAGTGAGTGTTGCAGTGTGCGTTCGAACGCAACACCCATTGCTTGGGGCAGCGCCATACATGGGGCAGCACCAAAAACTAAGGCCAGGTAAAACCTGGTCTTATGATGGCGATACAAGGAGAAATTAATAATTTCTTCTCGTATTTTGCTCTTTCTATGTGTATAGAAACTGCAAATCGCCTTTAAAGATTGTTTATGTGTAGGAAGGTGTCCCTTCCTGCACATAAACAATTGCCCCTTCAGCGCAGGCACCCTTAAAACATGGCGCAAGGGTGCATACACTGGCACTAGGCAGCTTTCTTAGTGGCAGCACTAGAGGAAATGCAGGGGTGTGCCGTATTTTTGTAAATACATAGCTTCCCTGCGTTTTGAAAATGCCGGAGCGCGATGTTTCCAAGTTTGGCATTACACTGCACTCCGACTTTTTCTTGTATATATCTTCCAAAGAACATGCATATTTGGTCCCTGCTGTGGCCACTTTCATTATGCCCCTCAGAGATACCAGTACTAGGGTGCCAGTAACGGTGGGGGCAGATATAATGGGAATTATACTTAGAATCCTGAGGTTCCCCCTGGTAAATTGAGAATGACCAGGGGAATTGCTGTCTGGAACCATATTCCGCGGTAATTCCTCACTTTGTTTGTAATTTAGCCAAGTGATTTCAACAGCCTGAATCCCTTAGTGAAATGTATCAGATCTGTGGATTTGCCTCAGATCTGGTAATTGTCAGTGGGCCCTGAAACTCTGGCCCACTAACCATTCTTGGGACTTTGTATTTGCCCCCAAATAGTAGTATTTTTATGTATGTGCTCTCTGCTTCAAATACCTTATATACCATAATGGAGAAAGCAGCCACTTTTGTAACCTGAGACACTTTGGAGTCCAAGGTGCCCAATGGAAGTCATGGCTCTTGGCCAAATTGGTACTACTGCACACTCGCTGAGCAAATTATGTGGCTACATAAGCACAGACCGACCATTTTAAATGTCAAGTGTTACAAATGGTGCAAATCTGGCACATCTCCAGTGTAATGTATCTCATTAAGACATAGGTTTCATGCTACATTTCAGTGGTACAGCTGTGATACTGATTCTGCTTTCATAAACAAGTTTAGCGTTAGCATACACTTTGAAAAGTATTGGGAACGTGTAGAACTTGGTGGTATTACCAAGAATCCCACTCATGCGTCAATTATTGGGATGCCTTATGAATCCACCTCACCGTGGGACAAATTTTACAGAATTGGGGGCATATTATCAAGAAACGGCATTAAAATTATTGCCGCTTTAGTGGCAGAATACTGCCACTAATGCAGCGATAATGGGATCGATAATATGCCCTTGTGAATTCCCATAGAAGCCCATGTTCCGGTGTGAACGTGGGCTTCTATTGGAATTCTCTGCGGCATATTATCAAGCCCATTATCGCCGCTTTAGCAGCAGTTTTCTGCCGCTAAAGCGGCGATAATTTTAACGCCGTGCTTGATGATATGCCCCCTAGTTTTTCATTTGCCACTCATTGTTTTCAATTTCATCGGTTTATTTAGTTCAATGAAACATATAGATGACTACAACTCTTAGAATAAATAATTGAAGATTGAAAGCCTAGGAATGCAAAAAGGTGTCTCAGAGACATGTAATCTGGTAACCCTAACCACAAAGGGCTTGATTTAGAGTTTACTGTGTCAGGATGAATGAGGTCAGTATCTTCACCTTACCAAGGGACCTCCTCTGGCCATATTTAGATGTGTCCGCTGGCCCCGTGGACAGCTCACTACAATGACGTGAACTGGTGTTATGGCGATTCCTGTTGATGTAGGAAAATGTTTATGAATGGTTCTAGCAGCCATGTTGGCCAGCCGTCAAACTTTTCAAAAGTATTTTGTTATTCAAAAACAAACTCCCAAGTCAGGAGCATGCCATCAAAGCAGCTCTTATTTTAAATGGCAAGACAGTATCGTCTTTAAAAGTAGATCATCTTTCTACAATAGGGTCCCAGTGCATCCCCTGCTTGTGTGGATGTAAATATTTCCCTGCACACAGGAGGCAGGTCGTTCCAGAAGTTTGATAAGTAGAATAGCTTTTGGACCGAAAATACTTTTTTTTAAAGAATGTTTGAAGAATTATACACATTTAGGCCCCCTCTTTCAAAACATTTTGAACACTCTCGTTCTTCATAATGTCAGTCTTCCAGTTAAAATGACCAAATCCTGATTTAAAGAATCAAGATTTGTAGATTTTCATGACCTCAGTTTCCACTTTCTGCTTGGCTCATGGATGGTGGACTTTCATATTCACAATTGCCGGATTAGGGGAGGGAACATGGGCAGGGTCAGACTGGCCGTAGCGGGCACCGGGCAAATCCCCGGTGCGCCACACCGGTGGGGGCCGCTTTTAGGCCCTGGGGGCCATTTTTGCCCTGGCAAAGAGCACAGCGGCACCCCCAAGCGGGGGATGGGGGGGAGGGGGCGGCGAGCACTTTGCCAGAGCCGGTTATGGTTCCCAGTCCGGCCCTGAACATGGGTATTCATAGGGCAGGGAAAAGGGGTGTCAGTGCAAAATGTTTGACACGCACACAGTGTTGGACCTATCTATGTGTGTTACACCCACAATATTCAACATATTTTCAAGTTGGAAAAACAGCTATAACAAAGTGTCATGTCTGCTATGTGACCAGATCCTGACATCTGTGTTACAAGTGTCGTAACCGGTCATGCACTTGCAGTACAGCGAATGGGACATTTGCTACGTTTGTGACATACTCTAAATATGGCTGGCTGAACTCTGAAATGGGGAGCATGAAATTATCTTTTATTTTACGAGCATGATGTGCACAACAAGAAGTCATATTTTCCAAAAAGACCAAATGAGGATCATCTTTAAAAAAATCACCGTTAAAGTAGATTGATTCAGAGTTCACTTAAGGATCTGGGAATGACTTGATCTAAAATCTTAATTTGAAGTATAGCCCCTGTTTTCTTTCTGTCTGATAAAACATCTGGAAATGTTGTTAGTCTGGGTAGAAAATGGAAACCTGAACGCCTAATCCTTTGATCTCACTTTTATTAAGTGCAGCTCGGAAAATAATAATAATAAAAAGCTATTCACAGGTGGATTTGTCTTGCGATGGAACTTTTACCGATTCAATCTCATCTGCTTGTCTCTCACGTGGCATCCTCATCACACTGCACAGTGAGCTGTACAACATTCCTTCAATGGGAGTTCCATTCTCTGAACTTTGCAAGACCTCCAGGTTTTTTCAGCATCCTCACGTGTACTTGGCCCCAAGCCTCACATCTTTGTCACACATGCACTGTATACAAAGGAAAAGGAATGTTAACCACTCCCAGATTGCTGGAGTCTGCTCTTTATAAAGAATCCTGTAAAGAAATATGACTGCAAACAGCAGTGTGTATATACATTACACAGTCTGAAAATAACACGTTGAAGGAAGGAATCTTGTCTTTTCATAACAAAGCCCCATCTGCTTTCACTTCATCACTGTGGTTATTCACACATAAACGCTGTCACCCTTTGGAGAGTTATTTGTATTGGACAATCCAGTCATTATCTTGAAAATTGTAGAATCCTGCTATTTATGTTGGAGACAAGAAGTGCAACAAAAGCAGGCAAGGCTTAGTGACACAAGCATTGGCAACTCCAATAGGTCTGGCTATTATATGAGAGAAGGAACTCTCATGTTACATTTATGTGTGTGTGCGTATGTTTGTGTGTGTTTGTAGGAGTGCATACATGTGAGTTTGGATAAATACTAATTTGCACAACTGAGTAAATTAGTGGGTAAGTAGGTGATTAACTTCACTGATAAATGATAAGGGTTGTGTAAGTTCTGTGATCGATATGCCTGATGTCAGTAGTGGAAGTGGTGAGCATCATGTCAGTGGTGTAAACTGTGTGAGTGGTGTGCTCAATGTCATTGGTGCAGGATATGTTTGTGGGGCAATTGATGTCAGGGGTGTAAGCATTATGAGTAGTAGACATGATTTCAGTGTTGTAAGCTGAGGATTGTTAGGGATATGGATTGTGTAAGCTGTCAGAGCAGTGTGCCTGATGTCAGTGGTGCGAAGTGGTGTCCATGCTGTCAGTGGTGTAAGCTGTATCATTCTTACAATGAATTCCATTGTCAAGGATGAAATTCAAAGATATTACCTTGTTAACCCAACATAGATGAAATTCCTTGTGGCTTGAGCGTGGTAAGAAAGAGTTGGGTCAGGAAGATGTGATTAAATGAAGCTATCAGTAGGTTTGGGGCTTAGTTTATTTAGTGCCATTCAAGAAAAATGTGTTCTAGACATTTTAATGAGATGTATTTTAATCAAGAAGTGTAATTAGTGTACCAGTGGTAGCCAATGTAAAGGTTGAACAGCAGGGAAGTGAGTTTGGGGACTGGCAATATACTGAGGTGGTTGTCCATATGAATTTCCTTTTCCATTTTTCATTTACAGATATAGGACGAGAACCATTTTAACCATGAGACCATCTCTTTTGCAGACCATCAGATCAGATGTTGTGGATTGAGCTACTAAGACAAAAAGTGTGGCCCTCATCAACTAGCTGGATTGTGTCTATCAAATACATCGAATCAAGGAACACAAGCACTGATTAAGATCTCTTGCTAGTTATTTCCCAAATCCCAGATAGTTAAGCATAAATTTGATTTGCCCAAGTGAGGAATCTGAGGGCTGCAATATTTTGACAACACTTTATTCAGTTTTGTGCAACAATTTAGGGATACAAGAAGAAAATGCATTTATCTCTGTGGAGCACACTGTATGAAGTCCTGACTTAATACTAAGAGAAAGACCTATCAAAATAATGGATAGGAGGGAAAGAGATATTGTACTCCTTGAAAATTGTGCTGCTTCTATGAATAAAAAAGTAGGATGATTAGCGGTTCACTGTGGAAAAATTGAAATTGACATAGATAAGATAAAATAAATTCATGGAAAATACATTGGCAGGTTAATCTGTTGTTTTATATTGTAATCTGTCCAATTGGGTTTATAAATAATCATAGAATTTGATTTAAAGCCTCAACCAATATGTGTAACATGAGGCACATGCTTGAAGGTACATGTTCCTTGAGAAATTCATTGTTTTTTTAATTAAAGGTGGTATCAAAACATTTAGGTCAAATAGGAATAACATTATATTACTTTCATAGTTCTGTAAGTTTTATTTTCTGGTTCTAGCTCTGTTATAAAATTACATTGATTGATCATTAAGGGCCATGGCAGAGTACTTTACTCCCACCATGGTGAGGGTACTCCACTTGTCAAATTTAGAGATGTCTGCCAGCCCAGTGGACATCATGAAAGTTCCTGTGAATGCATTGGAGGTTTGACGGAGGACTCCGTCAACATGATGAAACCATACATCAAACTTTCAAAAAATTTTTAGATTAAAAAACAAAATCCCAAAGTTAGGTTTTGTTTTTGAAAATGATAAAAAAGCAATGACCCCTCACCATGAGAGGTTTCTACCCTTTATGTGGGGCCATTTTGCAGTTTTACCACTAGATGTTTACCTAACAGCGACAAACAGTGAAAACTTGCAATTTGTACACTCACTTTAAATAGGACGGGAGGACAAGTGGCAAATCCTCTGGCAGCCATTACTCCTTTGGGCTATTGGAGATGTATGTAGGCGGTGACGACAGAGTAGTCTCTGCCATCAACATACTGAAAATCCACCTGACTCTAAATGAGGTGGGCGGGCAAACCTTCAGTTTGGCAGAGAAGGTACTCCACTGCTGTTGCGACGGAATACCCTCTCTGCTTAACTCTAATTCAGGTTCCAAGTTTGTAACCTGACAAATGTAAACATGGTACTTCTGAGTACGTGCGAGAATTAGTGGAAAGACGAGGACTGTCTGCTGTGCACCTTGTGATATGGTTCAGAAACCTAAAGATATGCTATGTCATAGACATTTATTAAGCTAACATCAGTAGTTTCACTTTATAGAACTACCTGTGGCACAGGAAAAACAAACGTAACATGACTCCAAATTCAGATGAGCAAATGGTGAGACGACAGTTATCTCCATAACTAACTGTGGTCATTTATGAAGCATAGATTGAAGGGGAGAACATTCTTTGCGCACAGTGATGTATTACATGTGTAGATATAGTGGCAAAATATTTGCATAGGTTATGTGGCCCTAAATCAGAAATATTTGGTAGCATTTTTTCACATTCTGTGTGTCTGCTTTGGGAGCACCAAGAGCATTGATTTAGCCAGAGTCCCATTGGTCTTGCCAAAGTTACTGCTGATTGAAAAATAGTATTAATGTGAGGGTGCAATTCAACTTTCCCCCTTGTAAAAATCAAGAGTTACCTTTTCCGGGATAAAGGCATTCCCTCCTCCTAAGGGTTGACTCAATTTATTTATTTATTACCCTGTTATTTCCCTGTTATGGCTATTTGTCCTGTCCTGTCCTGTTTAGGAAAAGGGCCATCTAACATCCCAATGAGAATATAAATAAAGACTGGCAAAATCACAGTGATTCTTCAGGGCTAGTTGCCTCAGCATTATTTCTATATGCTATATTAAGTCATGATCAATCTTTATTCCAATAAAGTCATAGTACTAATCTTGGATTCACTCCAGCTACACTTGGAGGGTGCACACATCACCTTATTATATAATCTGGGTGCACTTATACATTTGACAGAAAAAACAAAACTAATGAGAATATTGGATTGTCACAACAAACGGATTACCAGTGAAGTCTTTATTATAGCCTTATAACCCGCCGTAGCGGGCTATACCGGCTGTTAAAGGCCCGCTGCATCGTTAAAGGCCCGAGCCGAAGGCGAGGGACTTTAACAAAGCAGAGGGACTTTACAAGCCGGTATAGCCCTGCTAAGAAGGGCTATAAGGCTATTAGAACATTCTGCCACTAGAGGGCAGAATGTTCTAACAAAACAAAGCCTTCAGGGAGCGCGAGGGGATTCAAATCCCCTCAGGCTCCCTGAAGTCTTTGTTCACAGCCAGAGCTGTGAACAAAGACACATTGGAATGTTGGAGCTCCGGGCTTATACCAGCCATTATAAGCCCGGAGCGCTCCATTGTTTTCAATGGCGCTTCCAACATTCCAATGTTCTAATAATGAATAATGTAATAATGTCACTGAGGTTTTGATCTTTGAGTGGAATAAATGTGTTGCTTCATCTTCAGGATACAGGTTGGTCAAAGTGCATCCACATTTATTTTTGAAATATGAACAACAAAAGATCAATTCAAGCATGTCTTGACCCTAAATTTACATACCCTTTTAACAATGTAGGCAGAGAATAGTTAATGTCATCAGAATCACTAGATTTAAAAAATCTGCATACTCCAAGAACCTTAGGACAGTCCTTAAGTTTTTCATATTTGTTTCCCTCATTTTGGATTTATTCAGACAAATCAACTTTATGTAGGACATCCAATTCTTTTCCAACACATGAGTGATCACTGATGTACATATTACTGAACCCATCTTTTTTTTCATATACCTTTCATCACAGTATTATTTGTATTCTATAAGAACATTGGCAGGGATTTAAAAAGGATTGAGTAGCTTTCACCTGCCCTGCTTCTATGTGGCCAACCAAATCCTGCAGCTACAGAGAATTGAGGATGCTCCCAGTTGTTAAGGTGCGCTGTTTGCAATTTGTAAAAAGATCACTGGGTCCTTCCCCTGTCTTCCTTGACCGCTGTATATTTGACAAGCCATGGAGGAGCAACTTGCCATTAGAATAACACTACCGTGCCCTTAGGCAAGGCAGGTATAGTACAAAATGCCTGCCTCCCACTCCACCTTGGGCATGGAGGGTTGAGAAAGCAGGCAAAGGGACACCTGCATGCCACTGGACAAGGTGGTGAAGAATAAATGGCTCTTCCTTAGCAAAGGCGGGGCACATACTACTCTTACTCTTGGGCACAGTGGGTCTAGATAAAAAAATCACTAACTTCCACCATTAGGCAACGCGGGTTTTCATACATGACCAAGATCACAGAGGATTTTTTATAATTCCCTGATGTTCATGAACATGGACAAAGATTTTTTTTTAAAGATAATGCACATGTCAGATGTTCTGCTTGTCAACAGCTAGCCAAATCTTCTGGTCCACGGAAGATCAGGACAGCTCATGCCTTTTCTAGAGCTTTCCTTGTAAATTATAAAAAAGTGTACTAGGGCAATTGTGTCCTCCACAATCTTCACTGGCCCTCAGAATTCATCAGACAATGGAAGTGTGGCATAGCTGGCAAGTGGCTCTGGCCAAGATAAAACTGAGAAAGTTCTTAAACACAACTGTTGACCTTAGTCAAGGTTGAGGTCATTAAAATAGACCTTCCAAGCATTGGGCAAAATAGGAAAGTGAGAATAAGGGGCACCACCCACACTTGGACAAGGATGGAAAGGAATAAATATAAAATTTCCCTTTGGACAGGGGTAAGAGAGCAAACACTAACCCTGCAGTTGGACAAGGCAGTGTGTAGATGACATTAATATACACCTCTTCCAGTAAATTATGCTCCTTTCCCCATGCATGTTCCTTTTGGACCTTTTAAAAAAAAAATGTTTTATAGAGTAAGAAAAAATAGGACCATTTCTCTTTCCACCCACATTTGTTAATATATCCCTGTGTCCATACCCTCCCCCACCCTACCCACTTTTACAACCACCACGGAAAATTTTCATTGTAAGTTTTTGTTACACGTTTACAATTTCTTACTCACACATTATTGTAGAGTATATGTAGAATACATTTCATTAGTAGTATACCAAATCACCAAACACAATTCATCTCCTAAATCAATTAAATCAATTCTATCTTATAGCAGCAAACTCAAAGTGTCATAGTGCAATTAGAGCTAATATCCTTAAGATCCCCCCTTGCGGTAAACTAACCGCCAACCATCCATAAAGTGCAGGTGCATAATGGTGTCTAGCTTCAGTTCCTAGTCACCCTCCAATCTTTTTTAACAACATATTATAAATTGCAGGTTTCAAAGTGCCAGCTTGCAATATATGTAGCAATTTAAATTGTTGAAGGGACTCTCAGTTCTACCATCTCCTTGTTACACAGCAATAGAAGATATTCATGCTGTATAGATATTTTGGACCTCTTTAAATGACATTCCTAATTTGAAGGAAATTAATGTTTTTAATTATCAAGTTACAATGTAGGTAAAAATGTCAAAATCACCCATATTTGTATCTCTCCCACAAACATCAGGAGATATAAAATGCAAAAACTGCTGTTCTCCCACCTCTTTGTGCCAATGGAAGGGAGCAGAAATAAGTCCCCACCCTAGTGCAAGACAGTGATTTGTAGAAAATTCAAACACCCTACTCTCAGGCCACAAGGGGCACAACATCAAACTCCTTCCATTGGAAAAGATGAGGTAATCAAGAATACCCATTCAAGGCACCATATACCCATGAATGTCATTGAACACCCATATACAATGTCGGTCACCGATACACAATCAGACATACATACCCTCTAAACAGACATGCACACACACATCCTCAATAACAAACACAAACACCCACCATGAGGTAAACATGCACACCATCAGACACCTAATCATGCCACCAAACACCAAGGTGCACCCAAACATCTGCATGCAATCAAGCACACTAATACACTATCACACAATATTCACACTCACATATCAACAGATGCTTATACACCCATGTCCAAATGTCCACAAAACTACCATCAGACGGTAACATGCAAAACATCAAATAATTATCGTCATATGTCACCACACACCACCAGATGCCCATACACATGCCATACGATGTCCATACAGCCAACATCACACATCCACATACCTTCCATGTAACTTCCATGCACTGATTGGCATATACCTGTTTAGTGTCCTGGAATCGCCACACATGGAAACAAACAATCTGGAGGAACATGTGTTAGTGGTCTTAACAGGCAACTAGACAACTAGCAAAGGGGCATTACACTTTCCACACTTTGATCCTTCCCCACAGCTTCCATGCAATGCTGTTGGCTATGTTGTTTCTACGATGCTGCTTTGACCCCCTACTATTTGACCATCACCCTGCATTACATGATGGAACTACTGAATTCCCTTGCTATCTGGCCATGCCCCTCCAAAACTCTAGCTTTACAGCCTTTACAAGAGCTACCCTTCCATTCTGGTTCCTGTCTCCAGACACAGCTTCTGTGCTCTGCCACCCAATTTCTTCTGCTGTTCTCTAATGCTTGGCTCCAGCCTCTGGAAACATGCCCTACCACTCGATGGCTTCTGATGTTCACTGTGTGCACCACAAGTGGTACTTGCTCCTCCAAAAAGCTGTCAATTTTAATCTGTCAGGAATCCAGGGTACTGAAACATAAAAGCATGCCCCTTCCCTATGTCCTACAGTACTTTGGGTCCTACCACAAGAATTGAAACATCTGATGTTAAAATGTGGACCTCAAGAATCAGAAATGCAGTATGGTCATACAGGAGATTATTTGATAAATAATTAGAAGAAAGTCTCCCTCATATGATGGATTAATTGTACAATCTACTGTGATTTGTTTTTGATTGCGGGCTCTCGTTCCAGTGGTAGAATATTTTAGCTGTATAAAAGTCTAAAACTTTATCAAAAACAGTGTGCAAGGCTCCACCAGATTGAGAGTCACAGGAAAAGCTGTTCTGATGATAGGTAAATGCTACTATTAACTACTATTAACTACTACTATTGCTACTATTAACAAATAACAAAAAATGCTAAAGTGACAGCACTGAAACATTATATTATTCATATACGCAGTTGAAGAACTAGGATGTTCTGGAGTAGCACAGGTAACCATACTTGATAAAAGATTTTAAAAAATGCTTGTGCAAATGAAAGTGAATTTACAACTCTTTATGATTTCTAGTTCCCAATAAATGTCAATTTCTTTATGAAAAAAATTTGACAGTTTCAACCAATGGAGGTCCTCATATCTAATTCGAGAGTAAAGCCATTGTGTCCCCAGTGTTTCACCCACTAATGTTAAATACGTCTGAGCATGAAAAGAATGGAAAGCCTGCAGGCATCATGCTTTCAGATGTGCCCATATCACATTGCCATTAAGTATATTTCTGCTTAATATGTCCTCCCACCAAAACAGATTCATCCTTTAAGGTCTACTTTTACTTTCCTCTGCTTATTAAACCCATACTATTTTAATTTGTGCCTCATTTTTCACTCTGAGCACAACATTGTGGTTGAGAGTGAATGCATTCTTTCAGTTTGGTGTTATCCATGTGCTGGTTATAAACCCCCAAAAGTTCCATCACCACATAACTGTGGTGCATGTGTTGCAACACTAGAGTAGGGAACTAACTGAGAACCCGTGAAGCATTGTACTAGGAGTCAGAGAGCAGGAAACTATTCAAGACCTGTATAAAGAAGAGGTGAATGTATTCTCAATGTTTGGTGAGTCTTCACGCCTAGTCTGAACTGTAGAAGGGATATGTGAGTTCCAGATGTGAAAGGTGATGTCATTCCAGATTTAGGGGGTCATAGATGAAGAAGGCTTTAGCAGTGTGTTATTGTTCCTTTACTGTACTAGCTAGACTACATTAATTATCACATGTGTACTTCACTTTTGTTCTAGTAATCTACCAGTATATTAAGTTATTATTTTAACAACATGCACTATATTCAAGGGCCACCAATATGCCCAAAAGGTAATTAATTCCCTAGCAGTAAAAAATGTGCATAAGTGATATATGTACCTATTTAATGCTAATATTAATTTGAACTCACTGACAGCTTGCCCACAATTCACACTTGGCACCTGGATTTTGCTGGTAGAAATTATGAGCAAAAAATAAAACCACTAAATATGGCTGCAAATAATGTTTGCATGTAATATTCTCCATGCTCAGTATAAATCTGAGACAAAACTCAGAAAAACTCTGCGGTCTTATGATGATTGTATTTGTGTCTATCTGTAGGCATAGATTGGAAATGTGTGCTCTTTTTTTTATGAGGCCTGGCCTTTGAGACTGGTTAGCTGTCTTCCCTGACAATTGTTTTTCCACTGCATTCATGTGCAATTGGCATCTAAAGACAGAGGCTTTTGATCAGTGGGCCTTCTCCATTGGTCTGTTTCACTGTCATTCACATTTGGCTTCCTCTCACTTAGCGCATACTGAATGGGGCAATGAGTTAGCACATTTTACTCATTAGCTCCCCTCACGTTCAGTGACTGTACAAAGTCTGTGCACATTGTTGATATTCACCTAAAAATGGTTTCCTTCTTTTCAGTGACAAAGCTGGTTCAAAGTGTGCTTTGTTTAATTTATTTGTTAAATATTAGCTATTTATTTTGCATGCATCTGGGTGCTCAGTTGAATGGTGACTTTTTCTATCTCCTTTTTAGGTAAGACACCGACCAGCTGAAGACTTCTTGAGGACATTCTGAAAGCCCCTTGGAATGCACTCTGCCCATTGTTTTTACAAATGCCTTTGTGTTTCGTAACTCACAGTTACTTGTTTTCTATTTGCTGACTTTATTTGTTTTAGGCTGTCTAGCCTGTCTTTGTCCCTCCTGTGGACCATAGCCTGTTTACCACCTCTCTGACTGGCTCCTTTTCATGAGGTCTCACTTTCTTGGAACTCTTTTTTTCCAGTGAGCATCTCCACAAGAGAATGTATTTTCAGACATCTCCATTGTATGCTAGTTCAGAAATCAGCAAACATGCTATATTACTTTGAAAAGGTTTCCTGCCTCCTATCTTTCTGCTTGACCTATTCTACTTATATTTGCCACTTTGATCATCAATCTTGCATGCCAGCAAGGAACAATGTTCTGTCTATGAGATTGTTTATTTTGGTCAGTGCTCTTTACTAAAAGCATAATTTGAACAACTCTCTTCCTCAATTTCATGCCCATGCCATAGTCACTGGAAGTAGAGGAGGAGGGAGCGCCAAAATACATCTAAAATAACCAAGCTGGAGTTCAGAAGTAAATGAGCAATTAACAGGCATTAAAGTTTGTTTTTATCTTGTCACATTTCCTGGGCATTCAAAGACAGAGGTCAAATGTTAGCTATGTCTTCTGAGGGAGGTTAGTGGTTGCTTTTCTTTCTCTGTCTGCAAAGGGAGAAGATTTATGTTATAATTTTGATGGTTACAGGAATGTGAAAAGGCTTTACGATGTTTTTTTTTCTAGCACACAACAATATGTGAATACCTGTAAATAAACTGTACACATTTTGCAGAATATATCAGAATGTGGAAAGCACAAATGAAGCAATTTGTTTTGTAATTCTTGAGTAAGGTGGAAACAAATATTTTAATAGGATAAAAACAAGTCAATATAATTATTGTTTGTGGGCTGTATAGTTTTCTCAGTAAAACTGTATGTGTGTGCAAATGTAATAGTCATTTCAATTGAAAAAGTGTTCGCTGTAATGGGAGTGCACTACCACACCATGCATACTCCACTCTATGCAACTCTACTCTATGCCATTCAAGTCTTTGACACTCAACTCCACTCTACGCCACTCCAGTCTATGACATTCAAAACCACTCTACACCACTCCACTCTTTGACACTCTACTCCACTCTTTGCCCTGCCAGTCTATGACATCCTACTCCATTCTATGCCACACTACCCACTTCACTCGATGCTACGCCACTCTATGCCCCTCCACTTTATGACTTTACACCACTCCATGCCACTCCACTCTACACCACTCCTCCCTACTCCACTTCACACCACTCCACTCTACGCTGCTCCACACTACTCCACTCTACTCAATGACTCTCTACACCACTCTGTGCAACTCTAATCCACTCTATTCTACTCCACTCTACACTACCTTACTCTACGACACTCTTCTCCATTCTAGTCTATGACTTTCTACTCCACTTTACGCCATTCCACATTATGGTACTCTACGACTCTTTACTCCACACCACGCCATTCCATGACACTCTATTCCATGACACTCGACTCACACCACTCTCCTCTACGCCACTAATATTTAGCACTGCTGACCAGCAGCCACACTGGTGATTAACATGGCTATAACACTTGGCAAATCCAATAATTCTTGCATAAACAATATTTGTTGGCTTTGCTAATGCTTGTTAAAGTTGTTATAATAAACTGTTTAAGAGACACTGTAAAATTGTGGCTGCCTTCAATTTGGTTGCTTCATTTTGTGGCGTTTTATGCTTGTTTCCTTCACTGTTAATAATGATGAAAATAAATTATACAACTGACAGACTTGTTATTCAAAACACATCAATAGTAAAGTGGCCATCTCAGTGAATGTTTTTTAATTTTAAAATGTTTATTGCAAGCATATGGTAGCCGTGTTTAGGCGGTTGTAGTTATTTCATTTTTATTTGTGTCATATACTTGCATTTAAAAATATTAAACATTGCATCATCCAAGGCCAGACCTATGGATCAACCAATGCCAATTAATTATCTCAACTCAGAAACAAAGAGCATTTTATATACTCATTCAGGAATCACCTAGAGTTGCAGAAGATGTTCGTGTTATGGCATCTGGCTCAAATGTTATTAGTGCTTAGAAGTGTCTGCAGAAGACTCAAAAAGCCCCCTCGTTCCTATTTCTCGGATGTCCCTCACAATTATGTTTTGATACAACCCTTAGCTACAGTGCACAAAGTACTTTATGCAGTATGCTACCCAGCCCGGGTATTCGCCAATGACTTCACCACACACATACAGCAGTTATACACGCCCTTATTCTTCAGCGTGTAAGCAAGAACTCAATGTTCTGAACCTGCATTCACTTCATTACCCTTCAACGCTTACGTCACAGGTCTACGGAGTCCACCAGAAACTTAAAGAGTTCCATCATTCTTACACAACACTACATCTCCCCCTCTGTTAAATAAAAAGTTACAACTTTTTCCAATAAACAAAAAAATAAATGAATACATTAAAGCATAAATAATTACAAATACATATCTACTTATAAATCTTCAATGAGGCTACGAACGTTGGGATCACATGTCCTGAACAGGTCATTGGAGCTGGTAGTCAGATTGTCAGTGGAATTCATAGGTGAGATGGAAACAATATCAGTTGCAGGATCATTAACTGTCTGTCTTTACACAGTCTCTACGCTAACATCGATGTTTGGTGAATGATGAGCCACATGTCTCAAGGGAGAAGAATCTTGTAAGGTACTTTCCAGGATGTTCGGCACTCACCATGTGTCCTTTGGTCATTGTGAAAGTAAAGGACTCAGCCTCGAAAGGAGCATCAGATTTCCGTTTTCAGGATTGTCAAACTAGGACTTTATCTCCTCTCTTGAATGTGATATCTTTCACATTACATTGCTTGTCAGCATAGATTTTCATTTTCTGTTTGCGACCATAATCTTCTGTGCAAGTGCAGTCTTATTTCTTAGGTTATTCCCTTCAGGTAAATTGGTCTTCATGGCTCTCCCCAACATTAAGTTTGCAGGGTTTTACACCTGTAGTCGAGTGAGGGGTCGATCAGTCAGCTCGAAGAGTGATATTCAAAACAACCTTGAGGTTGAGCTTCTCTAATGGAGCACGCTGCACGGCTTTCTTTAGAGTACTCATTAATCATTCTACCAGGCCATTAGACTGTGGCCAATGAGGAGTACTTTTCTGATACTTTATGTTGAGATGGGTGAGAAGGTCTCCAAACTCTTGACTATTGAAGGGTGGGCAGTTGTCAGATTTCAAGATCACAGGGACACCCCAAGTTTCAAAGATGACATCAAACCTTTCAATAACCTTTTTGTGAGTGATGGATGAAAGATCTTCTACTAATGGAAAGCTGGCGTATTCATCAACAATGACCATTAGATGATGTCCATTCTCAAGAGGACCAAAGAAATCATCAGCAATTTTCTCTGAAGCATGGTTAGGCAATTCTGACATGTTTAACGGGTGCTGAGTAATGTATGATGAGAGACAGTTGCATAGGTAACTGGCCTTTAACTCTCTTTCAACCCTTTCAACCCGAGGTGAGGCAACCAGACTCTGTCTTGAAAAGCTCTCTTTGTGGCAACTATTCCTCAGTGTCCCTCTTGGGCTATTTCAAATACTTGCTTTCGTAGACTCTCTGGAAATACAAACACCCCCTGCAGCCTATTAATGAAGGTTTTTACAAAAGGTTGCTTTCCCTCCCTTGAACTTGTATGAATTACAATTGACACAATTAAATTGGGGCCTCTTTTAGCTCTGATACAATCCACCTAGCACCAATCACACTGTGGCATTCTATCTGGAGAAGGGACAGAGTAAAATTAAATCAGATTATTCTGAGTGATTGTTTAAAATTTGATCATGTGGACAAAAGTTGATGGCTATATTATGTAAAAGATGCACTAAGAGCACCGGGTTTTTCAGAACATCATGAGGGTCCATCTAGATACAGTATGATTTCCAAAACCAAATTGAAGGAAACCTTCCATCTCAAAGCTGTGAGAGACAGAAATGAAGGAAATCTCATGAAACCCTCAGTTAAGCTCTATCAATTGTTCCCTTCTATACAGCAGGATTTCCATTCATACCTAGCAAATGTCTTGAATCCACAGCACTGCTTTATCCTACTGAGATTTCGACTAAACTATATTCGACTGATGTTGGGCTATCCAAGTAATATGCACTCACCAGATATTCTATCCCCATGGCCATGTGATGGTTCATCTCTACAATCAGATCTACACATCATTTTCATCTGTACATTTTTTGAAAAGCCATGAAAAAGATTTATTTTTCCTCTTGTACGGAACTATAATTTTAGGCAATGCTGGGTAGCTTTGTATTTTATCCAAATGCTTGGTGGTTCGTTTGTGTGCTATTCCCTGGCCTCATTTCTGAGGTTAGCTTTAAAGAGTAGGATAATCCAATCATATAGTGGTCCTCTACATTGTAGTAAACATTAACCTTTTACTATTTTATTATGTGTAGACATTTTAACTGATGTAATGTTATTTAAATATATTTTAAGATGAAAGATTAACTTTTTTACAATGCAATTTAAATGAGTAAAAGTTATTGATATTTTATGCACATTATTTGCAATGGAAAGATTGTGAAATAAAGGGATTTTGACTGACTGACAATAACTGTACCTCACAAGATGAGCCCTTCCTGAGTGACAGACAGGTTTTTTCTGACATTTCTGAATTTTAAGTACTCACTGTCAATGGTGAGCTTTCAAGAGTGCTCATTCCACAATTGCTGAGCAATAATGTGTTTCAATTTCAGCATGTCACTATCTTGACTTGTAGCAGTGACAATTTGTTCTAAATAGTTCTAAATACATAACATCTGTTATGCTCAATTTTATAATGAAATTCGTGTCAGCTACAGATGTCTTAGATGGGGTTCCAGGGCATTGTAATGGCACTCTTGAATTCATAATCAGAATTTCTATATTTTTCTGGACTGTGAATAATTGTGTAGATGTATGCATGTAATCTCAGACCCCAATGTTCAATACGAAGCGGCATCTTGACTTTAGGATTGCCAAATGTTGTCAACAGTCCTTTACGATCGGTCACTACTGTGAAAGGCTTTCTATATAAGAACACATGGAAATATTGCCCACACCACTGCCAAACTTTCTTTCTCAGCATGTGAATAAGCACATTCAGTTGTGACAAGCTTTCACTTGCATAAGCCACGAAATGCCTCCAAGCATTTGGCTGTCCATTGTGCTGTGCAAAAATTGTGCCTAACCCGACATGGTTCAGCTCAACTACAAACTCTATATGAAGGTTGGGATCAAAGTAGGCCATTTCAGTGGCATTTGTGATGGCTTTGGTGATGTATGTATCTAGAACAGTAGCTGGCCATCTCAAGGAGTGAACATAACATAGAAACGTCCTGTGGGGGATAAGCAGTAGATAGTGCATGGCATTTTGTTGGATGAGGTGTCATATCCCCATCAGAAAGGATATGTCCTAAGAATATTCAATTTTGTCTTATGGAATTCACATTGATAAGCATTCAAATTCAAACCAGGATCATTTAGCAAATGACATACTTGCATGAGAGGTTTTTCATGCTCTCTCTGAAAACTAACATGTCATCACTATAGTTGAATGCATTTACAACAGGCTGTATGATATGTGGAATGACATCTTGGAAAGGTTCTGAAGTGGAGGATACAACAAAAGTCAGCCCCCATAGCGAAACAGACCAATGTGTGTAGAAAAGGTTGTAGTGTACCTGCAATTGTTTTTAAGTTCCAAGTGGTGATACCGTTTAAGTCGAGTAGAGAGAAAAACTTGCCACCATTCAATTGAGTTTTCATATCAGCATTGTACGGTCCTGGATATCGCTGTCTCTCAATTGCCTTGTTGGCCTTACAAATGTCAAAGCAAATGCGTAAAGCTCCTTCACTGCTTCTTTTAGACACAACCACTATGGGAGAAACCCATGGTGTTGGGCTAGTAGAGCATTGAATGATATTGTATTTTAGCAACAAATTAAGATCTCTTTCAATAGCTTCTTGCAAATGAAATGCAATTAGTCAGTGTCTTTGGGGAATAGTACGAACATCCTCATTTATATGAAACTGTACTTTCAAGGTTTTGAGCTTTCCTAACCCGCTAAATAATGAAGGAAACAGACGTACTATTTCATGATGAGCATTCATATTGTAGTTCACTGATATTAGTCTCATATCAGTAATGGTGTTGAAACTGAGCAGACAGGCACACAAAACCCTAACTTGAAATACATAAGTAGTCTTGTGTTTCATTGTAGCTACAAATGAACTTTGACCTTTTAAAGTATCAACAAAACCTACTTAGTTTTCAATTACATAAGTTGTGGTAATGGTGACAATTCACAATATTTTCCTTGGGTATTATGTTGATCGATGCACCACTATCAATAATTAAAGGTACCGAGCACCCATTTATCTTCAGGGTAATCTTCGGATAATGTTTGTGGGTCTTTTTCATGTTGCTCTTTCTTTTGTCTGTGTTTTGTCTCACATTCGACTAGTTCCACATGTGCATGCCTTTCTGAAGTAAACATCAACATTGCACATTTATCATTGTCACTTTCACTTGATACCGACACTGAGAAAGTCTTTGACGATTATTTTAATGACAATCGACTTCATTTTGGGTCGAATTGCCTCAGTTAGTGTGACCGCTTAGCCTTGTGGGAGTGCGTTGGACGTCGTTGATGCCAACTGTCACAAAATGGTTCACTATGCCACAGCTGTTGCAAATCTGTCCAATGGCGGGACATCTACTGTCATGTGGGAATGACAATCCACATCTGAAGCACATTTTCTTTTTCTGTGGTGACATGATTTTTCATCCCTTAGCTTTAGGCTTTTCGCTTACTTCTCATGTTCATGACTGATGCCCTCTGGCCACCTTCCATGTCAGCCGCATGTCATTTCTCATGCTCTTCAGCATGGGAAGTAGTGAGGACTTGCTCTAAGCTCAGATTTTCCGTCAGCATTCGTCGTAAAAAAGAATCTGACAGACATCCATCCAGCCCTCTGAGACGTGCAGCTTCCTCATTATTAAATTCATTGAACTTACAGTGCTTTATGAGGTAATCCAGTCTCTCAACAAATTCATCAGTGGTTTCACCTACTCTCTGGTGTTCTTGACTGTAGATGTATCTATTGTTCACAACCTACATTTGGCACTGGCTTGAACTTGACATTCAAGGCTGCTTTGATGTGATGATATGTTCCCTCACCCTACTATGTTATCTTTTCATGGCCTCTCCTACACCTTCACCTGCCCTGCTCTTCAGATACTTGTTAATCATTTTGCCGTTTGTTTCATCTATTGCATCTATCAAATCCTCAAAAGTCTCTTTCCAAGCAGTCCATTTATTGCCAATATTGTGTTTTTTGGCAGTATCAAATATGATGGTGGTTTTAAGAAAGCAGCAGCAGTAAAACCTTTGCTGGACAACAGTGGTCAGTCTAGCGCTTACTGGTGAACTTTCACATGGAAGCCATCTCTTAAGCCTTGTGACGTGGAGGAGGAGCTTTAACCTCGCCTTAGATCTCCATTGGAGCTCTTTATTTTGATGGAGATCTGTGGAGTCCACACTCACCAGCTTTGGTGGTGAGCCGCTTTGTTTATGGAAAGCTCCACACGCACAACCCCGGCCCTCTCTGGGGCCACTCCACAGCAGGAGGTGGTATTATAACTTTCTTTAATTGTTTCAGTAAGTAGACAAATCTTTTCACATTCAACTGATTTGACAAGTAGATATGGTTATGATATTCATGTGGTTTTGTGCTTACATTTCTCTTCTTAACCACCTGGTTGATCTCCGGTTCATAGCACATCAGACTACAGTGTAACGTGCACTGGATTTCACAATGCGCTGTTTTCAAGACCAGGCTTCATCCACCTTTAGCATTATCACTGTATTACACAGCATTATTTTGCGTAGTAACACAGAATCTCTGTTTGCAGCATTTTCATTTGTTTCTTGGCCACCGATGTGTAGATTTTCAATGGCAATTTAATTGTTCACACAAGCTTTACACAGGCTGGCTTTGCACTGAGACTCCACAGGTGCCAGTGTCGATCTGCACTTCGACAGTGACACACATGGCATGCACGCGCAGTTTGCTGGACCACGGCAAACTCTCTGAGAGAGCGATGTCGAGCTACGGGTACTTATCTCCTACACATTACCATATGTAGCATCCTACCCAGCTCGGGTACTCATCAATGACTATGCCACACATGGAGAGTAGTTATAGATGTCTTTATTCTTGAGTGTGTAAGCAAGAACTCAACGTTCTAAACCCGCAATCACTTAATTACCCTCCAACCCTTTCACCACAGTTCTACAGAGTCCATCAGGAACCAAAAGTGTTCTGTCATTCTTTATTTACACAACACTACACTGCAGACACAGAAAGAGCATTCTGTTGGTAAGAGAACCACATCCTCAGACAAATACACATTAGGTGCCAGGAACACTGGAGCAATTTGATGAGGCACATCTGCTTCTTCACTATAACATCTGACAGCCTTTGCAACAAGCAGCGTTCCTGCGAAAGCAGATTTGTTGATGTCAGGGTGGTATTACTTTGTTGATAATACAGAAAACATGTTTAAGTTCATTCAGAGTTCGGGCCAAATAATTGAAAACAATCATCCCACGGGGAACAAATGCAACTCTCTCACTCTGTAAAGAGGATACATTCTGTTGGGGTGAGGACAAATCGCGTAGTTGTCTATTTTGAAAGAAGGCAGTCAATATTTAAACTGCATCGTAAAACATTAAAAGAACCAAAATGTTAAGTAATACGTATTCTGCTTTTAAAGATTTGATATGGTGCACAAGTACCTCCAGCAAAGCACTTTGCAAATAAAACTTTTAGTTGTAACAGGAGCATCCCAACCATGAGGTGAAGTATATTGTAATGTGTGTTCAGGTTTGAAATAGTACTATACAGCACATTGTTCAGTTTAGCAAGAAGTTACTCTGGACCACAGTTAAATAGTTTGCACAATATTTACAGTCTAAGTCAAAGAGACATAACCCTTCTTGCCCAGAATGACATGGTTTCTGACTAAACTGCTGTTATACCACTTGTGAATGTTTATACCCTGTCTCATGCATGTGTACATTTTATGTATGTTTATTCTTCCTTCTTCATTATATGGCTTTGATGTAAGTAGATATTGAGCTGGCACTCAGGCATTCTGTGAAATGCTTCCATGTATTTGTTCTGTTTGGATTAGGTTCTATGTCCCCTGTTGTGCGAACGAAAAGATTGTAGCTAGACTTTAGACCACATCTCCTCTCAATACAGTGTAGTGTTTAATCAATTCATTTTTTATGAATTTTTAGCACAGCCCCTGTATAGGAAAAACAGCGAATGAACAAAATCATAAAAACTGCTTTGAGGCAGATTCATGAAGTAAGGCATAGGGCCATATGTATGACCCTTTTTTTGCTGCCGCAAACGGAGATCCTCCCGTATGCGGCCGCAAAAAAGGGTAATAGCATGTTCAAATACTAGTTTATGAGTCACTGACCCACAAAATAGCATTTGCGACTCTCACAATTTGGAAGGGGAGTCCTTCCCTAATTGCGAGTCAACATGCTATGTACTAATGTTTTGCGGCCACATTCAGGGCCTCAAAACACTCACAGTTTACCACCTACTTCAAGTAGGTGCTAAACCACTTGCAAAGGGGAAGGGGTCCCCACGGGACCCCTTCCCCTTTGTGAGTATGTAGGAGAATACTTTTTAGAGCAGGCAATGGTCCCAGAGACCACTGCCTGCCCTTAAAACAAGCATTTGCAATGCAATCGGTCTCACCTTTGGGACCTTATATGTATTTAGCTATGCAACACATTAGACTGTGTGCTGAAACATCTACTGTTATTTAACATGGTGGGAATATAAGCACCAAACTGCGTGATTTGCATGGAGTTTCAAAACTTTCTCCATCCCCTGCTCTTACATGGACTCGGTTCAGCCTTACACAGAGCATCACACAAACAAGCAACACAGTAGCCCAACTCTTAGCCCGAGTACACACACAGCCAGTAGCACTTCCCTTGCCACTCCTCCTCAACTAAACGCCTACACCAACGTAAAGAAAACACAATATGCCACCTGATACGTCCCTCAAGCCTTTTCCTACCAATTAAATGGCACACTTAGGAGGACCCACAAAGCTCCCACTTGATGCTCTCTTCTTGTTCCTCCAGCTCACCCAAGACCAGCATCCCTGTCCCTGTAGTGCTCTTTTTTTCACAAAAGGAAACTTTCAACTAGCAGAGGTCCTCCACTCGTACTAATCTATCTCAGGTTTCCTCTGCTTGTCACAATGAAATTTCAAGTTTATTTTTTAGTTGATTTTGACAAACCCGCGGTCTACAATCAGCATATTAAAAAGATTGGTAATCAAAATACATAAAAGTTCCTCATCATTCATAAGTCCAAATTCATTCAATAAACAGGTGATTTTTTTTTTTAAAGTGCACACTACAAAATACACACATTTATTTGGTGGGTTTTGCAGCAAGTCCATCAAATCCTGAGGAGAGTACAACGTAAATCTTTATATTAAAGGAAGCAAATATGTATTTCTAGCCTCCTTTAGTGCTGGGCAGTGGACACTATTAATAGACGTTAATTGAAGTTATGCAAGGTAAACATTCACAAATAAGTCTATTGTGTGTGCTCAAACTCTTCAATAGCCTACCACCTCACAGCTCCCCCATTCATCCTCCAATTAAAGAAAGTTGGAGATGCATTCTTGTATATTGTTCTGCTTTGCCATAAAGACATCTGTTTTTCCACTACATACTAAACCCATCTGCTAAATCACCCATTACTGTACGGTCGGCTGAGCACTTCTCATTCTCTGAGGTTTGCTACACTGCAAGTACTAGGAAACCGAGCTATTTTCCAAGGCAAAATATGGCACTTTTTAAAATTTTCTTAGAATCACGATGATCGAATACATTATGGTGCCGAGAAGGTCTATATTCACCAGCAATAATGAAGTACACAGAGCTAACCAAACGGTCAGCACAGTGCGTTTTCAGGTAATTTGCATTTGACTTTTTCGTCTGCATGTTTTTGTATCTCTCCATAAACCATTATTTGGAGTCTGTCATTCTGTGTCCTAGTTCAACCTCCAAACAGAAGAGAGGTTTGGGGCAGCAAAATGGTATGGGTGGCCACCAGAGAGGAACAGGTGGACAGCATAGAGAGATGGGTAGATTTGAAGAGAGGTTTGGGGCAGTAGAGTGGAATGTATGGATGCCAAAGAGGAACTGGTGGATGTTCTAAAGATATGGGTGGAAAGTAGAGAGGTTTGAAGACAGCAGAGAGGAAAGGATGGACAGTAGAGAGAGGTGAATGGACGATAGGGTAGGATAGGTGGGCAGTAGAAATGGATGAGCTGACTGTACAAGGGGTATGTGGACAACAGAGAAGAATAGGTGGACAGCATAGAGAGATGGGTAGATCGAAGTGAAAGCTGGGGAAAGCAAAGAGGGATGCGTGGACAGTAGGGAGAGGTAGATGGACTTTAGCAATGGGTGGGCTGGCAGTACAGAGGGACGGGAGGAAAATAGGAATAGAGAGGTGGGTATACCGAGCAGAGGTTTGGGAAACGTAGAGTGTGATGGGTTGACAGTGCAGGTAGGTGAACAGTAGAGGGGGTTTGGGAGGGGGAGTAGAGTTGATGTGGCCTTCGAGATTAAAGGTGAGATAAACCGCTAGTCATGGATTGAGGGAATGACATCCGGGACCATGTGGAGATAAGCAAAGAGAGTGGGCCAGAGGCAGGCTAGGGGCAATAGATAGCAGCAGTTCATATGTAAAGAGGAGTGAGGAAGGCCACTGAAAGAAGGGGTTGAGAACAAACTACCTACCCTCCCCTTCCCCCAACCCCGGTCCCCAATAACCCTAGAAGAAAGGCAGAGAACTGTAGCTTGGGTGAAAAGGTGGATTGTGAGCAGCACGCAAGAACACTGTTGAAGAGACAAACAAGCGGCAGAGGGTGAGATAACTGCAGGGTATATGGAGGAATGACAAAAAAAGATAAAGGGCATCCCAGCAAACATAACAGCAGCATGGAAAACAGAAACCAAGGAGGGGGGATGAGAAAAAACAACAGGAAATTGAAGACAAAAAGAGCCAGAGAACTCCTTGGTGAGGAAAGAGACGGAAACAATAATAGGAGCGATAAATAATAGGTAGAGTCATTGGGGCAGAGAGATATAAACAGAAGGCAAAGAGAAAAGTGTGGGGGCTAACAGATGGAGGTAGCGCGACAGATATGTTTAACGATAAAGGGTACCAGCAGAGGAGACAGAGAACTGACGACGGGCGCCAAAGGAAGAGCAACAGCAGTATAGGGGGCGAGTTAACAGAGAGGATGGGTCAAGAAGCAGCAAAGGGAGGGTGTAAGAAATAGCAGAGCCAGACGGCGCAGAGGGATCGGAGGGAAACTATAGTAACAGGAAAGATATAGGAACAGCAGGGAGGAGGCTGGTGTTTGTGTGCACTCGCTGCTCCAGGAGACTCCCTGAATTCCGGTGCGACCCTTTCCAGGTGGCTCCTGGCGCAGCGTCGAGAAGCTTCAGATGGGCGGGAGACAAGGCAAGTCACTGCCTGAGCACAACCTCAGACCGTTAGCATCCCCAGAGAGATTCAGCATACCTACTTTCACCCCATACCTTGATGAACACCTCCAGGTCTTCGTCCTCGTGAAAGTCCAACGCATCAGTGCACAGGAGAAACATGGCAGGTAGGGCTCCCAGAGGCTGGACTGAGACGTGGCGGCGTAAGGGAGGTCTCCCCAGGAAGGTTCAACTCACTGGACCTCGGGCCGGCTGACATGGCCCCGGGCAGCGACTTCAGTCGTCCAGAGAGCGATTCCGGTGGCTGCCTTCCAGTGCGATAAATGTAAAGCATTGTATGCGCAGGACCGGATGAGAGGTCCTGGCACTGCAGCGGCAACAAACAGCTGATCCGATGGAGAAGGCAGGGAACTGTGTCAGCCGTGCCAGAGCAGAGCGCTGTACCGGCCGAGTCAGGAAATGTACCGGGCAATGTCCGTCCAGCAGTACCTTGTGCTGCACAGAGAAGAAAAGAATCTGGGTTTTTAACAACGCAAATAGTGGGGCTGAATTTCCGAAGAGACCTAGAACTATTATGAAGTGAAAGTAAACTGCTGCAGTCACAACACATACACATGGCAGAGACGCCTCACCCTCACAAAACCACTGGCGGGGGGGTGGCGAGAAGGCATCGGACTGCAGGAGGGGCACGGGAAGAAAGTAGTCTGTGCTGTGAAGGGACCAGTAGCCATGGAAGGATACAAATGACTGACATGGCTGTCATGGAGAGGGACTATCAAGCTTAAAACCAATTGGAAGGCAGCATTTATAACCTAAGCCAATGAAGAAGACGGGCAGGCGAGTGGGCAGAGCTTCCACGAAGCTTCCACACTATAGTGTATACTGCATTCCTCGCAAAGCGATGGCAGCGCATACGCGCTGCAACGCTAGGCAAGACCTAAAAATGAAACTGAAAAGTTTCATTTTTCTTTTTTAAATGCATCCCATTTTGCTTTAAGGAAAATGGGCTGCATTTTTTTTTAAAACTGCTTTATAAAAAAAGCAGTCCCAGACATGGTGGTCTGCTGACCCCAGCAGGCCACCATCCATGTGCGGGCTGGCATTTCCAATGAGCTCACAAATTGCAAGAGGCTCATTAATATTAATGAGCCTCGCAATTTGCAACCCCTTTGGGAATCACAAAACAGTGTAATAACACTGTTGTATATTTAATTTAGCGCCTCGCAATTTGCGACTCGCAAAGAGTCGCAAATTGCGAGGCGCTAAGTGAAAGGGCCGTACATCTGGCGCTAAGTCAAGTGTTTTTGGACCTGAGGTTTTGTAGGGACAATATTTACAAGAACAAGAGGCCCCACCTCCACCAACCCAATATCGAAACTGCCACATTTTAAGTTACCTACCGCTTTGGAGCAGTATTTTCATCAAATGTGCTCCTGCACACATTAGAAGCACTTTCTACAAAAATGCATGCAGCCCATGTCACCAGTTATATAGGTCTACTTGCCATGTTTTGTTTCTGAAATACAGAAAAGTAATGGTCCTAACATGCAGGTATTATTTTCATGCACCTAGTGGCCACTACTGATTTTGCCTACCCAGGTTCGCCTTGCATTGCATGGCAAATCCGGGCAGGGGGAAACAGCATTGTAAGTCCTACATTAGAGAGAACTGATGGGCAGCTGTCAGTTTTGGTGCATGTACCTCATCTGTCACAACCTAAATAAATCCATTAGTGTTCATTCCGTTCAACTGACATTAAAAGAGAAAGAAAGAGAAGCATGTTTTCGTTTTCTAATTATTCAGCACAGTGAAATGTAGCCTTGTCAAAAGTACTTAGGGACATATTTATCAAAAAGTAACACAGCGCAGTAAGTCAACATGATGCGCTGCACTGCATTACAGGGAAAGGACAGGAATGTGCTATATTTATCACATATCTGTCAGCCTTTTCCCAGCGCTGGCGCACAATTTGCTGCCTAGCACCAAAGCAAGCACCCTTGCACCATGGTGCAAGGTTGCTTGTGTTACAAGTAGGATTGTTTTTTCTGTGGGTAGGGGCACCTTTCAGCCCAAAAACAATTCCCTGAGGCAATTTTCTCTTTCTATGTGTACTGCAGAGTGCAGCACACATAGAAAGAGGAAGTAACAAGGAGTAATAAAGATATTTCTCCTCATTACGCCTCCCCTGGAAAGGCATTCCCAGGTCTGCCAGTAATGGTAAATCTGGGATTGCGTCAAAATTCATGGGTGCTGTGTAGTAACACCCACGCAATGCCCATGGAATGCCTCCCTAGGGCAGAGTAATGCAGTGCAGCGCAGTGATTTGCACTGCGTTGATTTACTCCTTGCATGGCTTGATATATCGTGTCTTAGGTGTTCTGTCACTTTTGCACCACATTGTGTGGTGCAAATGCGACGCAACCCCTTGATAAATATGAACCTTATCTTTTATTTCTTGTGTGTCTGATACTATGTATGAAACACCTCACACCTACAAAGAGTCTTCAGTTCACACATTCTCTTTCTGTGTATCTTTATGCAGGGAATCTATGGAACATAGGAAAAAGTATGCCCTTGCTTTTCAGCTGGATTTACAATCCAACACAATACCAAGAATGTGCCACAAAATGAAGTATGCTTACTCTGAATTTAAAAAAATCTTGAGTCACAATACTCAGCAAAAAAGGTTGACACTGGTCAGGTATTGCTTGGAAAACACCAACTTTGTCAAAGGTCTACAATACCTATACAATGTTGTTGACATGATCAGTCATACCAGGGTTGCCAAACGATATGAATGATATATGGCAATGGGCAAAAACAACAAGATGCACAGTTTCTGTTTTCATACAATACTGAGGGACAAAATATCGAAAGGCAAGTGTATATAGCGGTGTACAGGTATACTATTTCTAACTCCACATTTACGTACCTTGAATATATATGTGTAGATGTGTATATATATATATATATATATATATATATATATATATATATAAATATATTCCAACCAAACCCGACTTCCATAAAAATCGGACACCGACACTGGAGATGCTTTCAGCCATCCGGCTTGGGTATTTATTCTTTTTAGCTACGCGTTTCGGCACAACTGCCTTGCTCACACAATTTAACGCAAACGAATAATTTACATTTATACACAGGTCACAAAGTCACATGGTCAGTTCCTGAATGGACATGGAAGACAGACTAACACTTATTTCATGTAATGCCGATTCAAAAACACAATGGTTTGTTTCATAACATAGTGCCTAGCTCTCTTTTCTCTTAATTTACTTTAATTCCTATAAAATTCATTCAAGGAAATAAAAACCCACAACACTTAATATATTTACAATTGTCCAAAGGATTGTTTAAAGGGAGAGAGAGAGTGACATTATTTCCAACACAAGTGCATTAAAATATTGGTACAGCATTACAGAATTCATTCATTTCAGTGTTCATAATTATCACATAGATATCATATAGATATTTCTTCTTCTTTTTTGCATTAATTTGGGTGATCAAGACTGCTTGCAGTCAAAATGCATAACGGGATGTGAATAAACTTACTGCATCGTAAGGACCATGGTTCCATAGGAAATGAGTTTTTGACTCAGCTATATCTTTGGGGTAGTTTGATGAATCTTCACAAAATGTTCCCCAAAAAGTGCGCCAATAATTCTTGTTGCACATGGAAAGTTTTAGGGTGATCCCTCAAGTGGGGCCAGAGAAAATGTGGGGTCAAATGAAGTGCGCTTCCATGTTAATTCCCATTGCAGCTTTGAACATGACTAAAGCCCGAACCTCTGGATGGAATTACACCAAATTTGGCAAGAAGGTAGATTGTGCATCACTGATCATGCTTTCAGTTATCCGGTGTAAATCTGTTTAGAAGTTGTTGGGAAATTTAAGGGAAAATTTAAGAGGAAATAATGAGGATATCTGTGATTGCAACAACTTCGTGAATAATAACGAGCTTGTGCAGGGAAATGCAGAGCTCTGATTGGCTGCCAAAACTTCAACCAGGAAGTGTTGCCAGCCATCTTGGGTCTCGGCTGAAGCCGAGTTTCACATAAATAAAGTGAAAAAAAAAGAAAAGGGACAGGGTAGGAATACCCTGGCCCCCAAGCCTTGGGATCCCCCTTTGACCCCGCCATGGCATAAAAGCATTTTTGCTTTTGAATTGATGGCAATTTTGAAGTATGAGCTAACACACTTGTTTTAATTGTAGCCCCTAGGTGGGCTAGGTCCCAGGGGCATCTGGGATTTTTTAAAAATTGGAGGGGGGCACACGTGATCCTCCTCCAAAGGCTTAAAAATGCCCCACGGGGTCCGCACAGACTCCCCTGAGGTCCACCATCTCCCTGGAGGGGGGTTGCGTGGATGCCCCAGCGTCCCTGGGCCCATTACCTTCCTTGGGCTTTCTTTTTTTCTTAAAGAAGGAGGGGTGCTGCATTGTCCCAATGCTACAGCCTAAGGCCCTGGGCTAAATCACCTCCCAGAGCCGGTTTCTGCTATGACCCAAGGTGACCACCCCCGGGACATAGCTGTTTGCTGTGAGTTGGAGGGAGCTTTGACAGATCCCACCAAGTAAGAGCAAACAGTCCACTTCCAGCAAGAGCGAGCTGACAAAATGCTCTCACTTGCGTTGAAGTTGAGGTCTCGTCTGTTGCTGTCAAGTGGGCAGGGCAACAGATGAAATGATTGCTCTCACTGACAGGGAGCTGCATGTCTAGCAGCTACCTGTCTGTGAGAGCAATGCCAGCTTCTGCAGGAGACGCGGAGCCGGCAGGGACCACTGGGCTTTGAGGTTCCCCATGGTCTCGAGCGAAAAGAGCAGAAAGAGGCCAAATAAAGGTGAGAAATGAGCAGAAAGAGGGAGAATAAATGTCAACAATGAGCAGAAAGAGGAGAGATAAAGGTGAGAAACGAGCAGAAAGGTGCAGAACAAAAGGTCAGAAACGGACAGAAAGAAGCAGAATAAAGGTCTGCAATGAGCAGAAACAGGCAAAATAGTGGTCAGAAACAAGTAGCAAGAGGCAAAATAAATGTGAGAAACGAGCAGAAAAGGCAAAATAAAGGTGAGAAACTAGCAGAAAAAGGAAAAATAAAGGTAAGCAACAAGCAGAAAGGGGGAAAAAGGTGAGAAATGAGCGGACAGAGGCTGAATAAAGGTCAGAAACGAGCAGAAAGAGGCAAGTTAAAGGTGAGAAATGAGCAGAGAGGGGCAGAATAAAGGTCAGAAAAGAGCAGGAAGAGCCAGAATAAAGGACGGCAATGAGCAGAAAGTAGCAAGACTACGGTGAGAAATGAGCAGAAACAGGTAAAATAAAGGTCAGAAACGAGAAGAAAGAGGCAAAATAGAGGTCAGCAACGAGCAAAAAGACGCAACATAAAGGTGAGAAACAAGCAGGAAGAGGCAAAATAGAGGTCAGAATTGGACAGAAAGAGACACAATAAATGTCAGAAACTATTAGAAAGAGGCAAAATAGAGTTCATAAACAAGCAGAAAGAGGCAGAATAAAGGTCAGAAACAAGCAGGAAGAGGCAAAATAGAGGTATAAAATGAGCAGAAAGAAGCAAAATAAAGGTCAGAAGGTAGGAGACACACGCCCACTCATAGACTCACTTAGAGACACATGCACCCACTTAGAGACCCACTCAGACACTTATGCACCTACTCACAACCCCTCTCAGACACTTATGCACCCACTTTTGGGACCATTCAGAGATTCATGTACCCACTCACATACCCAGTGAGACACATGCAGCCACTCCCAAACCCATACAGATATTCACAAACCCATTGAGACACTCATGCACTCCCTGCACTCCCTCACACACCCACTGGGAGATTCATACACTCACTCACACACTCACTTACATACTCACTCTCCAAGGTTACAGGTTACAGTTCTGAAATAACATTTAAAAAACCTTAGAAATTCACTGAAAAAAACAAAGATTACAGGGACGTTATAGTTAGGCTAAGATTTCACTCATGCAAAACCATAGAAATTCAGCAGTTATAGTTACCTGAGCTTAATATAATTTACGCCCTACAATGCACTGCTTATAACCTCACATATTACATCACTCATGACATTTTAAAATATTTTGTGAAGATTCATTAACGGCATCAAAGATATAGATACGTCAAAAAATGCTTTTCCTAAGGAAACACGGTTCTAACTATAACTAACTACTGGTTACCTCCAGTAGGTTATATATATATATATATATTCACTTAAAAAACCATAGGTTTCACACATGTTATAGTTAGCTGGACATTTCACTCGTAAAAAACCATTGAAATTCCCCCGTTATAGTTAGTTCAGATAACTATAACAACCGCAATCCACTGCTCATGACGTCACATATTACATCACTCATGACATGGTCAGTGGCATCACTCTTGACATCACTGATGACATCATCCTTGTGATAGAGTGGCGGTCGCGCGAGTTATAGTTATCTGAACTAACTATAATGGGGGAATTTCAATGGTTTTTTACGAGTGAAATGTCCAGCTAACTATAACATGTGTGAAACCTATGGTTTTTTAAGTGAATTTGCAAGGTTTTTTAAATGCTAATTCCTAACTATAACGTGTGTGAAACCTATGTTTTTTTAAGTGAATTTGTAAGGTTTTTTAAATGCTAAGCTACCTATGTATATAGTTATAAATTGACTGTATCCTGTAATATGGAATGGCTCGTTTAAAAGGTTTTTTTTTTTTAAGGTGCGCGCACCCCGCGATTTTTTGAAAATGTTTTTTTCACCCTTCGGGGTCCTTCAGGGACCCCCTGACAAAGGCTAGGGGGTCAGGGACTCTTTACCCTGCCCCCTTTTCACGTTCTCCACCTTTCGTTTTCACTGTCACAAACAAAACACACAAAATGGCAGCCGACACTTCCTGATTTCGACCGATTCGAACGTTGACTGACATGTAACCACCAATCAGAATTACGCTCGCGCACGTTAAGGTGCACGGTGCGCGCTTATAGATATTTATGTGCTTTTAACTGCAATTTTCTCAGGAACTACTGAACAGATTGACTCCAGATATACAAAAGGCACATCCCTGACCTGAGGACTACCTCTTTGCCAAATTTCAAGTAATTCTGTTCAGCCGTTCGGGCTGTACCTTCGACTAAAGGTCCTATGGGAAAATACATGGGGAAAACGCGTTTTGGGACCCCCCTTTTTTCCAGCCCCTGCTTGACGAATCACCCTGAGACTTTCAGGGTAGGAGCTGAGCGGAGCGCCCCATTAGTTTTGAAAATTTCGCGAGGATTCGTCAACCGGCGCCAAAGTTATTCAAAATAGAATTTTCAGATTCCCTATGGAAACTCGGTCCTAACTATAACTATAACTATCTACTGGCGACCGACAGTAGATAATATATAGTTATAGTTACGACCAAGTTTCCATAGGAAGTGCATTTTTTGTTTTGCTTATAACTTTGGTGTCGTTTGATGAATCTTCATGAAATTTTCCAAAATAATTCTTTGTTCATATCAGCTCCTATGTGGGAAGTTTGGGGGTGATTCGTCAAGGGGGGGCAGGAAAAAAGGGGGTTCCAAAACGTGTTTTCTCCATGTTAATTTCCATAGGAAACTTTAGACAAGGCTGCAGTTCGAACGGGTGAACGGAATTGCTCCAAATTTGGCAGGGAGAAGGGTCTTGGTCTATAAAGCACGCTTTTGTTTCTTTGGTGTGAATCCGTTCAGTAGTTTGGGAGAAATATCGAAATTTACAGATATCGATATTTGGGAATTCTGCCATCTGATTGGCTGAGGCGTTATGAGCACGCTGCTTTTTGGCTGTGAGCAGTGCGAGCGGTTGCAACTAGGAAGTGTTGCCTGCCATTTTGTGATTCCTTTGAAACGAGTAAGGGGGAAAAGGGCAAAAAAAGTAAGAAAGGGGAGGGTAAGAGCACTGTAACATCTGTGGGGTGTTTAGGGTGTGCTATACAGGGAGTGTGAAGTGAAGTATTTACCGGTGTGAAAGTGCTGTTTTGCTGAGAGTGAGATAGTGCTGAGGTGAGGTGCGGGTACACTCAGGGATGAAAGCGTGCACCTAAACCGTGAGCTGAGTGGTGTAAACTGATATGGTCTGGACACTGTAGCACACTGGCCACTGTAGGATAGCTGTGCAGGTGGTGTTGGTATGCGTTTAGAGTATAGCGCGAGTGGGAAGCAAACTACTCACTGGTATTGGTCTGAAGACTCGGGGATGAAACCGTGAGTGTAAGCTGTGAGCTGATTGCTGTAAAGTGATGTGTGTGGGAGTTGTAGGATACTGGCCACTTTAGCATATCTGTGTAAGTAGTGTTAGTATGCGTTTATACGATACAGGGAGTGGGAAGCAAACTACTCACCTCTACTTTCTGAAGACTCAAATGCAGTGTTTTAGGAAGCAGGGATAAATAAATAATCATGAAGAATATAATGCAGAATGTTGCAATGCCACAGAAGAGCAATGGTGAAATCAGGTGTGTCTAAGAAAGTGGGTGTGTGTAATAGGAAGGAGGAATATAGAAATAATCGTGAAGAATATAATGCAGAATGTTATAATGCCACAGAAGAGAAATGGTGAAATCAGGTGTGTCTTAGAAAGTGGCTGTGTGTAATAAAGCGATGGAGTCTGAAAGTTATATAAAGAGTGTTTTATTTAAGTGCCATAAATGGATCCACTGGTGTAAGAGGTAACGCATTCAGTTGAGGCAAATTCCAACCGCTTCTGCTGTATTCAAACGTAAGCTCCTGCATCAGTGAATTCCACATTACATGTTACAGTTCCATGTGACATAAACAATACATATTACACTTGAATGACTCAAAATTCTATAATGAAAATAAAGGTAGGATACGATTAGCACATGTATCCTTTAAGAAAAGAAACAAAAAAAAATTGCAAAGTGTAATCATCAAACTTCTTCGGTACCCTGGTACTCCTTTGTTGTAACACAAAATTATCAACAGTAGAAGAGTCAGCAATCTCTTGTACGGTAGATTCAATCTGGTGCGTGTCAGAATTGGTAATAGTTCTAGTCACATCGGAACTTTGAGGAGGAACACAAAATTGTGCCTCTGAGAAGCACATTAGGTACCCTTCTCGTCAAACCATACATTATTGTCTTCAGCTCTTTCAAAAAAAAAATTCTTGTGCAAAGAGCTAAGGCACCGAGCTGAGGCAAACTCCAACCGATTCTGTTATATTCAAATCTGAAGCTGCTACATTAGTTAATTCCACATTACATGTAACAGTTCCATGTGACATAAACAATAGCTATTAGACATGAATGACTCAATTCAATAATGAAAAAAAAGGTAGGATACGATTAGCACACTGTGCCAACCAGTTCCTAAACAATGTCTTGTTTTTTTATGTTGATCGCCAGCTCGTGAGTAGAGGCTGAGGATGAGTACATTTGTGTGAAAGGGCTTCGTGGATAACAGGCAGGCAGAGAGACGTGGGCACAAGAATAGAGATGGTTTCAAAATGGATGTCGGCTTCGCGTAGAGGCGTATTCTGACGGAGATGCTTGTTACCACAGGGAGCGCTGTCATTTTTTACAAGCAAAAATAGTAGTAGGATGGCCGCAAAGAGTGCTAGAGTTTTGGGAACTGTTCCCGTTATTCCAGAGATGATCGAATGAATGAAGTGTGGTATTATACCAAAAACAGCTTGAAAGGCTGTGAGAAGGCCGGAGGAGACCGTATTAAAAAAGTGTGCCAGACCTTGAGTGTGAGATGTGTTGAAAATTGGGTAACAATTCACAAAGTGTAATATGAGGTTCGAATTTAAAAGGGACTGTATTTTACTGGAAGTTTGTGCTATCTGCAGGCAATAAATTTCTTTTGCAGAAGTGAGGGACACTTCTGTTCTGAAGAAAAGTGCTTTAGTTTGGTTAGTTTAATGAAATCTGTTTGCAAAGTAGGGATTCAAGGCCAAGTTGAAGTTTGGGAGTTAGTTTGTGTGGGTGGGAATAGACACTGCTACAGGAAGTTACTCGGTTTGAAACAGTAAGGACATACGGTATGCCACCTCACATTCTGTAGGAGTGCATGTTATTGAGAAGCAGATAACTGCCGTTAGAAAGCTGTGAGAAGGTTGGTGTGATTGTGAGAGTTGGCGTGCTTTCAAGAAAGCCGGCAAGATTGGGAGCTGTAAGCTTAGAAGTGTCGTGCAGTTGGAAATTCTTGCATAGTAATGAATGACTGCCATTGTGGTCACAGTTTGCACCTGTGAGAAAAACTTCTGTATGCCCTTTAAGACAGCGATATGTTAATGGGAGAAACTACTGCTCGTGAATAAACATGATACCTTATATAATCGCATACAACATGATAAACAACATGTACACCTATCAGACACAACGACACTAAGTACTAAGGGAACCGTGGCTAGCCATGTACACAAAGCAAACATGGCATAGCACCTCTGTTACACAATGCAGAATGCGGGGAGAGATGGGATCAAAGTATGTGCGAAGATGGCAAGTGATTCTCGATTATAAAAGTATACAATGCAAAGTGTTGAGGGGATGTGCCGGACAGACTTGAGTATGAAGAGCACACACATGTACATTTGAACATACGCTGATGGTCTATTGAGTGAAGTAGATAGTGGACAGAACCATAATAGTACAGTCAGTAGGGAAGATTTCGAAAACATAGCGTGTACGTGCCCTTCCCCCCCCTCCCAATTCTTTAGCGTAGTGGGCTGGCTCGGAGTACGCAAGGCTAGCGTAGGGGTATGAATAAAAGGCACGTCTCTCTGGGTGTGGTTCTCTTCTGGAATGGCCAATGTGTCTGCCAGGTCTGCGCAGCTTACACCGCCACAAGGTTGACCTCATGAGTGAAGGTGGCTGCGTGAATGATGCTCTCAGCCTGCTGGTACTCAGAAACCGTCGTGGCCGCTGCGACGCACATATGCCCCACAGTTTACCTTTCGCTACCGCATTCTGTGAAAGAGGGCCCTCCATGTGCCGGCGGAAGCTCCTGGGGCGAGGTCTGCGAGGTCGGAAGGTTCCTCAGATCAACGCTGGCTACCGCGACACAGACACACAGCGTTCAGTTTGAGGCCCAGCAGCGTGGAGTGCTCTGTATACTACTAACACAGTAGTCGAACAGGTACCAACAGTGGAACGGTGTCTTGATCCCACAATGGTCGATGTTAGAACTGCATCTGAGAGTGGAGATGCAGGTACTCTCTTGGAGCAGGTGCAACCAACTCTAGGTCACAATAGTGGAAAGGTGTATTGATTCCAGAATGGACGATTTCCGATATTACGTGCTAGTGGGTTTTCACAGAACTCCTTCTGTTCACGTGCATCAGACTCTGTGCTTTTGTAGGTAATTGCTGCACATGATTATTGGGCTTGGCTGACCACGCTATAGCAGGTCCGAACAGTGAAACGGGGTCTTGATCCCACAATGGACGATGTTAGAACTGCTTCTGAGAGTGGAGATAAAGGTACTCCCTTCGAGCAATTACTACCAACTCTAGGTCCCAACAGTGGAGCGGTGTCTTGATCCCACAATGGACTATGTTAGAACTGCATCTCAGAGTGCAGATGAAGGTCCTCCCTTCGACCAGGTGTAACCAACTCTAGGTACCAACAGTGGAATGGTGTCTTGATACCACAATGGACGATGTTAGAACTGGATCTGAGAGTGGAGATGAAGGTACTCCCTTCGACGAGGTGCAAGCAACTCTAGGTCCCAACAGTGGAACGGTGTCTTGATCCCAGAATGGACAATGTCCGATATTACCTGCTGCTGGGTTTTCAGAGAACTCCCTCTGTTGAGGTGCATCAGACTCTGTGCTTCCGTAGCTAATTGCTGCACATGATTATTTGGCTTGGCTGACTGTAGTGGCTGGAGTACACTGCGGAACAGCAGGTCCGAACAGTGAAACGTGGTCTTGATCCCACAATGGACGATGTAAGAACTGTATCTGAGAGTGGAGATAAAGATACTCCCTTCGACCAGGTGCAAGCAACTCTAGGTCCCAACAGTGGAACGGTGTCTTGATCCCACAATGGACGATGTTAGAACTGCATCTGAGAGTGGAGATAAAGGTAGTCCCTTCAAACAGGTGCAATCAACTCTGGTCCTAACAGTGGAACGGTGTCTTGATCCCACAATGGATGGTGTCCGATATTAACTGCTGCTTGCTTTTCACAGAACTGTTTCCGTTAAGGTGCATCAGTCAGTGTCTGCTTCCGTAGTGAGCTGCTGCACAGGATTATTGGGCTTGGCTGACTTTAGTCAGAAGACCACACCGCGGTACAGAAGGTCCGAACAGTGAAACGGTGTCTTGATTATATGATTGAGGATGTCAGAAGTTAAAGTCTGCGATGATTTCTGTGTACCCCCTCCGACCAGGTGCAACCAACTCCATGCATCCGAATCCAACGGCACGTGGCTGTGAGGTGTTAATGACTACTGCATCTGGCTTACACTGCGGTCAGCAGGGCTCACAATTCAGATCAAGTTGTGATTGTTTAATTACAGAGTTCAGTAGGTAACTAACTACAACGTCTTGAAATATACAGAATATTCTTTTAGTATATTTGCTTGAAGAATTTTTTTTAGATGAGTTATATGTTTAGTACAATGGTGAAATTCATCTTGCAAGTTCAAAGGAACACTGAATAGTCTACACTGTGGACTGAAGAAATCGCAATTCGAATTGTTTTGATTTATTTATTGCAGAGTGTTCTGTAATTTATGTTGTTGCATTTTGGGAAGAGGAAGTGAGAAAAAGTATTAATGGATGTCTGTGTGACTAATGCCTTCAGTTTACACTGCAGACAGCAGTGTTCACAATTCAGATCGAGCCGGTATTGTAGATGACGCAGTCCTGTAGGAAAAGACATTGCTGCAGTGCGCTCTGTCCGCACCATGCATAAGCGTCACCGCAGGCTCAGCACGCGCTTTTTCTTGCTTCGCGTATGACAAACTGTGTAGCTCAAGTCCACCTTACGTAGCTGTGGGTCTTTGCTGGCCACTCTCTCTGGCCTACACTGCACACAGCAGTGTTCACAATTGAGATCGAGTCGCTATTGCAGATGATACAGTGTTGATGGCAACAGACATTGCTGCTAGAACGGCCCGCTCGCATCACGCTTCATTGCTGGCTGTGCACATGCTGAATGCTTTTGATGTGGCTATCTGAGTGCACTAGAACTGCTGGACCCTTTATGATACAATCTTTTTGTGTATTATTTCAGATCTACTGCCTGTGTCTCAGTATACCACAAGTTATGGTTCTTTTACAATAGAATCTTTTCTGTATTATTTTACATCTACTGTCCCAACCTTGCTGCAGCACAAACTATTGACCCATTTATTATTGAATGTCTGTGTGTGATCCAATGATTACTGTTGTAGTTGATGCTAGCAGCACCCATTCCCTGAGGGATGTTTTACACTCACCGCACAAGCATCAAGCACAGACGTCACTGGATATGTGACCCTGGAAATAAAAAAGAGTCGAGCGCACGTGCCCGTTCCCACTTCCACTATCTATCCGTGTCCATGTGTTCATTATCTATGCATGATACTGCTCCTGGGCCGTACCACATTAGATTGTGCTGTGGACAGCGTGTGCAATCATGTTACCTCTGGCAGTGGGGAAAAGTTCTGTTATGTAGCTTTTAGATGCATGGCTATCACAGGTGGAAGGCTGCTTTACAGAGCATGAATATTGATGAAGATGATGGTTGCTTGTTGTGTGTACTGTCAGATATGTGTACATAGCAAAAAGTTTTCAAAAAAGCTCTGTAAGCAGAAGAGGAGTCTCTCAAACGCTGTAGAGAGAATGACGAAAATGGGTGGGGTCCTCCAACTGTTACAATGGGAAATGTTATGAACCGATCAAATGCTTTTCTTTAAGGTCACATGGAATCACGCAGCGAGCGCGCAAGGAGGCCGCACCCGACATGATGTTGAGAAAATATTACCATAATATAAGTTTATTACAGTTAGAAATAAACAAATGTTTAAAATATTTTAGATTATCGCTTGCTCTCATAAACACTTTAAAGTTATGTAGATATAGTTTTGAGACATACAAAAAAAATGAGGGAATGGTGTTCCCGGCATGGCACCATACATCTATGATGTAACACAGGGCCTGGCAGCGTGCAGTCATCACATACACAATGCGCAGCGGGCGCGACCCCATACGTACATAACGTAACACGTGGCTTGGTATTGCGTACCCGTCGCATACCAAAGTAGCAGCTGGCATGACCTAATACGTATATGTTCTTACGCGGGACGTGGTATCACGAACTTGTCAGATACGAAATGCGCATCATTTCAATATGGCGGATAGGATTCGCGTGCTGATGGAGCTTGGTAGACTACCAGTACGGGACTCTAGTTTTCTCAGCAAAAAAAAATTATATAGATTATTTTTTTGAAGAAATAAAACATTACATAATTTTTAAAGTTAAAAAAGGTTTATAGAGTTCCAAAATATTAGAAATTTTTTTAGAAAAACTGTAGGTTTTATAAATATTAAAATATGAAATTAACATTTAAAAACCTTCGAAATTCACTGAAAACAACATAGGTTTTACAGACGTTATAGTTAGGAATTAGCATTTAAAAAACCTTAGAAATTCACTGAAAAAACCATAGGTTTCAGAGACGTTATAGTTAGTTGGACATTTCACTCATAGAAAACCATAGAAATTCCCCTGTTATAGTTAGTTGAGCTAACTATAACTCGCGCTCCCGCAATGCACTGCTGATGACATCACATATTACATCATTCATGACATGGTCAGTGACATCACTGATGACATCTCAAATGACATCACTGATGACATCACTGATGACATCATCCACGTGAAAATCTGATGCACCTCATCAGACCCTAATATAATAGTTGTTACACCCACTCTAAAATAGAGACTATAATTTTCAAAACCATGAACACAGCAATACCAGTTAGTACATATCCACTCGCTAATTCCTAGGTCTACACACACATCCATTCATTCACCCATACAGTCACTCATACATACAGTCAGCCATTAATACAGCATTATCATATCCAGTCACATATCTATGCAGACACTCACACACCGCCTCTCAATGATAGAGTAATTCACACATGTAGTCAGAAATGGAAATAATCAATCACAGTTTTATTTACTCACCTGTACAGTTACGCATATACCACCTCACTTATTTAAACATATACTAACACATACTTCCACTCTAATACAATAACTAATACAAGCACACACTGATCCATACAGGCACTCTCACAATCACTTAGTCTCACATATAAACATTTATACACTCCAACACTAATATATACTGCCTTTGACATAAGCAGTTACTCGCACATGCACCACTGAGGTATCCATTCACTCACCAATACACTCATACACACACTCACTGGGCCATACAGCCCTTCACAGATATAGACTTGAACACATATACCCAGTGAATTATCCACTCACACATCTATGCACATAGTCACCCCCCCACCCATCCACACAGACATTCAGGCACCCATACAGATACTGAGACAACCAATCAATACCCATATAGATCCTCATTTAACTGCTAACCAACGCATACAGTCACTTACACACCAACTGACAACCTAAACTGTGTGAATGTCTGTATCAGTTGCTAACACATGCATAAAGTAAGACACAATGAATCACACACTTATACAGTCAGTTACACACCTACTTAATCATCCATCCTGACTCTTATACACCCATTTTATAGAAATACATAGTCACTGGATGATGTCATCAGTGATGTCATTTGAGATGTCATCAGTGATGTCATCAGTGATGTCACTGACCGTGTCATGAATGATGTAATATGTGACGTCATCAGCAGTGCATTGCGGGGGCGCGAGTTATAGTTAGCTCAACTAACTATAACATCGGAATTTCTATGGTTTTCTATGAGTGAAATGTCCAACTGACTATAACGTCCTTGAAACCTATGGTTTTTTCAGTGAATTTCTAAGGTTTTTTAAATGCTAATTCCTAACTATAACGTCTGTAAAACCTATGTTTTTTTAGTGAATATATATATATACACACAAACACCGTCAGGTCCTTCCGGGATGAAAACCCTTGTCAGGTGGTGCGTTGTCCGGCGAACCTACGGCCGGATAATCCAACAAAGTTCAAGGAACAAGAAAAACGCACACTCGGAGGTTCTGCTCGTATTCTTTACTGAGCTATCGTTACGCGTTTCGACACAGCAGTGTCTTGGTCACACGATATCAACAAAGTTCTCAAACAAACATATAAGCACACAAAAACAGAAGAAGTACTACCATTTCCTGTGATTTACATAATGCAACTGGTCGCCATTTTGGAATGGGTTCGAAGCTCAATCTCATAGCGAGATTCATGCGTGTTGTTGAGTTAATAAACCAAAAGATCTATACAGAACATGATGTAAAACAAAATGTATCAAAGTATTTGTGCATATATGATTGCATATATCAAAAGTATTGTCCCAAGGTCTACAATGCTCAAAATTCGATATAATTGAATTTGCCAATCTTTATCGATTCCAACACCCATGCTGACAGACCAAAGCTATAGCAGCTGTACCATCTGGTACAGAATCAAATGCCAGTCGGACTAGTGCCATGAAACGTACGTGCACGTGGGTGTCGTGTGGGCATGTTCAGAGATTCCGGAGATATCCAGGCTCTACACCAATTAATGGTGGAATTACAGAATGACTAACCGACTAGTGCTGCGTCCTTACTCTGCATGTGCCTATTCTCAAGCAGCTACTCCTCTTTAAATTTCATCAAGCACCGAGACTGGGAAAGTTCACAGGACACCGTTTTGCATCACTAGCATGCAGAGTAAGGACGCAGCACTAGTCGGTTAGTCATTCTGTAATTCCACCATTAATTGGTGTAGAGCCTGGATATCTCCGGAATCTCTGAACATGCCCACACGACACCCACGTGCACGTACGTTTCATGGCACTAGTCCGACTGGCATTTGATTCTGTACCAGATGGTACAGCTGCTATAGCTTTGGTCTGTCAGCATGGGTGTTGGAATCGATAAAGATTGGCAAATTCAATTATATCGAATTTTGAGCATTTTAGACCTTGGGACAATACTTTTGATATATGCAATCATATATGCACAAATACTTTGATACATTTTGTTTTACATCATGTTCTGTATAGATCTTTTGGTTTATTAACTCAACAACACGCATGAATCTCGCTATGAGATTGAGCTTCGAACCCATTCCAAAATGGCGACCAGTTGCATTATGTAAATCACAGGAAATGGTAGTACTTCTTCTGTTTTTGTGTGCTTATATGTTTGTTTGAAAACTTTGTTGATATCGTGTGACCAAGACACTGCTGTGTCGAAACGCGTAACGATAGCTCAGTAAAGAATACGAGCAGAACCTCCGAGTGTGCGTTTTTCTTGTTCCTTGAACTTTGTTGGATTATCCGGCCGTAGGTTCGCCGGACAACGCACCACCTGACAAGGGTTTTCATCCCGGAAGGACCTGACGGTGTTTGTTTGCATACGGAGGGATGATATGCCGGCCTTTTTGAAGTATTAAGTACTTTTGCAGCAGGAATCGGGAGGAGAACGTGAGCCTGGACTGTCTGGAGGTAAGCCGGGTCCCGGTGTACGTGGTCTGGGAGGGTGGTAGGCGGGCACTACGTGTGCGACTGGTTACCCTCTCGGCGCGGGCGCAAGGGGTCCGGTACTTGCCTCCGGTGATAAGGCTATTTACACGCATCGGGGCGAAGAAATATAGCCACTGGTGAATAGAACCCGACTCCCTACGATATTCCAGCATTTTAATCCGAAGGCATCAGGAACTGCCTATGCTTAGGCGGGGAGGTCTGCTCAGTATTTACAACTGACACAGATGGTAAACATACAGAAACATTTTGTACTGTTTTTCAATAGTTTCCTAACACGCACAACGATTTTTTGCACAAAGGGTGCTGCCTTTTGAGAGTAACTGCAGAGCAACATGGAGAGTGATAGCGAGAGGCGCAAAGAAGCACAAGCATTGTTTGCAAGAGCCCCAGGCAAAGGGAGCCATGCACAGGACACAACCAATAAACCTGAGCTTAACTCACTTAATACCCAAATGCGTAGATATGAGAAATTAAAAAAACAGGAAGCATCCAAATGGTGGGAGGCAGTCTCCCTCCAAGACTATGTCGATAAAGAAATGATACCACGTGGACTGCGTATATATATCACGCCATCACATGAAGCAAGAAATCCACGTATGCTTGAGGAATGGGCAGGCAACTCAGCCTTAAGCTCCAAGAAAATGCTCCAGATTCTCATAAAATACGCATGGGAGGATAGAGAAGAAATAGTTAAAGAATTGGAATCAATTGAAGAAGACTTCCAGAAAAACACTGATCAGGAAGACATCAAAAAATTCAAGAATGATCTGGCAAACAGGTTGAAAAGATATGAAGAGGATATCAAGCTAAGAAAGCAGAGGAAATTACACAGAGATTGTGTCGATTATGAGAGTGGACGTATACTAACTTACAGCCAGAAATACGACCATCTCTACAAACAACAGGACAGTCAAGGAAATGTACCTGCACCCTCACAAATAACAACGGAAACATTAATAACTGACGAGTCTGACGGAGATCTATCAGACACCACAGCGAGCACTTCCTCTGAAGTTGAAATAACAAGCAAACCAGCGTCTTTTTTAGACGAATTCCGGGTTATGAGGACAAGGCGACAAAAGGAAAATCTCCAATCAACTACACCGAAGAGAGGACGGGGCCGTGGCCGGGGACAAGGACGAGGAAGAGGAAGAGGCAGAGGCGGTCCAAACAGAGGAGACTCAGGCTCAAACAAAGGAGAAACAAGCAAGGCACTCGTGGGAACCGCAAGAGGAGGCCAGAAGAGAGCAGTGTAACTATGGATGATCAAATGGTAAACAGAACTATTATAAATCTATCCTCAAGATTTTTAACACCCATGGAAAAAACTACATTGTGCCTTGGCCTGACTTTTTGCCCTACTGAACTATATAATTATGCTAACACCAGGGTGGATATTTTTAAATTCATAAGGAAACTCAAGCTAAAAAAGTGGCATATCCTGAAAAACACTAGACCACCTGACAATACCGGAGGGCAAACTACCACTTGGTCCCAAGCCAATCTTAATGTGGGTGATGCTGATGTCCTGGAAACCATGTATGAACTGGCGGACCAAGTAACAGATACTGGGGATTCTCAAGTGGTGGACTTACAGGACAGCATTAACACTCACAGAGCTGCGCACACCACATTCAGACCTAGTCAACCTTTTTCCCAACTTTGCCACATGATTCCATAGACACTTTTTATGATGTAGTCACCAAGGAAATGATTACACATAAACATAAGATAGCCACACTTGGCCACAAAGATTCCAACCTATCTAAACAACAAAGAACCTTTATCCTCTCTCTAGCCCAGGATAAAAACTTGGTAATTAGACCTTCTGATAAAGGGGGCAACATTGTCCTATGGGATAAAAGCATGTACATTGAGGAAGCGATGAAACAATTGTCTGATGTTAATTTTTACTGCAAATGTACTTCTGATGTCTATAATTGTAGCATAACATCAACATGGGAGAAACTGATGAATTGGCAAAAGGAAGGGCTTGTTTCGTGGCAGGAATACTGTTATCTTAAAAAAGATTTTCCCAAATTACCCATCTTGTACCTTCTTCCAAAGGTACACAAAAACCCCGAGGTGCCACCAGGGAGACCAATTGTGTCATCTTTGGGGAATGTCAACGAGAATATATCCAAGTATGTGGATTTTTTTCTAAGAGAATATGTAATCCATTTACCATCGTATCTCAGGGATACAAAGGATTTTTTGAATAAAATCGCTGACATTACATGGGTGGAGGGTTACCTACTCATGGCCCTGGATGTGAGTTCCCTGTATACCATTATTAACCACACCCAGGGCATTGAGGCTTGTTTACACTTTCTCCAGGCAAGAAACATCTGCTACCTTGAGCATACCAACATGCTTGCAGACATGATGGAATTATGCCTTGTAAATAACATCTTTCTGTTCAATGGGGAACTGTACAAACAGGTGCGAGGCACGGCTATGGGAACGTGCTTCGCACCAAGTTTTGCGAACCTCTTCCTGGGTAAATGGGAGGAGGAGTTACGCAGGGACAAGACCATGGACTCTGATTTCAAGAAGGTGGCAGTATGGTTGAGATATATTGACGACCTGTTCGTCATTTGGAAGGGCAGTGAAGAAGAAGCCAGGGAATTCATAGATAGGTTAAACAACAATAACTACAACATACAGCTTACATCCAGTATAAGTGACAACAGAATTGAATTCCTTGATACTCTCATCACTATCCAGAATGGCAGTATGGTATCAAGCTTGCACCGGAAGGAAACTTCCGGCAATAGCCTGCTACATGCCCACAGTGCCCACCCTGAACCACTAAAATGGAGTATTCCATTTGGGGAGCTACTCAGAGCAAGGAGAAATTGTAGCACTGATGACGATTTCCAGCAAGAACAAAACATCATGGTAGGTAGATTCCGAGAACGCGGGTATCCTGAATGGGTACTCACGAAGGCCAAGGACAAGATCAGACACATCAGTAGATCTCAAGCCCTCGAGTACTCTGCCACCGATGACCAGGAGGAAACACCGGTTAGGATTATAACCACATTTAATCAGGAATCTAAATATGTCCAAAAAATCCTGACCAAAAATTGGAGAATCTTGAAAGCAGATTCTATAATTGGCAATAACGTCAGTGACAGACCCCTGATTACCTACAAGAGAGGGAGAAACTTGAAGGATACCCTAGTCAGAGGAGACATCACGGAAAACCCCAATAGAAACCCATTCAATTTGAAAGGTTTCTATCCATGTGGCCACTGCAAGGCATGCAAATTCAGTCACATGATGAAAGAATTTGAGACTACACATTTAGGTCAGAAGAAAATCATAACACAGTTCCTCACTTGTAGCACCAATTTTGTTGTGTATATTTTGGAATGTCCGTGCAAACTCCGGTATGTCGGGAGTACCACATGCATGGTTAAAAAGCGAATACTAGAACACCTTAGAGCCATCTCTAACTTAGATCACAACTATCCGATTGCACGACATTTCCAAGACAAGCACCAATCCAACCAGTCTCTTCTTAAGTATTTTGCCATAGAACAGGTCAACACGTCAAGAAGAGGGGGAAACAGAGAGCTAGCCCTCAGGAAAAGGGAATCCAAATGGATTATGGAATTAGAGACCAAGTTCCCGGGAGGGCACAATCTTGATGAGGAACTGGCAACGCACCTACATGTCGACTGAATTTGTGTGCCTATCTTTTCTTGTCCTTGTTTGCCGTTTCTTTGCTGTAACTCTTCATGCTAAATATTGGCGACCAGAATAATTTTAGACAGTTGAGAGTGTAATGTGAATTGTGTAAATATGTATGTATGCAATATTGGGCTATCATTAATTTGTTTTTGTTCTTTCAATTTTCCTAGGAGGAAAGGAAGGGACCACTCACGTCCTTTGGATACTGCACCGGTTCCCTACCCTTTTCTTCACGCGGATGCCACAACACGCCCGATAAGATAAAAACTGCACTTGCGTTATCCACTGTTCCTTATCTTTTGTTTGCACTATACCATTACAATATCCTTACACATATAGACTTAAGGGACTGCCAACACTGCCGTTTCCCTCACTCGCAGCACCTTATAGCTTTTGTATATGAGTACTACTGTCTCCAACCTCGACCTGGTTATTAGGCTGTATCCTGGTATAGAGCTGCTTGAGAATAGGCACTAGTCCTCTTTAAATTTCATCAAGCACCGAGACTGGGAAAGTTCACAGGACACCGTTTTGCATCACTAGCATGCAGAGTAAGGACGCAGCACTAGTCGGTTAGTCATTCTGTAATTCCACCATTAATTGGTGTAGAGCCTGGATATCTCCGGAATCTCTGAACATGCCCACACGACACCCACGTGCACGTACGTTTCATGGCACTAGTCCGACTGGCATTTGATTCTGTACCAGATGGTACAGCTGCTATAGCTTTGGTCTGTCAGCATGGGTGTTGGAATCGATAAAGATTGGCAAATTCAATTATATCGAATTTTGAGCATTTTAGACCTTGGGACAATACTTTTGATATATGCAATCATATATGCACAAATACTTTGATACATTTTGTTTTACATCATGTTCTGTATAGATCTTTTGGTTTATTAACTCAACAACACGCATGAATCTCGCTATGAGATTGAGCTTCGAACCCATTCCAAAATGGCGACCAGTTGCATTATGTAAATCATAGGAAATGGTAGTACTTCTTCTGTTTTTGTGTGCTTATATGTTTGTTTGAAAACTTTGTTGGTATCGTGTGACCAAGACACTGCTGTGTCGAAACGCGTAACGATAGCTCAGTAAAGAATACGAGCAGAACCTCCGAGTGTGCGTTTTTCTTGTTCCTTGAACTTTATATAAATATATATATATATATATATATATATATATATATATATATATATATATATATTATCTACTGGCGGTCGCCAGTAGATAGTTATAGTTAGGACCGTGTTTCATAGGAAATCTGCAACATTCTATTTGGAATAACTTTGGCGCCGGTTGACGAATCCTCGCGAAATTTTCAAAATAGGTGGGGCGCTCCGCTCCGCTCCTACCCTGAAAGTCTCGGGGGGATTCGTCAAGCGGGGGCTGAGAAAAAAGGGGGTCCCAAAACGCGTTTTCCCCATGCAATTTTCCATAGGGACCTTTAGTCCAAGGTACAGCCCGAACGGCTGAACAGAATTACTTGAAATTTGGCAAAGAGGTAGTCCTCAGGTCAGGCGTGTGCCTTTTGCATATATGGTGTCAATCTGTTCAGTAGTTCCTGAGAAAATCAAAAGTAAAATCACATACATATCTGGGCAGAGCCTAACCACACATCTCATCGTGAGATCTGATTGGCTGTCAGTACTTCATCCAAGAAGTGTTGGCAGCCATCTTGGGACCAATATACATGATAGCACCTCATTAAAAAGCATTGCAGTTAATAGAAGGTTTTAAGACTTTAGTTACATTATAAATCATTTGTTGATGGTACCATACTCATTTTAGGAATTGTGGTGTGTTCTAAGGTGATTTTACCATGTGAAAAAGCCTTCTGCTGTGATATCACGAACCATGTTTGAGAGAAAACTATTTTCTCATACTTTTCCCACAGAGGCAGGGGTGGGGGAATCATATCGCCCAACGCCCGAACCATGTTGTTTATATTGACGGGCAAGAAGATTTATTGTCTATTTATGTCCGAAGGACATGTAGACATTAATCACGTTTTAATCACGTTAAAACAACAGGCTGTGGGCACTCTGGGGCTCACAGCCAATCCGAAGCTTGCAGAGAGCCTTTAGCGGCATCTGATTGGCTAGCAGACCATGACTGGGCTCTAGCCAGTGATTGGCTGGGGGAGTGAAACGTCACTCAGCCTCTGCAAGCAGTAGTCCGTGGCCGCCACGAGGCTTGCAATAAGCATTCAGGTAAAATAAGCAGTTTTGCCCGCTTGAATTGTGTGATATTGTGACGGAGGTGCTGCGATTTTCTTTTATTTATATTTTTAGCAACCGTGCGTGGGTAGATTAATTAGTACAAAAGCCTAGGCCTGGCCCGCCACGGTGCCTCAGATGAGGATGTCAAAAAAGCGTATCGCAAGCAGGCGCGCTGCGCTACCACCGCTTCATGGGGGAAACACCCATTACAACGAATTCAGATTCACGCGCTGCCATCGCAACGCGGGCTTACCATCGCGGGTCCGGAGCCTTCATACCGCAGATGGAAACAGATCTGCAGATTAATGCTTTCAAAAGAGACATCCGTTGGTGACTTGCAATTTATAACTTAAAGTCCTAATATAGAATAGTGAACTATTAACTTTTAGCCCCGAACTGCATAAACACACCAACAAATATACATTACAAAATTGATTAATGTTGCAAAGAGGGTACATTTGGCGAAAAAAACGATTCTTATTATTAAAGGAAGCTCCCAACTTTGCTGTTTCTTTTTCGACTCTGCGTTTGTGCTTCTCCACACCAAGCACTCTTAAACTACTGCCTACCAGTATGGGTGACATGTGACTCCTACACTTTCACTCCTTTGGCTTATGGGCAAAAAAACATTGTCGCACACGGCGCAGCCAGCACTAAAAGCTTTCGAAGCACCTGCTACAGCGTCTCTTTCCGCCGGCAATTACCCGGCCTCACAGAAATGTGTAGAAAACTCGTGTGATGAATTAGCATCCTGGAAAGAGATCCGTGTTTTGTATAGTTGAGGTTGTGACCTCTGTGAAGTTAGTGCAGAGGGTTAATATGCCTGCTGCAAAGAACATGTACGAAGTCGATTACAGAGTGCATGGGATGGAAACAGATCTGCAGATTAATGCTTTCAAAAGAGACATCCGTTGGTAACTTGCAATTTATAACTTAAAGTCCTAATATAGAATAGTGAGCTATTAACTTTCAGCCCAGAACTGCATAAACACACCGACAAATATACATTACAAAATTGATTAATGTTGCAAAGAGGGTAACTTTGGCGAAAAGATCCGTGTTTTGTATAGTTGAGGTTGTGACCTCAGTGAAGTTAGTGCAGAGGGTTAATATGCCTGCTGCAAAGAACATGTACGAAGTCGATTACAGAGTGCATAGGATGGGAACAGATCTGCAGATTAATGCTTTCAAAAGAGACATCCGTTGGTGACTTGCAATTTATAACTTAAAGTCCTAATATAGAATAGTGAGCTATTAACTTTCAGCCCATAACTGCGTAAACACACCGACAAATATACATTACACAATTGATTAATGTTGCAAAGAGGGTACATTTGGCGAGATACAACTTACCGATTCGCAAGGAACGTAGGGCTCACGTCTGGCCAGCTGCAAAAGTGAGGGGGAAATGGCAGGAGGCACGCTGGCTGACACCTTTTATATCCCACCCATACGTTTTTACAAGGGTGACGGTAAATTAGTACATTACGTATGGTTTGAAATGTACGTATTTTGTGGGAATAAATATACAGCCAAGGGTGACGGTAAATTAGTACATTACGTATGGTTTGAAATGTATGTATTTTGTGGGAATAAATACACAGCCAAAAAAAATGGAAAAAAAGGGGATAAGAAATAAAAGAATTGCCGTCAGGGTTAAGGGGAGGGGGCGCAGGGGGGCAGGGACGCGATAATATCGCATGACAAGTTTTCCTTTAGCATTATTATTGCACAGCATTCAATGGTTTACTAATTTTAATAAAGCAAAAATATATTAACGTTTCTCTGGCAGCCGGAGCCCTTAGGTTTGATGTGGAACGGGGGTAGGTGGGACAAGTGGATTTTACAGGACATGTAGATCTCAGTGGCATTTTGTCCCTTGGACAACTAGATTATTTGGAAAATTCCACACCCCTGCAGAGGTTTGGAAGGTGATCTATAAGCTAAACTGAGAGCATATTTTCTGTAAATTCACATTATCTTTCTCAGTCATGTAAGAATGAAGTCTGACATTCTCAGTAAAACATGTACATCCAACAAGGGCAGAGACTGTCAGTTGATTCCTTTGTGTTCTACTGCAGCTTCCCAGAGTGCTCTAAAGAACAACTAGAGCGCTAACAGTCTTACTTATGACAAAAGTATGGCACACCTGAAGCCATCTTGATTGGAATAAAGTGGTAACACTTAAAACATTTAATTTACAAAGGAACAAAATGAGGGGGTTCATTTTGCCATATAAATTATGATTAGTGCTGCAGAAAGAAAAACTAGGGCACATTTTGACTTCTGAAATCCTCTTTTATTTCATAAAAACATTCTGACATGCAGACTGAAACATGCACTTTGAATACCAGCAGCAGACTTGCCTGGTGAGCAGTAGCTTTACTACAGTGATCTAATGAGCAACTAGAGTGCTAACATTCAGAATTTATGGAAAATGTGTGACACATCTGAATGCCTTCTTGATGGAATCAAAGTAAAAAACTGATAGTATTTCCTACTGAGGAGACTGTAGTAAATGAGGAAATTAGGAAACTTCATAACAAATAAATCTCCCAAGATGGCCACCAGAGACAAAAGAGCCCAAATGTAGCTCAAATATCACCCAGATGTAGCCCAAGTATAGCCCAATGACAGAATGTCCCAGAGTGTTCTTAAGAACAACTAGAGCGCTTATTGTCTTACTTATGACAAAAGTATGGCACACTTGAAGCCATCTTGATTGGAATAAACTGGTAACACTTAAAACATTTAATTTAAAAAGGAACACAATGAGGGGGTTCATTTTGCCATAGAAATTATGATTAGTGCTGAAGAAAGAAAAATTAGGGCACATTTTGAGTGACTTCTCAAATCCTCTTCTATTTCATTAAAAAATTCTGATATGCAGACTGAAACATGCACTTCTAATACTAGCAGCAGACTTCCGTGGTGAGCAGTAGCTTTACTACAGTGATCTAATGAGCAACTAGAATTTATGGCAAATGTGTGACATATCTGAATACCTTCTTGATGGAATCAAAGTAAAAAACTGAAAGCATTTCCTACTGAGGAGACTGCAGTAAATGAGGAAATTAGGAAACTTCATAACAAATAAATCTCCTAAAATGGCCACCAGAGACAAAAGAGCCCAAATGTAGCCCAAATATCACCCAGATGTAGCCCAAATGTAGCCCAATGACAGAAGTGTGCAAAACACGTATTTTTTGTGTATTTGCAGTTTTATATAGTGCAGACTTGTCAGGTATTGGAGTGCTTTACATGAACATTGGTTACATCACACAAGATCAAATTCATTTTGGTTGTAGACATGGGGAGATTAAGTGATTTGACCAGAATCACAGAATGTTGAGCTGAAGCAGAAACTCCAACCTGGTTCCCCAGTTGCAAAGTCTGCAGTTCTGGAAGTAACACCACACCCTCTCCCCTTGGATGCAACATTTAATCAAGTGGTCAACTGGAGTAAAAAAACAAGATTACAAATAATTTAAAAGTTCTTTGTCGCTATTTGAAAACTCAGAAAATATGTCCTCATTTTAGTTTTTTAGAGCACTAACCATAATTTTGATGCAAATAAGACCCTCTCATATATGTAATTTCTAAAGGAAATGCTCTAGGCATTACAGTTTTGATTACATCAAGATGACGTCAGTCATTCCACACTTTTGTAATAAATATAGAATGTTAGCAATCTAGTTGTTCATTGGGATACTGTTGAGAGGCAGAGGCCAGGGGTACGGACTCTGAAAATTGAAGGCAGGTAGGAGAGTGCAGAGGCAACAATTTGACCACACTAGGCAGGCAGGAAGGGCAGTGGCAGCACAACAGACTATGGAGGGCAGTGGAAAGGGGGGCAGGGGCAACAAACCAACAATACAGGACTGGCAAGAGAGGCTGTGGCAATATAATAGACCATTGTGGGCAGAAGGAAGAGGCAGTGATCATACAACCATACATGCCAACAGACCCGTTACAGCCTGGAAACGTCCACTGTTTTTAAGCTCAAATGGGCTTTACTTGATCTGTTTCCTGTCTACAATGTAACTCAAAGGGGAAAATCAATACCCCAATTTTATTTCAAAATCTCCCTCGTACCAAGTTCAAAATGTTCGTAAGTATGGTACATTGGATCATGGTAGGCAAGAGGAATTGGGGTAGGGACATGGACTCGGATAACAGAGGACAGGAGGGACATTGAGAGGTGCACCAAACTGACCCTACAGGGCAGGCATCAGGGTTTGCAGCAGCACAATACACCACACAGGGCATGCGGGACGGGAATGCAGCACAACAATCCATAGAAAGCAATAGGGAGGGGACAGGACCATGCACATGGACAACAGACAACAGAGGGGAAAGAGGCAATGGTAGCTAGCTGGTCATAATGGACAGACAGGAGAGAAAGCTGCAGCATAACAGACCATAAAGGGCAGGAGGGACGGATCAGGGGCATTACAATGGAACCGACAAGCCAGGAGGGCGGGAATAGGGGTCTGCACATGGAAACAGAGGGCTGGGGGCAAGGGGGCAAGGCAGGAGCAGCAAGATGACCATGGAGGTCAGGCAGGATGGGCACTAGAAACAAGACACACCATGGAGAGCAACAGTGAGACTATGATGGCATACACACAGACCATGGAGGTAAGGTGGGAGGGGGTCAGGAGCAGCTAGCTGACCACACAGGGAAGGTGGGAGGGGCCATGGCAGCACAGAAGACCATGCATGGCAAGCGGGAGGGTTAGTGGCAGCACAATGGCTATGATGGGCAAGAAGGAGGGTGCAGGGGCATGCACAAAGGACCATGGAGGATAGAAGAGAGGGTCAGGACCTGGGCACAGACAAGAGAGTTCAGGGGAAGGGGCCTCACAACAGACCGCGCGGGGCAGGCAGGAGGAGCAGTTGTTGCACAACAGACCAGGGAGGGCAGAAGGGTGTGGCAGTAAAATGGACCATGGAGGACAGAAGGAAGGGGATAGGGGCATGGCATGTGGACAGGCAGGGTGGAGGTGGCACGGACAGGTTACAGTCATCTGACAATGCTAGGCAGGTGGTAGGGGAGTGGCAGCTCAACAGAACACTCAGAGTAGATAGGAGTGGCAGGTCCATAGAACATGGTGGTCAAAAAGGATGGAGCAGGGGCATGCACAAAGACATCGGAGGGCAGGGGGAAGGAGAATAGGGGCAGCAAGCTAAGCACAGAGGCTAAGCAGGAGGTCAATGATGGGCCATAGAATTGGGCAATGGAGGGCAGGACGAGTGGACTGGTACATCATGCTAAATGCAGGGCAGTTGCAGCACATCAGACCATGCATGGCAGGAGGGAGGAGGCTAGTGCATGGATTCAGACAACAGAGGATAGGGAGGAGGTGGATGGGGCAGCAAGCTAACTGTTCATAGAAGGTGGGTATTAGGAACTTTATTGTTTTTAAAATGTGTGTCTGTGCAAACTACTTAAAATATGAACAAGTATGCAGCATAATCTCACTTTTATTCAGGAAGAAGTGGACGTTTGGGACTGTGACTCCGGGATCACTTGGCAGAAACATCCCCTGACCCTCCACCCCCATCGCAAAATGTAATGCCCGTGAAAAGGGTAGGTGGACGCAGTGTTATATGGAACATAGTCCTGAGAGCACGATTGAAAATGAAAACTAGATATAGTATATGGTATAAACTGTGCACCAAAAAGTGTGATATAAGATGAACCGGGGCGTGAAATATAATATGCAATACATTGAGCGCGATGACAGATTCATTGGAGAGCGCAAGATAGCTCAGGCACTAGCGCTTGCTATGTGATATGCGCCTTGGAGTGTAATATGCACACAGGGCAGTGTTGTGTAACCTAAGTAGTCTCTAAAGTTGTAATATAAAATATGTGCTGGGTAGTGTAACATTGCATATGCACTGTGACAAAGATATGGATCCCAGATTGTAATATGTATGGCATAGCGCTGTGCTTTATAACATAGGCATAGAGGAAGGCATGTTAGATGGGGCAATATAACCCGTGCGAAGGCAAGTGTGGCATGACATATTCACGGGGTGGTGTTACAGTGCACATGGGCTAGAGAGTGTCATAGCATACGCACTAGCTGGTGGAATACAACACAGAGGTGTGTGGCACTCGGCGGGCACTGGTGGGTGTAACACAGCATTGGGCTCAGCCAGGAGCACGCTGTGACTCTCAGGTGAGGTTTGTCTCCTTTCCAGAGAATAAAATAAAAAGTATTACACATCCTGCGGTGGATGTGTCTTTTATTAACCGTGAGGGGGTTTCTTGCATAGTTTGGTCGAATTTTTGTCGAATCTCCTTTGAATGGCTTGGTGTGCATGTGTATTAAATGTGCCCGTCAATAGCTACCCATGTTTGTATAAATAAACGACAAGGGTGTCTACTTGGAGAGTACCCACCAGCGGAGGCGCCGGGATTAGGCACGGTAGGGTGTCAGACTTGTCAGAGCTTCACTAGCGGTGTGAATACATTCTACGTGGATTCATTGTATGCATAGTCGCCTTTTAATGAATATCACGCAAATCGTCATGGTGATAGGTACATACGGTTTGTCCAGCATGTCCTAGGTGTTTCTATAAATATATATATATTTTTTAAAAATAAAAAACAAAGGCCGGCCCCGGGGGATGGGGTCCCCGGGGCCATAAGTGGCCTGAGGAGGGGGGCAACACAGCCCCCCTCCTAAAGAATAATAACATTTAAAAAAGGCCATGACCTGGGGGTTGGGGTCCCCGGGGCCGATTAAGGCCTTGGGAGGGCAAAATTAATTTTTTTCAACAAAATAAATTTGGGTGCAGGCCCTGGGGGATGGGGTCCCCATGGCTAATAAATTAGAAAAAGAAAGGGGCCACACAGCCCTCCTTCTTAAAAATAAATAAATAAAAGACCGGCATCGCGCCGGAGGCCACGCCCCCTCCTTGCAGCACTCTGCAAACGCGCCCCCTGGCCAGTTGTAAGTTGAGGAATTAATTCCCCTTCAATACTGAGGGTCCCTGAGGGCCAACTAGCCCAACAGGTATCTCCAGTATGCGCCAGGGAGCTGCGTTGCAGACAGGTGTTCTGAGGCCACACCCCTTTTTACACCTCCATGCAACGCAGCTCTGTGGCGCTTACTGGAGGTACCTAGTGGGCTAGTTTGACCCTAGGGACCCTTAGGATTCAAGGGGACTTAATCTCTCAACTCAGAACGCCCACAGGCCCTGTGGCGCATTTTTAAGTTGGGGAAATAATTCCCTTTCAATCCTGAGGGACCCTGGGGTCCAACTAGCCCACCAGGTGCTTCCAGTAAGCACCACTGCTCTGCGTTGCAGAGAGGTGGTGCAGGCCGTGCCACTTTTTACACCTCTCTGCAACGCAGCTCTGTGGCGCTTACTGGAGGTACCTAGTGGTCTAGTTGGACCCTAGGGACCCTCAGGATTCAAGGGGACTTAATCTCCCAACTTTAAACGGCTACAGGGCGTGTTTACACAGTGGGGAAGGGAGGGGACGGGGCATGAGGTGACGTGTTCAAACACGCCCTGTGGTGCGTTTTAAGAGGTAGTTTTAATCCCCTGCCCTATTATATACTAGGGGCTTACAGAGGAGGTCTTGCTAATCACAGGGGGACCCCAACACATAGTGTGCCCTAGTGTATGTAGGTGTTTTCACTGTATTCTGAGTGTCTTTTAACATAGCACTGGCTCTAGGACTGGTTAGTCAGACTCAGTTACCACCAGTATCCGTCTGAAAAAGTTGAGGGTACAGGATGATTTTGCAACAAGGCTTGTTTCTGCTCTTCTGTTTGTTCTTTCTGCACGTTATACTTCTTCATGCACTTTTTTTCGTCTTTGAGGACTTCTGTTGCTTCTTTCTGCATTTCTTTTTTTTCTTTCTGTGCGTTTTTCCTTCTTTCTTCACATGTCCTATCTCTGTAGGCATAGCTAGAAATTCGCATTTAAAAAAAACCTTTGAAATTCACTGAAAAAACATAGGTTTCAGGCACGTTATAGCTAGGAATTAGCATTTAAAAAACCTTAGAAATTCACTGAAAAAACCATAGGTTTCAGGGGCGTTATAGTTAGCTGGACTTTTTACTCGTACAAAACCATAGAAATTCCCCCGTTATAGTTAGTTCAGCTAACTATAACTCGCGCGCCCGCAATGCTCTGCTGATGACGTCACATATACGTCACATATTACATCACTCATGACATGGTCAGTGACATCACTCATGACATCACTCATGACATCACTGATGACATCATCCTTGTGATAGAGTGGCAGACCTCCTCTCCCCCTAATATAACCTTTGATACACACATTCAAAAATAGAAATTCAAATTTTCAAAACAATGGACATACCAATACCAGTTACAACAACCTATTCAGTAATTGTAAGATCCACATCCACTCATTCACCAACAGTCCTATACAGTCTCTCATACATGTACTCACTCATCATATGTACTCATACACCTATACATCCTGTTACACAACGCCACTCATCCATAAAGTTACTCACACACATAGTCACTCATGCTAATAAAGAATAAAACATCCGTTTACCTGCATATACAGTAATACACACACCACCACACTTACTTCTACAGAAACTTACACATACTTAGTCTTTTTAACAATCACTTATAGAAACACATACTTATTCATACAGGAACTCTTTCAATATCTCACTCTCACATATACTCACTTATATACACCAATAGTCACATATACTAGTTTAAAACATATGTAGTTACTCATAGAGACACTATTGAGACAGTCATTCACTCACTAACACACCCATGCACACACTCATCCACCCATACAGTCCTGCACACATGCTGTCTTCAACACATACAAACAGTGAGTCACTCATTCATGCACCTATGCACTACGTAATACCCCCCACCGAACCATACAGACATCAGACACTTATACTGATACTCAAAAAACCAACTAATAACCTATAAAGACACTCATGTAGCTACTCACCAACCCATGCAGCCACTTATACACAAAGTGAGAGACTGATACAGATATTTACATATTTAAACATTACTCACTAAGCCATGTATTCACTAAGATACACTTAATCAGTCAGTTATACAATCATTTTTTCAAAAACAAATCATCCATTTAGACACTTATATACCCATTTATTCTTCCATCGACCTTGAGATATACATATATAAAACATATGTAATTTTCAGAAAAACACACATTCACTGGATGATGTCATCAGTGATGTCATTTGAGATGTCATCAGTGATGTCATGAGTGATGTCACTGACCATGTCATGAGTGATGTAATATGTGACGTCATCAGCAGTGCATTGCGGGCGCGCGAGTTATAGTTAGCTGAACTAACTATAACGGGGGAATTTCTATGGTTTTGTATGAGTGAAAAGTCCAGCTAACTATAACGCCCCTGAAACCTATGGTTTTTTCAGTGAATTTCTAAGGTTTTTTAAATGCTAATTCCTAGCTATAACGTGCCTGAAACCTATGTTTTTTTCAGTGAATATATATATATATATTATACAAAAGCGTCCACAGTTGAAAGTGCACTCAAGAACAAGCAGACCCAGCCGTTACTCACAGGATCTTTATTCAGAGTAAAAACCAGCAGAATCCTTGGGAATTTCATCATAGCCCTACGTGTTTCTGACCTCCAATGCTCCTTGTTCACGGGCTGTGTGGAAGCTGCAGAAACGAGCACCGCACATCATTGGAACCTCCCTCTGATGGATTTTTCACCATAGCCTCCTGGGACTTGTAGTGCGAGTAAAGTTTTGTCAATGGGTTTCCTCCAGTCAAACACAATCTTCAATTTATAAAGCACCCCAATGGGCCCCCAGTGATGACGCCAGTTCATATAACACCAACCTGTTCCTCTGTTGAACGAATGCCGTGTATCCGCATTCAACAGTCCACACTCATTTGGTGGCGGTGCACTTTCCCGACCTGGACAGGCCGGAGTACATCATACAAAAGCGTCCACAGTTGAAAGTGCACTCAAGAACAGGTAGACCCAGCCGTTACTCAATGGATCTTTAGTTTCAAAACCAGCCGAATCCTTGGGAATTTCATCATAGCCCTAAGCGTTTCTCTGTGAACAAGCAATATGTTTTCACAAAAGCATGGGTGAACGATTTCTATGGGTATATTCCTGCAGACTGGGTAACTTTGGGTCCATTGTTGATTTACAGATTTCACTCTCATATTTCAATGTTTTTAGGAGGTTGAGTTTGCCCACTGATTTCTTTATATCATATGAAGAAGGCAGTGTTTTTGTCTAATTCTTGAACAGCCTGCTAATCTCCTGCATGCACCTGCATGATTACATAGATCAAATTAGTATTACTGGATATATAACACCATGATTTATTTAGGACTAATATATAGTACTCCACATTACATTACAGTTAAATAAGAGCGATCTGCTGATTGTATTGCATGTCGAATTGTAAGGTGTATTAGTCAAAACAAACATGGGGGAAGCTGAATATCTAGTATTTCTCACTCACAAAATCCAAATCTTTACTTTATTTAATCAGCAGCCTAAATTGCTCCCTTTTTAAATGTCTTCTCAAGGGCAGGTATCTGGGTTCTGGCATCAAAGTGTGGTTCTGTGTACCTATGTATGGAATCATCCTATACATGGAACCCTGAGTCATGTATCAAGCTATACATCAAACCCCTAGCCTCTCTCTTGTATAATTAGAACACCCCATTTTTAATTATACACCAACGACACTCAACTTTAAATGAAGGTATCCTCCCTCAAGAACACAACTGCATAAACGTACTATTATTTCGTAGTTTGTGAATGCCACACAAAAGTACAATTACACATAACTGTATGTTACCTTTGTGAATCAGGCACTACATCTCCACACCCATATCAGCACCATAGCAAGGTATGCAAAGCACCAAATCTGACTCTTTTATTCTGACTGACGACATCAAGACTATAGTCCAATCTCTAGAGCTCTTTAAACTTGACTATGGAAAGGGACTCTAAACCAGCATTCCCAAACATAGACAAGATAACATTACTCCCATACTGGCAGCCCTCAATTTACTTCTGATCCAAGCCAGAAACCTTTTCAAGCTAGCCTGCATTATCCACAAACTTTACACCATGAAAATCCAACCTACCTGGCCCACAAACTTACTGTCTCAAGTGCATATTGCTGAATGTGCTTATTCTCTATACCTTCAAACCGCTCTGTTCAGACAATCCCACACAATGAACTGAACCCTTTCAGGCAGTGCTCCTATGGTACTGCCAAGTGGAGAGAGATTTTTCAGTGCTGAAAATAATCCTTAACCAAGTCCAAAGAGCCCACAATTTTTGGTTCGGCAAAGAGAAGGATTGATGGAGTGCTGATGGAGTATCGCTCTGGATAGAGTTAACATATAGCAGCATAGGAGTGTGAGTATCAATAGGGATGCGAGTTGCTATTGCTTTTGCTTATTATTGCATTTTCTTTAAATGGCTGTGTGTTATTGAGTGGTGTAAAATCGTTAAAGTCAGTGTATGATTGTGGCGCTTTGTGAAAAGTCGAAGCTTTAAACAGGTCCATCAAGTCCTAAAATGAGTAAGTTGTCTGCTGGTTTGTGGTGTTGGTTGTGAGGTGTCGTCGGTAACATCTAGATAAGTGTTCTCTTTGAGTGTTAGTGATAAACGACTGATGGTTGATCTCAGGTGCACAGGGTGTAACTATATCAATTAATGGTGAAATTCTGCAGGTCGAGGTTTCCATTGCAGCAAATGAGTAAAGAAAACGTAGTTACCTTATGAGGGAGAATATCCTTTTGTGGAGCAGACAGTTTTATTTATTGCTTGCATTTTTTGTCATTTGGCTTGAAGAAAAATGTGCAGAACAAATAGTGAAGAAGGGTGAGCTGCTGCAAGGAGCGAGACTGACGCCACAGTGTGTGGTGCTGTGATTGGTCAGTTGGTGTAAAACAGTTCTGGGATTGGTTGACTACGTCATAAGAGTCATGCTGTGATCGGTTGAGGCTGCTGAATAGGTAGATTGTGGGAGAATAACATTTCCTGGATTTACGGAAATCATTTGTGAATACAGATTTGAAGAGAAATGACATTATTTAAGTCATTGCAAAAATTAGTAAAGAAAGATGATCCCGCATTTGCCAAAATTATGGTAGAGGTATCACCTGTGGGTACACCAGGATCATTGTCATGATGGACAAATAATTACATCCATGACTAGCTTGAGTTTTTCCACACATTTACTGAGAAGGATGAGGACTTACAGTTCCCTCATAATGGGACATTCAATTTGAGAATTTTAGAAAATGTAAGACAAAGAATATACAAAATGAGAGATTTTATTAGATCTACTGTTCTTGAGGCTTTAAATACCTGGGAGCATATTACTCGATAGAAAGATAAAGAGAAATAGCAAGGGCGGTATAGGAAATCTATGGGTCATTAAGCAGAAGCTAGATGGGATGCTCAACAAAAAATGTGGAGAGCAGATATAACACACAGAATAACAGTGTATCCTGTGTTACAAGTTGAGGAAGAAACTAGGGGCAAGAGAAAACAGAAAGAGAAACATTTAGAGACCGACAAAACTGAAACAGGGAAGGAGAGAATGACATAGATCACAAACGTTTGAATAATTTATTACTAAATCACCCACCACCTTATAATGAGATGCAGAGGAGAGATCTGACGCAAATGAGTACACCTGAGGGACCTAATGCTCCTAATGCTCCCTTGATGCCTGAAGTACCAAAGGAACTAATGCTTATTTCTCCTGTGAGCGGGAGGACAGAAATGTCAACTCCTACAAACTAGATTGATTTAAATGCTCCAGATGCTTTGAATGTTCCTGTTACTATTGGACCCATTGTGCCCCTTTACAAGTCTGGTTTACAGATAAATATGATTCACAATTTGACTGCACCTACTGGAGTAGATACAGTACAAGGGAGTTCTTCAGCTCCGACAGTAAAATCACACCCATGGTTCTGATGCAGACTAATGCTGCTGTTGTGAATATTGTCCCTAATAAGACACAAGCTGATCTGACCCAAAAAATGGTGCAGAGGATTCTACTTCTAAATTTGGAGGTGCTCCTGAAATGCTTCTGACATGACTGCACCAATGGGTGTTTCAGTTCCAGATACATCTGTACTAAATGTGCAATCCGGAAAGAGTACACATTTTACTAATGTTGCCTTAATTTAAATAGTACAGGAGAGCAATCAGGGTTTACTTCTCAAGAATTTGATGAATGTCTTTAAGGATAAAGTACTCCGAATAATCAGAATTCACATATGGTTGCAGGTCTAAGTTCAGTTTTAAATTCAGTTCTGAAAAATAAACATGAACATGAGCCGATTAAAAGTTGAATTAGAATAAAGGAATCAAGGAACATTTAGCCCTTCAAGATTAGAGACTTACGAATAGGAGGAACTATTGTTTCTCTGTAAAAAAATAACACAATAAGGAAATGTGACCTATGAGAGATTGTTTGAATTTGCTTAGACATATGGTATACATATTCAAAATTCAAAGATTTTCCAGAAATCTTATAGGATGGATTTTACTGACAAAAACATTGAGAACATGAGAGCATCAGTAAAGAAAATACAGATATTAGAGCAAATGGCTTTAATCAGTAAATGGGAAGAAAGAGAAAAATGGGAAGGTAGATGGTCGAAAAATAAGAAAACAAAGTGAGTTAGAGTAGAGTCGCCATCTGACATTTTTGGTGGCAGTGAAGGAAATGTACAAATTCTACCTATGAGAGAAGTACCTGGCAAATATTATGTTCACATACCATGGACAAGACAAGTTATCTTGTCATTTACTAACGATTTCCCTAGATTGAGAGAAAAACCTTATTTGAAATTGTGGTTCCAGCAGAATTATGGGCTGAATATAAGATTACTGTGTGATTGACCAATGGTAGAACCAGAGAGAGATTCAGGAACAGGTGTTCCATCGCAGAGGTAATGAGAAAATACCGACAGGTGATAACTTTCATCAAAAGAAATTGATTGGCTGCAGATTGACAGGACGACCCAAGAGCTGAAAGAATCAGTACACGTCTCTTAAGAGAGATTGGTACAGGTTTCCAAACAGTATAGTGGATCAAAGTCTATTGCTGAGAAAGATGTGGGACTACTTGTTTACAAGTTTGTTATGAGTTTGAGACCTGAGATTTCTAACAGGATTCAACAGCAAATACTTTGTTGGCAGAATCAGTGGATGAACTTATGCGTTTTGCTAAATGTTGTGCAGACGATTTGGGATGATAATGTTTCCTTCCGAAAGTGATAATCATCAAAACATAGAAATACAATGAAAACTACATGTGTCCTCTCCAGATGGAAAATTAGGTCATTTATTCAAACGGACAATAATTAAAACCATAAAAACTAAAAAGATAAGTGGGCAGAAGCATGGAAATCAGAAGATTTACAGACCTCAGAATTTATACATTTGTGTGACTGAAAAGTAAATGCACAATCAGTAAGTCACAATTGCAAAACTATCTTTGCTCATAAAGAATATAAACTAAGCAAATAAAGTCAAGACACTAAAGTCAATGACATTTAGATACCAACTAAAGTCGGGGGATTACCATAAGGACACAAGAATTTATGGCTGAGAAGTTGCCCGTTGGGAAAAAAATTAAGGAGAATAAGGGAGAAGGTGGGGCAAAAGAAGAAAAGAATAGAGTTATACAAGTCCTACCATCTTAGGATTAATCAAAGCATCATGGTTCAATAGAGCCAAAAATAAGGTGCGTGCATGCAGACTCGTGTTAGACGAACCGGCTCAAAGTTATCTAAAAGAGTGAAAACACTATGCACCTGTGTCAATAAAGATGCACTATTATCGGTGCCAAAAATAAACCTGTGATATTTGCGGGTTGTGAATCAATTTGACAAGTAATAAATGAGGTTTACTTGGAATAGCTAGCCACTGACCTGGTAGTGAAACTCAGTTGTCATGCCGCGTAGAAAAACACGAGGGAGAAGGCCAAAAGTGTTAGTAAAATTATGCCATGCTGATAACTACCAGGATCGATACATGGACACAATCGGCAATGATGTCTAAGGATTCAAAAATAAAAATTCAAGATCCGATATTTACATACTCAGTGTGAGAAAAACAATGACTAGCTCAGAGGACTTACCCGTGCTGGAAAGCGTCCTTGTGTGACATGGTTTTGAATTATTGTCCGTCTGAATAAATGACCTAATTCTGTATCTGGAGAGGACAAACGTAGTTTTCATTGTATTTCTATGTTTCACTGATGATCACTTTTGGAAGGGGCCATTGTCTTTTTTTGTAGACACGTACACCCTATGTCCCTCTGACTTTCAGGGTTTCCTTGTTTCTTTAGAAATAAACAATTTGAGATGAGACACAAGAAACTCAATCAGAAATTAATGATTGCACAGATAAAAGTGATGCAGAAAGGTCAAAATCAGATGGGTTTTGAGAACACAGGACAGGTACAAAGAGGTTATAATCAAGATCCGATGATGTGGGGTGTTAGTGGTTTTCATGAGCAGAATTTCCGGTCGCAAGGTAGAGGTTGTGTTAATCCTTTGGATCTTAGAACAGGTATTGAGGTGTCACTTTGGATCCTAGAACAGGTATTGAGGTATCGCTTTCGAAAAAGACAAATACATGTCATAAGCGTGGAAAGCAAGGACAATGGAGACACGAGTCTAAGTCCGTTTTGAATAATATGGGGAATCAGATGCAGAATTTGGATTATGCACAGTCTCAAGGTAATAGCATGGGACAGGCTCAACAAAAGCAACGACAGAGAATGCAGAATTCTAACGTCCCACACCAAATGAAATACCCCATGCTCCCATGCCACAACAGAATGTTCAAGTACAAAGATACAATGTGAATCAAACTTCTTACAAAAATCAGAATATAACACAGCAATAATTGATTGTTTTGGATGACAAAGGCCAGCACCCATTAGCTTGATGGTTCCAGAGTAGGGTAGGAGGACTGCGAGCTTTGAGCAGGCCTAGAGGTAGGTCAGAGTGATCCCTATGAGGATGGAGAAGTGGATGGGAATCCAATCTCATTCCTTGTCAACACTCATGCTATTCACTCTACTGTAACGACAGTAGAGGCTCCAAAAATCCCCTCTCAGGAGAAAATATCCCAGTTTAAAAAGTTGTCTACCTCAATCTCAGAACCAGCTACAGTTAAAATAGAATCATTTGATGATTGTCATTGATCTGTGGTGTGTGACACAAGTCCAGTGAACCTGCTTGGATGTGATTTACTTTGTAAACTGAATTGTTAAATTTATCGCACACTCTTTGAATTCCATATGAATAATGAGGATGTTGTCTTTAAACTTGCCCAACAGAAATCAGATGAGGAGATGTATCCTCTCCTGATGTGTGAGTATTTGCCAAAAGAAATCAGTGATACAGTGTTACCTGAAGTATTTGACTTTACAGGTAAGAATATCGGACTAATCAAAGGTATTGACCCAGTTTGAATCACAATTAAACCAAATGCAGAGTTCCCAAGAATCCCACAATACAATATGTCTCCAGATACCTTTGCGGGAATTACTCTTGTGATTAAATCAATGATTGAGCAGGGGATTCTGAAGGAGATAGTGGGAAGTCTATGTAACTCTCCAATTATGGGTTTACAGAAGTCGAATGACAAGTATCGCACTGTGCAGGATTTGCACGAGGTGAATGCCATTGTTCTCCCATGTTGTCCCATGGTACTAAATCCAGCTGTGATTTTATTTCAGATTCCATGTGAGGTTGAATGGTTTTCAGTCATTGACTTGTGCCAGGCCTGCTTTTCAATTCCATTGCATGAAGACAGCCAATTTCTATTCGCTTTCCATTTCGGCAGTTGTGTTTTGGCTTGTCCCACAAGGGTATAGGTAGAGCCCCTCAATCTTTAATCACATATTAAAAAAGAATCTTGAATCCCTGACAATGTCTAATAATTCAGTGTTGTCCCAATTAATTGATGACCTGTAACTGGCATCAACTACGAGAGAAGCTTACAAAACTGATATGATTGCCTTGTTGAATCAGCTCACCGAAAATGGACATAAAGGGCCGCATGTATCAAGTGTTTGTGTTTGCAGAAGCAGCCCGTTTGAGAATGCAAAAAGGCTTTTCCCATGTATCAAACTCTATTTTGCCATTCGGTAACCTGTTACTGAATCGTAAAATGGGTTCGCGGTTTGGTATTTGGAAGGGACATGTTCAGAGTGTCCCTTCCAAATACTGAATCATGATGGTATGTATAAATGTTTTGTGACCGTGAATGTGGTTGCAAAACATTTGCATTTTACCACCTACTTCAAGTTGGTGGTAACACATTTGGCAATGGAAAGGAGTCCCTAAGGGACCCCTTCCTCTTTTTGAATGTATGCAAAAACTTTTTTTAAATCAGGCAGTAGTCACACAGACCACTGCCTGTTCTGAAAAAATGAAAGGAAAACTTTTCATTTTTCTATTTGTAAAGCATCCCTTTTTCTTTAAGGAAATTGCTTTATTTAAAAACAATCTTAGACCTGGTGCTCTGCTGACCTCAGAAGCGCAAATAGAGCCAAATTTCGGGGGGCGGGGGGGGGGGAGTTCCAAGAATTTCGGGGGGGGCTGACTCTTCTAGTAATATGCAGAGTGGAGATGCAGGGGCTCTAAGAAGGGGTGAAAACACAACAAAGCCTCGTTAGCATGTAAATGGTCTTTTAAAGACCTGTGAAGTACCTGGGTGCAGCTGTGTTTGTGCTTGGGAAGCTGTCTCAGCCGGGCTGACACACACGACGGGGGGGGCTGAAGCCCTTTGTGCCCAATGGGCATTGCACGCCTGGCTGACCACAGCAGGCCACCATCCCTGTGATTTTTGCGATTCCTAATGGGTCACAAAGTGCTACCTAACTCATCAATATTCATGAGGTAGTTCATTTGTGACCCACTGGGAATCACAGTAAGTATTCAACACACTTTCATTCATGCAGTTTTCCTAATTGTGAATTGCAAGGATTCACAATTAGGTAATCGCAAAACGGTTTCTTAATACATCTAGCCCAATGTTTCTCTGACTATGATACAGTTTTGCAAAACTAAAGTCCTGTAGCTAGGACATCACATTGATAAAGGAGCGAGGAGAGTTTTGCAGGAAAGAATCTCAGTGATTCTTAACATGAATCTTCAAACTACCCACAAGGAAGTCTGCATGTTCTTAGGAATGGTGGGCTATTGTAGACAGTGGATTCCAAAATGTGTCTCTGACAGCAAAAACTCTTCAGGGGTTGACACACAAAGATGTGTCAGATTTGGTACCCTGGGATGACAACTGCATGACTGCCATCGCACTGCTGAGAGAATAGCTTTGCAGGGCACCAGCTTTGAGAATACCTGATTATAACAAGTGATTTGTATTATTCTGTAGTGAGAAAGAAGGCTGTGCTTTTTCAGTGTTGACACTAATGCATGGAAACAATTACAGGACTTTCACCTACTTCTTGTCGACCTTTGTCCCTGTTGCGGCTGATTTGCCTGGATGTCTGAAAGTGTTTGCATCTATGTATGTGAGTCTTGAGCAGGGTAAAAGTATTGTCATGGGTCACCCACTGACAGTATTTGTGCCACATCCAGTGGAGATACTGCAAACTCAGTCTCTGACCAATAGACGTCTAACTAAATACGAGCAGATTTTGTTGGGTGCAGAGTGTGACTCTGAATAGATATACAGTGTTGAAACTGGCTACTTCGATGCCATTGCCTGGAAATGAGAACGTGGTGGATGAAGTTGAGTTTGATTGCTTGGATTTGACTGAGTTGTGCATGAAGCTGGGTCCTGCTATCTCTGACGAGCCACTGCCTGAATCTGATCATGTGTTATTTGTTGATAGTTCCTGTTTGAGAAACAATGAAGGAAATCTGAAGGCTGTGTATGCTGTATGTACTATGGGAGGTGTTGTGGAAGCATCATTATTGCAAGGAGTGTTTTCTACAGACGTTGCAGAGCTCATAGCTCTGACACGAGCACGTGCCATTTCAGAACAACTTCAAGTTACAATTTACACTGATAGTCAGTGTGCCTTTGGAGCCATACATGACATCGGGCAATTGTTGTCACAGCGTGGGTTCATGACGTCCTCTGGTTCACCTATTAGAAATGGGTACTACGTGAGGAAACTTTTGCAGGCTTTACAATTGCCTTCACAAATTGCTATTGTAAAATGTGTTGTCATGAACAAGGTACTGACTATGTCATAGTCGGCAACCATTATGCAGATGAGATGGCAAGATATTGTGCTTTGAATGTGCACACATTTAATGAAGTGATCTTGAAAATCACATCCGGCGTCACTGTACCCTGAGATTGTCAGCTTTAGACACTTGGGAAGAGGTTAGGAAACTATAAGATGAGGTGACAGAAGCAGACTGCCAGGGTTGGTTGTGAGCGGGCTGTACCAAGAGGGAAGATGATGTGTGGATTTACATTGATGGTAGACCGGTATTGTCTGACAACTTATTGTCACCAATGCCAAGGCACTACAATTGTCATACACATGTTGGGAGGGATGCAATGGTGTGCCTTTTCCAACAGGTGTGGTACAATCCCAGGTTTGGAGTAACTGCAGAGATGCTGTGCAAACGTTGTGTAATATGTCAGCAACAATACCCAGGAAGAAAAACACAGATTGTCATGAGTTACATTGGTAAATCTGCAGGCTCTTTCAACCGGATGCAAATGGACTTCATAGAGATGCCCCTTTGCAACAGTTTAAGATATGTTTGGGTCACTGTGTGCATTTTTTCAAAATGGGCTGAAGCCTATCCTACTCATAGGAATGATAGTTTAACTGTGGCAAAATTGCTGTTAAGGGAGTTGATTCAGAGATTCATATTTCCGGCTTCTCTTGAGTCAGACTGTGGAACTCATTCTACCAATGAAGCCCTAAAAATGTTATGTGCAGCACTAAAGATTGAGCAGAAGCTTCATTGCAGTTATTGACAATAATTCTAGGCCCCCATCTTAGACTCTGACAGTAACACTCATTTCTTTGCTACATCATTAACATTCTGCCGCTACATATATTTTAAAATGTGAACTTTTATATAATTCTTAGCCATTTTAACTATCTTTTTTTGTATATGTGTGGTGTGTATGTTCTGCTTTTATGATTATATTTTTTAATCAAATACAGTATTTTCACACGGACTGGAGGCTTCCGGGTTGTTGCAGCAGGTCAATGGCACATTGAAATCCAGACTGCTGAAAGTATGCGCTTCTATGTCCTTGAATTGGCCAGATGCATTGCCTCTTTTGTTGATGAGTTTGAGGAGTACTCCAGATAGGAGGACAGGATTGTTGCCCCACAAAAGGATCAAGGTACATGTGATGAGGCTGCCAGCTCTTTCTGCTAAAGCAATAGTCAATATTTACAATGATCTTTAATTGGACTATTCCTAGGGCCTCACTGATGTAGTATGTTCTCTCTCTTACCAGGTTGGAGAAGCTGCCCTTGCAGTCCAACAGGAGCAGTGCCATGACCTCAGTCCGGGGTACTGGGTAATGGTGAAGAAACATAGGTGTAAAATGTGTTTGGAACCTGTTGGAAGGGGCCTTTCCAGGTGAACCTAGTCACCAACACCACAGTTAAGTGCTGGGGTCTCCTGAACTGGATGCACCCAGTCCACACTGGCAGAGTCCCAAGTCCCCTTAATGATACAACAGCACCTGTTCCTGATGTACCGGTGGTAACAGTGAAACAGAGGGATCAGGTTAACCAAACTGTTGGGGACCAGCAAGCTACAGGCACAGCACTCGTTTGGCCTGAGGAGGGTCCGAGAGAGTCAACTGTATGTTTTGATGGGTCACAGCCAGGAGAATTGAATATGAGAGAGACAGGCCCCAATGAAGAGCGTAGTGCAGTAAGAAAGTAAGTTGTGCGCTGAGACCATTGCCCCAGAAGAGGTGAGATTCTTAGAAGCTGCCTGACCGCAGGATGAATACCACCAACTATTCTTGAAAGCTCTTAACCATCAAATCATAGTGACACAGATAATGAGCAAACAGCTGTGAGGCGATCAAAAAGAGCAAAAGTACCAAGTCAAAGGGACGCATCTCTTGAATGGACTTATTTGCCTACTAATGAGTAGGAGCGGCAATTCTACGAGTTTTGTGCTAACAATATGTGTCTATATGAACTTCCCTGAAGTAAACTGGGTTATTGATTTGAATTTTAATCTGGATGTACCAACTGATTGACTGACACAGTTTTTCATAAATCTACTCATCAATGAAGCTGACATTAGAGTCTTTCCTTATATGAGAAGATTTTGAGGTTTGCCATAATTCTTTTTTTGTGCCAAGACTTTGCTGAATTGCTCAAACCATAGCTGCTGTTTTTGATTTTTCTTTAGTTAAATTGTCTGAATCTTGAGAAACCATGCAGTCCGACACTGGAAGCTCTTCCAAATGCAAATGTGTATATACAGTGGTTCTTTCTATTTCTATTTTGATATTATTTGCAATGCTTATTATCTTAAATCTACCACATTATATTCCTGCAATAGATTCTAAACTTAGTATTCTTTCTGGAGCCACTAAAAGAAATGTTTCCAATTCTGTTGACATAAATGACAATTCTCCACACAATAACACTTTGAAAATAGACTTTAGCTCAAATGCTTATGCTACTTTGCTTAATGAGTACGTATATACTATGGATGTTGGTGATTGCTACATTTGTATGGAAATACCTTCATCGGTTTCTGAGGGTGTAACCTACCATAGCTAACCTCTAGCATATAGAATTTCTTGCAGTGTGTTAGCTAGCTTATTTTACTGTCCTGATCAGTTATATTATTACTCTAGACAAGTTTCAATCTTTTCTGAAATATCTGTGCATAGACATTTAAATCCGCATACTGAAGCTTCAAAAATTGAAACTGTGGGTTGCATGCTTAGAGGAACTCAATCTTGGACATGGCTTATGCACTTAGGAATAACCTAACATGTAAATTAGCGAGGACTGAAAAGAATGTTATAGATTTAGTGGAAAGTAGATGAGACCGTGAAATAAATAATATTGCATGGACTTAATTAATTCCTTGCAGTTTACCGCAAGACGAAAACAAAATTATGGAGGGAATGGTTTCATTAGCTTTAGTCTGGCAACACAAAGGTAAACTTTGTATATACCGAAATAAATCAAATATTAACACTGTTTTTGTAGGATTTAGTGAATGTGAACATACATTTGAAATGTGTGAAAACTGGGGAAGATATTTAGAAGAAGTAGATCCTATTTCCCCGGGAATATATCAATGTTGTGGGAAGAGTGCTTATTACAAATTGCCAAGAAGATGGGATGGAAGATGTAATATGGGAATAGTTTTTCCAAAAATGTATTATGTTAAGTGTATTAAAGAATAATTAATGGAAACACATGAGAGAAAGAAGAGAAGTGCAAGTGCAAGTGAGATAGTAAGTGATATATTTGGAGTTCCAATACCTTCAGTGGGAGTAGCATTGATCTCACAGAAAATTAGAAAGCTGTCTACAGTTATTGATGAACTTGCCATCAGTACAACTGGGTTTTTTTATATTGTAAATGAAGAAATTATATCGTTAAGATTGATGGTGATTCAAAATTGACTTGCCCTTGATATCCTTCTCACAAAAGAGAGCGGATTATGCCATGTATTAAAAGTTCAACACTGTTGCATGTACATACCTGACAGCAGCAAAGACTCACAAGGTCACCGTAAAAACATCACTGACTTAAGCAAAGACCTGAAAGACATAAAGGGGGGTTGTGTTTTGTAACTCATAGGCAAGGGATTATTGAATGATAGCAACTGGATGGGAAACTCAGGAAATGGATAAGTGATTTCCATTTTGAGACCTCTAGTGGTGATCTCTGTGTGCATAATGCTGCTGATATTGTCAATCAAAATTGACAGATATAAAAAGAGTAAATTTTGTTGAGTAAAAAGGACAATAGCTAATCTTGAAATGGAGGATGCACAATGCAAATGTTATGATGACTTAAAAGACTTAGAAGAGAGTAGAAGGAAGAGGTTAACAACAACACACCCATAATCTGTGACAAGATTTGATGTGATAGATAAGATGATGGCTGGATTTGCCATCAGAGGGGGGCCTGATGCAGCACAGTTATAAAAATCACAAACCATGACACAGTTGTGAACTAAAAGCAGAAAGTTCACTTTGCACACGTTATACACAGTGACACAGGAGAATGAGACAAGTGCAGTAGAAACACTGTAAAAGCGTGATTAACAATGTGAAGAAGAAAAAAACATATATATACAAGAAAATATAACTACATATTAATGAGTTGCACTAATAAATCCATAATTCATATGTTGCTTATCAACATATATTCATGGAATTTTTAATATTAAGTGAAGTTGCCTAGTGTTTCAAATGTGTTTTGCTGAGAATGTACCAGTTAGAAAAGTAGGTACAAAAATGTATAGAATTGAAATACAGGCTTGAAACTTTGCATAGTAATACTATATATTCTATAGTTTATGAAAATATAATAACATTTTTTGCAATATGAGTTTGGAAAAATATGCACTTATATGAATCTTGAGAAAAATTGTAATAGTGGTGTATTTATCTATTTCCGTGTAATAATGATTTGTGAAACTTCTATATATTCTTTATTTGAATTGATTTAATTTCATTATATTTGATGTTGGGATAGAGGTCTTTTCATTTAAACATGTGATGATAACTTAAATGCCTTTTCAAAATGCTTTATCTAATGCTGACCTTCCCCTCACTTAATGCAATGGTTTAATTTCTACTAGTGAAATGTTGCTTTATATTCTCCATACATGAATATAGCACAACATTCTTGGATGTTTCTACAACATTCACACAGTGACATTTTCCTGTGGGAACAGGATTGCAGTTGTTACTTTAGAATGCAACTTTGTATTTTATTTCCACCAGTTTTAGGCCTATGTGGACTTTCAAATCTCTCGTTTCTCATGACTACCGTGGGGAAGCTTCTCAATGTTTCAAGTATCTCAGGTGACATTACGTGATTCAGACTATATTATGGTCTTTTGATGGTGGTGTGATGCCACTTTACTGGGATGATTTTAAAATTGCTAAAAGAAGAAACCCCAAAGGAGGGGCAACTCCATACTTTTCCATTTTTCCATTCCTTTTTATTTCTTTGTTTATGCTAATGGACTCTTCCTTAATGGACTCTCATTTATGGACCCCTTTCTCTTCTCCGTAGAGCTTGAGCAACAAACTATCCATCTACCTTAATGGTGGTAAGACTCTCTAACTCTGTAGTTGATTCTGATTATAACCATTCAAGAAAGCCTGCTGAAATATTTGGCATTGTTATGCAAACTGTGATATTACTTGTGGCAGTAAATTCTGAATCTTTAATACAACAACCAAATGTATCAATTATCTGTCTGAGTATATTGTTGAGTCCTGTTGATTCTTCCATTTAAACTGTGTTCTTTCCTAGTGGCTTAATGTGTTGTAGGGAGACTCATCAATCTCTGACAGAACATCACGTGTTAATTCTTTTGTTTTGCATTTGCAAAGCTTTTGGTCTCCATGATCCTAACTTGACTTAACTTCTTTAGGAGGTTGGGTCTTCCTGTTGGTATTCTTTATTTCTACAGTATGGTTTTGAGAGTGGTGAATCTGAATCTGATTTAAAATTTGTGAGTTGACTGTCAATTAATAGTCCTCATTTTACAGATAATGTGGTGTTTGGTCACCCTAATTTCCACCCCTCCTATCGGCAGAGAAAGATTCATCAGAGGATCATTGCCTCTGTGGTAAATGTAAGTACTCTAAACTGTCTAAAGGGAAAGTGCCAAGTACAATTAAAGTAGTAAGGAGAGTAAGTGTATAATAAATATTTTTACCATGCTTTACACTGCAAAACCAGGAACTCCATCCCACTGGCAGTAAGAACCAACCCTTCTGAAGCCTCATTCAGGAAAGAATACAAACAATTCATCGCCTTACATTTGCTACAATTGTGAACTGTTAAACTTCATCCACCATTCATGGCTGAGTCATAAAGCCTCTTCAGAAGCTCTGTCTTTATTCCATACTCCTACCGACACTTCCTTATTGAGCTTCCGCTTATGCATGCACCTTGTTTAACTATTGTGAAGCACTCTGATACCCTGCTGGCTTTGGTTCACACTATTTAAAACCACAAATAAATAAACAAATAAAAACTAAGTGCCACAGCTTCTAGTCTTAAATTCCTACAGAGATGGTTCTCAATTGGGTTTTCAAGGTTGGTTGGGTAATGTAATGTAGCTGATCAGAGGGTGCTGGTTGGATATAATGGGGCATATACCATGAAGTTCTTTTATTCTGTGTGCACAGACAAGAGAGTTTTCAATGTCGCCTCTCTTGCACTTGTAGCTAAATTGATGGGTTCAGTGTGGGGTGTACATGCCCACATTTGGAGATTCAGGCACTGTCCACCTGTCTGGTTTTGCAAGGACTGCATTTCTTCGATTAGATTTTTTTCTAAAATCCAGCATACATCATTTTATTATAGACCAGAGGTGCCAGATCTTGTCTGTTCCACATTATGTGCTGAGCTGGAAAATAGAAGGATTTTTTTGAGTAACAAAAACTGGATACTGGAGACACAAACTATATTTGCACTGGGTGCTCACAATGGTTTTGCAGGACATAATAATGTGGAATATATTCTCGAATGGTATTTGTGCATGTTTTATGACCTTATTACCCTCATTTGTGTGTATTGTAAGGTAGTATAGGCTGGTAGTAACACTCAATACAAAATGCAATCCTTTAGAATTTAAAAAATGCAATTTTGTATTACCATATTTCAAGGTATAAAACCGCATAAGGCCGGGATGTAGACTTCTAGAAATTTTATTAAATCAGAAGGAGGGAGAAAGAATGGACTGTAATCCATTCAGCTTCCATTGTTGTAATAATATGGTATTCTCAGTAATGTATTCAGAAATATGCCTAAATGTGAAATGCCAGCATTCACTAAACAGCGCCTAGATAAACACCCGGTCTTGGAGCCTTATGTAATATACCTAGTCTGACCTCCATGAAACACGATCTTGCACTGACCGACATCACATAAGGTTCATATGATATGTCCAACCTTCATCATATCTAGTGCCATACCGGAGAATTATCAACCCAAACCATTGATCAAATAAGATACAGCCTACAAAACGTATCAAATAGGAATTGCCATTTTCTGAACATTACACAGGGTTGAAGACTTGCCATTTTTTAGTTTCTTAGACTCTTCATAGAGTATTACTGGGCCACTTGTTGTGAATGAATGTAAAGAATTGCCGTTTTTTTAGTTACCTTATTTCTTCCTAAAAGAGATTCCACCAATGAGAATCAAAGTGAATAGCCATCATGCTGAATGTACATCTTGAAAAATGCACAGGATGAGATTTATGTTTGGTTTCTTTCTTTTTTCCTATTTATTATTCCCAACAGGTACTAATTGACCACTTCAGAACCGGGTTAGTAACCCCGGATTCAAGGATACTGTGACAATACACGGCCTTCTCTCACTTTTTACGTCCTGAAGAAAGCCCCCCTGACCCATCTGGGCAATCCATAGGGCTGAAACATGTCAACCTTTTTATGGACACTTTCAGTGCGGTAGACTAATAACAGGTCCTCCTACACACACCACCGTTTAGATAACCTTGAACCTAGACTCTTTAAAATACAAATCTAGGTATACGTGCAGTTTAAAAAATTCACTTAAACAATTCACTTCACTGGACCACCCCCACCTCTTTTTTTGTTGATCTCTACTGCAATAACCAGTGGTTCACCTCCGGATGGAGGAAGCATACTACTAAAAAAGTAACCCAATGGTGATGCTCTCACGTTTTTAAAACAGGGAGGAGAATCAAGATATACCGCATCTTCGACTTGCGTACGTGAATGAGGGTTTTTTATTGATATATTACAGAAACGTTGCAAACCCTGGTTACTCAGGTCAAGTGATCCATTCTCTTTTGATTGTTGAACACTTCTAGAAATTGCCATCTTTTGGGTGGTATTCTTCCAGATTTTTGCTTTCACTACTTTATTTTTGCTGAAACCGTTTTTGTTGGCTTTAAGACTGTGTACTTCAGTCCTGCTGATCAGTGGTAAAATGCTTGTGCTTTTCTTTCTAAACCTTGTAAAATTGGTATGCACCTGATTGGTACATTTAATGTACTGATAAGACCCTAGTAGATGGTACTGCATGTACCATGGGTGCGTAAATTAAATGCTTCTACTGTGCTGCTGCACACATTGTGCCACCAACTAAGGTAGCACTGTAAAATCTCAGGCCTGCCAAGTGCAGTTTTGAAACTGCCATTTCAACCTGACAAAATAAACATTTTTCCAGGCCTAAACCTTCCTTTTGATACTTATAAGCCACCCCTAATATAGGCCCTAAAGGCTCATAGGGCAAGAGGCTCGGTATTTACAATGTAGGACGTGTGTACTTACCGTGTCCTGGCAGGAAAACCTCCACCCCCCCAAACTTACTTGTTTTACACAGGTATACCTCATTACATTTAATAAGTGATAAATTCAGTATGGGAGGAGCTAGTTAAATAGTTCTTCCACTCATTTTCATTGTAATTTAAAATCCTCTTTAATGGTAAAATCAGATTTTAAATTACTATTTTGAAAATGCCACTTTTAGAAAGTTCTCAATCTATATGAAAGAATGGGGGGTTGGGACCATTCCCAGCACCCGGACTGAGCCCCTTTAGACACTGAAACTGTTGATATTACTTTTAGAAAGTTGACATTTTCATGCCTAACCCAACTGTGCCTTTCTGCCAGTGTTGTGGTCACATGACTGTTAATGGGCTTTCCTGCAGTGTTACGTGTATTCCTTCCAGACAGTTGACAAAAGGCTATGGGTGTGGAGACGGGTGTTTCTCTCCAGTGCAGGATGACCAAAGGGGTTGTGCCCAGCCCCATCTTGAGCCTCAAATGCTAGCCTGAGGGCTGTAGTCCCTTCTTGACTTCAGAAGATGTTTACACTGTCACTAGCAAATGCTCACAGTGCCTGCCTGCATTTTGTTTCACTAGACAGACTGGAGCCAATCCCAGGGCAAAGGGAAGAACTGTCCATAACCAGTTTTAGGGAACACAAAGGGGCGTACCCCACCCACAGGCTGGCACTGGGCATACAACCCTCAGAACCTGAAATCTGAACACTCCTGGCCCTGAGAAGATTCAGGAGAATGATTGCCCTACTATCTGAAGAATGAACCTACTTACTCTGACCCAAGTCTTTTTCCTTGCAATTGCAAGGGAAAGTAGTCCCCTCTCGCCCAGCTTCCATAATGAAGCGGCCTTGGCACAAATTAGATTTTGGCCAACTGTCGGCCTGTTTGGCAGATAGTAGGCCCCCAATGCCATGTGATGTGGAGGCCTCTATATCTTGCTTTCACGAATGGGTTGGCCTTGGCTTAGGCACTTGTATTCCAGCTCGTCTGGGAGTAAAAAGCAGAGGTTCCTCAAATTCCTGGTTTGACGCCTCTCTTGTTTCGGCCAAAAAGGGATGTAAGCATCTGGAACGCGTCTGGAGACGTTCCTATGACGTCTCAGCTAAGCGGGATTACCGGGCCGCTATAAAACAATATCACCATCTTATTAGAAAGGCTCGGACTGAATATGTGGCAAAGGAAATTGTGGCCAGTACTAACCCTTCTAAGTCGGTATTCGCCCTACTTAAGAGCATGAGAAGTGCTGGATCTGAGGCTACTTCTCCGATGGCTTCTAACCAGCAGTGTAGTGAGTTGGCCGACCATTTCTTGGCTAAGGTCGAGCAGATCTACTTAAACCTGCCTCCGGTGGATCAAGGCACGGGGAGTGAGGCGTTCATCTCCTCTGCCCCACTGGTGGGTAGTAGCTTAACTTCTTTTCCATCTTTATCGTCCGATGAGTTCCTTGTTCTCTGTCGGAAGATTAAGTCTGGATCCCCAGCCGACCCTCTCACTCCTGCTTTATTTTGCCAACTTCACTCTGTGATTTCTCCCTGGGCTCGGAGATTGGTAAACTTGTGTCTCTCCTCTGCAACAGTTCCCAGAGCGTGGAAACATGCAAAAGTTCTGCCACTGCTTAAGAAGTCTTCCCTGGACCCCTTGGAACTGGCTAACTACAGGCCTATTTCCCTTCTTCCCTTCTTGGCCAAGGTGACTAAGTCCCACGTTAATGCTGCTCTCTCAGAGTACATAGCGCATAATGCTATCCTTGACCCTTCGCAACATGGGTTTCGTGAACATCATGGGACTGAGTCTGCCCTATTAACAGTGTTGGAGGGTATCAAGGACAGTCTGGATAGGGGTGATTCCGTGGCTTTGGTCCTATTGGACCTCAGTGCCGCCTTCGACACCATTTCTCATGCGATTTTACTTACTCGCTTGCGGGACATTGGTCTCGAAGGTGTGGCTTTGGACTGGTTCCACTCCTTTCTGAAGGATAGGTCGTTTCAAGTGTCTATGCCCCCGTTTTCCTCCCAGGAGCATGCCCTGCCGCAGGGCATTCCACAGGGCTCTGTTCTTAGCCCTCTGCTGTTCAATCTTTATGTTCACCCCTGGCTGCGGTAGCGAAGAGCAAAGGCCTTGCATTGGTGTCATATGCTGATGACACCCAGCTGCTGATCTCCTTTTCTAAGAATTGTAATGATAACGTAAAGAAATTTAAGGAGGATCTCCTAGCAGTTCCGGACTGGATGACGAGTAACTTTTTGCAGCTTAACGCCAGTAAGTCCGAGATATTACTGCTCGGGAAGGACCCAGATGTATGGTCCGATGGATGCTGGCCGGATCGCCTTAAACCTGCACCCTCTCCTAAGAAGGTCGTAAAAAACCTTGGGATATGGTTCGACCAAGGTTTGACCTTTGATGCGCAGTTTAAGTCTGTTGCTGGGGTGTGTTTTGGGCTCCTTCGTGGCCTGAGACCCGTTATTGGTTTTTTTCCTCCTAAGGTACGACAGACCATAGTCCAGGCCTTAATCCTGTCTAGACTGGACTATGGGAACGTACTTTATTTGGGTACCAACAGAACCAGCATTCAACGTCTGCAATGGGTTCAGAACGCGGCTGCACGCTTGCTGGTAGGGCTTCCTAGGTCTAGCTCAGTAACGGCTTTGCTCCCTAAACTGCACTGGCTTCCGGTGGAAAAGCGTGTTCAATTTAAGGCTCTCTGTATGGCCCATAAAATCTTAGAGGGCCAGGCCCCTTTGAGCTTGGCCAATCTTTTAACAACTTACACTCCCAGCCGCCCCCTGAGGTCGGCGGGCTGTGCTCTGGTCTGTGTCCCTCGTATCCATAAGGCCAGAGCTGGAGGTCGTTCCTTTCGGAACCTGGCCGCCAAACTCTGGAACTCCTTACCGCTTTCTATAAGATCTATTCAACAGCACTTTCCTTTTCGTAAAGCGATAAAGACTTGGTTGTTCTCTGGTCCTGCTAAGCCTTTATAGATTGTGTATTTTGCTGTGTCTGTCGTTGGTTATCTGCTCTGGGTCAGGGCCGCGCTGGGATGCCCCGTTGCTGGGGCAGCCATGCGCGCTATAAATCAAACTAATAATAATAATAATAATAATTCTAAGGGTTAGTTGACTGACCTCCAGGACACAACAAGCTTTCAGATGCCTTTTCTGCTTTGCAGCTTACCAGACCAACTGAACTTGACCTGGTCTCCTCTGCTGGTCTCTGTTGGAGTGAGTCCTGACCCCCAGTGCTGTCCTTAAAGTCCTGGACTCTTGGCTGGAGTTAGAGTGTGCTCCTCCCAGCTCAATTGAAGGTTTCACTCTATTCAATGCAGCATGGCGCAGAACAATGCAGGGGCTTGCACCATACTACTTTACAGCTCCTCATCACTGGCTTAACCAGATCCAATGCAGAATGGGGCAGAATGACCCAGACGCTCACATCAGAACACCAAGAAGCTCCTGATCGATGGTTTTATCGGATCTGATACAGCATAAAGTAGAGCCTCACATTGCAGCAATGCACAGCTCCTGATCAGCTGACCAAATGCAGTGTAATGCAGGGTTTTACATCGCAGCACCGTGCAACCCTCGCACCAAGGACATAAGGTACAGATCTCAGTCCCTGTACCTAGTACCGTATATGACTAGCCCTCAATCATGGTTGGCCTGAACATTTGACTTTGCCCTAGAATGGCAAAACTAGCTAGCCGCAGTTGGAGCTTCATGTATTTTTAGCTATATTTCAACCTTATACTTTAAAAACTCATAACTCTTGTTCTACCGGTTGTATTTTTGTCATTGTGGTTCTATTTAGTTTATTAAAATTAATGTTAGAATATTGCATAAATACTTTGCACATTGCCTCTAGGTTAAGCATGACTGCTTTTGTAACAAGCTAGCAGATGGTTAAGCACAGGTTTATTGAGTGACTTTTATGGTTTGCCTCGACAAGGATTGTGATTGTTATTTGAAGTGGGTTCTTACCCCCTTCAATCAATAAAACAATTTCTTACATGGGCATTCAGTGGTGGGATTCAGTACTTGTGTTTGTGCAGTGCCACTCAGTAATTCGTGTAAAACCAAATCTTCCTTGTATAATCTGATATCAAACTTGATTTTTGATTTTTGAATTGTCCTTGATTTTTAATTTGCCACTTTCCCCATTTTAGAAAATTGATTCCTGACTCATGCTACTTCAACCTGATATTTTTTGAAAGAATTGAAGTAGATCTCAGAAACATTGAAGGCTTCACTGTGGCAGTATTGAAAATGCTGTGCAAGGAGCGGGGACTGAAGCCTGCAAAAAGATCCAAAAAGCTGAAGTATCAGATAGCCCTCATAGCCTGGGAAGAGGCCTACCTATTAGAGCCTACTTCAAAGAGGCAGGATGATGATGATGAGTATGACGTAAATAGGGAGGATGAAATGGAGGAGGAGGGAGAGACTATCCTGACCATGGCCCCAGAGCCAGTGGAGAGAGGAGGATCCTGACCATGGCCCCAGAGCCAGTGGAGAGAGGAGAACCCACAGGAGTCAAGTCTCCTACCGGATCCAGAGCAGGGAGCAGTGTGTCCTCCTGTAACCTGACCCCTGAAGTTGTAGGGCAGGAAGGATGTGAGAGAGCTGAAACTGCAGCGAGTCCGAACTGACAAAGAGAAAAATGTTGCCCTTGGACGAGAAAAAAGCCTTGGTGCCTCATGAAGTGAGTACAGAAGAACTGGACTTAAAAGTAAGACAGGTAGCTGAGGCCAGCAAAATAGAGGAGCCAAGAGGAGGTAAAAGACATCCATAAAGATCTGATGTCTAGCTATAGGGTGAGGATGAAACTGATAATTGCTTTGCAGCAGATGAGGTAGCCCTGTGTATGCAAAGGGTCTCAGAGTAGGACTGGTGGCTAGCCTGTGGAAGCACATATCAATTCTTTTAAGGAATACCCTGCTGACCCTAGAGTTAGCTGACCAGATGACATATGATCCCATGAAGAAAGCCCTAATCACCATGTTTTGTCTCACCCCAGAGAAATACCTCTTGAAGTTCAGGGACAGTCTTCACATGTCTGCCCATTCTTGGAGAGATTTAATGGATTATTCCATTTACAGCACTAAATGGGTGGGTGAAGGGCAGCAAAGTGAGTGAGTTTGAAGGGCTGCACAATCTAGTTCTAAGAGAGTGCATATTCAGTAATTGTTTTACAAAGCTGCATCAACACCTGATAGACTCCACGCTCACTGTACCCATGGAGGTTGCAAAGGAGGCTGACTTCTGGATTAGTACCAGAGAGTAAAGAGGAGGTGGAGGAGGTTGCCCCAGTTAGTGTTGGGGGGAGTGCAGAGGTTAGCCTAGTGTACCTAGGTGACAGGGAGATGATGTCAAATGTTAACATGCCTGACAACAACAAAAAGTATAGTGTGTCATCACCAATGGGCAGAGGGTGGAGAATCTGAGAGACACAGGAGCCAGTATGACTACTGTTCGGTGTCATCTGGGGCCGTATTAAGTATTGCCATTGTTTGCGCCTAGCGCACCTTTGAAAAGGTGTGCAGGGGCAAACAACGCCAATGTGCAGCATTATGGTGAATGCGCTGTGCTGGGGGCAGCACATTCATGTGAAAACACAGCATCTGCTCTATGTTTTCACTGTGCAGGCAGCACCCGCCTGCACTTTCAAAGTGGATTAGAGATCCCCTTGCAGGCAGGTGCAGTCAGTGACTGTACCCACCTGGAAGGGGATGCCTAGGGGTCCATCGGACCCCCTTTAATACCTGCAGAGGGCTGCTCTCAGGGGGTGCACTGACAGTGCGCCATCTTTTAAATGATGTACTGTCAGTGCACCTCCTGAGGGCTTCTTTGACTGCGCCCGCGTCTGTAATATGGTGCGGGTGCAGAGTCAAAGGAATTCCCTCCTTTGCATAGGGCACTCCCCTATGCAAATGAGGGAACACCCTCTGTTGATAGCGCTGGCGCTTTAAGTGCGCCAATGGTATTGGTATTATAGAAGGGGATGCACAAGGGTCTGCGCCCCCTTCTATAATTCCAAAGTGCCCCGGGTGCACGCAAAGCGGGCACAAACACCCGTTGTGCCCACAGGGCACCTTATGTAATATATGGCCCCTGGTGTTCTCAGATCTGGTAGAGCCTGATGTAGTTCAACAGGTTGTGACAGAAGACAAACAGGTGAGACACTATCCAGTGGCTCCAGTTCCCTTTGAATGGTGGGGGGTCTCAGGTTCCTTAAAGGTAGCTGTTAGTTTGGTCATTCCTGTTAACTGTCTTGTAGGGAATGACTTAGAGCACACCATCTGGAAAGAGGTGGAGCTCAGGTCTCACATCGGGATTTGGGATTGCCTGTTGGGTGTACCTGACCATGCGGTCCATGGCAGCCCACCAGGGGAATCAAAATGACCTGGAGCCTGGCAAAATAGTCCAGGAACTTGCCAAGAATGGGAAAGGCAGGGAGCAGGGGACGATTTTCACAGACCGGGAGGAATCTGATCCATAGGGTAATTCCCCGGAAGGAACACAGAAAGACATTGCTGCCTGGGGGAGCAATTTGAGTTGGCTGAATTGCAAACTGAAGGCACAGTCCCAGGCATTCTGCAAATTGCAGGGGGAGTCCCCTACTCTTGAGGGCTTACATTGGCAGGTCGAGGCCCAGGAGACATCTCTCAATTGAGAATATGGTCTCCTGTATTTATTTATTTATTTATTTAAGTATTTATAGAGCGCGACAGCTACTTCCAACGGAAGTGTCCCGGCGCTAGCGTCCTACAGGTGCAAGGGATAGAGCAGGGAGAGGATAGCGACGGTCTCTAGGGCATTCTGAACAACCAGGTCTTAAGTGCCTTTCTGAATGGCAGTTCCTTGTCCAGCTGTCTGATGTCATTGGGTAGGGTGTTCCATAACATTGTGGTTTTCACTGTGAAGGCACGCCCACCGGTCCTAGCCTTCCTAAACCTTGGAATGATTAAAAGATTTTGGTTGCAGGATCTGAGAGTTCTTGCAGGAAGATATTTCTGAAGTCTCTGTCTCAGATAGTGGGGGCCAACCCCTCTCGTTGCTTTGTGAGCCAAGACAAGGGCCTTAAACTGCACTCTTTTCCTTACCGGCAGCCAGTGCAGGCTGCGCAGATGAGGCGAGATATGGTACCGTAACGGCACATTCCTCAACAGCCTGGCTGCTGCGTTTTGAATACGTTGCAGCCTACCCATCAGGTAATCCGGAAGGCCAATGTACAAACTGTTGGCGTAGTCGAGTTGGGACGTGATAAGGGCATGCACCACTGCCTTCCTACAGTTCATAGGAAGGAAGCGCAGGAATCTTCTAAGTGTCTTCAATCTCCAAAAGCATTGAGAGGAGATATGCATGACTTGAGCCTTGCCAGACAGTTGCGAGTCAAACCTGACCCCTAGATTCCTCGCCGCCGTTACCGGTGTTGGGGGCGGATTCAGTTCTTCAGGCCACCACAGCTCCGCCCGGGGAGGAGCGGATTGGTTGAAGAATAGCACCTCCGTCTTATCAGCATTTAGCTTAAGACAATTTTCCGTCATCCAGGAAGAGATGTTAGAAAGGCATTGCTTAAAGTTGATAAAGGCAGTATCACTATTTTCCTTAAAGGAGAAGATCAACTGCGTGTCGTCTGCATACGAGACAACTCGCACCCCCCATTTCTCAATAGTGGCCGCAAGGGGTGCGAGATAGACATTGAAGAGCGTTGGACTCAATGCCGAGCCCTGTGGCACCCCCTGCGCCAAAGATCTAGGGCTGGAAACATGAGGGTGCATAGCAACCTGTTGTGACCTCCCCTCCAAGAAAGACTGAAACCAATTCAACACGGTCCCCGTCACTCCAATTCGGTGTAATCTATGTAGGAGAATCTCATGGGAAACCGTGTCGAACGCAGCAGATAGGTCCAACAAAACCAGCATAGAACTTCTGCCTTGATCCAAGGTTTCACGGATCGACTCGGTGACTTCCAGTAGGGCGGTTTCTGTGCTATAACCTGCCCTAAACCCTGATTGTGAATCATGAAGGTGATTATTAGATTCAAGGAAGTCCGAGAGTTGTCTCTGGACTTCTTTTTCAAGGATTTTAGCAGGAGCTGGCAATAGTGAGATGGGCCTGAAATGTTTAAGCTCCGAAGGGTCAGCACCTTCTTTCTTAAGAATTGGTCGAACCAGTGCCTTTTTCCATTCCGAAGGAACGATACCCGTCTCCAAGGAAGAGTTCCACAGAGAATTCAAGGAATCGTTAAGAAGAGGAGCTAGGAGTTTAAACACTCTGGCCGGGCAGGGGTCCAGAGGGGAGCCAGACTTAATTTCCTGAAGATCCTTCAAAGAGGCTGCCTTCTCAAATCTACAAAAAGATGACCAATTGGCTGCCATACTGGCCAGAGGTGGCTCGCGAATACCTGTTGAAGGAAAGGTGGAATAGATCGTCAAAATTTTGTCCTGAAAGAAAGTGGCTAGTTGCTCACATAGGTCCAGGGAGGGTGTGATAGTTCTCTTGATGGCTGTAGGTTTCAGAAAGCCCTCCACTATCCTAAAAATCTCTCTTGAAGGATTATCAGTGTTCATAATTTGTTTAGCCATGTACTCTCTCATAACCTTACGTTTTAGAGTATGAAATTTTTTTAGGGCTATCTTATAAACTTCTTTAGCCGTGGAGTCGTAGTGTTTTCTCCAACTCCGCTCAAGTCTCTTACAACGACTCTTTTCGCAACGAAGCTCTGTATTAAACCAGGGTGAAGATGGTTTATTCCTCACCACCTTACAAGGTTTAATCGGGGCCAGTATGTCTAAAGCTTCCTTGACCCATGTACTGACCAGAGAAGTGTCCAGGTCCAAGATCCCTGACAAAGTTGGGGAAGTCTTATCGAGTTCTTCTCTCATGGATTGCATCGTCACTTTCTTCCAGTTCCTCCTGTTTTCTATCATAGGTTTAGTAGGAATGTTAGCACACTTATAACTCATCCTAAACAGGACTACCATGTGGTCAGACCATGTAACCGGAAGCAGCTCTTCGACTGTGAGAAGGGGATCGTTGGTGAAGAGAAGGTCTAAGGTATGACCGGCAGCATGGGTAGGAGAGGATATTTTTTGCGCTAAGTAAGACTACTTAGGGATTCTTCTAGTTGGTTGGCTAGAGGGCAGCTGACATTGTCCATATGGACATTAAAATCACCAAGAACGGTGAAATTGGCATAACGTAAAGATAGGTTGGCAATGCAGTCAAATAACATTTGCCAATAGCTGGCCAATGTATTAGGGGGTCTGTAGACCAATAATCCCGCCATTGAGGAATTGTTTGAGAATTTGATGTGAAAGGTCATGGCTTCAATTGGTCCCAGGCCTTCAGTTCCCATGTAGTTTATATCCCACTCTTCCCTTAGAATTATAGCGAGCCCTCCTCCCAACCTATTGTCTCTCCTATTTACGTTACACAGCTTATAGCCCCCAGGGACCGCTAGGCTAATATCAGGGTTGGAGCATTCTCGTAGCCACGTTTCTGTCACAAACAGTATGTCCCAATCATGGGTCTTCAATAAAAGCCAGACGTCAGCAGTATGCTTGGGGAGCGATCTGCAGTTGATCAGACCGGCCCTAATCTGCTGATCGTCCTTCCGATTATGAGACAGGACAGCACGAGATGGCCCCATATCCCTCTCACGAGTCCTGACCTCCCTCCTGACACCTCTCTCAAACTTAAAATTGCAAGACTGACAACGAAGCTCTACCTGTCCTCTGCCTGCAAATGATACGGTGTCTAGGTCGCAGCGTATAGGCGCGGAACATTGAGGCATTGACAAGGCGAGTAGCTGGTTGCGAGTCCAGTGCCTCTTCGATTGGGAGGGCTGACGAGCAGCATGACTGGCACTGAGCACGGGTCGAGCGCGGACGGGCGCAGACGGGCTTGCCTTAGGCGCGCCTTCGGCGCGCCAGCGGCGCGCCCGCTGCGCGCGTCCGCTGTAGTGTGGGCCTAAGATCCCTGAGCCAGGAGAAACCCATGTGTTGGTGGTTCCCCAGTGCAATAAGGCCTTCCCACTGCAGCTTGCTCATAATATCCCCCAGGCAAGATATCTGTGGCAGACCAAAATATTTGATGGAATGTTCTCCCACTTCTATTAATCCCGGATGTGGATGCAGTCTCATGCTCTCTGCAAATCTTTCATGGCCTGCCAGTCAAATTCAAGGGCAAGCACTGTCACGTGGTTACTAGAGACATTATTGACAACTTTAAGTTAGCATGAGCCCAGTAGCCATGATGCTGCTTTTGCGCACGGCACTGCATGTGTTTATTTTGCACAACTCTGTTTATGCCTTTCGCATGAGAACTCTCTGCGGTGCCTGTTCCTGGAGTTTAGTCTGAACATAGTGAGCAAGGTTGATAAACACTGACTCTTGTTATTCTGTTCTGGTCAGGCTTATACAAAACATACCAATGCAGCTGTTTCTGCTGGAGGATCGTACTTTGATATTATGAGAATGCATGTTTTGGTAACACACACTTGGAGACGGACCTTTCCAGGGAGAAGAGCAACTCGCACCTGTGATGTAGATTTTCGATCTATGGGCTAAGGTATGGGGTCTGCTGACAAAGCCCAGTGATCTTCTATAATATAATAATACTTCTGCCTACCAAGGGGAGGGTGGTTAGACAATATAGGGGCATATGTATTAACCGAATTTTTAATTGCAAACGCTGCGATTCGCAAAAACCAGCATTTGCGATTAAAAATTCGCAAAACGGGATGTATGAGGCAAATTCTCATCGCAAATTTAAGGAATCGCTAATTTAGCGATTTCTTAATTTTGCGTAAGCATTTAAGAAATCGCAAATTGCGATTTCTTAAATGATATGTAACACGCACCACAGCATTGCGAATTATCCTTAAGAAATCGCAAATTACCACCAACTTCTAGTTGGTGGTAATTTGCGATTTCTGTTAAAAATGCACTTTTTGGAATTTTACAAAGTGCCACGTGGCGCACATACATGCCCTTAGGGCATGTATGTGCGCCATATGCACACATGCTCATTTCAGGGGTGCATCAGGGTGTCATCATGACACCCTTGCACCTTTGAAATTATTCTCAAATTGCGATTAGCAAATTGCGAATCGCAATTTGAGAATTACTTCCCATTCATTCCTATGGGTCTCCTGACCCATAGAAATGAATGGGAAGGTATTCCTTAATTGCGATTTCGCAATTTGCTAATCGTAATTAAGGAATTTTTAGAAATCGCAAAAGTTTTGCGATTTTTTAAATACATCCCGTTTTGCAATTCTCAAATAGCGATTCTTTAAAAATCGCTATTTGAGAATCGCAAATGGAGATGTTGATACATATGCCCCTTAGTCCTTTATCAACTGTCTTTATAAAATGATATCTCCCATTATGATATATGGCCTTGCTGCAATGCTAACTGTATTGATATTATGCATTTTGCTGCTGGTGGCGGCTCGTATACTGCATTTTAGAGCACGTTAGTTAAAATAAATATTTTCAACTATTTTCATGTTTCTGTCAGATATTATTGTGGACAAGTACAAGAATGTGAGCGAAAAGGTGTGTCTTGTTACCGCGATTCCTGAGACATCTGGGAGTGTTGTGTTCTGGGGTGTCTAATCATTGGTTTCTCCATTTGTGAGTAGGAGAGCGAGTTAGACACTATAGCGAGTCGGTCCTGGGCTTGTGGGTACTAAGGCGTTAGGAAGGCTTAGCCCCTACACACCGAGGTCCCATAATCCTGCACATAGCTCTGTGTATGTGCAGAATCCCTGCAACACACAAGGCCCCTTTGCTTCCATTCCCCGTAGTGCGAACACCCTTTGAGAGGTTGGATATCGACAGTGTTGATATTTTTATAAATGGTTTTCATTTTTTTGCTAATTGAAATTATGTTTATGTAGATTTTTAAGAGAAGATTTAGAAACATTGATTTTGTAGGAGAATATCTTATGTGTTTAAAATAATGACGTTCTACTTAAACAAAGCAGTTAAACCATCATAAATGTCAATGTTGAAGGAATACAGTTATCAAATATTAGTGATTTGTCCATATGTAATAGGGGTTGATAAACCTTCCTTCTTGATGATCGTTTTATGCTATGAATTGTTGATATTGTTTTCATACGATTTTATTTGAGAACAAAAACAGTATTTTTAATAAAAGGATAGTTATCTTTGCAATGAACAGGTCTCATCGTATGATTGGTAGGACAAAATAGTTGTTGAATATGGGGTGAGTGAAAAGTTGAAGGTAATAATACATATGTGACACAAGAGAGACCTTTTCCTTGCTGGTAATGCTCCTGTTTAGTGGGCCTAAGATCCCTGAGCCAGGAGTAACCTGTGTGTTGGTGGTTCCCCAGTGCGACAGGGCCTTCCTACTGGAGCTGGCTCATAATATCCCCCTGGCAAGATATCTGCGGTAGACCAAAATATTTGATGGACTGTTCTCCTACTTCTATTGATCCCGGATGTGGATGCAGTCTCATGCCCTCTGCAAATCTTTCATGACCTGCCAGTCGAATTCAAGGGCAAAGCACAAGGCCCCTCTGCTTCCATTCCCCGTAGTGTGAACACCCTTTGCGAGGTTGGGCATCGACAGTGCTCCCTGTATAAAATATGGTTGTGATTGATTATCAACGATTGGCACATTTGATTTACTAGTAAGACCCTAGTAAAGTGCACTGTGTGTGCCTGGGGGGGGGCTGTAATTCAAATGCTACTAGTGGGCCTGCATCACTGATTTTGCCACTCACATGAGTAGCCCTGCAAACCTGTCTCAAGCCTGTCACTGCAGTATCTGGGAGTGCAGTTTTAAACTGCCATGTTGACCTGGCAAGTGCACCCACTTGCCAGTCCCAAACCTTCCTGTTAATTACATGTAAGGTACCCCTATGGTAGGCTCAAAGTAGCCCCCTGGACAGGGTGCAGTGTATGTGAAAGGTAGGACATGTACTAGTGTGTTTTACATGTCCAGATAGTTACATACTGCTAATTTTTTTTTCTCATTGGAGCTGCCTTATAACACCTTACAAGTGTAACCTTCAATTGGGAAGCAATAGAGTTTTGGAGTTTGGGTTCCCTGAACTCAGGATTTAAAAACTCATCTTTCTGTGAAGGGGTTTTTTAAATTGTGTGTTTGAAAATGCCACTTTCAGAAAGTGGGCATGTTCTTGCTTTCCTCAAACAAGTAGACGGAAAAAAGGGGGGTTTAACAATAATAAACTATCTTATTATTATTGCAGGTCCAGCATACATGCCCATCAATCAGTGAAAACAAAGAGGTATGCAGTTCCTAAAGTTAACGCAAGGTGTGTTAGAATCACTAAAGGTACCGGAGTGATACTGTGAAATTGATGAAATAGGCAGGAGTGAAGGTTACTCCTTCTGGAAAAGAAGACCCTCACACACCCAACAAGCGGGTGTCTTGCTTCATCACCGGGTCTTTGCTCCTGATTAAAATCAGAATAATCCGCACATCTCTCACCTTTAGGTGTGGAGGAAGCTACCGTGTACCTAGAACCTCACCAGCCACTGCAGTCTGGTGTTCGTACGCCCGGCTCGCTCCTGGTAATGAGAGCAGGTCGGCTGGTGAGGTTCTAGGTACACGGTAGTTTCCTCCAATACGGAATCGACACTAAAATTTAGTGCTCTCCCACCCTGGCCTCATATTCAACACAGCCTATGAGGGTTGTGTTTTTTCTTTACTCGCTGTACCACACATTTTTAGGGTGCTGTACGTGTGTCCACCATTGATACCTCTTAGAGGTTGTGGCCACCACCAAAAAGGTGCAGGTAGCCGTATATTTTTGTTTATTGGTCCTGAAGAATTGCCATTTAATATAATACAAGGCAAGAAACATGTTGACCCTTTGATCCTTTTAGCACGTTTACTCACACACCTAAAGGTGAGAGATGTGCGGATTATTCTGATTTTAATCAGGATGGTGACCATGCTTTATTAAAATTGTTTGAAGTGGATCACCTACCCCTGTTTTAGTACACTTACCTTTCACCTCACATGCACCTACACCAATTATTATAACTAACTTTCCCCCCCCACACACCTCACTCATCGGCGTTGGAAATAAAGATCTCCGATAGGAAGGCCCCATTGGGTGCCTGATCGGGCATTGCACCGCCGGCCCGTTAAGGAGCAAAGACCCAGTGATGAAGCGAGACACCCGCTTGTTGGGTGTGTGAGGGTCTTCTTTTCCAGAAGGAGTAACCTTCACTCCTGCCCATTTCATCAATTTCACAGTATCACCCCGGTACCTTTAGTGATTCTAACACACCTTGCGTTAACTTTAGGAACTGCATACCTCTTTGTTTTCACATGTTCTTGCTTTACCATTCTGTACCTCTGCCTGCCTGTAGAATCCACGTCTGGTTTAGACTGACAGTTTGCCCATCACCAGGCTGATGGACCTTCCTAAGCTAGACTGGTAGGAGGAGTTGTCACTGACACCTAAATAGGGCTGTGCCTGTCCTCACACAAAGCTGCCTACACCCCTTTTTGTGTTTCTGGATCCAGGGCAAGGCAGGATCTGTGCACAACAAAGACTATCCTTTGAGGAATGCCTACTTCAAAGGCGGAAAGGGGTATAAGTATTGGATCTGTAACCCCACATTTGTAGAACACTTCTGGATCAAGAGGAGATTTTGCCAAGAAGAAGCTAGAGAAGCTGTAGGAGGGGAACTGCCACTCTACTTGTTGCTGTTTTGTGCTTGCCTGCTGATTACTGCTTCTGTCTTAGGCAGGGGAAGGACTGGACTTTCCTTTCTTATCCTGCTTGTCATGGTTCTACAGGGGCTTGTGTGTGCTTGCCTCCTGTTGGAAACCGCAGGGCCATCAAAGACTTTATCTGCAGCTTTCCTGAACTTCTTGTCTTGGAGTTTTAACCTGCCAAGGTGTGCTTAACCCAGTTCTGGGCTCTTGGAGGTGGTTTTGCTGTTTTCATCTTGCACGTTTGAGAAATGTCTATGGCACCAACCTTATTGGTGTTTATTGATCGGTCCGATGGCCATTCTGGCAGCTCAGTTCTGATGCCTCTTTCAAATAGCAAGGTGGCAGGGCTCTCACCAGTGGTAGAGTGTGGAGTTGATCAATAGGCACAAAGGGCTTGACACATGGCCTGTTTTAGATTGATTCCTTCCATTGAATCACTCTCTTGAGGGTGCCCATAAATCATTTGATAACACCGTTGGTCTGAGGTCAGAGAGACTTACTCCTTTGATGCTTGATAATGAATTGAACAAGAAACTCCTTGAACTCTCTGCTATTTAAACATGGGCCGCTGTCAGATTTGAGGACAGCAGTGATGCCCCACACTGCAAAGATGCCATCAAGCCACTTGATGACTTTGTCATGGGTTGTCGATGGTAAGTCTTCCACCAAAGGAAAATGTCAGTGTTTATCAATGATTACCATGAGATGATATCCATTCTCTAGGGGCCCAAATAAATCAATAGCCACTCTCTCCCAGACATGCACAGGAAGGCCAGACATGGTCAGTGGATCCTGCATCACTTTTGGAGAGAAGCAGTCACACAAATGGCACGCTTTCAGTTCTAGCTCAGCTCAGTGATCCAAGTGAGGGAACCACACTCGATCTCCTTGTGCTTTTTTGTTAGCTGCAATGCCATGATATCCTTCATGGGCTAGTTCAATGACTGGTTGTCTTAGGCTCTCAGGGATGATGATTCTCGAGCCTCTCAATACAATACCATCTCGGGTGACAAATAGTTCATCTTGTACATTTTTGAATTTTGGAAATTCAACATTGTCAGCAAAGGGTCAAATGCTTTTCCTCCACACTTGAGGTGAAATTAGGTCTCAGAAGATAATCATGGTCTCATTTGTATTGGTAGTAGCAATAATCTGTTCAATGGATAGGGCTGCTGGCATGGTGTACCTCAAATGAAGTTGACATACTCTTCAGCCACTTTGGATGTCGAACTGTGGTGATGTAGCAGCACTCGTCAAAAGTAATTGGTAGGGTTTTGGTCTTTTCCTAGCTTGTGCACAATTTCATAGTCATACTCTTGCAATTGCAGCCCCCACCTATCAATGAGTGGGGGCTTCTTAGCTTTTGGATTTCTAAAGATAGTGAACAATGCCTGGTGATCTGTGATAATGGTAATACGTTTTCCATATAGAAATACATGAAAGTTTTCGCTGGCCCACACTACAGCCAGACTCTCTTTTTCCGGCTGAGAATAGACATGTTCAGTTGCACATAAGCTTCGACCAGCATAGGCCACAATATGTCTCTGAGCACTTGGGTGATCATTGTGTTGAGCAAGGATGACCCCCAGCCTCACCGGGCTTGCATCAATTGTGATCTCAGTTTGTAGATTTGGGTTGAAATAGGCCTTATCATTTTATTCTCAATCGCATGTTTTATTCTTGCATTCAAGAGACCACTGGAATGGGACATTTCACTTTGTTAAGTCTCTCAATCGGTCACTTACTGTCAAAAAGTCACAAATATACTTTAAGCAGTAACTGTCCATGCCTAAGTGCGGCATGACCGGACCACTTTCTGTACAGATAAGACACAATAAATGCACCATATGTAATCCGGCACCCACATCCTCCCTCTGGCTTCATCCCAATTGAGTAGCGGTGTCCATTTCCACCCTCCAGGTGCTTAATTCATCACCCTTCACACTCTCTGGTCTTTCCTCTATTCAATATGGTTCATGGGGACCCCAGACAACAGCAGCTCTCTTTTGAGACTGCCTAAACCCCCAGGCGGCAAGGAGGCGTTAAGGCCGCTCGTGGGGACCCTCCAGACCCCGTAGACTCCCCAGACTGTGAACAACCCTCCTTGGAGGTTACAGCGGTCATAATGACGGAACTCCATGTGGGCTTCAAAGCCATTGATGTGTGATTCGACAACCTGGTTGCTCGTCTCGATACTATGCATGGCCGATTGGAACAACACGCAGCCCGCATTGACACAGCAGAGAAGCGCATCTCGAAGTTGGAGGATGCACAAATGGTCATTGCCAAACGTGTCGACCGCACAGACTACCTCCTCAAAATAATGGCGGCGAAGGCTGAGGGCTTGGAGGCAAGGTCACCCCTCAATAATCTCCAGATAGCTGGCGTGGCCGAGTCTACGAACACAGGCCCCATAGAGACATATGTGGACCGGCTTCTGGTTGACCTATTTGGCAGAGACAGTTTTTCCACCACATGTGCAGTGAAGTGAGTCCACAGAACACTGGCCCCCAGATCGGCCACTACGCTTTGTCATAGCGTGACTACTCAATTATCGTGACCGGGACTTCGCCTTGCACAAGACCAGAGAAGTGGAAGACCTACAGTTTCAGGGGATGTCACTGTCACTTTACCCAGACTTTATGCCAGTAGTACAGGAGGCCAGATGTAAATTCCAGGATTTCAAGCGAACTCTGAAAATATTTGTTATGCAATGCTATACCCGGCACGCCTCCGTATTCAGACTAATGGCAATACTTCCATCTTTGATACACCTGCGGACGCTGCTGACTTCTGGAGATGCCACAAGTTGACTATGGGCTCTTCCCCTGGAAAATAACTCTCTACTCCCTGCTGTTGTGGAAACAAACCAGAATGGAGAACTTTTAACATGTGTGACAGGTCCAATTGGCACAGATTCATAGCCATTTAGGGGATTGATGGAACAAAATATAGATATTTTTTATTGATATCACAAATACTGTCCTCCTCCTTTTCAAATGCAGCTACATATAATTTACGTATCATTGATATTTATCTAAGTGGCCTGCTCGGGGTGTTGCTGCCCCCCTAGGAAATCTCCTACCCTTTTTGTTCTCTTCTTTTTTGAGTTATGATGTAATGAGATTCACTGGATACAGATTGGGTGGTTAGCCAATTTGGGAGGGGGATGGTGGGTTGGGAGTTCAATGGGAGTTGAATGGTTTGAAGTTTGTTTGTACTCTGCAGGACAATATTCTATGCATTGGCTGGCTGCTGAGCCCTAAATACTTGGGCACTTTACTCCACATGCTACTACTGCTTCTGTAGCGGTCCCAGGTAGGGGAGGGGGGCATTGGAGCTACTATGCATGACATGGAACATGAGGGATCTGTAAAAAACCCCAGAAGGGGAGGCTGGTCTTGGCCTATTTGGCTAGGCACAAAATACACATAGCCCTATTACAGGAGACCCACTACGCCCCGATTTGCCGCTACCTGGGGCACCAATAGATTTTTCGCTAGTTACAGCACCTATTGCCGTGGAGTCTGTGTCCAGATTCACAAAGCGTTACCCTTTACGACCCAGACAGTGATTGGGGATCCCGAGGGAAGATACTTGCTGGTAGCGGGGAGCTTGGGCACAAAGCGAATACTCCTAATCAATGTTTACGCCCCTAACGTGGATGCATATGGCTTTTTTGCTGATATCTCCACACATATTTCTGGCATACCGATCGACTCCATCATATTTGGGGGTGACTTTAACCTCATGCTGCAACCCACTTCCGACACTACAGGCACAGGCCAAGTCACAAAACCGTGTTCTACAGAGGAACTTGAGACTTTACTACACACACACTTGATGACCGATGCCTGGCGACATCGGCATCCCACTGACAAGGGTTTCTCTATCTGTTCTGCGCCACACGGTACATGGTTTCGTATAGACTGGTGGTACATAACCCTGGACCTCCTGATCACAATGCAAGAGTCAGACTATTTGCCTCTTACCCTGTCAGATAATTCACCAGAACTATTATCGCTGATTTTACCTAACATTGCGCACCCTTGTAGGTCTTGGCACTTCCCAGCTGATGCTTGACACGGTCTTTAAGAGTGAGGTACAGGATGCAATCGTCGAATATATTCAAACTAATTCGGGTTCTGTGCCTCGCTACGCCACTTTATGGGAAGCCTTCCAACTATATATTTGTGGCATTTGTATAGCTAAGCAGGCCAGGGTCCTCCGCACCATCTGCCGGGATCTCGATTCTACTGAGCGGGTGCTGCGGAGTTTGGACGCCCGGTAGCTGGCAGGCATCTCCTCCCCCATTGCACCAATGTGCAAAACTCTTGGGAGTCTTCCAGGAAGTCTCCCAAGACTGCCTATTTGGGAAAATATCCACACGCTCGGGTATACGGGGAGGGAGAGAGACCGGGACGCACCCTGGCCTGGCTGCTCACCCCGACAGCAAACCGCTCAGCTTAAAGGAGAGGATGATGCCTGTGTCATGCAGGTCATTGACATCCTTTCTACCTTCTTGTCCTATTACACTCATCTATACACCACATGTTCCCCACCGACTGGTGCAGCCCTCTCCCATTATTTAGAGGAGATAGCGATGGTGTGGATTGAGGAGGGGCAGCAACAATTTTTGGCCCCGTCTATTGGCGTGGATGAGATAATCGATGCCATTAACAGTCTGAATGGCTCCCGTGCCCACGGCACGGATGGCCTCACAGGCGTATTTTATAAAACCTACAAAACTTTATTAGTCCTGCATCTTATGGAAGTTTACGCAGAGGCGTTAGACTCAGGCGAGCTCCCTCCTACTATGCGAGAAGCTATTGTAACTCTACTTCTCAAACCAAGCAAACTACCTGATAGGTGTGCTTCATACAGGCCTCTATCATTCTTAAACCAAGATTATAAGATACTGGCTAAGGTACGCGTGATGCGCATATCACTCTTAATCTGTCAAATCATCTGCCCCCTTCAGTCGGGCTTTGTCCTGAACTGAGCGACTTCGGTTAATCTGTGCATGCTATTTGCGGTTATTAATCAAGTCAACCCTGCTCTCCCTGCCACGGCGATATTGCTGGACGGTGAAAAGGCGTTTGACTCTTTGGAGTGGGCTGTCCTCCACACAGCGCTTAGCAAATTGAGCTTCCCACATACCTTTTGGGCCCTTATACGCCTCCTTTATACTAACCCTGTCACACAGCTCAGAGTTGATGGGGAACTCTCAGTCCATTTCCCCCTGTCATGCGGCATCAGTCAGGGATGTCCGCTTTCGCCCCTACTATTCATCATTGCAATGGACCCGCTGGTGCAACATCTTCAGGAGCTGCACCTTCAGCGGGGGCTTGGATTTCATTGGGACCCTCTCCTGGCTTCCTTATACGATCAGGATATTATTTTATTTGTACGTGAGCCTGCTATAAATCTCTCTCTAATCATTCGGGAAGTGGTGCGATTTGGCGTTTTTTCTGGTCTAGTTATCAACTGGACTAAATCTGAGGTTTTTCCCTTAACGGATGCTACCCTTCTATTGCTGGACTTCCCCTTGCACTGGTGAGATGACCCCCCAGGTATCTATGCATTTTCTTACACCCCACAGCATCAGAAGTAATTCGCCTTAACTATGGCCCATCCACAGATCGTCTCACGGTACACATAGATCGCTGGATAGCGCTCCCATTGTCAATTACTGGCAGGATTGTGCTCATTAAGATGGTTGTTCTGCCCCGGTTTCTATACCTGTTTTTAAATATTCCCATCCCACTTACAGCCACTTTTTTTAACACCCTTCGTAGCATGCAGATACGGTTGGTTTGGGCTGGGGACATGCTCGGGTGGGGTGGCAGACGCCAACATCAGTTCTTTGCACTGGGGTTTCTGAGTACCTGAATTTTACCTATAGTGGCACAAAGACACACTATGCTTATTTTTGGTACCCCCCCAGATGCGCGATTGCAATTCCTGAAGCCCGAATATTCTCAGGCCTGCCCTTATCCTCTCTCCACTATTCTCCCGCTTGGTCTTCCAAGAACACCAATTGAGATTCACACATTACAAACCACATGCTGGGCTTGGGATCGACTTCGTAAATATCTGAAAGCCGACTACCTGTACTCCCCACATTTGCTCCCGCTGTCCGCTTCGAACCATTGTAGATGTGTTTCGGGGCAGTCAGATGCGCTCAGTTAGAGACTTGATAGAGGGCCGCAACATATCTACTCTAGACCGATTTCTTGTGCACAGAACACAGGCTTTTCTGGCTACTGCAATACGTCCCTTGACTGTGGCACCCCTGGGGTTTCTTCACCTCTTTATAATAATCACGTCGCCCGACAGCACACACCTAGTCTCCAGATTGTCTCACCTTGCACAGTCACTCCCTCCAGAGGTGGGCGGGAGAGTGCGGGCGGCTTGGGAGGGAGACTTAGGACACCCTTTGACAGACAAGATGTGGGCTATCTATATACAAACACAAACTTCTGCACTTTAAATATATACACAGGGCCTATGTCACCCCCATGCTTCTTTCAAAAATGGATCGAATTAAGCCAGACAATTGTCAGAGATGTGCTATGGCACACGCTGATTTTATTCACTTGGCATGGAATTGCCCCCATGTCCTAGCGTTCCGGGAGGCGATGTTTGGGTACCTGACATTGATGGTTGAGGCTGAACTAACTCCCTCCCCATTGCTTGCGTTGCTAGGGTATGTGCAGCCTCTGGGAACTGGGATTCGACGATTTGCTGCAATTGATAGCCTAGAGACAGATTTCCCTACACTGGGGCGGTTCCGCACCACCAACAGTGAAGATCTGGCTAAGACACCTAATGTATTGCGACACCACTAGCGACATCTACGCGTCTCTACTGCCTCGCGCCTCTCGGCCAAAGAACATTTGGTAACCGCTCTGCTCTTACTTGCTGCTCCACCCTGAACTTACAGACTGATGGGCCTTTCATTGCAAAAATAGATGCTATGTCAGCTAGTGGGCTATGACAAATTGATCTTCCAATATCTATCAATGTATGTACCTGCGCTGTTATTTGGTTACTGTTGTTTTATCAGCCACTGTCATTTTGCATGTCAACATTCAATTGACATGCTCAGCGCAGTATGTGTTGTGGCATTTGTTTTCTTTTGGAAAAATACAATAAAAACAAGTTTAAAAATAATAATAAAGTAAACTTTTTTTAAATGCAGCCTGTTTTTCTTTCAAGAAACAGGGCTGTATTTAAAGAAGAAATTGTATTAAGTTTGTTTGAGAGTTGTCAGTGGTTCCTTGGACCATGGACTACTGCCCAACAAACTATGTTTTTACATTCACATTTGCTAATGTTTTACATCTCATCTCAGGAGCCGGCAATGTTTCAATGTTTTGCGATCGGATTTCAATTGCTAAACATTGATACATACCATAACAAATTGCTATTTAGAAGGGATGCCCTTCCACAAACTCCTTAAGAAAAGTGATTCATTATGCGTTTCTAAATCCATTTTGCAATTTGGTAACCTGATACTGATCGAAAAATTGGTTTAGTGCATTAAAAAAGTCATCTAGTGGTTGCAAAGCAAGGGATTTTCCAAATGGCAGTTTTTATGGCTTGGTATAACAGGCCCAAAATCTCTTTGCACGTTTTACAGCTGCCTATCTTACACTGTATGTAGTTCAATTTTTAAATAATGGCTTGCATATTTACTGCGCTTTCATTCACAGACTGGGACCTCGAAGCACTATAAATACATGTTACTATTCCCTGGTGCACCCAATGGGATTGAGTTGTGTGACTGGTTACATATATCTAATCACAAAAGGGCTCCACTACATGTGTGGAGGAGGGAACAAGAGGCATGGGTTTATAGGTGCTACCAGCCTCCAAAATTAAATGTTTACCACAAAAAGCTGCTCCTAGTGTGATAACCCAAATAAGTTACGAGAACGTCGTGAGTGTGGGCATCTCACAAACAGTTACGGACTGGTCTCACACACCACCTGGTGTCATGCTTCATCATTGACCAGTCCTCGCCCTCTAAAACCTTCGTTTGATAGCTGGCGGGCATACACTTGACGACAAGGATGCACTTCTAAATGACTGAGTGGGGGCCCATGATATCGTGAGTGGTTTTAAAAATCATTATGGTTATCAGAAGTGACTGATAACTATATGATATTAAAAATATATTTGCGACGGTGAATGGGGTAGTTAGTGTCCCCTAACCGTCTCATGAGTGGTCAACATGTTTCTGCCGTGTCGGCCCAATTGGGTCCAAGGCATTCATCAGGACCTAAAATAACAGGGGGCTCCGTTCTTACCAACTGGTGGCAAGATACTACCACTGCGCGGGTGTGGCCAAGGCCACTCTCCACTTCCTAGATGGCTTCCAACGGTGAAGCCGAAAGAGAATATGGAAGAAATCAGAGTTACTTCGAACATATTGGGTCAAAATACCTGTAAAGAAAAAGAGAACAATGCATGCATTGATTTCTATAGGTGAGTGATTATTGTACGTGACTTCGTGACACTCTATTTGTGTACACATGTGTGAGAATTCGAGAGGTGGTAGTAGCAGAGGCTACCACCAGTCTTAACCTAATTCTATGGACTACTTGCCCCATGGGGGGAGGGGGAGGAGAGAAATCCTGTTTGTCCGCTCTGCGAAAAGAACCATAAAAACCATAGTTTCCGTCAAACAAAGTGGTGGAGCAAGGTCTCCAAACATTCAAAACAACATTCACTCATGCACCCGAGCGAGTACGTAAAAACTTGCATGTCTCTCAGTTCATTCGCACTCTTACTATGACAGGTACTGGATTCCTCCTGGGTCCTATGCGTCCGCTCCCGGTCCTCCCGAATGTAGGAATGAGAGGGAGCGGCCGCCGTCTTTTATAGTGTGGCCGTGTCACTTAATATGTATAATTGGCGTCAATTGAGGGAAGAAAAGTGTTGTCTGGTGTGCGTTCCCCGGTGTCCCGAGCGCTCAGGAAAGAGTTCGCTTGGACCCAATATGGCGTTTATGGGCATATCTGAGATAGTAATACGCGGAAAAAAGTGAGCCCATTCGGTGTAAGGCAGGGGGCGGTCCACGTGTTTGCGTGGTTGGCTAGAGTACCAGTAGGGGCGTGTGCATTTGTAAAGCAGACGCCGCATATGTAAAAATCAGGGTTCGCGCTTAGCCTGGGTGCGTCAGTGCGTGCTTCGTTGGTATGGTGACGCCGCGCGCGCCGTGAAAAGAAAAGCTGAGGGCACAAGATACAATCAGCCGCCGCATATGTAAAAATCAAGGCTCGTGCTTAGCCTGGGCGCGTCAGTGCGTGCTTAGTTGGCATGGTGACGCCACGCCAATAGCACCCGCACATGAGAGGAGTGCGAAAGAGCGCGCTGCTGACACATTGGTTTGTTTTTAAAGAAACGAGTCCTGATTGGGGCTCGCTCCGGAAGGAGACTTGCAAACAAGCTTGGGCGCGTGTAGGCCTGTGCCAGTGTCCAGATTATATTGCATGTGATTTAGTATTAAATGCGGGGGGAAGAAAAACCAATCTGTAATGAGCAGTATTCTTAATGGAAGCGCCCCGCCTTATGGTGTAAGTGCGTGCATGGTATAGCTGTGTGCCATACAGTATTTATGTACGGGGGTCTCAATGGTTGCGAGGAGATCATATAGACATCTGCAGGGAAGATATGAACCAACTTAGCTTTCGTAACAAAAAACAATGCTTTTCACACCAGTTACTTTAACTTCCATTTATTTTTCATTCAGGGTTTGTGCTTTATATTTACTTTCATGTAGGAAAAAGGCCAACAAAGTAGCTGTAGAATATTTTGTTCTTTTTAGCCACATCTCTGGCCAGGTATCCTTTCACTTAAGGTCACAGTTCCAATACACCTTTTATGCATTTCAATACCTGGAAGACCTTTGAATACTTTGCACTAGTCTGTTGTTGAGGCCAGGCCCGGTTGTAGCGAGTGGGCCGGGTGGGCCAGGCCCACCCAAACATGAGCCTGGCCCACCCAAACAGGAGTCTTGGCCCTCGCAGTGAGGGCTTGAAGGCAGGCGCACAACGCCATTGCGCTCAAAGGGCTGTCTGTGTGTGCACGCCCGGGCTGAGACAGCTTCCCGGGCGCACACACACACAGACCGTTTTTGAGATTATTGCAGCCGTCACCGAGTACTTCACAGGTCTTTAAAAGACCATTTACATGATAACGAGGCTTTGTTTATTTTTTCTCCCCTTCATCTCCACATAGCGAAAGGTGACAAATCCTTTCTTTGACAACGGTAACCTTTGCCTACTGCCCTGCTGCGTGGATATTTCTTTTTATATGCAGTGCAGGAGAAAAGAAGTGTGTTTATTCCTATTCACCTTTCCTGACCCCTGTAGCAGCTTATCACATCAGGCTGTGACACAAAGTTTGACTAATGGAGTAGGTAAGAGAATGTGTTACTAGTTGTTTTTCTTTTTAAAATCTGCGCAGGCCCAGCAGGGCACATACTTCGTGTGTGCTTCATTTAAACAGTTTTTATCATTATCATGGCCGATGCAGGACAACAATAAGACAATACAAAATGCCCAGATAACGCTGGTGATTAATGATCCTGCTGGAGAGCAATCATTTGTCTGTTAGTAGCTTTTAAATGCAGATGAACTGTATTTTATGTGGATAGCTCAGTGGGTTATTGCATTTGTCACAGAGATCCTTGTGTTACTTGCAGTTCAGAAGTTACAATCCTAACATAGGACAGTGACCAATGAACTGGCACCAAAGAGCTGCAAACAAAGATGAATGGTATAGTTAGAACTTCGCTTTTTTTGTTTTGTGATATAGTTAGAAATTCCCCAGTCTTTCATTATTCTAATGTTGCTAAAATGAGTATGTTTGGGCAGATATAGATTGTTATCAATAAAGCTGACCCCCATGGAATACTCTTTAAATCCTAAGGTTGTGTTTCCCCAGACCAAACCCTCCTAAAATATACTGCCCACCAGTATGGATGACATGTGATTCCTACACCTTGTAATCCTCATTGGCTTATGTGACATTTCCTGCAGATTGATTTACATACTTGTATGATTTATTGTCTCAGTATAATGTGTGCATGGTGTAAAGTACTGACACACACTACACTGATATGAGTAGCGCTGTACAACAAATGAAATGCATATGAGAGAGGGGCTACATAAAGATGAGGGGCACTGTTGGAGGGTAGCAGTGAGGGAATCCGAGGAGGAGGTAGTGGGAGGGGCTATGGAGCGATGAGGGGCACTGTTGGAGGGTGACAATGAGGGAATCCGAAGAAGAGGTCATGGGGTGGAGGGGGGAGCTAGAGAGAGATGAGGGGCACTGGTGGAGGGTGGTAGTGAGGGAGTCTGAGGAGGAGGTCATGAGGGAAAGGGGCTACAGAGGGATGAGGGGCACTGGTGGAGGGTGGCAGTGAGGGAATCCGAGGAGGAGGTCATGAGGGGGAGGGGCTATGGGGAGATGAGGGGCACTTGTGGTGTGTGGCAGTGAGGGAATCCGAGGAGAAGGTCATGGGGTGGAGGGGGAGCTAGGGAGAAATGAGGGGCACTGCGGGAGGGTGGTTGTGAGGGAGTCTGAGGAGGAGGTCATGAGGGGGATGGGCTACAGAGAGATGAGGGCCACTAGTGGAGGGTGGCAGTGAGGGAATCTGAGGAGGAGGTCAATAGGGGGGCCATGGAGGGATGAGGGGCACTGTTGGAAGGTGGTAGTAAAGGTATTTAAGGAGAAAGAGGTTATTGGTGTGGCGCCCAAAAAACCTTTTGCATCAGCGCTAAAGCCGGCCCTGTCATGGCCTTTCTGTTTTTGTTTATTTAATTAGCAGTCGGGTCATAAGGGCTACGGTGGAACATACTTTAAAGTGCGTGCTAATTATATTTACAGCTATATTCAATGTTTTAAGTTTGAAGGTGATTTTACTAATGTTTTGACAGGGAAAAATGAAAGTGGAGCCCAATGGTACCTGATATGGGGCTGGGGCTCAAGGTCAGCTGTGAGATAAGGTGCACTGGAGAGGATCAGTGGATAATCAAGCCTGTAAGGGAGTGCATTGCAGAGTCTGGGGTCAGGTGGAGGTAGTGATGAAGAGGAATTCTCCCTGAAGGCTCGCACAGAGGGAGCCTGAGAAGTGTCACTTGCCCGATACTCCCACCTCAGAAACCTCCTCTTCCCATCAAAGGAACATTACATGGAAAAAACACTTTTTGAGAGTGATAACATTTAGAAAGAGATTTGGAAAAGAGTGTGCTTTACTGGGCCTTGTAAGACTAAGAAGAGATAAAGGAGGGCCCTGAAGCAGGCCTGCCCAGACATATATGCGACAAATCGAGCCCTCAGTGGCCCACCCAAATGCACCCTTGTCCCACCCAAATAAAAATTCCTGGAGCCGGGCCTGGTTGAGGCCCCATGCCCAGTGCAGCACAGGACACTTCACCTGAACAATTTCACTGCTGTGAAAAGCAGTTTGGGATTACAGAAGGGGCCACAGACTCTTGTGTGGGTCATTCTGTAATATTGAAAGCACTGGTGTACATACAGCACCAGCGCTTTCTCAAGAGGGCGTTCCCTCAGGGAATCCCTTTGTCTCTATGCCCGTCGTATTATAGACGTGGGCACAGAGGCAAAGAAGAAATTAAGAATGACATCATAAAGTAACAATTTCATCCTTTTTCTCAGGATCTTATGTGAATTCTCCAAACTCACCATATATAAGTTTATTTAAATCTGTTAGTATTGTTAGTGGCTTATAACCACGCCCTCCTTGGCAGCATGGAGCCCTATGCTATGGGCACGAGCACTTAAGGTTCACGTCCATCCAGTCAATAAATCCTGCTAGCAGTATGTTTGTAATGGCCCTAGTTCTTGCTGTTTTGGAAACAAAATAGAAGCATCTTGCTTGTTCAAGTTTACACAGCTCAAATCCCGTAATTATGAACTTTTGGTGGCGGTAATGAAGAGAACCCGCCTCTGTTTACATTCTGTGTCGGTCTACAGGGCCGCCACGCTACTGCTCCAAGCACATCACCACACGACTTCCAGCCTATATCCTTTCAGGCGACGGCATTCCAAGGCACCCTATTGGGCGAATTAGGTATATTTTAGGGATTAGGAGGGTACGAGACTGGAATGTGTGTGAGCTGTGAAAGCTATACTTAAGTCACTCAGGACTGTAAGCTTCCCGAAACAGTACTGTCGATGAATCCCGTGACACGTCTAGCCAACATAAAGAAGTAATTGTGGGGGGAATCGCTGGCGGCAGCGGGTTTACTGAGCCCGTTTAAAAGATTTGACGCAAAGACGCGGAGTCTGCCCACGTTCATTTAGTAAAATGTTGTGGTTGGCTCGTGCGAGCCTTGGCCATGCCAGTGGCACCCAACTTCATTAACGTAATTAGAAAAGTGAAATTGAGTGGCACGCGGATGACGCTCCGCCGCCCTCATCGTGTTACAACACAGTGAGTCATTTCTGAAAAAGGGCACCCCACCCTACTTTCACTGTGGTGTGTGCTTCCCTGGGCGTGCACGCAGTCGTTTTGTGTACAGTGCTGGGGCAGTTCTATAATCTCCTCCTTGGCAAACAGCCGCCCCTTAGCGATTCCGTTGACGCACACCCTTGTTTAGATTATAAATTGTTTTACATAAGGCATCCCTTTCAGAGCTGCTTCTCTTTGCATGCCTCGCTCCTGCTGCTGCTTGCTAGGAATTCCTCGAGAGTGTATTTGACGTATGGTGGGAGAGGCATTACACAAACCATCCCATCCTTCTTGCCTGCATTCCAGAGGCAAACCAGAAAAGCCTTTAATGGGGCTACTGGATTGAAAGCAACAGCGCACAAATCTATTGCCAAAAAAACTAAAGGAAAACAGCAAAGTGTTAGAGTTCACTTCATGGATGTAACATTATGGGGCAGATTTATGTTCCCTGGCGCATCCCTGCAAATCAGCATGGATGCGCCAGGGAAGATGCGTCATGCAAGTTTACCCTTGCGCCACAATAGATGCGCCGCATTTACAATGCAGCGCATCGTGGCGCAAGGATAAACAGATGCGTGACGCATCTGATGGCGGAAGGGTGGCGCATTGCTGGAGTTGCGTCGCAAGCGCGACGCAGCTCCAGCAAGGCTCGGGGGTGCCCTATCGGTACAATGCTGCGTCAATCCTTACGCCTGCCTCAAGCAGGCGCAGGGATTTGACGCAGCATGGCCGGAAAAGTGACTGAGTGAAATCTTGTAGATTTCACTCAGCCACTTTTCGGAGGCGTTCCTGCGCCGGAACGCCCCCCCCCTGTGAAGGTACGCCCACATGTGGCGCAAGCTTTACAACGTGACGCATCTCCCTAGATGCGTCACGTTGTAAATATGCCGCAGCATGGCGCTGGCTTTGCGCCGCCGCTCCGTCACAAAAGTGACGCAACGGCAGCGCAAAAGTGACGCACAGGGCTTATAAATCTGCCCCTATGTTTTTACTTGGTGTCTGGCTGAGAACGTCCTTGATATAAAATACGTCTCATAAATTAAATAAAGCAGAAACATATTAATACATAAAAGACATTAGATTAATATATATTACGTTAGTATAATTCAAAAAGATTTGTGAAGTATTTTGCTAGAAACATATATTGTTGATTTTTTGTATAGTGAGGTATAATAATCCAGTGAGCACATGAGACATTACCTCAGTATTATGGATGACAGTTCTAGATTGTCCTCTCTGAACATACCATGCGCTTCTACATCAGGGCACCGTGAAGAATACCTAAACCATTCAAGCCAGGAATTGACCACACTCTGAGATGCCATCGAGGGTAGACTTGAAACTTTGCATAGTTACCCGATTACAAGCCTCTTCTGCTTCATGCCACAGTGGCGTCCTCCCTACTAACGAGCCTGGCAGGGTTAGGAGCTATGGGGCCACAGGCAGGAAGGAAGGCTTCAGCACACCAACCCAGCAGCCTTGCTTCAGCAATGCATCAACACGTGGAAAATGGCAAGTAGCCGTCCCAATCCTTTGGATATTGACAGCGTGAGATGTGGGTTGTTCACTTGCAGTAGTGGATAGGGTTATTGGGAAGTGTCCTTCGTTAATTGTACATTTCTCTCGTACAGCAATTACACCTGGATCCTCTCTAACAGGGCCACCATTAAAATGTGCTGCTTGCAAGATGATCTGGAATACTCTCATGCCGCATGTCTCCATCTCTATCCGGTACCTGGCCAGGTCCTGTATCAAGAGTTCATGAAATGCAGGCTGGGAAATCCCGCGGATATGTGTATACCATAACAGTGCAAGGCATCACTGAGTAATGCGGATACTGCATGAGACCAACACTTCTGAAATCAGGTGCCCGCTACCTTTAGTTCTAGTTTAGGGTTCACCCCTCACCCATTTCAATGTGTTGGAGGACTGACACACACCTTATCTCTAGGGTTAGAACCAGTGGCGGATCGCAAAGGTAACACCGTGGGGCGGTGAGGCAGGGATGGGCTGGGTGGGGGGTTAGTGGAGTCCGACATACGATGGCAGATATTTATTTACGTTCTCCTTTGCTGTCATATGTCGGACTCCACTAGCCCCGCCCCGCCTCACCGCCACACAGAGTTACGTTTGCAAGCCGCCACTGGTCAGAACCCAAAAATGTATATCCCAAATAGTAGAGGGGGCACCACAGCATACATGCTAATATACCCAATTCAGTGGGGAGATTCAGCATTTTTGAAGCTTTCCGTCTATAATTGCCAGATGGCTCCTGCCTAAAATTGCATCTGCTTCAATATAAGGCAATGCAAAAAATAAATTCCCCCTTTTTTTCAATATCACCCACATCCCCATCTGAAAATGTTGGCATGTATGCCACAGTGTCTTTACATTTTTTTGAATCAAGCTCTGTGAAACGTCAGTAACGCGGCTCAAAATACCTGATGGTGCCTGATTTACCAGCTCAAGACAGCAGCAGCTTGCAAAGTCCAAGATCTGACAAATGGAAATAAGCTCCTCTCCTGTTTACATTTTCACTTTATATTCATGGATTAATTAAATCTCTTTAACACATACACACAGACACACATACACACACCTACACACACCTAGTATGACATTTCAAAATTTAAGAATACATGAGCCTCCAACTGTACATCACCTGTTTTATCAACTAAATTACTTAGCACTTACGTTTGTATAACTTCTACTACATTTTGTATACTGGAAATCGTTCTTTCTGTACATACCTAACATAGGGCCAGATTTAAAGTTTAGCAGACAGGATACTCCACCTCAAGCATGGCAGAGTGCCCTATCTGCCAAGGCAATAGTCCACCTGCTCTATGAAGAGGTGGGCTGACGATCATACTTCTGCCTGTGGTGCCCTGCTGGTTCTTCCGGCAGAAACCTTACACTGACAGCAGGATGGACTTGGGCCATAGTTGTAAACCTATATGTATATATGTATGTATGCATATGTCTTTCTATAGCAGAACCTTAGTCACAAGGCAGCAGAGGGCTGCTCATGGCCAAGGACAAGCATAACGTCCATGAGTAAGACGAGAGGAAGCTGAGTTGAGCATGAATAATGTATTGTGATGCAGAGCTCTTTACTTATTTACAGCCCCTTGCACCACCTCTGCATCACTTTTTGTGAATCTGGAAATACTCCTGAATGCTATGCCTCCCCAGGGGAGGCGTAGGGAGAAGCAACAAGGAGGAATGAATTCATTTCTCCTCGTTTTTTTCCTCTTTCTAATGGTGCTGCATTCTGCAGCACACATAGAACGATGAAATCACCTCTGGTGATTGCTTATGTGCAGGAAGGTGTCAATTCCTGCGTATAAACAATAATTCAAAAAAATTACGTTTTGCAAGTTCTATATGTGCTAATGTGGCACACATAGAAGTTGAAAAACGTCATTTCAGATTGTTTATGAGCAGGCAGGGACACCTTCCTCAACATAAACAATCAACCCTGTGATGCAGGCATCCTTGCACCATGGTGCAAGGGTGCCTGCGTTAGCGCAAGACAACCAATTGTGCGTCAGCGCAGGGGAAAGAACAGAGATGCAATATATCATTGTAAATATGTCGCATCCCTGTGCTTTGAAGTGCTGCAGCGTGGCACAGCTGAAGGGCTTGTGGTGCCGCGCTGCGGCACTTTCTTGTAAATGAGGCCTGGAGTCTTTAACTCCTTCCTAGGTTGGAGCACTGCTGAGCAGTCCTGATGGATACAAGGATGCTCTCCCAGATCCAGTGTACATAGCTAGAAAAGGTCTGCTCTTATATTTTTTCTTTTTTATGCTTCCTGGTCTGTCTCTGATGGTGCCCTGGTGTGCCGAGATCTAAGCTCGTCTGCAAGATTAGCAGGGGTACTGGTCATGACAGCCTTGTAAATGATGCAGTTGGTTGTGTAGACGATGCGGCCTGGGAAAGAGAGGCGATGGATTTCCACTGGGATGGCTATGATGCACTCATACTTCTTCTGGCCCTGGATCAGTTATGCTTTAGCAAATAGGTGCAAGCATATCAGACTGTCCACCCAATTCAGAGCAGACAGTTTGATGCTCTTTTTACTCTACTGGACAGCCAGGAAAAGCCAGGTGGTCCTAAGCGGATAAAAAGGAGAAAACTTCCAGGGTGTCTGTGTATTTTGTTCTTATTTAACAAAACAAGTTTACTAAGTGGGTGCATGAAGCATAATGGCTGCTCAGCAAATGTTTACCTCACCACGTCTTCTCCCGAGCTAGACCACGCACTGCCTTAACCACGCATATGCGTGGTTAAGGCATATGTGTGGTTAAGGTAAGCATGGTAGCGCTTGCGTTGTTAGGACATGCATGGCTCTGCCCGCGTTGTTCAGTCCGTTTCCCCTCTTCTCTGCATTCCTGCCCACCTCCTTTTGCATACTTCGTAAGCTATTCTGCAGCCTTTTAGTGGATGAAAACAAACTCTGGACTAGGCTTGCAAATTTGGGTATTCAATGCACTTTACTTAATGCATGTATTTCTTTCTATTCTGATACATGGGACTGTATCAAGTTAGGAAAGGAAATATAGTTCCAAGCCAAATATCAGCTATGCAGGGCATACAACAAGGCTGCATATTAGCCCCATGCTGTTCAACCTCCATACTGCTGATTTAGGTTGCACTTTGTCTAGGGCAAACACAATTCTGCCAAGGATTGACCTACAGAGGGTTGCCGGGTATAAAATACACAGATGACTTGGTCATTTTAGGCCTCGAAACAATTAGCATGCAGCGTACATCGGATGAATTGTACACCCACAACTTAAGTTATTAAGCTGGTGACCAATGTTGATAAGACAGCCATGATGGTCTTTGGGACATATACAAATAAAGCTAAGCAGTCCTGGAGGTTAGGTCATCTAAAAATTGCACTCACTCTCTAATATATTTATTTGGTTGTATGGTTCACGTAAAACGCTAAACCTAATGTTCATCTGAAACACACAACAAGAAAAGCTTCGGCAGTAACATTTGCCCTGTGCAAATAATCATCTGCAAAGTCCAGCAGCTGAAGCTATTATAAGAACAATTCGAGATAATAACTTCCAACAAATATCTATGACTACCAAGACTATCCAAGGAGATTTTCTTCAGTTTTGGACAAACTGCAGTGTACGGCTGTCGGAGGGATGGGCGGAAACAAAATCTAGGAGGCCGGATGGGATGTTCAATTTTGACTGGTTTATTTCTCTATACCTGAATGAATCAAAAATATACTTTTCTCTTTTGTTTTAATGTTCTTTCTTTTCTTCTTCTATGTCTTTTCCTAAGTCCTCAAGGTTTATGATGTTTCTGAGCAGTTCTGTCTCCTTCTTATGTCCCTTGGCTACTTGTCTTGGTTGTTCATATACTGTCCTCTCTCTCTTCTTCTCATTTCTTTACTTTACATGTTTGTGTGCCAAAGGCGGACATACCCCACGAGGCTCGGAAGTAAAAGAGAGTGAAGGCGGTGAGTACCTAGGGATTTCTTTGAGTTTGACAAGATAGACCTCCACCACACTGAAAACGTGCCAGTAAAATGTAACTCTTTAGTGAGGTGAGGTGATGCTGGAAAGTGGTAAACCAAAAGAAAGAAGAAGAATGTACACACATAGGGCTTTCCCTTTTCCTCCTCTCTATGAATGTTAATCAAACTGGTGCCAAGTCGACTGACCCAATTGATGAAGGGTGCCACTGGAATATAAGCAGCAGGGCCAGGACTTTGGAAAAAGCGTGACAGGCCCTGTCCATAAGGTCTCATTAAGAAAGAAACGTGGGATAGAAATCTCCAGTATTAGAACCATCCAGCCCCTTCAAACCTACCTTCTACAATCAACATAGAGGAACAGACATGCCCTAATATTTAATTTGTCAGGATATAGCAGAGGTGCACGAAAGTAGCACCACCCAAAGTGGTTTTAAAATAGTAGGATTCTTATAAAAAAGAACCTTGATAGAAGAAGTTTCTCTCTTTTCATCCCAAAATTTCTTCGTAAAAACCATTTGACTAAAAGAGTCACAGATACAGTCTTGAAAAAGATGTTGCAATAAGTTCTTCCATTGAAGCGCGTCGACGCTCCAAGACACAATCCGTTATAAGGCTGTAAACACAGATTATTAATCAACTCTGAGTATCGAGTTCTATTGCTTTTTATTGTTCCATTATGGATGTGTGTCCCGTTTATGACAAAGTGTATTGTCTTTTGTGTGTACTCTCTTTATTATATTTTAATGTTTGTTCATTTTTAGTTCTATCAATTGATTACAGTGTTTAGAGTTGTCATAGAATATACGAACACTAGTAATATTGTGCGAATTAATAGTTTTTTCTTTTACCTATTATGTGTTAAAACAAATAAGGTTTCGCCAATATTAGTTTTCAGGCTGTTTTTAATTTTAGAAACAATCTGTATATGTATTTTTTGTCTGATATTATTATCAATAAATAGATCTATTTTTATAAATTTTGTATTGTGACCTTGGGCTTACTATTATATTTCCCTTGTGCGTATGGTATATGTCAAGTGGGCCAGAGATTGTGAGTTTTGCGTAAAACATCAGTTGTTGTGGTGAACAGTATTAGTTACCTTGTGGAAATATGGATTTTTATGATCAGTTATGTCCCCTATCTTGGACCCCAACGGTTTCATGTATAAATCATAAGTACATGTATGTTTCCTCCAGTTCCAGTTATGAAGACGCAAACACATGTGCGTCCACCGTCAACATGTCCTCTTTCAGATCCGCCATGAATGGGCCGGATATTCTATTCCTAAGTATGAAAGGCCACCGGCTTTATATGGTTCATTTATCCCATTTTACAGTCCAGGCGAGTAGGCCCTGATTCTGCCATTAAGCCTCTTTCCTGCCTTCTGCCTCTGAAAGCTCCAGTCTGAGCTCGCATCTGTATCCATGAACTTTGTCTTACTCCCTGCGCGGCTAACGGTGCCTGACTCGGCCTGTCTGTCTGCCTGCCAAAAACTGTATTTCACCTTCAAGATTATCTGCTCTGCTCCGCTCCTCGTCCGATGCATTCCTGTCTAGTAGTTTAGGTAAACATTCCTCCAGCTACCGTGCAAAGGACCAGGCCTCGCTGCCCTCATGCAAAGTAATTCATAGCCCTGTTACCATGGAATATTCCTACCCCCTCGCATCTAGTGTAGACACTTAGACGCTTGTACACGCACTAACAGACAGTATAGTCAGTATAGAATAAGATTCTATCCTAAGAGACCTCTCTTTTTGGATAACACAGTTCTTTAAACATAGGATATTAGATATGATTTGGGATTAGGTTGACATAACCCCAGACTTTTGTCTCCACATGTAGAGCTAAATGTCAAGTCCCTTTCACCCTCTAGTTACACGTCAATCACACGTCATGCTGCTGCGCGCGCATCTCTGCCAAGTATTTCTGCTGACATTGCGAAATTCTTCCGTGGAACCACCCATTTATGACATCATATCCAATGACGTTCTTTAAGTTACGCCCAGTTACACCCATTTTAGTTACGCATGTATGTTCTTATCTTTATGATCAACTGTTACGCCTCCTGCATCTGTTTCACTGTAATGCCTATTGTATAAAAATGATTACTTGTCAATAAAGTTTGTTCTTCACTTCCTGAACCTTCGTGGTGATGGAATATGGAGTCCATCAATTCGAATTGATTTTGGAATAAAGCCCGTTCCGAACCTCTAATACCACGGATTCTGCCTCTTATTTTACTGAGCTATTATTATAGATTTTCCGCATCAAATTAAGTCCCGGTAATTAAATTATTTACCACATAAATGGCGCCCGAATAGGGACACTTTCTCATCTCAGGCGCCGGCGGTGCGTTGCAGGCCCGGTCTCCTGTCACAGCTGGACGGACAACAACGCGTACCCACAGGATTTCCTGTATCTCCCTCCTGCCGAGCGGGGGTAACTGAGGCTGCGATCAACACCCAGACGAGGCGGTGAGAAGTGCGAAGTATCCCGACCAGAGCCTAGCTGAGAGAGCAAGATCCGAGGTATACAGAGGCCCACCAGGTTCCGAAGTTCCGAAGTTTCGAGTCGAGTCCAGTCCGGTCCGAGTCCGAGTCCAGTTCAGTTCAGTTCCGAGGCCTTCCGTTCCGAGCTACCCGGTGAGTACCATTGTCGGGGAGGCGTTCTGACGTGCACATAGGTTGTGCCGGTCAAGACGGGTTTGGGTACACAAATCCGGTCTGCACTGTTTCAGCAGTGTATCTGTACTGTTCAGCAGTATATCAAGTATGTCTAATATATAATTCAGAATTACCTAGCTAGTGTCGAGTATTATGCTTAGTGACTAGATCCCTAAATGGCCATCATTGTTGTTCATTAAATGTTAAATGTTTAAATACGTTCTGCATATTGTGGTGTGAATGACTGTTCATTATTGTGTTTTGTTGTATTAAACGTGTTCAGAATTAGGTATCAGATCAGTTTTCAATATGCCGCTCTTTTCGAAATTAAGACAGATCAAAACTAGAAAAGGGGTACTCGAAGAAGCTGTTCCCATTCCTCCTAGGGACACTCCAGGGTACTTCATGTATCATAAACATGGCCTAGACGCCATATTATTTCTTGATTTATGGGTAGACTACACCAAGGAATTACCAGAAAGTCAGAGGTGGCCCGCAGCTGGGACCTGGGATGCAGATTGCATCATGAAAGTAGAGGAAGAATTATGGAAAAAGAAAGCTAGACAATCACAGAAAGATGCCATTGAATTATGGCGTAAAGAATCGTATAGACGTACAGAAAAAGCACGTAGACAGGAAGAGAAGAGTAAGGAAAATTCCGATAAAGTCCGAGAGAATCTATTAATTGAAGAAGGTACCCGAGCAAAAGCAGAACAAGTAGACAGACAAAGAAATGCCCTTATGAATGGTATGTATCCTCTTCTGGCCGAAGGGTTACCTAAGGCTACTCTGGAGAGACCCAAAGACTTGCCACCCCCATTGTTTCCGATAAAAGCACATCCCAAAGGGCATCCCAGAACCGCAGAAGATGTTTTCCTTTCCTCTTATTTAGACGACGCAGCTCCCGAATATGCTAATACTGCACCACATAGACCGCCTGCCGAGGGGGTTCAACGCCAAGACCCTCCGTCTGTACCTCCGCAACAACAAATTCCGACACAAGTTCCGGCAAGCACATCTGTTTCTACAGCTGTACCCACACCTATGGTTGCTATATCACGTTCAACGAATCCTTTCACACCCAGCACCCCAGGCGGTGCTACAGGAGGTACAACAAACATTTTTTCCACGCCACCCAGAGTAAATAAACTTTCCTTTCAAGAATTAGCACACCAACGTACGCCCAAACTAGTAACTCCCGACATGCTTAAGGAACTTCTAATAGATTGTAGATATGACCCTGTGCCCGGCAAAAAGGATGAAATGCTGCTGGCCTCATTACGTATCCGACGAGCTGCAATATATTTAGGGAGGCTACCAGGAATGACTGCACATTTAGAAAATATATATCATTTTGTCCAGTCAGGGCGAGATTCTGAAAGTATTAATAGAGCCATGGAGTACCAGAAAGTGGAGATACAGGGAGAACTGTTACGTTTCCTCATAAATTGTGTGGTCAGAAATCAAGACCGACCAGGGGTAAATCCGGAAGAAATGCAAATTCTTACCACATGGAGCCGGAATATATCAGAAGGGAGACATGATAAGCGATTAAGTATAATAGCTATGTGCCGAAAGATCCGCAAAGAAGTAGAACGAATACACGAAGAAAGATTAGCAGTAGACCCGCCTGAACAAACCGAAGAGGAGGAAGAAATAGAACTGCCCCCAGGACAGTTAGAAACTATGGCCTATGTAGGTAGAGGAAGATCTTGCAATAATACCAGATGCTTTACTGATCCGATACGTCCAATACGTCCAGAAAATAACAGAAATTTTCAAACCCCTATAATAAATATAAGGTCCCCCGAACATTCGTTCCAAGCCGCTGACAAATTACTCCGAGAACGAAGGGGTTATCATATACTCGATTCTATGGACGAACAAGAATTAGCCAGGTCAGCCGTTCACTGGGTTGACAGTCCCGGAAAATATAGTGATGATACACTAGCACACACGTTTTTGAACCTCAACCCAGATGAACAGCGTTTAGCTGGTATCTACATGATTCAACAACTCCTTACATTATATAAAAGCCAACACTCCGATCCTGGTCCCTTACCTGATATATTGACTGAATTACTCACGAATAAATGGAGAGGTTCAGGTACTGAGTTAATTAGAGAAATACTAGAATCCAGAAAGCAGTATATTCTTTTTGTATGCCCCGAACATGTCTCACTGCCCATCAAGGAAAGAACGACGTATTATATGGATAGACAGAATCCCTTACGCGAAGTGCACCCGATAAAAGGTGATGACAATCAGTTTAAACGTGTGTTTGTATACACACCCATATCTAAAATAGAACTATTAGAAATGAAGAAAGTGGTACCCAGTCATGACAAAGACCCAGCGGGTTTCCACCGTGAAATTAAAGACATGTTGCTCATGGGAGAGTATACCTATCCCGACATTATGACAATATTGAAGGTATTAATGCCTGCGGGCATTTACGAAAAACTCAAGGAAAAGGATTGGGAGGTGGGAGACCAGAAGATAGATTGGACAGCATTAGAAAACGAAGAAAAAGCTTGAGGTCCAGGTTCAGGGCTTGGGGACAAGACCAAAACACTACCAGGTTTACTAGTACAGGTACTGCCACGTTTATTAACTACGAAAAAGGAAGACTGGGGTGCAATCTCAGCCTGTAAACAAAAGCAAGATGAAGACACTAGTGATTTTTATGCCCGATTCGAAAAATGTTTTGGTATAAATAGTGGAATAAAAGCAAGTAGCGAATCGTATCCACATCTGTTTGTGACAAAATTAGTTGAAAATGCCCTGCCCCAAGTTAAGAATAGAGTATTGAAATTCGAGAGTACCTGGCAAGGTAACACCCCGTCACAAATGTTACAAATGCTACAGTACCATCACAATAGAATTAGAGAGGAACAAGAACATGAACAAAGACGCATGAAAGACACGAAAATGAAAATGCTAGTTTCCCAGACAGTTCCAGCTGACGGTCATAAAAAGGGTATGACACAGTCCAGTGTTTCAGCAGGTTCTGTAAAGGGGACATGCAACTATTGTAAACAGCCAGGTCATTATGTACACGATTGTCCAGTTTTAAAACATAATATCGCCATAGGTAATACAAAAGAAAGACCACGACCACTTAGACAGGATCAGAACCCACAAGGAGCTCCGCAGCATGCACAGGCCATGCCAGCTCCGCAACAGTCTATGCCAGCTCCACCACCGCAGCCTATTGCTGCCACACCAACAACGACACGACAGATGTACCAGACCGCACAGTATGACTACCCTGATTATCAACAATACTCATGAAACAGCCTAGAGAGGGAAGTTGGCTTACCCCTTATTGAGGTCCCTGTAGATCAAGAAGGACCTTATGTACATAGTGAACTATTAGGCCAGGATAGAAAATTTTTACTTGATACAGGGGCAAGCCGAACAACAATAAAACGTAGTGAAGTTCCAGGGGCACCCCTCTCAGGCTCACAGAATATTTCCCTTGGTTTTTCAGGAAAACCTATCATTAACGAAGTGTCACAGCCTCTTCCACTTACGATTGGTCCCTTGACACGAACTACAGATTTATTGCTTACTAAATCATGTCCAGAAAACCTGTTAGGTATAAAAACATTAAAAGCTCTAGGAGCTATAATATGTTGTTCTCCGGAAGGAGTAAGATTGTTTTTACGTGATTTCAAGGGGCACTACGTGTCCCGAGATATGGATCACCGACTGCAGACTTTACCCACACATTTATGGGCACAAGGCCCTACAGATGTTGGTTGTATGAACATTACACCATATCGAGTCACACTAAAGACAGGAGTGGTACTACCACGAATGCGACAATACAAGTTACCCCCAGATGCTGTATTGGCTTTACTGCAAATCATTGACGAGCTTATTACCCAAGGAGTGGTTGTGGAAACCGACTCCAATGTATGTAATTCCCCGATAATTCCGATTCTTAAACGAACTGATCCTAAAGCCCCGCCAGTATATCGATTGGTTATTGATCTGCGCGAATTAAATAAATGTATTGTACCACAATACCCCGTAGTTCCAGACATTTCTTCATTACTGACAGCCATTGATTCCGAAGCAACATTCTTTACTGTAATTGATCTCAAGAATGCCTTTTTCAGCGTCCCAATAGATCCGGAAAGCCAATACTTGTTCGGATTTAGTTTAAATGGACGAAGCTTTAAATTCACACGCGCACCTCAAGGATTCACAGAAAGCCCCAGCATCTATAGCCAAGCACTGAAACGAGAACTTGACAGTATCTACATGCCAGTCAACACTGCCCTGCTTCAATATGTCGATGATCTGCTGATCACCGCTAGAAGCGAACCTGAATGTGAAAAAGCTTCACTGACGGTTTTACATTTTTTGGCCGAAAAGGGGCACAAGGTGTCCCCTTCTAAGCTGCAATTCTGTGTCCAGCGAGTTGTTTACCTTGGGCACTCGCTGTCCAAGGAGGGAAGGCAGCTTACACCCGACCGCATACAGTTAATTGATAACATGTCAGTACCCAAGACACAAAAGGAGGTGCGGGCTTTTATAGGCCTCACTTCATATTGTAGGCAGTGGATCCCTCAGTATGCATTTCTAGCAAAACCACTTATTCAGTTGACAACACAGGAGGCGGCCACATCGACTGTCCTCCCTTGGACTCAGGAACATACACAAGCTTTTGAAAGTTTAAAGAAAGCTTTATGTCAAGCACCCGTCCTAGCAACACCATGTTACAGTAAACCGTTTACACTCTTTGTTACAGAACGCGAAGGTACTGCCTTGTCAGTACTCACACAGGAACAAGCAGGATCACACAAACCATGTGCTTATTTTTCTAGTACACTAGATCCCGTAGCTCAGGCTCTGCCTGCGTGCCTGAAATCAGTGGCAGCGACAGCTTTAGCAATCAGACAAAGCGATGCCATAGTGTTAGGACATCAATTGACAGTACAAGTACCACACGCAGTAGAGGTTCTTTTGAACCGCACGCAAACACAACACTTGACTATAGCAAGACTCACCGGTTACGAACTAACATTGTTTCAGCCACACATAGAAATCAGACGTTGTAGTACATTGAATCCTGTCACACTTTTGCCAGTAAACGGAACAGACCCACTAGCACATGATTGTATTGAAGTTATTACTATCACGACGAAACCCAGACAAGACTTGACAGACGTCCCATTGTCAGATCCAGACCTGACGTTGTATGTAGATGGTTCATGTATGAGAACAAGTACAGGAGAGCTAGTGGCCGCGTATGCAGTCACAACAGATACTGAAATTATTGAAACAAATTGTATTAATACCTTGTCAGCTCAAGCAGCAGAGCTCATCGCTCTGACACAAGCCTGTATTCAAGCCACAAATAAAAAAGTCAACATATACACTGATTCACGTTATGCATTCGGAGTTGTACATGACTTCGGCGTGCTGTGGCGAGAGAGAGGTTATTTAACTTCTCACGGTGCCCACATTCAGCACGGACCCCTCATTCATGCCTTATTAGATGCAATACATCTACCCACTGCAATATCAATTATGAAATGTAAAGCTCATACGAAAGTTACTGATATCATTTCCCAAGGCAATGACCTAGCTGACAGAACAGCTAAACAGACTGCTCAGAATAAAACTCACACATCTGACATGACAAAGACAATAGTTCTGACACCAACACACTGCATGACGGTTAAGGATCCCGCTCTTGACGTAATTGACATACAGACACATGCTACACCAGAAGAAATAAAGAAATGGACTGAATTAGGAGGGATCCAAACTGATCAGGGATGGATGACGAAGGAAAAATCTATATGGTTTCTTCCTGACTCAATGGTCCAAGTTATCATTAATACAATACATAGTCCAGCCCACCTAGGAGAAAAAGCTATGCTAGACAGCATTCAACACATTTGGTTCAACAAACATTTACGAGCAGCAGCTAAACAAAAAGTTCGTACCTGTATGATCTGTTGTCAGTTTAACCCAGGTAAAAGCATTCCCGTAGAACAGGGTGGATTTCAGCCTCCTGATCACCCTTTTGAAGTCCTCCAGATGGATTATATCCAGATGGAACGATGTCGAGGATTCAAATATGTTCTTGTAGTTGTTTGTGCTCTTTCCCGTTGGACAGAGGCATACCCGGTTTCAGATTACACTGCCCCGACTACTGCCAAACAGTTGGTTCGAGAATTCTTCCCACGGTACGGTTTACCACGTGCTGTCTACTCAGATAACGGCCAGCCGTTCTCATCCGAACTAATGAAACACGTTTCACTTTTGTTAGGTTATCAATGGAGATTTCACTGTGTCCGACACCCCGAGGCAGCAGGTCTCGTGGAACGACATAATCAAACTCTGAAAATTAGACTGTCCAAAATATGTAAACAGAAAGGTGTCGATTGGGTAGTAGCCTTACCAGTTGCACTCTTTTACATGAGAATGGTAGCACACTCTCGAACAGGGCTATCCCCGTATGAGGTGATCTTCGGTAGACCACCAAATATGTGGGGGACGCCTATACCTCGTAAAATAACTGACGTTGACTGTAATATGCTGACAGATTACCTGGCTTCCTTGATGTCTGCACTACAATCTTGTCGTTCACAGGTAGCTGCAGCCTTTCCCGACAACACCGAGGTGAAACCCCACGACGTAGTTCCGGGGGACTTGGTGTTAGTGCGGAACTTTGACCGGAAGTCTCAGCTGGATCCTAGGTGGAAATCGCCTCAACTCGTACTGTTAACCACGAGGACAGCCGTAAAGATCGAAGGTCGAAAAGGCTGGATACATTCAAGTCATATCAAGAAATTTCATGGACTACCATCCGATATAGAGACTAAACCCTGTGTTTCTTCAAAGACAGACTCAAAGCTCCCTTTGGTTGAGCAAACGAACTCAGAATTATACAGACTAAAATTGAGGTCCAGTCAGTCAGACAATTTGATTGTTTAAGTCCTCTCCAAGGTGAATCGGTTGAATTTGTCTCTGACATGTATCCTCTGGACCGGAATAGAGAAAGAAATAATGAAATGAAGTTGAAAAAACATGCGTACTGTAAATCACTGCGTAGTCATTGCACAGTGACGTTATTAATTTTGTTTTTCTTATGTCTTTTAATAATCGCTGCAAGTATATTGTTGCACACGTATTATCCTATTTTTAAACATGTTTACAATGTTACTGCTGAACATTCTTTTAGTGAATTACCCCCGCATGAGTTGTTATATAGATTTGCGCTGCGCAACAACACTTTTATTAGTATGTTACATCATTCCCATCAGACTAGCAATGCTACAAATTGTTGGATATGTGGCCGACTCCCTCCCTATCAGAACTATAAGGAAATTCTGCCTCTCTTTCCATATCCGTTTACACACAATGGCTCCTGTGGAGCATGGTTTAGTTTAATAAATTCCTTAGATTCAAACTCAGCAGTTTATCAAGACAACTGGGTATGGGGAAACCTGAACTTAGTTTTGCTTAAAGTCTGCTACCCTAACAAGGAGGGACTTCCCAAAAGAACAGGAACTGATCTAGAAAATGAGGTATATGGATTAGGTAATTTTACACTTAACCTCATGATCCTGAACGTTGAATCTGAAGCTACACCAATCTTGTCCGCCATGTCTGTATTCCCAGTTAAAGGGGAACTATGCATAAGAAAGAATGGCTCCATACACATGGGCCATAGTAAATGCACCACTGTGATAAAATTCAGTGATCAAGGCAAGTCTACATTTAGAGCTTCTCGTCATTCCTACTTTATATGTGGACAGACCGCATATATACGCCTACCTTTAGATTGGGATGGTACCTGTTACATAGCATTCCTTCTACCACCTGTTTTCCTAGCTCCTCCTGATTATCATAGAAATACTCATTTAGTACACAATAGACAGCAGAGAGATCTCCCAATAGTCGATTACACTGAAACAGCATGGGAAAAATACACAGATTTCAATAAAGGTTTCTTTCCCTATATAGGTACAGTCACTAATAGTAAGTTGATACGTAGATTAACCAGAACCCTTGAAGCAGTAGTGAACGAAACTATTTCCGCCTTAGGCAATTTAACAGAAGAGCAGTCTGCTATGCGGATTGTTGTGCTTCAAAATCGTCTTGTCCTTGACGTCATCCTGGCCGATAGGGTCGGAGCTTGTAGGGTCATCGGATCAAGTTGTTGCATTTTCATACCAGAAAATTCACCGTCAGTATATAAAGCCATAACCCGCCTTCATAAGATTGTAAGCCAGATACACCAGAATCCAGGCACCTGGACTTGGTCCGGTTGGTTTTGGAGTGTATTATCTACCTTTGGATGGAGGGTCCTATCCTTCCTAGGTATTGGCTTTCTCATACTATTCAGTTGCTGCTTATGCCTACAATGTGGGCCAGCGATTTGTGGTCTATGTGCCACCTCGTGTATCCCACATCCAAGTTTTCGTTCAAAATCCCGGAAGAAGAAAGAAGAACAAATGATGTTATATGAACAGATCGATGGATTGATGAAGATTGATATCTCCTAAGGGCAAGTAGGGGACAAGGAGGGAATGTGGAAATATGGATTTTTATGATCAGTTATGTCCCCTATCTTGGACCCCAACGGTTTCATGTATAAATCATAAGTACATGTATGTTTCCTCCAGTTCCAGTTATGAAGACGCAAACACATGTGCGTCCACCGTCAACATGTCCTCTTTCAGATCCGCCATGAATGGGCCGGATATTCTATTCCTAAGTATGAAAGGCCACCGGCTTTATATGGTTCATTTATCCCATTTTACAGTCCAGGCGAGTAGGCCCTGATTCTGCCATTAAGCCTCTTTCCTGCCTTCTGCCTCTGAAAGCTCCAGTCTGAGCTCGCATCTGTATCCATGAACTTTGTCTTACTCCCTGCGCGGCTAACGGTGCCTGACTCGGCCTGTCTGTCTGCCTGCCAAAAACTGTATTTCACCTTCAAGATTATCTGCTCTGCTCCGCTCCTCGTCCGATGCATTCCTGTCTAGTAGTTTAGGTAAACATTCCTCCAGCTACCGTGCAAAGGACCAGGCCTCGCTGCCCTCATGCAAAGTAATTCATAGCCCTGTTACCATGGAATATTCCTACCCCCTCGCATCTAGTGTAGACACTTAGACGCTTGTACACGCACTAACAGTCAGTATAGTCAGTATAGAATAAGATTCTATCCTAAGAGACCTCTCTTTTTGGATAACACAGTTCTTTAAACATAGGATATTAGATATGATTTGGGATTAGGTTGACATAACCCCAGACTTTTGTCTCCACATGTAGAGCTAAATGTCAAGTCCCTTTCACCCTCTAGTTACACGTCAATCACACGTCATGCTGCTGCGCGCGCATCTCTGCCAAGTATTTCTGCTGACATTGCGAAATTCTTCCGTGGAACCACCCATTTATGACATCATATCCAATGACGTTCTTTAAGTTACGGCCAGTTACACCCATTTTAGTTACGCATGTATGTTCTTATCTTTATGATCAACTGTTACGCCTCCTGCATCTGTTTCACTGTAATGCCTATTGTATAAAAATGATTACTTGTCAATAAAGTTTGTTCTTCACTTCCTGAACCTTCGTGGTGATGGAATATGGAGTCCATCAATTCGAATTGATTTTGGAATAAAGCCCGTTCCGAACCTCTAATACCACGGATTCTGCCTCTTATTTTACTGAGCTATTATTATAGATTTTCCGCATCAAATTAAGTCCCGGTAATTAAATTATTTACCACAACCTTCAGAGTGTAATCCAAAGGAAACCGTTTTGTTTTTACACAAGATAGACCTCAACCACACCGAGAACGTGCCCAGAAAATGTAACTCTTTAGCGAGGTGAGGAGATGTTGGGAAAGGGTAAACCAAAAGAAAGAAGAATAATGAACACACATAAGGCTTTCCCTTTTCCTCCTCTCTTTTTATCTTTGCTCAGCTAGGGAACATTTTTCTTTAGAGGTTGAATCTAGAGTTTTTGCTTATCCATAATGGTGGTGGGTTGTGTTTAACATAAAGTTAGGGAAAAAGGAAAAAAAATGTGTCTTTTCTGGAGCTTAATGCAGCGGTTGCATGGTCAGGTCTGGTCAGGTCTGTTTACCACTTTTAAGGGAGATATGCAGTGTTAGTTTCTATTTCCCACCCTCCTCCCTTATACGATCACTCACCATGATAGCCGCAACTCTCCTAAGTTGAGGAGGCGTTGTATCGGCTCTCCTGAGCAGTCCACCACTCTTCTGACGAGCTCTCTGATGCGTCGCCTTCTGGGTCTTCTCTTGCCTGGAACCGACGTATGATTTCCTCCTCCTTCTTGGCTCCCATCGTCTTGTTCCCATCTTCACTCTGTTCCTTGGCATTCTCCTCGACTTCCTGCTTCCGCTCGTCGTCCTGGAACCGCGCCACTTCCTCGAAAGGGTCCTTCTCTTCAAGGCCGCCCGAGACAGCTGATTGGCTCTCCAGTGAGGCGGACTTGCTTTCCACCTGCACCGGGGATGTCAAATGTTTAACCCTTTGGTCACTTCCCTTTTAATTTTCATACCATCACTCGGCTACGGCTTAAGGGAAATCGGCACCAGGTAGGTGTTGATGTTCAGGAGGTGTTTTTCTCCCACAACGGCATACAGGAGAATTTGCCATTTATCAGAATATAGTCTCTCTGCTGCGCCTTGAGTTCGGTCTGCCTGAGCAAAAACTAGAATATAAAGCCTCATTCACAAAATTCGACGGCTCAATTAACCAAGCTACAACAGGCTCTTTAAAGAAGGTCTCAGAGGAGATCTTTAGCCAGATAGACAATCCTTGGTCCTCATATTTAACAACTGCGGCCAAGGACCTAAATGTGAATTTGGAAAGTTTAATGTCTACTTCTGTTTGGTGTCTGGCTAAAAAATCAATTTGGAAAAACAGGTGTTGGCCCTTTCGAAGAAGGTGGAATTGGAGAATATACAATCAACTTTCTATGCACATTTGATTGCAAATTCGTATGAAGGAATGAAGATGCAGCTTTGCCTAAAGGCAGACGTAAGCAAAAAATGTGGAAATGTAATCCTCTAAGCAAGACTAATGGTACTTCCTAATTATGTCTATTTCCCAAAATATGTATGGGGCAAGTGACAAAAACCTAAACAGAGAGGGAGACTAGTGGGCTAGGAAGCACTGCTGTTTAAAGAAGAGAACCCTCACTCACCCTAGGGTGACATGCTTCATCATTGGGTCCTCTCTTCACAATAGTACCACGAGGTACCCAGTGCAGACTACAACTTTTCCACAGGAGAGGAGCAGAGGGATTTTTTAGTATCCAAATGTTCTCATCTTCTAATATAGCCTTCAGATATAGCCAACTCGTGTTTCGTCAGACAACAACGCTCTTACATCTCTGACTTCATCAGGGCTTCATAAATAAATGTTAGCGACAGTGTTTCAAAATTCCTGTCCTTGTTTCATCTGTCTCCTCTGTAGTAACATTAATCGGACCGAACTTTAAATGACTCGAATGAATGGAAGTACTCCATGTTCAGCTTCAAATGGCGTGGTCACCACGCCATTCGAAGCTGAACATGGAGTTGTGCAATGTAAAATAGGGGTATGGATGTTCTCCTACTTCATATTATGGTCAACATGATTCTGCCTAATTGACCGACAAGTTCATGGCATTCGTTAGGACCAAAAGGATGAGTCACTCTGCTTGTGATAAAAGTGAAAAAATGAAAATTATACTTTCAATCATCTAGTGGCTATCCTATGGTATCGTGCCATAAGATAGCCACTCAATAAATCCCTCCACTCCTCTCCTACAGGGGAGTTGTTCCCCGCACTGGGTACCTTGCGGTACCAGTGTGAAGAGGGGACCCAATGATGAAGCATGTCACCCTAGGTGAGTGAGGGTTCTCGTCTTTAAACAGCAGTGCTTCCTAACCCACTAGTGTCCCTATTGGTTTAGGTTTTGTCACCTGCCCTATACATATTTTGTGAGATAGCTATTTAGGAGTAGTATGGTGGGTCGTGTTGAATACTTCAACTAGACCTCTCTTGTGAGATACTCCCTAACTATGTTACATCTGTTATGTTGCTGCCCAAACTTTTTATTAGCACGTCACACTTTGTATAAGGCCAATGTTTTTTAAACAAGGAATCTAAACATGTGAAGAATCCGTTGACTACTGTCTGAGAACTAGCATTACAAGGGACTTAGCCCAATTTTGCAAATACATAAATATAATAATCAATTCCTTAAATCACTGAGAAATCTTGGTGCACAACGGGACTTTGGATCTAATAATAGCTAGGCTGCTACTAATGAAATTACTTGTTTTAAATCTTTTAATGTGTGCTTCTGCTTAGATTATGTAATCCCATGTAGATCAAGCATCAAATGTTTATGTCTGTATTTTATTAATTGTGCCAATTTTAAGTATTTAAAAAAATAACTGTATTCATTCATTCATTCCCTCTGTGACACATATGTTTCTGCATATTTGCTGTGTTTCATTTTGTTGTGTCGGTAATGTACCATTGTGTTTTTTAATGTTTTATTACAATGTGATATTGTAGCGTTCACTGTAGTTGTTGTAGTGGATTATTTTTGACAGTTTTTTTTGTTATCCTAAGTTATGTTTTAATTGTGTTATTTTGTTATCTTGTTTCCTTCCAAGATGTCAACAAATTGTTGTATTGACAATATGTCCTTGTTCCTTTAAAGACAACTTGTCTATCCAGTGCATCTGTCTCTCGGGCGCTGTTTCTGTTTGATCTCTGCTCCACATTCTGGCGTTCTCGTCAGCTCTACCAAAACTGTTTACTTCGGCAGTTACGACCAGAGTACCAGGAATGGAATAAACATCTTCAAACTTACCATCTGCTTCCGCTTCTTCAATTCAACTTTTGTCGATGATTGGTAACCTTCCTCAGCAACCCACCGACCGACTCCAATTATTTTCAGCCTTTCTTATTTCATTTACGCGGCTGTTCCCTCTAGCTCCTTACTCATCGGAGTTTCCTCCTGTCAGCTGTGTCTCTGCCTACGCGTTGACACACCACGTACTGGAAGGAGGGATTTCTAGTAATTTTGGTGCGATCTGTTTGGCCCGCTCCTTTACGCTTCACAGCTTCAAAGTTTCTCAGCGTCCATCGCTGCCTGGCATCGCGAGTTTCTTCTTGCTATTTCTTCGCTGAAATCAACGTTACTGGCATTTGCTGCTTCGCGCAATCTGCCTCAAGCCGGTAAGCTTTGTCTGTGCTTCGGTGACAGGCACACTTCTTCTTACATTACTTCGCTTCTTCATTTGCCTGCACAGTGACAGGCATACTTTTACATTGCATTTAGTACTGTATCCTTAAAGTTGGAAACCTGCCTGCACATTCAGTGAAAAGCACACTATTTACTTGAAACTAATCTCTCATTTTTGGTATTTGACTACTGCTTGTCATTGTTTTTACTTCATGGTTTTCATTAATATGGCTGCTAATAATCCTTTGCTTACCATACCTCATTTCCTTGTTACTCCAGGGAAACCAGTCATACCATGGAAACGGTGGCTCAATATGTTCCAGAACTACCTTATTGCTAATGAAGCAATTGAATATAATGCTAAAAGAACGTTTGCTCTGTTATATGGTCATTTAGGGTATGAAGGACAACCAGTCGTCAACAATTTACCGCAGACTGAACCACACCAGGCGCACAGGAAGGCTGGAATGTATATTCAGAAGGTATAGCCAGACTTACCAGGACATTTTTGGAAGAACCTAGTGTACAGGAAAGACTGTTAGGTTGTAGGGACCCCACATTAAGTGAAACAATTGAAATGGCTAAAGGTGTAGAGATATCTATAATTTCTTATAAATCAATGTCTAATGAATCCTCCTTTAGCAGTGCTTCTGTATCGGCCATCTCAGATGAAGGTGATCACATAGCTTCAGTTGATTCAAGAAACAAACAAACTAAAATGTAAGTTAAGAAACCTTTTTGTTACAGGTGTGGTTCTCACAACTATATTGGCAATATTACAACTTGTCCAGCTTCTTACAAGCACTGTACCAAATATGGTAAGATGGGACATTTCATGTCAGTTTGTAGAAGCTCAAGAAACACTGTTAGAATTAGCTTAGTAGAGGCTACTCCTGATACTTGTGCACATGATTTGGCTAAAGTAGTTCTTTCAATTTCTTCTGATGACTCAGATCAGATTAGTATCAAAGGTCCTTTGTGTCAAGCAATGGTGGCTCATGTTCCCATAGAAATGATGGCAGACTTGGGAGCACCCATTACTATTATTTCTGACATGCTATTTGCAGAAATGTTTGTAGAAGCTCAAGAAACACTGTTAGAATTAGCTTAGTAGAGGCTACTCCTGATACTTGTGCACATGATTTGGCTAAAGTAGTTCTTTCAATTTCTTCTGATGACTCAGATCAGATTAGTATCAAAGGTCCTTTGTGTCAAGCAATGGTGGCTCATGTTCCCATAGAAATGATGGCAGACTTGGGAGCACCCATTACTATTATTTCTGACATGCTATTTGCAGAAAAGTGGGGAGAGAGACAATTGTCTAAAACTGATATTCACCCGAAAGCTTTTGGTGATCAGTATATTCACATGCTAGGATATTTCATTGACATTCTGTCCTGTTTGGTTAGACAGATTACTACCACAGTGTACATGGCCATTAAGGGCAGGAATATCATAGGCTGGAAAGATTTGGCCAGGTTGGGCATCATTCTAGTTCCTGGTGCAGAGAATACCATTGTTCTCGCTGAGCATTCTATCTCTTTTATTGAAACTGATGTGGAAATGAATGTACATAATGTTGTGAACAAATTCCAAAATATATTTTCTGAGAAAATTTGTCAATTTGAACATTTTATCAAGCTTAAAGAGAATGCCACTCCAGTTGTTCATAAGGTAAGGTCTGTTCCGCTCAGTGTCCAACATGATCTCAAACATTTACTGGGCAAACTTTGCAAAGAAGGTGTAATTGAAGCAACTGACTCCTCAGAATGGGTCAGTCCGATCGTTATAGCTAAAAAAAGACAGGTGAGATCCTCCTCTGTGTGGACTTATGCACCCTTAACAAAAATATAATCATTGATTGTCACCCCTTACCTAAAGTACAGGACCTTTTAGCCAATTTGGGAAGAGCAAAGGTCTTTTCTTTGCTGGATCTTAGGTCCGCTTACCATCAGATACCACTTGCTACAGAGAGTCAAGACCTCACCACCTTCATAACACCCTTTGGAGCCTTTAAGTTCTTGCGCATGCCTTTTGGTCTTGCCTCTGTGGCAAGTTTGTTCCAAAACTTTATGGACACCATTCTTAAGGATATATCTGGTGTACAAGCTTTCCAGGACGATGTCCTTATTTTTGAGGAGTGTGCAAGAGAACACAATCTTATTTTGGAAAGAATGCTGTCTGTTTTTGAGAAGGTAGGCATTACACTCAGAAAGGAGAAATGCAAATTCATGGTGGATCAATTAGATTACTTTGGTCATTGCATTTCCAATCAAGGTTTTAGTCCTAAGATGTCCCTTTTTTCTGCTATTCAAGACACCACACCACCCACCAACAAGGACACCCTTCGTTCGTTTCTTGGATTGTGCGAATACTACTATCGTTTCATAGATGGGTACGCTTTAATTGTACAGCCTTTAAGGGACTTATTATGCAAGGGAAAAACATTTGTTTGGTCTGATTTTGTGCAGAAGTCATTTTCTGAGATTAAAACTTTAATCACTTCTGCACACATTTTGTCACCCTTTACTGCCTGACAACCGTGTTGCCTAACAGTAGATGCAAGTCAATTAGGGTTAGGTGCTGTTCTGTCACAATGTGTTTGGAGTAGTGAACAAACTATTGCTTATGCTTCACTCTCTCTATCATCCTCTGAAATAAACTACAGCACCATTGAGAAAGAGGCACTTGCCTGTGCCTGGGTAGTTGAAAATTCAAAAACTATCTATGGGGTACCCAGTTCAAAGTCTTTACTGACCATAAACCTCTTATTTATACACTTAATGGTAATGGCACTGGTAAAGCCTCGTCTAGGTTGGTGCGCATTCTTTCTAAATTGCAGGAGTACAATTTTTCAATTAATTATTTACCTAGTGGCAAAAATGGACGTGCTGATTGTCTTTCCAGAATGCCCATCAAGGATTCTTCCCTGCCTGAAACAGATGAAGTGGAGTGTGTTGCGGCTCTCATTGAGGATGCAACGGTGTGAAATCCTCTTTTTCTAAAGAGTCATGGTTATCCGCACTTGATAAGGATGTTCTCCTTCAGCAGGTTATTATTCACATCAAGCAAGGTTGGCCTCATGACAGAAATCGTTCTCCTGGTATTAAACCCTTTGCACAAGTTTCAGGTGAATTGTCAGTTGTGGATGGAGTTTTGCTTCGTCATGACTCATTAATCCCTCCCACTAGTCTCAGAGAATTGTTATTTAAGAAGGGTCATGAAGGTCACATGGGTGTTTCAGCCACCATCCGCAATTTAAAACAGTTTTACTGGTAGCCAGGCCTTGATTCCCAGGTTAAAAAATGGATCTCTGATTGCAGCACATGTTTAATTTCTGACAAGCACTGGAAATTATCTGAACCCAATCTACAAATGGTTCCTTTACCATGGGACAAAGTTGCTCTTGACTTTGCGGGGCCTTTTGAACTCCTTCCCAGTAACAAAAGGTATCTTTTAGTTCTGGTTGATTACATGTCTAAGTGGGTGTACTTTGATTTTGTTTCATCACCTGATACCAATACTGTTATTACATTTTTGAAAAGTGTTTTTGAAATCAAGGGTCCACCCAAAGAACTTGTAACTGACAATGGCACACAATTTAAATCTCACCAGATGTTGAAGTTTGTTCAAGGTTTGGGGATTAAACACCTAACAGTTGCGTTGTACTCCCCTTTTTCCAATGGCTTCGTAGAACGAGTCAACACATTTTTGAAAGAGGGGATTCAAACTGCTCTGTCAGGTGGTTTTCATGTGGAGGAATTTTTAAAACACAAGATTTGGAATTACCAGATAACTCCTCATAGCACCACTGGTGTTTCTCCTTTTAGATTATTACGGAAAAATATGCCAGTTCCCAATTATGTCCTGCATGGATGAAAGGTTTAACAATCTCTCGTTGCAATTCTCAGGACAGTTTGGAAACAGTAAAGGATAAGGTCAGCCAAAAACCTACAGCCATTTCCATTTACCATAGGAATTTGAAGAACACCAAAGATGTGTTATTTACTGTTGGTGACTGGGTCCTAATCAAAAAATCCAACATGATCAATAAAAGGAGAGTCCAAATTTTATGGCAAGACAGGAGGCTATCATTATGCATTATTACTTTTATTTACCACCCCTGCAGCACTTTAAAGAACTCAGAACATAGACAAACACAAAAACTCCAAAATAGAACTCCATATTTCCTTAAGATCCTGACGTTTGCCATCTTCTCCCTCTTTTGTTTGCTGCTTCTGGAGCAGATAAGTATTGTTTTTGAGGGTTATTAAATGTTAAAGTATTTGGTTTAAAATAGATAAAATATGAGTTAGATGTTTATAAATGTCCACTTTATGGACAATAGGTGAGTTTTTAATGAGTTAAATAATTTAAATAGACAAGTAGATAAATGGGTAAAAAATACGACTTTTTTTGGGAAGGAAGTTTAAAGGAAATTTGTAGTTGTTGAATGTATGAAGCAGAAAGAAATTAATTTCGGCGAAATTATGTGTAAATTTATAAGTAAAGCATAAGTGAGTATTTTTTAAAAAAAGAATACCGTTGCTGGCGCGAGGAGTTTCTCTCGTCTGGTTCGTAGGCGCGAGCAGGAGAGTCTTAAGGGAAGCAGGAGAGCCAATTGAGAGGGCGTGCGAGAGAGGGTTGCTTCGTGTATGGTGGCCATTTCATGAAGTAAAGAAGGTGCGTGTGCGCGTGCGCATCGGAGCTTACGATATACAGGGAAAAGAGGATCGGAAATGATTTTAAAAAGAAGGAGTTTGAGAGAAAAATAAATAAATGAGAAAAAAATAACGGAAGAAGTAAAAGGGAGAGGAATTTAATAAGGTAAAGTTAATAAAAAGTTGTAGAGGGGAGATGAACAAGGTGAAGAATTAGCGGTCTAGTTTATTTTTCAAAGTTAGCGATTGGACCATTTTTCAACAGGAAATTGGGCATGTTGTTTAAAAGTGAATGAGTGCTTTGGGGAGAGTTTCCTAGCAACGTTTTTTTCTGAGGAAAATAAACGAAGGTTACGATTTAGATCAGCTGTTTGGTAGGGAGTCAGTATTTTGAGGAGAGAGAAAGAAGGAAAGGAGAATGTCAGGCGAGCAATCTTCAGGTGAAACAGGAGGTTTGTTGACAGATGAGTTAAGGAAGTTGGTGAAGGAGGCGGTTGGTTCAGCTTTGTCAGGTGTGAAGAGAACTCACATTAATGATGAGGAGGAGTTTTTCTCGATGGATGAGGAAGGAAATATGATTGAAGTGAGTGGTAAACGAAAAGAAAAGAGGAGGCATCTTGAAGACGGTGCAAGTGGAAGTGGGGTCCAAAGCGGCTCAAGAAGAAAGAATGTTCAGGGTAACATAAGAGATGTGCAGGATTATTCTGCGGATAAGAGTGATGTTGATGAATATGTTTTGGATTTGAATTACACAGAAGATGAAGAAGATGAATTGGGAAGTGATTCATAGCGTAAAAGAAATGATAAAAAGGTTGTTGATCCTTTTGGGAAAAAACTGTTTGATCCAAAAGATATTAGACATCCAAGGGGATCAGAATGGGGGCCAATGAAACATGTTTCAGAATATATTCAGTATTGGATAAGAAGGCCTTTAGAAAGAGATGAAAGAAACATAATGAGGGCAGAGTGTTCTCGCCCGGTAATTGGTGAAAGAGATGCCTTAACACCAAATTTGGATCCATAGATTATAACATATATGTTTAAAATGGGGAGAGATCCTAGAAAGGGATTGGAGAAGGCCTTGAAACAGTGCGAAGATAAAATATTAGATACTTTAGGACCAGTCGCAAGAATGTTTGATTTGGTGGAGAAGGCAGTTTTGAAAGGAAAAGATGTAGATATAGGATTATTGAGAGGATGGTGCCAAAGGGCAATATGTTTCATTGGAAACGCAAATGTGGGAATTATTGAAGAAAGAAAAAAAGCTGTGCTGTTCAAAATCAGCCCCAAATTAGGTGATTTTGCAAAGAAAGCGACATGTGAAAATCAAAAAGGTTTATTATTTGGACATGGTGCAGTAAAAGAATTAGGGAAATATGAGAATACATTTACATCTCTGGATAGAGTGCAATCGAATATGAGGAAGGTTTTCAGTGGAAGTGCTTCGAATAGTTTTTATGGCAGGGCTGGAAGAAGGGGAGAACCTTCCGGCCAAAGCTATTATAGGTCCCACTACAGTAATTTGAGAGGAGGAAGAGGACAACAAAATCAGTACAGCTTCTTTCCTCAAAGAGGAAGAGGTTATCGTTCAAGGGGATCAAGAGGTAGAGGACAATTCTCAAGTCAAAGTGCAGGTAAGCTTGAATATGAGGACTTGTACTGGTTCTTGCCAGGTAAAAGTGGGAGGAAGACTGAAAGGTTTTGTAAGGAATTGGGAAAAAATAACGAGGGATCCTTGGGTCCTGAGAGCTGTGACAGGGTTCGAGATAGAATTCACCAATGCACCATTTCAAACAAAAGAACCAAGAAAGCTGGTTTTCAAAGAGATTCAGGAAAGAATAGTGTTAGAAGAAATAGAGAGTATGTTGATGAAAGGAGCGATCGTGGAAGTTGGAGAAGAAGAGATAGGCTTTGTAAGTACTTTGTTTCTAGTGGAAAAAAAGGAGAAGGGTTGGAGACCAGTAATCAATTTGAGGAGTCTGAATCGTTTTGTGGTTTACAGGCATTTCAAGATGGAGGGAATCCATCTGTTAAGAGATTTGTTACAGGATCTAGATTGGATGGTGAAGCTAGATCTAAAAGATGCGTATTTCACAATTCCGATGAGTATCAGGAGCCAGAAGTATCTCCAGTTCAGGTGGAAAGGGCGGATTTATCAATTTGTTTGCTTGCCATTTGGTCTCTCGTCCGCTCCTTGGTGTTTTACAAAAGTGATGAGAGCAGTGGTAAGTTTTTTGAGAGAAAGAGGGATCAGGATGATTGTTTATTTGGACGATCTGTTGATCATGAATCAGGATGTGACAGAATTGAGGATGCATTTGAAGATGTTGATAGATCTTTTGGAGTCGTTGGGATTCATAATAAATTGGGAAAAATCAGTGTTGATTCCTTCACAGTCAATAGAATTTTTGGGATTTGTAGTGGATACAGTCAATTGCATCCTATTATTGCCGGAGAAAAAGGTAAAGAAAATTAATAAGGAAGTGAAAACCTTATTAAGAAAGAATGAGGTAACTTTGAGAGAAATTGCATGGGTCATAGGTCTCTTGTCATCATCTATTCAGGCTGTGTTCCCGGGCCCCTTACACTACAGGACTTTACAACGTTTGAAGACCTCGGGTTTGGCCAGAGGTTTATGGTACGGAGATCGTTTGCAGTTGTCGGAGGAGGCAAGGATAGAATTGAATTGGTGGTTGGAGAATTTGACAGCATGGAATGGTCGGGCGATCTTTGGAATGAGACCAGATTTTGTTTTGGAGACAGATGCAAGCAATCTTGGATGGGGGGCTGCGTGTTTGAGTCAGGAAACAGGTGGAGTTTGGAATTTAAAGGAAAAGGGGGAGCATATCAACTATTTGGAAATGCGAGCAGGGCAATTTGCTCTGCAGAGTTTCAGGAGTATCTTCCAAGGGAACTCTGTTCTATTGAAGATGGACAATATTACTGCGGTAACATATATAAACAAACTAGGAGGGAGCTGGTCAAAGAAATTGACGGAGGTTACACAGGAGATTTGGGATTTTTGTATGGTGCACAAGATTTACCTACAGGCTCAGTACTTTCCAGGTCAGGAAAACATAATAGCGGATTGGTATTCAAGGAATTTGGTAGATTTCAGCGACTGGATGTTAAAAAGGGAAATATTTCAGGAGATTCAGTTAATGTTTGGTCCTCTGGAGATAGATCTGTTTGCCTCCAGACTAACTTATCAGTTAAAAGAGTATTTCAGTTGGAGGCTGGATCTGGGGGCGTTGGCTGTGGATGCGTTCAATCAGAATTGGAAAGGGAAGAAGGCTTATGCTTTTCCGCCTTTTTCTATGATTCAAAGAGTGTTGTTAGAGGTGAGGAAACAAGTGGTTCAGATATTTTTGGTAACTCCTTTTTAGACGACTCAGGTTTGGTTTCCTTCAGTTCTGGAAATGGCTGTGGAAGAACCTTTTTTAATTCAGAGTCATTTTGGAATGGTAATAGGTCAAAACGGAGAGGAACATCATTTGGTTCAGGAAGGTTCGCTCAACCTTCTAGTATGGAAGATATCAGGGGAGCTTCTAGATTCGCAGAACTTTCGGGAATAGCTTCTGATTTGCTCAAGGAGTCTTGGGCGCCAGGCACAAGGAGAAGATATAGAGGGGCATGGTCAGGTTGGTCACGTTGGTGCTTGGAAAGGGATTTGGATCCCGTGGAGGCTGATGAGATGTTGGTAGCAAATTATTTAGCAGAGATGTTTGAAAAAAGTCTATCTTATAGATCAATAAATTGTTGTCGTTCTGCAATTTCAGCAGGACATTCGTTGATTGAGGGTTTATCAATTGGTAGGAGTCCTGTTGTATGTAGGATTATGAAAGGCATAAGATTGAAGAGACCTCCGAAGGCAAGGTATGCTTCGGTTTGGGATGTGAATCTGATATTTAAACGTTTTGAAAAGTGGCCAGGAAATAGGTATCTAGGTTTGAGAGAACTGTCATGGAAATTGGCATGTTTACTTTGTGTGTTATCTATTAAAAGAGTTTCAGATGTTAAGGCTTTAGATGTAAGCAGTAGGTTTTATCAACCTCAAGGGGTTATGTTTGAAATCTGGAGGAGAACAAAAACTATGTCTAGTACGGTTTTTTATCCAAGTCTGGATGAGTTTCCAAAGATTTGTGTGGTCAGGTGTCTAAAGGAGTATGAGAGTAGAGTAGCAGAATTTAGAGCAGACGGGGTTGAACAGTTGTTGATTTCTTATGTTAAACCTTTTAAGGCGGTTTCATCTGCTACAATAGCTAGGTGGGTCAAAATGGTTATGAAGGAAGCTGGTGTTAATCTAAGTTGTTTTTCAGCTCATTCTGTTAGAGGTGCAATGACAAGTAAGGCATTTGTGAGTGGGGAAAACTTGAATGAGATCATGAAAGCTGTAGATTGGTCGAATGCAGAGGTTTTTAAGAAGTTTTATTTTAAACCCATTGAGCACGTTGCTAGGAAAGTTTTGGTAAGCTTTGAACATGCATAATGATAGCCTCCTGTCGTGCCATAAAATACCGATTCTCATAGATTAATTGCATAGAGAATCGGGATTTTATTAAAGACAAGGAGGCTAGCATTATCCCTCCATCCCTCCCTATGTTTAGGGTTTGGAGGATTAGAATTTGGAATTTGGAAATGTTTTTTTGTTTAACATTTGAATTTAAATGTATATGGAATAATTAAATGTATATTTTAGTTTTCTTGGGTAAACACTGTTCGTTTTGTTTTCAGAGAACTGATTGTGTCTGTGGAATTTCAGTCTCGGTTTGGTGTTTTATTGAAAGAAGAAGGTTTTTGATTTAGAGAAGAAGAAACAAAAGAGGGAGAAGATGGCGGACGTCAGGATCTTAAGGAAATATGGAGTTCTATTTTGGAGTTTTTGTGTTTGACTATGTTCTGAGTTCTTTAAAGTGCTGCAGAGGTGGTAAATAAAAGTAATAATGCATAATGCTAGCCTCCTTGGGGCAGATTTATGAGGTTTTGGCGTAGGGAAGCGGAGCAGGCCTTCCTGCTGCGCTTCCCTACGGCAAAAGAAAAGGGCAGGGATGCGCCGTATCTATAAAATGCGGCGCATTCCTGTCCTTTTCCCCTGCGCCGGCGCACAATGGGCTGCCTGCGCCAACGCAGGCAACTCTGCACCATGGTGCAAGGGTGCCTGCGTTGCGGAGATGAATATTTTTGTACAGGAAGGGAAACCTTTCTGTGCAAAAATAATCACAATAGGTTTTTCCTCTTTGTATGGGTGCTGCAGAATGCAGCACACATAGAAAAAGGAAAAACGAGGAGAAATAAAGATATTTCTCCCCGTTGCGCCTCCCTTACGCCTCCCCTGGGGAGGCGGAAGCTTTTGGCGCTGCCTCAGATTTACGATTTATCGTAAATCTGGGGCAGTGTCAAAAGGCCATGGATGTTGCTGGGAACGCCCCCAGCAACACCCATTGCACGCCCCTTTAACGCAGAACACTGCGTTAAAGGGACTGATATTTATGAGGCAGCATTAAGCCAAAAAAAGTGTCTCAGTGCTGCCTGATAAATATCACGCAGGCTTCTGCGCCACGGAACGTCACAAAAAGTGACGTTCCGATGGCGCAATGGGCCTCATAAATCTGCCCCCTTGTCTTTAATAAAATCACGATTATCTTTGCAATTAATCTATGAGAATCGGCATTCACCCTACCTGTCAGGGTTAACAAAGTTTCAAAGGGTGCAGTTCTTTTGGATGGTAGAGGGTAGTGGAACAGGAGGAACCTCGTGAAAATCACAGATGAGCAAGCTTTGAAAATTATGTCTACTAAAAAGAGAGGTCTTTGTATGTCATACTTTTATGGGGAGAACTTTGGTATGGATTTTTGGCTTTGATAAACCTGTATCTTCTTCCTTGAATACTGATGTTCAGGTACATAAAGGTTTAAATGCTAATGATTTTACTCATGTTTCATCATCAACTGTTGAATCCAGACACACTGATTCCACCAACTTGCAGTTGTTACCTCAAGATTGTTTGGGGCATATTAACAAGGAACAGGGAAAATTAATGCTAAGGGCGCTTAACGTTAATTTTTTTAATGCCCGCTATCGCTGGATAATATCGCCTGGTTATCGCGTTGTTGACAACGCTAACCGCCTAGGCGATAAAAAATCCAGCGATAGCGGCATTTTGGGAGGTTATCGCTGGTAATGCAGCAATAAAACTACAAGGATAGGGATATCCTTGTTGATAGCCCATGGTGGATTTAGCCATGTAATCCACATCCCATTGAATTACATGGCTAAGTCTGAAAATTAGCAGACGTAAAAAAGCAGCGCTAACCGTGGTTAGCTCTGGAACGCCCACTTTGCATCTCATTAGAGATGCAAAGGGAAGCGTAGTGAACAAGCATTTGCAATGCAATAGGTCTCATAGTTACACGAGTTTAAGCTATTGGCATTGTAAATGACAATACCTTTTATTTCTTTTTAAAACGAAAACAAAAATAAAATGCATTGTTATTTTCAACGCCAATAGCTCAAACTCGCGTAAATGCGAGACCTACTGCATTGCAAATGCTTGTTTGTAGGTGCAGGGAGAGTGACTGTTCTGCCAAGAATCACAGGGCGTTGTGCCAAAGCTGAGACTCCAACCCGGTTCCCCAGATTCAAAGTCAACAGTTTTGTCTGTTACGCTATATCCTCTCTCTCCCCAAAAATTGAAGAGGGTGGAAAAAAATAGTGAAAGTGGAGCAAATAATGAAAAAGTAGGGGCGGTTAATCTTAACGTGTGAATCTGAAGTGCAGCGGCGGTGTCTAGTATAGTGTTTACAGTTGGAATGTGTTAAAGTGCAGGCGACATCTGTACACACAAACTGACGGGGTATATGGATTTAAAGCCCAGTGATTGTGCACGAGCGTAAATTGAATGAGTGCATGAATTTAAAGTGCTAATCAAATGAGTAATGTGCTTTGAAAGGGTTGCGGGGTGTACGTTTAAATACTTTTCTGAATAACGCGCAGCTGACACAGGTGCACTTAAAGTGCCGAAGGGTGTATTCGTGCGAAGTGCAGTGAGAAGGGAGCCAGTTCCTTCATCTACAGGGACAGTGCGTCCATTAAAAGTGCAACGAATAATGTTTGAGGGTGCAGTATTCAAAGTGCAGGATGGGTGCATGATTGGTGGTCCGAGGCACATCGCAGGTTCTTCGTGGTCAGATTTGTACTTGGGTCGGAGCCTTTGATTTCTGTTTACTTTGGGAGAACATCACAGGATTTCTTTTGAAAATGTTTGCGTGAGACTTCTCCTGCCCAACCGCACAGTGCCTAGAAGTTTGGGAGGCGCTTTTCTTGGATCTCAGGGCTGGGATGACCGCCGCTCGCTTCATGTGGATTTGGGGCTGTGCGTTGCTGCTGCTGGCGGAGAGCCCGGGCGGCCAACTTCCTGCACCGCTACAACCTGTACACGGGTGGCATGGCACCGCAGACCCATGTGCAGACAGTGCAGGGCGTGTCCCAGCTGCAGAACGGGCACCACACTGCCAACCGGCACAGGTAAGGATGGACGTGTAGCGCCTTACTGGGGAGGAACGCTTCTAAGCGCTTCTTGCTCAAGGAAGAGCGGGGGAAGGGGGGGCAAAGCCCCTGGGTGAGTGCATGAGCAAGGAGCTTGTGTAGCATCCTTTTAAGGAATGAGCTGTTTCTAAGCGCTTCTTGCTTGAGGAGGTACAGGGACAGGTAAAAGCCCTGGGTAAGTGCGTGAGTGAGGAGCGTGAGCAGCTTCTTTTAAGAAATGACTCGCTTCTAAGCACTTCCTTCTCGAAAAAGTGCCGGCACTGGTAAGGCCCTCTGAGTGAGTGCGTGATTGTGGAGGCTTCCATAAAGTCCCTAAGAAAAAACTCGCTTCTAAGCGCATCCTGCTCGAAGAAGTGCTGGTACTTGGTAAGAGGTGGAAAATATACACACTAATCTATACACTGATCAGTGGTAGCCATTTATCTGGAAAGTAGGTTCTGTGAGTTATATGAAGTTAAAATGTATGGCGCATTGTTCCTCGACGGCCTTTCAAGGCATTTTAGGTCAGATGGGAAGGGCAAATGTCTGCAGTTACCTAGGTAGGTACTCAAGGAAGATAGTGAGATGAATGTGGTACCGCTACTCACAGTACAGATAGACTGCATGAGCTGTGCTATAATATTGTGTATTACCCAACATGCTAATTATCCTGTCGACTTCGGAGCGATCAAAGCCTGGGTCAGCCCTGATGGCAGCTGCTATTACAATCCGTGACCCATCGCATAATTCACAGAGTTGTTTTACTGGTTAAGAGTTTGTAATTGGAGCTCCTGGGTGAGCAAGCGCCTCTATGAGCGTGCGAGCGAGTAAATTACAAAGCGCCTCATTGAAACTTCGGGGAACCTATGGTGGGATGGTAAAGAAAACAAGCAATCATGCCTTGTTGTGGGCACTGAAAGCAGGGCTAACAAGCGCTCGCCATGACATATTTGCTCGGCTTTTTCTGCCGTCTCACTTGGACATCCTCGCCTGCTAAAAGGTTTTTTGTCTTTATGGGGCCATGTGTTTGGCCCCATAAAGATAAGAACCCTTTTGCGACACAAGGAAGGCAGACGAGACCGTCCAAATGGGACTACTCAGAAAGCAGAGCAAATACATCCCCAACAGCTCTTTTTTAATGGCTGGCCACCGTTTAACATAAACGGTGACGCCAGCCAATGGAAAAGAGGGGCGGGGCTTAATGCCCCTTACAGAAAATACCCCAAATCATTAAATCTCGCCAGCGAGACTGTGCATGCGCGCAGCCTACGCTAGCGAGACCTAAAAAGGGTACTAACATGCCATTTTGCATGTTAGCACCTTGTTGTTGATAGAGCGATATTTTTATCTCCGCTTCTTTGGCTTTTAAAGCCCTTGTTAATATGCCCCCGAGATTCCTGTGACTCCTCATAAGTTACCTCGCAATGTTTCTTTTCCACAGAGGTTTAAAGATTATTATCTTATGTAACCTCTTATTTCAATATATTGTCATTAATTTATTGGCTGTATATTCTTTTTGTGCTTTTCACCTTGTGTTTTGCATTTTGTTACTTATTAATTGTAATGTTGCAATATGCTTTTATTTTCTGTTAAAATAAATGGGGTGATGTTGTATTGACAAGTTGTCCTTGTTCCTTTAAGGACAACTTGTCTATCCCATGTGTCTGTCCTCGGGCGCTGTTTCTGTTTGATCTCTGCTCTACATTCTGGCGTCTCGTCTGCTCTACCGAAACTGTTTTCTTCGGCAGTTACGACCAGAGTACCAGAATGAGCGGTTGTGGGTTGCGATTGCTCCCACACTTTTTCATGGAATAAACATCTTCAAATTTACAATCTGCCTTCTGCTTCTTCAATTCAACACAAATGCTGCTAAATTTCAAGCCAAAACAGCACATAACTCTAAATTTCAAGGGACAAGAAACCATTTACCACTGTCTAAGGCAAAAACACTGAACCAAGCCTTCTTATGTATAGCTCCAAGGCTTTGGAACAACCTTCCAGAAGTGGGAAGATCAAATAAAACCTCCTGTCCTTCAGGAAAATCCTGAAGTCCTACTTTTGAAAATAGATCATTAAAACTGCATACGCCTTCATCAACCTTATGCCTATATCTCATTGAATCAGCGTAATCAGTTACTGCACACTGTTTTCTGTTGTACTTCCTGTTTATATGTAAAGCTTTCCATTTCCCAAGTTGCTAGGCCGGCATTATATAAATGATTCAAATAAATAAGTTACGCGAAATAAATAAACAAATAGAAAAACATGGTAAAAATTAACAAAGTGGAAAAGTACTACCAGTGAGTCCCAAACTGTGGCAGTGCTCTTAAAATAGCAATTACAGTGCTCACTTTATGTGATATGGCCCAATGGCTGAATCCTACTCTGGAGACAAATGTACTCTAGCACCTTGCCAATAAAAGTTGTACTGATTAAACTAGATATATTATAGTAGTACTGAGCAATTTAGCAGAGTTGTGACACATTTCTGCCAAGGGGATTTCTCTGGTGAGTAAAAAACACAGAAATTTTCTTTTGTGTGAAAAACCAATACATTTGTCACAGCCGAAATGGGTCACATCAAAATAAAACACATCTCTTTAACCAGCACCCTTAGTTTGGGCAGTGTAATACTGACTTTCTAATGAACAAACAACAGTTGATGGACAGAATGCCGAACAATGTCATACATTCACCCCAGTACAGAGATCTGGGCCTAAATCCATCGTTATTTTGCTCACCATGCCATTCCAGTTTGAACCCAGCCACATGCAAATCAGTCTTGACCCTGTGCCTCATGGGAACAGTCCAGCCTGAACTGCCAAGCCATGTCCCCCCTACACTGGAAACAAGCATCCTAGGACCGGTTTCGGGGTTTCACCCCTCTTTAGCCAGGATAGCTTAATTCCAGTGGCATGGAGAGCACAGGACTCACGTCTGAGCATACCCGTCCCACTCGGGGTGACAAATGCAAAAACAACAGTTGATGAACAGAATGCAGAACAATGTCATACATTCACCCCAGTACAGAGATCTGGGCCTAAATCCATCCAGCAGGGAGGACCTGGCTTGGCAGTTCGGGCTGGACTGTTCCCATGAGGCACAGGGTTAAGACTGATTTGCATATGGCCAGGTCTAAACTGAGGTGGCATGGTGAGCAAAAGAATGATGGATTTAACCCAGATCTCTTGACTGGGGGTGAATGTTTTGATTTGTTCTGCATTCCGTCCATCAATTGTGTGTCTTTTGACTTTCTAATGAACAGCAACAAAATGTCTCACAAGAACAGGTGTCACCTCTGAAATATAGTGTGAATGTCTGTAGGTGCCTTCCTTCTTGAAGTCTTTTCATCTATTTCCACAAAGCTCCAAGGACCCACCAGACAATGGCCATCTTACTGTGATGTTATGATGTGCTGGTTTCTAGATCAGGGCTTTCTTCTACACAGGGATCCTCATTTTGAGTGAAGTGATGCTGTCCAATGTCCCTGCTAACAGGAATTTCTGCAGAGACTGGAATTGTGAGTTTCATTGTTAACGCCATGCCTGCACAATTCTCAACAGACAAATGTCATTTTTATTTTTTCAGATAGTTTTTATTTATTTTACAAAATAAGCTATAAAAAGAACAATACAAAAGGAGCCATACATCCAGGCATCCTAGGAGGTAAGGAACAAGTCATTGATCTCCATCTGATAATATCATTGACAACAGTAGGTACGAAATAACGCATGGATGAAAGAAAACAAAAGGCTGGTATTTCAAAACAGATATGAAGATAGTTACAGCTATCATTTGGCGGATCAAGTCAGTCACAATTGGAACAGACGGAATGGAATGTACCGCAAACCAAGCCCTCTGACTCATGGGAAGAAAAAGAGTGGGAGAAAGAGAGTGGAGGTGAGGGTTATGGGAGGAGAAGAGAGGGGTGAGTACGGCTATGCTGAGCAGTGGTGGGTTGGGTCTAGAATAAGTTCAGAATAAAGGATAGATCCGGTATAAATCGCACCCCACAAAAGGGGGATGCAGGAGCATGGGGAGGATTTATGGCAAATTGTTCTTCTGTAGGTACTTGTCAAAAGCATCCCATAGTTGTCGAGGGCTCGAGGGGCCATGGAATTTCGACTGTAAGATGTTATCAGCTTCTCTAATTGAACATAGAAAATACTACCATTTGTCAAAGGCGCTGGGGGTGGTGGATTTCCAGTCAGAGGAAACAATTTTGGTGCCTAAGGAGAGGAGAAGATCTACAAGTGAAGAGATATAAGGGTCAAATTCCCTCATGCGGGGTTGGTGTGTAGTCCGAGGGCTGTTGTTAGGAAGTCGATTTCTGTAGACACTTTTGTAATTTGGAGCAGTAGGTCTTGAATTTTTGTCCATAGTGGTAGTGTCATCTTACAGTGAAAAACAATGTGTTTCCCGATTGCAAGAAATGTATATGCAGATTGTATTTTATTTCTAATAAAAACGTTTTTAAAAAAAACATGTGTTGAAGGTCTCCAGGTCCTGCCTCACAGCGCCAGCATGTAATCGAGCCCTATAACCCTAGTTTATGTAGTCTGTCTGGAGTCCAATAGGTTTTGTGGATAGACAAGAATCTGGATTGTTCTAGGGCTGGGTAATTTTGGCTTCGAAAGGGGAGTCACAGATTTTTCACCAGGATGTTTTGTCGATAAGGAGAGAGCCCATTGAATGGGAGTGGCATTCCCATTTCCTGTTGATTAGTCTCAGAGCCTGTATGTTATGTGTATCAAGGAGCTTATACAGGTGGGAAGTGATGTGGCCTCCTCTTTTAAGGGTGCCTATGATAAATGCTAAAATAGATGTGGTGAGCACCTCTTTCCACATGGGATTTCTCATATACCCGTTGCAAATTAAGAAGCAGAGCTTTTTACTGCACCTGGTAAATATCTCTCCCTGGTGAATCGGTATTTACTGGGTGTGAGGTTTTGCCAAGCTTATGCTCAAGGTTTAACAGTCTGTTAGAAAACTGCCTTTTTGTCATGGTGACCCCTGCATTTTTCTCTAGATTCTGTCTTTATAGAACTGAAAGTGAACTGGGACCTGCTAACCAGGCCCCAGTACCAGTGTTTTCCCATTAAACTGTAACTGTTGAATTGGTATACCCAATTAGCAAGCACTTATCACTCCTTATAAGTCCCTAGTCGATGGTACCAGTGGTACCCAGAGCACAGGTGATAAAAGGGGTCACCAGGGCTGCAGCACTTTATTGTGCCATCCTGAGAAATCCAAGTAAATGTATGCCTGCAGGCCTACCATTGAAGCCCTGCACGAGCCGGCTGTCTACTCGAGAGTGACTCTGCACACACAATGTGCTGCAGAGCCACACCACTGCCTTAATGTAAGTAAGTGCATTATATTAAATGTGTAGATAGATATGTACATACATATATATCCATACATAAACCCTGTAAAGCAATGCTTTACTGTGAGTGGCCGGTGGTCCATATATTAATGGGCTGGCTACTGAGAAAACTCAAGATAGCCAGCTCCATTGTGGAATGACCAAATTGTGTTGTGCTTTTTCAACCCCTACACAATTCTCGTGTTGAGGGTGAGCTGGCATGCACAAGGGGGCCACCCTGCATGGGTACCCCCCTAGTATACAAAGCTCCAGTGCCTTTGCGGCCTTCCACCGAGCTGTATGCCTCCAAGACAAGAGTCTGCCCTCCTGGTGGGGTGTGCTAACACTTCCCCAGGATGGAGACAGATGCCTGGGCAGGAAGGAGGTCACACCTCCTCCCTTCCAGGATGACTAGTGCTTACAGTCATCAAGGTGGTGACCCTCAAAGGCTTTCTCCGCCATTGATATGTAATTACCCTATCCCTCACTCGAGGACAAAGCCCTTACCACGCCAGCAGCTCAGGCAGGTGGGAAAATTAGTTATTCAGGTGGCGTACACCTCCAAAAGACTAGCCACACTTTTAGGGTAAGCTAGGAGGGCTGTGCAGCTGAGGAAGGTTTCTGCCATTTTGAAAGACCCTAAAATAGAGAATTCTGGGTAGCACAGTGATGTACACCCACAGGATGTTGTCACTATAGGGGCGGGTTAGCCGCAGGGACCAGTAGCTCACTGGCTACTGCTTCTCACTCCCTTACCTCCCACTAAACTAGCTGTTAGAAATAGGGGTCTCTAGTTGGCAGAGCTTGGTACCTTTGTCCAAATAGGGACCCTTGCTTCTAGTCAGGGTAAGGGAGGTACACTCCTAAAATAGCCCCTGCTCCTCCCCTTGGCAGTTTGGCACGAGCAGACAGGCTGATTTCAGAGGCAGTGTGTAAAGCATTTGTGAACACATACAGTAACACAGTGAAAACACTACAAATGGACACCACACCAGTTTAGAAAAATAAGTAATCTTTATCTAAACTCAAAACAAGAGCAAACGACAAAAATCCACAATACAGTATCAAATATATCCTTAAAAGTAGGTTATGCACTTAAATCAAGCTTGTAGCAACAAATAACTCCACTTTGAGTTATACGACGTTGTGACAGATAGAAATCCCAAAGTAACGGGGCCGACCACGAGGTGCGCGGCTTCAAGCCCTCACAGAACAGTACCTTGGAAAAGCGATGAAAACAAAGAGAGCGTTGGGGAGGTGATGCTTCGTTAGCGCCGCGTGGCGCCAGTTCCTTACAACCCCAGGGGAGATGAAGCCTCTGTTCCTTCCTGCAACGCAGGGGAAGCAAGACGACTGTTCCTTACTGCGTCGGGGAGGTGACGTCAGAATGGCGCCGAAGCCTCTGTTCCTTATGATGGCGTGATGTTGATGGATTCAGGAAGTCACCCACATCGAGGATCGGCTCCGCGATGATGATGTCGGCTTCGGAGTCGATGCGGCACAGCAGCAGGCATCGGGCCCACGTCGCTCTCTGGCATCGATTTGGCACAACGGCCAGCGTTGGGTCTACTTCGCAAGTCGGAGCAGCGCTAATGGCTCCGGTGCAGATTACGGCATAGCTCTCCGGCATCGGTGTTGCAATATCCTTCTGTAGCAGCTAAAACAGCAGTTCTAGATGCAGGAAGACAGAAAGGGTGAAGTCTTTGTGTTCCTGAGACTTCAGAACAGGAGGCAAGCTCAGTTTCAAGCCCTTGGAGATCTTGGAGGCCAACCCCAGGCAGCAAACAGGCATAGGGGCGGTATTCCTCCTCAGCTTATCTGGCTTTTCTCCTTGGCAAAGGTTTCCTCTTGATTTCCTAGAGTGATGTAAAGTTCTGGGCCCCAATATTGATATCACAAAATCCTTTGTTCTCTGAAAGCAGAGAGTGTCTGTACCCAGCCAAAACCAGTTCTATCCTCACTGGTGCAGCTTCCTGGCAGGAGGTGGAGACAGCATTGTTGAGGGCAGACCAGACCTATTTAGGTGAAAAGGAAATCTCCTCCCCCTACTCCAAATGCAACCCAGGTCTATTAAGTCCAGCCCTGACTCATCAGACTTCTGGAGCCATAGCCCTCTCCAGCCCCCTGTCATCCAAAAGCCAGACATGCCATACCCAAACCTTTCAGAGACACACTGGATGGTTAGGCAAGAACATATCTACTTTCTAAAGGTGGTATTTTCAAACACAGAATGTAAATATCACCCTCACTAAAAGATGCATCTTAACATTACGAGTTCAGGCATGCTAAACTTTATTTTCCTATCTTGTTCCTGGGGTCAGTTATTATTATTTTTTTTTTGCAGAGTTTTATACAGCGCAAATTGACCCGAATCGAATCAGGTATCAGAGTGCTTTACATAGCACCAGCTACGTTACATGAGGACACACATTCATTTCTTGTTAGACACGGGGAGATTAAGTGATTTACCCAGAATCACAGGATGTTCAGCGTCATTACCAAGACTCGAACCGAGCTCCCCAGGTCCGAGGTCGAGCGCCCTAGCCGTGAGGCCAACTCCTCTCACATAAACAGTTATGTTTATAAGATGTTATAAACTAACTCCCAATTCTGACCTATGGGAAAAGATAGTCTTGCAATAGTGAAAAACGAAATTGGCCGTATTTCACTATCAGGACATGCCACACACATCAGGGCATGTCCTACCTTTCACTTACAATATACCCTGCCCATTGGGGTACCTTGAGCCTACCTTAGGGGTGACTAAAATGTAGAAAAGGGAAGGTTTAGGGACTGGCAAGTGACTGCACTTGCCAAGTCGACATGGCAGTCCCAAACTGCACAATGGCTCTGCAATGGCAGGCCTGAGTCACATTTTACAATCCGAGAAGAGGCACAAAGAAGATGCAGTCACCAAAAAAGTATCAGAGCAAAGAGAGGACACTTAAGTGTCATGAAGAGACCATATTCTGAATCGATTGTCAACGTGTGTCTGTGGTGAAAGCTCATTCCTCCCAGCAAGAGGGACTCCAGTGGACACCATGAATCCAAAGCAGACTCTCCTGTCTGGTGGCGCCAGTCAACTGCAACCTGCAGATGAATCGACATGCTGCATCACAAAAATTGCGACCCGCTGGGCCTGTTGAAAGTGAGCCCTGAGATAAGTGGTGCCATGCAAGCCTGAAGTGGTAGCTTAGCTCACACCAAGTTTCAAGCCACTATTCCACTCCTGTTGACCTCCAGGTGCCGAAGTACCCAGGGACCACATTTGCTGCAGCCAAGGCTTGGTGATTGCCAGTCGGGTGATCGCCCCCTTGAGTAACATCTCCAGCATGAGAGCAACTAACAGCGAGTGACGTCAGCAAGGACCACATTGCTGTATTCATGCATCCTGAAGTTGGAGTCGTCAAATGTGTGGTAAAGCATCTTTGGCATAACCTGCACCGGTGATTGACAGCTGCCAGCAACTTCTGCACCCGGAACCACGAGCAAGGTAGAAGAAATACAGCTGTTACACCTCGGCTTAGGGACTCCAAAGGCCTCTTCTATCTGAGGGTAGAATGTAGCTCCATTTCCAAATGTGAATTTGCCACGTGCTGCATCTTTGACAGCTCCTGCGAATCCCATCAGCACCAGGGCTTGCCAAGTAACCTCTGCGCCCGGACTCCCTAGGCAAGGTAACAAAGTAATGACTGTCAAGTCTTGGTCTAGGGACCCGCAGAACCTTAACCACGAGAGGGTTCATTTGAACTCGCCCTGCACCTATTATTTTGCTAAGTGTATTTTCCCCCATTGACTTCAATGATGAACATTTGACAGCTTTCATAGCATTTATTGCTTAATACTTTGAAAACCTATAACTCCAGTCATATGCAAAGTATCACGTTCATTTTGGTGCCTATGTTTATATAAAAATACAGTTTATTTTTATGAATTGGTGTCAGAGTTTCGAGTCGTGTCATTTACTTATTGTCAATGTTGGTGCAGGAAATGCTTTACACATGTTCCTCTAAGTAAGCGTGACTGCTGTCTGCCACTCTACCAGGGTTGAGCTAAGGATTGATGTGAGAGAATCCGAGGTCCACTTTTGTGTATTTTGTTAGTATTACATGATAATACCCACCAGCCATATAACATAATATTTCCACCTTGCAACACAGTCTCATTTAGAGTTTGGCAAACTTGGTACTCCTTCACAAGTGGACTGTTGGGTGGACATGTTTCCGCTGGAAATGTCCCCCCTCGCTGCGCACACAGAAACCTTACAATGAAAGTCCAATTATCGTGGGGCCATCGGTGTAAGCACATCACACTATCCGCCATATTTAAGGTGGATAAACTGATGTAAGATTTTTTCTCATTGGACCACCAGGATAAGCCTGGTTGTCCCAAACACAAAAAAGGGAAAATGACTCCCACATCCACAGTAAAAACTGTCAGGCTGTTAGAGTCATTAACTGTTAGTTTTTCAGAAAGCTCCCACTTTGGGTGTTTTTTTTTAAAAAAAAACAAAGTTTGCTGAGTGGCTGCATGGAATATGGCAGTGCTCAGTAAAATCATCTTGCTTTTAGAGGAGCACCAATAGCAGCAGCTCCTTTGATGGCAGAGGGTGGTGGAGATCTCTAAATATGTTAGACAGAAGGAAGCACTAAACTTTGGGAGCCTCATTTGCTAGGCCCCTGTGGCACATTTGCGCCACCATAGCGTCACTTTTTTGACTCTACGGTGCCACAATGTGCCACAGCATATTTACAAGGCAACGCAAAGCCACTTTATGTGGCTTTTCCTGACCATGTAAATTTGCGCTCGTTTCATGCAGAACACTACATGAAAGGGGTTTTCCATGGGTGTTGCTGTGGGTGTTCCCACCAACACCCATGGAATCTGAAGCATTTCCAGATTTATGAGGAATTGTAAACCTGGGAATGTGTCAGATTCCTACATACTTTGCGAGTTCCTAAATTGGTATGTATTATGTCACAGGTTTCATTTCAAACCTGGAGGGCTGGAATTGCTTGCGCATTTGATACAATATAGGGATGATATGAACATATTTTCTAACATATCTTTTAGCACCCAGGTCAGCTCTGAACCCAGGAGGACTCCTCCCACCAAAAACCCATATTCAGTATTGGAAATAGCATCTCATTTTACACAAACATATCAGATAATATTGTTTAATATCCACCAATCTTTTCGGTTTTATTTTCCATTGCAACTCTAGAATCTCTCTCTGATAATGTGTAAAGAAGATGCACGGTGTTTGTGAAATTGCCGCTTTAGTTAGCACAACAGTCAAGCTATGATATTCCAAAAAAGATGAACACTGTAAGGTCAGGATGCTTTTCATCACTGAATGTAGTATCACAGCAGAAAAGTAAAGCAACGACAAATGACAAGAACATTGCTTAATAGAATGTTGTATTGTTCTGCAGAGTGGATGTGACCTTACTGGAGAGAACGGTCTATTATTAAGTTGATTGACGAATCACAACGTGTCAGCACAGTCTGACATGGATAAGGCGAACAGCAGTCTACCTGCCAGTCTACACCATTTTCATACGTGCCTCACAGTTACTTTTTCTTGATTCTGTGTGTTTGATGCTGTTTGCATATCAAGGAGTAGTCTGTTGAGCAATAGGTTTGTAATATATACAGTGGATCTAATTAATTCTGAGATATCCAAGTGATATACTCTTTTATACACACACACACTTATGCTTCTAATTTATGTAGTCACTAGATTTAAATGCATACCTGCATATCTATTAAAGGCTTAATCATGGCATACGTTAGCTGTCATAGACATTTAAAGGTAATAAAAATATGCTGTGTATATATAAATACACACACACATACACATACACACACACACACACACACACACATATATATATAACTTACTGTCGGTCACCAGTAGGTAGTTATAGTTAGTACCATGTTTCCATAAGAAAAGTGTTTTTTGATTTGCCTATATCTTTGGCGTCTGTTAATGAATCTTTACAACATTTTGCAAAAAAAGTGTGCGGGTGATTCTTGTTGTTCATAGAAAGTTTTGGGGCAATCCGTTAAGCAGGGTGCAGTGAAAAAGGGGGTTCAAAAAAAGGTGCATTTCTTCTGTAAATTCCCATAGATTCTTTAGACATGCCTGCAGCCTGAACCACTGTTTTGAACCGAATTTGTCAGAAAGCTAGCTTTTGGTCCGCAGATTGTGCTTTTTTAACCGAATTTGGCAGAAAGCTAGCTTTTGGTCCGCAGATTGTGCTTTTTAATATTTGGTGTAAATCCATTCAGTAGTTTGTGAGAAATTAAGGGAAATCGAAATTTGTATATCTGTGGTCTCGAAGCCGTTGCTAATAATGAGGATCTCGTACAGACTTCTGCAGAGCTCTGATTGGCTGCCAACACTTCAACCAGGAAGTGTTGACAACCATCTTGGGACTCGGCTCCAGCTGAACACCCAAAGCAAATGCAGAAAAATAGAAAAGGGGGCCGGATAGAAATACCCTGACCTTCTAGCTCTGGAGCTGGGGTCCCAGAGCGACCCTACCAGGGCAAAAAATCATTTTTTTATGAGTTCACATAAATTTTCAAGAAATATTAGTGAATATCGCCGTGAATATATAAAAAAAAACAAGCTTCTTCTCCCGAGCTTGCTTTTAATATTGCCCCAGGTCCCAGGGCTTGCCTATTTTTTAAAAAAAGAGGGGGGCACATGGTGCCCCCCTCCTAGGGCTCATTCATGTCCTGAGACCACCACCTCCCTGGGGCTCTTGTTCATATTAATGCAGGGGGGGCCCGGGGAGCACCACCTCCACGGGTCTCTAATTTGAAAAATAGATAGGGAGGCCGCTTGGAGCCCCTGGACCTTGGGGACCACGACCTCACTGGGCCTTGAAATTTAAAATAGGTGGGGGCTACGTGGCCCCCCCTGGCCCTGGTCACAACTACCTCCCTGGGCCAATTAGTTATTTGAAAAGAGGGAAGGGACACATGTGGACCCCCAGGCCATATACGGCCCTGGGAACCACCACCTCGTCAGAGTCAGCCCATGCAAGCAGAAGGAGGGGGCCACATGCCCCCTCCTGGAGCCATTATTAGCCTTGGAGACCGCCAACCTGCCAGGGCCATCTCTTGCTATTTCCCGGAGTGCCACCCCCGGGATGTAGCGGTTTGCTTTTGCTTGACCGGAGCTGTGACAGCTGCCACCAAGAAAAAGCAAACACACCACTTCCAGGAAGCAGGAGCTGTTAAAGTGCTCCTGCTTGCTGGAAGCAGATATTTCATCTATTTCCCTGCCCGCAGACAAGCGGGAATGGAATGAGATGAAACTATTGCTCTCGCACGCAAGGAGGTGCATCTCCAGTAGCTCCCTGCATGCAATGCCGGCTCACATTGGAGGCAGGGAGCCTATTGGGACCAAGGGGCCTTGAGGCTAGCCCCGGGGTCCCCATCCTGCTCACTGGGTGCTTTGGGTGGGACCAGGGCACCCAGGGGCACATGGCTGGGCCCGGAGGTGGGGTACCCAGGACAGAAATCAGCCGGTGGGGGGGCCATGCAGCTCTCTTCCCCACTTAGGCAAGGCCTGGCCCCAGTGGATGGGGTTCCCTGAGCCGAAATCGAGCCAAGGAACCATCGATTTGTAGCTGGGCCCCGGGGGATAGGGTCCTTCTGGCCAAAATCGGCCCGGGAGGGGGGCTGTGTACCCACTCACCCCCCTTAATGGGTGGCTGGCCCCGGGGGATGGGGTACCAGGGGTGTTCTGGCCCTGACGTTCATTTTACAACAATTAAACCACATCAGTAAGCACTTAAACTACATAGAGCAGGGGCCCCCCTTGCAGCTCCACCTCTGTAAAGGACATATGATCCTAACTCCTGGGCTTGGCGGAGGCAAAGCAAGTGTGCTTCTCTGCAATTACGTATTGAAAAGCGACCTCAAATCCTTCATGGAGATGACTGCATCATTGATCTATTGAAGCACACTCTGTTTGTGACTGTGATGAGTGGTTTGTTTTCTTGTCCTCTCCTGGTGAGAGCAGAGTGCATGGTTCTCTCTGTAAATTGCTAGGAATTTACAAATGTGGAAATCACTTAGATGCTAACCCGTTTGGCCCCACCCACCTTAGTAGTTTCCCTAGGTCTTCCTGCCTATTGCCAGGATGATAGACAGCTTAACAAGCGACCTGCCAGTACATTTCCTATCAATTTTGGTGAAGAGTTCTTGATGCCGAGGAATATGAGGACATCTCCACCAAGCAAAGAAAAACTTACTTATATATAGTTAAGAGGAAGGACCCTTTTTTGGTGGAGAATTAACTCTTTGTAGTCTCATCGTCTTCTCTATAGGTGGATTCATGTTATCAGATATTTTTGGATAAAAACGCACCAGAAACAATCACATTATCAAAATGTGCACAAAATCACTGATGTATCCTCATGCTCCATTATGCAGATGTAGTGTAGAATATGTGCTGGACATTTACCAGGTAGGGACAGCATTAAAATAACCTTAAAAATTCATTGAAAAAAATAATGGCTACAAGGATGTTATAGTTAGGAAATAAATGTTTCAAAAACTTTAGAAATTCACAGAAAAAAATCAAAGGCTACCAGGACATTATAGTTAGGCTCAGATTTCACTTGTATAAAACCAGTGAAATTCAGCAGTTATAATTACCTGAACTAACTATAAATTACGCCCCCACAATGCACTACTTATGACCTCACATATTACGTCACTCCTGAGATGGTCAGTGAAATCACTGATGACATCACTGATGACATCTCAAATGACATCACTAATGATAACACTGATGACATCATCCACAGGACCACTTACATACCCACTCACACCCCATAGAGCCATTCATACACCTTACACTGCCCTTCCATATTTCCCCTTACATACAAGTGTTCACACAACTAATCACTTGCATATAGTGCCACTCATACAGCTACAAACTCATATTGCCACTCACGTACACACTAAACCACCCATACAACAAATCATGCACCCACTCATTCACCAATATAGCAACTCACACATACAGTCATACAGAGATACAGTCACTTACAAACCCACTGATACATCGCTATACCCACTCACACAGCCACTCAGTCACCCATAGAGAAACTCACACAGCCACTGATACTAACACACACTCACCAATACAGATACTCACACACCCACTCACTTAGCCATACAGATTATGACATAGCCACACTCTCACCCATTCAACTATTCACATACCCAGTCACACACCCACTGGACCACTTGCCAACTCATTCACACATCCATACAACTCACACACCCACATACCCATCCTTATAGTCACTCACACAGAAATACACTCTCTAAAACAGCCACTCACACCCATTTACTTACCTATACACAAACTAAATCAGCTGTTCACTCACCCATACAGCCACTCACACAGCTACTCAGTCATCTATATAGCCACTCACACACACACCTATGCAGTTACTCAAACAGCCACTAACTCACCCATACAGCCACTCACACAGCCACTCACTTTCCAAAACAGCCTCTCACACAGCCACTCACTCACTCATATAGCTACTCTCATATCCATTAAGACATCCATACTGCTGCTCACAAACACCCTCACACACGCATACAACCACACAGACATCCTCACACATACTGATACAGGCAGTCTCATAGCCACTTAGATGAGATATGTGAGAAACAGTATGACTAATTGCTAGTACCAAAAAAGTAGCAATTTAACTTATGCTGGAGATCATTGATGTCATGAGTGGTGTCATTTGAGATGTCATCAGTCATCATTGATGTCACTGACCATGTCATGTTTTATGTAGTATGTGAGGTCATAAGCAGGGCATTGCAGGGATGTAAATAATAGGTAGCTCAGGTAACTATAACTGCAACATTTTCACTGGTTTTGTAGGAGTGAAATTTTGCCACACTATAACGTCGTTGTAACCTTTGTTTTTTTAAGTATATTATATATATATATATATATATATGTATATATATATATATATACATATATATATATATATTCATCAACAGTTTGCCTTTTGCAAATTAGAGCGCACTCGAGCCAACGCCGGCTTGTGGAAAGCCTTTAATTCAGGAAGGACAGCATACAAAACTGCGTGTTAGTAAAGCCAAGTTGCTAGTGTCATCACGACGCGTTTCGGGCGGAACGCCCTTCTTCTTGGTGTACCACCGCAACATGTCCAGCCACACACCACATCATTATTTAACCAGTCACACGCCCTCCAATGGGCCAATCAGGTGAAAGGTCGGTCCCAGATGGATTCTGGGAGATGCAGTGTGTGCAATTCTGATTCCCACAATATCGTTGCTGTAAATTAATGGCATCTCATCCTGTATGGACCCCCAGTATGTTGCCGTCCTTAATCAATCCAAGCGTGGCTCCATGAGACCCAGCAAATGTCGGGCCCCCTGGCCCCCTTACAATCTTCAGGGTGGTGCTGCTCAACACGGCAAGGCGGCCGCGAATATCTTCATCAACAGTTTGCCTTTTGCAAATTAGAGCGCACTCGAGCCAACGCCGGCTTGTGGAAAGCCTTTAATTCAGGAAGGACAGCATACAAAACTGCGTGTTAGTAAAGCCAAGTTGCTAGTGTCATCACGACGCGTTTCGGGCGGAACGCCCTTCTTCTTGGTGTACCACCGCAACATGTCCAGCCACACACCACATCATTATTTAACCAGTCACACGCCCTCCAATGGGCCAATCAGGTGAAAGGTCGGTCCCAGATGGATTCTGGGAGATGCAGTGTGTGCAATTCTGATTCCCACAATATCGTTGCTGTAAATTAATGGCATCTCATCCTGTATGGACCCCCAGTATGTTGCCGTCCTTAATCAATCCAAGCGTGGCTCCATGAGACCCATGGGACTGGAATGGCACTAATGGCACTTTTTGGAGTCTTTGTGCCCATTAAGGGCTTAATTTTGAATAATGGTAATAATGCATTAGAGCAATTAATTATATGACTTACCGTAAATCTGGACATTATTATGATATTGATGACATTTTATTTATGCTGCCTAACTCCACAATATTTTATTGATCGAATGTGCTGTGAAATAATTATTCAGAGGCAAAAAAAGTATAGTGAAGAAAAGATAACAGTGGAAAAGAAATTGAGAATTAAGAGGTCAAATATATGTTGATACATGCATTTTAGAATGTCACTAGGCTGCCTTTCAATATCTGCAAGTCCTTTGTTTATTTTGATAGATTATTGTAACAAATGAAGTAATCTGTTATTTAAGTGTGTTATGCGATGAATTTGACTAACACTGACGAAGGCCAGGAAGCCGGAACACGTTTGTTAGTTATCTGTTTTTCTGGAGATGGAATAAATAATCAAAGAAATTGAGCCAGACTGCGCAGCTTCTTTGTTTCTATTGCGGGGACACTGTGGTGCAACATATGGTCATGGGACCACCTGCACGACCTCCCGCACCCCCACTGTTGAGAGCAAAGAGAGGCGGGCGGTGTTCGTTTGCAAATTATATATATATATATGTATATATTACCTACTGGCGGTCGCCAGTAGGTAGTTATAGTTAGGACCCTGTTTCCATAGGAAATCCGCAACATTCTATTTGGAATAACTTTGGCGCCGGTCGACGAATCCTCGCGAATTTCTCAAAATAGGTGGGGCGCTATGCTCCGCTCCTACCCTGAAAGTCTCGGGGGGATTCGTCAAGCGGGGGCTGAGATAAAAGGGGGGTCCCAAAATGCGTTTTTCCCATGCATTTTTCCATAGGACCTTTAGACAGGGCTACAGCCCGAACGGCTGAACAGAATTACTAGAAATTTGGCAGAGAGGTAGTCCTCAGGTCAAGGAAGTGCCTTTTGTAGGTTTGGTGTAAATCTGTTCAGTAGATTCTGAGAAAATAGCCTTTAAATCAATATATATATCTGAGCCAGCTTACGGTACGCTTACCGTAAGCTTACCGTACGCGTACTGTGGCGTGCGCGAGCGTGATTCTGATTGGCTGTTAGATTTTAGTAAACATTCGAATCGGCCGAAACCAGGAAGCGGCGGCCGCCATTTTGTGTATTTCACTCCGGTAAAAAAGAGTGATATCTTGAAAAGGGGGCAAGGGAGAGAGTTACAGACCCCCTAACATTTGTAAGGGGGTCAAAGAAGGACAGAAAAGTACAAAGGAAACATTTATTGATTTAAAAAAAAATCACGGGGTACGCGTACGGTAAGCTTACGGTAAGCGTACGGTAAAAAAAAAAACCAAAAAAAAAATGAAATTCAGATTTAAGTGTTTAGATATTAGGGGGCTCTAAAAAGAGCCGTTGTGTTTATTAAGTGATTTTTTTGTGGTACCTACAAGTAAGTACCGATGCAGAGTCTAAGGTTCAAGAGGAAGACTCTGTTCCCTTCATCATTGAAGTGCACACCATCTCCTCTATAAATGTCTTGCATGTCGTAACGCAAGTTGTTGTGGTAAATGGAACCCATACCATAGTCACGGAGGAAAGCAGAAACAGATTTGTTGACGTGCTTTCTTGCTTTGTCAATCTGCGGACAGAAATGATTGGACCAGTTCCATTTTTGCCTTTGGCATATGTTAGAAAACACAAAGGCAGTTTTAGGGAAAAGTGAAAACAGTTGTGCAAAGGTGTCCTTCATAAGCATTTCCAGACCTACCCCAGTCAAAGTGCCTAGGTCATTGCCACCACAGTGCACTATTATGAGGTCAGGGTGTTGGATTTGCATGAAGGATTTCACCAATGACATCAATTGGTGCCACTTTAACCCTCTCTGACCAATCCATTTAATGTCTACATTTGGCAAAGCAAGGTCTCTCACCATACCTGTTTTCTCTGCAAACTTTTCACTCCAGAAGACATAGCTGTGCCCTACAATCCACACTGTGAACATCTTCAAAGGAGAACTGGATGCACTCAGGAGGTGTCTTTCAGTAGAATGGCAATATGAAAAGAAAGACAGTTTGGAAATGGAGGCATACATATTTATTTCAAAACAAAAAGAACTGATTGGCTGTTTCATACCATTCTAGAATAAAAACTAGGCTGTATGTGTAAATTAATAGAAACATGTTTTGTATTGGTACAAAAAAATGTGTTACCAAAGAACAGTTCTATGGATTTGCTGTTAGGTTTGAAAAGTCAAGCACTCTTGCTCTGTGGAATTGAAACATTGTGTGGCGAACTTCTGACCTAACTCCACACAGCAGTGTTCCATGAGCTGTTGCTATGGTAGCAGGCAGAAGTCAAGTTGGGGGAAGGGTACTAGGCAGAAGTCAAGTTGGGGGCAGGGTACTTTTGGAAAAGGGTTGGTTTTCAACCAATAGAAATGTGTGATTACATTTGAAAAAAAGGGGGAAGCACTGAGATTTGAAACTTACATGTATATGTGTGGAAAAATAGAGGGAAAGTTTGCCATTATCTGGTTCTGCTGAGAGGAGAGAGGTGTAGAGAACAGAGATCCTGGCTCTGATAATCTGCTGTTTGAGTGCCACATTTCTTTCACAACTAACTAATTTAAAAGGTGAGGTTAGAGTTTGAGAGGGGATGTATATGGTAAATTAAGAAATGAAAAATAGAAATGTAATTCTTTTTGTTGAAGTTGTGTTTATTATTTTCTGTTTTGGGAGAAATTTAAATGTGAGGAACATGTAAAATAATATGGACTATGTTTTCACGATAAATTAAGGTGTATTGGTATAAAACATGAATAGTTTAAGGGTTTGAGGTTGGACTCAGTAATGCAAATACATTCAGCATCACTAAGGCTGGTTGCCCTTGGTGGAATGTAGGCAGTCACCCAGGTTACACGTGTTGGGAAATATAGGCAGAGATTTATTGTGTACAACTCTGGTAATTTTATATTTGCATTAGTAGGAAAAAGGGGGAGCGATTTTTTGGTGCAGAAGCAGACTCTTAGCACACACCCAGCTCCTTTCCATGTATAATCATGCACAGTATTTACAAGCGAGTGGGTTTTGAGGTTTCAGTCTGTAATGCAAATACATTCAGCATCACTAAGGCTGGTTGCCCTTGCTGGTATGTAGGCAGTCACCCAGGATACACATGGTGGTGGTCTGAAAAAGCAGTCTGGACATGGGCTTTTTAAAAAAATCTGAAAAGTGGATTCATCATGTGTCAGTCTGTAAAAGTGATTATCACTTGCCAAAAAAAAAGAGCAGTAAGTGTGCATTCAAATTGGCAAAGAAATTTCGTTTTGTGACTAATGTGAAAACATGACTCTGTGTGCAAATAGGAATTACAGGCAGAGATTTATTGCGTTTTGCTCTGGTGATTTCACAGTTGCATTAGTAGGAAAAAGGGGGAGCGATTTTTTGGTGCAGAAGCAGACTCTTAGCACACACCCAGTTCCTTTCCATGTATAATCATGCACAGTATTTACAAGCGAGTGGGTTTTGAGGTTTCAGTGGGTTTTGAGGTTTCAGTCTGTAATGCAAATACATTCAGCATCACTAAGGCTGGTTGCCCTTGCTGGAGTGTAGGCAGTCACCCAGGATACACATGGTGGTGGTCTGAAAAAGCAGTCTGGACATGGGCTTTTTAAAAAAATCTGAAAAGTGGATTCATAATGTGTCAGTCTGTAAAAGTGATTATCACTTGCCAAAAAAAAAGAGCAGTAAGTGTGCATTCAAATTGGCAAAGAAATTTCGTTTTGTGACTAATGTGAAAACATGACTCTGTGTGCAAATAGGAATTACAGGCAGAGATTTATTGCGTTTTGCTCTGGTGATTTCACAGTTGCATTAGTAGGAAAAAGGGGGAGCGATTTTTGGTGCAGAAGCAGACTCTTAGCACACACCCAGCTCCTTTCCGTGTATAATCATGCACAGTATTTACAAGCGAGTGGGTTTTGAGGTTTCAGTCTGTAATGCAAAGACATTCAGCATCACTAAGGCTGGTTGCCCTTGCTGGAGTGTAGGCAGTCACCCAGGATACACATGGTGGTGGTCTGAAAAAGCAGTCTGGACATGGGCTTTTTTAAAAATCTGAAAAGTGGATTCATAATGTGTCAGTCTGTAAAAGTGATTATCACTTGCCAAAAAAAAAGAGCAGTAAGTGTGCATTCAAATTGGCAAAGAAATTTCGTTTTGTGACTAATGTGAAAACATGACTCTGTGTGCAAATAGGAATTACAGGCAGAGATTTATTGCGTTTTGCTCTGGTGATTTCACAGTTGCATTAGTAGGAAAAAGGGGGAGCGATTTTTTGGTGCAGAAGCAGACTCTTAGCACACACCCAGCTCCTTTCCATGTATAATCATGCACAGTATTTACAAGCGAGTGGGTTTTGAGGTTTCAGTCTGTAATGCAAAGACATTCAGCATCACTAAGGCTGGTTGCCCTTGCTGGAGTGTAGGCAGTCACCCAGGATACACATGGTGGTGGTCTGAAAAAGCAGTCTGGACATGGGCTTTTTTAAAAATCTGAAAAGTGGATTCATAATGTGTCAGTCTGTAAAAGTGATTATCACTTGCCAAAAAAAAAGAGCAGTAAGTGTGCATTCAAATTGGCAAAGAAATTTCGTTTTGTGACTAATGTGAAAACATGACTCTGTGTGCAAATAGGAATTACAGGCAGAGATTTATTGCGTTTTGCTCTGGTGATTTCACAGTTGCATTAGTAGGAAAAAGGGGGAGCGATTTTTTGGTGCAGAAGCAGACTCTTAGCACACACCCAGCTCCTTTCCATGTATAATCATGCACAGTATTTACAAGCGAGTGGGTTTTGAGGTTTCAGTCTGTAATGCAAAGACATTCAGCATCACTAAGGCTGGTTGCCCTTGCTGGAGTGTAGGCAGTCACCCAGGATACACATGGTGGTGGTCTGAAAAAGCAGTCTGGACATGGGCTTTTTTAAAAATCTGAAAAGTGGATTCATAATGTGTCAGTCTGTAAAAGTGATTATCACTTGCCAAAAAAAAAGAGCAGTAAGTGTGCATTCAAATTGGCAAAGAAATTTCGTTTTGTGACTAATGTGAAAACATGACTCTGTGTGCAAATAGGAATTACAGGCAGAGATTTATTGCGTTTTGCTCTGGTGATTTCACAGTTGCATTAGTAGGAAAAAGGGGAAGAGATTTTTTGGTGCAGAAGCAGACTCTTAGCACACACCCAGCTCCTTTCCATGTATAATCATGCACAGTATTTACAAGCGAGTGGGTTTTGAGGTTTCAGTCTTTAATGCAAAGACATTCAGCATCACTAAGGCTGTTTGCCCTTGCTGGAGTGTAGGCAGTCACCCAGGATACTCATGGTGGTGGTCTGAAAAAGCAGTCTGGACATGGGCTTTTTTAAAAATCTGAAAAGTGGATTCATAATGTGTCAGTCTGTAAAAGTGATTATCACTTGCCAAAAAAAAAGAGCAGTAAGTGTGCATTCAAATTGGCAAAGAAATTTCGTTTTGTGACTAATGTGAAAACATGACTCTGTGTGCAAATAGGAATTACAGGCAGAGATTTATTGCGTTTTGCTCTGGTGATTTCACAGTTGCATTAGTAGGAAAAAGGGGGAGCGATTTTTTGGTGCAGAAGCAGACTCTTAGCACACACCCAGCTCCTTTCCATGTATAATCATGCACAGTATTTACAAGCGAGTGGGTTTTGAGGTTTCAGTCTGTAATGCAAAGACATTCAGCATCACTAAGGCTGGTTGCCCTTGCTGGAGTGTAGGCAGTCACCCAGGATACACATGGTGGTGGTCTGAAAAAGCAGTCTGGACATGGGCTTTTTAAAAAAATCTGAAAAGTGGATTCATAATGTGTCAGTCTGTAAAACTGATTATCACTTGCCAAAAAAAAAGAGCAGTAAGTGTGCATTCAAATTGGCAAAGAAATTTCGTTTTGTGACTAATGTGAAAACATGACTCTGTGTGCAAATAGGAATTACAGGCAGAGATTTATTGCGTTTTGCTCTGGTGATTTCACAGTTGCATTAGTAGGAAAAAGGGGGAGCGATTTTTTGGTGCAGAAGCAGACTCTTAGCACACACCCAGCTCCTTTCCATGTATAATCATGCACAGTATTTACAAGCGAGTGGGTTTTGAGGTTTCAGTCTGTAATGCAAAGACATTCAGCATCACTAAGGCTGGTTGCCCTTGCTGGAGTGTAGGCAGTCACCCAGGATACACATGGTGGTGGTCTGAAAAAGCAGTCTGGACATGTGCATTGAAAAAAATCTGAAAAGTGGATTCATAATGTGTCAGTCTGTAAAAGTGATTATCACTTGCCAAAAAAAAAGAGCAGTAAGTGTGCATTCAAATTGGCAAAGAAATTTCGTTTTGTGACTAATGTGAAAACATGACTCTGTGTGCAAATAGGAATTACAGGCAGAGATTTATTGCGTTTTGCTCTGGTGATTTCACAGTTGCATTAGTAGGAAAAAGGGGGAGCGATTTTTTGGTGCAGAAGCAGACTCTTAGCACACACCCAGCTCCTTTCCATGTATAATCATGCACAGTATTTACAAGCGAGTGGGTTTTGAGGTTTCAGTCTGTAATGCAAAGACATTCAGCATCACTAAGGCTGGTTGCCCTTGCTGGAGTGTAGGCAGTCACCCAGGATACACATGGTGGTGGTCTGAAAAAGCAGTCTGGACATGGGCTTTTTTAAAAATCTGAAAAGTGGATTCATAATGTGTCAGTCTGTAAAAGTGATTATCACTTGCCAAAAAAAAGAGCAGTAAGTGTGCATTCAAATTGGCAAAGAAATTTCGTTTTGTGACTAATGTGAAAACATGACTCTGTGTGCAAATAGGAATTACAGGCAGAGATTTATTGCGTTTTGCTCTGGTGATTTCACAGTTGCATTAGTAGGAAAAAGGGGGAGCGATTTTTTGGTGCAGAAGCAGACTCTTAGCACACACCCAGCTCCTTTCCATGTATAATCATGCACAGTATTTACAAGCGAGTGGGTTTTGAGGTTTCAGTCTGTAATGCAAAGACATTCAGCATCACTAAGGCTGGTTGCCCTTGCTGGAGTGTAGGCAGTCACCCAGGATACACATGGTGGTGGTCTGAAAAAGCAGTCTGGACATGGGCTTTTTTAAAAATCTGAAAAGTGGATTCATAATGTGTCAGTCTGTAAAAGTGATTATCACTTGCCAAAAAAAAAGAGCAGTAAGTGTGCATTCAAATTGGCAAAGAAATTTCGTTTTGTGACTAATGTGAAAACATGACTCTGTGTGCAAATAGGAATTACAGGCAGAGATTTATTGCGTTTTGCTCTGGTGATTTCACAGTTGCATTAGTAGGAAAAAGGGGAAGCGATTTTTTGGTGCAGAAGCAGACTCTTAGCACACACCCAGCTCCTTTCCATGTATAATCATGCACAGTATTTACAAGCGAGTGGGTTTTGAGGTTTCAGTCTGTAATGCAAAGACATTCAGCATCACTAAGGCTGGTTGCCCTTGCTGGAGTGTAGGCAGTCACCCAGGATACACATGGTGGTGGTCTGAAAAAGCAGTCTGGACATGGGCTTTTTTAAAAATCTGAAAAGTGGATTCATAATGTGTCAGTCTGTAAAAGTGATTATCACTTGCCAAAAAAAAAGAGCAGTAAGTGTGCATTCAAATTGGCAAAGAAATTTCGTTTTGTGACTAATGTGAAAACATGACTCTGTGTGCAAATAGGAATTACAGGCAGAGATTTATTGCGTTTTGCTCTGGTGATTTCACAGTTGCATTAGTAGGAAAAAGGGGAAGAGATTTTTTGGTGCAGAAGCAGACTCTTAGCACACACCCAGCTCCTTTCCATGTATAATCATGCACAGTATTTACAAGCGAGTGGGTTTTGAGGTTTCAGTCTTTAATGCAAAGACATTCAGCATCACTAAGGCTGTTTGCCCTTGCTGGAGTGTAGGCAGTCACCCAGGATACTCATGGTGGTGGTCTGAAAAAGCAGTCTGGACATGGGCTTTTTTAAAAATCTGAAAAGTGGATTCATAATGTGTCAGTCTGTAAAAGTGATTATCACTTGCCAAAAAAAAAGAGCAGTAAGTGTGCATTCAAATTGGCAAAGAAATTTCGTTTTGTGACTAATGTGAAAACATGACTCTGTGTGCAAATAGGAATTACAGGCAGAGATTTATTGCGTTTTGCTCTGGTGATTTCACAGTTGCATTAGTAGGAAAAAGGGGGAGCGATTTTTTGGTGCAGAAGCAGACTCTTAGCACACACCCAGCTCCTTTCCATGTATAATCATGCACAGTATTTACAAGCGAGTGGGTTTTGAGGTTTCAGTCTGTAATGCAAAGACATTCAGCATCACTAAGGCTGGTTGCCCTTGCTGGAGTGTAGGCAGTCACCCAGGATACACATGGTGGTGGTCTGAAAAAGCAGTCTGGACATGGGCTTTTTAAAAAAATCTGAAAAGTGGATTCATAATGTGTCAGTCTGTAAAACTGATTATCACTTGCCAAAAAAAAAGAGCAGTAAGTGTGCATTCAAATTGGCAAAGAAATTTCGTTTTGTGACTAATGTGAAAACATGACTCTGTGTGCAAATAGGAATTACAGGCAGAGGTTTATTGCGTTTTGCTCTGGTGATTTCACAGTTGCATTAGTAGGAAAAAGGGGGAGCGATTTTTTGGTGCAGAAGCAGACTCTTAGCACACACCCAGCTCCTTTCCATGTATAATCATGCACAGTATTTACAAGCGAGTGGGTTTTGAGGTTTCAGTCTGTAATGCAAAGACATTCAGCATCACTAAGGCTGGTTGCCCTTGCTGGAGTGTAGGCAGTCACCCAGGATACACATGGTGGTGGTCTGAAAAAGCAGTCTGGACATGTGCATTGAAAAAAATCTGAAAAGTGGATTCATAATGTGTCAGTCTGTAAAAGTGATTATCACTTGCCAAAAAAAAAGAGCAGTAAGTGTGCATTCAAATTGGCAAAGAAATTTCGTTTTGTGACTAATGTGAAAACATGACTCTGTGTGCAAATAGGAATTACAGGCAGAGATTTATTGCGTTTTGCTCTGGTGATTTCACAGTTGCATTAGTAGGAAAAAGGGGGAGCGATTTTTTGGTGCAGAAGCAGACTCTTAGCACACACCCAGCTCCTTTCCATGTATAATCATGCACAGTATTTACAAGCGAGTGGGTTTTGAGGTTTCAGTCTGTAATGCAAAGACATTCAGCATCACTAAGGCTGGTTGCCCTTGCTGGAGTGTAGGCAGTCACCCAGGATACACATGGTGGTGGTCTGAAAAAGCAGTCTGGACATGGGCTTTTTTAAAAATCTGAAAAGTGGATTCATAATGTGTCAGTCTGTAAAAGTGATTATCACTTGCCAAAAAAAAAGAGCAGTAAGTGTGCATTCAAATTGGCAAAGAAATTTCGTTTTGTGACTAATGTGAAAACATGACTCTGTGTGCAAATAGGAATTACAGGCAGAGATTTATTGTGTTTTGCTCTGGTGATTTCACAGTTGCATTAGTAGGAAAAAGGGGAAGCGATTTTTTGGTGCAGAAGCAGACTCTTAGCACACACCCAGCTCCTTTCCATGTATAATCATGCACAGTATTTACAAGCGAGTGGGTTTTGAGGTTTCAGTCTTTAATGCAAAGACATTCAGCATCACTAAGGCTGTTTGCCCTTGCTGGAGTGTAGGCAGTCACCCAGGATACTCATGGTGGTGGTCTGAAAAAGCAGTCTGGACATGGGCTTTTTTAAAAATCTGAAAAGTGGATTCATAATGTGTCAGTCTGTAAAAGTGATTATCACTTGCCAAAAAAAAAGAGCAGTAAGTGTGCATTCAAATTGGCAAAGAAATTTCGTTTTGTGACTAATGTGAAAACATGACTCTGTGTGCAAATAGGAATTACAGGCAGAGATTTATTGCGTTTTGCTCTGGTGATTTCACAGTTGCATTAGTAGGAAAAAGGGGGAGCGATTTTTTGGTGCAGAAGCAGACTCTTAGCACACACCCAGCTCCTTTCCATGTATAATCATGCACAGTATTTACAAGCGAGTGGGTTTTGAGGTTTCAGTCTGTAATGCAAAGACATTCAGCATCACTAAGGCTGGTTGCCCTTGCTGGAGTGTAGGCAGTCACCCAGGATACACATGGTGGTGGTCTGAAAAAGCAGTCTGGACATGGGCTTTTTAAAAAAATCTGAAAAGTGGATTCATAATGTGTCAGTCTGTAAAAGTGATTATCACTTGCCAAAAAAAAAGAGCAGTAAGTGTGCATTCAAATTGGCAAAGAAATTTCGTTTTGTGACTAATGTGAAAACATGACTCTGTGTGCAAATAGGAATTACAGGCAGAGATTTATTGTGTTTTGCTCTGGTGATTTCACAGTTGCATTAGTAGGAAAAAGGGGGAGCGATTTTTTGGTGCAGAAGCAGACTCTTAGCACACACCCAGCTCCTTTCCATGTATAATCATGCACAGTATTTACAAGCGAGTGGGTTTTGAGGTTTCAGTCTGTAATGCAAAGACATTCAGCATCACTAAGGCTGGTTGCCCTTGCTGGAGTGTAGGCAGTCACCCAGGATACACATGGTGGTGGTCTGAAAAAGCAGTCTGGACATGTGCATTTAAAAAAATCTGAAAAGTGGATTCATAATGTGTCAGTCTGTAAAAGTGATTATCACTTGCCAAAAAAAAAGAGCAGTAAGTGTGCATTCAAATTGGCAAAGAAATTTCGTTTTGTGACTAATGTGAAAACATGACTCTGTGTGCAAATAGGAATTACAGGCAGAGATTTATTGCGTTTTGCTCTGGTGATTTCACAGTTGCATTAGTAGGAAAAAGGGGGAGCGATTTTTTGGTGCAGAAGCAGACTCTTAGCACACACCCAGCTCCTTTCCATGTATAATCATGCACAGTATTTACAAGCGAGTGGGTTTTGAGGTTTCAGTCTGTAATGCAAAGACATTCAGCATCACTAAGGCTGGTTGCCCTTGCTGGAGTGTAGGCAGTCACCCAGGATACACATGGTGGTGGTCTGAAAAAGCAGTCTGGACATGGGCTTTTTTAAAAATCTGAAAAGTGGATTCATAATGTGTCAGTCTGTAAAAGTGATTATCACTTGCCAAAAAAAAAGAGCAGTAAGTGTGCATTCAAATTGGCAAAGAAATTTCGTTTTGTGACTAATGTGAAAACATGACTCTGTGTGCAAATAGGAATTACAGGCAGAGATTTATTGCGTTTTGCTCTGGTGATTTCACAGTTGCATTAGTAGGAAAAAGGGGAAGCGATTTTTTGGTGCAGAAGCAGACTCTTAGCACACACCCAGCTCCTTTCCATGTATAATCATGCACAGTATTTACAAGCGAGTGGGTTTTGAGGTTTCAGTCTGTAATGCAAAGACATTCAGCATCACTAAGGCTGGTTGCCCTTGCTGGAGTGTAGGCAGTCACCCAGGATACACATGGTGGTGGTCTGAAAAAGCAGTCTGGACATGGGCTTTTTTAAAAATCTGAAAAGTGGATTCATAATGTGTCAGTCTGTAAAAGTGATTATCACTTGCCAAAAAAAAAGAGCAGTAAGTGTGCATTCAAATTGGCAAAGAAATTTCGTTTTGTGACTAATGTGAAAACATGACTCTGTGTGCAAATAGGAATTACAGGCAGAGATTTATTGCGTTTTGCTCTGGTGATTTCACAGTTGCATTAGTAGGAAAAAGGGGAAGCGATTTTTTGGTGCAGAAGCAGACTCTTAGCACACACCCAGCTCCTTTCCATGTATAATCATGCACAGTATTTACAAGCGAGTGGGTTTTGAGGTTTCAGTCTTTAATGCAAAGACATTCAGCATCACTAAGGCTGTTTGCCCTTGCTGGAGTGTAGGCAGTCACCCAGGATACTCATGGTGGTGGTCTGAAAAAGCAGTCTGGACATGGGCTTTTTTAAAAATCTGAAAAGTGGATTCATAATGTGTCAGTCTGTAAAAGTGATTATCACTTGCCAAAAAAAAAGAGCAGTAAGTGTGCATTCAAATTGGCAAAGAAATTTCGTTTTGTGACTAATGTGAAAACATGACTCTGTGTGCAAATAGGAATTACAGGCAGAGATTTATTGCGTTTTGCTCTGGTGATTTCACAGTTGCATTAGTAGGAAAAAGGGGGAGCGATTTTTTGGTGCAGAAGCAGACTCTTAGCACACACCCAGCTCCTTTCCATGTATAATCATGCACAGTATTTACAAGCGAGTGGGTTTTGAGGTTTCAGTCTGTAATGCAAAGACATTCAGCATCACTAAGGCTGGTTGCCCTTGCTGGAGTGTAGGCAGTCACCCAGGATACACATGGTGGTGGTCTGAAAAAGCAGTCTGGACATGGGCTTTTTAAAAAAATCTGAAAAGTGGATTCATAATGTGTCAGTCTGTAAAAGTGATTATCACTTGCCAAAAAAAAAGAGCAGTAAGTGTGCATTCAAATTGGCAAAGAAATTTCGTTTTGTGACTAATGTGAAAACATGACTCTGTGTGCAAATAGGAATTACAGGCAGAGATTTATTGCGTTTTGCTCTGGTGATTTCACAGTTGCATTAGTAGGAAAAAGGGGGAGCGATTTTTTGGTGCAGAAGCAGACTCTTAGCACACACCCAGCTCCTTTCCATGTATAATCATGCACAGTATTTACAAGCGAGTGGGTTTTGAGGTTTCAGTCTGTAATGCAAAGACATTCAGCATCACTAAGGCTGGTTGCCCTTGCTGGAGTGTAGGCAGTCACCCAGGATACACATGGTGGTGGTCTGAAAAAGCAGTCTGGACATGGGCTTTTTTAAAAATCTGAAAAGTGGATTCATAATGTGTCAGTCTGTAAAAGTGATTATCACTTGCCAAAAAAAAAGAGCAGTAAGTGTGCATTCAAATTGGCAAAGAAATTTCGTTTTGTGACTAATGTGAAAACATGACTCTGTGTGCAAATAGGAATTACAGGCAGAGATTTATTGCGTTTTGCTCTGGTGATTTCACAGTTGCATTAGTAGGAAAAAGGGGAAGCGATTTTTTGGTGCAGAAGCAGACTCTTAGCACACACCCAGCTCCTTTCCATGTATAATCATGCACAGTATTTACAAGCGAGTGGGTTTTGAGGTTTCAGTCTGTAATGCAAAGACATTCAGCATCACTAAGGCTGTTTGCCCTTGCTGGAGTGTAGGCAGTCACCCAGGATACTCATGGTGGTGGTCTGAAAAAGCAGTCTGGACATGGGCTTTTTTAAAAATCTGAAAAGTGGATTCATAATGTGTCAGTCTGTAAAAGTGATTATCACTTGCCCAAAAAAAAGAGCAGTAAGTGTGCATTCAAATTGGCAAAGAAATTTCGTTTTGTGACTAATGTGAAAACATGACTCTGTGTGCAAATAGGAATTACAGGCAGAGATTTATTGCGTTTTGCTCTGGTGATTTCACAGTTGCATTAGTAGGAAAAAGGGGGAGCGATTTTTTGGTGCAGAAGCAGACTCTTAGCACACACCCAGCTCCTTTCCATGTATAATCATGCACAGTATTTACAAGCGAGTGGGTTTTGAGGTTTCAGTCTGTAATGCAAAGACATTCAGCATCACTAAGGCTGGTTGCCCTTGCTGGAGTGTAGGCAGTCACCCAGGATACACATGGTGGTGGTCTGAAAAAGCAGTCTGGACATGGGCTTTTTAAAAAAATCTGAAAAGTGGATTCATAATGTGTCAGTCTGTAAAAGTGATTATCACTTGCCAAAAAAAAGAGCAGTAAGTGTGCATTCAAATTGGCAAAGAAATTTCGTTTTGTGACTAATGTGAAAACATGACTCTGTGTGCAAATAGGAATTACAGGCAGAGATTTATTGCGTTTTGCTCTGGTGATTTCACAGTTGCATTAGTAGGAAAAAGGGGGAGCGATTTTTTGGTGCAGAAGCAGACTCTTAGCACACACCCAGCTCCTTTCCATGTATAATCATGCACAGTATTTACAAGCGAGTGGGTTTTGAGGTTTCAGTCTGTAATGCAAAGACATTCAGCATCACTAAGGCTGGTTGCCCTTGCTGGAGTGTAGGCAGTCACCCAGGATACACATGGTGGTGGTCTGAAAAAGCAGTCTGGACATGTGCATTGAAAAAAATCTGAAAAGTGGATTCATAATGTGTCAGTCTGTAAAAGTGATTATCACTTGCCAAAAAAAAAGAGCAGTAAGTGTGCATTCAAATTGGCAAAGAAATTTCGTTTTGTGACTAATGTGAAAACATGACTCTGTGTGCAAATAGGAATTACAGGCAGAGATTTATTGCGTTTTGCTCTGGTGATTTCACAGTTGCATTAGTAGGAAAAAGGGGGAGCGATTTTTTGGTGCAGAAGCAGACTCTTAGCACACACCCAGCTCCTTTCCATGTATAATCATGCACAGTATTTACAAGCGAGTGGGTTTTGAGGTTTCAGTCTGTAATGCAAAGACATTCAGCATCACTAAGGCTGGTTGCCCTTGCTGGAGTGTAGGCAGTCACCCAGGATACACATGGTGGTGGTCTGAAAAAGCAGTCTGGACATGGGCTTTTTTAAAAATCTGAAAAGTGGATTCATAATGTGTCAGTCTGTAAAAGTGATTATCACTTGCCAAAAAAAAAGAGCAGTAAGTGTGCATTCAAATTGGCAAAGAAATTTCGTTTTGTGACTAATGTGAAAACATGACTCTGTGTGCAAATAGGAATTACAGGCAGAGATTTATTGTGTTTTGCTCTGGTGATTTCACAGTTGCATTAGTAGGAAAAAGGGGAAGCGATTTTTTGGTGCAGAAGCAGACTCTTAGCACACACCCAGCTCCTTTCCATGTATAATCATGCACAGTATTTACAAGCGAGTGGGTTTTGAGGTTTCAGTCTTTAATGCAAAGACATTCAGCATCACTAAGGCTGTTTGCCCTTGCTGGAGTGTAGGCAGTCACCCAGGATACTCATGGTGGTGGTCTGAAAAAGCAGTCTGGACATGGGCTTTTTTAAAAATCTGAAAAGTGGATTCATAATGTGTCAGTCTGTAAAAGTGATTATCACTTGCCAAAAAAAAAGAGCAGTAAGTGTGCATTCAAATTGGCAAAGAAATTTCGTTTTGTGACTAATGTGAAAACATGACTCTGTGTGCAAATAGGAATTACAGGCAGAGATTTATTGCGTTTTGCTCTGGTGATTTCACAGTTGCATTAGTAGGAAAAAGGGGGAGCGATTTTTTGGTGCAGAAGCAGACTCTTAGCACACACCCAGCTCCTTTCCATGTATAATCATGCACAGTATTTACAAGCGAGTGGGTTTTGAGGTTTCAGTCTGTAATGCAAAGACATTCAGCATCACTAAGGCTGGTTGCCCTTGCTGGAGTGTAGGCAGTCACCCAGGATACACATGGTGGTGGTCTGAAAAAGCAGTCTGGACATGGGCTTTTTAAAAAAATCTGAAAAGTGGATTCATAATGTGTCAGTCTGTAAAAGTGATTATCACTTGCCAAAAAAAAAGAGCAGTAAGTGTGCATTCAAATTGGCAAAGAAATTTCGTTTTGTGACTAATGTGAAAACATGACTCTGTGTGCAAATAGGAATTACAGGCAGAGATTTATTGTGTTTTGCTCTGGTGATTTCACAGTTGCATTAGTAGGAAAAAGGGGGAGCGATTTTTTGGTGCAGAAGCAGACTCTTAGCACACACCCAGCTCCTTTCCATGTATAATCATGCACAGTATTTACAAGCGAGTGGGTTTTGAGGTTTCAGTCTGTAATGCAAAGACATTCAGCATCACTAAGGCTGGTTGCCCTTGCTGGAGTGTAGGCAGTCACCCAGGATACACATGGTGGTGGTCTGAAAAAGCAGTCTGGACATGTGCATTTAAAAAAATCTGAAAAGTGGATTCATAATGTGTCAGTCTGTAAAAGTGATTATCACTTGCCAAAAAAAAAGAGCAGTAAGTGTGCATTCAAATTGGCAAAGAAATTTCGTTTTGTGACTAATGTGAAAACATGACTCTGTGTGCAAATAGGAATTACAGGCAGAGATTTATTGCGTTTTGCTCTGGTGATTTCACAGTTGCATTAGTAGGAAAAAGGGGGAGCGATTTTTTGGTGCAGAAGCAGACTCTTAGCACACACCCAGCTCCTTTCCATGTATAATCATGCACAGTATTTACAAGCGAGTGGGTTTTGAGGTTTCAGTCTGTAATGCAAAGACATTCAGCATCACTAAGGCTGGTTGCCCTTGCTGGAGTGTAGGCAGTCACCCAGGATACACATGGTGGTGGTCTGAAAAAGCAGTCTGGACATGGGCTTTTTTAAAAATCTGAAAAGTGGATTCATAATGTGTCAGTCTGTAAAAGTGATTATCACTTGCCAAAAAAAAAGAGCAGTAAGTGTGCATTCAAATTGGCAAAGAAATTTCGTTTTGTGACTAATGTGAAAACATGACTCTGTGTGCAAATAGGAATTACAGGCAGAGATTTATTGCGTTTTGCTCTGGTGATTTCACAGTTGCATTAGTAGGAAAAAGGGGAAGCGATTTTTTGGTGCAGAAGCAGACTCTTAGCACACACCCAGCTCCTTTCCATGTATAATCATGCACAGTATTTACAAGCGAGTGGGTTTTGAGGTTTCAGTCTGTAATGCAAAGACATTCAGCATCACTAAGGCTGGTTGCCCTTGCTGGAGTGTAGGCAGTCACCCAGGATACACATGGTGGTGGTCTGAAAAAGCAGTCTGGACATGGGCTTTTTTAAAAATCTGAAAAGTGGATTCATAATGTGTCAGTCTGTAAAAGTGATTATCACTTGCCAAAAAAAAAGAGCAGTAAGTGTGCATTCAAATTGGCAAAGAAATTTCGTTTTGTGACTAATGTGAAAACATGACTCTGTGTGCAAATAGGAATTACAGGCAGAGATTTATTGCGTTTTGCTCTGGTGATTTCACAGTTGCATTAGTAGGAAAAAGGGGAAGCGATTTTTTGGTGCAGAAGCAGACTCTTAGCACACACCCAGCTCCTTTCCATGTATAATCATGCACAGTATTTACAAGCGAGTGGGTTTTGAGGTTTCAGTCTTTAATGCAAAGACATTCAGCATCACTAAGGCTGTTTGCCCTTGCTGGAGTGTAGGCAGTCACCCAGGATACTCATGGTGGTGGTCTGAAAAAGCAGTCTGGACATGGGCTTTTTTAAAAATCTGAAAAGTGGATTCATAATGTGTCAGTCTGTAAAAGTGATTATCACTTGCCAAAAAAAAAGAGCAGTAAGTGTGCATTCAAATTGGCAAAGAAATTTCGTTTTGTGACTAATGTGAAAACATGACTCTGTGTGCAAATAGGAATTACAGGCAGAGATTTATTGCGTTTTGCTCTGGTGATTTCACAGTTGCATTAGTAGGAAAAAGGGGGAGCGATTTTTTGGTGCAGAAGCAGACTCTTAGCACACACCCAGCTCCTTTCCATGTATAATCATGCACAGTATTTACAAGCGAGTGGGTTTTGAGGTTTCAGTCTGTAATGCAAAGACATTCAGCATCACTAAGGCTGGTTGCCCTTGCTGGAGTGTAGGCAGTCACCCAGGATACACATGGTGGTGGTCTGAAAAAGCAGTCTGGACATGGGCTTTTTAAAAAAATCTGAAAAGTGGATTCATAATGTGTCAGTCTGTAAAAGTGATTATCACTTGCCAAAAAAAAAGAGCAGTAAGTGTGCATTCAAATTGGCAAAGAAATTTCGTTTTGTGACTAATGTGAAAACATGACTCTGTGTGCAAATAGGAATTACAGGCAGAGATTTATTGCGTTTTGCTCTGGTGATTTCACAGTTGCATTAGTAGGAAAAAGGGGGAGCGATTTTTTGGTGCAGAAGCAGACTCTTAGCACACACCCAGCTCCTTTCCATGTATAATCATGCACAGTATTTACAAGCGAGTGGGTTTTGAGGTTTCAGTCTGTAATGCAAAGACATTCAGCATCACTAAGGCTGGTTGCCCTTGCTGGAGTGTAGGCAGTCACCCAGGATACACATGGTGGTGGTCTGAAAAAGCAGTCTGGACATGGGCTTTTTTAAAAATCTGAAAAGTGGATTCATAATGTGTCAGTCTGTAAAAGTGATTATCACTTGCCAAAAAAAAAGAGCAGTAAGTGTGCATTCAAATTGGCAAAGAAATTTCGTTTTGTGACTAATGTGAAAACATGACTCTGTGTGCAAATAGGAATTACAGGCAGAGATTTATTGCGTTTTGCTCTGGTGATTTCACAGTTGCATTAGTAGGAAAAAGGGGAAGCGATTTTTTGGTGCAGAAGCAGACTCTTAGCACACACCCAGCTCCTTTCCATGTATAATCATGCACAGTATTTACAAGCGAGTGGGTTTTGAGGTTTCAGTCTGTAATGCAAAGACATTCAGCATCACTAAGGCTGTTTGCCCTTGCTGGAGTGTAGGCAGTCACCCAGGATACTCATGGTGGTGGTCTGAAAAAGCAGTCTGGACATGGGCTTTTTTAAAAATCTGAAAAGTGGATTCATAATGTGTCAGTCTGTAAAAGTGATTATCACTTGCCAAAAAAAAAGAGCAGTAAGTGTGCATTCAAATTGGCAAAGAAATTTCGTTTTGTGACTAATGTGAAAACATGACTCTGTGTGCAAATAGGAATTACAGGCAGAGATTTATTGCGTTTTGCTCTGGTGATTTCACAGTTGCATTAGTAGGAAAAAGGGGGAGCGATTTTTTGGTGCAGAAGCAGACTCTTAGCACACACCCAGCTCCTTTCCATGTATAATCATGCACAGTATTTACAAGCGAGTGGGTTTTGAGGTTTCAGTCTGTAATGCAAAGACATTCAGCATCACTAAGGCTGGTTGCCCTTGCTGGAGTGTAGGCAGTCACCCAGGATACACATGGTGGTGGTCTGAAAAAGCAGTCTGGACATGGGCTTTTTAAAAAAATCTGAAAAGTGGATTCATAATGTGTCAGTCTGTAAAAGTGATTATCACTTGCCAAAAAAAAGAGCAGTAAGTGTGCATTCAAATTGGCAAAGAAATTTCGTTTTGTGACTAATGTGAAAACATGACTCTGTGTGCAAATAGGAATTACAGGCAGAGATTTATTGCGTTTTGCTCTGGTGATTTCACAGTTGCATTAGTAGGAAAAAGGGGGAGCGATTTTTTGGTGCAGAAGCAGACTCTTAGCACACACCCAGCTCCTTTCCATGTATAATCATGCACAGTATTTACAAGCGAGTGGGTTTTGAGGTTTCAGTCTGTAATGCAAAGACATTCAGCATCACTAAGGCTGGTTGCCCTTGCTGGAGTGTAGGCAGTCACCCAGGATACACATGGTGGTGGTCTGAAAAAGCAGTCTGGACATGTGCATTTAAAAAAATCTGAAAAGTGGATTCATAATGTGTCAGTCTGTAAAAGTGATTATCACTTGCCAAAAAAAAAGAGCAGTAAGTGTGCATTCAAATTGGCAAAGAAATTTCGTTTTGTGACTAATGTGAAAACATGACTCTGTGTGCAAATAGGAATTACAGGCAGAGATTTATTGCGTTTTGCTCTGGTGATTTCACAGTTGCATTAGTAGGAAAAAGGGGGAGCGATTTTTTGGTGCAGAAGCAGACTCTTAGCACACACCCAGCTCCTTTCCATGTATAATCATGCACAGTATTTACAAGCGAGTGGGTTTTGAGGTTTCAGTCTGTAATGCAAAGACATTCAGCATCACTAAGGCTGGTTGCCCTTGCTGGAGTGTAGGCAGTCACCCAGGATACACATGGTGGTGGTCTGAAAAAGCAGTCTGGACATGGGCTTTTTTAAAAATCTGAAAAGTGGATTCATAATGTGTCAGTCTGTAAAAGTGATTATCACTTGCCAAAAAAAAAGAGCAGTAAGTGTGCATTCAAATTGGCAAAGAAATTTCGTTTTGTGACTAATGTGAAAACATGACTCTGTGTGCAAATAGGAATGACAGGCAGAGATTTATTGCGTTTTGCTCTGGTGATTTCACAGTTGCATTAGTAGGAAAAAGGGGAAGCGATTTTTTGGTGCAGAAGCAGACTCTTAGCACACACCCAGCTCCTTTCCATGTATAATCATGCACAGTATTTACAAGCGAGTGGGTTTTGAGGTTTCAGTCTGTAATGCAAAGACATTCAGCATCACTAAGGCTGTTTGCCCTTGCTGGAGTGTAGGCAGTCACCCAGGATACTCATGGTGGTGGTCTGAAAAAGCAGTCTGGACATGGGCTTTTTTAAAAATCTGAAAAGTGGATTCATAATGTGTCAGTCTGTAAAAGTGATTATCACTTGCCAAAAAAAAAGAGCAGTAAGTGTGCATTCAAATTGGCAAAGAAATTTCGTTTTGTGACTAATGTGAAAACATGACTCTGTGTGCAAATAGGAATTACAGGCAGAGATTTATTGCGTTTTGCTCTGGTGATTTCACAGTTGCATTAGTAGGAAAAAGGGGGAGCGATTTTTTGGTGCAGAAGCAGACTCTTAGCACACACCCAGCTCCTTTCCATGTATAATCATGCACAGTATTTACAAGCGAGTGGGTTTTGAGGTTTCAGTCTGTAATGCAAAGACATTCAGCATCACTAAGGCTGGTTGCCCTTGCTGGAGTGTAGGCAGTCACCCAGGATACACATGGTGGTGGTCTGAAAAAGCAGTCTGGACATGGGCTTTTTAAAAAAATCTGAAAAGTGGATTCATAATGTGTCAGTCTGTAAAAGTGATTATCACTTGCCAAAAAAAAAGAGCAGTAAGTGTGCATTCAAATTGGCAAAGAAATTTCGTTTTGTGACTAATGTGAAAACATGACTCTGTGTGCAAATAGGAATTACAGGCAGAGATTTATTGCGTTTTGCTCTGGTGATTTCACAGTTGCATTAGTAGGAAAAAGGGGGAGCGATTTTTTGGTGCAGAAGCAGACTCTTAGCACACACCCAGCTCCTTTCCATGTATAATCATGCACAGTATTTACAAGCGAGTGGGTTTTGAGGTTTCAGTCTGTAATGCAAAGACATTCAGCATCACTAAGGCTGGTTGCCCTTGCTGGAGTGTAGGCAGTCACCCAGGATACACATGGTGGTGGTCTGAAAAAGCAGTCTGGACATGTGCATTTAAAAAAATCTGAAAAGTGGATTCATAATGTGTCAGTCTGTAAAAGTGATTATCACTTGCCAAAAAAAAAGAGCAGTAAGTGTGCATTCAAATTGGCAAAGAAATTTCGTTTTGTGACTAATGTGAAAACATGACTCTGTGTGCAAATAGGAATTACAGGCAGAGATTTATTGCGTTTTGCTCTGGTGATTTCACAGTTGCATTAGTAGGAAAAAGGGGGAGCGATTTTTTGGTGCAGAAGCAGACTCTTAGCACACACCCAGCTCCTTTCCATGTATAATCATGCACAGTATTTACAAGCGAGTGGGTTTTGAGGTTTCAGTCTGTAATGCAAAGACATTCAGCATCACTAAGGCTGGTTGCCCTTGCTGGAGTGTAGGCAGTCACCCAGGATACACATGGTGGTGGTCTGAAAAAGCAGTCTGGACATGGGCTTTTTTAAAAATCTGAAAAGTGGATTCATAATGTGTCAGTCTGTAAAAGTGATTATCACTTGCCAAAAAAAAAGAGCAGTAAGTGTGCATTCAAATTGGCAAAGAAATTTCGTTTTGTGACTAATGTGAAAACATGACTCTGTGTGCAAATAGGAATTACAGGCAGAGATTTATTGCGTTTTGCTCTGGTGATTTCACAGTTGCATTAGTAGGAAAAAGGGGGAGCGGTTTTTTGGTGCAGAAGCAGACTCTTAGCACACACCCAGCTCCTTTCCATGTATAATCATGCACAGTATTTTCAAGCGAGTGGGTTTTGAGGTTTCAGTCTGTAATGCAAAGACATTCAGCATCACTAAGGCTGGTTGTCCTTGCTGGAGTGTAGGCAGTCACCCAGGATACACATGGTGGTGGTCTGAAAAAGCAGTCTGGACATGGGCTTTTTTAAAAATCTGAAAAGTGGATTCATAATGTGTCAGTCTGTAAAAGTGATTATCACTTGCCAAAAAAAAGAGCAGTAAGTGTGCATTCAAATTGGCAAAGAAATTTCGTTTTGTGACTAATGTGAAAACATGACTCTGTGTGCAAATAGGAATTACAGGCAGAGATTTATTGCGTTTTGCTCTGGTGATTTCACAGTTGCATTAGTAGGAAAAAGGGGGAGCGATTTTTTGGTGCAGAAGCAGACTCTTAGCACACACCCAGCTCCTTTCCATGTATAATCATGCACAGTATTTACAAGCGAGTGGGTTTTGAGGTTTCAGTCTGTAATGCAAAGACATTCAGCATCACTAAGGCTGGTTGCCCTTGCTGGAGTGTAGGCAGTCACCCAGGATACACATGGTGGTGGTCTGAAAAAGCAGTTTGGACATGTGCATTTAAAAAAATCTGACAAGTGGATTCATAATGTGTCAGTCTGTAAAAGTGATTATCACTTGCCAAAAAAAAAGAGCAGTAAGTGTGCATTCAAATTGGCAAAGAAATTTCGTTTTGTGACTAATGTGAAAAGAAATGTAGTAATATATTTAAATAAAATAAAGGAATTTTTTTTTAGTTTTTTTCAGGTATTGCTGAAGAGCAGTGAACAAAATTTAAGATGCCTACAAAATCCAGAGTTCAAAAAACTCACAAAAAAAACCTATATTTGAAGACAACTGGAGGACCAAAGTTAGTAGAAGATGCTCATGTTGGGAAAAAGAAAAAATCTTCTGGTAAGCAGAAAAAACAATTTCTAAAAAATATATTCAAAAAAAGGAAAAATGTACAAAATGTCTGTACTGGAAAGAATGATTTCAATCGAAAAGGACAGGAAAAAATTGAGAATTTAGTTAATGCAAATATACCTTCTGCAACTGAAAAGATTTACATAAATAGAAAAACAGCGTTTAAAGAGATACGTAGAAAAATGTTTCAGAGAAGAGTTATGTCCAATTTGATAAAGGATGTGAAGAAATATAAGCAAAAGAGTAAGTTTTATAAAAGAAAAAAAGAAATTGAAGCCATTGCAGCAAAAGCATTAGAATTAAAAAGGAAACTATTCATTTTAATTTTGAATAGGATGCGTACATTAGACAAAATGGTTAATGTACTGAAATCACATAGCAAAAGGAAAAGAGTAGTGAACAGAACAAACTTTTGTAAAGTGTTTTTAGGAAAGTGGATGCATAGTTCAAGTAGTGAACCTTTTTTTAATGAAGAGAGCTATTTTCAAAGTAATAGTTTGCTGCATGCAGTTGACACCAGAGGTCGTGCTTACGAAGTAAAAAATGGTTGCATAATGGAGAAGGAGATAATGGTTCCAAGAGATGAGGTACAAGTGATGGCGGATGAGGCTATGGGGAGACGTCCTAAAGCCCCAGTGTACACTTGGAATTGTAGTAGTATTTGCACTGTGCGTCAGGAATCTATTGACAAATTTCGTGAGTTTCTAAGAGAATTTAGTAAAAAAAGTATAAAACAGAAGATTAAGGTGCTTCAAAGTCTAGATCCGTGCAGAGTGAGAGAGAATACTGGTTTGCAGGGTCATTCTCTGGCTTGTCTATCTAGGAAAGTGTGTAATAGTGTTTTCCATCATTTTAGGATGTTGGCTGTTCATCATACTGAAATGAGAAAGTTTGTGAGACGGTTGTATTTTGCTAAAAGTCCAGCAATAAAGTTAGATGAATTGAATAGGGCTCTGTTCCGTGGAACGGTATCAGATGTAGAGAAGGTTGTTGATGAAATTCAGTTTTGTTACTTTGGTCCTGAACAAAACAGTGCAGAGAAGGACACAGTAAATGAGGAAGAAGTGGAAGAGAATGTAGAACCCTCTGTAAGTAAGACATTTAATGATCACATAACAAAATTTGCAATAATCTCTAATGAAAGACCAAATATTACTTGTATTTGTTGCCGCAGAACTCATTATAGAAAACAAACCAGGTATGTTGATCTCTACAGAAAGAGTGAAAATGAAGATAATTATAAGTGGAAGGATTTTGCCACATATATATTTCTTGAAAATTGTTTTGAATTGGGTGAAGTACAGCGTATTTGTAAATACTGTTACAACAAGTTAGAGGAAAATAGAATGCCGACCAGAGCAGTACATAATAATTTAGAATTGGATGCTATTCCTGCTGAACTTTCTGAATTAAATACATATGAGTCTATACTCATTCAATGTGTTCATCCGTTCCAGACCATAGTACGTATGGAGCCCAAAACTGGTAAATTACCTCCTTCTGATTTACTGAGAGGTTTAAAAGGTAGAGTGGTGTATTTGCCCTTGGATTTGAAAAAAAATATGGAAACTCTTGATGCGGATACTTTGGAAACTGAACCATTAATTATTCTGGTTAATGGTGTACCTACAAAGAATAAGAAGATTTGGCAGGAGCTGGTAGATGTACGGAAAGTACAAAGAGCAAATTTGTATTTGAAAAGGAATAACAAATGGTATGAATCAATTTATATAGAAGAAGAAGAAGAAGAAGATTTACAAGAAGACACAGAAACACCAACTGGACAAATTGAAAAAGTGGACAAGTCAAAGGAAGAAGAAATTTATGAACATTTTTGCATACATCCTCTTCATTCAAAAGAAGTTATGGGAGACAATATTGATCTCTTTCAGATGAAGAAAGCAAAAGGAAGTCCCGTGAGTGTATGGGAGGAGAGCTTGGAAGCTCGATGATTTCCCCAGCTGTTTCCTAAAGGAAAAGGAGGACGATACGATGAACGTCCGGAACAGATTCCAGCTTCTGAGTATCGGACTACAAGACTATATGCTGAAGATCCCAGATTTCGACAAAGTATTCCTTATTTGTTCCATCTTTTATTTGAAAGCGACTTGTCTGCACTGTCTTATGCAGTAAATCACATTTTAAAAAGTGGAGTACATTTACAAAATGTGTCTGCTAAGGATTTTATGGAGAAAGTGCAGCACCGAGATGATCATTTGGAAACACAACTGATCAATCTGATGGCTTGTCAGCGTGGGACAAATGAATATTGGTACCGACGCCATGGTGAATTAAAATGCATGTTACGGAATTTAGGAACACCAACATGGTTCGTTACCCTAAGCTGTGCGGAGTACGCTTGGGATGATTTACTGGATTTTCTACGAGAGGCAAATTCAAACATTAAAAACATCGAATACAAGACAGCAGGAGAACTGTGCTCATTGGATCCGGTTAATGTTTGCAGATATTTCAATCATAGATTTGAGGCTATGATGTCCTTCATCTGCAATAAAAAAAATCCACCTCTTGGAGAAGTAGTAGATTTCTTTTGGAGAAAAGAGTACCAGGCAAGAGGTGCTCCTCATATTCATATGCTGTTGTGGATCAAGGATGCCCCAAAGTTTGGAACAGATACTGATGAAGCAGTGTTATCTTACATTGAAGAATATGCAACATGTGCTATACCAAAAAGCACAGAAGAGAAAAAGTTAAAGGAGCAAGTTTTACGTTTCCAAAGTCATCGGTGTGGAAAATACTGTCGACGGAAATACAAGAGCAAAGATAAATACTACACTAAATGTCGATTTGGATTTCCTAGACCTGTTCTTTCAAATGGAAGAGTAAACAGTTTTATGTCAGCTGTGAGACATACTATCACAAGAAAATCACCTAAGAATACCTACAACCTTAAAAGAAAAGAAGAATCAAAAAATATAAATGACTACAACCCAGTCATTTTATCCATGTGGAACGCTAACATGGATATACAGTATGTAGCTGACAATTCCATTGCTGTTGCTCGATATGTAACATCTTACATTACAAAATCAGAAAAAACAGAATTGAAGGAAATGTGGGAAGAGATTTCTCACGAGAAGACTGTCAGTAAGAAGCTGTACAGTTTCAGTTTGAAGATGTTATCGCATCGAGAAATTGGATCCTACGAATGTTCAGATAGGTTATCTTCTGCAAGTCTCTACTCGAAGTCAAGAAGAAGAATTTGGGCAAGTTTAGGCCTTGCAGCAATGAGAAATCGGGTACTAAAATCTGTTGGAGAAATTGAATATTTGGCCGAGAATGACCCAGAAAGTACAGATATTTTGAAATCAAACATGTTGGACAGATATTATCCCAAGAGAAGTCAACATCTGGAGAACATGTGTCTCTATGAAGTGCTGCAGAACTACATTTATTCACGGAAAGCCGCAGAAGACATCAACAATGGAAAATATAAAGTCATTGGTGAGGAAGGATGTTTGGTGAAGCAAACAAAAGGAAGTTTGATAAATCACAGGAAGCTGAGTTGCGACACTACTGACAAGAAGGAATTTTACTACTTGGCTCTTTTACAGTTGTTTAAACCATGGCGTACAGAGGATGAACTACTGGGAGAATTTCAAAGCTATGAAGATTCTTTTAATGCTTGCAAAGACAGCATACAATGCAGTACATTCTCAAGTTATCTGCAAATGTTAAATGAAGAAATTGAACAGGAAACTACAATTGCAGCAGAAATAGCTAGAGACAGTTCTCAGGACAGCCAAAGTTCAGGAACACTCAGTCAAGATCCCCTAGGACAACCAATCGTTGAAAATGAAGCATCAATAGCCATGAATGAAGTGGAAACGGCTATGAATCAAGCTCAAGAAGAATTTATAGACTTACAAAATTTGGAAAGACAACTGAACGAAGAGCAGCAACAAATTTATGAAGAGATCAGAAACAAAATTGATCACGGATTTCTACATGAAAAAAAAGAGTGCTCATGCACATCATTTCATCCAATCAGGATGTATGTAAGCGGACAAGCTGGAACTGGAAAAAGTTTCCTAATTAAAGTCATCAGAAGCTACCTACAGCAAAAAACGGATTCTACTTTGTCTTGTGTGGTTACTGCTCCAACTGGGTTAGCAGCATATAACATAAAAGGAATCACTTTACATCGTTTGCTAATGTTACCAGTGGAGCATGAGAACAAAATACAATACAACAAGCTAACTGGAGAAGCATCCTTGGAAGTTTCAAGAGTCTTGAAGAAGATGCAAGTTCTCATTATTGATGAGGTGAGCATGGTTTCAAACTTAATGCTTGCCTTTGTGCATTTAAGAATGCAGCAAATTCTGAAGACAGACTATGACATGTTATTTGGTGGAAAACACGTCATAGTTTTTGGAGATCTTTTGCAACTTACTCCAGTTAAAGGACAACCAGTGTTTAATACTGTGACACATGAAGACACAAAGAAGTCATTGGGAAGCATCGGAAATACAAATATTTGGTCCTTCTTTGAGTACAAGGAACTTACTACTAATATGAGGCAAGCAAGCGATGAAGAATATGGAAGTATTCTGAAAGATATCAGAATTGGACTACTCACAGAAGTTGGCAAAAAAGCATTACAGAGTCGGCTGCTACATAATTTATTTCCAAAGGAAGAAATAGTTGCAGAGAAGATATACAAGAACATTGCAGAAAAGAAAAGTATCATCTGCTTAATGCCAACTCTACGTGAATGCTCAATATTCAATGAGGAGCTTTTGAAATTGGAAAAGGAAGAGATCAGGAAATTAGAAGCAGTGGACAAAATAGAGGATGGAAGAATTACTGTCACAGTAACAGGCACACTGAAAAATAAATTGGATTCACTAGAGAAGAACATTTCCAAAACAGCTGGATTAGAAAAAAATCTATATGTTTGCATGAACTGTAGAGTATTTTTAAGGAGAAATTTGGATGTTGAAAAAGGTTTAGTTAATGGAGCTATGGGAAGAGTTGTGGGTTTTATTAATTATCAGAAAAAAGATGGAATTGAATGTTTAAAAATAAAATTTGATCAGATAGAAGAAGTTAAAGACATTTGTCGTTGTTCAGTTCGTTTCATGCTTGTGAAAGACTTATATGTACGTAGGAAGCAGTTTCCGTTTTCGCTAGCATATGCTGTAACTATTCACAAGTCTCAAGGATTGACTGTAGATTGTGCATTTGTGAACATTGGTTCAACTGTGTTCAAAGAAGGTATGGCATATGTTGCTTTGTCACGAGTGAAAACATTATCAGGTTTATTCATGATAGACTTTGATGACTCAAAAGTTAGTGCTGATACAAATTGTGTAAAGGAGTATAATAGATTAAGAAGAAGCTATGCTCCTCATTTAGGTCAGTATCCTGTGTTGGAGAAATGTGTAGTTTCTCGTAAAAGGAGAAATGAGAATATCTGTAATGAAGATGTACAGAGGAGGAAAAAAAAGAGGAGTGATGTAATTGCAAGCAAAAAGAGTAAGGAAAAAGAAGAACAGGTTGTAGGATGTCATTTTGAAAATAGCTCTGGTGTCAACTGCTACGCAAATGTAGTGCTGAATGTTGCATTTTATCTGGAAAGTTTGCAAGAGCAGATAATAGTAAATCAGGGAAAAAGATTCTGTTCAGAGCTGAGTCTCCTTTTTCAAAAGCTGAGTAATGATAAAACTCAAATAGAAAGTGCTACTGAAATTAGAAAACTTTTAGATGTATGTTCAGGACGAACACAGTTTTCTCAAAATGAACAGCAAGATGCACACGAATTTTTGATGTTTTTTCTTCAGGTACTGGAAGAAGAAGAAGTTGCAATTGATAATTTATTTGGTCTCTCTTATAAATGGGAACATAGTTGTGAAAACTGTTATAATATATGTGGCTCTAATGTTGATAATGAAAGGTTTATTTTTTTGACATTGCCAGAGACTAAAACAGTCACTTTTGCTAAATTAGTTAAAGATGCTAATCATAGCATGCAATGCAGTGAGTGTCAATCTGACATGTTTTCAACATTAATTTTAAAGGAATACGGACAGTATTTAATTTTAATGATGCAACGATGTAGAGCTGATGGTTCAAAATTGGATACTTTAATAAAGAAGTTTACAGGACAGCAATTATCAATTTCAGGAAAAACTTTTGTAACTGTTGCAATAATTTTCCATGAAGGACCTACTGTTACTTCTGGACATTACACAGTTTATCTTAAATGTGAAAAAGGCTGGACACTGTGTAATGATTCCCAATTGGTTTTTAAGCAACGTTTGCCTTTTGATTTAGCAAATTCCTATCTAATCTTCCTGAAACCTAAATTTTAGAGAGACTTGGCAAGATCTGGACAAAACAATTTTACCATTTGATTGGATTACCATTGGAATTTTCAAAAATAAAGATTTTATAAATTATCATTTGGCCTAATGGAAAGATAACCAATTGTAATGTGGACTTTTTTAATTTTTAATGAAACTTTGGAAAACCAAAAATTTAGAGAAAATCGGTAACATCTGCACAATTTAAATTTTGGAATGTTATTGGAGTGCCATTGGAAATTTATTCAAAAAAGATTTTTTAAATTACTATTTGGCCATGTGGAAAGGTAACCAATTCTATTGTGGACTTAATAAATTATTAATAAATCTTTCGGGAACCAATATGTTACAGAGAATCGGTGAGATCTGTACAAATAAAACTTTAGAATTTTATTGGATTACCATTGGAAATATAATCAAAAAAGAATTTTAAAATTACTATTTGGCCTAAAGGAAATGGAACCAGATGTAATGTGGAGTTATTTGATATATAATATTGTGATTATACTTCTGAAACAAACATATCAGACGGTATTTTAAAGAAATAAGTATTGGTATTAGATGATATTTTTTTAGAATATTATGCATTTCTATAATGTTAAGTTTAAGTAAAAAGAGATTCTGGGCTTTTTTAATACAATCTTTGAGATTGTTATTTTTTTTTGCCCGCTGTAAAATGATGAATGCAATTGCTTTCACAATTTATAGTGAAATGCAATATATTCTGAAAACAGCAAAAATAAGGCAAAAATATTTTTTGATAAATATGTAAATATGTGTACTGTATTATAACATGTTTTAAAAATATTAATACTTTTTTCTTTTTTTTCAGATTGATATAGAAAATTTTCGAAAACTAGAACCATTTTTAAAGCAATTTTTTTTAAAAACAAATGAATAAATATTTTTTTGAGTGGGTATGGTAAGTCAATAATAATAATTGTAGTCTCTCAAGGACCTTGTAATGTGATAATTGATTTTTAGTGTTTTTAAAAAAAAAAAAAAAAAATTACGCGCACCGTACGCGTACGGTAAAAAAAAAAAAAAAAAAGTTTTTAAAAACATATATAAAAAAAAGATGAAAGATAAGGTTGGCTCTTAAAAGAGCCGTTGTGTTCATGCAGGGACAGAGGAAAGAAAGAGTGGGAATATTAGTCTCTGCGACAAGTGTGCTGATCTATTTTGTTGTTCACTAGGGAAACACTGGTCTCCCTATGACAAATTAGATCATGACAAGAGGCGCATCGAATATCAACCCTCAGAAATCGAGGGTTAATTTCCTGAGGGTCAGCAAAAGGAGATGCTCCCCCCACAGATGAAGGGCTCACCTGACCTGCAGAAGAAGGACTCAGCCCTGCAGATGATGGTCCAGGCTGAGCTGCTGTGGATGTGCTTGGTTGACTTAATGAAGGGTTACCTCCAAAAAGTCGAGCATGTGTCCTTTTGTGTACATCCTTGAGGTGCCTCATCATGGTATGATTCCCAAAGGAATACTTCCTGTCAGGATTACCTCTTGAAAGTACACGCTGACACAGCTTGCAAGTCACTAAGGGTGCATTTACCTTTAGCTGGCCTTCAGGAAAAGTAAAATAATCCCATACATAAGAGGTCTTTTGTTTCCTCGCTCTCTGCCTCAAGGTAGTGCTGCTAGTGCTAGCCTCACTCTCAGAAGAGCTCTGCTGTTCTGCCATCGTATCACAAAGACAACCCAGCTCCTTCTCCTAAGGGATCACAAGCAGAAATGAGGGGAATGGGTGTGGTGTAGGAGAGTTCTAGAACTGAAAGTAGTTTCATCCAATCAAAAGTTGTGTTTCATGATCACATGACCTACCGTACGCTTACGGTACGCTTACGGTGCGCTTACGGCAAAAGTACGCATGCGCGTAAAAAAGACACGCGCTTGCGCGCATGCGCATAACAGTCACTACCCGACACTTCCGCGTAACGTGCGCGTGTAGCGTACACGCGTACGCGTCCCACGCGGAGTACGCGCGGCTACGCAAATTGCGTAACTATACGCAAACAGCGTAGAAAAATTACAGACGTTGCGTAAACCGTACGCTTACCGTAAGCTTACGGTACGCGTACTAAAAAAAAATAAAAAAAAAAGGAAAAAATGTATTGCTAATAAATTTTACATGTTTATTTTATAAAATATATTAAAAAAAACATATTCTAGAATTTTAAAAATTTAACCATAATCTTTAAAAAAGGATAGAAAATTAAAATAAAAATATGTAAAAAAAAAAAAGAAAGAAAAAAAAATTAGCATTTAAAAAACCTTGCACATTCACTGAAAAAACCATGGGTTAAACACACGTTATAGTTAGGAATTAGCATTTAAAAAACCTTGCAAATTCACTGAAAAAACCATGGGTTTCACACACGTTATAGTTAGGAATTAGCATTTAAAAAACCTTAGAAATTCAATGAAAAAACCAAAGGTTTCACACATGTTATAGTTAGCTGGACATTTCACTCGTAAAAAACCAATGAAATTCCCCCGTTATAGTTAGTTCAGCTAACTATAACTCGCGCGCCCGCAATGTACTACTGATGACGTCACATATTACATCACTCATGACATGGTCAGTGACATCACTCATGACATCACTGATGACATCTCAAATGACATCACTGATGACATCATCCTTGTGAGAGAGTGGTAGACCTCCTCTCACCCTAATATAACCTTTGATACACACATTTAAAAATAGATACTAAAATTATCAAAACAATGGACATACCAATAACAGTAACAACAACCTATTCAGTATTTCTAAGATCAACATACACATCCACTCATCCACCAACAGTCCTATACAGGCACTCATACATGTACTCACTCATCATATGTACTCATACACGTATACATCCTGTTACACAATGCCACTCATCCATAGAGGTACTCACACACATAGTCACTCATGCTAATAAAGAAACAAACATCAATTTACTTGCATATACAGTTATACACACACCAGCACACTTACTTTAACAGAAACTTACACATACTTAGTCTTTTTAACAATCACTTATAGAAACACATTCTTATTCATACAGGAACTCTTTCAATCTCTCACTCTCACATATACTCACTTATATACACCAATAGTCACATATACTAGTTTAAAACATATGTAGTTACTCATAAAGACACTATTGAGACAGTCATTCACTCACTAACACATCCATGCATACAGTCATCCACCCATACAGTCCTGCACACATGCTGTCTTCAACACATACAAAGAGTGAGTCACTCATTCATGCACCTATGCACTACATAATACCCCCCACCGAACCATACAGACACTCATAGTGATACTCAAAAAACCAACTAATAGCCTCTATAGACACTCATGTAGCTACTCACCAACCCACGCAGCCACTTATACACAAAGTGAGAGACTGATACAGATATTTACATATTTAAACATTACTCAGTAAGCCATGTATTCAATAAGATACACTTAATCAGTCAGAAATACAATCAATTTTTCAAAAACAAATCATCCACTTAGACACTTATATACCCATTGATTCTTCCATTGACCTTGAGATATACATATATAAAACATATTTAATTTTCAGAAAAACACACATTCACTGGATGATGTCATCAGTGATGTCATTTGAGATGTCATCAGTGATGTCATGAGTGATGTCACTGACCATGTCATGAGTGATGTAATATGTGACGTCATCAGTAGTACATTGCGGGCGCGCGAGTTATAGTTAGCTGAACTAACTATAACGGGGGAATTTCATTGGTTTTTTACGAGTGAAATGTCCAGCTAACTATAACATGTGTGAAACCTTTGGTTTTTTCATTGAATGTATATATATATTTATTTATTTATATATATGTGTGTGTATATTACCTACTAGCGGCAGCCAGTAGGTAGTTATAGTTAGGACCTAGTTTCCATAGGAAAATCATTTTTTGATTTGCCAGTGTCTTTAGCGCCATTTGACAAATCTTCGCAAAATGTTCAAAACTAATGGGGCACTCCTGTCACCTCTGTCTTGAAAGTTTAGGTGTGATTAGTCAAACGGGGGCAGAGAAAAAATGGGGGTCCCAAAACGCGCTTTCTCCATGTTAATTTCCATAAGAAATTTTAGACAAAGCTACAGCCTGAACTGCTGAACGGAATTACACCAAATTTGGCAAAAAGGTATCTCTGGGTTCAGAGAGTGACCTTTTCTTAAATGGTGTAAATCCATTCTGAAGTTTATGAGAAATTCTAAAAAAAAGAAAACTTCTATATCTGGTGACTGCGGTGGATCGGCGAACCCTCCGAGCACGAGCTTGACTCTGCTTGGCTGTCAACACTTCAAACCAAGAAGTGTTGGCAGCCATCTTGTAACTCTGTAGAACCGAGTCACAAGAAAAAACATAAAAAACAAGATAAGGGGGCATGGTAGAAACACCCTGACCCCCTAGGCCCACTCAGGGAGTCCCACAGGGACCCAGAGGGCCCAAAAATGCATTTAAAAAACAAATGTAGGTGGGATTTGTGCTTCATTCGTGTTATATCCCTGGGTGGGCCAGATCCCGGGGGCAATCCTTTATTATGTAGTGGGGGCACATGGGCGCCTCCACAGCCTCCCTGGGGCTTTGATAATATCTCACAGGGGGCATGCAGCCCCCAGCAGCCCCAGACACCACTACCTCCCTGGGACTTGGTGAAAAAGTGCCTGGAGGACCCTTTCCCCCGACACGGGGATCACCACCTCCCCAGGGCTTCAATTTATTATGGGCGGGGGGCCTTGTGGGCCTCCCAAGTCCCGGGGACTACCACCTCCCTGGGGCTACTTGTAAAAAGGAAGTGTGGGAGGCTCCAGCCCTCCACACCGCCCGGAGGACCACCACCAGGGCACTGGGGCGCCGGGGCACACTTCATTTAAATATGAGGGTCCATTGCAGACCCCTGGCCCCGGCCCCTGGCCCTGGGGATCATCACCTCTCCGTGGCTTCACATCAGTTGAGAGGGGGGCCACTCGGCCCCCCTCCAGGAGCCCTCCTTGGCCCTGGGGACCATCAACCCCCCAGGGCCGGCTCCAGCAATGTTCCAGGGTGCTCACCCCTGGGACATTGCAGTTTGCAATGGCAGGGCGGGGAGAAACCTGCTCTCGCTTCCATGAAGCGAAGCAGTATTTCTTTTGGGAAAAGGGAGCTGCATGTTTGGAGCTCCCTCGACTCAAAAGCAATGCCAGCTCCTGCAGGAGGCTGGGAGCTCGCAGGGACCGTGGGGGCATTGGGGCTCCCCCAGGATTCCCTCAGTGTGAGGCCAGGCCCTGGGGATGGGGTCCCCAGGGCAAAAAGTGGCCAAGGGAAATGGGGCCACACTGCTTCCCTACCGAAAAAAAGAAAAGAAAAAAAGAGGCAAAGCCCCGGGGTATGGGGTGCCAGGGCCGAAAAAGGCTTCAAGGTCTGGCACGCTCTTGGATGGGGATTGAAGTCCCCTTCACTTGTGGGGGTCCTCAGGGGCCAACTAGCTTACCTGATACCTCCAGTAGGCCCCAGAAAGTGGGATTTCTGAGAGGTGGACACAGGCCATGCCCCCTTTCTCTGCCACTCTGCACACGCACCTCCTGGGGTGCTCTTGGTTAGGGGTTGAAGTTAATTTGCCTCCTGAGGGTCCCAGGGGGCCAACTAGCCCACCATGTACCTCCAGTAAGCCCTACACAGTGGGATAGCTGAGAGGTGGTCCAAGGCCACTCCCCTTTTTACACCACTCTGCAAACACACCTCTTGGTGCATTGCTGGTGGGGTGATGAGGTCCTCCTGTGTCCAGAGGACCTCAGGACTAAAGTGGACTTCATCCCCCGAGCAGCAATACGCCAGGTGGCGCGTTTGCAGAGTGGTGTAAAAAGGGGGCGTGGCCTCTGACCACTCAGCAATCCAGCTGTGTGGGGCTTACTAGATATAACAGGAGGGCTAGTTGGCCCCCTGGGACCCTCAGGAGGCAAATGAACTTCATCCCCTAGCCAAGAGCGCCCCAGGAGGCGCGTTTGCAGAGTGGAGGAGAAAGGGGGCATGGCCTGTGTCCACCTCTCAGCAATTCCACTATCTGGGGCCTACTGGAGGTATCAGGTAAGCTAGTTGGCCCCTGAGGACCCCCACAAGTGAAGGGGACTTCAATCCCCATCCAAGAGTGTGCCAGGAGGTGAGTTTGCAGAGTGGTGGGCAAAGAGGGCGTGCCTCATATGAGAACTTAGCAACCCTGCTGTGTGAGACTTGCTGGAGGTAATAGGAGGGGTAGTTGGCCCCCAAAGATGTCCTTGTGGGCCAACTACCCGTCCTGTTACTTCCTGTAAGTCTCACACAGTGGGATTGCTCAGAGGTCTATGGAGGCTACGCTCCCTTTTCTCCACCAATCTGCAAACACACGGGGGATAAAGTCCACTTTACTACTGAGGGACTTTGGGGGCCAAGAAGCCCTCCTGGTACCTCCTGTAAGTCCTACGCAGCGCAATTCCTGACCACTCGTCAGAGTCCCAGCACACTTTATCCACCACTCTGCAAATGCAACTACTAGTTAAAGAAGCATTTGCAATGTAATAGGTTTTGCATTTGCGAGAGTTATACCTATTGGCATTGTAAATGTAAAAGTTTTTTACTAATGTTTTTTGGAGTGGAGTGGATGTACGTTTTGTATAGTGGAATTATGTGGTATATTTGTGCAGTGAAATTATGTGGAGAGAAAGTATGTGGTATTTAGTGTATAGGAATTATGTAGAGTGGGAGTATGTCTTATGAAGAGTAATTATGTGGTATGGTAGTCTGTGTTGTGGAGTGATAATCTCACATTTAATATTCCTCGTTTCCATAGAAGCTAAACTATGAAGACAAATAAAAGAAGGATCCAATGAGGAGCACTTCTGGACCTAGTCAGAGGTATGAACAGGGCCACTGGAATTATGCAACTGTTTGGCTAGACCTACATTCACACAATTATACATTTCCTCATTAGCCACAAAATCCATCATCTGCTGCCTAATCTGCAGATTTGAACAAAAAAATCTTGTTTCTAGCTCAAACGGCTCAAACATTTCCTAAAATGCAGTGTGATGGAAGGCCCTTTGAAAACCTAGAATAGTTACCTGTTACTTATTGCTAAATGTGGGTGTTAAATTGGTACTAAAGGTGTGCAAACCACTCTTGCTTCTTTCTGTGCCTCTCTTGCCTCTTTCTCCATTTCTGTTGCTTCTTCCTGCACCTTTCTTTCTTTTTCTGCACTACTCTTGCCACTTTCTGTCCATCTCTTCTACTTTCTGCACCTCTCTTGCCTCTTTCTGCACATCTGTTTCCTCTTTCTGCACCTCACTTGCTTCTTTCTGCACCCCTCTTTCCTCCTTCTGCATCCTTCTCCCCTCTTTCTGTACCTCTCTTGCCTCTTTCTGCACCCCTCTTCCCTCTTTTTGTACCTCTCCAGCCTCTTTCTGCACCTCTGTTCCTTCTTTCTGCACTTCTTCTTTTGTTTCTTTCTGCACCTCCCTTGCTTCTTTCTGCACCCCTCTTGCCTCTTTCTCCACCCCTCTTCCCTCTTTTTGTACCCCTCTTGCTTCTTTCTGCACTTCTTTTGTTTCATTCTTCACCTCTCTTGCTTCTTTCTGCACCTTTCTTCCCTCTTTCTATACCCCTCTTGCCTCTTTCTGCAACCCTCTTCCCTATTTCTGCACCTCTGTTGCTTCTTTCTGTTTTTCTCTTGCTTCTTTATGCACCTCTCTTGCATCTTTCTGCACCCCTCCTGCCTCTTTCTGCTCCCCTCTTCCCTCTTTCTGCACCCCCTCTTGCCTCTCTCTGCACCTCTGTTCCTTCTTTCTGTACTTCTTTTGTTTCTTTCCGCACCTCTCTTGCTTCTTTTTGCACTACTCTTGTATCTTTCTCCACCCCTCTTCCTTCTTTCTGCACCTCTGTTGCTTCTTTCTAAACCCCTTGTGCCTCTTTCACACCCCTCATTCTGCACCCATCTTGCCTCTTTCTGCACCTCTATTCCTTCTCTCTGCACTTTTGTTTCTTTCTGCACCTCTTGCTTCTTTCTGCACCCCTTTTGCCTCTTTCTGCACCTCAGTTCTTTCTTTCTGCACTTCTTTTGCACCTTTCTGCAGCTATCTTGCTTCTTTCTGCACCCCTTACCTCTTTTTCCAACCTTCTTCCCTCTGTCTGCACCTCTGTTGATTCTTTATGCACCTCTGTTCCTTCTTTCTGCATCCCTTGTGCTTCTTTCTGCACCCCTCTTCCCTCTTTTTGTATCCCTCTTGCCTCTTGCTGCACCTCTGCTGCATCCTTGTGCACTCCTCTTCTTTCTTTCTGCACCTCTCTTGCTTCTTTCTGCATCACTCTTGCTTCTTCTGCACCCCTCTTGGCACTTTCTCCACCCCTGTTCCCCATTTTTGCATCTCTGTTGCTTCTTTCTGCACATCTCTTGCTTCTTTCTCCACCGCTCATCCCTCTTTCTGCACCTCTGTTGCTTCTTTCTGTACTTCTCTTGCTTCTTTCTGCACATCTCTTGCTTCTTTCTGCACCTCTCATGCCTCTTTCTCCACCCCTAATCCCTCTTGTTGTACCTCTGTTTCTTCTTCTGCACCCATTGTGCCTCTTTCATACTCCTTTGCACCCATCTTCCCTCTTTCTGCACCTCTGTTGCTTCAATCTGCATTACTCTTGCTTCTTTCTGCACCTCACTTGTATCTTTCTGGACCCCTCGTGCCTCTTTCAGCTCCCCTCTTCCCTCTTTCTGCACCCCTCTTGCCTCTCTCTGCAACTCTGTTCCTTCTTTCTGTACTTCTTTTGTTTCTTTCTGCACCTCTCTTCCTTCTTTTTGCACTTCTTTTGTCTCTTTCTCCACCCCTCTTCCCTCTTTCTGCACCTCTGTTGCTTCTTTCTGCACCTCTGTTGCTTCTTTCTAAACCCTTCGTGCCTCTTTCACACCCCTCTTCCCTCATTCTGCACCCATCTTGCCTCTTTCTGCACCTCTGTTCCTTCTTTCTGCACTTCTTTTGTTTCTTTCTGCACCCCTTTTGCCTCTTTCTGCACTCCTTCTGCCTCTTTCTGCACTTCTTTTGCATCTTTCTGCAGCTCTCTTGTTTTTTTCTTCACCCCTTGCCTCTTTCTCCACCCCTCTTCCCTCTTTCTGCACCTCTGTTGACTCTTTCGGCACCTCTGTTCCTTCTTTCTGCACTTTTAATGTTTCTTCCAGCACATCTCTTGCTTCTTTCTGCATCCCTTGTGCCACTTTCTTCCCCCTTCTTCCCTCGTTTTGTATCCCTCTTGCCTCTTTCTGCACCTCTGCTGCATCCTTGTGCATTCCTCTTGCTTCTTTCTGCACCTCTCTTGCTTCTTTCTGCACCACTCATACTTCTTTCTGCACCCCTCTTCCCCCTTTCTGTACCCCTCTTGCCTCTTTTCTACACCTCTGTTCCTTCTGTCTGTACTTCTTTTGTTTCTTTCTGCACCTCTCTTGCTTCTTTGTGCACTCCTCTTGCCACTTTCTCAACCCCTGTTCCCCATTTTTGCAACTCTGCAGATTCTTTCTGCACATCTCTTGCCTCTTTCTCCACCCCTCAATCCTCTTTCTGTACCTATGTTGCTTCTTTCTGTACTTCTCTTGCTTCTTTCTGCACATCTCTTGCTTCTTACTGCACCCCACATGCCTCTTTCTCCGCTCCAACCCTCTTTTTGCACCTCTGTTCCTTCTTTCTGCACTTCTTTTGTTAGTTCTGCACCGCTCTTGCTTCTTTCTGCACCCTCCTTGTCTCTTTCTCCACCCCTCTTACCCCTTTCTGCATCTCTGTTGCTACTTTTTGCACATCTCTTGTCTCTTTCTCCACCCCTCTTCCCTCTTTCTTCACCTCTCTTGCTTCTTTCTGTACCCCTTGTGCCTCTTTCATACCCCTCTGTACACGTCTTTCCCCTTTCTGCACCTATGTTCCTTCTTTCTGCACTTCTTTGGTTTCATTCTGCACCTCTCACTTTTTTCTGTGCCCCTTTTGCCTCTTTCTGCACCCCTCTTGCCTCTTTTTGCACCTCTGTTCCTACTTTCTGCATTTCTTTTGTTTCTTTCTGCACCTCTGTTCCTTCTTTCTGTACTTTTTAGTCTCGTTCTGCACATCTCTTGCTTCTTTCTGCACCCCTCATGCCTCTTTCTGCACCCCTCTTTCCTCTTTTTGCACCCCTCTTGCCTCTTTCTGTACTTCTGTTGCTTCTTTCTGCACTCCTCTTGCTTCTTTCTGTACTTCTCTTGCTTCTTTCTGCACCACTCGTGCTTCTTTCCCCACCCCTCTTCCCTCTTTCAGCACCTCTGTTGCTCCTTTCTGCACGCCTTGTGCCTCTTTCACACCCCTCTTCCCTCTTTCTGCACCCCTCTTGCCTCTTTCTACACCTCTGCTCCTTGTTTCTGCACTTCTTTTGTTTCTTTTTGCATAATTCTCTTCTTTCTGCACCCCTTTTGCCTCTTTCTACATCCTTCTTGCCTCTTTGTGCACCTCTGTTCCTTCTTTCTGCACTTATTTTGTTTCTTTGTTCAGCTCTCTTGCTTCTTTCTGCACCCCTTGCTTCTTTCCCCACCCTCTTCCCTCTTTTTGCACCCCTCTTGCTTCTTTCTGCACTTCTTTTGTTTCGTTCTTCACCTTTCTTGCTTCTTTCTGCACCTTTCTTCCCTCTTTCTATACCCCTCTTGCCTCTTTCTGCAACCCTCTTCTCTCTTTTTGCACCTCTGTTGCTTCTTTCTGTTGTTCTCTTGCTTCTTTCTGCACCTCACTTGTATCTTTCTGGACCCCTCGTGCCTCTTTCAGCTCCCCTCTTCCCTCTTTCTGCACCCCTCTTGCCTCTCTCTGCAACTCTGTTCCTTCTTTATGTACTTCTTGTGTTTCTTTCTGCACCTCTCTCCCTTCTTTTTGCACTTCTTTTGTCTCTTTCTCCACCCCACTTCCCTCTTTCTGCACCTCTGTTGCTTCTTTCTGCACCTCTGTTGCTTCTTTCTAAACCCTTTGTGCCTCTTTCACACCCCTCTTCCCTCATTCTGCACCCATCTTGCCTCTTTCTGCACCTCTGTTCCTTCTTTCTGCACTTCTTTTGTTTCTTTCTGCACCCCTTTTGCCGCTTTCTGCACTCCTTTTGCCTCTTTCTGCACTTCTTTTGCATCTTTCTGCAGCTCTCTTGTTTCTTTCTTCACCCCTTGCCTCTTTCTCCACCCCTCTTCCCTCTTTCTGCACCTCTGTTGACTCTTTCTGCACCTCTGTTCCTTCTTTCTGCACTTCTAATGTTTCTTTCTGCACATCTCTTGCTTCTTTCGGCATCCCTTGTGCCTCTTTCTTCCCTCTTTTTGTATCCCTCTTGCCTCTTTCTGCACCTCTGCTGCATCCTTGTGCACTCCTCTTGCTTCTTTCTGCACCTCTCTTGCTTCTTTCTGCACCACTCATACTTCTTTCTGCACCCCTCTTCCCCCTTTCTGCACCTCTCTTGCCTCTTTCTACACCTCTGTTCCTTCTGTCTGTACTTCTTTTGTTTCTTTCTGCACCTCTCTTGCTTCTTTGTGCACTCCTCTTGCCACTTTCTCCACCCCTGTTCCCCATTTTTGCAACTCTGTAGATTCTTTCTGCACATCTCTTGCCTCTTTCTCCGCCCCTCAATCCTCTTTCTGTACCTCTGTTGCTTCTTTCTGTACTTCTCTTGCTTCTTTCTGCACACCTCTTGCTTCTTACTGCAGCCCTCCTGCCTCTTTCTCCGCTCCAACCCTCTTTTTGCACCTCTGTTCCTTCTTTCTGCACTTCTTTTGTTAGTTCTGCACCGTTCTAGCTTCTTTCTGACCCCTCTTGTCTCTTTCTCCACCCCTCTTACCCCTTTCTGCATCTCTGTTGCTTCTTTCTGCACATCTCTTGTCTCTTTCTCCACCCCTCTTCCCTCTTTCTGCACCTCTCTTGCTTCTTTCTGTACCCCTTGTGCCTCTTTCATACCCCTCTGTACACATCTTGCCTCTTTCTGCACCTCTGTTCTTTCTTTCTGCACTTCTGTTGTTTCTTTCTGCACCTCTCACTTCTTTCTGCACCCCTTTTGCCTCTTTCTGCACCCCTCTTGCCTCTTTCTGCACCTCTGTTCCTACTTTCTGCATTTCTTTTGTTTCTTTCTGCAGCTCTCTTGCTTCTTTCTGCACCCCATGCCTCTTTCTCCACCCTCATCCCTCTTTCGGCACCTCTGTTGCCTCTTTCTGCACCTCTGTTCCTTCTTTCTGTACTTTTTTGTTTCGTTCTGCACATCTCTTGCTTCTTTCTGCACCCCTCATGCCTCTTTCTGCACCCCTCTTCCCTCTTTTTGCACCCCTCTTGCCTCTTTCTGCACCTCTGTTGCTTCTTTCTGCACTCCTCTTGCTTCTTTCTGTACTTCTCTTGCTTCTTTCTGCACCACTCGTGCTTCTTTCCCCACCCCTCTTCCCTCTTTCAGCACCTCTGTTGCTCCTTTCTGCACGCCTTGTGCCTCTTTCACACCCCTCTTCCCTCTTTCTGCACCCCTCTTGCCTCTTTCTACACCTCTGCTCCTTGTTTCTGCACTTCTTTTGTTTCTTTTTGCATAATTCTCTTCTTTCTGCACCCCTTTTGCCTCTTTCTACATCCTTCTTGCCTCTTTGTGCACCTCTGTTCCTTCTTTCTGCACTTATTTTGTTTCTTTGTTCAGCTCTCTTGCTTCTTTCTGCACCCCTTGCCTCTTTCCCCACCCTCTTCCCTCTTTTTGCACCCCTCTTGCTTCTTTCTGCACTTCTTTTGTTTCGTTCTTCACCTTTCTTGCTTCTTTCTGCACCTTTCTTCCCTCTTTCTATACCCCTCTTGCCTCTTTCTGCAACCCTCTTCTCTCTTTTTGCACCTCTGTTGCTTCTTTCTGTTGTTCTCTTGCTTCTTTCTGCACCTCACTTGTATCTTTTTGGACCCCTCGTGCCTCTTTCAGCTCCCCTCTTCCCTCTTTCTGCACCCCTCTTGCCTCTCTCTGCAACTCTGTTCCTTCTTTATGTACTTCTTGTGTTTCTTTCTGCACCTCTCTCCCTTCTTTTTGCACTTCTTTTGTCTCTTTCTCCACCCCACTTCCCTCTTTCTGCACCTCTGTTGCTTCTTTCTGCACCTCTGTTGCTTCTTTCTAAACCCTTTGTGCCTCTTTCACACCCCTCTTCCCTCATTCTGCACCCATCTTGCCTCTTTCTGCACCTCTGTTCCTTCTTTCTGCACTTCTTTTGTTTCTTTCTGCACCCCTTTTGCCTCTTTCTGCACTCCTTTTGCCTCTTTCTGCACTTCTTTTGCATCTTTCTGCAGCTCTCTTGTTTCTTTCTTCACCCCTTGCCTCTTTCTCCACCCCTCTTCCCTCTTTCTGCACCTCTGTTGACTCTTTCTGCACCTCTGTTCCTTCTTTCTGCACTTCTAATGTTTCTTTCTGCACATCTCTTGCTTCTTTCGGCATCCCTTGTGCCTCTTTCTTCCCTCTTTTTGTATCCCTCTTGCCTCTTTCTGCACCTCTGCTGCATCCTTGTGCACTCCTCTTGCTTCTTTCTGCACCTCTCTTGCTTCTTTCTGCACCACTCATACTTCTTTCTGCACCCCTCTTCCCCCTTTCTGCACCTCTCTTGCCTCTTTCTACACCTCTGTTCCTTCTGTCTGTACTTCTTTTGTTTCTTTCTGCACCTCTCTTGCTTCTTTGTGCACTCCTCTTGCCACTTTCTCCACCCCTGTTCCCCATTTTTGCAACTCTGTAGATTCTTTCTGCACATCTCTTGCCTCTTTCTCCGCCCCTCAATCCTCTTTCTGTACCTCTGTTGCTTCTTTCTGTACTTCTCTTGCTTCTTTCTGCACACCTCTTGCTTCTTACTGCAGCCCTCCTGCCTCTTTCTCCGCTCCAACCCTCTTTTTGCACCTCTGTTCCTTCTTTCTGCACTTCTTTTGTTAGTTCTGCACCGTTCTAGCTTCTTTCTGACCCCTCTTGTCTCTTTCTCCACCCCTCTTACCCCTTTCTGCATCTCTGTTGCTTCTTTCTGCACATCTCTTGTCTCTTTCTCCACCCCTCTTCCCTCTTTCTGCACCTCTCTTGCTTCTTTCTGTACCCCTTGTGCCTCTTTCATACCCCTCTGTACACATCTTGCCTCTTTCTGCACCTCTGTTCTTTCTTTCTGCACTTCTGTTGTTTCTTTCTGCACCTCTCACTTCTTTCTGCACCCCTTTTGCCTCTTTCTGCACCCCTCTTGCCTCTTTCTGCACCTCTGTTCCTACTTTCTGCATTTCTTTTGTTTCTTTCTGCAGCTCTCTTGCTTCTTTCTGCACCCCATGCCTCTTTCTCCACCCTCATCCCTCTTTCGGCACCTCTGTTGCCTCTTTCTGCACCTCTGTTCCTTCTTTCTGTACTTTTTTGTTTCGTTCTGCACATCTCTTGCTTCTTTCTGCACCCCTCATGCCTCTTTCTGCACCCCTCTTCCCTCTTTTTGCACCCCTCTTGCCTCTTTCTGCACCTCTGTTGCTTCTTTCTGCACTCCTCTTGCTTCTTTCTGTACTTCTCTTGCTTCTTTCTGCACCACTCGTGCTTCTTTCCCCACCCCTCTTCCCTCTTTCAGCACCTCTGTTGCTCCTTTCTGCACGCCTTGTGCCTCTTTCACACCCCTCTTCCCTCTTTCTGCACCCCTCTTGCCTCTTTCTACACCTCTGCTCCTTGTTTCTGCACTTCTTTTGTTTCTTTTTGCATAATTCTCTTCTTTCTGCACCCCTTTTGCCTCTTTCTACATCCTTCTTGCCTCTTTGTGCACCTCTGTTCCTTCTTTCTGCACTTATTTTGTTTCTTTGTTCAGCTCTCTTGCTTCTTTCTGCACCCCTTGCCTCTTTCCCCACCCTCTTCCCTCTTTTTGCACCCCTCTTGCTTCTTTCTGCACTTCTTTTGTTTCGTTCTTCACCTTTCTTGCTTCTTTCTGCACCTTTCTTCCCTCTTTCTATACCCCTCTTGCCTCTTTCTGCAACCCTCTTCTCTCTTTTTGCACCTCTGTTGCTTCTTTCTGTTGTTCTCTTGCTTCTTTCTGCACCTCACTTGTATCTTTTTGGACCCCTCGTGCCTCTTTCAGCTCCCCTCTTCCCTCTTTCTGCACCCCTCTTGCCTCTCTCTGCAACTCTGTTCCTTCTTTATGTACTTCTTGTGTTTCTTTCTGCACCTCTCTCCCTTCTTTTTGCACTTCTTTTGTCTCTTTCTCCACCCCACTTCCCTCTTTCTGCACCTCTGTTGCTTCTTTCTGCACCTCTGTTGCTTCTTTCTAAACCCTTTGTGCCTCTTTCACACCCCTCTTCCCTCATTCTGCACCCATCTTGCCTCTTTCTGCACCTCTGTTCCTTCTTTCTGCACTTCTTTTGTTTCTTTCTGCACCCCTTTTGCCGCTTTCTGCACTCCTTTTGCCTCTTTCTGCACTTCTTTTGCATCTTTCTGCAGCTCTCTTGTTTCTTTCTTCACCCCTTGCCTCTTTCTCCACCCCTCTTCCCTCTTTCTGCACCTCTGTTGACTCTTTCTGCACCTCTGTTCCTTCTTTCTGCACTTCTAATGTTTCTTTCTGCACATCTCTTGCTTCTTTCGGCATCCCTTGTGCCTCTTTCTTCCCTCTTTTTGTATCCCTCTTGCCTCTTTCTGCACCTCTGCTGCATCCTTGTGCACTCCTCTTGCTTCTTTCTGCACCTCTCTTGCTTCTTTCTGCACCACTCATACTTCTTTCTGCACCCCTCTTCCCCCTTTCTGCACCTCTCTTGCCTCTTTCTACACCTCTGTTCCTTCTGTCTGTACTTCTTTTGTTTCTTTCTGCACCTCTCTTGCTTCTTTGTGCACTCCTCTTGCCACTTTCTCCACCCCTGTTCCCCATTTTTGCAACTCTGTAGATTCTTTCTGCACATCTCTTGCCTCTTTCTCCGCCCCTCAATCCTCTTTCTGTACCTCTGTTGCTTCTTTCTGTACTTCTCTTGCTTCTTTCTGCACACCTCTTGCTTCTTACTGCAGCCCTCCTGCCTCTTTCTCCGCTCCAACCCTCTTTTTGCACCTCTGTTCCTTCTTTCTGCACTTCTTTTGTTAGTTCTGCACCGTTCTAGCTTCTTTCTGAACCCTCCTTGTCTCTTTCTCCACCCCTCTTACCCCTTTCTGCATCTCTGTTGCTTCTTTCTGCACATCTCTTGTCTCTTTCTCCACCCCTCTTCCCTCTTTCTGCACCTCTCTTGCTTCTTTCTGTACCCCTTGTGCCTCTTTCATACCCCTCTGTACACATCTTGCCTCTTTCTGCACCTCTGTTCTTTCTTTCTGCACTTCTGTTGTTTCTTTCTGCACCTCTCACTTCTTTCTGCACCCCTTTTGCCTCTTTCTGCACCCCTCTTGCCTCTTTCTGCACCTCTGTTCCTACTTTCTGCATTTCTTTTGTTTCTTTCTGCAGCTCTCTTGCTTCTTTCTGCACCCCATGCCTCTTTCTCCACCCTCATCCCTCTTTCGGCACCTCTGTTGCCTCTTTCTGCACCTCTGTTCCTTCTTTCTGTACTTTTTTGTTTCGTTCTGCACATCTCTTGCTTCTTTCTGCACCCCTCATGCCTCTTTCTGCACCCCTCTTCCCTCTTTTTGCACCCCTCTTGCCTCTTTCTGCACCTCTGTTGCTTCTTTCTGCACTCCTCTTGCTTCTTTCTGTACTTCTCTTGCTTCTTTCTGCACCACTCGTGCTTCTTTCCCCACCCCTCTTCCCTCTTTCTGCACCTCTGTTGCTCCTTTCTGCATGCCTTGTGCCTCTTTCACACCCCTCTTCCTTCTTTCTGCACCCCTCTTGCCTCTTTCTACACCTCTGCTCCTTGTTTCTGCACTTCTTTTGTTTCTTTTTGCATAATTCTCTTCTTTCTGCACCCCTTTTGCCTCTTTCTACATCCTTCTTGCCTCTTTCTGCATCTCTGTTCCTTCTTTCTGCACTTCTTTTGTTTCTTTGTTCAGCTCTCTTGCTTCTTTCTGCACCCCTTGCCTCTTTCCCCACCCTCTTCCCACTTTCTGCACTTCTGTTGCTCTTTCTGCACCTATGTTCCTTCTTTCTGCACTTCTTTTGTTTCTTTCTGCACATAACTTGCTTCTTTCTGCACCCCTCTTGCCTCTTTCTGCACCCCATTCCCTCTTTTTGCACCCCTCTTGCCTCTTTTTGCCCTTCTGTTGCTTCTTTCTGCACCCCTCATGCTTCTTTCTGCACCTCTCTTGCTTCTTCTTGCACCACTCGTACTTCTTTCTGGATCCCTCTTTACTCTTTTTGCACCGCTCTTGCCTTTTTCTGCCCCTCTTTTCCTTCTTTCTGCACTTCTTTTGTTTCTTTCTGCACCTCTCGTGTGTCTTTCTGCACCCCTCTTGCCACTTTCTCCACCCGCTGTTCCCACTTTTTACATTTCTGTTGCTTCTTTATGTACTTCTCTTGCCTTTTCCTCCACCCCTCATCCCTCTTTCTGCACCACTGTTGCTTCTTTCTACATTTCTTTTGTTTTTTCTGCACCTCTCTTGCTTCTTACAGGCACCCCTCGTGCCTCTTTCTGCACCCCTCTTCCCTCTTTCTGCACCCCTCTTGCCTCTTTCTGCACCCCTGTTCCTTCTTTCTGTACTTCTAATTCCTAACTACTATGTTCCTGAAACGTCAGTTCGTTTCAGTGAGTTTCTAAGGTTTTTTAAATGCTCATTTCTAAATATGCCTTCTGTGTTTTTATATATATACAAATAAATATATATATATATATATATATATATATATATATATATATATATATATATATATATATATATATATATATATATATATATATATATATATATATTACCTACTGGCGGTCGCCAGTAGGTAGTTATAGTTAGGAACGTGTTTCCATAGGAAATCTGAAAATTCTATTTTGAATAACTTTGGCACCGGTTGACGAATCCTCGCGAAATTTTCAAAACTAATGGGGCGCTACGCTCCGCTCCTACCCTGAAAGTCTCGGGGTGATTCGTCAAGCGGGGGCTGAGAAAAAAGGGGGGTCCCAAAACGCGTTTTCCCCATGCATTTTTCCATAGGACCTTTAGACACAGCTACAGCCCAAACGGCTGAACAGAATTACTTGTAATTTGGCAGAGAGGTAGTCCACAGGTCAAGCATGTGCCTTTTGTCGGTCTGGTGTAAATCTGTTCAGTAGTTCCTGAGAAAATAGCATTTAAATCAATATATATATCTGTAAGCGCGCTCCGTGCGCTTACCGTGCGCTTACGGTAAGCTTACCGTACGCGTACGGTGCCGTGCGCGAGCGCGATTCTGATTGGTTGTTAGATCAAAGTAAACATTCGAATCGGTCGAAACCAGGAAGTATCGGCCGCCATTTTCTGTCTCTCGCACTGAAAAAAAAAGGTTGATAACATGAAAAGGGGGCAACGAAGAGAGTTGCAGACCCCCTAGCGTTCGTCAGGGGGATCACGAAGGACCAAAAAGTATGAAAAATGAATTTAATAATTTTTTTTAAAAATCGCGGGGTGCGCGTACGGTAAGCTTACCGTACGGTAAAAAAAAATAAAAAAAAAAAAAGAATTAACAATCACATTTAATATATAAATCTAAGGACCCCCAAGAGAGAAAAAAACAATTGATATTTTGTAAAAAATGGCGAGGCGTGCACGGTACGAAATGCGCAACGTGGGCGCTCGGTGCGTGAGGCGCACCGCGTGCCCACAGCGAGCGCACGGGGCGAGAAGCGCACCGTGCGCGCAAAAATGAAAAATAAATACATAACTTAGCAATTAAAAAACCGTACAAATTCACTGAAAAAACCATAGGTTTCACACACGTTATAGTTAGGAATTAGCATTTAAAAAACCTTGCAAATTCACTGAAAAAACCATAGGTTTCACACATGGACCGCAATCCACAATGTGTCATTTGAGATGTCATCATTGATGTGATGAGTGATGTCACTGACCATGTCATGAGTGATGTAATATGTGACGTCATCAGCAGTTTATTGTGGGCGCACAAGTTATAGTTACCTGATCTAACTATAACGTGGAATTTCATTGGTTTTTTACGAGTGAAATGTACAGCTAACTATAACATGTGTGAAACCTATGGTTTTTTCAGTGAATATATATATATATATATATATATATATATATATAGTTCCAAAAGGTCCTCCATTTTAGCGGGGGCCACCGGCTCTGCAGGGCGGGCTCTTAATTGCAGGAACGGAGAATCCTGCATCAGTAAAACGCCAAAGAAATAGAGCCCCACTCTGGCTTCTGTGCAAAACGAAAGACTTTATTCGTCTGAGGCAGTATTTAAGTAACTCATAGTCCTGACCGGTTTCGGCGTCATCACGCCTTTATCACAGGTGAGTTGCATTTTCAACCATGTGGTCACGAGGCCTTCATGTATAACTTCAGGTCCCAGCATGCATCACAATCGTCATGTATTCACAAGGCATTGCTTAATGTTCGTATTGCCCAAATAGCGTAAATTGCCGCAATGTCCTGACAATCTTGCACGATCTGAGATGCACACACAACGTAATTTCTTAGCAAGTGCACAATACTGCCCCCATCCATGATAAGCGATTGCACTGCAGAGTTACACACGAGGAGAAACGTCTCCCCCTGTTCCCTTTCTCTGAATAACGCTACCAATACCTGTGGCAGTCCGTGGTTAGGTGCGTACCAAAGCGTGCCATGCCCCCTCTTTTTTAATAGTTCCAAAAGGTCCTCCATTTTACCGGGGGCCACCGGCTCTGCAGGGCGGGCTCTTAATTGCAGGAACGGATTCCGTTCCTGCAAAAAAAACAAAGTATAAATGCTTCAGGGACGCCCAGTTCACCATTGATAAGACTCCGACCTCGGTTACAGGATGATGCTCAAAGCTGTGTTTTTTAAAATGCATGAAATACAGCTAAGCTCACAGAGGTATAGCGAATCATGTAACATGCCCAAAGCCTAAACTATAAATGGTTTAATACACTTGACCGACTCGAATACTGATCTCCCAGCACCCGCCTATGTTTTCCTTGGGACTGCCTGTCCCATAATGCAGCTCGACGGGTGCATGTTTGACAGAAGTACATGGGCAAAAGTCTGTAGAAAAGTCAGAGGCATAGTGTAACGGGGCCATAAAACACTATATAGTTAAAAGGACAATATGATGTCTCTTGATAGTGTAAATTCCCGTGACAATGATGACGAGCGCCAAATATTAAATTGGACCAAGCACAAAATCCAGGTGGAGGGGGATCGATAATTAAAAAATCTCCGTGTGCCAAAACAGACCTCACCGCTTCGGCTTAGGCGTTGGCGGTGCCCGGTCACCAGTGGGCACCAGTATCGTAGGCAAGGCATTTCTCGCAAGGGAAACACTGACCCTGTGCTGGCAGTCGACAAACCTCCCCACTGCAGGCTCTTGATCTCCCATTGCTGCCATCCTTGGTCCTCTCTCTGGATACCCTACTGAGGGCTATCCCGATAGCACTTCCGTACTGTTCGCACAAAATTTGGTCATATGGGAGAGCCACAAAACGACCAGTGTTCCGTGAAAAGCGTTGAGACCGTTAAAGCTACATTTGAATGAACAAACAATCCCGCTTCCATAGATGCTTCCAACGAAGAAGGCACGGACATCAGGCTGTTAGGAATATGGCTTCTTTTATTATTTCAGGTCACCCTCGACCTGGACATACGAGGGACGCGTTTTGGCTTCGCAGAAGCCTTTGTCAATCTGATTGGCTCCACCATTAGGTAAGCATATATAGTGTGTCCTTCCCTCTTAAGGCATTGACAAACACAAAAGAAATACTTTCAAGCAATGCTTTGATATATACATGCTATAACTCGTAAAACAAATGCAAATATTTAGCACAGTGCTAATAATCAATTCTCAATGTTTTACTGTAATTTTAAAAGCATGGAACATATTAATTGTATTTCAAGACGAATTGTGATATCCGCCTTAGTAGGAATATTCTATACATTGACAATGCGACGCCCATCACTCGTAGTATATTGCCTCTAAATATAACACTCAAAATGGATAAAAATACTTGAAAAGCAGCGCTGCTACGTATGACACAACAGTCACTTTGAAAAAAAAAACAGAGTATAAATGCTTCAGGGACTCCCAGTTCACCATTGATAAGCCTCTGACCTCGGTTATAGGATGATGCTCAAAGCTGTGTTTTTTAAAATGCATGAAATACAGCTAAGCTCACAGAGTTCTAGCGAATCATGTAACATGCCCCAAGCCTAAACTATAAATGGTTTAATACACTTGACCGACTCGAATACTAATCTCCCAGCACCCGCCTATGTTTTCCTCTGGACTGCCTGTCCCATATATATATCCCTATCATATGGTCCAATATACACATCAAAGGGCCATTCTAAACCCTGACGCTGAATCTGCACAAAACTTTCCAAAACAAACTACATCCACTCTTGGTCCTTCATGGAAAATTTCTGCAGATCCATAAAACAGGAGCCGAAAAAGGGGGTTCTGTAAATGGTCTTTGATATTTTAATTCCCATAGGATACTTGGTCCTCGATACAGAAAAAAACAGCTGAATGGTATTGCACCACATTTGGAAAGAAAGTAAAACTTTATTTGAGCAAGTGGTACCTTTTTTTGGTTTAGTATAAACCTGTTGAGTAGTTTTCAAGAAATTAGCAGGTATGAAAGGACCAGATTGAGGCGAAGAGCTTACATTTTAGAGAGATCTGGACTATTAATTCACTGGGGGCATGATCCACAGTCATATCGGGGTATCCACACTCGTGGTGGAATCTCCGCAATGCAGTTTCTCATTGGTGAAGTTTCACCATGAGTGCGAAGACTCAGCCAGGACTGCAGAGCCTCCACCACTGCAGAGGGTCATTGTGAATAGCGCCCTGAATTTCATGAATCCGGATTCGTGGAGGTCTGCAGATACAAAAATTGAAAAAAGATACTTGAAACTAATTGTCTGAAGGAGCTTTTTCACCTGTTGGCCATTTTCAGATTTAAACTGAAAGAATCTGTAAGCTGGCCAAAGAATACTGACGAAATGTTGTTGCCGTTATTACAGTACATGGGGACTCGCACGCTCTTGACACTTGAAAATGATGTGAAAAGGCACCATGTGGGTGGAGCAGCACAAAAAGGACTGCGAATTATTTAAAATAAATGAAATGATGATCTTTCCACAAGATTCACAGATACCGACGTCTGTTTCACTGTCACCAGCGCGATCTCCCCAGTTCTACAGATCCCAACTGGGAACCCCAAACATGGTACAGGCCTATGGGCATGAAACTGCAAATTTAGGGCAAGCGTCATGGCCCAATACTGACCTACTGTTGGAGTCGCTGCTCTGTTTCAGAATTCAAAATCTATGAAGTTTGCCCTGGGATCGCTGTACCAGAATTTAAAGTTTGCCCACAGCCTCTCAGGGAACTGTGTATTCAATGTTGGGTCCACAAACTTTTAAAAACATTCAGAAATGAAAGAAAAGCAGGGCCTGTCCAGAGGCCAGGCCTTTTGACCAACCTCCACTTCATATGGCCCTATGCATTGCTAGCTGCAGGTTGGCCACACCTGGAGAATGCCCAGGGCCTTTGGCGAATCCCCACTGTGCACTGCTGAAGGACATGTGCAGTGGGGGCTGGCTGTCTGCAGAAGGTGGGGTGCAGTCATTTGACTACCGCTGAGGGTTGGGTCCGGGGGACTCTTTAAAGTGGATTATGGTTAAAAAAAACTATGACTGAAAAAACAAAGGTTAAGTTGAAGTTATATGTTGCTAACAACATGTATGTATAAAAAAGCTCAGAAATTCACCTACAAAAGCACAGTTAAAGTACAGTTACGGTCATGAATTAAAACCAAATATAACTAAAATTCACAAGTTATGTTCCAGACGACAAATAATAACTCACAAAACAATCATGAAAAGCAAATTCAATGCATATCACCTCACAGCATTTGTACTAATAAACAAAAACATTTATCTCTCAAATGATTTACAACATTTCTAACAGCATCTGTTGCATTAAGGGTTAGGCCCTGAGCATTGCATTTGATGTGCGAGTTATGATTTGCATAGCCTTTGTACGAGTACTGTACAGAATAAGTCGCGTTTGCAGTACTTGTCCTAACACCAATGCAGTTGATACAAACTTCCGGCTCTTGCTGGTCCCAGGCACTTTGGATTTCAAAGTGATAGACAGATGAAGAGTCAGCTTATAGGAAAGCAGGAGCAGAGATAAACCGAGAGGAGTGAGATAGCTAAATATACATTCAGGCAGGTAAGAATCTAGGCACAAAAAGAGATGGATGGATGTTGCTAACATGCTCTAGACAAAAAAACAGAGCTATAACTTTAGCATATTGTTTTGAATTTAGATATTAAAATGTGTAGCCACTCTGTAATGGTATACAGGACCAAAACCTCACTTTTGCAAGACTTTTGTACTGCATTGATGTAAATACGGCCATAAACAGAGCGTTGGCAGAGGAATATGTGGAACCTGCTGAATAGTGCATTACTTTTCTTTGTAAAGAACACTTTAGCATACACATGATGGGCCATTTTTTGTTAAATCAGAGCTGCTGCAGCTTTTTATGCATGTTACATTCTTCTTAATACCCTGAGCTTCGAAGAGGCACACACCTGCCATCACAAAGAACAAAGGGGCATATTATCAAGACAGGCGATAACATTATCGCCGCTTTAGCGGCAGAAAACTGCTGCTAAAACGACGAAAATGGGCTTGATAATATGCTCTATGGAATTCCAATTGAAGCCCATGTTAGATGTGAAGGACATTTAACATGGGCTTCAATTGGAATTCCATAGAGCATATTATCAAGCCCATTATCGCCGCTTTAGCTAAAGCGGCGATAATTTTATCGCCTGTCTTGATAATATGCCCCATTCTTCTTTCTAGAGCATGCTGTAAAATGCGGTAACAATCCTTTTCAGGTAGAGCCTGGGCAGCGCATGAGCTGCTTTGGGAGGCATGCTGTATTCAGGTAGGGACTCTCCACCCATATCTTGTGTCATTATCCACGATAAAATGTAACAGTTCATTGGTTAATGGGTTTAATACCGCCTTGTCCCATGACGACACCCCTATTACATGTGTTGCAGGCAAGACAAGCTCTCTCCTAACGCTTTACAAAATATGGGGCATATTATCAAGCACAGCGTTAAAATTATCGCCGCTTTAGCAGCAGAAATCTGCCGCTATAGCGGCGATAATGGGCTTGATAATATGCCGCAGAGAATTCCAATAGAAGCCCACGTTCACACCGGAACATGGGCTTCTATGGGAATTCACAAGGGCATATTATCAAGCCCATTATCGCCGTTTTAGCGGCAGTTTTCTGCCGCTAAAGCGGCGATAATTTCAACGCCGTTTCTTGATAATATGCCCCTAGATTTTTTGTAGATGGGCGCCAAACGCATATGCAGTGCAATAGGTCTCGCATTTGCGGGAGTTTAAGCTATTGGCTTTGTAAATGGCAATGCCTTTCATTTATGTTTTAAAGCAACACATAAATAAAAGGCATTGCCATTTACAATGCCAATAACTCACACTCTCGTAAATGCGAGACCTACTGCATTTCAAATGCCTAACAATGTTTGCTCTTAATTTTTAAGCTGATTTTGGATGTCGTCAATAGCCATTTCTCAAAGACAGTAGTCTGTTTAACTCTCACTCCACACCACGTGCAAAATGTATTTTATTGTTTAAAAAGTATCCTTTGCATAGGAACGTTTGTGGATTTAAACGAATCTAAAACCTCCAATGCGGAGTTAGTGACAGCGGATGCCGTCCAGGCAAAAAAAACACTGCGCAGTAAGTACACCGAGAAGCGAGCTCCCGTGGACAGATCCATGGATAACGGGAACTGAGTAGAAAGCGAATGCACTGTGACAGCAGTGGCATACCGGAGATAACAGGCAGACAGGACAGGAAGCCAGCGAGACATGACAAAGAAGTGAAATGAATCTTCTTCCTGCTGAGACAACACATTTTAAAGCCAGCCGCCACATTAGCTACAAACGCAGTCCGGCAACGCCATCTCCAAATTAACAAGCAGCGCCCCCGGGCTTTAAATACATATTGAATATCAGAGAGAATTATTTTTTAATAAAACCGCTCGCGATGGCATTGATAGAAAGGCTGCTCAAATAATTGCGAGGCCTTGTCATACACTATGATTGTTCCGTCTGATAACGGCTGCCTTCATAACTGGAAAAATATATTAGCTGGAGTGACAGGAAGCAGGCCGCGTCACCGTCAGACTAATAACTTGCCACTCCGAATCTTTTTTCCCTTTTGTATGTTTGTTGAGGGGGCCTCGAATGTATTTTTACCCAGCTCACATTGGATTAATTTAAGCAGATACATGGCAAGGCCTTGAACACCCCCCACCTCGCATGCTCCATTTTAATCCCTCCATGGCTGCCTGATAACAACAGGAAGAGACCACTTAGTAGAGGAAGACATGCATGGCTAATTACGCGTGCTGTTTATAGAGGCTGACACTTTCGCTGCCCCCACCGTGACCCGCACACAAATCAGTTACATACTCAGGTCAGAAAGAACATCCCAGACCTCAAATCTGCAGTAATCCTGTGCAACAGCGCAAGACTAGAAACCAAATTCAGTCCTGACAAAAAAATGTAAACCAGCCCCACACTGGGCCACGACTAGAGTGGGGTCAGGAGGTAGCCACCTTGTCAGCAGGCTACCGGAAAAATGTCAGAGTGGCTGAATGGCTTTCCCGACCTTCTTTGCAAGATGTCATTACAAATGTGCGCAAAAAATTGATATGAATGTTTTCGTTACTTTATTTTTATGCTTCTAACGGGAGGCCGGTTCAGAGAGCACTTTCAAGAGAAGAGGTGGTCATAGTATCAACATTTTTTTGCTTACAGTGCTTCTGATATTTATACATTTCCTAAGTAGCGGCTATAACTTTAATCCAATGTTATGGTACTATCGGAAAAGTCAAAATTCGAGATTATAGAATATATTATCGATGAGCATTAAGAGGCAGACTTCCTAAAACTTTGTGTCAGGGTTCCCTCACTTTTGTGGCTCAGCCTTTATACATAATCATTTTTGTTAAATGAGTGTAAATCTGGCCTAAGAGCTAGGGTGGTCGACCTCGAATCTGGGGAACTAGGTTCGAGTCTCGGCAATGATGCTGAACATCCTGTGATTCTGGGCAAATAACTTAATCTTCCATGCCTAACAAAAAAAATAAATGTATGTGTCCTCATCTAATGCAACTGGTGCTATGTAAAGCGCTCTGATACCCAATTCGGGTCAAGTTCGCGCTATATGAAACTCTGTAAAACAAATAATTAAATTAGTAAAAAATATAAAACTCACTGAGCCACCTTCAGGGGTTGCAGTTGCAAAGAACCTGGAAGAGAGCTTCAAACAGCCCAGTGAAACCATAATCACATTAACTGGCTTCTGATGACTTGTACCATGTCATTCATGTATAAAGAGGAGGCCAAAGGCCTGCCTGAACAGGAAAGGCTGACTCTAGGACAGTCCGACTGGTGCAACCGCACCGGGCGCTGACTTTGGGTGGGGAGGGGGGCACTATGTTTGCAAGAATGTTATGGTTTTAAAAGCGCCTACTGCTGCCTGTGTTCCCAGCCGCCAGCAATTTTCAGGCAACAATAAAAATGTCAAGATAACTCCTGTGATTAATGTTCTTCCCAAGAGGGAGAGCAGAGTTTTCTGTAGTGGAAGTTCTGACTCATGGTAAGACATCGTAAGGTAGCGCAGAGGGTTAATATGCCTGCTGCAAAGAACGAGTACCATGCAGATCACAAAGTGCATATAATGTAAAATAGGTCAGTGGGTTACTGCTTTTGTCAGAGAGATCCTTATGTTATTTGCAGTTTATAAGTTAAAATCCTAATATAGAACAGTGAGATATCAACTGTCAATAAAGAGCTGCAAGCAAACTGCAAGATATAGATTAGAGTGTTAATATTTTTTCCCTAGTCTTTCATTATCCTAATGTTGCAAAAAGGGTTAATTTGGGTAGAAATCAATTCTTATTATTAAGGTGAACACCCAACCATGGTGTTATGTTTTACATTCTGAATTTGTGCTCCTCCAGACCAAGCACTATTAAACTATACTACCTACCAGTATCAATGACGTGACTACTACACCTTGTAGTCATCTGTCTTATGTAACATTTCCTGCATACTGATTTACTTACGTATGATTGTCTCTATGTAATATGTGTGTGATGTAAAGTGCTCTGACAACGTACACTGGCATGAGTTGGTGCCATAAAACAAATTAAATGCACCTGAGAGAGAGGGGTTATGGACACTTGAGGGGCACTGTTAAAGGGTGGAAGATATGAAATCCGTGGCGAAGGTGGGCATTGGGGCGCCAACAAACAATGTTGCACCAGGCGCCACCAGTGCCAAAGGCAGCCCTGTAAACAGACCCAATGTAGGAAGGTGGATATCTGACTATGGTTACCCCCAAATTTTTGCCTAGTGTCTAGCTGGTTTTTCGACTTAGTTGGCCTGAGATCCTGCTATTCAGGATCTCAGCCTGGCTGTTCTCTCTTTAAAATGGACTCCATGTACCCTAGGTACATACCCAATTGGTTGGATCACCCTGTCAGCCCCTGTACCAGTGTACACTAGGTACCCAGGGCATTGGTGTACCCAAGGCCTGCCAGGGGCTGAAGCATGTATTATGCCACCCCAGGCTTGGCCTAACAATTTGACACAACTGGCTGATCACTCAGCTGGGGTAAGTTGGTGTAATCACCTCTTACTAAGGTGTAGTATACCTATACCTAACCTTAAATGGGACACCTGGTAACCTATAAGTCACTCCTATGGCAGGCCTTAACAATCCTGAAGGCAGAGTGCTTGGTTCCATGTGAGATGGTGCTCTGGCATGAGCTGAGCCTGTCTGCAGTGGTCGGAACAACTTCCTTCTACTGTTTCCAGATATCGTCATACCATATACTCTTAAGTGCATTATGAACCTCGCGGTTAAATGCTATCTTTGGTTTGGCTTTATCAAAACATGTCGAGTAAGGTGTCATACGAATTGGAATACTAACCCCTCGCCAATTCTGGCGACGGGGTTAGCATTCCACCCTTCTAGAGGGACACGACATGTACAGTACCTGAAACCCGGGTAAAATCAGACATAGCCTCAGCTCCACAAAATGGATGCTGCCACCACAGACACAAGTCTGCCCTCCTGCTGCTGGGAGTCCTTCCAGCTTGGGAGGTGTGGACAAAGGGTTTCCTGCCAGGGGAGGTGCATGCACCACCCCAGACAGGATTTTGTGTATTGGTCAGGTAGGGCTTGAAAGAAACCAGACATGCCTGTGGCTCACAAGGAGCCTCGGTGCATATGCCAGTTCAAACCGGTCCTGGGGCACACCAGTCCCGGGCCTGGGGCGAGCTGGACAAAGGATTGGGGGTGTAACCACCTCCCTTCCTGGTCCCACCCATAGGGAGGGACCTAGCAGGTAGTCCGGCCCCTAGAATCCGCTTAAAGGTAGGAGCTGTGTCCTAAGACTTCAGACATCCTGGAATCAACTTGAAACTAAGAAGAAGACGGGAACTTCGACATTCTGCTGCACAGAAGACTGAAGGAAATCTCCCCTGTGGTCAGGGAGTGACCACCTTGCTAACGCAAGCACCATCCAGCGAATCAACGTCTGCTTTGCCGCCGCCTCCCGCCGGAGCCCGAGCCCAGAGACTGACAAGACCTGGACCTCCAGACCTCTCACCGCCCGATCCACAGTCCCTGAGAAGAGAAGACCCGTGGAGGCAACGAGACACGTGGAGCCAGCCATCTTGGAACGACGACGACAAGCTGCAAGTGCAACAACCGAGGCTCCCTCCAAGTTGTGCTTTGGGATCCGAGAAGCCCAACCCTCGAGCAGCATCTGCACCAAAGGTGAGCCCTCCAGCATCTCCATGATCTGCGTGGGGCCCTTCTGCATTTTGCCACTCGACGCGCCTAACCGGTTGCTGGCCCGCTGGCTAGTAGCCATCTTGGCGACGAACTTTACGAAATACACCACTGGTCTGGTTGCTCCAGACTGGCCCTTGCTCCCCTCCAAAGGAGCAGTCCTTCTGACCTTGCTGGTCAGAACCATCAGCTTATTTCATCTCCTACAACAATTGCTTTTGCCAAGGCTTGTTTGCTTCGATCAAGTCGCCGACACCGCCGACAGCGAGAACCTGCGTGGGACAGCTCGTGAACCGACTCCTGGATGTCGTCGACCTCCAGGGACCGCGTGGCTGCAGAGACAAGCTACACCTTTCTTCCTGTTTGCACCCGACATTGCCTGGTACCCACCTGGTGCCACGCTGGTCACTGGCTAGTGACTGTGAACACTGTCCCCTCTGCTTACAGGTCTTCAACATCTCCGATCCACTCTTGGATCCACTGCATCTCTCCCGGACCGACCGCCTGCAGCATCTTTGTCTTCAAGCTCCACGGAACAGATAGAAGAAACCCGACGCACTTCGAGGCCTATGCACCCGCTTCCTGTGGGTGAGGTAAAGCTGGCACACCTGTGCCCAAGTGTAGTATTACATCTCTAGTGCCTGTGTTCCAAATCTTGAGTTCCTAGTCCATCCGGAAGATCCTCTTTGCAGTAACTTTGTACTTTTTACGCACCCATTGAAACCTATGGGAGCACGCGTGTGACTATTTGCTCTGCACACGCCACCCGTGGACCTCCTGGTCACTAACTGAAGTTAGCTCCTTGTAGGCCCAGCGATTCTAGGGGCCCTAGGCCTTTTCCCTTTTCTGTTCGTGGTATTTATACCACTATTTTAGTATATGGTTTGAGCGGCCACCAGGGCCTATCCATATAAAGTGCAACTTCTGTGTATTCTACTGTAATCTTGTTTGACGATTTGTGCTCCTGTGCTCATAAAGAGACTAGGGGTTACTTTGAGAAATAAATACATATATATTTTGAATATATATCTGTGTGGTGTCCTTTCATTGGTATAAAAGGGGGTTACATTTGGTAAAACAGCTGGCTTAACACGCTTCACGAGTTTAGCCTCAAAGACTGCTTAGCCTACGCTACCACTAGGGCAGCTAGTCCGAAAAGGTTGACTTACAACCACACCATAAGGGTTGCTTGGCATGGTACAAGGTGATCACTTTAACTAGTGAGCATCATATACCAGGCCAACTTCTCACATTGGTGAGCAGCGGTGGGATTTGAGCTTGCTGTGTTTTACCATTGTAATCTCTTGGTTACCAATTGAAAGATCACATAGGTACCTGTAGGTACATATAAAACAAGATTAGATATACATAGGTTCTACTGAACTTAGTTGTTGTAGAGCAAAGGGAGTAGCACACCCTGACTACAACTACTAGATAGGTTTAGTAGGTAAACCCAAGTGTAGGTAGATTGCAACACATCCACCCACACTTAAGAGCAATGGCTGGGGCAGAGGGGTCCAATGTACCTATCTCTGTTGAGAGTGACCCCCAGAGGGCACCATCCATCTTTGCTACCCTTAATCAGAATGAGCTCAGGCATTTGGCAACTCTTAGAGGCCTTAAACAGCCCAAGAACCCTACCTCTGCTGAGCTCAGAGAACTCTTGCAAAATGATGAGAATCAGAGAGAACTCAAGAAAGCTTCCCAGTTAGCCCCCTTAGGGACAGGAACAGGAGGCCCCCCTTCTGAAGATGCTACAGAGCTACCCAGTTCCAATAGTCACCCCTTAGATGGCAATAATACCACAGAGGATGAGAGTGATAAAGGTGCTGATACAGAAAGTAGTGATGATGAAGAGAGAACTAGCCCAGTGCCAAGTGTTATACTTGGCCCAGCTAAACTAAGGCTATTGGGGACTGACAATGGGTTTACCCCATTGGATCTCCCCAGTGGACTTAACACAGGGCTTGGGAGGCAAAGGAATCGCTCAGGTGACTCCAATGCTTCTCATGGCTCTAGAAGCTCTCAAGGTCACTCCAGGAAAAGGATGACCACCCCTCAGAGGAGGGAACATGAGGCCAGAATGCAGGAAGCCCAGCTGAGGATCAGGAAGCAGGAGCTAGAAGTAGCCCTGATGGAAGAAAAACTGAACAAGGCTAGGCAACCTAGAGAGAGTGGGTCTATACCCACTGGTGGCAGCATTGTCCCTAAGGCCAAAGATAGGGTCTTTGATAATAGGAACCTGTCTAAGGTTGTGCCCCCCTACAAAAGTGGGGATGACATCCACAAATGGATAACTGCTCTTGAGAGAGCCTGCAAAGTACAGCAGGTTCCTGAAGACCAGTGGGCAGCAATCCTCTGGCTCTCCTTTGAAGGAAGAGGCAGAGACAGACTCCTCACTGTTATAGAAGAGGATGTCAGAAATTACAGAGTCCTGAAGAGTGTTCTGGTTGATGGGTTAGGCTTAACCACTGAACAGTACAGGTTAATGTTCAGAGACACCCAAAAGACACAGACTCAGGACTGGTCTGAATATGTTGAATGTGCCACTAAGGCTTTGGAGGGTTGGTTGCTGGGAAGTAAGGTATCTGATTATACAGGATTGTACAATTTGATGATGACAGAACAGATTTTAAGTAACTGTCAAAACCAGCTCCTCCATCAACACCTGGTAGACTCAGATTTGACCTCTCCCCAAGAATTGGGAAAGAGGGCAGATAAATGGGTCAGGACCAAGATCAGGCCTAAGAATCAGGGTGGTGACCAAAAGAAAGATACCACCAAACCTCAAGAGAAGGGTGGAGATAAAGCAAAAGAGAAATCTTCCCCAGGGCCCCAAAACTCCACACAGGGTGGTGGGTCCCAAGCTCCCTCCTCTACCACAGGTAAAAAGCCTTACTGCCATGAGTGTAAAACTCCTGGGCATTGGAAAACTGACAGCAGTTGCCCAAGGGCTACAAACAAAACTGTTCCTCCAATTACTCCTGTCACACCACCTATTACTGTCAGCAGTAATCCCCCAGGTGGTGGGAATGCCCCCAAAAATTTGGGTGGGTTTACTTGGGGAACACAGGGGGACCCTGGCTTAGCCAATTCCCCTGCAGCAGATACTCTTGTCTATGATGGTGGCATGGGGTTTGCCAACTTCACTGCCTGTCCCAACACTTTGGGTAGGTACAGACAGGAGCCCTACATCCATGGTACAAAAGCTGAGGCCTACAGAGACACTGGAGCTAGCATCACAATGGTGGCCCATTGGCTAGTTCCCTCTGAGCAGCTTTTGCCTGGTTTCTCCTACCAGGTGACCAACATTGATGGCAAACAGAACAGTCATCCCATGGCAGAGGTATGTCTCAGCTGGGGAGGTGTCACTGGCCCTAAAAGGGTGGCAGTGTCCCCAACCTTGCCTGTAGACTGCTTACTGGGGAATGACTTAGAACTCTCAGCTTGGGCTGGAGTTGAACAAGACACCCATTCTAAAATGTTAGGCCTTTCACAAAAGGGTAGTGGGGTTGTGCCATTCACAACCCCTGTCCAAATAGATTTCCTCCCTGGAAAGGTTGGAAGGGCAGTGGTAGCCACAGCCCAGGCCCAGACAGACTTCCCTGTAGAGACTGGCAGAGCTGTGACAGTCACAGCTCAAACACAAACTGAGGGCCCCCCTGAAAAGGTTGGCAAGGCTGTAATGGTCTCAGCCTATACTCAGACTGACATAGGTGTAGTGAAGCCTGAAACTATGGATCACTCCACACAAACAGAGAGTAGTGGGGAGGAAGAAAAGTCTCCCTCTCCCCAGACATTAGGAAAAAGTCAGCCTCCTCAGGGAGCTGACCTCACCCCTTGTGAAGGAACTGCCCCAGAGGTAGCCAGGCCTGGCCTGGCAGAGCCTCTGATGTCAGTGGCCCCTTCCAAGGTGGGACCCAGTCTGGTGCAGGTAGCCTGCCTCTCTCTACCCTGCCTCAGTCAGCCCAGGGCTGCAGAGGTCAGGGAGACCAGTGGACCCCAAGAGGGCCCCTGTCCACAAGAACCCCCCCATCAAAAGAATGAGGATTGCCTGGCTAGTAGCCCTAGTCAGGTGATGGGTAAAAACATTCCTGAGGGATCTCCTTTACAGGTAGTTAGGGACCTCCCCCAGAGGGATTCTGTTGGGTACAGGCAAACATGGGACCTTAGGGCCCCAGACCTGACCTGTCCCTCCAGTAAGCCCACAAAAGGGACCCAGCCTCCAGCTTTAGGTAGCCAGAGGCTGACCCTGAGAGCACAGTGCAACTCAGTTAAGGAAAGAAAGGCATCCATGGTGGAGGGGGATTGGAGGAAGGTGAGGCCTCACTTTGAGGACACTCACTTCAGTACTCCATCTCAACACCAGCCTTTTACTTTGCCAAGACACACCAAAGGTAGAGATTCCCTATGGTGGAGACCCTCTGATACCCTTAGGGTGAGGGATTGCTTAGTGGACCATGAGACAGGGGGTAACCATGCCAGTGCTGGTTCCTCCTTATATGGCCACTTGGGCAATATAGGCTTACCTGGTCAAGGTCAGCCTTATCTCCCTTCGTTTGGGGGGGGGGGGTTGTGTAGGAAAGTGGATATCTGACTATGGTTACCCCCAAATTTTTGCCTAGTGTCTAGCTGGTTTTTCGACTTAGTTGGCCTGAGATCCTGCTATTCAGGATCTCAGCCTGGCTGTTCTCTCTTTAAAATGGACTCCATGTACCCTAGGTACATACCCAATTGGTTGGATCACCCTGTCAGCCCCTGTACCAGTGTACACTAGGTACCCAGGGCATTGGTGTACCCAAGGCCTGCCAGGGGCTGAAGCATGTATTATGCCACCCCAGGCTTGGCCTAACAATTTGACACAACTGGCTGATCACTCAGCTGGGGTAAGTTGGTGTAATCACCTCTTACTAAGGTGTAGTATACCTATACCTAACCTTAAATGGGACACCTGGTAACCTATAAGTCACTCCTATGGCAGGCCTTAACAATCCTGAAGGCAGAGTGCTTGGTTCCATGTGAGATGGTGCTCTGGCATGAGCTGAGCCTGTCTGCAGTGGTCGGAACAACTTCCTTCTACTGTTTCCAGATATCGTCATACCATATACTCTTAAGTGCATTATGAACCTCGCGGTTAAATGCTATCTTTGGTTTGGCTTTATCAAAACATGTCGAGTAAGGTGTCATACGAATTGGAATACTAACCCCTCGCCAATTCTGGCGACGGGGTTAGCATTCCACCCTTCTAGAGGGACACGACATGTACAGTACCTGAAACCCGGGTAAAATCAGACATAGCCTCAGCTCCACAAAATGGATGCTGCCACCACAGACACAAGTCTGCCCTCCTGCTGCTGGGAGTCCTTCCAGCTTGGGAGGTGTGGACAAAGGGTTTCCTGCCAGGGGAGGTGCATGCACCACCCCAGACAGGATTTTGTGTATTGGTCAGGTAGGGCTTGAAAGAAACCAGACATGCCTGTGGCTCACAAGGAGCCTCGGTGCATATGCCAGTTCAAACCGGTCCTGGGGCACACCAGTCCCGGGCCTGGGGCGAGCTGGACAAAGGATTGGGGGTGTAACCACCCCCCTTCCTGGTCCCACCCATAGGGAGGGACCTAGCAGGTAGTCCGGCCCCTAGAATCCGCTTAAAGGTAGGAGCTGTGTCCTAAGACTTCAGACATCCTGGAATCAACTTGAAACTAAGAAGAAGACGGGAACTTCGACATTCTGCTGCACAGAAGACTGAAGGAAATCTCCCCTGTGGTCAGGGAGTGACCACCTTGCTAACGCAAGCACCATCCAGCGAATCAACGTCTGCTTTGCCGCCGCCTCCCGCCGGAGCCCGAGCCCAGAGACTGACAAGACCTGGACCTCCAGACCTCTCACCGCCCGATTCACAGTCCCTGAGAAGAGGAGACCCGTGGAGGCAACGAGACACGTGGAGCCAGCCATCTTGGAACGACGACGACAAGCTGCAAGTGCAACAACCGAGGCTCCCTCCAAGTTGTGCTTTGGGATCCGAGAAGCCCAACCCTCGAGCAGCATCTGCACCAAAGGTGAGCCCTCCAGCATCTCCACGATCTGCGTGGGGCCCTTCTGCATTTTGCCACTCGACGCGCCTAACCAGTTGCTGGCCCGCTGGCTAGTAGCCATCTTGGCGACGAACTTTACAAAATACACCGCTGGTCTGGTTGCTCCAGACTGGCCCTTGCTCCCCTCCAAAGGAGCAGTCCTTCTGACCTTGCTGATCAGAACCATCAGCTTATTTAATCTCCTACAACAATTGCTTTTGCCAAGGCTTGTTTGCTTCGATCAAGTCGCCGACACCGCCGACAGCGAGAGCCTGCGTGGGACAGCTCGTGAACCGACTCCTGGACGTCGTCGACCTCCAGGGACCACGTGGCTGCAGAGACAAGATACACCTTTCTTCCTGTTTGCACCCGACATTGCCTGGTACACACCTGGTGCCACGCTGGTCACTGGCTAGTGACTGTGAACACTGTCCCCTCTGCTTACAGGTCTTCAACATCTCCGATCCACTCTTGGATCCACTGCATCTCTCCCGGACCGACCGCCTGCAGCATCTTTGTCTTCAAGCTCCACGGAACAGATAGAAGAAACCCGACGCACTTCGAGGCCTATGCACCCGCTTCCTGTGGGTGAGGTAAAGCTGGCACACCTGTGCCCAAGTGTAGTATTACATCTCTAGTGCCTGTGTTCCAAATCTTGAGTTCCTAGTCCATCCGGAAGATCCTCTTTGCAGTAACTTTGTACTTTTTACGCACCCATTGAAACCTATGGGAGCACGCGTGTGACTATTTGCTCTGCACACGCCACCCGTGGACCTCCTGGTCACTAACTGAAGTTAGCTCCTTGTAGGCCCAGCGATTCTAGAGGCCCTAGGCCTTTTCCCTTTTCTGTTCGTGGTACTTATACCACTATTTTAGTATATGGTTTGAGCGGCCACCAGGGCCTATCCATATAAAGTGCAACTTCTGTGTATTCTACTGTAATCTTGTTTGACGATTTGTGCTCCTGTGCTCATAAAGAGACTAGGGGTTACTTTGAGAAATAAATACATATATATTTTGAATATATATCTGTGTGGTGTCCTTTCATTGGTATAAAAGGGGGTTACATTTGGTAAAACAGCTGGCTTAACACGCTTCACGAGTTTAGCCTCAAAGACTGCTTAGCCTACGCTACCACTAGGGCAGCTAGTCCGAAAAGGTTGACTTACAACCACACCATAAGGGTTGCTTGGCATGGTGCAAGGTGATCACTTTAACTAGTGAGCATCATATACCAGGCCAACTTCTCACACCCAACTTCAGGGATTTCCTAAATCTAGAAAGCTACGTCTTAAATCCTCTAATGCATGAACTAGAACATCATGTGTGTTTTCAGCTTTGCTTCCATAAACTTGCTTTCTCTTTATGCAAGAAGAAAATCACTACAGTTCCATAAAACATGAAGTCAATGTTTACTCTGTGACATTGGTGACAAGCTTGTTAGACATCTAACAATACTAAAACTCTATTAACACATCATTCTGAAATGTCTATTGTACCTTAGGTCATAGGAGTCTTGGAATTAATCTGCTGTTCCTAGCAGAATGCGTAGGATAGGAGCCCAGGCACTGTCCAGATGGCTGTTGGGTTAAAATTGTATGCTGCCTTTCTGGTTATGTTACATCGAACAATGCCTTTCTGTTGTACTTTGATCTGTGGAACTGTTCCAAGTTGTGTGGACTGATCCCCCCTGTGAGAGTGAAGTACTACCAGTCCCCCCAAGATGGATGAGAGTTGCTTCATGAAGTGAGTAGGGAAGCAAAAAACACTAGTGTACCAGTGCTATTTACATTTGCCCACAGCCTCAGTTCAAAATCTTTTACACACGAAAGTGCAGATACTGCATCACAAAATGAGACATATAGATCATGCAATTAACAGAAGCACTGCAAAACATTAAAAATACAAAGTAGAATTTAAGAATCAACAGAAATGAATAAAGAAAAGTTGTGTGCTCAAAGTTGGTGAAAGTGGTTACTAATTTAGGTCTTTGGGGTGCAACCTCAGACTTACGCCTGACGCATTTAATTATCTGCCTCGCTATTTTTGGTAAGAGAAGGAGTTCAGGGGAGTGACCAGTTGCTGGAAATGGAAGCGATTTAACAGGTACTTTGATGCTTTTGCAATGATCACTTTCAAATCCAAGCATAGAACATTATGTTTGATCTGATTAAGATCACACGATAAGGTAGAAGATAAAGTAACCTGTGTCATTTGTTTTGCAGTTTGGCCTGATGCCTGAGATACACAGAGCATAAAGTGAAGGGAACAGGAAAGTCTATAATTATATTCCAGGGTGGATACTGACTCTGCTGACTGCTGTTTGAGAAACACAAAACCCAAGAAAGTTGTCACTCCATACTCCAGAGGCAGCCCAAGTATACAGATCACTGGATGAAGAACCCTTGCATTCCCACCAGCCACATTTTAATTCATGAGTACTGGACCACAGTTTTGGAGTTTTGCTTTATGTAGAACATAACACAAATAATTTAGTGCATCTTTGCAATTAAGATTATATACCCCCCCTAATAAATTCTTCTTCAGATGGTTTAATTTTACTCAACAACAGCGATTCTGGGCCATGATTGTTTTTTGTATTCTGGAGCTGATGCTTTGGTCCAGTTGATGCAAATGAAGCAACATAAGACAACAAACCGAAGACCAACGTACACACTGATTTAAATTTTTTTGTTGAAAAAAGGAATAGAGTACATTTATGATGTCACACACTTGTACAATTAAAGTAACTTTTAACAGTTCTGTGCACTCACTCCTTTCCTCCGTCTAAATAAAACATGGGATATCCTAGCTTTAGACCCACCTTCCACGTGTTTCTATATCAGCAAAGGGAGTTAGATGGCTGAGCACTGTGAAAGTCACCATAGTATAATCCATAAAGACCATGGGTAGCTGCTAATTTATGAAAGTCACATTTATGGAACACCTGCTTTTATCACATGCCAGACAAGTTGCAGGAGTAAGCAACTCAGCACCTTCTGTAGACATTTCTGACATTTGAGGTTTTAAATCTTTGGCTCCGCCTATTACACAGGCAACTGTCTTTGTCAGTAGCATGTCAGTTTGGCCAGCCAAACTGACATGCACACTTAGGTTTCTCCAACCCGGGTTTACTGTACAGCTGGGTTGGAGAAACAGCACAGACTCCCTGTGCATGAGTGAGTGGCTTTTCAGCCTAGTCAGGCCAATCTCCACGCTACTCTCATGCTTGAGAGCAGTGTGGGGATTGGATGGGGAGTCAGATGCTGTCCCAGGGACTGCTGGGACCAGGAAGAGAGGAGCGCGAGACAGCCAACAGCACAAGGTAAGTCTTGTTTTTTAATTTTTATTATTAACCCCAACCCCCCCCATGCCGCTTCACATCAGTCCCCTCTCCCCCCCCTTGCCCCATCCACCCACCCCACTGGTCTTTGTCTCCGTCAGCCACCACTGGTCTTTGTTTAAGAGGATTAAAATCTCCCCCTTATCGAAATTTGTGCTGCTAACCCAGATAATGATTTGATTCCTAAGTGGAAAATATTCACTTTATTGATAACCATCAATGTGCTGTTCTGTAAGTACAGATATATTACAATAAAAACAATTATTGATCACAGGTCACATTTTTTCTTTAACTCCAAATGTTGTTGGGAGGCGGTTAAGATGGTGGCTGTGCTGGTAGCACATTAGTGAGCTCTGCTGTGCCCATACAATTTATCCTGTGGACTGACAACCGGTCTCCCCTGGTTGGATACGACAATCCCTCTGATCTCCATGGGACAGAACAGAGGGCTGCTGTGATCACGGCAGCTGCATTCCTGGCACCAAGCAGACAACAGTATCTGCAGCCTCTACAGTGGGACCCGATCCCGGGCTCTGACAAGGTCGCAAGATGGAGATGGGACAGAGACACACACACTGTGAAGCCATACTGCTGCAGGGAGTGGCCCGACACAAGGCGCCATCGGGGCCTGTGAAAAAAGAGGAGCCTCATGCAGGGAGATCAACCCGATCGGAGAATGCCAAAGGGCCTAAGAATCTCCCAACTGACGATCGGCTGCAACGAAAGGCGAGACGTGGCTCAAGAGAACAGCAAGCCTGGAGGAGTGCCTGCTTCGGAGGTGGTGGTGCATTTATGCTGGACATCCCCTCCCCTGCTGAAACGGAGGACCACACCTGAGGAGCCCTAGTGTCTGGGGAAAAATTGCCACAAGGGAAACACACAGGGCTGGCCAGTGCATGAACTAGAGGAGTGCATGCAGACACCTAGTGGAAGGTGGTGAGAGGGGGTCCCCTGGCCTTCTGGGCCACATTGTTTGTAGCCACTCTGGCACTACACCGACACAAAGCCTGGTGAGTCCAAAGGGTCCGAAGATGGGTACAAAGTGCTTGACGTGCTGTGCCTGCCCGACATATGTGATGGAGACAAATGCAGCAGAAACAAATGATTCGAACACCTTGGGGCCGTTCAAGATGCTCCTACAGGCCATTAAAGACATCCCAATGACATTGGAGCCTAAACTAGATGTGTTGACGATTGAGATTGGGCTTTTGCACGTGGATAATAAAAAGCTTGTAAATCATGTAGTCATTATGGAATGCATGCTGGCTGGTATACAAACAACTGTAACAGATATGCAAACATAGCTACAGGATCTGCAGATACTGTGGCCACCCTGGAGTGAATGCAGACGATGCAGAAGGCGGCTCCCTGTGCAATAATGTGTGTAACACAGGCTTATAAGAGGGAACGGAAGGCCCTAGAATGGACTATACCTTGAAGACTGGTTGACGAACATGGTCTTGAGATGGAAGATATCACATTTTATCTCCGTAGAATAGGAGCACAGGGCACCCGCCAGAAAACTCCCACCCAGAGCCCCCTCATGATTAGTGGAGGCAAAGCTGTTCAATTACCGCGACAGGGACCACATCTGGCAGAGCTCGAGAAGAAGAGGCCCATGGCAGGTGGGCAAAGGGACTGTACATATATTCCCAGACTACACAAAGGAGGTTCAAAGATGCTGCATCGCCTTCTTAGATGTCAAGAGCCAGCTCTGGCAACTTGGCATCAAATAATCACTTATGTTCTCAGCTAAACTCTGGGTGTTGGACTCAGAAAAGTCTGTTTTTGACATCTCAATCAGAGGTACGTGATTGGCTGGAGAGTGCAAAAGGGGTACCGATGGACAGCCAACTGGTGCTATGGGAAGGCTGGGAGTGGCAGAAAGCACAGGCCATGAGGGGTAAACCCTCACAAGCACAGGCAGAAAAGGAAAGAGCCATGGTGCTAGCGGAACATGAACAGCAAGGTCACGCTGATGCAGCTCCACTCTAAACACCTCAAGACTCTCCACTGTGACTCATTAATGAACAGGCGAAGGAGACTGAGTTGGAGCTTAGTATCTGACCAGATGTTACCCAGATTACCTCAGACCAGGTCATTTTACCTGAAAAGTGTAATTTCTTTGTGTGTTGAACACAAGGTGGTTGGCCCGTGGCACTGGGTGCTGGGAAAAGGAGTGGCACACAAATTATAGCCCATCATTGGAGGGGAGACATGGAGTATATTGAATGCATTGGGGCACAGGGGTGGTTCCTCAGCTACAAATTGGCAGGGTTTGGCCTACCCCTCATGACCTGGTTGGCTCACTGTTGTGTGCTGGACCTGGGTAAGGGGGTTGAATATTATATAGTTGTTCAGGTTTATGGGGATAAGTTACTGGCTGCATCATGTGCAGATGATAGAACCCTGGGGCAACACCACATGTGCCATCTCTCTGGGATGTAGCCCGACACATACTAACTCGCTATGGTGAACACATGGGGGAGGGCACCACATCGGTACACTAATATGACCTGGAATTTTTACAGAATAGCCACATCAGCAAAACAGCACAAGATCCATACCTACTTAAAGTGCAGGTGGGTTCACGTGGCATACCTACAAGACACACATTCGCCCTCTCTAAATTTCCAGAGATTCTCCAAAAAGTGGAGGGGGCACATATGGGCATGACCTACTCAGCATATGCTTGTGTAGTCTTAATATGGAGCTCAGCCTCAGTGCATGCCTTCAGTGATTCATCGCACTGTCACTGATATGGAGGAGATCTATGTGGCGGTCGATGGGGAACTGGACAAGTGCCCATTGGTGCTGGTTGTGGTATATGCTCCCAACAGAAACCTACTGCAGTTTCTGGACACTCTCCTCCCCACACTGGTGTGAGACTTGACTGCTCCGTGCACATGGCGGAGGATTTTAACTGAATACCTTACTGATCGACACCCCATAGTTGGACATGAACAGCTCATCGGTGTTGCACCTCTTCAGCACATGGACCACAGACGGGCAACCCCATGATTTGTGGAAAACACTGCACCCTGATAGTTTGGAATACTCTTCACCTGTACACCAGATTCACATGAGAATTGACTTAGCGTTGTGTAGTGAGGCAATGTAAGTCAATATTCAAGACATTGAGTAGTTGGGCCAGACCCTACCGGACCATAGCCCTCTCAAAGTGGTAGTGGGCTGGGGCAGACTCTGCACATGCATACCCACATGGGGGTGGCAGAATTCCAATGCTTTGTAATGCACTCCATACAGGGAGACTATTGGGGAACACATAGATCAATACATCACTGAAAATGACAGCTCGACATCCGGGAGGGGCATGAAGTGTGATGCCTTCAAGGTGGTAATCCGGAGGCTTTGCTTCAAGACATCCTATGGGGTAAGGCACACACTAATGAGTGAGATTAAAGCATTGGAACATCGAATCAGGGCAGTAGAGATAAGGCAGATGGTAGAGTGGGGAGACGGGTGCAAACCTTCCAAATTGTGACGTGAATATAGGACATTGACAAACCACCTAGGGCAGGTAGACTACAGGGAATATGTTTCCTGACAGGATGCTAATGGGGATAGAGCAGATTGACTTCTCACATGGCTCCTCCAATCGGACTACTTGAGAGCCCCCATTGTTGCTATAAGGTCGCAAGCCATTGACATACTTACCTCACAGGCAAATATTAGCAAAGTATTTTCAGCTTTCTATGCAGCACTCTATACATTCTTGGATAGAACACCTATTTCATGCTTAGACCCCTACAGAGAGCTGTCCTTGATGAATCACTCAATATAGCGGAAGTATGTGCAGCGATAGACCAGTTGACGAACAACAAGACTCATGGCCTCCCTGTGGAGTTGTACACAACCTACAGATTGCAATTAGCTCGGAAACTCCTGTAGCTGTTTGAGGAAGCTAAAACCTCCAGAGTCCTACCCCATACAATGAGGGATGCATTGATAATTGTTCTACCCAAACCAAATCGTGATCCCTTGGATTCGATATCCTACCGGCCTCTCTCATTGCTCAGTACTGACTGTAAGATATTAGGAAAGGTGATGTCAAACAAGTTGAACCACGTGATTAGTACTCTGTTGCATCTGGATCAAAATGAGTTTATCCCACAGAGTAATAAATTCCTTAATCTACAGTGAGCGATCTCAATAATGGAACGGACGCCGGAAGAAGGTACATCACTGAAAACGATGTCTCTAGACAGAGAAAGCATTTATTATGGTGGGATGGCCGTTCCTGAAGGCAGTACTAGAACATTTGGACCTGAAACTAGACACAGGATTGGTCTCCTATACCTAATGGCTAGAATACACACACACGGAAACACTTCTGAATGTTTTCCTATTGACTAGGGTACCAGACAAAGGTGCCCATTGTCATCCTTAATATTTGTACGAGTCATCAAGTCGTTTGCTTCTCTTTTTAGAGAGAGGTGCTCAGAATGGGGAATAACAAACACTGGCACACGGGACATCATCTCCCTTTTTGCGAATGACACACTCCTCTACCACAGGGATGTTTAACAAGCCCTCCCCAGCACACTGCCCATGCTGGAAGAGTTTGGGGGAAAGGACAGTGCTGAAGCTCAATGAGGTGATGACATTCTTGTTCCTACTTAGGGCTGTGAGTGACACAGAAAGGGAGGGATTAGCGGACACAGGGATGGAATGGAGATGAGACACCTTCAAATACCTGGGAGTGAATATATATACCACACGAACAGGGCTCTACTACAAGGGAACTTGTCCAAGGTCATGACTAGCACTAGACAATTGGTGCAATTTTGGAAGACCCCTCCACTATCTTCCAATGGCCAGAAAAGCTATAGCCAAGATGATGGTACTTCCGAGATTGCTGTACTATTTTGTGGCGCTCCAAGTGTAGCTCCTTTGAACATTTTCACGTAGCTGGACAGTCCCCTGACAGATTTAGTCTGGGGACATGACAGGAAGAGGGTAGCATTGCAGAAGTTTTATAACCTGATGGATAGCGGGGGTCTGGGAATACCCAATTATGAGTTATATTATGCAGCTGCGCACCTGCATGGCCCATGAAATGGCTGTTGGAAAATTTGAATCCTAAAACAATGCACATATCACAGGGGCTCAAAGAGAAGTCATTACTGGAGTGGTTGCAGGATTCAGGGGCCATGGACATCATGGATAGCAGACTAGCTAAAGTGGCAAAGCACTGTTGTCATAAATATGTACTCACTGGGATGTCCAATTTTCCCTATTTTCCAGCCATGCCCCTATGGGTACTCCCTGACTTGAAATCACTCACTCAACACCATGATATGAAGCACTTGTTAGAGAATGGACTGTTCATATTTGGAGATATTTTTGAACACACCATATTGCTCATGTTCCCGTAACTGACTGAGAAATATGGAATTGGCCCAGGGCACTTCATGATGTATAACGCACTGTAGCAGGTCTTTAGAAAGACATAGGATCAAGACCAGACCAAGCCACACATCTCCGAAATGCTGGGGCTCTTGTTAGCACACGGACCGGCAGGAGGGCGGTAATACTATTATAGAATGCTTTGCCTGGCACCCGCCTCACTGAGTACCCTGACCTAACGGGTAAATGGGATACCATTATGTGACAGAAATTGACAAAAACGCAGTGGGAGGAGGTGATGAGGCATGTAAAGACAGTGTCAAGGAACCTGAGTATCAAGTTTACCCAGTTCACTTATTTCCATCAGGAATACCTTACCCCCGTGCTGCTGGGCTGCATGTTCCTGGGTATAGAACCCAAATCCCCATGATGTACCACACAGACAGCAGATTTCCAATACATGGTTTGGTCCTGCCCTGAAATAAGAAAGCTACTGAGAGGACGTGGTGGGGACCATGACTGAGCATATGAACAGACTGCTTACACAGACCCCTGAACAGTTTCTTCTAGGTTTGATACCACACACGAAAAAGACCAAATAGGTGCGATATTCATAGCCCTGACATACGCTCCAGTCACATTACCATGGCCTGAAAGTCGCCAGGGGTCCTGAAGCATCAACAGGTGCTAAAACATCTCCTCAAAAGGGGGATAGTGGAGCCTGACATGTGAATAAACTATGTGCACAGGGTCTAAGAGATCCTGCTGCAGACACATGGAAAGACTATTTGGCAGCACTAAAATTCAAAACAGATGAGAAACCGCCCTGAATTGAGGGCGGGGAAGGACTTGACCACAATACCTAGACCTCATCTGGGACACAACATTGAATGCCTCACATGCCATTTGTGCCGGGCGCTCTGGGCATGAGCTGTGCCACACACTAAAACTGTCCTTTGTGTAACACAAACCCTCACAGTAGAAAGTGCACATGCAACTGATGCACTTATGATGAGAGACTATTGCCTACCAGGTCGGGGCTAAGCGGTGGTGGGGGGGGCAGCACTCAGACCCATCAAGAAGGGATTATATTTGAGTCTGCAGCAGTGACTAAAAACTGGTTTGATAGTTATGTTTCCCCAGAAAAGTGGCAGTTGCAATTGCTTCCTTGTCTCATGTTGGTTTTCACTAAGGCCTCAAAGCCAACATGTCCATCCTTTGCTACAAAACAAAAAAGAAAAAAAAAAGGGGGGCTGCATGGACTCATACTTCATGCGCAAATGAGCACCGCAACTAATGGGGGGACACCAATTTGGGAGAGATATGCAAAAAAAGAAGCAAAGAACTTTGGGTAGTACTCAAGTTTAGGTGAAAAGCAGCACCAGTATAGAGCACTTTCAGCACCAGCTCTACTATAAATTTGCTCACCTCAAATGTCTGCTTTTTAATCAAAGTCTTTAAGCAGAGGATTAGCACAGTGTCATCCATGCGGAGATAGAAAGGGACAATGTCTTTGCCATTTCTACAGCAAAGTCTTTAAACACAGTGCTATCCATACCAAAGCTGTAAAATTACCAAAGCCTTTTACCACTCCAGGCACAGTATTACAGCTTTGAATTGGTAAAATACCATCCAAGTCAACTTGAAATGAATAAAAGCAACCCGTAACGTATTTCACTCTCATTAGAGCTCTTCAGAGAGGTATAGCTTTGTCCAGACACAAGGGAGCACCCAGTATAAGTCAAAACAAAACCCTTTCAGGCATAGAGTGATGCATAAATTATGCAAAAAAAGAAGCAGAGAACTTTGGGTAGTTCTCAGATTTAGGTCGAAAGCATCTCCAGTACAGAGCACACTCAACACCAGCAACACTCTAAATTTGCTCAGTTCAAATGTCTGCTTTTCTATCAAAGTCTTTAAGCAGTGCCATACACAATGAGATAGAAAGGGACAACGTATTTTGCCAATGGCAAAAGACTTTGTCCCTTTCTGTCCCTTTCTATCTGGGCGTGGATAGCACTGTGCTCTATACTTGTATACATATGCACACCTGGCGGTTACCAGCAGGTAATCATAGTTAAGACATAGTTTCTAAATAAAAAAAACAATTTTTGTTTTTCTAATAACTTTGGTGCAGTTGAACGAATCTTCTCAAATTTTTCAAAATTAGTGTGCCAGTCCATTTAACTATTGTCTGCAAAGTTTCGGAGTGATTCATTGAGAAGAGGCCAAGAAAAAGGGGGGTCTCAAAACACGTTTTCCCCATGTAATTTCCTATAGCGATTTTTGGACACGACTTCAGCCCGAACTGCAGAATGGAATTACACCAAATTTAGCAGAACGCAAGACCTTGCTCCAGAAAGAGTGCTTTTTGTAATTCAGTGTAAATCCATTCAGTAGTTTTTAAGTAATTATAAAAAAGCATTTAGGGACTCAGAGGGTTTGCTTATTCGACAGATCTCATGTTGAAATCTGATTGGCTGCCACAACGTCAGCCTGGAAGTGGTGACAGCCAACATGGAACTCGGGACTCAGCCCAAGTCTGAAGACAAATGGAAAACAAACACAATGGGGTAGTGTAGTAATACCCTGACCCCCTAGATCTGGTGGTCGGGTTCCACAGGGATCCCGCCTGGGTCCCACAATGATTTTTGTATTAAATGTTACCACAAATTTGTGGTGGATCCACTGCAATATTTTTTATTTTTAAAAAGACAAGCCCGGTCTCCTGTGCTTTATTTATTTAGCCCCTGGGTGGGCCAGGTCCCAGGGGGATTTGTTTTTTTTAATATGGGGAGGAAGTGCATGTGGTCTTAGTCACCAGGCTGATTTCAGCTCCTGGGATTTTGGCCCCAGGTACCCATTTCCCCGGGGCCCAGCCAAAGTTAATGAGGGGGAGGGGGCATGCAGCCCACCTCCCTTGGTTGATTTCAGCCCTGTGGACTCCATTACACGGCACCCAGCTGTGTTAGTAATGGGGAAGGGGGCCACATGGCCCCCATCCATTGGCCAATTTTGTCCCCAAGGAACCCATCTCCTAGGGCATGGCCACAATACAAAAGGGGATGGTGGGAATATGGCCCCTCTGCCTGAGCCATTAACGGCCCTGGGTTCCCTGCCCATATTGGTGTGAACAGGGATACCAATGTTTGCTCTCGCTTGGCTGGAGCAATTTCAAAGCTCCCACCAAGCGAGATCAAACACGTAGTCTGCTCCCAGCTGATGGGAGCTTTACAAATGCTCCCACCAGCTTGGAGCGGACTTCAGATCTGTTTCCCTTCCCACTGTGATGCGGGTAGGGAAACAGATCTGAATGTTACATTTGTAGCTGCTGCCAGTGGCAAGAGCACTGCTGGCTCCCGCTCGATGCGGGCATCGGCTGGGGCTGCAGGTGCCTTGGGGCTCCCCCCATGGACCCCACCAAAGATATGGTGGATGCCCTATGGGAGCACCATGGCACTCACACTTTGTTGGCCAGGCCCTGGAGGATGGGGTCCCTGGGAAAGAAATCAGCCTGGGGATGGGTGCTTGGCATCCCCCTCCCCTTAGTAATTGGTCGGGCCCCAGAGATGGGTCCTGGGGCCACAAGCAGTCCAAGGATTGGGCCCACATGTTGGCTGCCTTTGGGTGTTTGGCCAAAGGGAATGGCTACAAGCCAGGCTTTGTGGCCAATGTCTTGCTGTGCACAGCCAAAAGCTGTGCGTGGTGTGGGGTTGGCTGCATGTGGGCGATTGGCCGCAGGGCCTGGCCAATTCCATGCCATGCATTGCCAAATGCGGTTGAATTAATGTATGGTAAATAAAGATTACTTTACTTTAAAAATAAATAAATATAGAAATTCACTGAAAAAGCAAAGGTTACATAGACGTTAGAGTTAGAAAATAGCAATACAAAAATGTAGAAGTTCACTGAAAAAACAAAGGTTACAGGGGCGTTATAGTTAGGTTCAGATTTTACACACACAAAAACCATACAAATGTAGCAATTATATCTAGAGTTGTCTTAAGTAACTACAACTTGTGCTCTAAGATAACCATAACTCACGCCCTGCTAATTACCGCACATGTTATATCATGACATCTTTTATGACATCATTGATAATATCAGTACACCATTTACAATAAATTTATAGATGCAAAAACTGTGCATGACGGGGCGCTACAGTTACCTTAGAGCACAACTGTACAAGAGAAGCCTTTATGTACCATCACCTTGTGCATCCTAAACAAGGACTAGTTCACGAATGGGCAAGAGGACCTTTCTACATGGTCCCCAGCAAATCTATTATCTGCCTTTGAAGATAGAGCCCAACAAAAGTTCAAGAAGTATGGCTCCAGAGTATGCGTCCACTCTAGACAGGGCTTCATGCACACTGTGGGCTTCTTCTTCTCCATCTATTGCTTCTCCTCTTCAGAAAGGTTCTTCCCTGTAAAGGGGTTTCAAAATAGAGGTTGCCACACTTGATTGGCCGTACCTGGGAGCAGCGCACTGGCTGTCCAACACCCCTGCACAGCCAAGTAGGAAGAATTCAAATGGCAAATTGAAGGGACATATGGACAGATCCCTCTCGTTGAGTCAAGCTCTGCCTCTAAAGATTTGGTTTCTTCCCTAAACATCTTGAAATAAATCTTCTTGTAGTGAATTGAAATGCTATGTCTTGCTGATCCCTATGCGAACATTATGACATTTCTGTTCAAGGAAATGCAATTAACTACCTTATGGACATTTCAGCCCCTACCACTCCAATGCCATGGTAAGGCTAATCTCTCAGGATAGGCCTATTACTCATTTTGTGGTGGGGTGGATTTGAAGTGTCAGCTGACCTGCAGAGTAATTAACTTGAGCAGACAAGTAGATCAAAGCATGCATTTCATTAAGGCTGGTTCAGGGAAATATGCCCATATTAAAAGCACATAAATGAAAGCATTTAGAATAAATATTATTTTGTATACATGTTCTCGACCTAGAAGTTTAGAAGGAAAGCTAAGTCAATGACTTTCCTACTTTTATTATGTCAATGAAAAGTTATGGCTTAGACATACTTTTATCATAGTCTAAAGTAGTTAACACGGTACAGAATTTACACTTCAGCCAGAGGAACAGGGAGATCTCATCTTGGATTTTCAATTGAGTTATACAACCTCAGCAAGCCAAGATCAATTTATTCTGGGTCCCATCTGCTTTAGCGCTTGTGTGCCGATGCCAGGGTGACTAAGACACCAGACTTTTTTGATCAGCCTGCTTGTGTGTCCACAGGAATGTGTACATATGTTCAAGCATACCTTCTATAGAACACTTTACCTCAGATGCTAATCATCTGACGTTTTTCTAAAGGTAGGCACTAATGGTTACAGTTCCAATGCATTTTGTGAACAATAGTCAATGTACAACATATTTGATGGATTTTGATCACAGATTTTGTGTGTCGACGAACGGGATATTAAAGATTTGTGCAAATCTTATACTTACATGGTACTGTTTATGATTGCATAAACCTGAGGTGTGATGCATGTTTTATCATAGTCAAACTATTGAATAGTATATATAGATAACTACATGCTTTCTATAATTAACTCCACGTATATGTACCTTGATGTTATATATCTCTGGAAGGTGCGTAGATGTACAATTAAGAATAGTAAATCATAATGACGTGGGCTGGAGGGCTCTGGTTCAGAGGTGTTTTGGCCAGCAGATTGCTGTAGTTAGAGTCTCTCGCTTGGCTTTGGTGATCTGGAGAGAGTGAGAAAACAGGGCAGCAGGGACACCCTCGATGCTGGCCACGGTAATCCTTAAGTCCCTCATTGGCAGGTTGACATTGGTGGTGCCCGTACTGGACACATAACAAGTCTTGGTTGGGACAAATGCTCTGGTAACCAGGGAATTGGGGCAGGTAGTCTCCTGGAGGGCCTGGCATCTCCAAACCTGGCAAGAAGATGGATCTGACCTGGAGCAGAGAAGACTTCTGTCGAAGTACAGGGAAGCACGGTTGGCGGCCTACAGCTGCAGGGTGAAAGTTCCTCCACCCCAAGGGAGATGCTAATTGGTTGTTGAAGGTAAGAACAGTCCTGCACAGGTTTGGGGAGGCTGTTCAGCTTCTGGATGAGTCAGTCTTTGTGATTGTCACGGAGCAAGCAGCCAGGCAAGGTTTGGCATCAATGTTGGTGTAGGATCTCTGTTCTCACACCTTCAGCTCTTCTTTGTCCTTCCTTCGGTTCCCAGTAGACAAATCTGAGTTCCTGTTGTCAGGGGCACCCATAAATATTGATTTTAGAGGCGTTGAGGGGAGTGTAAGGTAGTAGTCAATGGGCTACTTACCCCTTGGCTGACTGCATCCCCTATGTGACCACTTTCTGTGGAGAGTGGGCATAATCCTGGCCTAGAGATTCCAGTGGCAGCTGGCAGAGGTAAGCAGGGTGGGGTGGGGCAGGACTCGGCTGGGGGAAGCCCACATACAACAAAATAGGTATTATTTATTTATTTAATTATACCTATTCTGTCGTCTGTCAACTCCCCCTCCCACCCTGTCTCGCCCCACCGCCCCACTGCGTTTACCTGTGCCGGCCACCGCTGAGAGTTTCTAGTTTCACAAAATCCAAGATGGTAAAACCCTTTCTTGACTGTCACTTCTGATGACCCACCTTAGGATTGTACCTTGCCTGAAAATGTGACTCGCTGTCTGACTATCTAATTTTCCCACCTGCTCTGGTGCCAAATGGGCCACAGAAGAGGAATTGACATTCTTTAGGTCTGGTGAGAAGCCATGGTCACATATGCAAGGCGGCAGAGGCTTTGAAGCCGCTGGTCATGACATGCTGATTTGCCAGCCAACCTGCTGGAAGAGGAGTGAATACCTTCTTATGGTGCAGGCATTGTTTCTGGTCGCTGAGAGTGTGGGCTCTCACCTACAGGGGGCCAGAAACTCACCTGGGTGGCAGGCTGGATGATACCATTCAGCCAACACACTGGAGGACTAGTAGGTTTTCAGGGGACCTCTAAGGTGCCCTCTGGATGGATGTCATAATAAATCAGATACTGTCATCAGTATAGATTTACTGAAATGAGGTGTTTGATACCAAACACCATTGGTTTCAGTGCAGCCATGATGTAGCTCTTTACATATACTCCCATTAGCCCATTACATATATTCAAGATGGCTGCCTGACCCCTTGCAATGTCTACGTAATAGCCCTAAGCAAACACAAGGAGATGATGGACGGAGCACTGAAACTTTTCAGACACTCACCCCTAGTCACAGATCTGGGTTGAATCCTTCATCATTCTTTAGCTCACTTTGTCACCCCAGTTCAGACCCAGCCAAATGCAAATCAGTCTTGACCCTGTGCCTCATGGGAACAGTCCAGCCCGAACTGCCAGGCCAGGTCCTCCCTTGACCGGAAACAAGGATCCTTGGACCAGTTTCGGGGTAACACCCCATATCAGATAGGCTAGCTTGAATCCAGGGGCAAACTGAGCAAGGGACCCACGTCTGGGCATACCCTGCCAACTTAGGGCGAACAAAGCAAACACAAGGTGTTGATGAATGGAGCACTGAAACTTTTCAGACACTCACGCTTACACTCAGTCACAGATCTGGGTTGAATCCATTATCGTTCTTTAGCTCACTTTGCCACCCCAGTTCAGACCCAGCCAAATGCAAATCAGTCTTGACCCTGTGCCTCATGGGAACAGTCCAGCCCGAACTGCCAGGCCAGGTCCTCCCTTGACCGGAAACAAGGATCCGTGGACCAGTTTCGGGGTAACACCCCATATCAGATAGGCTAGCTTGAATCCAGGGGCAAACTGAGCAAGGGACCCACGTCTGGGCATACCCTGCCAACTTAGGGCGAACAAAGCAAATACAAGGTGATGATGAATGGAGCACTGAAACTTTTCAGACACTCACGCTCACCCTCAGTCACAGATCTGGGTTGAATCCATTATCGTTCTTTAGCTCACTTTGCCACCCCAGTTCAGACCCAGCCATATGCAAATCAGTCTTGACCCTGTGCCTCATGGGAACAGTCAATCCTGAACTGCAAGGCTGATACTGGCATCAGTATAGATTTATTGAGATGATGTGTTTGATACCAAACACCATTGGATTGCGTGCAGCCATGTTGTAGCTCTTTACATATACTCGTATTACATATATTCAAGATGGCTGCCTGATCACTATCAATGTCTGCGTAATATACCTAGACATCATCGGGGCCTATCTGCTCATGCAGATGGGCCTTCACATATAATATAATGCACCCTGCCTTAGGGCTCCAAGGCCTGCTGTAGGGGTGACTTACATGACATGGCACATAGGGAGTGTGTCATGGCACACTCCCTATGGCACATAGGCACACAGGGAGTGTGCCATGTCGTGCTTTCAAGATGTTTTTCTCCATTTCACACATACAGCAATGGCAGTCTGCATGCAGTTTTTGTGTAGGTCACTTAGGGTGGCATAATACATGCAGCAGCCTTTAGGGACCCTCTTAACTACACATGCCCTGGGTACCAGGGGTACCATTTATTAGGGTATTACAAGGGTTCTAAAGTCCATGCTAATTCGGTTACAATAGAAAATGTACCTTGTGTTAGGGAAAGAGCACTGGCACCGGGGACCCGGTTAGCAGGTACCAGTGCAACTTCAGTCATAAAGCATCAGTACTAGGGCAAAAAGAGGGGGTGACCTTGTCAGAAAGTGGCACATTCCTGCAGTTGTGCTGTATTTCTTGAACAATAAATTGTAGTTCACACGAAATTTACAAAAAGGTTTCTGCTTATGATGCCATTGGTGGCACTCATGCTAAAAATTACTGCTTTGTGCAATGCATGTCCTAGCGCCATGATTCAAGGGTGAGCCTGCTCTGTCTGTTATTGGGCTTTGTCCTAAAGGTATAGCCTTCAGTACAGATTCCTATGCATAAACAACTCACTTGCCAGGCTCGATTGGGTACGGCCCCTGCATTCATTTCTTCGGAGATTATCCCCTACTTGCCAACTAGGGAGCTCCGATCTTCTTCCCAATCCCTCCTGATAGTTCCCCGGTTTCACCGGAAAAAGTGGGGGGGCTCAAAATTTGCGACCCTTGCCCCAACCCTTTGGAACTCATTACCCCTTGATCTCAGATCCCTAACCCCATATTCCCAGTTTCGAAAGAAACTTAAAGCCTACTTCTTCAGCAAAATTTTCATTTAATCCTCTGTTACCCGACCTCCCTTCCTTGCCTATTGAGGAGATCTGCCAGTTACAGCGCCATGAAACCGCTGGTGTAAGAGCGCTATATAAGCATTTTTAAACTCAAACTCAAACTCAAACTCCAGAAGTTAAAAATGTAGGATGTGTGCTTTTTGCCTAGCACACATGATATGTGCTACACATGTACATGTTTTTTTCTGGTACCACTTGCAACAAAAAATTGTGCCTGGTTTTACTGGGCGTTATCTTTTGACTGAAAGAAAAGTCACACTGACTTACTTGATGGATTTGCATTATAAGCTATGGAAGTTTGCACTTCTCAGCCCCAGAAAAGGACCTTTTGAGCATATTACTAGGCTTCAGGCCGTTCACTGTCAAAACGGGTTTGATTGTGCGGGAAAGCCAACTTACCACACTGAAATCCTGTGGTGCTGGAAAGCTTATTGACACTGTGTTTGTGGCTCTTTTGACTGCTTTCTCCCATTTTGCATTGTGGAAATAATCACCAAACCCTTGTTTAAATCTGAGCCTTAAAATCACCCCCACACTACTTCTCTTAAGTCAATACTAATTTAGATTTTGCTAGATGGCACTTAGTCAGGGTGGTGAAGGACATTACTTCTGCAATACTGATGGCCAAATATAGAGACCAGTTCAGATTGAGCTATGATTTCTGTACCTTGGCAGATCGTGATGGTCGTGTCAAGGCACCAAAAGTTTGATGGCTGGCCACCACTAATTTTGAAGGCCATCCAAAGTTTTGTTGTTTCTTTAAAAAACAACTCTCAAAGGGGAAGTTGGTTATTGAAAAAAAAACATCTAATGGCCGTACATTCAGGGATTTTTTCCCTGAGTGTGTTGGTTATTTTTAGTTTTTTTCTGTCCCAAACCTCATCCTTTCTGTCCCATGCCACCTCCTTACTTGGTGGAGACATACAGTAAAAGAGAAAATCATATCAGCCACCCTAAATAGGGCAATTGACCCCTACTCCATCAAGCCATTGGAGGAAGGTTTTCATCTTCCAATCCAACAGGGGCTCCACTGACAGAAAGCTTATTGTCCACCTACTTCAAATTGGGGCGGACAGACCATCAGTTTGGCAGACTGGTTACTCAGTTGCATTTGTAATGGAGTTGACTGTCCTCCAAACTCTACATTACTTCCATAAACTGCTGCTGCATATTTACTCGCAAGAATAAAGGTTGATTAATTCAGACCCATTTTCTGTTTCGCTTGTTGCAGGGATTCTGCCCAAGAGCAGAACTATACGTAGGATTATGGGTCCTCGGACTGAGTCATCCTGCCACCTTAGTACCCATGCGCCCAGGACCAACTAGCTATAGTGTCTCACCTGCCCTTCTACTCACAAACAGAGAAGCAAGTGATTAGACACTCCAGAACATAAAACTCCCAAATCTTTCAGGACTCACATTTGCAAGACACACCCTTTCGCTCACACTCTTGTACCTGTCCACAATAAGATATGACAGAGACACGAACCAGTTTAAAATATGTATTTTAACTAACATGCTCCAACATGCAGTATGCGTGCCGCAACAAGCAGGAAAATACAAATACAGTCAGCATAGCAGCACAGCAGCTAGTCCATAAATCATGAGGAGATGCCATCATGAAAAAAGACTGTATACTCCAACCTCCCTCCCCTTGCTTAGAAGTAGTAGTATTATATATTAGAAGATCTCTGGGTTTTGTCTGCAGACCCCATACCTTAGACTATAGAGAGTAGTTCTACATCATAGGTGCTGTATCGCTCTTCTCCCTGGAAAGGTCTGTCTCCAAGTGTATGCCCCCTATAGATGCATCTCAATAATACCAAAGTGCAATTTCCAAACAGCTGCATTGGTATGTTTTGTCTAGGTGCTAGGGCCTGACCAGAACAAATAATAAGGGGCGTTGTTTACCGACCTTGCTCACAATGTTCAGACTAAATCCCAGTAATAGGCAGAGATTGAACACAGCAGTCGGTTCTCATGTGAAAAGTACGAATAAAGTCTTTGCAAAACTAAAGCCAGAGCTGCGTGCTGTCTGCAGCTCATGCTAACATAGAGGACAATGTCCCCATGGGCCATGTGACACACTCTTAGCCTCTTGTGCACAGGTAACAAAAGATTCCTTGTTTGTTCATCTCTTTTGGGGACATCTGTGACCATTGTAGCTGCAAGCTTTTGAGAAAGCAAGCTCACAGTAGGAACAGGAAAAGAAAAGGCATACAACAAAGGCTTTGACAACCAATTACAGTATTATCATATTTGCAATCAAAATCTGATCATATCACACCAACACTACAGGGCTACTAATGACGTCCCCAGAGCTTCTGCTTCAAAGCAGTCATAGGATTGTTACAACACTCTTTGCCAAATTTGATGTCTGTTTACAAAACAACAATAATTTTTTAATGCCTGGGTCTTTGCCTGTGATGAACAAATACATATCTGAACAGCACAGAGAAAGCTCTGAAGACTAACAAATCACTAACTCAATACGAGGTCATCTCTCTTCGCGCTTGTTGAAAGGTAAGTGGATTGTGTGTTTTTCGTTGTTTGTAAAGCGCATCTTGATACCTGTGAATCACACTCGAAGCCCCAGACAAAAACACATCTTTAAATCTATTCAGCACAGGCATGCCATTTAGCAGAGACTGCTCTTTCATGACTAGCCTTGCTATGATACTGACTATCTTTAATGCTAGCTTACCCTTTCCTGCAGATGCCACATTATACCTCTGGAATTAAACTCAAATAAAACTCAAGGGTATAATCAACATCCTGATTCTCTCTGAAAGTTAAGAGAAAGCCAACTTGAAAAATATAATATTGGGGCGTGGCTTAGGAGCCGGAGGGAATGGCCGCCGCTCTGAGGAGCTCCGAGGGAGCGCAGAGCGACGGGCCTCCTCCGGGCTCCCAACGTTGATGGGTAGACCGCAGGACTGCTTCCCTGGGCAGCGGAACCTCGCCTGCGCTGTTTTGGAGCATTGAGGAGCTGCGGGGTGAGCATTTTTGATGTTTTCGGCGAAATAATTAGCGGCCGAGTCGCGGCGGCCATTTTGTATATTTGCCGCTCCCACGTTTCTCGCTGGAATCCCTCTCAGGAGTTTTATATTGGACTGCAATCCGCCTCTCTGCTAGTACACTGCCTCATTTCTCATTCCTCTATTTTTTCTTGTGGACTGCAGCATGTGTTTTGAGGCACTTGGAGACTGGAGCAAATAGTCCCTCAGAGTGTCATTTCTTCCCTTGGACGCCATTTTAAGTCTTTCCATGGAGTCAAGAGCCTAGCCAGGCTCATTGGATTTGCATAACATGTTTTATTCAGTCTTTTGAACTTATCCCAGACAGGTATTAGGTGGCTTTTTATACCTCCTCACATCATTTCTTTTGACTTGTCACTTACGGACCGGCTAACAGGCTCCAGTTCTGTCATTTTCCTGGATATAATGGCTCGCTCCAATCGCAGTACTGTGCAACAAATCAACAGTAACTGCGTATCGCTTGAGGATAATAACCCCTTTAGTGTGTTACAAGACAGCATGGATGAAACTCTTACAGATTCAGCAGGGATGAAGGGTTCCTCCTCTACCATCACACGTCCTGGTGCCAAACCTAATTCTAAAATACCTTCCACTTCAGGAAAGCGAGCTAAGGCAAATCCTCCTTCCCCTACTAATTCCTCCTCTTCCATATCGAGGGAACTTCTCCTAGAAGAGATTCGCTCGCTTAAACCTTACATGGCAGAAACGAATACACGCCTTCAAAGTCTGGAAGATAAATGGTCTCATACCGAGCAGCAAGTTGCGGATCTTGAAAGAAGAATGGCCTCAGTGCAAGTAGTCTCAGACCAGGTTCCAACCATGCATAGAGAAATACAGAATCTAAAGCAACAAGTTGGATATTTGGAAAATCGTAACAGACGCAATAATCTACGAATTTATGGTCTGGCGGAAGGTCTCAAGACTCCTGATCCTATACATTTCTTTCAATCATTTTTGCCAACCCTCCTTGGTCTCTCCAGCTCTCCTCCATTGAAGATTCAACGGGCTCATCGTTTGGGCCCACTTTCTCACTCATCCAACTCTTTTTCATCGTCTGTGAAACCTAGAGGGGTTATCCTTTATTTCCTTGAATACACGGATTTGCTTAAAGTTATCCAAGCAGCCAAACAAAAAGGGAAACTTACTTGGAATGGTTCGAATCTCTTTTTTGCGCAAGATTACGCTAAAGCTACTGCAGATCGCCGGAAACAGTTTTTGGACATGAGGCCTGCTCTCTGTACCCTGAATGCTCGTTACGGACTTTTTCATCCTTGTCTCTTCAAAGTGACCTACAATAATAGAACGACTAATTATGGAGATCCTGCACTTCTTCAACAGTTCCTGAACTCTTGTAGAAATGATTCTATGGACATTCCACATCTATAATTGTCTTGTTTGCTCCTTCTTTATGTGCTGTTAATTGTTTTTTACTTCCCTCTCCTGTTGTATCTGGGTGGGGTATAATAATTCTTCCTAATGTTTCCCCTTTCTTTTTTTAGGTGCGGTCCTGTGATCATCTGTTGTATGATTTTTTCCGTTTAATGCCCGGAGGTGGTTTCCCCTTTGCTGCGCCGCCTTGGAGTCTTCCGTCCGGTGTGTTACCTTCCCTATGTGGTTCCTACTTCCCCATCTTCATTGTCTTCTTGTGGTATGTCTTTTTGACATTTATGTCCATCGTCAACACATGTTGTTTGAATTGTTTTATATTCCTGTTCTATGTTTCCTTCCTCCCTATACTCTTTTCTTCTCCCCTCTTTTCTTCGCCTGTTTTAATTCTCTTCTTCTTTTTTCCCCTTTTCCTTTTTCTAATTGGTGATAGTTTTTCCATTTATCTCTATATCTTCTTCCCAATCTGGATTTTCTTCTATTTCTCTCATTATTTTCCTTTTCTCTACCTTTCTTTACGTAATGAACTTAGTTTTTTTATTACTTGCATTACAACAGTTTATGTTGCAGTTATTTGGTTATATTCTCATTTTACTTTGTACCTTTTATTCAATAAGGTTTTTAGTATACTCACTGTTTGCATAATAACTGTTCAAATGGATTTTGATTGGTTCCTTTTAGAGTAGTTACATGGAATGTTAAAGGATTAAATAATCCTATAAAAAGGCTACGGGTATTATCCCATTTAGCTAAATTGAAGACGGACATAGCCCTTATTCAAGAAACACACTTATCTGATGCTGAAGCGTCTAAATTGAAGCGTTGTTGGATAGGTAATGTTTTTTCTTCTCAAGCTTTAGGTAAGAAAAATGGAGTCTCTATTCTCTGTCATAAAAAATACCAAGTGTCAGTCTCCCATCAAGAATGTGACTCAGAGGGGCGTTGGGTAATAGTCAGGTTCCTCGTAAACCATATACCTTTAGTATTGTTCAATGTCTATGCTCCAGTTACAGTAGATAATGTTTTTTGGACTCATATTTCTGAGAAGCTTCTTTTGCTGGACGATGAATATATTATTTTTGGTGGCGACTGTAACCAGATCTTTGATCCCATTTTGGACAGGCGTTCTTCAGTTAAATTTACCAACACTAAGATGGATTCCCAATTTACTTGTACCATAAACCGTAAATTCCTCGTTGATATTTGGAGACTTTGTAACCCCGACACCCGAGAATACAGCTTTTATTCTCCCTCCCATCACTCACAATCGCGAATAGATTATCTCTTTTTTAGTAAATCTTTGTCCCAACAGGTTTCCAGATGGTTTTACTGTTAAGTTTTATGCATATTTTGCTAATCTTCTTCTCCCACATCTTCTATTACTTTTTAATTCATTTATTACCGCAGGGGCTTCTTCTGGTACCTTTCAAGAAGCTATGATCTGTTTAATACCCAAGGATAATAAAGACCCTTTGCTATGCAAGAATTACCGTCCGATCTCCTTAGTCAATCTTGATTATAAGATTTTTGCAAAAATCCTTGCCCTTCGTATTGATCCTATTCTACCTAATCTTATTGGCTCTGAGCAATCAGGTTTTGTTAAAGTTCGTTTGGCATCCGATAATTCCAGAGTCTTTTTTAATATCCTCGGTAAATCTTCCTCTCTTGATTACCCTATTGCTGCTATAGCACTAGACGCAGAAAAAGCATTTGACAGAACTGGTTGGGCTTGCATGTTCCAGGCATTACATTGGATAGGATTTCCTCCTAAATTAATATCGCTTATTTCACTATTGTATTCTGGTCCTAAAGCTTCTATTTTTGTTAATGGGAAAATTTCTGATTTTTTCCACTTTTAAGAGGGGTTCGTCAGGGATGCCCCCTTTCTCCTCTTTCATTTATAATAGCATTGGAACCCTTTTTAACTAGAATTAGGCAAGATGCTCAAATTACCGGTTTTCGACTTGATTCGTCCCAGGTTAAAATGTCTGTTTATGCAGATGATATTCTTTTATATTGTTCCAACCCTTCTACATCCATTCCTGCTTTTATGAAACAGGTTGATATTTTTTCTCAATTATCCGGTTATCGTCTAAATTCTGATAAGTGTGAAGTTCTTCCTCTTAATGTGCTTTGCCTCAAACAGGACTTCATTTCTACGGGTTTTTCTTGGAACATTTCTAAGATAAAATATCTCGGGTTATGGTTCTCTTCTAATATTCCCGAGACGCTAAAGCTCAATTTTGCGTATATAACCAAAACTCTATCTGATTCTATTGACCGCTGGCATCCACTTTTTCTCTCCTGGTGGGGACGATTAGATTCTATCAAGATGATGCTTTCTCCCTTAGTCTTATATGTTCTTTCAATGATTCCTGTTAATATTCCTCAATTATACTTTGAAAAAATTGATTCTCTTTTAAGAAGATTCCTTTGGGGAAATAAATCTCCCAGAATAGCTTTGTCCACTCTGAAAGCAGATAAAACTGCAGGCGGTCTCAAATTTCCCGACTTTAGAAAATATCATTATGCCTTTTCTATAAAACAATCTTCCCGTTGGCTTTCTCTTGATCGGTATATATATCCGCCAATTTGGTTGACTATAGAGAAGTTCCTTATGTCACCTTTCAATTTTCAAGAATCTCTTGCTTTTACTAACAATCTTTCTTCTTTTCGAACTCCAATCATTTCTCACACTCATAAACTTCTTGCGCCATTGTTGTCCTCTACCTATCCAGCATTGTCTTCATTAGATCAACAGCCCATCTGGCATAATGGATTACTACGCATTAAGAATCATACTATCTACTGGAAAAAGTGGAGGAGTAGGGGTATACTTTGGATCTCACAACTAATCCGTAACTCTTCCGATCAAAAAAAGACAAAAGCTGAGTTGGCTTGGGTAAAGGATCTGACGGAATGTTGGACAACTTCTTTTTGGGATAAGATATGGATTAAAATTCATAAGACTTCCAGAGCTGCTAACACTTCTCAAACCCTTTATTTTGTCCATCAACGTGTTTTATTTACTCCCGCAAGGTTAGCTTCCTTCTCTACAGAATCTACTCCTACTTGTTGGTCCTGCCCATGCACAAATGCTGATCTCAAGCACATGCTGTTTGACTGTACTCCTATTCATCATTTCTGGCAATTGGTTTGGACTCAGATTAATACAATTTTTAACACAAAAATTCCCTTTTCTCCTTCCAACATTTTTCTAGGTTCTTTGTCACCTGATTGGCCCCGATCTCCCTCTAATTACAAAACATTAGACCTGTTATTGGAAATAGCTCTTCACTTAATCACCTCTAATTGGAAACAAGCCGACAAAGTCACTTTTAAAGCTTGGTGGAATGCTGTATGTTTCCATCACAGACTTGATACAAGTTACATTTCCCCTCTTTCAATGTCCATTAAATGAGACCTTTTATGGCTTCCTGTCTCCTCATACCTGACACATATTGCCTCTTACGCGCTGTACTTTGCCTGATTGCCTGCAGGGGGGGCTACCAGCACCAGAGTCCTTTGCTCCCAGGAGGGAGGAGCTATCACTGCCCTTGCGCTTAAGAAGCGCCGGCGAGCACTGCAGCGCGGGACGCGCTGTACTTTGCCTGATTGCCTGCAGGGTGGACTACCAACACCAGAGTCCTTTGCTCCAAGGAGGGAGGAGCCACCACTGCCCTTGCACTTAAGAAGCGCCGACGAGCACCGCAGCGCGGGACGCGCTGTACTTTGCCTGATTGCCTGCAGGGGGGACTACCAGCACCAGAGTCCTTTGCTCCCAGAAGGGAGGAGCCACCACTGCCCTTGTGCTTAAGAAGCGCCGATGAGCACTGCAGCGCAGGACGTGCTGTACTTTGCCTGATTGCCTGCAGGGGGGACTACCAGCACCAGAGTCATTTGCTCCCAGGAGGGAGGAGCCATCACTGCCCTTGCGCTTAAGAAGCGCCGACGAGCACCGCAGCGCGGGACGAGCTGTACTTTGCCTGATTGCCTGCAGGGGGGACTACCAGCACCAGAGTCCTTTGCTCCCAGGAGGGAGGAGCCACCACTGCCCTTGCGCCTAAGAAGCGCCGACGAGCACGGCAGCGTGGGACGCGCTGTACTTTGCCTGATTGCCTGCAGGGGGGACTACCAGCACCAGAGTCCTTTGCTCCCAGGAGGGAGGAGCCACCACTGCCCTTGCGCTTAAGAAGCACTGACGAGCACCGCAGCGCGGGACGCGCGCGGGCGGGCCCGTCCTTGCCCGTCTGTGACCGGATGAGGCCGGGCTGGGCCACCCCCTATTTCATGATCTAAAGGTACTGTTGTTGTGCTACTCTTCCTTCCCAAAGATACTTAACTGATATTGACTCCTTCAGACTGAAAAAGCCCAGTTGCTTTAAATAAGACCTATATCATGGGGAAAAGGAAGACCATTGAGGGAGGGGATGAGAGTTCAAGTGTGTTGACCAAGGTAAAAAAAGCTAGAGAGACAAGGAAGCTAGCTACACATGCGGGGAACAATTGTGTTATGAATCGTATAGATGACTTAATTGAGGAATGTGGAGACCTACTTATAGCCAACCCCGTCTCAAGGAAGCCAGTAGAAAAAGGGTGTAAAAATCCAGTCTCTGTATCGAGGGTTGGCAAAAAACAAGGCCCAGTGGTCCCAGAAATGTTTGTAGCTAGGAACAAGAGTGATTATCCTAACAAAGGCCAAGAGCGAAACAACACTGAGGGGGGGGGGGGGTCGCTCGAACACCAATACTGAGATAAGAGATATCTGCCCTCTTGTGGTTGATCCTATCATAGTATGTAAAAACAGATTCTCAGCTTTAGCAAATGCAGTAAGTGATAATCACATGATAGGTCATGATTTACACTTAGCTAGCTCGTGTAAGTCTGATGCTTCCCGAGGTGATAAAGAGATATTATTGTGTGATGTTCCTGATCTTCATGCATCCAACATGGATGGTCGGATTGACCTGACCTCCATGGTCCAATTATTATGTGAGACAGTTGAATGTATGAAAGCCAAGATTGACAACCTCACCGCTGTAGTGAGTAGTAGTCTATTAGATAAAGGCCACTGTCCAACTTGCCTAGCTAATAAGGAATCAAGTGGCATACCTAAAGTCCCGGTAAAAGAGCTAGTGCAATCCACCATGCATGGCACTTGTAGGGCTATTGGACAGCCTGAAACTGCCGTCCAATATAGCGAAGTGGTCAAACGTAAAAAGGGGGTCGAGAAAGCTCATAGTGCAAACCAAAAATGTGATGGACCTAGGAAATCATTGCCCAATGAAAGGAGTGGTCGACAACAAGTAAATGACATGCATAGTAGCAGCAACTTCTCTTTTATATCTAAAAAAGTTAACAGTAAACCTACCACTGATTCTAGGGGTGATTACCCGAGTGTTGTAAAGACGCCTAGAGTACCTAAACTAAAGTTTATATGGTGAACGTCCCTAGACTGGGCTTAGGAAAAAATATAGAATCAACAGATTCTTTAACAAACAAGGCTATTCATGGGATCAGGCACACCAGGGGCTGTTGCTCTGTGATTAGTGAAGACATTACCAGGGCGCGCAGGCTTACTCACTATGGGGAGTCAACTGATTGCATTGAATTGACATTTAAAAAGGTGGTCATGGCAGAAAATCTAGTCTCACTGGAGTTTAGAAGTTGTTCTCCAGATTATTCGGCTATTCAACTTAGATCCACACTCCCCCGACATTGGCACGATAGCCAGATAAAATGGTTAACTGAGAAAGACAATTATTGCTCGGGCCTCGAACTTAATGATTGACTAGGGTGGCCAAGTGACTTATTTAATCCTTTCCAGGGCAAGTCAGCAGAAAGCCAAAGTAAACATGCGAACCCTGATTTAGGTATTATGAGCACTTCAGAAACTTCAGGTATGTTGGAAGGTTTACCATCCCTTGGGCAAAGAAATTATCCAAATGTTCCTAACAAGATTGAACCTTTTAATTCCCCTGATACTTTAGAGAAACCCGGTTCAATCTTATTTTGGAACATTGCAGGATTGAACTCTAAAGTACTGATTCCGGAATGGACCACCTTTATTAACTTGTACAGTATTTTCATATTTCAGGAAACATTGCTTCTCGACCCGGCATTTTTAATACACCGGCAGAGAAGGGCGCAAAAGGGCGTCCCTCAGGGGGATTGACTATCTGGATAAAGCAGAATTTGGAAATTAGTGTGAAGTCACTTCCATCTAACCATAGGGATATCCAGATCATCAGTCTCAAACAAGGGCAGTCTAAACCTGTGGATATTTACAACGTATATGCCAGGAGCACAGGGGGTAGGAAATCCGAGACAATCGCTGCCTTAGAAGACCTTATCGAAAGATATTCTACACAATCGCATATAATTGTTGCTGGTGATTTTAATGTGACATTCGATCCCATGTTAAGCTACGATTGGAACCTCACAATGGAAGAAGATCCTCAATGGGGTATCCCAAAACTGGAACTTGCGCCAATTAAAAGATGGTCCGAGGTGGCTATCCAGATCAATTCAATATGTCTAAACAAAGGCCTTAGGGCAGCCAATGGTAGGACTGCACAGGACAGGTTGGGGGCAAGTACCTATAAGAGCAGTTTGGGCCGAAGTAGAAGAGATTATATCCTAGTGACTCTAAGATTATGGGTTTACCTAGAGGATATGTTGGTTATTGATCGGTTGGAGAGCGATCATAACCCTCTACGTATGTTTTTGTCTTGCTGGGTATTGACCGTACCTGAAAGTGTGTATAATGAATCGTCCCCCCCATATATAGTTCCTACAAATGATATGCGCCATTTGAAGTGGGTGCAAATGGGAGATAACCAGGTGAAAGTAGACCTTATTCTTAGTAAGTTATCACATGCAACCCATGAGATGAGTACAATCCTTAGTAGTAGCTCAGACCTTGAGTCTTTTACCAAGGTCCACGAAACGTTCTTTCACCAACTAAAAAACCTCTTCATTAGACCAGCAAAGCCAAGTAAGGAATTGCCCAATAACTCGCCACGCTGGTATAACCAAGAATGTAGGCAAGCTTGTTTTGCTTTGGGGCAGGCTATAAGAGTAGGAACTAGTAGTGCTGTCCACAGTGCAAGGATTGACTACAAAAAAGCAATGTATAAAGCAAAACGCGCATGGGACGAACAAAGGTGGCAAGAGCTCAAAAAGGCTAGTGCCCTCAAAAACTCAAAGTGTTTTTGGAGCATAATCAAGTGGGGATGTATTGGGAAATCAGAAAAACCCCATAACTGGGTTGCACAGGATGACTGGGTGGTTTATTTTAAGCCCCAATATGCAAAAAGCTTGGCAGCAAGCATTAGGGATCAACCTACCTACTCACCCTTCTTAGATGAGGCATTTAATATAGGGGACATAAACTTGGCACTGGAATCTGTGGTTGCTGGCAGGGCGCCGGGCATAGACGGTGTCCCAGCAGACACTTTTTTGCATGATAAAAAGTCCTGGGGTAGGTATATACTGTTATTAGCGAACGCAGTGGCGAAAGGAGCGCCCATTCCGGCCTCATGGAATGGTGCGGAAATTATACCAGTTTACAAAAAGGGGGATGATTAGTCTGATAGATTCTATGCAAAAGATTTTAGGTAGAATGATTTTAAACAAAATCCAGGCCTGGGAGCGAGAGCAGAACATCCTATCACACCTCCAGGCAGGATTTTGGGCTTGCACCAGCACCATTGACCAAGTATTAAATTTTTCAATGTTGCACCGGAAGGCAGTGCAACTGGAAAAGGGTAGTCTATATGCTGCCTTTATCGATTTAAGGGCAGCTTTCGATCTTGTTCCACGCTCTACTTTGTGGTCGGTTTTGCACGACTTGGGCATGCCTTGTGCCCTTTTAACATTGGTCATGAGACTTCATGAGCATAATTACGCATAAATTAGGTGGGGTTCCCCTGGAATTGTTACCAGCCAGTTTCCAGTAGAGAGAGGGGTACGCCAGGGATGTGTCCTGGCACCCACTTTGTTTTCATTGTATATTAATGGCGTAGCCAAGCTAATGATCGAAGCCAATGTAGATGCCCCAATTCTAGCTGGTGTTAAAGTACCCATTTTAATGTTTGCAGATGATACCCTAATTGTTTCCAAGACCCCGAGTGGGTTACAGAGAGCACTAGTTATTTTTGAAGAATTCTGTACCACAAGAGGCCTTGAGGTAAATGTGCTAAAATCTAAATTTATGTCTTTTAATCAGCACAAAACCTTCAAGGGTAAACTTTTTATGAATAACTTACTGCTTGACCAAGTGAGGGCATTTAGCTATCTGGGTGTAAATGTCCAACATGATTTACATTGAAACCAACAGACAGAATTGGCAACGCTTAAATTGACAGGAGCCCTATATTCTGTGTTTGCTAAATCATTTACTAAGACAATTGCTCTAGTCCTCCGAGTCTATGACGCGAAGGTGGTTAGTTCTGCCCTCTACAGTGCCGAGATTTGGGGCTTTGAGAATCTACCAAAAATGTCTGTATCCGAGAACAAGTTCCTACGTATTCTTATTAATCTACCACAGAGTACTCCTATGTGTCCCCTTTTTTATGATTTACGAATGAAGCCAATTAATTACATTGCAAAATTGTGCCCTGTGCTATATTGGAGGTGCCTGTGGTTAACCCCTGAACTAAGAACATACGCCACAGGTCTTATGGATATTATAAAGTATGATATCTTTCACAAAATCAAATGGCTAGTTGGCATCAGGGGCATTCTCGGAGAACTGGGAATGGAAACACTATGGGAGGATCCTCTTAATGCTAGTTTTCCATCTAAGAAGGTCCTTAAGAATAAATACTGGGAGATGGTAGCATCTAAGACTTTTAGGACAAGTGCCCCACTCTCGCTTACAGGGACTTTCTTAGATTTTAAAGATCAAATTGGCCTTGAAGCATACTGGGATGATATAACTAAGCCACTTGATAGAAAGCTCTATTTTCAACTTAGAATTGGAAGCTTGCCAATTAGAGCATTTACATCGAGATGGCCACCTTTCCTAGTTGCCTAGCACCTATGGAATCAGTTATTCACATTCTATTTGAGTGCTCGGCATACTCTGCTCCGCGCAGGGTATGGCTGAGACCTATGTGCAAGCTACTTGGTACTAGGAGTGGTGTTTTAGCAACTAGAATTATCTGCACAAGTACCATTCCTTTTGTTTATATAACAGTGGCAAAGTTTCTTGGGTGGTCTTGGGCTCTAAGGAGAAAAATGATTAGTGGTTGATTTTCTTAAATATCCTATTTGTATGATATTTATTATGAAAATATCGCATCTGCATTTTAAGACTATGACGTTTTTTATTGTGTAATCTTTTAAAGTTTTTCTTTTAAAGCAAGGGTATGAATTTTTATGATTAATGTATGCATTGTGCTTTTATGACAATTGTCGAATAAAACCTGCTTGACTTGGCCTCTTACTGTACTCCATTAGTCCAAACTTCAGATGAGGTTCGGAAACCTCCTTGACATCTTGGTTGCCTTAACTTGCTTATGTCAAATATGTTTTTTCCTTAATTTCTTATTATAATAGTTGTTTTCTTAATTCCTCAAATTGCCTTGTATGCTTACAAAAATTAACTTCATTTGCTTTTATGCATTCCTTTACAGAGTATTGTTGTTAAGATTACTTTTGTACATGTTATTTCTATTTGTACATTATTGTTTCATGACAAATAAACTTAAACTTAAAAAAAATAAAAATATAATATCACTTCTTAGGAAGCCAGACCTAAAACAACAGAACACAAACAGCCATCACACATTCTCTCCTTAAATCAATGTAATTAAATTCTGTGAACTTCATTGGCACGTCAGTTCACATCAATGCTGGCAAACGTATACAGACAATGGACAAACTGCACTGTCAGTGCATTATTACTTTACAGTTTTCCCACGCGAATAACAAATACCCATGTAGTTGCTCAAAAATACTTTTGTATATATTCCTTATCTTGACTTATGACATGTTGCAATATATCTGCCAAACACCTTCGTGCACTTCGTTTTCTCCTAGGTGATACATAGTCATTTCAGAAAATATGTTTCTCTGATATTTATTTAACTTGGGAATTCCGGAAGAAAGCGCCCTTCAGTTTCTATTTCTCATTAACTA